>NC_082738.1:14956302-17806510 GCF_030144855.1 Hypanus sabinus | reverse complement strand
CCTTTTTTCACTTCTCTGTCTGCACGCACCCTTTTTCTTTATCTCTCTCTCCACCCAACCTTTTTCTTTCTCTCTCTCTCCACCCACTCCCTTTTCATTCTTTCTCTCTCTCCGTTTTTTCTCTCTCCGTCCACAACCATTCTGTTTCTCTATCTCTCCTCCACCTGCCCTTTTTCTTTCTCTCTCTCTCCACCCGAACTTCCTTTCTCTCTGTCTCCGCCCACCATTTCTTTTTCACACCCTCCACCCGCCCCTTTCTTTCTCTCTCCCTCCACCAGCCCCTTTCTTTCACTCACTCTCCACCCACCCTTTTTCTTTCTCTCTCTTCCCTGTCTTTTTTCACTTCTCTCTCTTCACCCGCCCTTTTTTTCTTTCTCTGTCTCTGCACCCGTCCTTTTCTTTCTCTCTCCCCACCGCCCTTTTTCTCTCTCTCTCCCCCCCCCTCTCTCTCTCTCTTCCCGACCTTTCTCTCTCTCTGTCTCTGCCCACCATTTCATTTTCTCTCCCTCCACCGGCCCTTTCTTTCTCTCTCCGTCCACCTGCTCTTTTTCTTTCTCTCTCTTCCCTGTCTTTTTTCACTTCTCTCTCTCCACCTGCCCTTTTTCTTTCTCTCTCTGCACCCGCCCTTTTCTTTCTCTCTGCCTCTACCCACTTTTTCTTTCTATCTCTCCACCCGTCCTTTTTCTTTCTCTCTCCACGCGCCCTTTTCTTTCTCTGTCTCCACCCGCCTTTTTTCACTTCTCTGTCTGCACGCACCCTTTTTCTTTATCTCTCTCTCCACCCAACCTTTTTCTTTCTCTCTCTCTCCACCCACTCCGTTTTCATTCTTTCTCTCTCTCCACCGTTTTTTCTCTCTGTCCACAACCATTCTTTTTCTCTATCTCTCTCCACCCGCCTTTTCTTTTTCTTTCTCTCCAGCACTCTGTTTCATTCTCTTGCTCTCTCCACCTCCCTTTTTTCTCTCTCTGTCCACAACCATTCTTTTTCTCTATCTCTCTCCACCTGCCCTTTTTCTTTCTCTCTCTCTCCACCCGAACTTCCTTTCTCTCTGTCTCCGCCCACCATTTCTTTTTCACACCCTCCACCCGCCCCTTTCTTTCTCTCTCCCTCCACCAGCCCCTTTCTTTCACTCACTCTCCACCCACCCTTTTTCTTTCTCTCTCTTCCTGTCTTTTTTCACTTCTCTCTCTTCACCCGCCCTTTTTTTCTTTCTCTGTCTCTGCACCCGTCCTTTTCTTTCTCTCTCCCCACCGCCCTTTTTTCTCTCTCTCTCCCCCCCCCTCTCTCTCTCTCTTCCCGACCTTTCTCTCTCTCTGTCTCTGCCCACCATTTCATTTTCTCTCCCTCCACCGGCCCTTTCTTTCTCTCTCCCTCCACCTGCTCTTTTTCTTTCTCTCTCTTCCCTGTCTTTTTTCACTTCTCTCTCTCCACCTGCCCTTTTTCTTTCTCTCTCTGCACCCGCCCTTTTCTTTCTCTCTGCCTCTACCCACACTTTTTCTTTCTATCTCTCCACCCGTCTTTTTTCTTTCTCTCTCCACGCGCCCTTTTCTTTCTCTGTCTCCACCCGCCTTTTTTCACTTCTCTGTCTGCACGCACCCTTTTTCTTTATCTCTCTCTCCACCCAACCTTTTTCTTTCTCTCTCTCTCCACCCACTCCGTTTTCATTCTTTCTCTCTCTCCACCGTTTTTTCTCTCTGTCCACAACCATTCTTTTTATCTATCTCTCTCCACCCGCCTTTTCTTTTTCTTTCTCTCCAGCCACTCTGTTTCATTCTCTTGCTCTCTCCACCTCCCTTTTTTCTCTCTCTGTCCACAACCATTCTTTTTCTCTATCTCTCTCCACCTGCCCCTTTTTCTTTCTCTCTCTCTCCACCCGAACTTCCTTTCTCTCTGTCTCCGCCCACCATTTCTTTTTCACACCCTCCACCCGCCCCTTTCTTTCTCTCTCCCTCCACCAGCCCCTTTCTTTCACTCACTCTCCACCCACCCTTTTTCTTTCTCTCTCTTCCCTGTCTTTTTTCACTTCTCTCTCTTCACCCGCCCTTTTTTTCTTTCTCTGTCTCTGCACCCGTCCTTTTCTTTCTCTCTCCCCACCGCCCTTTTTCTCTCTCTCCCCCCCCCCCCTCTCTCTCTCTTCCCGACCTTTCTTTCTCTCTGTCTCTGCCCACCATTTCATTTTCTCTCCCTCCACCGGCCCTTTCTTTCTCTCTCCCTCCACCTGCTCTTTTTCTTTCTCTCTCTTCCCTGTCTTTTTTCACTTCTCTCTCTCCACCTGCCCTTTTTCTTTCTCTCTGCACCCGCCCTTTTCTTTCTCTCTGCCTCTACCCACACTTTTTCTTTCTATCTCTCCACCCGTTCTTTTTCTTTCTCTCTCCACGCGCCCTTTTCTTTCTCTGTCTCCACCCGCCTTTTTTCACTTCTCTGTCTGCACGCACCCTTTTTCTTTATCTCTCTCTCCACCCACCCTTTTTCTTTCTCTCTCTCCACCCACTCCGTTTTCAATCTTTCTCTCTCTCCACCATTTTTTCTCTCTCTGTCCACAACCATTCTTTTTCTCTATCTCTCTCCACCTACCCTTTTTCTTTCTCTCTCTCTCTCTCCACCCGAATTTCCTTTCTCTCTGTCTCCGCCCACCATTTCTTTTTCACACCCTCCACCCGCCCCTTTCTTTCTCTCTCCCTCCACCAGCCCCTTTCTTTCACTCACTCTCCACCCACCCTTTTTCTTTCTCTCTCTTCCCTGTCTTTTTTCACTTCTCTCTCTTCACCCGCCCTTTTTTTCTTTCTCTGTCTCTGCACCCGTCCTTTTCTCTCTCTCTCCCCCCCTCTCTCTCTCTCTCTTCCCGACCTTTCTTTCTCTCTGTCTCTGCCCACCATTTCATTTTCTCTCCCTCCACCGGCCCTTTCTTTCTCTCTCCGTCCACCTGCTCTTTTTCTTTTGCTCTCTTCCCTGTCTTTATTCACTTCTCTCTCTCCACCTGCCCTTTTTCTTTCTCTCTCTGCACCCGCCCTTTTCTTTCTCTCTGCCTCTACCCACACTTTTTCTTTCTATCTCTCCACCCGTCCTTTTTCTTTCTCTCTCCACGCGCCCTTTTCTTTCTCTGTCTCCACCCGCCCTTTTTCTTACTCTCTTCCCCCCCCTCTCTCTCTCTTCCCGACCTTTCTTTCTCTCTGTCTCTGCCCACCATTTCATTTTCTCTCCCTCCACCAGCCCTTTCTTTCTCTTTCCCTCCACCTGCTCTTTTTCTTTCTCTCTCTTCCCTGTCTTTTTTCACTTCTCTCTCTCCACCTGCCCTTTTACTTTCTCTCTCTGCACCCGCCCTTTTCTTTCTCTCTGCCTCTACCCACACTTTTTCTTTCTATCTCTCCACCCGTCCTTTTTTTCTCTCTCCACGCGCCCTTTTTTTTCTCTGTCTCCACCCGCCTTTTTTCACTTCTCTGTCTGCACGCACCCTTTTTCTTTATCTCTCTCCACCCAACCTTTTTCTTTCTCTCTCTCTCCACCCACTCCCTTTTCATTCTTTCTCTCTCTCCGTTTTTTCTCTCTCCGTCCACAACCATTCTGTTTCTCTATCTCTCTCCACCTGCCCTTTTTCTTTCTCTCTCTCTCTCCACCCGAACTTCCTTTCTCTCTGTCTCCGCCCACCATTTCTTTTTCACACCCTCCACCCGCCCCTTTCTTTCTCTCTCACTCCACCAGCCCCTTTCTTTAACTCACTCTCCACCCACCCTTTTTCTTTCTCTCTCTTCCCTGGCTTTTTTCACTTCTCTCTCTTCACCTGCCCTTTTTTTCTTTCTCTGTCTCTGCACCCCGTCCTTTTCTTTCTCTCTCCCCACCGCCCTTTTTCTCTCTCTCCCCCCCCCCTCTCTCTCTCTTCCCGACCTTTCTTTCTCTCTGTCTCTGCCCACCATTTCATTTTCTCTCCCTCCACCGGCCCTTTCTTTCTCTCTCCCTCCACCTGCTCTTTTTCTTTCTCTCTCTTCCCTGTCTTTTTTCACTTCTCTCTCTCCACCTGCCCTTTTTCTTTCTCTCTGCACCCGCCCTTTTCTTTCTCTCTGCCTCTACCCACACTTTTTCTTTCTATCTCTCCACCCGTTCTTTTTCTTTCTCTCTCCACGCGCCCTTTTCTTTCTCTGTCTCCACCCGCCTTTTTTCACTTCTCTGTCTGCACGCACCCTTTTTCTTTATCTCTCTCTCCACCCACCCTTTTTCTTTCTCTCTCTCTCCACCCACTCCGTTTTCATTCTTTCTCTCTCTCCACCATTTTTTCTCTCTCTGTCCACAACCATTCTTTTTCTCTATCTCTCTCCACCTACCCTTTTTCTTTCTCTCTCTCTCTCTCCACCCGAATTTCCTTTCTCTCTGTCTCCGCCCACCATTTCTTTTTCACACCCTCCACCCGCCCCTTTCTTTCTCTCTCCCTCCACCAGCCCCTTTCTTTCACTCACTCTCCACCCACCCTGTTTCTTTCTCTCTCTCCACCTGCCCTTTTTCTTTCTCTCTCTCTCTCTCCACCCGAACTTCCTTTCTCTCTGTCTCCGCCCACCATTTCTTTTTCACACCCTCCACCCGCCCCTTTCTTTCTCTCTCCCTCCACCAGCCCCTTTCTTTCACTCACTCTCCACCCACCCTTTTTCTTTCTCTCTCTTCCCTGTCTTTTTTCACTTCTCTCTCTTCACCCGCCCTTTTTTTCTTTCTCTGTCTCTGCACCCGTCCTTTTCTCTCTCTGTCCCCCCCCCTCTCTCTCTCTCTCTTCCCGACCTTTCTTTCTCTCTGTCTCTGCCCACCATTTCATTTTCTCTCCCTCCACCGGCCCTTTCTTTCTCTCTCCGTCCACCTGCTCTTTTTCTTTTGCTCTCTTCCCTGTCTTTTTTCACTTCTCTCTCTCCACCTGCCCTTTTTCTTTCTCTCTCTGCACCCGCCCTTTTCTTTCTCTCTGCCTCTACCCACACTTTTTCTTTCTATCTCTCCACCCGTCCTTTTTCTTTCTCTCTCCACGCGCCCTTTTCTTTCTCTCTCTCCACCCACCCTTTTTCTTTCTCTCTCTCCACCCACTCCGTTTTCATTCTTTCTCTCTCTCCACCGTTTTTTCTCTCTCTGTCCACAACCATTCTTTTTCTCTATCTCTCTCCACCTGCCCTTTTTCTTTCTCTCTCTCTCTCTCCACCCGAACTTCCATTCTCTCTGTCTCCGCCCACCATTTCTTTTTCACACCCTCCACCCGCCCCTTTCTTTCTCTCTCCCTCCACCAGCCCCTTTCTTTCACTCACTCTCCACCCACCCTTTTACTTTCTCTCTCTTCCCTGTCTTTTTTCACTTCTCGCTCTTCACCCGCCCTTTTTTTCTTTCTCTGTCTCTGCACCCGTCCTTTTCTTTCTCTCTCCCCACCGCCCTTTTTCTCTCTCTCTCCCCCCCCCTCTCTCTCTCTCTTCCCGACCTTTCTTTCTCTCTGTCTCTGCCCACCATTTCATTTTCTCTCCCTCCACCGGCCCTTTCTTTCTCTCTCCCTCCACCTGCTCTTTTTCTTTCTCTCTCTTCCCTGTCTTTTTTCACTTCTCTCTCTCCACCTGCCCTTTTTCTTTCTCTCTCTGCACCCGCCCTTTTCTTTCTCTCTGCCTCTACCCACAGTTTTTCTTTCTATCTCTCCACCCGTCCTTTTTCTTTCTCTCTCCACGCGCCCTTTTCTTTCTCTGTCTCCACCCGCCTTTTTTCACTTCTCTGTCTGCACGCACCCTTTTTCTTTATCTCTCTCTCCACCCACCCTTTTTCTTTCTCTCTCTCTCCACCCACTCCATTTTCATTCTTTCTCTCTCTCCACCGTTTTTTCTCTCTCTGTCCACAACCATTCTTTGTCTCTATCTCTCTCCACCTGCCCTTTTTCTTTCTCTCTCTCTCTCTCTCCACCCGAACTTCCTTTCTCTCTGTCTCCGCCCACCATTTCTTTTTCACACCCTCCACCCGCCCCTTTCTTTCTCTCTCCCTCCACCAGCCCCTTTCTTTCACTCACTCTCCACCCACCCTTTTTCTTTCTCTCTCTTCCCTGTCTTTTTTCACTTAACTCTCTTCACCCGCCCTTTTTTTCTTTCTCTGTCTCTGCACCCGTCCTTTTCTTTCTCTCTCCCCAACACCCTTTTTCTCTCTCTCTCCCCCCCCCCTCTCTCGCTCTTCCCAACCTTTCTTTCTCTCTGTCTCTGCCCACCATTTCATTTTCTCTCCCTCCACCGGCCCTTTCTTTCTCTCTTCCTCCAGTTGCTCTTTTTCTTTCTCTCTTCCCTGTGTTTTTTCACTTCTCTCTCTCCACCTGCCCTTTTTCTTTCTCTCTCTGCACCCGCCCTTTTCTTTCTCTCTGCCTCTACCCACACTTTTTCTTTCTATCTCTCCACCCGTCCTTTTTCTTTCTCTCTCCACGCGCCCTTTTCTTTCTCTGTCTCCACCCGCCCTTTTTCTTACTCTCTTCCTCTCTACCTGCCATTTTTTTATGTCCCTCTACGCCCACCCTTTCTTTCTCTCTTTCTCCACCCACTCTCTTTCTTTCTCTCGCTCTCCACCCGCACCTTTCTTTCTCCCTCCACCTGCCCCATTTTTTCACTCACTCTCCACCCACCCTGTTTCTTTCTCTCTCTCTCCACCTGCCCTTTTTCTTTCTCTCTCTCTCTCAACCCGAACTTCCTTTCTCTCTGTCTCCGCCCACCATTTCTTTTTCACACCCTCCACCCGCCCCTTTCTTTCTCTCTCCCTCCACCAGCCTCTTTCTTTCACTCACTCTCCACCCACCCTTTATCTTTCTCTCTCTTCCCTGTCTTTTTTCACTTCTCACTCTTCACCCGCCCTTTTTTTCTTTCTCTGTCTCTGCACCCGTCCTTTTCTTTCTCTCTCCCCACCGCCCTTTTTCTCTCTCTCTCCCCCCCTCTCTCTCTCTCTTCCCGACCTTTCTCTCTCTCTGTCTCTGCCCACCATTTCATTTTCTCTCCCTCCACCGGCCCTTTCTTTCTCTCTCCCTCCACCTGCTCTTTTTCTTTCTCTCTCTTCCCTGTCTTTTTTCACTTCTCTCTCTCCACCTGCCCTTTTTCTTTCTCTCTCTGCACCCGCCCTTTTCTTTCTCTCTGCCTCTACCCACACTTATTCTTTGTATCTCTCCACCCGTCGTTTTTCTTTCTCTCTCCACGCGCCCTTTTCTTTCTCTGTCTCCACCCGCCATTTTTCACTTCTCTGTCTGCACGCACCCTTTTTCTTTATCTCTCTCTCCACCCACCCTTTTTCTTTCTCTCTCTCTCCACCCACTCCGTTTTCATTCTTTCTCTCTCTCCACCGTTTTTTCTCTCTGTCCACAACCATTCTTTTTCTCTATCTCTCTCCACCCGCCTTTTTCTTTTTCTTTCTCTCCAGCCACTCTGTTTCATTCTCTTGCTCTCTCCACCTCCCTTTTTTCTCTCTCTGTCCACAACCATTCTTTTTCTCTATCTCTCTCCACCTGCCCTTTTTCTTTCTCTCTCTCTCTCTCCACCCGAACTTCCTTTCTCTCTGTCTCCGCCCACCATTTCTTTTTCACACCCTCCACCCGTCCCTTTCTTTCTCTCTCCCTCCACCAGCCCCTTTCTTTCACTCACTCTCCACCCACCCTTTTTCTTTCTCTCTCTTCCCTGTCTTTTTTCACTTCTCTCTCTTTCACCCGCCCTTTTTTTCTTTCTCTGTCTCTGCACCCGTCCTTTTCTTTCTCTCTCCCCACCGCCCTTTTTCTCTCTCTCTCCCCCCCCTCTCTCTCTCTCTTCCCGACCTTTCTTTCTCTCTGTCTCTGCCCACCACTTCATTTTCTCTCCCTCCACCGGCCCTTTCTTTCTCTCTCCCTCCACCTGCTCTTTTTCTTTCTCTCTCTTCCCTGTCTTTTTTCACTTCTCTCTCTCCACCTGCCCTTTTTCTTTCTCTCTGCACCCGCCCTTTTCTTTCTCTCTGCCTCTACCCACACTTTTTCTTTCTATCTCTCCACCCGTTCTTTTTCTTTCTCTCTCCACGCGCCCTTTTCTTTCTCTGTCTCCACCCGCCTTTTTTCACTTCTCTGTCTGCACGCACCCTTTTTCTTTATCTCTCTCTCCACCCACCCTTTTTCTTTCTCTCTCTCTCCACCCACTCCGTTTTCATTCTTTCTCTCTCTCCACCATTTTTTCTCTCTCTGTCCACAACCATTCTTTTTCTCTATCTCTCTCCACCTACCCTTTTTCTTTCTCTCTCTCTCTCTCCACCCGAATTTCCTTTCTCTCTGTCTCCGCCCACCATTTCTTTTTCACACCCTCCACCCGCCCCTTTCTTTCTCTCTCCCTCCACCAGCCCCTTTCTTTCACTCACTCTCCACCCACCCTGTTTCTTTCTCTCTCTCCACCTGCCCTTTTTCTTTCTCTCTCTCTCTCTCCACCCGAACTTCCTTTCTCTCTGTCTCCGCCCACCATTTCTTTTTCACACCCTCCACCCGCCCCTTTCTTTCTCTCTCCCCTCCACCAGCCCCTTTCTTTCACTCACTCTCCACCCACCCTTTTTCTTTCTCTCTCTTCCCTGTCTTTTTTCACTTCTCTCTCTTCACCCGCCCTTTTTTTCTTTCTCTGTCTCTGCACCCGTCCTTTTCTCTCTCTCTCCCCCCCTCTCTCTCTCTCTCTTCCCGACCTTTCTTTCTCTCTGTCTCTGCCCACCATTTCATTTTCTCTCCCTCCACCGGCCCTTTCTTTCTCTCTCCGTCCACCTGCTCTTTTTCTTTTGCTCTCTTCCCTGTCTTTTTTCACTTCTCTCTCTCCACCTGCCCTTTTTCTTTCTCTCTCTGCACCCGCCCTTTTCTTTCTCTCTGCCTCTACCCACACTTTTTCTTTCTATCTCTCCACCCGTCCTTTTTCTTTCTCTCTCCACGCGCCCTTTTCTTTCTCTCTCTCCACCCACCCTTTTTCTTTCTCTCTCTCTCCACCCACTCCGTTTTCATTCTTTCTCTCTCTCCACCGTTTTTTCTCTCTCTGTCCACAACCATTCTTTTTCTCTATCTCTCTCCACCTGCCCTTTTTCTTTCTCTCTCTCTCTCCACCCGAACTTCCTTTCTCTCTGTCTCCGCCCACCATTTCTTTTTCACACCCTCCACCCGCCCCTTTCTTTCTCTCTCCCTCCACCAGCCCCTTTCTTTCACTCACTCTCCACCCACCCTTGTTCTTTCTCTCTCTTCCCTGTCTTTTTTTCACTCCTCGCTCTTCACCCCGCCCTTTTTTTCTTTCTCTGTCTCTGCACCCGTCCTTTTCTTTCTCTCTCCCCACCGCCGTTTTTCTCTCTCTCTCCCCCCCCCTCTCTCTCTCTTCCCGACCTTTCTCTCTCTCTGTCTCTGCCCACCATTTCATTTTCTCTCCCTCCACCGGCCCTTTCTTTCTCTCTCCCTCCACCTGCTCTTTTTCTTTCTCTCTCTTCCCTATCTTTTTTCACTTCTCTCTCTCCACCTGCCCTTTTTCTTTCTCTCTCTGCACCCGCCCTTTTCTTTCTCTCTGCCTCTACCCACACTTTTTCTTTGTATCTCGCCACCCGTCCTTTTTCTTTCTCTCTCCACGCGCCCTTTTCTTTCTGTGTCTCCACCCGCCTTTTTTCACTTCCCTGTCTGCACGCACCCTTTTTCTTTATCTCTCTCTCCACCCACCCTTTTTCTTTCTCTCTCTCTCCACCCACTCCGTTTTCATTCTTTCTCTCTCTCCACCGTTTTTTCTCTCTGTCCACAACCATTCTTTTTCTCTATCTCTCTCCGCCTACCCTTTTTCTTTCTCTCTCTCTCTCTCCACCCGAATTTCCTTTCTCTCTGTCTCCGCCCACCATTTCTTTTTCACACCCTCCACCCGCCCCTTTCTTTCTCTCTCCCTCCACCAGCCCCTTTCTTTCACTCACTCTCCACCCACCCTGTTTCTTTCTCTCTCTCTCCACCTGCCCTTTTTCTTTCTCTCTCTCTCTCTCCACCCAAACTTCCTTTCTCTCTGTCTCCACCCACCATTTCTTTTTCACACCCTCCACCCGCCCCTTTCTTTCTCTCTCCCTCCACCAGCCCCTTTCTTTCACTCACTCTCCACCCACCCTTTTTCTTTCTCTCTCTTCCCTGTCTTTTTTCACTTCTCTCTCTTCACCCGCCCTTTTTTTCTTTCTCTGTCTCTGCCCACCATTTCATTTTCTCTCCCTCCACCGGCCCTTTCTTTCTCTCTCCGTCCACCTGCTCTTTTTCTTTTGCTCTCTTCCCTGTCTTTTTTCACTTCTCTCTCTCCACCTGCCCTTTTTCTTTCTCTCTCTGCACCCGCCCTTTTCTTTCTCTCTGCCTCTACCCACACTTTTTCTTTCTATCTCTCCACCCCGTCCTTTTTCTTTCTCTCTCCACGCGCCCTTTTCTTTCTCTCTCTCCACCCACCCTTTTTCTTTCTCTCTCTCTCCACCCACTCCGTTTTCATTCTTTCTCTCTCTCCACCGTTTTTTCTCTCTCTGTCCACAACCATTCTTTTTCTCTATCTCTCTCCACCTGCCCTTTTTCTTTCTCTCTCTCTCTCCACCCGAACTTCCTTTCTCTCTGTCTCCGCCCACCATTTCTTTTTCACACCCTCCACCCGCCCCTTTCTTTCTCTCTCACTCCACCAGCCCCTTTCTTTAACTCACTCTCCACACACCCTTTTTCTTTCTCTCTCTTCCCTGTCTTTTTTCACTTCTCTCTCTTCACCTGCCCTTTTTTTCTTTCTCTGTCTCTGCACCCGTCCTTTTCTTTCTCTCTCCCCACCGCCCTTTTTCTCTCTCTCTCGCCCCCCTCTCTCTCTCTTCCCGACCTTTCTTTCTCTCTGTCTCTGCCCACCATTTCATTTTCTCTCCCTCCACCGGCCCTTTCTTTCTCTCTCCCTCCACCTGCTCTTTTTCTTTCTCTCTCTTCCCTGTCTTTTTTCACTTCTCTCTCTCCACCTGCCCTTTTTCTTTCTCTCTCTGCACCCGCCCTTTTCTTTCTCTCTGCCTCTACCCACACTTTTTCTTTCTATCTCTCCACCCGTCCTTTTTCTTTCTCTCTCCACGCGCCCTTTTCTTTCTCTGTCTCCACCCGCCCTTTTTCTTACTCTCTTCCCCCCCCCTCTCTCTCTCTTCCCGACCTTTCTTTCTCTCTGTCTCTGCCCACCATTTCATTTTCTCTCCCTCCACCAGCCCTTTCTTTCTCTCTCCCTCCACCTGCTCTTTTTCTTTCTCTCTCTTCCCTGTCTTTTTTCACTTCTCTCTCTCCACCTGCCCTTTTACTTTCTCTCTCTGCACCCACCCTTTTCTTTCTCTCTGCCTCTACCCACACTTTTTCTTTCTATCTCTCCACCCGTCCTTTTTCTTTCTCTCTCCACCCGCCTTTTCTTTTTCTTTCTCTCCAGCCACTCTGTTTCATTCTCTTGCTCTCTCCACCTCCCTTTTTTCTCTCTCTGTCCACAACCATTCTTTTTCTCTATCTCTCTCCACCTGCCCTTTTTCTTTCTCTCTCTCTCTCTCCACCCGAACTTCCTTTCTCTCTGTCTCCGCCCACCATTTCTTTTTCACACCCTCCACCCGCCCCTTTCTTTCTCTCTCCCTCCACCAGCCCCTTTCTTTCACTCACTCTCCACCCACCCTTTTTCTTTCTCTCTCTTCCCTGTCTTTTTTCACTTCTCTCTCTTCACCCGCCCTTTTTTTCTTTCTCTGTCTCTGCACCCGTCCTTTTCTTTCTCTCTCCCCACCGCCCTTTTTTTCTCTCTCTCCCCCCCCTCTCTCTCTCTCTTCCCGCCCTTTTCTTTCTCTCTGCCTCTACCCACACTTTTTCTTTCTATCTCTCCACCCGTTCTTTTTCTTTCTCTCTCCACGCGCCCTTTTCTTTCTCTGTCTCCACCCGCCTTTTTTCACTTCTCTGTCTGCACGCACCCTTTTTCTTTATCTCTCTCTCCACCCACCCTTTTTCTTTCTCTCTCTCTCCACCCACTCCGTTTTCATTCTTTCTCTCTCTCCACCATTTTTTCTCTCTCTGTCCACAACCATTCTTTTTCTCTATCTCTCTCCACCTACCCTTTTTCTTTCTCTCTCTCTCTCTCCACCCGAATTTCCTTTCTCTCTGTCTCCGCCCACCATTTCTTTTTCACACCCTCCACCCGCCCCTTTCTTTCTCTCTCCCTCCACCAGCCCCTTTCTTTCACTCACTCTCCACCCACCCTGTTTCTTTCTCTCTCTCCACCTGCCCTTTTTCTTTCTCTCTCTCTCTCTCCACCCGAACTTCCTTTCTCTCTGTCTCCGCCCACCATTTCTTTTTCACACCCTCCACCCGCCCCTTTCTTTCTCTCTCCCTCCACCAGCCCCTTTCTTTCACTCACTCTCCACCCACCCTTTTTCTTTCTCTCTCTTCCCTGTCTTTTTTCACTTCTCTCTCTTCACCCGTCCTTTTTTTCTTTCTCTGTCTCTGCACCCGTCCTTTTCTCTCTCTCTCCCCCCCTCTCTCTCTCTCTCTTCCCGACCTTTCTTTCTCTCTGTCTCTGCCCACCATTTCATTTTCTCTCCCTCCACCGGCCCTTTCTTTCTCTCTCCGTCCACCTGCTCTTTTTCTTTTGCTCTCTTCCCTGTCTTTTTTCACTTCTCTCTCTCCACCTGCCCTTTTTCTTTCTCTCTCTGCACCCGCCCTTTTCTTTCTCTCTGCCTCTACCCACACTTTTTCTTTCTATCTCTCCACCCGTCCTTTTTCTTTCTCTCTCCACGCGCCCTTTTCTTTCTCTCTCTCCACCCACCCTTTTTCTTTCTCTCTCTCTCCACCCACTCCGTTTTCATTCTTTCTCTCTCTCCACCGTTTTTTCTCTCTCTGTCCACAACCATTCTCTTTCTCTATCTCTCTCCACCTGCCCTTTTTCTTTCTCTCTCTCTCTCTCCACCCGAACTTCCTTTCTCTCTGTCTCCGCCCACCATTTCTTTTTCACACCCTCCACCCGCCCCTTTCTTTCTCTCTCCCTCCACCAGCCCCTTTCTTTCACTCACTCTCCACCCACCCTTTTTCTTTCTCTCTCTTCCCTGTCTTTTTTCACTTCTCGCTCTTCACCCGCCCTTTTTTTCTTTCTCTGTCTCTGCACCCGTCCTTTTCTTTCTCTCTCCCCACCGCCGTTTTTCTCTCTCTCTCCCCCCCCTCTCTCTCTCTCTTCCCGACCTTTCTTTCTCTCTGTCTCTGCCCACCATTTCATTTTCTCTCCCTCCACCGGCCCTTTCTTTCTCTCTCCCTCCACCTGCTCTTTTTCTTTCTCTCTCTTCCCTGTCTTTTTTCACTTCTCTCTCTCCACCTGCCCTTTTTCTTTCTCTCTCTGCACCCGCCCTTTTCTTTCTCTCTGCCTCTACCCACACTTTTTCTTTCTATCTCTCCACCCGTCCTTTTTCTTTCTCTCTCCACGCGCCCTTTTCTTTCTCTGTCTCCACCCGCCCTTTTTCTTACTCTCTTCCCCCCCCCCTCTCTCTCTTCCCGACCTTTCTTTCTCTCTGTCTCTGCCCACCATTTCATTTTCTCTCCCTCCACCAGCCCTTTCTTTCTCTCTCCCTCCACCTGCTCTTTTTCTTTCTCTCTCTTCCCTGTCTTTTTTCACTTCTCTCTCTCCACCTGCCCTTTTACTTTCTCTCTCTGCACCCGCCCTTTTCTTTCTCTCTGCCTCTACCCACACTTTTTCTTTGTATCTCGCCACCCGTCCTTTTTCTTTCTCTCTCCACGCGCCCTTTTCTTTCTGTGTCTCCACCCGCCTTTTTTCACTTCCCTGTCTGCACGCACCCTTTTTCTTTATCTCTCTCTCCACCCACCCTTTTTCTTTCTCTCTCTCTCCACCCACTCCGTTTTCATTCTTTCTCTCTCTCCACCGTTTTTTCTCTCTGTCCACAACCATTCTTTTTCTCTATCTCTCTCCACCTACCCTTTTTCTTTCTCTCTCTCTCTCTCCACCCGCATTTCCTTTCTCTCTGTCTCCGCCCACCATTTCTTTTTCACACCCTCCACCCGCCCCTTTCTTTCTCTCTCCCTCCACCAGCCCCTTTCTTTCACTCACTCTCCACCCACCCTGTTTCTTTCTCTCTCTCTGCACCTGCCCTTTTTCTTTCTCTCTCTCTCTCTCCACCCGAACTTCCTTTCTCTCTGTCTCCGCCCACCATTTCTTTTTCACACCCTCCACCTGCCCCTTTCTTTCTCTCTCCCTCCACCAGCCCCTTTCTTTCACTCACTCTCCACCCACCCTTTTTCTTTCTCTCTCTTCCCTGTCTTTTTTCACTTCTCTCTCTTCACCCGCCCTTTTTTTCTTTCTCTGTCTCTGCACCCGTCCTTTTCTCTCTCTCTCCCCCCCTCTCTCTCTCTCTCTTCCCGACCTTTCTTTCTCTCTGTCTCTGCCCACCATTTCATTTTCTCTCCCTCCACCGGCCCTTTCTTTCTCTCTCCGTCCACCTGCTCTTTTTCTTTTGCTCTCTTCCCTGTCTTTTTTCACATCTCTCTCTCCACCTGCCCTTTTTCTTTCTCTCTCTGCACCCGCCCTTTTCTTTCTCTCTGCCTCTACCCACACTTTTTCTTTCTATCTCTCCACCCGTCCTTTTTCTTTCTCTCTCCACGCGCCCTTTTCTTTCTCTCTATCCACCCACCCTTTTTCTTTCTCTCTCTCTCCACCCACTCCGTTTTCATTCTTTCTCTCTCTCCACCGTTTTTTCTCTCTCTGTCCACAACCATTCTTTTTCTCTATCTCTCTCCACCTGCCCTTTTTCTTTCTCTCTCTCTCTCCACCCGAACTTCCTTTCTCTCTGTCTCCGCCCACCATTTCTTTTTCACACCCTCCACCCGCCCCTTTCTTTCTCTCTCCCTCCACCAGCCCCTTTCTTTCACTCACTCTCCACCCACCCTTTTTCTTTCTCTCTCTTCCCTGTCTTTTTTCACTTCTCTCTCTTCACCCGTCCTTTTTTTCTTTCTCTGTCTCTGCACCCGTCCTTTTCTTTCTCTCTCCCCACCGCCCTTTTTCTCTCTCTCTCGCCCCCCTCTCTCTCTCTTCCCGACCTTTCTTTCTCTCTGTCTCTGCCCACCATTTCATTTTCTCTCCCTCCACCGGCCCTTTCTTTCTCTCTCCCTCCACCTGCTCTTTTTCTTTCTCTCTCTTCCCTGTCTTTTTTCACTTCTCTCTCTCCACCTGCCCTTTTTCTTTCTCTCTCTGCACCCGCCCTTTTCTTTCTCTCTGCCTCTACCCACACTTTTTCTTTCTATCTCTCCACCCGTCCTTTTTCTTTCTCTCTCCACGCGCCCTTTTCTTTCTCTGTCTCCACCCGCCCTTTTTCTTACTCTCTTCCCCCCCCTCTCTCTCTTCCCGACCTTTCTTTCTCTCTGTCTCTGCCCACCATTTCATTTTCTCTCCCTCCACCAGCCCTTTCTTTCTCTCTCCCTCCACCTGCTCTTTTTCTTTCTCTCTCTTCCCTGTCTTTTTTCACTTCTCTCTCTCCACCTGCCCTTTTACTTTCTCTCTCTGCACCCACCCTTTTCTTTCTCTCTGCCTCTACCCACACTTTTTCTTTCTATCTCTCCACCCGTCCTTTTTCTTTCTCTCTCCACCCGCCTTTTCTTTTTCTTTCTCTCCAGCCACTCTGTTTCATTCTCTTGCTCTCTCCACCTCCCTTTTTTCTCTCTCTGTCCACAACCATTCTTTTTCTCTATCTCTCTCCACCTGCCCTTTTTCTTTCTCTCTCTCTCTCTCCACCCGAACTTCCTTTCTCTCTGTCTCCGCCCACCATTTCTTTTTCACACCCTCCACCCGCCCCTTTCTTTCTCTCTCCCTCCACCAGCCCCTTTCTTTCACTCACTCTCCACCCACCCTTTTTCTTTCTCTCTCTTCCCTGTCTTTTTTCACTTCTCTCTCTTCACCCGCCCTTTTTTTCTTTCTCTGTCTCTGCACCCGTCCTTTTCTTTCTCTCTCCCCACCGCCCTTTTTTTCTCTCTCTCCCCCCCCTCTCTCTCTCTCTTCCCGCCCTTTTCTTTCTCTCTGCCTCTACCCACACTTTTTCTTTCTATCTCTCCACCCGTTCTTTTTCTTTCTCTCTCCACGCGCCCTTTTCTTTCTCTGTCTCCACCCGCCTTTTTTCACTTCTCTGTCTGCACGCACCCTTTTTCTTTATCTCTCTCTCCACCCACCCTTTTTCTTTCTCTCTCTCTCCACCCACTCCGTTTTCATTCTTTCTCTCTCTCCACCATTTTTTCTCTCTCTGTCCACAACCATTCTTTTTCTCTATCTCTCTCCACCTACCCTTTTTCTTTCTCTCTCTCTCTCTCCACCCGAATTTCCTTTCTCTCTGTCTCCGCCCACCATTTCTTTTTCACACCCTCCACCCGCCCCTTTCTTTCTCTCTCCCTCCACCAGCCACTTTCTTTCACTCACTCTCCACCCACCCTGTTTCTTTCTCTCTCTCCTCCTGCCCTTTTTCTTTCTCTCTCTCTCTCTCCACCCGAACTTCCTTTCTCTCTGTCTCCGCCCACCATTTCTTTTTCACACCCTCCACCCGCCCCTTTCTTTCTCTCTCCCTCCACCAGCCCCTTTCTTTCACTCACTCTCCACCCACCCTTTTTCTTTCTCTCTCTTCCCTGTCTTTTTTCACTTCTCTCTCTTCACCCGCCCTTTTTTTCTTTCTCTGTCTCTGCACCCGTCCTTTTCTCTCTCTCTCCCCCCCTCTCTCTCTCTCTCTTCCCGACCTTTCTTTCTCTCTGTCTCTGCCCACCATTTCATTTTCTCTCCCTCCACCGGCCCTTTCTTTCTCTCTCCGTCCACCTGCTCTTTTTCTTTTGCTCTCTTCCCTGTCTTTTTTCACTTCTCTCTCTCCACCTGCCCTTTTTCTTTCTCTCTCTGCACCCGCCCTTTTCTTTCTCTCTGCCTCTACACACACTTTTTCTTTCTATCTCTCCACCCGTCCTTTTTCTTTCTCTCTCCACGCGCCCTTTTCTTTCTCTCTCTCCACCCACCCTTTTTCTTTCTCTCTCTCTCCACCCACTCCGTTTTCATTCTTTCTCTCTCTCCACCGTTTTTTCTCTCTCTGTCCACAACCATTCTCTTTCTCTATCTCTCTCCACCTGCCCTTTTTCTTTCTCTCTCTCTCTCTCCACCCGAACTTCCTTTCTCTCTGTCTCCGCCCACCATTTCTTTTTCACACCCTCCACCCGCCCCTTTCTTTCTCTCTCCCTCCACCAGCCCCTTTCTTTCACTCACTCTCCACCCACCCTTTTTCTTTCTCTCTCTTCCCTGTCTTTTTTCACTTCTCGCTCTTCACCCGCCCTTTTTTTCTTTCTCTGTCTCTGCACCCGTCCTTTTCTTTCTCTCTCCCCACCGCCGTTTTTCTCTCTCTCTCCCCCCCCTCTCTCTCTCTCTTCCCGACCTTTCTTTCTCTCTGTCTCTGCCCACCATTTCATTTTCTCTCCCTCCACCGGCCCTTTCTTTCTCTCTCCCTCCACCTGCTCTTTTTCTTTCTCTCTCTTCCCTGTCTTTTTTCACTTCTCTCTCTCCACCTGCCCTTTTTCTTTCTCTCTCTGCACCCGCCCTTTTCTTTCTCTCTGCCTCTACCCACACTTTTTCTTTCTATCTCTCCACCCGTCCTTTTTCTTTCTCTCTCCACGCGCCCTTTTCTTTCTCTGTCTCCACCCGCCCTTTTTCTTACTCTCTTCCCCCCCCCTCTCTCTCTTCCCGACCTTTCTTTCTCTCTGTCTCTGCCCACCATTTCATTTTCTCTCCCTCCACCAGCCCTTTCTTTCTCTCTCCCTCCACCTGCTCTTTTTCTTTCTCTCTCTTCCCTGTCTTTTTTCACTTCTCTCTCTCCACCTGCCCTTTTACTTTCTCTCTCTGCACCCGCCCTTTTCTTTCTCTCTGCCTCTACCCACACTTTTTCTTTGTATCTCGCCACCCGTCCTTTTTCTTTCTCTCTCCACGCGCCCTTTTCTTTCTGTGTCTCCACCCGCCTTTTTTCACTTCCCTGTCTGCACGCACCCTTTTTCTTTATCTCTCTCTCCACCCACCCTTTTTCTTTCTCTCTCTCTCCACCCACTCCGTTTTCATTCTTTCTCTCTCTCCACCGTTTTTTCTCTCTGTCCACAACCATTCTTTTTCTCTATCTCTCTCCACCTACCCTTTTTCTTTCTCTCTCTCTCTCTCCACCCGAATTTCCTTTCTCTCTGTCTCCGCCCACCATTTCTTTTTCACACCCTCCACCCGCCCCTTTCTTTCTCTCTCCCTCCACCAGCCCCTTTCTTTCACTCACTCTCCACCCACCCTGTTTCTTTCTCTCTCTCTCCACCTGCCCTTTTTCTTTCTCTCTCTCTCTCTCCACCTGAACTTCCTTTCTCTCTGTCTCCGCCCACCATTTCTTTTTCACACCCTCCACCCGCCCCTTTCTTTCTCTCTCCCTCCACCAGCCCCTTTCTTTCACTCACTCTCCACCCACCCTTTTTCTTTCTCTCTCTTCCCTGTCTTTTTTCACTTCTCTCTCTTCACCCGCCCTTTTTTTCTTTCTCTGTCTCTGCACCCGTCCTTTTCTCTCTCTCTCCCCCCCTCTCTCTCTCTCTCTTCCCGACCTTTCTTTCTCTCTGTCTCTGCCCACCATTTCATTTTCTCTCCCTCCACCGGCCCTTTCTTTCTCTCTCCGTCCACCTGCTCTTTTTCTTTTGCTCTCTTCCCTGTCTTTTTTCACTTCTCTCTCTCCACCTGCCCTTTTTCTTTCTCTCTCTGCACCCGCCCTTTTCTTTCTCTCTGCCTCTACCCACACTTTTTCTTTCTATCTCTCCACCCGTCCTTTTTCTTTCTCTCTCCACGCGCCCTTTTCTTTCTCTCTCTCCACCCACCCTTCTTCTTTCTCTCTCTCTCCACCCACTCCGTTTTCATTCTTTCTCTCTCTCCACCGTTTTTTCTCTCTCTGTCCACAACCATTCTTTTTCTCTATCTCTCTCCACCTGCCCTTTTTCTTTCTCTCTCTCTCTCCACCCGAACTTCCTTTCTCTCTGTCTCCGCCCACCATTTCTTTTTCACACCCTCCACCCGCCCCTTTCTTTCTCTCTCACTCCACCAGCCCCTTTCTTTAACTCACTCTCCACACACCCTTTTTCTTTCTCTCTCTTCCCTGTCTTTTTTCACTTCTCTCTCTTCACCTGCCCTTTTTTTCTTTCTCTGTCTCTGCACCCGTCCTTTTCTTTCTCTCTCCCCACCGCCCTTTTTCTCTCTCTCTCGCCCCCCTCTCTCTCTCTTCCCGACCTTTCTTTCTCTCTGTCTCTGCCCACCATTTCATTTTCTCTCCCTCCACCGGCCCTTTCTTTCTCTCTCCCTCCACCTGCTATTTTTCTTTCTCTCTCTTCCCTGTCTTTTTTCACTTCTCTCTCTCCACCTGCCCTTTTTCTTTCTCTCTCTGCACCCACCCTTTTCTTTCTCTCTGCCTCTACCCACACTTTTTCTTTCTATCTCTCCACCCGTCCTTTTTCTTTCTCTCTCCACGCGCCCTTTTCTTTCTCTGTCTCCACCCGCCCTTTTTCTTACTCTCTTCCCCCCCCTCTCTCTCTCTTCCCGACCTTTCTTTCTCTCTGTCTCTGCCCACCATTTCATTTTCTCTCCCTCCACCAGCCCTTTCTTTCTCTCTCCCTCCACCTGCTCTTTTTCTTTCTCTCTCTTCCCTCTTTTTTCACTTCTCTCTCTCCACCTGCCCTTTTACTTTCTCTCTCTGCACCCACCCTTTTCTTTCTCTCTGCCTCTACCCACACTTTTTCTTTCTATCTCTCCACCCGTCCTTTTTCTTTCTCTCTCCACCCGCCTTTTCTTTTTCTTTCTCTCCAGCCACTGTTTCATTCTCTTGCTCTCTCCACCTCCCTTTTTTCTCTCTCTGTCCACAACCATTCTTTTTCTCTATCTCTCTCCACCTGCCCTTTTTCTTTCTCTCTCTCTCTCTCCACCCGAACTTCCTTTCTCTCTGTCTCCGCCCACCATTTCTTTTTCACACCCTCCACCCGCCCCTTTCTTTCTCTCTCCCTCCACCAGCCCCTTTCTTTCACTCACTCTCCACCCACCCTGTTTCTTTCTCTCTCTCTCCACCTGCCCTTTTTCTTTCTCTCTCTCTCTCTCCACCTGAACTTCCTTTCTCTCTGTCTCCGCCCACCATTTCTTTTTCACACCCTCCACCCGCCCCTTTCTTTCTCTCTCCCTCCACCAGCCCCTTTCTTTCACTCACTCTCCACCCACCCTTTTTCTTTCTCTCTCTTCCCTGTCTTTTTTCACTTCTCTCTCTTCACCCGCCCTTTTTTTCTTTCTCTGTCTCTGCACCCGTCCTTTTCTCTCTCTCTCCCCCCCTCTCTCTCTCTCTCTTCCCGACCTTTCTTTCTCTCTGTCTCTGCCCACCATTTCATTTTCTCTCCCTCCACCGGCCCTTTCTTTCTCTCTCCGTCCACCTGCTCTTTTTCTTTTGCTCTCTTCCCTGTCTTTTTTCACTTCTCTCTCTCCACCTGCCCTTTTTCTTTCTCTCTCTGCACCCGCCCTTTTCTTTCTCTCTGCCTCTACCCACACTTTTTCTTTCTATCTCTCCACCCGTCCTTTTTCTTTCTCTCTCCACGCGCCCTTTTCTTTCTCTCTCTCCACCCACCCTTCTTCTTTCTCTCTCTCTCCACCCACTCCGTTTTCATTCTTTCTCTCTCTCCACCGTTTTTTCTCTCTCTGTCCACAACCATTCTTTTTCTCTATCTCTCTCCACCTGCCCTTTTTCTTTCTCTCTCTCTCTCCACCCGAACTTCCTTTCTCTCTGTCTCCGCCCACCATTTCTTTTTCACACCCTCCACCCGCCCCTTTCTTTCTCTCTCACTCCACCAGCCCCTTTCTTTAACTCACTCTCCACACACCCTTTTTCTTTCTCTCTCTTCCCTGTCTTTTTTCACTTCTCTCTCTTCACCTGCCCTTTTTTTCTTTCTCTGTCTCTGCACCCGTCCTTTTCTTTCTCTCTCCCCACCGCCCTTTTTCTCTCTCTCTCGCCCCCCTCTCTCTCTCTTCCCGACCTTTCTTTCTCTCTGTCTCTGCCCACCATTTCATTTTCTCTCCCTCCACCGGCCCTTTCTTTCTCTCTCCCTCCACCTGCTATTTTTCTTTCTCTCTCTTCCCTGTCTTTTTTCACTTCTCTCTCTCCACCTGCCCTTTTTCTTTCTCTCTCTGCACCCACCCTTTTCTTTCTCTCTGCCTCTACCCACACTTTTTCTTTCTATCTCTCCACCCGTCCTTTTTCTTTCTCTCTCCACGCGCCCTTTTCTTTCTCTGTCTCCACCCGCCCTTTTTCTTACTCTCTTCCCCCCCCTCTCTCTCTCTTCCCGACCTTTCTTTCTCTCTGTCTCTGCCCACCATTTCATTTTCTCTCCCTCCACCAGCCCTTTCTTTCTCTCTCCCTCCACCTGCTCTTTTTCTTTCTCTCTCTTCCCTCTTTTTTCACTTCTCTCTCTCCACCTGCCCTTTTACTTTCTCTCTCTGCACCCACCCTTTTCTTTCTCTCTGCCTCTACCCACACTTTTTCTTTCTATCTCTCCACCCGTCCTTTTTCTTTCTCTCTCCACCCGCCTTTTCTTTTTCTTTCTCTCCAGCCACTGTTTCATTCTCTTGCTCTCTCCACCTCCCTTTTTTCTCTCTCTGTCCACAACCATTCTTTTTCTCTATCTCTCTCCACCTGCCCTTTTTCTTTCTCTCTCTCTCTCTCCACCCGAACTTCCTTTCTCTCTGTCTCCGCCCACCATTTCTTTTTCACACCCTCCACCCGCCCCTTTCTTTCTCTCTCCCTCCACCAGCCCCTTTCTTTCACTCACTCTCCACCCACCCTTTTTCTTTCTCTCTCTTCCCTGTCTTTTTTCACTTCTCTCTCTTCACCCGCCCTTTTTTTCTTTCTCTGTCTCTGCACCCGTCCTTTTCTTTCTCTCTCCCCACCGCCCTTTTTTTCTCTCTCTCCCCCCCCTCTCTCTCTCTCTTCCCGACCTTTCTTTCTCTCTGTCTCTGCCCACCATTTCATTTTCTCTCCCTCCACCAGCCCTTTCTTTCTCTCTCCCTCCACCTGCTCTTTTTCTTTCTCTCTCTTCCCTGTCTTTTTTCACTTCTCTCTCTCCACCTGCCCTTTTTCTTTCTCTCTGCACCCGCCCTTTTCTTTCTCTCTGCCTCTACCCACACTTTTTCTTTCTATCTCTCCACCCGTTCTTTTTCTTTCTCTCTCCACGCGCCCTTTTCTTTCTCTGTCTCCACCCGCCTTTTTTCACTTCTCTGTCTGCACGCACCCTTTTTCTTTATCTCTCTCTCCACCCACCCTTTTTCTTTCTCTCTCTCTCCACCCACTCCGTTTTCATTCTTTCTCTCTCTCCACCATTTTTTCTCTCTCTGTCCACAACCATTCTTTTTCTCTATCTCTCTCCACCTACCCTTTTTCTTTCTCTCTCTCTCTCTCCACCCGAATTTCCTTTCTCTCTGTCTCCGCCCACCATTTCTTTTTCACACCCTCCACCCGCCCCTTTCTTTCTCTCTCCCTCCACCAGCCCCTTTCTTTCTCTCACTCTCCACCCACCCTGTTTCTTTCTCTCTCTCCACCTGCCCTTTTTCTTTCTCTCTCTCTCTCTCCACCCGAACTTCCTTTCTCTCTGTCTCCGCCCACCATTTCTTTTTCACACCCTCCACCCGCCCCTTTCTTTCTCTCTCCCTCCACCAGCCCCTTTCTTTCACTCACTCTCCACCCACCCTTTTTCTTTCTCTCTCTTCCCTGTCTTTTTTCACTTCTCTCTCTTCACCCGCCCTTTTTTTCTTTCTCTGTCTCTGCACCCGTCCTTTTCTCTCTCTCTCCCCCCCTCTCTCTCTCTCTCTTCCCGACCTTTCTTTCTCTCTGTCTCTGCCCACCATTTCATTTTCTCTCCCTCCACCGGCCCTTTCTTTCTCTCTCCGTCCACCTGCTCTTTTTCTTTTGCTCTCTTCCCTGTCTTTTTTCACTTCTCTCTCTCCACCTGCCCTTTTTCTTTCTCTCTCTGCACCCGCCCTTTTCTTTCTCTCTGCCTCTACCCACACTTTTTCTTTCTATCTCTCCACCCGTCCTTTTTCTTTCTCTCTCCACGCGCCCTTTTCTTTCTCTCTCTCCACCCACCCTTTTTCTTTCTCTCTCTCTCCACCCACTCCGTTTTCATTCTTTCTCTCTCTCCACCGTTTTTTCTCTCTCTGTCCACAACCATTCTCTTTCTCTATCTCTCTCCACCTGCCCTTTTTCTTTCTCTCTCTCTCTCTCCACCCGAACTTCCTTTCTCTCTGTCTCCGCCCACCATTTCTTTTTCACACCCTCCACCCGCCCCTTTCTTTCTCTCTCCCTCCACCAGCCCCTTTCTTTCACTCACTCTCCACCCACCCTTTTTCTTTCTCTCTCTTCCCTGTCTTTTTTCACTTCTCGCTCTTCACCCGCCCTTTTTTTCTTTCTCTGTCTCTGCACCCGTCCTTTTCTTTCTCTCTCCCCACCGCCGTTTTTCTCTCTCTCTCCCCCCCTCTCTCTCTCTCTTCCCGACCTTTCTTTCTCTCTGTCTCTGCCCACCATTTCATTTTCTCTCCCTCCACCGGCCCTTTCTTTCTCTCTGTCTCTGCCCACCATTTCATTTTCTCTCCCTCCACCGGCCCTTTCTTTCTCTCTCCCTCCACCTGCTCTTTTTCTTTCTCTCTCTTCCCTGTCTTTTTTCACTTCTCTCTCTCCACCTGCCCTTTTTCTTTCTCTCGCTGCACCCGCCCTTTTCTTTCTCTCTGCCTCTACCCACACTATTTCTTTCTATCTCTCCACCCGTCCTTTTTCTTTCTCTCTCCACGCGCCCTTTTCTTTCTCTGTCTCCACCCGCCCTTTTTCTTACTCTCTTCCCCCCCCCTCTCTCTTCCCGACCTTTCTTTCTCTCTGTCTCTGCCCACCATTTCATTTTCTCTCCCTCCACCAGCCCTTTCTTTCTCTCTCCCTCCACCTGCTCTTTTTCTTTCTCTCTCTTCCCTGTCTTTTTTCACTTCTCTCTCTCCACCTGCCCTTTTACTTTCTCTCTCTGCACCCGCCCTTTTCTTTCTCTCTGCCTCTACCCACACTTTTTCTTTCTATCTCTCCACCCGTCCTTTTTTTCTCTCTCCACGCGCCCTTTTCTTTCTCTGTCTCCACCCGCCTTTTTTCACTTCTCTGTCTGCACGCACCCTTTTTCTTTATCTCTCTCTCCACCCAACCTTTTTCTTTCTCTCTCTCTCCACCCACTCCCTTTTCATTCTTTCTCTCTCTCCGTTTTTTCTCTCTCCGTCCACAACCATTCTGTTTCTCTATCTCTCTCCACCTGCCCTTTTTCTTTCTCTCTCTCTCTCTCCACCCGAACTTCCTTTCTCTCTGTCTCCGCCCACCATTTCTTTTTCACACCCTCCACCCGCCCCTTTCTTTCTCTCTCACTCCACCAGCCCCTTTCTTTAACTCACTCTCCACCCACCCTTTTTCTTTCTCTCTCTTCCCTGTCTTTTTTCACTTCTCTCTCTTCACCTGCCCTTTTTTTCTTTCTCTGTCTCTGCACCCGTCCTTTTCTTTCTCTCTCCCCACCGCCCTTTTTCTCTCTCTCCCCCCCCCTCTCTCTCTCTTCCCGACCTTTCTTTCTCTCTGTCTCTGCCCACCATTTCATTTTCTCTCCCTCCACCGGCCCTTTCTTTCTCTCTCCCTCCACCTGCTCTTTTTCTTTCTCTCTCTTCCCTGTCTTTTTTCACTTCTCTCTCTCCACCTGCCCTTTTTCTTTCTCTCTGCACCCGCCCTTTTCTTTCTCTCTGCCTCTACCCACACTTTTTCTTTCTATCTCTCCACCCGTTCTTTTTCTTTCTCTCTCCACGCGCCCTTTTCTTTCTCTGTCTCCACCCGCCTTTTTTCACTTCTCTGTCTGCACGCACCCTTTTTCTTTATCTCTCTCTCCACCCACCCTTTTTCTTTCTCTCTCTTCCCTGTCTTTTTTCACTTCTCTCTCTTCACCTGCCCTTTTTTTCTTTCTCTGTCTCTGCACCCGTCCTTTTCTTTCTCTCTCCCCACCGCCCTTTTTCTCTCTCTCTCGCCCCCCTCTCTCTCTCTTCCCGACCTTTCTTTCTCTCTGTCTCTGCCCACCATTTCATTTTCTCTCCCTCCACCGGACCTTTCTTTCTCTCTCCCTCCACCTGCTCTTTTTCTTTCTCTCTCTTCCCTGTCTTTTTTCACTTCTCTCTCTTCACCTGCCCTTTTTTTCTTTCTCTGTCTCTGCACCCGTCCTTTTCTTTCTCTCTCCCCACCGCCCTTTTTCTCTCTCTCTCGCCCCCCTCTCTCTCTCTTCCCGACCTGTCTTTCTCTCTGTCTCTGCCCACCATTTCATTTTCTCTCCCTCCACCGGCCCTTTCTTTCTCTCTCCCTCCACCTGCTCTTTTTCTTTCTCTCTCTTCCCTGTCTTTTTTCACTTCTCTCTCTCCACCTGCCCTTTTTCTTTCTCTCTCTGCACCCGCCCTTTTCTTTCTCTCTGCCTCTACCCACACTTTTTCTTTCTATCTCTCCACCCGTCCTTTTTCTTTCTCTCTCCACGCGCCCTTTTCTTTCTCTGTCTCCACCCGCCCTTTTTCTTACTCTCTTCCCCCCCCTCTCTCTCTCTTCCCGACCTTTCTTTCTCTCTGTCTCTGCCCACCATTTCATTTTCTCTCCCTCCACCAGCCCTTTCTTTCTCTCTCCCTCCACCTGCTCTTTTTCTTTCTCTCTCTTCCCTGTCTTTTTTCACTTCTCTCTCTCCACCTGCCCTTTTACTTTCTCTCTCTGCACCCACCCTTTTCTTTCTCTCTGCCTCTACCCACACTTTTTCTTTCTATCTCTCCACCCGTCCTTTTTCTTTCTCTCTCCACCCGCCTTTTCTTTTTCTTTCTCTCCAGCCACTGTTTCATTCTCTTGCTCTCTCCACCTCCCTTTTTTCTCTCTCTGTCCACAACCATTCTTTTTCTCTATCTCTCTCCACCTGCCCTTTTTCTTTCTCTCTCTCTCTCTCCACCCGAACTTCCTTTCTCTCTGTCTCCGCCCACCATTTCTTTTTCACACCCTCCACCCGCCCCTTTCTTTCTCTCTCCCTCCACCAGCCCCTTTCTTTCACTCACTCTCCACCCACCCTTTTTCTTTCTCTCTCTTCCCTGTCTTTTTTCTTTCTCTGTCTCTGCACCCGTCCTTTTCTTTCTCTCTCCCCACCGCCCTTTTTTTCTCTCTCTCCCCCCCCTCTCTCTCTCTCTTCCCGACCTTTCTTTCTCTCTGTCTCTGCCCACCATTTCATTTTCTCTCCCTCCACCAGCCCTTTCTTTCTCTCTCCCTCCACCTGCTCTTTTTCTTTCTCTCTCTTCCCTGTCTTTTTTCACTTCTCTCTCTCCACCTGCCCTTTTTCTTTCTCTCTGCACCCGCCCTTTTCTTTCTCTCTGCCTCTACCCACACTTTTTCTTTCTATCTCTCCACCCGTTCTTTTTCTTTCTCTCTCCACGCGCCCTTTTCTTTCTCTGTCTCCACCCGCCTTTTTTCACTTCTCTGTCTGCACGCACCCTTTTTCTTTATCTCTCTCTCCACCCACCCTTTTTCTTTCTCTCTCTCTCCACCCACTCCGTTTTCATTCTTTCTCTCTCTCCACCATTTTTTCTCTCTCTGTCCACAACCATTCTTTTTCTCTATCTCTCTCCACCTACCCTTTTTCTTTCTCTCTCTCTCTCTCCACCCGAATTTCCTTTCTCTCTGTCTCCGCCCACCATTTCTTTTTCACACCCTCCACCCGCCCCTTTCTTTCTCTCTCCCTCCACCAGCCCCTTTCTTTCACTCACTCTCCACCCACCCTGTTTCTTTCTCTCTCTCCACCTGCCCTTTTTCTTTCTCTCTCTCTCTCTCCACCCGAACTTCCTTTCTCTCTGTCTCCGCCCACCATTTCTTTTTCACACCCTCCACCCGCCCCTTTCTTTCTCTCTCCCTCCACCAGCCCCTTTCTTTCACTCACTCTCCACCCACCCTTTTTCTTTCTCTCTCTTCCCTGTCTTTTTTCACTTCTCTCTCTTCACCCGCCCTTTTTTTCTTTCTCTGTCTCTGCACCCGTCCTTTTCTCTCTCTCTCCCCCCCTCTCTCTCTCTCTCTTCCCGACCTTTCTTTCTCTCTGTCTCTGCCCACCATTTCATTTTCTCTCCCTCCACCGGCCCTTTCTTTCTCTCTCCGTCCACCTGCTCTTTTTCTTTTGCTCTCTTCCCTGTCTTTTTTCACTTCTCTCTCTCCACCTGCCCTTTTTCTTTCTCTCTCTGCACCCGCCCTTTTCTTTCTCTCTGCCTCTACCCACACTTTTTCTTTCTATCTCTCCACCCGTCCTTTTTCTTTCTCTCTCCACGCGCCCTTTTCTTTCTCTGTCTCCACCCGCCCTTTTTCTTACTCTCTTCCCCCCCCCTCTCTCTTCCCGACCTTTCTTTCTCTCTGTCTCTGCCCACCATTTCATTTTCTCTCCCTCCACCAGCCCTTTCTTTCTCTCTCCCTCCACCTGCTCTTTTTCTTTCTCTCTCTTCCCTGTCTTTTTTCACTTCTCTCTCTCCACCTGCCCTTTTACTTTCTCTCTCTGCACCCGCCCTTTTCTTTCTCTCTGCCTCTACCCACACTTTTTCTTTCTATCTCTCCACCCGTCCTTTTTTTCTCTCTCCACGCGCCCTTTTCTTTCTCTGTCTCCACCCGCCTTTTTTCACTTCTCTGTCTGCACGCACCCTTTTTCTTTATCTCTCTCTCCACCCAACCTTTTTCTTTCTCTCTCTCTCCACCCACTCCCTTTTCATTCTTTCTCTCTCTCCGTTTTTTCTCTCTCCGTCCACAACCATTCTGTTTCTCTATCTCTCTCCACCTGCCCTTTTTCTTTCTCTCTCTCTCTCTCCACCCGAACTTCCTTTCTCTCTGTCTCCGCCCACCATTTCTTTTTCACACCCTCCACCCGCCCCTTTCTTTCTCTCTCACTCCACCAGCCCCTTTCTTTAACTCACTCTCCACCCACCCTTTTTCTTTCTCTCTCTTCCCTGTCTTTTTTCACTTCTCTCTCTTCACCTGCCCTTTTTTTCTTTCTCTGTCTCTGCACCCGTCCTTTTCTTTCTCTCTCCCCACCGCCCTTTTTCTCTCTCTCCCCCCCCCCTCTCTCTCTCTTCCCGACCTTTCTTTCTCTCTGTCTCTGCCCACCATTTCATTTTCTCTCCCTCCACCGGCCCTTTCTTTCTCTCTCCCTCCACCTGCTCTTTTTCTTTCTCTCTCTTCCCTGTCTTTTTTCACTTCTCTCTCTCCACCTGCCCTTTTTCTTTCTCTCTGCACCCGCCCTTTTCTTTCTCTCTGCCTCTACCCACACTTTTTCTTTCTATCTCTCCACCCGTTCTTTTTCTTTCTCTCTCCACGCGCCCTTTTCTTTCTCTGTCTCCACCCGCCTTTTTTCACTTCTCTGTCTGCACGCACCCTTTTTCTTTATCTCTCTCTCCACCCACCCTTTTTCTTTCTCTCTCTCTCTCTCCACCCGAATTTCCTTTCTCTCTGTCTCCGCCCACCATTTCTTTTTCACACCCTCCACCCGCCCCTTTCTTTCTCTCTCCCTCCACCAGCCCCTTTCTTTCACTCACTCTCCACCCACCCTGTTTCTTTCTCTCTCTCCACCTGCCCTTTTTCTTTCTCTCTCTCTCTCTCCACCCGAACTTCCTTTCTCTCTGTCTCCGCCCACCATTTCTTTTTCACACCCTCCACCCGCCCCTTTCTTTCTCTCTCCCTCCACCAGCCCCTTTCTTTCACTCACTCTCCACCCACCCTTTTTCTTTCTCTCTCTTCCCTGTCTTTTTTCACTTCTCTCTCTTCACCCGCCCTTTTTTTCTTTCTCTGTCTCTGCACCCGTCCTTTTCTCTCTCTCTCCCCCCCTCTCTCTCTCTCTCTTCCCGACCTTTCTTTCTCTCTGTCTCTGCCCACCATTTCATTTTCTCTCCCTCCACCGGCCCTTTCTTTCTCTCTCCGTCCACCTGCTCTTTTTCTTTTGCTCTCTTCCCTGTCTTTTTTCACTTCTCTCTCTCCACCTGCCCTTTTTCTTTCTCTCTCTGCACCCGCCCTTTTCTTTCTCTCTGCCTCTACCCACACTTTTTCTTTCTATCTCTCCACCCGTCCTTTTTCTTTCTCTCTCCACGCGCCCTTTTCTTTCTCTCTCTCCACCCACCCTTTTTCTTTCTCTCTCTCTCCACCCACTCCGTTTTCATTCTTTCTCTCTCTCCACCGTTTTTTCTCTCTCTGTCCACAACCATTCTTTTTCTCTATCTCTCTCCACCTGCCCTTTTTCTTTCTCTCTCTCTCTCTCCACCCGAACTTCCATTCTCTCTGTCTCCGCCCACCATTTCTTTTTCACACCCTCCACCCGCCCCTTTCTTTCTCTCTCCCTCCACCAGCCCCTTTCTTTCACACACTCTCCACCCACCCTTTTTCTTTCTCTCTCTTCCCTGTCTTTTTTCACTTCTCGCTCTTCACCCGCCCTTTTTTTCTTTCTCTGTCTCTGCACCCGTCCTTTTCTTTCTCTCTCCCCACCGCCCTTTTTCTCTCTCTCTCCCCCCCCTCTCTCTCTCTCTTCCCGACCTTTCTTTCTCTCTGTCTCTGCCCACCATTTCATTTTCTCTCCCTCCACCGGCCCTTTCTTTCTCTCTCCCTCCACCTGCTCTTTTTCTTTCTCTCTCTTCCCTGTCTTTTTTCACTTCTCTCTCTCCACCTGCCCTTTTTCTTTCTCTCTCTGCACCCGCCCTTTTCTTTCTCTCTGCTTCTACCCACACTTTTTCTTTCTATCTCTCCACCCGTCCTTTTTCTTTCTCTCTCCACGCGCCCTTTTCTTTCTCTGTCTCCACCCGCCCTTTTTCTTACTCTCTTCCCCCCCTCTCTCTGTCTTCCCGACCTTTCTTTCTCTCTGTCTCTGCCCACCATTTCATTTTCTCTCCCTCCACCAGCCCTTTCTTTCTCTCTCCCTCCACCTGCTCTTTTTCTTTCCCTCTCTTCCGTCTTTTTTCACTTCTCTCTCTCCACCTGCCCTTTTACTTTCTCTCTCTGCACCCGCCCTTTTCTTTCTCTCTGCCTCTACCCACACTTTTTCTTTCTATCTCTCCACCTGTCCTTTTTTTCTCTCTCCACGCGCCCTTTTCTTTCTCTGTCTCCACCCGCCTTTTTTCACTTCTCTGTCTGCACGCACCCTTTTTCTTTATCTCTCTCTCCACCCACCCTTTTTCTTTCTCTCTCTCTCCACCCACTCCGTTTTCATTCTTTCTCTCTCTCCACCGTTTTTTCTCTCTGTCCACAACCATTCTTTTTCTCTATCTCTCTCCACCCGCCTTTTCTTTTTCTTTCTCTCCAGCCACTCTGTTTCATTCTCTTGCTCTCTCCACCTCCCTTTTTTCTCTCTCTGTCCACAACCATTCTTTTTATCTATCTCTCTCCACCTGCCCTTTTTCTTTCTCTCTCTCTCTCTCCACCCGAACGTCCATTCTCTCTGTCTCCGCCCACCATTTCTTTTTCACACCCTCCACCCGCCCCTTTCTTTCTCTCTCCCTCCACCAGCCCCTTTCTTTCACTCACTCTCCACCCACCCTTTTTCTTTCTCTCTCTTCCCTGTCTTTTTTCACTTCTCTCTCTTCACCCGCCCTTTTTTTCTTTCTCTGTCTCTGCACCCGTCCTTTTCTTTCTCTCTCCCCACCGCCCTTTTTCTCTCTCTCTCCCCCCCCCTCTCTCTCTCTCTTCCCGACCTTTCTTTCTCTCTGTCTCTGCCCACCATTTCATTTTCTCTCCCTCCACCGGCCCTTTCTTTCTCTCTCCCTCCACCTGCTCTTTTTCTTTCTCTCTCTTCCCTGTCTTTTTTCACTTCTCTCTCTCCACCTGCCCTTTTTCTTTCTCTCTGCACCCGCCCTTTTCTTTCTCTCTGCCTCTACCCACACTTTTTCTTTCTATCTCTCCACCCGTTCTTTTTCTTTCTCTCTCCACGCGCCCTTTTCTTTCTCTGTCTCCACCCGCCTTTTTTCACTTCTCTGTCTGCACGCACCCTTTTTCTTTATCTCTCTCTCCACCCACCCTTTTTCTTTCTCTCTCTCTCCACCCACTCCGTTTTCATTCTTTCTCTCTCTCCACCATTTTTTCTCTCTCTGTCCACAACCATTCTTTTTCTCTATCTCTCTCCACCTACCCTTTTTCTTTCTCTCTCTCTCTCTCCACCCGAATTTCCTTTCTCTCTGTCTCCGCCCACCATTTCTTTTTCACACCCTCCACCCGCCCCTTTCTTTCTCTCTCCCTCCACCAGCCCCTTTCTTTCACTCACTCTCCACCCACCCTTTTTCTTTCTCTCTCTTCCCTGTCTTTTTTCACTTCTCACTCTTCACCCGCCCTTTTTTTCTTTCTCTGTCTCTGCACCCGTCCTTTTCTTTCTCTCTCCCCACCGCCCTTTTTCTCTCTCTCTCCCCCCCCTCTCTCTCTCTCTTCCCGACCTTTCTCTCTCTCTGTCTCTGCCCACCATTTCATTTTCTCTCCCTCCACCGGCCCTTTCTTTCTCTCTCCCTCCACCTGCTCTTTTTCTTTCTCTCTCTTCCCTGTCTTTTTTCACTTCTCTCTCTCCACCTGCCCTTTTTCTTTCTCTCTCTGCACCCGCCCTTTTCTTTCTCTCTGCCTCTACCCACACTTTTTCTTTTTATCTCTCCACCCGTCCTTTTTCTTTCTCTCTCCACGCGCCCTTTTCTGTCTCTGTCTCCACCCGCCTTTTTTCACTTCCCTGTCTGCACGCACCCTTTTTCTTTATCTCTCTCTCCACCCACCCTTTTTCTTTCTCTCTCTCTCCACCCACTCCGTTTTCATTCTTGCTCTCTCTCCACCGTTTTTTCTCTCTGTCCACAACCATTCTTTTTCTCTATCTCTCTCCACCCGCCTTTTCTTTTTCTTTCTCTCCAGCCACTCTGTTTCATTCTCTTGCTCTCTCCACCTCCCTTTTTTCTCTCTCTGTCCACAACCATTCTTTTTCTCTATCTCTCTCCACCTGCCCTTTTTCTTTCTCTCTCTCTCTCTCCACCCGAACTTCCTTTCTCTCTGTCTCCGCCCACCATTTCTTTTTCACACCCTCCACCCGCCCCTTTCTTTCTCTCTCCCTCCACCAGCCCCTTTCTTTCACTCACTCTCCACCCACCCTTTTTCTTTCTCTCTCTTCCCTGTCTTTTTTCACTTCTCTCTCTTCACCCGCCCTTTTTTTCTTTCTCTGTCTCTGCACCCGTCCTTTTCTTTCTCTCTCCCCACCGCCCTTTTTCTCTCTCTCTCCCCCCCCCTCTCTCTCTCTTCCCGACCTTTCTTTCTCTCTGTCTCTGCCCACCATTTCATTTTCTCTCCCTCCACCGGCCCTTTCTTTCTCTCTCCCTCCACCTGCTCTTTTTCTTTCTCTCTCTTCCCTGTCTTTTTTCACTTCTCTCTCTCCTCCTGCCCTTTTTCTTTCTCTCTGCACCCGCCCTTTTCTTTCTCTCTGCCTCTACCCACACTTTTTCTTTCTATCTCTCCACCCGTTCTTTTTCTTTCTCTCTCCACGCGCCCTTTTCTTTCTCTGTCTCCACCCGCCTTTTTTCACTTCTCTGTCTGCACGCACCCTTTTTCTTTATCTCTCTCTCCACCCACCCTTTTTCTTTCTCTCTCTCTCCACCCACTCCGTTTTCATTCTTTCTCTCTCTCCACCATTTTTTCTCTCTCTGTCCACAACCATTCTTTTTCTCTATCTCTCTCCACCTACCCTTTTTCTTTCTCTCTCTCTCTCTCCACCCGAATTTCCTTTCTCTCTGTCTCCGCCCACCATTTCTTTTTCACACCCTCCACCCGCCCCTTTCTTTCTCTCTCCCTCCACCAGCCCCTTTCTTTCACTCACTCTCCACCCACCCTGTTTCTTTCTCTCTCTCCACCTGCCCTTTTTCTTTCTCTCTCTCTCTCTCCACCCGAACTTCCTTTCTCTCTGTCTCCGCCCACCATTTCTTTTTCACACCCTCCACCCGCCCCTTTCTTTCTCTCTCCCTCCACCAGCCCCTTTCTTTCACTCACTCTCCACCCACCCTTTTTCTTTCTCTCTCTTCCCTGTCTTTTTTCACTTCTCTCTCTTCACCCGCCCTTTTTTTCTTTCTCTGTCTCTGCACCTGTCCTTTTCTCTCTCTCTCCCCCCCTCTCTCTCTCTCTCTTCCCGACCTTTCTTTCTCTCTGTCTCTGCCCACCATTTCATTTTCTCTCCCTCCACCGGCCCTTTCTTTCTCTCGCCGTCCACCTGCTCCTTTTCTTTTGCTCTCTTCCCTGTCTTTTTTCACTTCTCTCTCTCCACCTGCCCTTTTTCTTTCTCTCTCTGCACCCGCCCTTTTCTTTCTCTCTGCCTCTACCCACACTTTTTCTTTCTATCTCACCACCCGTCCTTTTTCTGTCTCTCTCCACGCGCCCTTTTCTTTCTCTCTCTCCACCCACCCTTTTTCTTTCTCTCTCTCTCCACCCACTCCGTTTTCATTCTTTCTCTCTCTCCACCGTTTTTTCTCTCTCTGTCCACAACCATTCTTTTTCTCTATCTCTCTCCACCTGCCCTTTTTCTTTCTCTCTCTCTCTCCACCCGAACTTCCTTTCTCTCTGTCTCCGCCCACCATTTCTTTTTCACACCCTCCACCCGCCCCTTTCTTTCTCTCTCCCTCCACCAGCCCCTTTCTTTCACTCACTCTCCACCCACCCTTTTTCTTTCTCTCTCTTCCCTGTCTTTTTTCACTTCTCGCTCTTCACCCGCCCTTTTTTCTTTCTCTGTCTCTGCACCCGTCCTTTTCTTTCTCTCTCCCCACCGCCGTTTTTCTCTCTCTCTCCCCCCCCCTCTCTCTCTCTTCCCGACCTTTCTCTCTCTCTGTCTCTGCCCACCATTTCATTTTCTCTCCCTCCACCGGCCCTTTCTTTCTCTCTCCCCTCCACCTGCTCTTTTCTTTCTCTCTCTTCCCTGTCTTTTTTCACTTCTCTCTCTCCACCTGCCCTTTTTCTTTCTCTCTCTGCACCCGCCCTTTTCTTTCTCTCTGCCTCTACCCACACTTTTTCTTTGTATCTCTCCACCCGTCCTTTTTCTTTCTCTCTCCACGCGCCCTTTTCTTTCTCTGTCTCCACCCGCCCTTTTTCTTACTCTCTTCCTCTCTACCTGCCATTTTTTATGTCTCTCTACGCCCACCCTTTCTTTCTCTCTTTCTCCACCCACTCTCTTTCTTTCTCTCGCTCTCCACCCGCACCTTTCTTTCTCCCTCCACCTGCCCCATTTTTTCACTCACTCTCCACCCACCCTGTTTCTTTCTCTCTCTCTCCACCTGCCCTTTTTCTTTCTCTCTCTCTCTCAACCCGAACTTCCTTTCTCTCTGTCTCCGCCCACCATTTCTTTTTCACACCCTCCACCCGCCCCTTTCTTTCTCTCTCCCTCCACCAGCCTCTTCTTTCACTCACTCTCCACCCACCCTTTTTCTTTCTCTCTCTTCCCTGTCTTTTTTCACTTCTCACTCTTCACCCGCCCTTTTTTCTTTCTCTGTCTCTGCACCCGTCCTTTTCTTTCTCTCTCCCCACCGCCCTTTTTCTCTCTCTCACCCCCCCCCTCTCTCTCTCTCTTCCCGACCTTTCTCTCTCTCTGTCTCTGCCCACCATTTCATTTTCTCTCCCTCCACCGGCCCTTTCTTTCTCTCTCCCTCCACCTGCTCTTTTTCTTTCTCTCTCTTCCCTGTCTTTTTTCACTTCTCTCTCTCCACCTGCCCTTTTCTTTCTCTCTGCACCCGCCCTTTTCTTTCTCTCTGCCTCTACCCACACTTTTTCTTTCTATCTCTCCACCCGTTCTTTTCTTTCTCTCTCCACGCGCCCTTTTCTTTCTCTGTCTCCACCCGCCTTTTTTCACTTCTCTGTCTGCACGCACCCTTTTTCTTTATCTCTCTCTCCACCCACCCTTTTTCTTTCTCTCTCTCTCCACCCACTCCGTTTTCATTCTTTCTCTCTCTCCACCATTTTTTCTCTCTCTGTCCACAACCATTCTTTTTCTCTATCTCTCTCCACCTACCCTTTTTCTTTCTCTCTTTCTTTCTCTCTCTCTCTCTCCACCCGAATTTCCTTTCTCTCTGTCTCCGCCCACCATTTCTTTTTCACACCCTCCACCCGCCCCTTTCTTTCTCTCTCCCTCCACCAGCCCCTTTCTTTCACTCACTCTCCACCCACCCTTTTTCTTTCTCTCTCTTCCCTGTCTTTTTTCACTTCTCACTCTTCACCCGCCCTTTTTTTCTTTCTCTGTCTCTGCACCCGTCCTTTTCTTTCTCTCTCCCCACCGCCCTTTTTCTCTCACTCTCCCCCCCCTCTCTCTCTCTCTTCCCGACCTTTCTCTCTCTCTGTCTCTGCCCACCATTTCATTTTCTCTCCCTCCACCGGCCCTTTCTTTCTCTCTCCCTCCACCTGCTCTTTTCTTTCTCTCTCTTCCCTGTCTTTTTTCACTTATCTCTCTCCACCTGCCCTTTTTCTTTCTCTCTCTGCACCCGCCCTTTTCTTTCTCTCTGCCTCTACCCATTTTTATCTCTCCACCCGTCCTTTTTCTTTCTCTCTCCACGCGCCCTTTTCTGTCTCTGTCTCCACCCGCCTTTTTTCACTTCCCTGTCTGCACGCACCCTTTTTCTTTATCTCTCTCTCCACCCACCCTTTTTCTTTCTCTCTCTCTCCACCCACTCCGTTTTCATTCTTGCTCTCTCTCCACCGTTTTTTCTCTCTGTCCACAACCATTCTTTTTCTCTATCTCTCTCCACCCGCCTTTTCTTTTTCTTTCTCTCCAGCCACTCTGTTTCATTCTCTTGCTCTCTCCACCTCCCTTTTTTCTCTCTCTGTCCACAACCATTCTTTTTCTCTATCTCTCTCACCTGCCCCTTTTTCTTTCTCTCTCTCTCTCTCCACCCGAACTTCCTTTCTCTCTGTCTCCGCCCACCATTTCTTTTTCACACCCTCCACCCGCCCCTTTCTTTCTCTCTCCCTCCACCAGCCCCTTTCTTTCACTCACTCTCCACCCACCCTTTTTCTTTCTCTCTCTTCCCTGTCTTTTTTCACTTCTCTCTTCTTCACCCGCCCTTTTTTTCTTTCTCTGTCTCTGCACCCGTCCTTTTCTTTCTCTCTCCCCACCGCCCTTTTTCTCTCTCTCTCCCCCCCCCCTCTCTCTCTCTTCCCGACCTTTCTTTCTCTCTGTCTCTGCCCACCATTTCATTTTCTCTCCCTCCACCGGCCCTTTCTTTCTCTCTCCCTCCACCTGCTCTTTTTCTTTCTCTCTCTTCCCTGTCTTTTTTCACTTCTCTCTCTCCTCCTGCCCTTTTTCTTTCTCTCTGCACCCGCCCTTTTCTTTCTCTCTGCCTCTACCCACACTTTTTCTTTCTATCTCTCCACCCGTTCTTTTTCTTTCTCTCTCCACGCGCCCTTTTCTTTCTCTGTCTCCACCCGCCTTTTTTCACTTCTCTGTCTGCACGCACCCTTTTTCTTTATCTCTCTCTCCACCCACCCTTTTTCTTTCTCTCTCTCTCCACCCACTCCGTTTTCATTCTTTCTCTCTCTCCACCATTTTTTCTCTCTCTGTCCACAACCATTCTTTTTCTCTATCTCTCTCCACCTACCCTTTTTCTTTCTCTCTCTCTCTCTCCACCCGAATTTCCTTTCTCTCTGTCTCCGCCCACCATTTCTTTTTCACACCCTCCACCCGCCCCTTTCTTTCTCTCTCCCTCCACCAGCCCCTTTCTTTCACTCACTCTCCACCCACCCTGTTTCTTTCTCTCTCTCCACCTGCCCTTTTTCTTTCTCTCTCTCTCTCTCCACCCGAACTTCCTTTCTCTCTGTCTCCGCCCACCATTTCTTTTTCACACCCTCCACCCGCCCCTTTCTTTCTCTCTCCCTCCACCAGCCCCTTTCTTTCACTCACTCTCCACCCACCCTTTTTCTTTCTCTCTCTTCCCTGTCTTTTTTCACTTCTCTCTCTTCACCCGCCCTTTTTTTCTTTCTCTGTCTCTGCACCTGTCCTTTTCTCTCTCTCTCCCCCCCCTCTCTCTCTCTCTCTTCCCGACCTTTCTTTCTCTCTGTCTCTGCCCACCATTTCATTTTCTCTCCCTCCACCGCCCTTTCTTTCTCTCGCCGTCCACCTGCTCCTTTTCTTTTGCTCTCTTCCCTGTCTTTTTTCACTTCTCTCTCTCCACCTGCCCTTTTTCTTTCTCTCTCTGCACCCGCCCTTTCTTTCTCTCTGCCTCTACCCACACTTTTTCTTTCTATCTCACCACCCGTCCTTTTTCTGTCTCTCTCCACGCGCCCTTTTCTTTCTCTCCTCTCCACCCACCCTTTTTCTTCTCTCTCTCTCCACCCACTCCGTTTTCATTCTTTCTCTCTCTCCACCGTTTTTTCTCTCTCTGTCCACAACCATTCTTTTTCTCTATCTCTCTCCACCTGCCCTTTTTCTTTCTCTCTCTCTCTCCACCCGAACTTCCTTTCTCTCTGTCTCCGCCCACCATTTCTTTTTCACACCCTCCACCCGCCCCTTTCTTTCTCTCTCCCTCCACCAGCCCCTTTCTTCACTCACTCTCCACCCACCCTTTTTCTTTCTCTCTCTTCCCTGTCTTTTTTCACTTCTCGCTCTTCACCCGCCCTTTTTTTCTTTCTCTGTCTCTGCACCCGTCCTTTTCTTCTCTCTCCCCACCGCCCTTTTTCTCTCTCTCTCCCCCCCCCCTCTCTCTCTCTCTCCCCGACCTTCTTTCTCTCTGTCTCTGCCCACCATTTCATTTTCTCTCCCTCCACCGGCCCTTTCTTTCTCTCTCCCTCCACCTGCTCTTTTTCTTTCTCTCTCTTCCCTGTCTTTTTTCACTTCTCTCTCTCCTCCTGCCCTTTTTCTTTCTCTCTGCACCCGCCCTTTTCTTTCTCTCTGCCTCTACCCACACTTTTTCTTTCTATCTCTCCACCCGTTCTTTTTCTTTCTCTCTCCACGCGCCCTTTTCTTTCTCTGTCTCCACCCGCCTTTTTTCACTTCTCTGTCTGCACGCACCCTTTTTCTTTATCTCTCTCTCCACCCACCCTTTTTCTTTCTCTCTCTCTCCACCCACTCCGTTTTCATTCTTTCTCTCTCTCCACCATTTTTTCTCTCTCTGTCCACAACCATTCTTTTTCTCTATCTCTCTCCACCTACCCTTTTTCTTTCTCTCTCTCTCTCTCCACCCGAATTTCCTTTCTCTCTGTCTCCGCCCACCATTTCTTTTTCACACCCTCCACCCGCCCCTTTCTTTCTCTCTCCCTCCACCAGCCCCTTTCTTTCACTCACTCTCCACCCACCCTGTTTCTTTCTCTCTCTCCACCTGCCCTTTTTCTTTCTCTCTCTCTCTCTCCACCCGAACTTCCTTTCTCTCTGTCTCCGCCCACCATTTCTTTTTCACACCCTCCACCCGCCCCTTTCTTTCTCTCTCCCTCCACCAGCCCCTTTCTTTCACTCACTCTCCACCCACCCTTTTTCTTTCTCTCTCTTCCCTGTCTTTTTTCACTTCTCTCTCTTCACCCGCCCTTTTTTTCTTTCTCTGTCTCTGCACCTGTCCTTTTCTCTCTCTCTCCCCCCCTCTCTCTCTCTCTCTTCCCGACCTTTCTTTCTCTCTGTCTCTGCCCACCATTTCATTTTCTCTCCCTCCACCGGCCCTTTCTTTCTCTCGCCGTCCACCTGCTCCTTTTCTTTTGCTCTCTTCCCTGTCTTTTTTCACTTCTCTCTCTCCACCTGCCCTTTTTCTTTCTCTCTCTGCACCCGCCCTTTTCTTTCTCTCTGCCTCTACCCACACTTTTTCTTTCTATCTCACCACCCGTCCTTTTTCTGTCTCTCTCCACGCGCCCTTTTCTTTCTCTCTCTCCACCCACCCTTTTTCTTTCTCTCTCTCTCCACCCACTCCGTTTTCATTCTTTCTCTCTCTCCACCGTTTTTTCTCTCTCTGTCCACAACCATTCTTTTTCTCTATCTCTCTCCACCTGCCCTTTTTCTTTCTCTCTCTCTCTCCACCCGAACTTCCTTTCTCTCTGTCTCCGCCCACCATTTCTTTTTCACACCCTCCACCCGCCCCTTTCTTTCTCTCTCCCTCCACCAGCCCCTTTCTTTCACTCACTCTCCACCCACCCTTTTTCTTTCTCTCTCTTCCCTGTCTTTTTTCACTTCTCGCTCTTCACCCGCCCTTTTTTTCTTTCTCTGTCTCTGCACCCGTCCTTTTCTTTCTCTCTCCCCAACACCCTTTTTCTCTCTCTCTCCCCCCCCCCCTCTCTCGCTCTTCCCAACCTTTCTTTCTCTCTGTCTCTGCCCACCATTTCATTTTCTCTCCCTCCACCGGCCCTTTCTTTCTCTCTTCCTCCAGCTGCTCTTTTTCTTTCTCTCTTCCCTGTCTTTTTTCACTTCTCTCTCTCCACCTGCCCTTTTTCTTTCTCTCTCTGCACCCGCCCTTTTCTTTCTCTCTGCCTCTACCCGCACTTTTTCTTTGTATCTCTCCACCCGTCCTTTTTCTTTCTCTCTCCACGCGCCCTTTTCTTTCTCTGTCTCCACCCGCCCTTTTTCTTACTCTCTTCCTCTCTACCTGCCATTTTTTTATGTCTCTCTACGCCCACCCTTTCTTTCTCTCTTTCTCCACCCACTCTCTTTCTTTCTCTCGCTCTCCACCCGCAACTTTCTTTCTCCCTCCACCTGCCCCATTTTTTCACTCACTCTCCACCCACCCTGTTTCTTTCTCTCTCTCTCCACCTGCCCTTTTTCTTTCTCTCTCTCTCTCAACCCGAACTTCCTTTCTCTCTGTCTCCGCCCACCATTTCTTTTTCACACCCTCCACCCGCCCCTTTCTTTCTCTCTCCCTCCACCAGCCTCTTTCTTTCACTCACTCTCCACCCACCCTTTTTCTTTCTCTCTCTTCCTTGTCTTTTTTCACTTCTCACTCTTCACCCGCCCTTTTTTTCTTTCTCTGTCTCTGCACCCGTCCTTTTCTTTCTCTCTCCCCACCGCCCTTTTTCTCTCTCTCTCCCCCCCCTCTCTCTCTCTCTTCCCGACCTTTCTCTCTCTCTGTCTCTGCCCACCATTTCATTTTCTCTCCCTCCACCGGCCCTTTCTTTCTCTCTCCCTCCACCTGCTCTTTTTCTTTCTCTCTCTTCCCTGTCTTTTTTCACTTCTCTCTCTCCACCTGCCCTTTTTCTTTCTCTCTCTGCACCCGCCCTTTTCTTTCTCTCTGCCTCTACCCACACTTTTTCTTTGTATCTCTCCACCCGTCCTTTTTCTTTCTCTCTCCACGCGCCCTTTTCTTTCTCTGTCTCCACCCGCCCTTTTTCTTACTCTCTTCCCCCCCCCTCTCTCTCTCTTCCCGACCTTTCTTTCTCTCTGTCTCTGCCCACCATTTCATTTTCTCTCCCTCCACCGGCCCTTTCTTTCTCTCTCCCTCCACCTGCTCTTTTTCTTTCTCTCTCTTCCCTGTCTTTTTTCACTTCTCTCTCTCCACCTGCCCTTTTTCTTTCTCTCTCTGCACCCGCCCTTTTCTTTCTCTCTGCCTCTACCCACACTTTTTCTTTCTATCTCTCCACCCGTCCTTTTTCTTTCTCTGTCCACGCGCCCTTTTCTTTCTCTGTCTCCACCCGCCGTTTTTCTTACTCTCTTCCTCTCTACCTGCCATTTTTTTAAGTCTCTCTACGCCCACCCTTTCTTTCTCTCTTTCTCCACCCACTCTCTTTCTTTCTCTCGCTCTCCACCCGCACCTTTCTTTCTTCCTCCACCTGCCCCATTTTTACACTCACTCTCCACCCACCCTGTTTCTTTCTCTCTCTCTCCACCTGCCCTTTTTCTTTCTCTCTCTCTCTCAACCCGAACTTCCTTTCTCTCTGTCTCCGCCCACCATTTCTTTTTCACACCCTCCACCCGCCCCTTTCTTTCTCTTTCCCTCCACCAGCCTCTTTCTTTCACTCACTCTCCACCCACCCTTTTTCTTTCTCTCTCTTCCCTGTCTTTTTTCACTTCTCACTCTTCACCCGCCCTTTTTTTCTTTCTCTGTCTCTGCACCCGTCCTTTTCTTTCTCTCTCCCCACCGCCCTTTTTCTCTCTCTCTCCCCCCCCTCTCTCTCTCTCTTCCCGACCTTTCTCTCTCTCTGTCTCTGCCCACCATTTCATTTTCTCTCCCTCCACCGGCCCTTTCTTTCTCTCTCCCTCCACCTGCTCTTTTTCTTTCTCTCTCTTCCCTGTCTTTTTTCACTTCTCTCTCTCCACCTGCCCTTTTTCTTTCTCTCTCTGCACCCGCCCTTTTCTTTCTCTCTGCCTCTACCCACACTTTTTCTTTGTATCTCTCCACTCGTCCTTTTTCTTTCTCTCTCCACGCGCCCTTTTCTTTCTCTGTCTCCACCCGCCCTTTTTCTTACTCTCTTCCCCCCCCCTCTCTCTCTCTTCCCGACCTTTCTTTCTCTCTGTCTCTGCCCACCATTTCATTTTCTCTCCCTCCACCGGCCCTTTCTTTCTCTCTCCCTCCACCTGCTCTTTTTCTTTCTCTCTCTTCCCTGTCTTTTTTCACTTCTCTCTCTCCACCTGCCCTTTTTCTTTCTCTCTCTGCACCCGCCCTTTTCTTTCTCTCTGCCTCTACCCACACTTTTTCTTTCTATCTCTACACCCGTCCTTTTTCTTTCTCTCTCCACGCGCCCTTTTCTTTCTCTGTCTCCACCCGCCCTTTTTCTTACTCTCTTCCTCTCTACCTGCCATTTTTTTATGTCTCTCTACGCCCATCCTTTCTTTCTCTCTTTCTCCACCCACTCTCTTTCTTTCTCTCGCTCTCCACCCGCACCTTTCTTTCTCTCTCCACCCACCCTGTTTCTTTCTCTCTCTCTCCACCTGCCCTTTTTCTTTCTCTCTCTCTCTCAACCCGAACTTCCTTTCTCTCTGTCTCCGCCCACCATTTCTTTTTCACACCCTCCACCCGCCCCTTTCTTTCTCTCTCCCTCCACCAGCCTCTTTCTTTCACTCACTCTCCACCCACCCTTTTTCTTTCTCTCTCTTCCCTGTCTTTTTTCACTTCTCACTCTTCACCCGCCCTTTTTTTCTTTCTCTGTCTCTGCACCCGTCCTTTTCTTTCTCTCTCCCCACCGCCCTTTTTCTCTCTCTCTCCCCCCCCTCTCTCTCTCTCTTCCCGACCTTTCTCTCTCTCTGTCTCTGCCCACCATTTCATTTTCTCTCCCTCCACCGGCCCTTTCTTTCTCTCTCCCTCCACCTGCTCTTTTTCTTTCTCTCTCTTCCCTGTCTTTTTTCACTTCTCTCTCTCCACCTGCCCTTTTTCTTTCTCTCTCTGCACCCGCCCTTTTCTTTCTCTCTGCCTCTACCCACACTTTTTCTTTGTATCTCTCCACCCGTCCTTTTTCTTTCTCTCTCCACGCGCCCTTTTCTTTCTCTGTCTCCACCCGCCCTTTTTCTTACTCTCTTCCCCCCCCCTCTCTCTCTCTTCCCGACCTTTCTTTCTCTCTGTCTCTGCCCACCATTTCATTTTCTCTCCCTCCACCGGCCCTTTCTTTCTCTCTCCCTCCACCTGCTCTTTTTCTTTCTCTCTCTTCCCTGTCTTTTTTCACTTCTCTCTCTCCACCTGCCCTTTTTCTTTCTCTCTGCACCCGCCCTTTTCTTTCTCTCTGCCTCTACCCACACTTTTTCTTTCTATCTCTCCACCCGTTCTTTTTCTTTCTCTCTCCACGCGCCCTTTTCTTTCTCTGTCTCCACCCGCCTTTTTTCACTTCTCTGTCTGCACGCACCCTTTTTCTTTATCTCTCTCTCCACCCACCCTTTTTCTTTCTCTCTCTCTCCACCCACTCCGTTTTCAATCTTTCTCTCTCTCCACCATTTTTTCTCTCTCTGTCCACAACCATTCTTTCTCTCTCTCTCTCTCCACCCGAACTTCCTTTCTCTCTGTCTCCGCCCACCATTTCTTTTTCACACCCTCCACCCGCCCCTTTCTTTCTCTCTCCCTCCACCAGCCCCTTTCTTTCACTCACTCTCCACCCACCCTTTTTCTTTCTCTCTCTTCCCTGTCTTTTTTCACTTCTCTCTCTTCACCCGCCCTTTTTTTCTTTCTCTGTCTCTGCACCCGTCCTTTTCTCTCTCTCTCCCCCCCTCTCTCTCTCTCTCTTCCCGACCTTTCTTTCTCTCTGTCTCTGCCCACCATTTCATTTTCTCTCCCTCCACCGGCCCTTTCTTTCTCTCTCCGTCCACCTGCTCTTTTTCTTTTGCTCTCTTCCCTGTCTTTTTTCACTTCTCTCTCTCCACCTGCCCTTTTTCTTTCTCTCTCTGCACCCGCCCTTTTCTTTCTCTCTGCCTCTACCCACACTTTTTCTTTCTATCTCTCCACCCGTCCTTTTTCTTTCTCTGTCCACGCGCCCTTTTCTTTCTCTGTCTCCACCCGCCCTTTTTCTTACTCTCTTCCTCTCTACCTGCCATTTTTTTATGTCTCTCTACGCCCACCCTTTCTTTCTCTCTTTCTCCACCCACTCTCTTTCTTTCTCTCACTCTCCACCCGCATCTTTCTTTCTCCCTCCACCTGCCCCATTTTTTCACTCACTCTCCACCCACCCTGTTTCTTTCTCTCTCTCTCCACCTGCCCTTTTTCTTTCTCTCTCTCTCTCTCCACCCGAACTTCCTTTCCCTCTGTCTCCACCCACCATTTCTTTTTCACACCCTCCACCCGCCCCTTTCTTTCTCTCTCCCTCCACCAGCCCCTTTCTTTCACTCACTCTCCACCCACCCTTTTTCTTTCTCTCTCTTCCCTGTCTTTTTTCACTTCTCTCTCTGCACCCGTCCTTTTCTTTCTCTCTCCCCACCGCCCTTTTTCTCTCTCTCTCCACCCCCCTCTCTCTCTTCCCGACCTTTCTTTCTCTCTGTCTCTGCCCACCATTTCATTTTCTCTCCCTCCACCGGCCATTTCTTTCTCTCTCCCTCCACCTGCTCTTTTTCTTTCTCTCTCTTCCCTGTCTTTTTTCACTTCTCTCTCTCCACCTGCCCTTTTTCTTTCTCTCTCTGCACCCGCCCTTTTCTTTCTCTCTGCCTCTACCCACACTTTTTCTTTCTATCTCTCCACCCGTCCTTTTTCTTTCTCTCTCCACGCGCCCTTTTCTTTCTCTGTCTCCACCCGCCTTTTTTCACTTCCCTGTCTGCACGCACCCTTTTTCTTTATCTCTCTCTCCACCCACCCTTTTTCTTTCTCTCTCTCTCCACCCACTCCGTTTTCATTCTTTCTCTCTCTCCACCGTTTTTTCTCTCTCTGTCCACAACCATTCTTTTTCTCTATCTCTCTCCACCTACCCTTTTTCTTTCTCTGTCTCTCTCTCCACCCGAATTTCCTTTCTCTCTGTCTCCGCCCACCATTTCTTTTTCACACCCTCCACCCGCCCCTTTCTTTCTCTCTCCCTCCACCAGCCCCTTTCTTTCGCTCACTCTCCACCCACCCTGTTTCTTTCTCTCTCTCCACCTGCCCTTTTTCTTTCTCTCTCTCTCCACCCGAACTTCCTTTCTCTCTGTCTCAGCCCACCATTTCTTTTTCACACCCTCCACCCGCCCCTTTCTTTCTCTCTCCCTCCACCAGCCCCTTTCTTTCACTCACTCTCCACCCACCCTTTTTCTTTCACTCTCTTCCCTGTCTTTTTTCACTTCTCTCTCTTCACCCGCCCTTTTTTTCTTTCTCCGTCTCTGCACCCGTCCTTTTCTTTCTCTCTCCCCACCGCCCTTTTTCTCTCTCTCTCCCCCCCCCCTCTCTCTCTCTTCCCGACCTTTCTTTCTCTCTGTCTCTGCCCACCATTTCATTTTCTCTCCCTCCACCGGCCCTTTCTTTCTCTCTCCCTCCACCTGCTCTTTTTCTTTCTCTCTCTTCCCTGTCTTTTTTCACTTCTCTCTCTCCACCTGCCCATTTTCTTTCTCTCTCTGCACCCGCCCTTTTCTTTCTCTCTGCCTCTACCCACACTTTTTCTTTGTATCTCTCCACCCGTCCTTTTTCTTTCTCTCTCCACGCGCCCTTTTCTTTCTCTGTCTCCACCCGCCCTTTTTCTTACTCTCTTCCCCCCCACCTCTCTCTCTCTTCCCGACCTTTCTTTCTCTCTGTCTCTGCCCACCATTTCATTTTCTCTCCCTCCACCGGCCCTTTCTTTCTCTCTCCCTCCACCTGCTCTTTTTCTTTCTCTCTCTTCCCTGTCTTTTTTCACTTCTCTCTCTCCACCTGCCCTTTTTCTTTCTATCTCTCCACCCGTCCTTTTTCTTTCTCTCTCCACGCGCCCTTTTCTTTCTCTGTCTCCACCCGCCCTTTTTCTTACTCTCTTCCTCTCTACCTGCCATTTTTTTATGTCTCTCTACGCCCAACCTTTCTTTCTCTCTTTCTCCACCCACTCTCTTTCTTTCTCTCACTCTCCACCCGCATCTTTCTTTGTCCCTCCACCTGCCCCATTTTTTCACTCACTCTCCACCCACCCTGTTTCTTTCTCTCTCTCTCCACCTGCCCTTTTTCTTTCTCTCTCTCTCTCTCCACCCGAACTTCCTTTCCCTCTGTCTCCACCCACCATTTCTTTTTCACACCCTCCACCTGCCCCTTTCTTTCTCTCTCCCTCCACCAGCCCCTTTCTTTCACTCACTCTCCACCCACCCTTTTTCTTTCTCTCTCTTCCCTGTCTTTTTTCACTTCTCTCTCTGCACCCGTCCTTTTCTTTCTCTCTCCCCACCGCCCTTTTTCTCTCTCTCCCCCCCCCCCCTCTCTCTCTCTTCCCGACCTTTCTTTCTCTCTGTCTCTGCCCACCATTTCATTTTCTCTCCCTCCACCGGCCCTTTCTTTCTCTCTCCCTCCACCTGCTCTTTTTCTTTCTCTCTCTTCCCTGTCTTTTTTCACTTCTCTCTCTCCACCTGCCCTTTTTCTTTCTCTCTCTGCACACGCCCTTTTCTTTCTCTCTGCCTCTACCCGCACTTTTTCTTTGTATCTCTCCACCCGTCCTTTTTCTTTCTCTCTCCACGCGCCCTTTTCTTTCTCTGTCTCCACCCGCCCTTTTTCTTACTCTCTTCCTCTCTACCTGCCATTTTTTTATGTCTCTCTACGCCCACCCTTTCTTTCTCTCTTTCTCCACCCACTCTCTTTCTTTCTCTCGCTCTCCACCCGCAACTTTCTTTCTCCCTCCACCTGCCCCATTTTTTCACTCACTCTCCACCCACCCTGTTTCTTTCTCTCTCTCTCCACCTGCCCTTTTTCTTTCTCTCTCTCTCTCAACCCGAACTTCCTTTCTCTCTGTCTCCGCCCACCATTTCTTTTTCACACCCTCCACCCGCCCCTTTCTTTCTCTCTCCCTCCACCAGCCTCTTTCTTTCACTCACTCTCCACCCACCCTTTTTCTTTCTCTCTCTTCCTTGTCTTTTTTCACTTCTCACTCTTCACCCGCCCTTTTTTTCTTTCTCTGTCTCTGCACCCGTCCTTTTCTTTCTCTCTCCCCACCGCCCTTTTTCTCTCTCTCTCCCCCCCCTCTCTCTCTCTCTTCCCGACCTTTCTCTCTCTCTGTCTCTGCCCACCATTTCATTTTCTCTCCCTCCACCGGCCCTTTCTTTCTCTCTCCCTCCACCTGCTCTTTTTCTTTCTCTCTCTTCCCTGTCTTTTTTCACTTCTCTCTCTCCACCTGCCCTTTTTCTTTCTCTCTCTGCACCCGCCCTTTTCTTTCTCTCTGCCTCTACCCACACTTTTTCTTTGTATCTCTCCACCCGTCCTTTTTCTTTCTCTCTCCACGCGCCCTTTTCTTTCTCTGTCTCCACCCGCCCTTTTTCTTACTCTCTTCCCCCCCCCTCTCTCTCTCTTCCCGACCTTTCTTTCTCTCTGTCTCTGCCCACCATTTCATTTTCTCTCCCTCCACCGGCCCTTTCTTTCTCTCTCCCTCCACCTGCTCTTTTTCTTTCTCTCTCTTCCCTGTCTTTTTTCACTTCTCTCTCTCCACCTGCCCTTTTTCTTTCTCTCTCTGCACCCGCCCTTTTCTTTCTCTCTGCCTCTACCCACACTTTTTCTTTCTATCTCTCCACCCGTCCTTTTTCTTTCTCTGTCCACGCGCCCTTTTCTTTCTCTGTCTCCACCCGCCGTTTTTCTTACTCTCTTCCTCTCTACCTGCCATTTTTTTAAGTCTCTCTACGCCCACCCTTTCTTTCTCTCTTTCTCCACCCACTCTCTTTCTTTCTCTCGCTCTCCACCCGCACCTTTATTTCTTCCTCCACCTGCCCCATTTTTACACTCACTCTCCACCCACCCTGTTTCTTTCTCTCTCTCTCCACCTGCCCTTTTTCTTTCTCTCTCTCTCTCAACCCGAACTTCCTTTCTCTCTGTCTCCGCCCACCATTTCTTTTTCACACCCTCCACCCGCCCCTTTCTTTCTCTTTCCCTCCACCAGCCTCTTTCTTTCACTCACTCTCCACCCACCCTTTTTCTTTCTCTCTCTTCCCTGTCTTTTTTCACTTCTCACTCTTCACCCGCCCTTTTTTTCTTTCTCTGTCTCTGCACCCGTCCTTTTCTTTCTCTCTCCCCACCGCCCTTTTTCTCTCTCTCTCCCCCCCCTCTCTCTCTCTCTTCCCGACCTTTCTCTCTCTCTGTCTCTGCCCACCATTTCATTTTCTCTCCCTCCACCGGCCCTTTCTTTCTCTCTCCCTCCACCTGCTCTTTTTCTTTCTCTCTCTTCCCTGTCTTTTTTCACTTCTCTCTCTCCACCTGCCCTTTTTCTTTCTCTCTCTGCACCCGCCCTTTTCTTTCTCTCTGCCTCTACCCACACTTTTTCTTTGTATCTCTCCACTCGTCCTTTTTCTTTCTCTCTCCACGCGCCCTTTTCTTTCTCTGTCTCCACCCGCCCTTTTTCTTACTCTCTTCCCCCCCCCTCTCTCTCTCTTCCCGACCTTTCTTTCTCTCTGTCTCTGCCCACCATTTCATTTTCTCTCCCTCCACCGGCCCTTTCTTTCTCTCTCCCTCCACCTGCTCTTTTTCTTTCTCTCTCTTCCCTGTCTTTTTTCACTTCTCTCTCTCCACCTGCCCTTTTTCTTTCTCTCTCTGCACCCGCCCTTTTCTTTCTCTCTGCCTCTACCCACACTTTTTCTTTCTATCTCTACACCCGTCCTTTTTCTTTCTCTCTCCACGCGCCCTTTTCTTTCTCTGTCTCCACCCGCCCTTTTTCTTACTCTCTTCCTCTCTACCTGCCATTTTTTTATGTCTCTCTACGCCCATCCTTTCTTTCTCTCTTTCTCCACCCACTCTCTTTCTTTCTCTCGCTCTCCACCCGCACCTTTCTTTCTCTCTCCACCCACCCTGTTTCTTTCTCTCTCTCTCCACCTGCCCTTTTTCTTTCTCTCTCTCTCTCAACCCGAACTTCCTTTCTCTCTGTCTCCGCCCACCATTTCTTTTTCACACCCTCCACCCGCCCCTTTCTTTCTCTCTCCCTCCACCAGCCTCTTTCTTTCACTCACTCTCCACCCACCCTTTTTCTTTCTCTCTCTTCCCTGTCTTTTTTCACTTCTCACTCTTCACCCGCCCTTTTTTTCTTTCTCTGTCTCTGCACCCGTCCTTTTCTTTCTCTCTCCCCACCGCCCTTTTTCTCTCTCTCTCCCCCCCCTCTCTCTCTCTCTTCCCGACCTTTCTCTCTCTCTGTCTCTGCCCACCATTTCATTTTCTCTCCCTCCACCGGCCCTTTCTTTCTCTCTCCCTCCACCTGCTCTTTTTCTTTCTCTCTCTTCCCTGTCTTTTTTCACTTCTCTCTCTCCACCTGCCCTTTTTCTTTCTCTCTCTGCACCCGCCCTTTTCTTTCTCTCTGCCTCTACCCACACTTTTTCTTTGTATCTCTCCACCCGTCCTTTTTCTTTCTCTCTCCACGCGCCCTTTTCTTTCTCTGTCTCCACCCGCCCTTTTTCTTACTCTCTTCCCCCCCCCTCTCTCTCTCTTCCCGACCTTTCTTTCTCTCTGTCTCTGCCCACCATTTCATTTTCTCTCCCTCCACCGGCCCTTTCTTTCTCTCTCCCTCCACCTGCTCTTTTTCTTTCTCTCTCTTCCCTGTCTTTTTTCACTTCTCTCTCTCCACCTGCCCTTTTTCTTTCTCTCTGCACCCGCCCTTTTCTTTCTCTCTGCCTCTACCCACACTTTTTCTTTCTATCTCTCCACCCGTTCTTTTTCTTTCTCTCTCCACGCGCCCTTTTCTTTCTCTGTCTCCACCCGCCTTTTTTCACTTCTCTGTCTGCACGCACCCTTTTTCTTTATCTCTCTCTCCACCCACCCTTTTTCTTTCTCTCTCTCTCCACCCACTCCGTTTTCAATCTTTCTCTCTCTCCACCATTTTTTCTCTCTCTGTCCACAACCATTCTTTCTCTCTCTCTCTCTCCACCCGAACTTCCTTTCTCTCTGTCTCCGCCCACCATTTCTTTTTCACACCCTCCACCCGCCCCTTTCTTTCTCTCTCCCTCCACCAGCCCCTTTCTTTCACTCACTCTCCACCCACCCTTTTTCTTTCTCTCTCTTCCCTGTCTTTTTTCACTTCTCTCTCTTCACCCGCCCTTTTTTTCTTTCTCTGTCTCTGCACCCGTCCTTTTCTCTCTCTCTCCCCCCCTCTCTCTCTCTCTCTTCCCGACCTTTCTTTCTCTCTGTCTCTGCCCACCATTTCATTTTCTCTCCCTCCACCGGCCCTTTCTTTCTCTCTCCGTCCACCTGCTCTTTTTCTTTTGCTCTCTTCCCTGTCTTTTTTCACTTCTCTCTCTCCACCTGCCCTTTTTCTTTCTCTCTCTGCACCCGCCCTTTTCTTTCTCTCTGCCTCTACCCACACTTTTTCTTTCTATCTCTCCACCCGTCCTTTTTCTTTCTCTGTCCACGCGCCCTTTTCTTTCTCTGTCTCCACCCGCCCTTTTTCTTACTCTCTTCCTCTCTACCTGCCATTTTTTTATGTCTCTCTACGCCCACCCTTTCTTTCTCTCTTTCTCCACCCACTCTCTTTCTTTCTCTCACTCTCCACCCGCATCTTTCTTTCTCCCTCCACCTGCCCCATTTTTTCACTCACTCTCCACCCACCCTGTTTCTTTCTCTCTCTCTCCACCTGCCCTTTTTCTTTCTCTCTCTCTCTCTCCACCCGAACTTCCTTTCCCTCTGTCTCCACCCACCATTTCTTTTTCACACCCTCCACCCGCCCCTTTCTTTCTCTCTCCCTCCACCAGCCCCTTTCTTTCACTCACTCTCCACCCACCCTTTTTCTTTCTCTCTCTTCCCTGTCTTTTTTCACTTCTCTCTCTGCACCCGTCCTTTTCTTTCTCTCTCCCCACCGCCCTTTTTCTCTCTCTCTCCACCCCCCTCTCTCTCTTCCCGACCTTTCTTTCTCTCTGTCTCTGCCCACCATTTCATTTTCTCTCCCTCCACCGGCCATTTCTTTCTCTCTCCCTCCACCTGCTCTTTTTCTTTCTCTCTCTTCCCTGTCTTTTTTCACTTCTCTCTCTCCACCTGCCCTTTTTCTTTCTCTCTCTGCACCCGCCCTTTTCTTTCTCTCTGCCTCTACCCACACTTTTTCTTTCTATCTCTCCACCCGTCCTTTTTCTTTCTCTCTCCACGCGCCCTTTTCTTTCTCTGTCTCCACCCGCCTTTTTTCACTTCCCTGTCTGCACGCACCCTTTTTCTTTATCTCTCTCTCCACCCACCCTTTTTCTTTCTCTCTCTCTCCACCCACTCCGTTTTCATTCTTTCTCTCTCTCCACCGTTTTTTCTCTCTCTGTCCACAACCATTCTTTTTCTCTATCTCTCTCCACCTACCCTTTTTCTTTCTCTGTCTCTCTCTCCACCCGAATTTCCTTTCTCTCTGTCTCCGCCCACCATTTCTTTTTCACACCCTCCACCCGCCCCTTTCTTTCTCTCTCCCTCCACCAGCCCCTTTCTTTCGCTCACTCTCCACCCACCCTGTTTCTTTCTCTCTCTCCACCTGCCCTTTTTCTTTCTCTCTCTCTCCACCCGAACTTCCTTTCTCTCTGTCTCAGCCCACCATTTCTTTTTCACACCCTCCACCCGCCCCTTTCTTTCTCTCTCCCTCCACCAGCCCCTTTCTTTCACTCACTCTCCACCCACCCTTTTTCTTTCACTCTCTTCCCTGTCTTTTTTCACTTCTCTCTCTTCACCCGCCCTTTTTTTCTTTCTCCGTCTCTGCACCCGTCCTTTTCTTTCTCTCTCCCCACCGCCCTTTTTCTCTCTCTCTCCCCCCCCCCTCTCTCTCTCTTCCCGACCTTTCTTTCTCTCTGTCTCTGCCCACCATTTCATTTTCTCTCCCTCCACCGGCCCTTTCTTTCTCTCTCCCTCCACCTGCTCTTTTTCTTTCTCTCTCTTCCCTGTCTTTTTTCACTTCTCTCTCTCCACCTGCCCATTTTCTTTCTCTCTCTGCACCCGCCCTTTTCTTTCTCTCTGCCTCTACCCACACTTTTTCTTTGTATCTCTCCACCCGTCCTTTTTCTTTCTCTCTCCACGCGCCCTTTTCTTTCTCTGTCTCCACCCGCCCTTTTTCTTACTCTCTTCCCCCCCACCTCTCTCTCTCTTCCCGACCTTTCTTTCTCTCTGTCTCTGCCCACCATTTCATTTTCTCTCCCTCCACCGGCCCTTTCTTTCTCTCTCCCTCCACCTGCTCTTTTTCTTTCTCTCTCTTCCCTGTCTTTTTTCACTTCTCTCTCTCCACCTGCCCTTTTTCTTTCTATCTCTCCACCCGTCCTTTTTCTTTCTCTCTCCACGCGCCCTTTTCTTTCTCTGTCTCCACCCGCCCTTTTTCTTACTCTCTTCCTCTCTACCTGCCATTTTTTTATGTCTCTCTACGCCCAACCTTTCTTTCTCTCTTTCTCCACCCACTCTCTTTCTTTCTCTCACTCTCCACCCGCATCTTTCTTTGTCCCTCCACCTGCCCCATTTTTTCACTCACTCTCCACCCACCCTGTTTCTTTCTCTCTCTCTCCACCTGCCCTTTTTCTTTCTCTCTCTCTCTCTCCACCCGAACTTCCTTTCCCTCTGTCTCCACCCACCATTTCTTTTTCACACCCTCCACCTGCCCCTTTCTTTCTCTCTCCCTCCACCAGCCCCTTTCTTTCACTCACTCTCCACCCACCCTTTTTCTTTCTCTCTCTTCCCTGTCTTTTTTCACTTCTCTCTCTGCACCCGTCCTTTTCTTTCTCTCTCCCCACCGCCCTTTTTCTCTCTCTCCCCCCCCCCCTCTCTCTCTCTTCCCGACCTTTCTTTCTCTCTGTCTCTGCCCACCATTTCATTTTCTCTCCCTCCACCGGCCCTTTCTTTCTCTCTCCCTCCACCTGCTCTTTTTCTTTCTCTCTCTTCCCTGTCTTTTTTCACTTCTCTCTCTCCACCTGCCCTTTTTCTTTCTCTCTCTGCACACGCCCTTTTCTTTCTCTCTGCCTCTACCCACACTTTTTCTTTCTATCTCTCCACCCGTCCTTTTTCTTTCTCTCTCCACGCGCCCTTTTCTTTCTCTGTCTCCACCCGCCTTTTTTCACTTCCCTGTCTGCAGGCACCCTTTTTCTTTATCTCTCTCTCCACCCACCCTTTTTCTTTCTCTCTCTCTCCACCCACTCCGTTTTCATTCCTTCTCTCTCTCCACCGTTTTTTCTCTCTCTGTCCACAACCATTCTTTTTCTCTATCTCTCTCCACCTACCCTTTTTCTTTCTCTCTCTCTCTCTCCACCCGAACTTCCTTTCTCTCTGTCTCCGCCCACCATTTCTTTTTCACACCCTCCACCCGCCCCTTTCTTTCTCTCTCCCTCCACCAGCCCCTTTCTTTCACTCACTCTCCACCCACCCTTTTTCTTTCTCTCTCTTCCCTGTCTTTTTTCACTTCTCTCTCTTCACCCGCCCTTTTTTTCTTTCTCCGTCTCTGCACCCGTCCTTTTCTTTCTCTCTCCCCACCGCCATTTTTCTCTCTCTCTCCCCCCCCTCTCTCTCTCTTCCCGACCTTTCTTTCTCTCTGTCTCTGCCCACCATTTCTTTTTCACACCCTCCACCCGCCCCTTTCTTTCTCTCTCCCTCCACCAGCCCCTTTCTTTCACTCACTCTCCACCCACCCTTTTTCTTTCTCTCTCTTCCCTGTCTTTTTTCACTTCTCTCTCTGCACCCGTCCTTTTCTTTCTCTCTCCCCACCGCCCTTTTTCTCTCTCTCTCCCCCCCCTCTCTCTCTCTTCCCGACCTTTCTTTCTCTCTGTCTCTGCCCACCATTTCATTTTCTCTCCCTCCACCGGCCCTTTCTTTCTCTCTCCCTCCACCTGCTCTTTTTCTTTCTCTCTCTTCCCTGTCTTTTTTCACTTCTCTCTCTCCACCTGCCCTTTTTCTTTCTCTCTCTGCACCCGCCCTTTTCTTTCTCTCTGCCTCTACCCACACTTTTTCTTTCTATCTCTCCACCCGTCCTTTTTCTTTCTCTCTCCACGCGCCCTTTTCTTTCTCTGTCTTCACCCGCCTTTTTTCACTTCCCTGTCTGCATGCACCCTTTTTCTTTATCTCTCTCTCCACCCACCCTTTTTCTTTCTCTCTCTCTCCACCCACTCCGTTGTCATTCTTTCTCTCTCTCCACCGTTTTTTCTCTCTCTGTCCACAACCATTCTTTTTCTCTATCTCTCTCCACCTACCCTTTTTCTTTCTCTGTCTCTCTCTCCACCCGAATTTCCTTTCTCTCTGTCTCCGCCCACCATTTCTTTTTCACACCCTCCACCCGCCCCTTTCTTTCTCTCTCCCTCCACCAGCCCCTTTCTTTCACTCACTCTCCACCCACCCTGTTTCTTTCTCTCTCTCCACCTGCCCTTTTTCTTTCTCTCTCTCTCTCCACCCGAACTTCCTTTCTCTCTGTCTCCGCCCACCATTTCTTTTTCACACCCTCCACCCGCCCCTTTCTTTCTCTCTCCCTCCACCAGCCCCTTTCTTTCACTCACTCTCCACCCACCCTTTTTCTTTCTCTCTCTTCCCTGTCTTTTTTCACTTCTCTCTCTTCACCCGCCCTTTTTTTCTTTCTCTGTCTCTGCACCCGTCCTTTTCTTTCTCTCTCCCCACCGCCATTTTTCTCTCTCTCTCCCCCCCCCCCTCTCTCTCTTCCCGACCTTTCTTTCTCTCTGTCTCTGCCCACCATTTCATTTTCTCTCCCTCCACCGGCCCTTTCTTTCTCTCTCCCTCCACCTGCTCTTTTTCTTTCTCTCTCTTCCCTGTCTTTTTTCACTTCTCTCTCTCCACCTGCCCTTTTTCTTTCTCTCTCTGCACCCGCCCTTTTCTTTCTCTCTGCCTCTACCCACACTTTTTCTTTGTATCTCTCCACCCGTCCTTTTTCTTTCTCTCTCCACGCGCCCTTTTCTTTCTCTGTCTGCACCCGCCCTTTTTCTTACTCTCTTCCCCCCCCTCTCTCTCTTCCCGACCTTTCTTTCTCTCTGTCTCTGCCCACCATTTCATTTTCTCTCCCTCCACCGGCCCTTTCTTTCTCTCTCCCTCCACCTGCTCTTTTTCTTTCTCTCTCTTCCCTGTCTTTTTTCACTTCTCTCTCTCCACCTGCCCTTTTTCTTTCTCTCTCTGCACCCGCCCTTTTCTTTCTCTCTGCCTCTACCCACACTTTTTCTTTCTATCTCTCCACCCGTCCTTTTTCTTTCTCTCTCCACGCGCCCTTTTCTTTCTCTGTCTCCACCCGCCTTTTTTCACTTCTCCGTCTGCACGCACCCTTTTTCTTTATCTCTCTCTCCACCCACTCCCTTTTCATTCTTTCTCTCTCTCCACCGTTTTTTCTCTCTCTGTCCACAACCATTCTTTTTCTCTATCTCTCTCCACCTGCCCTTTTTCTTTCTCTCTCTCTCTCTCCACCCGAACTTCCTTTCTCTCTGTCTCCGCCCACAATTTCTTTTTCACACCCTCCACCCGCCCCTTTCTTTCTCTCTCCCTCCACCAGCCCCTTTCTTTCACTCACTCTCCACCCACCCTTTTTCTTTCTCTCTCTTCCCTGTCTTTTTTCACTTCTCTCTCTTAACCCGCCCTTTTTTTCTTTCTCTGTCTCTGCACCCGTCCTTTTCTTTCTCTCTCCCCACCGCCCTTTTTCTCTCTCTCTCCCCCCTCTCTCTCTCTTCCCAACCTTTCTTTCTCTCTGTCTTTGCCCACCATTTCATTTTCTCTCCCTCCACCGGCCCTTTCTTTCTCTCTCCCTCCACCTGCTCTTTTTCTTTCTCTCTCTTCCCTGTCTTTTTTCACTTCTCTCTCTCCACCTGCCCTTTTTCTTTCTCTCTCTGCACCCGCCCTTTTCTTTCTCTCTGCCTCTACCCACACTTTTTCTTTCTATCTCTCCACCCGTCCTTTTTCTTTCTCTCTCCACGCGCCCTTTTCTTTCTCTGTCTCCACCCGCCTTTTTTCACTTCTCTGTCTGCACGCACCCTTTTTCTTTATCTCTCTCTCCACCCACCCTGTTTCTTTCTCTCTCTCTCCACCTGCCCTTTTTCTTTCTCTCTCTCTCTCTCCACCCGAACTTCCTTTCTCTCTGTCTCCGCTCACCATTTCTTTTTCACACCCTCCACCCGCCCCTTTCTTTCTCTCTCCCTCCACCAGCCCCTTTCTTTCACTCACTCTCCACCCACCCTTTTTCTTTCTCTCTCTTCCGTCTTTTTTCACTTCTCTCTCTTCACCCGCCCTTTTTTTCTTTCTGTCTCTGCACCCGTCCTTTTCTTTCTCTCTCCCCACCGCCCTTTTTCTCTCTCTCTCTCCCCCCCTCTCTCTCTCTCTTCCCGACCTTTCTTTCTCTCTGTCTCTGCCCACCATTTCATTTTCTCTCCCTCCACCGGCCCTTTCTTTCTCTCTCCCTCCACCTGCTCTTTTTCTTTCTCTCTCTTCCCTGTCTTTTTTCACTTCTCTCTCTCCACCTGCCCTTTTTCTTTCTCTCTCTGCACCCGCCCTTTTCTTTCTCTCTGCCTCTACCCACACTTTTTCTTTCTATCTCACCACCCGTCCTTTTTCTTTCTCTCTCCACGCGCCCTTTTCTTTCTCTGTCTCCACCCGCCTTTTTTCACTTCTCTGTCTGCACGCACCCTTTATCTTTATCTCTCTCTCCACCCACCCTTTTTCTTTCTCTCTCTCTCCACCCAGTCCGTTTTCATTCTTTCTCTCTCTCCACCGTTTTTTCTCTCTCTGTCCACAACCATTCTTTTTCTCTATCTCTCTCCACCTGCCCTTTTTCTTACTCTCTCTCTCTCTCCACCCGAACTTCCTTTCTCTCTGTCTCCGCCCACCATTTCTTTTTCACACCCTCCACCCGCCCCTTTCTTTCTCTCTCCCTCCACCAGCCCCTTTCTTTCACTCACTCTCCACCCACCCTTATTCTTTCTCTCTCTTCCCTGTCTTTTTTCACTTCTCTCTCTTCACCCGCCCTTTTTTTCTTTCTCTGTCTCTGCACCCGTCCTTTTCTTTCTCTCTCCCCACCGCCCTTTTTCTCTCTCTCTCCCCCCCCTCTCTCTCTCTTCCCAACCTTTCTTTCTCTCTGTCTCTGCCCACCATTTCATTTTCTCTCCCTCCACCGGCCCTTTCTTTCTCTCTCCCTCCACCTGCTCTTTTTCTTTCTCTCTCTTCCCTGTCTTTTTTCACTTCTCTCTCTCCACCTGCCCTTTTTCTTTCTCTCTCTGCACCCGCCCTTTTCTTTCTCTCTGCCTCTACCCACACTTTTTCTTTCTATCTCTCCACCCGTCCTTTTTCTTTCTCTCTCCACGCGCCCTTTTCTTTCTCTGTCTCCACCCGCCTTTTTTCACTTCTCTGTCTGCACGCACCCTTTTTCTTTATCTCTCTCTCCACCCACCCTGTTTCTTTCTCTCTCTCTCCACCTGCCCTTTTTCTTTCCCTCTCTCTCTCTCCACCCGAACTTCCTTTCTCTCTGTCTCCGCTCACCATTTCTTTTTCACACCCTCCACCCGCCCCTTTCTTTCTCTCTCCCTCCACCAGCCCCTTTCTTTCACTCACTCTCCACCCACCCTTTTTCTTTCTCTCTCTTCCGTCTTTTTTCACTTCTCTCTCTTCACCCGCCCTTTTTTTCTTTCTCCGTCTCTGCACCCGTCCTTTTCTTTCTCTCTCCCCACCGCCCTTTTTCTCTCTCTCTCCCCCCCCTCTCTCTCTCTCTTCCCGACCTTTCTTTCTCTCTGTCTCTGCCCACCATTTCATTTTCTCTCCCTCCACCGGCCCTTTCTTTCTCTCTCCCTCCACCTGCTCTTTTTCTTTGTCTCTCTTCCCTGTCTTTTTTCACTTCTCTCTCTCCACCTGCCCTTTTTCTTTCTCTCTCTGCAGCCGCCCTTTTCTTTCTCTCTGCCTCTACCCACACTTTTTCTTTGTATCTCTCCACCCGTCCTTTTTCTTTCTCTCTCCACGCGCCCTTTTCTTTCTCTGTCTCCACCCGCCCTTTTTCTTACTCTCTTCCCCCCCCCTCTCTCTCTCTTCCCGACCTTTCTTTCTCTCTGTCTCTGCCCACCATTTCATTTTCTCTCCCTCCACCGGTCCTTTCTTTCTCTCTCCCTCCACCTGCTCTTTTTCTTTCTCTCTCTTCCCTGTCTTTTTTCACTTCTCTCTCTCCACCTGCCCTTTTTCTTTCTCTCTCTCCACCCGCCCTTTTTCTTACTCTCTTCCCCCCCCTCTCTCTCTCTACCCGTCCTTTCTTTCTCTCTGTCTCTGCCCACCATTTCATTTTCTCTCCCTCCACCGGCCCTTTCTTTCTCTCTCCCTCCACCTGCTCTTTTTCTTTCTCTCTCTTCCCTGTCTTTTTTCACTTCTCTCTCTCCACCTGCCCTTTTTCTTTCTCTCTCTGCACCCGCCCTTTTCTTTCTCTCTGCCTCTACCCACACTTTTTCTTTCTATCTCTCCACCCGTCCTTTTTCTTTCTCTCTCCACGCGCCCTTTTCTTTCTCTGTCTCCACCCGCCCATTTTCTTACTCTCTTCCTCTCTACCTGCCATTTTTTTATGTCTCTCTACGCCCACCCTTTCTTTCTCTCTTTCTCCACCCACTCTCTTTCTTTCTCTCGCTCTCCACCCGCATCTTTCTTTCTCCCTCCACCTGCCCCATTTTTTCACTCACTCTCTACCCACCCTGTTTCTTTCTCTCTCTCTCCACCTGCCCTTTTTCTTTCTCTCTCTCTCTCTCCACCCGAACTTCCTTTCCCTCTGTCTCCACCCACCATTTCTTTTTCACACCCTCCACCCGCCCCTTTCTTTCTCTCTCCCTCCACCAGCCCCTTTCTTTCACTCACTCTCCACCCACCCTTTTTCTTTCTCTCTCTTCCCTGTCTTTTTTCACTTCTCTCTCTTCACCCGCCCTTTTTTTCTTTCTCTGTCTCTGCACCCGTCCTTTTCTTTCTCTCTCCCCACCGCCCTTTTTCTCTCTCTCTCTCCCCCCCCTCTCTCTCTCTTCCCGACCTTTCTCTCTCTGTGTCTCTGCCCACCATTTCATTTTCTCTCCCTCCACCGGCCCTTTCTTTCTCTCTCCCTCCAACTTCTCTTTTTCTTTCTCTCTCTTCCCTGTCTTTTTTCACTTCTCTCTCTCCACCTGCCCTTTTTCTTTCTCTCTCTGCACCCGCTCTTTTCTTTCTCTCTGCCTCTACCCACACTTTTTCTTTCTATCTCTCCACACGTCCTTTTTCTTTCTCTCTCCACGCGCCCTTTTCTTTCTGTCTCCACCCGCCTTTTTTCACTTCTCTGTCTGCACGCACCCTTTTTCTTTATCTCTCTCTCCACCCACCCTGTTTCTTTCTCTCTCTCTCCACCTGCCCTTTTTCTTTCTCTCTCTCTCTCTCCACCCGAACTTCCTTTCTCTCTGTCTCCGCCCACCATTTCTTTTTCACACCCTCCACCCACACCTTTCTTTCTCTCTCCCTCCACCAGCCCCTTTCTTTCACTCACTCTCCACCCACCCTTTTTCTTTCTCTCTCTTCCCTGTCTTTTTTCACTTCTCTCTCTTCACCCGCCCTTTTTTTCTTTCTCTGTCTCTGCACCCGTTCTTTTCTTTCTCTCTCCCCACCGCCCTTTTTCTCTCTCTCTCCCCCCCCTCTCTCTCTCTCTTCCCGACCTTTCTTTCTCTCTGTCTCTGCCCACCATTTCATTTTCTCTCCCTCCACCGGCCCTTTCTTTCTCTCTCCCTCCAGCTGCTCTTTTTCTTTCTCTCTCTTCCCTGTCCTTTTTCACTTCTCTCTCTCCACCTGCCCTTTTTCTTTCTCTCTCTGCACCCGCCCTTTTCTTTCTCTCTGCCTCTACCCACACTTTTTCTTTCTATCTCTCCACCCGTCCTTTTTCTTTCTCTCTCCACGCGCCCTTTTCTTTCTCTGTCTCCACCCGCCCTTTTTCTTACTCTCTTCCTCTCTACCTGCCATTTTTTTATGTCTCTCTACGCCCACCCTTTCTTTCTCTCTTTCTCCACCCACTCTCTTTCTTTCTCTCGCTCTCCACCCGCACCTTTCTTTCTCCCTCCACCTGCCCCATTTTTTCACTCACTCTCCACCCACCCTGTTTCTTTCTCTCTCTCTCCACCTGCCCTTTTTCTTTCTCTCTCTCTCTCTCCACCCGAATTTCCTTTCTCTCTGTCTCCGCTCACCATTTCTTCTTCACACCCTCCACCCGCCCCTTTCTTTCTCTCTCCCTCCACCAGCCCCTTTCTTTCACTCACTCTCCACCCACCCTTTTTCTTTCTCTCTCTTCCGTCTTTTTTCACTTCTCTCTCTTCACCCGCCCTTTTTTTCTTTCTCTGTCTCTGCACCCGTCCTTTTCTTTCTCTCTTCCCACCGCCCTTTTTCTCTCTCTCTCCCCCCCCTCTCTCTCTCTTCCCGACCTTTCTTTCTCTCTGTCTCTGCCCACCATTTCATTTTCTCTCCCTCCACCGGCCCTTTCTTTCTCTCTCCCTCCAGCTGCTCTTTTTCTTTCTCTCTCTTCCCTGTCTTTTTTCACTTCTCTCTCTCCACCTGCCCTTTTTCTTTCTCTCTCTGCACCCGCCCTTTTCTTTCTCTCTGCCTCTACCCACTTTTTCTTTCTATCTCTCCACCCGTCCTTTTTCTTTCTCTCTCCACGCGCCCTTTTCTTTCTCTGTCTCCACCCGCCCTTTTTCTTTCTCTCTCTCTCTCCACCCGAACTTCCTTTCTCTCTGTCTCCGCCCACCATTTCTTTTTCACACCCTCCACCCGCCCCTTTCTTTGTCTCTCCCTCCACCAGACCCTTTCTTTCACTCACTCTCCACCCACCCTTTTTCTTTCTCTCTCTTCCCTGTCTTTTTTCACTTCTCTCTCTGCACCCGTCCTTTTCTTTCTCTCTCCCCACCGCCCTTTTTCTCTCTCTCTCCCCCCCCTCTCTCTCTCTCTTCCCGACCTTTCTTTCTCTCTGTCTCTGCCCACCATTTCATTTTCTCTCCCTCCACCGGCCCTTTCTTTCTCTCTCCCTCCACCTGCTCTTTTTCTTTGTCTCTCTTCCCTGTCTTTTTTCACTTCTCTCTCTCCACCTGCCCTTTTTCTTTCTCTCTCTGCACCCGCCCTTTTCTTTCTCTCTGCCTCTACCCACACTTTTTCTTTGTATCTCTCCACCCGTCCTTTTTCTTTCTCTCTCCACGCGCCCTTTTCTTTCTCTGTCTCCACCCGCCTTTTTTCACTTCTCTGTCTGCACGCACCCTTTTTCTTTATCTCTCTCTCCACCCACCCTTTTTCTTTCTCTCTCTCTCCACCCACTCCCTTTTCATTCTTTCTCTCTCTCCACCGTTTTTTCTCTCTCTGTCCACAACCATTCTTTTTCTCTATCTCTCTCCACCCGCCATTTCCTTTCTCGCTTTCTCCACCCACCCTTTTTCTTTCTCTCTTCCTCTCTACCTGCCATTTTTTCTCTCTCTCTCCACCCGCTCTTTCTCTCTCGCTCCACCCATCCTTTTTCTCTCTCCCTCTCCACCCGCCTTTTTTCTTTCTCTCTCTACCCATCCTTTCTCTCTCTGTCTCCACCCTCCCTTTTTCACTCTCTCTCTCTCCACCCACCCTTTTTCACATTCTCTCTCTTCCTCTTTCCACCTGCACTGTTTCTTTCACTCTCTCTCTCCACTTGCCTTTCTCTCTCTCTCTGTCCCCACCCGTCCTTTTTTCTGTCTCGCACTACCCACCCTCTCTCTCCACCCTTCCTTTTGTTTTGCCTCACTCTACCCACCCTATCTGTCTTCGCCTCCCCCTTTTCTCTCTCTCCTTCTCAACCCGACCTTTTTCTCTCTCTCTCTCTCTCTCTCCACCCGAACTTCCTTTCTCTCTGTCTCCGCTCACCATTTCTTTTTCACACCCTCCACCCGCCCCTTTCTTTCTCTCTCCCTCCACCAGCCCCTTTCTTTCACTCACTCTCCACCCACCCTTTTTCTTTCTCTCTCTTCCGTCTTTTTTCACTTCTCTCTCTTCACCCGCCCTTTTTTTCTTTCTCCGTCTCTGCACCCGTCCTTTTCTTTCTCTCTCCCCACCGCCCTTTTTCTCTCTCTCTCCCCCCCCTCTCTCTCTCTCTTCCCGACCTTTCTTTCTCTCTGTCTCTGCCCACCATTTCATTTTCTCTCCCTCCACCGGCCCTTTCTTTCTCTCTCCCTCCACCTGCTCTTTTTCTTTGTCTCTCTTCCCTGTCTTTTTTCACTTCTCTCTCTCCACCTGCCCTTTTTCTTTCTCTCTCTGCAGCCGCCCTTTTCTTTCTCTCTGCCTCTACCCACACTTTTTCTTTGTATCTCTCCACCCGTCCTTTTTCTTTCTCTCTCCACGCGCCCTTTTCTTTCTCTGTCTCCACCCGCCCTTTTTCTTTCTCTCTCTCTCCACCCGAACTTCCTTTCTCTCTGTCTCCGCCCACCATTTCTTTTTCACACCCTCCACCCGCCCCTTTCTTTCTCTCTCCCTCCACCAGCCCCTTTCTTTCACTCACTCTCCACCCGCCCTTTTTCTTTCTCTCTCTTCCCTGTCTTTTTTCACTTCTCTCTCTGCACCCGTCCTTTTCTTTCTCTCTCCCCACCGCCCTTTTTCTCTCTCTCTCCCCCCCCCTCTCTCTCTCTCTTCCCGACCTTTCTTTCTCTCTGTCTCTGCCCACCATTTCATTTTCTCTCCCTCCACCGGCCCTTTCTTTCTCTCTCCCTCCACCTGCTCTTTTTCTTTCTCTCTCTTCCCTGTCTTTTTTCACTTCTCTCTCTCCACCTGCCCTTTTTCTTTCTCTCTCTGCCTCTACCCACACTTTTTCTTTGTATCTCTCCACCCGTCCTTTTTCTTTCTCTCTCCACGCGCCCTTTTCTTTCTCTGTCTCCACCCGCCCATTTTCTTACTCTCTTCCTCTCTACCTGCCATTTTTTTATGTCTCTCTACGCCCACCCTTTCTTTCTCTCTTTCTCCACCCACTCTCTTTCTTTCTCTCGCTCTCCACCCGCATCTTTCTTTCTCCCTCTACCTGCCCCATTTTTTCACTCACTCTCCACCCACCCTGTTTCTTTCTCTCTCTCTCCACCTGCCCTTTTTCTTTCCCTCTCTCTCTCTCCACCCGAACTTCCTTTCTCTCTGTCTCCGCTCACCATTTCTTTTTCACACCCTCCACCCGCCCCTTTCTTTCTCTCTCCCTCCACCAGCCCCTTTCTTTCACTCACTCTCCACCCACCCTTTTTCTTTCTCTCTCTTCCGTCTTTTTTCACTTCTCTCTCTTCACCCGCCCTTTTTTTCTTTCCCCGTCTCTGCACCCGTCCTTTTCTTTCTCTCTCCCCACCGCCCTTTTTCTCTCTCTCTCCCCCCCCTCTCTCTCTCTCTTCCCGACCTTTCTTTCTCTCTGTCTCTGCCCACCATTTCATTTTCTCTCCCTCCACCGGCCCTTTCTTTCTCTCTCCCTCCACCTGCTCTTTTTCTTTGTCTCTCTTCCCTGTCTTTTTTCACTTCTCTCTCTCCACCTGCCCTTTTTCTTTCTCTCTCTGCAGCCGCCCTTTTCTTTCTCTCTGCCTCTACCCACACTTTTTCTTTGTATCTCTCCACCCGTCCTTTTTCTTTCTCTCTCCACGCGCCCTTTTCTTTCTCTGTCTCCACCCGCCCTTTTTCTTACTCTCTTCCCCCCCCTCTCTCTCTCTTCCCGACCTTTCTTTCTCTCTGTCTCTGCCCACCATTTCATTTTCTCTCCCTCCACCGGTCCTTTCTTTCTCTCTCCCTCCACCTGCTCTTTTTCTTTCTCTCTCTTCCCTGTCTTTTTTCACTTCTCTCTCTCCACCTGCCCTTTTTCTTTCTCTCTCTCCACCCGCCCTTTTTCTTACTCTCTTCCCCCCCCCTCTCTCTCTCTTCCCGACCTTTCTTTCTCTCTGTCTCTGCCCACCATTTCATTTTCTCTCCCTCCACCGGCCCTTTCTTTCTCTCTCCCTCCACCTGCTCTTTTTCTTTCTCTCTCTTCCCTGTCTTTTTTCACTTCTCTCTCTCCACCTGCCCTTTTTCTTTCTCTCTCTGCACCCGCCCTTTTCTTTCTCTCTGCCTCTACCCACACTTTTTCTTTCTATCTCTCCACCCGTCCTTTTTCTTTCTCTCTCCACGCGCCCTTTTCTTTCTCTGTCTCCACCCGCCCATTTTCTTACTCTCTTCCTCTCTACCTGCCATTTTTTTATGTCTCTCTACGCCCACCCTTTCTTTCTCTCTTTCTCCACCCACTCTCTTTCTTTCTCTCGCTCTCCACCCGCATCTTTCTTTCTCCCTCCACCTGCCCCATTTTTTCACTCACTCTCCACCCACCCTGTTTCTTTCTCTCTCTCTCCACCTGCCCTTTTTCTTTCTCTCTCTCTCTCCACCCGAACTTCCTTTCCCTCTGTCTCCACCCACCATTTCTTTTTCACACCCTCCACCCGCCCCTTTCTTTCTCTCTCCCTCCACCAGCCCCTTTCTTTCACTCACTCTCCACCCACCCTTTTTCTTTCTCTCTCTTCCCTGTCTTTTTTCACTTCTCTCTCTTCACCCGCCCTTTTTTTCTTTCTCTGTCTCTGCACCCGTCCTTTTCTTTCTCTCTCCCCACCGCCATTTTTCTCTCTCTCTCCCCCCCCCTCTCTCTCTCTTCCCGACCTTTCTCTCTCTGTGTCTCTGCCCACCATTTCATTTTCTCTCCCTCCACCGGCCCTTTCTTTCTCTCTCCCTCCACCTGCTCTTTTTCTTTGTCTCTCTTCCCTGTCTTTTTTCACTTCTCTCTCTCCACCTGCCCTTTTTCTTTCTCTCTCTGCACCCGCCCTTTTCTTTCTCTCTGCCTCTACCCACACTTTTTCTCTGTATCTCTCCACCCGTCCTTTTTCTTTCTCTCTCCACGCGCCCTTTTCTTTCTCTGTCTCCACCCGCCTTTTTTCACTTCTCTGTCTGCACGCACCCTTTTTCTTTATCTCTCTCTCCACCCACCCTTTTTCTTTCTCTCTCTCTCCACCCACTCCCTTTTCATTCTTTCTCTCTCTCCACCGTTTTTTCTCTCTCTGTCCACAACCATTCTTTTTCTCTATCTCTCTCCAGCCGCCATTTCCTTTCTCGCTTTCTCCACCCACCCTTTTTCTTTCTCTCTTCCTCTCTACCTGCCATTTTTTCTCTCTCTCTCCACCCGCTCTTTCTCTCTCGCTCCACCCATCCTTTTTCTCTCTCCCTCTCCACCCGCCTTTTTTCTTTCTCTCTCTACCCATCCTTTCTCTCTCTGTCTCCACCCTCCCTTTTTCACTCTCTCTCTCTCCACCCACCCTTTTTCACATTCTCTCTCTTCCTCTTTCCACCTGCACTGTTTCTTTCACTCTCTCTCTCCACTTGCCTTTCTCTCTCTCTCTGTCCCCACCCGTCCTTTTTTCTGTCTCGCACTACCCACCCTCTCTCTCCACCCTTCCTTTTGTTTTGCCTCACTCTACCCACCCTATCTGTCTTCGCCTCCCCCTTTTCTCTCTCTCCTTCTCAACCCGACCTTTTTCTCTCTCTCTCTCTCTCTCTCCACCTGAACTTCCTTTCTCTCTGTCTCCGCTCACCATTTCTTTTTCACACCCTCCACCCGCCCCTTTCTTTCTCTCTCCCTCCACCAGCCCCTTTCTTTCACTCACTCTCCACCCACCCTTTTTCTTTCTCTCTCTTCCGTCTTTTTTCACTTCTCTCTCTTCACCCGTCCTTTTTTTCTTTCTCCGTCTCTGCACCCGTCCTTTTCTTTCTCTCTCCCCACCGCCCTTTTTGTCTCTCTCTCCCCCCCCTCTCTCTCTCTCTTCCCGACCTTTCTTTCTCTTTGTCTCTGCCCACCATTTCATTTTCTCTCCCTCCACCGGCCCTTTCTTTCTCTCTCCCTCCACCTGCTCTTTTTCTTTATCTCTCTTCCCTGTCTTTTTTCACTTCTCTCTCTCCACCTGCCCTTTTTCTTTCTCTCTCTGCAGCTGCCCTTTTCTTTCTCTCTGCCTCTACCCACACTTTTTCTTTGTATCTCTCCACCCGTCCTTTTTCTTTCTCTCTCCACGCGCCCTTTTCTTTCTCTGTCTCCACCCGCCCTTTTTCTTACTCTCTTCCCCCCCCCTCTCTCTCTCTTCCCGACCTTTCTTTCTCTCTGTCTCTGCCCACCATTTCATTTTCTCTCCCTCCACCGGTCCTTTCTTTCTCTCTCCCTCCACGTGCTCTTTTTCTTTCTCTCTCTTCCCTGTCTTTTTTCACTTCTCTCTCTCCACCAGCCCTTTTTCTTTCTCTCTCCCAACCCGCCCATTTTCTTACTCTCTTCCCCCCCCCTCTCTCTCTCTTCCCGACCTTTCTTTCTCTCTGTCTCTGCCCACCATTTCATTTTCTCTCCCTCCACCGGCCCTTTCTTTCTCTCTCCCTCCACCTGCTCTTTTTCTTTCTCTCTCTTCCCTGTCTTTTTTCACTTCTCTCTCTCCACCTGCCCTTTTTCTTTCTCTCTCTGCACCCGCCCTTTTCTTTCTCTCTGCCTCTACCCACACTTTTTCTTTCTATCTCTCCACCCGTCCTTTTTCTTTCTCTCTCCACGCGCCCTTTTCTTTCTCTGTCTCCACCCGCCTTTTTTCACTTCTCTGTCTGCACGCACCCTTTTTCTTTATCTCTCTCTCCACCCACCCTTTTTCTTTCTCTCTCTCTCCACCCACTCCCTTTTCATTCTTTCTCTCTCTCCACCGTTTTTTCTCTCTCTGTCCACAACCATTCTTTTTCTCTATCTCTCTCCACCCGCCATTTCCTTTCTCGCTTTCTCCACCCACCCTTTTTCTTTCTCTCTTCCTCTCTACCTGCCATTTTTTCTCTCTCTCTCCACCCGCTCTTTCTCTCTCGCTCCACCCATCCTTTTTCTCTCTCCCTCTCCACCCGCCTTTTTTCTTTCTCTCTCTACCCATCCTTTCTCTCTCTGTCTCCACCCTCCCTTTTTCACTCTCTCTCTCACCACCCACCCTTTTTCACATTCTCTCTCTTCCTCTTTCCACCTGCACTGTTTCTTTCACTCTCTCTCTCCACTTGCCTTTCTCTCTCTCTCTGTCCCCACCCGTCCTTTTTTCTGTCTCGCACTACCCACCCTCTCTCTCCACCCTTCCTTTTGTTTTGCCTCACTCTACCCACCCTATCTGTCTTCGCCTCCCCCTTTTCTCTCTCTCCTTCTCAACCCGACCTTTTTCTCTCTCTCTCTCTCTCTCTCTCCACCCGAACTTCCTTTCTCTCTGTCTCCGCTCACCATTTCTTTTTCACACCCTCCACCCGCCCCTTTCTTTCTCTCTCCCTCCACCAGCCCCTTTCTTTCACTCACTCTCCACCCACCCTTTTTCTTTCTCTCTCTTCCGTCTTTTTTCACTTCTCTCTCTTCACCCGCCCTTTTTTTCTTTCTCCGTCTCTGCACCCGTCCTTTTCTTTCTCTCTCCCCACCGCCCTTTTTGTCTCTCTCTCCCCCCCCCCTCTCTCTCTCTCTTCCCGACCTTTCTTTCTCTCTGTCTCTGCCCACCATTTCATTTTCTCTCCCTCCACCGGCCCTTTCTTTCTCTCTCCCTCCACCTGCTCTTTTTCTTTGTCTCTCTTCCCTGTCTTTTTTCACTTCTCTCTCTCCACCTGCCCTTTTTCTTTCTCTCTCTGCAGCCGCCCTTTTCTTTCTCTCTGCCTCTACCCACACTTTTTCTTTGTATCTCTCCACCCGTCCTTTTTCTTTCTCTCTCCACGCGCCCTTTTCTTTCTCTGTCTCCACCCGCCCTTTTTCTTACTCTCTTCCCCCCCCTCTCTCTCTCTTCCCGACCTTTCTTTCTCTCTGTCTCTGCCCACCATTTCATTTTCTCTCCCTCCACCGGTCCTTTCTTTCTCTCTCCCTCCACCTGCTCTTTTTCTTTCTCTCTCTTCCCTGTCTTTTTTCACTTCTCTCTCTCCACCAGCCCTTTTTCTTTCTCTCTCCCAACCCGCCCTTTTTCTTACTCTCTTCCCCCCCCTCTCTCTCTCTTCCCGACCTTTCTTTCTCTCTGTCTCTGCCCACCATTTCATTTTCTCTCCCTCCACCGGCCCTTTCTTTCTCTCTCCCTCCACCTGCTCTTTTTCTTTCTCTCTCTTCCCTGTCTTTTTTCACTTCTCTCTCTCCACCTGCCCTTTTTCTTTCTCTCTCTGCACCCGCCCTTTTCTTTCTCTCTGCCTCTACCCACACTTTTTCTTTCTATCTCTCCACCCGTCCTTTTTCTTTCTCTCTCCACGCGCCCTTTTCTATCTCTGTCTCCACCCGCCTTTTTTCACTTCTCTGTCTGCACGCACCCTTTTTCTTTATCTCTCTCTCCACCCACCCTTTTTCTTTCTCTCTCTCTCCACCCACTCCCTTTTCATTCTTTCTCTCTCTCCACCGTTTTTTCTCTCTCTGTCCACAACCATTCTTTTTCTCTATCTCTCTCCACCCGCCATTTCCTTTCTCGCTTTCTCCACCCACCCTTTTTCTTTCTCTCTTCCTCTCTACCTGCCATTTTTTCTCTCTCTCTCCACCCGCTCTTTCTCGCTCGCTCCACCCATCCTTTTTCTCTCTCCCTCTCCACCCGCCTTTTTTCTTTCTCTCTCTACCCATCCTTTCTCTCTCTGTCTCCACCCTCCCTTTTTCACTCTCTCTCTCTCCACCCACCCTTTTTCACATTCTCTCTCTTCCTCTTTCCACCTGCACTGTTTCTTTCACTCTCTCTCTCCACTTGCCTTTCTCTCTCTCTCTGTCCCCACCCGTCCTTTTTTCTGTCTCGCACTACCCACCCTCTCTCTCCACCCTTCCTTTTGTTTTGCCTCACTCTACCCACCCTATCTGTCTTCGCCTCCCCCTTTTCTCTCTCTCCTTCTCAACCCGACCTCTCTCTCTCTCTCTCTCTCTCCACCCGAACTTCCTTTCTCTCTGTCTCCGCTCACCATTTCTTTTTCACACCCTCCACCCGCCCCTTTCTTTCTCTCTCCCTCCACCAGCCCCTTTCTTTCACTCACTCTCCACCCACCCTTTTTCTTTCTCTCTCTTCCATCTTTTTTCACTTCTCTCTCTTCACCCGCCCTTTTTTTCTTTCTCCGTCTCTGCACCCGTCCTTTTCTTTCTCTCTCCCCACCGCCCTTTTTGTCTCTCTCTCCCCCCCCTCTCTCTCTCTCTTCCCGACCTTTCTTTCTCTCTGTCTCTGCCCACCATTTCATTTTCTCTCCCTCCACCGGCCCTTTCTTTCTCTCTCCCTCCACCTGCTCTTTTTCTTTGTCTCTCTTCCCTGTCTTTTTTCACTTCTCTCTCTCCACCTGCCCTTTTTCTTTCTCTCTCTGCAGCCGCCCTTTTCTTTCTCTCTGCCTCTACCCACACTTTTTCTTTGTATCTCTCCACCCGTCCTTTTTCTTTCTCTCTCCACGCGCCCTTTTCTTTCTCTGTCTCCACCCGCCCTTTTTCTTACTCTCTTCCCCCCCCCTCTCTCTCTCTTCCCGACCTTTCTTTCTCTCTGTCTCTGCCCACCATTTCATTTTCTCTCCCTCCACCGGTCCTTTCTTTCTCTCTCCTTCCACCTGCTCTTTTTCTTTCTCTCTCTTCCCTGTCTTTTTTCACTTCTCTCTCTCCACCAGCCCTTTTTCTTTCTCTCTCCCAACCCGCCCTTTTTCTTACTCTCTTCCCCCCCCTCTCTCTCTCTTCCCGACCTTTCTTTCTCTCTGTCTCTGCCCACCATTTCATTTTCTCTCCCTCCACCGGCCCTTTCTTTCTCTCTCCCTCCACCTGCTCTTTTTCTTTCTCTCTCTTCCCTGTCTTTTTTCACTTCTCTCTCTCCACCTGCCCTTTTTCTTTCTCTCTCTGCACCCGCCCTTTTCTTTCTCTCTGCCTCTACCCACACTTTTTCTTTCTATCTCTCCACCCGTCCTTTTTCTTTCTCTCTCCACGCGCCCTTTTCTTTCTCTGTCTCCACCCGCCCATTTTCTTACTCTCTTCCTCTCTACCTGCCATTTTTTTATGTCTCTCTACGCCCACCCTTTCTTTCTCTCTTTCTCCACCCACTCTCTTTCCTTCTCTCGCTCTCCACCCGCATCTTTCTTTCTCCCTCCACCTGCCCCATTTTTTCACTCACTCTCCACCCACCCTGTTTCTTTCTCTCTCTCTCCACCTGCCCTTTTTCTTTCTTTCTCTCTCTCTCCACCCGAACTTCCTTTCCCTCTGTCTCCACCCACCATTTCTTTTTCACACCCTCCACCCGCCCCTTTCTTTCTCTCTCCCTCCACCAGCCCCTTTCTTTCACTCACTCTCCACCCACCCTTTTTCTTTCTCTCTCTTCCCTGTCTTTTTTCACTTCTCTCTCTTCACCCGCCCTTTTTTCTTTCTCTGTCTCTGCACCCGTCCTTTTCTTTCTCTCTCCCCACCGCCCTTTTTCTCTCTCTCTCCCCCCCCCCCTCTCTCTCTCTTCCCGACCTTTCTCTCTCTGTGTCTCTGCCCACCATTTCATTTTCTCTCCCTCCACCGGCCCTTTCTTTCTCTCTCCCTCCACCTTCTCTTTTTCTTTCTCTCTCTTCCCTGTCTTTTTTCACTTCTCTCTCTCCACCTGCCGTTTTTCTTTCTCTCTCTGCACCCGCTCTTTTCTTTCTCTCTGCCTCTACCCACACTTTTTCTTTCTATCTCTCCACACGTCCTTTTTCTTTCTCTCTCCACGCGCCCTTTTCTTTCTCTGTCTCCACCCGCCTTTTTTCACTTCTCTGTCTGCACGCACCCTTTTTCTTTATCTCTCTCTCCACCCACCCTGTTTCTTTCTCTCTCTCTCCACCTGCCCTTTTTCTTTCTCTCTCTCTCTCTCCACCCGAACTTCCTTTCTCTCTGTCTCCGCCCACCATTTCTTTTTCACACCCTCCACCCACCCCTTTCTTTCTCTCTCCCTCCACCAGCCCCTTTCTTTCACTCACTCTCCACCCACCCTTTTTCTTTCTCTCTCTTCCCTGTCTTTTTTCACTTCTCTCTCTTCACCCGCCCTTTTTTTCTTTCTCTGTCTCTGCACCCGTTCTTTTCTTTCTCTCTCCCCACCGCCCTTTTTCTCTCTCTCTCCCCCCCTCTCTCTCTCTTCCCGACCTTTCTTTCTCTCTGTCTCTGCCCACCATTTCATTTTCTCTCCCTCCACCGGCCCTTTCTTTCTCTCTCCCTCCAGCTGCTCTTTTTCTTTCTCTCTCTTCCCTGTCCTTTTTCACTTCTCTCTCTCCACCTGCCCTTTTTCTTTCTCTCTCTGCACCCGCCCTTTTCTTTCTCTCTGCCTCTACCCACACTTTTTCTTTCTATCTCTCCACCCGTCCTTTTTCTTTCTCTCTCCACGCGCCCTTTTCTTTCTCTGTCTCCACCCGCCCTTTTTCTTACTCTCTTCCTCTCTACCTGCCATTTTTTTATGTCTCTCTACGCCCACCCTTTCTTTCTCTCTTTCTCCACCCACTCTCTTTCTTTCTCTCGCTCTCCACCCGCACCTTTCTTTCTCCCTCCACCTGCCCCATTTTTTCACTCACTCTCCACCCACCCTGTTTCTTTCTCTCTCTCTCCACCTGCCCTTTTTCTTTCTCTCTCTTCCGTCTTTTTTCACTTCTCTCTCTTCACCCGCCCTTTTTTTCTTTCTCTGTCTCTGCACCCGTCCTTTTCTTTCTCTCTCCCCACCGCCCTTTTTCTCTCTCTCCCCCCCCCCTCTCTCTCTCTCCACCCGAACTTCCTTTCTCTCTGTCTCCGCTCACCATTTCTTCTTCACACCCTCCACCCGCCCCTTTCTTTCTCTCTCCCTCCACCAGCCCCTTTCTTTCACTCACTCTCCACCCACCCTTTTTCTTTCTCTCTCTTCCGTCTTTTTTCACTTCTCTCTCTTCACCCGCCCTTTTTTTCTTTCTCTGTCTCTGCACCCGTCCTTTTCTTTCTCTCTCCCCACCGCCCTTTTTCTCTCTCTCTCCCCCCCTCTCTCTCTCTCTTCCCGACCTTTCTTTCTCTCTGTCTCTGCCCACCATTTCATTTTCTCTCCCTCCACCGGCCCTTTCTTTCTCTCTCCCTCCAGCTGCTCTTTTTCTTTCTCTCTCTTCCCTGTCTTTTTTCACTTCTCTCTCTCCACCTGCCCTTTTTCTTTCTCTCTCTGCACCCGCCCTTTTTTTTCTCTCTGCCTCTACCCACTTTTTCTTTCTATCTCTCCACCCATCCTTTTTCTTTCTCTCTCCACGCGCCCTTTTCTTTCTCTGTCTCCACCCGCCCTTTTTCTTTCTCTCTCTCTCTCTCCACCCGAACTTCCTTTCTCTCTGTCTCCGCCCACCATTTCTTTTTCACACCCTCCACCCGCCCCTTTCTTTCTCTCTCCCTCCACCAGCCCCTTTCTTTCACTCACTCTCCACCCACCCTTTTTCTTTCTCTCTCTTCCCTGTCTTTTTTCACTTCTCTCTCTGCACCCGTCCTTTTCTTTCTCTCTCCCCACCGCCCTTTTTCTCTCTCTCTCCCCCCCCCCTCTCTCTCTCTCTTCCCGACCTTTCTCTCTCTGTGTCTCTGCCCACCATTTCATTTTCTCTCCCTCCACCGGCCCTTTCTTTCTCTCTCCCTCCACCTTCTCTTTTTCTTTCTCTCTCTTCCCTGTCTTTTTTCACTTCTCTCTCTCCACCTGCCCTTTTTCTTTCTCTCTCTGCACCCGCTCTTTTCTTTCTCTCTGCCTCTACCCACACTTTTTCTTTCTATCTCTCCACACGTCCTTTTTCTTTCTCTCTCCACGCGCCCTTTTCTTTCTCTGTCTCCACCCGCCTTTTTTCACTTCTCTGTCTGCACGCACCCTTTTTCTTTATCTCTCTCTCCACCCACCCTGTTTCTTTCTCTCTCTCTCCACCTGCCCTTTTTCTTTCTCTCTCTCTCTCTCCACCCGAACTTCCTTTCTCTCTGTCTCCGCCCACCATTTCTTTTTCACACCCTCCACCCACCCCTTTCTTTCTCTCTCCCTCCACCAGCCCCTTTCTTTCACTCACTCTCCACCCACCCTTTTTCTTTCTCTCTTCCCTGTCTTTTTTCACTTCTCTCTCTTCACCCGCCCTTTTTTTCTTTCTCTGTCTCTGCACCCGTTCTTTTCTTTCTCTCTCCCCACCGCCCTTTTTCTCTCTCTCTCCCCCCCTCTCTCTCTCTTCCCGACCTTTCTTTCTCTCTGTCTCTGCCCACCATTTCATTTTCTCTCCCTCCACCGGCCCTTTCTTTCTCTCTCCCTCCAGCTGCTCTTTTTCTTTCTCTCTCTTCCCTGTCCTTTTTCACTTCTCTCTCTCCACCTGCCCTTTTTCTTTCTCTCTCTGCACCCGCCCTTTTCTTTCTCTCTGCCTCTACCCACACTTTTTCTTTCTATCTCTCCACCCGTCCTTTTTCTTTCTCTCTCCACGCGCCCTTTTCTTTCTCTGTCTCCACCCGCCCTTTTTCTTACTCTCTTCCTCTCTACCTGCCATTTTTTTATGTCTCTCTACGCCCACCCTTTCTTTCTCTCTTTCTCCACCCACTCTCTTTCTTTCTCTCGCTCTCCACCCGCACCTTTCTTTCTCCCTCCACCTGCCCCATTTTTTTACTCACTCTCCACCCACCCTGTTTCTTTCTCTCTCTCTCCACCTGCCCTTTTTCTTTCTCTCTCTCTCTCTCCAACCGAACTTCCTTTCTCTCTGTCTCCGCTCACCATTTCTTCTTCACACCCTCCACCCGCCCCTTTCTTTCTCTCTCCCTCCACCAGCCCCTTTCTTTCACTCACTCTCCACCCACCCTTTTTCTTTCTCTCTCTTCCCTGTCTTTTTTCACTTCTCTCTCTGCACCCGTCCTTTTCTTTCTCTCTCCCCACCGCCCTTTTTCTCTCTCTCTCCCCCCCCCCTCTCTCTCTCTCTTCCCGACCTTTCTTTCTCTCTGTCTCTGCCCACCATTTCATTTTCTCTCCCTCCACCGGCCCTTTCTTTCTCTCTCCCTCCACCTGCTCTTTTTCTTTCTCTCTCTTCCCTGTCTTTTTTCACTTCTCTCTCTCCACCTGCCCTTTTTCTTTCTCTCTCTGCACCCGCCCTTTTCTTTCTCTCTGCCTCTACCCACACTTTTTCTTTGTATCTCTCCACCCGTCCTTTTTCTTTCTCTCTCCACGCGCCCTTTTCTTTCTCTGTCTCCACCCGCCTTTTTTCACTTCTCTGTCTGCACGCACCCTTTTTCTTTATCTCTCTCTCCACCCACCCTTTTTCTTTCTCTCTCTCTCCACCCACTCCCTTTTCATTCTTTCTCTCTCTCCACCGTTTTTTCTCTCTCTGTCCACAACCATTCTTTTTCTCTATCTCTCTCCACCCGCCATTTCCTTTCTCGCTTTCTCCACCCACCCTTTTTCTTTCTCTCTTCCTCTCTACCTGCCATTTTTTTTTCTCTCTCTCCACCCGCTCTTTCTCTCTCGCTCCACCCATCCTTTTTCTCTCTCCCTCTCCACCCGCCTTTTTTCTTTCTCTCTCTACCCATCCTTTCTCTCTCTGTCTCCACCCTCCCTTTTTCACTCTCTCTCTCTCCACCCACCCTTTTTCACATTCTCTCTCTTCCTCTTTCCACCTGCACTGTTTCTTTCACTCTCTCTCTCCACTTGCCTTTCTCTCTCTCTCTGTCCCCACCCGTCCTTTTTTCTGTCTCGCACTACCCACCCTCTCTCTCCACCCTTCCTTTTGTTTTGCCTCACTCTACCCACCCTATCTGTCTTCGCCTCCCCCTTTTCTCTCTCTCCTTCTCAACCCGACCTTTTTCTCTCTCTCTCCACCCATTTTTCTCTCTCCCTCTCCACCCACCCTTTCTTTCTCTCTTCGCTCGCCCTTTCTTTCACTCTCTCTCCACCAGACCTTTTTCTTTCTCTCCCTCTGTCTCTGCACACGCTCCTTCTCTTTTTTCACTCTCTCTCCACCCGCCCATTTTCTTTCTCTCTCTCTCTCCACTCACTCTTTCATTCTTTCTCTCTCTCCACGTCCGTTTTTTTCTCTCTCTGTCCACAAGCATTCTTTTCTCTGTCTTTCTCCACCCACCCTCTCTCTCCACCCGCCATTTCCTTTCTCTCTGTTTCTGCCCACCCATTCTCTCCCTTTCTTTTTCTCTCTCTCCCTCTCCACCCGCTCTTTTCCTTTTTCTCTCGCCACCCATCCTTTTTCACGTCTTTCTCTCCACCTGCCCTTTTTTCTCTTTCCAACTTCCCGTTTTCTTTGTCTCTCTCCATCCGCCCTTTTTCTTTCTCTCTCCACCTGCCTTTTTCTCTCTGTCTGTCCCCTGTCCTTTTTTTCTGTCTCACTCTACCCACCCTCTCGCTCTCCACCCTTTTTCTTTCTTTCTCTCCGCCCACCCTTTTTCTCCCCCCTCTCTCTGCACCCGCCCTTTCTTTCTCTCTCCGCTTGCCCTTTCTTTCACTCTCTCTCCACCCGCCCTCTTCCTTTCACTTCTTCTGTCTCACCAACCACCCCTTCTCTTTTTCTCTCTCCACCTGCCCCTTTTCTTACTCTCTCTCCACCCACCCTTTTTCTTTCTCTCTTCCCGTCCTTTTTCTTTCTCTTTCTCTCCGCCCTTTCTTTCTTTCTCCACCCGCTCTCTTTCTTTCTCTTTCCACCCTCCCTTTCTTACTCTCTCTCTCTCTACACCCACTCTTTCTCTCTCTCTCTCCACTTGCCCTTTTTCTTTCTCTCTCTCCACCCACCCTTTCTCTCTCTCCACTTGCCCTTTTTCTTTCTCTCTCCCTCCACCCGCCCTTTCTCATTCTCCACTCGCCCTTTTTCTCTCTCTTCCACCCTGCCTTTTTCTTCTCTCTCTTCTACCCACCCTGTTTCGTGTTCTCTCTCTCCACCCACTCTGTTTCATTCTCTCTCTCTCTCCACCTCCCTTTTCTTTCTCTCTCTGTCCACAACCATTGTTTTTCTGTCTCTCTCCACCCACCCTCTCTCTCCAAATGCCACTTCCTTTCTCTCTGTCTCTGCCCACCCTTTCTCTCTGCTTCTTTTTCTCTCTCTCCCTCTCCACCAGCCCATTTTCTCTCTGTCTCTCTCCACCCATCCTTTTTCTGTCTCTCTCTCCACATGCCCTTTTTCTTTCTCTCTCCATCCACCCACTCTTTCATTCTCTCTCTCACCACCCTTTTTTCTCTCTCTGAACACAACCATTCTTTTTAGTCTCTCTTCACCCACCCTCTCTCTCCACCCGTCATTTTTCTCTCTCCCTCTCCACTTGCCCTTCTTCTCTCTCCACCCGCTCTTTTTCTCAATCCACCCGTCCTTTTTCTCTTTCTCTCTCCACCCATCCTTTTCTTTCTCTCTCTCCACCCACCCTCACTTTCCACCCACTATTTCATTTCTCTCTGTCTCTGCCCACCTTTTCTGTCTCTTTCTCTCTCTCTCTCTCCACCCGTCATTTTTCTCTCTCCCTCTCCACTTGCCCTTCTTCTCTCTCCACCCGCTCTTTCTCTCAATCCACCCATCCTTTTTCTCTTTCTCTCTCCACCCATCCTTTTCTTTCTCTCTCTCCACCCACCCTTTTTCTTTCTCTCCACCCACTATTTCATTTCTCTCTGTCTCTGCCCACCTTTTCTGTCTCTTTCTCTCTCTCTCTCTCCACCCGTCATTTTTCTCTCTCCCTCTCCACTTGCCCTTCTTCTCTCTCCACCCGCTCTTTCTCTCAATCCACCCATCCTTTTTCTCTTTCTCTCTCCACCCATCCTTTTCTTTCTCTCTCTCCACCCACCCTTTTTCTTTCTCTCCACCCGCCATTTCATTTCTCTCTGTCTCTGTCCACCTTTTCTGTCTCTTTCTCTCCACCCGCCATTTTAAATTCTCTCTCTCCACTCGCCCTTTTCCTCTCTCCCTCTTTCCACCCGCACTGTTTCTTTCACTCTCTCTCTCCAGCTGCCTTTTTCTCTCTCTCTCTGTCCCCATCTGTCCTTTTTTTCTGTCTCGCTCTACCCACCCTTTCCCCATCCACCCGCCCTTTTTCTCTCTCTCTTCCCGACCTTTCTTTCTCTCTGTCTCCGCCCACCATTTCATTTTCTCTCCCTCCACCCGCCTCTTTCTTTCGCTCACTCTCCACTCACCGATTCTTACTCTCTCTCTCTCCACCTGCCCTTTTTCTTTCTCTCTCTCTCTCCACCTGCCCTTTCTCTCTCTCTCTCTCTGCCCGACCTTTCTTTCTCTCTGTCTCCACCCACCATTTCTTTCTCTCGCCCTCCACCTGCCCCTTTCTTTCACTCACTCTCCACCCACCTTGTTTCTTTCTCTCTCTCTCTCCACCTGCCATGTTTCTTTCTTTCACTCACTCTCCACGTGCCATTTTTCTTTCTTTCTTTCTCTCCACCCGCCCTTTTCTTTCTGTCTCCATCCGCTGATTTTTCTCTCTCTCCACCAGCCCTTTTTCTTTCTCTCTCCCTCTCTACCCACCCTTTTTCTTTCTCTCTCTCTCCACCCACTCTTTCCTTCTCTTACTCCACCCGCCCCCTTTCTTTCTCTCTCTCTGCCCTCCCTTTCTCTCTCTCTCCCCACCCATCTTTTTTCTCTCTCTCTCTCCACCTGCCCTTTTTCTCTCCCTCTCTCCACCCGCCCTTTTTCTTACTCTCTTCCTCTCTACCTGCCATTTTTTTATGTCTCTCTACGCCCACCCTTTCTTTCTCTCTTTCTCCACCCACTCTCTTTCTTTCTCTCGCTCTCCACCCGCACCTTTCTTTCTCCCTCCACCTGCCCCATTTTTTTACTCACTCTCCACCCACCCTGTTTCTTTCTCTCTCTCTCCACCTGCCCTTTTTCTTTCTCTCTCTCTCTCTCCAACCGAACTTCCTTTCTCTCTGTCTCCGCTCACCATTTCTTCTTCACACCCTCCACCCGCCCCTTTCTTTCTCTCTCCCTCCACCAGCCCCTTTCTTTCACTCACTCTCCACCCACCCTTTTTCTTTCTCTCTCTTCCCTGTCTTTTTTCACTTCTCTCTCTGCACCCGTCCTTTTCTTTCTCTCTCCCCACCGCCCTTTTTCTCTCTCTCTCCCCCCCCCTCTCTCTCTCTCTTCCCGACCTTTCTTTCTCTCTGTCTCTGCCCACCATTTCATTTTCTCTCCCTCCACCGGCCCTTTCTTTCTCTCTCCCTCCACCTGCTCTTTTTCTTTCTCTCTCTTCCCTGTCTTTTTTCACTTCTCTCTCTCCACCTGCCCTTTTTCTTTCTCTCTCTGCACCCGCCCTTTTCTTTCTCTCTGCCTCTACCCACACTTTTTCTTTGTATCTCTCCACCCGTCCTTTTTCTTTCTCTCTCCACGCGCCCTTTTCTTTCTCTGTCTCCACCCGCCTTTTTTCACTTCTCTGTCTGCACGCACCCTTTTTCTTTATCTCTCTCTCCACCCACCCTTTTTCTTTCTCTCTCTCTCCACCCACTCCCTTTTCATTCTTTCTCTCTCTCCACCGTTTTTTCTCTCTCTGTCCACAACCATTCTTTTTCTCTATCTCTCTCCACCCGCCATTTCCTTTCTCGCTTTCTCCACCCACCCTTTTTCTTTCTCTCTTCCTCTCTACCTGCCATTTTTTTTTCTCTCTCTCCACCCGCTCTTTCTCTCTCGCTCCACCCATCCTTTTTCTCTCTCCCTCTCCACCCGCCTTTTTTCTTTCTCTCTCTACCCATCCTTTCTCTCTCTGTCTCCACCCTCCCTTTTTCACTCTCTCTCTCTCCACCCACCCTTTTTCACATTCTCTCTCTTCCTCTTTCCACCTGCACTGTTTCTTTCACTCTCTCTCTCCACTTGCCTTTCTCTCTCTCTCTGTCCCCACCCGTCCTTTTTTCTGTCTCGCACTACCCACCCTCTCTCTCCACCCTTCCTTTTGTTTTGCCTCACTCTACCCACCCTATCTGTCTTCGCCTCCCCCTTTTCTCTCTCTCCTTCTCAACCCGACCTTTTTCTCTCTCTCTCCACCCATTTTTCTCTCTCCCTCTCCACCCACCCTTTCTTTCTCTCTTCGCTCGCCCTTTCTTTCACTCTCTCTCCACCAGACCTTTTTCTTTCTCTCCCTCTGTCTCTGCACACGCTCCTTCTCTTTTTTCACTCTCTCTCCACCCGCCCATTTTCTTTCTCTCTCTCTCTCCACTCACTCTTTCATTCTTTCTCTCTCTCCACGTCCGTTTTTTTCTCTCTCTGTCCACAAGCATTCTTTTCTCTGTCTTTCTCCACCCACCCTCTCTCTCCACCCGCCATTTCCTTTCTCTCTGTTTCTGCCCACCCATTCTCTCCCTTTCTTTTTCTCTCTCTCCCTCTCCACCCGCTCTTTTCCTTTTTCTCTCGCCACCCATCCTTTTTCACGTCTTTCTCTCCACCTGCCCTTTTTTCTCTTTCCAACTTCCCGTTTTCTTTGTCTCTCTCCATCCGCCCTTTTTCTTTCTCTCTCCACCTGCCTTTTTCTCTCTGTCTGTCCCCTGTCCTTTTTTTCTGTCTCACTCTACCCACCCTCTCGCTCTCCACCCTTTTTCTTTCTTTCTCTCCGCCCACCCTTTTTCTCCCCCCTCTCTCTGCACCCGCCCTTTCTTTCTCTCTCCGCTTGCCCTTTCTTTCACTCTCTCTCCACCCGCCCTCTTCCTTTCACTTCTTCTGTCTCACCAACCACCCCTTCTCTTTTTCTCTCTCCACCTGCCCCTTTTCTTACTCTCTCTCCACCCACCCTTTTTCTTTCTCTCTTCCCGTCCTTTTTCTTTCTCTTTCTCTCCGCCCTTTCTTTCTTTCTCCACCCGCTCTCTTTCTTTCTCTTTCCACCCTCCCTTTCTTACTCTCTCTCTCTCTACACCCACTCTTTCTCTCTCTCTCTCCACTTGCCCTTTTTCTTTCTCTCTCTCCACCCACCCTTTCTCTCTCTCCACTTGCCCTTTTTCTTTCTCTCTCCCTCCACCCGCCCTTTCTCATTCTCCACTCGCCCTTTTTCTCTCTCTTCCACCCTGCCTTTTTCTTCTCTCTCTTCTACCCACCCTGTTTCGTGTTCTCTCTCTCCACCCACTCTGTTTCATTCTCTCTCTCTCTCCACCTCCCTTTTCTTTCTCTCTCTGTCCACAACCATTGTTTTTCTGTCTCTCTCCACCCACCCTCTCTCTCCAAATGCCACTTCCTTTCTCTCTGTCTCTGCCCACCCTTTCTCTCTGCTTCTTTTTCTCTCTCTCCCTCTCCACCAGCCCATTTTCTCTCTGTCTCTCTCCACCCATCCTTTTTCTGTCTCTCTCTCCACATGCCCTTTTTCTTTCTCTCTCCATCCACCCACTCTTTCATTCTCTCTCTCACCACCCTTTTTTCTCTCTCTGAACACAACCATTCTTTTTAGTCTCTCTTCACCCACCCTCTCTCTCCACCCGTCATTTTTCTCTCTCCCTCTCCACTTGCCCTTCTTCTCTCTCCACCCGCTCTTTTTCTCAATCCACCCGTCCTTTTTCTCTTTCTCTCTCCACCCATCCTTTTCTTTCTCTCTCTCCACCCACCCTCACTTTCCACCCACTATTTCATTTCTCTCTGTCTCTGCCCACCTTTTCTGTCTCTTTCTCTCTCTCTCTCTCCACCCGTCATTTTTCTCTCTCCCTCTCCACTTGCCCTTCTTCTCTCTCCACCCGCTCTTTCTCTCAATCCACCCATCCTTTTTCTCTTTCTCTCTCCACCCATCCTTTTCTTTCTCTCTCTCCACCCACCCTTTTTCTTTCTCTCCACCCACTATTTCATTTCTCTCTGTCTCTGCCCACCTTTTCTGTCTCTTTCTCTCTCTCTCTCTCCACCCGTCATTTTTCTCTCTCCCTCTCCACTTGCCCTTCTTCTCTCTCCACCCGCTCTTTCTCTCAATCCACCCATCCTTTTTCTCTTTCTCTCTCCACCCATCCTTTTCTTTCTCTCTCTCCACCCACCCTTTTTCTTTCTCTCCACCCGCCATTTCATTTCTCTCTGTCTCTGTCCACCTTTTCTGTCTCTTTCTCTCCACCCGCCATTTTAAATTCTCTCTCTCCACTCGCCCTTTTCCTCTCTCCCTCTTTCCACCCGCACTGTTTCTTTCACTCTCTCTCTCCAGCTGCCTTTTTCTCTCTCTCTCTGTCCCCATCTGTCCTTTTTTTCTGTCTCGCTCTACCCACCCTTTCCCCATCCACCCGCCCTTTTTCTCTCTCTCTTCCCGACCTTTCTTTCTCTCTGTCTCCGCCCACCATTTCATTTTCTCTCCCTCCACCCGCCTCTTTCTTTCGCTCACTCTCCACTCACCGATTCTTACTCTCTCTCTCTCCACCTGCCCTTTTTCTTTCTCTCTCTCTCTCCACCTGCCCTTTCTCTCTCTCTCTCTCTGCCCGACCTTTCTTTCTCTCTGTCTCCACCCACCATTTCTTTCTCTCGCCCTCCACCTGCCCCTTTCTTTCACTCACTCTCCACCCACCTTGTTTCTTTCTCTCTCTCTCTCCACCTGCCATGTTTCTTTCTTTCACTCACTCTCCACGTGCCATTTTTCTTTCTTTCTTTCTCTCCACCCGCCCTTTTCTTTCTGTCTCCATCCGCTGATTTTTCTCTCTCTCCACCAGCCCTTTTTCTTTCTCTCTCCCTCTCTACCCACCCTTTTTCTTTCTCTCTCTCTCCACCCACTCTTTCCTTCTCTTACTCCACCCGCCCCCTTTCTTTCTCTCTCTCTGCCCTCCCTTTCTCTCTCTCTCCCCACCCATCTTTTTTCTCTCTCTCTCTCCACCTGCCCTTTTTCTCTCCCTCTCTCCACCCGCCCTTTTTCTTACTCTCTTCCTCTCTACCTGCCATTTTTTTATGTCTCTCTACGCCCACCCTTTCTTTCTCTCTTTCTCCACCCACTCTCTTTCTTTCTCTCGCTCTCCACCCGCACCTTTCTTTCTCCCTCCACCTGCCCCATTTTTTTACTCACTCTCCACCCACCCTGTTTCTTTCTCTCTCTCTCCACCTGCCCTTTTTCTTTCTCTCTCTCTCTCTCCAACCGAACTTCCTTTCTCTCTGTCTCCGCTCACCATTTCTTCTTCACACCCTCCACCCGCCCCTTTCTTTCTCTCTCCCTCCACCAGCCCCTTTCTTTCACTCACTCTCCACCCACCCTTTTTCTTTCTCTCTCTTCCCTGTCTTTTTTCACTTCTCTCTCTGCACCCGTCCTTTTCTTTCTCTCTCCCCACCGCCCTTTTTCTCTCTCTCTCCCCCCCCCCTCTCTCTCTCTCTTCCCGACCTTTCTTTCTCTCTGTCTCTGCCCACCATTTCATTTTCTCTCCCTCCACCGGCCCTTTCTTTCTCTCTCCCTCCACCTGCTCTTTTTCTTTCTCTCTCTTCCCTGTCTTTTTTCACTTCTCTCTCTCCACCTGCCCTTTTTCTTTCTCTCTCTGCACCCGCCCTTTTCTTTCTCTCTGCCTCTACCCACACTTTTTCTTTGTATCTCTCCACCCGTCCTTTTTCTTTCTCTCTCCACGCGCCCTTTTCTTTCTCTGTCTCCACCCGCCTTTTTTCACTTCTCTGTCTGCACGCACCCTTTTTCTTTATCTCTCTCTCCACCCACCCTTTTTCTTTCTCTCTCTCTCCACCCACTCCCTTTTCATTCTTTCTCTCTCTCCACCGTTTTTTCTCTCTCTGTCCACAACCATTCTTTTTCTCTATCTCTCTCCACCCGCCATTTCCTTTCTCGCTTTCTCCACCCACCCTTTTTCTTTCTCTCTTCCTCTCTACCTGCCATTTTTTTTTCTCTCTCTCCACCCGCTCTTTCTCTCTCGCTCCACCCATCCTTTTTCTCTCTCCCTCTCCACCCGCCTTTTTTCTTTCTCTCTCTACCCATCCTTTCTCTCTCTGTCTCCACCCTCCCTTTTTCACTCTCTCTCTCTCCACCCACCCTTTTTCACATTCTCTCTCTTCCTCTTTCCACCTGCACTGTTTCTTTCACTCTCTCTCTCCACTTGCCTTTCTCTCTCTCTCTGTCCCCACCCGTCCTTTTTTCTGTCTCGCACTACCCACCCTCTCTCTCCACCCTTCCTTTTGTTTTGCCTCACTCTACCCACCCTATCTGTCTTCGCCTCCCCCTTTTCTCTCTCTCCTTCTCAACCCGACCTTTTTCTCTCTCTCTCCACCCATTTTTCTCTCTCCCTCTCCACCCACCCTTTCTTTCTCTCTTCGCTCGCCCTTTCTTTCACTCTCTCTCCACCAGACCTTTTTCTTTCTCTCCCTCTGTCTCTGCACACGCTCCTTCTCTTTTTTCACTCTCTCTCCACCCGCCCATTTTCTTTCTCTCTCTCTCTCCACTCACTCTTTCATTCTTTCTCTCTCTCCACGTCCGTTTTTTTCTCTCTCTGTCCACAAGCATTCTTTTCTCTGTCTTTCTCCACCCACCCTCTCTCTCCACCCGCCATTTCCTTTCTCTCTGTTTCTGCCCACCCATTCTCTCCCTTTCTTTTTCTCTCTCTCCCTCTCCACCCGCTCTTTTCCTTTTTCTCTCGCCACCCATCCTTTTTCACGTCTTTCTCTCCACCTGCCCTTTTTTCTCTTTCCAACTTCCCGTTTTCTTTGTCTCTCTCCATCCGCCCTTTTTCTTTCTCTCTCCACCTGCCTTTTTCTCTCTGTCTGTCCCCTGTCCTTTTTTTCTGTCTCACTCTACCCACCCTCTCGCTCTCCACCCTTTTTCTTTCTTTCTCTCCGCCCACCCTTTTTCTCCCCCCTCTCTCTGCACCCGCCCTTTCTTTCTCTCTCCGCTTGCCCTTTCTTTCACTCTCTCTCCACCCGCCCTCTTCCTTTCACTTCTTCTGTCTCACCAACCACCCCTTCTCTTTTTCTCTCTCCACCTGCCCCTTTTCTTACTCTCTCTCCACCCACCCTTTTTCTTTCTCTCTTCCCGTCCTTTTTCTTTCTCTTTCTCTCCGCCCTTTCTTTCTTTCTCCACCCGCTCTCTTTCTTTCTCTTTCCACCCTCCCTTTCTTACTCTCTCTCTCTCTACACCCACTCTTTCTCTCTCTCTCTCCACTTGCCCTTTTTCTTTCTCTCTCTCCACCCACCCTTTCTCTCTCTCCACTTGCCCTTTTTCTTTCTCTCTCCCTCCACCCGCCCTTTCTCATTCTCCACTCGCCCTTTTTCTCTCTCTTCCACCCTGCCTTTTTCTTCTCTCTCTTCTACCCACCCTGTTTCGTGTTCTCTCTCTCCACCCACTCTGTTTCATTCTCTCTCTCTCTCCACCTCCCTTTTCTTTCTCTCTCTGTCCACAACCATTGTTTTTCTGTCTCTCTCCACCCACCCTCTCTCTCCAAATGCCACTTCCTTTCTCTCTGTCTCTGCCCACCCTTTCTCTCTGCTTCTTTTTCTCTCTCTCCCTCTCCACCAGCCCATTTTCTCTCTGTCTCTCTCCACCCATCCTTTTTCTGTCTCTCTCTCCACATGCCCTTTTTCTTTCTCTCTCCATCCACCCACTCTTTCATTCTCTCTCTCACCACCCTTTTTTCTCTCTCTGAACACAACCATTCTTTTTAGTCTCTCTTCACCCACCCTCTCTCTCCACCCGTCATTTTTCTCTCTCCCTCTCCACTTGCCCTTCTTCTCTCTCCACCCGCTCTTTTTCTCAATCCACCCGTCCTTTTTCTCTTTCTCTCTCCACCCATCCTTTTCTTTCTCTCTCTCCACCCACCCTCACTTTCCACCCACTATTTCATTTCTCTCTGTCTCTGCCCACCTTTTCTGTCTCTTTCTCTCTCTCTCTCTCCACCCGTCATTTTTCTCTCTCCCTCTCCACTTGCCCTTCTTCTCTCTCCACCCGCTCTTTCTCTCAATCCACCCATCCTTTTTCTCTTTCTCTCTCCACCCATCCTTTTCTTTCTCTCTCTCCACCCACCCTTTTTCTTTCTCTCCACCCACTATTTCATTTCTCTCTGTCTCTGCCCACCTTTTCTGTCTCTTTCTCTCTCTCTCTCTCCACCCGTCATTTTTCTCTCTCCCTCTCCACTTGCCCTTCTTCTCTCTCCACCCGCTCTTTCTCTCAATCCACCCATCCTTTTTCTCTTTCTCTCTCCACCCATCCTTTTCTTTCTCTCTCTCCACCCACCCTTTTTCTTTCTCTCCACCCGCCATTTCATTTCTCTCTGTCTCTGTCCACCTTTTCTGTCTCTTTCTCTCCACCCGCCATTTTAAATTCTCTCTCTCCACTCGCCCTTTTCCTCTCTCCCTCTTTCCACCCGCACTGTTTCTTTCACTCTCTCTCTCCAGCTGCCTTTTTCTCTCTCTCTCTGTCCCCATCTGTCCTTTTTTTCTGTCTCGCTCTACCCACCCTTTCCCCATCCACCCGCCCTTTTTCTCTCTCTCTTCCCGACCTTTCTTTCTCTCTGTCTCCGCCCACCATTTCATTTTCTCTCCCTCCACCCGCCTCTTTCTTTCGCTCACTCTCCACTCACCGATTCTTACTCTCTCTCTCTCCACCTGCCCTTTTTCTTTCTCTCTCTCTCTCCACCTGCCCTTTCTCTCTCTCTCTCTCTGCCCGACCTTTCTTTCTCTCTGTCTCCACCCACCATTTCTTTCTCTCGCCCTCCACCTGCCCCTTTCTTTCACTCACTCTCCACCCACCTTGTTTCTTTCTCTCTCTCTCTCCACCTGCCATGTTTCTTTCTTTCACTCACTCTCCACGTGCCATTTTTCTTTCTTTCTTTCTCTCCACCCGCCCTTTTCTTTCTGTCTCCATCCGCTGATTTTTCTCTCTCTCCACCAGCCCTTTTTCTTTCTCTCTCCCTCTCTACCCACCCTTTTTCTTTCTCTCTCTCTCCACCCACTCTTTCCTTCTCTTACTCCACCCGCCCCCTTTCTTTCTCTCTCTCTGCCCTCCCTTTCTCTCTCTCTCCCCACCCATCTTTTTTCTCTCTCTCTCTCCACCTGCCCTTTTTCTCTCCCTCTCTCCACTCGCCCTTTTTCTTTCTCTCTGTCTACATCTGCCCTTTCTTTCTCTCTCTCCGCCCACCCTTTCTTTCTCTTTCTCCACCCGCCCTCTTTCTTTCTCTCTCTGCCCTCCCTTTCTTTCTCTCTCTCTCCCCACCCATCCTTTTTCTGTCTCTCTCTCTCCACCTGCCCTTTTTCTCTCTCTGTTTCCACCCACCCTTTTTCTCCCTCTCGCTCCACCCGACATTTTCTTTCTCTGTCTCTCCCTCCACCCACCCTTTTTCTTTCTTTCTGTCTCTCCACCCGCCCTCTTTCTTTCTCTCTGCATCTACCCACAAGTTTTCTTTTTCTCTCTCCACCCGCCCTTTTTCTCTCTCTCTCCACCCACCCTTTTTCTTTCTCTCTCCCTCTCTCTCCATCTGCCTTTTTTCTCTCCGTCTATCCCCACTGATCCTTTTTCTCTGTCTCTTTCTCCACCTGCCCTTTCTCTGTCTCTCTCCACCCACCCTCTTTATCCACCCGCTATTTTTTTTCTCTGTCTCTGCCCACCCATTCTCTCTCTCATTTTTTTTCTCTCTCCCTCTCCATCTGCCCTTTTCCTTTCACTCACTCCACCCGCCCTTTTTCACTTCTTTCTCCATTCGCCCTTTTTCTCTCTCCCTCTTTACACCCACACTGTTTCTTCAGTCTCTTTCTCCACCTGCCTTTTTCTCTCTCTATCTGCCCCCACCCATCCTTTTTTTGTCTCGCTCTACCCACCCTCTCCCTCTATACCCGCCCATTTTCTCTCTCTCTCTCCCTGCACACACCCTTTTTCTTTTTCTCTCTCCACCTGTCCTTTTTCTTTTTCTCTCTCCACCCATCCTTTTTCTGTCTCTCTCCAGCCTCCTGTTTCATTCTCTCTCTACCTCCCTTTTCTTTCTCTCTCTGTCCACACCCATTCTTTTTCTCTCTCTCCATGCGCCCACTTTCTTTCTCTCTCTCCACCCGCCCTTTTTCTTTCTCTCTCCACCCACCCCTTTCCTCTCTCCCACACCCCCTTCACCTCTATCACTCTCCCCGCTCCCCAGACTTCCGTTGTCTCTCTCTGTCTTCTACCAACCACCCTTCCTCCCTCTCTTCCCCCACCCTTCTTTCTCTCTCTATCTTTCCCCAGCCATTACTCTCTCTCTCTGTCACAGTCTCTTCCCCGCCCCTCCTCTTTCTCTCTGCCCTCCTGCCTTTCCTCTCTTTGTCTCCCTCAGCCCTTCCTTTTTGTCTCTCCCCCCCGTTCCTCTCACTTTCTCGCCCCACCTTTCTTCTGTCTCCCCACCCTTCCTTTCTCTCTATCCCCAACTTCCTCTCTTGCTCACCCCCTCAGCCGCTCTCTCTTTCTCACCCCCTGTTCTTTCTCCCTGTCTGTCCCTTCCCTTCCTCTTTGTCTCTTCCCCCGCCGCTCCCCTCTCTTTCCCCGCCCTTCCTCTTCCTCTCTCTCACCCCCCGCACTCTATCATCCCTCCACTCTTCCTCTCTCACCCCCACTGTTCCTCTCTCTCCCCCCAGCCCTTCCCCTCTCAGTCTCTCTTCCCACCCGCCATCCCCTTCTCTCTCAGTTGCTCTTCCTCTCCCTCTCTCAACCCCGCCTTTCCTCTCCCACTCTCTACCCCGTTGCCCGTCCTCTCAGTCTCTCCCAGCTGCCCTTCTTCTCTCTCTCTGTTCCTCTCTCCCCTCCTGCTCTACCTCTTTCTCTCTTTTCCCCTGCCCTTCCTCTCTCTCTCACCCTCCTGCTTGTCCTCTCTCCCCTCTCCCGCCCTTCCTCAATCTCCCCTCCCCCGCCCTACCCTTTCTCTCTCTGTCTCTCCCCCCCCGCCCTTTCTCTGTCTCTTCCCCTCCCCAACCTGTCCTCTCTGTCTCTGTCCCCCTGGCCCTTCCTCTCTCTCCCTCTCCCAGCCCTTGCACTCTCTCTCTCCCCCAGCTCTTTCTCTCACTCTCCCTCTCCCCTTCCCCCTCTCTCTGCATTTGCTCTTTGACCTTACATCCCAACACCGTACCCAGCTGTTCATTGAACTACCTTACCCCTAGAGATTTCTAGTCTTCACAATACAGCTTGTGTTCTGTTGGTTCTCAGTCATATTTATTTGGCAGGCTGAGCTATCTAATATCTGGAATATTCATGTCGTCAGTCTCTGGTACCAAAGTCCTTTGTTTCATCAGTAAGGTAGTATTGATGTTCTCAGCTCTGTCCTATCTCTCCATCAGCGTCCAGCCCCAGATGTATTCTATTAAGTTTTTTTTTGTAGATTTAGTTCATGTTCTGTCCCTGATTATCTATCGCTTTCAAGCATTGCACAGTTTTGGTTTATTCCTGTCCTAGTGTGTTGACTTTGCAGTTTACAAGTTTTACATCTCTTCATGCTGGATACACGCTTTCCATTTATTATCATTCTTTTTAATTAAATGACCGTCATGCTTTTTCCTTGGCTTTGCATCACGTTAATACTGAGTTAATACATGCTGTACTTACCTTAAAATCCTGTTCCATAACAGTAACAAAATTAAGACACTAAAGGAAATCAAAGTCACTTCCTAGTCAGATTATCCAATTAAAACTTCACAATATTTTTTCAATATATGTCTTACAGCCTGTCAGTAACATTCTACCGTCTAGCTGTTGATTGAGAAAAGACTGATGGACCTGTAATTAGCCAGATTGGATTTGTTCTGCTTTTTATGGGCAGGACATACCTGGTCTCTCATCATCAGGTAGAGGCCAGTGTCCTCGTTGTCCTGGAACAGCTTGAATAGAGATCCAGCAAGTTTATGCATAGCAAGCTCCCGTGGAAATGCTTTTCAGTGATGATGGTTGCGGGTAAATATAAGCCTCAGGACATCTGATGCTTGTACAAAACAGGACTTCAGTTCAACAGTTCAAAGGACCTTCATACTGGGTCAACTGATCAGTTCTCTGGAGCACAAGTTGAATCCTCAGTCTCCCCACTGAAGGCAGGATAACTACCCACTGAGCCCTTGGTCTGGATGTTGGGGAAGGTGGGGGTGCAAGAGATTTGGAGGTATGAAACTAGACCATATAGGTTTAGGGTGGGGGGAGAGATATGGATGGAATCTGAGGGGCAGTTCAGTAATGCAGTGAGTAGAGCCACTGCCCAACAACTCCAGAGACCCACGTTCAATCCTGACATCCGACACTGTTTGTGTGGAGTTTGCATGTTCTCCCTGTGACCACATGGCTTTCTTCATGTTTTTCCATTTTCCTCCCACAACCCAAAGACGTGGGTCAGTGGGTTAATTGATCACTGTAAACTGTATGTATGAAGGGTGGAATCTGTGGGGAGCTGATGAGAGTGTGTAAAACGAGATCAGTGTAAATGAGGGGTTGATGGCTGGCACGGACTCAATAGGCCCAATGGCATGCTTTGAGTCTGTATTTCTCTGAGCCTGAGGAAGAAATTTCTTCACCCAGAGGGTGTGTTTGGAATCTGGAACACAGTGCCTGAAGGAGTGGTGAAGGCAGAGACTCTCACAGCATTTAAGAAGTATTCAGACGAGCATTTGACTTGCCACTGTATTGGTTTATGGATCAAGTGCTGGGAGATTGGATTAGAGTAGATGGGCTGTTGACAGGCAGCATGGACATGGTGGGCCGAATGGCCTGCTTTCACGTTTTGGGAGAATAATTGGAAACTTGTTTTGTGCAAGATCAAGGTGAGACATGAATCAGTATACATATATGTTTATCTGTCTGTGTCTCTCCTTTCCCTCCCCCCCACCCCACTTCAAAGACACTGCCAGATTGGCTGAGTTCCATCAGCAGCTCCAGATCCCAGTGCCTGCAGTCTTCTGTGTGTCACCTTATATGTTTATCTCTATCCACTAGAGGGAGGCCAACTGTCACTTAACTCTGCATTCCACCTGGCATTCAGAAAGACATTTTGTTTCTGGGGCTGTTCCAGGGAATGATGTAAAAGGCTTAAAGCCCAATCCTCTCCTGCTAAGAGTAAGCAAACTGCAAGATCTGTTCTGTTTATTGACTGTTACAATTTACTGTCAAAACAGCACCACCCTGAGAAACACAACCAATTCGCCACCACTCGAGCTGACCTCAAAATGGTGGAATTCTACTCCATTTCCTGTCGTCTGTCAGTTATTATTAAAAATTGATGCTGGCCAATTAGTATTTCTTGATTTCACTGAATTCACCCCACTGCAGGGTGTGAATCTTGCATGCTGTAATTTGTCCTTTCACAAGAAAATGTCGTCGGGCAATACAGTAGAGAAGAAGGTTCAGCCTCAGCTGGCTAATAACTGGAGCTTTTCTGCAGTCAGTCAGCGTTTCAAGGTTACCAAAGAAATTAATCTTTGAATGCGACAGCATGCCATGTTCCTTCTGCATCCATACTTGTCAATAATTCCCCCAGTTTCCCAACAAACTCACACTTGGAGTATTGTGTTCATTTCTGGTCAATTATAGGAAGGATGTGGAAGGTTTAGAAAGGGTGCAGTAGAGATTTACAGGCTGCTGCTTGGATTAGAACTAGAGCTTTTCTCTTTGGAGCGAAGGAGGATGAGAGGTGACTTGATAGACACAAGAGATTCTGTAGATGCTGGAAATTTAGAGTTACGGACACATTATACTCAATTCGATATAGCTTGGGAGCCTAAGACTTTTGCACAGTGAGGTAATTTTATGTATTGCACTGTAATGCTGTGCTAAATAATAAATCTCATGACATATGTGAGTGATGATGAACCTGATTTTGATCCGGGTCTCTATTGTGCACTAACAGCAGGAAGGGGACGGAGAGGGGAATCATGGTTGGGAAAAGGGGGATGGAGAGGAGAGGGAGCGGGAAGCACCAGAGAGACATTCTGTAATGATCAATAAACCAATTGTTTGGAATCAAATGCCTCTGCCTGGTGTCTCAAGGCTGGATGCACCACCTCCCGCCCCTGGCACTCCTTCTCTGCCACCTGTCCCACACCCCTCCCATGGCAAACATAGTTTGCTCCTGCCAGATTTACAAACTTGCTCTCTGCTCCATATTGACAAATACAGAACTGTGCAAAGGTCTTAGGCACCCTAGCTATATATAAGCACCTAAGACTTTTGCACAGCATCTATGGAAAGGAATAAAGAGTTGACATTTTGGGCCAAGACACTTCATCAGGACTAGAAAGGGGGCTTCTTTCCCTTTCCTTTCCAGTCTTGATGAAGTGTCTCAGCTCAAAATGTGACTCTTTATTCCTCTCCATAGGTTCTGCCTGACCTGCTGAGTTCCTCAGCACTTTATGTGTGAGGCTTGGTAGAGATGTATAAGATTATAAGAGGCATGAATGGACATCTAGCACCTTTTTACCCAGGGTGGCAACAGCCATTACCAGCCATTAACAGCCATCTGGTTAAGGTGGGTGGAGGGAAGTTTAGGGGAGCTGTCAGAGGTGGGTTACTTTTGCACAGAGTGGTAAGTGCATGAAACTTACTGCTGAGGATGGTGGTCAAGGCTGATACAATAGTTCAAAGTTCAAAGTAAAGTTATTATCAAAGTACATATGTGTCACTATATACTACCCCTTTTGGGCAATCGTAGTAAGTACTAAGAAACAACAGAATCAATGAAAAACTACACACGACAGAGACGAACAACCAATGTGCAAAAGACAACAAACTGCAAATACAAAGAAAGGAAATAATAAATAAATAAACAAACAAACAATAAAATGTTGAGAACACGAGTTGTCGAGTCCTTGTCGAGTAGGTTGTGGAATCAGAACAGTGTTGGGGTGAGTGATCTATCTGGTTCAAGAGCCCGATGGTTAGTGCAGTCTTTCATTGATTCTATTATGGTTATAGGATTTACTTAGTATGCCTGCAAGAAAATGAACCTCAGAGTTGTATATAGTACAGGTATATTCTTTGATAATACATTCACTTTGAACTTTGAGGGGTAATAACTGTCCCTGAAACTGGTGGTGAGGACTTAAGGCTCCTGTACCACCTTCTTGGTGGCAGAACCAAGAAGACACACAGCCTGGATGGTGGGAGTCTATGATAATGGATGCCACATTTCTGACAGCACTGCTTGTAAATGTGCTAATTGGTGGGGAGGGCTTTACCAGTGATGGACTGGATGTATCCCACTACCCTTTGTAGATTTTTCTCTTTGAGGGCATTGTTGTTCTCATACTAGGCCGTGATGCAATCAGTCAGTATTCTCTCCAGATCTCTCTCCGCATCTATAGGAGTTTGTCAAAGTTTTAGCTAACATGCCAAAATCTGTGCATGACTCTTAGACAGGCACGTGGATGAAAAAATATGCAGGTTGTGTAGGGGGAAGGGTTACATTGATCATCATAGGCTTAAGAGCCGATACTGTGCTGAACTGTTCTACATTCTGTGTTCTATGACTAAAGCTCTGCAATTTGCTTTGCAAACAATGGACATAACGATGCCAGGCCGACTCACTTGGGTCTCTCCTAGTTCATTAGTGGAACTGTATAAACATAGAACATAGAAACCCTACAGCACAATACAGGCCCTTCGGCCCACAAAGCTGTGCCGAACATGTATTTACATTAGAAATTACTAGGCTTACCCATAGCCCTCTATTTCTCTAAGCTCCATGTACCTATCCAGGAGCCTCTTAAAAGACCCTATCGTTTCCACCTCCACCACCGCCACCGGCAGCCCATTCCACGCACTCACCACTCTGCGTAAAAAAAACTTACCCCGACATCTCCTCTGTACCTACTCCCCAACACATTAAAACTGTGCCCTCTTGTGTTAGCCATTTCAGCCCTGGGAAAAAGTCTCTGACAATCTACATGATCAATGCCTCTCATTGTCTTATACGCATTATATTATAGTGTATGTTATAGGGTTTCAGACAAGAAGAAAAAAATGCAACTGCTTTTATGCTGAATCCTGCTTCACTTGCAATCTGAGTCATGGGCCTTTGGATATTCAGTTAGCCATATCCCAGCAGGGTTGGTGGGGAGTGCCTTCATGAAGGCTCGTCTCCATTAACCAATCTGCCTGATAAAGTCAGTGGTTTCCTCCTGCGCCATAGTAACAAGTTCAATTTTATTGCAATTGGCACACATATGCAGGGTATAAACAGCATGAAAATTAACTCCTTGCAGCAACAGCACTGTACATCATAAACATGATAAACATAAGTTAACGTCAACTTAAATTAATATAAATTATATATAACTTGCATAACAAAATAAACGTAATGACACCAGTGCAAGTTGAGAGAGAAAAGAAGTATAGTCTGAAACAGTGTTAGGGTTTTCTGGTTGGTTCCAGAACCTGACGGCAGTGGGGAAGAAGACCCACACTTTGAGGTGTGGGTCTTCAGTCTCCTGTACCTCCTGCTTGATGGAAATATTGACGAAATAGCATAGTCTGGATGGTGGAAGTACCTGATGATAGGCATCACCTCTTGTAAATGTCCTTGATGGTGGGAAGAGGTGTACCCGTGATGTGTCCACCACTCTCTATAGCCTCCTTCATTCCTACTGCCCTCACAGTAGTTATGTACAAAGCTATGCAGTGAGATAAACACCTTCTCAAAAATCACCTGATGGAAGCAGGTTTTTAATGAGATAGTTGTGAAACTGCAGAAATTTAAGAAAAATGCTTATTAAATTCAATACAGAATCGCCATACGCCTGAATATAATAATATTGTCAATTATTCTACTGTTACAAATGTGGAGCAACTCTGAGGGGCCGAAGGGTGCAAAGTCGCTCCCTCCTTTTTGAGAATCGCAAGATCGCTATTATTTCGGGTCCAAGACCCAAGAAATGAGAGAGGTACACATCATGTCAGTAATGAGAGAGAGAGAGACACGCAGGATAACAGCAAAGGCAGTTGTTATAGACAACGCAGAATACACAACAAGGTGGAATGTCTCCTATTGACAAAAAGAGAGATTACTGCTATTGTCTCTTGGAGAAGGAATTGTGTATTGAGTACTGTACTATTCATTGAAACCCCTCAGGGGACAACCAGAGTGGTCTGGTTGATGGATTGCATCATCCCAACCTGTTTGACATCTGAGACCCTGTGAGTGAGGATAAAAGAGGGGTCTGGGGAACACCCCTTAGACACACCAGGAGAAACGCTAGAAATCCAGTGACAGCGTTTTATAGCGAAAGCCGGTGAGAGCTCATGTGCGTCCTCCCTTGCCTGGGTGGCGGGCTCATCACGGAAGAACGGTTTAGCTAAAGGAGAGGTCATACTTGAACGGCCACAACAACGAGACACCGATGGATCAAAATCATAAAAGAAGGTTGGCAAAAACAACAGCGGTAACTGTTCCCATTTTTCTATCTCTCTCTCTCTCCAACAATTGCAACACAGCGACAAACAAACACTGGAGCCTGTGTGAACTGAAACAAACTTTATATTTCCATCGGACAATTCATTATCCCCTAGACAACGATAGAGCTTATTTCTTATTGATTATTATTATACCCCCACTTTTAGGCTTAGTATTGACGACGTATATTATCTGTATATTTGCATTGATATTATTTTTGTGTATTTTTTACTAATAAATACTGTTGTATCACCAGACTCCAACGGACGCCTCTATCTTTGCTGGTAAGTAACCCAGTTATGGGGTTCGTAACACTACAGTCGGTGTTAACCAAGGTAATACACAAACACAATGCTCTATATCTATACCAGTTAAACAATAGTAGACTCATAGCGCAACAATAACTTAATAATGATAAACAATAAACATACTTCCTTCAAAATATATCTACTAAATGTTTCCCACAATTGACAAAAACTTAAGTCTCACAGATATTGCTGTTTCAAGGGCAAATAAATGAGAGGATAGAGATGGATGTCTTTCCAGCATGTGCTTCAAAATGAAATCCAAATTAATCTGCGCAGGAAATGATATTAAAAACAGCTTGTACACAGGAAGAGGTGTTCAAACAAAACAAACTGCACCTCAAGAAGCCAGAACACTTTGTGTTGGGGTCTCTATACCAGACTGTGAAGCAACTAGTCAGAATGACTATTTGACCATGTACCCCACCCCCACCCCCTGACCCATTACCAATGTCATGTATCCTTCCCGGGAGTTTGTCTTCATTACCATCTTGTTCTACATAGGTTTCAGATCTGTTTTCAGATCACTTGGTTTGGACTAACTAAGGATCCCAGGTACTCACATCAATCGGCTGCTTCTCTATTCGAATTCTACATGCCACCCTTTCCGCTATGTGGAGATACCTGGTAGCCCTGTCTCAGTGCCTGCCTCAGCTTTGGGCCTTTCTCTCCTCTGCCTGATCCATTCCTTCAACCGCCGGTTTTTCATCTTCCTCATGTCCAGCAAGGATTGCAAGATCGCCTGTCTCCAAACCACAGATCCCGCTGTCTCCAACTCTGAAAGCCCTGGATGCTCCCAGACCGCAATCAATGCTGCATCCTGCTCGGACTTCAATCCAATCGAATACCCCTTGATCACAGATCTCACTGACTCCATCCCCAGCCTCAAAAGCTCTGGATACCTCCAGTTTGGTGACTCTACTATCGCCAACATCGGTTCCAATGACCCTGAGTGGATTCAGAACCTGGATTCTGTCGCCATTAATGCTGGTTACTATGACCTCAGACACCTTCAGACTGCAAATTGCGCAGGATCGAGCTCGGGCTCCAGCCTGGACCTTCATCACTAGCATCTCAAGGTTGAGACTTTACTTGCTGCCGCTGGGTTCCCAGTCTCCCCTTCCCCTACCATCACTCTCCAACCCCATGTCTCTCAGGCCCCATGGTCACCTCTTGGGAACTCAGAGCCTCCATCTACCTCCCACCCCACCTTCTCTGAATACCCTAGCCTTCCTCTCTCCTCTGGCACCACCGGTTTTCTTCCACCAAACCCTCACTCCCCCCACCTCCCTGATCCCAGCATTAATTCTTGCCATGTTTTCACCATTCCCTCTGACCTTCCCCTCTCAGAGGCAGAACTTTCTGTCCTCACCTTTGTCCCACTCAACCCAGTGAGTTCCGCGCCTGCCACGACCTCGAGCTCTTCTTCTGTCATCTCCATCCATGAACCCAGTTCTTTGGCAAGAATTCCACACCTCACACTGATGACTCCTTCTCTCATCTGCAACCCTCCTCCTCATCTTAGACACAATGCTCTGGGTCTCTGCCTGCTCTGGATCTCATCTCAAATGGTCGACGAGACATTAACCGTCTCAACTTCAGCATTCCTCTCTCTCCTCTTCGAACCTCATCCCCTCTTAATGCACTGCCCTCCACTCTCTCTGCACTAATCACAAACTTGCCATCAAACCTGCAGACAAAGGGGTTGCTATTGTGGTGTGGCACACTGACCTCTACCTTGCTGAGGCCAGACGACAACTCTGACACCTCCTCATACCGACCCCTTGAAGAGGACCCCACTCTGGAACATCAGAAAACTGTCTCTGACGCCGTCACTGACCTCATCATCTCTGGAGAACTCCCATCCACCGCCACCAAGCTCATAGTTCCCTTAACCCGCACTGCTTGATTCCACCTCCTACCCGAGATCTACAGACCTGACTGTCCGGGTTGGCCAATTGTCTCTTTCTGCCCCACCACACTGAACTTGTGATCTCATACCTCAACTCCATTCTATCTGTCCCTTCCCACCTATATCCATGACACTTCTCATGCTCTCCATCTCCTCAATAACTTTCAATTCCTTGGCCCTGACCGCCTCATCTTCACCACGGATGTTCGGTCCTTGTACACTTCAATCCCCCATCAAGGCCATAAAGTTTCTTTCTCAATAAAAAAACCAACCAGTTCCATACTTCCATCACCCTCCTCCATCTGACAGAACTGGACCTCACCCTCAAATATTCCTTCAGCTCCTCCCACTTTCTCCAGACTTGAGGGGTACCCATGGGCACCAGCATGGGACCCAATTATGCCTGCCTCTTTGTTGGCTATGTAGAACAAGCCATGTTCGAAGCCCTCCCCAGTAATACTCCCAAACTTTCCCTCTGCTACATTGATTACTGAATTGGTGCTGCTTCACTTAGTCCTTATCTGACATCTCTTTCCCCTTTCTCGACGTCTCTCTCTCCAGAGACAAACTGTTGACTGACATCTTTTATAAACCTACTGACTTCCACAGTTATCTTGGGTATACCTCTTCCCGCCCTGTCTCCTCTAAAAATCCTATTTCTTTTTCTCAGTTTCTTCACCTCTATCACATCTGTTCCCAGGACACAGCTTTCCTTTCCAGGACATCAGTGATGTCCTCCTTCTTCAAAGAACAGGGTTTCCCTTCCTCCTCCATTGATGCTGCCTTCACCCACGTCTCCTCCATTTCCTGTACATCTGTGCTCACCCCATCCTCCCAGTGATAGAGTTCCTCTTGTCCTTATCTACCACCCCTCATCCTCCGCAACTTCCGCCATCTCCAAAGGAATCCTACCACTAAACATATCTTACCTTCCCCCCCCACCGCTCTCGCAGGGATCACTTCCTCTGTGATTTCCTTGTCCATTTGTCCCTCCTCACTAATCTCCCTCCCAGAACTCATCCCTGCAAGCAGCCAAAGTGCTGTACCTGCCCATTCACCACCTGCCTGGCCTCCATTCAGGGCCTCAAACAGGGAACACTTCACCTGAAAATCTGCTGGGGTCATCTGTTGTGTCCAGTGCTCCCGATGTGGTCTCCTCTGCATTGGTGAGACCTGTCATAAATTGGGGGACCGCTCCATCAAGCACCTCCGCACCATTTGCCACAAGCGGAACTTCCCAGTGGCCAAATGTTTTGATTCCTATACCCGTTCCCATTCTGACATGTTGGTCCATGGCCTCCTTGTGCCAAGATGAGGCCACCCTCAGGGTGGAGGAGCAACACCCCTGTATTCCATCTGCGTACATTCCAACCTGATAGCATTAATATTGATTTGTGCTTTTGTCTTTCTGGTATAAAAACTACTCCCCCCCCCCTCCATTTCCTCTATGTTCCATTCTGACCTTTTTACTTCGTCTCACCTACCTATCACTTCCCCCGGTGACCCTCCTATGGTCCACTCTTGTCTCCTATCAGATTCCTTCTTCTCCAGCCCTTGCCCTTTCCCACCCACCTGGCTTCACCTATCACCTTCCAGCTAGCCTCTTTCACCCCCTCATCTTCTAATTCTGCCATCTTCCCCCTTCCTTCTGATGGGGTTCAGCCCGAAATTTCAACTGTTTATTCATTTCCACAGATGCTGCCTGACCTGCTGAGTTCCTCCAGAACATTTTGTGTGTGCTGCTTTGGAATGCTTCCCACTGTGAGTCTGTAGAAGTCTGTCAGTCTTTGATGACGAGCTGAATCTTCTTTAACTTCTAAGCCACAGTTCTGAAATGCAAGTTCTAATTGTTGAACACACTGTCTTAAAGGTACTGTGGGTCTAAATAATTAAATGTTAATTTTATTCACTGGTATCTTTAAAAGTCCTTGTCTACCTGCCAAAAGATGATTAAAGTACCCAGCTGCTTACTGTGACCACAACGTGTACAGTTGGCATGTGGTGTGCTACGGGTAATTTAATGCAAACTGCAATTCAAACAATGTTACTGAAGGCAGCTGTACACTCAGCTGTCGCAGGGACCAGCTGAATCCTTCTTGGTCTATTTGTCAATGGTGTCAATACAAACTAGTTTCTTTTTTGTTCCTGACGCATCAGATATTTGAACAGTGAGTGCTTGTGGCTATGGACTGGTGACTTGTAATAAAATTCAAACAAAGAATGAACCTACTGCTGAAGTTAGCTGAACACATTTCTGACCCTGAGCTCTTCTTTACCAACAGACCTGACATTTGTTTATGTGACTCCACGGTGGGTTATGTCTGAGCATCTTGGAAGATTTTAACACATGAGGCAGGACTCAACAACAAATTCTTTCTGTTGCAGGTTAACCGCCTGGGTGTGAGAGATGAGGAGAACCGAGAAAGAGGAAGCAGGAACACCATGGGATATTTTATAAGCAACTGTAAAAGCAAACAGGGTTTTGTTTTAATGCCACATCCGTAAACACTGGATCATACCCTCAATCTGAATTTTGTGCTCAAATCTCAGAAGTAAGGCTTGGGACAACAACCTTTTAATTCTTGGGCGAGAGAGTGACTCATGTCGTGCCTCTGCTCTTTAAGAACAAAAAACCGGGAGGGATGGGTTCTAATGAAATATAATCAGCCTGGAATGCTAACTGTCTCCCTGCACACAAACGAAGTAATTCCTGCATTTTCTATTTTTATTTTAGATTTTGAGCATCTGCTTCAAAGTATTTCTAGCACTGGATTGCGGTAAAGGTTATTCTAACAAGCCAAGAGTCAAAAGAGAGCAATTAGATTCACTTCAGATTCTAATCTTTATGATTGAAAGCTCTAATTTTTCATCCATTGCAAATGTAACAATACAATTTAGGAATGTATGATAATAAAATGCATCTCATTTGCTTGTGTGTAATGTCAGGCAATTGACCTGCATCCACATTGAAGTTCACTGTTAACCAAGGTCATTTCTATAGGAATTGAACAGCAGACCTTTTGAACAAAAGGTCATTTAACTTGGGGGTGAGCTTGAAGAACTGGCCTCATTGGATCTTACTGCCTATCTTACATTACACTTGGTGCCAGGTGTAGTGTGAGGGGCAGTTGGTAATATTTCACAGTTTTGCTTTCTTAGGTGTCTAGGGTGATTCTAAACAACAAGAGCATCAATAACTTACTTTTGTAAAGCACTTTCAACATGGCAAAATGCCTGAAGATGCTTTGCAGAATTGTTATCAAACAAAATCTGCCATACGTCATGTCAGGAGATATTAGGACAGGTGAACGCATGCTTACTGAGGTAAAGAGGTTTCAGGAGAAAATTCCAGAACTAAGGAGCTCAGCAACGGAAGACACAGCTGTTGGTGGTGGAGTCAATTGTCGGGGGGGGGGGGGGGGGGGGGTGCACATAGAACATGGAACACTAGAGCACAGGAACAGGCCTAACCAGTTTTTTAATACAGCTGCAATATGACTTCCTGACTCTCATACTCAATGCCCTGACTGACAAGCAATGCACTTTCTTTACCGACTTGTCTCTTTCTGCAAGATGGTGCTGGTGAACCACAGCTATGTTCTGTGGGCTACATATGATGCTTCTAAATGTACCTCTTTTGAACTACGCTCGCTGCAATCTGCAGCATGTAATTTCCCTTTAGATTGACTTAATAATCTACAGATTTGACAATCTTCTGAAGGACTCAGTGGATTTATTTTAACTCTCAAGCAAATAGGTATGGCACCTTTAAGTGGATAAAGGTTTATCGCCATGCCAGAAGCAAGGCAGGGGGAGGGGACTCCAAACCAGGCTGAAACAGAGGAATGAGATCCCCTCAACCCAGCGTTTTGTTAGAAAATGTGCAGTCGCTGGAGAACAAATTTGAGAACCCGAGGGCAAGATTGCTGTATCGGAGAGAAATGAGAGATTGTTGTGTTCTATGTTTGAATGAGGTGTGGCTTACTCCCAGCATGCCAGACATGGCGATCAGACTTGAAGGCCTCTGATTCACTGGATTGACTAAACTGCTGATTCGGAAAAGACAAAAGGTGGAGGTGTGTGTTTCATGATAACCTCTTGGTGGTACTCTGATGTGGCAGTTTTGTCAAACTCGTGTTCCCCCAACCTTGAATACCTGACTGTTAAATGCTGTCCATTCTATTACCTAGTGAGTTCTCCTCCATAATTCAGAACACAGTTTACATACAAGCAGTGGCCAACTATAATAAAGCTCTTGAGACACTACATGATGCTGTTTCCAATCAAGGAGCAGTTCATCCCAACGCATTTCAAATCATAGTCGGGGACTTCAAGCAGGCTTGTTTGAAGAAAACTGTGCCCAATTACCATCAGTATACAACCTGCAACACCAGAGGTCCAAATACACTAGACCACTATTATACTAAGATAAGACCATATGATAGAGGAGCAGAATTAGGCTATTTGGCCCATCGAGTGTGCTCCTCCATTTCATCACAGCTGATCCAATTTTCCCCTCAGCCACAATCTTCTACCTTCTTCTCATATCATTTCATGCCTTGACCAATCAAGAATCTATCAACCTCTACCTTAAACATTCATAATGACTTCGGGATTGGTGGCTGAGGGATTGGAGCAGGGGACAGGGATTCAGATTTCTGGATCATTGGGACCTCTTTTGGAGCAGGAGTGACCTGTACAAAAAGGACGGGTTGCACTTGAATCCCAGGGGAACCAATATCCTGACAGGGATGTTTGCTAAGGCTACTGGGAAGAGTTTAAACTAGAATTGTTGGGGGGGTTGGAACTGAACTGAAGAGACTGGGGAAGAGGAGGTTAGCTCACAAATAGAGAAAGCTTGTAGACAGTGCAAGAGGGAGGATAGGCAGGTGATAGAAAAGGAACGCGCTGAGACCGAAGGCTTGAGATGTGCCTATTTTAATGCAAGGAGTGTTGTGAACAAAGCGGATGAGCTTAGAGCGTGGATCAGTACTTGAAGCTATGATGTGGTGGCCATTACAGAGACTTGGATGGCTCAGGGACAGGATTGGTTACTTCAAGTGCCGGGCTTTAGATGTTTCAGAAAAGAAAGAGAGGGAGGCAAAAAAGGTGGGAGTGTGGCATTGTTGATCAGAGATAGTGTCATGACCATAGAAAAGGAGGAAGACATGGAGGGATTGTCTATGGAGTCTCTGTGGGTGAAGTTAGGAACAGGAAGGGGTCAATAACTCTACTGGGTCTTTTTTATAGACCACCCAATAGTAACAGGGACATCAAGGAGCAGATAGGGAGACAGATTCTGGAAAGGTGTAATAATAACAGGGTTGTCGTGGTGGGAGATTTTAATTTCCCAAATATTGATTGGCATGCCCCTAGAGCAAGGGGTTTAGATGGGGTGGAGTTTGTTAGGTGTGTTCAAGAAGGTTTCTTGATACAATATGTAGAAAAGCCTACAAGAGCAGAGGCTGTACTTGATTTGGTATTGGGAAATGAACCTGGTCAGGTGTCAGATCTCTCAGTGGGAGAGCATTTTGGAGATAGCGATCACAACTTTACCATAGCATTGGAGAGGGATAGGAACAGACAGGTTAGGAAAGCGTTTAATTGGAGTAAGGGGAAATATGAGGCTATCAGGCAGGAACCTGGAAGCATAAATTGGAAACAGATGTTCTCAGGGAAATGTACGGAAGAAATGTGGCAGATGTTCAGGGGATATTTGTGTGGTGTTCTGCATAGGTACGTTCCAATGAGACAGGGGAAGGATGGTAGGGCACAGGAATTGTGGTGTACAAAGGCTCTTGTAAATCTAGTCAGGAAGAAAAGAAGAGCTTATGAAAGGTTCAAAAAACTAGGTAATGATAGAGAGCTATAAGAATATAAGTCTAGCAGGAAGGAGCTCAAGAGAGAAATTAGGAGAGCCAGAAGGGGCCATGAGAAGGCCTTGCCGGACAGGATTATGGAAAAGCCCAAGGCATTCTACAAGTATGTGAAGAGCAAGAGGATAAGATGTGAGAGAATACGACCAATCAAGTGTGGAAGTGGAAAAGTGTGTATGGAATTGGAGGAGATAGCAGAGGTACTTAATGAGTACCTTGCTTCAGTATTCACGACGGAAAAGGATCTTGGCGATTGTAGGGATGACTTACAGCGGACTGAAAAGCTTGAGCATGTAGATATTGAGAAAAAGGATGTGCAGAAGCTTTTGGAAAGCATCAAGGTGGATAAATCACCAGGACAGGAGGAGATGTACCCTAGGCTACTGTGGGAGGCAAGGGAGGAGATTGCTGAGCCTCTGGCGATGATATTTGCATCATCAATGGGGACAAGAGAGGTTCCGGAAGATTAGAGGGTTGCGGATGTTGTTCCATTATTCAAGAAAGGGAGTAGAGATAACCGAAGAAATTATAGACCAGTGAGTCTTACTTCAGTGGTTGGTAAGTTGATGGAGAAGACAAGTGATATGCCTCAGGGATCTGTTCTGGGACCCCTACTCTTCGTGATTTTTATGAATGACCTGGATGAAGAAGTGGAGGGATGGGTTAGTAAATTTGCTGATGACATAAAGGTTGGAGGTGTTGTGGATAGTGTGGAGGGCTGTCAGAGGTTACAGTGGGACATTGATAGGATGCAAAAATGGGCTGAGAAGTGGCAGACGGAGTTCAACCCAAATAAGTGTGAGGTGGTTCATTTTGGTAGGTCAAATATGATGACAATATAGTATTAATGGTAAGACTCTTGGCAGTGTGGAGGAGCAGAGGGATCCTGGGGTCCGAGTCCATAGGACATTCAAGGTTACTGCGCAAGTTGACTCTGTGGTTAAGAAAGCATACGGTGCATTGGCCTTCATCAATCGTGGGATTGAGTTTAGGAGCTGAGAGTTAATGTTGCAGCTATAAAGGACCCTGGTCAGACCCCACTTGGAGTACTGTGTTCAGTTCTAATCACCTCACTACAGGAAGGATGTGGATGCTATAGAGAGAGTGCAGAGGAGATTTACAAGGATGTTGCCTGGATTGGGGAGCATGTCTTATGAGAATAGGGTGAGTGAACTCGGCCTTTCCTCCTTGGAGCGATTGAGAATGAGAGGTGACCTGACAGAGGTGTATAAGATGATGAGAGGCATTGATCGTGTGGATAGTCAGAGGCTAACACGAGAGGACACAGGTTTAAGGTGCTGGGGAGTAGGTACAGAGGAGATGTCAGGGGTAAGTTTTTTATGCAGAGAGTGACGAGTGCGTGGAATGAGCTGCTGGTGACGGTGGTGGAGGCGGATATTTTGTTATGCAAGTTATATATAATTTATATTAATTTAAGTTGACGTTAACTTATGTTTATCATGTTAATGATGTACAGTGCTGTTGCTGCAAGGAGTTAACTTTCATGCCATTTATACCCTGCATATGTGTGCCAATTGCAATAAAATTGAACTTGTTACTATGGCGCAGGAGGAAACCACTGACTTTATCAGGCAGATTGGTTAATGGAGACGAGCCTTCATGAAGGCACTCCCCACCAACCCTGCTGGGATATGGCTAACTGAATATCTACCACTGGTTCATATCCAAAGACCCATGACTCAGATTGCAAGTGAAGCAGGATTCAGCATAAAAGCAGTTGCATTTTTTTCTTCTTGTCTGAAACCCTATAACATACACTATAATATAATGCGTATAAGACAATGAGAGGCATTGATCGTGTGGATTGTCAGAGACTTTTTCCCAGGGCTGAAATGGCTAACACAAGAGGGCACAGTTTTAATGTGCTGGGGAGTAGGTACAGAGGAGATGTCGGGGTAAGTTTTTTTTACGTAGAGTGGTGAGTGCGTGGAATGGGCTGCCAGTGGCGGTAGTGGAGGTGGAAACGATAGGGTCTTTCAAGAGGCTCCTGGATAGATACATGGAGCTTAGAGGAATGGAGGGCTATGGGTAACCCTAGGTAATTTCTCAGTTAAGGTCATGTTCAGCACAGCTTTGTGGGCCAAAGGGCCTGTATTGTGCTGTAAGTTTTCTATGTTTCTCTGACTTGGCTCCACAGCTGCCTGTGGCAACGAATTTCACAGATTCACCACTCCCTGGCTAAAGAAATTCCTCTCCATCGCCGTTCTAAAAGGACACCCATCTCTTCTGAGGCTGTATTCTCTGGTCCTGGACTCTGTCACTGTGGCAGGTAGGTAGGCCTCTGCTCTTGTGAGGTATCCCTCTCATTTGATGAATGTCAATGATATCATAGGATGTTATCATGGTTCTGCATTTATGGATTGACCACTGCATTATGAACTGGACTTTTTCAGATTTGTAGGTTTTATATTCTGTGATTTTTCTTTTATTGCCCATTCCTTCTCTGGTTTGTTTTGCAGGGGGAGGGTGTTTGGAGGTTGATGTTTATTGTGTTCTGTTAGTTTTCTTAAAGCGGGTGAGGGGCTTTTTTTTGGCAGTCAATGCTCCTGTTCCGTTTTATGGGGTGGGGGGGCTTTGGGGAGGTTAATGATTTTTTGTACGGACAGGTGGGGTGGTTGATGTTTCTCTCTGAACGACTTTCATGTTCTTTCTGTTTTGTGGCAATCTGGAGAATACGAATTTCAGACTTGTATAGGGAAAGAGAACGTGGGGAGAGACAGCATGGGGAGAGAGCACATGGGATAGAGAGAGAGATCAAGAGGTAGGGGGAGAGAGAGTGTGCCAGAGAGGAGATTGAGGGAAAGCGTGTGGGAGAGAGAGAAATCGAGAGAGAGAACGGAAGGGAGATTCAGGGAGAGAGAGATCAAGAGAGAGTGAGAGCGTGGGAGAGAGTGCACATGGGCGAGAGGGAGAGTGTGTGGGACAGTGAGAGAGATCGAGGGAGAAAGAGAGAGAAAGAACAAAGAGAGAGTGTGAGAAAGAGAGAGCATGGGAGAGAGTGTGGGGAGACAGAGAGAGAAAAAGAAAGATCGAGGGAAAAAGAGAGCATAGGAGAAACAGATAGAGAGTGCGTGGGAGAGAGAGAGAATCGAGTGTGAGAGAGTGTGTGGGTGAGAGAGATCGAGGGAGAGAGAGAAAGAGCGCGTGGGAGAGAGGGAGCGTGGGGAGAGAGTGAGATCGAGAGTAAGTAGGGGGGAGCGAGAGAGAGAGAGATCTAGGGAGAGAGAGTGTGGGGGAGAGAGATATCGTGGGGATACAGAGAAATCCAGAGAGAGTGCATGGAAGAGAGAAAAAAAAAGAGATTGATGGAGAGAGAGTGTGGGAGAGATAGAGAGAAAGTGCATGGGAGAGAAAGAGATTGAGTGAGAGAGTGAGAGAGTGCGAGAGAGAGAAAGAATGTGTGGGAGAGAGAGTGAAAAAGAGATTGAGGGAAAAAGAGCGTTGAAGAGAGACAGAGCTTGTAGGCAAGACAGAGAGAGCATGGGATAGAGTCAATGGAGAGAGAGAGAGAGAGAGTGCGTGGGAAAGAGATTGAAGGATAGAGCATGCGGGAGTGAGGGCAGGAGAAAGCGCGTGCTAGAGAGAGAGAGAGTGAGTGAGATAGAGGGCGTTGGACAGAGAGAGGGGGGAGCGCGTAGGAGAGGCTGAGAGAGATTGAGAGGAGAGAGAGTGTATGTGTGTGAAAGTGACAGATCGAGAGAGAGCATGGGGGGAGAGAGCGAGAGATCGAGAGAGGAGACGCGTGTGGGAGAGAGAGCTCACATGCGTGGGGGAGAGAGAGCACATGTGGGGAGCGAGAGAGTGCATGTGGGGAGAGAGAGAGATTGAGAGAGAATGGGAGAGAGAAAGAGTGAGAGGGATCGAGGGAGAGACGAGAGAGCGTGAGGGGAGAGTATGGGGAGAGAGAACGTGGGGAGAGATTGAGGGAGGGAGAGAACGTGGGAGAGAGTGAGAGAGAGTGTGGGAGAGAGAAAGAGAGTAAAAACGTGGGTGAGAGCACGTGTGGGTGAGAGAGAGTGCTTGGAAGAGAGAGATTGGGGAGAGAGAGTGTGTGGGGAGACAGAGAGCGCATGGGATAGAGGGAGAGATCGAGAGAGAGAGAGAGAGGGAGGGAGAGAGAGAGAGAGATTGAGGGAGAAAGAGAGTGTGGGAGAGACAAGGAGTGCGTGGGAGAGAGAGGGAATTGAGTGTGAGAGAGAGTGTGTGAGAGAGAGAGCATGTGGGTGAGAGAGAGATTGAGAGAGTGCTTTGGAGAGAGAGGGAGAGTGAGAAAGTATGCGTGAGAGAGAGGGAGCGTGGGAGAGAGAGCGTTTGAGAGTGACAGATCGCGTGGGTGAGACAGAGTGTGGGGCGGGTGAAAGAGCGTGGCCCTTAAGAGAAGAGCCTGAGAGAGAGAGAGAGAGAGAACATCAAAGAGATCGAGAGAGAGAGAGCGTTGGACAGAGAGAGAGGGGAGTGCATAGGAGAGACAGGGAGATAGGGAAAGAGAGTGTGTGTCAGAGGGAGATCGAGAGAGAGAGAGATCAAGAGAGTGTGTGTGGTAAAGAGAGAGAGATAGAGAGAGCTTGGGAGAGATTGAAAGCAAGAGCAATCAAGAGGGAGAGATCTAGAGAGAGAGAGAATGGGGAGAGAGATCGAGGGATAGTGCGTGGGGTAGAAGATAGACAGCGTGAGGGAGAATTAGAGAGAGATCAAGCGAGAGAGCGTGTGGCAGACAGAGAGTATGTGGCAGAGAGTGATAGTGTGGGGGAGAGAGAGATCAAGACAGAGAGTATGGGGGAGAGAGAGAGATTGAAGGGGGAGAAATAGCGTGGGGGAAAGAGAGATTTAGGGAGGGAGGGAGCATGCGGTAGAGAGATCAATAGGAGAGAGAGATCAAGGGAGAGCACGTGGGGGAGAGAGAGATTGAGAGAGTGCTTGTGGGGAGAGAGATTGAGAGAGTCTGTGGGGGAGAGAGAGAGCATGGGTGACAGAGAGAGTACGTGGGGGAGAGCAACAACATTGGGGAGAGAGTGATCAAGAGAGAGTATGGGAGAGAAAGAAATCGAGGGAGAGTGCATGGGGGAGAGAAAGAGATTGAGACAGAACATGAGAGAGAGAGATGTAGAGAGTGTGTGGGAGAGAGAAAAAGAGAGACCATGAGAGAGAGAGCATGGGAGAGATTGTAGTGTGTGAGAGAGAGAGATAGAGTGAGAGTGCGTAGAAGAGAGTGTTCAAGAGAGAGTGAGAGCATGGGAGAGATAGCGCGTGGACGAAAGAGATAGTATGTGTGTGAGAGGGAGATTGAAGGAGAGAGAGAAATCTAGAGAAAGTGGAAGAGAGATTGAGGGAAAGAGAAGTGTGGGAGAGTGATTGATAGAGAGCATGGGGGAGAGTGAGAAAGAGATCAAAAGAGAGAGCATGGGGTCAGAGAGAATTCATGGGGGAGAGTGAGCCTAGGAAAGAGAGAGAGTATGGGTGAGAGAGAGAGCATGGTGGAGAGAGAGAAATAGCGTTGTGAGAGAAAGAGAGAGATTGAGAGAGGGAGGGAGCATGGGGGAGAGAGAGAGATTGAGAGAGAGCGCGGGATGTCTCTCTCCGCCCTCACTCATGCAGTCTCTCTCTCGATGTCTGTCTCTTTCTCCCCCATGCTCTCTCTGTCGCCAATAATCTCCCTCTTCCCCACACTCTCACTATCACTATGAATTCTCTCTTCCACGTGCTCTCTCTCTCAATCTCTCTTCCATGCGCTCTCCCCACGCTCTCTTTCTTTCTCACACTCTCTATCTCTCCATGTTTTTCTCTCCCTCAATCTCTCCCACACTTTCCTTCTCTCCCTTGATCTCTCTTCCCTTCCTACACTCTCTCTCAAACTCTCTCCATCCTTTGATCTCTCCCTCCCACTCATTTTCTCCCACCATCTCTCTCCATCCCCCATACTTTCTCTCGATCTCTTTCTCCACAATGCTCTCTCTCCCCAAGCTGTTTCTCTGAATCTCTCTCTCTGCCCCACGCGCCCTCTCTCACTTGATCTCCATTTCTCCCCAATGCTGTCTCTCTCTCCCCCAATGCACTTACCCTCACACGCGCTCTCTCTCGATCTCTCTCAATCTTTCCCCAACAAGCTCTCTCACTTGAACTTTCTTCCCCCCCACACACTTCCTCTCTCGATCTCTTGCCCCATGGGTTTTCTCTCTCCCCACCCCGCTGTCTCTTTCTCTCTCCCTTCTACTCGCGAGCCCTCTCTCCCCCACACATTCTCTCTCCCCCACATGCTCTTTCTCTCGATCTCTTTCTCTTTCCAGCATGCGTGCTTTCTCCACCACACCCTCTTTTGATCTTGCGATCTCTGCCTCTCTCCCACACGATCTGTCTCTTGATCTCTCTCTCTCTCAATTTCTCTCCCCCACTCTACATCACTCTCTTTCTCGCTCTCACCTATGCACTCTCTCTCTCTCTCTCTCTCTCTCTCGATCTCTCTCTCCCACCCCCACCGTACTTTCTCTCTCTAGGTCTCTCTCTCTCTCCTCAAGCTCTCCCTGTCTCTCAATCTCTCTCTGCCCCATGCGCTCTCTCTCCCCCACATGCTCTCCACTTGATCTCTCTCTTTCTCTGTCAGTCTCTCTGTCCCCCAAGCTCTCTCTCTTGATCGATCTCGCTCGATCTCTCCCCCAACGTATTCTCTCTCGATCTCTCTCCCCCCACATGCTCCCTCGCTCAATCCCCACCTCCCCACGTTCTCTGTCTCTCCCCACCCTATGCTTTCTCACTCTGTCCCTCCTACTCGCAAGCTCCCTCTCCACGATGCGCTCTCTCCCCACATGCTCCCTATTGCCCAATGTCTCTCTCCCCCACATGCTCTCTCTTGATTTCTTTCCTTTTCTCCACCACGCTCTCTCTCAATCTCTCTCTCCCTCACGTGCTCCCTTTTTCAATCTCTCTCCCCCCCACTACCTGTCTCTCTCTCTCTTGATCTTCGTCTCTCTCCCCCACTCTCTCACTGTCCCCTACGCACACTTGCCCTCGATCTCTCTCTCCTACCCTCCACCATACTTTCTCTCACTCTCTGGATCTCTCTTTCTCTCCATGACGCTTTCTTTCAATCTCTCTCTGCCCCATGCGCTCTCTCTCTCCCACATGCTCTCCACTCGATCTCTCCCTCTCCCCCCATGCTCTCTCTAAGGTTTCAAATGCACATTTAATGCCAGAAGGATATATACAATATACATCCTGAAATGCTTTCTTTGCAACCATCCACGAAAAACAGAGGAGTGCTCCCAAAGAATGAATGATAGTTAAATGTTAGAACAGCAGACTCCCCAGCTCCCCCTCGCACGCGTAAGCAGCAGCAAAGCTACGATCCTGCCTCCCCACCAGCAAAAAAAAAAGGATCGGCACCTACCACCGAGCATTCCAGCGTACAGCAGACACAGACTTGTCTCTAATAAGGGAGAAAGAGATATATCCGTTTTCACAGCAACTCCTTGGTTTCTACACCCTCCCCGCCCCTTCCCATCTGAAATATCCCTTCACTTTGGTGCCTGTTCCAACCATCCATCTCCTGTCTTCTTCCAGTTATAAAGATTCATTCAATTAGCCATGAGGTCTTTGTCAATTTTTGAAGAACTTTCAAAAACTGACCCATGTGAGTTTATTATTGGTGGACATCCATGAGTGGTATGTTTGGGCTATTTCTGCAGAACCTTATGATCTGCATGTTCTCCCTGTAACTTCAGTGAGAGGTCATAGTGGCCCTGTAAGGCTCTACTTCTCCTATGTACACTTGAACTGCAAAATAGTCTGGTTTGTGTTCAGTGGATATTCTAAGCTATCTAGCAAAGTGTGAAGTATTGACAGTGGAAATTTGCAGAACTCTTTCTGAAAGGCTGAGGTAAGACAAGTTTCAGGGCTAAATCTGTAACCCTTGTTTAAGAAAAAATGACTTTGGTAGATGGAACTGAATGATAGAACAGGCTTGAAAGTCCAAATGGCTGCTTCAACCATCCATTGATTAGTGAGGAGGGTGTGAATTAAGGTTGTGATTTAAGCAGCTTTTATTCTCTTAGAGTTTAGAGGAGATCTCATGGAATATTTTTCCAGAGTGCACAGCAAACTGGATACTGAAATGATATTTTCCCTGACCGAGGGGTGCCTTGGCAGCTAACCTATACCAGTAACACTTCTGTTACTGTTACTTTTGTTACTTCTGTTAATTTTGTTCACTTCTATTTTATCTTAGCTGTTTGTCTAGTCTCCATACTTCCAGGCATAAACAGCAGCAAAGCAACGACGCCACCCCGCCCCACCAGCAAAAAAGCATTGCCGCCCACCATCAACACTCAAGTGTGCAGTAAAGCTTCAATAAAGACACAGACTTGCAGTTACCCCAAAGACTACTCGTTCACCCGGTAATTCAACATACCACAGGCTCTCTCTCTCTCTCTCTCTCTCTCTAATAAGGGAGAAAGGGTGTCTCTGTTTCACAGCGAGTGGGGAGACATAACAAAACAACTCGCTGATTTACGATGTTAAATGTCAATTGCGTCACTTTTTCTGAGCTCTGTGCCCAAAGATCTCAGATCTTTGGGCACACAGCCAGAGATCTTCTGACTCCCACAACAATTTCCTGCTGGGACACCGACCTTCGGTCCGCCCGTCTCCAGAGCCACGAGATCCCAGAACTCCAAAGGCGAGCTAAGCTCTTAGGCCGCATCCTTGGCATATCGAACAACAGCCAGTCCTGAAACCCCAAAAGCGGGTCCCATTCCCACAAAGAACCGAAGTCGGTGTGTAACTCCAGGACAGGGTCTTCAAAAGAACCCGGAAAGGGAAAAATAGAGATACTAAAGATGGAAATAGAGCTGGTTCCAAAGATGCAAGCAAAGGAGTTGACGTGAGGTGCCACTGTGTCCCCATGCACTCTCTCGCTGTCTCCCTCTCCCCCATGCACCCCCTTTCTCCCCATGTGCTCTTTCTCTCTCTCCAGCACACACTCTATGTCTCCTGACCTCTCTCTCTCTTCCCCTACGCACTCCCTCTCCCCCAAGCAGTCTTTCTCTCAATCTCTCTCTCTCTCTTTCCCCCCACGATCTCTCTCCCTCAGTCTCTGTTCCCCCATGATCTCTCTCTCTCTCTCTCGATATCTCTCTATCTCCCAGGGGCGTATTCTCTCAATCTCTCCCCCATGCACTCTTCCCTCAATCTCTCGCTCTCCCCATTCTCTCTCTCCCCATTCTCTCTCTTGATTTCTCTCCCTTTCACCCATGCTCTATCTCTTGATCTCTCTCTCCCCCATGCTTTCTCTCTATCTCTCAATCTCTCTCTTTCTCTCCCCCACACTCTCTCTCTCTTGCTCCCACACTCTCTCTTTCCCACGCTCCTTCTCTTGATCTCCCCCACGCTCTCTCTCCCTTGATCTGTCTCTCCCATGCTCTCACCATGCGCTCTGTCCCTCTCCAACGCTCCCTCTCCCACACACACCCTCTCTTACCCATGTGCTCTCTCCCACACTCTCATTCTCACTCTCTCTCCATTGATCTCTCTCTGTCCTACGCGCTCTCACTCTAGATGTCTCTCTCCTACGTGCACTCTCTCTCCCTCACACTCTCTCTCACTCGCTCTCTCCCCTATCTTTCCCACTCTCTCTCTCCCCTGATTTGTCTCTCCAGTGCACTCTCTCTCTCACTCAATCTCTCTCTCCCACGCACCCTCAGTCTATCTCTCCCACGCTCTCTATCTTGATCTCTCTTCCTCCCTTTCTCCCACTCTCTCTGTCTATTTCTCTCTCTTCCTCTCTGCCATGCACTCTCTCTCAATCTCTCCTTTCCCCCACGCTCTCTCTCTCTTTCCCCACGCTCTCTTTCTCTCTCCCACACATTCTCTCTTTCCATGTCCTTCTCTCCCTCTCTCAACCTCCACGTCTCAATCTCCATTGATCTCTCTCTCTCACTCACTATAACTTTTGATCTCTCACCCACACGCTCTCTTGATCTCCTTCTCTCTCTTCTACACACTTTTTGTCTCTGCCTCAAACTCTCTCTCTGCCAAGCACTCTCTTTATCTCTCCCATGCTCTCACTCTACTTCGATTTCTCTTTCTCTCTCTCTCACGCTTTCTCTCACTCTCTCTCAGTCAGTTACTCTTTCCCACGCACTCTCTTATTCCCACACTCTCTCTCACTGCATGCTCCATCTCCCCCACTCTATCTCTCTCCTCCATGTTCCCTCTCTCTCAATCTCTCTCTCCCCCCACAGTCTCTCTCGATATCTCTCTCCCACACTCTCTCCCCATGTTCTTTCTCTCGATATCTCTCTCCCACGCTCTCCCTCCCCCATGTTCTCTTTCTCTCCCCCATGCTCTCTCTCTCCTTCGCTCTCTCCCTTGATCACCCCACTCTCTCCATCTCTCACCCAAGCTCTCTCTACAATGCTCTCACCCCCTCTTTACCACACTTTCTCTCTCTGCCTCAATCTCTCTCTCTCTCTTGATCTCTCCCACTCTCCACCATGCTCTCTCGCTCGATCTCTCCCTATGCTCTCCCACTCTCTATCACCCATCCGCTCTGTCTCTCTCCAACGCACTCTCCCACACTCACTTTCTCCTGCACACACTCTCTCTCTCCTACAGTCTGTTTCTCTTTTTCACCAATGCGCCCACTCTCCCAGGCTCTTGAACACCCTCTCTTCATTGATCTGTCTCTCTATCCTATGCACTCTCACTAGATCTCTCTCTCCCCCACACTCTCTTTCACTTGATCTCTCTCTCCCCCCACACATGTGCTCCTCTCCACATGCACCTGCTCTCTCTCACTCTCTCTCCCCACATTCTCTCTCGATCTCTCACTCTCGCTCCAATGCTTTTTTTCTCTCTTTCCCTCAATCCATCGCGCTCTCTAACTCTATCTCTCGCACTATCACTCTCACTTTCCCATGCACTCTCTCGCTTGCACGTATCCTCTCTTGATCTCTCCAACGGTCTCTCATTTGCTCACATGCTCTCTCTCTCTCGCCGACATGCTGTTCCACATTCTCACTTTCTCACGCACTCTCTCTCTCATGTATCCTCTATCGATCTGTCCCTTGCTCTCTCACCCATATTCTCTCTCTCTCTCTCCAACACTATCTACCACAGTATCTTCTCTCTCTCCCACACACTCCCTCTCTCGCCCATGTACTCTCTCCCACCCTCTCTCTCCCACACTTTCACTCTCTCTCCCACACTCTTCTCTCGCCCACGTGCTGTCCCACACTTTTACTTCCCCACGCACACTCTCCCTCTCTCACGTATCCTCTATCGATCTGTCCCTCACTCTCTCTCTCGCCCACGTACTCTCTCCCACATTCTCACTCTCTCTTCCACACAATCCCTCTCTCACCCACATACTCTCTACCACACTCTCACACTCTCTAGTCCACAAACTCCCCCTCTCGCCCACACACACCCTCTCCCACACTCTCACTCTCTCTCCTAAACACTCTCTACCACGGTATCTTCTCTCTCTCTCTCCCACACATTCCCTCTCTCGCCCATGTACTCTCTCCCACACCCTCACTCTCTCTCGCACACACACTCTCTCACCCACGTACTCTCTCCCACACTCTCTCTCTCTCACACACACTCCCTCTCTCGCCCACATACTCTCTCCTACACTCTCACTCCCACACACTCCCTTTCTCTACCACACTCTCACACTCTCTTGCCCACAAACTCTCTCTCTCACCCACAAACTCTCTCTCTCATCCACAAACTCCCCCTCTCACCCACACACACCCTCTCTCGCTCAAGTACTCTCTCCCACACTCTCACTCTCTCTCGCCCACGTACTATCTCCTACACTCTCTCTCGCCCACAAACTCTTGACACACTCTCTCTCCCACACTCTTCTCTCGCCCACGTGCTGTCCCCACACTTACATTTTCCCATGCACTCTCTCTGTCACGTACCCTCTATCAATCTGTCCCTTGCTCTCTCTCACCCCTACATGCTCTCTCTTTCACTAATACTCTCTACCATGGTATGTTCTCTTGTGCCCATGTACTCTCTCCCACACTCTCTCTCACCCATGTGCTGTCCCACACTCTCACTTTCCCACGCACTCTCTCTCTCTCTCTCACATATCCTCTAACGATCTGTCCCTCGCTCTCTCTCGCCTACATACTCTCACTCTCTACCACGGTATCTTCTCTCTCTCTCCAACACACTCCCTCTCACGCCCACGTGCTCTCTCCCACACTCTCACTCTCCCTACCCCACAAACTCTCTCTCTCGCCCACGTACTCTCTCCCACAGTCTCTCTCCCTCACCCACAAACTCTCTTCCACATTCTCACTCTCTCCTACACTCTCTCTCTTGCCCACAAACTCTCTTTTGTCCACATACTCTCCCCCACACTCTCACTCTCTCCCCCACACTCTTGTCCACATGATGTCCCCACACTTTCACTTCCCCACGCACTTTCTCTCTCTCTCACGTATCCTCTATCGATCTGTCCCTCGCTCTCTCTCTCGCCTACGTTCTCTCTCTCCAACACTCTCTACCAAGTTATCTTCTCTCTCTCCAACACACTCTCTCTCTCGCCCACATTCTCTCTCCCACTCTCTCTCTCGCCCAGGTGCTCTCTCCCACACTCTCTCTTGCCGACGAGCTCTCTCTTTTGCCCTCGTACTCTCTCCCACACACTCTCACTCTCCCTCGCCCATGTACTCTCTCCCACACATTCCCTCTCTCCCCACGTACTCTCCCCCACACACACTCCCTCTCTCACCCACAAACTCTCCCTCGCACATATCCTCTCTCCTACACTCACTCTCTCTCCCACACACTCCCTCTCTCACCCATGTACTCTCTACCACACTCTCACACTCTCTCGCCCCCAAACTCTCTCTCTCGCCCACGAACTCTCTCTCTAGTCCACAAACTCTCCCGCTCGCCCACACACACCCTCTCCCACACTCTCACTCTCTCTCCCAAACACTCTCTCTTGTCCACGTACTCTCTCCCACTCTCTTGCCCACAGAATCTCTTTCTCGCCCACGAACCCTCTCCCACACTCACTCTCTCTCTCGCCCACAAACTCTTTCATCCACATACTTTCTTCCACACTCTCACTCTCTCTCCCACACTCTCACTCTCTCTTCCACACTCTCACTCTCTCTCCCACACTCTCACTCTCTCTTCCACACTCTCACTCTCTCTCCTACACTCTCTCTCTCTCGCCCACAAACTCTCTCTTTCGTCCACATACTCTCTTCCTCACTCTCTCTCCCACACTCTTCTCTCGCCCACGTGCTGTCCCCACACTTCCACTTTCCCACGCACACTCTCCCTCTCTCACGTATCCTCTATCGATCTGTCCCTCGCTCTCTCTCTTGCTCACGTACACTCTCCCACACTCTCACTCTCTCTCGCCCACGTACTCTCTCCCACAATCTCGCACTCTCACCCACAAACTCTCTCTCTCCCACATTCTCGCTCTCTCTCCCACACTCTCTCTCGCCCACGTGCTGTCCCACACTCTCACTCTCTCTCGCCCACGTACTCTCTCCCACACACTCCCTCTCTCGCCCAAGTACTCTCTCCCACATTCTCACTCTCTCTCGCCCACAGACACCCTTTCGCCCACGTACTCTCTCCCACTCTCACTCTCTCTCCCACACACTCCCTCTCTCACCTATGTACTCTCTCCCACACTCCCTCTCTCGCGCACGTACTCTCTCGCACACTCCCTCTCTCACCCACATACTCTCTACCACACTCTCACTCTCTCACCCCCAAACTCTCTCTCTCACCCACGAACTCTCTCTCTAGTCCACAAACTCTCCCTCTCGCCCACACACACCCTCTCCCACACTCTCACTCTATCTCCCAAACACTCTCTCTCTCTCTCTCGTCCATGTACTCTCTTCTCCCACACTCTCACACTGTCTCGCCCACAAACTCTCTCTCTACCCCACGTACTCTCTCTCCCACACACTCCCTCTCTACCCCACATACTCCCTCCCACACTCTCTCTCCCACCCACTCACACTCTCTCCCACACACTCTTTCTCTTGTCCACGTACTCTCTTCTCCCACACTCTCACACTGTCTTGCCCACAAACTCTCTCTCTCGCCCACGTACTCTCTCCCACACTCTCACTGTCTGCCACACTCTCTCTCTCGCCCACGTGCTGTCCCACTCTCTCACTCCCTTCTTGGCCATATACTCCCTCCCACACTCACTCTCTCTCACCCACAAACTCTCTTTCGTCCATATCTCTCTTCCACACTCTCACTCTCTCTCCCACACTCTCACTCTCTCTCCTACATGCTCTCTCTCGCCCACAAACTCTCTCTTTCATCCACATACTCTCTCCCACACTCTTCTCTCGCCCACGTGCTGTCCCCACTTTCACTTTCCCACACACACTCTCCCTATCTCTCACGTATCCTCTATCGATCTGTCCCTCGCTCACTCTCTCGCCCACGTTCACTCTCACTCTCTCCAACACTGTCTACCAAGGTATCTTCTCTCTCTCGCCCACAAAGCCTCTCTCTCTCGCCCACACACACCCTCTCTCGCCCAAATACTCTCTCCCACACTCTCACCCACGTACTATCTCTCTCGCCCACGAACTCTCTCTCTTGCCCAAGTACTCTCTCCCACACTCTCACTCTCTCGCCCACAAACTCTCTCTCTCTAGCCCACGAACTCTTTCCTACACTCTCTCTCTCACCCACAAACTCTTTTGTCCATATACTCTCTTCCACACTCTCACTCTCTCTCCCACACTCTTCTCTCGCCACGTGCTGTTCCCACACTTTCACTTTCCCACGCACTCTCTCTATCTTTCTCACGTATCCTCTATCGATCTGTCCCTCGCTCTCTCTCCCACAGTCTCTCTCTCTCCCACACTCTCACTCTCCCTCGCCCACCAACTCTCTCTCTCACCCATGTACTCTCTACCACGCTCTCACACTCTCTCACCCACAAACTCTCCCTCTCGCACATGTCCTCTCTCCCACACTCTCTCCCAAACTCACTCTCTCTCCCACACACTCACTCTCTCCCCCATGTACTCTCTCCCAGACTCTCACTCTCTCTCCCACACATTCCCTCTCTCACCCACGTACTCTCTACCACACTCTCACACTCTCTCGCCCACAAACTCTCCCTCTAGCCCACGTACTCTCTCCCACACTCTCTCACCTACAAACTCTCTCTCTCTCCCACACTCTCTCTCTCTCCCCCACACACTCTCTCTCTCCCCATGCACTCTGTCCCAGACTCTCACTCTCTCTCCCACACACTCCCTCTCTCACCCATGTACTCTCTAACACACTCTCACACTCTCTTGTCCACAAACTCTCCCTCTAGCCCACGTACTCTCTCCCACACTCTCTCGCCTACAAACTCTCTCTCTCTCCCACACACTCACTCTTTCCCCCACACACTCACTCTCTCCCCATGCACTCTCTCCCAGACTCTCACTCTCTCTCCCACACACTCCCTCTCTCGCCCAAGTACTCTCTCCCACATTCTCACTCTCTCTCGCCCACAAACTCTCTCTCGCCTACGTACTCTCACCCACACTCTCACTCTCTCCCACACACTCCCTCTCTCGCCCACGTACTCTCTCCCACACTCTCACTCTCTCTCCCACACACTTCCTCTCTCGCCCATGTACTCTCTCCCGCACTCTCATTCCCTTCTCGGCCATGTTCTCTCCCACATACTCTCTCTCTCTCTCGCCCACGTACTCTCTCCCACACTCTCACTCTCTCTCGCTCACGTACTCTCTCTCTCCCCCACATTCTCTCTCGCCCATGTGCTCTCTCTCTCTCCAAAACTCTCTACCACGGTATCTTCTCTATCTCTCCCACGCACTCCCTCTCTACCCCACGTACTCTCTCCCACACCCTCACTCTCCCTAGCCCGCAAACTCTCTCTCTCACCCACATACTCTCTCCCACACTCTCATTCTCTCTTGCCTACACACTCTCTCTCTCGCCCACGTAATCTCTCCCACACTCTCACTCTCTCTCGCCCAGTAACTCCCTCTCTTGCCCACGTACTCTATGCCACACTCTCCCGCCCACAAACTCTCTCTCCCACATTCTCGCTCTCTCTCCCACACTCTCTCTCGCCCACATGCTGTCCCACACTCTCTCTCTCTCTCTCTCTCATGAATCCACTATCGATCTGTCCCTGGCTCTCTCTCTCTCTCCAACACTCTCTACCACATTATCTTCTCTCTCTCTCTCCAATGCACTCCCTCCTTGCCAAGTATTCTCTCCCACACACGCTCTCTCTCCTATGCATTCCTTCTCTGGCCCACGTACTCTCTCCCACACTCTCACTCTCCCTCACCCACAAACTCCCTCTCTCACCCACATACCCTCTCCCACACTCTCACTCTCTCCCACACACTCCCTCTCTCGCCCACGTACTATCTCTGACACTCTCACTCACTCACACTCCCTTTCTCTCCCACACTCCTCTCTCGCCCACATTCTCTCTCCCTCACACTCCCTCTTGCTCTGTACTCTCTCCCACACTGTCTCTCGCCCAAGTGCTGTCCCAAACTCTCACTTTCCCACGCACTCTCTCTCTCTCTCACATATCCTCTGTCGATCTGTCCATCGCTTTCCCCCACGCTCACCCTCTCTCGATCTCTCACTCTCATCCTCTCCATTCTCTCTATCTCCCCCATGCTCTCCCTCTCCCGATCATCCTCTCCACACTCTCTCTCTCCTACGCACGCTCTCCCTCTCTCGATCACTCACTCTCATCCTCTCCATTCTCTCTATGTTATCCTCTCCATGCTCTCTCTCCTATGCACGCTCTCCCTCTCTCGAACTCTCTCTTATCTTCTCCATGCTCTCTCTGTCTCATACGCATGCTCTTCGTCTCTCAATTTCACTCATCCTCTCCATTCTCTATCTCTCTGACGCACGCTCTCCCTCTCTCCCTTCCATCCTGTCTATTCCCTCTCCCTCCTACGCATGCTCACCCTCTCGATCACTCACTCTCATCCTCTCCATTCTCTCTGTTTCTTACGCATGCTCTTCCTCTCTCGATCGCTCACTCTCAGCCTCTACATACTCTATCTCTCTGACGCACGCTGTCCCTCTCACAATCTCTCACTCTGATCCTCTCCATGCTCTCTCTCTCCTACACACGCTCTCCGTCTCGATCTCCCACTCTCATACTCTCCATGCTCTCTCTCCTACGCACGCTCTCCTTCTCTTGATCTCACTCTCATCCTCTCCATTCTCTCTCTATCATCCTCTCCATGCTCTCTATCCTACGCACTCTCCCTCTCTCACTTATCTTCTCCATGCTCTCTCTCTACAATGCAGGCTGTCCCTCTCTCGATCTCTCTCTCATCCTCTCCATGCTCTCTCCTGCACATGCTCTCCATCTCTCGTTCTCTCACTGTCATCCTCTCCATTCTCTCTCTCTCCTACGCACACTCTCACTCTCCCGATCTCACTCTCATCCTCTCCATTCTCTCTTTCCAACGTACGGTCACCCTCTCTCAATCTCTCACTCTCATCCTCTCCACTCTCTATCTCTCCGACGCACGCTGTCCCTCTCGATCACTCACTCGCATCCTCTACATTCTCTGTCTCTTACGCACGATCTCCCTCTTTCCATCTCTCACTCTCAGCTTCTCCATGCTCTCTCCTACACATGCTCTCCATCTCTCGTTCTTTCACTGTCATCCTTTCAATTCTCTCCCTCTCTCGATCTCACACTCGTCCTCTCCATTCTCTCCCTCCAACATACACTCACCCTCTCTCGATCTCTCACTCTCATCCTCTCCACTCTCTATCTCTGCGACGCACACTGTCCCTCTCAATCACTCACCCACATCCTCTACATTCTCTCTGTCTCTCACGCATGCTCTCCCTCTTTCCATCTCTCACTCTCAGCTTCTCCATGCTCCCTCCTACACATGCTCTCCTTCTCTCGATCTCACTCTCATCCTCTCCATTCTCTCTCTCTCATCCTCTCCATGCTCTCTATCCTACGCACTCTCCCTCTCTCACTTATATTCTCCATGCTCTCTCTCTCCAATGCACGCTGTCCCTCTCTCGATCTCCCTCTCATCCTCCATGCTCTCTCCTGCACATGCTCTCCATCTCTTGTTCTCTCATTCTCATCCTCTCCATTCACTCTCTCTCCGACGCACGCTCTCCCTCTCTCAATCTCACTCTCATCCTCTCCATTCTCTCTTTCCAACGTACGCACACCCTCTCTCGATCTCTCTCACTCATCCTCTCCATTCTCTATCTCCCCGACGCACGCTCTCCCTCTCGCCCACTCATCTTGTCTGTTCACTCTCCCTCCTACGCACGCTCTCCCTCTCGATCACTCACTCTCATCCCCTCCATTCTCTCTCCACCACACTCCACCTATCTTGATCTCTCATTCTCATCCTCTCCATTCACTTTTCTCCTATGCACGATCTCCCTCTCTCGATCTCTCAGTCTCATCCTGATTATTCACTCTCCCTCCTACGCACGCTCTGCCTCTCGATCACTCACTCTCATCCTCTCCATTCTCTCTCTCTCCTACGTACACTCCTCTCATCCTCTCCATTCTCTCTCTCGTACGCACGGTCTCCCTCTCTTGATCTCTCACTCTCATCCTCTCCATTCTCTCTCTCTCCTACACACGCTCTCCGTCTCGATCTCCCACTCTCATCCTCTCCATGCTCTCTATCCTACGCACTCTCCCTCTCTCACTTATCTTCTCCATGTTTTCTCTCTCCGACGCACACTGTCCCTCTCTCGATCCCCCTATTATCCTCTCCATGCTCTCTCCTGCACATGCTCTCCATCTCTCGTTCTCTCACTGTCATCCTCTCCATTCTCTCTCCTACGCACGCTCTCACTCTCCCGATCTCTCACTTTCATCCTCTCCATGCTCTCTCTCCTACGCACGCTCTCCTTCTCTCGATCTCACTCTCATCCTCTCCATTCTCTCTCTCTCATCCTCTCCATGCTCTCTATCCTACGCACTCTCCCTCTCTCACTTATATTCTCCATGCTCTCTCTCTCCAATGCACGCTGTCCCTCTCTCGATCTCCCTCTCATCCTCCATGCTCTCTCCTGCACATGCTCTCCATCTCTCGTTCTCATCCTCTCCATTCACTCTCTCTCCTACACACGCTCTCCCTCTCTCGATCTCACTCATCCTCTCCATTCTCTATCTCCCCGACGCATGCTCTCCCTCTCTCCCTCTCATCTTGTCTATTCACTCTCCCTCCTACGCACGCACTCCCTCTCGATCACTCACTCTCATCCTCTCCATTCTCTCTCCCCCTATCTCGATCTCTCTCTCATCCTCTCCATGCTGTCTTTCTCCTGCACATGTTCTCCATCTCTCGTTCTCTCACTGTCATCCTCTCCATTCTCTCTCTCTTACGCACGCTCTCCTTCTCTCGATCTCACTCTCATCCTCTCCATGCTCTCTATCCTACGCACTCTTCCTCTCTCACTTAGCTTCTCCATGCTCTCTCTCTCTGACGCAGGCTGTCCCTCTCTCAATCTCTCTCTCACCCTCTCCATGCTCTCTCCTGCACATGCTCTCCATCTCTCGTTCTCTCACTGTCATCCATCCTCTCCATTCTCTCTCTCTCCTACGCACACTCTCACTCTCCTGATCCAACTCTGATCCTCTCCATTCTCTCTCTCCAACGTACGGTCACCCTCTCTCAATCTCTCACTCTCATCCTATCCATTCTCTCTCCCTCCTATGCACGCTCTTCCGCTGTCGATCTCTCGCTCTCATCTTCTCCATGCTCTCTCTCTCCTAAGCACGCTCCCTCTGTCTCGATTTCTCCCTCTAATCCGGTCCATTCACTCACCCTCCTACACACGCGCTCCCTCTCAATCACTCACTCTCATCCTCTACGTTCTCTCCGTCTCTTAAGCACGCTCTTCCTCGCTCGATCACTCACTCTGATCCTCTCCATTCTCTCTCTCTACTCTGCACGCTCTCCGTCTCTCCATATCTCGCACTCATCCTCTCCATGCTGTCTCCCTCATACACACGCTCTCCCTTTCGATCACTCGCTCTCAACCTCTCCATTCTCTCTCTCTCCTACGCACGCTCTCCGTCTCTCCATATCTCGCTCTCATCCTCTCCATGCTGTCTCTCTCCTACACATGCTCTCCATCTCGATCTCTCTCTCTCTCATCTTCTCCATTCTCTCTCTCACCTACGCACGCTCTCCGTCTCTCGATCACTCACTCTCATCCTCTCCATTCTCTCTCTCCCCTACGCACGCTCTCCGTCTCTCCATATCTCACACTCATCCTCTCCATGCTGTCTCCGTCATACACACGCTCTCCCTTTCGATCACTCGCTCTCAACATCTCCATTCTCTCTCTCTCCTACGCATGCTCTCCGTCTCTCCATATCTCGCACTCATCCTCTCCATGCTGTCTCTCTGCTACAGCAGCTCTCTGTCTCTCATTCTCTCACTGTCATCCTCTCCATTCTCTATCTCCCCAACGCACGCTCTCCCTCTCGCCCTCTCATCCTGTCTATTCCCTCTCCCTCCTACGCATGCTCTCCCTCTCAATCACTCACTCTCATCCTCTCCATTCTCTCTCCCCCACGCTCCTCCTCTCTTGATCTCTCATTCTCATCTTCACCATTCACTCTCCCTCCTACGCACGCTCTCCCTCTCGATCACTCACTCTCATCCTCTCCATTCTCTCTCCCCCACGCTCCCCCTATCTCGATCTCTCATTCTCATCCTCTTCATGCTGTCTTTCTCCTGCACATATTCTCCATCTCTCGTTCTCTCACTGTCATCCTCTCCATTCTCTCTCTCTTACGCACGCTCTCCTTCTCTCGATCTCACTCTCATCCTCTCCATGCTCTCTATCCTACGCACTCTTCCTCTCTCACTTAGCTTCTCCATGCTCTCTCTCTCTGACGCAGGCTGTCCCTCTCTCGATCTCTCTCTCATCCTCTCCATGCTCTCTCCTGCACATGCTCTCCATCTCTCGTTCTCTCACTGTCATCCTCTCCATTCTCTCTCCCTCCTATGCACGCTCTTCCGCTGTCGATCTCTCGCTCTCATCCTCTCCATGCTCTCTCTCTCCTACGCACGCTCTCTGTCTCGATTTCTCCCTCTCATCCGGTCCATTCACTCTCGCTCCTATGCACACTCTCCCTCTCGATCACTCACTCCCATGCTCTACATTCTCTCAGTCTCTTACGCACGTTCTTCCTCTCTCGATCACTCACTCTCATCCTCTCCATTCTCTCTCTGCCCTACGCATGCTCTCCATCTCTCCATATCTCGCACTCATCCTCTCCATGCTGTCTCTCTCCTACACACGCTCTCCATCTCGATCTCTCACTCTCATCCTCTCCATTCTCTCTATCTCCACCACGCTCTCCCTCTCTCGATCTCTCCCCCTCATCCTGTCCATTCCCTCTCCCTCCTATGCATGCTCTTCCTCTGTCAATCTTTGCTCTCATCTTCTCCATGCTCTCTCTCTCTCTTACGCACGCTCTCTCTTTCTCGATTTCTCCTTCTCATCCAGTTCATTCACTCTCCTTCCTACGCAGGCTCTCCCTCTCGATCACTCACTCTCATCCTCTAAATTCTCTCTCTCTCCTACGCACGCTCTCCCTCTCGATCACTCACTCTCATCCTCTCCATTCTCTCTCTCTCATACGCACGCCCTCCCTCTCTCGATCTCACTCTCATCCTCTCCATTCTCTCTCTCCAACATACGCTCACCCTTTCTCGATCTCTCACTCTCAACATCTCCATTATCTCTATCTCCCCCATTCTCTCCCTCTGTCGATCTCACTGTCATACTCTCCATTCTCTCTATCTCCCTGATGCTCTCCCTCTCTCGAACTCTCACTCTCATCCTCTCCATGCTCTCTCTCGTACGCACGCTCCCTCTCTCGATCTCTCACTTTCATACTCTCCATGCTCTGCTACACACGCTCTCCTTCTCTCGATCTCACTCTCATCCTCTCCATGCTCTCTATCCTACGCACTCTTCCTCTCTCACTTAGCTTCTCCATGCTCTCTCTCTCCGACGCAGGCTGTCCCTCTCTCGATCTCACTCTCATCCTCTCCATGCTCTCTCCTGCACATGCTCTCCATCTCTCGTTCTCTCACTGTCATCCTCTCAATTCTCTCTCTCTCCTACGCACGCTCTCACTCTCCCGATCAAACTCTGATCCTCTCTATTCTCTCTCTCCAACGTACGCTCACCCTCTCTCGATCTCACTCTCATCCTCTCCACTATCTCCCCGACGCACGTTGTCGCTCTCGATCACTCACGCGCATCCTCTACATTCTCTGTCTCTTACGCACGCTCTCCCTCTTTCCATCTCTCACTCTCAGCTTCTCCATGCTCTCTCCTGCACATGCTCTCCATCTCTCGTTCTTTCACTGTCATCCTCTCAATTCTCTCTCTCCCCTACGCACGCTCTCCCTCTCTCAATATCACTCTCGTCCTCTCCATTCTCTCCCTCCAACGTACGCTCACCCTCTCTCGATCTCTCTCAACCTTTCCATGCTCCAGCTCTCTCCTACACACGCTCTCCCTCTCTCGATGTCTCCCTCTCATCCTGTCCATTCCCTGTCTCTGAAGCATGCTCTCCCTCTCTCGATCTCTCTCTCACATCCTCTCCATTCCCTCTCTCTCCTTCGCAAGCTCTCCCTCTCTCGATCTCTCACTCTCATCCTCTCCATTCTCTCCCTCCTACGCATGCTCTTCCTCTATCAATCTCTTGCTCTCATCTTCTCCATGCTCTCTCTCTCTCTCCAATGCATGCTCACTCTTTGTCGATATCTTCCTCTCATCCGGTCCATTCACTCTCCCTCCTACGCATGCTCTCGCTCTCGATCATTCACTCTCATCCTCTCCATTCTGTCTCCCCTACGCTCCCCCTCTCTCGATCTCTAATTGACATCCTCTCCATTCACTCTCTCTCCTACGCACGCTCTCCCTCTCTCGATCTCTCACTCTCATCCTCTCCATTATCTCTGTGTCTTACGCACACCCTCCCTCGACCTCTCATTCTCATCCTCTCCATTCTCTCTCTCTCATACGCACGATCTCCGTCTCTCCATATCTCGCACTCATCCTCTCCATGCTGTCTCTCTGCTACGGCAGCTCTCTGTCTCTCATTCTCTCACTGTCATCCTCTCCATTCTCTATCTCCCCAACGCACGCTCTCCCTCTCGCCCTCTCATCCTGTCTATTCCCTCTCCCTCCTACGCATGCTCTCCCTCTCAATCACTCACTCTCATCCTCTCCATTCTCTCTCCCCCACGCTCCTCCTCTCTTGATCTCTCATTCTCATCTTCACCATTCACTCTCCCTCCTACGCACGCTCTCCCTCTCGATCACTCACTCTCATCCTCTCCATTCTCTCTCCCCCACGCTCCCCCTATCTCGATCTCTCATTCTCATCCTCTTCATGCTGTCTTTCTCCTGCACATATTCTCCATCTCTCGTTCTCTCACTGTCATCCTTTCCATTCTCTCTCTCTTACGCACGCTCTCCTTCTCTCGATCTCACTCTCATCCTCTCCATGCTCTCTATCCTACGCACTCTTCCTCTCTCACTTAGCTTCTCCATGCTCTCTCTCTCTGACGCAGGCTGTCCCTCTCTCAATCTCTCTCTCACCCTCTCCATGCTCTCTCCTGCACATGCTCTCCATCTCTCGTTCTCTCACTGTCATCCTCTCCATTCTCTCCTTCTCCTACGCACACTCTCACTCTCCTGATCCAACTCTGATCCTCTCCATTCTCTCTCTCCAACGTACGGTCACCCTCTCTCAATCTCTCACTCTCATCCTATCCATTCTCTCTCCCTCCTATGCACGCTCTTCCGCTGTCGATCTCTCGCTCTCATCTTCTCCATGCTCTCTCTCTCCTACGCACGCTCCCTCTGTCTCGATTTCTCCCTCTAATCCGGTCCATTCACTCACCCTCCTACACACGCGCTCCCTCTCGATCACTCACTCTCATCCTCTACGTTCTCTCCGTCTCTTAAGCACGCTCTTCCTCGCTCGATCACTCACTCTGATCCTCTCCATTCTCTCTCTCTACTCTGCACGCTCTCCGTCTCTCCATATCTCGCACTCATCCTCTCCATGCTGTCTCCCTCATACACACACTCTCCCTTTCGATCACTCGCTCTCAACCTCTCCATTCTCTCTCTCTCCTACGCACGCTCTCCGTCTCTCCATATCTCGCTCTCATCCTCTCCATGCTGTCTCTCTCCTACACATGCTCTCCGTCTCTCGTTCCCTCACTGTCATGCTCTCCATTCTCTCTCTCTCCTATGTACACTCTCACTATCTCGATCTCACACTCATCCTCTCCATGCTCTCCCTCGTATGCACGCTCTCCCTCTCTCACTTTCATCCTCTCCATGCTCTCCCTCCTAGGCACACTCTCCTTCTCTCGATCTCACTCTGATCCTCTCCATTCTCTCGCTCTCATCCTCTCCAGTCTCTTTATCCTACGCACTCTCCCTCTCTCACTTATCTTCTCCATTCTCTCTATCTCCACCACGCTCTCCCTCTCTTGATCTCTCACTCTCATCCTCTCCATTCTCTCTGTCTCCTATGCACGCTCTCCCTCTCTCGATCTCTCCCCCTCATCCTGTCCATTCCCTCTCCCTCCTATGCATGCTCTTCCTCTGTCAATCTTTGCTCTCATCTTCTCCATGCTCTCTCTCTCTTACGCACGCTCTCTCTTTCTCGATTTCTCCTTCTCATCCAGTCCATTCACTCTCCTTCCTACGCAGGCTCTCCCTCTCGATCACTCACTCTCATCCTCTCCATTCTCTCTGTCTCCTACGCACGCTCTCCGTCTCTCCATATCTCGCACTCATCCTCTCCATGCTGTCTCTCTGCTACAGCAGCTCTCTGTCTCTCATTCTCTCACTGTCATCCTCTCCATTCTCTCTCTCTCATACGCACGCACTCCCTCTCTCGATCTCTCACTCTCAACATCTCCATTATCTCTATCTCCCCCATTCTCTCCCTCTGTCGATCTCACTCTCATACTCTCCATTCTCTCTATCTCCCTGATGCTCTCCCTCTCTCGAACTCTCACTCTCATCCTCTCCATGCTCTCTCTCGTACGCACGGTCTCCCTCTCTCGATCTCTCACTTTCATACTCTCCATGCTCTGTCTGCTACACACGCTCTCCTTCTCTCGATCTCACTCTCATCCTCTCCATGATCTCAATCCTATGCACTCTCCCTCTCTCACTTAGCTTCTCCATGCTCTCTCTCTCTGACGCACACTGTCCCTTTCTCGATCTCCTTCTCATCCTCTCCATGCTCTCTCCTGCACATGCTCTCCATCTCTCCTTCTCTCACTGTCATCCTCTCCGTTCTCTCTCTCCTACGCATGCTCTCCTTCTCTCGATCTCACTCTCATCCTCTCCATGCTCTCTATCCTACGCACTCTTCCTCTCTCACTTAGCTTCTCCATGCTCTCTCTCTCCGACGCAGGCTCTCCCTCTCTCGATGTCTCCCTCTCATCCTCTCCATTCTCTCCCTCCTACGCATGCTCTTCCTCTGTCAATCTCTCGCTCTCATCTTCTCCATACTCTCTCTCTCTCCTATGCACGCTCACTCTTTCTCGATCTCTTCCTCTCATCCGGTCCATTCTCTCTCCCTCCTATGCACGCTCTCCCTATCGAACACTCACTCTCATCCTCTCCATTCTCTCTGTCTCTTACGCATGCTCTCCCTCTCTCGATTTCTCGCTCTCATCTTTTCCATGCTCTCTCTCTCTCCTGCACACGCTCTCCATCTCTCGATCTCACTCATCCTCTCCTTTCTCTATCTCTCCAACGCACGCTGCCCCTCTCTCCCTCTCATCCTGTCTATTCCCTCTCCCTCCTATGCACGCACTCCCTCTCGATCATTCACTCTCAACCACTCCATTCTCTCTCCCACACGCTCCCCCTCTCGATCTCTCATTCTCATCCTCTCCATTCACTCTCTCCTACGCACGCTCTCCCTCTCTCGATCTCACTCACATCCTCTCCATTCTCTCACTCTCATCCTCTCCATGCTCTCTATCCTACGCACTCTTCCTCTCTCACTTAGCTTCTCCATGCTCTCTCTCTCTGACGCAGGCTGTCCCTCTCTCGATCTCTCTCTCACCCTCTTCATGCTCTCTCCTGCACATGCTCTCCGTCTCTCATTCTCACTCTCATCCTCTCCATTCTCTCTCTCTCCGACACACGCTCTCCTTCTCTCGATCTCACTCTCATCCTCTCCATGCTCTCTATCCTACGCACTCTTCCTCTCTCACTTAGCTTCTCCATGCTCTCTCTCTCTGACGCAGGCTGTCCCTCTCTCGATCTCTCTCTCACCCTCTTCATGCTCTCTCCTGCACATGCTCTCCGTCTCTCATTCTCACTCTCATCCTCTCCATTCTCTCTCTCTCCGACACACGCTCTCCTTCTCTCGATCTCACTCTCATCCTCTCCATGCTCTCTATCCTACGCACTCTTCCTCTCTCACTTAGCTTCTCCATGCTCTATCTCTCCAACGCACGCTGCCCCTCTCTCCCTCTCATCCTGTCTATTCCCTCTCCCTCCTATGCACGCACTCCCTCTCGATCATTCACTCTCAACCACTCCATTCTCTCTCCCACACGCTCCCCCTCTCGATCTCTCATTCTCATCCTCTCCATTCACTCTCTCCTACGCACGCTCTCCCTCTCTCGATCTCACTCACATCCTCTCCATTCTCTCACTCTCATCCTCTCCATGCTCTCTATCCTACGCACTCTTCCTCTCTCACTTAGCTTCTCCATGCTCTCTCTCTCTGACGCAGGCTGTCCCTCTCTCGATCTCTCTCTCACCCTCTTCATGCTCTCTCCTGCACATGCTCTCCGTCTCTCATTCTCACTCTCATCCTCTCCATTCTCTCTCTCTCTTACGCACGCTCTCCTTCTCTCGATCTCACTCTCATCCTCTCCATGCTCTCTATCCTACGCACTCTTCCTCTCTCACTTAGCTTCTCCATGCTCTCTCTCTCTGACGCAGGCTGTCCCTCTCTCGATCTCTCTCTCATCCTCTCCATGCTCTCTCCTGCACATGCTCTCCATCTCTCGTTCTCTCACTGTCATCCTCTCCATTCTCTCTCTCTCCTACGCACACTCACTCTCCCGATCCAACTCTGATCCTCTCCATTCTCACTCTCCAACATACGGTCACCCTCTCTCAATCTCTCACTCTCATCCTATCCATTCTCTCTCCCTCCTATGCCCGCTCTCCCTATCTCCATCTCTCACTCTCATCCTCTCCATTCTCTCTCCCTCCTATGCACGCTCTTCCGCTGTCGATCTCTCGCTCTCATCTTCTCCCTGTGCTCTCTCTCCTACGCACGTTCCCTCTGTCTCGATTTCTCCCTCTCATCCGGTCCATTCACTCTCCCTCCTACACATGCTCTCCCTCTCTCGATCATTCACTCTTATCCTCTCCATTCTCTCTATCTCCCCCATGCTCTCACTATCTCGATCTCTCACTCTCATCCTCTCCATTCTCTCTCCCTCCTATGCACGCTCTTCCGCTGTCGATCTCTCGCTCTCATCCTCTCCATGCTCTCTCTCTCCTACGCACGCTCTCTCTGTCTCGATTTCTCCCTCTCATCCGGTCCATTCACTCTCGCTCCTATGCACACTCTCCCTCTCGATCACTCACTCCCATGCTCTACATTCTCTCAGTCTCTTACGCACGTTCTTCCTCTCTCGATCACTCACTCTCATCCTCTCCATTCTCTCTCTGCCCTACGCATGCTCTCCATCTCTCCATATCTCGCACTCATCCTCTCCATGCTGTCTCTCTCCTACACACGCTCTCCATCTCGATCTCTCACTCTCATCCTCTCCATTCTCTCTATCTCCACCACGCTCTCCCTCTCTCGATCTCTCCCCCTCATCCTGTCCATTCCCTCTCCCTCCTATGCATGCTCTTCCTCTGTCAATCTTTGCTCTCATCTTCTCCATGCTCTCTCTCTCTCTTACGCACGCTCTCTCTTTCTCGATTTCTCCTTCTCATCCAGTTCATTCACTCTCCTTCCTACGCAGGCTCTCCCTCTCGATCACTCACTCTCATCCTCTAAATTCTCTCTCTCTCCTACGCACGCTCTCCCTCTCGGTCACTCACTCTCATCCTCTCCATTCTCTCTCTCTCATACACACGCCCTCCCTCTCTCGATCTCACTCTCATCCTCTCCATTCCCTCTCTCCAACATACGCTCACCCTTTCTCGATCTCTCACTCTCAACATCTCCATTATCTCTATCTCCCCCATTCTCTCCCTCTGTCGATCTCACTGTCATACTCTCCATTCTCTCTATCTCCCTGATGCTCTCCCTCTCTCGAACTCTCACTCTCATCCTCTCCATGCTCTCTCTCGTACGCACGGTCTCCCTCTCTCGATCTCTCACTTTCATACTCTCCATGCTCTGCTACACACGCTCTCCTTCTCTCGATCTCACTCTCATCCTCTCCATGCTCTCTATCCTACGCACTCTTCCTCTCTCACTTAGCTTCTCCATGCTCTCTCTCTCCGACGCAGGCTGTCCCTCTCTCGATCTCACTCTCATCCTCTCCATGCTCTCTCCTGCACATGCTCTCCATCTCTCGTTCTCTCACTGTCATCCTCTCAATTCTCTCTCTCTCCTACGCACGCTCTCACTCTCCCGATCAAACTCTGATCCTCTCTATTCTCTCTCTCCAACGTACGCTCACCCTCTCTCGATCTCACTCTCATCCTCTCCACTATCTCCCCGACGCACGTTGTCGCTCTCGATCACTCACGCGCATCCTCTACATTCTCTGTCTCTTACGCACGCTCTCCCTCTTTCCATCTCTCACTCTCAGCTTCTCCATGCTCTCTCCTGCACATGCTCTCCATCTCTCGTTCTTTCACTGTCATCCTCTCAATTCTCTCTCTCCCCTACGCACGCTCTCCCTCTCTCAATATCACTCTCGTCCTCTCCATTCTCTCCCTCCAACGTACGCTCACCCTCTCTCGATCTCTCTCAACCTTTCCATGCTCCAGCTCTCTCCTACACACGCTCTCCCTCTCTCGATGTCTCCCTCTCATCCTGTCCATTCCCTGTCTCTGAAGCATGCTCTCCCTCTCTCGATCTCTCTCTCACATCCTCTCCATTCCCTCTCTCTCCTTCGCAAGCTCTCCCTCTCTCGATCTCTCACTCTCATCCTCTCCATTCTCTCCCTCCTACGCATGCTCTTCCTCTATCAATCTCTCGCTCTCATCTTCTCCATGCTCTCTCTCTCTCCAATGCATGCTCACTCTTTGTCGATATCTTCCTCTCATCCGGTCCATTCACTCTCCCTCCTACGCATGCTCTCGCTCTCGATCATTCACTCTCATCCTCTCCATTCTGTCTCCCCTACGCTCCCCCTCTCTCGATCTCTAATTGACATCCTCTCCATTATTTCTGTCTCTTACGCACACCCTCCCTTGATCTCTCATTCTCATCCTCTCCATTCTCTCTCTCTCATACGCACGCTCTCCCTCTCTCGATCTCTCACTCTCATCCTCTCCATTCTGTCTCCCCTACGCTCTCCCTCTCTCGATCTCTAATTGACATCCTCTCCATTCACTCTCTCTCCTACGCACGCTCTCCCTCTCTCGATCACTCACTCTCATCCTCTCCATTCTCTCTCTCTCTCATACGCATGCTCTCCGTCTCTCCATATCTCGCACTCATCCTCTCCATTCTCTATCTCCCCAACGCACGCTCTCCCTCTCGCCCTCTCATCCTGTCTATTCCCTCTCCCTCCTACGCATGCTCTCCCTCTCAATCACTCACTCTCATCCTCTCCATTCTCTCTCCCCCACGCTCCTCCTCTCTTGATCTCTCATTCTCATCTTCACCATTCACTCTCCCTCCTACGCACGCTCTCCCTCTCGATCACTCACTCTCATCCTCTCCATTCTCTCTCCCCCACGCTCCCCCTATCTCGATCTCTCATTCTCATCCTCTTCATGCTGTCTTTCTCCTGCACATATTCTCCATCTCTCGTTCTCTCACTGTCATCCTCTCCATTCTCTCTCTCTTACGCACGCTCTCCTTCTCTCGATCTCACTCTCATCCTCTCCATGCTCTCTATCCTACGCACTCTTCCTCTCTCACTTAGCTTCTCCATGCTCTCTCTCTCTGACGCAGGCTGTCCCTCTCTCAATCTCTCTCTCACCCTCTCCATGCTCTCTCCTGCACATGCTCTCCATCTCTCTTTCTCTCACTGTCATCCTCTCCATTCTCTCTCTCTCCTACGCACACTCTCACTCTCCTGATCCAACTCTGATCCTCTCCATTCTCTCTCTCCAACGTACGGTCACCCTCTCTCAATCTCTCACTCTCATCCTATCCATTCTCTCTCCCTCCTATGCACGCTCTTCCGCTGTCGATCTCTCGCTCTCATCTTCTCCATGCTCTCTCTCTCCTAAGCACGCTCCCTCTGTCTCGATTTCTCCCTCTAATCCGGTCCATTCACTCACCCTCCTACACACGCGCTCCCTCTCGATCACTCACTCTCATCCTCTACGTTCTCTCCGTCTCTTAAGCACGCTCTTCCTCGCTCGATCACTCACTCTGATCCTCTCCATTCTCTCTCTCTACTCTGCACGCTCTTCCTCGCTCGATCACTCACTCTGATCCTCTCCATTCTCTCTCTCTACTCTGCACGCTCTCCGTCTCTCCATATCTCGCACTCATCCTCTCCATGCTGTCTCCCTCATACACACGCTCTCCCTTTCGATCACTCGCTCTCAACCTCTCCATTCTCTCTCTCTCCTACGCACGCTCTCCGTCTCTCCATATCTCGCTCTCATCCTCTCCATGCTGTCTCTCTCCTACACATGCTCTCCATCTCGATCTCTCTCTCTCTCATCTTCTCCATTCTCTCTCTCACCTACGCACGCTCTCCGTCTCTCGATCACTCACTCTCATCCTCTCCATTCTCTCTCTCCCCTACGCACGCTCTCTGTCTCTCCATATCTCACACTCATCCTCTCCATGCTGTCTCTCTCCTACACATGCTCTCCGTCTCTCGTTCCATCACTGTCATGCTCTCCATTCTCTCTCTCTCCTATGTACACTCTCACTATCTCGATCTCACACTCATCCTCTCCATGCTCTCCCTCGTATGCACGCTCTCCCTCTCTCACTTTCATCCTCTCCATGCTCTCCCTCCTAGGCACACTCTCCTTCTCTCGATCTCACTCTGATCCTCTCCATTCTCTCGCTCTCATCCTCTCCAGTCTCTTTATCCTACGCACTCTCCCTCTCTCACTTATCTTCTCCATTCTCTCTATCTCCACCACGCTCTCCCTCTCTTGATCTCTCACTCTCATCCTCTCCATTCTCTCTGTCTCCTATGCACGCTCTCCCTCTCTCGATCTCTCCCCCTCATCCTGTCCATTCCCTCTCCCTCCTATGCATGCTCTTCCTCTGTCAATCTTTGCTCTCATCTTCTCCATGCTCTCTCTCTCTTACGCACGCTCTCTCTTTCTCGATTTCTCCTTCTCATCCAGTCCATTCACTCTCCTTCCTACGCAGGCTCTCCCTCTCGATTACTCACTCTCATCCTCTCCATTCTCTCTGTCTCCTACGCATGCTCTCCATCTTCCATATCTCACACATCCTCTCCATGTTGTCTCACTCCTACGCACACTCTCCCTCTCGATCTCTCACTCTCATCCTCTCCATTCTCTCTCTCTCATACGCACGCACTCCCTCTCTCGATCTCTCACTCTCAACATCTCCATTATCTCTATCTCCCCCATTCTCTCCCTCTGTCGATCTCACTCTCATACTCTCCATTCTCTCTATCTCCCTGATGCTCTCCCTCTCTCGATCTCTCACTCTCATCCTCTCCATGCTCTCTCTCGTACGCACGGTCTCCCTCTCTCGATCTCTCACTTTCATACTCTCCATGCTCTGCTACACACGCTCTCCCTCTCTCGATCTCTCACTCTCATCCTCTCCATGCTCTGTCTGCTACACACGCTCTCCTTCTCTCAATCTCACTCTCATCCTCTCCATGATCTCAATCCTATGCACTCTCCCTCTCTCACTTATCTTCTCCATGCTCTCTCTCTCAGAAGCACACTGTCCCTTTCTCGATCCCCTTCTCATCCTCTCCATGCTCTCTCCTGCACATGCTCTCCATCTCTCCTTCTCTCACTGTCATCCTCTCCGTTCTCTCTCTCCTACGCATGCTCTCCTTCTCTCGATCTCACTCTCATCCTCTCCATGCTCTCTATCCTACGCACTCTTCCTCTCTCACTTAGCTTCTCCATGCTCTCTCTCTCCAACGCAGGCTGTCCCTCTCTCATTCTCACTCTCATCCTCTCCATTCTCTCCGTACTACGCATGCTCTTCCTCTGTCAATCTCTCGCTCTCATCTTCTCCATACTCTCTCTCTCTCCTATGCACGCTCACTCTTTCTCGATCTCTTCCTCTCATCCGGTCCATTCTCTCTCCCTCCTATGCACGCTCTCCCTATCGAACACTCACTCTCATCCTCTCCATTCTCTCTGTCTCTTACGCACGCTCTCCCTCTCTCGATTTCTCGCTCTCATCTTTTCCATGCTCTCTCTCTCTCCTGCACACGCTCTCCATCTCTCGATCTCACTCATCCTCTCCTTTCTCTATCTCTCCAACGCATGATGTCCCTCTCTCCCTCTCATCCAGTCTATTCACTCTCCCTCCTATGCACACACTCCCTCTCGATCACTCACTCTCAACCTCTCCATTCTCTCTCCCACACGCTCCCCCTCTCGATCTCTCATTCTCATCCTCTCCATTCACTCTCTCCTACGCACGCTCTCCCTCTCTCGATCACTCACTCTCATCCTCTCCATTCTCTCACTCTCATCCTCTCCATGCTCTCTATCCTACGCACTCTTCCTCTCTCACTTAGCTTCTCCATGCTCTCTCTCTCTGACGCAGGCTGTCCCTCTCTCGATCTCTCTCTCACCCTCTTCATGCTCTCTCCTGCACATGCTCTCCGTCTCTCATTCTCACTCTCATCCTCTCCATGCTCTCTATCCTACGCACTCTTCCTCTCTCACTTAGCTTCTCCATGCTCTCTCTCTCTGACGCAGGCTGTCCCTCTCTCGATCTCTCTCTCACCCTCTCCATGCTCTCTCCTGCACATGCTCTCCATCTCTCGTTCTCTCACTGTCATCCTCTCCATTCTCTCTCTCTCCTACGCACACTCTCACTCTTCCGATCCAACTCTGATCCTCTCCATTCTCTCTCTCCAACGTACGGTCACCCTCTCTCAATCTCTCACTCTCATCCTATCCATTCTCTCTCCCTCCTATGCACGCTCTCCCTATCTCCATCTCTCCCCGTCATCCTCACCATTCTCTCTCCCTCCTATGCACGCTCTTCCGCTGTCAATCTCTCGCTCTCATCCTCTACGTTCTCTCCGTCTCTTACGCACGCACTTCCTCGCTCGATCACTCATTCTCATCCTCTCCATGCTGTCTCCCTCATACGCACGCTCTCCCTCTCGATCACTCGCTCTCAACCTCTCCATTCTCTCTCTCTCCTACGCACGCTCTCCGTCTCTCCATATCTCGCTCTCATCCTCTCCATGCTGTCTCTCTCCTACACATGCTCTCCGTCTCTCGTTCACTCACTGTCATGCTGTCCATTCTCTCTCTCTCCTACGTACACTCTCACTATCTCGATCTCACACTCATCCTCTCCATGCTTTCCCTCGTATGCACGCTCTCTCGATCTCTCACTTTCATCCTCTCCATGCTCTCCCTCCTAGGCACACTCTCCTTCTCTCGATCTCACTCTGATCCTCTCCATTCTCTCGCTCTCATCCTCTCCAGTCTCTTTATCCTACGCACTCCCTCTCTCGATCACTCACTCTCAACCCCTCCATGCTCTCTCTCCCCCATGCTCTCCCTCTCTCGATCTCACTCTCATCCTCTCCATTCTCTCTCTCCAACATAAGCTCACCCTCTCTCGATCTCTCACTCTCAACATCTCCATTATCTCTATCTCCCCCATTCTCTCCCTCTGTCGATCTCACTCTCATACTCTCCATTCTCTCTATCTCCCTGATGCTCTCCCTCTCTCGATCTCTCACTCTCATCCTCTCCATGCTCTGTCTGCTACACACGCTCTCCTTCTCTCGATCTCACTCTCATCCTCTCCATGATCTCAATCCTACGCACTCTCCCTCTCTTACTTATCTTCTCCATGCTCTCTCTCTCAGAAGCACACTGTCCCTTTCTCGATCCCCTTCTCATCCTCTCCATGCTCTCTCCTGCACATGCTCTCCATCTCTCACTGTCATCCTCTCCGTTCTCTCTCTCCTACGCACGCTCTCCCTCTCTCGATCTCACTCACATCCTCTCCATTCTCTCTCTCTCATCCTCTCCATGCTCTCTCCTGCACATGCTCTCCATCTCTCATTCTCACTCTCATCCTCTCCATTCTCTCTCTCTTCTACGCACACTCTCACTCTCCCGATCCAACTCTGATCCTCTCCATTCTCTCTCTCCAACATACACTCACCCTCATTCGATCTCTCACTCTCATCCTCTCCACTCTCTATCTCTCCGACGCGCGCTCTCCCTCTCGATCACTCGCTCTCAACCTCTCCATTCTCTCTCTCTCCTACGCACGCTCTCCGTCTCTCCATATCTCGCTCTCATCCTCTCCATGCTGTCTCTCTCCTACACATGCTCTCCGTCTCTCGATCACTCACTCTCATCCTCTCCATTCTCTCTCTCCCCTACGCACGCTCTCCGTCTCTCTATATCTCACACTCATCCTCTCCAAGCTGTCTCTCTCCTACACATGCTCTCCGTCTCTCGTTCCCTCACTGTCATGCTCTCCATTCTCTCTCTCTCCTACGTACACTCTCACTATCTCGATCTCACACTCATCCTCTCCATGCTCTCCCTCGTACGCACGCTCTCCCTCTCTCGATCTCTCACTTTCATCCTCTCCATGCTCTCCCTCCTAGGCACACTCTCCTTCTCTCGATCTCACTCTGATCCTCTCCATTCTCTCGCTCTCATCCTCTCCAGTCTCTTTATCCTACGCACTCTCCCTCTCTCACTTATCTTCTCCATTCTCTCTATCTCCACCACGCTCTCCCTCTCTTGATCTCTCACTCTCATCTTCTCCATGCTCTCTCTCTCTTACGCACGCTCTCTCTTTCTCGATTTCTCCTTCTCATCCAGTCCATTCACTCTCCTTCCTACGCAGGCTCTCCCTCTCGATTACTCACTCTCATCCTCTCCATTCTCTCTCTCTCCTACGCATGCTCTTCCTCTGTCAATCTTTGCTCTCATCTTCTCCATGCTCTCTCTCTCATCTACGCACACTCTCCCTCTCTCAATCACTCACTCTCATCCTCTCCACTCTCTATCTCTCCGACGCACGCTGTCCCTCTCGATCACTCACTCGCATCCTCTACATTCTCTGTCTCTTACGCACGCTCTCCCTCTTTGCATCTCTCACCTACACATACTCTCCATCTCTCGTTCTTTCACTGTCATCCTCTCAATTCTCTCTCTCCCCTACGCATGCTCTCCCTCTCTCGATATCACTCTCGACCTCTCCATTCTCTCCCTCCAACGTACGCTCACCCTCTCTCGATTTCTGACTCTCAACCTTTCCATGCTCTCTCTCTCCTACACACGCTCTCCCTCTCTCGATGTCTCCCTCTCATCCTCTCCATTCTCTCCGTACTACGCATGCTCTTCCTCTGTCAATCTCTCGCTCTCATCTTCTCCATACTCTCTCTCTCTCCTATGCACGCTCACTCTTTCTCGATCTCTTCCTCTCATCCGGTCCATTCACTCTCCCTCCTATGCACGCTCTCCCTATCGAACACTCACTCTCATCCTCTCCATTCTCTCTGTCTCTTACGCACGCTCTCCCTCTCTCGATTTCTCGCTCTCATCTTTTCCATGCTCTCTCTCTCTCCTGCACACGCTCTCCATCTCTCGATCTCACTCATCCTCTCCTTTCTCTATCTCTCCAACGCACGCTGTCCCTCTCTCCCTCTCATCCTGTCTACTCACTCTCCCTCCTATGCACGCACTCCCTCTCGATCACTCACTCTCAACCTCTCCATTCTCTCTCCCACACGCTCCCCCTCTCTCGATCTCTCATTCTCATCCTCTCCATTCACTCTCTCCTACGCACGCTCTCCCTCTCTCGATCTCACTCACATCCTCTCCATCCTCTCTCTCTCATCCTCTCCAGTCTCTTTATCCTACGCACTCTCCCTCTCTCACTCATCTTCTCCATGCTCTCTCCGACGCACGCTGTCCCTCTCTCGATCTCCCTCTTATCCTCTCCATGCTCTCTCCTGCACATGCTCTCCGTCTCTCATTCTCTCACTGTCATCCTCTCCATTCTCTCTATCCTACGCAATCTTCCTCTCTCACAGCATCTCTATGCTCTCTCTGTCCGATGCAGGCTGTCCCTCTCTCGATCTCTCTCTCATTCTCTCCATGCTCTCTCCTGCACATGCTCTCCATCTCTCGTTCTCTCACTGTCATCCTCTCAATTCTCTCTCTCTCCTACGCACGCTCTCACTCTCCCGATCAAACTCTGATCCTCTCTATTCTCTCTCTCCTACGCACGCTCTCCCTCTCTCGATCTCACTCACATCCTCTCCATTCTCTCTCTCTCATCCTCTCCATGCTCTCTCCTGCACATGCTCTCCATCTCTCATTCTCACTCTCATCCTCTCCATTCTCTCTCTCTTCTACGCACACTCTCACTCTCCCGATCCAACTCTGATCCTCTCCATTCTCTCTCTCCAACATACACTCACCCTCATTCGATCTCTCACTCTCATCCTCTCCAGTCTCTTTATCCTACGCACTCTCCCTCTCTCACTCATCTTCTCCATGCTCTCTCTGTCCGATGCAGGCTGTCCCTCTCTCGATCTCTCTCTCATTCTCTCCATGCTCTCTCCTGCACATGCTCTCCATTTCTCGTTCTCGCACTGTCATCCTCGCCATTCTCACATTCTCCTCCGCACACTCTCACACTCCCGATCCTAGTCTAATCACCTCCATTCTCTCTCTCCAACATACGCTCACCCTCATTTGATCTCTCACTCTCATCCTGTCCACTCTCTATCTCTCCGACGCACACTGTCCCTCTCGAGCACTCAATCGTATCCTCTACATTCTCTGTCTCTTACGCACGATCTCCCTCTTTCCATCTCTCACTCTCAGCTTCTCCATGCTCTCTCCTACACATGCTCTCCATCTCTCGTTCTTTCACTGTCATCCTTTCAATTCTCTCTCTCCCCTACGCACGCTCTCCCTCTCTCAATATCACTCTCGTCCTCTCCATTCTCTCCCTCCAACGTACGCTCACCCTCTCTCAATCTCTCTCAACCTTTCCATGCTCTCTCTCTCCTACACACGCTCTCCCTCTCTCGATGTCTCCCTCTCATCCTGTCCATTCCCTGTCTCTGAAGCATGCTCTCCCTCTCTCGATCTCTCTCTCACATCCTCTCCATTCCCTCTCTCTCCTTCGCAAGCTCTCCCTCTCTCGATCTCTCACTCTCATCCTCTCCATTCTCTCCCTCCTACGCATGCTCTTCCTCTATCAATCTCTCGCTCTCATTTTCTCCATGCTCTCTCTCTCCTATGCACTCTCACTCTTTCTCGATCTCTTCCTCTCATCCGGTCTATTCACTCTCCCTCCTACGCATGCTCTCGCTCTCGATCATTCACTCTCATCCTCTCCATTCTGTCTCCCCTACGCTTCCCCTCTCTCGATCTCTCATTCACATCCTCTCCATTATTTCTGTCTCTTACGCACACCCTCCCTCGATCTCTCATTCTCATCCTCTCCATTCTCTCTCTCTCATACGCACGCTCTCCGTCTCTCCATATCTCACACTCATCCTCTCCATGCTGTCTCTCTGCTACAGATGCTCTCCGTCTCCAATTCTCTCACTGTCATCCTCTCCATTCTCTATCTCCCCAACGCACGCTCTCCCTCTCGCCCTCTCATCCTGTCTATTCCCTCTCCCTCCTACACACGCTCTTCCTCTCGATCACTCACTCTCATCCTCTCCATTCTCTCTCCCCCACGCTCCTCCTCTCTCGATCTCTCATTCTCATCTTCACCATTCAATCTCTCTCCTACACACGCTCTCCGTCTCTCGATCTCACTCTCATCCTCTCCATTCTCTCTCTCCAACGTACGCTCACCCTCTCTTGATCTCTCACTCTCATCCTCTCCATTCTCAATCTCCCCGACGCACGCTCTCCCTCTCATCTTGTCTATTCCCTCTCTCTCTTCTACGCACGCTCTCCCTCTCGATCACTCACTCTCATCCTCTCCATTCTCTCTGTCTCTTACGCACGCTCTCCCACTCTCGATTTCTTCTCTCATCTTCTCCATGCTCCAGCTCTCTCCTACACACGCTCCATCTCTCGATCTCACTCATCCTATCCATTCTCTATCTCCCCGACGCACGCTCTCCCTCTCGCCCTCTCATCCTGTCTATTCCCTCTCCCTCCTACGCACGCTCTCCCTCTCGATCACTCACTCTCAACCTCTCCATTCTCTCTCCCCCACGCTCCCCCATCTCGATCTCTCATTCTCATCCTCTCCATTCACTTTTCTCCTACACACGATCTCCCTCTCTCGATCTCTCAGTCTCATCCTGATTATTCACTCTCCCTCCTACGCACGCTCTGCCTCTCAATCACTCGCACTCATCCTCACCATTCTCTCTCTCTCCTACGTACGCTCTCCGTTTCTCCATATCTCGCACTGATCCTCTCTATGCTGTCTCTCTCCTACACATGCTCTCCATCTCGATCTCGCTCTCTCTCATCTTCTCCATTCTCTCTTTCACCTACACACGCTCTCCCTCTCTCGATCTCTCACTCTCAACATCTCCATTCTCTCTATCTCCCTCATGCTCTCCCTCTGTCGATCTCACTCTCATCCTCTCCATTCTCTCTCCCTCCTATGCACGCTCTTCCGCTGTCGATCTCTCACTCTCATCTTCTCCATGCTCTCTCTCTCCTACGCACGCTCCCTCTGTCTCGATTTCTCCCTCTAATCCGGTCCATTCACTCACCCTCCTACACACGCGCTCCCTCTCGATCACTCACTCTCATCCTCTACATTCTCTCCGTCTCTTACGCACGCTCTTCCTCGCTCGATCACTCACTCTCATCCTCTCCATTCTCTCTCTCTACTCCGCACACTCTCCGTCTCTCCATATCTCGCACTCATCCTCTCCATGCTGTCTCTCTCCTACACATGCTCTCCGTCTCTCGTTCCATCACTGTCATGCTCTCCATTCTCTCTCTCTCCTATGTACACTCTCACTATCTCGATCTCACACTCATCCTCTCCATGCTCTCCCTCGTATGCACGCTCTCCCTCTCTCACTTTCATCCTCTCCATGCTCTCCCTCCTAGGCACACTCTCCTTCTCTCGATCTCACTCTGATCCTCTCCATTCTCTCGCTCTCATCCTCTCCAGTCTCTTTATCCTACGCACTCTCCCTCTCTCACTTATCTTCTCCATTCTCTCTATCTCCACCACGCTCTCCCTCTCTTGATCTCTCACTCTCATCCTCTCCATTCTCTCTGTCTCCTATGCACGCTCTCCCTCTCTCGATCTCTCCCCCTCATCCTGTCCATTCCCTCTCCCTCCTATGCATGCTCTTCCTCTGTCAATCTTTGCTCTCATCTTCTCCATGCTCTCTCTCTCTTACGCACGCTCTCTCTTTCTCGATTTCTCCTTCTCATCCAGTCCATTCACTCTCCTTCCTACGCAGGCTCTCCCTCTCGATTACTCACTCTCATCCTCTCCATTCTCTCTGTCTCCTACGCATGCTCTCCATCTTCCATATCTCACACATCCTCTCCATGTTGTCTCACTCCTACGCACACTCTCCCTCTCGATCTCTCACTCTCATCCTCTCCATTCTCTCTCTCTCATACGCACGCACTCCCTCTCTCGATCTCTCACTCTCAACATCTCCATTATCTCTATCTCCCCCATTCTCTCCCTCTGTCGATCTCACTCTCATACTCTCCATTCTCTCTATCTCCCTGATGCTCTCCCTCTCTCGATCTCTCACTCTCATCCTCTCCATGCTCTCTCTCGTACGCACGGTCTCCCTCTCTCGATCTCTCACTTTCATACTCTCCATGCTCTGCTACACACGCTCTCCCTCTCTCGATCTCTCACTCTCATCCTCTCCATGCTCTGTCTGCTACACACGCTCTCCTTCTCTCAATCTCACTCTCATCCTCTCCATGATCTCAATCCTATGCACTCTCCCTCTCTCACTTATCTTCTCCATGCTCTCTCTCTCAGAAGCACACTGTCCCTTTCTCGATCCCCTTCTCATCCTCTCCATGCTCTCTCCTGCACATGCTCTCCATCTCTCCTTCTCTCACTGTCATCCTCTCCGTTCTCTCTCTCCTACGCATGCTCTCCTTCTCTCGATCTCACTCTCATCCTCTCCATGCTCTCTATCCTACGCACTCTTCCTCTCTCACTTAGCTTCTCCATGCTCTCTCTCTCCGACGCAGGCTGTCCCTCTCTCATTCTCACTCTCATCCTCTCCATTCTCTCCGTACTACGCATGCTCTTCCTCTGTCAATCTCTCGCTCTCATCTTCTCCATACTCTCTCTCTCTCCTATGCACGCTCACTCTTTCTCGATCTCTTCCTCTCATCCGGTCCATTCTCTCTCCCTCCTATGCACGCTCTCCCTATCGAACACTCACTCTCATCCTCTCCATTCTCTCTGTCTCTTACGCACGCTCTCCCTCTCTCGATTTCTCGCTCTCATCTTTTCCATGCTCTCTCTCTCTCCTGCACACGCTCTCCATCTCTCGATCTCACTCATCCTCTCCTTTCTCTATCTCTCCAACGCATGATGTCCCTCTCTCCCTCTCATCCAGTCTATTCACTCTCCCTCCTATGCACACACTCCCTCTCGATCACTCACTCTCAACCTCTCCATTCTCTCTCCCACACGCTCCCCCTCTCGATCTCTCATTCTCATCCTCTCCATTCACTCTCTCCTACGCACGCTCTCCCTCTCTCGATCACTCACTCTCATCCTCTCCATTCTCTCACTCTCATCCTCTCCATGCTCTCTATCCTACGCACTCTTCCTCTCTCACTTAGCTTCTCCATGCTCTCTCTCTCTGACGCAGGCTGTCCCTCTCTCGATCTCTCTCTCACCCTCTTCATGCTCTCTCCTGCACATGCTCTCCGTCTCTCATTCTCACTCTCATCCTCTCCATTCTCTCTCTCTCCGACACACGCTCTCCTTCTCTCGATCTCACTCTCATCCTCTCCATGCTCTCTATCCTACGCACTCTTCCTCTCTCACTTAGCTTCTCCATGCTCTCTCTCTCTGACGCAGGCTGTCCCTCTCTCGATCTCTCTCTCACCCTCTCCATGCTCTCTCCTGCACATGCTCTCCATCTCTCGTTCTCTCACTGTCATCCTCTCCATTCTCTCTCTCTCCTACGCACACTCTCACTCTTCCGATCCAACTCTGATCCTCTCCATTCTCTCTCTCCAACGTACGGTCACCCTCTCTCAATCTCTCACTCTCATCCTATCCATTCTCTCTCCCTCCTATGCACGCTCTTCCGCTGTCGATCTCTCACTCTCATCCTCTCCATTCTCTCTCTCCCCTACGCACGCTCTCCGTCTCTCCATATCTCACACTCATCCTCTCCATGCTGTCTCTCTCCTACACATGCTCTCCGTCTCTCGTTCCATCACTGTCATGCTCTCCATTCTCTCTCTCTCCTATGTACACTCTCACTATCTCGATCTCACACTCATTCTCTCCATGCTCTCCCTCGTATGCACGCTCTCCCTCTCTCACTTTCATCCTCTCCATGCTCTCCCTCCTAGGCACACTCTCCTTCTCTCGATCTCACTCTGATCCTCTCCATTCTCTCGCTCTCATCCTCTCCAGTCTCTTTATCCTACGCACTCCCTCTCTCGATCACTCACTCTCAACCCCTCCATGCTCTCTCTCCCCCATGCTCTCCCTCTCTCGATCTCACTCTCATCCTCTCCATGCTCTGTCTGCTACACACGCTCTCCTTCTCTCGATCTCACTCTCATCCTCTCCATGATCTCAATCCTACGCACTCTCCCTCTCTTACTTATCTTCTCCATGCTCTCTCTCTCAGAAGCACACTGTCCCTTTCTCGATCCCCTTCTCATCCTCTCCATGCTCTCTCCTGCACATGCTCTCCATCTCTCACTGTCATCCTCTCCGTTCTCTCTCTCCTACGCACGCTCTCCCTCTCTCGATCTCACTCACATCCTCTCCATTCTCTCTCTCTCATCCTCTCCATGCTCTCTCCTGCACATGCTCTCCATCTCTCATTCTCACTCTCATCCTCTCCATTCTCTCTCTCTTCTACGCACACTCTCACTCTCCCGATCCAACTCTGATCCTCTCCATTCTCTCTCTCCAACATACACTCACCCTCATTCGATCTCTCACTCTCATCCTCTCCACTCTCTATCTCTCCGACGCGCGCTCTCCCTCTCGATCACTCGCTCTCAACCTCTCCATTCTCTCTCTCTCCTACGCACGCTCTCCGTCTCTCCATATCTCGCTCTCATCCTCTCCATGCTGTCTCTCTCCTACACATGCTCTCCGTCTCTCGATCACTCACTCTCATCCTCTCCATTCTCTCTCTCCCCTACGCACGCTCTCCGTCTCTCTATATCTCACACTCATCCTCTCCAAGCTGTCTCTCTCCTACACATGCTCTCCGTCTCTCGTTCCCTCACTGTCATGCTCTCCATTCTCTCTCTCTCCTACGTACACTCTCACTATCTCGATCTCACACTCATCCTCTCCATGCTCTCCCTCGTACGCACGCTCTCCCTCTCTCGATCTCTCACTTTCATCCTCTCCATGCTCTCCCTCCTAGGCACACTCTCCTTCTCTCGATCTCACTCTGATCCTCTCCATTCTCTCGCTCTCATCCTCTCCAGTCTCTTTATCCTACGCACTCTCCCTCTCTCACTTATCTTCTCCATTCTCTCTATCTCCACCACGCTCTCCCTCTCTTGATCTCTCACTCTCATCTTCTCCATGCTCTCTCTCTCTTACGCACGCTCTCTCTTTCTCGATTTCTCCTTCTCATCCAGTCCATTCACTCTCCTTCCTACGCAGGCTCTCCCTCTCGATTACTCACTCTCATCCTCTCCATTCTCTCTCTCTCCTACGCATGCTCTTCCTCTGTCAATCTTTGCTCTCATCTTCTCCATGCTCTCTCTCTCATCTACGCACACTCTCCCTCTCTCAATCACTCACTCTCATCCTCTCCACTCTCTATCTCTCCGACGCACGCTGTCCCTCTCGATCACTCACTCGCATCCTCTACATTCTCTGTCTCTTACGCACGCTCTCCCTCTTTGCATCTCTCACCTACACATACTCTCCATCTCTCGTTCTTTCACTGTCATCCTCTCAATTCTCTCTCTCCCCTACGCATGCTCTCCCTCTCTCGATATCACTCTCGACCTCTCCATTCTCTCCCTCCAACGTACGCTCACCCTCTCTCGATTTCTGACTCTCAACCTTTCCATGCTCTCTCTCTCCTACACACGCTCTCCCTCTCTCGATGTCTCCCTCTCATCCTCTCCATTCTCTCCGTACTACGCATGCTCTTCCTCTGTCAATCTCTCGCTCTCATCTTCTCCATACTCTCTCTCTCTCCTATGCACGCTCACTCTTTCTCGATCTCTTCCTCTCATCCGGTCCATTCACTCTCCCTCCTATGCACGCTCTCCCTATCGAACACTCACTCTCATCCTCTCCATTCTCTCTGTCTCTTACGCACGCTCTCCCTCTCTCGATTTCTCGCTCTCATCTTTTCCATGCTCTCTCTCTCTCCTGCACACGCTCTCCATCTCTCGATCTCACTCATCCTCTCCTTTCTCTATCTCTCCAACGCACGCTGTCCCTCTCTCCCTCTCATCCTGTCTACTCACTCTCCCTCCTATGCACGCACTCCCTCTCGATCACTCACTCTCAACCTCTCCATTCTCTCTCCCACACGCTCCCCCTCTCTCGATCTCTCATTCTCATCCTCTCCATTCACTCTCTCCTACGCACGCTCTCCCTCTCTCGATCTCACTCACATCCTCTCCATCCTCTCTCTCTCATCCTCTCCAGTCTCTTTATCCTACGCACTCTCCCTCTCTCACTCATCTTCTCCATGCTCTCTCCGACGCACGCTGTCCCTCTCTCGATCTCCCTCTTATCCTCTCCATGCTCTCTCCTGCACATGCTCTCCGTCTCTCATTCTCTCACTGTCATCCTCTCCATTCTCTCTATCCTACGCAATCTTCCTCTCTCACAGCATCTCTATGCTCTCTCTGTCCGATGCAGGCTGTCCCTCTCTCGATCTCTCTCTCATTCTCTCCATGCTCTCTCCTGCACATGCTCTCCATCTCTCGTTCTCTCACTGTCATCCTCTCAATTCTCTCTCTCTCCTACGCACGCTCTCACTCTCCCGATCAAACTCTGATCCTCTCTATTCTCTCTCTCCTACGCACGCTCTCCCTCTCTCGATCTCACTCATATCCTCTCCATTCTCTCTCTCTCATCCTCTCCATGCTCTCTCCTGCACATGCTCTCCATCTCTCATTCTCACTCTCATCCTCTCCATTCTCTCTCTCTTCTACGCACACTCTCACTCTCCCGATCCAACTCTGATCCTCTCCATTCTCTCTCTCCAACATACACTCACCCTCATTCGATCTCTCACTCTCATCCTCTCCAGTCTCTTTATCCTACGCACTCTCCCTCTCTCACTCATCTTCTCCATGCTCTCTCTGTCCGATGCAGGCTGTCCCTCTCTCGATCTCTCTCTCATTCTCTCCATGCTCTCTCCTGCACATGCTCTCCATTTCTCGTTCTCGCACTGTCATCCTCGCCATTCTCACATTCTCCTCCGCACACTCTCACACTCCCGATCCTAGTCTAATCACCTCCATTCTCTCTCTCCAACATACGCTCACCCTCATTTGATCTCTCACTCTCATCCTGTCCACTCTCTATCTCTCCGACGCACACTGTCCCTCTCGAGCACTCAATCGTATCCTCTACATTCTCTGTCTCTTACGCACGATCTCCCTCTTTGCATCTCTCACTCTCAGCTTCTCCATGCTCTCTCCTACACATGCTCTCCATCTCTCGTTCTTTCACTGTCATCCTTTCAATTCTCTCTCTCCCCTACGCACGCTCTCCCTCTCTCAATATCACTCTTGTCCTCTCCATTCTCTCCCTCCAACGTACGCTCACCCTCTCTCAATCTCTCTCAACCTTTCCATGCTCTCTCTCTCCTACACACGCTCTCCCTCTCTCGATGTCTCCCTCTCATCCTGTCCATTCCCTGTCTCTGAAGCATGCTCTCCCTCTCTCGATCTCTCACTCTCATCCTCTCCATTCTCTCCCTCCTACGCATGCTCTTCCTCTATCAATCTCTCGCTCTCATTTTCTCCATGCTCTCTCTCTCCTATGCACTCTCACTCTTTCTCGATCTCTTCCTCTCATCCGGTCTATTCACTCTCCCTCCTACGCATGCTCTCGCTCTCGATCATTCACTCTCATCCTCTCCATTCTGTCTCCCCTACGCTTCCCCTCTCTCGATCTCTCATTCACATCCTCTCCATTATTTCTGTCTCTTACGCACACCCTCCCTCGATCTCTCATTCTCATCCTCTCCATTCTCTCTCTCTCATACGCACGCTCTCCATCTCTCCATATCTCACACTCATCCTCTCCATGCTGTCTCTCTGCTACAGATGCTCTCCGTCTCCAATTCTCTCACTGTCATCCTCTCCATTCTCTATCTCCCCAACGCACGCTCTCCCTCTCGCCCTCTCATCCTGTCTATTCCCTCTCCCTCCTACACACGCTCTTCCTCTCGATCACTCACTCTCATCCTCTCCATTCTCTCTCCCCCACGCTCCTCCTCTCTCGATCTCTCATTCTCATCTTCACCATTCAATCTCTCTCCTACACACGCTCTCCGTCTCTCGATCTCACTCTCATCCTCTCCATTCTCTCTCTCCAACGTACGCTCACCCTCTCTTGATCTCTCACTCTCATCCTCTCCATTCTCAATCTCCCCGACGCACGCTCTCCCTCTCATCTTGTCTATTCCCTCTCTCTCTTCTACGCACGCTCTCCCTCTCGATCACTCACTCTCATCCTCTCCATTCTCTCTGTCTCTTACGCACGCTCTCCCACTCTCGATTTCTTCTCTCATCTTCTCCATGCTCCAGCTCTCTCCTACACACGCTCCATCTCTCGATCTCACTCATCCTATCCATTCTCTATCTCCCCGACGCACGCTCTCCCTCTCGCCCTCTCATCCTGTCTATTCCCTCTCCCTCCTACGCACGCTCTCCCTCTCGATCACTCACTCTCAACCTCTCCATTCTCTCTCCCCCACGCTCCCCCATCTCGATCTCTCATTCTCATCCTCTCCATTCACTTTTCTCCTACACACGATCTCCCTCTCTCGATCTCTCAGTCTCATCCTGATTATTCACTCTCCCTCCTACGCACGCTCTGCCTCTCAATCACTCGCGCTCATCCTCACCATTCTCTCTCTCTCCTACGTACGCTCTCCGTTTCTCCATATCTCGCACTGATCCTCTCTATGCTGTCTCTCTCCTACACATGCTCTCCATCTCGATCTCGCTCTCTCTCATCTTCTCCATTCTCTCTTTCACCTACACACGCTCTCCTTCTCTCGATCTCACTCTCATCCTCTCCATCCTCTCTATCTCCCTCATGCTCTCCCTCTGTCGATCTCACTCTCATCCTCTCCATTCTCTCTCCCTCCTATGCACGCTCTTCCGCTGTCGATCTCTCACTCTCATCTTCTCCATGCTCTCTCTCTCCTACGCACGCTCCCTCTGTCTCGATTTCTCCCTCTAATCCGGTCCATTCACTCACCCTCCTACACACGCGCTCCCTCTCGATCACTCACTCTCATCCTCTACATTCTCTCCGTCTCTTACGCACGCTCTTCCTCGCTCGATCACTCACTCTCATCCTCTCCATTCTCTCTCTCTACTCCGCACACTCTCCGTCTCTCCATATCTCGCACTCATCCTCTCCATGCTGTCTCTCTCCTACACATGCTCTCCGTCTCTCGTTCCCTCACTGTCATGCTCTCCATTCTCTCTCTCTCCTACGTACACTCTCACTATCTCGATCTCACACTCATCCTCTCCATGCTGTCCCTTGTACGCACGCTCTCCCTCTCTAGATCTCTCACTTTCATCCTCTCCATGCTCTCCCTCCTAGGCACACTCTCCTTCTCTCGATCTCACTCTGATTCTCTCCATTCTCTCCCTCTCATCCTCTCCAATCTCTTTATCCTACGCACTCTCCCTCTCTCACTTATCTTCTCCATTCTCTCTATCTCCACCACGCTCTCCCTCTCTCGATCTCTCCCCCTCATCCTGTCCATTCCCTCTCCCTCCTATGCATGCTCTTCCTCTGTCAATCTTTGCTCTCATCTTCTCCATGCTCTCTCTCTCTCTTACGCACGCTCTCTCTTTCTCGATTTCTCCTTCTCATCCAGTCCATTCACTCTCCTTCCTACGCAGGCTCTCCCTCTCGATCACTCACTCTCATCCTCTCCATTCTCTCTCTCTCCTACGCATGCTCTCCATCTTCCATATCTCACACTCATCCTCTCCATGTTGTCTCTCTCCTACGCACGCTCTCCCTCTCGATCTCTCACTCTCATCCTCTCCATTCTCTCTATCTCCCCATGCTCTCCCTCTCTCGATCTCTCACTCTCATACTCTCCATGCTCTCTCTCTCTTTCGCACACTCTCCGTCTCTCACTCATACTCTCCATGCTCTCTCTCCCCCATGCTCTCCCTCTCTCGAACTCTCACTCTCATCCTCTCCATGCTCTCTCTCGTACGCACGGTCTCCCTCTCTCGATCTCTCACTTTCATACTCTCCATGCTCTGCTACACACGCTCTCCTTCTCTCGATCTCCCTCTCATCCTCTCCATGCTCTCAATCCTATGCACTCTCCCTCTCTCACTTAGCTTCTCCATGCTCCCTCTCTCTCTTACGCACACTCTCTCTTTCTCGATTTCTCCTTCTCATCCAGTCCATTCACTCTCCTTCCTACGCAGGCTCTCCCTCTCGATCACTCACTCTCATCCTCTCCATTCTCTCTCTCTCCTACGCATGCTCTCCATCTTCCATATCTCACACTCATCCTCTCCATGTTGTCTCTCTCCTACACACGCTCTCCCTCTCTCGATCTCTCACTCTCATCCTCTCCATGCTCTGTCTGCTACACACGCTCTCCCTCTCTCGATCTCACTCTCATCCTCTCCATGCTCTCAATCCTATGCACTCTCCCTCTCTCAATAATCTTCTCCATGCTCTCTCTCTCCGACGCACACTGTCCCTTTCTCGATCCCCTTCTCATCCTCTCCATGCTCTCTCCTGCACATGCTCTCCATCTCTCCTTCTCTCACTGTCATCCTCTCCGTTCTCTCTCTCCTACGCACGCTCTCCTTCTCTCGATCTCACTCTCATCCTCTCCATGCTCTCTATCCTACGCACTCTTCCTCTCTCACTTAGCTTCTCCATTCTCTCTCTCTCATTCTCTCCAGTCACTTTATCCTACACACTCTCCCTCTCTCACTTATCTTCTCCATGCTCTCTCTCTCCGACGCAGGCTGTCCCTCTCTCGATCTCTCTCTCATCCTCTCCATGCTCTCTCCTGCACATGCTCTCCATCTCTCATTCTCACTCTCATCCTCTCCATTCTCTCTCTCCTACGCACACTCTCACTCTCCCGATCCAACTCTGATCCTCTCGATTCTCTCTCTCCAACATACACTCACCCTCATTCGATCTCTCACTCTCATCCTGTCCACTCTCTATCTCTCCGACGCACGCTGTCCCTCTCGATCACTCAATCGTATCCTCTACATTCTCTGTCTCTTACACACGCTCTCCCTCTTTGCATCTCTCACTCTCAGCTTCTCCATGCTCTCTCCTACACATGCTCTCCATCTCTCGTTCTTTCACTGTCATCCTCTCAATTCTCTCTCTCCCCTACGCATGCTCTCCCTCTCTCGATATAACTCTCTCGACCTCTCCATTCTCTCCCTCCAACGTACGCTCACCCTCTCTCGATTTCTGACTCTCAACCTTTCCATGCTCTCTCTCTCCTACACACGCTCTCCCTCTCTCGATGTCTCCCTCTCATCCTCTCCATTCTCTCCGTACTACGCATGCTCTTCCTCTGTCAATCTCTCGCTCTCATCTTCTCCATACTCTCTCTCTCTCCTATGCACGCTCACTCTTTCTCGATCTCTTCCTCTCATCCAGTCCATTCACTCTCCCTCCTATGCACGCTCTCCCTATCGATCACTCACTCTCATCCTCTCCACTCTCTATCTCTCCAACGCACGCTGTCCCTCTCTCCCTCTCATCCTGTCTATTCACTCTCCCTCCTATGCACGCACTCCCTCTCGATCACTCACTCTCAACCTCTCCATTCTCTCTCCCACACGCTCCCCCTCTCTCGATCTCTCATTCTCATCTTCTCCATTCTCTCTCTCACCTACACACGCTCTCCCTCTCTCGATCTCACTCTCATCCTCTCCATGCTCTCTCTCCAACATAAGCTCACCCTCTCTCGATCTCTCACTCTCAACATCTCCATTATCTCTATCTCCCCCATTCTCTCCCTCTGTCGATCTCACTCTCATACTCTCCATTCTCTGTATCTCCCTGATGCTCTCCCTCTCTCGAACTCTCACTCTCATCCTCTCCATGCTCTCTCTCGTACGCACGGTCTCCCTCTCTCGATCTCTCACTTTCATACTCTCCATGCTCTGCTACACACGCTCTCCTTCTCTCGATCTCACTCTCATCCTCTCCATGCTCTCTATCCTACGCACTCTTCCTCTCTCACTTAGCATCTCCATGCTCTCTCTGTCCGACGCACGATCTCCCTCTCTCGATCTCTCAGTCTCATCCTGATTATTCACTCTCCCTCCTACGCACGCTCTGCCTCTCGATCACTCGCTCTCATCCTCACCATTCTCTCTCTCTCCTGCGCACGCTCTCCCTCTCTCGATTTCTTCTCTCATCTTCTCCATGCTCCAGCTCTCTCCTACACATGCTCTTCATCTCTTGATCTCACTCATCCTCTCCATTCTCTCTCCCCCACGCTCCCCCTATCTCGATCTCTCATTCTCATCCTCTCCATTCACTTTTCTCCTACGCACGCTCTCCCTCTCGATCACTCACTCTCATCCTCTACATTCTCTCTCTCCTACGCACGCTCTCCCTCTCTCGATCTCACTCACATCCTCTCCATTCTCTCTCTCTCATCCTCTCCAGTCTCTTTATCCTACGCACTCTCCCTCTCTCACTCATCTTCTCCATGCTCTCTCTGTCCGATGCAGGCTGTCCCTCTCTCGATCTCTCTCTCATTCTCTCCATGCTCTCTCCTGCACATGCTCTCCATTTCCCGTTCTCGCACTGTCATCCTCGCCATTCTCACATTCTCCTCCGCACACTCTCACACTCCCGATCCTAGTCTAATCATCTCCATTCTCTCTCTCCAACATACGCTCACCCTCATTCGATCTCTCACTCTCATCCTGTCCACTCTCTATCTCTCCGACGCACGCTGTCCCTCTCGATCACTCAATCGTATCCTCTACATTCTCTGTCTCTTACGCACGATCTCCCTCTTTCCATCTCTCACTCTCAGCTTCTCCATGCTCTCTCCTACACATGCTCTCCATCTCTCGTTCTTTCACTGTCATCCTTTCAATTCTCTCTCTCCCCTACGCACGCTCTCCCTCTCTCAATATCACTCTCGTCCTCTCCATTCTCTCCATCCAACGTACGCTCACCCTCTCTCAATCTCTCTCAACCTTTCCATGCTCTCTCTCTCCTACACACGCTCTCCCTCTCTCGATGTCTCCCTCTCATCCTGTCCATTCCCTGTCTCCGAAGCATGCTCTCCCTCTCTCGATCTCTCTCTCACATCCTCTCCATTCCCTCTCTCTCCTTCGCAAGCTCTCCCTCTCTCGATCTCTCACTCTCATCCTCTCCATTCTCTCCCTCCTACGCATGCTCTTCCTCTATCAATCTCTCGCTCTCATCTTCTCCATGCTCTCTCTCTCTCTCCTATGCACTCTCACTCTTTGTCGAGCTCTTCCTCTCATCCGGTCCATTCACTCTCCCTCCTACGCATGCTCTCCCTCTCTCGATCATTCACTCTCATCCTCTCCATTCTGTCTCCCCTACGCTCTCCCTCTCTCGATCTCTAATTGACATCCTCTCCATTATTTCTGTCTCTTACGCACACCCTCCCTTGATCTCTCATTCTCATCCTCTCCATTCTCTCTCTCTCATACGCACGCTCTCCGTCTCTCCATATCTCACACTCATCCTCTCCATGCTGTCTCTCTGCTACAGCTGCTCTCCCTCTCATTCTCTCACTGTCATCCTCTCCATTCTGTATCTCCCCAACGCACGCTCTCCCTCTCGCCCTCTCATCCTGTCTATTCCCTCTCCCTCCTACGCACGCTCTCCCTCTCTATCACTCACTCTCATCCTCTCCATTCTCTCTCCCCCACGCTCCTCCTCTCTTGATCTCTCATTCTCATCCTCTCCATTCACTCTCCCTCCTACGCACGCTCTCCCTCTCGATCACTCACTCTCATCCTCTCCATTCTCTCTCCCCCACGCTCCCCCATCTCGATCTCTCATTCTCATCCTCTCCATTCACTTTTCTCCTACACACGATCTCCCTCTCTCGATCTCTCAGTCTCATCCTGATTATTCACTCTCTCTCCTACATACGCTCTCCGTTTCTCCATATCTCGCACTGATCCTCTCTATGCTGTCTCTCTCCTACACATGCTCTCCATCTCGATCTCGCTCTCTCTCATCTTCTCCATTCTCTCTCTCACCTACACACGCTCTCCTTCTCTCGATCACTCACTCTCATCCTCTCCATTCTCTCTCTCCCCTACGCACGCTCTCCGTCTCTCCATATCTCGCTCTCATCCTCTCCATGCTGTCTCTCTCCTACACATGCTCTCCGTCTCTCGTTCCCTCACTGTCATGCTCTCCATTCTCTCTCTCTCCTACGTACACTCTCACTATCTCGATCTCACACTCATCCTCTCCATGCTTTCCCTCGTAAGCACGGTCTCCCTCTCTCGATCTCTCACTTTCATCCTCTCCATGCTCTCCCTCCTAGGCACACTCTCCTTCTCTCGATCTCACTCTGATCCTCTCCATTCTCTCGCTCTCATCCTCTCCAGTCTCTTTATCCTATGCACTCCCTCTCTCGATCACTCACTCTCAACATCTCCATGCTCTCTCTCTCCCCCATGCTCTCCCTCTCTCGATCTCACTCTCATCCTCTCCATTCTCTCTTTCCAACATAAGCTCACCCTCTCTCGATCTCTCACTCTCAACAACTCCATTCTCTCTATCTCCCCCATGCTTTCCCTCTGTCAATCTCACTCTCATGCTCTCCATTCTCCATCTCTCCGACGCACGGTCCCTCCCTCGATGTCTCACTCTCATCCTCTCCATTCTCTCTCTCTCCTGCGTACACTCTCATCCTCTCCATTCTCTCTATCTCCCCCATGCTCTCCCTCTCTCGATTTCACTCACAACCCCTCCATTCTCTCTATCTCCCCCATGCTCTCCCTCTCTCGATCTCTCACTCTCATCCTCTCCATGCTCTCTCGCTCTCTCTTTCGCACACTCTCCGTCTCTCACTCATACTCTCCATGCTCTCTCTCTCCCCCATGCTTTCCCTCTCTCGATCTCACTCTCATCCTCTCCATTCTCCATCTCTCCGACGCACGCTGTCCCTCCCTCGATGTCTCACTCTCATCCTCTCCATTCTCTCTGTCTCCCCGATGCTCTCCCTCTCTCGATCTCTCACTCTCATCCTCTCCATGCTCTCTCTCCTACACACGCTCTCCTTCTCTCAATCTCACTCTCATCCTCTCCATGCTCTCTATCCTACGCACTCTTCCTCTCTCACTTATCTTATCCATGCTCTCTCTCTCCGACGCACACTGTCCCTCTCTCGATTTCTCGCTCTCATCTTTTCCATGCTCTCTCTCTCTCCTGCACACCCTCTCCATCTCTCGATCTCACTCATCCTCACCATTCTCTATCTCTCCGACGCATGATGTCCCTCTCTCCCTCTCATCCAGTCTATTCACTCTCCCTCCTATGCACACACTCCCTCTCGATCACTCACTCTCAACCTCTCCATTCTCTCTCCCCCACGCTCCTCCTCTCTCAATCTCTCATTCTCATCCTCTCCATTCACTCTCTCTCCTACGCACGCTCTCCCTCTCTCGATCTCTCACTCTCATCCTCTCCATTCTCTATCTCTCCAATGCACGCTGTACCTTTCTTGATCTCTCACTCTGATCCTCTGCATGCTCTCACTCTTCTACGCACGCTCTCCCTCTCGATCACTCACTCTCATCCTCTCCATTCTCTCTACCCCACGCTCCCCCTATCTCGATCTCTCATTCTCATCCTCTCCATGCTCTCTCCTGCACATGCTCTCCGTCTCTCGTTCTCTCACTGTCATCCTCTCAATTCTCGCTCTCTCCTACGCACACTTTCACTCTCTCGATCTCACTCTCATCTTCTCTAGTCTCTCTCTCCAATGTACGCTCAACCTCTCTCAATCTCTCACTCTCATCCTCTCCATGCTCTCTCCTGCACATGCTCTCCATTTCTTGTTCTCTCACTCTCATCCTCTCCATTCTCTCTCTCTCCTACGCACGCTCTCTGTCTCTCCATATCTCGCACTCATCCTCTCCATGCTGTCTCCCACCTACGCACGCTCTCCCTCTCTTGATCACTCACTCTCATCCTCTCCATTCTCTCTATCTCCACCATGCTCTCCCTCTCTCGATCTCTTCCTCTCATCCTCTCCATTCTCTCTGTCACCTATGCACGCTCTCCCTCTCTCGATCTCTCCCCCTCATTCTGTCCATTCACTCTCCCTCCTACGCATGCTCTTCCTCTGTCAATCTTTGCTCTCATCTTCTCCATGCTCTCTCTCTCATCTACGCACACTCTCCCTCTCTCTATCACTCACTCTCATCCTCTCCACTCTCTATCTCTCCGACGCGCGCTGTCCCTCTCAATCACTCACTCTCATCCTCTACATTCTCTGTCTCTTACGCACGCTCTCCCTCTTTCCATCTCTCACTCTCAGCTTCTCCATGCTCTCTCCTGCACATGCTCTCCATCTCTCGTTCTTTCATTGTCATCCTCTCAATTCTCTCTCTCCCCTACGCACGCTCTCCCTCTCTCAATATCACTCTCGTCCTCTCCATTCTCTCCCTCCAACGTACGCTCACCCTCTCTCGATCTCTCTCAACCTTTCCATGCTCCAGCTCTCTCCTACACACGCTCTCCCTCTCTCGATGTCTCCCTCTCATCCTGTCCATTCCCTGTCTCTGAAGCATGCTCACCCTCTCTCGATCTCTCTCAACATTTCCATGCTCTCTCTCTCCTACACACGCTCTCCCTCTCTCGATGTCTCCCTCTCATCCTCTACCTTCTCTGTCTCCGAAGCATGCTCTCCCTCCCTCGACCTCTCTCTCACATCCTCTCCATTCCCTCTCCTTCGCAAGCTCTCCCTCTCTCGATCTCTCTCTCATCCTCTGCATTCTCTCCCTCCTACGCATGCTCTTCCTCTGTCAATCTCTCGCTCTCATCTTCTCCATGCTCTCTCTCTCTCCTACGCACGCTCACTCTTTCTCGATCTCTTCCTCTCATCCGGTCCATTCACTCTCCCTCCTATGCACGCTCTCCCTCTCGATCATTCACTCTAATCCGCTCCATTCTGTCTCCCCCACACTCCCCCCTCTCGATCTCTCATTCTCATCCTCTCCATTCACTCTCTCTCCTACGCACGCTCTCCCTCTCTCGATCTCTCACTCTCATCCTCTCCATTCTCTATCTCTCCGACGCACGCTGTCCCTTTCTTGATCTCTCACTCTGATCCTCTGCATGCTCTCACTCTTCTACGCACGCTCTCCCTCTCGATCACTCACTCTCATCCTCTCCATTCTCTCTACCCCACGCTCCCCCTATCTCGATCTCTCATTCTCATCCTCTCCATGCTCTCTCCTGCACATGCTCTCCATTTCTCGTTCTCTCACTGTCATCCTCTCCATTCTCTCTCTCCTACGCATGCTCTCCTTCTCTCCATCTCACTCTCATCCTCTCCATGCTCTCTATCCTACGCACTCTTCCTCTCTCACTTAGCATCTCCATGCTCTCTCTGTCCGACGCACGATGTCCCTCTCTCGATCTCTCTCTCATCCTCTCCATGCTCTCTCCTGCACATGCTCTCCATCTCTTGTTCTTTCATTGTCATCCTCTCAATTCTCTCTCTCCCCTACGCACGCTCTCCCTCTCTCGATATCACTCTCGTCCTCTCCATTCTCTCCCTCCAACGTATGCTCACCCTCTCTCGATCTCTGACTCTCAACCTTTCCATGCTCTCTCTCTCCTACACACGCTCTCCCTCTCTCGATGTCTCCCCCTCATCCTCTCCATTCTCTGTCTCCTGCACACACTCTCCGTCTCTCAAACTCACTCATCCTCTCCATTCTCTATCTCTCCAACGCACGCTGTCCCTCTCTCCCTCTCATCCTGTCTATTCACTCTCCCTCCTATGCATGCACTCCCACTCAATCACTCACTCTCAACCTCTCCATTCTCTCTCCCCCACGCTCTCCCTCTCTCAATCTCTCATTCTCATCCTCTCCATTCACTCTCTCACCTACGCACGCTCTCCCTCTCTTGATCACTCACTCTCATCCGCTCCATTCTCCCTATCTCCCCCACGCTCTCCCTCTCGATCACTGACTCTCATCCTCTCCATTCTCTGTCTCCTATGCACGCTCTCCCTCTCTCGATCTCTCCCCCTCATCCTGTCCGTTCACTCTCCCTCCTACGCATGCTCTTCCTCTGTCAATCTTTGCTCTCATCTTCTCCATGCTCCCTCTCTCTCCTAAGCACGCTCTCTCTGTCTCGATTTCTCCCTCTCATCCAGTCCATTCACTCTCCTTCCTACGCACGCTCTTCCTCTCTCGATTTCACTCTCATCCTCTCCATTCTCTTTCCTACGCACGCTCTCCCTCTCGATCACTCACTCTCATCCTCTACATTCTCTCTGTCTCTTACACACGCTCTCCCTCTCTCGATTTCTTCTCTCATCTTCTCCATGCTCCAGCTCTCTCCTACACACGCTCTTCATCTCTCGATCTCACTCATCCTATCCATTCTCTATCTCCCCGACGCACGCTCTCCCTCTCGCCCTCTCATCCTGTCTATTCACTCTCCCTCCTACGCACGCTCTCCCTCTCGATCACTCACTCTCATCCTCTCCATTCTCTCTCTCTCCTACGCACGCTCTCCGTTTCTCCATATCTCGCACTGATCCTCTCCATGCTGTCTCTCTCCTACACATGCTCTCCATCTCGATCTCATCCTCTCCATGCTGTCTTCCACCTACGCACGCTCTCCCTCTCTTGATCACTCACTCTCATCCTCTCCATTCTCTCTATCTCCACCACGCTCTCCCTCTCTCACTCTCATCCTCTCCATTCTCTCTGTCACCTATGCACGCTCTCCCTCTCTCGATCTCTCCCCCTCATTCTGTCCGTTCACTCTCCCTCCTACGCATGCTCTTCCTCTGTCAATCTTTGCTCTCATCTTCTCCATGCTCCCTCTCTCTCCTACACACGCTCTCTCTGTCTCGATTTCTCCCTCTCATCCAGTCCATTCACTCTCCTTCCTACACACGCTCTCCCTCTCTCGATCACTCACTCTCATCCTCTCCACTCTCTATCTCTCCAATGCACGCTGTCCCTCTCTCCCTCTCATCCTGTCTATTCACTCTCCCTCCTATGCACGCACTCCCTCTCGATCACTCACTCTCAACCTCTCCCCCACGCTCCCCCTCTCTCGTTCTCTCATTCTCATCCTCTGCATTCTGTTTCTCACCTACGCACGCTCTGCCTCTCTCGATCACTCACTCTCATCCTCTCCATTCTCTATCTCCCCAACGCACGCTCTCCCTCTCTCCCTCTCATCTTGTCTATTCACTCTCCCTCCTACGCACGCTCTCGCTCTCGATCACTCACTCTCATCCTCTCCATTCTGTCTCCCCCACTCTCCCCCTCTCTCGATCTCTCATTCTCATCCTCTCCATTCACTCTCTCTGCTATGCAGGCTCTCCCTCTCTCGATCTCTCACTCTCATCCTCTCCATTCTCTCTGTCTCTTACGCACACCCTCCCTCGATCTCTCACTCTCATTTTCTCCATTCTCTCTCTCTCCTACGCATGCTCTCCGTCTCTCCATATCTATCACTCATCTTCTCTATGCTGTCTCTCTCCTACAGATGCTCTCCGTCTCTCGTTCTTTCACTGTCATCCTCTCCATTCTCTCCCCCACACTCCCCCTCTCATGATCTCTCATTCTCATCCTCTCCATTGTCTCTCCCCCACGCTCCCCCTCTCTCGATCTCTCAGTCTCATCCTGTCCATTCTCTCTGTCTCTTACGCGCACCTTCTCTCGATCTCAGACTCATCCTCTCCATTCTCTATCTCTCTGACGTACGCTCTCCCTTTCTCGATCTCTCCCTCTCATCCTGTCTATTCACTCTTCCACCTACGCACACTCTCCATCTCGATCACTCACTCTCATCCTCTCCCTGCTCTCTCTCGTACGCACGGTCTCCCTCTCTCGATCTCTCACTTTCATCCTCTCCATGCTCTCTATCCTACGCACGCTCTCCCTCTCTCGATCTCCCTCTGATCCTCTCCATGCTCTCTCCTGCACATGCTCTCCATCTATCATTCTCTCACTCTCATCCTCTCCATTCTCTCTCTCCAACATAAGCTCACTCTCGATCTCTCACTCTCAACATCTCCATTATCTCTATCTCCCCCATTCTCTCCCTCTGTCGATCTCACTCTCATACTCTCCATTCTCTCTATCTCCCTGATGCTCTCCCTCTCTCGAACTCTCACTCTCATCCTCTCCATGCTCTCTCTCGTACGCACGGTCTCCCTCTCTCGATCTCTCACTTTCATACTCTCCATGCTCTGCTACACACGCTCTCCTTCTCTCGATCTCCCTCTCATCCTCTCCATGCTCTCTATCCTACGCACTCTTCCTCTCTCACTTAGCATCTCCATGCTCTCTCTGTCCGACGCACGATCTCCCTCTCTCGATCTCTCAGTCTCATCCTGATTATTCACTCTCCCTCCTACGCACGCTCTGCCTCTCGATCACTCGCTCTCATCCTCACCATTCTCTCTCTCTCCTGCGCACGCTCTCCCTCTCTCGATTTCTTCTCTCATCTTCTCCATGCTCCAGCTCTCTCCTACACACGCTCTTCATCTCTTGATCTCACTCATCCTCTCCATTCTCTCTCCCCCACGCTCCCCCTATCTCGATCTCACTCACATCCTCTCCATTCTCTCTCTCTCATCCTCTCCAGTCTCTTTATCCTACGCACTCTCCCTCTCTCACTCATCTTCTCCATGCTCTCTCTGTCCGATGCAGGCTGTCCCTCTCTCGATCTCTCTCTCATTCTCTCCATGCTCTCTCCTGCACATGCTCTCCATTTCCCGTTCTCGCACTGTCATCCTCGCCATTCTCACATTCTCCTCCGCACACTCTCACACTCCCGATCCTAGTCTAATCATCTCCATTCTCTCTCTCCAACATACGCTCACCCTCATTCGATCTCTCACTCTCATCCTGTCCACTCTCTATCTCTCCGACGCACGCTGTCCCTCTCGATCACTCAATCGTATCCTCTACATTCTCTGTCTCTTACGCACGATCTCCCTCTTTCCATCTCTCACTCTCAGCTTCTCCATGCTCTCTCCTACACATGCTCTCCATCTCTCGTTCTTTCACTGTCATCCTTTCAATTCTCTCTCTCCCCTACGCACGCTCTCCCTCTCTCAATATCACTCTCGTCCTCTCCATTCTCTCCCTCCAACGTACGCTCACCCTCTCTCAATCTCTCTCAACCTTTCCATGCTCTCTCTCTCCTACACACGCTCTCCCTCTCTCGATGTCTCCCTCTCATCCTGTCCATTCCCTGTCTCCGAAGCATGCTCTCCCTCTCTCGATCTCTCTCTCACATCCTCTCCATTCCCTCTCTCTCCTTCGCAAGCTCTCCCTCTCTCGATCTCTCACTCTCATCCTCTCCATTCTCTCCCTCCTACGCATGCTCTTCCTCTATCAATCTCTCGCTCTCATCTTCTCCATGCTCTCTCTCTCTCTCCTATGCACTCTCACTCTTTGTCGAGCTCTTCCTCTCATCCGGTCTATTCACTCTCCCTCCTACGCACGCTCTCGCTCTCGATCATTCACTCTCATCCTCTCCATTCTGTCTCCCCTACGCTTCCCCTCTCTCGATCTCTAATTGACATCCTCTCCATTATTTCTGTCTCTTACGCACACCCTCCCTTGATCTCTCATTCTCATCCTCTCCATTCTCTCTCTCTCATACGCACGCTCTCCGTCTCTCCATATCTCGCACTCATCCTCTCCATGCTGTCTCTCTGCTACAGCTGCTCTCCCTCTCATTCTCTCACTGTCATCCTCTCCATTCTGTATCTCCCCAACGCACGCTCTCCCTCTCGCCCTCTCATCCTGTCTATTCCCTCTCCCTCCTACGCACGCTCTCCCTCTCTATCACTCACTCTCATACTCTCCATTCTCTCTCCCCCACGCTCCCCCATCTCGATCTCTCATTCTCATCCTCTCCATTCACTTTTCTCCTACACACGATCTCCCTCTCTCGATCTCTCAGTCTCATCCTGATTATTCACTCTCTCTCCTACGTACGCTCTCCGTTTCTCCATATCTCACACTGATCCTCTCTATGCTGTCTCTCTCCTACACATGCTCTCCATCTCGATCTCGCTCTCTCTCATCTTCTCCATTCTCTCTCTCACCTACACACGCTCTCCTTCTCTCGATCTCACTCTCATCCTCTCCATTCTCTCTCTCCAACATAAGCTCACCCTCTCTCGATCTCTCACTCTCAACATCTCCATTCTCTCTCTCACCTACACACGCTCTCCCTCTCTCGATCTCACTCTCATCCTCTCCATTCTCTCTCTCCAACATAAGCTCACCCTCTCTCGATCTCTCACTCTCAACAACTCCATTCTCTCTATCTCCCCCATGCTTTCCCTCTGTCAATCTCACTCTCATGCTCTCCATTCTCCATCTCTCCGACGCACGGTCCCTCCCTCGATGTCTCACTCTCATCCTCTCCATTCTCTCTATCTCCCCCATGCTCTCCCTCTCTCGATTTCACTCTCAACCCCTCCATTCTCTCTATCTCCCCCATGCTCTCCCTCTCTCGATCTCTCACTCTCATCCTCTCCATGCTCTCTCGCTCTCTCTTTCGCACACTCTCCGTCTCTCACTCATACTCTCCATGCTCTCAATCTCCCCCATGCTCTCCCTCTCTCGATCTCACTCTCATCCTCTCCATTCTCTCTCTCCAACATAAGCTCACCCTCTCTCGATCTCTCACTCTCAACAACTCCATTCTCTCTATCTCCCCCATGCTTTCCCTCTGTCAATCTCACTCTCATGCTCTCCATTCTCCATCTCTCCGACGCACGCTGTCCCTCCCTCGATGTCTCACTCTCATCCTCTCCATTCTCTCTGTCTCCCCGATGCTCTCCCTCTCTCGATCTCTCACTCTCATCCTCTCCATGCTCTCTCTCCTACACACGCTCTCCTTCTCTCAATCTCACTCTCATCCTCTCCATGCTCTCTATCCTACGCACTCTTCCTCTCTCACTTATCTTATCCATGCTCTCTCTCTCCGACGCACACTGTCCCTCTCTCGATTTCTCGCTCTCATCTTTTCCATGCCCTCTCCCTCTCCTGCACACCCTCTCCATCTCTCGATCTCACTCATCCTCACCATTCTCTATCTCTCCGACGCATGATGTCCCTCTCTCCCTCTCATCCAGTCTATTCACTCTCCCTCCTATGCACACACTCCCTCTCGATCACTCACTCTCAACCTCTCCATTCTCTCTCCCCCACGCTCCTCCTCTCTCGATCTCTCATTCTCATCCTCTCCATTCACTCTCTCTCCTACGCACGCTCTCCCTCTCTCGATCTCTCACTCTCATCCTCTCTATTCTCTATCTCTCCAATGCACGCTGTACCTTTCTTGATCTCTCACTCTGATCCTCTGCATGCTCTCACTCTTCTACGCACGCTCTCCCTCTCGATCACTCACTCTCATCCTCTCCATTCTCTCTACCCCACGCTCCCCCTATCTCGATCTCTCATTCTCATCCTCTCCATTCTGTCTCCCCCACTCTCCCCCTCTCTCGATCTCTCATTCTCATCCTCTCCATTCACTCTCTCTGACGCAGGCTCTCCCTCTCTCGATCTCCCTCTGATCCTCTCCATGCTCTCTCCTGCACATGCTCTCCATCTATCATTCTCTCACTGTCATCCTCTCCATTCTCTCTCTCCTACGCACGCTCTCCTTCTCTCGATCTCACTCTCATAATCTCTATTCTCTCTCTTTCATCCTCTCAATGCTCTCTATCCTACACACTCTTCCTCTCTCACTTATCTTCTCCATGCTCTCTCTCTCCGACGCAGGTTGTCCCTCTCTCGATCTCTCTCTCATCCTCTCCATGCTCTCTCCTGCACATGCTCTCCATCTCTCGTACTCACTCCATTCTCTCTCTCACCTACACACGCTCTCCCTCTCTCGATTTCTTCTCTCATCTTCTCCATGCTCCAGCTCTCTCCTACACACGCTCTTCATCTCTCGATCTCACTCATCCTCTCCATTCTCTATCTCCCCGACGCACGCTCTTCCTCTCTCCCTCTCATCCTGTCTATTCCCTCTCCCTTCTACGCACGCTCTCCCTCTCGATCACTCACTCTCATCCTCTCCATTCTCTCTGTCTCTTACGCATGCTGTCCCTCTCTCGATTTCTTCTCTCATCTTCTCCATGCTCGAGCTCTCTCCTACACACACTCTTCATCTCTCGATCTCTCTCATCCTCTCCATTCTCTCTCTCTTTCCCATACTCTCACTCTCTCGATCTCTCACTCTGATCCTCTGCATTCTCTCTGTCTCCTACGCACGCTCTCCGTCTCTTAATCTCTCACTCTCTCACTCATCCTCTCCATTCTCTCCCTCCTACGCATGCTCTTCCTCTATCAATATCTCGCTCTCATCTTCTCCATACTCTCTCCCTCCTACGCACGCTCTACCTCTCGATCACTCACTCTCATCCTCTCCATTCTCTCTCTCTCCTACGCACTCTCTCCGTCTCTCCATATCTCACACTCATCCTCTCCATGCTGTCTCTCTCCTACACATGCTCTCCGTCTCTCGTTCCCTCACTCATCCTCTCCATTCTCTCTCTCTCCTATGAACACTCTCACTATCTCGATCTCACGCTCATCCTCTCCATGCTCTCCCTCGTACGCACGGTCTCCCTCTCTCGATCTCTCACTTTCATCCTCTCCATGTTCTCTCTCGTACGCACACTCTCCTCTCGATCTCACTCTGATCCTCTCCATTCTCTCTCTCTCATCCTCTCCAGTCACTTTATCCTACGTACTCTCCCTCTCTCACTTATTTTCTCCATGCTCTCTCTCTTCTACGCACGCTCTCCCTCTCAATCACTCACTCTCATCCTCTACATTCTCTGTCTCTTACGCACGCTCTCCCTCTCTCGATTTCTTCTCTCATCTGCTCCATGCTCCAGCTCTCTCCTACACACGCTCTTCATCTCTCGATCTTACTCATCCTCTCCATTCTCTATCTCCCCGACGCACGCTCTCCCTCTCGCCCTCTCATCCTGTCTATTCCCTCTCCCTCCTACGCACGCTCTCCCTCTCGATCACTCACTCTCAACCTCTCCATTCTCTCTCCCCCACGCTCCCCCATCTCGATCTCTCATTCTCATCCTCTCCATTCACTTTTCTCCTACACACGATCTCCCTCTCTCGATCTCTCAGTCTCATCCTGATTATTCACTCTCCCTCCTACGCACGCTCTGCCTCTCAATCACTCGCTCTCATCCTCACCATTCTCTCTCTCTCCTACGTACGCTCTCCGTTTCTCCATATCTCGCACTGATCCTCTCTATGCTGTCTCTCTCCTACACATGCTCTCCATCTCGATCTCTCTCTCTCTCATCTTCTCCATTCTCTCTCTCACCTACACACGCTCTCCTTCTCTCGATCTCACTCTCATCCTCTCCATTCTCTCTCTCCAACATAAGCTCACCCTCTCTCGATCTCTCACTCTCAACATCTCCATTCTCTCTCTCTCCTACGCACACTCTCCCTCTCTCGATCTCACTCTCATCCTCTCCATTCTCTCTCTCCAACATAAGCTCACCCTCTCTCGATCTCTCACTCTCAACATCTCCATTCTCTCTCTCACCTACACACGCTCTCCCTCTCTCGATCTCACTCTCATTCTCTCCATTCTCTCTTTCCAACATAAGCTCACCCTCTCTCGATCTCTCACTCTCAACATCTCCATTCTCTCTATCTCCCCCATGCTCTCCCTCTGTCAATCTCACTCTCATCCTCTCCATTCTCCATCTCTCCGACGCACGCTGTCCCTCCCTCGATGTCTCACTCTCAACCCCTCCATTCTCTCTGTCTCCCCGATGCTCTCCCTCTCTCGATCTCTCACTCTCATCCTCTGCATGCTCTCTCTCCTACACACGCTCTCCTTCTCTCAATCTCACTCTCATCCTCTCCATGCTCTCTATCCTACGCACTCTCCCTCTCTCACTTATATTCTCCATGCTCTCTCTCTCCAATGCACGCTGTCCCTCTCTCGATCTCACTCTCATCCTCTCCATTCTCTCTTTCCAATGTACGCACACCCTCTCTCGATCTCTTTCACTCATCCTCTCCATTCTCTATCTCTCCCCCATGCTCTCCCTCTCTCGATCTCACTCTCATCCTCTCCATGCTCTCTCTCTCCAATGCACGCTGTCCCTCTCTCGATCTCTTTCACTCATCCTCTCCATTCTCTATCTCCCCAACGCACGCTCTCCCTCTCTCCCTCTCATCTTGTCTATTCACTCTCCCTCCTACGCACGCTCTCGCTCTCGATCACTCACTCCCAACCTCTCCATTCTCTCTCCCCCACAATCCGCCTATCTTGATCTCTCATTCTCATCCTCTCCATTCACTTTTCTCCTATGCACGATCTCCCTCTCTCGATCTCTCAGTCTCATCCTGATTATTCACTCTCCCTCCTACGCACGCTCTGCCTCTCGATCACTCACTCTCATCCTCACCATTCTCTCTTTCCTACGCACGCTCTCCCTCTCTCGATTTCTTCTCTCATCTTCTCCATGCTCCAGCTCTCTCCTACACACGCTCTTCATCTCTCGATCTCTCTCATCCTCTCCATTCTCTCTCTCTTTCCCATACTCTCACTCTCTCGATCTCTCACTCTCATCCTCTGCATTCTGTTTCTCACCTACGCACGCTCTCCGTCTCTCGATCTCTCACTCTCATCCTCTCCATGCTCTCTCTCTTTCCCATACTCTCACTCTCTCGATCTCTCACTCTCATCCTCTCCATTCTCTCTCTCTTTCCCATACTCTCACTCTCTCGATCTCTCACTCTCATCCTCTGCATTCTGTTTCTCACCTACGCACGCTCTCCGTCTCTCGATCTCTCACTCTCATCCTCTCCATGCTCTCTCTCTTTCCCATACTCTCACTCTCTCGATCTCTCATTCTCATCCTCTGCATTCTGTTTCTCACCTACGCACGCTCTCCGTCTCTCGATCTCTCACTCTCATCGTCTCCATTCTCTGTCTCCTACGCAAGCTCTCCCTCTGTCGATCTCTCACTCTCATCCTCTCCATTCTCTCTCCCCTACGCACTTCTCCCTCTCTCGATCTCTCACTCTCATCGTCTCCATTCTCTGTCTCCTACGCACGCTCTCCCTCTGTCGATCTCTCACTCTCATCCTCTCCATTCTCTCTCCCCCACACTCTCCCTCTCCCGATCTCTCACTCTCATCCACTCCATTCTCTCTCTCACTTGATGACCTGCTCTATCTCACACACACGCTTTCTATCACACGCTCTCTCCCATGCACTCTCTGTCGATCTCTCTCCCACGCTCTCCCTCTGAATCTCTCCCGTGCTGTCTCTCTCTGTCGATCACTCGCTCTCTCACACATTGAGCTGCTTGCTCTCCCTCTCCAAAGCTCCATCTCCTCTCGATCTCTCTCTGTTACTCTCAGGCTCTCTCTACCCGATGCTATCCCTCTCCCACGCTCTCCCTCTAAAGTGCTCACTCCATCCCTCTTGCTCTCCCACGCACACTCTCTCTTGATTTCTCTCTCCTTGCCACACGTTCGCTCTTCCTTGATCTCTCTCTTTTCTCTGACGCATTCTCTGTCGCCCACACGCTCTCTCTTTCTCACACTCACTCTCTGACACGCGCACTGTCTCTCTCTCTTGATCACACTTTTACCCCCCACGTACTCTCTAGATCTCTCTCATGCTTTCATTGTCCTGCACTCCCTCTTTTTCCCTTGATTTCTCCCTCTCTCACGCATTATCTCTCTACTTCTCCAATGCCTCTTTCTCTCACTCAATATCTTTCTCTCTCTCCTCTCCCTCTCTCTCTCTGTCTCACGCTCTCTCTCAATCTCTCTCCCACACTCCCTATCTCTCCACCACTCTCTCTCCCACAGTCTCTCCAACACTCCTTCTCTGTCTCTCTCACTCTCCTTCTCTGATGCTCTCTCTCCAATGCCCCCATCTCTCTCTCTGTCCCACGTGCTCTGCCTCGCTCTCTCTCTCTCGATCTCTCTCTCCTTCCCACACTCTCTCTGTTGATCTCTCTCACATTTCCTATCTCTCCACCACACTCTCCCACCCTTCTGTTCTCTCTCTCCCACGCTCTCTCCAACGCTCCCTCTCTCTTGATCTCTCACTCTCTCCTTCTCGGGCATGCTCTCTGATGCGCCCACTCTCTCTTCATCTCTCTCTCTCTCTCCCACACACAGTCTGTCTCAATCTCTGTCACATTTCCTATCTCTCAACCACGCTCTCTCTCTTCCACACTCCCTCTCCTATGGTCTCACTTTCTCAATCTCTCACTCTCTCCTTATCCGACACTCTATCTCCGACACACCCACTCTCTCTCTCTCTCTCTCTGTGCCACACTCTCACTTGATCTCTCTCTCTACTCTCTCCCCCTCTCTCTCCCTATCCCACGCTCTATCTCTCACTCTCTCTCGATTTCTCTCTCCCACACTCCCTCTCTCCACCCCACATGCTCTCTCTCACTTCCACTCATTCTCTTCCATGCTCTCTCCAATGTGCCCACTCTCTCTCCACTTTCTGTCCCACACTCAATCCCTCTATCTCCCTCTCACGCTCTCGCTCAATCTCTCTCACGTTTCCTATCTCTCCACCATGCTCTCTCTCCCTTCCACTCTGGCTCTTCCATGCTCTCTCCAACACTGCCTCTTTCTCGATCTCTCACTCTGTCCTCCGACACTCTCTCTGACGCACCCACTCTCTCTCTGTCCTACGCTCTCTCTTGATCTCTCTCTCTCTCACACGCACTCTCCACTCTCCCGCGCTCTCTCTCTCTCTTTTTCTCATTCTCTCTTTCCCACACACACTCTCTCTCTCTCGATCTCTCTCCCATGCCTCTCTTCCCCCTCAATCTCTCTCTCGCCCACACACACTCTCTCTCTCTCCTTGCTCTCTCTCTTCCACACGCTCTCACTCTCAATCTCTCCCATGCACTCTCTCAATCTCTCTCTCTCTCGATCGCTCACTCTCCCATGCCTTTCTCCCACTTGATCTCTCTGTCTCTCTCTCTCACGATCTCTCTCCCATGCACTCTCTCGCTCGATTTCTCTCCTTCCGATGCCTTTCTCCTCCTCTCTCTTGATCTCTCTCTTCTGCGCCTCTTTCTCCCCTCGATCTCTCTCTCTCTCTCCTACGCCCTCTCTCTCCCCCACGCTCTCTCTCGCTTCCACACTCTCTCTCACTCTTGATCTTTCTCTCTCCCCCACACTCTCTCTCTTGATGTTTTTCTCTCCCCCTTGCTCTCTCTCTCGATGTCTTTCTCTCTCTCCCTTAATCTCTCACTCTCTCTCTATCTCTCCCAAGCTTTTCTCTCTCCATAAGTCCATAGGAGCAGAAGTACGCCACTCAGCCCATTGAATCTGCTCCACCATTCAATCACAGGCTGATCCAATTCATCTAGTCATCCCTACTCTCCTGCCTTTTCCCCTTACCCTTTGATGCCCTGGCTAATCAAGAACCTATCTATCTCTGCCTTAAATGCACCCAATGACTTGGCCTCCACAGCTGCTCATAGCAACAAGTTCCACAGATTTACCACCTTCTGACTAAAGTAATTTCTCAGCACCTCTGTTCTAAATGGATGTCCTTCAATCCTGAATTCGTGCCCTCTTGTCCAGGAATCCCCTACCAAAGGAAATAACTTTGCCATATCTAATCTGTTCAGGCCTTTCAACATTCGGAATGCTTCTATGAGATCCCCTTCATTCTCCTGAACTCCAGGGAATACAGCCCAAGAGCTGCCAGACATTCCTCATACGGTAACCCTTTCATTCCTGGAATCATTCTTGTGAATCTTCTCTGAACCTTCTCCAATGTCAGTATATTCTTTCTGAAATAAGGAGCCCAAAACTGCACACAATACTCCAAGTGTGGTCTCATGAGTGCCTTATAGAGCCTCAACATCACATCCCTGCTCTTACATTCTCTCTCTCCCACACACTCTCTATCTCTCCCACACTTTCTCTCTCTCCCATGCCTCTTTCTCCCCCTCGATCTTCCTTTCTCTCTCACAATCTCTTAGTTTCACACACTCTCTCTCTCGGTCTCTCTCCCTCTCCCACGCTTTCTCTCTCTCTCTCCCCCTCAATCTTTCTCTTTCCCATGCTCTCCCTCTAACACCAACGCTCTCTCTCAATTTCTCTCTCCCACGCACTCTTGATCTCAATCTCTCCCTCTCCCACACTCTATCTCACTCTCTCTGCTCTCTCTCTGTCTCCCATGCTCTTTCTCTCTCTGTCTCGATCTCTTTCTCTCTCTCTATTTCTTTCTTTCTCTTGATCTCTCTCTCCCACACTCTCTCTCTCTCGATCTCTCCCCCCCACGCTCTCTCTCTTGATCTCTCGATCTCTCCCCCCCACGCTCTCTCTCTTGATCTCTCGATCTTTCTCTCCCACGCTCACTCTACCATGCTCTCACTCTCTTTAACACTCTCTCTCCCTCAATCTCTCTCTCCCACACCTCTCACTCTCTCTCGATCTCTTTCTCTCTCTCCCCCACGCTCTCCCTCTCGATCTCTCTCACTCTCTCCACATTCTCTCTTCCTCTCACTCACATGCACTCTCTTGATCTCTCTCTCTCCCCCATGATCTCTCCCTTGATACTTCTCTCCCACACTCCGTCTCTCACTCTCTCCCTCTCCCACGCATTCTCTCTCCTATGTTCTTTCTCCCTCATTCTCTCTCACGCTCTCCCTCCCCCCTCTCGATCCCTCCCACGCTCTCTCCCTCTCTCCCAATCTCTCTCTTCCCCATGCATTCTCTCTCCCACGCTCTCTCTCTCAATCACTCCCACTGTCTCCCTCGATCCCTCTCTCTCCCATGCTCTTTCTCTTTCTTGCCACTGCACTCTCTTGCCCAAGCTTTCACACTCCCTTGAACTCTCTCTTTCCCATGCACTCTCTCTCTCTCTCAAGATCTCTCTCTCCCACACTCTCTCTGTTCCTCAATCTCTCTCTTTCGCAAACTCTCTATCTGTATCTCTCCCATGCTCTCCCTGTCTCTCTTGTGCCTGTTGCATAACCACTGTTTTGTTTACTGTGGGTATCACTTTAAAGTGCTTGGATGAGGCAGGACCATGATATCAGTCTAACAAGCTGCGACAGACTGCTGGGACCTTCAGTGGGGGGGGGGGGGGGAGAGAGGGAGAGGGAGGGTGAGGCAGAGGGGGAGGGGGGAGGAGAGAGAGGGAGAGAGAGAGAGAAAGAGAAAGTTTTGGACTGCAAGCTGTCAACAGGGGCTTGCTGTAAAAAAAGGGGTAAACCCTATTACTTTCCAATCCCCAAAGGATTGGGCTGATTAACGGCATTGGATGTGCAACTGTCACTTCGTATGATCCATACGTGGGTTTTGTTGGAGTGTCCTGTGGCAACCATTGTTGTTAACCCTTACCTGGATTTGGCTGTGTTAAGTGGTAACCTCTTGTGCGAAGGGATATTCTGTGACTGTCATCATTGGGATATTTCTACGTGGGTTTCGGGACAACTCGACAGATAAGATCTTCGGCGACTGTTACTTCGTTTTCCCAGTGAGGAACCTGTGGAATTTTTCGTAATCGCCTCCTCGCTACATTTTGACATGGATTTCCAAATCTCTCCCCTCATTTATTCTGTGGATTACTGGACCTTTCTAGTTTGCTAGTTAGTCTTAAGACCTTTCTTAAGACTTTAAGGACTGTTCCTAAGCATGACAGTTTGGGAGCCACACACAAACATAACACTGTTAACTTCTGTTTATTTCATTTAATTTTCTATATTCTTGAGTAGACACTAATAAAGATAGTGGTTTTAACATTAAAACCTGACTCAATTTGTGATCTATTACTGCTGGTACGTAACACACCCATGTCTCTCTCTGCTACAATCGTTCTCTCTTGATCACTCTGTCATTCTCTCCCAAGCTTTCTCTTCCTGCCCCCACACTCTCTCTCACTCTCTCTCGATCTCTCTCTCTCTCTCTCTCTTTCCTTCGTGCTCTCCCTCTCTATCTCTCTCCTTCTAACTCCACACTCTCTCTCCCCCATGCTCTCTCAATCACAGGCTAATCCAATTCTTTCAGTTAACTCCACTCCCCTGCTTGCACCACTACCCTTTGATGCCCTGGCTAATCAAGAATCTATCTATCTCTGCCTTAAATACACCCAATGACTTGGCCTCAACAGCCTCTTGTGGCAGCAAATTCCACGGATTTACCACCCTCTGACTAAAGCAATTTCTCTGCATCTCAGTTCTAAATGGATGTCCTTCAATCCTGAAGTCGTGTCCTTTTGTCTTTGCCTCTCCTACCATGGGAAATAACTTTGCCATATCGAATCTGTTCAGACCTTTTAACATTCAGAATGTTTCTATGAGATCCCCCCTCATTTTTCTGAATTCCAGAGACTACAGCCCAAGAGCTGCCAGACATTCCTCATACAGTAACCCTTTCATTCCTCTAGAAATGAATGCCAACATTGCATTCGCATTCTGCACCACTGACTCAACTTGGAGGTTAACCTTTAGGGAGTCCTTTGCACAAGGACTCCCAAGTCCCTTTGCATCTCTACATTTTGAATTCTCTCCCCATCTAATTAATAGTCTGCCCATTTATTTCTTCCACCAAAGTGCATGACCATACACTTTCCAACATTGTATTTCATTTGCCACTTCTTTGCCCATTCCCCTAAACTATCTGAGTCTCTCTGCAGGCTCTCTGTTTCCTCAACTCTATCCTCTCCTCCACCTATCTTTGTATCATCGGCAAACTTAGCAACAAATCCATTAATCCCATTCTGTCTCTTGATCTCTCTCTCTTGATCTCTATCACACTTTCTGTCTCTCGATCTGTCTCTCTCTCCCACACTCTCCTTTTCTCGACCTCTCCCTCTCCCATGCTCTCTCTCTCTCTCACATGCTCTCCCCCTCCCAATCTTTCCATTTCCCACTCCCTCTCATGCACTCCCTCTTTTGATCTCTCTCTCGCTCTCACGCACTCTCTCTCTGGATCTCTCTTCTTCTCTCTCTCCACGATCTCTGTATCAATCTCTCTCTGTCATGCTCTCTACTGTGCATGTTTTCTCTCCACAATCTCTCTCTCCTGTGCACTCTCTCTCTTGATCTGTCTCCCTCCCTCTCTCGATCTCCCTCTTTCTCTTTCTCCCATGTGCACTCTCTCTCTCGATCTCTCTCTGTGTCTCCCTTTCCCACGCACGCTCGCTCGATCTCTCTGTCTCTTGCTCTACTCAATCGCGATCTCCCTCTCTCACACACATACTCACTCAATCCCTCTCTTCATTCTCACTCAATATATCACACTCTCACTCAGTCTCTCCCTCCTCACTCTCTCACACACACTCACTGAATCTCTCTCTCTGACAACAGTGGTGGAGGCGGATACAATAGAGTCTTTTAAGTGACTTTTGGATAGGTACATGGAGCTTAGAAAAATAGAGGGCTATGGGTAAGCCTAGTAATTTCTAAGGTAGGGACATGTTCAGCACAACTTTGTGGGCCGAAGGGCCTGTATTGTGCTGTAGGTTTTCTATGTTTCTATGTTTCAGTCATTCTCACTCAATGTCCCTCTCACGCACTCCAACTCACTCTCTCTCATGCACTCTCATTCACTCACTCTCTCTCACACAGACCCTGACTCACTCTCTGTCACACTCCATGACTCTTCCTCTCTCTCTCTCACACACACACACACACACACACACACACACCCTCTCTTACATACACATCCTTACTTTTTCTTTCCCACACACACTCTGACCCACTTTCTCTTATACCACTCATATGCTCTGACTCAATCTCTCACACACACATCATACAGTCTCACTCAATCTCTCTCACCCACTCTCAATCAATATCTCATACACTCTCACTCAATCTCTTACTATCTCTGTCACACTCACTCACTCTCTCACTCACATCACACAGTTTCACTCAATCTCTTACTCACTACCTCTGTCACACTCACTCACATCACACAGTCTCACTCAATCTCTCTCACACTCTCACTCAATATCTCATACACTCTCACTCAATCTCTTACTATCTCTGTCACACTCACATCACACAGTCACACTCAATCTCTCTCACATTCTCACTCAATATCTCATACACTCTCACTCAATCTCTTACTCACTATCTCTGTCACACTCACTCACTCACTCTCTCACTCACATCATACAGTCTCACTCAATCTCTCTCACCCACTCTCAATCAATATCTCATACACTCTCACTCAATCTCTTACTATCTCTGTCACACTCACTCACTCTCTCACTCACATCACACAGTTTCACTCAATCTCTTACTCACTACCTCTGTCACACTCACTCACATCACACAGTCTCACTCAATCTCTCTCACATTCTCACTCAATATCTCATACACTCTCACTCAATCTCTTACTCACTATCTCTGTCACACTCACTCACTCACTCTCTCACTCACATCACACAGTCTCACTCAATCTCTCTCACACATTCTCACTCAATCTCTCTCACACAGACTCCCTCTTACACACTTTCACACGCTCTCACTCACTCTCTCATACACACACTCTAACTCTCCCTCTCAAATTCTCACTCAATCTCTCACACAGATTTTCACACAATCACTCCCAAACGAATTCTCACTCAATAACTCTCACACACTCACACTGGCGCACAACACACACACTCTCACTCAATGTCTCTCATGCACTCTTACTCAAATTCTCTCACACCCTCTCACACTCATCACACACATTCAGCTACACTCTTTCTCATGCACAACACACACTCTCACTACCTCTCTCTAATACACAATCACTAACTTTATTTCTCACACACACCATACACTCTAATTATCTGTCTCTCTGACACACACCCTCACTCAATATCGCTCACACATTCTCATGCAATCTCTTTCACACACATTCTCACTCAATCTCGCTCACACATGCTCAATTAATTGCACTCTCACTCACTCTTATTCAAGCTCTTTCTCACACACTTTTTCACACAATCTCTCACACACGCTCTCACTCACTCTTTCTCACACACTCACTTGCACTCTCTCTTACACAATCTCTGTCTCACACACTCCAATTCTCTCTCTCTGACACACACACTCACTCAATCTCTCTCAAACTCTCAGGCAGTCTATCTCAGTCACTCTTACTCAATCTCTTGCACAAATTCTCACTCAATCTCTCTCACTCACACAATCTCACTCATTCTCTCTCTCGCACCACACAGTCAAATTCCCTCTCTGACACACATGCTCATTCAATCTCTCTCACTCTCACACTCAATCTCTCTCTCACTCTCTCACTCAATCTATCTCACACACTCTCACTCAAACTCTCTCTCTCTCTCACTCTTCTCTCTCAATCTCTCTCTCACAAACATCACATACACTCACTCTCTCTGGCACACAACACACTCTCACTCAATCTTCCTCAAACACTCTCGCTCAATTTCTCTCACAAACTCTAATTCTCTCTCTCTCTCTCTCTCTGACATATACCCTCACTCAATCTCTCTCCCTCTTTCATTCAATCACCCTCTCACAGTCTCACTCAATATCACTTGTTCTTTATTTCTCTCACACTTTCACCACTCTGTCTTACTCTCTCACATATCACATACTCTCACACACCACACACACTCTCACTCACACCACACACTCTCACTCTGTCAGACACACTCTCTCACTCAATCTTTCTCTGTCACATATCACACATTCTCTATCTCACTTGCTTACTCTCTCCCACACACATCACACTCTCTCTGTCTCTTTCACACAACACATATTCTTACCTACTCTCTCTCACTCTCTCACACATCATGTAGTCTCACTCAGTCACACTACCAGTCTCTCTCACATACCTGTCACTCTTTCTCTCTCACACCACTCTCTCTGTAACATTCTAACATTCTCAATTTCTCTCTCTCACCATACACACCTCACTCTCTCTCAGACCACACACACGCTCACTCACTCTCTCACACTCATTTTCAGTGTCTCTCTTTCACATGCACGCTCACTCTCTCTAACACACCACACACATGCTCACTCCTCTCTCATTTAACACATAGCTCACTCAGTCTCTCTCACTCTCACGCACTCTCTCACACACACATCACACACTCTCACTCTCTCACATCACACTCCCTCACCACACATGCTCACCCACTCCACACTCACAGACACTTTCACTCACTCATACTACACTCTCTCCCACTTATTCTCTCACATTACGCACACACTCTCAAACACAGATTACACACACTTTCTAACCCTCAGTGTCTGTAGTCCTGCTATATCCTTTGACAACCTACTTCACTATCCAGAACTCCATCAATTTTTGTTCATCTCCAAACTTACTAATCAGCCACTTACAATTTGTATATCACAAACAACTGAGGTCCCAGCACTGATCTCTGTGGAACACAAGTGGTCACAGACCTTCTGTCAAGAATACACCCTTCTACCAGTATTCTCTGCCTTCTATGGCCAAGCCAATTTGAATCCAATCTACTCTGGATCCCTTGCATCTTAATCTTCCTGGTCAGTCTACTATGATGGACCTTGTGAAATGCCTTACTAAAATCCACATGAACAATATTTACCTCCCTACCCTCATTAATCATCTTCGTTGCCTCCTCGAAAAAACAATCAATTTTGTTGGACATGCAGAGGGGTGGATTGGGTAAGGGGATAGACCTCGGGGATATTGCAGCCTCGAGGTTATAGAGAGTGGGAGCTGGCAGGCTTCTCAGAAATCTCATTCATTGGCTAAATCCATTTTTAATTTTTATGACTTTTCTCGGAATTCATAATTCATTTAAGCAATGGGTAATACAGTTGTGCATTGTTGGCCTGTTTTAATTGTGATGACCCGTTGTAAAGATAGACAGGAGGATGTCTGCAGAATGCCATCCAATAGGGAGGCTGGAAGGACACAGATGGTGTTAGCCCAGTGTAATTAAACTGCAAGTCAGTTGCAGAAATCCTCCAAATATGGGTATTGTAGCAGATGAAACCTTTAGCTAGATGGGAAGAAGTGTCACAAAGATGTGATTAGACATAGATTGATAGCAAAGGAAGGGTGACTAAAAATCATTGATCAAATAAGTGCGCTTAAGGTGCGTCATGGGAAGGGAATAATCAGAACAGAATCAGATTTATTATCACTGATAAATGTCATGAAATTTGTTGGTTTGCATCAGTAGTACAGTGCAATACACAAAATCACTAAAACTTACAATAAGAAAATATTTTTTAAAATAAAAGAATAAGTTGTGCAAAAAGAGAACAAAAACACTGAAGAGTCTGCGGCAAAGCAGGCAAAAACATGGGTTCATGGCCCATTCAGAAATCTGATGGCAGCGGAGAAGAAGCTGTTTCTAAACTGTTGAGTGTGTGTCCTCAGGCTCCTGTACCTCCTCTCTGATGGTAGTAATAAGAAGAGGGCATATCTTGGATAGTGAGGGACATTATAGAGTGCAACGCTATTAGAGCTCGGACCATCAAAGTTCAGAGTTCAATTCCAGCATCCTCTGTAAGCAAATTTGTAGGTTCCTTCCCATGTGAACATTGTTTTCCTCCAGGGGCTCCAGCTTCCTCCCAATATTCCAAAGACCTACTGGTTAGTAGGTTAACTGATCATAGTAAAGTGTCCTCTGATTAGGCTAGGGTTAAATAGGTGACTTGCTGGGTAGTGCGGCTCATTGGGCCAGAAGGGCCTGTTCCGCGTTGTATCTCTAAATAAATAAAAGTAATGATGGATGCCACTTTTTTGAGGCATCACTTTTTGAAGATGTTCTCAATGCTGAAGAGGCTAGTGCCAATGATGGAGCTGGCTGAGTTTACAATCCTCTGCAGCTTTTTCTGATTTTGTGCAATGGCCCCTCCATACCAGACGGTGAAATTTGCTAGAGTCCTTGGCAGCATGGTAGCGTAGTTGTTAGCACAATATTTTACAGCCCCAGTGACCCAAGTTCAATTCCCACCACTGTAAGGAGTTTGGACATTCTCCCCCTGACCACATGGGTTTACTCCCGGAGTCCAAAGACATACCAGTTGGTAGACTGATTGGTCATTGTAAATTGTTCACTGATTAGACTAGGATTAAATTAGAGGTTGCTGGGTCTCGCAACTCCTAGAAGGGCCTACATCATGCTGTATCTTAATAAATAAATAAATACCAAATCTCTACAAACTCCAAATAAAATACAACTGGTGGTGTGCCTTCTTCATAATTGCATCAATATGTTGGTCCCAAGAATATATCTTCTGAGATGTTGACACCCAGGAATTTGAAACTGCTGATTGCTCAATGAGGACTGATGTGTATCCCCTCACCTACCAGCTTCCTAAAGTCCACAATCAATTCCTTGGTCTTACTAAAATTGAGTGTAAGGTTCTTGTTGCAACACCACTCAACTAACTTGGTAACCCTCCTTAAAGACAGCCCAAGATCAGCCTCTGAGACAGAGGTCGCCAGTTGCAGCAGGGATTTTCACAGCTGTAGTTATACTCTCCCTTTCAAAGCGGGCAAGTCATACCTGGTTTTCTTGTCGAGACCTGGGTCACCAGACCTAAATGGCGTACCACCTGGTTCATCCACGGCTTTTGGTTTGGGAATGTACAGTAAGTCTTTATAGGTACACACTCATCCACACAGGTTTTAATGAAGTCGGTAACAACTGCAACATACTCATCCAGGTTTAAAGATGAATCCCTGAATATAGGTCATTCCACCGATTCAAAGCAGTCCTGTAGGCGCTCCTGCACCTCCCTTGTCCTTACTTTCTTATTGCACTCATTACTGGTGCTGCGCTCTTCAGTCTCTGCCTGTACTCAGGGAGCAGAAGTACAGCCAGGTGATCAGACTTCCCAAAATGAGGGTGTAGAAAAGCACAGTAGGCATTCTTGATGGTGGTGTAACAATGGTCCAGTGTGTTGTTTCCTCTGATACTACAAATGATTTGCTGGTAATAATTATTTAGAGATTTTTTTCAAACTGCCCTGGTTAAAATCCCCCAAAATGATGGGGAAGGCATCAGGATGTGCTGTTTCATGCCTGTTGATTATATCACTCACTTCGTCTGGAGCCTGTTTTACACTAGCCTGAGGTGGTATGTACATTGCTACCAAATTGATCACTGAAATCTCCTGTGGCAGATAAAATGGATGACACGACTGCAAGGTGTTCCAAGTTGGGTGAAAAGGACTGGGACAGCACACAACATTTGTACACCACAAAGAGTTGATCCTGAAACATACTCCACCTCGTCTCCCTTTGAAAGATGCAGCTGTCCTATCTTAGTGGTTTATGGTGAAACCATCAATCTGTATCACTGCGTCCGGAATGGAAGGGGATAACCAAGATTCTGTGAAACAAAAATGCAACTGGTCCTCTGATACAGCACTCTAGCTCTGAGATCTTCAATTTTATTTACCAGAGATGGCACATTTGCCAGCAAGATTGTCAGTACTGGGAGTCAAAATCTGCACTTCCTTAGACAAACCTTTAAACCAGAGTGGCATTCACTCTTCCACTGTCTTAAAGGGGAACCATGCCAGTGACCAGAATCTGTTTGAGTTCCGTCGATTTTAAGTACCGATAGATTTTTTAACCATATTAAAATGATGCTGCTAACTGTATAGACCATAAATGTAGTTGTGGTTCCCAGCGGTAGCAGACTGAAATGGGAGTATTTGAAGATTTCCATCAGAGCTGCTCACACAAGTCACCTTCTTGATGGTGCCCTGGAAGTGACATATATGTACTTTGACAATACATTTACTTTGAACTTTGAACATTCACTCCATCTAGGCCTTTCAATATTAATAGATTTCAATGAGATTCCCCCCCCCCCCCATTCTTCCAAACTCCAGTGGGTACAGGCCAAGAGCCATTAAACGCTCCTCATACATTAACATTTTCATTCTCGTAAACCTCCTCTGGACCCTCTCCAATGCCAGCATATCCTTTCTTATATAAGGGGCCCAAAGCTACTCACAGTAGTCAAAGTGCACAGATCAATGCCAAATAAATCCTTGGCATTATATTCTCGTTTTTATATTCTAGTCCTCTTGAAATGAATGATAACATTTCTTTTGCCTTCCTTACCACCTACTCAACCTGCAAGTTAACCTTTAAGGAATCCTCCCAAAGTCCCTTTGCACCTCTGATTTCTCAATTCTCATTCCATTTAGAAAATTCTCTATGCCTTTGTTCCTTCTACCAAAGTGCATGACCATACACTTCTCTGTACTATATTCCACCTGCCACTTCTTTGCCCAATTTCCTAATCCTTCTGCGGACTCCCTGCATCCTCAGCACTACCTGCCCCAACCTATATTTGTATCATCTGCAAACTTGGCCAGAAAGCCATCAATTCTGTCATCAAAATCATTGACATACAATGTGAAAGGAAGCAGTCCAACATTGACCTGTGCAGAACTTCACTACTCACCAGCAGCCAAAATGAAACCCTGAATGTGGTTCAGTCCACCAATTCAAAGTAATCCTGCAAACACTCCTCCGCCTCCCTTGACCATACCATTACAGTCCTCACCACTGGTGCTGTGGTCCTCAATCTCTGTCTAAATGCTGGGAGTAGAAGTACAGAAGGACAAGCCTAAGTGCAGGCGTGAGATGGCATGGTAAGCATTCTTGATGGTGGTGCAACAATGGAAGGGAGACGGAGAGGATGTGGTGTTCTCAGAAAAAAATCTGGGATGTGATGCAGTGTTGACACATGTCACAGTTGTTAATGATGCTTTGAAGGGAGCCTGAAAACACAGAGGTCTGGGGAAATGTGACAGTGGGGAGTGATGGTGACAGCAAACACAGTTGGCAAAGAAATTGGAGTATGAGGCTGGGGAAATGAAGCGATTATAGGTTAGCAAAAGTAGGAAAATGAGCAGCGGCCAATCAGCTATCGGAAGTGTGAGATGTAGCTCACTTGGGTTCGTCGAATGAGTACATAAGGCATCAATTTGCAGCAGTCTGATGTTTTGAGCAGTGGCCTATTAGCCATCAGAATTGGTTGACAAAAAGAAAGTAAAATAAGGCAGGGGCAAGTGGAGCAGCCATTGTTGAAGTGGTTATTTGAGGGTTTAGCTCTTTGAGGCTTCAGAAGTTCGTGTAGGGGAACACTTTGCACCTAGTGATCATAGTGTCATTAGTTTCAAGGTCATTATGGAAAAGGATAGATCTGGTCCTCAGGTTGAGATTCTAAATTGGAGAAAAGCCAATTGTGATGGTATCAGAAAGGATCTGGCAAGTGTGGATTGGGACAGGCTGTTATCTGGTAAAGGTGTACTTGGTAAATGGGAGGCCTTCAAAAGTGAAATTTTCAGAGTACAAAGCTTGTATGCGCCTGTAAGAATAAAAGGTAAAGATAACAGTTTAGGGAACCTTGGTTTTCAAGAAATATTGAGGCCGTGGTTCTAAAAAAGGAGGTGCGTAGCAGGTATAGCCACATAGGAGCAAATGAGATGCTTATGCAGTGTAAGAGATGCAAGAGGACACTTAAGAAATAAATCAGGAGGTATAAAAGAAGGCATGAGGTTGTCCTAGCAGACAAAGTGAAGGAGAATCCTAAGGGATTCCAGGGACCACAAGGGACCAAGTTAGTCCTCTGGAAGATCAGAATTGTCATCTATGCGTGGAGCCAAAAGTGATGGGGGAGATCTTAAATGGAATTTTTGCATCTGTATTCATTCAGGAGATGGACACAGAGTCTATAAAAGTGAGGCAAAGCACCAGCAAGGTAATGGACCCTATACAGATTACAGAGGAGGAGGAGGTGTTTGCTGTCTTGAAGTAAATTAGGGTGGATGAATCCCCAGGGCCTGACAAGGTGTTCCCTTGTCCCTGTGGGAGGAAAGTGCAAAAATTGCAGGGGCCCAAGCAGAGATATTTAAATCATCCTGAGTGACAGGAGAGGTACCAGAGGATTTAAGTATAGCCAATGTTGTTGTACTGTTTAAGAAAGGCTCTCAACATAAACCAGAAAATTATAGGCCGGCAAGTCTTACATCAGTTGTGGGAAAGTTATAGGAAGGTATTGTATGGGACCAGATATATGAGTATTTGGAGCGATTTGGACTGATAAAAGATAGTCAGCATGGTTTTGTGTGTGGTACGTCATGTCTAACCAATCTTATAGAGTTTTGAGAGGAAGTTACCGGGAAAGTGGATGAAGGCAAGGCAGTGGATGTTGTCTACATCAACATTAGCAAGGCATTTAACAAGGTCAGGAGTGGGAGGTTGGTCTGTTGCTCGGCATTCAAGATGAGGTAGTAAATTGGATTAGACATTGGCTTTATGAGAGAAGCCAGAGAGTGGTAGTAGCTGGTTGCTTCTATGACTGGAGGCCTGTGACTAGTGAAGTGCCGCAGGGATTCATGCAGTATCTATTGTTGGTTGTCATCTACATCAATGTGTGTTGGCGCGTGGCCAAGTGGTTAAGGCGTTCGTCTAGTTATCTGAAGGTCACTAGTTCAAGCCTTGGCTGAGGCTGCATGTGTGTCCTTGAGCAAGTGATGACACCAGTGCCAAGCCGTATGGGTCTTAATACCCTTCCCTTGGACAACATTGGTGCAACTGCCGGTCTTCCATAAAAAAAAACCTTGCCCAGGCTTGCGCCCTGGAAACTTTCCAAGGTGCAAATCCATGGTCTATCGAGACTAACGGAGGCCCACACACATCAATGTGTTTATCTGAATGAGTGAATTTGTGGATAATACTAAGATATCAATGCAGTTATAAGAAAGTTATAAAAAAAATGTAGTTTGAAGAGATTTGGCATGTCAACAAATACACTCAAAAATTTCTATAGTTGTACCATGGAGAGCATTCTGACAGGCTGCATCACTGTCTAGTATGGAGGGGTTACTACACAGGACCGAAAGAAGCTGTCGAAGGTTGTAAATCTAGTCAGCTCCATCTTGGGTACTAGCCTACAACGTACCTAGGACATTTTCAGGGAGCGGTGTCTCAGAAAGGCAGCATCCATTAATAAGGACCTCCAGCATGCCCTTTTCTCACTGTTACCATCAGGAAGGAGGTACAGAAGCCTGAGGGCACACACTCAGCGATTCAGGAACAGCTTCTTCCCCTCTGCCATCTGATTCCTAAATGGACAATAAATCTTTGGACACTACCTCTGTTTTTGCACATTTTTAAAAAATCTATTCAATATATGTATACTGTTATTTATTTATTTATTTATTTTAAAAAAAATTTTCTCTCTTCTAGATTATGTATTGCATTGAACTGCTGCTGCTAAGTTAACAAATTTCATGTCACTTGCTGGTTAAATAATAAACCTGATTCTGATTGGGGGTGTAATGGAAGGCTATCAGGGCTTGCAGAGAGATCTGGATCAGTTGGAAAAATGGACTGAAAGTGGCAGCTAGAATTTAATGCAGACAAGTGCGAGGTGTTACAACCAGGGTAGGTTTTACACAGTGAACAGTGGGGCACTAAAGACTGTGATAGAACAAAGGGATCTGGGAATACAGGTCCATAGCTCATTGAAAGTGACGTCACAGGTAGAGAGGGTTGTAAAGAAAGCTTTTGGCACATTTGCTTTCATAAATCCAAGTATTGAGTACAGGAGACTGGATGTTATGCTGAAGTTGCAGAAGACATTGCTGAAGCCTAACTTGGAAAATTGTGTATGGTTTTGGTCACCTACCTGCACGAAAGATGTAAATAAGGTTGACAGAGTTCAAAGAAAATTTGTAAGGATGTTGTTGGGACTGGAAGACCTGAGTTATAAGAAAAGATAGAAAAGGTTAGGACCTTATTCCTTAGGGCGTAGAAGATTAAGAGGAAATTTGATAGAGGTATATAAATTTATGAGGGGTATAGATAGGGTTAATGCAAACAGGCTTTTTCCACTGAGGTTAGGTGGAACTACAACTAGAGATCACGGGTTAAGGGTAAAGGTAAAGGGGAACATAAGGAGAAACTTCTTCACTCAGAGGATCGTGAGTTGTGGAATGAGGTGCCAGCAGGAGTGGTGTGAGTGAGTTTGATTTCAACATTTAAGTGAAGTTTGGATAGGTACATGGATGGTAGGGGTATGGAGGGCTGTGGTCTCAGTGCAGGTTGATGGGAGTGGGCAGTTTAAATGGTTCAGCATGGACTAGATGGGCTGAAGGACCTGTTTCTGTGCTGTAGTTTTGTATGACTCTATTTGATGAGGTGTTCGAAAGGCTTGCAAAAGTGAGAGGTCACTAAAATCATCCATAATGTAGCTGTGTTCATGAGTTGGATGGGTACTCTTGAGGGACTTGTGAAGACAAGTCGGCAGTGTGACTGGATTGATTGTGAAGGTGGTTGGTAACAATGGCCACTGCCAGAATCACTCTGCACAATGGTCAGTAAGAAAGGGTGGGGCAGAGAGGGCTGGTGTGATTAGATTGGCACACACTGAGAATGGGAGATAAATGGCATGGCTGAGTGGTACACCTCAGTTCTGTGGAGAGACTTAGGTTATATTCAAAGGAGAAGGATTATGTTTTAATTATATAAATGATATAAGAACTTAATAAATGAAACCATGGAGAGTGGTTTCATGTATTAAATTCTGGTGTCTCAATGACTAGATAATTTGCATAGCAGCATACTGAGTAGAGTAAACAGAGACCCCTTTTCTCACTTCATTAAGTAAAATTTTAAATCACAGCATGACACTTGTGATTTCATATTTCACCAAACGTTGATTGAAACGGATTTGATTTTGAATAGCTTTGTAGCCACAGATTCCATTCAGAACTAAAGAACAAAGCGCTTCTCTTCTGCAACCTGGTTTAATATTGAATTGCTCAAATCCGAAAGTTCAGTATATTGGGCTGAGATTTAAAATGGACCAAATCTACTAAAATGGTGTGTGCTTATTCTTGGCTCTGTCTCCAGCCTCTCTTGGTGCATTTTGAGCTGATATAAGGGCAGCTGCTGAATTATTGATAGCACTGCAGCTGTCTGTCATATCCTCTTGAGGTCTGAGTTCCACCCAGGCTCTTTCAGGAAGCAATAGGCTGACAAGACGTTCTCTGGCTGAAGCAGCAATTATTTCACGGAATGGTATGCTTTCACTGAACTATTTTCTGAACACGTCCTTCCTTGTTATAGCCAATCTCAGGCAGCCACAGCTCAAATCAGCAGCTGGGACCTTGTCCAACTGCTGACATCCTGTTTTTTTCTCTCAGCCAGTTTATTAGTTATATTGGCTTTTTTCTTTGAGAGCATCTGCCTCTGATAGCCTCCTGTTTCCATGGATATGACCATTAAAACAGTGGTGATAGTGGGGGAAGAGGCAAGTTAGAGCGAGCCACGTCCTTTACAAACTTAATCATTCATTTTCTGCTTTCTGGATCTGTAATCTAATCGCTCTATCTCTTTTTAATGATGATAGCCTTAACGGGTCAGTTTCACAGAACAGAAATCAGATTGCTTTGTTGCAAGGGGGGAAACAATCCCCTTTACTTGCACAAAAAGAAATACAGTACACAGCAAATATCAGTGCATGGGACAGGATGTTTGCCCAACACAGAACTCTAATCAGACACAATTGAATTTTTCCATTCTCAGGAAGGTTCCAATGTTGGTGTGGTAGAATAACAGACTGACCACAATATGAATCCCATTGCACATTGAAATCACAGCCAAGATACATAATCAGTCAAGCAAACATTCTGTATGAATATTTTTCAGGCCCAGAATAATCATCCACTATTCATCCTGCCCAATACCCCTTTTTTTTCAATCTCCCTGCTCCCATAACCTCAGTAGTGGGACAATCACTGTGTCCTGTGCATGACATTAATGAGCCTGCTGGTACCATTGAAGCAGGACAGATATTTGCAGGTACCTAAATCAGGTTTAATGAACTATTAAATACAGAAGTATGAGCATGCACAAGACAGGAAGGAAAGAGTTGATTTATTTTGCAGTTATATTTTATGCTTCATGATAATTAATTTGTCAAGCAAATCTGCTATGATATATCATGGCACAGATGCTCGTTCTTAATAATGCTGCATATTTATATGGGAAGTTGACAATGCACACACTTGCTTTTGAAATAGCACTAATGAACAAGCAGACTCTAACAGCCAGTGGAGCTAAAGAAACAGTTGTACTCAGTTTACACAGTGCGCACAGACCAGTCTTGAAATAATACCTCCAGGATACTTTGCACTGACTGCCCATTTCCCTTCCTTCTCCTGACAGTCACCCAGTTACCAGGGGTGACTGCCTCCCTGTAGCTCCTATCCATCACTTCCTCAGTCTCCCGTTTGAGCCAAAGCTCATTAAGCTGCAGCTCCAGTTCCTTAACACATTCTCTGAGGAGCTGCACCTCAGTGCACCTGGTAGTGATGTAGTTATCTGGGAGGCTGGAGGTGTCCCACAGAATTCACACATCTCACACACAGAACAAAACACAGCCACTGGAGCCATTCTCACTTCACTAACTATGTCCTAACAGACGAGGAATTTTTTCTTCACCAAGCCAAAGGTTGTGCCAACGCAATGCAGATGACATTGAATTTTATCATTGATGTTATCATCAAGGATGTAAAGAGGAAGGGATCAGGAAGCTATAGGTTAATCATACAAACATTAGCCATTGAAAAGACTATCATAAGATAATCTGTTTGCATAATTCTATAAAAGGGAAATCATGTTCAACTAATTTTAAATAATCCTTTAAGAGTGTAACAAGCAGGATATATAAAGAACCAGGGACTATAATCACTGTCTTGCATGATGTGAAATTTGTTGTTTTGCGACAGCAATAAGTTGGAAAAATATAAAATTACCTTAATTTACCAAATAAATAATAATGCAAAAGAAAGCAAATAATGAAGTAATGTTCATGGACAGATCAGAAATCTGAATGGCAGAGGGGAAGAAGCTGTTCCTAAATCATTGAGTGTGGATCTTCAGGTTCCTATACCTCTTCCCCGATGGTAGTAATGAGAAGAGGGCATGTGGATGGTGAAGAAATGGATGCAGCCTTTTTGAGTCTCCATCTCTTGAAGATGTCCTCGATGGTTGAGAGAGTTTTGCCCATGATGGAGCTGATTGATTCTACAGGCCTTTGCAGCCTCCATACTAGACTGTGATGCAACCAGTAAGAATACTCTCCACCGTACATCTGTAGAAATTTGCTAGAGTCTTTGGTGGCATACCAGATCTCCTCAGAGAGCCAGTAGACGTAATATATTTGGATTTCCTGAAACACATTTGATAAGGTGCCACATAAACAATAACTGCACAAGGGTTTTGGTGTAAAATATTGGGATGGTTATGGGTTTACCTAACTAATGGAAAACAGAGTAGAGATAAATGGGTCATTTGTGGATTAGCAATTAGCAATTTGTACTCGGGGGACCATGGCTATCAGTAACTGACTTGACTGTTCACAATCAAATGACTTGGACAACAAATATTGTAGAACAAAGGGATCTGGGGGGGGGGGGGAAGGAGTCCTTGAAACACAAAAGGTTACCAGCACATAGTTAAATTAACTAGGAGGGCCCATGAAATGGTGGCCTTTATTTCAAGGGGTATGGCAGATAACAGTAGAGATGCTTTAACATGACTTTACAGGGTGATGGCAAGACTACAACTGGACAGTGAAGGACAGCTTTATTTTCCAGATTTAATTTGCATTACAGATCATGCAGAGAAGATCTGCATGGAAGAGAGGAATTACCCGGTTGATTCCTGGGATAGAGGTGTTGGCATGTAATGGGAGACTGAGCTGGGTTTGAACCTGTACTCATCAGAGTTTAGTAGAATGAGAAATGACGTTACTGAAGTATATCACATTCTGAGGGGGGAGGGGTTGATATAGTGGGGGTATGTAGAACCAGGGGCATAGTTTCAGAGTATGCGGGACACACAGACAGAGAGATGAGGAGGAATGTCTTCTCTGAGAAGGTTGTGACCCTTTGAAGTTTTCTAACCTGGGAAAATGTGCAGACATAGGCTGACAGAATGAGGGATCAAGTGAGAGAAGGGGAAAGTGGTCCTGAGGCCAGTCATGCTTATATTGAATAGTGGGGCTGGTTCAAGGAACTGGTCACTCTTGTTTCTTATGTTCTCATGTTTGCCTTCATTTGGAAGCCATAAGCCCATAAGACATAGGAAAAGAATTAAGCCTTTCAGCCCATCAAGTCTGTTCCACCATTTGATCATGGCTGATTTAGTTTCCCTGTCAACCCCATTCTTCTGCCTTCTCCCCATAATCTTTGACATCCTTACTAATCAAGAATCTATCAATCTCTGCTTTAAATATACCCAATGACTTGACTTTCACACACACTTGTGGCAATGAATTCCACAGATTCCCTATCCTCTGGTGAAAGAAATTCCTTTTAATCTCTGTTCTAAAGTGATATTCTGAGCCCATGCCCTTTGGTTCTAGACTCTCCCACTATTGAAAACATCCTCTCCACGTCCACTCTATCTGGGCCTTTCAATATTCAAAACCCCCACTCATACTTCTAAACAGTGAGTACAGGCCCAGAGCTTTCAAATGTTCTTCATATGTTAACTCCTTAATTCCTGGGATTATTGTCATAAACCTACTCTGAGCCCTGTCCAATTTCTTATATATGTAGCCCAAAACTGCTGACAATACTCCAGATGTGGTTTGTTCAATGCCTTATAAAGCCTAATTATGCTTTTATGTATATTCTAGTCCTCTCAAAATGAATGCTAATATTACATTTGCCTGCCTTACCTGCAAGTTAACCTTTAAGGAATCCTGCATTAGAACTCCCAAGTCCCATTGCACCTCTGATTTCTGAATCCGCTCCCCATTTGGAAAAGAGTCTACATTTTTATTCCTTCTACTGAAGTGTATGAGCATACACTTCCCTTCACTGTATTCCATCAGCCATTGCTTTGCACACTCTCCAAATCTGTCCAAGTCCTTCTAGACTCCCTGCTTCTTCAGCACTGCCTGGCCCTCCACATATCTTTGTAGCATCCACCAACTTGACCACAAAGTCATCAATTCCGTGATCCAGATCATTAGCATATAACATGGTAAGTAGTAGATCCACCACAGACCCATGTGGAACACCACTAGTCAATAGCAGCCAACCAGAAAAGTCCCCTTTTATTCCCACTCTTTGCCTCGTTCCAGTCAGCCGATCTTCTACCCATGTTAGTTTCTTTCCTGTAATACCATGAGCTTTTAAATTGTTTAGCGGTCTCATGTGTGGCATCTTGTCATAGGCCTTCTGAAAATCCAGGTAAACAACATCCATTGCTTCTCCTTTGTCTATCCTGCCTGTTCCTTCCTCAAAGAATTCCAACGGATTTGTCAGGCAAGACTTTCCCTTAAGGAAACCTTGCTGACTTCAGCCTATTTGAGTTGACTTCACTCAACTTCATCACCCCTACACGGAACTGTTCCTACAAACTATGGACTCACTTTCAAGGATTCTTCATCTCATGTTCTCCTTATTTATTGCTTATTTATTTAATATTATCATTTTTTTCCTTGTTGTATTTGTGCAGTTTATCATCCTTTGCACATTGGTTGTTTGTCCATTTTGTGTGCAGTTTTTCATTGATTCTATTTGTGTTTCATTGTATTTATTGTGAATACCCAGAAAAAAATTAATCTTGGGGTAGGATATGATGACATATATGTACTTTAATAATAATTTTACTTTTTACTTGGAACTATTTTTCCGTGTTTCTCCAGGAACCCTGAGACCTCATCCTCAATAATAGACTCTAACATCTTGATAACCACTGAAGTTAGGCTAACTGTCCTATAATTTCTTATCTTTTGCCTCCCTCTCTTTTTAAGAGTGGAGTGACATTTGCAATTTTCTAGTCCTCCAGAACCATTCCAGAAACTAGTGATTCTTTTAAGATCACTACTAATGTTTCCACAATCTCTTCAGCTACCTCTTTCAGAACCCTGGTGTGTAGTCCACCTGGCCCAGGTGACTTATTGACCTTCAGACCTTTCAGCTTCCCAAACATCTTCATAGTAATAGCAACTGCTGTCTCCTTCTTTCTCCTGACACTCAAATTTCTGGTATGCTGCTCGTGTCTTCCACAGTGAAGACTGATGCTGAATATTTATTCGGTTTGTCTGCTATTTCTTTGTTCCCCGTTACTACCTCTCCAGCATTATTTTCTAGTCCATTCTTGTCTCTCTTTTATGTTTTATATATCTGAAAATACTTTTAATATCCTTTTATATTATTGACTATCTTCCCTTCACATTTCATCTTTTCCCTCCATATTGCTTTTTTAGTTGCCTTCCATTGGTTTTGAAAGAGCTGGCTCCTGAGATATGGGAAGTGTCAATGGTCAATTATAGTCAGAGGATGGTGTTATACAGTGAGGGCAGGTTGGCAGAGGAGAATCACCAATGACCTGGAGTTTGACCTCAACCATATGCATGTACTGTCTACTTGATGACTGAGCTTGAAGTGACCTTGATTCAGGAGTGGAGGTGATGTGCATGAAAGAGCCTCCCTTCTTGTCTGCAGGTTAGCTCCACTACAGCAGAGAAGCTTGTTGGAGGTGAAACATCTCCTTCCCTTGCAAACACCCTCTGTTCTCCACATTGAAGCCAGTTTGCTATCCTTTCTCTGATTCTACAAAGGTGTATAAAATCATGACAAGGTGAATGCACTCAGTCTTTTTCTTGGAGTTGGGGAACTGGGAACTGCTGTGGGACAACAGTTTAGGGTGAAAGGGGAAATAGTAGAAAACTTGAGGGGCAAGTTTTTGTTGTGTTGTGGTGTGTGTGTGGAGTGAGTTGCTGGGGGTGGGGTCTGGTGGTTAAGGCAGGTACAATAAAAACTTTTGAGAGACAGTTGGACAAGGTACATGGAATGGAAGGAAATGTGCTAAACACTGGTAAATGGGACTAGCTTGGATAAGGTATCTTTGTTAGCATGGACCAGTTGGGCCGAAGGGCCTGGTTCTATGCTGTAGAACTGTATGACTAAAGAGTGAACAAAGTGTCTGGGTCTGCACAGAGATTAGGTCTGTTGCATACCTATTGATTAAAATGACAAAATACACCGTCGTATCACTTAAAGCAAGATGTCGATGAATTTCTGCAGACAGTTACATGAGAGATACATGCTCCATTGTCCCTCTGGATTGACAAAGACTTTTGTGAGGTTGAAAAGTTGCTGATGTTGCTCCTCTCTCAAAGTGAAGAAATGAATGTTTTAGTCATATAAGAGAGTGAGGAGGCTGGTGCTTGGGCAGCAGGTTAATCTATTCTGCACACTCAGCAATATTCAGAAGAACGAGCATCAGCAGATCCATATTAAATGAATGCCAGAGCTGCTGCTGATGATCACATCATTTTAACCCGCTGGTGTATTCAAGAATCTATGGTAGATTTTCAATTTTGTCTGCAAAAACACTAGAGTCTTTGTCGATAACATTCAAGCTCAAAATGTGCCACAGTTATGTATATTTTTGAAGGTGGTCTATTTCTCTGTTGGATCAACTGTTCTGTGTGGAAACTAGCAATGCACAGATGTTAATGAGTTCAAATATAAGTACCCATATGTTCTCTCTGAAGCAGTTTTGGATGCTACAAATGGCTGCAGTATCTGGACCAGCAAGAGTAAGGAATTAATCATTCTTCAGCATCTGATCAATATCAAGTAACCTTCACTGAAAAATGATCCATGGGTGAATGCAGAATCAGGCACAGCTGTGCAGCTCCTGCAGTTAAAAAAAGTATGCTAATGCTCACTCTCTGGCCTTATCCTTGAATAACAAACCATGATCATTTTATTGAGGTACCAAAGTTAGAAGCCACTGGTGGAACTGTCTCAACACAAATCAGTACCTTCACTAAAATCTTGGAAATCTATGGAAAAAGGCTATTCGACCTATTCCATCTATGCTGACAAATGCAAGTTGAATTTATTGTCAGGTGTACAAGTATGGTGAGATTCAGGTACAACGAAAAATTTGTTTGTAGCAGCATCACCAGTATGTTGGTACAGACAACAAACAGAATGTAAAGTGTACATAAATTATACCATACAGTGGGGAAAAGCTGTGCCTTAGTGCAAAAAAAAACAAAATACACAATCACAGACAAATCCATGATAACGCAAGAGGTGGTCCATAGTGTTCTTTTGCTGAGATAGGATTAGATCAGTTCAAGAACCCGGTGATTGTGGGAAAGTAGCTATTTCTGAACCTGGTGGTGTAGGCTTCAGACTTCTGCACTTCCTGCCTGATGGTAGCAGTGAGAAGAGGGCATGGTCCAGATGGTCGGGATCCTTCGTGATAGATGCCGTCTTCTTGAGGCAACACCTCCTGTATGTGCTGTCAATGGAGGAAGGGCTGCACTGAACTCTGGGTTAATCCAGTTTCCTAGTTCTTAGTCTGTGGACCAACAGCTCACGGGTATTTATTGATTTGACTTTATTACTTACATCCTTCATATATATGAGGTGTAAAAATCTTTATGTTATGTCTCCGTTCAAATGTGCAATGTGCAATTATAGTAATTTACAATAAATATTATGTACAACAGGAGAGTCAAATATAACAGAAATACAGTCGTGTCAGCATTAATTAATCAGTCTGATGGCCTGGTGGAAGAAGCTGTCCTGGAGCCTGTTGGTCCTGGCTTTTATGCTGTGGTACCATTTCCCAGGGTAGCAGCTGGAACAGTTTGTGGTTGGGGTGACTCAGGTCCACAATGACCCTTCAGGCCCTTTTTACACACCTGTCTTTGTCAATGTCCTGGATAGTGGGAAGTTCACATCTACAGATGCACTGGACTGTCCGCACCACTCTCCGCAGAGTCCTGAAATTGAGGGAAGTACAGTTCCCATACCAGACAGTGATGCAGCCAGTCAGGATGCTCTTAATCATACCCCTATAGAAAGTTCTTGGAATTTGGAGGGGCCATATCAAACTTCTTCAACCAGCTGAGGTGAAAGAGGTGCTGTTGTGCCTTTTTCACCACACAGCCGGTACGTACAAGCCATGTGAGATCCTCGGTGATTTGTATACTGAGGAACTTAAAGCTGTTCACCCTCTCAACCCCAGATCCATTGATGTCTATAGGAGTTAGCCTGTCTCTCTTCCTCCTGTAATCCACAACCAGCTCCTTTGTTTTTACAACATTGAGGGAGGGGTTGTTTTCTTGACACCACTGTGTCAGGGTGATGACTTCCTCCCTGTAGGCTGCCTCATTATTATTTGAGATTAGGCCAATGTGTAGTATCGTCAGCAAATTTAATTAGCATTAGTTTGTGTCAGTAAATACAATAAATAAAAGTTATAGTTAAATTCTATAGTTAAAGAATGATCTGCCTGGATGGCAACAAACAAATGTTTTTCACCATATCTCGTTTCACATGACAATAATAAATCAATTACCAATATCATTGCCAACTGAACAGTTATTTGAAGAAAATTACTTAGGCCAGTAAGATTTTATAGGCAGTGAAAAAAGGAGAACCTCCATATGATTATTTATTACCATAGTTTAATGTAGCAGATGTGAACAGCAGCATGGTGCACTGAGCCACAGCTGACACCATTTTTGCTACAGAATCAGAAAGTCAAAGGTTCAATTCGCAATCCAGAGTTTTATGCACAAAAACTAGGCTGACTCCCCAGTGCAATCCTGAGGGAGAGTTGCACTTAAGTGGTGCTGATTTTAAAGTGAGATTAATCCAAGGGTATATCCCGCTCCCTCAGGCAGGTATACATAATGGTAAAGCACTACAGTATTTCAAATAGCAGGGAAGTTCTGTGTTCTAGCTGACATTTACTAACCAGTCAACAACATCACATTGTTGCTGTCATATTAATGTTTTGTGAGAGCCTGCTGTGCAACAATGTGTCCACTGTGTTGCCTGCACAAGCACATTTCATTCCATGCCAAGTGCTTTGGAATAACCAGAGTATTTGCAAGTACTCACTAACTGAAACAAGTTGCTTCCTGTGAAATAGTACTATTAAGTGGTGACTGTTTATGTGCAACTCCAATGGGAATCATCAAATATTCCTGTTTAGGACTACTACAGCTGAAATCCACAGTCATATTTCAGTAAGCAGCATCGTTTCAAGGCATTCCAGTTTAAGATGGCACTGGTGAACCTCAGTGACTTCTGTCTGGTGGCTAACTAAACAAGGATAGCAACTAAATACTTTGTTAAGCACACTTTTTCTGGCAAATGACCATTGCAAGTAACATTCTGTAACTTCCCTTTGGACTTGGAAGACCATAGCAATTCAATGTGGCAGAACCGAGGCAAGGCAAGGCGGAGGGCTCATCACTGAGAGCATGGAAGAGCATGAAAGATCAGGCATAGACTGAATCAAAGCAACAGAACCTGTTGTTCAGACAGAGAGTGAAGCGCTAGGCCAGATTGAAAAGGTCAGGCTGTTGAGCCCAAGGCAAGGTACGGGCCGGTTCAGATCACTACTCGAAGCAGCAGTACCTGATGTTCAGATGGAGAGTTAAGCACCAGGCCAGATTGAAAAGGTTAAGGTGTCGGGGCCTAAGACGAATAAAATCTTTGTTCCACGATGTTTACTCAGTTTTGTGCTGAATTATGTATGAGTCTCAGTCTCGGACTCTCTTTGTGGACTTCAGTTCAGAAACACTACTTGCTTGTGTTTACTGTTTGCATGATGTTTTTTGCATTGCACTTTGGATGCTCGACAGTCTTTTTATAGGTTATTTTATTCTTTTATTTTCTTACGGGTATGATATGTTTTTTTAATCTCTGCACATTGGGTGTTAGACAGTTTTTTCATAGATATGGGTTTGGTTTTAGGTTTCTTTGTTCCATGGCTGCCTGTTAGATGAATCACAAGGTTGCATATTGTATACATACTTTGATAATAAATGTACTTTGAACTTTAGAAAATCTATCGATACTCAAAATTGACAAACCTCAGGTAGCACACTTGGCTCATGAGCATAGTTCCCTTTTAAGAAAATGAAAGAGGGGACATTGCACCAGTCTACAAGTACAATTGAAAAACAGAGGCCTTAAATTTCCACTCCCGACTATCTTGCTGGTGAATTGTAAAACTTCTGGAAAATGAAATTGAAGACCTCAAAAGGATATTAGGGGCTGCTGTGTAATCTGCTGTATGGAAACATGGCTCACACCAGCAATTTCGAACACAGCGTTGCAGCCTGATGAATTCACCATTCTCGGCAATGACAGGGCAGCTCAGTCTTTTAAGGGCAGCAGAGATGGAGTATGTTTTGTGATGAACTCATTGGGGTGCACAAACTTAGCCGTTCTGTCTCAGTCCTGCTCAGCCAACCTGGAACATCTAGCGGTCAAGTGCCATCCTTTTTATCTGCCGAGGGAGTTTTCTGCCATCATCTTGGAAGCAGTGTACATTCTACCTCAGGGCAATGTCAGACAGGCACTGGAGGGGCTGAGCAACGTAATCAGCAGGCACAAAACTGTGCACCCTGATGCCTTCCCTATCATTGCGGGAGATTTCAACCAGGCCAGCTTGAAGTCTCTGAACAACTACCACTAACACATCACCTGTGGAACCAGAGCAGCCAACACACTTGACCACTGTTACACCACTTTCAAGAAAGCTTACCATCCTATGTCCACACTTAGGGAAGTCCAATCACCTGACTGTACTCCCGTTCCCTGTGTTCCCCTGCCCTTGAACACATAACGATCAAATGCCAACTGTTTTATTTACCAAGAGGGTCCTCATCTGTGTTGCTGACCACCATTTTACATACCACCAGCAGCCAATTGTAATCAGGCACTTGGAATACTGCATAATGCCATCTCCAAACAAGAAACAGTCCATCCCGATGCATTTCAAATCATAATCGGGGACTTCAACCGGGCTCGTTTTAAGAAATCTCTGCCCAATTACCATCAGCATATAACCGGTAGCACCAGAGGTCCCAACACACTAGACCACTGCTAAAATATGATAAGAAATGCCTACTGTTCCATGCTGTTCCAGACTTCAATTATACCAGTGCCTAAGAAGAACATGGTAACCTGTCACAAGTGCTGCTATCATCTAGCACTACTTACATCCACAGTGATGAAGTGTTTTGAGAGGATGGTGATAAAACACATTGACTCCTGCCTGAGAAGCAGCCTGGATCCACTCCAGTTTGCCTACTGAAATGACAGGTCCACAGCAGATGCCATTTCATTGGCTCTACACACAATCCTAGAACATCTGGACAACAAAGATGCAAACATCAGAATGTTCTTTACTAATTAATAGGCTCCAAGAACTAGGTCTTGATACCTCCTTGTGCAACTGGATCCTCTATTTATTTCCTCACTTGCAGACCCTAGTCCCTAGTCGATTTAGATTGGCAACAACATCTCTTCCACAATCTCCATCAGCACAGGTATATCACAAGCCTGTGTCCTTTGCCTTCTGCTCTACTCACATTACACTTAAGACTGTGAGGCTAAGCACAGCCCCAATGTCATATTTAAGTTTTCTGACGACACCACTGTTGTGGGCTGAATCAAAGGTGGCGATGAATCAGCATATAAGATGGAGATTGAAAATCTGGCTGAGTCAAAGTCAAAGCACATCTATCATCAAAGTATTTATACTACATGCAACCTTGAGATTCATCTCTGTACAGGCAGCCACAAAACAAAGAAACTCAATAGAACCCATTAAAAAAGACTGTCAAACACCCAATGTGGAAAAAAAACAAATTGTGCAAACAACAAAAGCAAGCAAACAACTAAAGTTCATGAAAGTGAGTCCATAGCCACGTAATCAGTCATCACTGCGGTCTTAATTCAGCGCAAAAATGAGTAAACCTCACAGAACAGTGAGCTGAACCAGCTGTCCGTCACCTCCAGCCCCGACACCCCACCCTTTTCAATCTGGCCCAGCGCTTAACTTGTCCAAACCTTGGGCCTTTCCTTGTTCTCGGACCTGGACTCTGCTGCTTCAATATGTTCTTGGGCCTGGGCCCCGTTGCCTCCATTCAGCCTGTACCTGACCTTTTTGGCCCGGTGCTTAAATTGATCAAACCTTTTTTCCTCACTCTCAGGCCCCACTGTATCGACTCTGCCTCACTTCCACTTGCTTTGCCTCAGTTCTGCAGCATCGGATTGCTTCCAAGTCCACTCCAGCTATGGCCAAACATTGCCTCATTCCCCTCTCTCAGGCCTGGGACCCGCTGCTTCGATTCAGCCTGTACATGCTTCGCTGCAACTGTCCTGCACCTTCAAGACTTCAGTTCACATTGCAAAAATGCCAGGTGGTACAGGTGGCTCAAAAGGAAGTTACGGGCTACTGATTGCAGTGATTGTTTACCAGAAAGAGTGTGATTAATAATGTATTTAGTAGTTACCTTTGCTTTGTTTGCTACAGGCAAGGATTTACTGTGCTTCACCAACCTCCTACTAATATCAGAAAAACCAAAGAAGCTGATTAGTGACTTCAGGTAAAGGGAACCAGAGGTCCATGAGACAGTCATCATTGGGGGATCAGAAGTAATTTTAAATTCCTCAATGTTATCATTTCAGAGGACACATCCTGAGACCAGCACATAACTGCAATTATGAAGAAAGCACGACAGCGCTCTACTTCCTTAGAAGTTTGCAAAGATTCAGCATGACATCTAAAATTTTGACCAACTTCTATAGATGTATAGTAGAGAGTATATTAACTAGCTGCATTACAGACTGGAATGGAAACACCAATGCCCTTGAACAGAAAATCCTACTATAAGTAGTGGACATGGCCCAGTCCATCACAGGTAAAGCCCTCCCCACCACTGAGCACATCTACACAGAGCATTGTCACAGGAAAGCAGCATCCATCATCAGGGACCTTCATCACCCAGGACCTGCTCTCTTCTCATTGTTCCCATCAGGAAGAAGGTACAGGAGCCTCAGGACTCACACCATCAGGTTCAGAAACAGTTATTACACCTTCAGGCTCTTGAACCAGAGGGGATAACTTCACTTGTCCCATCACTGAACTGTTCCCACAGCCTATAGATTCACTTTCAAGGACCTTTCATTTCATGTTCTCAATATTTATTGCTTATTTATTTGTTTTTTTTTGTATTTGCACAGTTTGTTGTCTTTAGCACACTAGTTGTCTGCCTTGCTGGTTATGGTCTTATGGTTCCATTATGGCTATTGGATTTACTGAGCGTGCCCCCAAGAAAACGAATCCCAGGGTTGTATTGGGTGACATAAATGTACTTTGATAATAAATTTGCTTTGAACTTTGTACTTCTGTTCCCAGCGTATAGGCAGAGATTAAAGACTGCAGCACCAGTGGTGAGAACCAAGAAGGAGGAATGCTTTGAGTTGGTGGACTGAAAAACATTTAGGGATTCATCTTTGAGTCTGAATGAATACACCACCGTTGTTACTGACCTCATGAAGACCTGTGTAAATGAGTACGTGCCTTCGAGAACATACTGGACATACCCAAACCTAAAGCCATTGATGAACCAGGAGATTTGTAGTTTGCTGAGGGCTAGATCTGTGGCACTCAAGACCCGTGATTCAGAACAATATAAGAAATTCAGGTACAATCTATGGAAAGCTATTTTAAGAGTTTGCAAACAATTCTGATTGACGTTAGAGACAGAATCGGATGCACGTCAACTCTGGCAGGTTTTACAGGTCAATACTTCCTACAAAGTGAAATCTAATGCAATGAATGGCTGTGATGCTTCACTCCCAGATGAGCTCATCGCCTTTTATGCATCTTTTGAAATAGAGAATAAAACTACACCTGTGCGAAACTGCGCAGCATCTGGCAGCCCTGTGATCTCTGTCAGAACATCTATCAAGAGGGTGAACCCTTGCAATCCCTCAGGCCTTGATGGTAGGGCACTGCCAACCAACTGGAAGGGGTGTTCAAAGACATCTTCAATCTCTCATTGCTACAGTTGGAGGTTCCCACCTGTTAAATTTTGTAACTCCAAAACATAAAAACTAATTGAAAGCAAAACAAGAGAGCCAGAAATGTGAGTCTAACTTTGTTTGTTCACTTTAAGTGAGGCAGGCATGTTTCACGTGGTGGCATGATGATGTATGCTATTTGCAAACTTTTACAAATAACACGCAATACATCATATAAACAACAAAGAACGCTTAATCAAACAGTATATTTACAATATTACTCAAATATCACTGAAATATTAAATACACAACACCACCTGCTTCAAAAGGGTGACAATCAAGGTGCCCAAGAAGAGTAGGGTGAGCTGCCTCGATGTCTATCGGCCAGTGGCACTCATGTCTACTCTGATGAAGTGCTGTGAGAGGTTGGTCATGACTAGAATTAATTTCTACCTAAGCAAGGACCTGGACCCACTACAATTTGCCGATCACTGCAACAGGTCTACAGTGGATGCAATCTCACTGGCTCTCCACTTGGTCTTGGATCACCTGGACAATAGCAATACCTATGTCAGGCTGTTTATAGACTACAGTTTAGTATTGAACACAATCGTACCTCAGCTCTAATCACCAAGCTCCAACACCTGGCCTCTGTACCTCCCTCTATAACTGGATCCTTGACTTTTTCCACCATGAGCAGGAGACCACAGTTTGTGCAGATTGGAAATAACAAATAATTGTTAGTGATCCTTGCTGACAATCAACACTGGCACACCTCAAGTATGCATGCTTAGCCCACTGCTCTACTCTCTCTACACACACAATTGTGAGGCTAGGCAAACACCATCTATGAATTTACTGACAACACTTCTATTGTTAGCAGAATTTCAGATGGTGACAAGGAGGCGTACAGGAGCGAAATAGATCATAGATCAGCTGGTTGAGTGGTGTTGCAGCAACAACCTTGCATGCATCTTTAACCTTCCACTCAACATCAGTAAGACCAAAGAATTGATTGTGAATTTCAGGAAGGGGAAAGGGTGACCCTAAATTCATAGCTGTCAACATCTCTGAGGATCTATCCTGGGCCCAACATATTGATGCAATTACAAAGTAGGCAAGACAGTGGTTATATCTCATTAGGAGTTTCAGGAGAATTGGTATATCACCAAAGATGCTCGCAAATTTCTACAGATATACCATGGAGAGTATCCTAACTGTCTGCATCACTGTCTGGTATGGAAAAGCCACTGCACAGGATTGGAAGAAGCTGCAGAAAGTTGTAAACTCAGCCAGCTCCATCATGGGCACTAGCCTCACAGCATCCACAACATTTTCAAAAGGTGATGCCTCAAAAAAGCGGCATCCATCATTAAGGAGCCCATCACCTTGGGCATGCCTTCTTCTCATTGCAACTATCAGGGAGGAGATACAGGACCCTGAAGACACACACTCAACATTTCAGGAACAGCTCCTTCCCCTCTGCCATCATTGTCTGGTACTTTTTCCTTTCTTTTTGTGCTACTTAGTCAATTAATTTTTATAAATACTTATTATTGCAATTTATAGTTTTTATTATTACATATTACTATATACTGCTGCAACAAAGCAACAATTTTCACAACTTGTGTCAGTGATATTAAACCTAATTCTTGTTTCTAGAGCTTCACATTAAGAAAGAAGATGTGCATAATTATACAACATATTGAACACTGGAAGCTGCTATACTCATTGGAAATTGAATTCAAGTACAATTAATTCTATGGATGTGATAGAAGTCACATGCTCCAATGTGATAAAAGAATCTTACCACTCAATAGAGGCAAAGACAGTCTCCATGCCAACAGAGCCATTCATCTCCTAGCAACAGGATTGAAGAATCAGCAGTCCATTCTAATTAGTTTTGCAAGATGTAATCTGTGAGAGATGAGGTACATTAGGATTACTCACAGTGGGGTGCCTGATGTATTCTGGAACAATCAGTGAACAAAGACCACAGGAAAAATAATTTAATTGCTTGCCTTTGTTTTATTATCATACTAATATTAAAAAATTTGAGGGTCCATTTTATTCTTCATCAAAAACTACTGACAAATTTCAGACTGAATATGTCTAACATTTATAATTAACTTCACTTCATAAACTCAGAGTCAGCAACCATTAATCGGTACCAGCACAGGGAGGATCAGTGAACAGATTATACACCTTTTAAAATGAAAAATATAAAAGCAAGGTTTGCATTTCCATTGTGCCTTTCTGGTCATCATCGTGCACTTTAGGTACTGTTGTAATGCAGAAACTCACAACAAGAGGGACATTTAATACCACATTTTAAAGAGAGCACATCAATCACTGAAACTCATTAATAATTAAACTCATTGCACCATTTTGCATTGTCATGCTGAAATCTCTGGAGTGGGACAATCTCACAGTCCTCTGTTTCAAACAAGAATGCTACTCACTAACATGGCCGACACTGAAGAATAGGACTCACCTATTCTTCACTGGAGGCCTATGAGCCAGTTCTTATTAGGAGATTGGAGGTGAAGAGGGTCAGTAACTTTAAATTAGTAGACGTTACTATAACAGAGGATCTGTCTTGGGACCAGCATGTAAGTGCCATCACAAAGAAGACACAATCGTACCTCTACTTTCTTAGAAGTTGATGCAGATTAGAAAGTCATCTAAAACTTTGACAAACATCTATAGATGCACAGTGGTGAGTATCCTGATAGGTTGCATCATGGCCTTGTATAGAAACACCAATACCAGGAACAGAAAAGGCTCCAAAAATTGAAGAATCCAGTCTAGTACATCATCGGCAAAGCCCTTCTCACCATTAAGCATTTCCACAAAAAGTGCTGTTGCAGGAAAGCAGCATCCATCAACAAGGACCTCCACCACCCAGGCCATGCTGTCTTCTCACCACTACCATTGGACAGGAGCCTTAGGTCCCACATCACCAAGTTCAGGAATAGTTATTACCCTACAACAATCCTGAACCAGAGTGGATAACGTCACTCACAACAACACTGAACTGACTCCACAGCCTATAGACTTACTTTCAAGGACTGACCCTACAACTCATGTTCTCACTATTATTTATTTACTTTTTTATTTAGCACAATTTGAATTCTTTTGCACATTAATTTTTTTATTTGTCAGTCTTTGTTGTGTGTGGTTTTTCATAAATTCTCTTGTATTTCTTTATTTCCTGTAAATGCCTGCAAAAAACAAACTTCAAGGTAGCATATGGTGACATATATGTACTTTGATAATAAATTTACCTTTGACTTTTGACCTCCCCGGTGCATCAGTTGATGAATGCACCATTCAATATTACTCGAGAAGTAGAGGCCTAAAACTCAAACCGTTCTGCAGATATTGGAAATCTTGAGCAGCACACAACACAAAATGCTGGAGGAGCTCAGCATCTATAGAGGGAAATAACCAGTGGATGTTTCAGGCTGAGACCCTTCATCGAGACTGGAAAGGAAGGGGGCAGAAGCCAGAATAAGAAGGTGAGGGGAAGGAAAGGAGTACAAGTGGGCAGGTGATAGGTGGAAGCAGGTGAAGGGAAGCTGGATGGATGGGGGAGGGAGGATGAAGTGAGAAGCTAGAAGGTGACCGATAGAGCAGGTGAAGGGCTTAAAAAACAAGAAATCTGATTGGAGATGTTAGCATGGAAGAAAGGGAAAGAGGTGAGGAACCAGAGAGATGTGATAGGCAGGTGAGGAGAAGGGGGAAGAGACCTGAAAGCTGCTTTTGAGTTACCTTTACAATAGGAAAGCCACTGTGGTCTCTTCAAACTAAGAGAAATCAATCCTGGTTTTGATTTCTCCTCCAGTGACTCCTGTTGGAAACTATACATGAATATCAAATGTGTCTATCATTTGAGCTGGTTCCGATGCTACCTATGGTTGCCAACACTTCCCTCTTAAATGAGACAAGAATAGCAAGCACTGGAGTGATGGGTGAATGAGACTTCACTGAGTTAAGATAAAAGCAGCAGGGTTTAAGATGTCCAAATATAAATTTGTTGACATCTAATTTCAGAACTCTGAGGATTAGTTTTATCTCACTTATCTGCATTGCCTCCTGATTCACTTAACATTATAATTCACACATTCAAATCCTTCCATCGTCTTGTCTCTCAATACCTCCATTGTCTCTTGTAGTCCAACAACAAAATGTGAGATCTAAATTTCTCTAACTGGCCTTGAAAGCTCCTTCCACTTTCTTCACTCCCAGCCCCCACCCCACCTCACCCACACCACAATGACTTCTGCAATCGAAGCTCTGGAATCACTTCCCTAAACATCGAGGCTCTCATCTCTCCTTCATTAAGACCCTCTTTATCAATTCTTTGAAAAAACTATAGCCATGTCTCTTAAAGTCTCATTTAACTTGGTGACAATGTGGTGTATTTTATCAAGAGGCATTATATAAACATAACCTCCTCCCTCAGCTCCCATAGTAACCTGGCATACATCTCATCCGGTCCCGGAGACTTATCCAATTTGATGCTTTCCAAAAACTCCAGCACACCCTCTTTCTTAATGTCTATATGCTCAAGCTTTTCAATCCACTGTAAGTATTCCCTACAATCGCCAAGATCCTTTTCTGTATTGAATACTGAAGCAAAGTATTCATTAAGTACCTCTGTTCTCCCTTCCGGTTTCATACACCTTTCCACTGTCACACTTGATTGGTCCCATTGTCTCATGTCTTATCCTCTTGCTCTTCACATACGTGTAGAATACCTCGAAGTTTTCTTTAATCTTGTTGCCAAGGCCTTCTCATGGCACCTTCTAGCTCTCCTAATTTCATTCTTAAACTCCTTCCTGCTAGCCTTATAATCTTCTAGATCTCTATCATTACCTAGTTTTTTGAACTTTCGTAAGCTCTTCTTTTCTTCTTGACTAGATTTTCAACAGCCTTTGTACACCATGGTTCTTGTACCCTACCATCCTTTCCCTGTCTCATTTCCCTGTCTATGAAGAACTCCACGCAAATATCCCCTGAACATTTGACACATTTCTTCCGTACATTTCCTTGAGAACATCTGTTTCCAATTTATGCTTCCAAGTTCCTGCCTGATAGATTCATATTTCCCCTTACTCCAATTAAACGCTTTCCTAATTTGCCTGTTCCTAACCCTCTCCAGTGCTATGGTAAAGGAGATAGAATTGTGATCACTATCTCCAAAAGGTTCTCTCACTGAGAGACCTGACACCTGACCAGGTGTCATTTCCCAATACCAGATCAAGTACAGCCTCTCCTCTTGTAGGCTTATCTATATATTGTGTCAAGAAACCTTCCTGAACACACCTAACAAACTCCACTCCATCGGGGAGTGGAGTTCCAGGGAGATGACAATCAATATTTGGGAAATTAAAATCTCCCACCACAACAACTCTGTTATTATTACACCTTTCCAGAATCTGTCTCCCTATCTGCTCCTCAATGTCCCTGTTACTATTGGGAGATCTATAAAAAACATCCAGTAGAGTTATTGACCCCCTTCCTGTTTCTAACTTCCACCCACAGAGACTCTGTAGACAAAGCCTCCATGACTTCCTCCTGAGCATCTCTGAGGATCTAACCTGGTCCCAACATATCGATGCAGTTATAAAGAAAGCAAGACAGCAGCTATACTTTATTAGGAGTTTGAAGAGATTTGGCATGTCAACAATACACTCAAAAACGACTATAGGTGTACCGTGGAGAGCATTCTGACAGGCTGCATCACTGTCTGGTATGGCGAAGCTACTGCGCAGGACCGAAAGAACCTGCAGAAGGCTGTAAATCTAATCGGCTCCATCTTGGGTACTAGCCTACAAAGTACCCAGAACATCTTCAGGGAGTGGTGTCTCAGAAAGGCAGCGTCCATTATTAAGGACCTCCAGCACCCAGGGCATGCCCTTGTCTCATTGTTACCATCCGGTAGGAGGTACAGAAGCCTGAAGGCACACACTCAGCGATTCAGGAACAGCTCCTTCCCCTCTGCCATCCAATTCTGAAATGGACATTGAACCCTTGGACACTACCTCACTTTTTTTTAGTATATAATATTTCTGTTTTTGCACAATTTTTAATCTATTCAATATATGCATACTGTAGAAAGTATACTGAATATTTATTTTTTCTTCTTCTACATTTTGTATTGCATTGAACTGCTGTTACTAAGTTAACATATTACATGTCACAGGCCAGTGATAATAAACCTGGTTCTGACTTTGCACTAAAATTGACTTTTTTTCATTCCAATTACGTCCTTTCTTCAAAAAAAAAACCATTGTGTATACTTTATGTTTTGTTATGGTGCGAAAATGACAAGGTTGTTGTCACAGGGGGCTTCAATTTCCCTAATATTAATTGGCATCTCCCTAGTGCAAAAGGTTTAAATGGGATAGAACTTATTAGATGTGTTCAGGAAGGATTCCTGACTCAAGATGAGAGGCCATACTGGGTCTGGTACCAGGAAATGAACCTGGTCAGCTGACATATCTCTTGGCAGGTGAGCATTTCAGAGACAGGGACCACAACTCCCTGGCTTTTACCATAGCTATAGAGTGGGATAGGAGCAGATGTTATGGGTGAGTGCTTAATTGATGGAATGCAAATTATAATACTATGAGGCAGGGACTTGGGAGTGTAAATTTGGAACAGATGTACTCAGGGAAACATACAATGGAAATGTGGAGGTTGTTATGGAGCACTGCCGTGGATTCTGGATAGGTTTGAAGCAGAGAAAGAATGGCAGGGTGAAATAACCATAGTTGATGAGACAAGTGGAACATTTAGTCAAGAGGAAAGTTAGAAGCAAGGTTTAGGAATTAGACAGGGCTCTAGAGAATTACAAGGTAGACAGGAAGGAGTTGAAGAATAAATTTAGGAGAGCCAGAAGAGGACATGAGAAGATATTGATAAGTAGCATTAAGAAAAACCTTAAGGCATTTTGCACATATGTGAAGAACAGTGGGAAGAATAGAGTGAGAGTTGGACTGATCATGGACATAAGTGGAAACATGTGCCTGGAGTCAGAGGAGGTAGGAAAGTTCCTTAATTAATACTTTGCTTCAGTATTCATCAGTAAAAGGAACAAGCTGATATGCTAGAATATGTCAACGCTTAAGGAAGTGCTGGAACTTCTGAAAAATATTTGGATAGATACCTCCTCAGGAACAGACAGGATATACCCAGGTTACTGCAGGAAGTGAGGGAAAAGGTTATTTCATCTTTGGCAATGATCTTTATGTCCTCACTGGCCACAGCAGTAGTACCAGATGAATGAAGGGTGGCAAATGTTATTCCTTTGTTCAAGAAAGGGACTAGGGATAAGTCTGGGAATTATAGACCAGTGAGTCTTTTGTGAGTGATGGGCAAATTATCGGCAAAGATTCTTAGAGACAGGGTTTGAAAAAGCAGAGCCTCATTATGGATGATCAGTATGGCTTTATGAAGGGCAGATCATGTCTCATGAGCTAGATTCTTTGAGGATTTGACAAAGCACATTGATGAAGATAGAACAGTGGATGTGATGTGTATGGATTTTAGTAAAGCATTTGATAAGGTTCCCCATGGTAGGCTCATTCAGAAAGTCAGGAGGAATGGGGTCCAAGGAAACGTGGCCACATGGACTCAGAATTGGCATGCCCATAGAAGACAGAGGGTGGTAATTTATGGAAAGCATTCTGCCTGGAGGTCGGTAACCAGTAGTACTCCACAGAGATCTGTTCTGGAACCCCTGATCTTTGTGACTTTTATAAATGACTTAGATGATTAAGTGGAAGGTGGGTTAGTAAATTTGCAGATAATATGAAATTTGGTAGAGTGCTGGATAGTGTAGAGGTGTAGTAAGTTACAACAGCGCATTGTTAGGATGCAGAGCTAGGCTGAGATGTGGCAAATGGAGTTCAACCCAGAAAGGTGTGAAGTGATTCACTTTAGAAGGTCGAATTTGAAAACAAGATACAGGTCTAGTGGCAAGATTCTTCGCAGTGTGGAGAAAAAAGAGGGATCTATGGTCCATGTCAATAGATCCCTCAAAGTTGACATGCAAGTTGAAAGGGTAGCTAAGAAGGTGTATGGTGCATTAGCCTTCATTAGTCAGGGGATTGAGTTCAAGAACCGCGAGGTAACATTGCAGCTCTATAAAACTCTGGTTAGACCACATTTGGAATATTTGTTTGTTTTCTCTCTCTCTCTCTGCCCATCACTCTGCCTGTTCTCCATCTCCCTCTGGTGCTCCCCCCTCCCCCTTTTTTTCTCCCGAGGCCTCCCGTCCCATGATCCTTTCCCTTCTCCAGCTCGGTATCACTTTCGCCAATCACCTTTCCAGCTCTTAACTTCATCCCACCCCCTCCAGTCTTCTCCTATCATTTCACATTTTCCCCTCCCCCCACTACTTTCGAATCTCTTAGTATCTTTCCTTTCAGTTAGTCCTGATGAAGGGTCTCAGCCCAAAACGTCGACAGTGCTTCTCCTTATGGATGCTGCCTGGCCTGCTGTGTTCCACCAGCATTTTGTGTGTGTTGTTTGGAATATTGTGTTCAGTTCCGGTTGCCTCATTATAGGAAGGATATGGAAGCTTTAGCGAGGGTTCAGAGGAGATTCACTGGGATGGCACCTGGATTATACAGTACGTTTTATGAGGATAGGTTGAGCGAGCTAGGGCTTTTTCTTTGAAGAAACAGAGGATGACAGTTGACTTGATGGGGTGTACAAGATAATAAGCGGCATAGACTGGATAGTCAGAGATTTTTCCAGGGTGGATATGATTAATATGAGGGGTATAATTTTAAGGTGATTGGAGGAAAGTAAGGGGGGAGGGATGCCAGAGTTAAGATTTTTTACACAGAATGGTGAATGTGAGGAAGGATTATGGAAGAATGGAGGGTTATGTGGCAGGGAAGGTTTAGATTGATCTTAGAGTAGGTTAAAAGGTTGGCACAACATTGTCGGCTAAAGAGTCTATACCGTGCTGTACTGTTTTATATACTCTGTTTTTCATCTGAAAGCTGCTTATCTGATGCTATGTGCCTATAACAATGCTGCCATTAAGCTTTTCATTGCACCTATGCATACATGTATTTGTGCACATGACAATAAATTCAAGTTTTGACTTTTATTGTGAGGAAATTATTTCACAGCACTTAGTTAACAATTCTACAGGCGTGCAGGTAGAGGAAAATCAATACAACTTTATGTTGTAATTGTCTGGTCTACATTATGCAGCTAACAGAAACAATCACAGTCATATTCAGTTGATCACTATATAGTTTTAGTGTTATGGTGGCGTAGATGTCAAATGTATGTTTTTTTATGGCAAATAGCTTCAAATCTATTTGAAATATTTGTATGAATCCAAAGCTACCACAGGATTTGAATGTTTTGCATTCTGTTCATACACACATGTATATTTAGATAGATATATAGAGGGAAAGAATCCATGAAAATGGTGCAAATTCGAGAAGAAATCCCTACCTCAAATGTCCCTAAAACAGTAATTTTACTGCGGAGAATTTCCTGTTCAATGTCCTGGCTCCTCCACAATGCTTACTCGAGCAACGACAACTTACTCCACAAACTCCTGCCCTCAAGACAGGAGGGGTAAAGGTAGAAAATCTGAAAAAAAAATCACTGCAGTATGAATCACATGGTATAATACCACTGCAGTACTAGTCACATGGGTCTCGGGAGCCGCCCATCCTTTTGAACCAACAATACCTTTTTCAATACATAAAAACGCTAACTGTGTGTATATGAAATAGTAACGTAAATTATATTTCCACTTGAGGCAGATGCAGTCAGTGGCTGTTGCAATTTAAAAAGGCTTTCATCCTTCGTAACACTGCCCTTGGTAATCCATGCACAATCGTTCAGACGTAATTCATATTTAGACCTGAATGTTTCTTAAAAGCCACAGTCAGTTTTATGTCGTTTTATAGCACTAAGTTTATACTTAAAATACATGAAATTCAGTGTTAATTTCTGCAGTGAATTATGATACCTTTGGATAGTAAAGAATATATCTGGAAATTATACCATTTTTGTATATAGCCTGGCAAAATCAGAAAGATTTGTTTAACTTTATCATAAATTATACAGGCAATACATCCACAAAAGGCTGCCTTTCAAGTTCGACCCCAAGAATACACAGGGAGCTCTGACAGTTTGTATCATAAAATAAAACCGATTATAAAGAAAGGGCCACATTTGATTTCTCCCGCTAAAGGCAATATTCGTTTTGAAGCTGACAGGGTGTGGTAGGGGCAGAGAAGCGCTGCGTAACATAAAGGCAGCGCTGGGTCCACCCAGGAATAAATTGCAATGTGCAGAATATTCCTACTACATTGCGAGGAATACAAACCTTGCTTCGTTATAACAGAAACAAAGGGCCAATGTAGCCTACACCACTGGTGTTGAAGTTACCTGTAAATATCACATCACTTTTAAATTTAGATTATAGGAAACCAATGCTGGTCCTGAGTTATCAGTCTAACAATGTGTAATTTACGCATTGGGAGGGGAAAGTTTATTGTTACAAAAATGTAAAAGTAATTTCATTTAAAGTGGCAATCCTAACCAATTCTAAAGGCCAGAAAATGACTTAATCGTAAATTTTTAAGTATATGGATTGTTTCCTCGATCTGATGAACAGCTAAATATGTTTTCGAATTATCACGAAACAATGAATAGCACATATATTGGATTTATGTTTACAGATCAAAATATTTGCAGATTCATATGACAACCGAAAATATTCTTAAATATTCTTATATTTTAAAAATCTCAGTCTTACACCATTTTTGCTCTTCTAATTTTATGTTTTATCAAATCTGAGCCTTTGTTAGAAACTGCAAGTAATCAAGGCATTTAACTTATTCTGCTGCGTTCGTCCAATCAAGACATGCAAATCGCATAACGGAGGATGTATCCTCCTATCAGCGAGTCAGCATTGTGGTGGTTCCCCATCACTCAACCTTACATCCTCCAATGAGAGCCCAGGTTCTGGAGTCTGGCCTTAGTATAAGAACATGTCTCTCTCGCCTGTATTGTAGGTTCTTTCTTACGACGACCCGTAAAAGTCGCGCTGTAGGAAGAAGTTTCGCAAGCCTTCTCTTTATTCCATTTGCTTTGTCTACGACCAAGGACCAGGCATCATGGTAAGATGCTTTTTAATGCAAAAGAGCTTTTTATCTCAGTACAGCAACCTACACATCTCAATTTGACTTTGTAGTAAGTATTTTTTATTCCTAGTGCTGTAAGAAAGTTTAGGTAATCTGTAATACCCTAGGCAAATCCAATGTATTAAATATGAACATTAAAGGGTACCTAGGTAAGTTCATGAAAGGGGTAGAGAGATGAGGTGGATAATGTTGGGTTAAATAGCCCTTTTGTGTTTATTTAAGTAGGCAACACTAAAATCAAAGTACAAAGGGGAGTGTATATTTACGCTATTCACAAACAAAGCCACTTCATTATGGGTTCAGAAAAAACACTTGGGCAATTGGACCCTCCGTAAAGTATTTCTCAGATCAATGAAGCTTGTGTCTGAAATAATGCATAGATTTCTAGCACAATAGGGAGTGGTTACAAGTACAGGATGTAAACTTAATTGTCAGCTTTCCCCTTCAAAATACTTGGCTTTGTCGGGAAACAGTAAGACTTCCAGTTACTTTATTTCCTCCAGTGCTTTGTCTATCATAACTGCTAAAATAACGTCTGATCCATTCCCAGGCGAAATCATTGTAAATCCGATTACTTGCGTCAGTTTGGGCATGCGTGGGACAAAGCCAGCGTCAAACTAGGTCACTGAAAAATTTAGATTTTAAAGAATCGACGTGCAGGGTTTAAATTCGGCGTCTGTATTGGTAGCTGAAATAATTCCTGTTTTGGGGAAAACTATTGGAAAGGGGCAATAATATCAGTTTAAGTTCCAAGTGTCTGGTTAACAATGGGATATTCAGACATCCCACAGTAGGTGGAGGCACTCTGCACTGCAGTGTAGCCCCACCCAAATTCAGCATCAGAATCAGTGACTTCCAGCAACTCATGAATATTAGTGTTGAACTGAATAGCACTGCTGAGCTACCCTCAGGCCAACGGATGTGTTTTTCTTCAGGAATAGGGTTTTCAAACAGTTCTAGATTTGGAGCACAGACGTTTGAGACATTGAATGGGTTCTGCAAAAGTTATTAGTCCTACTGAAATCACTTTCCTTTTTAACGGTGTGAGCTGGGCAATTGAAAATTTGTACTCTCCTCCAGAGGAGGATGTCAATTGAGAATTTGAAATTTAAGTCTCAGTCATAGTTTTATAAGATCAATTTATTTAATGTGAACATTAAAATAGAATAATGAACACTTACACTTTTTCTTTGTGCAAAATTGAGATAGTTGCCAAATTAGAATTCTCTTTCTGGCCACATGATTGCATCAACTATGATTGTGGGACCTCATTTGAATATCTTGTAGAAACCTACAAGCATAATCCCTGACCACTGTCCATGGGGAAATGACTCCCAACACAGCTACTGACTGGTCTTGGAACCTGTTTAACCCTGACTCATTTTTGTACTTTAAATCAGGACTTTGCATAAGTAGACTGATTTCCCAATTGGATATAACAATGTTGGAGCAGCAGTGGACTGCCCTAACACTTGTGCTTGTAGAACAAATGTAGTGATGAATGATCATTGAAATAATTGAAGGAAACCATTCAAGTTGCTGATCACACCTTTTATTTCTTAACAGCGTGAGTGTATCAGTATCCACGTTGGCCAGGCTGGTGTCCAGATTGGCAATGCCTGCTGGGAGCTGTACTGCTTGGAACATGGCATCCAGCCTGATGGCCAAATGCCCAGTGACAAGACCATTGGAGGTGGAGATGATTCCTTCAACACTTTCTTCAGTGAGACAGGAGCAGGAAAGCATGTTCCCCGAGCTGTGTTTGTAGACCTGGAACCAACCGTGATAGGTAGGTGCTGCTTGCTTATTCCATCATTCCTATTCATTTAATAATGTGTGACTGAGACTGAAAAAACCTTGCTTCCTCTGCAGATGAGGTTCGTACTGGTACTTACCGCCAGCTCTTCCATCCTGAGCAACTCATTACTGGGAAAGAAGATGCAGCCAATAACTATGCCCGTGGCCATTACACAATTGGCAAGGAGATCATTGACCTGGTTCTGGACAGAGTTCGTAAACTAGTAAGTACATTCTATCCTTGAGGATAGCAGATCAATGCAAACTCTTTTATGCAGCTGGTCATTGCTGTTTACCTTCTATCTAAATGTGCCCTTGTCTTCCACAGGCTGACCAATGCACAGGTCTCCAGGGCTTCCTGGTCTTCCACAGCTTCGGTGGTGGCACTGGCTCTGGCTTTACATCCTTGCTGATGGAGCGCCTGTCAGTTGACTATGGCAAGAAATCCAAGCTTGAATTCTCCATCTACCCAGCTCCCCAAGTGTCAACAGCTGTAGTAGAGCCCTACAACTCCATCCTAACCACCCACACTACCCTGGAGCACTCAGATTGTGCTTTCATGGTTGACAATGAAGCCATCTATGACATCTGTCGCAGAAACCTTGACATTGACCGACCCACTTACACCAATCTGAACAGATTAATAGGCCAGATAGTGTCCTCCATCACTGCCTCCCTCCGCTTTGATGGTGCCCTGAATGTTGATCTGACAGAGTTCCAGACCAACTTGGTGCCATATCCCCGTATCCACTTCCCATTGGCCACCTATGCCCCAGTTATCTCTGCTGAGAAAGCATACCATGAGCAGCTTTCAGTATCTGAGATCACCAATGCTTGCTTTGAGCCAGCTAACCAGATGGTCAAATGTGACCCTCGCCATGGCAAGTACATGGCCTGCTGCCTCCTTTATCGTGGTGATGTTGTGCCAAAAGATGTCAATGCAGCCATTGCTACTATCAAAACCAAACGTACCATCCAGTTTGTGGATTGGTGTCCAACTGGTTTCAAGGTTGGCATCAACTACCAGCCTCCCACTGTGGTCCCTGGAGGTGACCTGGCTAAAGTACAGCGTGCTGTGTGCATGTTGAGCAACACCACAGCTATTGCTGAAGCCTGGGCTCGCCTGGACCACAAGTTTGATCTGATGTATGCCAAGCGTGCCTTTGTTCATTGGTATGTTGGTGAGGGTATGGAGGAAGGAGAATTCTCAGAAGCTCGTGAAGATATGGCTGCTCTGGAGAAGGATTATGAAGAAGTGGGTGTTGATTCAGTGGAGGGAGAAGGGGAAGAGGAAGGAGAGGAATATTAAAACATGGTGCTGCTGTAACAGGGAACAAAGACAAATGTAAGAAACTGTGGGTTAAACATAATTGTCAAGATTGACCAATGAAGTGAAGTCCTTTGCTACATGACTCCCATTGTTTAATCAACTTTAAATTTTTCAACATTCCATATTTATTTTTAAGTCTGTTTGTAAACTTGTTCTTTCTGTGGTGAACTATACGGTACTCACATGTCAAGCATCCTTTATTGACTTCATCTGGCTTTGGGTCAAGGGATGCCATTTGTATTTAAGTTTTGATTTGCATCTGTTATCTTTAGCAATGTCTTTCAAGAAATTGCAGTATAGCCCTGTGAAGAAAAAATTGGACTTTGTTGCAAAACTAACTCACATGTTGTCTTTATTGCTTTATCAATAAATAAGATCCCTGTCTTTAATCTGTCTGCATTTGATTACCACTTTTGTGAACACATCAAACTCTCACCTAAAACCATCTGCAGCTGGGACACTAAGTGGATCTTTTATTATTGGGGGAGGGGCTTAAAATTGCACTTGCACGCACTATATCAGATAACAAAATGAACCAAGATGCTTTATCAAATCTTTGACATTAACACAAGTTTTTTTTTCTTTGGGTAGTTATTTGAAAGGGTGGTAGATTAGGAGTTTAAATGCTCTCCTAAGAAGATGAGAATAAGGTTTTGGTAACTCAACAGAATGGGAGGAATGGAACATGTGTAGTTTTAGACATTCAAGGAGTCAGTACTGAGGTGACATGTAATCAGAAGCAGTGCAATCAAAATGAGCTGAAGCATTACATGCCATCCTTAAGGGTGGAGTAAACTTGAATGACTCAATTTTTCTTGGTAAATAATATAAGAATTTTCTAGGTAATTTAAACTTGTATTCATTGTCTATAGATTGACATAAGGAAAGAATATTCTATAAATGGACTTGGAGGATATATGGTTAGTCCAACATATTGATGCAAATATGAAGGCAGGCACACCAGTAGCTCCTGTTAGGAGTTTGAGGAGATCTGGTATGTCACCAGATTCTTGCAAGCACCTTCTGACTGGTTGTAACACACTGACTGGAATCTCCAATGCCCAGGCTTGAGAGAAGCTGCAGTGATTTGTAAACTCCACCAGCTGTCAAAGGCATATGATCCTCCACCGTATGGAGGTCATTTTGAAGTGATTGCAACCTCAAGAAGGTGGCATCCTTCACCAAGGACTCCCACCATTCCTCTTATTGCTACCATTGTAGAAGAAGTACAGGAGCCTGAAGACCCACATTTAACAATTTAGGAACAGTTTCTATCCCTCTAGTATCAGATTCCTGCATGGTCCATGAACAATTTTTTTGTCATTTATAGTCATTTTTGTGTCTTTGTACTGCTGCCTCAAAACAACAAATTTCATGACAATCTCAATGATAAATAAGTGATTCTGGATCTGATTTTTCAGTTGAGCCAAGGAAATGGAAAAGTCAATGCATCTAATAAATCTGAAAATAGAAACCTTAAGCCTGGAAGTTAAAAAGTGTACAATATTTAGGGCTTGAACCAAAACTTCACTCAACTTAGATATGTAAATGTTCCTTGTTAACTAGTAACAAAGCTTTGTTTTCAATGATCTTCTGAACTGATCAGTCAGTCCAGCCAAAGGCATATGATAGTTGACATCAATATTCTTGAGGGAGAGGGTAAACAATAGGATGCCCACATCTGTTCCCTATTCAATAGTCTGATGGTTTTTGCAATGGTGCTCTGCTAAATAGATGAAGAATTTGAAAGCCCCATAAACCAATTTGGTAAGATGTCTTTTATTGGAAGAGGGTTATGGAATAGTAACTCTAATGTTGAAGATGAAAATCAGTCACCTTAAATCCAATTATCACCAACTGCTGCTTTGTAGTAAATGGTAAACAACTGCTGGATTTCAGGTAAGGCATCCAATGTACATAAGCTACAGTTGGTATTATGTTGCAACATATTGGTAACCAACCATAGCCAGCTTCTTTCTCTCTGCTTCAGAAACTCATGCAGGACAGTGTTTTTGAGTTAAACGAAGCTTTTAAACCTCCTTGACTCCATTATCCCAGTTCCTGTCTGTTGCTCTCAGCCTGAAACTCCTTTGTGTCATTACTGTGCTCCTTTAAATAGTGGACATGAAATTGTGTCATATGGCTTCTTACCATGTCTACTGATGCTGATTCATTAGGAAAACAGGAAATCATTTGGGTCATAAAGCCATTGCCAACCTGCATCGACAAAGTATCAGTATTCACGTCTGAAATGATTGCTATTATTTTAGCCTTGGAATGGATTGAAGAAGTACACCCTGGTTATGTATGTACTTCTGTGATATGATTCGTTCTCTATTAAAAGAGGTATTTTAAATTGTAGGCCAGACATTCTTCTCGAGATCAGACAGCATCTGTTAAGACTGCAAGGTCTCAGCTTGTGTATCCATTTATGGGTCTCTGCCCATGCTGGGGTTGAAGGAAACGAGGTGGCATACATTCTAGCTAAGCAATCACTTGGAATCAAGGATGTAAATGTACTGATGCCATTGCATAAAGAGGAGGTGAAAACTATAATTAAAATGTCTATTCCATAACTGTTGGGATATGGTGTTTTGAGCAGCAGCCAATCGGACATCACAAGCGTGAGCGGACAAAGCTCGCTCTGGCTTGCTGATTTGATTAGAAAAGACAATGACTTGCACCAGTTTGGTATTTTGAGCAGCGTCCAATCAGCGTTTGAGATTGATTGGCAAGAACAAATTAAAATAAGGCAGGGGCAAGCGGAGTGGTCAGAGCTTGAGTGGGGATTTTTGAGGCTTTGGGCTCTTTTGAGGCTTCAATCAGAGAAGGCAAAATAGCTGTAGGTGGAATTTTTTTAGTTCCCCACATTTTATTGTTTTTCCTTCTTTTTTATTTGCTCAATTAGAACAGCAGAGATGCCAGGTTGGATAGTGGGATGCTTCTCTTGCAGGATGTGGGAAGGCAAGGAGACCTCCAGTGTTTTGACGACTACATCTGCAAGAAGTGTATTCAGCTGCAGCTTCTAACACGCCAGGTTAAAGAGTTGGAGCTAGAACTGGATGAACTTTGGATCATTCCAGTGACTGAGAGGTTGATAGATAGGACATATAGAGAGGTACTGCAGTTACACCCAAGATGCAGGACACAGGAAGTTAGGTGACAGACTAGAAGGGGAAAGGGGTTAAACAGCTAGTGCAGAGTACCCCCCCTCAGCAACATGTATGGGATACTGTTTTGGGGATGACCAAGCAGGTAAAGTCACAGAGGTCAGGTCTGCCACTGAGTCTGGCTCTGTGACTCAGAACAGAAGGGGGGAGAAGAGGCATTCGTTAGGGGAACAGAAAGGAGGTTCTGTGGACAAGAACGAGGTTCCTAGATAGAATGTTGCCTTCCAGGTGCCAAGGTCAGGAACATCTCGGATCGAGTCCTCAGTATTCTTAAATGGGAAGTGTAAGAGCTATTACACAGATTTTGGTCACCTTGGTTTTGGAAAGATATCATCAAGTTGGAAAGAGTACAGAGATTTACAAGAATGTTGCCAGGAGTTAAGGAACTGTGTTTATGAGACAGTTTTGGCAGACTAGGACTTTATTACTTGGAGTGTAGGAGAATGAGGAATAAAATCATGAGGGGCATAGATAGAATGAATGCATCGTCATTTTTGCAGGAGGGGGAAATCAAAAACTAGAGGATGTAGGCTTATGAGCGGGCAGAGACTTAAAAGGGATCTGACAGACCAGTTCTTTACTCAGAGGGTGGAATGAGCTGCCAGAGGAAGTGGTTGACATAGGTACAATAACATTTTTAAAAAGTTAAACATGTACATAAATGGGAAAGGTTTAGCTTAAGAGGGATATGGGCCAAATGTGGGAAATGGGATGAGCTCAGATGGGCATCTGGGTCAGCTTGGATGAGTTTGGCCAAAGGGCCTGTTTCTGTGCTGCAATAATCTGTGATTTCAAGGCATTTAACTTTGATGTCATGTTGGTAACTCTTTGATTCATAAGGGTTGTCTGACATTCTGGCCTGTCCTTATTTGTGTCTCCTGGTCCTTCACAATCACTAGATATGCTATCTAGCTCCATAATTATTTAGTAGCTTACAATCAGGTCACTTCTATATATATAATCTTTTAGAACTAACTACTTAAAAATTATCCAAGTAACTGAGGAATTCAGAACAATAAATCACTATTGTACTCTCAAATCTTATCTAAAGCCAGCAGCTTTACATTCAACTTCCACATCCACCTGTCTGCAACCTAAGAATATCTTGCCAAGGTCAAGACCAATGTGCTACTTTTATTCTGCAGATTTATTGAGCATACCCGCTAGAAAATAAATCTCAAGGTTGTATATGGTGACATATATATATTTTTGATAATAAATTTACTTTCAGCATTGCAGGAGTGCAGCTTACTGTACTTCAGCAGTGGATCCACTGCAATTGATAGTCAAAGATCTAAGTAAATTTATTATCAAAGTATGCATATGTTACCATACGCTACCTTGAGATTCATTTTCTTGCAGGTATTTACAGGGAAAAAATACAATAGAATTTTACAGGAAACAATACATAAACTGACAACCAATGTGCAAAAGACAAACTGTGCAAACAAAAAACCTACCGAGAACATGAGTTGTAAAGAGTCCTTGAAAGTGGGTCTGCAGGTCATAGTTCAGAGTAGTGGTGACTGGAGTTATCCATGACGGTTCAGAAGCCTGATAGTTGTAGCCTGTCAGTTAAGACCAGGAGCTGACTGTTCCTAAATTTGGTGGTGTGGGGCCTAAGGCTTCGGTACCTTCTGCTTGATGGTAGTAGTGAGAAGAAGGCTTGGGCAGGATGGTGGGGGTCTTTGATGATGGATGCTGCTTTCTTGTAACAGCACTCCTTGCAGATGTACTCAACGTAAGAAGACTTTGCCTGTGATGGACTATGCTGTGCCACCACTTTCTGTAGCCTTTTCTGTTCCTGTGCACCGGCATTTCCATACCAGGTTGCGATGTAACCTGTTAGGATACTCTCCACAGCGTATCTGTAGAAATTCAGTAAGGTCAGGAGGCAATGACTATTACCTATTTCAGCTGGATATTCTGCTATGGAGAAGTTGCTTCATCACTGAAGTTGAAGAGATGGTTGGTAACTGTTTCCTCAACTCCCACCTCACTGAAGAACAAACAGCTGGCTGCTTTCCAGCACCTCACCCTGCTTTCAGCAATGTCCCAGACAGTCATTTTGGCAAGTGACTTCCACTGTGTTATTAATGTGACTGGACATTCTGGCAGGGTTGACAGCACATTGGACAGTGCCACTAGAGTCCTGGTTTGAAGTGGTAAAATATGCTGAAGACAAGATGAGTCAGTATGGTCCCAGATGGATTTCCCGTATATCTCATGCAGTCAAGGTCATATCTACCAATGTCACTGCAGTATTCTGTTGTCACCACAGCCATTCATTGGCTATCACCTCTAGGAAGACTTGACGTTGGCAGGTGGCTTTGGCCGGTGAATATTAAACTGATAGTCCCTGTAAACACAGGAACTGAAAAGACCATTTCTAAATTAGAAAACTGAGAATCAGTCGAGATAAACTTCAAGGTTTTTTTTGTCTTTGATCGGTATTTAAAAAGCAAGAGTAAGTCAGAGAGAAGGCAGCTCAGGAATGCATGTAGAATCTGTTCCTTTTGTGGTGGAAGGGGGTCGATATCAAGGAGAAAAGTTTGTAAGTTAACAAATTTGACGTCACATGCAATTAATAATAAACCTGATTCTGATTCAAATATTTTCTCCTTCATCAAAACGAGATGTCTAACCTAACTTCAACATAAGAATGCGGAGTGGAGGGAGTTAATGCATGTGATTGGATGACCAAATGAAAATGGATGACAGACTGCTGACGGCTGAGTGAGGAAGTTGAAAGCTTGTTAATGACTGCTAATCTCTGTAGAGGAGAAGTAGGTAGAGAATGGAGAAGAGAAAAAGGGGTGAACCAGTGATTCACTTGCACTTCCAATTTAGTATACAGGTATCCTTCAACTTATAACATTCAATTTACAAATTTTTGCTGTAACACAATTTGCACTTGATGACACATGACCTCAATTTACAAAGTGTTTCCATTAAATTAAACAATCCTTAATGTTAAAAAATAAGCTCCAAATGAAATTTGGAATTTATTGCAGATATGTACCGGTAATAGCATTGTTCTCTCCAGAGTTATAATTGCCTACATACAGACAGACATACTTTATTGATCCTGAGGGAAATTGGGTTTCGTTACAGTTGCACCAACCAAGAATAGAGTAGAAATATAGCAAAATAAAACCAAAAATAATTAAATGATAATAAGTAAAATATTCCAAGTGGAAATAAGTCCAGGACCAGCCTATTGGCTCAGGGTGTTTGACACTCCGAGGGAGGGGTTGTAAAGTTTGATGGCCACAGGTAGGAATGACTTCCTATGATGCTCAGTGTTGCATCTCGGTGGAATGAGTCTCTGGCTGAATGTACTCCTATGCCTAACCAGTACATTATGGAGTGGATGGGAGACATTGTCCAAGATGGCATGCAACTTGGACAGCATCCTCTTTTCAGACACCACTGTCAGAGAGTCCAGTTCAACCCCCACAACGTCACTGGCCTTGCAAATGAGTTTTTTGATTCTGTTGGTGTCTGCTACCCTCAGCCTGCTGCCCCAGCACACAACAGCAAACATGATAGCACTGGCCACCACTGACTCGTAGAACATCCTCAGCATCGTCTGGCAGATGTTAAAGGACCTCAGTCTCCTCAGGAAATAGAGACGGCTCTGACCCTTCTTGTAGACAGCCTCAGTGTTCTTTGACCAGTCCAGTTTACAGTCAATTCGTATCCCCAGGTATTTGTAATCCTCCACCATGTCCACACTGACCCTTTGGACAGAAACAGGGGTCACCGGTGCCTTGGCCCTCCTTAGATACACCACCAGCTCCTTAGTCTTTTTCACATTAAGCTGCATATGATTCTGCTCACACCATGAGACAAAGTTTCCCACCATAGCCCTGTATGGCTACAGAATGGAGGTTAGTGTTTGCTCATCAGCTGAGAACAGGAAAAGGTCTTTTACAGAATATTACACAAGCACATGAAAGACATTCTCCAAAATGGACTTCAATACAGAATTAGTAATTGAATGCTACTGCCTACAAACCTGCCAGTAGCACAATCCTAACCAATGGGTGGGAAATGGAGAACTTCCCAATCAGATCTGAAGGTGTGCAAGGCTGTTGCCTCTTCTTCTGTGCAACTTAAAATATGCCTAATGGGGATGAAGAGTAAAACATGAACTCCGTTTCTCTCTCCACAGATACTGCCTGACCTGCCAGGATTTCCCAGCATTCTTCTTCATTTTAAGATTCCTAAAACCCATTGAGTTCTGTATCTCATAAATCAAGCATTCTGTCCCTACTCTATTCTCTCTTGATTTATCTATACATCTAGTCCAGATACAGTAGATTAGCTGCAATTAACAAACTTACCATCTTCTCCTAGCTGGCACTGATCTAGGTTATTTTTATATTGCACTGAGCCTTTTGCTGAGTCAAGTAAGGATATGATTATCTCATCCAGGTGGATGAATTGATATAGTTGGGATCACAGAGACATGGCTCCAGGGTGACCAAGGATGGGAGATCAACATCCAGGGATATTCAATATTCAGGAGGGATTGACAGGTATGAAAAGGAGATGGGGTAGCATTGCTGGTTAGAGAGGAGATTAACGCAATAGAAAGGAAGGACATTAGCCTGGAGGATGTGGAATCGATATGGGTAGAGCTGCATAAAACTATGGGGTAGAAAACGCTGGTGGGAATTGTGTACAGGCCACCTAACAGTAGTAGTGAGGTTGGGGATGGCATTAAACAGGAAATTAGAAATGCATGCAATAAAGGAACAGTAGTTATAATGGGTGACTTCAATCTACATATAGATTGGGTGAACCAAATTGGTAAGGGTGCTGAGGAAGAGGATTTCTTGAAATGTATGCGGGATGGTTTTCTGAACCAACATGTCGAGGAACTAACTAGAGAGCAGGCCATTCTAGATTGGGTATTGAGCAATGAGGAAGGGTTAGTTACCAATCTTGTCGTGCGAGGCCCCTTGGGTAAGAGTGACCATAATATGGTGGAATTCTTCATTAAGATGGAGAGTGACATAGTTAATTCAGAAACAAAGGTTCTGAACTTAAAGAAGGGTAACTTTGAAGGTATGAGACGTGAATTAGCTAAGATAGACTGGCAAATGATACTTATAGGGTTGACAGTGGATATGCAATGGCAAGTATTTAAAGATCGCATGGATGAACTACAACAATTGTTCATCCCAGTTTGGCAAAATAATAAACCAGGGAAGGTAATGCACCCCTGGCTGACAAGGGAAATTAGGGATAGTATCAAGTCCAAAGAAGAAACATATAAATTAGCAAAAAAAAAGCGGCACACCTGAGGACTGGGAGAAATTCAGAGACCAGCAGAGGAGGACAAAGGGCTTAATTAGAAAAGGGAAAAAAGATTATGAGAGAAAGCTGGCAGGGAACATAAAAACTGACTGTAAAAGCTTTTATAGATACGTGAAAAGAAAAAGATTGGTCAAGACAAATGTAGGTCCTTTACAGTCAGAAACTGGTGAATTGATCATAGGGAACAAAGACATGGCAGACCAATTGAATAACTACTTTGGTTCTGTCTTCACTAAGGAGGACATAAATAGTCTGGAAAGAGTAAGGGACCGAGGGTCTAGTGAGATGGAGGAACTGAGGGAAATACATGTTAGTAGGGAAGCGGTGTTAGGTAAATTGAAGGGATTAAAGGCAGATAAATCCCCAGGACCAGATGGTCTGCATCCCAGAGTGCTTAAGGAAGTAGCCCAAGAAATAGTGGATGCATTAATGATAATTTTTCAAAACTCCTAGATTCTGGATTAGTTCCTGAGGATTGGAGGGTGGCTAATGTAACCCCACTTTTCAAAAAAGGAGGGAGAGAGAGAAACCGGGGAATTATAGACCGGTTAGTCTGACGTCGGTGGTGGGGAAAATGCTAGAGTCGGTTATCAAAGATGTGATAACAGCACATTTGGAAAGAGGTGAAATCATCGGACAAAGTCAGCATGGATTTGTGAAAGGAAAATCATGTCTGACGAATCTTAATAGAATTTTTTGAAGATGTAACTAGTAGAGTGGATAGTGGAGAGCCAGTGGATGTGGTATATTTAGATTTTCAAAAGGCTTTTGACAAGGTCCCCCATAGGAGATTAGTGTGCAACTTAAAGCACACGGTGGGGGGTATGGTATTGATGTGGATAGAGAATTGGTTGGCAGACAGGAAGCAAAGAGTGGGAGTAAACGGGACCTTTTCAGAATGGCAGGCAGTGACTAGTGGGGTACCGCAAGGCTCAGTGCTGGGACCCCAGTTGTTTACAATATATATTAATGATTTAGATGAGGGAATTAAATGCAGCATCTCCAAGTTTGCGGATGACACGAAGCTGGGCAGCAGTGTTAGCTGTAAGGAGGATGCAGGGCGACTTGGATAGGTTAAGTGAGTGGGCAAATTCATGGCAGATGCAATTTAATGTGGATAAATGTGAGGTTATACACTTTGGTTGCAAGAACAGGGAAATAGATTATTATCTGAACGGTGGCCGATTCGGAAAAGGGGAGATGCAACGAGACCTGGGTGTCATTGTACACCAGTCATTGAAGGTGGGCATGCAGGTACAGTAGGTGGTGAAAAAGGCAAATGGTATGTTGGCATTCATAGCAAAAGGATTTGAGTACAGGAGCAGGGAGGTTCTACTGCAGTTGTACAAGGCCTTGGTGAGACCGCACTTAGAATATTGTGTGCAGTTTTGGTCCCCTAATCTGAGGAAAGACATTCTTGCCATAGAGGGAGTACAGAGAAGGTTCACCAGATTGATTCCTGGGATGGCAGGACTTTCATATGAAGAAAGACTGGATCGACTGGGCTTATACTCACTGGAATTTAGAAGATTGAGGGGGGATCTTATTGAAACGTATAAAATTCTAAAGGGATTGGACAGGCTAGATGCAGGAAGATTGTTTCCGATGTTGGGGAAGTCCAGAAGGAGGGGTCACAGTTTAAGGATAAAGGGGAAGCCTTTTAGGACCGAGATGAGGAAAAACTTCTTCACACAGAGAGTGGTGAATCTGTGGAATTCTCTGCCACAGGAAAGAGTTGAGGCCGGTTCATTGGCTATATTTAAGAGGAAGTTAGATATGGCCCTTGTGGCTAAAGGGATCGGGGGTATGGAGAGAAAGCAGGTACAGGGTTCTGAGTTGGATGATCAGCCATGATCATACTGAATGGCGGTGCAGGCTTGAAGGGCTGAATGGCCTACTCCTGCACCTATTTTCTATTTTTCTATCCAGGGAAGGTGTTGATGTCAAAACCTTCCTGTGCATGGACAATGTCACTGTCTTCTGCTTGGACTCACAAACAGTTTGAACTAGCTCCAGGTGTGAAGTGTTCTGATCTTTTTGGTACATGGTTTAAGTGTGGTTCATACCAGACTTCTGTGCTGCAGCAGTCACCTGAACTGTCTTCCACTTATTGTGAAGGACCAAAATATATTATCTATAGCAGAGACAATGTGATGTACATACAAAGTTCCAAAGAAAAGAGGAAAACTGTTCCCAACACGCCATTAACCTGATGACTACCTTCATGTGTGGCTGCATCACACTGCACACTGATCTTGGGTTTGTCAACACCAAGTGTCACTTGTACTGAGATCCCATCTGTCATCTATGTTGCAAAATAATCAGTTTTAAGAACATAAAAAATAGAAGCAGGAGTATGCCATTCAATTTCATGCACCTGCCCTGCCATTCAACATGACCATGGCTAATCTTTCAACTCAGTCTTTCCTGCACTAACCCTTGATTCCTTTAAAATCCACAAATCCCTTAATCCCTCTTTATACTGAGACTCCACAGTCCTGAGGTAGAAAATTCTAAAGATTTAATGCCCACTGGATGAAGTCCTGTATTGCTTCTTGATACCCTAGGCAGGCAACTATTATCCAAATTAATTGAAACATGTAAATTTCTTATTGGCTTTAATGGGGAATTAAATTGCCCTCCATTTTACTGCCATCAATTACTCCCAATACATTTTGTTAATGCTAATTTCTTTCGGCTCCCAGTTCACAGTTTCCAGGAGACTTTTTTTTTTGTTTTCATACAGATACAACTTACTTGTTCAATTTCTTTGCAGGGAGGACTTCAAGCAAGACTTAAGCATCAGAGTGTAAAACTTCCTCTACCCAGAATCTTGTCAGCTAATGTACAGTCACTGGAGAACAAGACAGAGGGCCCAAGGGCAAGATCACTGTATCAGAGGGAAATGAAGAATTGCTGTGTTCTGTTTCACTGAGACATGGTTCATTCAAGACACACTGAATAAAGTGATCACGCCTGAGGGGTTGTTGATCTACCGAATGAATGACCTGCAGAACATTCAGGGAAGGCAAAAGATCAGGATTTTTGTTTCATGATGAACATTTTGTGATGCTCAGACATACCGGTCTTCCCACACTCTTCTTCTCCCAACCTGGAACATCTAATGTTTAAATGCCATCCATTATACTTACTGAGACAGTTCTCCTCTCTGTAAGCCTGACTGCAGTTTACATACCACTAAAGGCAGATGTTAAGCAAGTATTCAACAGACAGTAGATTTTGGTTAATTGGGCGATCAGTTAATCGTGGCAGCCACTTATTTGGAACAACTCTTAAAGGACAAAAACTAATCAAGAAAATAGCTGGGATTCCCTTTCAACACACACAAAATGCTGGTAGAACACAGCAGACCAGGCAGCATCTATAGGGAGAAACACTGTTGACATTTCGGGCCAAGATTCAGGTCCTGACGAAGGGTCTCGGCCTGAAACGTCGACAGTGCTTCTCCCGATAGATGCTGCCTGGCCTGCTGTGTTCCACCAGTATTTTGTGTGTTGTTGTTTGAATTTCCAGCATCTGCAGATTTCCTCGTGTTTGCTTTTGGGATTCCCTTTGTTTATTTGGAGCACCATGCTGCTTAACTGGGGCAGAAGACTATTGCTGAACTGTTTTTAACTAGTGTCAGACGCATGCTCTTGCATGGCCATAAGGCACTATACTGCTTAGAGTAGACAGTTTGTAAATACGAGGGGTGATTGATAAGTTTGTGGCCTAAGATAGACGGAGTCAATTTTAGAAAACCTAGCACATTTATTTTTCAACATTGTCCCCCTCCTACATTTACACACTTACTCCAGCGGTCGTGGAGCATACAGATCCTTCTTTGTGGAAGTCAGCATCTTGGACCTCCAGAAGTGATCCACAGCAGGGGTGATTGATAAGTTTGTGGCCTATGGTAGAAGGAGTTATACAGCTCTTGTTACATGCACGTGCAGTTCAACTCTGAGTGATTATGGAGAAAGTTTGACTTTTTACTATCTTTTTAACTATTTCCATGAAACTTCAGCTAATTTGGATATACACTTAATTGGACCAGATGTGTCCCAATTAACCTGAATCCACTGTACTCCGTGCTGGGATTAGCAAACAAGAATCAGCCTACCCTGACACCTTTCACATAATGGCCATAGACCTTGAATTGGCTTGCTTGAAGAAACCTCTGCCCAATTATCATCAACATACCACCAAGGGTCCCAACACACTTGATCCCTGTACACCATGATCAGGAATGCCTATCATTCCATCTCTAGACTCCATTTTGGGAAATCTGGTCATCTGGCTGTCCTCCTTCTGCCATACAAGCAGAGGCTGCTGATGGTATTCAGTTTGCTGACCGTGAAGTTCTGAACTCAAAGAAAGACCACAAGCCCTTTCAGATATAAATAGTCATGAGTACTCTCACTACAGGGAGATTATACAGTAATCACCTAAACTTCAAAAACTGGTTTACTTCCCTGACTATTCTCCATGGTGAGTTTAGCTGCCAATGCTCACTATTCAAGCAGTGAGTCCCCTCTCCCTACGAAGGAGAAAATACTTCCAACTGACAAAGTAGTTTAAAACACAGTTAATTTATTTTTAGTGATACACGTTTAAATCCGAACAACATTCTTAAAATACATTCAAAATTTACAGTGGATTTCTATCTTAAACATATCCAAATTATAAACCATTTCTGAAACACAAAGGAATTTCAAAGAAAGGAACAATTCATATAAACTAAAAAGACATAACTATGTAGACAAACAAAATTGTCTGTTGCAGAAATCAAAGCCAGATGGAAGGATTCTAGTTCGCCATGTTTCTTTCATGCATATTGATTTTCCTTACCCCATTCCTAATAAGCTTCAACTGCTCTCTACATGCATACTTTTTTGCCACTTGGATGACTTCACACAGATCTCAGCTAACTATAATTAATACTGTAAAACTAACCTCTGAATAAATAAAACTCCCAAGTACCGTTTGTATAAATGCATTAGTTACTTGATATACTAAATTATAATATCCATCTGTCCTGAAAGCTTTCTTGAATCAAGCAACTTAGTCAATGTTTTCTGTTTTGAAACAAACTAAATTAAATAACCTATTGTCTTGTACTGCACCTCTCTAGCAGCAATAAATCAGGTGCAATAAATCTTACTTCTCACAGACTAAGTATCCGCTATATAACAGAGTTTGTTGGCTAAGTGCTTTGTTTTAACTTCATACAGATTACTGCTTGACATTTACACTTTAAGAAATGAAGACCGGCTCCTGTTTACAACCAGGGGCTAAAAAACGTTAGTTGGAAGTTTACATATCTGTTTGAACTTGGCAAGTGGCAGCTGGTGTGCTTAGAAAGCAAGCTTGGCAAAACTTAAAACCCCTCTGAGAAAGCCCCGGAGAGAGCCCCGGAGAGAATATCTATCACAGGCTAAAGAGCAAGATAATTCTGTTAAGTTTTTTTGTGCTGCGGAGGAGTTGTTTTTTGGAGGTCGATGTTTCTGTTCCATTTTGTGTGTGTGGGGGGGGGGTTTGGGGATTGATGATCGGGATGCTGTCCTTTTTGTGCGGGTGAGGAGGGTTTGATGTTTTTCTCTAAATGTCTTTCATGTTCTTTCTTTGTTTCGTGGTTACCTGGAGAAGACAAATTTCAGTGTTATATGTAGATACATGCTTTGATAAATGAACCTTTGAAGATACCAGATGTATGGACAACAAAGAGGCGTGGTGAGAGGTAGAGGAATGGCTCTGGAATGCTTCGAATCAGTGGACTGGGCCAGATTCAAAGATTCATCAGAGGATCTGAATGAATACATCACAGCTGTCACAAACTTTACAAAGGCACTCATGAAAGAGTGTGTCCTCACAAAATCATTCAGACTTTTTTCCAACCAGAAGTCTTGAATGAACCAAGAGATTCGCAATCTGCTGAGGGCTAGATTGGTGGCATTCAGGCTGACAACTAAGTAACGTACAAGAGGTAAGACCTCTGGAAAGCCAACTCACATACGAAGTGGCAATTCTAGATCAAACTTGAATCACTGAAGTATGCTCGACAGCTGTGGCATGGCTTGAGTGCTATTATGTCCCTACAAAGTAAAACCAAGTGACATAAGTGATAACAAGGTTTCACTCCCAGGTGAGATCACCACATCTTCTGCTCGCTTTGACCAACAGAATAATGGTCAGAAGAGGGAAGAGAAATGGGCAGCAAGTACAGAGTACCCCTTTGGCCATCACCCTCAATAATAAGTATACTGTTGAGGGGGACGACCTACTGGGGACCAACTACCCAACCTACATCGACCGTGTCTCTGGCACTGAGTCTGGCGCTGTGGCTCAGAAAGGATGAGGGAGAGAAGAGGACTGCAGTAGTGATAAGGGATTCCGTAGTTAGAGAAGTAAGCATGAGATTCTGTGGACACAATAGACCTGGATGATATGTTGCCCCCCCCCGGTGTCAGGGTCAGGGACATCTCCGATTGGGCCCATGACATTCACAGCTCCCAATGACCCCATGACTTCAGTCTCTTAGGCTGATATGACAGCGTCCTTCAGAAGGGTGAACTCACAGAAAGCATCTGGCACAGATGGTGTACCTAGTCGAGCATTGAATACCTATGCTAATCAAATGGCTGGACTGTTTACTGATATCTTTAACCTCTCGCTTCCCCAGTCTAAGGTATCCACCAGCTTCAATCATACCAGTGCCCAAGAAGAACAGGTAACCTACCTCAATGACCATCTCATGAGGGGATCAGAGGTGGAGGTCAGTAACTTTAAATTTTTTGGTGTTATCATTTATAAGACCATAAGATATAAAAGCAGAATTAGGCCAGTTGGATATTGAGTCTGCTTAGTCATTTCTCCTCTCAACCCCAATCTACTGCCTTCCCCGTGTATCCCTTCATGTCCTAACCAATCAAGAATCTATCAACTTCTGCTTTTAGTATACATAAAATTTGGCCTCCACAGCTGTGACGACGAATTCCACAGATTCATCACTCTCTGCCTAAAGAAATTCTTCTTCATCTCTGTTCTAAAAGGACGTCCCTCTATTCTGAGGCTGTGTCCTTTGGTCTGACACTCCCCCACCATAGAAAACATCCTCTCAACACCCACTCTGTCAAGGCCTTTCAACATTCAGTAGGTTTCAATGAGGTCACCCTTCATTCTTCTGAATTCCAGTGAATACAAGCCCAGAGCCATCAATTGCTTTTCATATGACAAGCCATTCAATCCTGGAATCATTCTCATGAACCTCCTTTGAACCCTCTCCAGTTTCAGCACATCCTTTCTGAGATAAGGGGCAAAATTGCTCACAATACTCCAAGTGAGGCCTCACCAGTGCTTTATAAAGTCTCAACATTACACCTTGCTTTTATATTCTAGTCGTCACATTGCATTTGCTTTCTTTACTACAGACTCAACCCGTTGCGGCTCAGATTTTTTGTATTTTCTCTCCATTTAGAAAATAGTCAATCCTTTCATTTCTTCTACCAAAGTGCATGACCATGCACTTCCTGATACTGTATTCCATCTTCCACTTCTTTGCCCATTCTCCTAATCTGTCTAAATCCTTCTGCAGCCTCTCTGCTTCCTCAACACTACCTGCCCCTCCACCAACCTTTGTATTTTCTGCAAACTTTGCAACAAAGCCATCAATTCCACCATTCAAATCATTGACATTTCATGTAAAAAGAGACTGTTCCAACACAAACCCCTGTGGAACAGTTAGTCACTAGCAGCCAACCAAAAAAGACTCCCTTTATTCCTACTCTTTGCCTCCTGCCAATCAGCCAATCCATGCTAGTACCTTTCCTGTAATACCATGGGTTATTAACTTGTTAAGTAGCCTCATGTATGACACCTTGTTAAAGGCCTTCTGAAAATCCAAGTACACAACATGAACCAATTTGTCTATCCTGCTTGCCATTTCTTCAAAGAATTCCAACGGATTTCTCAGGCAAGATTTCCCCTTGAGGAAACCATGCTGACTACGGCGTACTTTATCATGTGTCTCTAAGTACCCCAAAACCACGTTCTTAACAATCAGCTCCAACATTTTCCCAACTTCTGAGATCAGACTAACTGACCTATAATTTCCTTTCTTCTGTCTCTCTCCCTTCTTGAAAAATGGTGTGACACTTGCACTTTTCCATTCTTCTGGAACTATTCCAGAATCCAGTGATTCTTGAAGATGTATACTTAAAGATCATCACTAATGCCTCCACAATCTCTTCAGCCGCCTCTTTCAGAACCCTGGAGTGTACCCCGTCTGGTCCAGGTGACTAACCTACCCTCAGACCTTGTAGTTTCCCAAGAACCTTATCCCTAGCAATGTTAACTTCACACACTTCATGACTCCTGACACCTGGAATTTCCACCGCACTGCTAGTGTCTTTCACAGTGAAGACTGATGCAAAATATTTAATCAGTTTGTCCACCATTTCTTTGTCCCACCATTACTACCTCCCTAGTATCATTTTCCAGCAGTTCAATATCCACTCTCGCCTCTCTTTTATACTTTATGTAGCTGAAGAAACTTTTGGTATCCTCCTTAATATTATTGGCTAGCTTACTTGTGTGTTCCATCTTTACATTCTTCATGACTTTTCTAGTTGCCTTCTGTTGGGTTTTAAAAGCTTCCCAATCTTCTAACTTCTCACTAATTTTTGCTCCATTACATGCCCTCTCTTTGGCTTTGACTTTTCTTGTCATCTTCCCTTTACAATACTTATTCCTCTTTGGGATATATATATATATACACACACACATACATATATTAATTGCTTTCAGAAATTCCAACTATTGCTGCTCTGCCGTCATCCCTGCCAGTGTTCTGGTCAACTCCTCTCTCAAGCTTCTGTAATTCCCTTTACTCCACTATAATACTGATACAACTGACTTTAGCTTCTCCTACGCAAATTTTAGGGGTGAATTTGATTATCATTGCCTCACTTTCAGCACCATCTCTCTGGTTCCCATCCTCCTGCCAAATTAGTTTAAACCCACCCGAACAATCAGAGCCAACCTGCCCGCAAGGATATTGGTCCCCCCTCAGGTTCATGTGTAACCTGTCTCTTTTGTACGGGTTGTACCTTCCCCAGAAGGGATCTCAATGATCCATACATCTGAACCCCTGCCCTCTGCACCAGTTCATCAGCCACACATTCACCTGCCAAATCATCCTATCCTTACCCTCACTAACAGGTAGCACAGGCAGCAATCCAGTGACTGCTACCCTGGATGTCCTCTTTCTCAACTTTCCACTGAGCTCCCTAAATCTCCCTTTAGGACCTCCTTACCTTGTCTACCTATATCCTTGTTGCCAATATGTACCAAGAGTTTAGGCTGCTTACCCTCGCCTTTGAGAATGTCACAGACCCAATCGGAGACATCCCTGATTCTGGCACCAGGGAGGCAACATACCATTTTGATTTATTTCAATGGATCTGTCCTAGATCCAGCACATAAGTGTCATTATAAAGAATGGCAAGGCAGTGCCTCTACTTTCTTAGATGTTTGTAAAGATTTGGCATGCCATCTAAAACTTTGACAAACTTCTATAGTTGCACGGTGGAAAGTATACTGACTGGTTGCACCATGGCCTGGTATGGAAACACCAATACTCTTAAATGGAGAAGCCTTCAAAAGGTAGTACATACATCTCAGACCATCACAGGTAAAGCTCTCCCCACCACTGAGCACATCTACAAGGAATGCTGTCGCAGAAAGGAGCATCTATCATCAAAGTCTGCCACCATCCAGGCCATTATCGCTTTTTGCTGCTGCCATCAAAGAGGTGATACAGGAGCCTCAGGTCAGATACTACAGCTACAAGAACATTTATTACCCTATAACTATCAGGCTCCTGAACCAGAGTGGATAATGTCACTCACCTCAACTCTGAACTGACTCCTCAGCCTATTGATTTATCTTCAAGTACTCGACAACTCATGTTCTCAGTATTACTTACTTACTTTTTTTTAAATTTTTTGCATTATTTTTCTTCTTTTGCAATTAGTTATTTGTCTTTGTTTATGTATAGTTTTTCATAAATTCTATTGTATTTATTTTCCTGTAAACACCTGCAAAAACAAATTTCAAGGAAGGATATATGGTGACATATATGTACTCTGATAACAAATTTACCTTTGACTTTTGGCCTCCCCCCCCCCCCCCCGTGCATAAACACACCACTCAATATTACTCCATAAGTAGAGACCTATCGCATTATTACCCCTGAACCACAGTGGATGATTTCACTCACTCCAACACTGAACTGATTCTACAACCTACAGTCTCACTTTCAAGGATCCATAATTCATGGTCTCAATATTATTTGTTACTTATTTATCTATTATTCTTATTTTGTTCTTTTATATTTGCTCAACTTGTCTTTTGCACACTGGTTGTTTGTTGTCTTTGTTCGTGAGTAGTTCTTCATCAATTCTATTGTTTTCTTTGTATTGACTGTGAATGACTGCCAGAAAACAAATCTTCAGGCAGTATATGGTGATGTATATGTACTTTGAACTTTGATTTCCTGTGTATTTTCTCTTCTGTCTGGTACTCATTAACTTCTGCCAATCTTTTCTCCTTACATATTTGTAGAAGCTTTGACCAGAAGCTGCACTACTGTAGAGGGTTTCACTCAATTGGACCATACTACATCATCTGAGAGGTTTCTGCAGTAAAACACTCATCACAAGTCATCCAGATAATGTTCTGCATGAAATGTCCTCAATGCTTCACAGGAGACAGGAAATAGTGAATCCTGTCAGATAGTGCCCTGAGCACACTGCCAAAATCATACGGCAGAATGCCATATCATTAGAATTCACAAATAAGCATTAAGGTCTTACTTAGGTAATGGTGAGAAAGCCGCTCCCCATTTTCCGCAACTCCCTATTATACACTGCCTTTAAGGTGGCACCAATGAGAGTGACACCATCATCCATCTCCTTCTGAAATGCACGTTTGCAGAGGTCCGGAAAGGGATGCAAAGGTCTTTATTGTCCCAAACAGCTGCATAACACTAAGGGACAGTAAGACAAACACCAGCTGCTGCTGCTGAAAGATTATCAACTCAGTGAAAGATGCCTTTGGGTCTGGCTGAAACCTGCTGCCTTTGCATTGCAAGGAAATGCCCTTGACTGAATGTCACAGACCATCTCATTCCCAAATACAAGATATTGCACTGAGAAATATGTTGAAATGTGTGCAGCTGCCAGAGAGGGGCCAAGCAGAATACTAACAGCTTGGGGTCCTCCCATCATTGTAAATTAAGGGGCTGAAACCCTTTTGTTGATTGTATTGAAATGCCTGTAAGGGAAATAATGTCCTATTAAATAGTGTCAAAATAACATTGCATGTAAATAGAGAAAACATCCTAAATGCCTTGTGCTGGACATAAAAATATGTTGCACTATGAATGATAATTATTTCATATATTGTATTATACATCTATAAATGTTATGAGCAAATATATATTTTTGAGAAAAAGCAGGTGCAAGACTGCAGCCAATTTGAAATACAATGTACAGTATTTCTATTAAGCACTATGTCCATCCTCTGAAGCAACTTAGTGTGATGTATCTTAGCGAAAGCATCGACAGAGATTGTCTGCTGCATTTCCTTCGTTCACAATCCTATTTCTTTAGCTCTTAACCAATTTGTAGGGCACGAATTTTTTTTGCCTAAAAGCCGCACTGTGATACTCCAATGGAGTTTCAAGGCATCTCTTATGATCCCAACATGAAAGGAATAAGATACAATAAAACAAAACTTCAAATATATGCCACGATGTATACATGTACAGTGGACTAACGATAAGCTGTACATAAGTATCAAATAATCTTCACGGGAAATAGATCTTTAGGATTCTTAGATACAATCCAAAAAGGTTACTTTAATAATTGACGGTTAGTTGTTTCCTTCATCTATATAATTTTATAGTTCGAGGTTTTCGAGATTCCGTCTTTAAATCTTTACAATGGTTCTGGGATCCGAAATCTCAAATTCAGAATCGATTAACCAAAAGCCTAATACACAACGGTGCCTTATTAACTCACCAAAAAAGTCTCCTCTTTGTTAAAGGAAGACAAGGAAAGCGCGCAGTTTTTCATCCCATACCTCCATTTTTATGTAACCTACACTAAAATCTCGCAGCGTTGTGGATTTAGAAACATTTTCAATTTAGCAAGTTTTGTACTGCAGCAAATACAGACGTAAAATTACAATGATTTAGAGCGAGAATTTAATTGCAAATATACGGCGAAGTGTCAGTTCTTTTTGACATTCTTTAAAAATGAGTCAGAATACGTGATAGGGGTGTGAAGTAAATTCTGCAACAACTGCGGGCTCGGTCAAATTGCTTTTCTCATAGCCTACATTCTGCAGTTTCGCTCATCCACGCCCATAATGCAGATGACTGCAGAGAGGGATTTCATTATTTAATATGTTCATATATTAAATCTACCATTGGCCCTTAAGCTTGTTTTCCCTTTCATCCTTCAGCAAAGACGTGATTATCTTAACTACCTGAATTAGTAACTGATTGGTATCTTTCCTCAAGTTTTCATCCCTGAATCAACATAAAGAGATATACAGGATTACAATTATGTTCGAAGAGCAGGACTATAATGGGAAATAAAAAAAATTCTACTCTAAATCTCACCATTTGTTCAAACGATACGCAAAGGAAGTACTGGCCCCCTTTTCTAGCACATTCTGCAGCAGATTTTTTTTTCCGCGCGGCACCTCCTTAGCGGGATTCGAACCGTTAAAAGCTGACGTGTTTCAGAATAGGGACACTTACCCAATCAAACTTTAGCTTACATCATCTCCCGCCTTGCATCTTCCTTGTAGCTAATAGCAAGAAAGAATCGCGCGTGGGCCCGCCTCCTCGGATATAAAAGGGACGTAGCCGCCACTAGCTCTCTCATTCGGTTACTTATATCGACTCGTTACTGTCGAGCAAAGTAACAAGTCTTTTTTTTGTAGGTTCATCTTCATAGCTAATATAATTTGAAAAATATGGTGAGTATTGCTTAAAATCTACTTTAGTTAAGACTAGATTAGTAGTCATATTACTGCAGTAATATTTTATTATCCAAATTCGATTATCAACATTGCACTAAATTTGGGGTTAAAAGTAATTTACCTAGCTTGTATAAAAATATGATTGTAGTATTAAGTTTTAGCTGAAATTGATTATTATAATTGTTAAAAAATCTTATCCCAGCTATTTCGTTTCTTAATTCTTAAGACAATAATCTTGCCAAAATGCAAATGTATTCTTTGTTTGCAATTATATCCTCATATGAAGTCTCCTTGGCCTCCCGCGTGGTATTACCGTATGTAATACCATGCAGGTAGCAGACATTCAGACATTGTGATGCTGATTGGGAGGGTAGGAACACTCCCGTTTGAAAGGAAGCTAAACCCCTCTGGAAGTGAGTTTCTTCCCCCCCCCCCCCCCCCCTCAAATCTGGCTGGCATTCGCCAGCTGTACGCGTTTAGAGCGCGCCAGAAACCTTACTAACGTTTACTTGCCTTAGCAAAAGCGCGGGAGTGGGCGACTATGTCGTGTAAAACCCCTCTTCGTCTGAAGTACCAAGTAGTTAGGAGGATGACGGCTGGACGTGATCGGAATCGTTTTCCGCAGTCCGAATCCCCCTTTTGAAATCATCCCGCGTGTATGATTGCTGTTTAGCGTCGTGGCGTGGTTAAATTTTGCTCTACCCTGGCGGCATAGTTCTCAATTGGCTTCAGCCGCACTGTTTCGCTCAGCACTATGGTGACTGTTGCATTTCCACCTAGCAAGTGTTTGCAGGAATCTTTTTCTAGTTAAAAAAGATTAGCGGCAAAGAGCCTGGGTGTAAAATGGCGGATATCTCTGGCATATTGTTGCCGCATTGCGCAAAGGATTGTGGGCAAGGCAGTTTTTCCAGACACGAGTGTGTCGTTGGGAGGCGCTGTTGAACTACACCTCCCACCGTCCTTTGTTTCGACGCGTTTATTCCTGCGAGCGCATCGCCTTGCCCGTTCGCTAGTAAGGATGCGCTTATCCCAGTTTAAAATCACAGGGCGAATAGTTTTGATTTTCGGAATATGCAGATACTACTTTATTTTGAATTAAATGTTTGAATTTTACATTTTCCAAATTGGGCTGCTGGAATTGCAGCAAACGATTGTTTCCAGTCATGCACCGCTTGTAGCAGCTTAAATTGTTTGTTGTTTGCTTTCCGTTTTTGTCCACAGCGTGAGTGTATCAGTATCCACGTTGGCCAGGCTGGTGTCCAGATTGGCAATGCCTGCTGGGAGCTGTACTGCTTGGAACATGGCATCCAGCCTGATGGCCAAATGCCCAGTGACAAGACCATTGGAGGTGGAGATGATTCCTTCAACACTTTCTTCAGTGAGACAGGAGCAGGAAAGCATGTTCCCCGAGCTGTGTTTGTAGACCTGGAACCAACCGTGATAGGTAGGTGCCGCTTGCTTATTCCATCATTCCTATTCATTTAATAATGTGTGACTGAGACTGAAAAAACCTTGCTTCCTCTGCAGATGAGGTTCGTACTGGTACTTACCGCCAGCTCTTCCATCCTGAGCAACTCATTACTGGGAAAGAAGATGCAGCCAATAACTATGCCCGTGGCCATTACACAATTGGCAAGGAGATCATTGACCTGGTTCTGGACAGAATCCGCAAATTGGTAGGTGTTTGTGCTGATGTCTGGAAATGTGCTTGTGCTGGAGTGTATTTGGATGCAAATGACTAAATGTGCCCTTGTCTTCCACAGGCTGACCAATGCACAGGTCTCCAGGGCTTCCTGGTCTTCCACAGCTTCGGTGGTGGCACTGGCTCTGGCTTTACATCCTTGCTGATGGAGCGCCTGTCAGTTGACTATGGCAAGAAATCCAAGCTTGAATTCTCCATCTACCCAGCTCCCCAAGTGTCAACAGCTGTAGTAGAGCCCTACAATTCCATCCTAACCACCCACACCACCCTGGAGCACTCAGATTGTGCTTTCATGGTTGACAATGAAGCCATCTATGACATCTGCCGCAGAAACCTTGACATTGAGCGACCCACTTACACCAATCTGAACCGCCTCATTAGCCAGATAGTGTCCTCCATCACTGCCTCCCTCCGCTTTGATGGTGCCCTGAATGTTGATCTGACAGAGTTCCAGACCAACTTGGTGCCATATCCCCGTATCCACTTCCCATTGGCCACCTATGCCCCAGTTATCTCTGCTGAGAAAGCATACCATGAGCAGCTTTCAGTATCTGAGATCACCAATGCTTGCTTTGAGCCAGCTAACCAGATGGTCAAATGTGACCCTCGCCATGGCAAGTACATGGCCTGCTGCCTCCTTTATCGTGGTGATGTTGTGCCAAAAGATGTCAATGCAGCCATTGCTACTATCAAAACCAAACGTAGCATTCAGTTTGTGGATTGGTGTCCAACTGGTTTCAAGGTTGGCATCAACTACCAGCCTCCCACTGTGGTCCCTGGAGGTGACCTGGCTAAAGTACAGCGTGCCGTGTGCATGCTGAGCAACACCACAGCTATTGCTGAAGCCTGGGCTCGCCTGGACCATAAGTTTGATCTGATGTATGCCAAGCGTGCCTTTGTTCATTGGTATGTTGGTGAGGGTATGGAGGAAGGAGAATTCTCAGAAGCTCGTGAAGATATGGCTGCTCTGGAGAAGGATTATGAAGAAGTGGGTGTTGATTCAGTGGAGGGAGAAGGGGAAGAGGAAGGGGAAGAATATTAACTTCACATTACTGTCAATTCACAAAAGCATGTTCTGAAGCTCTGGGCTTGGTTCATTCCAGTGTTTGGCTATTGAGTGATGTTACACAACCAGGGTGTTAGAAATGGTGCCAACTTGGTACTATACTGTAGAATACAGTGCCTTAAAAGTATTCAACTCCCAATCCTTTATTCACATTGAGTTTTACCAACAAGGATTTTTATCAGTTACTAAGAATTATTTATGAATTGCATTCCTTTCACAGAGCCCAGAAAATCATGAAGTGAAAAGCTACAAATTCAAAAATGTTAGCTGTTCAAAAATAGTTATCTGATTTGCTCAGTACTTAGCTGAACCAGCTCACAGCCAGTAGTCTTTGTGCAAAGCTAATGGAGACTTACCCAATGTGATGGGGCAAGATTTACCCCTTTGCAAAATTGCACAAGGTGTGCCAGCTTAGTTGAGAAGTCAGTAGTTAGCAATCTTGCTAGAGGTATTCTTGAGGGTTCAGGTCAGGACTGAGTGGGTTACTGAATGATGGATTTTCTTTTGATCTGAGTAGGGTTTGTAAACTTGGCATCAGTTCAATGTAATACATAGTATAGAAGAAATAAAATATGAATAAGTGAATCAATTAAAGTGTATGTATAATTAATAGATTAAAAATCATGCAAAACAAATATATATTTTAAAATGAGGTAGTGTTCATGGGTTCAATGTGCATATAGGAATCAGATGGTAGAGGGGAAGAAGCCGTTTCTGAATCGCTGAGTGTGTGCCTTTTATGCTCCTGTATCTCCTACCTGATGGTAACAGTGAGAAAGACATGCCCTGGGTGCTGGGGGTCCTCAATAATGGATGCTGCCTTTCTGAGACATCGCTCCTTGAAGATGTCTTGGGTACTTTGTAGGCTAATGACCCAGATGGAGCAGACTAAATTTATGACCCTGTGCAATAGCCCTAGACTCGCATATCAGAATCCTTTATCGCTAAGTATGAAGACACATACAGGGAATTTGATGCCAGTTTCCCTGAACTCTCTGCACAGAATTAAAAGCAGACAAAAACTATAGTGCAAAGTCATCAACTGAATTGAATGTACAGGTGGACTTGATTTATAATGGACTAAAATTCAAGTGTTCATAAGACTGATGGCATACAGAAAGAAACTGTTCTTGTACCTATTTGTCCTGGAATACAGTGATCTAAAGTGCCTACCAGAAGGAAGGAGTTGGAACAGGTGATGTCCAGGGTGTGATGGGTCTACAATCATGCTGCTTGCTTGCATCCTGACTCTAGATGCATACAAGTCCTGGATCGAGGGCAGCTTCACACCAATAATCCTTTCCGCAGCCCTGACGGTTCTTTGAAGTCTATTCTTGTCTTGTTTGGTAGCTGATCCAAACCAGACAGTGATGGACAAACAGAACAGACTGGATTATTCCCAAATAGAATTGAATCAGCAGCTCCTGAGACAGGTTGTACTTCCTGAGTTGATGTAGGAAATACAACCTCTGCTGAGCCTTTTTGTTAAGAGTGTCCACGTTGGGTGTCCACTTCAGGTCCTGGGAGATTGACACCCAGAAATCTGAAGGTTTCCACAGCAGACTACTGTTGATAGTTATTGGGGGGGGGGGGGGCTCCTCCTGAAGTCCACTGTCATCTCCGCAGTCTTGAGTGTATTTGGCTAATTGATGGATCCTGTGAGGTGCAGTCATTAGTGTAAAGGGAGAAGAGCAGTGGGGAGAGCACACATCCCTGGGGGGCACCGGTACAGATTGTCCAGGTGCTAGAGATGATGCTCCCCAGCCTCACTTGCTGCACCCTGTCAGTCGGGAAGCTTGTGATCCACTGACAGATGGTGGGGGGAGACAGTAAGCTGGGTGAGTTGGAGTGGAGGATTTCTGGGATGGTGTTAAACACTGAGCTGAAGTCAACAAACAGGACCCTCACAGAAGTTCCTGGGTTGTCTGTGTTGTAGAACGTAATGTAGTACCATGTTGATGGCATCATCCACTGACCTATTTACCTGATAAGCAAACTGCAGGGGGCCCATGATGTCCTTCAGGTGAGCCAACACTAGTCTTTCAAAGGACTTCATGACCACAGATGTCAAAGCAACAGGCCTGTAGTTATTTAGTCCCTTGATAGTGGGTTTCAGAATGCTCTCTTGGTACATATTTAAGTTTTTGTCATACCAAATCTCTTCAGACTCCTAATGAAGTATAGTCACTGTCTTGCCTTTATCAGGTGCCATTCCCCAGTTTGAGCTTAGACTGCCATGGCCCCCACTCTCCTGTTTTGGGTCAAGTGGATCTTGGCTGCTGTCTCCATCACTGGTCTTTGCCTTCCTCTTGCTTTCTTCCCTTCAATCTGTCATGCATTCTAACACTTTCCTAATCACATGCCCAAAGAAGTTGCATTGCCTTTTCATGATATTGTACATTTTCTTTGTGCTTGCTGTTCATGACATCCTTGTTAGATATTCATTGTCCATGATATTCTATGCATCCTCAAACCACATCCCTGCTGCTTCAATTTATTTGTTACTAGATATTGTCCAACATGCTGAGCCATATAACATACATAACTGTATAATATAACATAACTGGATAAATGTAACATTTCAGTACTGAGGCAGGTCATGTCTAATTTAGTGTTGGTTAGTATACTCTTCATTCTTGTAAAGGTGTCTTTTGCCATCCCTATTCTTTTGATACCCATGTTGCACCTGCCATTTGATGTTATCCAGCTTCCTAAGTAGCAAAGGTCTGTACTTGTCTTCCCTGTTTATTCACAGCCTGCAGATAGGATTCTGCTTTTGGATATCACCATACATTGTCTTTTTGCAATTGATACACCCATTCTTGCACTTCAACTATATCAATTAACTTTTGTAGTTTGTCCTCTGTACTTGCAATTAACAGTATCATCTGCATATCAAAATTGATGTTTTCACTACCAACTTTGATTCCCAGGATGTCTTATTTTTGTAATTTCGCTTCACTCACATTAAACAAATCAGGGGAGAAAACACACCCTTGTCTAATGCCTCTCAATTTTTCGTAAATTAACTTGCTTTTCACTCTTATTACAGCAGCAGTTTGTTCCCAGTACAGATTTCTGATTAGGCGGAGGTCTTTCAAATCTAGATCTAGTTTCCTGTAATTCAAATAACTTATTGTACTTTATCAAATGCTTGTATCTTTTTGTACCTTTGTCTTTCACAAAACCACATTGCCTTTATTGTTGAAGTTAGGCCATCAGAAATCTTGACTCCCAGGAATTTGAAACTGCTCAGTTTCCCAATTTCTGAACCCTCTGAGAATTGGTATGTGTTCCTTTGTCTTACAAGTGCAAGGTGATTGGTCACCACTAATTGGTATATTTCAGATTCTCCTAACAATGGTTAATCAGCAAATTTTTTTTAGATGGTATTGGAGTTGTGCTGAGCTGCAGCCATGGATATGGAGAGTAGAACAGTGAGTTAAGTGTGCATCCATGAGATCCACTGGTGTTGATTGTCAGTGAGGGGATATCACCAATCCATACAGATTGTGGTCTTTCAGTTAGGAAAGCAGAGGGAGGCTTGGGCCCAGGTTCTGTAACTTGTCAATCAGGATTGTAGGAATAATGGTGTTAACAGCATCCAGAAGTAGGTGGTTGAGAGCCATTGAGATTGCATCTGCCTTTTGACCTATTGTGGCTATAGGGAAATTGCAGGTCCTTCCTGAGGCAGGAGTTCAGTCTAGTCATGACCAACCTCAAAGCATTTCATCACTCTAGATGTGACTGCTACTGTCATTAAGGCAGCTCACGTTATTCTTGAGCACTGGTATAATTGTTGCTGCCTTGAGGGGAGGGGGACTATTGCCATAGCAGTGAGGTTGAAAATGATTTTGAATACTCCACCTGTTGGTTAGTATGAGGTAAGGCTCTTTAAAGAAGCTGTCCCCTTTCAGGACAAAGATCCAAAGTACGCTGCCAGATGAGCTTCCTAGTTTAAGCTTGCTGGCGGGGCAAACTGATTTGCTCAAATCCTATTTCAATTGATTTGGAAAATGACTAAAATGTGAAATAGTTGGGGGGGGGGCTGAATATTTTCTCAAGGCACTGTATGTAATCTTTATGGTTGTCTTTGATCTGTGATCATGTTTGCTTGTGTCTATGCATAACCATGTCTGATGCAATAAAGGAGCTTAAAAGAACTACCCAATTGATGTCTTGCTGTGTTTCTCACACTAATTTTGCCTTATTGTAGTTTTGGGTAGAAGTGAGATCTCAAATTTACTCTAGGTATTATGCATCAGTGATGTATAACTATGTAATTGAATTTGGGCTGGGTAGACAGGTCATAATTATTTTTTACTTGAAAGTAAACCTTTTGCTCCTGGACTATGATCATTTATAGTCCAAACTGATTTTAATATTCCTACTCTTCACCCACTTGGCATGTTTTCAGATATTACTAAGTGCAATGGCTTGATTTATAATTAAACCATTTGAGGACAAACTGGAAGTTCACCCATAATATGAACACTATGCCTAGATTTAATTTGGCAGGGGGAGTGGAGAAAGAAATGAACTTGTCTGCTGTAGGGGGTGGGAGGAAGAGAAAATAATATACTTGAGGATTCATGCACATGAAAGTAGGCAATAGAAGAGGTTACACTGCAACTATACATATAGAAACAGCTGTTGACACATTCTCAAACTACAGCACAGAAATGGGGCCCTTACACCCATCTAATCTGCCTTGTTCTCACCCTGCTACACTTGAACCATAGTCCTCTATACTCAAAACTCACAGTAATGCAATGAGGTCATTGAAACATACAGAACTCATACAAGACTAATAGATGGGAAATCTTTAAAACTGAATTGTGGATGCCCTGTTGCTGAAGATCAAGAAAAAAAACCTTAATTTTGATGGAAACAGTGACACATTAGATTATGATCTAACTGAAAGGTAGAGAACACAAGTGAGGTGCAAATGGTTGTCCACTAATTCTACTAAAGAATAAAATTTAAAATCCACTTTATTATTCTCATGTACATCAAAATAGTGAAATGTATTAAGGACCTATTTTAATTTTTTTAATACTGTGGAAAACAGGCTCTTTAGCCTAATTGTAGGACAATTTATAATGAACAATTAACCACTACATCTTTGGGAGGGAACCTATATATTTATGGACAATGTTTCCCTTTTAAAAATAATTTTTATATAAACATTGATCTACATTCCCATGGACTATGGGTATCCAGCATGAAATGGCAATTTTTATTAAAACTAATGGAAGGATGTAAAAAGGCAGCTGAATTTTTAAAATGTTATACAGGTAAATGATATTGCAGGTTCAGTTGTGATAATTCATATGCTGGATTTAGTTAACCTGCCATTGATATCTTTGCAACAGTGTACCTTTCATATTGAACTTTGCAATCTAAATCATTAATTAAATAAGCAAAAGAACATAAAGTTGGAATAAGAAAACTGCATTTGATGGGAACATGGTCATGAGATCAAGCTGCACTGGGTATTGCAAAAATGCTGAATGACTCTCTTATTGGGGATTTTTGCTAGAGAATTATGAACTTTGAGAGCACCCAAATCCATCATCAACGGTCCCAAACCCAGCTGCAAAAGGAGAAAGGTTGGGCATAAGACTAGCAACCCATCAGAACCCATGCCAACAGAAGCTCCAAAGACCTCATCCTTGAGAGAGGAAGGATCTTCAAAAATGGGCTATACCTAGGGACTCTGGTGAGCTGCTGTTGGTTGCCTATACCCCAAGTAGGGGTGATGCTTTAAGAAAAGCACTCTTGGTAGAGCAATATTTTTTCCAGTTTTCTTCCTCTCAGGTGCTTTTGCCATTATTCAGATTTTCTACAAGCCCAGTGCAATCAGATCTCTTGATCAATCACTGAGCCTGACCCTTGGTCAAGTATCAAAAGGGAATTTTGCTGTGAAAGGAATCGGTCAAATTTCATCCAGGTTTCACTCCATGGAGTAAATGCATGTCTACACTCTGCAGCTGGGATCACTGGTTTAATGATCACCAACTAATTGTGTCCTCAAGAGCACTGCTACCCATTTTCAGATTTACTCATTCAGTATAAACTTGGTGATCATCAGTGATGAAACTATCAGTGAAATGTTGTGATAAGTATTTTTGTTTTTGCATTAGCAACACAATTTGATCCAAATAAACAAACCCAAGTCTAGCATTAAGTTAGTCCCCACAACTCGTTTTACTTAGATTGTTTACAATTCAGGTTCTTTACTTGCACAGGCACTGTACAGTATACAGCCATTTGCAGAATAAGCAACAATCTGGTGGAGGAACTCAGCATATCAAGCTGAATTTGGAGGAAAAGGAACTTTTCAGTTTGAAACATTCATTCCTCCTTCCCCCCCCCCCCCACTGCAACAGAAGCTGCCAGACCCATTAACTTTCTCCAACTGATGGTTTGTTGCTCCACTTTCCACCATCTGCAGTGTCTAATGTCTGTACTTGTTTGATAAGTTATGACAACTAATTTAGCCAGTGTGGCTCAACACAACAAGTCTCTTCATTTCAGTCTGGTGATACAATTTTAAAGTGTTGCCTTAGTTCAGGTTTCAGTTCCACTGCCTTGTGGGGTTCTGTATTTCTGGCTGCCATGAGTCACGCCAGTTTATGCTGGCCAGTTTCCTGCTGAGTTCCTAGTCTTAATTCAAGTACTTTTTAAATGCAATGAGTATTTCAAAATTCAGCAAACCTTCCTGGCCCCATGTAGCAAATCCCTCCTACCAAAAAAGTTGGGGGGGTGAAGAGTCCTTGGCTTCCCTACAATTAGAATCCACCACCACTTCCCTCTCTGCTCAGTGAAGTTGGTGTTTCCATTCACCCAGTCTAAGCCTTATAATTTTGTACACTTCCATAAGTCAAACATTGGCCAATGTTCCAGAGAAAACAATGCCAGGCTACCCAATCTTTCCTCATAGCCATAATTCTTCAGCCCTGGCAAGTTCCTCATAAATCCCCCATGCACAGTAACACTAATGTGTTTAAAGTACAGGCATTTATGACAATCAAAACCCAAATTTAAGAAAATAATAAATCAATATTTTATGGTTTCATCAAACCTGTCCACAACATAAATTATTGATATTAAAAATACTTAAATGTAATATTTAAGTTCAAGACCTCTTTTCTGGATCTAAGCAACCTTGTGTGGTGGTCAAATGGTTGACATATCTTTGGTGAGGTCTTTATTATAGTAATTACAGTGCTGATAAAAAGTATTCAACCACACCCCCTCCCAGAAGATTTTATGTTTTATTGTTTAACATCATTGAATCACAGTGGATTTAATTTGTCTTTTTTTGACTGATCAAAAGTCAAAGTGAAAACAGATGTCTATAAAGTGATCTAAATTAATTACAAATATAAAACACAAAATATTTGATTGCATAAGTATTTACCACACCCCCCCCCCTTTAAAATGACACACCAAAGTCATATAATTGGTTAATTGGAGATCTGTTTTTGGAGACCTGTGTTCAGTCAATGTGTTTCGGTTGATTGCAGTAAAAATACACCTGTATCTGGAAGGTCCAACTGCTGATGGATCAGTATCCTGGCAAAAAATTACACCATGAAGATGAAAAAACGCTCCAAGCAACTCTGTGAAAAGGTTATTTAAAATAACAAGTCAGGAGATGGATATAAGAAATTTTCCAAGTCACTGAATATCCCTTGTGAGTACAGTTAAGTCAATCATCAAGAAACAGAAAGAATATGGCACAGCTGTAAATCTGCCCTGAGCAGGCCATCCTCAAAAACTGAGTGAGTGTGCAAGAAAGAGACTAGTGAGGGAGGCCACCAAGAGACCTATGGCAACTCTGGAGGAGTTACAAGCTTCAGATGGGAGAGACTGCACATACAACAACTGTAACCCAGGTGCCTTGCCAGTTGCAGCTTTAATGGGAGAGTGTCAATAAGAAAGCCACTGTCGATAAAACCTCACATGAAATCTTGGCTCAAGTTTGCCAGAAGGCATGTGAGAGACTTAAGTCAGCTGGAAGAAGGTTATATGGTCTGATGAAACCAAAGTTGAACTTTTTGGTCACCAGACTAAATGCTATGTTTGGCATAATCCAAGCACAGCACATCATCAAAAACACACCATCCCTACCGTGAAACATGGTGGCGGCTGCATCATGATGTGGAGATGCTTCACTGCAGCAGGTCCTGGAAGGCTTGTGAAGGTAGAGGGTAAAATGAATGCAGCAAAATAAAGCGAAATGTTGGAGGAAAACAATTAAAACATAGAAAACTATTCTATGTTCTACGTTCTAAAACCTGATGCAGTCTGCAAGAGAACTGCAACTTGGGAAAAGATTTGTTGTTCAGCAAGACAATGACCACAAGCATAAAGCCAAAGCTACACAGGAATAGCTAAAGAACAACAAAGTTAATGTCCTGGAGTTGGCAAGTCAGAGTCCAGACCTCAATCCAGTTAAGAATTTGTGGCTGGTCTTGAAAAGGACTGTTCACTCACGATCCCCATGCAATCTGACAGAGCTTGAGCAGTTTTGTAAAGCAGGATGGGGAACATTGCAGTGTCCAGATGTGCAAAGCTGATAGAACCATGGAACCATAGAACATTACAGCACAGAAACAGGCCTTTTGGCCCTTCTTGGCTGTGCCGAACCATTTTTCTGCCTAGTCCCACTGACTTGCATCTGGACCATATCCCTCCGTACACCTCTCATCCATGCATGTACCTGTCTAAGTTTTGCTTAAATGTTAAAAGTGAGCCCGCATTTACAATTTCATCTGGCAGCTCATTCCACACTCCCACCATTCTCTGTGTGAAGAAGCCCCCCCCCACCCCAATGTTCCCTTTAAACTTTTCCCCCTTCACCCTTAACCCATGTCCTCTGGTTTTTTCTCCCCTAGCCTCAGTGGAAAAAGTCTGCTTGCATTCACTCTATCTATACCCATCATCATTTTATATACCTCTATGAAGTCTCCCCTCATTCTTCTACGCTCCAGGGAATTAAAGTCCTAACCTATTCAACCTTTCTCTGTAACTCAGTTTCTCAAGTCCCGGCAACATCCTTGTAAACCTTCTCTGCACTCTTTCAACCTTATTAATATCCTTCCTGTAATTCGGTGACCAAAACTGCACACAATACTCCAATTTCGGCCTCACCAATGCCTTATACAACCTCACCATAATACTCAATACTTTGATTTATAAAGACCAATGTACCAAAAGCTCTCTTTACTACCCTATCTACCTGTGACACCACTTTTAGGGAATTTTGTGTCTGTATTCCCAGATCTCTCTGTTCTACTGCACTCCTCAGTGTTCTACCATTTATCTTGTATGTTCTACCTTGTTTTGTCCTTCCAAAGTGCAATACCTCACACTTGTCTGTATTAAACTCTATCTGCCATTTTTCAGCCCATTTTACCAGCTGGTCCAAATCCCTCTGCAAGCTTTGAAAACCTTCCTCACTGTCCACTACACCTCCAATCTTTGTATCATCAGCAAATTTGCTGATCCAATTTACCACATTATCATCCAGATCATTGATACAGATGACAAATAACAATAGACCCAGCACTGATCCCTGTGGCACACCACTAGTCACAGGCCTCCACTCAGAGTAGGAATCCTCCACTACCACTCTCTGGCTTCTCCCATTGAGCCAATGTCTAATCCAATTTACTACCTCACCACGTATACCTAGTGACTGAATCTTCCTAACTAACCTCCCATGCAGGACCTTGTCAAAGGCCTTACTGAAGTCCATGTAGACAACATCCACTGCCTTACCTTCATCCACTTTCCTGGTAACCTCCTCGAAAAACTCTAATAGATTTGTTAAGCATGACCTACTATGCACAAAGCCATGTTGACTCTCCCTGATATGTTCATCTATCTAAATACCTGAAGATCCTACCTCTTAGTACTCCTTCCAATAATTTACCTACTACCAATGTCAAATTTACCGGCCTATAGTTTCCCAGATTACTTTTAGAGCCTTTTTTAAACAACGGAACATGAGCTGTCCTCCAATCCTCTGGCACCTCACCCGTAGATACCGACATTTTAAATATATCTGCCAGGGCCCCCTGCAATTTCAACACTAGTCTCCTTCAAGGTCTGCGGGAATACCCTGTCAGGTCCTGGGGATTTATCTACTCTGATTTGCCTCAAGATAGCAAGCACCTCCTCCTCTTTCATCTATATAGGTTCCACGACCTCACTACTTGTTTGCCTTATTTCCATTGACTCTATGCCAGTTTCCTTAGTAAATACAGACACAAAAAAACCTATTTAAGATATCCCCCATTTCTTTTGGTTCCATACATAGCCCACCACTCTGATCTTCAAGAGGACCAATTTTATCCCCTACTATATTTTTGCTCTTAACATACCTGTAGAAGCTCTTTGAATTATCCTTCACCTTGACTGCCAAAGCAATCTCGTGCCTTCTTTTAGCCCTCCTGATTTCCTTCTTAAGTATTTTTTTGCACTTTTTATACTCCTCAAGCACCTTATTTGCTGCCTGTTTCCTATACATGTCATAAATCTCTCTCTTCTTCTTTATCAGAGTTCCAATATCCCTCGAAAACCAAGGTTCCTTATTCTTATTCACTTTGCCTTTAACCGTGATAGGAACATACAAACTCTGCACTCTCAAAATTTCTCCTTTGAAGGCCTCCCAGCTACCAATGACATCCTTGCCAGAGAACAACCTGTCCCAATCTACGCTTTTTAGATCCTTTCTCATTTCTTCAAATTTGGCCTTTTTCAAGTTTAGGACCTCAACCCAACGACCAGATCTGTCATTATCCATGATCAAGTTGAAACTAATGGTGTTGTGATCACTGGAACCAAAGTGCTCCCCTACACACACTTCCATCACCTGTCCTAACTTGTTTCCTAATATAAGATCTAATATTGCATCTTCTCTAGTCAGTATTGATTTAGAAAACTTTCCTGAACACATTTTACAAACTCTAACCCATCTAGACCTTTAACAGTATGGGAGTCCCAATCAATATGTGGAAAATGAAAATCCCCTACAATCACAACTTTATGTTCCCTGCAGTTGTCTGCTATTTCTCTACAGATTTGCTCCACCAATTCTCACTGACTATTGGGTGGTCTATAATACAACCCCATTAATGTGGTTATACCTTTCCTGTTTCTCAGCTCCACCCATATGGTGTTGGTAGACAAGCCCTCTAATCTATTCTGCCTAAGCACTGTAGTAACATTTTCTCTGACTAGCAATGCCAACAACCCCCCCCCCCCCACCCTTCATCCCTCTGCCTCCGTCATATCTGAAACATCAGAACCCTGGAACATTAAGTGGCCAGTCCTGCCCCTCCTGTAGCTGAGTTTCATTAATGGCTACCATGTCATAATTCCATGTGTCAGTCCATGCCCTCAGCTCGTCTGCCTTCCCCACCATACTCCTCACATTGAAATAGACACACCTCAGAAGATTATTACCACCACACACAAACCTTCTATTTGTGACTTTGCATGAGCTTTTAACATCATTTATTTTCACCCCCGCTCCACTATCTGCTCTGTCACTCTGGTTCCCATCCCCCTGCAAATCTAGTTTAAACCCTCCCCAATAGCACTAACAAACCTCCCTGCAAGGATATTGGTCCCCCGGTAGTTCAGGAGTTCAGGTGTAACCCGTCTCTCTTGTACAGGTCCCACCTGCCCCAGAAGAGGTCCCTATGATCCTGAAATCTGAAACCCTGCACCCTAAAACAGTTCCCATGCCACATGTTCATCCTCCAGAGCATCCTACTCTTACCCTCATTGGCTCGTGGCACAGGTAGCAATCCTGAGATTACCACCCTCGAGGTCCTGCTTCTTAACTTCTTACCAAGCTCTCTATACTCACTCTTCAGGACCTCCTCACTCTTTCTTCCTACGTCATTGGTACCGATGTGGACCATGACATCTGGCTGATCACCCTCCCACTTCAGAATGCTGTGCACGCAATCAAAGACATCCCTGACCCTGGCACCCGGGAGGCAACAAACCATCTGGGAGTCTCTGTCACAACCATAGAACCTCCTGTCTGTACCTCTAACTATTGAGTCCCCTATCACTACTGTGGATAGTGTAGAGGGCTGTCCACACTCCAGTTCCTGCTCCAGTTCCCTAACGCGGTTTGTTAGGAGCTGCAGCTAGATGTACTTCCTGCAGTTGTCATTGTCAGGGACACCAGAGGTCTCCCTGACTTCCCACATCCTGCAAGAGGAGCATTCCAACATCCTGCCTGGCATTCTCTCTACCCTAAACAAACATAACAAAACTTACCAGAACCTACACTCGCCTCTGTCTGTTCATGTCGAAGCCTGTCGAGCCAAAGCCGTCCCACTCTGCTCCCTCTCACTCCACTGCCTGCTGTATATGGTGGTCTTTTTTTAAACCTTTGGCGCTCTACATCACGCACCTGCGCAGTCTAGCCTCTTTTCCCCGAGCAGTAAAAAAAAATGACTTCTCTCCGAGATGCCTTTACTCCTTCACTCTCAGCCTCTTGCTTCAATTTAAAACCTGTCCACACAGACTCAAGGCTGTAATTGCTGCCAAAGGTGCATCTACTAAATACTGACTTGAAGGGGTGAATACTTATGCAATCAATTATTTGTGTTTTATATTTATAATAAATTTAGATCACTTTGTAGAGATCTGTTTTCACTTTAACACAAAAGAGTCTTTTTCAGTTGATCAGTGTTAAAAAAGCCAAATTAAATCCACTGTGATTCATTGTTGTAAAACAATAAAATGTGAAAACATTCAAGGAGGATGAATATTTTTATACGCACTGTATGTCCATATTGTTGTTTGACTCTCCTATAATATAAATAATGCAGACAAGAGATTTTGCAGATGCTGGAAATCTTGAACAACACGCAAGTTACTGGAAGAACTCTACAAGCCAGGCAGCATCTATGGAGGAAAATAAACAATCAACATTTCAGGTTGAGACCCTTCAAGCAATTTACTTCCCTCCATAGATGCTGCCTAACTTGCTGAGTCCCTCCTCCAGCATTTTGCATGTGTTGATATTAATAATGTATGTAGTTTTAATTGATTCCAGTCACTATGTGTTAAAAGGCTGTAAAGTTCTCCAAGGCCGTGGTAGGCATTAAACAACTGCAAGCCTTTTTACACTTAGTTCAGTATGAGAAGCTGCAATAATAGTTACTTGCTACCTGTTTCTACAGATAGTCTAACACTGCTGAGGATTCCAGTATTTTTGTTGATACTTCTTTCACACCAAATGCCATTTGTCTTGATGTTTTAAAGTAAAAAAAATAATGCTGGAAAAACTCAGTAGGTCATGCAACTTCATGGAGAGAAACTTAGATTTGATGTTTCAGAATTGACTTTTCATCATAAAGAAACACAGCATAGAAACAGGCCCTTTGGTCCACTGGGTGCACTAACTATCAAGCAGCCATACATACTGATCCAGCATCAATCCCATTTTATTGTCTCCCATCAATTCCCCCCAGATTCCACCCCTCACCCACACACAAAGGCAAATTTATAGTGACCAATAAACCCACTGACCCACATGCCTTGGGCATGTTGAATAAAACTGGAAAACCCTGGGGGGGGGGGGGGTGCATACTGCCACAGGAAGAACATGCAATCTCCACACAGACAGCACCCGGAGAACAGTGAAGATATCAGGACAGATCTAAGATGTCAACCCAAAACATTGACTTACACCTTTTGTTTCATTGAGAGATACAGCACTAAGTAGGACCTTCAGGCCGTTTGAACCACACCACCCCAGCAACCCCCGACAAATCTGATTAACCCTAACCTCAGCACAGAACAATTTTCAATGACCAATTAACCTACCTGGTACATCTTTGGACTGTGGAAGGAAACCAGAGCACCATGCATTCCATGGGGAGGATGTACAGAGATCCTTACAGAGGATGCCAAATTGAACTTTGAACTCTGGAACACCCCGAGCTTTAATAATGTTGTGCTAATTTTCACCTCCACAGATGTTGCTTGACACAATGAGTTCTTCCAGCATTCTAGTTCTTTTTGTTCCAGACTACAGCACATAGTTTTTTTGTCTTCACACAGAACCTGGCAAAGATAGCAAGGCCAGTATTTATTTACCATCCCTAATTTCTCCTTGAGAAGCTGATGGTAGCTGCCTTCTTGAACTGCTATAGATGGTACCCACTGCAGCCCCTTTCTAGCTCTCTTAAGTCCATTCAGAAGCTCCTTCATAGCTACCTTGTGACTTTTAAGAACATTGTCTCATCATGAGACCACAAGACATTGGTAAAGAATTAGGCCATTTGGCCCATCAAGTCTGCTCCACCATTCAATCATGGCTGATCCTTTATTCCCCTTCCTCAACCCCACCCCCTGGCCTTCTCCTCATAACCTTTGATGTCAAGTCCAATCAAGAACCTATCAATCTCTGCCTTAAATAAACCCAACGACCTGGTCTCCATGATGCATGTGGTAGCATATTCCACAAATTCACCACCTTTTGGCTAAAGAAATTTCTCCGCATGTCTGTTTTAAATGAATGCCCCTCTATTCTGAGGCTGTGCCCTCTTGTCTTAGACTTCCCCCACCATGGGAAACATCCTTTCCACATCTACCATGTCTAGGCCTTTCAACATTTGAAAGGTTTCAATGAGATTCCCCCTTATCTTTCTAAATTCCACTGAGTACAGACCCAGAGCTATCAAAAGTTTCTCATATGATGACCCTTTCATTCCTGGAATCATCCTTGTGAACCTCCTCTGGATCCTCTCCAATGAAAGCACATCGTTTCTAAGATGAGGAGCCCAAAACTGTTCACAATACTCAAGGTGAGGCTTCACCAGTGCCTTATAAAGCCTCAGCATCATATCCCTGCTCTTGTATTCTAGACCTCTTGAAATGAATGCTAACATGGCATTTGGCTTCCTCACCACTGACTCAACCTGCAACTTAACCTTTAGGGTATTCTGCACAAGGACTCCTAAGCCTCTTTGCATCTCACATTTTTGGACTTTCTCTCCATTTAGACAATAGTCTGCACATTTATTTCTTCTACCAAAGTGCATGACCATGCATTTTTCAGCATTGTATTTATTTTGCCAATTTCTTGCCCATTCTCCTAATCTGTCCAAGTCCTTCTGCAGCCTACCTGTTTCCTCAACACTACCTGCTCCTCCACCAATCTTTGTATTATCTGAAAACTTGGCAATAATCTTCTAAATCATCGATATAGAGCATAAAAAGAAGTGGTCCCAACACCAACCCTTGCGGAACACCACTAGTCAGTGGTAACCAACCAGAAAAGGATCCTTTTATTCCCACTCACTGCCTCCTATCAATCAGCCAATGCTCCAATTATGTCAGTGACTTTCCTGAAATACCACGGGCTTTTAACTTGGTAAGAAGCCTCATGTGCAGCTCCTTATCAAAGGCCTTCTGAAAGTGTAATTTCCTCAAAGAATTCCAACAGGTTTATCAGGCAAGATTTTCCCTTATGGAAACCATGCTGACTTTGTCCTACCTTGTCCCGTGTGACCAAGTATTCCACAACCTCATCCTTAACAATTGACTCCAACATCTTCCCAACCACTGAGGTCAGGCTAACTGGTCTATAATTTCCTTTCTGTTGCCTTCCTCCAATCTATCCACTTTGATCTGGTTTACTAGTTTGCTTTCATATTTCATTTTTTCCTTTCTAATGATTCTTTTAGTTGCTCTCTGTAGGTTTTTAAAAGCTTCCCAGTCCTCTGTCTTCCCACTAATTTTTGATTTGTTGCATGCCCTCTCTTTTGTCTTTACTTTAGCTTTGACTTCCCTTGTCTGCCTCGGTTGTACTATTTTGCCATTTGAGTATTTCTTTGTTTTTGGAATACATCTATCCTGCACCTTCCTCATTTTTCCCAGAAACTCACACCATTGCTGTTCCACTGACATCCCTGCCAGCATCTCCTTCCAATTTACTTTGGCCAACTCCTCTCTCATACCTCTGGAATTTGCTTTACTCCACTGAAATACTGCTACATCCGATTTTACTTTCTCCATATCAAGTTTCAAGTTGAACTCATTCACACTGTGATCACTGTCTCTGTATGGTTCTTTTATCTTAAGCTCCCTAGTCACCGCTGGTTTATTACATAACACCCAATCCAGTAGAGCTGATCCCCAGACTGTTCTAAAAAGCCATCTTGTAGGTATCCAACAAATTCACTCTCTTGTAATTCATTATCAACCTGATTTTCCCAATTGACATGCATGTTGAAATCTCCCATGACTATCATAACATTGACATGCCTTTTCTATTTCCTGTTGTCATCTGTAGTCCATATCCCAGCTACTGTTGGGAGGCCTATATGTAACTGCTATCAGTGTCCTTTTACCCTTGCAGTTTCTAAACTCAACCCACAAGGACTCAACATCTTCTGATCCTCTGTCACCAGGGAGGCAATGTCCCATTCGGGTGTCCCGTTCACATCCACAGGATCTCCTCTCTGTTCCCCTGACTATTGAGTCCTCTATTACTACCACTTCCCTTTCTTCCAGTTTCCCTTCTGCACTATGGACCTATGTTCAGTGCCAGTAACCTGGTCTCCATGGCATTCCCCTGGGAGGTCATCCCCCACCAAAGCATCCAAAATTGTATACTTATTTTTGAGGGAAATGGCCACGGGGTGTTCTGTGCTAAATGCCTATTTACATTTACATTTCTCCTGACAGTCACCCAGCTACTTGCCTCCTGCAACTTTGGAGTGACTACTTCCCTGTAACTCTGATCGATTATCTCCTCACTCTCCCGTACAAGCTGATCCTTTCTTCCTTTTTTTCATCCTTTCTTCCTTAAGTAGGCCTCTTGACTAGATGTTCCACATCTCTTGTCAACCATGGTTCCTTTACCCTACCATCCTTTCCCTGCCCTCACTGGACAAACTTATCCAGAACCCTTGCAAGTGCTCCCTAAAACAATCTCCGCATTTCTCTGAGTACATCTGTTCCCAAGTTATGCTCCCAAGTTCCTGCCTAATAACATCATAACTCCTCCTCCCCCAATTAAATACTTTCCTATACTGTCTGTTCCCATCTCTCTCTAAGGCTATGGTAAAAGTCCGGGAAGTGTGATCACTGTCTCTGAAATGCTGACCCACAGAGAGATCTGTCATCGGTCCAGGCTCATTGCCTAGCATCAGATCCAGTATGGCCTCTCTTCTATCCACATATTGTGATAAGAGTCCTTCCTGGACACCCCATCTAACCCTTTTGCAATTTAAAGAGGTGCCAATCAATCTTATGAAAGCTAAAGTCAACCCAGCAATCCTGTTATTTTTGCACCTTTCCAAAATCTGCTTCCTGATCTGTTTCTCAGTGTCTCTATTGTCTTTGGGGCATCTACAGAATACTGTTGAAACCCCTTTTACTGGGTGTCTCTGGAAAATGTGGCTCGTTAGCCCCTTGCTAACAGCCACTGGATTTTGTGGCAAGGAACCCATCTTTCTCAGGCTTCATACTTTGATTCCACCAAATCCATGAGGTTGGGATGTCTCACCCACCCAAACCCCAGTTTCTATGAACGCTGTGTGACTTGCCTGTCAGCAATAACAGATTAATCAAAAGTATATTTAAGAATGTTAACTTAAGCAAACAGCTATTAAAGGATAGAAAAGAAAAAAAAAAGGTCCCTATATACTTAAACAGTCACATGTGCACGGTGGAGCTCAAATCTTGAACTTGTCTGTAACTCATGCACAGGACCCTCGGTCTGTGTGAAAGCACACACCACCTTCCAAAGGTCGTTCAAAATCCATCTTAAACATATGGGCTCCCCCATGGGAGTTCTGTTCTTTCCTCCTCGAAGCCATTCATCTGCACAAAGCACTTTGTGCAACAGGGATAGCATCCTCCACCATCTTCCCGGCTCCCACTCACCAACCAAGACCTCTCCACTCCACGTTCTCTAGAACTTTCTCCCAATTCTACCATGCTGGTTGGCTGACGCCATATTCCTAAGTTGAACAACAAGCCTCTCATCTCAACTCAAACTCAAACAAGCTGCAAGCAGAACAGACTGCTCTTACAGAACTGCTAAAATGAAATATCTATAGCATAGCAGTAAAAGTCTTAACCAGGGTGATTGCTCCCTTCCTGTCAGCTAAGAGTTAGTTGTGATTCCTCCTTGGTACATGCCAAAATAAAATGGAAGATCAAATTCAAAATGGTTGTCTGGAGATGTGAACAAGAGCACATGTCTGAGATGAGATAGTGAATGATGTTTTCCTCCTTACAGTCCACTTGTCCCCATTTTCAAAAGTTGTGCCTGGGTTGAAGATCATAAGTGATAAGGGGGTGTAGCTGATATTGCAGTTGTGCTAGTTTTAATAACCAGTTTTCTTGTGGCCTTGAACACGTGCGGTGTCTCCATTGTTTGCAATTACAAATGCAAATACTGAGCTGAATCAGAAAAGACCACAGACAAATTTTAAAATAATTTGTTACACACCCACACTGACTCAGTAGACAATCCCTCCACAAGTCCCTCCTGTTCTGCAGCTGTAATACTATCCCTGATTAGCTCCACCTCTTACCTCCCTCCTTGTTCCTTTTGAAACATCGAAAGCACAGAACATCCAGCAGCCATTCTTGCCCTTGTGACAGCCAAGTGTCCATAGTGACCATAATGTCATCATTCCATATAATGGCCCATGCATCTCCCTAGATCCTAACAGTTCTTGTGTTGAAATAGACACTCTTCAATACACTCCACTGATAGCAATTTTGCCCTCTCAACTGCATATTCTTCCTCAGTCTCTACATGCTAAATCTGCCTGCATACTAACTGCTTCATCCTCTGGACCAATCTCCTACTAAATTAGTTTAAACCCTCCCAAAGAGCTCTAGCAAACCTGCCTGCAAGGATTTTGGTCCCCCTCAAGTTCAGGTATAACTTGTCCTTTTTGTACATGTCATACCTACCCCAGAAGAGATCCCAATGATACACAAATCTGAATCCCTGCCCCCTGCACCAGTTCCTCAGCCACACAATCATCTGCCAAATCCTATTCTTACTCTCACTGGCATGTGGCACAGGCAGCAATCCAGAGATTACTATCCTTGAAGTTCTGCTTTTCAGCCTCCTACTTAAGTCTTTGGGACCTCCTCGCTTTTCCTACCCATGTCATTAGTACCAATACAGTGCCTATTAGAAGTACTCACCCCCCCCCCCCTTGGCAGTTTTCATGTTTCATTGTTTTACAACATTGAATCACAGTGGATTTAATTTGGTTTTTTTGACACTGATCAACAGAAAAAGACTTTCATGTCAAAGTGAAAACAGATCTCTACAGAGTGATCTAAATGAATTACAAATATAAAACACAAAATAATTGATTGCAGAAGTATTCACCCCCCTTTAATATGATGCACCAAATCATCACTGGTGCAGCCAACTGGTTTTAGAAGTCACATAATTAGTAAAACAGAGATCACCGTGTGCGGTCAAGGTGTTTCAATTTGATTGTAGTAAAAATACATCGAAACATAGAAAATAGGTGCAGGAATAGGCCATTCGGCCCTTCGATCCTGCACCGCCATTCAGTATGATCATGGCTGATCATCCAACTCAGAACCCTGTACCTGTTTTCTCTCCATACCCCCGATCCCTTTAGCCACAAGGGCCATATCTAACTTAAACCTGTACACCTGTCTACATATATATACATATCTACACCTGTACCTGGAAGGTCCAGCTGCTGGTGAGTCAGTATCCTGGCAAAAACTACACCGTGAAGACAAAAGAACATTCCCAGCAACTCCACGAAAAGGTTATTGAAAAGTACACGTCAGGAGATGGAGATAAGAAAATTTCCAGGTCACTGAATATCCCTCGGAGTTGTTAAGTCAATCATCAAGAAATGGAAAGAATATGGCACAGCTGTAAATCTGCCCAGAGCTGGCCGTCCTCAAAAACTGAGTGACCGTGCAAGAAGGGGACGAGTGAGGGAGCCCACCAAGAGACCAATGGCAACTCTGGAGGAGTTACAGGCTTCAGTGTCTGAGATGGGAGAGACTGCACAAACAACAACTGTTGCCTGGGGGCTTCACCAGTTGCAGCTTTATGGGAGAGTGGCAAAGAGAAAGCCACTGTTGGGGGGTGGGGGTGAAAACTCTAATGAAATCTCTGCTAGAGTTTTCCAGAAGGCATGTGGGAGACTCTGAAGTCAGTTGAAAGAAGGTTCTATGAAACCAAATTGAACCTTTTGGCCATCAGACTAAACGCTATGTTTGGCTTAGGCCGAACACTGTACATCATCAAAAACATACCTTCCCTACCGTGAAGCACGGTGGTGGTTGCATCATGTGAGTCAGAGTCCAGACCTCAATCCAGTTGAGAATTTGTGGCTGGACTTGAAAAGGGCTATTCACTCACAATTCCCATGCAATCTGACAGAGCTCGAGCAATTTAGTAAAGAAAAATAGGGAAAAATTGCAGTGTCCAGATGTACAAAGCTGATAGAGACCTATCCACATAGACTCAAGGGTATAATTGTTTCCAAAGGTGCATCTATTTAATACTGATTTGAAGAGGGTGAGTGATTATGCCATCAATTATTTTGTTTAATAATTGTAATCACTGTAGAGATCTGTTTTCACTTTGACATGTTACGAATTCCCGTAACTGGATCACTTACCAGCAAAGATAGAGAGGTCCGTTGAAGTCTGATGGTACTATTTTTAAAAGTATTTATTGATAAAGAGCACAAAAAGAAGATTAATGCAAACATACAGATAATATACGTCGTCAATACTAAATCTAAGCGCGGGTATAATAATAACCAATAAGAAATAGCTCTATTGTTGTCTAGGGGTTAATGTATTGTCCAATGGAAAGATAACAGTCACTATTAGTTCGTTCAAGCTGCAGCATTGTTGGGTTTAAAAGTGATGCGGTTTAAACTTGCCCCAGGTCTTTTATGATGCCAATCCGTTGAGTCAGGGGAGCGGGCTTCCCCGTTGTTCGCTAAAAGCTGTTTTCCGTCGTTCCAGCCACGGAATCGAACGCACGTGGCTTCCTTCAGATGACTTCCTGCTGTTACGTGGTCGCTTAACGTTTCTCCTGGTGCATCTAAAGGGCTTGTTCCCCAGACTCTCTTTTATACTTCCTCACGGGGTCTCCGATGTCAATCAGGTTGGGATGATGCAATCCCTCAACCAGCCCACTCTGGTCATCCCCTGAGGGCTTCAATGAATAGTACCGTACTCAATACACGACTTGGTCTTCCGGAGACAATGACCATATCCCGCAGCTTTACATCGCCGGGGAAACGAGCCAGCCTGCACATCTCTTTTCCCAACCCAACAAGTGATCTTGCGATTCTCACAAAGGAGGGGGCTACGGATGTAACAGACACAAGAGAGTCTTTTTCTGTTGATCAGTGTGAAAAAAGGCCAAATTAAATCCACTGCGAGTCAATATTGTAAACAGTAAAACATGAAAACTTCCAAGGGGTTGTATATTTTTTATAGGCACTTTGTACCACAACTTCTGGCTGCTCCCTTCCTCTTCAGATTGTTATTAACACAATCTGATACGTCCTGACCCTGGCACCTAGGAGGCAAATACCATCTAAGTATCTTCATGTCCACAGAATCTCCTGTACGCTCTCCTAATTATCGAATCCCCTATCACCATTGAACTCCTTTTCTCCTCCCTTCTAACTTGTTGAGAGAGTTAGGTATCTGATTTTGTCAGATGTAGTAGGTCATAGCAAAGTCATTTAATCAATGACCACCTTTACCTTGGGAATTTCAGAAATCTGAATCAGTGAGCAAGCTCAAAGTGTTTTTGGGTAATTGGAGTCATAGTCATACAACCCTAGAGCATAGAAACAGGCCTTTCAGCCCATCTAGCCCATGCCAAACTGTAATACTGCCTCGTTGCATTGACCCACATCTGGTCCATTACCCTCCATACTCCTCCTATCCATTTGCTTATCCAAAGTTCTCTTAGATGTAGAAATAAAACCCACATCCACCACTGCCACTGGCACTTTGTTCTACTTGCACCGCCTTCTGAGTGAAGTCGTTCATCTTTGATTCCCCTTAACCATTTCAACTTTCACTCTTAACTCATGACCTCTAGTTCTAGTTTCACCCAACCTCAGTGGAAAAAGCCTGTTTGCATTCACCATATCTTTACCCCTCAATTTTGTATACTTCAGCGAAATCTCCCCTCATTCTCCTACATTCCAGGGAATAAAGAAGGCACAGCAGTGTTTGGCTCCCTGCCCCATTTCTAGAGCACCATTGAGAGTGTCCTGTCTAGATGCATCACTGTGTGGTACAGAAACTGCAAGGCATCGGACCACAAGACCCGACAGAGGATATTGAAAACCATTGAGAGGATCACCGTTGTCTCCCTCCCCCATATTTCTGACATCTACTGGGAATATTGGAGACAAAGGGCCCAAAGCATTGTTCAGGATTCCTACCATCCTTCCCACAATCTCTTGACCCACTACCATCAGGAAGGAGGTGCAGGAACATCAGGACTAGGACCCAGACTGGGTGACAGCTTCTTCCCTCAGGTTCTGAGACTAATGAATACCCTGCAACCACCGAGGTCTCATCACTAGGACAACGAGCTGCTTACTGTTTAGCTGTGCATTACTTGCAGTTTGAATTTATCTTATAAACTTATTTGTGGTAATATTTTATGTGCTGTGTGATATTTGTATTGTGGGCACACCGTGGTCTGAAGGAACATTGTTTCGTTTGGTTGGATATAGGTACAGTTAGATGACAATGAACTTGAACTTAAATAATGCAAAAATAGAGCAAAATAGTGAGGTAGTGTTCATGAATCAATCAGAAATCTGATGGAGGGTAAGAAGCTGGTCCTATAATGTTGAGTTACCTCCTCGTGGTAGTAATAGGTCATTGAGGATCTCCACTAACTTACTGCCTCCACATTCAACACATCATCCCTCCCCATTAATTTCCTGGCACTTATCCCTGCAAGTGATCTATATCTCCTCCCTCACCTCCATTCAGGGACCCAAACAGTCTTTCCAGGTAAGGTAAACTTTACCTGCGAATCTACTGAGGTCGTCTATTGTGTCCAGTGCTCCCGATGTGGCCTCAGCTACACTGGTGAGACACACCGTAAGATGGGAGACTGCTTTGTCAAGCTCCTCCACTCCATTCCACCCACCAAAAGCAGAGCTTCCTGGTGGCCAAATATTCTAATTCTGATTCCCATTCCCGTTCTGACATGTCGGTCCATGGCCTCCTCTTTAACCAAGATGAGGCCTCCCTCGGGGTGGAGGAGCAACACCTTGTATTCCATCTGGGTAGCCTCCAACTTGATGGCATGAATATCGACTTCTCCTTAAAGTGAATTTTTTCCTTTCCTCCTCCCCTCTTCTATTCCTCCCTCTGATCTTTTACCTCTTCTCACCTGCCTACCACTTTCCCCTCTTTCTCTTTCTCCTGTTGTTGACTGTCCTTTCAGTAACAGATTCCTTCTCCTTCAGCCCTTTACCTTGCTTATCCACCTGGCTTCACCTATCACTTTCGAGCTAGCCTCCTTCCCCTACACGCCCCCCCCCCACACACACACACCTTTTATATTCTGGTGTCTTCCCCCTTCCTTTCCAGTCTTGATGAAGTGTCTCGGCCTGAAACATCAACTATTTATTCATTCCCATACATGCTGCCTGGCCTGCTGAGTTCCTCCGACACTGTGCGCGTTGCTTGGATTTCCAGCATCTGCAGACTTTCTCAGTCTGCTGCTGAAGCTGTTAGTGGCACTGTTGCTGAACATTTGGTGATTTGCTAGGGCACAAACTAGCGTGCAAAAAGAGGATAAACAAAAAAGCTTCCCGTTAGAAATAGAACAGCTGCTGTGTTTGCACTCAGACACTCTCTGTCTGGACATCTGGGCTCAACAGCTTGTGTGTCTGCACTGACGTCACTACCAACGGAAAAGCTCTTGAGCTCCCTCCTCAGGTTTTATATTTACCAATACAGGTAGTCAAATCGGAGGATAAAACCAGATCAGGGAGCGAGAATCAGGCAGCAAGGAAGGCTATCAAAGTGCAGTGGGATCTGGACCAGCCAGAAAATTGGGCTGAAAAATGGCAGATGGAGTGTAATGCAGACAAGGGAGGTGTTGCACTTTTGGAGGACAAACCAAGGTAACACTTGCATAGCGAGGTATGCAGGAGAATAGAGGCTTCTGGGAAGAGATCCATAATTCCTTGGAAGTAATGTCACTGGCCAGTAGATGGGATCATGAAGAGAGCCTTTGGCATAATGGCTTTCATAAATCACAGTATTGAGTCTAAGAACTGGGATGTTATGTTGAAGTTGTATAAGATGTTGGTGACACTTAATTTGGAGTACTGTGTGCAGCTCTGGTCACCTACCGAGAGAAAAGATGTCAATAATATAGAAAGAGCATATAAAATATTTACAAGGATATTGCCAGGAATTGAGGACCTGTGTAATAAGGAAAGGTTGAATATGTTGTGGGTCCAGGTTAGATCGTCCATTCTGTGCACACCAAGGAACTCTATGCTCTTCATTCTCTCTGCGGCAGAGCCATTGATGTGCAATCAAAAGTGGTCAACCTGTGCCTTCCTGAAGTCCACAATCACCTCTTTTGTCTTGTCCACGTTGAGACTCAGTCCATTTGATAAGCCGCGCCACCTCCTCTCTGTATGCCAGCCCATCATTATTGCTGATGAGGACAACCACTGTTGCGAAATTGATGGTGTGGTTTGAGCTAGATCTGGCAGTGCAATCGTGAATCAGCAGTGGACTGAGCACACAACCCTGGGGAGGGGCACCAGCATGTTACTGCCAACTTGGACCGACTGGGACATTTATTTATTTAAAATATTTCTCATTGTAACCTAGTAATCATTTTATGTCTTGCACTACAAAACAACAAATTTCATGACATGAGTCATTGATAATAAATTTGTTTCTGATAAACCCTATTTGGATTCCCTGTCCGAATACATCATGGGTTGATGTTTAAATTTTGAATGATAGACTGTGAAACATGTCTTGTAATTTACAAAAACAACATGCTAATTAAATACTTGCTGTTTTCTGAAAATAATAACAGAATCACTACTGATGCAAAGGGGCAATGTATTCATGGATTTGGTAAGGCGGCTAGAGGGTTAGAGACATTTTAAATCTATGATCAGAATCGTAAATAACTTTCCAGTTGTAAAATATTACAATATTTAGCAAAACAGCATCCAAGATATAGTAATAACTGAATCTGAATACTTTTAGTGTAACTATTAAACTAGTGGAGATTAATTTTAAAAATACATTACCTAAGAGTTACTAGGACCAGAAACCCATATAGTAATAAAATAAAACACTAGAAATCTGAGCCCAAACAAATGTGGATGCAAAGGATAAATCCGATTTCCCCCACTGATTTGGTGAATTCTTCTACATTTTGATTTTGCTGCAGATTTAGTACTTCAGAGGCCCGGAGAATCGTGAAACAAAAGAGGAGAAACAGAAATCAACAAACATTAATGCAGTATAGAATCAGCCTCCAGGTTGCGCTCTGACCACACGGATATCCAATCCGTTGCTGATTGGTCCATTTGAATTTCAGCCCCTTCCTGCATTAAGTAATTCCGAGTTGCCTTTTGTGTTCGTCCGATGTTCACTGCTCGTCTGTAATCTGATCATCAGATGCTTAAAACAACAAAAATGTGGTTTCCATAAAGAGAAAGCATTATTTTATTAGATTATTTTTAAACTAATTTAAGTATAAGTTCAGTTTTATGTTTGCTGGGGAGTGCGTCTTATATAAGCAGAGCAATTTCCACTAAATGTAAAAGTCTGGGGGGTGAGGGAAGAGTTAGAATAAACAAAAGATTCTGCAGATGCTGGAAATCCAGAGCAGCACACAAAATGCTGGAGGACCTCAGCAGGCCAGGCAGCATCGATAAAAATGAATAAACAGTCGACTTTTCGGGCCGAGGCCCTTCATTAGGACTGGAAAGGAAGGGCAAAGATGGCAGAATAGCTTTCCCAGCCACCTGGCTTCACCTATCACCTTCCAGTTTACACTCCTTCCCTCTTCCCACCTTTTTATTCTGGCATTCTGGCATTTACTTTCCAGACCTGATGAAAGTTTTCAGCCTGAAATGTTAATGGCTTACAGTATTCATTTCCATAGATGCTCCCTGACCTGCTGAGTTCCTCCAGTGTATTGAGAGTGTTGGGGAAAAGAAAACAAACATTATTTCAGATTTTTAGTATCTGCAGTCTCTGCTTTCAGATTACTGAAAATGCTCAGTAAATTTGAGTAACATCTGTGGAGAGGTATTTGATGAAGCTTCATCTAAATTTTAACTTTGAGAAAAAGAACTGCAGGAGCAGGTAATCTGAATGAAAACAAAATGGAACCAATAGGTTAGGCAACATCTGTGGAAAGGGAAACAGATTTAAAATTTCAGAATAGCACTTTCTGCTTGTCTTTTTATTATTCACTCTACACCTCCAACCCACATCACGAGGGTCTGAGGGTCAAGGAAGCCTGCTCATTTCTTTCTTGAACAGAAGCCTAACTGACTCCCCTCTGCCAACACACGTGCCTGGCTGAACCTCCTCAGATAAAAGAAAAGAATTTCTCCTTCAACTCCACTCACTTTCTGCTGATCAAAATTGTAGTTTTGGGCCCCAGCTATGCCCATCTTTCTGTGCGATACATGGAACAGTATTTCTTCCTCTCCTAGTCAGGCTCTCTCAACTCTTTTCCTGGTACAACGGCATTGGTATTGCTTCTTGTAGTCATGCAAAACTCAAAGATGCAGCCAATTTCCACCATGGTCTCACCTACATATGCATATTCTCTGACAGCACTCTTCTCTTCCTTTCTTTCCTTTTAAAATCTTTTTATTAATTTTAAACAAACATAAATAAAACATGAATACTAAGTGTTTGAGAGTACATAATTAATAATTTAAATAGACATTTATATAATAATAAAATAGATAACCTCCCAAAGTCATAACATTGATGAACAAAGAAATAAAAAGAAAAAAAAAAGACCCCAGAGAAAAAAAACACTAACCAACATGGGCCATTGAATAATATTAAGTACATATACAGTAGTGCCAATAACTCCGAACCTCCATCCAAGCAATTAAGGATAATATAAGTAAGGTTTAGGAAAAGACAATTCAACTCATATGAAAATGTTGAATAAATGGTCTCCAAGTTTCTTCAAATTTAACTGAAGGGTCAAAAACAACACTTCTAATTTTTTCTAAGCTCAAACAAGAAATGGTTTGGGAAAACCGCTGAAATATAGTTTGAAGATTAATTTCTTTTCTCTCTTCCTAAATCTTTCTATCTCCACCACAGGTAATCCTTTTTAATACTCTGCCTCCATCCTCTCAGTTCCTCCATCCCTATCACATTTGCTCCAATAATGACTCATTCTGTATAGATGCCCCTGAATATTTTTTCTTCTTTCCAAATCATGGCTTCTCCTCTACCAGATGATGCACCATCAATAACTCACACTGAGACGTAAGGTGAGATATCGGCTTTTATTGACTGGAAGAAGGAACCAGGAGTGAGTGTCTATCATACAATGTCTTGGAGACTGAGGCCGAGCGTCAGGCCGCAGATCTCCTTTATACAGGGGCCTGTGGGAGGAGCCACAGGAGCAGTCAGCAGGGGCGTGTCCCGACAGGCACATAGTTCACCACACCAGAGTGATTAAATATACCATACTCAGTGTTTATAATGCCACCACCTCTACATTTGAGAAGCCAAATCTAGATTTATGGCAATAATTTTGCAGAGTACCTATATTTAATGTGTACAGACAAACCTGAGCTTCCCATTGCTGGCCACTTTTAATCCCCATCCATTCTGACCTGTCTGCAAGCTCCTGCACTGTTACAAAGTCCAACAGAAGCTTAAGGGACCTCATCTTCACCCTGATCAGAATTCTTCAGCCATCTACAATTAATACTGAATTCTCCAGCTTCAAATTATATCAAAACCATACATCAAACTAGATTTCTTTTCTTGAAAATTCAAGTTTATCATTATAGGCACATACTACCAGAATACAAGTACCATGAAAGTTAGCTTTTAGCAGCAGCAGAGTACATTACAAGCATTGTTGTCTTCGTCTATCCCATAACCTTGTCATTACCCACACTGCAGAGAGAAAAAAGACACTACGCGATCTTAACTACTACACTTAATCTCACCCCTTCCACCAGGTTCTTTCTACCGAAAACGAAACCTCTCTTATCCTGGTATGAAGAGTCACAGACCGGGACTATTAAATGCTTTTCTCCACAATCGCTGCCTGACGTGCTCTGTTCTTGCTCTTAATATGATATTAACTTATTATGTAAATCATTCAAACCGTATATAGTAATCTGTTCGAAAATTAGAACATACAGTACTGTGCTGGCAAGGCATTTTACGACAACACAATATTTATACTGTATTTCCCGCCGGGCTGCTTGATGCATAGTTTAAATGGAGGGTATCAACCAATCAAATACTGCAATGAAAGCAGTATTGTCTTTTCGCTATTTTCAACCAATAACGTGCTAAAAAAAAGCTACAACCAATCAGATACCCTCTTCATTATTTGGTAAAGCTTATCACTTTTCCTCACCAGTCAGTTAACACTTGAAGCCACAACAATCGGATTTGCGTTATATTAGCTAATCATAGATTGCGTTCCATTATAGTTTTAGTGTCTACCAATGATTCGTTGTGTGTAATGTTCTCTTGTGCTCCTTGTAGCCAATCCGGTATAGTGTTCCAATGCGATTTGCCCTGTGGAAGTAGGCGGGGTAATTGGCAGTTAAGCTGAAGAACGGCGTTTTCATCTATCGAGTCTCCGGGTAGTTTGCCATGTCTTAGTCATGAAGTTTTGCGATGGAAGACGACGTTATAATTAGAACTCAACTCTTTCATAACCGAGTTCGTGAGTGTATTGTAAGTATTTTTTAAAAGATTGATTGCTTTTCGTTTAGTTTTTGATCAAGATGAAAGAAAATTGCATGAATACAATTAATGTTCGAAAGGAACTTCAGCATGAGCATGGTATTGTTGATAGTTTATGATCATAGAGACGTGAGGAAAGTTGTGATTTTGATAACTGAAAACCCACGCGTGGCTTCACACGTGTTAAAGTATACTTGGGTTTGATGACATTCTCATGTTTTCACATTTTGAGAGTTGACTGAAGCCAAGATCTTATATTGTTACTGATTCTACAGGGTGTGTTTTCTTTCAACGTTGACTTATTCATTGGTTGTACCCTTGTGTTAACAATTTGCTCCGATCTTCAATGCTATGGACGCTTAATTTGAGAATTTAAAGAGATATAAATTTTGTCATGTTGCAGTCTATATTTTAGTTGACTATATTCATAGATGGTGTTGGTTAAGCACAAGCTGCAAATTAATCAGAATCACAAAGAGAAAATCTGCAGATGCTAAAAATCCGAACAACGCACACAGAACGCTGGAGGAACTCAGCAGACCAGGCAGCATCAGTGGGGGAAAAAAAGTACAGTTGATGTTTAGGGTCGAAACCTGAAATCAGAATGACATAGCATGGTGGGAATCTTTACCACTCTGTTTGCATCACTCTTTTTCCACATCTGAGCTGTTTGTTGCAGTTTTAAAATGTCTTTATTCTTCATCCTGCCTTTTTGTTTTTTTTTCCATTTATACTGAATCTTTCATCACCTGCAAATCCCATTTTAACTTGGAGTGCTGAAGCCCAAGGATCTCCAGTATATCCAAGTAATAGTGAAGGATCTTGGCCTGAAACATTAACTCTTTCATAAATGCTGCCTGATCTCTTTCTGACATTTTTTTAATAGTGGTAGAGAAATTGAGTCAACAATTTGAATCAGTTTTCTTTCTCCACACATACTGCTTGACCTGCTGAGTATTTACAGCATTTTGTGTTTTTAACTTTCCAATGAATCTCTTCTCCAAATCTGTCACAGGTGAAGATAGAGTATGGTTTCTTAGACATAGTCATTATCAGTTAGAGCAGGAAAAACCCTTGAAGATGTACTAATTAAATTAGGAAAGGTAAGAATAAAACTCAAATAAGGTGGTAGTAACATAATTTCTCTTCTGTGGTCCAAGCTTGTTGGGGGGGGGGGGGGGTGCAGGGAAACCCTAGACAAGTGAGTACAAATGGGCATTGTGTTGTAATTGCAGTGATGCAAACTGAGACTTTGGTTATGTCTGTCGACACAGTGATTTGATGGAGATCTGAAATACTTATAAATTGAATAGAATTGATTTAAACTGCACTGTTTAAGGATCTAGGATGAGGGAATATTTTGAAGAGTTAAATGTAAAACTATAACAGAGTAGGGAATGGTGTTCCTCCATTCCGCGAGCATTAAAACCACATTAGTAAATACTGCTCACAAACAAGAGAAAATCTGCAGATAAAAAGATGATGTTTTTTATTCCCAGTCCTGCTGAAGGGTTTCGGTCTGAAACATTGACTGTTTACTTTTTTCCCATAGATGCTGCCTTGCCTGCTGAGTTCCTCCAGCATTTTGTGTGTGTTGCTTTAATAACTACTGTTTGTATTTATATTTCACATTTTTAATTGGGAAAATTGGCTTAAGTAAAGGGACTCAAGAGCAGGGAGGGAATTGGATTTTGAACAGTTTTGAAAAATGGATAAATACCAGAACAGATTGGCTTGGCTGAGTGATTTTTGCCCCACTGTCTATTGCAGACATTACAAAATGAACTTGGTGCTGTAGGTGGATAGAATTTGAAAAGGGAATATGTCTGAGAAGCCTTTTTTTTTACTAAGTCCAGGAAAGGGAAAGTTTTCATAAGAGTTTTGGATGCCAGTGTATGGAAATAAGCAGTTCATCATTGGGAGCCTCCAAACTAAAGATAGTGATTAAAAGGAGTACAAAAAATCCATTAGCTTCTAATACTTGATAGAATGGGAGAAGTCAAAGGTGGTAGTTAGATATGAGGGGAAATATGTAGGCGCCCTTACTATCTGGAGTGATCCCAGAATAATAGAAAGCTTGTGTTTTAGTTTTGCATTTTAATGTGAAAATGTTTCTTGCACTACATAGCTAGCTATAAAAAGTGCAATGAGTTATCTGTTTTTGAGAGAAATAGAAAATGTTGTATTTTTTGAAAATATCGTATTTTTTTAAAATATGGCCGTGAGGTAAGTGAGCCATTGGTATTGCCACATTGTGTATTGGCACATCTGCAATTCATCATTATGAATGTGATGTATGTAATATGTTTATATTATGTTTATATTCCTTGAGTGAGTTGTACTTTCTTTAAGAATGCTTCTAAACTGATGTGATGTTAGGCCCTAGTAAATTGCCCAGTTTAAGTTTTGTGCTGATTTGTTTTCCGATTCAATTTTGGCACGGGCGTTTGCATTTTTGTGGCATTCTTTGGGGAAGTTGTGCAGTTTCCACACTGCATGCATTAGAATTATGGACAATTGTCACCTCTTCCACTACCTGTTTCCTCCATCCCCACCCAAACAAAATAACTCCTGGTATTGAAGTGAACAAACTTTGGTTCTGTGTTAGTGGATCAGTGGGTAAATATCACGTATAGATTTGGGGAGTAATTGATGTTGAAAATATGGCTAAATTGGCCATTTTCTCCACAGTTAAGTCATTTAATGATCTCATTACACACTGTAAAAATGTGGGTTTTGATTGAGGTAGAGTAAAACTAATCTTGACTTCATTGAAGGTTGAAAATCGGAAGGAAAAACTGAGCACATCAGGCTGTGAAGAAAGCAACAATTAATGTTTCATGTCAGTCAGTTGAACAGAATGGCCACTTAGCTTGGATGGCAGAGAACTGTTGAGATGCCAGGATATAACTCATCTTTTGCTTTGGAATGAGATAGCCAGCCCATAGATAAATATGAATCAATCTTAAGGTGTGGTAAAGTTTTACTTGAGCACAAATGATGAAATAATTGAACCATAACTTGCATAGAGACCTTTGTGCAGTCATTTGTCAAATGTTTCTCTTGCAAAGTGGAGTCATAAAGTGTACCTTTAACCTGCCCTTACTGTCCAGTGTTAAGTACTGGAATTATTTGATTTGTTAAGCAATATACACTATTAATGATGAACATAGCGGTTATCATGGTGATTACAAATTGCCTTCAGTCTGATTTTGCAATAGTACTAAAATAATATTCTGTTGCAAGTTGATCAAAAGCTTGTAACACTCCATAATACAGTGTACTTTAGATATTCAAAATCCATTAAGGATCCAAAGATGGGATACTCATTATCATATCCTTGAACCCTTTGCCCTCCTTGTTGGTGAGGAGCAAAATAAGTAAGAATTCCTGTTGATCTCTGAAGTCACTGTCCACTGCAGGCTGATTATGAAAGTATGATTTTACTTTTCTTGAGCACTGTTGTGGGAGGAAATGACCAGGTCGATGGAGAAAATCAATTCAAGGGATGTATCCAAATCTTTCTCTTCATTACAAATGGTCTTTTTTTTAATGACAGCCTTCTCTAAGTTTTCTAAACGTCAGGCGCTTGCCATGGTTCAGTCCTTTCTTCCTTGCCAAAGGTTCAGGATAACGAAACTGCTTGCACCTCTGAGCCAATATCCTCTCTTCACGTAAGCTTCCTGCTTCAGCCTCTCTGTTTGCTCCTCTCTCTGCTTGTTTGCTGTTGAACTCGTAGTCCAAGCAAAATTAACTTAGAAACACTTGGAAGGTTGATGTAGGAGTATAGATACTAAAGGTGTTGACACTGTTTCATCCTTCTGAGAAGATGTGTCTTCCTAAAAAGATCATTGTGGGGTGATAACCATGACAAGCTGTGGACTCCTGATGAAGGGTCTGGGCCCGAAACGTCGACTGTACTTCTTATAGATGCTGCCTGGCCTGCTGCATTCCACTAGCGTTTTGTGTGTGTTGCTTGAATTTCCAGCATCTGCAGATTTCCTCCTGCTTCCATGCTTCTTGGTGTTCCTTCTGGATCTCTCGGAATGCGTGCCAAACCCATTGGATCAGTGACGCTGTTGCATAAATACCTGTTTAAGAAGTGTCTGCGAATGATGTGTTTGCACCATCATTCCCTGTTCTGGGATATTGGATGTTTTACTTAGCTAAGAATTCCACTTAACTGTGTGAGTGTAGATGTGATATACCGTTCCTTTTTAAAAAGTATTCAACCCCCCCCCCCGGGAATTTTTCATGTTTTCTTGTTTTACAACATTGAAGCACAGTAGATTTAATTTGGCTTTTTTGAAACTGATTGACAGAAAAAGACTTTCATGTCAAAGTGAAAAAATATCTACAAAGAGATCTAAATTAATTACAAATATAACACAGAAAATAATTGATTGTATAAATATTCACCCCCCCCCCTTTAATATCACACACTAGATCATCACTAGTACAGCCAATTGGGTTTAGAAGTCACATAATTAGTAAAACAGAGATCACTGTGTGCAGTCAAGGTGTTTCAATTGATTGTAGTAAAAATACACCAATATCTGGAAGGTCCAACTGCTAGTGGGTGACTGCAAGAAGGGTATTAGTGAATGAGGTCACCAAGAGATCTATGACAACTCTGGAGGAGTTACAAGTTTCAGATGGGAGAGACTGCACAAACAACAACTGTTGCCCGGGTGCTTCACCAGTCGCAGCTTTATGGGAGAGTGGCAAAGAGAAAGCCACTGTTGGGGGGGGGGGGGGGGGGGAACTCACATGAAATCTTGGAGTTTGCCAGAAGTCATGTGGGAGACTCTGAAGTCAGCTGGAAGAAGGTTCTTTGGTTCGATGAAATCAACATTGAGCTTTTTGGCCATCAGACTAAACACTGCACACCATCAAAAACACACCATCTCTACTGTGAAGCATGGTGGTGGCTGCATCATGCTGTGGAGATGCTTCACTGCAGCAGGTCCTGGAAGGCTTGTGAAGGTAGAGGATAAAATGAATGCAGCAAAACACAGGCAATCCCTGAGTTACGAACGTCCAACATACAAACAGCTGATGAATGGAGGAAGGAGAATGCCGTCCGCCATTTTAATTCTGATCACGACGCTGTCCGCCATTTTAAGTCGTTGTCACTGTGTTGAGTATGTAACTTTGTATTTGGCTTAAATTTTTCTTAGCAAGATTCACCCTGACCCCCCCTCCCCTTTTTTTCTCCAGTCAGCACCGCCCCCACTTGTCCCATTTAACCTATCCAGTGTGGGTGGACTTTAGCACCTGGCGGAGCTCGGGACCCGCCACCCACGGCTGAATCCGCAGTGTTTCTGTTCTGTTTACGGAAAACGGTCATGATTGAAAATAAAGTGGAAATAATAAAGCGATCGGAAAGAGGCTTTATCCTTTTTCATTGGAAGAGCGTTAAGCTACAGTCGGTCACCGATCGGAACAATTTTAAAGGATAAAGTGAGAGTAGTGGACCATGTGAAAGGCCCTTCCCTGATGAAAGCTACAATTATTACTAAGCAACGCAGTGGTTTACTTATTGAAATACATATGTTTCTTAAGTGTTTTATATGCATAGATAGGTAAAATATATACTAAGACAAACATTTGACTAACTGACGCTAAATAATACCAGATGTACTTGTTCCGACTTGCGTACAAATCTGACTTAAAGACAGACTCAGGAATGGAACTCGTTCGTAACCCGGGGACAACCTGTACAGTAGTGGTCGCCAACCCGTCAATCACAATCAACTGTTTCGATCTTTGAGACTTTCCCAGTAGATCCCGAAAAAAAAGAAAAATAAATACACAAATACTGTTGAGAGATTGTTTCCGGGTTGCGGGGTTTTAGTTCCGTTCTTTCTGCCCAGTGTGTATGCGTGTAGCTCCCCCGCACTACACAGTGTACTTCAGTGGTCCCCAACCACAGGGCCGTGAGGAAACGATAGGAGTCAGCTGCATCTTTCCTCATTCCCACTGTACCTACGCGAGGTCATCAGTCGCCTAAACACAGTGACACCCTTATGCCAGGGATCACTGGTTGGCCTTGGGCAGCCGGCGAGAAGTGCCGTTGCTACTGGCCTGGAGCACGGACAGATGGGCGCCCCTCTAAACCTGTTTAACACACTGAATGTTCGTGGAGAATCTGGTGCTAAAATATTTGCAGACGACCTAATTTGGGCTCAGTGTTTCGTAAGCAGCAGAGCAGCTACCTTGCTGCGATCTACTGAAACAAACTTTTGTCGGCCGATAGATCCTACAGGGCGGGGTGGGCACGGGCCCTGTCGCTCTCCTCGCTCGGTTGGTCGCTCTCTCCGGACTGCGACCGCCGCGGCCCCGGCACGGGGACCTCCGGCCCTGACCATGTCATCTCACCTGATCCACGACCAGCCGCACCTGGCCAGGGTGTCTGGTGGCGGGCAGGCAGACCCGGAGGCTGTCTAATGAGGCAATGAAGCTCTCAAAACTGCTTCGGTACCCCGAGTCCAAGCGTCCAGCACTTAAAGACAAACACATTGAGTTTTTTCAGGGGAAAAAACATGAGCAAGCGGGACAGAAGCTAAGTGCTGAGAGCCACGTAAGCTAAATTGTGGAATAGACTGGACATAAGGAACCTGCTTCGAGTATTGCTGTATTCCTGTCGTGTTTAACACCCCACCCCCTGTCGGCCGGTCCGCAAGAATGTTGTCAATATTAAACCAGTCCGCAGTGCAAAGAAGGGTGTGTACCCCTGGTGTTTATACATTATTTCTACTTCTGGGTTGCGGGGTTTTACTTCTGGTCTTTTCTGCCCCGGTCCGCATGCATGTGACTAATTGATCTGGGGTTGATCTTGCCTTTTACTAAGGCCGAGGTAGGGGATATTGGGCTTAAAAAGGTTGGTGACCACTACTGCACAGGGAAATCATGGAGGAAAACCTGATGCAGTCTGCAAGAGAACTGTGAGCTGGGAGAAGATTTGTTTTCCAGTGAGACAATGACCCCAGGCATAAAGCCAAAGCTACACAGGAATGGTTTAAAAACAACAACGTTAATGTCCTGGAGTGGCCAAGTCAGAGTCCAGACCTCAATCCAACTGAGAATTTGTGGCTGGACTTGAAAAGGGCTGTTTGCTAACGATCCCCATGCAATCTGGCAGAGCTTGAGTAGTTTTGTAAAGAAGAATGGGGAAAAATTGCAGTGTCCAGATGTGCAAAGCTGATGGAGACCTATCCACACAGGCTCAAGGGTATAATTGCTGCCAAAGGTACATCTACTGAATTGAATTGAAGGGGGTGAGTAATTATTTTGTTTTTAATAATTGTAATAAATTTACACCAATTTGTAGAAATTTGTTTTCACTTTGACACGATAACCTACCACCCGGCCAATCTTTGGGATGTGAGAAGAAAGTAATCTAAGAGAAGCCCACGTGGTCTGAGAGCATACAAATTCTATGTGCAGCCCTGGACATCAGGATCAAACCTGGATTGCTTGAGCTACAAGGCAGTAGCACTACCTGCTATACCACTCACCATATCTAGTAAGACCACTTTCTGGGGCACCAAAGTGATGCTTCGATTTTCCACTGCCTATTCTGTTTTGACCTAGGAGACTGAAATTTGAAACTGCTGCAGACTATTGCTAACTTGGACATGACATGACTTGCCTTTTTTGAATTTGCTTCTGACAGTGCAGGTGTTTGTTGTCTTGTATTCAATAATTCAACTTGCTGGAATTGTCCAGTTTTCTCTCGTTCCGTTTTTAAACCATGTTGAGATGCTTTTGGAAATTTTGACTAATTATGATGAAAACCTAAACTAGATTGTTTGAAAACATTGCACTGGAATTTGGTTGGTTTGGTTTAATGTAAACTGGACTCTATTTGGAAACCATTCCAGTTGTAAATGAACATTTGGTAGGGGTGGATACAGTTGTTATAAATTATGTGTAACTTATTCAAGCTGTCAGAATCCCAAGAGGTAATAAATTGCATGCTGCTGCTAAGCTGGAGAACCTGAGCTGTCATTTAATCTTGTCAACTAAAGGGTTTCTCAGGGCATGAGTTTCTGTTTACTTGCACTGTTTATTTCTTTTTACTATGTTCCTGAAGTTGACCAGAATGTCACAAAAAAACTCTGTTTGCAAAAATTGTGTTGGTGCAAATAGTTCCTCACTCTTGTGCCTGTATAATGAATGCACTGTGTTAGCTGCGATCCTGTCCTAATTGTGCCTAATTGCCAGTCTTTAAGTGATGTTTAAACTTTTCCAACAGAGCAGCACTAATAGGATTGCTTTTCGAAACTTTAAATGCTACTTTATAATTTTAGTAAAATTTGCCAGGTGACCTGTCATTATAATTAGACACCAGTCTTATACAGCTCTTTAACATTCAGTTTGTTAGTTTAAAGTTTGATTATCTATGGTTGGACTGCTTAAAGTCCAATTGTATTTATGAAGCTGGATCAGTAACCATTCTCAAATATCAAGGTGTGTATGCTTTTTAAAATGTTCTCCAAAGAATAGAATAGAAGAATGCTCAAGACAATGAGATTGCACTGCTACTTCAGTCTGTACAAAATAGATATTTAAAATACATACAGTGCAGCTTAATTTTTAAAAATCCCCATATTTACAAAGTCACCAGTGTCTTTGATAGACCTTAATACTGAAAAGCCATCGGCAAGCTGGGGTGTAGCTTTATTCAGCTGCACAACAGCCCTCAGGAAGAAGCTGTTTTTCAGTCTTACTGTCTTGGCTAAGATGTTTCTGTATCTCTGACCAGATGGCAGGAGATTGAACAGACGGTGTCTGGGATGGGATGGGTCTTTAATGATGTTACGAGCGCGCCATAGGAATTGAGAGTTGTAGATTATCTTCAGGTCCCAATGATGTGTTCAGATTGGGTTTAAATCACCCATTAGAGTACTTTGTTATCTGTCTTGCTGCATCTGGAGTAGCACACTTTCATTCCATATGTCAGTTTGCTCTTCTTCGCACATCAATAAAAGTTGACTGGCAATTTTTGGGACAGATTAACTCTCCTTAAGCAAAACAGGTAGTATAGTCACTGTTGTGCCTTCGAGGTTGTGTTGATGGACCAAGGGAACTCCTCGGTGATGATCATCCCCAAAAACTTGAAACTGGAGACTTGAAAGTGCAACCTAACTGTGCTGGTTAATGTCATTTTTTTTAAACATTTGGTGATATGCAAATGAGGTTTTAGTGAAAACCAGTATAATTTTCAGCACAGATTTTGCCCAAAGTGAAAACCTTTTAATATAGTGAATCTAAGCAAAAGAAACGAACAAAATTTCAAACAATAGGGACAACCTACCGGGGAAAGCTGCAGCAATCAGATCTGTGGCTCAGAAGACAAGGGGGAAGAAGAGGGGTATAGTAGTGATAGCAGATTCAATAAAACCACAAGGCATAGGAGCAGAATTAGGCCATTTGGCCCATCGAGTCTGCTCCACTAGTCAATCATCTTTTTTTTGTTTCTCTTCCCCCCCCCCCGGCCCCCAACTCCACTCCTGGCCTTCTCCCTGTAACTGTTGATGCTGTGACCAATCAGAACTTGTCAATCTCTGCTTCAAATACAACCAACAACCTGGCCTCCACAGCTGCCTGTGGTAACAAATTCCACAAATTCACCCACCCGCTCGCTTCTCCGTGTCTCTGTTTTAAATGGACACCCCTCCATCCTGAGGATCTGCTGTCTTGTCCTAGACTCCCCCACCATGGGAAACATCCTTTCCACATCTACTCTGTCTAGGCCTTTCAACATTTGAAAGGTTTCAATGAGATCTCCCCTCATCCTTCTAAATTCCAGTGAGTACAGACCCAGAGCTATCAAGCGTTCCTCATATGATAACCCTTTCATTCCCGGAATCATCCTTGTGAACCTCCTCTAAACCATCTCCAATGCCAGCACATCTTTTCTTCAATGAGCCCAAAACTGTTCACAGTACTCAAGGTGAGACTTCACCAGAGCCTTATAAATCCTCAGCATCATATCCCTGCTCTTGTATTCTAGACCTCTTGAAATTAATGTTAACATTGCATTTGCCTTCCTCACCACCGACTCAACCTACAAGTTAACCTTTGCATCTCAGATTTTTGGGTTTTCTGCCCTTTGAAAATTGTCTACATATTTATTTCTTCTACCAAAGTGCATGACCATGGATTTTCCAACATTGTATTTCATTTGCCACTTTCTTGCCCATCCTCCTAATCTGTCCAAGTCCTTCTGCAGCATACCTGTTTCCTCAACACTATTTGTCCCTCCACCAATCTTTGTATTATTTGCAAACTTGGCAACAAAGCCATCTATTCCATCATCTAAATCATTTATATTCAGCATAAAAAGAAGTGGTCCCAGCCCTGACCCTTGCAGAACACCACTGGTCACTGGCAGCCGACCAGAAAGGGATCCTTTTATTCCCACTCGCCGCCTCCTACCAATCAGCCAGTGCTCTAACCATGTTGGTAACTTTCCTATAATACCATAAGCTCTTAATTTGGTAAGCAGCCTCGTGTGGCACCTTGTCAAAGGCCTTCTGGAAGTCCAAATATACAACATCCACTGCATCCCCCTTATCCTACTTGTAATCTCCTCAAGTAATGCCAACAGGTTTGTCAGGCAAGATTTTCCCTTAAGGAAACCATGTTGACTTTGTCCTATCTTGTCCTGTGTCACCAAGTACTCCGTGACCTCATCCTTAACAATTGACTCCAACATCTTCCCAACCACTGAGATCAGTCTAACTCAGGGGTCGGCAACCCGCGGCTCCGGAGCCGCATGCGACTCTTTGATCTCTGTGCTGTGGCTCCCTGTGGTTTGTTAGTTTTTGAAATGTAATTCAAAATTTGAAGATTATGGTGATCTTGTACAATCTAAAAACGTTGTGGAGACCCCATTTCCTGGCACATCCGAACCGGCTCACAATTAGCCACCGTTCCGGCTAAGGGAGATAGCCTACGGGGGTTTGTGAGTACGTGTCTTTTGGAGCATCCGCGCCCACGGGGACGGGTTGAGGGAGGCTTTAAATCAAGGCTGTTTAGTTCGAATAAAGTTACCTTTGACTGCAGTGTCGCTATTTTAGCGCTGCGTGTAGCGCTACACCGCTACAACGTGTTTTTTATCGCTATTAATATACATCACCACTGCCAATGCCTGACACCCGCCAGTGCGCGCTGTCTTTTAATTCTTCGATCCAAGGTAGGCTAACTATGGAGTAACCTTCAACCCAACGTCTTTTTTTCGGAGTTCAAAATGTTTTTGTTGCATGCAGAAATGTAATTTCGTTTTCTCTGCAGGAGTTCATCAATTTCATAAATGCAACACATCATAGTTTGTTTATACATAGCATAAAGGCAAAAAAAACCAGTTGTATGCAGTGTTATTTCATTTTAACTGTCAAACGGGTTTTGTGGCTCCCAGTGTTTTCTTTTCTGTGGGAAATGGGTCCATATTGGCTCTTTCAGTGGTAAACGTTGCCGACCCCTGGTCTAACTGGTCTATAGTTTCAGTTCTGCTGCCTCCCTCCTTTCTTAGAGTGACATTTGCAATTTTCCAGTCATCTGGCACCATGCCAGAGTCCAGTGATTTTTGAAAGATCATTACTAATGCCTCCACAATCTCTTTCAGAACCCTAGGGTGTAGTTCCTCTGGCCTGGGTGACTTGGATCTTTCAGCTTTTTAAGCACCTTCTCCCTTTATAATAGTAAACGCACTCACTTCTCTTCCCTCACACCCTTCAACATCTAGCACACTGCTAGTGTCTTCCGCAGTGAAGACTGATGTAAAATACTCATTTAGTTCATCTGCCATCTCCTTGGGTCCCATTATTATTTCCCCACCCTCATTTTCTAGTTGTCCTGTATCCATTCTCATCTCTTTTATATATTTGAAAAAGCTTTTTCTATCCACCTTGATATTGTTTGCTAGCTTGCTTTCAGATTTAATGTTTTCCTTCCTAATAATTCTTCTAGGTTTTCAAAAGCTTCCCAATCCTCTATCTTCCTGCTAATTTTTCCTTTACCTTAAGCTCCCTAATTCCCTCCGGTTCATTACAGAACACCCAATCCAGTATAGCTGATCCCCTAGTAGGCTCAACGATAAACTGCTCTAAAAAGCCATTCAACAAACTCACTCTCTCAAGCTCCATTACCAACTTGATTTTCCTAATCTATCTGCATGTACCTTGCTACCCCTTTTGATTCTGCCTCCCTCACACACTGATACTCACTCTGCTGGCTGCAATTTTGTTGGACCAGTTGCCTGCCCTTCCTGCCTGTCTGTCTGCACACTATCTTAGCTTTTTTACTATCCGTCCTTTACACCGGTTACCATCACCTTGACAAATTAGTTTAAACCCTCCCTAAAAGCTCTAACAAACCTGCCCGCAAGAATATTGCCCCCCCCCTCTGGTTCAGGTGAACCTCTTCCCTTTTGTACAGATCATTACTCCCTCAGAAGAGATTCCAATGAATCAAGAACCTGAAGTCCTGCCCTTGCAGCAGCTTCTCAGCAATGCAGTTATCTGCCAAATCATTCTATTTTTATCTTCACTGGAGCGTGGCACAGGTAGCAATCTAGAAATTACTATCCTGGAAGTCCTGCTTCTCAGCTTTCTGCCTAGCTCTCTAAATTCTCTCCGCAACCTTCTTGCTTTTCCTTTCTATATCATTGGTACCAATATATACCAAGACATCCCTGACCCTGCACCTGGGAGGCAACACACCATCCAGATGTCCTGTTCGCATCCACAGAATCTCCTGTCCGGTCCTCTCACTATTGAATCCCTATCACTACCGCTCTCCTCTTCCCCCTCTTTCCCTTCTTCACCACAGACCCTTGCTCAGTGCCAGTAACATGGTCTCCATGGCATTCCCCTGGGAGGTCATCCCCACCAACAGTATCCAAAATGGTATACTTATTATTGAGAGGAATGGCCACAGGGGTGTTCTGCGCTAATTGCCTATTCACTGTCCCATTCCTTCTCTTGACAGTCACCCAGCTCCTACCTCCTGCAACTTCGGGGTGACTACTTCCCTGTAACTCTGATCGATGATCTCCTCATTCTCTCGTACAAGCCGAAGGTCATCCAGATCTGCTCCAGATCCCTAACACGGTCTTCAAGGAGCTGCAGCCGGATGCACTTCACACAGATGTTGTTCCCTGGGAGACTCCAAGATGAAGAACACACAATGGCCATTTAAACTGCACTAAGTACCCCTGACACAGTAAGAAAAATGGGAAACCTAACAGAAATGTGCCCTGACAGCTTACCCAGAGCCGATGCCTCTTTCGAACTGAAGCCTGACACCCCCACACTCACTCCCGACAATGGCCACTCCGCGTGTCCCTTCCGTACTTTTATTTACTCCTCTCTGCACTGCTCCCACCACCAACTGGGCTGCCGGAATGACACCGAACACCCTCAAAGCTCTCCTTTTAATTTGCTAGGGGAACAGATTGGTGATTCTTTGGATTTGAAAGAGACTCCCAAATGGTATGTTGCCCCCCAGGTGCCAGGGTCAGGGACATCTCGGATTGGGTCCACAGTATTCTAAAGGGGGAGGGAGTGCAGCCAGAAATTCATGTTTCAATGTTTGGATATGCTGTACATGTGACAAAAAGCTTATTTTTTTTTATCTTCGACCAGTGAGTCTTGCATAGTGATGGACAAATTATTGGATAGGATCCTTAGAGAAAAGAGTTATGACAATTTAGAGAAGCATGGTCTGATTAGGGATAGTCAGTATGGCTTTGTGAGGGGCAGGTCATGCTTTACAAAACTGATCGAATTCTTTTGAGGCAGCGACAAAACACATTGATTAAGTCAGAGGATTGACATGGTATATATGGAATTTAGTAAGAAGTTTGATAAGGTTCACCATGGTAGGCTCATCCAGAAAGTGAGGAGGAATGGGGTCCCAGGAAACCTGGCTGTGTGGATACAGAATTGGCTTGGCCACAGAAGTCAGAGGGTGGTTGTAGATGGAGCATATTCTGCCTGGAGGTGCATGACTACTGATGTTCAGTTCAATTCATTTTATTTTCCATGAGGAACTTTGTGCAGTGGTAAGGACAACATCACAGAACTTAAGATACACAACACCACACTGCATATAATTAAACACAATATAGAATACTCACAATAGATAAGTACTAAAAATTAATGCATGTGATTTAAGATACAAATACACATAACTGTCAAAGATGCTGTGCATTCCGTAGATTCAAAATTGGGTGTTGGGGAGGGGAAGGGAGGAAGGCACAAAACTGGATAAGGCTCTCCTGGTGCTGATGGGCAGGGGCCTGTAGCGGCGTCCAGATGGCATGAGAGTGTAGTGTGTGTGAAGTGTATGTGTAATGTCCTCTACTATTTGTGGGGCTTCTTTATTGTCCGTCTCTTATGGATACTGCTGAGTGATTCTTGTTCCTGGCCAATGATTTTACTACTAATCTGTTTTTGGACCCCTGCTCTTTGTGATTTTTATAATTAACTTGGATGAGGATGTGGAAGGGTGGGTTTGCAAATGACATGAAGGTTGGTGGTGTTGTGAATAGCATAGAACTTTGTCGTAGGTTATCAGAGGACAGTGATGGGATGTAGAACTGAGCTGAGAAGTGGCAGATGGAACTCAGCTTGGTAAAATGTGAAGTGATACAAGGAGTACAAGGTTAATATCAGGACTCTTAGCAGTGTGGAGGAACAGGGTCCACACCTATAGATCCCTCAAAATTGCCATGCAAGTTAATAGAGTTGTTATGGTGTGTTGGCCTTCATTAGGTCGGGATTGAGTTCAAGAGCTGCACGGTAATGTTGCAGCTCTATGAAACACTGGCCAGACCACACTTGGAAAACTGGGTTCAGTTCTGGTTGACTCATTATAGGAAGGATGTGGAAGCTTTAGAGAGGGTGCAGAGATTTACCAGGATGCTGCCTTGATTAGAGAGCATGTCTATTAGAGGGCTTTTCTATTCTGAGTGAAGGAGGATAAGAAGTGACTTGATAAAGGTGTATAAGATGAGAAGCATGGATAGAGTGGACAGCCAGAGACTTTTTCCCAGGGTAGAAATGGCTAATACCAGACGGCACAGTTTTAAGCTGATTAGAGGGAAGTATAGGGGGTGATGCCAGAGGTAGGTTTTTTAAAACAGAGAGAGTGGTAAGTACGTGGAATGCACTACCAGGGATGATGGTAGAGGCAAATACATAGAGGGCATTTAAGAAACTCTTTGGTTGGCTCATGGATGAAAGAAAAGTGGAGGGCTATGTGGGAGGGAAGAATTAGATTGAGCTTGGAGAACATTAAAAGGTCAGCATAACACAGTGGGCTGAAAGGCCTGTACGGTGCTGTTCTATGTTCTAGAAGTATTAGATTGTGTTAGCTGTGGTTCACTTCAGTTTAGAAAAGATAGATCTTGTGCAATCTCTCTTTCAGCGTTTTGCATTCCTTTTTGACCAGGATGATTCAAGCTATGTGTGGTAATCTACATTGCCCAGTGTTAGCTAAAGCAACAGGTTTCTCTCATCGCAGATGCTGCCTGATCTGCTGACTATCCCTAGCATTATATATAGCCTAAAATAAAAATGTAAAAGTGGAACAAAATAAGTAAGAGTTAGTTATTAGTCTTTGCAGCTTTAGCGTAACCAGTATATTAGCTGTCCATATCGCCATCAGGAATTGTTTACTCAAATAGTTTATTCAAACTGTTTATCCTAAATAGTTGAAATTAACATCTGTTAGCTTAAATGTTCTTGGACACTGTTCTTGAGCCACTCGTGGACCCATACAATCTTCCTTCAAATATCAACTAAATAAACACAATGTTATGGAGAAGTTTTAAAGACTGTTAATCCCAAAGCTTTGATTTTAATCAAGTGTGAGTATCCCATCTTGCTTTCCAGTTCCTGTTGTGACTGATTTTTGTTTTCCCATTCTTGTCAAAATCAACCCCAGGGTGCTCCAAGCCCAATACCAATTCCTTCATGGTTTCCTGGCTGAGATCAGTAGGCAGAGTAAACAACTAATCTGACAAATCCCCTAGCCGTAAGACCTGGCTGTGCTCTAATTTTTATTTTATACATTGGGAAAGCCTTTGTTCTTAAATCTTGCTTGCTTTGATGCTCCCCCGATAATGTAACATCAGTCAGAGAGGGGGAAAAATGACCAGTCTTGTATCCCTTCATTGTATTGTGTTTATACTGTACAAAAGTAAAGCCATTCAAATGGAACATATAGCACTGGTTAAAATTAATTTGAATTCAGAGCTACCACATTAAGAAATGTACATTTTGAGCACAGTCAGAGTAGAGATAGATTAATGACAATCCATCAGTTAAACTATCAAGATGAGTTTTGGTGGTTAATTGGCTGTTAAGTCTGAATAATTAAACCTGGTTTGACTGGATGGATAAATGGGTTGGAGACAAGTCATGAACAAAGGCAGGATATCCTCGGAACAATAATGTTCACTTTAGACTGGCAGGTGCTGATCATGTACTGTGTATCTCCGCCCCTCTGACATTGAAACCTCTTGTAATGTTTTCTTCTGATTCTCAATTAGTCAAAAGTCATCAAAAACAGAGAAACAAGCCATATGTTGAAATCTGAAGTAAAAACAAAGTGCTCTGACTTCTGAGTGTTTCCTGCATTTTGTTTGTTATTTCTAGATCACCAAACTAAAGATGGGAACATTTAAAAAAAAATCTATATGATTCTTAGAAGATCCAATATGTTGGCTTCCTTTTTCTAAGGAACATTTTCATGAAAGGAAGATTTTTGAATATTTAACTGTTTTTCTTAAATATCAGGGTGACCCTGTGAGTTTTCTGTGAAGTTACAGCTAATTGTTTTTCAATGTCAAATCTTTCCTCCCCTCGCAAAGCATCTACCATGACTGTTACAAATGCTGCTTTCCTCCTCTCCAGACTATTTTGAGTTAAAGGCAGTACATTGACCTTTCCATTGTGGATTCTGTTTCAGGTTAGCTGCCAGGTTTCCTGCTACTTGGAGCATGTAATTGATGGGATTATATTTACAATTACTGAAAAATTCATAATTAAACAGCTGTGCTGAGGGCAAAATAACAGAAACAAATGCAAGTCAAAGTTCAAAGTAAACTTATCAAAGTACATATATGTCACCATATACAATCCTGAGATTCATTTTCTTGCAGGCATACTCAATAAATCCAAAAGCGAATAATAACCGTAACAGAATCAGTGAAAGATCACACTAACTTGGGTGTTCAACCTGAGCGCAAAAGATAACAAACTGCAAATACAAACAGAAATAAATAAGCAATAAATATCAAGAACATGAGATGAAGAGTCCTTGAATGTGAGTCCATAGGTTGTGGGAACATTTCAATGATGGGGTAAGTGAAGTTATCCTGTTTGGTTCAAGAACCTGATGGTTGAAGGTGGTGGTGTGGGTCCTGAGGCTCCTTTACCTTCCTCCTGATGGCAGCAGTGAGAAGAGAGTATGTCCTGGGTGGTGGGAGTCCCTGATGATGGATGCTGCTTTCCTGTGACAGCTTTTCATGTAGATGTGCTCAATGATGGGGAGGGCTTTAACTGTGATGGACTGGGGCATATCCACTACCTTTTGTAGGATTTTCTGTTCAATGGCATTGGTGTTTCCATACCAGGCTGTGATGCAGCCAGTCAATATTCGCTCCACCACACATCGGTAGAGGTTTATCAAAGTTTTAGATGTCATGCGGAATCTTTGCAACCTCCTAAGGAAGTAGAGGCACTGCTGAGCTTTCTTTGTAATTGCACTTGTGTGCTGGGCCCAGGACAAGTTCTCTGAAATGATACCACTGAGAAATTTAAAGTTGGTGACCCTCTCCATCTTTGACACCACAATGAGGACTGGCTCATGGATCTCAGGTTTCCTCCTCCTAAAGTCAATGATCAGCTCCTTGGTCTTGCTGACATTGAGTGAGAGGTTGTTGTTATGGCACCACTCAGCCCGATTTTCAACCTCACAACTATATGCTGATCCCATCACCACCTTTGATCCAGCCTGCGGCAGTGGGTGTCATCAGCAAATTTGAATATGGCTTTGGAGCTGGCATAAGTTTAAAGCGAGTAAAGCAGGGGTCTAAGCTCACAGCCCTGTGGTGCACCCCTTCTGATGAAGATTATGGAGGAGACATTGTTGCCAATCTGAACTGGCGGGTCTGCAAGTGAGTAAGTTGAAGATTCAATTGCACGAGCAAATATTGAGGCCAAGGTCTTGGAACTTATTGATTAGTTTTGAGGGGATGATGGTATTGAATGCTGAGCTGTAGTAAATGAAGATGTATGTCTTCTGCATCCTGATGCATGCATCTTTACTGTCTAGATGTTCCAGGGTTGAGTGAAGAGCCAATGAGATGGTGTCTTTTGTGGCCTTTTGCTCCAGTAGGCAAATTGGAGCGGATCCAAGTCACTTCTCAGGCAGGAGCTGATAGGTTTCATCACCAGCCTCTCAAAGCACTTAATCACTGTAGATGTTCATGCTATTGGACGATAATCATTAAGGCAGATTACCACATTCTTCTTAGGCACTGGGATAATTGAATCCTGCTTGAAGATGGTGGGTCCCTCAGACTGCCAAAGTGAGAGGTTAAAGATCTCAGTGAACACTCCAGCCAGTTGATCAGTGTCTGGGCTAATGCTTTTCATGGGTTTAACTTGTAGTGGATTCACTACTGGTTTACAGATTTGGAACTTTTAATAGAATCCACTGCTGCACATTTGGAGCTTAAGGTTACAGTAAAATGTGCTTCAACAACTGACAAGGGAAAGACTGTTCTTGGCTGAAAGGGCAAGATTTTCCCTCAAAGGAATTGTTTTTCTGGTGACTATGTTGAACAGGATGTAGCAACATAAGGATGTATCCTTTAGAACTGTGGCATGTCTATCCAGTGTGTGAAAATGTTCACTTGCCTTCCAACCGGAAAGACAGCAGCTGTTTTGCTTTTTTCTGGTCTCTGCTCTGGGACATTTTTTAAAACAGTACTTGTAAATTTATAGGCTTTGAGGAGGAATTTCAGTTTGTTTAATTCCTTTTTTGACCTCAGGGCCTATCAAAGTGCTACAGAGCCAATTAATTACATGGCTGTCCTATTTAGGCATTACCTTGGGGTTGAGAATGATTTGCTTCTATTTCAGTTTTGTGGATCCAGTGTAGGAACTACAGTTGGGCTAGGGGTTGTCTGGGGCAGGTGGTTAGGTGGTTTGAGAGGTAGTAGACTCCTGGAGTTTAAGCAAAGCTGTTACATGCCCTTGAAACAGGTTTTGTTTTGTGGGACAAAAGCACAGCTCTCTCAACAGGAGATTCCCTGCCCTTCAAATCATGTGTTGGAGTCTTTTGCCCACTCAAATACCTTAAAGATTGGAACTCCTTAAAGAAATGATTTGTAAAGAAAGAGAACTTGCATGTTAGTAGTTACTTCCATTGATTCGTGACCCTGCTTTTGTGCCAAGTAATTACTTCTGAAAAGTGTTTCCTTTTGGGGGGGGGGGTGCTCAAAGACTTAAAATGTGAAAATTGTTGGCTCAATTTCCAAGGAAATATGAGAATTTAGAGTAGTATTTTTCTTCCCCACTGTAACTCAGATGGTTAACTTGTTGACCAGAGAACTGTAGGAATTAACCAGTGTTCTTGTACTATTGGAGAACTGTCTGACTTTTTTGATATAGGTTACAAGGTCCTGCCTAAGGTCCGATTGGATCTATTCTCTTCAAGGACAGATGATGCACTTGGACGAAACCTGTGATGTAACAGAATGCTTTGATGAACAGTCTGTCATAACCATTTGATAGAATGCCTCCTCACCAGAACTCACCAACAAGTATCAAGATTTTGTTTGGCTGTGAGCAACAGGCCCTCCCTCTCAGATCCTTCCTGTACTCACTCCAAGTGCATGCCCTCAGTGAATGTGGTGATGGCCAAGAAGGTCTGGAAAAGGATGCAAGGATCTTTGTCAAGTTCAAGTTTATCGTCATTCAACTGTATACATGTATATAGCGCAATGAAATAATGTTGACACAATAATATTAACAGATAAAAAATATTCTGTCCATGTACAAGTTGACATAAAGTGTTTATACAACGTGTACTGTAGTTAAAGAAACAACAGTATAATGCCACTGCTACTGTCATAAATGATGTATGTTCAGAAGTCTCACAGCTTGGGAGAAAGAAGTCAAGGTTCATCTCAAGCAGCTGTGTAACAGAGGACTCTGATGTATGGGTTGTTTCCAGGGCCACACACTGTGATGGATCTAAAGTACTGATAGAAGATCATCAGTTCAGTGAAAGACACAGATTGGTTTGCTCAAAACTTGTTGGTCGCCCAGTACATTGAGATGTCCATAAGGGAATGCTGCATCCTTCAGCACGTACTCTTGCTGACTAGCACAGTCTAGTCTGCAGGAGGATGTGCTGAGGGACGCACAAAAGCTTGGTGCAGCTAATGCAAAGGTTCTGTGGGGAAGAACCACAGTCTAGGGTTCTGCTGACACCAGACACTGAGGGATTGGTCCTGTGCAACAGCCTCTCAAATTTATTGCTGATGGAAGTTTTGGGACTGAAAAATTCCAGTTGATGTAAGTATAAAATGTCTAGTAAACAATGACGTGAATATCCTGCATCTGGTGGGGGGGGGGTGGTCTTGTGTTACAGAATAGTATTGAGTTGCTAAGATGGGTGGATAAATATGATCATGGAAAAAAGTGAATTGATGATTTTGGGAAGAAGCAAGACTAGGATGTATACAGTGAAAGGTGGGGCCTGAAGAAACTTTGAAGGTGGTGTAAGAGTTCAAGGGTCACTAAGCACAGGTATAAAGAAAAGGATTATTCCCCTTTTGGTTGGGGGGGGGGGAAGAGGAAGATCAGGTGAAAAACACAGAATAAAAGAACTATAAGACTGAAAAAAAATCCATAGTCAAAGTTCATATCCATACCCAAAACACAGAAAGCCTCAGTAACATTATCTGGTACAGTGGCAGGCCATACGATCTTCTTTCTCCAGCAGCAGAGTGATTTCCATCCTCCCCCCCCCCCCCCCCCCCCCCAGCCCACCCCAGCACCCCAGCAATCAAAAGGCAGGAAGCTAGCACTCTCCTTCTGCTTTAGCCTCGATGTTTCAATCCCCTTGTCGTTTTAATAGGCAAGCGTCAAAAGCTCTAATTGGCAAAATGGAGTAGAACATCGATTTGCTCCCCCTGCCCCCCAGCCTCTTCCTGGGATACTTAAATAAGCCAAGAGAAGGTTTCTGAGGGAATTATGGGTCTTCATAATTGCAGATGGACTTGTTGCTGGAAATGGCATATGCATTACAGATCTGCACTGATTTCTGCACTTCTCTGGCCCTTGCCCTTGTCAACACGAAGGCTGATGACTGTTAGTAGAGAACAGACAGTCTATCTATACTATTGCACTCTAGTGTTTCAGTATCAGCCTGGAACATTGATCATATTCCACAGATACTAAAGAACATATGACCAGGTTATACATAAATATTAATTCTAAGCTTTTGAAATTGCTTCTTGATGAGTTACTTTCACTTGAATTCTCTTCTCAGAACCACAAGCATCATAAAAGATATTTAAATTGAGGAGTTAATTTGCCTGTGCCAATTTGTGACAGTTTTCCTCAATGCATTCCATTGTTTATAAATCTCAGAATTTTGGTCTATAATTGAGTACAGATTCTTGTGGGGAGAAACTTCAAGTGGCTTTCAGTAAAAATCAACTTTTGGAAATGCAATGCTAGGTTAATGGAATTAATTTATTGAATTTGCAAGTGATTTCTTCTCCCAATATGGTGTAACTCATATACATGAGAATGAATTCTGATTTGGTAATTAACATTTCAGCAATTTTTTGGCTTCATCGGTGAGATCAATGTTCAACTTTTATACTACTTTGGAGAAGTCATTTAGTCAGCTCCTTTGAAAATTTCATGTAATCTCATTTACAATTTCCTGCACAAAATGCTGGTGGAACACAGCAGGCCAGGCAGCATCTATAAGGAGAAGCACTGTTGACATTTTGGGCCGAGACCCTTCGTCAGGACTAACTGAAAGGAAAGATGGTAAGAGATTTGAAAGTAGTGGGGGGAGGGGAAATGCGAAATGATAGGAGAAGACCGGAGGGGGTAGGATGAAGCTAAGAGCTGGAAAGGTGATTGGCGAAAGTGATACAGAGCTGGAGAAGGGAAAGGATCATGGGACGGGAGGCCTCGGGAGAAAGAAGGATGGGGGGGGGGGGTAGCACCAGAGAGAGATGGCGAACAGGCAAACAACTAAATATGTCAGGGTTGGGGTAAGAAGGGGAGGAGGGGCATTAAAGGAAGTTAGAGAAGTCAATGTTCATGCCATCAGGTTGGAGGCTACCCAGCCGGAATATAAGGTGGTGTTCCTCCAACCTAAGTTTGGATTCATTTTGACAGTAGAGGAGGCCATGGATACTGTCAAAATGACATTGACTTCTCTAACTTCTGTTAATGCCCCTTCTCCCCTTCTTAGCCCATCCCTGACATATTTAGTTGTTTGCCTGTTCGCCATCTCTCTCTGGTGCTTCCCCCACCCCCCCTTTCCTTCTCTCTCCCGAGGCCTCCCGTCCCATGATCCTTTCCCTTCTCCAGCTCTGTATCACTTTCGCCAATCACCTTTCCAGCTCTTAGCTTCATCCCACCCCCTTCAGTCTTCTCCTATCATTTTGTATTTTCCCCTCCACCCCCCCCCCCACTACTTTCAAATCCCTTACTATCTTTCCTTTCAGTTAGTCCTGACGAAGGGTCTCGGCCCGAAACATCGACAGCGCTTCTCCCTATAGATGCTGCCTGGCCTGCTGTGTTCCACCAGCATTTTGTGTGTGTTGATTGAATTTCCAGCATCTGCAGATTTCCTCGTGTTTACAATTCCCTGCATTGTTTCCATTGCCTAACACAATTTGCAGAGATGCACAAATTAATTTGTAGATTAAAGCCAGCATGTCATGTGTTAGTTTTAATTCTGCTCAGTAAGAGCTTTACTTCAGCATTGGAATACATGGTCAAATTCTAATGCATTGCTTTGGCTCAGTTCAATATTTGTATAAACTATGAGGTGTCTTGCTATACTACATAGCATCTTAATCATTCAGTATGTTGGAGAGAAAACTGAACCAATGTGTGGTAGTTGAGCACCTTTTGCTCCATCTGCCACAACTGGGAGGATTTCCCGGTGGCCACCCATTTTAATTCTACTTCCCATTCCGACATGTCGGTTCGTGGCTGCTTCTGCAGTCACAGTGGAACCACCCTCACATTGAAGAAGCAACACATCATATTTCATCTGGGTAGCCTCCAATCTGATGGTACAAACATTGATTCCTGCAATTTCTTCCTCCTCCCCATTCTGGCTCCCCACTTACCCCTTCTCTAAACTCATCTGCTCATCTCCTCCCTCTGGTGCCCCTCCTCCTTCCTTTTCTCTCACATCCTCTCCTTTCAGATTCCTGCTTCATACGTTTACATCTATCACCTTTCCCCTCCCAGCTTCTTGATCCCCCACCCACCTTAGCTGATCTCGCCATTACTTCCCAACTTGTACTGCTTCTCCTCCCCTGCCCCACCTTTTTATTCAGGCTTCTGCCCTCTTCATTTCCAATACTGATTGGTCTGGAAAGGAAGGGGACAGATGCTGCCTGACCCACTGAGTTCCTCTAATATTTTGTGCAAGTTTGTACTGCCCAGCTTCTCTCCATGTGGTGGTGTTCCCTGAGGGCAGGTCGTAATTTAAATGTCACATGTAGGACTTTCGTGTGGCTTGTTAACAAGGAACAGCTGGGGGTGTTCTCTTTGTCTTTTTTATTGCGTTTGAACACTTTCTAGGTACCCTTGCCTATTGATTGCTGCTGGATTTTAGCCTTCTGACACAATTACCATTTCCTTCTGCATCCTTGAGCCAAGGAGAAAATTTGCCAAAGGTATTGTCTTTGATCATATTATAGTACATTGAACATTACAATACAGGTGTTTCAGCTCACAATATTGTGCCGACCTTTTAACCTACTCTAAGAGCAATTTAATACTTCCCTCCTAACACAGCCCTCCATTTTCTGGTATGTTAAAGTTCTGAAGCAAATTGTTAGAAGCATGATTTTTAATCTATTCATATATGTATACTGTATTGATTTACATTATTATTATTATTAATTTTGTGATTTCCCCCCCCTTCTACATTATGTATTGCATTGAACTGCTGCTAAGTTAACAAATTTCATGTCACATGCCAGTGATCACCAACCTGATTGTGATTCTGACTGGACTGAGTTTCAATATAGAAAAGTAAACATAACAGCTGAAATAAGAGTACCCAAAGTTTCAGGCCATTACTTTCTTTTTTCCTCAGTGCCTGCGGAAAGCTTTTAGAGTAACTTTTTGCGTTAGAGTGCAAGATCATGAAGTCATGCTTTATGACAAAGCAATTAGAGAAGCAGTGCTTCAAGGCTAAGTACTTTCTTATAGTTGGGCGAGTAACCTATAGTGTTTAATAATTGTTTTCAATAGCCTTGGCAGATGCTGGAGAGTCGATCATTGTTCTGCACTTGTGAAATAAAGACAGCAGCGAATATAACACTGGCCTACTTGAAAAATGTTATGTTTTCATCTTCCTACCCTTTCTCTTTCATTTTCTTCTTATTTTTTGTCTTCTCTTTCTCTTTCTCCTTCTTCCCCACACCACCACCCAGAAACACAATTCCATGTTGATTCCAGAACGCTACAACATGCCCAGATGGAGGTGCAGTTGGGCCTCATTGTAACCAAGTCTCTTCAAACTCCTAATGAAAAATAGCCACTGTCATGCCTTCTTTGTAATCGCATCAATATGTTTTACTCAGAGTAGATCTTCAGAGATGTTGACACCCAGGAACTTGAAACTGCTCACAACTGATCCCTGAATGCAGACTGGTGTGTGGTTCCCTTGATTTTCCAATTCCTAAGTCTTATTGCAAAGTTGTTGCACCCGGGATGCAATGTGTGAGATTGGAAGAAGTACAGGTGAATTATTGCTGCACTTGTAAGGACTGTTTGGGTCCCTACACTGTAAGAAGGGAAGGGACAATTGTTGCATTTCTTGCAGCTGCATAGAAAGAAAGAGCTGTAAGAAGGGGAGTGGTTGGTGCAAACAAAAGTGGACCAGGAAGTCACAAAGGATGAATGCCAAATACTGAAAGGAGAGGAGAGGGAAAGGTGTGTCTGGTTGAATCTCATTTATAAATGACGCAGATTGTTGAGAAATGCAGAGACTAGTGATGTCGTACCTTTATTCGGCCCTAGAGGAGAGGTGGTGAGAGCAGAAGCACAGGTTGATGAGATGTGATCAAGGCTTTGTTAAGAATAGTAACGGAGGATTCCATGGTTTGGGAATAAGGAATTTTTAGAGGCAGCTATACGGATGGCTTATAAAGAAATCGCCAAAGACTGGTTGAATTTAACTAAGAATTTTTCTTCTGAAATCCCCAAGCCTCATTTGATGTTACATTTTTCTTACATAGAGCCCAGAGGAATTTCAGAACAGCAAAAAAAAAAGCAAGACCTGTGTGTTTTTGGTCACATTGTTAACTGCTTTTAGATTTTATTGCAGGAACAGCTGTAGAGGATCTGATAGAATCCTCACTGTGTCAAGGCTGAATTCCTGGTAGACAAGTCATGCAAGCGTCCATTATCTGATCAGGCAAAACACAACTGGCTTTTGCTTGTATGTACGTCTGATCTTGGATCGTATATCAGGCACATTAAATTTAAAGATTGCATATTTGATATTTCTTGGTCCTTGGATGTACAACCTGGAAATTGCTCCTTCAATTTGTTTGTTGTGTGAAAGAACATATTTGGAAACGAGAGAAAATCTGCAGATGCTGGAAATCCAAGCAACACACACAAGGTGCTGGAGGAACTCAGCAGGCCAGACAGCACATATGGAAAAGAGTACAGTAGATGTTTCAGGCCAATACGCTTCAGCAGGACTGGAGAAAAAAGGATGACAAGTCTGAGATAGAGGGTGGGGTTGGATAGAGAGAAACACAAAATGAAAGGTAAAACTGGAAGGGGTGAAGTAAAGAGTTGATTGGTGAAAGAGAAACCGGGTTGGAGAAGGGGGAATCTAACAGGAGAGGACAGGAGGCCATGGAAGAAAGGGGGCAGAGGGAGCCATTACTGGAAATTAAAGAAATCGATGTTCATGCCATTTCCGACACCTCCCTCCACTTTCTCAATCTCTCTCTCTATCTTTGGAGACAACTTATCTACTAATATCTATTATAGACCCATGGACTACCTGTCACCCCCCCCCCCCCCCCCGTTATTTGTAAAAACGTCATCCCCTTCTCTCAATTTCTCCATCTCTGCTGCATTTGTTCTCAGGAAGAGGCTATTCATTCCAGAAAGAAGGAGATGTCCTCCTTCAAAGAAAGGGGCTTTCCTTCCTCCATCATCAACACTACCCTCAACCGCATCTCTTCCATTTTGTGCACATCTGCTCTGACCTCATCCTCCCGCCACCCTACCAGGGATAGGGTTCCTCTTGTGCTCGCTTACCTCCGCACCCAGCACATAATTCTCCGCAACTTCCGCCATCTCCAATGGGATCCGACCACCAAGCACATCTTTCCCTCCACTCTCCACCTCCCCACTTTCTGCTTTTCACAGGGATCGCTCCCTATGCGACTCCCATGTCCGTTCTTCCCTCCCCACTGATCTCCTTCCTGGCACTTGTCTTTGCAAATGGAACAAGTGCTACACCTGCCCATACATCCCCTCCATCACTAGCATTCAGGGCCCCAAACAGTCTTTCCAGGTGAGGTGACACTTCATCTGTGAGTCTGTGGGGTCATAAACTGCGTCCGGTGCTCTCAGTGTGGCCTCCTGTATATCGGTTAGACCTGACATAGATTGGGAGACTTTCGCCGAGCACCAATGCTCCGTCTGCCAGAACAAATGGGATCTTAATTCCACTTCCCATTCCCATTCTGATATATCTATCCATGGCCTCCTCTACTGTCAAGATGAATCCACGCTCAGGTTGGAGGAACAACACCTTGTATTCTGTCTGGGTAGCCTCCAACCTGATGGCATGAACATTGATTTCTCAAACTTCTGGTATGGCCCCCCGTTTTTTTCTTTCTTCCATGGCCTTCAATCCTCTCCTATCAGATTTTCCCCTTCTCCATCCCTATATCTCCTTCCCAGCTCTTTAATTCATCCCTCCCCTCCCGGTTTCACCTATCACCTTATGTTTTTCTCTTTCCCCTCCCCACCTTTAATATCTACATATTTAACTTCTGAGTTATTTTACTAGATAACTTTGCTTGTGGTCCTTTCCTAGGTAGCCCATAGTTGTAACATTATTGCTTAGTTAAATTCATGCTGCAAAAACTAAGTTTAAATTAGGGTCAGCAAGCCCAAACAACCCATTTGCTTCTTGCACTCTGCTTCTCCTCCGATCACTCTTTCCTCTTGTTCCCTGCTGGTAGATGTAACGGGCTGCATTTAGCTTGCAGCAGGAGGAGGGATCGGGCAGATTCGAACCTGCCTTACACAATCACCAACATTTTTCTTTATTTTACTGAGCAGATATTTTGTGCTGTGCAATTTTAATAGCTATACAAAAAGAACTAGTTTCAAGACTAGTTTATGTTTGCTTAAGCATTCATTAGGCTTTTTGCGTGTAAACCTGGCATCTTAATTGCCTGCATTTTGTTTTATTTCAAGAGATCATCCCAGTGATGTCTACTGTTTTGATTTAGAAGGCAATAAATGATTTGCACTCAAGCTTTTATATGATTGTAATATTCAAAATATACTTATTCTGTTATCTGTGTTCTGTATTGTTGGTGAATTCAGTAAGTAGTCATTCAGATATATAAACACAAGAGATTCTGCAGATGCTGGAGATCCAGAGCAACACACACAAACTGCTGGAGGAACTCAGCAGGTCAGGTAGCATCTGTGGAAGTGAATGAACAGTCGACGTTTCAAGCTGGAATCCTTCATCGGAACTGGAAAGAAAGGGGGCAGATGCCAGAATAAAAGGCTGGTGGGGTGGGGGTAGGAGAAGGAGGACTATCTAAAAGGTGATAGGTGAAGCCAGGTGGGTGGGAAAGATAAAAGGCCGGAGAAGAAAGAATCTGATAGAGGAGGGAGGATTATAGGAGAAAAGGAATGAGAAGGGTCACTGGGGGAAGTGAAGTAAAAAGTCAGAGTGGGCGATAGAAGGAGAGGGAAGGCGGACGGAGAAAAAACACCAGAAGGAGAAATCAATGTTCATGCCATCAGTTTGGAGGCTGCCCAGATGGAATATACAGTGTTGCTCCTCATTGAGGCAAAAGAGGAGGGCATGGACCAACATGTCGGAATGGGAATGAGGAGTGGTATTAAAATAGTTGGCCACTGGAAAATTACACTTTTTTCAGATGGAGTGGAGGTGTTTGACAAAGCAGCCCTCCAATTTACAACAGGTCTCACCAATGTAGAGGAGGCTATATCGGGAGCACCTGATACAATAAGCAACCCCAGCAGACATCGCCATGGATGTCCAGTCCCTGTACATTTCTATCCCTCCATCAAATGTAGACAAAACACTATTTCAATCCTTTTGTGACATTGCATTCACTGGGTAGCAAATTATTCCCTTGAAATGGAAGATCTATCAGATTTGTCTTAGAAATGGTTGGGTGAATGAAAGCTACCACATTGTGTTTTAGTTGGAAAGCACCTCTCATGTTATAGGGACATGCCCCACTCTGGGCTGTAGCGGATAGCATAATGCTATACAGCGCCAGGTATAAAATTGGGATTCAATTCCTGTAGCTGTCTGTAAGGAATTTGTATGTTCTCCCCATGTCTGTGGGGGTTTCTCCAGGTGCTCCGGTTTCCTTCCACAATCCAAAGGACGGGGTTAGTAAGTTGTGGGCGCGCTATGTTAGAACCGGTAGTGCGATGACATATGCAGGCAACCCTGAGCATGTCATTGATGCAAACAACACATTTCACTGTATGTTTTGATGTACATGTGACAAATAACACTACTGTTTAAAAAATCTTTTAAGCAGTGGCCAATCGAAGATCTAAAGCATGAGAAGCCAGGGGTCGTGGTCCATGTAGATACCAATGACATAGGTAGGAAGAGTGACTTGGTTCTGCAAAGTGAGTTCAGGAAATTGGGTGCTAAGTTAAAGGACAGGATCTCGGGGGTTGTGAGTTCAGGATTGTTACCCTTGCCACATGCTAGCGAGGCAAGAAGATCATTCAGCTTAACACACGGCTAAGGAGTTGGTGTCAGAGGGAGGGCATCAGGTTTTTGGATCATTGGGCTTTCTTCCAGGGAAGGTGAGACCTGTTCAGAAGAGATGGTTTTCACCTGAGCTGGAGAGGGACTAAGATCCGAGCAGGAAGGTTTGCCAGTGCTGCACGGTGGGGCGGTTTAAGCTAGAGTTGCAGGGGGGTGGGAACCAGAGTGTCAGAACTGATAGTGGAGAAGTTGTGGAGACAGATGTTAAGACCTCAGACAAAGTCAGGAATCAAAAGGTTGAGCATGGTGTGACTAATGTCCTGAACTGTGTATATTTCAATGCAAGAAATATTCTAGGAATGGCAAATAAGCTCAGAGCGTGGATCAGCATGTGGAATTATGATAGTGTAGTAATTAGCGAGACTTGGCTGCAAGAGGGGCAGGACTAGCAATTCAATATTCCATGGTTCCATTGTTTTAGACGAGGAAGAGGGGAAAGGACCTTGGATAGGAGGTAGAACCAAACAGTGCTCGGATGAGGTGTGACGTTACTAGTAAAGGAAAATGTCACGACAGTTCTCCGTCAGGACAGACAGGAGAACTCATCTAGTGAGGTGGTTTGGGTGGAACTGAGGAATAAGAAATGTATAACCATGTTAATGGGGCATATTACAGACCACCCAACAGTCCAAGGGGTTTAGAGGAACAAATTGGTAGAGCGATTGCAAGAAACACAAGGTTGTTATAGAAAACAAAAGAAAATCTGAGCAACACACACACACAATGCTGGAGGGACTCGGCAGGCCAGGCAGCACCTAGGAAAAGATGGCAAAGGATTTCAACCTGAAACATCGACTGTACACTTTTTTTCTAGGTGCTGCCTGGCCTGCTGAGTTGCTCTAGCATTGTTTGAGGTTGTGATAGTAGGTGATTTTAACTCTCCACATATTGACTGGGAATCCTGTACTGTAAAAGGACTAGATGGGATAGAGTTTGTTAAATGTGTTCAGGAAAGTTCCCTTAATCACTATATAAAAGTCTCAACGAGAGAGTGTGCGATACTTGATCTGTTATAATTTGTTATATATCGGGAATAATAATTGCCAGAGCAAGTGACAGAATTTTGTGCAGGAGAACTCTCTGCATCTAGTGATCATAATGCCATTACTTTCAAAGTAACCATGGAAAAGGATAGGCCTGGTCCGTGGGTTGAGATTCTAAATTAGAGAATTGGTTTACAAGAGACTTTGAGACCCTGGTTAAGAAAAAAAAGGAGATGCATAACAGGTATAGGAACAAATGAGGTGCTTATGGAGTATAAGAAATGCAAGAGAACACTTAAGAAATTAGAAATTGTTTAGCATGAACTAGATGGACCAAAGGGCCCGTTTCTGTGCTGTGCTTTTCTATGACTCCATCTTCAAAGACCAATCTTAATGTGCAAGTCCTGATAGTAACCACTGCCACAGTGCTTCAACATGGGTAGATGCTGCAGCCTCCCTTGCTGCTTCTCCAGATGATGTTGATAGATTCTGGTACTGTCCATCTGGTCTGCTCATGAAGGTTCCATTTTTGCCCCAGGTACCCACTGAGCAAAGGAAGAATTGGGTTGTGGGTAGACTTTTATTTTGCCTATGTGAACAGTTTTTGTTGCACTTTGAGTGCTGGAATGGGAGTGGGCTGCTTAGCACTAATGCATCGTGATCTATATTATGTCTGATCCATTAATATTTTTGTCATCTTTCTCCACAGATCTGTGCCCTGTTATTTATTGCACTATACATATTCTCCTACCTAGTCATCAGCTGGTTTAAAAAGAATGCTGACTTCACAACAGGTAACTCTTTAAAACAAAAATCTCTTATTGCAAGTGCAAAAATAATTATTCTGATTTTGTGGCCTGTGCATGAATAGCTGTTTCAGGCCAAGCTACTTTGGTGCATATATAATTGTATTGTTTGATTTTTTTTCCCCGTTTGTCTGTTGAATATGACTGTGACAGTTAGATTTGTGCAGCTCTTCACAGGTGATGTGAACTACATGAAGAAATCTGTGCAGGAGCGTTTTTAAAGTGGAAAAGCTTTTGCACTGGGGCACTTTCACTCTCTCAACCTTAGAAGTCCTTGTACATTGGTATGAGTTGTCATCACAACTGGGGTCTTCCTAGGTTGTAGTGGATGACCATGACTACTTCTGTGCCTTGTCATGACCTTTGCTCCCCATGAAACATTGCAGAACCACCTTCCTGGCTGCTGGATCTCACTGTTGATCTCATCCGCCCAGTCTGCTGGAGCTGACTTCGCCTGTACTGTATATCAGTTAAGATAAATGATACAGTTAATGGTCTTGGGTAACATGTTTGTTTCTGGTGGGCTAATGTGCACCTTTCAGTGCACTTGGTATCTTGTCACCTGAGTTACATCCTATTATTGTTTCTAAATTCTGGTAGTAGATGTAATGTGATGTCCATATTCTAGTAGTGCCATCTCCTTCAATTATGCACCAATTCTGTTGGTGTTGCATCCTTCCTTTTGACTGGTGACTATGATGTTGTGGGAAATAAAACAAGCTTCCTGTCTGTTACAAAACGGTATGGATAACAATTTTGCAAAGCAATTATGCAACTGGTCTTCATCTCTTTTTTCAGTAGAGAAGTTCAACATGCTTAGCTCCCAGCTGAAGAATGGGCAGATGGGGTGAGCTGAAGATGTGCTGCCAGTGCTTGCATAACTATCTTTTAGCAAGAGTCAATTTGTTCAGAGGGTGGGGCAGGAGGATGTTCGGCCAGGCAGAATTTTTGTCTGAGGCAGGATCGGAATGATCGAAGTTAACAAGCAATAGCTCCATTCAAAAGTGGTGAAGAGTCCAAGTGCAGGAATTCCATCCCTAAATCTCTGGTTCTCTCCTTTTGAGGCATTACTTTAAAGTCAAGCTCTCTTACTAAGGCTGATGAATGTAGGTTGTCACTCCGCTGCAGTACTGGGGGAGATCTGTTGGTGAAACCTGTCTGCTCTCTTTTGGATGTTATGCTGATACCATGAGGTTATGCTAAAGAAGTGTGATAGACCTACCTCCCTCTGGGGTTCTGGCCACTGTTTATCCCTCACTCATTATAAAACCAATTATCTGGCTACGATCTCACTGTTTTCATAGGATATTATGTGTTTATTTCGGTTGTTATGTTTTCTGCAATACAATGGTGATTATACTTCAAAAACACTAGTTCAAGAGATGAATGAGCTTTATAAATGTGAATCTTCGCTTCCAGCCTTATTCACTACCTCCTTTGAATCTGTGTCTATTTTTAGTCTGACCACATTCCTGCATAGTTGTTTGGGCACTTGCTCGAAAGGTGTATCATAATTGCAACTTGTTCTAACATCTAATGACGTTTGAAAGGGTGGTGGCTATATCCTAATGGGTGATTTCTGTGTTAATCTATGCAGTTTACAAATTGACTTCAAAAATGCCATTGTACTTGGACTCTCATAAAGCTACCAATCTCACTGTGAAGTGGAAGATGACCTTCACAAGCCATTTTAAGGAAATGCTGAAATGTAATGGAATGCGTTTTAAAGTGCAGCATCTGTATTTCATTCCAAGTGTTTCAGTGTGTTTGAAATCTCTTCTATCTTGTAGCTTGATGTTTTAAAAGAAAAGGAATTTACCAATTTCAGCTGATAAAATTCAGAAATAAATCATGTATGATGTACATTAATCTGGTTTAGTCTACCCGGTCAACAAAATTTTAACTTAGTATTTTCTTCCAAAAGCTACTGATAATCTGAACGCCATTAAGAAATTTATTAGAGATTAGCTTTATTTGTCACTCGTACATTGAAACATCAAAACACATTGAAATGCGTCCTTGGGCCAATAACCAACACAGTGTGAGGATTGTGCCAGGGACAGACAGCAAGTGTTGCCGTGTTTTCGGCACCAACGTAGCGCGCTCACAACTCAGGAACCCTAACCATACGTCTTTGGAATGTGGAAGGAAACCAGAACTGCTGAGTTTTCAGCAAAATAACTGCTTGAGAAAGGATTGTTCAAAGAATTTAATTTGGGGCCAGTTGTTTGAGCAGCTCTTTCATCATTCCCAGTACACTGAAACATCTACCTCAGATTTAACTTAAAATATTTAAACAAAATAGAACCTACAGATTATCAAGAATGCAGGTCCTCTTGGCAGTCAAAATAGGAATTGGTATCCTCTAGCCTGGTCCAAGCCCACTGAGTTCCACATCAGCAGACCCTTATCTCCCATAGTTTTTGCTTTTTAAAAGTGTGACTTATTCCCTCTATTGACCTTTATTTGCTGCTTATTACTGTAAAATCTGCTCAGCTGTTCAAGGTGGAGAGCCTTGCCCTTGGGAGCACTTTTTTCCCCATAGAGTTCTTTGAGATGTTGAGACTTGATTTGATTTGCATTTCTATTATGGAGTTTGTTTAAGATATCCATCCAAAGGTTATTCTAGTTTGGCCTATCAGAACAAAAGTATGTACAAAAACACTATTTTCTGTTCAAACATGCATTTCACAGCATTTCTCCACGTTTTCATTCATTACCCATTGAAAGAGTACTTTAATAATTTTCATCGCACAGATAGCTGGGAGGCAAGCGAATGCGACATGGAATTTTACAAATAAACTTTCACTGGAGAATTATCAGGATTCATTTTCTAGATTGGCTCCAGGAATGTGAAGACCTTTGCATAAAAGTGTTTTTATAAATGGCAGAAATTTGTGTTTACTCTCTGAAAAGCTGCATGCATATGCAAAAAGGGAGCTTTCTCTCCCTTTTTAAAAAAAACTCTTAAATGGCTTGGCTTCTATCTGTGCCATTTTTGTTCTGTTCCTCAGAAGTCTTTTTTTAAATAACTGGTAAGCCGCACATTTTTATTTACAGGATACCGTTAAAATAATAAAACCTCCCTGGGCCCATCTTCAGTGACATTAAACAAAATTTGGTGCTGAGCCATAAAAATGATATGAACAGGTGATTAAGAAGCTCAATCAAATAGGTAGGTTTTAGGGAGATTTGTAAGCCTCTTCACCCCTTTCCTCATTTTTAGGAAGAGGTTGTATGCAGGGGTAGATGTTGAGAAGTTGCAGGTGAATCCAGAACCAAGGGAGGGTTGGGAAGTGAAGGCAGGGATAGATGGACACTTGACAAGCAAGGAGGTGAGAAGTTAGTGAAAGCATGGAATTGTTGAATCAGCTGATATTGAATGGCAAAACAGAGTTGAGGGGCCAGGTGACCTACTCCTGCTGTTAGTTTATATATTTGTATGAGGGCACAGTGGCAAATGGTGAAGTGATTAAATATGGATATAATCAGGTTGAGGAGCACAGATATCATTTGAGCATCGTACATTTGAAAGGGTGTGATGATAAGACCATAAGACATGGGAGCAGATTTAGGCCACTCAGCCCAATGTCTCTTCTCCACCATTCAATCATGAGTGACTTATTTTCTCTCTCAACCCCATCTTTCTGCTTTCTCCCCATAACCTTTGATGCCCTTACTAATTAAGTACCTTGTAACCTCCATTTTAAATATACCCAATGACATGGGCACCATGGGTGTCTGTGGCAATGAACTTCACTGATTCATGACCCTCTGGCTGAAGAAATTCCTCCTCATCTCTGTTTTAAAGGGATGTCCTTCCATTCTGAGGCTGTGCCCTCTGATCCTAGATTCCCCCATGATGCAAGACATCGTCTCCACGTCCACTTTATCTAAGCCTTTCAATATTCAGTAGGTTTTAAGTTTTTCTAAACTCCAGTAAAGTCCAAGCCAGCAAACACTCCTCATATGTTAACCCTTTCATTCCTGGGATCAATTCACCAATACTTGCACATACTTGGATATGGGGCCTAAATCTGCTCACAATACTTCAGAATGAACATTGAGACTCAGTTAATGTCACTGTCAGCAAACCTACAAACAAATCAACAAGGGGATAATGTTCATTCATGCTAGGTATGAGTTGTTCGTGGGCAGTAGAAGTAACTGTTATGGATGATAGTTTCAGCAGGAAATAAGCTGCTGGAGGTGGTGGGGGGGGGGGTGACAGACAAAGGTGATGACTTTGATGTTCCCCTTATTTCAGCTCATTTGTGAGAGTGAGCAGGTACTTCATTAAGGAGATTTCCCCAGTACCTGCACTAAAGATCTGAAAAGGCAACAAATTCACTGGAAAAGAGGTGGCTACAGAAATATTGGGTAGGTCTGTAATAATCTAAAATTCCCTGGATTCTGGAATAACACCAACAGATGGGAAATGCAACTTCGATTACATTAGCTTTATTTGTCACCTGTATGTCGAAGCATACAGTGAAATACATTGTTTGCATCAAATCAAATAAGCAAGGATCGTTCTGGGCCACCCACAGGTGACCAGTGCTAACATAGTATGCCCACAACTCCCTAATCCTAACCCCTACGTCTTTGGGATGTGGGAGTAAACTGGAGCACCCGGAGGAAACTGATGTGGTCACAGAATGTACAAACTGCTCACAGACAACATCAAACCCAATCTCACAGCTGGTGCTGGAATGCAGTGTACTAACTGCTGCCCTGATTAAGAAAGATGGAGAGGTGATAATGTGGATTAACAGACCAGTTAGCCTGAAACCTGTTGATATTGTGACCTGCGCATTGGGTGATCCAACAGAAATGGAGTCTGGTAATGGGAATAAAAAATAAAATTGTAGTGTTATACTCAGTTGACATAGGCACATGAAGGAGAAAATGGGCCATGGGTGTGAGGAAAAAGAGAAAGAAAATAGAAAGAGTACCCTCTGGACTTTCCAAAGGAATTTAATAGGGGGACAAACAAGGTTAAACATATAATTGAAGCTACAGGACTGCTAGTGAGATAGCATGGTAAAAGAATTGTTAAAGATTTTTTTAAAAGGAATAAATCGGTATCTTTGTCTCAAGTGGCTACTCTCTTATCATGGGGACTGAGAGCAAGAGAAATGGTTTTTATGTAGAAGGTTGTAAATATTTGGAATTTGATACCTTGTTCATTGAGTGTTTCCAAGGCTGAGACTGACTTCAGATCTATTAAAAGAATATCCAGTGATTATGAAAATTGGATGGGAAAACGGAGTCCAAGCACAAATCAGTCAGGATTTTGCTGGAGCAGCCTTGCGAAGCTGTCTGTCTGGCTTCTGCTCACATTTCTCAGTTTTGTCAGCAAGTGGTCACATTTGGAGAGGTGGTTGTGAGGTAATGCTGGCAGTCGTCAGCATACAAGTGGAAACTGATACTGTTTGTGGTTGATGTCACCCAGGGCCAGTGTGTCAGTGCAAAATAGGAAGGGGGTAAAGATAAATCCTTGGTGAACACTAGAAATGGAACAGCAAAAAGTGAAGCCATGGCTACAGCTAGGTAGATCTGAATGAGGCGCGTGCACTCTCAACCAACCACCCAACCATGGAGGAAAATGGTGTGATTCACTGTATGAAATGCTGCATATAAGTTGAAGTCTGAAGCTGTGCGTGCCTGTAGTTTGTTTTGTTTGCTTTCAGTACTGATTTGCCAACTTCATCAGGTGCTCGAGTTGTTTTTACTCCCTGTGCTTTGGAAGATGAACCCAGTAGATTATTTTTCTGCAACTATTAATGGATTAGGCTTGTGGCCATCTTTCTGTGTGGGGAATCAAGATAAGTGATGGGGAGCTGTTCATAACTTCACTGAACATGGTGCAAGCTCTGTTGATTTTTGATAAAAGCTGTGCCCTTGGGTGGTGGATGGGGGAGAAAGAGATAAACCTCAATCGGCACTCACTGGCCTGTACATCTTCATTCAGCCCTGCTGTTGTCAGCAACTTTGAACTGTATACATTTTGAAGAGAAATATCAATTTAGCCTTTGAGACTGGAGACTGTAATTATTCACCATTAATGCCTTAGCTTATCATACTGGTTAAATCTTGTGTTTAAACAGAATGCTCTGTGTTTTGTTTTGTAACCATGCAACCTGGGACAACCAGTACTAAAATTTAACAGAGTAAACTTCTGATTGACTGTAGGTGACTGGTATCATATTTATATTTGTAAGAGGTGAGGCAATTTTTACTTGTATCATTCCCCACCCTGTCTCTCCTAAAAATAAACAATAAATAAATAAATCACGCTCAATGAAACTCCATTGCACTAGCCAATTGCCCTGTTATGACAGGGGTCACCAACTTTTTGTGCATCGCAGACCGGTTTAATATTAACAATATTCTTGCGGACTGGCCGATGGGGGGGGGGGGGCCGTGTGGGTGTTAATCAGGACCAGAATATAGGTGATAAGTCAACTATAAGTCACTTATAAGTGCCTAATACACTCAATTTCGTTTCTAAAAGGGTTTATCTAACAAATTTAATATTAAACACACAGCGCATCTTTTCCTGCATGAACATGGTGATCAGATAATTATAACTCACTTGTAAGTCAATAGCATCATAACATTTTAAGTAACGTTTGGATATTAAACACACAGCGCATATTTTCCTCGTATGAACATATAAAATCGTTGCAACACACCAGTGAGAGGAGGACAAGGTAAGGGCCGGAGGTCCCCGTACCGGGGCCGCGGCAGTCGCAGTCCGGAGAGAGCGGCCGACTGAGCAAGGAGTGTGACACCATGTGTCCCCGCCCCCCGTAGGTAGGTAGGATCTATCGGCTGACAAAAGTTTGGCTGGAGGGATGACTTTCAGTAGATCGCAGCGAGGTAGCTGCTCTGCTACTTACAAAACCCTGAGTCTGAATTAGGTCGTCTGCGAATATTTTAGCACCGGGTTCCCCAAGAACATTCAGTGTGGTAAACAGGTTTACAGGCGGCCCCCATCTGTCCGCGCTCCAGGCCAGTAGCAACGGCACTTCTCGCTGGCCACGTGAGGCGGCTGATTACCCAAGGCCAACCAGTGATCCCTGGCGTGAGGGTATCACTGTGTTTAGGTGACTGATGACCTCGCATGGGTTCAAGTTCAACAGTGGGCTTGACAGGGAATGAGGAAAGATGCAGCTGACTCATACAGTTTCATATCACCAAATCATATCGTTTCCTCGCAGCCTGGTAGCACATTCTTTGCGGCCCGGTACCGGTCCACGGCCCAGTGATTGGGGACCACTGTGTTAGGAGATTCCTGACTCTTTGTGGGAACCCAACTCCATCCTGTCGTTCTTCAATTTGAATTCTGACACCCTTGTGGGAGGCACTGCAGAAATTATCAGCAGTGACTTTGGTTCTGACAAAGGGACATGGACCTGAAATGTTAACTATTTCTCTTTCTACAGACATTTGCACCATTTTCTGTTTTCGTAACAAGCTTTTGGATATTTATTTCACCCCACTTCCTTCCCATTTTCAAAGACTCTTTTACAACTAGTGTTCTCAGTATTATGTTTATTTGTACAGTTTGTTTTCTTTTGTACCTTGGTTGTTTGTCAGTCTTTGCTTATGTGTAGCTCTTTGTAAAATTCTATTGTACTTTTTTTCCTGTTAAATGCTTGCAAGAAAATGAATTGCAAGGTAGTATAAGTTTACTTTGAACCCAACTCCACCTGCTTTTCTGACCAAGTTCTGATACCTCAGCCCCTTTCTGCACTTGTGACGGTTGCAAATTAATTCCACTCCAGAAATGGATCTAACGTGAGGTTTGGCTGATCTGTTCCGACTGGTGCAACTGGTCAAAGCTATTGTAGATTGCATCCTCCAGTCCCCAATCATACAAAGCTTCAGCATGCAAAGATAATGTATAATAATGGATTGTCCATGCCAAGATTAAAGCCAACAGCTGGAAAGGCTATTTTTATGTTCTCATTTCAAATCTCGTTTCAGCTATTGTAAGATCTCATACAGCACCTGATGGCATGTGTATGGCACATTACTTAACAGGATCTTGTGTTGTCGGTCAGCTAATGATGTCAGTGTGACTTAACCTCTTCCTGTGCCTTGCCAATATCCTGAACGTAGTGCTCGCCTATTAATGAGCTGAAGTATTGGGACACGTTCCATACAATACTTACGTAGTATATTCATGCCATATAACTACAAATGAAATGTTCTGCTGTTAAACTTTGTGTAAATAGTCCTTTGGAGAATGTAGAATGTATCTCTATATCAGACAGTAACATGTGTACATTAAACTAACAAACAATTTGCTTTAAATATGGGAAGGGAATCCGCTGCGATCCTGATACTTATCCAAAGAAGGGCCTGTTACTGCACTTTGGTAGAATAAATAAAAGGGTTGACAATTTTCTAAATGGAGAGAAAACACAAAAATCCGAGGTGCAAAGTGACTTGGGAGTCCTTGTGCAGGATTCCCTAAAGGTTAATTTGCAGGTTGAGTCTGTGGTGAGGAAGGCAAATGCAATGTTAGCATTCATTTCAAGGGGACTAGAATATAAAAGCAAGGATGTAATGTTGAGACTTTATAAAGCACTTGGAGTACTGTGAGCAATTTTGGACCCGTTATCTTAGAAAGGATGTGCTGAAACTGTTGTGGGTTCAAAGGAGGTTCACGAGAATTATTCCAGTATTGAATGGGTTGTCATATGAAGTGCATTTGATGGCTCTGGGCCTGTATTCACTAGAATTCAGAAGAATGAGGGGTGGCCTAATTGAAACCTATTGAATGGTGAAAGGTCTTATTAGAGTGGATGTACAGAGGATGTTTCCTCTGGTGGGAAAGTCTAGGAGCAGAGGACACTGCCTCAGAATTGAGGAGTGTCCTTTTAGAAAGAGATGAGGAGGAATTTCTTTAGCTAGAGAGTGGTGAATCTGTGGAACTCTTTGCCACAGGCAGCTGTGGAGACTAAGTCTTTATGTATACAGTATATGAGGCAGGGGTTGATAGATTGTCGATTGGTCAGGGCATGAAGGGATACAGGGAGAAGGCAGGAGATTGGGGCTGAGAGGGAAAATAGATCAGCCATGATGAAATGGCAGAGCAGACTCGATGGGCCAAATTCCCTAATTCAGATCCTTTGTCTTATGGTCTTAAGGGAGATGTTGCTTCAGGCTTGAATAGTGGAATAAATTTTAGGAACATTTTAAAGATTTTTTTAAAATGTATTCCAAGTCTTAGATGGAAGAATCAGCATTATGTCCATCAAATAGTCAAGATGAAGAGTGTTGGAATGTACAAGAGGCCAGAGTTCTTCAGTCACCTTCTACCTCTTTCTCCCCACCCCACCCCACCCCACAATGGAATGAACCTTGAAATCCTCTTAATTTGCAAACTCCTCTGTAGCCCAATTCAGGCGAGACTTCAAGCAGCATTATTTTGTATTGAGAATGCTGTTCTCGAACCAATCCTTCTTTTTGGACTCTGACTTGATACTACATTTCCTCATTTTATACTGCCCCTCTTTCAAATTTGATTAGTTTTCTTTGGGTTAGGAGCATGATTAAGGCATATCAGAAATGAGAACCAGTGATCTAGGCAAAGTGGAGAAGAATGTGTGTCCTAAATGTGCAGACTTCTGCCTGAATTCTCAGTTCCAGTAGAGGATTCTTGCTCCCAATGTGAGCCCCAGTTTTTTCCCCTTCATTCCATTCTCCCATTTCCCCTCTACATCCAAATGCATCTGCATGCAAGCATACAGCTGACCAGGTTGAAGTACAGTGGTACAAGGTTTTGCTCTTTAAGGAATAAACTATGAAGGAAGAAATAAGTGCCTTTCTTCACTTATTTACATGGCTATGAACATTTGAGAAAAGGCTGAGGAGATTAATATGGTACCAGGTGACATTCTGAGTGAGCTGGATTGGTGTCTGCTGCAAAAGTTTGTGACAGATTTAGAGATTTGATTGAGCTGCACTTCTTTAGATAGTGTCCCTTAAACAGAAGAATAATCATGTCTAGGCTTTAAATAATGAACTTTCAGCATTATTCTGCATGTCACTGCTGAAGGGTCCCAGTCTGAAATGTCGACTGTACTCTTTTCCATAGATGCTGCCTGGCTTGTTGAGTTCCTCCAGCATTTTGTGTGTGTTGTTTTAGCATCATGTGATCTTTTCCTACTTCAACCTTCATTCTTAAAAGGAAAGAAATATTTGATTCACTTTGTGACATGTGCAAAGTCTGGTTCAAAGTCCTTGATTTTTGGTATTAAAACTTTATCTGCTTCATCAAAACTTTGATCAAGTGACAGTGCAATCTGAAGCAATCTTTAATCTGATCTAATTTTACAAAGTATGATGCAATGTGCTCCCTTTTGATGCAAGAACAGCATTTGGAATGAAGTATGAATTTAAAATCTCATAATATAAATGTATCTTCTCTTTCTAGATAATAAAGAAGATGCAACAGTCAATCGCATCGCGTAAGTGTAATCAAATGGAGCTCTCCCACTTTTCACTTTTGTCATTAGGATCTTGCTTGCTGTTGTTCATCTGGCATTAGGTTTGAATAAAGGAGGAGTTCTGGGATCATCTTCAAACCACAATCTGTAGAAATGACTCATGGTAACTTAGAGCCAGTCAATTGATTGAGGTCCAAAATCCTGTTGGACTTTGGTATCCATTGGTGAATTTGGAATATCACTGACACCTCAGCTCTGCCCTTTGTACAGCCACGTATTTAACTGTGAACAAATTAATTCGTAAACTAATCCTATTATCTGGATCAACATGTCAGCCCATGGCCTCCTCTACTGCTGCAATGAGGCCACATTCAGGTTGGAAGAGCAACACCTTATATTCAGTATGCATAGCCTCCAACCTGATGGCACGAACTTCGATTTCTCTAACTTCTGGTAATTACCCCCCTCCCCCAGTTCACCATTCCTGTTTCCCTCTCTCACCTTGTCTCCCATCACCTCCCCCTTCCCTTTTGTCCATGGTCTTTTACCCTCTCTTATCAGACTCCCCTTTCTTCAGCCCTTTCACCAATCAACTTGCCTGCTCTTTACTTCATCCCTCCCCCTCCCCCTCCCAGTTTCACTTACCACCTACTACCTTGTATGTCTTCCTCCACCCCCACACCTTATTACTCTGACTTTGCACCTTTCTTATTCCAGACCTGCTGAAGGGTCTTGCTCTGAAATGTCGATTGTTTCCATAGATGCTGCCCGGCCTGCTGAGTTCCTCCAGCATTTGTGTGTGTTGCTCGGATTTCCAGCATCTGCAGATTTTCTCTTCTTTGTGCCATTATCTGGATAAGTTTATTTTTGTTCTGTGACTACTTGTGCCGCCTCCTTCCCCATGGGAGTATAATCTGTGTGCATTGAGATGAGTAATTACGATCAGCCATGATCATTTTGAATGAAGGAATAGGTTTGAGAGGCCAGGTAGACTACTCCCACTATTTTATGTTCTTGTATAATTCAGCAGTAGTAATCGAGGAAAAGATTACAAAAACCCCACAACGGCACTTTCATTGCTTTAACAAGATCTGGGGATGACTGTTCAACATTTGTTGCCCTTGAAAAGATGGTGGTGTGCTAGCTGCTGCCTTGAGCCACTGTAGTCTTTCTGCTGAATGTGCATGCACACTACCATTGGGTAGGGATTTCCAGCATCGATTCACTGGACTGACAATGAAGGAATAGTGAGAGGTTTCCAGCTCAGGAGGTGGTGGTGTTTCTCAACACCTGCTGCCCTTGTAGTTGTTGATGGCAGAGATCATGAGTTTGGGCGATGCTGTTGCAGTAGCCTGGTGTTAACTGCAGTGCACTTTGAAGATAGTAGCAAGGACAATGAATGTTTAAAGTAGTGATAAACACAAGAGAATCTGTAGATGCTGGAAGTCTTGAGCGACCCACACAAAATGCTGGAGGAAATCAAGTCATGCAGCATCTGCTGTTGAATTAAGATGGTGAATACCAGTCAAGCACATTGTCTTATTCTGGAAGGTGTCAAGTTTTGTGTTGTTGGAGCTATACTTATCCAGGCATTCAAGCACTCTCCTGACTTGAGAGTTAAATAATTTATTGAGAGTTTTAATCAGCCTTGTGATTTTTTTCATTAAAACTCAATGATTTCTTGAGGAAGAAAATCCACTGTTCCCGTTTGACACAACTGTGCTTGAATGCATGTTGCTATGCTGTTCTTTTGTTAATTGGTCGAGATGCCACCACCATCTTCCCAATTTGGGGTAGGCAATGTATGTCGCTGGCAAAGCCAGCCCCGTTTCCTAAGGTTGAGTAAAACTTATCCAGAGCCACACAGAAAAATGTTGGATTGCAATTGATGAGTTATTCCTTTTGTACTTCTGTGTTTTAACTGGGGATGGCTTTCTTGCCTATAAGAAACAATATTGGCTCAAAACCGCTCTACTTGGGATGCAAGAACTGCTGAAGACACAATAAAACCTATAAATGCTGCTGATACAGAACATTAGCAGCAAATTAAAGTACCTTTGTCATCTTCTGAAAACCCCAAGTGAATTATGGTTGCGGTGTAGCTGTGCTTGGATTTAGATTTAACTTATCGAGGTACAGTACAAAACAGGCCCTTCGAGCCGTACCACCCCAGCAACCCCTAACTTAACCCTTGCCTATGTTGTGCTGTCGTCCCTGGAACAGGATAATGAACAGCCTGATCAGCATGTTGATGTATTTGTGCAAAGCCCTAGAGGTGCAATTAAATTTCTCAATGGTGTGGAGCATTTGAGTCATGTCCATCGAGTGCTGTTATTTGTATAATTTTGTGATTGGTGAATGCTCATTTAGTTGGTTACCACTTGCTTTATAAATAGGTGTTGTGCACAAATCCACTGGGTCATCCTAGGTTCTGCTTAAGGAAGGACTCCTGAAATACCAGAGCAACAGCCTTAGTGAATCTGCTTTGTTGTTGAGCATGGTGTAGTCACATGGGCCACATCTGCCACTGAGAAAACCCTGTGGGGCTTGATGACTTGGTAAACACATCGTCAAGGGATCCCCTTTCATCGGGAAAGGAATTAAATTTATTTAGATCTTTTGTATTAGCTTTTGCTCAAGGTAATTACTGAGACTCTGAAGTCCTTTCACCATTTGTCATCTCTGTGCACCACTTCAACACAGAATGACACTGCAATCTGTGAGAAACCCAGTATCTTTTCAATCCACTGGTCTTTTTTTTGGGGGGGGGGTGAAATTACAGGGCCAGAGTGATATAAAATGAAACTTGCACCACCTAGAATTGAGTAAGTACATAGCTGTGTAGTTCTGCTTAAGGCTTAAAAATGTTACTGCAGTGTTCCAAGGATTATTGCTGGTCTGTAATGCTTAGGAGTCACTTTTAACCTAGTTGGCAAAAATACTAAAGCAGCTATGTTTCCCTGGGAAGGTGCCTCCTGAATATCTGCTGAGTGCAAACACATAACTAGCATGTTTTAGCCTCTTTGGCAGGTTCAGGACTTTTTTTAATAGGGTCCTTCTGGATTCACTTTGCTATATACACTCAGTGGCCACTTTATTAGGTATTTCCTGTATGTTGGTGGTCTTCTGCTGCCCATCCAGTTCAAGGTCCCACACGTTGTGCATTCAGAGATCTCTTCTGCACACCACTGTTATAATGTGTAGTTATTTGAGTTCCTGTCAGCTTGAACCAGTCTGGACATTCTCCTCTGACTTTGTCATTAACAAGGCATTTTCACCCTCAGAACTGCTGCTCACTGGATTTTTTTTTTGTTTTTCACACCATTCTTTTGGAAGTCTAGACCAGGGTTTCCCAACCTAGGGTCCACAGAACCCTTGCTTAATGGCATTGGCCCAAGGCATAAAAAAGGCTGGGAACCTCTGGTAGAAACAGTTGTGCATGAAAACCCCAGGAGATCAGCGATTTCTGAAATCTCAAACCACCCCGTCTGGCTCCAACAATCATTCCACGGCCAAAGTCACTTAGATCACATTTCTTCCCCATTCTGATGTTTGGTCTGAACAACTGAACCTCTTGACCATGTCTGCATGCTTTTGTGTATTGAGTTGGTGTCACATCATGGGCTGATGAGATATTTGCATTAATGTACAGGTGTACCTTATAAAGCAGCCACTGAGTTTAAATGTAGCCAACACCAAGGACACGAAGGATGTGCACGGCAATGACCCAGTTAATCAGTGGCACCTTTAGAGAAGGAAGTGAACTCTGTTTCTCAATCCTTGGCCCCTTCTGCCTGTACGTTTAATGTAAGATGTTTATTCTTTGTGTTGTGAAGTAGACAACTTCAAAGAGCTTGACTAACAATATTTTGTTTGAACAGGCTTTGGATGTGTACGTTCACTCTTGCGGTATCTGCTGGCGCTGTCTTTCTCCTTCCATTTTCAATCATTAGCAATGAGATTCTGCTGTCATTTCCTGAAAACTATTACATTCAATGGTTGAATGGTTCACTTCTTCATGGTGAGTATTCATTGGATTTGCTCCTAGATAATGTATAGAGCAATGCAGAACGGACGCCGGACCTTCGGCCCAGCGAGTCCCCATGGCGCCCATCCAGCTTGTCCCAATTTCCTGCGTTCGACACATAACTTTTTAAACCCCCTCTCCATGTACCAATCCAAGTGCTTCATAACTGGTACAGTTGTACTTTTGCTTCAACTACATCCTCTGGCAGCTTGTTCCATAGACTCACCACCCTCTGAAAAATTTGTCCCTCAAGTCCCCCTTTTAAATCTTTCCCCTCTCACCCTAAATCTGTGCTCCGTAGTGTTGGACTGCCCTACCCTGGGAAAACTTCTGTTACTGTTCATCTTATCAATGGCTCTCATAATTTAAAATATCTGTAAAGGATGTTCTCCTATACTCTGAGGGATAAAGACCTAGCCTGGCCAACTAGCTCCCCATATATCTGGCCCTTTAGACCTAGTAGCATCCTTGTGAACGTGCATTCTTTCTGGTTTAATCCCGAAAACAAGGTGACCAAAACTGTACACAGTATTCCAAGTGCAGCCTCACCAACAACTTGTACAACAGCAACATAATGTCCTAACTCCTATACTCAGTGAAATCCAGCATGCTGAACACCATCCTGTCTACTTGTGATGCCACTTCCAATTAACTTTACCCTTGTACACTTAGGTTCCTCTTTTTGATTATAGAATTCAGAGGGACTTAGTTCATTTAGGGAAGTGTACTGAAGTCTTCAAAAGGCAAGATCAAAAGTGAAGTTTTCTACCTTAATAAATTACATTATTTTGCCCTCAAATCACAGCCACGGTGTTCTTAAAAAAAAAAAATACTGCACACAGTCTAAATAGAATGTCTCCTTATACAAAGGTAAAGTAAAACAGCTGACAAGACTTTTTAAATGTTCATTTCTTGACCTCTAGCTGAAGCAGCAATTGTGTCAGTTAATGGGGAAATGGAACCATGGTTTCTACTCTAAGTCACTATCCTGCCAGTCAGTTTTGGGTGGGATTTGGTCACTTGCATGAGTGTGTGGGTCTCCTAGAAGATGTGTCACCTGGGACATGACAGAAACTTTGCAATGGTTGGGCTCTTTGGGACAGGGTACGATACAACACATAAAATTGCTACTGAAGGGCAACAGAAGATGCAGAGACGAATAATCACTATTAATTTACTGGCCATAGGAACTCAAAAGCACAATCTGCTGCTCACTGACTATTATAGCTCACTTAATTTAATGTCTACGTATAATTGATCTGAATTACAACTTAGATTGTTATTCAGTTAATAATTTTTAACACTTGAAAATGAAGACATACTTTATCCTTCACTTCGCCTTCAGTTAATGCTGCCATCTAGTGTTAACTTGGGGTAATGCAAAGTAAGTTTGCAGGTTTGAAGAAAATAGCCATTTGATCATACCTGCTGCCCCACAAATCTAGACTGAGATATTTTTCCTTTGGTAATTGAACTCTCTGTCTCTTCTTATTCAGTGCCACTTTGTCATCCACTTTTTGTTTTTGGAGTGTCGGCAATTGCCAACTCCAGGACTGACAATGGTGCACGTAAATACTAATCTCTTCAACACTAACACAAACGGCCCAGGTGAGAGAGAGTGCACTTACTTGTATGATCTTTGTCTAGATAAAAGGAGTTGCCTGAATATCCAAGAAAGTATTCACCTGTTTAAACTTTTTGATATCCAGATTTGCAGTGTACTGTAAGGATTAATGTTTTGGCTCAGATGACTGTCAGTGGATGAAACCTGGTATTTGTTCCAAATTGTATATATTTTTTAAAAGTTTCATTTCTAATGGCTTCCAAAATAGAAGCATCCTACTATAGTGGATTATTATTGAATAATCTATTCAAATTGTTTTGCTTTCCCGGTTAGCTTATAAATAAGGTTTTTTTTGTTATTTTGGATAATTAAGATTCAGTGATGCCAGTTTGAAAAGCCACATTGTGCAGTAGGGATATTTCAAATTCAGTGATTCTGACAGGTAATTCTACAGAGATTGAAAGGGTCCTTTGTCTCTTCTCTCTGCAGGCCTGTGGAACCTTGTTTTCCTCTTCTCCAACATCTCTCTGGTGTTTCTGATGCCTTTTGCATACTTCTTCACTGAATCAGAAGGATTTGTTGGCTCAAAGCAGGTAAGAAAGGATGCAATTATGTTGTAGACACCTGGAATTTCAGCAGTAAATGCCTGTAAGTATTACTGATCAAAATAAAATACCTTAAAATAGCTGTTATTTCAGTTAGAATGGTGTGTGTTACTTTTGGCAGGAAAACAGTTGTGATTGTTGCATAAAAGGTGTAAATTTACAACGAACGAGGACTTAAGTTCTACTTCCTTCCACCTTTAGTTGAGGTGCTCTTGTGGGAGGACAGAATTTGCATTGCTTAACAAAGAGCAAGAGTCATTTTTTCATGGGCAGAATGAGTTCAGAGACAGAAGAAGAGGTGAGAGAAGCGTAAGAAAGAGTTTTGGATGAGGGTGGGGGATGGACTCTGGACTAATGAGAGTTTGGCTTGATGAGCTGAAGAAAACTGGAGATCAAAGAAAACTGTGGGTTCATTGAGCTACTTGTTGCAAGTGAGAGTGGAAAGATGGGGGAAAAGGTGATAGCATTTGGTCAGACAGAAAAGGAACAGGAAGTTACCTTTGACCCTGGGTTTGTCAGTAATTTTGACAGAGGAGGATGACACCAAAAGTTATTTTGTGTTCCAGTCAGATTCAGTGATGAGTAGCTTGACCATTGTGTTTGATAGCATCTTGTTAGGCTTTGCATTTGCTGGTTTGTTTTAAAATATATTCAAAGTTCAGAGTAAGTATTATAGAAGTACATAAAGTATATGTATGTCACCACACACTAACCCGAAATTCATTTTTGAGGGCATTCATAGTAGATACAAAGAAACAATCAAATCAATGAAAAACAGACAAACAACCAATGTGCAAAAGTAGCACAAATACATTTTTTAAAAAAAGAAAAGTATTAAGTATTGAGAATGTTAGTTGTAGAGTCCTTGAAAGTGAGTTAGAAGTGGTTGTGGGATCAGTTCAATGTTGGGGAGTGAAGTTATTCGCTGTGGTTCAGGATACTGATGATTGAGAGGTAATAACTGTTTCTCAACCTGGTAATGTGTGACCCGAGGCTCGCGTACCACCTCCTTGATGGCAGTCTTGAGAAGAGAGTGTGGTCTGGATGGTGGGAGTCCTTGCTGAATGTTGCTTTCTTGTGCCAGTTTTCCACGTAGATGTGCTCAGTGATGGGAAGTGCTTTACCTGTACTGGACTGGGCTGTATCTACTATTTTTTTTTGTAGGCTTTTCCATTCAGGGGCATTAGTTGCATTGCAGCCTGGTATGGAAACACTAGTCAGTATACTCTCTAACACATGTCTATAGAAGTTTGTCAAATTTCAGATGATGCGCTAACTCGGCACAAACCACTAAGAAAGTAGAGGTGCCACCATGTCTTCTTTGTAATGGCAGTTGCATGCTGGACCCATGATTGAAAAGCTGGCTAAGTGGTACCATAATAACAACCTCTTACTCAATGTCAGCAAGACCAAAGAGCTGATTATTTACTTCAGAAGCAGGAAACCAGAGGTTGATAAGCCAGTCCTCATTAAAGAACCAAAGGTGGAGAGTGTCAGAAACTTTAAACTCCTCGGTGTTATTATTTCAGAGACCCTGTCTGGGCCCAGCACATAAGTGCAATTGTGAAGAAAGCACAGCAGCACCTCTACTTCCTTAGGAGTTTGTATAGATTCGGCATGACATCTAACACTTTGACAAACTTCTATAGATGTGTGGTGGAGAGTTTATTAACTGGTCGCATCACAGCCTGGTATGGAAATACCAATGCACTTAAATTGAAAATCCGACAAAAAGTAGTGGATACAGCCTAATCCATTCATGGTAAAGCCCTCCCCACCAGTGAGCACATCTCCATTAAATGCTGTCATAGAAAAGTAGCATCTATCATCAGGGACCCTACCATCCAGGTCATGCTGCCTGACCTGCTGAGTTCCTCCTGTATTTTGTTTGTGTTGCTCCTAATTGATAAATGTTTTTGTTTTAAACAGGGAGTAATGGCTCGAGTATATGAAACGTCCGTCGTCCTCTTTCTGCTGACTTTACTGGTTCTAGGGATTATCTGGGTGGCATTTGCAATTACCAATGATGATGTAGCTAGTAGAGAATCTCTGTATGGTGAGTACCTTGTAGAAAGTTGAGGAGACATGGCAGCAAGAAATTATGTTTATTTTAATCCTTCAATCCCAGTCCCTTGATTTGGAAGGCAACATTGTCCCAAACCTGCATTACTTCAGGATGGAGATTCACCCATCCTTGTGACTTGGCACATTCAGGCTACGTCCACACTAGACCGGATAATTTTGAAAACACCGGTTTCGCGTAAAAACCATAGGCATCCACACTATGCGTTTTTAAAAATATCTCTATCCACATTGAAACGGAGATTTCGGCGAATCTCCTCCTCCTGCGCATGCACAGGACACATCTATCGAAAATAAGCGACATGTTTGGTGTCGAATCTCACCGTAAAAGTGCGCGTTTGTGTAGTTACAGACTAGAAAAACTTAAAACGATGGACAGCTGTTGGCTCTCGCGCAGGAGAACTTGTTAGTTTAAAAAAAAACAAATACTGGAGCGTACGGAGGCAGCCATCAGGGAGTTCACAGACAGTATGACCCAGCTGACAATGAACATTGAAAAACTGACTAACTCTGTTGCATTAATAAAGCACCTTGTTAAATGTATAAAACATGTCTGCATCAGTATTATCTTGTACTTCCATACAATGTTACATTAGGCTGTTACACGTCTATTGTCAGAGAAGTACTTTCATAAATAGGTAAACCACCTTCATACGAGCAAGGACAGAAAACAGGGCAAAGTGAGTATACTTATTTATTCAGTAAGTTATGGGTCAAAGTATTTGGCAAGTCCATTTCTAACTCTTCTGGCTTCAGTCTCGTTGCCGTCTATTCTGAAATTGTTAGGTTGCATTCAAGAAAACAATGAAATGGCGCGCTGTCGTCTGATAGCATTTTCAGATTTCTCCGGTTACCCCGTCCACACTGATCCAGCCAGTCGAGCATTTTCAAAAATACACACTTTGGAGTGCGTTTCTGAAAATCTCAGGTTTCGAGGGACGAAAACACCGTTTTAGTGTGGATGGAGGGTAAAAACGAAGAGAAAAAGCTTCGGTTATGGATTTATCCAGTGTAGTGTGGACGTAGCCTCAATTATTACAGCCGTTGAGTTTAAAAGCTGAGTGTCGACATCCTGTTTGCTGCTGTTCTGTTCTTTGTTAACCTGTATTTTCTTTCACCAACAGATCTGTGGTATTATTACCTGCCTTATCTATACTCTTTCATCTCTCTATTTGGAGTCCTGCTTTTTCTCTGTAAGTAACTCCACAAATATTTATAGCCAGTGTTGCCTCTGATTTGTATATCTCATGATGGCTAATTGTATTTAGAAACAACTCTTCGACATTACTTATTTAATTTTTTTGGATCTGAGCAGTGACGCCTTCACATTTATTTGCTGCCAGGATAGAGCTTTAGTTGAACAGATTTAACAAGGGAAACAGACAAACCACACAACTGGAGCAGGACTTTCCAAACAGTTTGACTTCCCTTGCATGTTGGCACAAAGTTCTCTTTTTTTTTTATGCAGCCAGTCTTTGTTTGTTGGGCTTAATTGTTTTTGAAAATTCTACAGCATTTCAACATTTTAATTGCTGCTATTGTTTTAGTAGAAATGTTGTCAAGAACATTATTTTCAAATTGATTAAAAACTAGAGTGTTGATTTGAGCAATTAACCCTGTCTTCTCAGTCCTACTTGAACATCTATAATGAGTTATAGAAATAAGAAATAATGGGCACCACGGTGATGTAGCGGTTAGCGTGATGCTATTACAGTTTAGGGCGTTCTGGAGTTCAGAGTTCAATTCCAGCACCATCTGTAAGCTGTCTATACATCCTCCCTGTGGAATGTGTGGGATTCCTTGGGTGCTCCGGTTTCCTCACACAGTCCAAAGACATACTGGGCTTGGTTAATTGGTCATTGAAAATTGTCCTGTGATTGAACTAAAGTTAATTGGGTTTGCTGGGATGGTGTGGTTCGAAGGACTGGAAGGTCTACTCTGTGCTGTGTTGCTAAATGAATAAAACATTTTTTAAAACCATGGAATAATGCAGACAAATTTTAGCTATCACAGCCAGTGCAGTAGATCACATTTCTTATAAAATGGAGACTGAAACATAAAAGGAAAGCATTCACAGAGATCACGCACCTTGTCCACACTTACCTGATCTCCGCATCCCATAGCGTCATTGAACACTACAGCGCAGAAACAGGCCTTTTGCCCTATTAGTCCATGCTGAACTATTAATCTGCCTACTCCCACCAACCTGCACCCGGACCATAGTCCTCCATACCCCGCAATCCGTGTACCTATCCAAATCTCTCTTCAATGTTGAAATGGACCCGCATCCACCACTTCCAGTGGAAGCTCATTCTGCATTCATACTACTCTCTGAGTGAAGAAGTTCCCCCTTAAACATTTCACCTAACCCACAACCTCTAGTTCTAGCCTCAATCAACCTCAGTGGAAAAAGCCTGCTTGCATTTACCCTGGCTATACACTCATAACTTTGTATATCTCTATCAAATCTCCCCTCAATCTTCCATATTCTAAGGAATAAAGTCCTAACCTATTCAGTCTTTCCTTATAACTTAGGTCTTCCAGACCTGGCAACATCCTTGTAAATTTTCTTTGCCCTCTTTCAATTTTATTTACATCTTTCCTGTAGGTAGGAGACCAAAACTCAACACAGTACTCCAAATTAGATCTCACCGTCTTGTACAACTTCAGCATAACATCCCATCTCCTATACTCAATGCATTAAAGGCCAATGTGCCAAAAGTTTTCTTTACGACTCTCTCTCTACCTGTGATGCCACTTTAATTGAATTGTGGATCGATATTCCCAGATCCCTCTGTTCTACCGCATTCCTCAGTGAAAACCACTCACCATGTAATCCCTATTGAGGTTTGTCCTCCCAAAGTGTAGCATCTCTCCTTGTGCCTTGCGCAGCTGATTCCTTATCCCTGTCCCTGCCCTAAGCTGTTGGAAGTCAAACTTGAGCAAATAGTTGAGCAGCTCTCCAGTCAGCCTCTCCTTTTTATTTTATTATAGACCATAAGACAAAAGCAGAATTGAGCCATTTTGCCCAACAAGTCAGCTCCACCGTTCCATTATGGCTGATTTATTTTTTTCTCTTGACCTTATTCTCCTGCCTTCTTGCCATAATCTTTAACACCCTTATCAATCAAGAGCATACTAACCTCCGCTGTAAATATACCCATTGACTTGGCTCCACAACCATCTATAGCAATGAATTGCACAGATTCACCACCCTCTGGCTAAAGAAATTCCTCCTCCGTCTCTGTTCTAGAGGGATGTCCTTGTATTCTGAGGCTGTGCACTGAGGTTCTCAACTCCGTCATATTGGACACATCCTTTCCACTCTCTAGGTGGCCCCCGTTTTTCGAATGTTCGCTTTACAACAGCTCGCTGTTACGAAAAACCTACCTCTTTTCACTAACCAAAGAGGATTTTCGCTTTTACGAAAAGAAAGACGCCCGCTTTATGCATGTGTTACCCCGAGAAATACTACCATGACCGTGAAGCCTTGTGCGGGCAGTTGTGTGTGCATGCGTGTACGTGTGTAGGCATGTATGTGCGCTTGTGTGTACGTGCCGATTTTTTTTTTCTCTCTCCAAATCAATTTCAGTTTGCTGTCTTCTGGATTTTTGATAAGTGAAACTACACCGTACATAAAATATTTCTACTTTATATAGGCTGTATATTTATCACATCATTCCTGCTTTTACTATATGTTCGTGTTATTTTAGGTTTTATGTGTTAATTTGGTATGATTTGGGAGGTTATTTTTTGGGTCTGGGAACGCTGAAAAATTTTTCCCATATAAATTAGTGGTAATTGCTTCTTCGCTTTACAACATTTCGGCTTACAAACGGTTTCATAGGAACACTCTACCTTCAGATATCGGGGGAAACCTGTATCTCAGCCTTTCGATATTCAGTGTATTTCATTCTTCAAAGTTCCAGTGAGTACAAACCCAGAGCCATCAAACTCTCCTCTCATTCCTGGTATTATTCTTGTCAACCTCCTTTGGAACCTCCCCAATGTCAGTGTATCTTTTCTAAGATAAGGAGCCCCATACTGCTCACAATACTCCAAGTGTGGTCTGACCAATGCTTTATAAAGCCTCAGCATTTCATACTTGCTTTTATATTCTAGTCCTCTCAAAATGAAAGTTAGCATTGAATTTGCCTGCCTTACTGCAGACTCAAACTGCAAGATAAATGTAAGGGAATCCTACATGAGGACTCCCAAGTCCTTTTGCATCTCTGATTTTTGGATTTTCCTCCCATTTAGAAAATAGTCTACACTTTTACTCCTTGTACCAGTCCATGATCATACACTTTCCTACACTATATCCAACCTGCCACTTCTTTGTCCATTCTCCAAGTCCTTCTGCAGCCTCTCTGCTTCCTCAACACTACCTGCCCCTCTGCCTATCTTTGTATCATCTGCAAATTTGACCTCAAAGCCATTAATTACACCATCCAAATCATTGACTTAGAACGTAAAAAGAAGTGGTCCGAACACAGACCCCTGTGAAGCACCTCTATTCACTGGCAGCCAACCAGAAAAGGCATTCTTTGGCTGCTGCCAGTCTGCTGATCTTCTGTCAATATAACAAAATATTGCACATCTCAATTGAGTTACCTCTCGCTCCTCTAAATTTGTGGGCACAGTCTGAGTAAATTGCAAAGGTCTTTGATTTGCAAAATTGTCTTGTCTTTCCAGCATGCACTCCTTTTGGTTTGTCACGAATGTTCACCGTCACTGGGCAGCTGCTTGTGAAACCCAGGGTGAGTAACTCCGAACACCTTTGGTCCTGCTCAACCTACAGGTGGGGATCTCTGAATGCTAGCAGCCATCTGGCATCCCCTTTGAGCAGCGTTTGCAGGCTGACTGATGTCTTGGTGAGCGTACATTGCAGGAGGGTCACCTGGCTGATAATTGGGAAGAAAGATGATGTCAATTTTCAATTCAAGGACATTTCCAATCCCAACTGTTGACTGACTGAAATAAACACATGAAATACTTTAACTAATCAGCAGATTGGGTTCCAACTGATTGTGAGTGCTCTAAATTACAACAGTAGTGAGCAAGTGAACATGGGACCTTTAATCTGACTTGGTTCATGCTCTATTTGCATTTGCCCATTAATTACTGAAGGATTTCCTGAAAGAACTATCCAGAAGTCAAATTTATTGTCAAATGTGCAAGTACATGTGAAATGCCCAGGTGCAACGAGAAACTTGCTTGAAGCAGCATCACAGGTTCACACACACAACATTCACAAGAAAAACCCAAGTTAGACGTCATATAAAACTATGTAAGAAGGAACACAGTTGGAACAAAAATAAAGTCCATTGTAGTGCAAAGTGCTCATAGTGTTGAGGTAGTGATTAGGCCTGTGCCATTCAAGAACTGAATGGTTGAAGAAACATGGCTGTTCCTTAAGCTGATGATGTGGGACTAAAGGCTTCTGTACTGTGCCCAGTGATGAGTGTGAGAAGGTGGCATACTGAGATGGTGGGGATCTTTGATAGATGAGGGGGCACCTCTTGCAGATCCTATTGATGGCGCGGAGGGATGAGCCCGTGATGTACTGAGCTCAGTCCACTACACTACAGCTTCTTGTGTTCCTGTATTTTGGAATTACTGTATCAGACCGTGATGCAAACTCTTTGCGTTTGAGTGCCCTTGTGTTATAAACCAAGATGTAAAATGTCCTGTGGTTCCTTTTAGATAATAAATGGGAAAGTTATCAATTAGACAGTATATTTCTGCAACACCATTTAATTTGGTTGGGGGTGGGGAGGGGGAAGGAGTCGAATCAATTATCTCCTTGTTTGGGCTCTCACTCTATGCAAAACTGTGGATTGTAGCAATGAATATGCTTCAAAAACACTGAGTGCCTTGAAATTCTCTCTTTCTGCCATCGGTCAATGAGTAGAAAGTTTTTGAAATGCAAGATTTCACAGCGAGTTTAAACTTGCTTCCACCAGCAGAGCTAAATAAAATATAAAGAAAGACATTTTGAAGGCTGTTGAAAGAAGTCAGCAAGTCCATGCAGAAAAAAGTGTTCTAAAGATGGCATTGTTTATAAGGGAAGTCCTTCTGCAATGCAAAGTAACATCAGAAGATTGGTGTAGTAGCTTTTAATAAGAGAGGGGTGGTCACTGTGGTGAGAAGTGTATGTCAATTATAAACACTTCATTAGAACTTTGGAGAGAGTTCTCTCCCTCTCCTCTGCACCCCCCCCCCCACTTGCCTTGCCCACTCTTTTATTTTTGAAGCGAGGTATGCACCCCCTTCAAGTCAGTGCTTAGTAGATGCACCTTTGGCCTCCCCCTCTCCCTCTTTCTCTGCTAGCCCCCAAAGAGCCTTTTTCTGTGGTGTAACGCTCTCTGACTCTGTTAAAGGTGCTCTATAAATCATGTCGTTGAAGGTAGAGGGGATATTTCATTCATCTTGTTCTTGTACTTTCAGACTTTTGAAGATCTTGATGAACAGCTCAACTGTACAATATTTGAAGAGGCAGCTCTGGCACACAAGTTAAATGGTTTGGAAAACTGTTTTTTACACAGCCATCAATGGTGAAATAAGCTTAGCTGGATTTAACATCCCTTTTTTTGTGTTAAATACTAATAATAAGTATTGCATTCGCAAACAACAAATTTATTTTTCTTAAATTTGGCTTCTATTGTATTGTACAGCATTATATCCCAAATCGCTACATTGGCAAGCTTGATCTGCAATTAAATGACCATTTTACCTGTTGTTTCTTTAAATCAACATGGTTACTAATGCATAGATTTTGTTATGGTTGCAGGCAAATTATCAACCTGCTGGGTGTTTTTCAATGTGGAGTCACTCAAACGCCAGTTTCTGGCTATACATGCTAGGAGGCTTAAACTAGGTAAGAGAAAAAGTCTCTCTGTCTCTTTGTCCCCAACCCCCTCCGCCTGCCCTCTTACCCCCCCCCCCCCACTCTCTCTTGCTCTTTTTTTTCTCTCTCCAAATTAAACAACATATCTATTCCTATAGAGATGAGAAGAAGAACGTCAGCCTGGCAGAGGAATCTGGGTTATCTGTTGGCAATGTTGCTGCTTCTGATATTAACTGTAAGTGAATAATAGATTATAATTTTTTTGGGGGAGGGGGAAGAAATTCTACCCTCTTGCCTGCCTGAACATAACAAGTGAAGATTTTGGCCCTCAACTATTTTGTATGTTATGGATCAATTCATGTACCGGTCAATGATGCAAGGTACATACAGACACCTCATTCCAGTCCACTTCATCTCAATATGCACCTTGTTCACGTAGGAAATGCAGTGCACCCAATCCTTTCTTGTTTGCTCATACAGAGTTGCTGATTGCATAGAATATTTGTTTACAAAGTGTACTGCAAGCTGTTTTTTAAGTGCTTTGCCAACTGAATGCAGGCAATCGCTGAACAAATTTACCAAGTGCACAACAGTGCACTTTTTAGTCTGACCTTGTTGCTGTTCAAGGTTTTGTTTTGAGTCAAACTCCTGAATTTTAAAAACATTGCAAGTTCACTGTATATCTGGTCTGATTAGAAATATTAAGTGTTTCTCTGCAAAACCGCTTCGGATCTTATCAAGGTTGAATTGTCTATTGCAATATCCTAATTGCATTCTTTGATATGCCCACTCTGATCTTTTACAATTTAAAAAAAATAGTGGCAAGGTGATCGCTTGCAGGATTTTCCAGAATTTGGGAACTGTTGATACCTGGAATTCTTTACTGAATGTCTGACAGCAGAACACTGTGTCCTTGATTCCAAAGAGAGCTTGGTGAAAGTGTAAGTTTAAATCCATTCAGTGCAGAGTTTTGGTAAAGTTTGCTTTGTACCAACATACTTCCTGTAAGCTAGCCTTTTGTAGTTCTGTGCTCTCAGTGGCTTTGAGATTACACAAGTTCAAAGCAAATTTTCTACATTGAGGTCAGTTTTGTGCCAGTTTTTTTTTGTTATAATTTTAAGCTGTTGATTTTTTTCTTGTCGCAAGGTTCCCCTCAGCACCATTTCACTCGAGCTGAGTGTCTGCAGTTAAACCAGGGCAGGACTTGAACAGTAAATGGTTAGATCCTGGGGAGTGCTGTAGAACCGAGGGTCCAAGGGGCACAAGTAGTTCCCTTAAAGTGGTGACAGGCAGGCGGTGAGGATAGCCTTTGACATGCTGGAGCAGAGAAGGGTACCCAGACAGTGGAAAACATCCTGTATTGTCCCGGTACCGAAGAAACCACAACCAAGGGAGATGAATGACTTCAGACCTGTTGCTTTGACGTCGCACGTGATGAAGACCATGGAGCAGCTGATAATACAGAATCTGAGGCCACAAACCAGGCACGCCCGGGATCCTCTTCAGTTTGCGTATCAGGAGAAGGTGGGAGTGGAGGATGCTATCACGTACTTGCTGCACAAATCCCTCTCTCACCTGGACAGGGTCAGTGGTGCTGTGAGGATTACATTCCTGGACTTCCCTAGTGCCTTTAACACCATCCAGCCCAGGATCTTAAGGCACAAACTAACGGAGATGGGAGTAGACTCACACATGGTGGATTGGATAGCAGACTACTTGACAGACAGACCTCAGTATGTGCGGTTGGGAGACTGTAGGTCTGACACGGTGGTCAGCAGCACAGGAGCGCCGCAGGGGACCGTGCTCTCTCCGGTCCTGTTCACCCTGTACACATCAGACTTCCAATATAACTCAGAGTCCTGCCATGTGCAGAAGTTCGCTGATGACACGGCCATAGTGGGGTGTGTCAGGAATGGTCAGGAGGAAGAGTATAGGAAACTGATACAGGACTTTGTGATATGGTGCAACTCAAACTACCTGCGTCTCAATATCACCAAGACCAAGGAGATGGTGGTGGACTTTAGGAGACCTAGGCCTCATATGGAGCCAGTGATCATTAATGGAGAATGTGTGGAGCAGGTTAAGACATACAAGTATCTGGGAGAGCAGTTAGACGAGAAGCTAGACTGGACTGCCAACACAGATGCCCTGTGCAGGAAAGCACAGAGTCGACTGTACTTCCTCAGAAGGCTGGCGTCATTCAATGTTTGTAGTGAAATGCTGAAGATGTTCTATCGGTCAGTTGTGGAGAGCGCCCTCTTCTTTGTGGTGGCGTGCTGGGGAGGCAGCATTAAGAAGAGGGACGCCTCACGTCTTAATAAGCTGGTAAGGAAGGTGGGCTCTGTCGTGGGCACAGAACTGGAGAGTATGACATCGGTGGCAGAGCGGAGGGCGCTGAGTAGGCTACGGTCAATCATGGAAAAACCTGAACATCCTCTGCACAGCACCATCCAGAGACAGAGAAGCAGCTTCAGCGGCAGGTTGCTGTCAATGCAATGCTCCTCAGACAGGATGAAGAGATCATTACTCCCCAACACCATTCGGCTCTACAATTCAACCACCAGGGGCAAGACATGTTAAAGTGCTGGGGTTAGAACTGAGCTTAAGTTACCACTCAATGCACTTTAGTAAACTATTTAAGAACTTTTTAAAAGCTATTTATTAATGCTTTTTGGGAGGGTGATTTTAGATGCATATCATATTTATACTGAATTAAATACTGTATGTAATTAGTTTTGCTACAAATAAGTGAATGGGACACTGGAAAAATGTTGAATTTCCCCTTGGGAATGAATAAAGTATCTATCTATCTATCTATCTATCTATCTATCTATCTATCTATCTATCTATCTATCTATCTATCTATCTATCTATCTATCTATCTATCTATCTATCTATCTATCTATCTATCTATCTATCTATCTATCTATCTATCTATCTATCTATCTATATCTATCTATCTATCTATCTATCTATCTTCAGTTAAGGTTCTTAGAACAGGTGCTGGGATGTCATGAACAAAGTGTTGTTGAAACCGTACTTAAGAGTATTGTGCGTAGGTCTGGTCACCCCACTATAGGAAGCTAGAAAAGTGCAGAAAAGGTTCACGAGGATGTTACTGGGACTGGAGGGCTAGAGTTATAAGGAGAGACTGTTTTCCCTGGAGAGGTAATTTTCATAGAGATTTATAAAATCATCAGAGACATAGATAAAGTGGTTCATCACAGCATTTTTAGGGTACGGAGAGTCTAAAACTACAGGGTGTAGATTTAAGGTGAGAGGGGAAAGGTTAAAAAGGATATGAAGAACAACATTTTCCACACAGAGGGTGGTGGGAAAATGGAAATGGTTGAGGCAGGTACAATAATATTTAAAATACATTGGGACTTGGGACAAATGCAGGCAAATTGGGCTAGCTCATGTAGGCCTGAAGGGCTGTTTCTGTGCTGTATATAACTATGATTCTGACCATAAGCATGAAATGATCACTATTAATGATGCTGGTAGCTTAGCGTCTGGCTGGCTGTCATTTGTATGGCCGCAGGAGATGGGCGAAATAATGATCGGTTGTTAGTTCTAAAATAAACTTTTTATTGTGTGGTAGTTGATTGATGGTGCTGAATCCGGAAAGTTCAACTTCACATTAAAGGGCTCATTGAGATGAGCTATTTGTTGACTTTTGGCACAAACTTGTTTGGCTCTGTTGGAACTAGCAGTTGTGCATTACTCAACCTATAAATAAAAGTTACTTCATTTTTTAGGAATTGGTGTACTCAGTCAAATCAAATATAATTCGGTCTTTGCACTGTTCATACTAACTCTGGGGAACAAAAAGGCATCAAGTTGTTCCAATTGAGCTGCATCACTACCAAATGTAGCATAAGACTTCCTCTGTCCCTGGCAGAACTACTGTTATGCAACTTTGTGAACCTTCTAAAATCATATGTTTATCACTGGTGTTTCAGGGAATCTCTGTCCTGGTGGTGGGGTTCCACATCCTTCAATTACTAATTGATGAAACAGCCATGCCTAAAGGAATGCAGGTAAAGAACTTGAATATGTACTTTGCTGTAAATCTGGAGTAAGAACAAAATGATGGATACTCAGCAGGTCAGGCAGCATCTGTTGAGGGAAAAAACAGTTAATGTTTCAGGTCCAGGACCTTTCATCTGAGCTGTTCTTTTGATACTGCTTAACCTGAGCACTTTTAGCTTTGGCTTAATTCACTGTGTGTCATATTTGCATGCATGTTTAGGAAAAGTCATCAAAGTAGCGGACACACTTTGCATCGCTTTGCATTTTTTCTTTAAGAAAGCCCATCTTTGTTGAGAAAAGTCAGTAGGATGGGTTTAATTTGGCAAGGGCAGCCTGGTAGCATAGCAGTTAGTGCAGTGCTAGCAATAGGGGTTTAATTCCTCCCACTGTCTGTAAGGAGTTTATGCATTCTCCCTATGTCCACATGCTTTGGTTTTCTCCCCCATTCCAAAGCTGTACAGGTTAGGGTTAATAAGTTGTGGGCATGTTATGTTAGCACTGGAAGCATAGCAACACTTGTGGGTTGCCCCAGACATCCTCAGACTGTTGGTTGTTGACACAAACAAAGCATTTCATGGTATGCTTGGATGGACGTGTGATAAATAAAGCTAATCTAATCTAATCTGTTATGGATAAAAGGGTAAATTGCAGATTGCTGATCATACAATGTAAGATCTGGGGCTGAATGGTCATCTCCTGGTCCTATGATCCACCCATGCTTTAGTAAAGAGTAGAAGGTTAAGTTAACCAACTCCTTTAAAATCTATTCCTATCTTGTCTAGCCATTGTACTGTGATTATGGTTAGAATCACTAGAGTACGACGGCTTTATATTGTCTAAAAATCATCAAAGTCCTTGGAGCTAAGCAAAGCCCAAATATGAGGGCAGTTTTGCATCAAGGTCTGTGGATGGTTTGACTACATGGAGTACAATTGAATTCTCAAAGCTAGAGCTCATTTAGTTTGGGTGAGCAAGCTTTGAGCTGTTTCGTCCCGTGTGTCAGGCAACGTGTAGAACAGAACCTGATCTAATTTGATTTACAAAACTCATTTTAATCCCTTGCTAAACTGGTGCTTCCAACAATATGAGAAGCAAGCCCTCCTTTCATTCTGTACACAGTGGAACTGCAAAATGCATTGATGTAATCACAAGCAAATTTAAAATAGTTTGTCTACCTCTTAGCCTCTGAGACCTGTCTAGTCTCCACAGAGTTTTAGTGACCAGCAGGGGATCTCCAGGACTGGAAACAAGAACAAAATCCTGAATGGAAATTGGAAATTGCAGATCTGCCAAGTGATGACTTCCACCTCCCCTGTGATTCTGAAGGAATCTTGTCCCTCTAGATGAATATGGATGAGGGGTGGCTGGGGTTTAGAAGAATGAAGGGGGATCTCGTTGAAACCTACTGAATATTGAAAGGCTGAGATAGAGTGGATTGAAGATGTTCCCAAAAGTCTAGGACTAAAGGGCACAGCCTCAGAATAAAAAGGCATCCCTTTGGAACAGAGATGAGGAATTTCTTTTGCCAGAGGATAGTGAATCTGTGGAATTCATTGCCACAGACAGCTGTGGAGGCCAAATCATTGACAACCTTACTAATCTAGAACCTATAAATCTCTGCTTTAGGTATAATCAAAGGTTACGGGGAGAATAGGATTGAGAAGGAAAATAAATCAGCCATGATCAAACGGTGGATCAGACTGGACGGGACTTTCTATTTTATCCTTTCTATTGTGTGCAATATCTAGGTTGTACTATGGAGGAAAATGGAAGCTTAGTATTTGTAGGTCATATTGATAGTATGTTGATGGACTTCTGTGCTGAATTAACACAGGCACAGGTACTGACCAATATCCAGTATCATGTCCTTAACATGTGAGGTTGAGCAGCATTTGTGGATGCTTTCTCCCTCAATTCTCCCAAATGTAGTTGAAACCAATTTCTGTTATGTGACTGCAGACCTGGCTTGAAGCTGTTGGTGTCTTGAACGCCTAGTGGCTCTGTTATGAAGTCTGACTGCAGTGTGCAGTGTTACTAAGTGTTTTTTCTATTCCAGGATCCTCCTCTGGGAAAAGTCTCTCTCTCTATGTTTGGTTCATTTGGAGCGGCTATGGAAGTTGTTCTCATTTTGTATCCTTTCCAAACAAAAAACGTGCATTTCCATAGTGTAGTTTGCAACCTTGGGACATCCCAAAGCACTTCTGAGCCAAATGAAGTACTTTTTAAGTGTAGTCACTGCTGTAATGTGGGAAACGAGCCAATCTACTTATGAGCAATATTGGAGGAATAAATTTCAAAGTCAAAGAAAATTTATTATCAAAATTAAGTGTATGCCACCATATTGCCACCCTGAGATTAATTTTTGTAGGCATTTACAGGATCATAAAGAAATGCAATAGAATTTATGAAAAATATAGATAAATTCTGACAAACAACCAATGTGCAAAAGAAGATAAATAGTGCATATTTAAAAAAAAATAATACTGAGAACATGAATTGTATGAGCCCTTAGAAGTGAGCTCTTGATTGTTGGCTCTGAAGGACTAACCTGTTCTTCCTGAGGATAGTGTCACATGATCTTTTGTATCCTGAGTAGGCAGATTGGACCTAGAGTTGATATTTCATTTGAAAGATGGCATCTCTGAAATTGTGGCTCTCCCTTGGTAGTACAATGGAGTGTTGGACATTTATACTCGCATATTTGGAACAAGACTTGAACCCTCCACCTTTCTTATCTGGATGAGAACACAACACCCTGAACCCTAGTACTATAGATGGTAGTAAGAAAGAGAATGATGCTCTGAAGTTGATCTTTGTCTGTCACTTGAGTATTTTTGTACCTTAACTGCACTGCAGTTACCTATGGGTGTCATCAGTTGTTGGGTTTTATCGTTCACCACTTTTCATCAAACTTACCCCCAGAAAGCAGGACACCACCATGACCAAGGTAGGCATTGACTTATGTATACCTGTTTAGATTCGTTTCCTCTGAGGATTATAATAATGCATTTGTGTCCAGACTTTTGTGTTTGAGTTGTAACAGAGCAACACAATTAATAGCACATCACTGTACAAGCTCTGTTTTAGGCAAGAGACTAAAGGGTTGATAAACCCTTCTGAATCTCCCATCAGATTCTGTCTGTTTAAATACTATAAATACTCAATCTGACAAAAACCTGTATATTAGTGACTGTGAAGAATGTTTAATTTGTTTGCTAATACGCAAACTATGCCTGAATACTATTTTATCACAGTGCCTCATTTAGCTATCAACTGCGCTGGATCCACCAGCAACTTAGCAGCACATTAACATTTGACTTCATCCATGGTTTCATGTGTATGTTGCAAAAGGGAACAGGAAAAGACCTCCAAGGTGTAAGTTGCAATCAGTGCCGCTCTCCCCATAAGTTGACTCCTAGGAAAGGTAGAAAATCAAAAAAAGTTGGTCTTGGGAAAGGGAGGCTATGGTCTGCCAAGCTCCCGAAGGTGAGCAAGCTTTTTCTGGCAACACTGGCCCACAGCTAGTCCGTTTTCATAAGCTTGCATTGACTTTGCATTCACTTAAACTCTGGAATAAAATGATGGCACATAAAGCCTGTGAAAAGATCTGCCATGTTACATCCAATCTCAGTATTCCTGTTGCAACCTGTTCTCTTGTGTTTGGTCCCCTTCCTAAACTGTGGATGTGGATGATCCCAATTTCTCTTCCTGGAGTTAAAAGCTTCATATATCTCTATTCATGCTGATAATAAAGGGCTGTTATATCATAATAATACTCTCATAGCTCCATTCTGAACCTCCTTCTAAAGCCTGGATGCCCTGTCCTACATCAGGGGACCAAAACTGAATAGTATTCTAGATTGTGCCTGGTAAAGCCAGATTAATTGTTCTACAGTCCTTATTGTTTAGTGCAGATAAGGCCCCACTCTGAACCTCTTTCAAGCTATATTATGAGGAGACCAAAAATGGTCTCAGTGTTCCGGATATGACCTGATTGAAAGTGATTTAAAGGATTCTATTATCTTTATTGTAATACATAAAGCTGTTGATACATCTTTTTCACCTAGATAATTGGGAACTGTGTATCACTACTTGTTCTGAGCTCAGCTCTGCCGGTATTCGCCCGTACACTCGGTAAGTGTTTGTGCATACTTCCACAGACTATAGTTTGTGCTTAACTTCCAGTCCATATTTTTGGATCTCATAAACCATCTCAGTCTGAATTTAAAACACTTGTTATGCTCAACAAATGTTTGTCTTAGTTTATTGACTTGGTTGTTGGGCCATTCCAATTGACCTCAACATGCTCAGATAAGGGAGGGAAACAAATCAACCTAAACTCTGTTTTTTATCTTAACCATTGTGCACACTTTTTTTTGTCTGTAATTATGAAAGTGAACACTGTATACAAATGGGAAAGAATATGCCTGTGTACCACTTCATTACAGAGCACCACTGCTAATTCACGAGTTAAAGTGCAGTCATTATGTATCCAAGCTGAGAGTCAGTTTGATGCCCAACAAACAGTAAGAGGTAAATGACCACTAACCTCTGGGTTGCAGGAGGAATGTTGTTTGCGGCACCGGAAACCCCTTTGATCCTCTCCAAGTGGATCCTTGAACAAGCAAACAAGGCCTCCGTTTGATGTCTTATTTGAAGGCATGTGGGACAGTACCATGCCCCTCACAACCACACTGCTCCTTTCTTGTACATACTTGCTTTTAAGGGTTAGTTGTGATGAATGGTCATGGCTGAGACACTGTCAAGGCAGCAATGGCACAGCAAAGCCCTGGCCTTTTGAAAGGAATGGAGCAAAACATTGAAATAATATCATTAACATCTCTGTACATGCCATAGCCAACTTTTGCCAATCCTGAATGGAATCTTATGTTTAGTGGAAGAGACTGCTCAGAAATGACCCCTCATTACTTCAGAAGTAGTGAAACTGCTGTGCATTGTTTTGGAATATCCCAAAAGGGATGTGAGTACTGTAATAGAACTGAAAGTCTTTCCTTTCATAAAAGTTTTACAACACAGAAAGAGGCCAATTGCCTTATCCCTATTTATATTGAGATTTGTTTTGTAATGAGGAATAGCAACCCCAATGTAAAATGGTACAAAAGTGGTAGTTTTCAGATTCTGCAGAACATGTTAAGTTGTGAAGTGTTATTTTTGACGTGCCAATTGGAGATTTCTGAACCAAAATTGGAAAATAGCTTTTGCCATCTTGGAATATGTTTGTGTTGTCTCAGACAGCCAGCAGGTGGCACCAAACTCCATGAATTTAATCAGGACTTGTTCCCTTGGATTCAGTTATTAAAACTTACATCTGTAAAATTTGCTTTCTTCTCATATTAAGCACAAATATTGGAAGACTAGCCAAGCCTGATTGAGCATTTGCACTACAATGCAAATGCTCAATGTTTGCAACTTTTTCATGCTTGTTGGGGCAGATATACTATTAAGAGTCTTACATTATTTGATAAGAACGAAAGCAAGATCAGTTTTCGCTTTGCTGTTGAAAGGCTGAAATGGAATTGTTATTCAAAGGCTAAACCTTTTTAATTTTAAACCTTCCTTCCCTACATCTCAACTTCTGCTTTTCTGAAGCCATTCTCTCCTTTGAGAAGTGGTCACATGTCCCAGGTGCCCCGTCCATTAGAAAGTTATCCACATGCCTTGAGTGTCAAGTGGCTACACAACAGTACATGTGCAAGGATGAGTAGTGCTCGGGTGTAGAATGCTTTGCCTTTTGTTTTCCTCTACCTCTGTTTTCATGCTGACTTCATCTAGTTGTGGTATTACTACATCTGTAGCTGGGATTGTATATTCGAGCCCAAACTGGGGGTTGAATCCTGCTTCCCAAATTCATGGTCAGGTGCCCAACTTACCAGTTGCCCATGAGATGGCTCTTTCATTAACTGATGAAATGGAAATTTTATTTTTATAATTTATTTTTATTTCCTCCTTTACATTTCTGCATTTGATCCACTCTTAGACATAATTAATAATGGTATATTTTGCCACAGTCAAGCACTGGAACACTATCTCCCAAATATTTCAGCTGTAATCCTTCCCCATGGTCAATTCCACCGCAGTTATCAACAACACATTTATTTTATCTTCATGGTGATTTGATTTGATGTGTATTTCTGTAACTTTCTATGTTATTTCAGTAGCACCAGCAACTTCCTTTTCTTGTCAACTTGAAGTTCCTGCTCTAGCAGCTCCAAGCCTCAGTCCAACCAAGGTTGGAAATGGATTGTATTCAATTTATTTTCAAGGTGCTGCTCTGTGAATGTGCTAATAGAACTGAACTATACACTTCAAATTGTTTCAATCTATTAGTTTGATTTATCTTGGAGTAGATTAAATGGTCAGCACAACATTGTGGGTTGAAGGGCCTGTATTGTTCTATGTTTCCTTTGGAAAAATCAATGAGCCTGTACTATCATTTGTTGGTTGATCTATAAGCTACTTCACATTTAACTTGCCTTTTCCCTTTAATGGCTTTTTAGTTTTACAAAGATTTATTGATCTCAGATTTAAAATTAACAATTGACAATTATTTGAGACTGCCAAATTTCTACTACTGCCATATCTGCACCTGTTTTTTTTAATGCCTGGGATGGTATTTTTTTTAAATGTGTCTCCTTATTTTCAGCACAAGTTTCTGTTTTGAAAGAGGTCTGCATTGCTCCTAACCACCCTCCTTGTATAACTGGAAAAGCTTTTCACTAATTTCAGTCCCTTGCAAATTTCCTTTTTGTCCTTGTAGGTTTCGGTCTGTTACATTACACTTTTTCTTTGTTATCTCACCCAGTCACCAGAATCGGTGTTTTTTATATGCTCTTTCATGCTTTCTCCTTTCAATGTTCTATTTTCTCTTTTCTGTTTAATTATCTATTATCTGGCAATAAGGCTCTCCTCCCCAAGGGAGGGATGGGAATAATCAAGTTCGCTGCCTCATGAAATTTTATTTTAAATGTGCTCCACTGATCACCTGTCATTTTACCAGTGAACAGTATCTGTGGAAAGCCTGTCTCATCATGTGGAAGTTGGCCCCTTCAGATCTAGAATCCTAACAGCTGTTTCACATTACTCATTTAAACAATTAATTATACGAATGATTGGTATTTGTTAGGCTTTATTTCATTAGCTTCAACTATGTGTGTGGGTGCAGTGATCATGTTTGAGTTTGTCCATGCTCCTTCTGATCAAACCGGGTCATCCATGTCATGGCTTGCATTTGATTGGCCTTGCTGCTTATGACACTATCAGTACCTCAGTCAAAGAATGCATCCTGAATGGAGAATTAGTCCTAAATTTTTTTTTTTTGAACACTCTCAAACATTATGAGCAACACACACAAAACGCTAGAGGAACCTGCTTGTCAGGCAGCGTCTATGGTAGTGAATAAACAATTGATGTTTCAGGCTAAAAAGAGCTATCTCATTTGCCTTGTTTCTGACCTAGTGTTCCTGGGGTGGGGTTTTTGAGCTACAGGTGGTCACTAATACTTTGTTCCCTGATGACCTGCTCTTGTTAAGTGACCTGAAGGTTGCACGGTAGCATTGCTTTACAGCTGTAAAACGAGGGTTCATTTCCCACCACTGACTGTAAGGAGTTTTTAAGTCCTCCCCACGACCACTTGAGTTTCCTCCAACAGTCCAAATACATGCTGGTTAGTTGTGTTTTGATGTACACATAACTAAGTTAATCAATTAATCATTAGGAAGCTTTTCTGAATCAACTTGCAGGTGCTAAATTGAGTTTTGAATTGCGACTATATTTATCAGGGATTTTTTTTGTTGTTTTCTTTAGGAATCACCAACTTTGACTTGTTGGGACACTTTGGCAGGTTTAACTGGCTGGGAAATTTTTACATCGTCTTTCTCTACAACATGCTTTTTGCAGGCCTTACTGCATTGTGCCTGTTCAAAAAGTTCACCGAAACAATACAAGCAGAACTTCTCCTTGCGTTTGGTAAGTACCAGCTGTACAAATGTAATGGTGTATGAGATACCAGTAAATCATATTCAGACAGGCATTTTTTGTGTTTTTAGTTATTGAAACAGTAAATAGGATTAAATGATCTCCCATTCTGTTGTGTGTCCCAATAGGATTGATCTATTTTCAGAGATGGGTTGAAGACTGAAAATTATTGGGGAAAGTGACAAAAATGATACATTTTAGGTTATTGTGGCTTCTAAGGTTTTGAAAGATGTGGATATCCATCTACTCACAGATGGCAACAGAATCCTAATTCTGCACAGCAATCAAAGCTACAATGTTCTGGTACATTCACCATCCATGACACATCAAACATCTCTTGATGCTGAGTAATGGGTTGAGATTAGTTTGAATGTTTTAAAGGCAAGCCTATCATGCAGTGTTGCTTCCAGAAGTGTTTACCTTGGGAGCCGTGTGTCATTTGCATTAAAGTACAGATTTAGCAGATGTATAGCACGCTATGTAACAGATCTGACCTATTCCCGATTTGTGACTTTTTTCGGCTCCTGGGCTACTTTTCCTTTTTGATTGACAAAAACTGCCTTTATTCCAACATTCAACCATACTCTTGCCCTCACAATGGTCATTACTTGTGGCCAGCTTCCTTGTCTCAAAAGTCAAAGTTCAAAGTGAACTTGTCATCTGAGTAATATACAGTGCCTATAAAAAAGTATTCACTCCTCTTGGAAGATTTTGTTTCATTGTTTTACAACATTGAATCACAGTGGATTTAATTTGGCTTTTTTGACACTGATCAACAGAAAAAGACTTGTTCATGTCAAAGTGAAAACAGATCTCTACAATGTGATCTAAATTAATTACAAAAATGAAACACAAAATAATTGATTGTTGTTTAAAGGGCCTCCTTGGGCCAGCTCAAAACTTGTAACATTCTTCCTGTGTTTTGGGACAATTATAACATGGTCATGTGATGAGCTGTAAGCACTATATGACCACACCCCAGCAAGGCTTGGCACCACACTGTTCTCCTGTCTCATCCTGTCCAAGAGTTCTGCTGAAGGGTCTTAGCCTGTGACATTGACTGTGTATTCCCCTCTATAGATGCTGCCTGACATGCTGAATTCCTCCAGCATCTTGCGGGTGTGTTGCTCAAGTTTTCCAGTGTCCTCAGAATCTTTTGTATTTAGTGTGATCTGACTCCAGTTCAAATAAATAGTTGAGAATTAGAAGAAATTATTGCACATCTGTGTTTTAGTGGAAGTGGAACATCTATGGAACTTTGGTCTTGTTCAATGCCAAGTCTCAGTTTTTGGTATCACTTGGAACCCCTTTACAAGTAAATCTCTAGGAACTATCATTTACTTGATGAACATTTAATGTTCCCTCTCCAAATATTTTACAGTTTTTGACACACTGATCCAGTCCCCAGTTACAGATTTTGGAGTGACCCCCTCCCAGTATTATTGGCAAGGTTACCATTGGAAGCAGATGTAGCCATGCCAACAGCTTTCTTGGTCTCTGAAAGAACTTTCATTTACTTAAAGACCAGTTTTTCAATTAATTCCTCATGCAGTTACTGAAAAAAGGAATCTGCATAACCTGGATTACATACCTTCATTTGTGGTGTTCTGGCTTGCTTAAAAATAAATCAACAGGGGTTAAAACTATGGCCATGTGGTCAGTCACATGTGACGTTTGTCCTGAAATACAATCCCAGTATGGTCCCTCTGGGTTAGTCCACTATGTAAAGGGTTCTCCTCTGGGAGCCATTTCTAATCTCTCATTGTCAACAAATTGAATACAATGGCTGCCCAAGCTTATTCCGAGTGGTGAAGATAAGGGGGGGAATCGAGAGCCTCACCCACACCACGCGATTAGGAGTCTGTACCCACCTACTGAAAGGAGTTGATATTGGCACGTAAGCACTGCTTCATAAAGCAATTCTGTATTGTAAGGGGGGGAGGGAATTATACTTCAAAAGCAAATAACAATATAACTAATTGTATTATATTTTTAAGTTTATCAAGATAATTTGCACAGATTGTTGAACCAGTTTAGTTAACCACAGTCGTTTGAGGTATTTGAATGTTTTTGTACTGGCTTTCTAAGATGCCAGTTGACAGTTTTCTTTCATTAAATAAGCTTTTTTTTTATCCTAAAGCATTTCACCTGAGGAGAGAACATGACACAGCTTGATGCTAACTTCTGTTTGATGATATATTGGGACAGATATAAAGTGTGATGAAGCTGGCTAAGTTGCAAACTTAGCCAGCTCTGTTACGGACACTAGCCTCCCCAGCATTCAGGACATCTTCAAAAAGCGACATCATCATTAAATACCCCCTTCACCCAAGGCATGCCCTCTTCTCATTGCTACTGCCAGAGAGGAGGTACAGGAGCCTGAAAACACACAGCTTCTTTCCCTCCGCCATCAGATTTCGGAGTGGGCAATGAACTCACCCATGAACACTTCCTCACTATTTTTGCTCTCTTTGTGCCCTACTTATTTAATTTAAATGTTTTAATGTATTTATTGTAATTTATATTTTTATGTATTGCTGACACAAAACAACAAATTTCATGACATATGTCAGTGATATTAAATCTGATTCTGATTAAGGAAGCAGGATTTAGAAGGCACTTTGAAGGAAAACAAAGTTTTAGAGAGAAGAATATCCACACATTTGTCTTCCAACAGGCCTACATTCATTGTCAGTGAGAGTATGTATGTGATTTGTTCACATGCAAGCCTATTGGGTTGAATGCAAGTTGATGTCAAATGATGTGTTCATTTGATGTAATTTGTACAAAATTATGCCATGTGTAGCAAAAGCTGTAAGAATGCTAAAGCAGGGTTTAACTTTTGACTGGTTGAGGTTTACAGTGACTTAAAAAGGGCCCAATGCTATTCTGATGAAAGCTTTGACGTGTGTATTAGCATTACAATCACCTGTCTTCCTGATATTCATCTGCCTGGTGTCTGTTCTCCCCTCTTTGCATTTCTCTACCACTCCCACAGCCATACGCATCATCTTCTTCCTGAACCCCACCCACCATCAAAGCGGTCCTCTCTCTGACTCCTTGTATGATCAACCACACCAATCCACTTAACCCTCTTCTTTGACTTGCTTACTTTCACCACAATATAGGAGAGATTGCAGAGCGTGTCTAACCTACTGTGCCCAATACCGTGTCCAGACGCAGTAGGCATCCCCTTCAGCATGCTCTTTCAAACTTCTCCATGGGCGCAGTTAATTGTATTTGTTTATTTTTATTTTTACATTGGTTTGTTGGTTGGCAGTTTTGAATTCTTAATATTTTGGAATGCCATACACGCTTATAGCTTGAAAGCTGGCGAAGCCACTCTACGACTAAGGTTAAACAAAAGAGATTCAGCAGATGCTGGAAATAATTGAGCAACACACACAAAATGCTGGAGGAATTCAGCAAATTAGGCAAGATAAACAGCTGAGACTCTTAAACAATTGAGTGTACATACCTGTGGCTATTCCCCTCAATAATTAAGTATATAACTTTAGGTACAATTGAGGGGAATGACCTACAGGGGCAGCCACAGTGATCGGGTCTCTGGCAGTGAGTCTGGTGTTGTGACTCAGGAGAGCAGAGGGGTGGAGAGGACTGTGGTAGTGATAGAAAATTCCATAGAGGAACAGAGATGAGATTCTGTGGATGTGATAGAGACATCCGGATGGTGTGTTGCCTCCTAGGTGCCAGGGTCAGGGATGTCTTGGATCGGGTCTGTGGCATTCTTCAAAAGTGAGGATGAGCAACCAGAAGTCTTCGTGCATATCAGCATCAATGACATAGGCAGACAAGGTGAGGAGGTTCTGAGGAGAAATTTTAGGGAGCTCGGTGGAAAGTTGAGAAACAGAACCTCCAGAGTAGCAGTCACTGGATTGCTGTCTCTGTCGTGCACCAGTGAGGGTAAGAATAGATAATTTGATGTAGGGAGCAGGGATTGTCTCTTCTGCACAAAAGGGATGGGTTACAAATACAAATACTTTATTGTCACCAAACAATTGATACTAGAGCATACAATCATCGCAGTGATATTTGTTTCTGCGCTTTGCGCTCCCTGAAATACAAATCAAAGTAAATATAATAAAAATTTAAATTATAAATCATAATTAGAAAATAGAAAAGGGAAAGTAAGGTAGTGCAAGTCAGGTCCGGATATTTGGAAGGTACGGCCCAGATCCGGGTCAGGATCTGTTCAGCAGTCTCATCACAGTTGGAAAGAAGCTGTTCCCAAATCTGGTCGTACAAATCTTCAAGCTCCTGAACCTTCTGGAGAGAAGTGGGACAAAAAGTGTGTTGGCTGGGTGGGTCGTGTCCTTGATTATCCTGGCAGCACTGCTCTGACAGAGTGCGGTGTAAAGTGAGTCCAAGGACGGAAGATTGGTTTGTGTGATGTGCTGGGCTAAATTCACGATCTTCTGCAGCTTCTTCCGGTCTTGGACAGGACAACTTCCATACCAGGTTGTGATGCACCCTAGAAGAATGCTTTCTATGGTGCACCTATAAAAATTAGTGAGGGTTTTAGGGGACAGGCCGAATTACTTCAGCTTTCTCAGGAAGTAAAGGCGCTGGTGGGCCTTCTTGGCAGTGGACTCTGCTTGGTTAAACCAAGTCAGGTCATTTGTGATATTCACCCTGAACCCAAGGGGGTGGGGGCTCCAATATACTTGAGGGCAGGTTTGCGAGAGTTGTTTGGTAGGGTTTGAACTAATTTGGCAGTGGGTTGGGAATCAGAATGATAGGGCTAAGGATGATGTAGTTGGTTTACAACAGAGGCAATGTGTAGTGAGACTGCTAGCAAGGAGAGGCTGTTGATAGAGCAAAGTTGCAGTCAACAGGATGAGTTGCAGTGTGAAAGGTGGGTAAAATCAAAAAGGGAGAATGCAGGACTGCAAGTGTTATATCTGAATGCACGCAGTTTTCAGAACAAGGTAGATGAACTTGTAGCACAGTCACAGATTGGCATATATGACGATGTGGGCATCACTGAATCATGGCTAAAAGAAGATTATAGCTGGGAGCTGAACATCCAAGGATGCACATTGTATCAAAAGGATAGGCAGAGGGGGTCACTTGGCTCTGTTGGTTTAAAGAAAAATGAAATCAAATCATTAGAAAGAGGTGACATAGGATAGGAAGTTGTTGAATTGTTGAATCGTTGTGGGTAGAGCTGAGAAACATGGATAAGAGAGCCCTTATGGGACCCCTAACAGTAGTGAGGATGTGGTCTACAAATTACAATGGGAGATAGAAAATGCATGCCAAAAGGGCAGTGTTATGATAGTCATTCCATTTTTCAATCTTTTTATTGATTTTCAAATAAAGAATATACAAATCAGAGGAGGAGTTTAGCAAACAGATAATATAAAAGACATATAAACAGCAATAAAAAAACAAAGTATATAATGTCAAAATCAAATAGGTAAAATATTACGCTGTTATATATACAATGGTCAAAAAAAACTACAACTCCTCATAGCAATTGTAAAAAAAGATTGGAAATTTTATTTGATAAAGGAAAAAAAAACACTTAACTAAACTGAAACCAAAAAACGAGAAAGAAAAAAGAAAGATTGGGCAGTCCAACTGAGGATAAAATTTTTAAAAAAAGAGAGAAAAAAAAATCCTTCCAGTCATCTCCGAACCTTCACAGATAAGAATTTTCCCCAAAGAGAATAAAGAAAAATAAATAAATTAATCAATTGATTAAATCTTGTGAAAACATTGAATAAAGGGTCGCCAGACTTGTTCAAAATTAAAAGATGTATCAAATATCCGGCTTCTCATTTTCTCCAAGCTTAGACATGACATAATGGAGGAGAGCCAATAAAAAACAGTAGGTGGATTAGATTCTTTCCAGTGCAGCAAAATAGCTCTCCAAGCCAGTAAAGTTGAAAAAGCTATCACATGTTGGGCGGAAGCAGACACTTTGCTTGCTTCCTCTGGAATAATCCCAAAAATTGCTGTGTGGATTAGGTTGAACATCCACATCTATAACTTTAGATAATATTCCAAACACCTCCGTCCAAAAATTGTTTAAACTTACACATGACCAGAACATATGAGTTAGAGTAGCCACTTCTGTGTTACATCTGTCACAAATAGGGCTTATATTAGGAAAAAATATGGGGCAATTGATCTTTGGACATATGGGCCCTGTGTACTATCTTAAACTGAATTAAAATATGGCGTGCACAGATAGATGAATTATTGACTAAATAATAAACTTTACTCCATTGATTGTCTGAGAGTGAATGTTGAAGTTCTACTTCCCAGGTGCGTTGAACCCTATCATTAGGCGACATGCAAGCATTCATTAACTGTTTATAAATGATAGCTATTAATCATTTTTGAAAAGGATTAAACTGAAAAATAGCATAAGCTAAATTTAAAGAGCAGGCCGAGGGGTAATTTGGTAAAAAAAAAAACCGAGTTATGATAGTCGTGGGGCATTTCAATATGCAGGTAGATTGGGAAAATGAGGTTGGTGCTGGATTCCAAGAGGGGGAGTTTCTAGAACACCTACAGGATGGCTTTTTAGAGCAGCTCATGGTTGAGCCACCAGAGGATCAGTTATTCTGGATTGGGTGTTCTGCAATGAACCAGAATTGATTCGAGAGCTTAAGGTAAAAGAACCCTTAGGGGCAAGTGATCACAATATGATCCAATTCACCCTGAAATGTGAGAAGGAGAAGCTAAAGTCAGAGGTATCAGTGTTACAGTGGAGTAAAGGGAATTACAGAGACACGAGAGAGGAGTTGGCCAGACTTGATTAGAAAAGAACACTGGCAGGGATGATGGCAGATCAACAATGGCTGAAATTTCTGGAAGCAATTCAGAAGGCACAGGATATATACATCCCAAAGAGGCATAAGTATTCTAAAGACAAGATGATACAACTATGGCTAACAAGTAAAGTTAAAGCCAGCATAAAAGCCAAAGAGAGGAAATATAATAGAGCAAAAATTAGTGGGAAGTTAGATTGGGAAGCTTTTAAAAACCAACAGAAAGCAACTAAGAAAGTAATTAAGAAAGTAAAGGTGGAATATGAAAATAAGCTAACCAATAATGTTAAAGAGGATACCAAAAGTTACTTTAGATACTTTAAGTGTAAAAGAGAGGAAAGAGTAGATATCGGACTGTTGGAAAACAATGCTGGAGAGGTAGTAATGGGGGCAATGAATGGTGGATGAGCTGTATAAGTATTTTACATCAGTCTTCACTGTGCAAGACACTGGCTGTATGCTGGAAGTTCCTGGTGTCAGGGGTCATGAAGTGTGTGAGGTTGCCAATGCTGGGGAGAAGGTTCATGGGGAAACTGAAAGATCTGAAGGTAGATAAGTCACCTGGACCAGATGGTGTACACCCCAGGGTTCTGAAAGAGGTAGCTGAAGAGATTGTGGAGCCATTAGTAATGATCTTTCAAGAATCACTAGATTCTGAAATGGCTCAGGAAGACAGGAAAATTGCAAACATCTCTCCAAGAAGGGACAGAGGCAGAAGAAAGGAAACTGTAGGCCAGTTAGTCTGACCTCAGTGGTTGGAAAGATGCTGGAGTTGATTGTTAAAGATGTGGTTTTCAGGATACCTGGAGGCACATGATAAAATAGGCTATAGTCAGCATGGTTTCCTTAAGAGAAAATCTTTCCTGACAAATCTGTTGGAATTCTTTTGAAGAAATAACAGGCAGGGTAGACGAGGGAGATGAGTTGATGTTGTGTACTTGGATTTTCAGAAGGCCTTTGACAAGGTGCCACACATGAGGCAGCTTAACAAGCTGCAATCCAATGGTATTACAGGAAAGATACTAGCATGGATAAAGCAGTGGCAAAGTGTGGGAATGAAGGAAGCCTTTTCTGGTTGGCTGATGGTGATTTGCATTCCAAGGGTTCTGTGTTGGGACCGCTTTTTACGTTATCTGCCAATGACTTGGATGATGGAATTGATGGCTTTGTTGCAAAGTTTATAGACAATATGAAGATAGGTGGGGGGGCAGGTAGATCTCAGGAAGCAGAGAGACCACAGAAGGATTTAGACAGATTAGGAGTATGGGCAAAGAAGTGGCAGATGGAATACAGTGTCAGAAAGTGTATGGTCTTGCACTTTGGTAGAAGAAGTAAAAAGGTAGAGTATTTTCTAAATGGAGAGAAAATTCAGAAATCTGAGCACAACAAAACTGAAGAGTCTTTCTGCAGGAATCTCTAAAGGTTAATTTGCAGGTTGAGTCAGTGGTGAGGAAGGCAAGTGCAATGTTAGCATTCATTTTGAGAGGACTAGAATATAAAAGCAAGGATGTAATGTTCGGGCTTTATTAAGCACCGGTGAGGCCTCAATTGGAGTATTGTGAACAGTTTTGGGCCCCTTATCTTAGAAAGGATGTACTGACACTGGAGAGGGTTCAAAGGAGGTTCACGAAAATCAATCCACGATTGAACTGCTTGTCAGATGATGAGTGTTTGATGGCTCTGGGCCTGTATTCTCTCTAAGCACTGAGCAGATTTGGAGAGGTTGAGATTGGCTTCTCCAGCAGTGAAATCTAGGCCCAGAATGATTCGTTGCAGCGGGGCCCGGGTCCTAGTTCAAGGTTCGGACAATTTAAACATCAGCCAAGATTGTCTGGGGGTTTCTCTCCCTGTGATGCTAAAGCTGTGAGACTGTCCCTAGTTGCTGTGCTTCACGTCTGTGAACCTTTCAGCAACTTGCCCCATTAATATGATGAACTGAATACTGAGGCTTTGGGCCTCCTTCAAGCTGCTCCAGGGATTTGAATCTAAGGACTCAGTTTAGTTCAGAATGCTGTTGCCGTTGCTCGCTTCCATTGATTGCACGATTCATTTCGATTTTTCTTCTGTCTTTCTCTGTGGGCACTGAGGAGTTGGTCTTATTTTTTTTAAATTGGGTTCTTTCGGGTTCCATGCAAATCTTAAGGTTGTGTAATTTATACATTATTTGATAATAAATGCACTTAGAATCTTGAGTCTTTGTACTCACTAGAATTTAGAAGAATAAGGGGTGACCTCAGTGAAACCTATCAAATGTTAAAAAGTCTTGATAGAGTGGATGTTGAGAGGATGTTTCCTATGATGGGAGAGTCTAAGACCAAAGAACACAGCTTCAGAATAGAGGGGCGTCCTTTTAGAACGGAGATGAGGAAGAATTTCTTTGTCCAGAGAATGGTGAACCTGTGGAAATCTTTGCTGCAGGCAGCTGTGGAGGACGAGTCTTTTTGTATATTTAAGGCAGAGGTTGATAGGTTCTTGATTGGTCAGGGCATGAACAGATACGGGGAGAAGGCAGGAGACTGGGGCTGAGAGGAAAATTGGATCAGCCATGATGAAATGGCGGAACAGACGCAATGGGCCAAATGGCCTAATTCTGCTCCTGTATCTTATGGTCTAAATCAGGACTAAGTTCATTTAGGTGTTTTGTGGGCTTCCTTTGCGCTCATGGTATTTTACAGGTTGCTGCCGTGGTGCAGGGTCATTCCTATTCAGGATCAGAGCAGTTTCTGAAATCATGATCAACAGTAGCAGATTTACAAGCAAAAGTCATTCTTGTCGCCAAGGCTCAAGAGAAAATTTGGGTAATTTGGCACTGACAGGGAGTTATCCCTTTCCCATACTTGGTACACTGCATCTTCACGATATATTGAAGCCCCTTGATTTCTTTGTAATCCCCATTGTACACCTTTACACAATTGTGTCAATCTTTAAGCATTCACCAGCTTTTACTGCTTCTCTAAACTGAAAAATGGGTGCTGGTGCTTTTGTTTTTCGACTTAATCTCCCTCTGCTCCCCCACCACCACCCGCCCTCCGGCCCTGCTCCAATTCTGAACACTCAACAGTGAACTATTGGTCACTTCAACCAACTATTTCAACTTTAATTATCTGTGAATTAATTTTTTTAGAAATTAAATTTAATTGATTATTTTTGTTTAGTTATTTCACAAATACTTAATCATCCATTTGACATGTGCCTTTGATTTTTACTTCCATTTTTAATTTTTTCTTTATCTGAATAATTTATTTGACCAGGAGCCAAGTTTCACAATAACTTGCGTCTTTGACCAACTGGAGTAATTCCAAAATATGAAAAGATTATTGACTCAAATCCTGTGTTCGAAAATAATTAACTTCTATTCCTGGATGTAAAGATTACCAAAAAAACTCAGACAGGCCTGACCAGGCCTGGGCACACAGTGGGGAGTTCCTTCATCACAATGTAGTCTGACTTTTTTTTTAAAAGTCTTTAAGTTATTTATAATTATGTTTGATAAGATTACTTTCAAATAGACCTGTCAACTCTTCTAACTCTGACTTATCTCCGATCAAGGAGGTAAGTTGTGTGCACTGATTAACAGGAAAAGCAAATTTGATTCTGCCATTTCATCATGGATCTCAAACTCTTGAGACTGAGTAGTTGGGTAACACAGGTTAGTTATGAAAATAATTAATTGCAACCTCCTTGTGGAATTTTGCAGGGGTGGCTATGTGTAAACCTCGTTAAAGTTAATATTGTGCCAGTCGCGTCTGTAGATGAGGAATCCATGGGTTGGGTTGGCTTTCCCTTCAGGCGATTGGATTCTGAAACCACTTACGCAGAGGAGTCTCAAATTAAAATCTAAAGCTACAGTTTCAATTGATTAACTACACAAAGAAAATAGGCATTCAGTGGCGTTTCACCTGGTCTTGAATTTATGAATGTTGTGGTGCTAACTCCTTCTCAAATATTCTTTCTTTCAGGTTTGGATAGACACCCCCCTTCCAATCACACGAGCCAGCATCTCTGTCAAGGTGGATCCAACTAACAGCAAGAGACTCTCGTAGCGTTGCTGATGGGTCATGGTAGATGAAACCCAAAAGGACTGAACCGTTTTGAACCTATACTGTGAAAGCTGCTATTGGTTGATTTTTGAAGCATCAAGGCTCCTGTCTCAGGGCAAGGCAGCGTCAACTTTAACCTCAGGATCTTTCTGATCCTTAGGGCCGCCCAGTCAGAAACCTTTCCCACTACAGCAAACAAACTTTGTTTACATCAATTGGAGCTGGAATCTCTTTTGCTGTTGTGAGGTATACCTCATCAAGTAATTGCAAGATAATCCAATGTGGTTAATACTTCAAGTGATTAAATGTTTACACTCAATACTCTTGTGCACTATTTTTAATGTATATTTAGCATATTTTATTTGTGTATTTTTGCATTGTTGGGTTTTTTTTTAGTTTGTATTGAAAAAAGATCATTCCGTTTTTGTTATTAATTTACACTTGGACTGTCAAAATGCAGAGATTTGAACAAATTGCATTCTGATGACAGTGGATTAGAGAACAGAAAAATTACGCTCAGGATAAAACTGAAGCTTGTGTATAGTGGCTGAAGCTTAAGAGTTTTGACCATGTTAATCATTACAAGATGCTACTTGTGGAGAACCCTTTAGGATTTGTTCAATTCAGAACCATAGAATGGAGGCAGTGGAGGGTGTCTGCTGATAAAGTAACCCAGGCAGTTAACCTTGGAGTTAGGATGGTTGAGTGTGATTTTCTCTGAAGCTTCTAGAACATTGTAAGTAGTTATTGAGCTTGTTGTGATTTGTAAAGGGAAATGAACATTTTTTTATTTAGTAACAAACTTGTGCAAAGTTATGGGAGTTTAATCCACACTGGTTACTGGCAAAAACAAAACAGTTGCTTTGCTAATGGAGGTGTTGAGGTGACTGATGAAATGATGTCTCTTGTTCCATTGGTCTTTATATTCTTCAGTTTTCATTCTGTTAATTAAGTATCAGAAGCTATAAATGTGCGGTGGTGCACATATATTTAGGCTGCTTTGTGCCTCCCTAGTCAACCAAATTTTGTTGGATTGAATTATTGCATTTTATACCAACCAGCTTAGAGGCAGCATTATATCAGTTACCTGACAGCAGTTAAGGGGCTTGGCAAGGCAGATCAATGTTGCATAAATATGTGATCCATCAACAAATTATTATCACTTTGAATGTCAAAAAATGAGGATGATAATGTTTCATGGGCTTTTTGGGCAACTGGATTTTGGAGATTAGTGTGGTGACTTCCATGCTTTAATAATTTACATATATAATTATGTTATATAAGTTGATGTGATCATTAATTCGTTTGTAAAGTCACTAGCTCCCTGTGTTTATTGATAATGTATTTTCTCTCTACTGTGACCTCTTGCATCACAACCAACTGGAGGCTCCTGTGTACTCCGTGTAGGCGGGCTGGGTCTCCTGTCTCTGTTCTTCCTGACAGTGATCAACTTTAGCATGATGGCATCAGAATTTGAAATTGGTTACTCATTTCTTGCAATATGGTGGAGGGAAATTTCAGCCCTCCAGAAAGTGATTAATTATCCACTTGATTGGCACCACTATAGAAGTTCAGAAAAATGAAACTTAAACCATAAAACATTTGACAAACTAATTCTCCAATTGCAGCCTTACACTCCTCTTTGTCCCCCAGAGTACTGGACATAAATCTGCTTTCCTGTTCCTTAATATTCAGACATCAGGAAAATATTTTCAAGCTGTTATTATTTTAAATTGTGCTATATTATCCGTTTCTGCAGTTAAAATCATGGTCCGCTGAGTAAAGATGTCAACAAACTGTAGGGTAGCATTTGAAGTTTAATTTGGATAGACATTTTAAGATATGTAAACCAGTTATATAGGGAGTAACATATTTTGTGGAAACTGTCAATATTGGTGTTAAAATTTAATGACTGAATCTGAGGTTACTAATGGACCTCATTAAAGCAGGACAGAAACCTGTACAAAGCTAAGCAGTTGACATGCTGGTAAAATCAATGTGATTTTCGTGACCTTCTAGCAGTACCTAAGTGAAGGAAGGTTTTGAATTTGGAAAAGAAGGTGGAAGCCTGGATAGCAAGAGTTTTAATAATGATTGAGTGAAGTCCTGTCCTTGCTAAACTTCTGTGTAATCTCCTTGCAAAAGGTATTGGAAATTGTAGTTTGCAATAATCTAACTATGTAACTTCAAAGTACAAGAAAGTTAAGCTGTCTTGCTAGGTGAATGCCTTATTTGAAGGTATTTGTGAAGATACAAGTGTGGAATTATAATGTTCCTCGTTAAAATCTGGGTTTTGGTTAGAAATTACATTTCCTTTTGTCGGTTAGGACCACACCCACCCAACATTCAACAGAAAGATTTGACAAGGCACATATGTCATTAATGTGTATGTGTCTTTCCCATTTTTGGAACAGTAAAATCTTAATTTTTTTATTGGATTCTCAATCAAGAGTCTCAACTAAGTAGTTTTAGCATCAAAACTCTTGGTTGAATTTTATTTACAAAGGTTTGCTCTGCTGAAACGGAATTGAGGAATTGGTGGTCCTGTAGGATTGTATTTCAAGTCTGTACTCACTGATAATTTTTGTATATGATAAGCTAATTATCTCTTTGAGCCAAGCACAAATTTATTTCACACATAAGACATGGGACACCTGAGCAGACTGGTGTTAGATGTTCTGTGATCTGGCCACGGTCCTGAACTGTCATTAAGAGATGATCATATTTTAAGAAACATCTTAAAATCTTAACATCTGCCGGAAGTAAATTCCTTGTATGTGTTCAGGTACTTGGCGATTAAAGTCTGATTCTGATTCTGATATTCCAATATATTTGATAGGTCCAAAATAATATAAGAACAAGCCCATTTGCAATTTCCTTAATTGTCTCTTTTAATGGAGCAAATGGACCTTGCAGAGACTGACAACCTTTCTAATGTTTATATAATGCTGACTTAAAATATGAATGCATGTAACCCACTTCTCCTCTATTTTTGTTGGAGTGTTTTCATGAGATGGTATTTTGTTTACAGGCCAGGTGAGAGGTTTTCATTGTTGCTGTTTCTTCCTGCGTGAACGTGTTGCCAAAGAGATTGGTTCTTGCCAATATAATAAACCTTCTTCAGCTGTTAAGAATATTAATTTAAACTTTTTTTTAATTTAAGTGTTTTCAATATTACCATTATAACAAAAAAGTTTTTGATGCACTGGTAGATGTTGACTGAGAAGGATACAACAGAACCTTTTTGGTTGTAATGTAGTAGCAATATGAGTGTCATCTTTGTTCCCGTCCCTGCATGTTAAATGGTTCTTGATGGTCGTGAGCATCACAGTCAAATTTTTGTATGATGGGTTGAACTACTGAAAACTGTGGTTCATTCTTTTCAGATTAGTCTATAAGCTGGATATAGTTGAGTGGCCTGTATTAACATAACTTGTTCAGTTACATATTTAATGTAACTATGGTTCAGCTGGCTCTTGGACACATTACAGATAAAGGGTACTCATTTGCATTTTTGATTTAGTCCTGTGTTAGTACTTACTTGCTGGCCTTGCACATAAAGGTTGCTTGGATGAAGTACCGAGGATAGTTGGTGCCCATTGAATTATATCCCATTCTGACTCAATGCCTTCAGCAGAACGACCTCACTTCAGTGTGCATCAATTTTTGCCCCTCTGCCAGGTTTGACATTCCAATTGTAGTGTTTGGATTTATTTAAGTTGGTCTATCTGGCAGGAATTCCCAGTAATGAAGTATATTTTTAGTTATGGTTTTCTGGTTTAAGATGGTGCTGGTGAACACAGCGACGACTTGCTGGCAGCAAACACAACCATTACTCACACTTTTTATCGAAAATGATCACTGCAACTTCTCTTTCGGAGTTGAGCTTTCGACTGCCTGTACAACCTGACATTCTTGTAGTGTGAACTGAAGTCTCTAAGGTCTCTGCAGCATGGTGTGTATGGGCTGAATGGAGGCAGCGGCATCCAGGCCTAAGAATGAGGAACAGCTCATTGTTCGGCCAATTTAAGCGGTGGGCCAGATTGGAAAGGTCAGGGTGTCGGGGCTGGAAGCAAGGGACAGGCCAGTGTTCAGCTCGCTACTCTGCCAGGTTTACTCGTCTGTACTGAACTGAGGCTGTGACCTGCAACTAATAGGCTTTTGGACTGGCTTCATGGCTGTGGACTCACTTTCATGAACTTCAGTTCCGAATGTTATTTGCTTACTTTTATTGTTTGCACAATTTTTTTTCTGCACTTTGGGTGCTTGACAGTCTTTTTTTAGTGGGATCTGTTGGGTTTCTTTGATTTGCAGCTGTCTGTAAGGAGACAAATCTCAAGGTTGTATATAGTATACATCGATAATAAATGTACTTTGAACTTGAACTTTGAACTTTAGACTTATGGAAGCCCAGCATTCCAGTATCTCAGCAGCCAGTCTCTGAAAGTAGTTTTATCTTGGAGTGAACGTCTCTGATGTGTAATCATCACCCCGATGAAAAATGTGTCATTTTGTTCAATAGATATGGGTTGTGTGATTTGAAATTGAAGTGCAAACCCATGTTGTATTTTTCCATGCAATCTGTTAAATAAAATGTAAATAAAGTTTTTAATCAAAATCCATTTGTCTTCTCACTTGTTGGATTGGGTGTACTTGCTGTGGAATTCTATTCGCCACCTTTTGTGCTTCAGACCTTAATCTGTGGCAGTTCTGGGTTTCTTCATTTTTATTTTAAATTACGACAATTCTTGTATGTGAGCTCGGGCTCATTGTGAATGTTTGCAACTGCCAATTGAGTTAAGTGAATGCAGAACAAGGACAAAGAACAGTATTTATTTTGACTGCAGGTTTTACCAGAGAATAGTAGCACTACATTTTTCTGTCAGGCTAGGTGCTTTACTCTCCACATTAATGTATACCTTCAGAAACTGACTTGAAACCAATTTAGTTTTTAAAAAAAAATTAAATTGAAAAGGTAGCTGTCAATTAAATAAAGATTTCATCAAATCGAATAATAGTTTTTGCTCCTTAAATTTCCTTTGCTTTTAATTTCAAACTAAATGCTGCATCAGTCATTATTTTATGTTGGAGTTTATTGCATTCAGAATAAAATGATATACATTGAAGTCTTTACCTTCTCCCAACCCAATTAAATATTCACAAGAACCCCTGAAGCAATACCAGTGAGGACTGAGCTAGTGTTTCATGTGAAATTGAATGTGCTGCTATTCCTGTTTTGTGAGCCCTCACAATATTGGTTGATAATTTAGGACTGTGCAATAAAAGCCTTGTCACCTTTAACTATGAAAGGAAGATGGAATATTAAGTAAATATAGTTCTTCTGTATGAGTGTGTTTGAAGGTTCTTGTGTCTAGATGAAACGTAAGTAGTGCACTGGTGAATAAGCTATTTCTGGCGGCTCAGAGTCCTGGAGAGATGTAACACGGGGAGAGGCTTTCCTGCCCACGGAGTCCACACCAATCATCAACTACCCATTTACACTAATCCTGCATGAACCCCAATTTATTCTCCCTGCATTCTGATCAATATCTGCCCTCACCCCCCCCCCCCCAACTCCACTAGATTCTACCTGTACACTGAATTTACAGCGGCCAATTAGCCCACCAACCTGCATGTCTTTGGGATGTGAGAGGAAATCTGGGTGCCCAAGGGAAGCCCACACAGTCATAGGAAGAATGAGGCAATTCCACACAGCACCAGAGGTCAGGATTGAGCCAGGTCACTGGTGTTATCTACCGTCTGTACCATCGTGTTGTCCCACTGTGTGGTCTTCCCTAATAATGGTTTAACTATTTCAGCTCCATTGCATTGAATGTGGAACTCAGAAGCTTGAACAAAATTAGACTACAGAGCATATTCAAATTTGCAAAAGCATTTCCTGCTTCTGGTCACTTGCTTGAGATTCAATGACAGTCAAGTAAGCAGTTAATATTAGTTGGCCAACCTACTGGTGGAATTCCTATTCTTCGGTCATAGGATAGACCCATTGTGGAATGAATCCACTTTAATCCTGTTGGACTTACTTCCTGCCTCCCTGTGACCCAAATGTAAACCCCCAACCAGGTGGTACTGGACTTTTAGTCAACTCGAGCTTGTACAGCTTGCTTTATCACCAGAGAAATGGGTGATGTATTAATGACTGAATATCATTGGCATCAAATGCATACCAGGATGTAATTCCTGAGCATTGTCCAAGTTAGAATTGAATCTACTTCTCCACAATCTTTATCCCTTTTTCAGTCAAGGTGACCACCAATGATCTGCTGTCCATTCACTTGATTTGGGGTCTTACAACAGACATTACTTTCAGGACACAAAAGAGAGAGGTGAAAAGCTTTTATGAGTGGTGGGAACTTGAAGGATGGTTGCAGCAATTTTAGATCGTAAGACCATAAGACAGATGTAGGAGCAGGGTTAGTCTCTTTGGCCCATTGAGTCTGCTCCACCATTCCATCATAGCTGATTTACTCTCTCTCTCAACCTTATTTTTTTGCCTTCTCTCCCTCACCTTTTAACATCATTACTGGTCAAGAACCTATCAACTCCTGCTTTAAATACTTCCAGTGACTTGGCCTCCACACCCCAACTGTGGCAATGAATTCCACAGATTCACTACCCTGTGGCTAAACACTACCACATACTTTGCCTTTTGCCTATCAGCCGATCTTCTGTCCATGCTAGTATCTTTCCTACAATATCACAGGCTCTTAATTTGTCTATTAGCTTCATGTGTGGCACCTTGTCAAAGGCCTTTTTGCAAATCCATCCATCCTGCCTCTTTTATCCTCAGAGGGAGCCCAAACTGAATCTGGAATTGAATGTTTTGGACCAAGAGAAGAGAGGGGTGAGATGGGAGAATCTTATTTATTACATGTTTGGGCTGAAACCTTTGGAATGTTTCTGCTTTTTTCCTTGTACATTTTAATCCATTCTGCCAGACACTACCACTGATTTTGTGTTTGTATATTTTTATTGTTAGGCGAGTGGAGCTATATCATCAAGAAACTTTGAAGTTTTCAAACAGCTTTAAAATAGTTGTACCGCAAATTTGGCCTAAATTAACTTCATCTCATTAGATATTTTTTATTTCCATTTGGTGATGCGATTAGTAAAGTTTTTTTTTAGTTCCTGAATGGCTGTCATCAAGTGGCACTTTACACTGGGAGGATTGTAGGAAGAAAGCCTTCCTATTTGATTTAGCTGTTCTATTAAGTACAATTGTGTTTGTCATGAGTGATTATTCTATTTTTTTTTGGGAAAGGAAATATAATTTCAAATGTTGCCTCTGCTGCATTTTGCAGATAATGCTGAGAAAATGACACTGCTTGGTATTTGGATCTTGAATTTATTTTTCTTTTTAATGACTCTGTTCTTCCTGTCTACTGATTGCTACAACTTTTACACGGGAGCTCCTTGCTGAGGAGAGATGGGCTAAAGCTATAGTTCATAATTTGTTTTTATTCATTCTTTCTCCTGTGCTAATGAAATGGAATTGGATATTCAATGGGAAATTACTATGTACAGTAATCACGGTCTGGAACAGGAGTGACTGTCTTTACTGAGATGTTCTTGCCAGACTAAACTATAGATCCCAATATTTAGATTAAGGGATCAATGTCCTTTTATTCTTGGAATTTCTCCTTCACTCCCACTGCATCCCTCTTGCTGTATTCAGACTAGGGGATGTCTGCAGGACTGAACACTCTCCTCTATGCTCGCTGCCTTGCCCTACCAATAACCTTTTATTTTATTGAGATACAGCATGGAACAGCCCCTTACGGACCTTCGAGCCCTGCTGCCCAGCAACCCGTGAATTAACACTAGCCTAATCACAGGACACTTTACAACAAACAATTAACCTACAAACTGATATGCCTTTGGACTGTGGGAGGAAAAAACCCACGTGGTCACAGGGAGAATGTACAAACTCCTTACAGGCAGTGGCGGAATTGAATCCAGGTTGCCTGTGCTAACCACGATGCCTGTTTAGTGAAAATGCATGCATGCATTGACAGGCAGGCCAAAGACAGTCCAAATTGAACCCTTGTAACCAGTAGAGAGGGGTGAAATTAATTTTGCTGATCTAGACTGAGCTGAAAGACGTGTGATGCCACCCAGCCTCTCCTGGCTTCACCACTGAGTGTACTATGTACTGTAACCTGACCAGAGTTCTGCTTCATCCACATTCTGTCCATGTTACAGCTGGAGATGCACGTAATGGTCTTCCATCCTTTGGCCGTGGGATAGGATGGAGTTGGTATTGGTGGAGAATTGCACAAAGCTTGTGGGAAAGTCTTAAGCATTTGAATTTCTTCTGTACTTTCCTATATACACTCACAGCTTGCCTCAGCCTTTGTGTCTGTGATTTGGGGAGGGGAACTATAAATGAATGGAATGAAGTTTCCTTCTATTTTTTACTCCTTATTCTTAGGAATCTTTTGTTGCAGTTAAGGTAGAAGCCACTTGGCCCATCAGGGTCATTCCAATTCCAAGCAGAGCAATCCTATCTTGTATGCAGTGTAGCCCTGTAACTTGTTCTCTCTTCCTTTTGATGAACTCCCCCATTTTAAAGCACTGCTAAAACCTAGCCAGAATCACATCAAGCATTAGCAGAACTGCAAATACCAGGAGCTGGCGTCCTGAGCAAAGGCAGTGCAATGTCTGCATTCACAGTAATCATTCTCTGAAATGGACCACCCCCTGCTGCTTCTCCATAGGCTGTGCTGTTGGCAACCAACTTCACTACAATTCAGTCAAATCATAAACTGACAAACTTCATGTATTTGTGAATATCCCGTAGATTTTGCATCGCAATAAGATCTAAGCGAGTATTTAATGCCACGCAAAGCACAATTGCTGATTCAACTATCTTGCCGTACAAGAGCTAATTTTATGTATATTTTAATTAGTTCAATGTATGGGATTTCATATTTGGATGGTTTCTATCCTGTCGTTATTACCTCTTGTGTGCTAAAAAGGAACCTGCACCACGCTTTCGCTGTACTGCAATGCTAGATTCTGTATCCTGTTTTGTTTTTACTGCTTTAATGTACTTGTGTCTGTCTGTATGGTGCATAGAAATTTTTCATTACATTTCAGTACGTGTGACAATAGTATACCAATACAACAGCATGTTACTGAACCTACAAGGGAACGTGCTATCTTGGATATGGTCCTGTGCAATGCGACAGGTAAAATTAGCAATCTCAAAGTACGCTGCAGATGCTGTGATCAAATCAAGACGTACAAACAAGCTGGATGAGCTCAGCAGGTCGGACAGCATCCGTTGATGGCTCCTTTGAGTTCATCCAGCTTGTTTTTCTCATACAAATGGAGGGTGCCAGTGTAGTATGCCAAACAAGGAAGACTACAACAGGATGAAGAAGGAGTTGGATAGGGTGGACTGGGAACATGAGCTATATGGTGGAACGGTTGAGGAACAGTGGAATTCTTTCAGATTCACGGTGCTCAACAAAAGTATATTCCAGTTAAAAACAAAGATGGTAAGGGTGGGGAGAGTCAGCCTTGGGTAACTAAGGAAATAAAGGAAGGCATCAAACTAAAAGCTCATGCATACAAAGTCACCAAAAGTAGTGGGAAACTGGAAAATTGGGAAAGCAACAAAGAACCACTAAGTGAGCTATAAAGAAAGGAGGGGCTCGATTATGAAAATAAACTAGCACAAAATATAAAAATGAATAGTAAAAGTTTTTATAATTATATAAAGCAGAAAAGAGTGGCTAAAGTGAACATAGGTCCCCTGGAGGACGAGAAGGGGGAATTGATATTGGGTAGTGAGGAAATGGCCAAGGCTTTGAATGACTATTCTGTGTTGATATTCACAGTGGAGGACACATCTAACAAGCCAGGGAGAGACATTATGGATGTGATGGGAGGTGAGGACCTCGATACAATAGCTATCACTAAAGAGTTAGTGCTGAGCAAACTTGTGGGCCTGAAGATAGATAAGTCCCCTGGTCCTGATGGAATGCATCCCAGGGTACTGAAAGAAATGGCAGAGGTTATAGTAGAGGCTTTGGTGACGATTCACCAAAATTCTCTGGACTCTGGGCAGGTCCCAGCGGATTGGAAGATGGTGAATGTCATGCCACTGTTCAAACAAAAGATGTAGTCTAAAAGCAGGTAACTATAGGCCAGGTAGTTTAACATCTGTAGTTGGGAAAATGCTTGAAGCTATCATTAAAGAAGAAAATAGCGAGGCACGCGGAAGGAAATGGATCCATCAGGTAGACACAGCATGGATTCAGCAAAGGCAGGTCCTGTTTGACAAACTTACTGGAGTTCTTTGAGGATATAATGAGCATGTTTAGAGGAAAACAAATGGACATTATTTATTTGGATTTCCAGAAAGCGTTCGATAAGGTGCCACATAAAAGAGTTATTCATAAGATAAGGATGCATGGAGATCAGGGTGATGTATTAGCATGGACAGAGGATTGGCTAACTAATAGAAAGCAGAGATTTGGGATACATGGGTGTTACTCTGGTTGTCAATCAGTGGTGAGCGGTGTGTCACAGGTGTCAGTGCTGGGCCACAACTATTCACAATGTACATTAACATGCTGGAAGAGGGGACCCAAGTGTAGTCTATCTAAATTTGCTGATAACTCTAAATTGAGTGGAAAGTAAATTGTGCAGAGGATACAGAGTCTACAGAGAGATATAGATATGTTAAGTGAGTGGGCAAGGGTCTGGCAGATGGAGTACAATGTTGGTAAATGCGAGGTCATCCACTTTGGAAAGGAAAATGGAAGATCAGATTATTATTTAAATGGTAAAAAAATGCAGCACGCTGCTGTGTAGAGGGACCTGGGAGTGCCGTGTATGAATCACAAAAGGTTGGTTTGCAGGTGCAGCAGGCTATCAAGAAGGCAAATAGAATGTTGGCCTTCATTGCCAGAGGGATTGAATTTAAGAGCAGGGAGGTTATGCTACAACTGTACAGGGTACTGGTGAGGCCACTCCTGGAGTGCTGTGTGCAGTTCTGGTCTCCTTACTTGAGGAAGGATATACTGGCTTTGGAGGCAGTGCAGAGGTTCACCAGGTTGATTCCAGAGATGAAGGGGTTAGACTATGAGGGGAGATTGAGTTGTTTGGGATTGTACTCGCTGGAATTCAGAAGAATGAGAGGAGATCTTATAGAAACGTATAAAATTATGAAAAGGATAGATAAGATAGAGGCAGGAAAGTTGTCTCCATTGGTAGGTGAGACTAGAACTAGGGGACATAGCCTCAAGATTCGGGGGAGTAGATTTAGGACGGAGATGAGGAGGAACTGCTTTTCCCAGAGGGTGGTGAATCTGTGGAATTCTCTGCCCAATGAAGCAGTGGAGGTTGCCTCAGTAAATATATTTAAGACAAGGTTGGATAGATTTTTGCAAACTAGGGGAATTAAAGGATTATGGGGAAAAGGCAGGTAGGTGGAGATGAGTCCATGGCCAGATCAGCCACAATCTTATCTTGAATGATGGAGCAGGCTTGATGGGCCAGATGGCCCACTTCTGCTCCAATTTCTAATGTTCCTATGTGAAAGGTACAATATTTATTTAGCACTAAAATTTGAAAAGGCTATATAGATATGCTATTTGTTGACTGCGAGTTTTTAATGTTTAGTTACCTGACTAGATAGTGTCTGATCTGCTGGGTGCTGGAAATCTTGTTGAAGTGAACTGATGCAAACATCAGAGAAGAGAAGGTTCTTGCTTGAGATGCAATGTCAGTTAAATAATTGTTAACCAAGCTGTGGAATTTCTGTTGTTTAATTATATGATGGGCCCACTGTGTAATAGACCCACCTTAATCCTGTTAGACCTCCTTCCTGCCTTCCTGTGAGCCAAGTGTAAATCCCCAACCAGGTGGTATGGGACTTTTATTAGTCAACTTGATTTTGTTACCAGATAATTGAGTGAGGTATTACTGTCTGACTGAATGTTATTGGCATCAAATGTATGCCAAGATATAATTCCTGAGCATTGTCGACATCACAACAGCAGTTTGGGGAGATTCCTTTGAAGACTTTGCCAAGAGCTGTCGATTCATTGAGAATGTAAATTTTTGGTCCTCGTCTTATCAAAAAATCTTTCTGCCCCAAATCTGATCAGGACATTGTTTATTGATCTCAGTGTAGCATTTCTTCAGCATCTTTTCATCCCCATCTGCTTTACATTCACTTGTAAGCTGTAGCTCCTTGTTCTCCTCTTGCAACACAGGAGGAGGCCATTTGGCCTAACAAGTCCCTCCCAGTTGAGCGATATGGTCAACAGGCAAGAAACAGCACATCCTGATGCTTTCCCTAGCATTTTGGGTGGATTTTAACCTGGCTAGCTTGAAAAAAATCTCTATGATTGAAAAGTTCCAAAACGTAGGCTTCTGTACCTCCATTTGCAACTGGACCTCAATTCCTAACCAGAAGACCAGTCTGTTCAGTAAGACGAAAGGGCTGATTGAGGAATTCAGGAAGGGTAAGATGAAGGAATACATACCTATCCTCATAGAGGGATCAGAAGTGGAGAAGGTGAGCAGTTTCAAGTTCCGAGGTGTCAAGATCTCTGAGGATCTAACCTAGTCCCAACATACCAATGCAACTATAAAAGAAAGGCAAGACTGCAGCTGTATTTCATTAGGAGTTTGAAGAGATTTGGTATGTCACCAAAAACACTTGCAAGTTTCTACAGAGATACCGTAGAGAGCATCCTAACTGGCTGCATCACCATCTGATATGGGGTTGGGGGGGGGGGGCACAGCTCAGGATCGAAATAAGCAGCAGAGAGTTCTAAAATGAGTCGGCTCCATCATGGGCACCACAATCCAGAGTATCCAGGACATCTTCAAGCATCGGTGCCTCAGAAAGGCGGTGTCCATCATTAAGGACCCCCACCACCCAGGACATGTCCTCTTCTCACTGTTACCGTCAGGTAGGAGGTACAGAAGTCTGAAGACACACACTCAGTGATTCAAGAACAGCTTCTTCCCCTTGCTTCTTACAGCAATCCTTTTCTCTATTATGTATTCCATTGCACCGCTTATACAAAGTTAGCAAATTTCATGACGTATGCCAGTGAGATTAGTTCTGATTCTGATTCTCTTAATTCCCGGTACCACTGCAGTTTATTCTTTTGATGAGCATCTACTTGCTGTTTTGATTCTCCTGCTGGTTGCCTTCACAAGGGACCACTTGCAGCAGCCAGATCGTCTTGGACCCACTGCAATCACAGGGAGAAGGTGCAATACCTGAGTTCACGATCAAATCGGGGTCCTCACAATCATTGTGCAAGGGTGGCTTCTCTGCAAGCAATCGATACACTGCAAGCTGTATCACAAATATTGGTGATAAAGGTTGGCCAGAGACCCTTGGAGGACTCGTGTCTTTGGATGGCACGAGGGAAAGTTTGATTGGTGGGGTCTGCTCATGACAGCTGTAGAAAGATCCAGACTAGGGAGTGCAGGTGCGTTCAGCCTTGGGCTAGGAGAGGATGAGGCTTGATGTTGCCCAGCCTGTCAGTTCAATAGCTTCAGCTGAAGGAGCAGCCACTTGTACAGACTGTCTACTACTCGCAGAATAACACACCAGTGTAAATCAACACTTCTAAGGAAACTGCAAGAAAACAAAATGTGGAAACAAGCAAGATGTCACATTTTTAAAAAACCTCAGTGTATTTTGCAGCATTGTAATCACACTAATTATTACTTTTATGATTGAAGGTAATGGAATGAGTTTGTGTAGTGGCAGCTGTAAAGGAAATATACTCCACTTGTCTGAGAACAATACAAATTTTGAGTGCTGAGTGTCCTGCTGACTAATTTTAGTCTTCAGCAGATTAAGTTGCTTTGTCTGCCTTGGTAATTTTAGCAGAGGCGGGAAATCAAGAGTACACCTTTCTGTCAAATCTGCCTCAGTTGTTCAGATTGGGTCATAACAAACTTTTATTTTGCCTAATGAGCCTTTTCCGATTGGCCCGTGCGTATGTTGATGTTTTGGGCACAAGTCCTTGTCTGAGGAAACTGTAAAAATATGAATTCAAAGGAGGGTTTGTATTCTCTCCGGAGACGTGTGACGGAATCAGACTGGTGAATTGCATGCCAGTTCGTACATCTATCAGCCGTGCTAAGGAATGAGATCATTCACACCACCAAGTGATGTTAAAGCAATGAAATGGGGTGACACTGACTTTAAATTATCTCCTGTACTTTTAAAATACATCCTGTACTTTTTTTGACATTGAGCTTAACAGTGTTGATGTGCAGAGTGATCTTGGGGTCCAATTCTTTTGCTCCCTGGATGTGGCTACGCAGGTTAATAGCATGGTAAAGAACGTGTGTGGCATGATTGCTTAGTCAAGGAATTGGGTTCAAGAGTCCTGAAGTTACTTTGCAGCTTTATAAAATTCAAGTTAGGCCACATCTGGGGTACCTATGGAAAAACAAGATAATGTGCTTAAATGATGACTGCCCAGTAACTGAGACTTTGAGAGGCTGGTCAACTCCAGCCTGCTAGACAACCTCAACCCACTGGAATTTGCCTCCAGCCAAAACAGGTCTTCCTGGTCCTACACTCATCTCTGGAGCACCTCGAGAGTAAAGGCGCCTGCATGAGACTATCATTTATTGACTACAGCTCTGCCTTCAGTGCTATAATTCCAAGCAATCTCATCACCAAACTCCAAGATCTTTGGAGTCAACACTTTCCTACGGATCTTCAACTTCCTGATCAACACGCTGTAATCAGTAAGGAAAGGCAAGAACACCTCTGCTTTGATTACTCTGAGCACCAGTGCTCCACAAGGCTGTGTTCTCAGCCCCCAGCTCTACTCCCTGCATCCAAAACAAGCTTGGTACATGTGACAATAATAAACCAGTTCTAATCTTGCTTTCATTTCTGGTCACCCCACTATAGGAAGGATGTCGAGGCTTTGGAGAGGGAGCAGAAGAGGTTCACCAGGATGCTGCCTGGTTTAGAGGGCATGTGCTATAAGGGGAGGATGGACAAACTTGGTTTTATTTTCTTTGGAGTGACAGAGTGTTAGTGGAGATCTGGTTGAGAAGCCTCTGATTTAAGATAATGAGAAGCGTAAATAGCCAGTATCTTTCTCCCAAGGTCAAAATGTCATACTAGGGGCATGCATTTAGGTGAGAAAGGGAAAGTTCAAAGGAGATGTGTTGGGCAAGTTTTTGTACACAGAGTGGAGGGTGTCTGGAATCTGCTGCAAATCCAATGGGAGCCTTTAATTGGCACATGAATGTGCAGGAAAAGAAAGGATATGGACATTATGTGGGCAGAATACATTAGTTGGGAATTTTGATTATTAGTTTAATTAGACTGGCACAACATGAGGGGGGGCCTGAAAGGCCTGTTCCTGTGCTGTACTGTTCTCTGTTCTAGCTCCAATTAACTTGCCTCTCAAGTAACTTATTTGCATTCCTAATAACATTATTCTTTTGAGTTGAATTTGGGGCAACTTAAACCATTCCCCAAGCTTTGAAGACTCCTCGCATCAGTATCTAGCTATGGCAATAAGATCCAGTCTCTTGTTTGGAAATCTACATAAATCAAGGTATTGTTCATGTTTGGTGATGAAACAGTTTCTATGTTAGAATGTTAAAATCAAGGTCTCTCCGTCAGATGTGAACCAAGTTGGTCATAATCCAATGCTGATCATAAAATAAAACTTGCAAGTGCTGGAAATCTGAAATAAAACCCAGAACCTGCAGAATATTTCCGGCAGTTTAGGCAGCATCCGTGGAGAGAGAAACAGCTGATGCTTCAGGTTGGAGACTTTTTTTTGTCAGAACTGTGAAAAGGAAGACTCAAGTTAAATTTCAGTTGCAAAGAAGGTTTTTTGGGGGGGCATCAGAATCTGCTTTATCATCACTGACATATGACACAAAAATTGTTTTGCAGCTGCAGTATAGTGCACGACAAATATTGCATTATTTATTTATTTTTGTAACAGAGTAAAAGACAAATAATAAAGTGCTCAGTTCTGGACACCTCACTACAGGAAGGATGTGGAAGCCATAGAAAGGGTGCAGAGGAGATTTACAAGGATATTGCCTGGAATGGGAGCATGCCTTATGAGAATAGGTTGAGTGAACTCGGCCTTTTCTCCTTGGAGCGAAGGAGGATGAGAGGTGACCTGATAGAGGTGTATAAGTTGATGAGAGGCATTGATCATGTGGATAGTCAGAGGCTTTTTCCCAGGGCTGAAATGGCTGCCACAAGAGGACACAGGTTTAAGGTACTGGGGAGTAGGCACAGAGGAGACGTCAGGGGTAAGTTTTTTACTCAGAGTGGTGAGTGCGTGGAATGGGCTGCCGGAAATGGCGGTGGAGGTGGATACAATAGGGTCTTTTAGATAGGTACATGGAGCTTAGTAAAATAGAGGGCTGTAGGTAAGCCTAGTCATTTCTGAGGTAGGGACATGTTTGGCACAACTTTGTAGGTCGAAGATACAGTGAAAAACTTGTCTTGCATACTGTCCATACAGATTAGATCAATGAATCACAGTGCATTGAGGTAGAACAAGGTAAAACAATAACAGAATGCAGAATAAAGTGTCACATAGAGAGTGTGCAGTGCAGATAAATGATCAAGTGCAAAATCATAGCAAGATAGACTGTGAGGCCAAGAGTCTATCTCATTGTACTAGGGGAACGAATGCTCTCCATGGTACATCTATAGAAGTTTTTGAGTGTATTCATTGACATGCCAAATCTCTTCAAACTCCTAATAAAGTATAGCCACTGTCTTTCCTTCTTTATGACTGCATCGATATGTTGGGACCAGGTTAGATCCTCAAAGATCTTGACATCCAGGAACTTGAAGCTGCTCACTCTCTCCACTTCTGATCCCTCTATGAGGATTGGTATGTGTTCCTTCGTCTTACCCTTCCTGAAGTCCACAATCAGCTCTTTCATCTTACTGACGTTGAGTGCCAGGTTGTTGCTGTGACACCACTCCACTAGTTGGCATATCTCTCTCCTGTGCACGCTGGTTGAGTAGCACTCAATGTCAGTAAGACCAAGTGGCTGATTATTGATTTCAGGAGAAGGAAACCGGAGGTCTATGAGCCAGTCCTCATTGAAAGATCGGGGGCGGAGAGGGCCAGCAATATTAAATTTCTCAGTATTATCATTTCAGGAGACTTATTCTGGGCCCAGGAAGTAAGTGCAATTATGACAAAAGTGTGACAGCACCTGTACTTCCTTAGGAGTTTGCGAAGATGTCATGCCGAATCTAAAACTTTGATAAACTTTATAGATGTGTGGTGGAGAGTATACTGACTGGCTGCATCACAGCCTGGTACGGAAACTCCAATGCCCTTGAATAGAAAATCCTACAAAAGGTAGTGGATATGCCCCAGTCCATCATGGGTAAGGCCCTCCCCATCATTGAGAAACACCTACATGAAACGCTGTCGTAGGAAGACAGCATCCATCATCGGGACCCCCAGCACCAAGGACATGCTCTCTTCTCACTGCTGCCATCAGGAAGGTGGTACAGGAGCTGCAGGACCCACACCACCAGGTTCCGAGACATTCATCACCTCTCAATCATCAGGCTTGAACCAAAGGGGATAACTAACTCAGCCTCACTCTGTCCCATCATTGAAATATTCCCACAACCTATGGACTCACTTTCAAGGACTTTTCATCTCATGCTCTTTATTTCTTATTTACTATTACTGTTCCTTTCTTGTATTGGCACTGTTTGTTGTCTTTTACACAGTGGTTGAACGTCCAGATTGTGTGGTCTTTCACTGATTCTGTTATGGTTATTATTCTATTTTTGAATTATTGAGTTTGCCTGCAAGAAAGTGAATCTCAGGGTTGTATATGGTGACATATATGTACTTCAATAATAAATTTACTTTGAACTTTATTTTGGTCTGTTTCAGCAATATTTGCAAGGCAGAGCCTCAGGATGTTACTGTCAGTCACGATAGCTTAGTGCTATAAAGCTGTTATTGCTCGGGGTGTCAGAGTTCAGAGTTCCATTCGGCATCCTCTGTAAGGAGTCTCTGCACCTAATTGGATTCTTCCAGCTGCCAATGTTTGCTCCTTCTACCCAAGTGAGTGACTTGGAGAACATTACTCTAGCACAGAACCAAGAACTGTGCTAGAATGAGGTTGTAGAGAGCTTCATTAGCAATCAATGGTGCAACAATATGGTTTGCACTGAATGTGTAGTATTGAGGGCTGTGGCTGTTATCCAGCTGGCTCTAACTGCAATGTTGCTGCCTCCTGTCACTTAACCTTCACTATTCAGCAGTTGACCCAAGAGAACTGATGATTACCATCGGATGCCGATGTCCGTGCGTGCACAGTGCAGTCACTCCTTTGTCTCAGCTACAGGTAATGACTGGAGGTGCAATGCTGATGTTAGGTAAAGTTTGCCTCTAAATTATCTAGCATTAATGTGTCCACTGGATGGATGGAAAGGGAATCATAAGGTTGTTTTTCTTTAAACTCTGGGCTCCTTGCCCTGAACTACTTGGATTAGAACAGAGTGTAGAACACTACATCACAGTGCAGGCTCTTCGGCTCACAATGTTGTGCCAACCTTTTAACCTCAATCTAACCCTCCCCTGCTACATAGCCCTCCATTTTATGTCATCCATGTGTCTATCTAAGAGTTTCTGAAATGGCTCTAATGTATCTGCGCTCCACACCCTCTCAAAAAACACAAACATTTATCGCTGACATTTCCACTATACTTCAATCTTCTTAAAATTATGCCTTCTTTCAGCTCCAGGAAAAAGTCTCTGGCTGCCTACTCTATCTATTCCTTTTATCATCTTGTACACCTCTATCAAGTCACCTCTCATTCTCCTTTGCTCCAGAGAGAAAAGTCCTAAATCACCGTTGGTTTAAATTATTCCATCCGTTTTGGCCGCTGTACAGAAAAGGTTTCTGTCAAAATCACTTCTGAGACTCTGGCAAAAATAATCTTTCCTTCCATGGGAACACCATCCCTAATCTATCCCTCCGTGGGAACACTGTCCCTCTACTTACCCTTTTTAAACTAGTCATGGTTTTGTCCAACATTATCAAACTTTCCCTCTACCTGCTTCACTCCGTTGAAAACAATCCCAGCTTCTCCCATCTAATCCTTAAACCGAACCCCCTCAAACCATTGCAGTATTTCTCCTCTCCATCCTCCCTGGAATCTTCCTAAAGTGCAGTAACCTGAACCAGAAGCAATATTCCATATTAGTAACCCAGCGGGGTTCTGAATGGTGTTCCATGCCTCCTATTTATGATCTCTGTCTTCCTACTCCTGACCACGTCCATTGGCTCCTCCTACAAGTGCGCATAATCATTAGACATTGAAATTGTTTAATGTGAGTTGACAGTTCCTTCGTCAAACTATCTGTCAACACGTGTGATCCTGAAATATAGTTGGCTGAGTAAAGTGCCGGGTAGTTGAGAGAGTGTGGCTTCACGGGCAGCCAACACGTAGGCAAGGTGAGGAAGTGTTGGTGTCTGCTCAGCTTGTACACCTGGAAGGGTGAGCACTCCAAGGAAGGGAGTAAGCTTTATCTCAGGAGGAAGCAGCTCTCTGGTGGAGGTATCTGCTGTCAAGAGAGGTGACTCCTTCACCACTGAATAGGTGAAAGCTGCCATTCTCTCTGGCCTTGCCCTCTCTGACCCCGTGATCTCCTCACCGCTTTGAGATAGCACTATCACTTCAATTTTGGCCCCTTGCTCAGCCTCAAAGTTAATTGTTTCACCATTGGTGTTGGTGTCTCTGCATTCTGCTACCACAGCCCGAAAGCTCTGGAACTCTTAAACTCTTAAACCTCTTTGTGTCTTGATTCTTCCTTCTTTAACATGGTCCATAATCAGTTGTGTTAATATATCCTGAATAAATGGAAATTTTAAAAAAACTGCAAATGCTGGGTCTGAACTAAGAACAGGAAAAATTTGGAAACATACAACAGGTCTGGCAGCCTCTATAGAGAGGGAAATTGAGTCAATATTTCAGGTCCTAGGAATTCTTTGCTCAATCTGAAATGCTAACTCTTGTTTGTTTCCATGGATGCTACTTGATCTGCTGACTTTTTAAGTATCTTCTGTTTTTATTTATTTTATTCTTTTGTGACTCAATGACAAGGCTTCCCTGAGCCCTGTGACCTTCTATTACCTCAATACAAGCTATAAATTTGAGGATTGTGAATTGGTCAGAATAACAATGTTGGTATTCGATAGGCAAGGGTGAAGCAAATTGTTTTTCCCTTTTGTCTCTAGGATACGGATGAATGTAGCTTCTAGCTTTGTGGGTGTGAGTTGTCCTAAGATCTCGCTGTTGATAAGATCCTTGCAAAGTAAAGTTGCAGTTTATTCTTTAAGCTGGTTTTGTGCCAGCACAGCACAATATGTCTCGGGGTTCAAAGAGGATACAGATCTTTGATCTTCCCTCTTGCTCCGAGCAACAATGATCTCGAATGAGGTGACCAAGCTGTTACACTAGCTCTTCCACTGCGTGCCAACAAAAAATGACATAATAGTCCATAACAATGTAAGCACTCTCAGCTTTGGAGCAGAGTTAGTGGGATCATGCCAGATGCCAACAGAAATGCGATAGTCTTGTTACAATAGTGGGATTTGTGAAATGCCAGTGTCTTGACCCTATCCACCCTGTGTATATTACACTTTCAGTACTCTACCACATGGTACCAGCTGGGCCTGACCCTGGCTCAGCAGTGCATTTGAAGAGGGCAAGTTCACAGCTGTGTGGCATAAATGAAGCAGAAAGCCCCAGGGAGCCAAATGCAACATAAACATGTTAATGATCTCCTTTTTGCACATGAACCAGTACCATGTGGCCCCAATGGCCTCCAGCTCAGTAGGTTTGAGTGTAAGATACGGGGAAGTGGGGGATTGCTCCTTCAGGTAATGGGAAGCTGTCAACAGATCTAGCAGGAGCAAAAATGGTTAACAAGCTGCAAGACTTTGGCTCATCTTAGCTGACGTGCCAGCTGAACTTTGACAATGTTGGATGAGGAAATGAGTTGTCGGTGAGACCTGGAAAATGATCTAGAGAAAGTGATTAGCTGCTCATCTTGTTGTGGCACTGGCAATTATCAGAGTAAAGTCAACTCCAGCTTGAGGTAAACAGAAGTGATTCAGATGAGTGGACGTTATGGCTGATGACCTTAAAATCTCTAATATCCACTCCCACATCCAGCCAAGGAAGAAGTGGTCTGGTAATGAAGGGCTAACTCCCCTTATGTTGTAGTTACAGATTTGATGTCCCAGAAGCTTTGACTATGTATCTTCCTGGTGTGTGTGCTTAATTTTATCAATCTGTGTGAGAAGAGGATGTTTTATTTCTGGAGTGTTCAGCAGTGACCTTGAATGTTTGTGGGTGGGTACTGATCTCCAGATTAAAGCAAGCCTTGGGAGACAAGCCACAGACTTTGCTTGATTGTATTGTCTATTGAAGTATTGTGACCGATTTAGCATATCAAATGTTAAAAGCATGTCCTTTTTGCACCTTGTGAGCGAGACAGAAAAAGACATTGGGAATTAAGAAATTAACAATCCCTTCAGTCTAAATAGCTGGAGGGTTGCTGAATCAACTGGGAAGGAAATTATTTTAATATCGATATTGCTAGGGCTGTGACTCTTCACCTCATTGACAAATAAGCCTTCCTCAGCAGCATGTCCCTCACTGCTCTAGCCTGCCATGTCCATTCCCTCGAGCTGACATCCTCATAAGCCTTTAGAGGAAGCCTGCTAATTGAGTATCGGTCAGCATCCCAGCTACTCTTGAGAGGAGATGGACTGAAACTGCCTTGAGCTCTTTTCACATGAAGGTCTTGCAAGCGGCAAGGATTGTAAATCCCTCTGTCTGGGCTGGATTTGAACTGAATTAAAAGGTCAATGTGCCAATCCTCTTTTTATTTTAATAAAATCGAAGCCCCCCAAGTACAACATATTTAAAATTCTTTCCCACTGTTAACTGTATCGACTCTACAGAACAAGGAACAGGAGTAGGGCAGCGGGGAGTTTCATGGCAACATCAAGGTCTCATGGCGATGTTGTATTGAAGTAGCATCCCTTGGGGTTCCAGCAATTGACCCCAACGTTTTCTCCAATTTCCCCTTCTCCGAACACTGCCACTACGTCCTGTTGGGGCCCATTGGCAGCCAATAATGGTGTTGGTGAGCCGTCAGTTTTGCAGCTGCACTTCACACCAGGTCTGACGTCCACAGCTACACTCCTGCCAGGAATGGTGGCTCTGCCTGAAACTCTGCCTGATTTTTTTCTCTCTCTCTTTCCTCCTCATGACACCCCTGCCACACCCGCCCCCCGCTGTCCTCTCCAGCTGGTATTTGGAGACCGAGTGTTTTCAATGTGCTCTGCCGGGTGGCTTCTAACCAGAGCTTCCTATTGGTCGGGGAAATGCCTGAGCATTGCATAAGTGTACGAAGTGCTGGAAGCGGGACTCCGCAGCTTTCCTGGTGCTGGCCTCTCATGGTGAGGGTGCGGTGCAGGACTCAAGCATGCAGTCTTTTATATAGCAAAAGCTGCAGCAGCTTCTTCCAATGATGCTTGGAGCAGCTAACGCAAAGGACCACAGTCTAGGCTCCTTCTACTGCTGCACGCGGAGGGGCTGTTGGGTGAGGAAGACCCTCAAACATTGAAATGATGTACCTCTCCAGGGGGCACACAAGTGGCAAAGTGCTCTAGCTTTACACATATTGACCTTGAATATAAAAAGTTTAACACTGTTTATTCTTTTGTATATATGTTTTACTATGAATAAAGTTTGTTCTTGAAACTAAAATAAAGCAAGCTACTCCCAGTAAAAGCAGGGTCATTCCTCCAGAGTGTAGGTGAATGATATGTATTAAAATAAACTTGCACTCACAGCAGTATGCCCCCCATGTTGAATCGACTGGGGAGTGACCCAGTCATTTCCATTCTGTCTGTGGTCTGGTCACTATTATTTGCAAATATTAAATTAGTCAATGGTCTCATCCAGTTATGTGGTCAATAAGCTACCACTCCATTGAGCTGGTTGGGAAAGGCATCGGCTGCTGCAGGGACCAGGACCCACAGGTCTGCAGGGACTAGTTCAAGTTTAGCAATGCCAATGCCACGTCTAGCCTTGTGCACACCACAAGCCCTGGCAGGGCTTGTGGTCAGCCGCTCCCTATCCAGTGATCTCTGCTGCGAAAGCTGTACCTCGGAACATCTGTCGAGATTGAGGAAGTCTGCTGCAGACCCTGCTGCCAAGCAGCTGATCGCACCGATGTAGGAATAAATAGTCACAGCATAGATGAGTTGGGCCGAAGGGCCTGCTTCTGTCCTGTATGATGCTCTCTGTTCCTGGGGAATGGATGAGATGCTTCAAGAGAGGGCAGTGGGGTGGGTGTAGCTTGAGGAGAATTATTTATTTGTCCTCCTCCTTAAAAATAAGAGTTAGAGAGGCTGAAAACACTCGTGTGATAAATGTGGAGAGCCAGCAACTGGCCCATGCCCAGGCACAACGCTGCACGTGCGGCTCTCTGTGTGTAAGGTCCGAGTTGAAGCTGCCTCACCCACGCAATGAGGTGACAGCGCCTGTCTCTCGTGCAAGGCTGTCAGCCGGTTTGAAACTGTCTTAGGAGCCAAGTCCTATTCACATCCTGCCGTTTCCTGTCATAGTAGCTCAGGACTGTGATTCAGAGCCTTTCTCTTAATGTGCTGGGCCTCCACCCACCCCCCCCCCCCATCCACCCTCTGCCCCCACCCCTCCCTCCCCACACAAGTTGGACTCAAACATATTTGCATTGCCGGGACAAGATGCTGTCATGAAGCTTGCTGATTTATTGAATGTCAGCGGGAAGAAACTCTCCAATCACTTCTGTGTGGGGGAAGCCACTACCTGCAAGATATGGACAGAGAACCACACCCTGGGGACCTTGCAAACACAGCTAACCCCCTGTCAGGGATCAGAGCAAAGGCGATGCGGTAAGCGGGAGCCCAATACGCCTCTCCCTTGCAATGATCTTTAACGTTTTGTTTTGGAGAAGTAAATGTAAGCTAGATACAGAGATTGCATTTCCTGCCTTCCTTTTCCTTCCTTAATGAACACACACTTGAGAAAATAAATTGAACTGTTTTATTTGCCTTTTATTCTGCTCTAATTTAACCCCTTTGTGGACAAGGCAACCTACTTAGTTTCCATAAATAAGGGAATAAAATGCACTGTAGCAGCTCAAAGATGGGGATTGGAGGGGACATCATGTGACTCCAAAATGTTGCTATGTTTTTAAAATATTTATTCAAGCGATGTGGACTTCATGGTCTGTGGCACCATTTCATTGTCTGTTCCAAGGTGCCCTTGAGAGCGTGGTGCCTCCTTGAACATCCATGGTCAGTGAGATGGGAGTAGATCCCGCCAGATTTTCAGGGAGGGTGTTCTGGGTTTTTGACCCAGTGACAGAGAAGAACGTGCTCTAGCTTCAATGGCATTGGAGACTCTGCTGGTGGCCAGGACTGTGTGAGAAAATGGGTGCAGGTAGCTTGCACCTTTGGAGTATTTGTTCTAATCTGGTTGTGTGTGTGTTCATGCTCATAGACAGTGGGATCCAAGCTTCGTATCTGATCTCTTCCTGAACTCTATATCAAACTTAACCGCAGATGGGATGTGGCACTGATACACAGGATGGTGTGTTAGAGTTAATCCTTTGGATGTGCTTGCTGTGGGCTTTGTCTTTACACCCTGCATAAGGCAACCAGGCATGTTCATTTAGAAAGCTGTGACCCCCCCTTGGGTGCCACTGGCTCATTAAGCACATTTACTTTAATCTGTTCAAATATTCCACACCCGGCATTTCCATCTTGACTCCAATAAGACTGCAAGTGGAGCTTGGCAGTCAAAGCAAAGTTTCATGTCACTTGGGTGTTTTCTATTTTTAGCACCAGTCTCCCAAAACAGGAGTCTTCTCCTCCTGCACAATTCCTGTTATTCCATGCTCCATTCTGCAGCTTACACAGTGAGGCTGTGTAATTATCAGATATAATTACTGAGGCTCTATCAATTTTCTCCACTAACAAAGATCTCACTAGATGGTAAAAAGACCAAAGTCCATCCAATTCTCCTCCTGTGGTCACACGGTCTAACATTTAATTGAGCTGTTGACTAATCATTGCAATCTGTCTCTCTCCATTCATCTACAACTAAAGCAGACATGACAAAGACAAACCCCCAGAGATGGACACCTCAGGGAATCACAGATCCAAGTCACCTGTCTTTTCAAACCTTTGCCTTTATCATGTCGCAGATTAAGCTAATCACAGACTGTGTCGCGGGAAATTATTTCAGAAAGAAATCTACCCAGTTTGCAGTTGTATAAATTCCCAACACAACCTGTGTCTACTCTCTCCCTGGGGAGGCCTGACCTGGAGACTGGCAACTTGTTCAATGTGCTGGCAAAAGCAAAATATTGCAGAAGTACGAAGTCAACAGAAAATGCTGAAAATACTGAGCTGGCCAGCCGGTGTTTTCAGAGAGAGAAACAGTGGATGTTTTTCCAGATTGTGTTGTCTGGGTAGATTAGTTTTGAACTCTTCAAGCACAATCCCTGCCCTCACATTAGGCAGAAAATGGTGTTGGGTAGACTGATGGGACTGAAGGCTGATAAATCCCCTGATGGTCTGCATCCCAGGGTACTTAAGGAGGTGGCTCTAGAAATCATGGACGCATTGGTAATCATTTTCCAATGTTCTATAGATTCAGGATCAGTTCCTGCTGATTGGAGGGTGGCTAATGTTGTCCCACTTTTTAAGAAAGGAGGGAAAGAGAAAACAGGGAATTATAGACCAGTTAGCCTGACATCAGTGGTGGGGAAGATGCTGGAGTCAATTATAAAAGATGAAATGGCAGCACATTTGGATAGCAGTAACAGGATCAGTCCGAGTCAGCATGGATTTATGAAGGGGAAATCATGCTTGACTAATCTTCTGGAGTTTTTTAAGGATGTAACTATGAAAATGGACAAGGGAGAGCCAGTGGATGTAGTGTACCTGGACTTTCAGAAAGCCTTTAATAATGTCCCACATAGGAGATTAGTGGGAAAAGTTAGAGCACATGGTATTGGGGGTAGGGTACTGACATGGATAGAAAATTGGTTGGCAGACGGAAACAAGGAGTAGGCATTAACAGATCCCTTTCAGAATGGCAGGCAGTGACTGGTGGGGTACCGCAAGGCTTGGTGCTGGGACCGCAGCTATTTACAATATACATTAATGATTTAGATGAAGGGATTAAAAGTAACATTAGCAAATTTGCAGATTGCACAAAGCTGGGTGGCAGTGTGAAATATGAGGAAGATGTTATGAGAATGCAGGGTGACTTGGACAGGTTGGGTGAGTGGGCAGATGCATGGCAGATGCAGTTTAATGTGGATAAATGTGAGGTTATCCACTTTGGTGGCAAGAACAGGAAGGCAGATTACTATCTGAATGGTGTCCAGTTAGGAAAAGGGGAAGTACAGCGAGATCTAGGTGTCCTTGTTCATCAGTCACTGAAAATAAACGTGCAGATACAGCAGGGAGTGCAGCATAGGTTCATGAGATTAATTCCCGGGATGGCGGGACTGTCATATGTTGAAAGATTGGAGTAACTGGGCTTGCATACACTGGAATTTAGAAGGATGAGAGGGGATCTGATTGAAACATATAAAATTATTAAGGGATTGAACACGCTGGAGGCAGGAAGCATGTTCCCGATGACGGGTGAGTCCAGAACTAGAGGCCACAGTTTAAGAATAAGGGGAAGGCCATTTAAAATGGAGCTGAGGAAAAAGTTTTTCACCCAGAGAGTTGTGGATCTGTGGAATGCTCTGCCTCAGAAGGCAGTGGAGGCCAATTCTCTGGATGCTTTCAAGAAAGAGTTAGATAGAGCTCTTAAAGATAGTGGAGTCAAGGGATATGGGGAGAGGGCAGGAATGGGGTACTGATTGTGGATGATCAGCCATGATCACATTGAATGGTGGTGCTGGCTCAAAGGACCGAATGGCCTACTCTTGCCTGCACCTATTGTCTATTGTCTCTGATGTCCCCTGGTAAAGGTGAACCAGAGTGTCATTGTGACATTCTCTTCTCCCTTCAGAGTCCAAACAACAACAGTCATGTCACATTCTTACTCAACTAGAATGTTTTCAGTTTGATCAATCATTCTCTGTAACCGAATTCTATGGCCCTCTCAATTCTTCTGGTTGTCCTGCAGTGACATTGGGAGGAGAAAGGGCAGATGTTGTGTCAGCTGGCTGGGGAAGGCGATCTGGTGGGATGGAAGGAAATACAGAAAACCATAATTCATCTGAGGGTAGGTAACTTCTGGGAGTATGTTAGATTAAAGTTTGAGATTAAATATTTTCAGTGCGTAAAACAATAGTTTAATAAATTCTTCCTTCTCAAGTGGATTGCCTGCAGCTAACAGAAGGTGACAGTAAAAGTGAGGCATGCAGTGCTGGGAAGTGTGTGCCTTGGCCAAGTCTCCAACGTTCACCTTTCACCTGCCATTCCCAGTTGGTGAAGTGTGACCAGAACAGTTCATCGTGTTTCTGATCTCCCTGCCTTCAAGGGTGCAATTTGTGTTGCAGAGAGCGGTCCAAAAACCAGTCTTGGTTCAGGGCCCTTGTGGGATTTATTTTGTGATAGATCCAGTCTCCAACTTTAACAACTCCTGCTGTGTTTCGACGTCATTTGAATACTTAAATCACTGCTCCACTTGTCAAAACCACTTGGGTTTAGATTCTTCCTAATGGGAATAATCCGCAGAGCTGCTAACCAATGTCCTTTGACCTTAGATCGTATTCCATGTATGTTTACATTTACTGGTATTCCTCCTAGTTTTATTTGTTGGGCTGGGATTGTTTTGTGGAAAGTTAATTTGTGGGAGCCCCGTCCCTGCAGTTAATAAACTGTCACATTATGCTGCTCAGAAGTGTTAATTCAGGTTGGTTTCCTTACCCTCTCAGATCCATAATACACTTGAACATACTTTTTTCCTTCAAAGGCATTATGACGCATGACTGGCAAACAGCTTGATGTGTAAGACATGTACTGAATTGTTTAAGATTTGCATTTTGCCAATAGCTAACCTGGGTCACGCAAGTTATTGAACATTTGAATGTGCAATGCCTTACTGATTTAGTGGTTGGATCAAATGCTTAGTGTGGTACCAAGTACTGTGGACCAGGAGTTAGCCAAAGTATATTGGAAGAAGACACTGGCAGGGATGACAGCAGAGCAGCAATGGTGTGAGATTCAAGGAAAATGAGGAAGGCGCAGGATTGACGTATTCCAAAAGCAAAAAGATACTCAAATGGCAAAATAATACAACCATGGCTGAGAAGGGAAGTCAAAGCCATTGTAAAAACAAAAGAGAGGGCATACAACAAAGCAAAAATTAGTGGGAAGAGAGAGAATTGGGAAGCTTTTAAAAACCTACAGAGAGCAACAGAAATAATCATTAGGAGGGGAAAGATGAAATATGAAAGAAAGCTAGCCAAAATATCAAAGTCGATAGTAAAAACTTTTTCAAGTATTTAAACAATAGGACCACTAGAAAATGAGGCTGGAGAAATAATAACAGGGGACAAGGAGACGGCAGATGAACTAAATGAGTATTTTGCATCAGCCTTCACTGCGGAAAACACCAGCAATATGCCAGGTGTTGAAGGGGGTGAGGGAAGAGAAGCGAGTGCAGTTACTATACCAAGAGAGAAGATGCTCAAAAAGCTGAATGATCTAAAGCACATAAGTCACCCTGACCAGATGAACTGCACCCTAGGGTTCTGAAAGAGATAGCAGTAGAGATTGTGGAGGCATTAATAATGATCTTTTTAAAATCATTGGATTCTGGCGTGGTTCAAGAGGACTGGAAAATTGCAAATGTCACTCCACTCTTTAAGAAAGGAGGCAGGCAGCAGAAAGAAAGTTATAGACCAGTTAGCCTGACCTCAGTGGTTGGGAGGTTGTTGGAGTCAATTGTTAAGGATGAGTTTAGGGACTACTTGGTGATACAGGACAAAATAGAACAAAGTCAGCATGGTTTTCTTGAGGGAAAATCCTGCCTGATTAACCTGTTGGAGTTCTTAGAGGAGATTACAAGTAGGATAGATAAAGGGGATGCAGTGGATGTTGTATATTTGAACTTTCAGAAGGCCTTTGACAAGATACCACACATGAGGCTGCTTACCAAGTTAAGAACCCATGGTATTACAGGAAAGTTACTAACATGGTTAGAGCATTGGCTGATCGGTAGGAGGCAGTGAGTGGGAATAAAAGGACCTTTTCTGGTTGACTGCCAATGACTAGTGGTGTTCTGCAGGGGTTGGTGTTGGGACCGCTTTTTATGCTGAATATCAATGATTTTGATGATGGAATAGATGGCTTTGTTGCCAGGTTTGCAAATGATACGAAGATTGGTGGAGGGGCAGGTAGTGTTGAGGAAACAGGTAGGCTGCAGAAGGACTTGGACAGATTAGGAGAATGGGCAAGAAAGTGGCAAATGAAATATAATGCTGGAAAATGCATGGTCATGCACTTTAGCAGTAGAAATAAATGTACAGACTATTTTCTAAATGGGGAGAAAATCCAAAAATGTGAGATGCAAAGAGGCTTAGGAGTCCTTATGCAGAATACCCTAAAGGTTAACTTGCAGGTTGAGTTGGTGGTGAGGAAGGCAAATGCCATGTTAGCATTCATTTCAAGAGGTCTAGAATACAAGAGCAGGGATGTGATGCTGAGGCTTTATAAGGCTCTGGTGAGGCCTCACCTTGAGTATTGTGAACAGTTTTAGGCTCCTTATCTCAGAAAAGATGTGTTGACATTGGAGAGGGTTCAGTGGAGGTTCACAAGGATGATTCCAGGAATGAAAAGGTTATGAGGGGCGCTTGATGGCTCTGGGTCTCATTGAAACCTTTTGAATGTTGAAAGGCCTAGACGTGGTAGATGTGGAAAGGATGTTTCCCATGGTGGGAGAGACTAGGACAAGAGTGCTCAGTCTCAGGACAGAGGGGAATCCATTTAAAACAGAGACGTGGAGAAATTTCTTTAGCTAGGGGCTGGTGAATTTGTGGTATTTGTTATCACAAACACCTGTGGAGGCTAGGTTGTTTGGTGCATTTAAGGCAGCGATTGATTGGTTCTTGATTGGCCAAGGGATCAAAGGTTATGGGGAGAAGGCCCGGGAGTGGGGCTGAGGAGAGGAGAGTGATAAAGGATCAGCCATGATTGAATGGCGGAGCAGACTCAATGGGCCTAATGGCCTAATTCTGCTCCCATATTACAGCTGAACAAATCTTAAACTGCAGCAATAGTCAAGAAGTTACAATTAGTAAGTTTGTCTCTGGATTAGAATGTGGAATAAAGTAAGTCAGGTTGGTCACCTTTGGAGCCTCTTCACTCTCTGTGTTTGAGAGCATTGGGTAAAGACACAATTCTGCTTGCCATGCTCTGTATACTGCCAATGTTAACTAGCTGCCCAATGGCTAGTTACTGAAACCTCTTGAGACACAGCCCTAATTAAAACTAAGAGAGAAAAATTAACTCTGTTCACCTGAATGGGGAATATTAACTACAGCAGTCTCCTCTCCCATGTTTTAAAGGAGCAACACATTGTTGTCTTGAGCTTACCTATGTAAAATTATCTTTGCATGCATATTAGTCCATGGGGCAAATGGTATAAAGTTTTGTGGAGTTGCTGAAATGATTTTCTACAAATTACATGTCTCTATCAAACTTGATTACTGTCAGAAGTTGCTGATTAACTTTCCTGATTATAACCATAGAACTTAATAAAATTCATGCAGTAAGCCCTAATGGCAGAGGAAACATTTCTTAAACTCACTCCCATCCTGAAAAAGTCCAGTGTCTTTGGAATGGGTTTTGGCAATGTAGCTATATTCCGGAATGTGGGAGAGGTGCACTCCGTTAATTGTACATTTACCACCAACTAAAACAATTTTATTTTGATTTTGAACATTGCAAATCCCAACCCATAATGTGTCACACTTTTCACTATTTTTAAACCCCTCAGCCAGGAAGTGGAGGAAACCATGTTGCATTGCAGGAAGTTACATGCAAGGGGTTGTAATTTAGTCAGGAATTCACAAGCCAAGAATGATATCCCAGCCAGCAAACCTCTCGACCAGCAGTTATGCCAGCTTTTTAAAAAATTCCTGAAATGAAAGAAGGAGAGACAGATGTGTTCAACATTAGTTTTCTGCGACCAGGTACAGAATTATTAAATTCTCTGGTTGGATTCAGACCTGTGGAAGGGATGTTATCTGCTTACTGAATAGTAGTTGGAAGTGAGCAAAGATATCTATATTTTCACTCCAGCATTGGACTGGACGTTTTTCTAGAGAGAGGTGTTCTTCTTCATATGGGTACTCCCTCCACCTTGCTCTTTTTGTTGTATGTTTTCTTTTCTCACTCTCTCCCACCTGTTGCTCGCTCACTATTCCACCCCCCCACTCGTCTCCCCTTACGATCATCTCATACCCCTCCTCAGTCCAGCAATCACCTCAGAGTCCTTTCTTGCCACTCCCCTTCCCCTCCCCACACTAGCCATCTCTGTCCTGTCGCAGGGTTTTAGCCTGAAGCATCAACAATTTCTTTCCTCCCACAGATGCTGCTTCACCTGCTGAGTTCCTCTAGCAGACATTTGCAACTTCTAACATCTAAATAGTTGGAACAGTGACACTGGGGAAATTTGGACATCAGAAGGTTGAGACTATCTGAAAAAGTACTCCAGAACCTTGACTTTGAGTACAAAAGCAGGCCTTTAGCTAAACCTTTATATGTTATGCCTCATCTGGAGGACTGTGTTAATACATTAGGTACCATTTCTTTCATGAAGGATGCAAAGACCCTAAGTAGGTTAGAGAGGAAATGGAGACACAAGAGACTGTAGATGCTGGAATCTGGAGCAATGCATAATCTGCTGGAGGGACTCGGTGGATCAGGCAGCTTCAGTGGAGGGAAATAGGGAGTCACCGTCCTGGATCCGAACTGTCAACTGTCCATTTCCCTCCACAGATGCTGCCTGACCCACTGAGTTCCTCCAGCTCTTCATGTGATGTTCCAGGAGAACTGTACACATCATGTATAGAAGCTGGGCTTCTCCATAGACCTGATAGCTCCTTCCAAGCTGAAAGATCCAATGAACACCCGAAGTTAGCTTTGTACAGTAACAATCTGTTTCCACTTCTGTCTTGTGGTGTGAAGTGTTGTTAAGGATACCACCAACCTTGGTAATTAGTAGTGAAGCCACTTCTAATTTGTAAAGAGCTATGTGACACCTTTCTACTTGTAGAAACAGGGGAGCAGTTAAAAATGAGAGTTGTTACTTTGGTGTCCAATGGATTTTCATAACTCCTTATCCTGTCCATGTCCAAGCCTCTCTTTGGATTTAAGGTAATGTGCCCCTTGGTTGATGGTTTCCTCAGTAAAACTTCAAGTGGAATGTGAATAGTGACGGTAATGTGTACATTCATATTTCTTGTAAACCAAATTAACTAAATCCAACTTGTTGGATCAAGCAATGATCTGTGAAAAGTATTTCTTTTCGAATTGGAGTACAAGATCAGGAACAGTGAGCGAGTGACAAGGCTCCTTACATCAGATACAAGTGCAAAAGATCCACCTGGATCTTCTAAATAAAAGATTAATTTGTCAAATGTACAATTGAAATGTAAAGTGATTTCACCATTTACGTCAACAACCAACACACTCTAAGGATGTGCTGGGGGTAGTTCCCAGGTAAGGGAGTGCACATCGAAACACAGGGAAACAGGAGCATGAGTAGGCCCCTCGGTTCCTCAAACTTGTCCTGTAGTTCAACACGATCATGGCTAACTAGTTCCCTATCATCCTCACTTCCATGGTCTTTCAAAAAGGTATCCACCTCTGTTTCAAGAAACCCCTCGGGTAGCGAAATCCCTTGTGGAGGCTGGATCGCTGGGGTTATTTAAAGAGAATTGCCACTCTTCACAAGAAATTTCTACATCCTCAATGCGATCACTATTCTTCTAAACTCCAATGAATACAGATCCGATGTGCCACCCATAACAGGACCCTCTCATCTCAGGAATAAGCCTGGAGAATCTCTTTTGTTAAATAAGGAAACCAAAACTTTGGGCGTGGTCTCACCAGGGACTGAAGTTGCTGGGAAAACCACTTGGATGATGAAATTAGGGTGGGTGTGTGGGGAAATATCATCATTCCAGACACAGGAAGAGAAGACTCTATAATATTTAAAGAAAGATGTGCCATCCCTGGAGAGGGTCCAGAGGAGATTCACAAGAATAATCCCAGGAAAGAAAGGCTGAATGTATGCGGAGTGTTTGATGTCTCTGGGCCTATACTTGATGGAGTTCAGAAGAATGAGGGGGATCTGATTGAAGCCAACTGAATATTGAAAGATCTGGGTAGAATGGACGTGGGGAAGATGTTTCCATCCTCTCCATATCCATTCTACTGTATCTACTTTATCCATAGTTGGCAAAGCCATAGGTTGAAGTCCCGAGTGCAGCAAGTCTGGAGGTAGGAAGTCCAAAAGGTTGAAGACTGAAGTCAGTGAGTCTGCAGGTAGATGTGCAAAGGGCAAGTCTGAGCCAGAGACTGGAGGTTGGAGACCCAATGTCCAGAGTTTGAGAGTCTGAACCTAAGGACTGGAGGCCCAAAAGTAGCCTGTCCTGGGGCTGGAGGCCTGTGTGTATAAGGGGCTTGACTTGCTGCTGTTATTCTGTGTTGTGTTGTGTTGAACATTGTGGGTTTGCTTTGTTGGCACAGGAATGTGTGGCAATACCTCATGGCTGCCTCCAGCACCTCCTTGGTTGTTAACGCAAATGACGTATTTCACTGTGTGTTTCGAAATTCATTGATAAATCTGAATCTGAAGCCATTAGCAGCAGAGTCAAGAATCCAAGGACACTGCCTCAATATAGGAGCATCGCTTTCAAACTGCCATGAGGAGGGATTTCTTCAGCCAGAGGGTGGTGGGTATGAAGTCATTGGGTGTATTTAAGGCAGACATTGATAGGTTCTTGTCTGGTCAGGGGGTTAAGGGTTGTGGGGAGAAGGTGGGACAATGGGCTTGAAGAAAAAAATCAACCAGGATCAAATGTTGGGGCAGACCTGATGGGCCAAAAAGCCTATTTCTGCTCTTATATCTTATAGTCAATGGAAAATTGAATGTCCTCTATCATTTGTACTTATCCTGTGTTAATGTATTGGCACAGTTAACCCTGGTGGTCTGCTAGAATTGGCCTCTTCCTCTCAGCAACATTAAAAGACCAAGAGTCAGTACCCGCTCGTACACTGAGAACACACACAGCTCTGCCTCACCTCCGCCTCTCTCCACCCAGCACTATCTCAAATTTTTTAGACTGTTTATCTGACATTGTTAATGAATGAGTAGAAATTCCTCCATTTAAATAACTCTGCTACCTAGCACCCAATTTTTGTTGGTGAGCAAGGATTTTAACGTTGGCGATGTGATCTTCAGTCAACTTTTTGACATATATCCCTGCCATCACTAAGATCACCTCAGTGACACCACCCATCTTTGCCCCTGGCTCAGCTGACCTGCTGCTGAATCCCTTGTTACCGACCAACAAGTGTTCCAATGCTGTCTCTGTGGCTTCCTTTGTTCTTCTCCGCCCAAGCCTCACGCCATCCTACTCTCGGCTGTTTGTGTCATAACTCATAACGAGTTGTGGAAAGGCAAGAAGTATTCAGCCAGTCAAGCAGCATCTGTGGAGGAGGACTAGAGTGTTGGGTAACTCTTAAGTATGAAAATAGCTTTGAAACTAACAACCAATACCAGAGGGCATGCATTTAAAGTGAGTTTATGGGGGATGGCACAGGTAGTTTTTTTACTTTACAGAGAGTACATGGAGCACACTGCTGGGTGTCGTGGTGGAGGCTGCTATAATAAGGGCTTTTAAGATGCTTGGACAGGCACATGGAGAAAAACAGAGGCTGTGTAGAATGGAAGGGTTAGATTGATCATGGAGCGGGTTTATATAAAACAGCACAACATCATGGACCGAAGGGCCTGTAGATACAATGTACCTCTTGTGGATAACCTTGAGTGAAATTCTATCAATAACTGAGTGATATAGTATCAGCGATCTTTCTGAAGTATTATCAATGTAAGCAAGATCTAAATTCAGAATTTGAGAAAGTAGGTTGAGCTTTTTATCTTGCTGCTTATATCCATTTCTGGGTACATACCTGATTCATACAAGTTGTGTTAAATCCCTAGTCTGTGCTGATCCGAGAAGGGTGATACATTATCCTTTGTACCCCTGGGCTAAGCTGACCAGCTAGATCTCCCACGGCTGGTCCACAGGCATGAGTGTGTATGTGTATACTTTGGATGAAATGATATGGTTTAAAATGATGTCTGCCTCAGTAACATAGTTTGCTGATAGTCAGAGCCTTGGGCGAATAGAGAGCATCTCGTGATATCGTAACCCAGCAAAGTTACCACTTTAATGAGAGGTAGAGCATCCGATTCTGGGGAATGTCACCTTCCAAGGTCCCCTTTGCAAATCACACCCCTCTTGATTTGGAAATACATCATTGTTCCTTCACCGTCACTGGGTCTAAATCCCTCCCCAGCAACGACATGGGTGCCCCTTCACCGGAAGGACCACAGCGATTCAAGAATGGTGCTCTCCCCCACTTTCTCAAGGGCAGTTAAGGACGGGCATAAACGTTGAGCTTGCCAGAGTCAGCCACATCCCGTAAAATGAATAAATAAAAGAGAATGACGTCAAAATAAAATGATAAATGGGCAACACTGACTATGAATGGGCTGTGAGAAGAATTTAAGCAGTATTTGAATTCAGACAAAGCACATACAATCAGCTTAGACTCTGCCCACGTTACAGTAACTGGGGTCACAGTGATAGGAGGCTGGACAGACTGACAAAATGTACCATTTGCACTCTTGCGGTCTGCCCACAGTGCACTAACTGAGGCCACAATCAGACCACACTTTGGACTGACCCATCGAGGATCAAGGAGAAGGACCTCTTTTGTTTCTGAATGTTCAAGTGTGTACTGTTAACTGTTTCACATCGCAAAGCAGGAGAGCTCGAGATTTCACATCTTAAAGGGAAACTTCAGCAATTTCATCAGCTCCTTCTATTTCATTGGCAGGAATCGCTTTGTGTGGGGATGAGGTGTAAAATATGTCAATCCTATGTTACAATTTTTGACAGAGGGATGCAGTAGGACCCAGTCAGGGTCATGAGTACCAAGTTACCTTTTAGACTGTTTTGTGACTTCTCTGGAATCTGTGAGGTTGTGTGAAGTTAGAGGGATTCTGTGCAAATCCTCAATGTCTGCAAGCGAAAATCACTGCTCTTTATTTCCCACCCCCCACCTCAAGTTTTAATCCGGTGTTAATTATATCTTCATTTACGTGGCCTATAGAATATTATCCAAATTAATGTTCCAGTAATACCAAAGCAAGCAATTTTTTTGTCTTTTTAAAAATCATTGACTTATTTCACAGGGGACCCCTCACCTCATCCCCACGCAAAGCGATTCCTGCCAATGAAATAGAAGGAGCTGATGAAATTGCTGAAGTTTCCCTTTAAGATGTGAAATCTCGAGCTCTCCTGCTTTGCGATGTGAAACAGTTAACAGTACACACTTGAACATTCAGAAACAAAAGAGGTCCTTCTCCTTGATCCTCGATGGGTCAGTCCAAAGTGTGGTCTGATTGTGGCCTCAGTTAGTGCACTGTGGGCAGACCGCAAGAATGCAAATGGTACATTTTGTCAGTCTGTCCAGCCTTCTATCACTGTGACCCCAGTTACTGTAACGTGGGCTGATTTGTATCTGCCTGAAGCTTGCCATTTGGAACCCCCACTAAAGTGGGGGAGCAGTATCTGCTCAATCATTTAATGTATCCAAGGCTGAGATTGATAGGTCATTGGACGGTAAAGAAATCAGAGGACTGGATGATCAAGGGGATAAGCTGTGGTCGTTTTGAACAGCACAGAACCAGACCCTTCAGCCGGCTGTCTATACTCACTTTTTGTACTAATCCCATTTACCAGCACTTGGCCCATGACTCATCCAGATGTTTCTTAAGTGATGTGAGCATCACTCCACCTCCACCTCAGGCAGTCCAACACCCTTCTGAGTGGGAAGAAAAACTCTCCCTCAGACCCCCTTTTGCTACTCAATTAAATGTCTGCCCACCTTGCCATGGGGAAAAGTTTCTTACTATCTACTCTCATAACTTTTGTATCCTTCAGTCGAGTCCTCTATCAGCCTCCTCTGCTCCAGGGAAAAATAGACCCAGCCTCTCCGGTTTCTCCTCATAACTGCAACCACTCCATCCTAGGCGACATTGTGGTGAACCTCCTCTGCACACTTTCTGGTGCAGTAATGTCCTTCCTAAAGTAAATGGAGCAGTCTGAAGGGGTAAATAACCTCCTCCTTCACAACATCCCTGAAGAAGATGGCAGTTTGTCATCGAAATGTCAGTTATGATTGATACCTGTGTCCAGCTAGAAGCCTGAGAAGAGTTTATTCATTACAATAAGAAATATATAAAAATAAGAATGAGAAAAGAGAGCAAAATAATGTTAATGGACTATATAGAAATCATGATGGCAGAGGGGAAGAAGCCATTCCTTAAATGTTGAATTACATCCTCAGGCTCCTGTAACTCCTCCCCAATGGTAATAATTAGAAGAGAGCTAGTCCTGGATGGTGAGGGTCCTTAATGATAGATGCTGCTTTCTTGAGGCACTGCCTTATGAAGATGTGCTCAATGATGGAGCTGGCGAGGTCTACAGCCTCTTGCTATCCTGTGCATTGAAGCCTCCATTCCAGACAGTGATGCAACCAGTCAGAATGTTCTCCACCGTACCTCTGTAGAAATATGCAAGAGTCTTTAGTGCTGTATCAAATCTCCTCAAACTCCTAATGAAATATAGTCACTGGTACGCCTCTTTCATGACTGCATCAATGTGTTGGGCCCAGGATAGATCCTCTGAGATGTCAATGGCCAGGAATTTAAAGCTGCTTACCCTTTCCACTGCTGATCCTTCAATGAGGATTGGTATGTGTTCTCCTGACTTCCCTTTCTTTCTCCAAGTTAATGAAAAACTAATGAGATATAGGCATCCCTACTGTAGCCAGTATTTATTCTCTGTCTGTAAATCCCCTCGTGAAGGTGGCAATGAGACTTTTTCTTTGTGAAACCATATTTCTTGAAGCGTTGCAATGCATGTGATGAAGATACTTCCACAGTGCTAAAGGAGGTGAATTTCAGGAATTTGACCCAGGATGATGAAGGAATAACAGTGTATGATTGAGGAAAATTTCAAAGTGGTTTCATTCCCATGTCCTTGCTTCTGATAGAAAATTCAGTAACTTAGTTTCTAGGAAGTGAAGGAACCATTTGTACAGTGTCAGATTTCACGAAGATCTTAACAAGAAGTTGTTACCAATGAGCAATTTAGCATAATGTAAGGCCATGCAAACCAACTACCAGCCACTTCCACTAACTCCATCTTTGTTCTCCCCACATCTCCATCAACATACCCCCAGATTCTACCCCTTACTTACACACTAGGGACAATTTACAGCAGTCAACTAACCTTTCAACACACACATTTTTGGGATGTGGGAGGAAACCGGAACACCTGGAGCAAACACACATTCACACAAAGAACGCACAAACTCCACACACAGACAGGCCTGAGGTCAGGATCGAGTCCGGATTTCTGGTTCTGAGGCCCTTGTGGAGGTTGGAGGAATGTTGGACACTAAGAATGAGGTGAACTTCTTCAGTGATGTCAACGGCCACTGGAGCAGGCAAGTGGAGTTTCACTGCTCTACCTGGCCTTCTATTTTGGCAGATTTCATTTCTAGCTGAACCAAGCTCACACATGCAGACTGCACTTGCTGATTTGAGCTCAAATTTGGCTCCAGGTAATCTATGGTTCATTAACCATGTATCCATTCTCGTCAGGGTTTCAGGAGGTCAAACCAGATAAAGCTTGTAGGCTATTTGGCCCATCAACTCTGCTCCACCTTTCAATCGTGGCTGATTATTCTTTTCCAGCCCCATTCTGTCACCTTCTCCCTGTAACCATTAACCCCTTGCCAATCAAGAACCTATCAACCTCTGCCTTAAATACACCCAATGAATTGGCATCCACAGCCCTCAATGACAATGAATTCCACAGATTCACCACCCTTTTCCTGAAGAAATTCTTCCTCATCTCTGTCCTAAAGGGACATCCCTTTATTCAGAGGCTGTGCCCATGGATCCTAGACTCTCCTACTGATGAAGATATTCTCTCCACATTCACTCTATCCAGGCCTTTCCGAATCCCGTAGAGCTACTAGGACCTGATGTTTCAATCCCAATGACAAAGTCGGCACTCTCGATGTTGGCAGTAGGTTTGGAGTGGTGACGGGGAGGGTAGCTACTTCATCAGGGTCATCAGGTGGGCACCCTCCTTCTTTGACGTTTCGTTGATAAGCCCACGACGTTTCCATATAAATCTTGTATCCAAGAATGTGCATTTTTAAATGTATTTAATAGCACACAGGAGTGGATATCCTGGCACGTTATATGAAGTATCCTGCCCTTTCCCTTCTAATTAGTGAACTGACCTCTTGCTTGCATTCATCAAACAAAGGGAATTTATGGTCAACTACCTTGCCGGTTAACAAAACCACTGTGACATCGGGTGAAATCTTTGAGCTTTGTTTACCAGATCTATTTCACAATGCCTCAATCCTTGTCCTTTATTGTAGAGAACAGTCTATTACTGTTCATTCCTCGTGGATATTTTTTGTCAAGCAGAAAAGGAATACAGCAGTAGATCTTGCAACATGGGACAAGAATTTGTTTACACAGCAAAAGAAAGCTCTTCTTCCCCTTTATTGCAAAGGAATAGGGCTGGTGAATGGCCAGAGTCCTATTTCTCCCATTTTGTATGGTGTGTGAGGAGGACGGGATTGTAGGGGGAAATACAATGTGCTTACCACATCACATTACTTGGTGTGAGATCCTGTGGAAATGCACTTCACTTTCTTTTGCATTTGCTACTCAAGACATCCTGCTTGAAAATAGCTTGGCTCAGAGCATGGTAGCAACATTAAAAATGATCCTCACTTTCTACAAAATGGCAGAAGAACTTCTTGAGAAAACTGCTTGTTTGTATACATTTACCTATCAAGAATTGCTTGTCTGCAATTCTTCCAGTGCTAGCTTTTCCCAGGTAGTTTATTCTCCTCTCTCCTGCTGATGCTGCTCTGCTGTCTGAGTATAAACTTTGTAGTGAACCAGTGAACTATTTGACGTGTACTAGGCACCACAATTGAAGGCAGTCCTGTATTTAGCTATGTCTGCAATGTAAAGCAGTCAGGCTGCAGAAGTTCAAACCTGGATATAACCTCTTTCTCACAGTACTACTTGAGGGTTGCTGAAGGCTATTCTGTGGACACAATTGTCCTCCGCCGAACTTTGCTAATTCAACACGGACACGTTCCTCAGCTGCTCATTAGCAAACAAGGTGGAGAATCACAGGATGTTTCAACTAGCAGATACATGTCTGAAACAATCCATCCTTAACAGTTATCATTCAGATTATCACAAACACAAGAGATTCTACAGATGCTGGAAAATTTGAGCAGCATAGACAAAATGCTGGAGGGGATTCTGCAAGTCAGGCAGCATCTATGGAGGGGAATAAACAGTCAATGATTTGGGCCGAGACCCTTCATTAGTACTGAAAAGAAAGAGGAAAGGAAGTTCTGTCCCACTCGTTTCCAGTCCTGATGAAGGGTCTTGGCCTGAAATGTCAACTCCATAAACGCTGTCTGATTTGATGAGTTCCTCCATCACTTCGTGTGTGTCCCTGTATTGTGATCTGGAATCTATCTCTAAAGATATGGGGTGGCACGGTAGCATAGCGGTCAGCACAACGCTTTACAGTACCGGCAACCTGGGTGTTCTGGTTTCCTCTCACAGTCCAAGATGTAGAGGTTGGTAGGTTAATCGGTCACTGTGAATTGTTACATGATTAGGCTGGGACTAAGCTGGGGGTTGCTAGGTGAAGAGCCAGCAGGGCCTGTATCTCAATAAATACACAAGTGTGGAAGTAGAAAGCATTTGTACTGATGAGAATGTTTCAGGACATACAGTGTTAAACATTTCAGACACTGATAAAAAAAATCATTATAAAAATTGACAGTACTGTAGGAAAAGTTTGGGTGGAAATATGTAGCAGGAACACATTACTCGGAAGGTGGGTAACTTTGGCACTTTACCCTTAAGGATCAGTTCTAGTTTTGCAAAACAATGGCATAGATTGTACTAAAACTTTGCTGCTCATTCCAGGAGAATGACATAATGGCTTTTCAATTTGAATTTTATATTACCATGGTGCTGTCACACAGTTATTGTGCCCTGGGACTGAGTGAGTGGTAACAGAGCAGTGAGATGGTGGAATTGCAGTGCTGTGACAGTGCAGGATCGGCAAGACAGAAGTCAAGTCAAGTCAAGTCAAGTCAGCTTTTATTGTCGTTTCGACCATAACTACTGGTCCATTGCATAGTAAAAATGAGACAACGTTTTTCAGGACCATGGCAAAATGCGCACACATTACAAATGCAACGAGGTGGCATTCTGTTTGGTCTTGGCAATTGTAGAATGCAAGCAGTTAACTCTTCATGTCTTTTTGTTTAGGTGGGAAGATAAACCGTTAAAAAAATTTCAGCGTTAGAATTACATGCTGCGTAAATCTACAAAATAATACCATAAGATTTGTTGAGTTCTGTGTGTGAGGCAATATTCAATGTAATTTCAGGGTGTCTTTTTCATTTTCAGCTTGTGGTGCCCTACGGACTGCAGGAACAAGTTGCAGAGCCAGATTGGAGCTGACTGCACGTGTCAGGCTCGCAGCAATGTCGCAGGAACTCAGCAGGTCAGGCAGCATCTATGGAAGGGGATGAACAGTCGACTCTTCGGGCCTAGACACGTTTTCAGGATCCTGATATCCCGGTGAAGGCCCAAAATGTCAACTGTTTGTTCCCCTCCATAGATGCTGCCTGACCTGCTGAGTTCCTCCAGAATCTTGTGTGTTACTCAAGATTTCCAGCATCTACAGAATCCCCTGTGTCCCATGTCAGGTTTGCCTGGGCTTGGTACAGGCAGCCTCAAAACTGAAATGCCAGACATTCACAACTGTTTTTACCCTGGCTATAATACGGAGGAATGCATGCTATATTCCTGAATCTGATTCTCTTGACAATAGCATCAAGAGCATTGGGGTTGGGTTGGGTATGGGGGTAGAAAAGTATTTTAAAGTCCCTGGACTTGAGTCCAGCTCAAATTGGGCATGGATAGGATGGGTGTTAATGTTATACCCAACCTGATCACAAGCAAGTAGGTTCCCTATGATTCATTTCTGTGGTATGCTTCACCAGACAGCGATGTAGTTGTAGTGAGTTGGTGCCACACTCAGAATCCGAATCGGGTTGAATATCACCAGCATATGTTGTGAAATTTGTTAACTTTGCGGCAGCAGTACAATGCAATACATGATAATATAGGGAAAATAAACTGATTAACAGTAAATATATAAATATTATAAATCTTTTTCTCACCCCTTACGGGTGGTGTGTATGTGTATTTTTGCCTCAATCTTGGGCCTTCTATGTAGTATTCTTATATATATTAGCTAAATTAGTGCAAAAAAATAGGGGGAAAAATAGTGAGGTAGTGTTCAAGGGTTCAATGTCCACTTAGGATGGCAGAAGGGAAGAAGCTGTTCCTGAGTCTCTGAGTGTGTGCCTTCAGGCTTCTGTACCTCCTACCTGATGGTAACAGTGAGAAGAGGGCAAGTCCTGGGTGGTGGGGTCCCTAATGATCTAATGATGGACATCATTTTTCTGAGGCACCACTCCTTGAAGATGTCTTGGATATTATGGAGGCTAATGCCCATGTTGGAGCTGATTACTTTTACAACTCTCTGCAGCTTACTCCTGTGCAGTAGCCCTCCCCCCCACCCCACCAACACCAGCTGGTGATACAGCCAGTTAGAATGCTCCCCATGGTACATCTGTGGAAATTTGCATGTGCCTTAAGTGACAAACTAGATTTCCTCAAACTCCCAATGAGATATAGCCGCTGTCTTGCCTTCTTTATAGCTGCGTCGTTATGTTGGGACCAGGTTAGATCCTCAGAGATATTGACACCCAGTAACTTGAGGTTGCTCGCTCTTTCCGCTTCTGATCCCTCTGTGAGGATCGGAGTGTGTTCCCTCATCTTACCCTTCCTGAAATTCACAATCCGTTCTTTGATCTTACTGACATTGAGTAATATAGTGAAACATCCCAAGGCTTTTCACAGGATCATCGAGGTGGCATGATGGCGCAACAGTAGGTGCTGCTGCCTCGTAACTCCATCGTCCTGGGTTTGACCCTGATCTCTTAGTGCTATTCCCCAGGTGCTCTAGTTCCCTCTCATGACCCAAAGGCATGCTGGGAGGTTTATTAGCTGCTGTAAGTTGCACTTTGATTGGTTGTCTATGTGCCATTAACTTGGGTCAAGCGAGAGCTGAGGGGCATGTCTCAACAAGTTGCAGAAATGAGGAGACAGGAAGAATGGACTTGAAGGGATTGCTTCCCTGCAACCTAGTGTGGGAGCGGAGGAAGAACCAGGGCTCTTTCAGAGCTGGAGGTGGTGGGGGCAAGAAAAATGCTGAGAAGATCCAACATTCACACATATGCACCTTCCACCAGGGATTTTTCTGTTCTCTTACGAAGCTTGGGCATTGAAGAAGTAAAGGAGTCAAGCTGGTGTCCTGGCCAAAATCACAGAACCTGGAACAACACAACTAAATAATTTTTAATACCCTGCCTTCTCTGGCACAGTGGTACATTTGTTGTATGAATTACCTGAAACAGTATACTTAAGCGACACATTACATAGAACTGTCCAAAGGAGAGGATCACCAACAAGAGAAATTCTGCAGATGCTGGAAATCCAAGTAACTAACATACATACACACACGCACGCACGCACGCACGCACGCACGCACGCACGCACGCACGCACGCGCACACACACACACACACACACACACACACACACACACACACACACACACACACACACACACACACACACACACACACAATGCTGGAAGCAGAAACTAAGCAGAATCTATGGAAAAGACCTTTCAGGGGATTGAAAGGATAGGATGGTCTCTATCTTTTGGTTCTTGACCATCCTGTGCCTTGAAAAACATTACAATATAGGTGGAAGCAGATGCTTGGTTAAGTGATGAATTGCAGGTAAAAGAGTTTTCTCCTGCAGCTTGCTTGATTGCCATAGAGGATTCAGAAAACGCCTTAATGCCGTCCCCCAAATTGGCATTGGGTAATTTGCTCCCTCAGAACATAGAACAGCTCAGTGCAGTGTGGGCCCTTCAGCCCACAATGTTGTGCTGAACTATATAACCCTACTCCATGATCAGTCTAATCCTTCCCTCTGATGCTGTCCAGAACTCTTCATTTTTCTTTCATCCCTGTGCCCAAAAATCTCTAATGTATCACCCTCTACCACCAGCCCAAAAGTGCAATCCGGGTACTTTCCACTTACTGTGTATTTTAAAAAAACTACCTCAACAACTCCCCTGAACTTTTCTCCATTGCCACCCTTGGAAAAAAGGCACTGGCCGTCCACTCTATCTATGCCTCTTATAAGCTTATGTATATCTACCAATTCGCCCCTCATCCTTCTTTGCTCTAAAGAGAAAAGCCCTAGCTCACTCAACCTTCCCTCATGAGACAGCATCCTGGTAAATTTCTCCTGGGCCCTCTCTACAGCTTCCACATCCTTCCTGACCAGAAATGAACACAACATTCCAAGTGTGGTCTAGCCAGAGTCACGTGGAGCTGCAACTAGTGATGGGGAGGAATGCCCACTAATGACAAGGACACTAATCTGATGTACTTACTTCCTTGAATTTGCAAATGTAAATACAGGTAACCTTTACTCGCTTTGTAAATCCCTTGTTTTTCCAACGCTGCATAACTTGAAATTTACTGAGAAAACAGCCCGTATCAACACACTTAAAAAGAAACAAGTGGTTAAACAGCAGTTTGATCCGGCTTTGAAATAATTTGGAAGTGATTTGGTATAAATGGGTTAACTCAAATAGGTATCAGCCATAGCAAGATGTTCATCTGCTCTGTTTTCCAAGTGTTAACAAGGCTTGGTCGAATGTCCCTTTTCCAGGGTTACATCCATGCCTGTGTGCCCCTGGAGAAGGAGCTCTTGGTATCCACGGGTACATTGAGGGTTTTCTGGGACTGGTGAGACCACAGGAGCATGAGTGTATCCTGGATAGAGATTACCGTGTTAAAATTTGGAAGTCCTGACTGTGAGTAGTATGAATGGTGAAATGCTGCAATATTGTAATAATGTGATGCTGTGACCACTGAATGAACCTCCTTTGGAAAAGAGAAACGAAAAGGGAAAAAGAAAACAAGGTTTGATTAACTTCCCTGGTGCTGTTTAGAAAAGTTCTTTAAAAAGTTAGCAAATTTAGTGCCCTTTTGAAAACCGGGCTCCCTTGTGTAATGCTTCTCTGTTTCGGGAATAGTGGGCCCTTCTAGTTGAATTTCTCAGGCAATTAATACATATCCTCGCGGCTCTGACCTCAGGAAACAGCCCTGAAAGGGCCACACAACACAAGCTGCACTCTTCTAGTTCCTGGGAGTGTGGACAAAAATGAATGTGTCTTCCATTGTTTGGCAGGGGGTGGTGGCACAGTTTTCCATGGGGAGGGGCAGAAAAGGAACCTGCACACACTGCTGAAGAATGGGGCATGCAAGAGGTAGCCTGGGCCTTTTTGGCAAGACATTGCATGGTGGTGTCTGTAGGTCATTGGTGCCCACTCTGAATGCTTGTACTTTGGGGACCCCTGAAACGAAGTCAACTGCCCTTACTAGCTCTGAGTACAAATCACATTAAGCAAAAAGCTCAAAAGTTCCCCATCATGACAGATCATAAAACATATAAGCAGAATTAGGCCATTTGAACTATTGAGTCTGCTCCACCACTCAATCATTATTTTCCTTTTCAACCCCATTCTCCTGCCTTCTCCCTTTGATGCCCCTACCAATCAGGAACCTATCAATCTCTGCTTTAAGTATATCCAGTGACTTGGCCTCCACAGCCACCTGCGGCAATGAATTCCACAGATTCACCACCCTCTGGCTAAAGAAATTCCTCCTTATCCATGTTTGAAAGGGACATCCTCTGTTTTGAGGCCCTGTGGTCCTAGACTCTCCCATTATTGGAAACATCCTCTCCAAGTCCACCCTATCTAGGCCTTTCAATGTTTGGTAGGTTTCAATTAGATATCTCCTCATTCTGCTAAACTCCAGCGGTACAGACCCAGAGGCATCGAGCACTCCTTATATGTAATTGCTTTCATCCCCAGGATCATTTTTGTTAACCTCCTCTGAACTCTCTCCAATGGCAGTACACCCTTTCAATGGGGCTCAACATTGCTCACAATACTGCAAATGTAGTCTGACCAATGTCTTATAAATTCTCAGCATTACATCCTTGCTTATATATTCTAGTCATCTCAAAATGAATGTTAACACTGCATTTGCCTTCCCTGCTACCAACTCAGCTTGCATGTTAACACTTAGGGAATCCTGCACGAAGCCTCCCTTTGCATCTCTGATTTCTGAATCTGCTCCCTGTTTAGGAAATAGTTTAGGTCTTTATTCCTTCTACCAAAGTACGTGCCCATATGCTATATTGCATCTGCCACTTGTTTGCACATTCTCCTTCTCTAAACTCCCTGCTTCCTCAATACCACCTGCTCCTCCACCTACCTTTGTATCATCTGCAAACCTGGCCACAAAACCATCAATTTCATCATCCAGATCGTTAAAATATAACTTGAAAAATAGTGTTCCCAGCACAGACCCCCGCAGACCACTACTCACTGGCATCCAACCAGTAAAAAGATCCCCTTTATTCCCACACTTCGCCTCCTTCCAGTCAGCCAATCTTCTGTCCATGCTCATATCTTTCCTGATCTCTTACCTTATTTAGCAGCCTCACGTGTGGCACCCTGTCTTATGGAAATACAAGTAAACCACATCTACTGACTCTGCTTTGTCTATTCTGCCTGTTATTTCCTCAAAGAATTCCAATGGATTTGTCAGGCAAGATTTCCCCTTAAGGAAACCATGTTGACTTTGGCCTGTTCTATCATGTGCCTCCAAGTACCCAGAAACCTCTATCCTATATAATGGACTCCAACATTTTGCCAACCACCGGAGTTCATCCCGAGGAATGTAACAATTAATGAAGTAATTTGAAGTATACTTGCTGTTATAATGTAGGAAGCATGGCTGCTAATTGATGCGCAGGACGATGCCACAAATGGCAAAGAATCATGCGGCAAATGTCAGCAAAGATAGCTGGAGGATCCCGATGCTAGAGGTCTCAGCATTGGGGTGGCCCTGATTTTGAAAGCAATGCAGGGACCTGCATACGTTTGCATTGGAGGTGTCTTGATGTAAGTGCAGACCAATTTGTTGAAATGTAGCCTGTGTAGGCGTTGCTTCTGATCAAGAAATCTTGAGCAGAGAATGACTCACAGTGAAGTCCAGCTGGGGAAGATATTGAATGCCCCCTGTTTTTTCTTCTGTTTGTCTCCAACTTCCCATCTGATAAGCAGAGAACCAGTTCTTTACTTATAGTACTACTCACCATTTCTGGCCTCTCTGTCCTTGTGGGATAAGCTGTTGAAAATACCTGAGGGTGTGGTGATTGGAATCCCAGTCTGGGTCACTCTGTTTGCAGTTGGTTTAGCAGGAGCGATGTGTCTGGCCTTTTAGATAACGCGGATGAAGAGTCTTCAGTGTAACTGGTTCACTGGTGAGTGATCGGCACCTCTCACGAGTCTGACCCAAGCGGTTGAAGATATCACAAGAGACAAATTTTGGGTGTCACACTTTTAACATTATTTGGACAAGATGGACACCAGGAGAAACAATATTAGGGTATAAGTAAACTTTATAACAAAGAAAGCATGCATGATATTAATAACTGGCATTAACTCTCTCAGAAATGTTTGTAAAATTGCTCAGCTCTGCAATAGTGAGATTGCTGTATGTACCATGCATTTTACCACATTATACAGGTGAAACTTTAGGCCCAGTGTCCATTTCCTGTTCTCCCAAAGACCTAGACGCAAATACGTATGAGGTACTGTAGATCTAAGCTAAATACCAGTGAGCACAAGTTGAAGGAAGGAAACTGCCCATAATTCACATTAAGTTGGCAAAAGGGTTTTGAGCAGCTGGCGTGGGAAAATGGAGAGGTTCACTGTGCACTGCAATATTACTTGATGATGTTGGATTAAGGCACACTGTTCCAAGCTTCACTTTGCCTCGTTTGTCAGTGCTAGATGATGTTGTTTCGGTCAAGAAATTGCTCAGTTCTTTGGCAGAACATTTATTAATATGATGACCTCAAGATGATCACTAATAATGTAAATTTTAAATTGCCAATGGGTCTCAGTCTTACATCAGCAAAAACTTCCACTCAAATAAATGAAAAATCAGCAGAACTGTAGACGCGGGAAATCTGAAATATAGAGGAGAAATGCTGGAAACACTCAGCAGGGAAAGCACCATCTTTGGAGAGAGAAACAATTCAAAGTTCAAGGTAAATGTATTATCCAAGTACATATATGTCACCATATACAACCCTGAAATTCATTTTCTTGCGGGCATACTCAGTAAATCCAAGAACCATAACAGAATCAGTGAAAGACCATACCCAACAGGGCATCAAACAACCAACATGCAAAAGACAGCAAACTGTGCAAATATGAAATAAATAAGCAATAAATATTGAGAACATGAAATGAAGAGACCTTGGAAGTGAGTCCATAGGTTGTGGGAACAGTTCAGTGTTGGGGTGAGTGAAGGTATCCCCTTTGGTGCAAGAGTCAGATGGTTGAGGGGTAATAACTGCTCCTGAACCTGGTGGCAAGAGTCCTGAGGCTCATGTACCTTCTCCCTGATGACAGCAATGAGAAGAGAGCATGTCCTGGATGGCGGGGATTAATGTTTCTGGACAAAGATTCTTTGTTAGGCAAATTGAAGGGTCTTTGAACTGAAATGCCAACTCTGTTTCTCTTTCCACAAATGCAGTCTGACTTCCTGACTGCTTCTGGTATTTTCTGCTTCTATTCAGTTAACCTTTCCCTGCACTATTCATACCTCTCCTCCCTCAATACCATCCCCACCTTCCTGGATTGCAGTATGTCTGTGCATATGTACAGGATAAGCCCCACTAAATTCATGCCTTAATCATTTGTGGAGCTTATTCTTGTATCAGATTGCAAATATTTTGTGGTGTTGGCTACCATTATTAGCAGTACAAGTTCCACAATATCATCTTGTTGGAAAATGACACCAGCTCATAGCCTAGAACTATTATTTTGTCTTATTAATAAGACTTGCAATGAACTCTGAGACTGAGAAACCTCCTGTAAATGGTGATAAGGTGTATTTGATCACTGAATTGCACTTGTTTCTGTCGGTTCTTTCAATGTAACAATGTAGACCTGGCTTATTGATTTTACTTCAAGGGTTCCCTGGGCCTGATGCCATATTTAAAGTCAGTTGCAGGTATAAATGGCTGATGTGAATCTCCTGGGACGCCGTGTAGTAAAGGAAAACCAAGTGCGTGTATTAGATAGGTAATTTAATACTGCCCAATGCACAAATAGAATCGGGACAGAGGAGTGAATAAATGCTGCGAGAATACATTGAACTCAGCTCATCCTGTAATGTGATCATGTAAATGTAGCCAGGGACAATAAAAATGGGAGTGGTAGCAGAGAGAAAGTTGCATATTGGGAACTCTGTGGAAATGCAGAACAAGAGAAGGGGAGCGGAAAATTTTGATATTTTTAGTTGGGAAGATGGACATGCTCAAAGACAAATTAAGAATTTGCTCCAATTTCCTCCCACATCCCAATGATATGAAGATCAGGAGGTTAATTGGCCACTAAATTGTCCCCTGGTGCATAAAAAAATCACATTTTACCTTGTTTAATTTAACTTTGTCTTTATTTAATACAATTGTCATGCATGAAAACCATAACATGAAGCAACAAACTGACTTCTAGAGGAACTCACCAGGTCAAACAGCATCTGTGGAGGGGGAAAGGAATTGTTAATGTTTTGAGTCAAACCATAAGGTGACAAATGTCCACCACTATCGGTCTTTTACCCTGTTTGACCTGAGCACATATCTATTCCCTAGGACCCCTAATGCACCCGTGCTGATGATGTTACAGAAGCACAAACAGCTGTTGGGACAGTGGCTCTCCTGCTTTAAGCTTCTATAGTGCTCAGGGTCTGGAGACAGAGGAAAGGTCTGATTGTTTGCAATCAGCAGAGAGACTCAGAAGCTTTAAATTCCTTGGCATTACCATACCAGAGAGACCAGCACAGAAGTGTCATCACAAAGAAGAAATGGCAGTGCCTGTACTTTCTTAGAAGTTTGTGTAGGTTCGGTATTTCACCACAAATGTTGACAAGTTTGTATAGATGCATAGCGGAGAGTATCCTGTCTGGCTGCTTTGCAGGATGGACACCATTGCTAAGGAACAGAAAAGTCTACAGAAAGTAGTGGACACAGCCCAGTCCATCACAGGCAAAGCCCTCCCCACCACTGAGTACATTTACATGGAGCATTTATTACCCTACAACCATCGGGCTCCTGGACTGGTGTGGACAACTTCACTCATCACAGCCCTGAACTGATTCTACACCTACAGACTCACTTTCAACTTTTCTTTACAACTTGTTTTCTCAGTATTATTTTTATTTGCACAGTTTGTTTTCTTTTGCACCTTGGCTGTGTGTCAGTCTTTGTTTATGCATAGGTTTGTAAAATTCTATTATATTTCTTTTTCCTTGTAAATACCTGTAAGAAAATGAATCTCAAACTAGTATATAGTAACATATACATACTTCAATAATAAATTTACTTTGTCTTTGAACTTGAACATTGATCAAGGAGGTGTACCTGAGACTAGGTTGCCAAGGAACAGAAGTGGCTTATGGGAGTGAGGAAGTGCTTCAAAGGCAAACGAGATTATCAATAAGGAAAGGAGCTAAAAGGGAAGTCTTTTTTGAGGAATGGGATTGGGAAGAGGGACAGGGCTGGGAAGACAGACAGGAAATTGTTTTGGTCCTCAAGGAACTGCAGGGTCATGGACCTAGACAGATTAGAGTCATAGTGTTATACAGCATGGAAATGGACTCTTTGGCCCAACTCGTCCATGCCAATCAAATTGCTTACCTGAGCTAGTCCCACTTGTGTGCATTAATCCCCCTCAACGTTTCCTATCTGTGTACCTGTCCAAGTGTCTTTTAGATGTTGTAATTGTACCCACCTCTACCACTTAGTTCCATGTACCCACCAACCTCTGTATGGGAAAAATTGCCCCTTGGGTCCTCTTTAAATCTTTCCCTTCTCACCTTAAACCCATCTCCACTAGTTTAGGCACCCCAGCCTCAGGGGTGGGGGTAGGAGGGAAGACTGTGACCATTCATCTTAACTACATCCCTCATGATTTTCTGAACCTTTAAAAGGTTGGCCCCCTACAATCCAGGGGAAAAAAAGATGAATGGGGGTTGCTGGGATAATCCAATAGGGTTGCTCCCAGCTAGGATAATATTACTGTGTTCTCTTGGCATGCTTAAGGTTGAAGGCATTGCATAGGGAATTATGTCACACTCTGTGCTTCTGATACACAAACTATGTGCAAGGGTGACTGACTCCAGGATGCGTCAACCTAAATGCTGGGAGTGGTGTGAAATGACCCTGAATTTTTCATTAACATGGTTTACTCAGGGTAAAGTCAATATTCAGTCATGTTAAGCATAATGATGTTGTGCAAGTTCAAATTGTGAACAAAGCGGATGAGCTTAGAGTGTGGATCAGTACTTGGAGATATGATGTGGTGGCCATTACAGAGACTTAGATGGCTCAGGGACAGGAATGGTTACTTCAAGTGCCGGGTTTTAGATGTTTCAGAAAGGACAGGGAGGGAGGCAAAAGTGGTGGGGGCATGCCACTGTTGATCAGAGATAGTATCACAGCTGCAGAAAAGGTGAAGGCCATGGAGGGATTGTCTACGGAGTCTCTGTGGGTGGAGGTTAGGAACAGGAAGGGGTCAATAACTTTACTGGGTGTTTTTTATAGACCGCCCAATAGTAATAGGGATATCGAGGAGTAGATAGGGAAACAGATCCTGCAAAAGGGTAATAATAACAGAGTTGTGATGATGGGAGATTTTAATTTCCCAAATAACAGTTGGCATCTCCCTAGAGCAAGGGGTTTAGATGGGGTGGAGTTTGTTAGGTAGTGTTCAGGAAGGCTTCTTGACACAATATGTAGATAAGCCTACAGGAGAAACCATACTTGATTTGGTATTGGGAAATGAACCTGGTCAGGTGTCAGATCTCTCAGTGGGAGAGCATTTTGGAAATAGTGATCATAATTCTACCTCCTTTACAATAGCATTGGAGAGAGATAGGAACAGACAAGTTAGAAAAGCATTGAATTGAAGTAAGGGGAATTATGAGGCTATCAGGCAGGAAATTGGAAGCTTAAATTGCGAACAGATGTTCTCAGGGAAAAGTACTGAAGAAATGTGGCAAATATTCTGGGGGTATTTGTGTGGAGTTCTGCATAGGTACATTCCAATGAGACAGGGAAGTTATGTTAGGGTACAGGAACGGTGGTATACAAAGGCTGTTATAAGTTTAGTCAAGAAGAAAAGAAAAGCTTACAAAAGGTTCAGAGAGCTAGGTAATTTTAGAGATCTAGAAAATTATAAGGCTAACAGGAAGAAGCTTAAAAATGAAATTAAAGAGAGCCAGAAGGGGCCTTGGCAAGCAGGATTAAGGAAAACCTCAAGGCATTCTACAAGTATGTGAAGAGCAGGAGGATAAGACGTGAAAGAATAGGACCAATCAAGTGTGACAGTGAGAAAGTGTGTATGGAACCAGAGGAAATAGCAGAGGTACTTAATGAATACTTTACTTCAGTATTCACTATGGAAAAGGATCTTGGTGATTGTAGTGATGACTTGCAGCAGCCTGAAAAGCTTGAGCATGTAGATATTAAGAAAGAGGAGGTGCTGGAGCTTTTGGAAAGCATCAAGTTGGATAAGTCACTGGGACTGGATGAGATGAACCCCAGGCTACTGTGGGAGGCGAGGGAGGAGATTGCTGAGCCTCTGGCGATGATCTTTGAATCATTAATGGAGATGGGAGAGGTTCCGGAGGATTGGAGGGTTGCGGATGTTGTTCCTTTGTTCAAGAAAGGGAGTAGAGATAGCCCAGGAAATTATAGACCAGTGAGTCTTACTTCAATGGTTGATAGGTTGATGGAGAAGATCCTGAGAGGCAGGATTTATGAACATTTGAGAGGTATAATATGATTAGGAATAGTCAGCATGGCTTTGTCAAGGGCAGGTCATACCTTACGAGCTTGATCGAACTTTTTGAGGATGTGACTAAACACATTGATGAAGGATGAGCAGTAGATGTAGTGTGTATGGATTTCAGCAAGACATTTGATAAGATACCCAATGCAAGGCTTATTGAGAAAGTAAGGAGGCATGGGATCCAAGGGGACATTGCTTTGTGGATCCAGAACTGGCTAAGAGTGGATCCAGAACAGAAGGCAAAGAGTGGTTGTATACGGGTCATATTCCACATGGAGGTCGGTGATCAGTGGTGTGCCTCAGGGATCTGTTCTGGGACTCTTACTCTTGGTGATTTTTATAAATGACCTGGATGAGGAAGTGGAGGGATGGGTTAGTGAGTTTGCTGATGATACGAAGGTTGGAGGTGTAGTAGATAGTGTGGAGGTCTGTCAGAGGTTACAGCGGGACTTTGATAGGATGGAAAACTGGGCTGAGAAGTGGCAGATAGAGTTCAACCCAGATAAGTGTGAAGTGGTTCATTTTGGTAGGTCAAATATGATGGCAGAATATAGTATTAATGTTAAGACTCTTGGCAGTGTGGGGGATCAGAGGGATCTTGGGGTCCGAGTCCATAGGACGCTCAAAGCAGCTGCGCAGGTTGACTCTGTGGTTAAGAAGGCATACGGTGTATTGGCTTTCATTAATCGTGGAATTGAATTTAGGAGCCAAGAAGTAATGTTGCAGCCATATAGGACCCTGGTCAGACCCTACTTGGAGTACTGTGCTCATTTCTGGTCGCCTCACTACAGGAAGGATGTGGAAGCCATAGAAAGGGTGCAGAGGAGATTTACAAGGATGTTGCCTGGATTGGGGAGCATGCCTTATGAGAATAGGTTGAGTGAACTTGGCCTTTTCTCCTTGGAACGATGGAGGATGAGAGGTGACCTGATAGAGGTGTATAAGATGATGAGAGGCAGTGATTGTGTGGATAGTCAGAGGCTTTTTCCCAGGGCTGAAATGGCTAACATGAGGGGCACAGGTTTAAGATGCTTGGAAGTAGGTACAGAGGAGATGTCAGGGATAAGTTTTTTACTCAGAGAGTGGTGAGTGCATGGAATGGGCTGCCGGCAACTGTGGTGGAGGTGGAAACGATAGGGTCTTTTAAGAGGCTTTTGGATAGGTACATGGAGCTCAAAAAAATAGAGTGTTATGGGTAACCCTAGGTAATTTCTAAGGTAGGGACATGTTTGGCACAGCATTGTGGGCCGAAAGGCCTGTATTGTGCTGTAGGTTTTCTATGTTTCTGTGTTTCTACATTCCCAGGTCTTTATTCTTTGCACATCATCGCCAATCCTGATTTAATACTGTCTTTTATCACTCCCTTGGATACCCTTTATCCTTCTCTTATTCCCATCTCTCACTTTTCTTAACGTTTCTCTATTTTGAAAACTCTTCTCGGGCTTCCAGCCGGGTACAGGTATCGATTTTAACCAACGTTTCGATGACAAACTGTGCCATTTCCTTCAGGGATGAATCCTGGGCATGTCTAGTCTGGTGGTATATATACTCCCATCATCTGTCCCTCCTGATTGGTCAGTCCTGGAAGCCCAAGAAGAGGTTATTCGTTATATTGCCAGGAAAGCACTAGATCTTCAGTCTCCATTTTGTTCCATCAGTAACCATTCTTAGCCCTTTGCCTGCATATGCATCCTTCCCCTTCCCCTTCCTTGCTATTCAGTGGAAGTGATATAAATGATCAGGAGTCCATAAAAACATAAGACATAGGAGCAGAATCAGGCCATTCAGCCCATCAAGTCTTCTCTGCTATTCCATCGTGGCTGATCCCAGGTCCCACTCAACCCCATACACCTGTCTTCTCGCCATATCCTTTGATGCCCTGACCAATCAGGAGACAATCAACTTCCGCCTTTCATATACCCACAGACTTGGCCTTCACCACATCTGTGGCAGAGCATTCCACAGATGTGCTACTCTCTGGCTAAAAAAATTTCCTCCTTACCTTTGTTCTAAGAGGTTGCCCCTCAATTTTGAGGCTGTATCCTCTGGTTCTGGATACCCCCACCAGAGGAAACATCCTCTCCACATCCACCCTATCTAGCCCTTTCAACATTTGGTAGGTTTCAATGAGATCCCCCGGCATTCTTCTAAATTTCAGTGAGTACAGGTCCAAGGCTGCCAAACGCTCCTCATATGTTAACCCCTTCATTCCTGGAATCATACTCATGAACCTCCTCTGGACTCTCTCAACACATCCTATCTGAGATATGGGGCCCAAAACTTTTGACAATTCTCCAAATGTGGCCTGACTAGTGTCTTATAAATCCTCAGCATTATCTCCTTGCTTTTATATTCTATTCTCCTTGAAATAAATGTCAACATTGCATTTGCCTTCTTTGCCAAAGACTCAAACTGTGAATTAACCTTCTGGGAGTCTTGCACAAGGACTTCTAAGTCCCTCTGCACCACTAATGTTTGAACCTTCTCCCCATTTAGATAATAGTCTGCACTATTGTTCCTCTTACCAAAATGCATTATTCTGCATTTCCCAACACTGTATTCCATCCGCCACTTTTTTGCCCATTCTTCCAATTTGCCCAAGTCCTTCTGCAATCGCATTGCTTCGTCAGCACTACCTACCCCTTCACCTATCTTCATATCATCCACAAATTTTGCCACATAGCCATCAATTCCGCTATCTAAATCATGACAAACAATGTGAAAAGCAGTGGTCCCAATGCCTGAGCAACACCACTAATACCAACAGCCAACCAGAAAAATGTTCCTTTTATTCCCACTCACTGTCTCCTGCCTGTCAGACATTCCTCTATCCACGCCGGTATCTTTCCCATAACACCGTAGGATTTTATCTTGTTAAGCAGCCTCGTGTGGCACTTTATCAAAGGCCTTCTGAAAATCCAAGTAAATGACATCCACTGCCTCTCCTTTGTCCACCCTGCTTGTTCCTTCCTTGAAGAACCCTAACAGATTTGTCAGGCAAGATTTCTCTTCACAGAAACCATACTGACTTTGACTCCGAGTACCCAGAAACCTCATTCTTAATAATGGACTCCAACACTTTCCCAACCACCGAGGTGAGGCTAACTGGCCTATAATTTCCTCTCTTTTGTCTTCCTCCCTTTTTAAAGAGTGGAGTGACATTTACAATCTTCCAGTTCTCCAGGACCATGCCAGAATCAAGTGATTCCTGAAAGATCATGACCAATACATCCACGTTCTCTTTAGCAACCTCTGTCTGGACTCTGGAGTGTAGTCCATCTGGCCCAGGTGGCCCAGTCAGTGGCAAAAGCTCTTATTGTTCTGCATTTTGAAAATGGAATGTAATTTTAATGGAAGGAATTGCACTTGCCAAGCAGTTCTGTGAAACCAACTCTTTCAGAAGCTATCAAGGTTAAAGCAAATCTTTAGAAATGTCTGCGTGCTTCCAAAGACCTTGATCTGATCAGAATAAAGTTAGATGAATCTGTATCTTCAGTAGTGATGATTCTCACAGAGTCATAGTGCACAATAGAGGCCCTTTGACCCATTAAGTCCATACTGACTGCCTGGCACCCACCTACAGTATAGCCATTATTCTATGCTTATTCCTATCAACCTCCCCCATCCCAAGGTTCTACCATTCACCTACACACTAGGAGCCAATTAAGCTACTGACCCAAGTTTCTTTGAGACGTGGGAGGAAGCTGGAGCACATGGAGGGTGGGGAGGAACCTACATAGTCACAAACTCCACACAGACAGGTCTCCAGAGATCTAAGACAGCAGCCTTACGAGTTGTACTATTGTGGCACCTCAACTTGGAGAGTGGGATGTGTTAGAAGGGCAGGTGATGTAGGTCAAATTCTTAAACGGTTATTTCCCCTTGGCTAAAACTGTCCCTAAAGGCAAGGTATGTTCCTAGGTATCCAATGTGAATCAAGGGGGCAAATGATTGCTCGCTGACTTTTGCTAAGGTAAATTACTATGAAAGATTATGGAGTGACTGAAAAGATTAATAGACATAGATACCTCCTGCACATCACAATGTTGTGCCGTCCATGTAACCTACTCTAGAAACTACCTAGAATTTCCCTAGTACATAGCCCTCTGTTTTTCTAAGCTCCATGCCCCTATCTAAAAGTCTCTTAAAAGGCCCTATTGTATCCACCTCCATTATCATCACCAGCAGTGCACATTCCATGCACCCACCACTCTCTGTGTGAAAACCTACCCCTGCCATCCCCTCTGTACCTACTTCCAAGCATGTTAAAACTATGTCCCTTCGTGTTGGTCATGTAATGTTTGAAAAATTAATGTTCCTGTTGGATCTATATGAGTTTATCATTGTCGAGTCTTATTTTCTAGATTATAGGTTGCAGGGTGTTCCACAGCTACAACCTCTTCTATCATTTTGCAATAGTTTCTTCCCTTTACTGCCCCCATCCCGAGTGAAGAGTCTGTTTTGACCAAATGAATCAACAAATGACTGAATGGAATCAAATGTGCTTCGAAAGCACTGACCTATGTATTTAAACTTTTCCAGTGTTTGTTCTGGAATCAAAAACAACAAGGCCTTTAACTAAAATGACAAGAACCTTACTTTGAGAACAATACCCACATATTTAGTTTGCAAATTTTGCAAATTAATTTTAACTTCATCGGTTGGATTTGTTTTTAGCTTCTTTCATTTAGTTTGATTGCTTTTTGTTTCAAAGTTTCTCAGAATCTCAAATATTCCCACCTGTGAGTTGCTGTCTCCCAACCTTGTTAGTTAACATTCTGACCGCATAAATGTAAACTGGTATGCATGGTAATTACAAAAGCAGTACCTTTCTACAGTGTTTTTTTTGTGTCTACATCTATTGTATTCACTGCTGTTTCTTGGGCGGTTCAGCTATCCGATTATCTGATACCAGCAACTGGGATTGTGTTAACTGTTAACACAACAGAAATGTTTCCATATTGCACCTACTGCCCCAATTCTATTTGCCTGTAATAATGTCAAGCCGTTACTGTGTATGTAAATCAGGGCCAGGCTTTGTCTACTTCAGTAGGTATTAAAGAACCATTGAATAAAAGAGATCGACAGATTTTTGTTCCAGCTAATAAGTTCCCAACATTTTCCATATCACAATGGAGGGTGAAAGGTCATTTCTCATTTCCATTGAAAGACAATGGCAGTTTGGTTTACTGTTTCTCTTTCAAGTCTGATTCCATGTTGTCTTTCACTGATACACCAAAAGCATTCTGTAGAGCAGATTAGTACTTATAAAGTTTTAAAAGGCCAGTATGTGTTTCTTTAGATAATGACATTATATAAAAAAGATACAAACACAGTAGTTAAGATATGGCTCACTTTTAGTCTTTTACATCTTTCGGAATGTGGGAGGAAACCGGAGTCCTCTCTGTGACCACGTGTGTTTCCTCTGAGTGCCTCGGTTTCCTCCCACATTCCAAAGATGTACGGTTAGGGTTAGTAAGTTGTGGGTATGCTATGTGGTGCCAGAAGTGCAGGCTGCCCCCAGCACAGTCACAATCTGGACTGTATTGGCCATTGATGCAAAATGACTCATTTCACAATATGCTTCGATGTACATATGGCAAATAAATTCAATCTCTTAAAATTTGCTCTCTCTCTCTCTCTCTCTCATATCAGAATGCTGTAGAAATGTTCTTTCTCTAGTTATTCATCTGGGTCTGTGAGTATTGCTTGCCTTTGAATACCTTGCCATTTAAAAGCCTTAACAAATAAGATGAGTATGCTATTTGACTACAGGAGCTCTGCAGTTGACCCTAATCTACGTGGCCTGCATCTCTCCTCCTCCTTCATCATTTCTTCTTCTTAGGCAGTCCCTGGAGCTGAAGGATGTTTGTATCCAGTCTGTGATGGCTGAAGAGTCCTTAGTAACATGCCGGGGTAGGAGGTGCTTGATGTGGGTAGGTCGTTTGCAGGGATGTGCACTCCATTGACTATTTATATATGGCCTTTGCATGTTCCCATTGACCCAAGGTTCTCAGTGATCTCCTGAATTTAGGCATCTCCCTTCTGAACTGTAATGGGCCAAGGGTTCCCAGGAGTGAGCGAAGTTATTACAACTTTTCAAGGAGGCTTTCAGAATATTTTTGAAACTATCTTCACCTGCCATCTTGTGCTCCTCCCCCTTCCCCCACCCTCTTATTCTGGATTCTGACCCCTTCCTTTCCAGTCCTGATGAAGTGTCTCTGCCCAAAATATTGACCATTTATTTATTTCCATTGATGCTGCCTGACTTACCATTTTGTGTATATTGCTCAAGACTTCCAGGACCTGCAGAATCTCTTGTATTTATCTTTGAAGCTCTCCCCGCACCCCCCCCCCAGAAGTTATTGTCTAGTGAAGGAGCTTAGAGTAGAGTGCCTGCCTTGGGTATATTTGGGCAAGCTTGCAGATAAAGCAATTGGTTGAGCATATCCAGAGACTCGATGTTGGTTAGTGGTGGTGAGTGGGAGGGAGACAGAGAGGCTGACTGGCCTGGGAGAGCTTGTGATAGCAATATTAAGGATGACCTCCTAATTTCCCTGTATTGATTACAAATGTAGAAGCTGATAGAAGCAACTTTTATGCATTGATCCCATTTAAGTTACTACAGATGAGCCTGAGGCATGTGAAGACACACTTTGGGTTGAATCATACTCTGTGGTAGAAAATGATGTTCCTTTATCTAAAATCTTAAGCTATCCTACCATTTAATAACTTGATTGTCTGAGGTGCATTTCCTGCAGTTTTCCTTTCATGTATTAACTCTCCCTATAAAGACCAACCATTTAGAATTTTGAAGTTCTGTTGCATTCAAGGAGTGTATTGTATTACCTGAGCTACTAACATGAGTACAAGCACTTCTATATATGAAAAGTATTGTATTTTAAGTGAACCCATGCAGGTCCAGTCACCTGCTTCAAGACTATTTAAATTATCCATGTAAACTTTCCAAACGTTATTGCAAATAAGTTAATTTTAAAGCCAAACTATATTGACTCAACAAGAATGCTAATAATATGGTTTAGCCCCATAAATTACAGATTTTTAAAAAGTTAACTATTCTATGTTTGTCTTATAAGAATCTATACTATGGGAGTTTCAGTGATAGCTATAGATAAGTACAACATTTAGGATGTGATGTTAAAGCATAACGAACACCACCTAGGTCTGAGCCTGCATTCCTGGTTAATCTCAAGCAGGGCAGCAGACTGGAGAGCTGTATTTGACTGAAGAGCAGCTGGGAAAGAGACTGGTTAAAAACCCACCTATTTTCCCCATGTCTGATTACTGCCCAGTGGCTCCTACTGTATGTGAATTTTGGACAAGGAGGTTCATACCATGCATCAATGACTAAAAGCTCACCAAAATGCACAATCCAAGTTTATGTATACTCCGTAGCCATGCATATGAGGTGGGCAGAAAGAAATCATTCTCCAATGTGAGTCATTGCCATTGGGAGGGGAAATTTATTTTTGTCTTGTAGGTGGGCTGTTTAGGAATCAGAAAAGCCTTCGTACGAAACTTCAGTCAAACTATCATATAAATAAATGATCATTTTTGACATAGTGTGAAAGTTTCAACATTCCATCCTTTGTTTAACACTGGAACTGCCTTTAAAACAGATGTTGATTATAAGCATTTCTATTGTCTCTCTTGTCCTTTTTGATAAATGCGAACACTTTTGTGAAGTTAAATTAAATTGTTAAGATCAAGTGAGTAATGCCAGAATTTCCATTTACTGAGTACACTCGGACAGGATCTTCCACATGCCCCAATAGCAATCTTTACTTTTAAGGAATGAAGGAAGATAAACTTGATGTGAATCTCCTTCAGGCCATTTATCTGGGTTCAGCATTAGCTGCACTCTCTGTAAACAGGCTTCATTGTAAAACTGGCTTTTGGCTAAATGCTTAACTTTTTAACAAAAATATAACAAAGACAGACTTCCACAAACACATAGACTTTCATACAGATAGAATTGGGTTTTAAAAAAAGGAAAATAATTTACAAAGATGCAGGAATATATAATTATTGACAAATACAGATTGGGTAGAAATAGAGATAATAAAAAGTTACAGTATGTTAAGAATCCAATACGTATAGAACGTTGTTCATCCTTCGGAGTCGAAGACGACCACGACTTCTGTCAGGTGGAGGGTTTGTGACTGTGGGTCCGGAGGTGACTGGTGAGGCCAATCCGGGCCCTGAATTATATAGAATATAATTGTGGCAATAACGATATCTTTCACAACATCCCAGAGTACTTCACTGCGTGATTGACTGTCATATATTACTTTATTAAAACAGAGAGCATACGTATAAACATAACTTGCCGTAAGTTATGCTTTTTAAAGGTCCTCAGTATGGTAAGGAAGGTAACTATGACAGCCAACCACAGAACAAGATACTTTGAACAACACTTGGATATCTGACCTACTTTCTAGATGTGTCAGCTACACTCCTGGTCTTCAAATACTATAGTTATATGTTTATCTGTGTCTAGCTATGTCCTTAGTTTAACATCTTATCTGAAGATTGGTTCTGGCTCCATTTGTGCTAGGCTGCAGTATCAGCCTGGGGTATGTGCAAAAATATTAGGGTGTGCTTGAACCATTGACACCCTAATAAATACCAGAACAGTAGCTGTTATTCTGCAATCAATAAGTGATACTTGAAATTGTATGTTAGCCAATATTTTATGTTGATAACGTTTAATTTTGCTGTGCAATTGACTCCATAAACAAACTGAGCTCCTTAACCTTTCTGGTCATCTAAAGGTACCCGCAGTTTACCTGCATCTGTCAGTTGTTTATGTGTTTACTTTTAATTGGATTGAGTAAACAATCTATTCAACACACCCTTGTTTCGGATTTGGTTCAGATATTCTTTGTAGATAGGAGTACTGTACACCTTCGTGCTAACACTGAATTATTCTCTTCGTACAGTAAGGCGGTATGTTAGGTAATCACACCTACGCTGAGGTTCACGGAGAAAATAAAAAAATATAGGCGGTAAATTGGTGCAGCTCAGTGCAACATTAGGCAGAAAGCATCATCAGAGTTTCGGACCCAATAACAGCAAGTATGATCTGTATAAACCTGCGTAACTCTAGGAGAACTGTAAACTTCAAACATGGGCAAGTGGATACCGCGTTAAATACGAAAACCTCCCGTATTTAGACTCCTGATCTAGAGAGACAAGCCAAACATTAACTTAGACTAGGACCACCTTACCCCTGGTGTTTACATGGCCGGTTCCAGGTGAAGCTGGGGAGTGAGAGTAAAGAAGGGATTTAATGAAATAAAATTAAGAAATCATGGCGTTTTGATGAATACTTTCGAAAAGCCCTCGTCCTCCTTCAAATGTTTTGGTACACAAATGTTTTCAATAATAATGCAGATGGTTTTGTCAATTTGTAAAGATGAATGGAAACAGTTTGTCAATTGTATCCTTCACAAATACTGTTGGACTGTTTGTTGGGACAAAATCGCGTATTATCCCAAAACACTTTCACAGAAAACAATGGCTTGAATATATTCCTGATCAGTAGCAACTCTAACGTGTCGATGTACTTTATTTTAGTTTAACTGTGGATTTACTTATGAATACCAATTACTTGTTTATCATTCACCTATAACTCGGGAGATAGATCATTAATGTCTTTTCTGATTCCCACTCCTTGGGCAGTGAAAAATTTGTCGTTCAGTGAGGAGTTTGTAGGGGGAAAGCTGATGTTTGAGAGGGATGACATTTTTTTCACTTTCTGTCTCGCACAAGGAGGTGACCAAGCGGGAACGCGCCGGATGAGGGACTGCCTCTCTTGGTGGCGCGTCGTGCTTTATTTTTGTTCCATGGCTGTACCAGAGAGGAGAGAGTGTCTGTCTCCGGCAGTGTGCGCTAGTCCTCCGGGAACAGCCGATTTCAAACAGATCTGCAGCCGGCTAGCGGCGGGGAGATGCAGCCGGGCTTGGAATTAGCTCGCTTCGGTCTACTTTGTTGCTGCTGCTGTCTCCTTGTCCCGGTCCAGAGCTGTGGACCTGGCCGGGGTTACGGCAGGAGGAGACCGTCCAGAAAGCTCACTCCTCTTCTCTACAAACAATTCATCCCCAATGTTGCCGAGAAAACCCTGGGGGCGAGCGGCAGATCCGAGGGCAAAATCAGCCGCAGTTCCGAGAAATTCAAGGAGCTGACTCCCAACTACAACCCTGATATTATATTCAAAGACGAAGAGGACACCGGGGCTGACCGTCTCATGACACAGGTAAGGTGAATTCTGCCATTCAACCAGGGACCAGCGACTAAGAATCAAAACAGATCGGGTTTAATAAATCCTCGTTCTTGTATGTGTGTATATGTGTGTGTGTGTGTGTGTGTGTGTGTGTGTGTGTGTATGTATGTGTGTAATATATATACACACACATACATACATATTAAATTCCTTAATCACAACAAATAATTAAGCAGATTATCAAATGGGAGGCAAATCGAGAGCACCTTGAGATGGGGTTCAGATGCCGCATCCTTATCTTTTTATTCAGCCAGCGCCATTTAGAACGATACCATCGTATGTTTGTTTGTTTATTTATTTGTTTACACCCCTCATAATTTTAAAATAATTTATTTTCTTAAACGGAACGGGGCGGGGATGTCTCTCATTTCTGCTCTTAAAAATGTTGCTCTATGAAAGGCTGATTGGATTCTAAAAGAATGCTCTTATTTGTTCAGCACGGGCCATTTAGAAGCGTTCATTTGGCACTTAATTGTATGAATTATTCCGTAATTTGGAAACCCCGCATTTTAAGCAAGACAAGGAATTTCCACTAGCCCCTTCCCTGCAAGGTGCAACACTTCGCATTCCATCAGCACTGACCCTGCGCCATTCAAGGGGACTTTGCACATGACCATTTTTTGAATAATTTGCAAACAACGTATGTTTTGATTATAGCTAGAGGGTAGTACTGAAAATGTATTATTTAATGAGAGATGCAGCGGGCTTCATCTCTTCCTAAACTGGTGGCTTCTATATATAGACAATGACCATGAAGCGTAGCTTCAGTGAAGAAACAAGCCGGAGTGTGGCTTTAGACAAAACAATCACCCTGAAATATTTGCGATGCTGAGTTTGAAGGGAGAAAGAAAGCTGCTAATCTTTGCTACCGCCTCTCTTTTCCTTGCACACTACTGCAGACTCTCTCTCCCTCCCTCCCTCTCTCTCTCTCTCCCTCTCCCTCTCTCTCTCTCTCTATCACCCTTGAGCAATTAATGGGGTGACCTCTAGCCAGCCAGGACTGGCTGGTTGGAAGATGTTCAGGACTCGATACCATGGTGACTAGAGTCTGCATCCCGATGTTATGAAGACTGTCGGGATCAGACAGTCCTGCATCCCGTTGCTATGGCGATGGGGGCCGAGATGAGGGCCGCCTCAGGCCCCCTGGAGTGAGGAGTGATCATCACGTCCTCTCCATCTCTGCCTTGTATCACCGTCGTGTTCGCTGCTGTATCCCCTCCTCTTCCACCTTCACCCTTCCCCCGTCCCCGCTTTCTGTCTCCATGACCATCGATCTCACCCTAAGTCTCTCGCACTGGATGAATATTTCCAAATGCCTCGGATTCACGCATTCTGTGTTGTGGGTGGGGGCGGTGGTGGGCAGGAGTTTTAACAGCTTGCTTGTTTTCTGATAACCTTCAGCGATTCCATTCTCGAGCTTCGGTAGTGATACGAAGATGGCCAGAGCGGTCGGGGTGGGGTCACAAAGCAACCCCCAGAGGCTGGGCGAAAAGTGCCTGGATAACACCATAATAGAGGTGACACCGGCCTCTAACCAAGGCTGATACCTATAATGGGCATCGAGTTTTAAGTTATCTAACATGAAACAATTTTTAAGTAACTTATTTTGAATTTCGTCACTCGTGCTCTGTTTTTGAAATACCTAGGTCTCTACATATCAAGTCCATGCTGTTTCCAGTGTTTTTCTATTTTACAGAAGTGGTAAATATAAAGTATTTTGCAAAGCCTGGCTGGAGAATATTCTGTGCCCACCCACACAGACGCAGAATGGTTTTCCCGTGTAATTGTCAAAGGGATTTTAAACAGGGTCACCATTGTTGTTCTGAAGCATGATCTGATTAAAGATAGAGATTAAAAAAGGTTTCATTGACTGTTTAGTTCGAGTTAATAGATTATTTGCATCAGAGACCTTTGGGGGTGACGTATTCCATCACGAATAGAACACGTCCCGAAATGCTGAAAACCAAAAAAAAGGTTGGTTGGGAACCAGTTGTAGACTGAACAGAAAATTATGGATATTTAATTTGTGACGCTTTAAAACTGAACTGAATTTTTAAAAAACAACAAACGTACACATTTGTTTTCTTAATATTCTTACTTTGAACAATGTCATTTTTTGTTGTTCTTTCCCTCGCACTTATTTGTATCAGTGGAGCATCAGGCTTCATTCTTACATCATACTGAATTAGTTAATCTGCAAATTAGCCTCAGCATCTTTGGAAGAAGAAAAGTAATAGCTGGAGTTGGGAGATAACAGGTAGTGTTTTTGATTCTTTTCAACAACCAGAGTCTCTTATTATGGGATCATGGGATTTTAACAGAGGAAGCTGTGCTGATCACATAGCAGCAATTCAATCACTTAACCTCTTATACTAAGTATAGCTACTTGGGTGACCATCAAAAACATTTGGGATTGTATCCCCATATATTTGTTAACTTCATTATGGGTAAATTAATCAAATAGGAGGCAATGTGAATAAATGTTCCTTATTTTTATGGCATTCTAGGACATTTATAATATTAGATCGACAGAATACACATTCAGTTCAAATTCAATTTAGACTCAGGTTGACATGACTTCTCTCTATGGCAGTGGTTCCCCTTTCCTCAGTCAAGCCTGCACTTGGAAAATTAAGTTGAACATCTATGAAGGACTGATACTTGACATCTAGCTGATTTCAATGTGACAATCTCATTTGCTATTTCAGCAGCCTGCTGCAATCTTTTCTTGCCATCTATCTCTAAATAAGGCTAGGTGGTGGGTGTTTAACTTGTGAACTGTGGAATGATCCTCTCCACACCAATCGCAAAATTGATTGTTCCAACTCTGCAATAGATCAGAATTTGTAACACAAAACTTGACACCATAATAATGGATAGGATAGTAATTTTCTTAGTAGCATAACAAAAAATAACAATGTTTCTAATTAAACTGCCAATAAAACAGTGAAATCAAATGATCTAGTTTTAGGATCATTGCTGCTCTGACAGCCCAGTGCTACAAATCAATTCATTACACAAATGTAAAATCTTAATCAGATTTTGCCTTTACAAAAGTTTCCTCCTAGCCATGAATTAAATGCGTGTGTTGCCTGGATCAGTTAATTACCTGAATCAATATAACATGATCATTGCCTTTTAAATATTACAGTTCTACTCTACTCAGTGGTAAAATGCAAGTTCAAGCTATTTTGTATTAGAATGAACAATCACTTTTTCCTCCATGTCCCCTAGTTTTCCTTGTTGTCTAATGCCTATTCCAAAGTATAGGACATAATTCTATAGGTTCTCCTGTCCTTCACCTGGGTGACTATTAGGTTATGTCAGAGCCCTGATATATACATTGACAGACACTTTGTGATTGTGGAACCAATCCAAAGCTCACCCAGTGTCCATGTGGACCCTTAGACATCCAGAACCTTCATTGTCTCAGCACGTCTGAAACTCAGTCAAATAGCACCTCACATATTTTGTGCTAAAATTATGACCAGTTTTAAGATTTCAAAATTATAACTTTTTGCTAAGTAAATATAGATTGTGTTCATTTTCTTGAGTGCTGATAATGGGACATCGCAGGTGTACTGTCATTGGAAAATAAAAACAGCCAAAGTTAGAGATTTTATTTTTACCTGGGAAGCTGTTGTGAGCCAGATTCAGTGGCTGAAAATGAGGTGGAAGCTAATTCAACAATAGCTTTAAAAAAGGAGTCTAGTATAGGAAGAATCTGGATGGCTATGGGGAAACAGCAATGAAGTGGAGCTAATATACCTCAAAGGGCTGGTATAAGAATGATGGGCCAATGACCCTGTGCTATATAATTCTATGAATGGAAGACACGGCAGCAAACTCATCGTCTACTTCTGTTGATTGCTAAAACATGTAATATACAGGATCCAAAGAATGGAAGTGGCATTTGAACAATCTGTTCATAACAAGAAAATCATGATGGTGTGGTTCATACACTGCGAATGGGTGAAACTGAAATCTCTGCAGAATTCACCCAGATAATAAATAAGATTTGTTCAATGTATAAAGATGAACAGAAAAAGATGTGGTCTTCCCAGAAGGATATTATTTTACCTTTACTGTTTTAAAGGGCTAATGCTGGCTGAGAATTCCTTTGTCGACCCCAATGTGACTTCAATAATCAAGATGTGATTTCAAGAAAATATACAATGTAACCTTACTATTCACTTACTGGTAGAAGCCTAACCCTTTGCTATTTTAAGCTTCCTTGTAGTGCCAATTTTTTAAGTGGGTGCAACTTGTCAGAATTATTTAAATTTAAATATTGTGGAATTGCTTAAATGTCAATTTTATACAATTGCTATTGTTCCATTTTCTAACTATGAGAAGCAAAACTGGGCAGTAAATTAGGGATGTTATAATTTGTCAACTTAAAAATATGTGAGGAGAACAACAAAGAAAGCAATTGGGGGAGCTGGGTGGTGTGAAGCTTTCATATTCATTTTAAAGCTTTGAAATATTTTACTGTAGCAACTGGAAGTTGTCAAGAAAATCATAAAGCAGAGAAATGAGAAGGTCCATAGATTTAACAGTAGCACCAATTTATCTTGTGTGGCACTTGCTCTTTCTCTAGATCACCAGCATCAAGACTTCATAAACTCAACTCAAAATGCATTGAGAGATGCATACCACAGTACTTTTTTAAGATAGCTCAAAGTCTTAAACTTATATGCTTTAATACTGTGCATTATGTTCATTTTATGACAATATTCATACACACTCCATTAAGTACTGCAGTCAAATGTAACACTTACAAATGTGTCTTAATGTTTTGATAGCAAATTTAATTACATATTTTATGATTTTTCTTTTGTACCTTGCTGGATCTACAAAAATGTGACAGAAATTTTCATTAGTTTAATTTTCTTAAGAGGATAAGTGTGAAATCTAAAAACTGAAGGGCAATTTCCCAATATCCTGTAACTATTATGTCATCTACATATAGAGCCTAATTCTCTCTATAATTAAACAAATTTTACCTGTTAAATTGGGAAATCACATTTAAATTAGGCTGTCAAAATCCCAAAAAGCAATAAGCTTCTGAAGAGGGACACCCAACAGTCCATTCAGTTAAAGCTCCTTGGTCCAGAAAATCAGGCAGGGTGTAGTTCTAGCCGCTGATGGGCCAATACATTCCTATTATATCCAACTAGTATAATACCTAAAAAAAGACATTATTCTACCAAGACATTATGGCCTGATGCAACCTACCCGAGCCTCTTCATCTCTCATCTCCTTCAGACCATCCCTTTGACTTTTAGCCTCATTTTTAAACAGCTCTTTCTTGACTTGTGCAATTTCTTTTGCTAATTCTTCCTGTGTTTTTCCACATAAAAGGTGCTAGATGAGTGCAAGTTGTTCTAATGATCACTGATCTATTTTTAAGAAGCCCCAAACTATACATTAGCTTTCAAATTGTTTGTCGTGGATAGAATGTGGAAGTTGCAACCACAAGCAACGATCAGAATGAATGGTATTGAGGCTTTCAGAAGAAACCGGTTGGGCAATGAGAGGGAATAGAAAGACAGATTGAAAGGCTGAGTTGAGCTGGATGCAATAGGAGTAAACTCGTGGAGTATGGATACCAGGATAAATGCTTTGTCTCTTTCATTGCTTAAATTATGTTATTATTGTTGAAATCACATTTTTCTTCCAGTTGATTTTGGGTTTGATTTGGTGCATTTGAGAATCTTTTTACACGATTGAAACATTTTGTTCATAACCAGTTAAAATAAATCTTAACTTAAATTGTGCTGCGTACCTAAATACAGAAACGTTGCTGTTTTAATTTGTATAATTATTCAATTGCAAATCAAACTAGAATTACTTCATCAGCATATCTGAATGTATGGTATAAGTAAGCTAGTTGCAGGGAAAATTAAATTGTGGATAATCCTATTTAGCACTATGATGTGACAGAGAAAACATTTTCTTTTTTATAACTTTTTTTTTGTTTTGGTTTGTTTTAAAATCTGAAACTGCGAAGGCAAAACATGATACCAGCCATAATGCTATCTTGAGTCAGACACAAACAATCAAATGACAATGCTATATCTGTATCAGATAGTGCAACATACTTTTATAGATCTGAACAAATTGTTCCTATGCTATTGCTATTTCCATTGTGTTAAAAATGTAGAAAAGATGAAAATTCATATCTTCTACAAGAGTCATGAACAAATTTATATGATTGATAAATCTCTGTGGGGAAAAAATAACAACTCCCTTTTTAGGAATGGGCAGAGGCAAACAGCAAAAGTATCATTGGGAAAAAGAATATCCAAAAACCAAGGTGATGCCTAAAACACCATTATAACATTTCCCTTACTAACATTGCTTTTCAGAATCAGATTTCCAACTTAGTGATATTTTTGCATTGTTGCATAAACTTTAAGAACTGAGGTTGCCTAAATCCATTTAACTTTAGGTCCTTAAAGTCAGACAGAGGAAATGCACCTCTTCTAAGTTTTGAATGGATTAAACTCATAAATAAATACTATTATCCAGTACCTCTGATGCTGAGTTTTGCAGCATTGCAAATTGTTCTCAATGTGTATTGAGAACTGGGGATGTGTCTTTTTCTGCTGGGAATGCTAAACTATTGACACTTGTCCCTTCATATCCAGATTCTCAATTTACTTGCCATCCAGGCTCTGTAAAACAATCCCTATTATCACCCCTCCCTACCTTCACTTCCATGCATGATCATACAATATTCAATTGTTGTGTGGTGTATTATGCTATATGCTGCCAAATGCTGCAGTGTAATAATTACTTCTACATTCTTTTAATCACTTGAACCGCATTGTCAGGAGTTAAGGAAAGTATTACAATGTAATTTAAGTTTTGAAACAGAAATAGTCTTGTGCTGGTGGGAATGACTTCACTTTGGATTAGGAGATCTGAGTTTAATGCAAAAATAGCAAACAGGATTTGCTTAAACCATAAAGGTTTAGTGTTACCCACACAAATAACACAGGCAGAGCAAAAACGAAAAGTTTGCTACACTGCAGTTGCCAGCAAATCGTTTATAATACCCTGGGCAATGTGTGTAATTTTGCTGAAACAGGAGGTAGAGAGCTAAGCTTTGGCATTATGGCAGGAAACCACTCACAGCATCAGCAATCCAACTTCACGCATGGGACAGATCAGAGTGCTACCACAGGGCTATGTTGCTCTAGTACTTTTCTTCATTACTTATTGTGAAACACACTTCTGCAGTTGGTTGTGCATCACAATATTTGAGTACTTTAGCAGAAAAGATTATGTTGATGCCAAGAGTACAGTGTTCAAAGTGAAAACTCCAATTTGTAGTATATATTCTTTTAAACTAGATTGCCAAACTAAAACTAACTATTGGAGGCATTTATCGCAATGCATTGAAACAATGGTATGGATTGATCATAAAGCTTCCAAAAAAAGTGTTTGTGAGGATAAACCAATTCATAACTCGGCCTTCACAATTTTTCAGTTCAGAAGGAGCATAAAATGATGATTCATTTCTCTCTTTGTGCTGAATTTATGTTGGGTGGTTGACTGTACTTTTATCACATGGCTACTGTGCTGAAACAGTGAGTGTTAATACTTACTTGAACTGTGGATGATATTATAGCCAAGCTCACTTTTGTTTTTTCTCAATGGCTGTAAACATGCATTTTCCAGTCCCAGGTAGTGCACAGTTTACGGAAGAAGAATACTAATTTTTTTAAGAATTCCTTGATCCTAGTCCAGAAGTACCACTTGCCACTCCAGCTTGCCTTAGCCCACATTGGGTAGTCATCCTACAACTTTGCCAGTTTGTATGATCCAGTTCCACGTGGGGTATTTATTACACAGTGGATTCTTTTGGGATTCCTTAAGCAGCGATTGTTAAGCCAATTCTAATTCTGATGCATCTCCTGAGGCATCACTATTTCAAAGATGAGGTAAATTTATCATCTACATCTAAGCTATTTTCTCTGCATAAGGGCATTATATTATGAATTATTTATTTTCAAAGATAGCAAAATGTCTAGCAGCAGGTTCACTAAAAACAAAATAAAATTGCTGGTTGAAATGGTGGGTTAATTCTATTTCAGTCTCTTATCGTACATTTTACATTATTACTTTTAAAAAATACCTTAAATGCTCTAGATGACAATTGCAGAACTGTGTATTGTGCTGACTTTATTAAGTAGAATCTTCAACTCAAAGATGCAATTCACTCAACTCCAAAGGCTACTTTTCTTGAAGACCTTGGTCCGCAGTAAGATACATTTCCAGGGATGCCATTTATCCACTGTTACCACTCTCAAATGGTTTCATTCAAAATAGAGTATTGATTGACTTTTTTTATTACTGAGGGACACCATAAGCAAATGCAATCTTGCTTTCACTCAGCATCAACAAATGGACTCTTCCCAAATGGGGTCGGTTGAGAGTGATCAGCCATGGCAAATCTGGCTGCTTCCCTGATTACAACTCACCCATGCCTGACCAAATGCAACTCTACAATGTCTTGGCAGAGTCTGCGAACTGAAAGATTGAATTGACATGTGGCACCTTTTCCCATCTATAGTTTGCAAGCTTTTAAAACCATAAGCTGGTGATTCCCTAAACCTTTGCATTCTGATTTATCGTCTGATATCTTTTCCAACTTTATGTGGTGTTTTTGTATTATGGAGCTTGGCATACTTCTTAGTATCTCAATACAAAAGTAATGCCTTTACGTATTCAAAAAGCTGCAATTGCACTGTTGATGGAGAATCCTTCTCCACTCTTCTACCCTATTCCTCTCCTCACCATTCTCTGATGAAACATCCTTCAGCCCCAAATAAGATGCAATTGAAGCAATCTCTCCAATATTGAATGTTTCAGCTGGAATTGACTGTAATTATTTACTGATTTGTTCACTTGCCTTGAGTGGGCATTCTTTGAATAATATCGGCTGATTACAACTATCGAAAATGTGCCAGTTACCTTGGCTTCAGCCATAACTTAGTTTCCACAGTTACTCAAGAGAAAGTAGAAGGTTTGAGGAAGACACAACTGATAGCTGTCTGCCAGGTAAGGCAAAACTTATGTTATATTTGCTTTCTGCCATCCTTTTTCCACACAGTATCTCCAGTTGGCTCAACTCTCTCCCTTGACAAGCTGCCATCTAATAAGCACATTTAATTTTGCTCTCACCTTCTCATCTTGCTCAACACACTTCTCCCTTAAATTCTTGTCAGATGAACTACCTCTGTTTCATTGAGCACATTTACATGGAGCACAGCCATAAGAACTCAGCATTCATCATCAAAGACCCCCACCATCCAGGCCATGCTTCCTTCTCGCTACTACCTTCGGACAGGAGGAACAGAAGCCTTAGGTCCCGCACCGCCAGGTTCAGGAAGAGTTATCACTCTTCAACCATCAGACTTCTTCACTCATCACAACTCAGAACTGATTTTACAACCTACAGACTCACCTTCAAGGACTCTTTACAACAACACATGTTCACAGTATATTTTCCCCTCACTTATAAAATCCATATCCTTTGGTCCCAATCTCATTTCTACTGCCCCTTATATTGTAAATTTAATGTCAAATTGTTTGGCTAACATTCTGCTGTAGATGAATCCCAATTTCCTCCACTTAAACATTGGCAACACCAAAGCTTTAGCCTCTGCCACAAACTCTGTACCTTTGCTATTGATTCCATATCCATACTTGGCTGCGGTCACAGGCAGATTCAGACTAAATTTGACCTTGACCCCTGAAATTATTCTTAACTGAGACTTTGACAACATGTTCTCTGTATTATCATGACTGCATATTTCCATCCCTAATATCGTTTGCTTCTATCTTTACCTTAGCTGTCTAATGCTGAAACCATCGTGCATGCCTTTGATACCTGCATAATGTCCAGAGCAACTTGCATCAGATTCTTGGTGGCTCCTCATCTGCCAATGCATTTAAAATTCTCATTCTCTTGTTTAAGTTCCATTATGGCCTTGCCACAACTTATCATTGAAATGTATTCCTGCCCAACAACTCCATCCCACCACCCTCACCCTGCCTGCCAACTCTTTATTCCTCAACCACAAACCCTTGTGCATCCTCTTCTCCCTTTCATAAGCAGGGGGAGGTGATAGGTGAGTACGAAGTGGTAAAAGGTCGAAGTAGGAATAGAGGAAGGGTGAGGTGGAAATTTTTTTTAGCAGAAGGAGAAATTGATATTCATGCCAACAGCATGATATAAGATGTTGCTCCTCCACCCTAAGGGTGGCTCACAATTTACAACCCCTACAATTTACGCCAGGTCTCACCAATGTAGAGGAGGCCACATCGGGGTCACCAGGCACAATACAAGACCCCAAGAGATTTGCAGGTGAAGTATTGCCTCACCTGGAAGGACTGTTTATTTATTTCCATAGTTACTGCCTGAACTGCTGAGCTCCTCCAGCATCTTGTGTGTGTTGCTCTTCTCCCTTTGCTATTTGTAATTGTGTCCTTCTGTAAAATATCCCATTAGATGTTTTCCACTCCCTCAACTCCCTTAAGATCCTCCCTGAAATCTGACAAGTTGCAGCATAATCCTCCTAACATTCATTTTCATTTGGCATTGGCTTGATCACTGATCCCGATGAACATCAGGATGCTTTGGGATACAATTCTATGCATTTGTAGGGATAGAAAAGGATATTCATGCAGTTAACAGTTTAAAGAATCTTGTATTTAACAAGGAGTTAAATTTAAAGAAAACCAGCCTTTAGAAGCAATGCAAATACTTGGTGCAGTCATTACAGCCGTACACCACCATACAACACAGTAATCCAATGTGGCACTTGTCTCGTTGGAAGGTTTTAGATTGCAATAATGTTGAAAGTTGATGGATTGATGTGCTATATTTAAAAGGGATGGGTTGGCCATGGACTGTTCCATAATGCAGTGAATTCTCCATCTTATTTCGTTTGCAAATGAATGGCACAAAATAGAACAGAAATACAAAGCATCTAAAGAAGGGAAACAAAATTTTAAAGTCTTAATGTAATCTTATACCTTTTCACAATGTTCAGCATTTCACTGGTTCGAGTGTATCAATGTGTAACTTGTTCACATGAAATCCCTTTGTCTACTGTTTTACTGGAGATGATTTTTAAATGGGTTAACTCGCCCAACAGAATTGTAAACAAAGGAATGTTACTTGAATGTGTTAAGCCTTTGTGCATTATTCACAGAGAGTAATTTCAAGGTCATTGTCTATAAGAACGATAATCAAATGGATTTTAGGCACTTTTATCTCATGAATCAGATTTTAGGAGAGCAATATTCAAAGGCACTTTTGAGCACTTCCTGGCTGATGGCCTGAGTTAGCACCAGTCTCCTTCTATGTCCATTTGAGAATAACTTGTAAAGGGGACACCCGTCTTCTTGGGTATGCATGTGTGATCTCATCACATCACAGAATACTGCACATTGTTAATACTTAACATTTTGAAAAACTTACTTACAAATTAGTGTTATGAAATTAGAATTCTTTTTTATGTTAAATTCTTCAGAATGAATGAAGTAATAATTAAAGTTGTGCCTGTAATGGAAATTAAAATGCAGAAAGTAAAATGAAGCAAGTGGAGACTTAGTTCTATAATAGTTTAGCTCTAGAAATATTTATTTGAAGAGGAGATTGTTGGATGTTTTCTGGTAAACCAGAAATTGCTTTTTTTTGCAGGTGGGGGTAGGGGGATTGTTGCTTACTGCTGCTTATATGCGGCAGGGAGGGGAGACTTTGGGGTTCTTACATTTATCTGTCGTTCATTCTTTGGGGCACTTCTCTGTTTTCGTGGATGTTTTGTGAAGAAAAAGCATTTCAGGATGTACATTGTATACATTTCTCTGACATTAACTTGGACCTTTGAACCTTTGAACATGAGTTGAAGGCAGCCTCCAGTCTCAGAAATCACACAAATCTGTCCTAACTTGAATGCAAAAGCTGTTCCAGAGTAAAAAATTTTATTCAATGATTTAAGTGGAAGTAGAATTCTTTTAAAAATGATATTTTTGTTACATGTATTAAAAACCATTTATCACTTCAACAAATTTATTTATGATACTTATATTCATAATAGATCATTCCAGATGTAGGTGAACCATTTTTTTTTGCATGCCTTCTTCACCATCCTATCTGCGTTGCCACCTTAAGGGATCTTAGAACTTGTACCAAGGTATCTTGCTTCCTCAATATTCCCCTAACATTCATGATATACATCTTACTTTTATTAGAGGCACCCAAATGCATCACCTCACACTTATCAGGATTAAATTCCATCTGCCATTGCCTTGTGCAATTTACCAGTTTATCTATATTATTTTGTAACCCAGAACTACCCTCCTCACTATCAACAACACCTTCAAGGAGTACAGGTGTCAGTCAGGGATCAAGTAGGCTTTAAAGGTAGGAAGGGATGAGCCTGGGGAGGTGTTGAAAACAATGATAATTATAAAATGGTGGTAGATTCTTAATTGGAAGATAGTTAGCTCAGCAAACAGAGGACATGCTGTGAGATAAGGATGTAGGTAGCAGAGTACTGCATGAGCTCATGTTTATGGAGAGTGGAATGAGTGAGTTTAACTAGGAGAATATTGGAATTATTGTCTAGTGATAACTAGGGTTTGAGCAGCTAATGAGCTGAGCCGGGGCCCCCTCCTCATCTTGCGCAAGTTGTCACTATTCTTAAGTGAGCAGACCCACAAATGAGCTCAATCCTGTCCAGACAGGACTATGATATAGGTGCGGGTCATTGGGGCTAGGCAGAATAACAGTTTAGAATGGACCATTTGGGCCCAAGGGCCTGTTTCTGTACATGGTGCTCTATGACTCTGTAATATATATTCAGCTTTAGTCGTGAGTACACCAGAGTGAGTGTCCAGATGGAATTCATGTCAAGCAAGAGGAAAACATAAATGAAGCAAGGATCAGTCAGAGGGAGAACATGAACAATAGTCATAGATGGCCAGGGCAGGCTTTATGTTACCAGCTAAACACAATGACTCCACACTACACATCAGCTAAGAGAGATTAGCCAATAATAATGAATTTTATGAATTCCATTTTTGTATTTTATGCTTAATGACTTTGAAGTGTTTCACACAATAATTTAGTTTTGAAATATGAGCAAATGTTATTATGTCAGCAAGAAAACCAATGTTTACAAAGCATCAGAGATTGTTTCTACATTTGTAAATGTATTGGATGGCGAAAAGGCACACATCCATCCATTGAGGTAAATGTACATTTATTGTGAAATTAATTCTAGAATTAAATATTTATAGTTCTTTCTGCCTCTCAGTGTAATTACTATGGACATGTCACAGCTATTCCTTTTTCCTCTAATCAGTATTTTATGTTGTTTAAGTGTCAGAGAGTACATGGGTAAATCAGTGAAACTGAGAACAAAACGAACGAGCAATGTGAATCAGTAAAATCGTTGTCCTGTCTTCCCTAAGTGCTGCTTTTCATAGATTTTCATCTTAGAAAAGAATGTTAACTTTGCCTCTTTCTTTATGACTTTCACACTTTCATCAAAGTTCCCTCCAGTTCGGTTTGCGTCTTAAATCCACTAAATTTGCTTGATGAAAACCAACCAAATGACACAGTAGTGCACTGGTATATATCTTCATACTTCTTGAGCAGCTAATAAGCTGTTTAATTTCTCGTGACCTGTCTGCGAACAAAGCTGTACAGTGAAGAAACCAGAACCAACGATGGCTATTTGCAAACCAAGGCCTTTTTTGCCTGTGACTTTATCCCTCTTCTTAATCAGCTGAATGAAAAGCAGGATGATCTTTCTCGGGCTGGACATGGGCTGCTAAGCACTGCCTCAAACCCAACGGCCTTGGAAGCAGATTAAGGAGAAGCGCCAAGATAATGCAAAGAAAAATGAAATCAATTTCCACTGGCTTTAATGTGGACTTTCAGCATGTACTTAAAGATGGCATTTCAAATTATATGTTACCTAGTTATGTCCTTTTCTGACAGGTAAAATGGTACAAAATTTATATTTTGAATTTCGGGGCTTAACAAAAAGATCACATTAAATTTGTCGTGCAAGTCATGGTAATACAGTAAATTCAAGTGCTGTATTACCTGAATTAATCATTATGCCTAATGGTATGACTTTTACAGTTGCTTTTATTCATAGGAACCGGAAGGGTTATTCTGCCTGACCATTCAGATTACCATTCATAGGTACCATAATCTCTTTAGATACTACTCACCAACAAAAATCTATTCAAGAGAAAAATGTAGTTAGATTTTTGAGTGCCGCTTATCTTATGGAATATATTTCCTACCTTGTCTTTACTTCAAATTTCCACCATCTGCAGAAATATCGATTTCTGAATGACAGTTCCAATTGTTCCAGAATGTTGTCAGTATCTCAGACCAAGGCTCTATAAAAGTGAAGCATTGTTTTAGCTTCTTCTGAATTGTATCATTGGAATAGTTATTTTTATATGTTGGGCTTTGTAGCTTATTCAATTACAAGGAAACAGTGATTTGAGAAATGTACATATATATATATATATATATATATATATATATATAAACATGCACTCTGCTCATTTCATAGACTGTGGTGCAGAAACCAGTGGTGTTTAGTGGGAATGCAAATGGAATACATATCCTAACACTGAATGTCACAATTCACGTGGGCACGAAGTGTCAGCATTCAGTGAGTGAGGGGCACACTGAAGGAGTAACGCAGTAAAGTGTGAGAAAAGGCCAAAGGAAGTACTGATCAATGAGAAACCAGCATGTATAGGGTGAAGGCCCATCGCAGTAACTGCTCCTTGAGGTCTTCAGGCAAGCAGGCTTAGTGTTCCTGCATTCCAGCAGAGGCTTATTCAACAATGGACAATGTAGAGTAAGATTAGATTTAGTGAAGTGTTTCTCTACATAGTTATGCTGGATCAACTGGACTCTTAAAAGTCGGTAAGCCTTTCTCTGGTAGTTCAATGTCAGTGCTACTTCCCCTTTCCCCTGCCTCCAGCTTGCACAAAGCCTCCTTGTGTTGGGATTGATGCTCCTTTTTTCTTTGTTGGTTCCCAGTCTAGTTATACTTGGGCTATTTATTTTCAGTCTTCAGTTGAAGCACTTCTAATTAGTGTACATGGTCCTTTCTCTTTCTCTTTGTCAGTTAAATCAATTCTAAACTTCAATTTACATTTTTCTAAGCTCTAACTAATGAATAACTAATACTTGCTGCTTTGGCCGGTTATTCTCATTCGCACCTTTTGAGCACCTTGCGCTGGTCTGCAGGTAACACTTGTAACACTTTTGACAATGATGCAGGTTTGGCTTCTTGAGCACTCCTTATTCAGCTGATACTAGCAGAATATTTTTCCCATTTCCTTTGAATTATTCAAATGACTAACAATGTTCCATACACACTCTGAAAAGTTGTGGGGTAGGCCCCCCTATTCCTAAGAGCTGTAGGAGTCAGAAAAGAAACATGTTGATAGACCAGAGATTGAAGGCTAAACTGTGAATTAGGGGCTAATGTGAATGAGAAATCAAAGCAGAAGCAAGATAAATCATGTAATATAATAATATAAAATTCAATATAGTCCTTGACTTCCACTGATAAACATCTTCTGAAACAAAAAAGAACACAGATTATTTTGGAATCCTTTATCAAAGTCCTTTAACTGGTTTAAAGATTAATTGAATATGAGCGTTTTAATTTTGCTTGTGTAAACGCAATACAGCCAAACAATGTTTCAACTAGTTTCCAAGCTTCGGATTGATATAGACTTTTCATAGCAGGTTAATGCTTTTGAAAATATCCCAAAGCCTACAATATCCTAGTATCAGTATTAAAATTATTTGTTTCACCCAGACAGATAAAAACTTGGAAGCACTCTGACTAGACAGTTAATAGTTTAACCTTGAAGCAAAGCGTTTTGTGATATCCCTTCATTTGAAGAGCTACTCAGTTCTTATTTGTCATTATCCAGTCTACTCTACCTGCAGTCTTCACAATAAAGAGAAAGGAAATCCGATCACAAACAACAACCATGACGCCAGTTTATAAATCACAGTAAACTAGCATACCTACCGGTGAAAAGATAAGACAAAGCAACAACATTAAGCACTACTGTAGACAGAAAAGACTGCAGGTGCTGGAATCTGAAGCAACAAAAATCTACTGGAGGAACTCGGTGGGTCGAGCAGCGTCTATGGGAGGAAAGGCACAGTATCAGGGTTTATTCCTCTCCTCCCACAGACACTGCTCAGCCCACTGAGTTCCTCCAGCAGATTGTCTGTTGGTACTGATGCTCTCATTTTTCGAAGAGTGTGGGATCAGTCAATTTGCCCTGTCATTGATGCAGTCTGAGGTCTTGTCTATGAAACAACACTCTTCCCTCCTCTCAGAAGATGGTTACTCGCTGCTAATGTAGAAGCAACAAAAACCATCACTGGAACCGTATGGATTCATACTGACAGGTCTGATTAAAGTACTTCAGGGTGTCTGGTATGGAGGGGCTACTGCACAGGACCGAAAGAAGCTGCAGAAGTTGTAAATCTAGTCAGCTCCATCTTGGACATCTGGGCCTGGGCACCTCACGACTGCTCCGCAGGGGGAGGCGGCGCGTGGGGACGGGGCAAGGGGCCGACACCTCCCCCCCAGGAGAGACAGAACACAAGCCACAGCCCTAGGAGAGGGAGGCAGAAACTCCTCACCAAATACGAGCCCTCCCCAATTCTTCACCACTGACTCCTCTCAATCCTGATTCCCCTCCCCATTGAACATCCCTTTCTTGCCCCTCCAATACCCCTGCTCACACCGCCGATCCCACTAAGTCATGCAAACACACAGAGGAACGCAGATTAGTTTTATTCAGGGTGCACTCTATCAAGGCCTTTCACTATTAGAAATGTTTCAATAAAATCCCCCTCGGTCTTCGGAAATCTAATGAGTACAGACACAGAGCCATCAAACACTCTTCATATGACAAGCCATTCAATCCTGGAATCAGTTTCATGAACCTCCTTTTAACCCTCTCCAGTTTCAGCACATCCTTTCTAAGATAAGGGGCAAAACTGCTCACAATACTCCAAGTGAGGCCTAACCAGTGCTTTATAAAGTCTCAACATTACATCCATTTATATTCTAGTCTTGAAATGAATGCTAACATTGCGTTTGCCTTCCTCACCACAGACTCAACCTGCAAATTAACCTTTAGGGAATCCTGCACAAGCACCCCCAAGTCACTTTGCATCTCGGATTTTGTATTTTCTCTCCATTTTGAAAATAGTCAATCCTTTCATTTCTTCTGCCAAAGTGCATGACCATACACTTCCCAACACTGTATTCCATCTTCCACTTCTTTGCCCATTCTCCCAATCTGTCTAAATCTTTCTGTAGCTTCTCTGCTTCCTCAACACTACCTGCCCATCCACCTAAATGTGTATCATCTGTGAACTTTGCAACAAAGCCATCAATTCCATCATCCAAATCATTGACATTTCACGTAAAAAGTATTGGCCCCAACACAGACCCCTGTGGAACACTACTAGTCACTAGCAGCCAACAAGCAAAGGCTCCCTTTATTCCCACTCTTTGCCTCCTGCCAATCAGCCACTGCTTTATCCATGCTAGAATATTTCCTGTAATATCATGGGCTGATAGTTTGTTAAGCAGCTTCATGTGTGGCACCTTGTCAAAGGTCTTCTGAAAATCCAAGTACACAACAGCAACCGATTCTCCTTTGTCTATCCTGTGTGTTATTTCTTCAAAGAATTCGAACAGATTTGTCAGCAAGGTTTTCCTTTGAGGAAACCATGCTGACTACGGCCTATTTTATCATGAGCCTCTAAGTACCTGAGACCTCATCCTTAATAATTGACTCCAACATCTTCCCACTAACTGGCCTATAGTTTCCTTTCTTCTGCCTCTCTTCCTTCTTGAAGAGTGAAGCGACATTTGCAATTTTCTATTCTTACTGAACCTCTCCAGAATCTAGTGATTCTTGAAAGATCATTACAAATGCCTTCACACTCTCTTCAGCCACTTTTTCAGAACCCTGGGGTGTACACCATTTGGTCCAGGTGACTTATCTACCTTCAGACCTTTCAGTTTCCCAGGAACCTTCTCTTGAGTTAGGATAACTTCACACTCTTCCACCATACTGTTAGTGTCTTTCACAGTGAAGACTGATGCAAAATACTTATTCAGTTCATCCACCCTTTCCTTGTCCCCAATTACTACCTCTCCAGCATTGTTTTCCAATGGTTCAATATCTACTCTTTCCTCTCTTTTACACTTAATGTATCTGAAGTAACTTTTGGTATCTCCTTTAATATTATTGGCTAGCTTACTTTCGTATTCCATCATTACCTTCTGAATGACCTTTTTAGTTGTCTTCTGTGGGTTTTTAAAAGCTTCCCAGTCTTCTAACTTCTCACTAATTTTTCATCTATTATATGTCCTCTCTTTGGGTTTTATGTTGGCTTTGACTTCTCTTATTAGCCACAGTTGTGTCATCTTTTCTTTGGAATAATTCTTCCTCTTTGGGATGTATATATTCTGTGCCATCCAAATTGCTTCCAGAAATTCCAGCCATTGCTGCTTTGCCATCATCCCTGCCAGTGTTCTTTTCCAATCAATTCTTGCCAACTCCTCTCTCGTGTCTCTGTAATTCCCTTTACTCCACTGTAATACTGATGCAGCAGACTTTAGCTTTTCCTTTTCAAATTTCAGGGTGAATTTGATCATATTATAATCACTTGCCCTGAAGGGTTCTTTTTCCTTAAGCTCTCGAATCAATTCTGGTTCATTGCAGAACACCCAATCCAGAATTGCTGATCCTCTCGTGTGCTCAACCATGAGCCTCTCCAAAAAGCCATCTCATGGACACTCTAGAAATTCCCCCTCCTGGAATCCAGTACCAACCTGATTTTACCAACCTACCTTCATATTGAAGTCCACCATGACTAGTATAACATTTCCCTTTTGGCATGCATTTTCTATCTCCCGTTGTAATTTGTAGGCCATTTCTTTATTTCTGCTTGGGGGTCTGTTTACAACTCCTGTCAGGGTCTTTTTACCTTTGCAGTTCCTTAGCTCTATCCACAATGATTCAACACCTTCTGACCCTATGCCCTCCCTTTCTAATGATTTAATTTCATTTTTTACCAACAGAGCAAAGCCACCATCTCTGCCTTCCTTCTTGTCCTTTCAATACAATGTGTACCCTTGGACATTAAGCTCCAAGCTATCTTTCAGCCATGATTCAGTGATGCCGACAACATCATACCCGCCAATCTACAACTGTGCTGCAAGTTCATTGGCCTTATTCTGTATATTGTGCACATTTAGAGACAATACCTACAGTCCTGTATTCACCCTTTTCAATTTTGTCCGCCTTTTATGTTGCAACTCATCATGCTGACTGTAAGTTTGCGCTATCATCAGCCTCTCCTCAGTACATGTTGCCTCTGTTTGTAAACCAGCTACCTCATCTTCAGCACTATCATCTGCCTTTCCTACGATACTTCTTGCATTGAAATATAGGCAGCTCAGGACACTAGTCACACCACACTCAACCTGGGTGCAAGCTGTCCCTTCTGCTCAGGTCCCACCATCCCTAGAATAGAGCTCAATGATCCAAAAATCTGGAGCTCTCCCTCCTCCACTAATTCATTTGCCATGTACTAAACTGTATAATCTTCCTAGTTCTGACTAGCAAGTGGCATGGGTAGCAACCCTGAGATCGCAACCCTGGAAGTCCTGCCCTTTAACTTAGCACCTAACTCACTGAACTCTTTATGCAGAACCTCGTCACTTGTCCTACCCGTGTCATTGGCACCTACGTGGAACATGACTTCCACTTAAGAATGCTGAGGACTCAGTCTGAGATATCCTAGACCCTGGCACTCAGTAGGCAATGTACCATCTGGGAACCTCATCTCCTTCTCGCCACAGAACCTCCTGTCCGTTCCCCTAACTAATGCTTCTCCTAACACCACAGTGTGCCTCTTCTGCTCCCTTCCTTTCTGAGTCACAGAGGCAGACTCAGTGCCAGAGACCCACCCACTGTGACTTTCCTCTGCTAGGTCCTCCACTATCCCAACAGTATCCAAAGTGATACATATATCACTTGCCTCTCTGTATGTTCTGTCTATCACCCCCTCGCCTCCTAAATGATCCAGGGTTCATTCAGTTCCAGCTCCAACTCCTTAATGCGGATTGTTAGAAGCTGCAGCTGGATACACTTCTCATAGTTGTGGTTGTTAGGGACACTGGAGGTCTCCCTGCCTTCCCACATCCCACAAGAGGAGCATTTCACTATCCTGCCTGGCATCTCTACTGTCCTAGATGAGCAGATATAAAGAAGAGAAGGAAAATAACTTGAACTTTTCTTTCTTTTGCTTTCTCTGAATGAAGCCTCTCTTCACTGAAGCCTCGTTGAGCTAAAGCCTCAAGATCACTGCTCTATGTCCACTCAGATGATGGCTGCTGTGTTTGCCCCACCTTCCTTTAATTTGCTCTTACAAGTCAATCCCATATGCCAATTAGTCACTGATCAAAGCTCTTTTTCACTGCCACAATCCACTGCTGCCTTTTATCCTTGAGAAATGTACCTCATTTCTCTCCATACCCATCCTCTCCAAACTTCCGGTGTCCACTTTGGCCACTGGCCAAAGCTCTTTTTTCATTATTACTCACCAATTATCTAGTCATATTTTTACAAGAAGTCAAGGACAGTCTAACATTCATAGGTTATTCTGATAATTATACTTCCTCACAGTCTGAAAAACTGCACCAGACCGTGTAACAATTATGCTCAAATGTAAGTTTTCTTTTGAACTTTTGAGTGTTATTCTTACATTTAAGTTGCAAAATTGGTCCTTACACATTTGAGTCAAACTCTTCAGTAGGGTATCAAAGCCAAATTAAGCACAGTTTTGACCTAACAAAGGTAACGTCTTGTGTGAGGAGGATGAATGGCTATAACCAGGTGTTGTTAATGGCTTTACATTTTCTTGCTTGTTACAACTTTGGTGAGCTTACATTTGAAAGACTCAGTGAAGTGTAATGTGTGGTAGTGCATTTCCAGCTAACGTTTCAGCAGTAAGATAAGTCTGATGGATGGGTGGCTTTATACAATTAGTCATTTAAGTGAGTACTGACAATTTATTTACCCAACTGGGAGATTCATGTTTCCCAAGAAGTTTGCCTCATCTTTCACTATGTTGAGAAGATACATCTGGTCTACAATGAAAATATTGTACATTATCCCTTGAGCTACATATTCATCTGCATTTTATAGGGTTGGATAAAAGGGGGAGTGGTTGTGTTTGTTAGTATAGGTCATACTTGACAGTATGGGTCATAACTGACACCAGGAATCTTGTGTGAGAAGGGCACTCATGTGGAAATTGGCAGTAGTGTTATTAACTGTATGCTGCTGACAACAATTATCCTTTCAGTAGAGTAGTCCAGAAGATCTCGGCAGATCTGACTGGATGAGAACATCAACCCCAATCTTTTCAATCCAGCTAACTTTATTAATGTTTATTTCAAATTTTATCAGGAAGTAATATTTTTATCTGCTTTGAATATTTACAACTCAGTAGAAGAAAATTACTGAAAGGATTTAACAACAGAAAATATTAATTAATTATCAGTGTTCCTCGCAGATTTTTTTCAGCTCAGATTGTAATATTGTAATAGCTTGTGTCAGGAGAAAAATAATACATCATGATAAAAGCTTTACAGTATTAAGATGTATAATCAACTTTTTATTCAGCGAAGCTTTTGTTGCACATACAATTTGCAGGCCAGTGTAATCTGGATGCAAACTAACTCACCAACTGAGCTGTTAAAGTAGCACAAAAAAGACCTGTCATTTAGAATACGTGAAAGCACAACCTGTATTGACTTCTGTTAGCCATGGAAGATGGTGACCAAACACTATATTTGTCTGTAAATGGCAAACAGCAATTGTTCCTTTTGTTGCTTTTTCAATGAATCAGCTGGTTTTGGCAGCAAGGAGCTGAGCCAGACATTTAATCACAAATATATGGATTCCACACCCATCCTTTTAACCTAGTCCTTCCTTTGGCTGTCATTTAAATGACTGAGATCTCCCTTTTTTCTGGATTCAAACACAGCAACAAATTTATGTATAAAAATTGTTACATTTTCAGGAATGTCCTCAACTTTGTATTGGTGAAAGTGAAAGCATTCTAAGTTTGATTAGTGCTTTAATTTCCAGGAGCTGAAAGGGACAGGTTCCAAGGGCAATGATCACGGATGCAGAAAGACCTTTGAAATAACTCATTATTTTCCACCAGGTGCTATTTGCATTCCCAGATTATATTCAAACAAATTACATTAAGGAATGTACTATATTGCACAGAGAAAGAGATTTAGCATATACTTTGGATAAAGTAGTATTGCTTCTAAATATCTATGATGTAGGCTTTTAGCAATGTGTTTAAAAACACTGTTAGCATTTCATTTTGGATGGTTTATATATAAAAGAATATTAAATTGTTACCAACTTCATTTGGATATTCTGTTCTGAAAAAAAAAGATAATGACCGATGGATGTAAGGTTTTTCATTGAAAGCAAATAGGACTTGTTGTTGCCTAGGAAGAACCAAACTACTGCTAGTTTGAGACCTTGGGAGAATGGAGTTTCTAACTGCGTAAAACTATCTGGAACAATTTTAGTCCTTTCCACAGCAATGACTTTAACCCATGTACTGGCTAGTTTAATTCTGAAATAAAGAGTAGCATCAGAATTCATTCATTTCTTATTTTCCTCATATCATTATTGACAAAAGTAGAGCTATCTAAAAGGCACATTAAGTAGTCTGACGTTGTAAAATCCAGTAATGAAGACTGTTTGTACACTTTGCAAACTTGCTCCCCAAGTTTGGAAATTGGGCTAAGTCGATGACCTGGGAATGATGAGCAGGAAAAAGACTGGGAGTGTGGAAGGAAATGGGCCAATTGATGGACACAAGAGTTAACGGATGGGGTGTGGGATTGGTAGTTGGAAGGGTTATTGAATGGGTTTCAGATTTGTGGATGGCGATACTTCGGGGTTGTTCTGGATGTTGAGGGTGGTGGTGGTGTGAAGCAAGAGGTTCAAAGGTGAGTTGGAAGAGCGCATGCCTTAAAGGGACTTACCGAAGTCAGGTTCTCGGTGTTTTTGCAGGTCCCCTTTAAGTCATAGTGAAGCAATGTTCACGCGCTATGAAGGCCTGCTTCAGTCTAATTGGCATTAAGACAGTAGAGAGGACAGTTGTGCTTTTCCACGCAATGTCCCATAAAATGTATGGAAAGAAAATAACGGACTTCATGCATCTCATTTTATTTTGTATTGAACTTGGATTATGGAGTGAACAAAAGTATGTCACCATCCAATTCAAACGAACAAGTGAGGAAATTAACTTCATATTGCAGAATCCACTGTTAGTCTTGCTTAATTTATTAACAGTTCATTGACAATTCTAGTGGCCTTAATGAAGGAAGATTCCATATGCAGGTTGTACTAAATTTTCTCATGGTCCATTGTTAATTGATTTTTCACAATATCATTAACCCACAGCAGTGGGGGGGGGGGTGGAGTTGTTTAAACTGGAGTTGCAGGGGGATGGGAACCAGAGCATCAGAACAGATAGTGGTGTGGTTGGAGAGAAGGATGTTGTTAAATCTATATACAAAGTCAGCAAGCAAAAGGTCAAGCATTGCGGGACTAATATTCTGAGCTGCATATACTTTAATGCAAGGAGTATCATAGGGCACGAATTGACTCATGGAATTATGATATTGCAGCCATTAGTGAGATTTGGTTGCAGGAGGGGCAGGACTGCCAGCTCAGTGTTCCAGGATTCTGTGGTTTTCGATGTGATAGGGTGGGAGGGGTTAAAGGGGGCGGGGTGGCATGACTAGTCAGGGAAAATGTCCCGGCAGTGCTCAGTCAGGATAGACTGGAGAACTCAACTAGTGAGGCTTTATGGGTGGAACTGAGTAATAAGAAAGGTATGAACACATTAATGGGGTTATATTATAGACCACCTTAGTCTGCAGGATTTAGGGGAACAAGTTTGTAGAGAGATTGCTAACTGTTGCAAGAAACATCAGGTTGTTATAGTAGGTGATTTTAACATTCCATATTTGACTGGGACTCCCATACTGTAAAAGGACTAGATGGGGTAGAGTTTGTAAATTATGTTCAGGAAGGTTTCCTTCATCAGTATGTAGAAGTCCCAACTTGAGAATGTGCAGTACTGGATCTCGTATTAGGGAATGAGACAGGGCAGGTGACAGAAGTTTGTGTAGGGGAACACTTTGCATTTAGTGATCATAATGCCATTACTTTCATGGTAATTATGGAAAAGGATAGATCTGGTCCATGGGTTGAGATTCTAAATTGGAAAAGGCCAATTATGATGCTGTCAGAAAATACTTGGCAAGTGTGGATTGGGACAGATTGTTTTCTGGCAAAGGTGTACTTAGGTAAGTGGGGGTTCTTCAAAAACGAAATTTTGAAAGGAGAAAGTTTGTTTGTTCCTGTCAGAATAAAAGGTAAAGATAACTCATTTAAGTAACCAAGGTTTTCAACAGATCTTGAGGCCCTGGTTGAAAAAGAAAGAGGTGTAAAGCAGGTATTGGCAGGTAGGAACAAGCAAGGTACTTGAGGAGTAGAAGAAATGCAAGAGAACACTTTAAAAAATCAAGAGGGCGAAAAGGAGGCATGAGGTTGCCCTAGCAGGCAAGGTGAAGGAGATTCCTAAGGGATTCTATGGGTATATTAAGAGCAAAAGGATTGCAAGGGACAAAGTTGATCCTCTGGAAGATCAGAATAGTAATCCATGCATGAAGCCAAAAGAGATGGGGAAGATATTAAATGGATTTTGTGCATCTGTATTTACTCAGGAAATGGACACAGAGTCTATAGAAGTGAGGCCATGGACCCTAAACAGATTACAGAGGAGGAGGTGTTTGAGGTAAATTCAGGTGGATAAGTCCCCAGGATCTGACAAGATGTTCCCTTGGATCTTGTGGAACGCTGGTCAGAAATTGCAGGGGCCTTGGCAAAGATATTTAAAACATTCTTAGCCATGGGTGAGATGCCAGAGGATTGAAGGATAACTAATGTCGTTCTGTTGTTTAAGACAGGCTCTAAACATAAACCAGGAAATTACTGGCCAGTGAGCCTGCCATCAGTAGTGGGAAAGTTATTGGAAGGTATTCTTACGGACAGGATATATAAGTATTTGGATAGACATGGACTGATTATGGATAGTCAACATGGCTTTGTGTATGGTAGGTTGTGTCTAACCAATCATATAGAATTTTTTGAAGAAGTTACCAGAAAAGTTGATGAAGGCAAGGCAGTGGATGTTGTCCACATAGACTTTGACAAAGTCCCACATGGGAAGTTGGTCAAGAAGGTTCAGTCACTTGGAATTCAGGATAAATTGGATTAGACATTGGCTGTGTGGGAGAAGCCAGAGAGTGGCAGTAGAGAGTTGCCACTCTGAGTGGAGGCCTGTGACTAGTGGTGTGCCACAGAGATCAGTGCTGGGTCCATTGTTATTTGCCATCTATACCAATGATCTGGATGATAATGTGACATATTGGATCAGCAAATTTGCTGATGATACAAAGATTGGAGGTGTAGTGGACAGTGAAGAAGACCATTAGAGCTTGCAGCTGGATCTGCACCAGCTGGTAAAATGGGCTGAAAAATGGCTGGTGGAATTTAATGCAGTCAAGTGTGAGGTGTTGCACTTTGGGAGGAGTGTAGGTCTTACATGATGAGCGGTAGAACAGAGGTATCTAGAAATACAGGTCTATAATTCCTTGAAAGTGGCATCACAGGTAGACAGGGTCATAAAGGAAGCTTTTGGCACATTGGCCTTCATAAATCAATGTATAAGAGTACAGGAGTTGGGATGCTATGTTGAAATTGCATAAGATGTGTGTGAGGCCTAATTTGGAGTATTGTGTGCAGTCTTGGTCACCTACCTACAGGAAAGATGTCAATAATAGTGAAAGAGTGCAAGAAAATTTATGAGGATGTTGCTGGGCCTTGAGGCCCTGAGTTATAGGGAAATGTTGAATAGCTTAGGACTTTATTCCCAGGAGTGTAAGAGAATGATGGGAAATTTGATAGCTATACAAAATTATGAGGGGTATAGATAGCTTAAATGCAAGCAGGCTTTTTCCACCGAGTTTGGGTGAGACTAGAACTAAAGGCCATAGGTTAAGGTTGACACAGGGTCGATTTCAACACCGAAGAGAAATTTGGATTGGTGGATGGGAGGGGTATGGTCGAGGTGTGGGTTGATGGGAGTAGACAGATTAATGCTTTGGCACAGACTAGATGGGCCAAAGGGCCTATTTCTGTGCTGTTGTGTTCTATGACTCTATGTGTCTATCAGATGAGATGAGCAATTAATATTGCATGTAATATTAAATGTACAGTACATCATCTCCCACAGCCCATCCTTGACCTTAACCCCTCTACCAGTTCTAAACTCCAAAAAGCTATGACCGCAATCCTGCTACAAGTTTGATATGTGAACTTGTTATTGTCAAATATTCAATTACCTATAACTACCTTCATGAAAATCCAATGACAAATGTAATCTCAAAGCTTAACTGAATAATATTACTACTGTCTTGACAGCTGCTGCATTTCTGCATGTAGCCCATTCATTGATCCCTTTTATAATGTGCTTTTGAAATTATTTTTTGCTCCCCACCTCAGTCAAATTTATGGTTAATTAAGGATAGGTCCTCAGCTGAATAAATTAGGTAATTATCATAAATGAATAATCCTCATAATGATATTATATAGTTGATGAATCAGCCATAACAATTCACTTCAATACTTGCATTTTTCATTGGCAGTTAGAATTGTTGTTGGGCTTCAGTTGAAAGGCAGTTAACCTGATGGGTTGCAGCAGACAGCAAAAATCTCAAGCCAAGTTGAAGGTTTAGCTGAGAACTGCACAACGTACAAAGAAAAATGTACATATCAAGATGTTTAAAAGTTCTGAACTGGCATTTTAGTTTTTTCTCCTTACATTGTTGGAAATATATTAGTCATTATCTTATTATTATCTTTTAAGGAGATCAAGTGTAAGCAGACATGATGACCAGAAGAGTCAACTTAGCTGTTTGTTGCTGAATATTTTCTAAGTATGCAAAATGCATTTTAGGGGAAGCTGGAAAGTAAATGAAGTTTAATTAAAAAAGATTATATACCTTCTGGTTTAAGATGATGCTACTGAAGACATGCAACAGCTTACTGGTAGTTCGAAAGCAAAGGAATTTGATTACAGTAAAACCATTATTAATAAATTTTTTTAAGTAAATTGTGGTAAACTGTCACCACAAACAATGAAGAAGCGGGCGAAGGCAAAGCAAATCGTGGGACGTGCCCTGCTGGTGTGCTGCAAAATCAATGCACTTGGAATAGGAGTTGTGCTGGTTGAAGTGAATGATTTAGAGGGGAGAAGAGGTGTCCTGATGCCCATCCAACTAACCCAGGTATGAGGGTGGATCGCTCTAAATGCTAAGACAAATTGAAGAGGTTGAGAACGGCTTCTTCAGCAGCGAAATCCAGGTCCAAAGCAAATCGATGGGTGGCGGGTCCTAATGCGAAGTACAATCCGCTGCTTGGACAATCTAAATATTTGCCCATATAGACCGGAAAGGCAAGGTGTGGAGAGTCAGACGTAGTTGGATCGCTCTGGGCACCAAGCTGATTTGGAAACGTTGAGAACGGCTCCTTTGGCTGTGAAATCTAGGCCTACAGCGATTCGCGGTGCCAAATCCTAGTGCAAGGTTCAGCCAGTTTAAATGGTGTCATAGATAGTCTGGGGGTTTCTCTCTCTGCAATGCTGAGGCTGTGAGACTGCCCCTGGCTGCTGCGAACTTTGATTGAAGGATACTTTTGATACTTCCTTTGTTCTTCAAAATAATACCATGGGTTTTTTTTCGTAATCTGTCTGAGTGGACAGTCTGAACATTCCATCCAAGAAATACCAGTCCAAGAGTGTGGCCCTGCTTTCTTCTATACTGGAGCATCATCCTGGATTTTCACGTTCAAGCCTATGAAGTAGGATGTGAACCCATAACTTTCTGACTCAGATGGCGAAAGAGCAGTCCATTGAGCTGTGGCTCACTAAAATCATGACAGATTGGAATAAGAAAAGCTAATGGAGAGAGTATGGCAGAATTAGGCAGAGAGGAAACTTAAAGCGGTACCAGAATTGGCCAATTGCACTGAATGACTTATTAGTCTTAGCGTCGAAAGATAAAACAGAAATCTAGATTAGCTTAGTCATGTGTACATCGAAACATACAGTGGAATGCGTTGTTTGCCTCAAGTCAAATCAGCAAAGATTGATTAGTGTAAATGGGTGGTCCTGGAATTTAATGTCTGTGCGAGCAGAAGGCACGAGAGCCAGTGACTGCCTGGGTCAGTGAGTCTGGAGTTCAGGGTACCATCATTGGCAAGTCCAGGGGTTGATACTGAAGGTCAAAGACCATTTGTTCTGAGAGTCTGGAAATTGAGGTCCGATGGCCGAAGCCCTGGGTCTCCCCTGTGAGTCCACTGGAGAAGTTGGAGGTTTCATGTCTGCGAATCCGTAAGTCCATTGGAGGCTGTTGGCTCGGAGGTGGCCTGTCCTGTGGTTGGAGGCCTGTCTGTGTGGGTGGGAGGAAGAAAGAGGGGCTTGTTTTGCTGTTGTTGTTGCTTGTGTTGTTCTGCTAAACGTTGTGGGCATGCTGTGTTGGCTGCCCCCAGCACATCCTCAGGTTGTTTTGGTAAGGCAAATAATACATTTCACTGTATGTTTTAATGTATATGTGATAAATAAATGAATTTAAAGTATGAAACCTGAAGTTATATTTATTTAGAAAGGCAGGGGCTGATTAAGATAAGTCAGCATGGTTTTGTGCAAAGAATAACGTGTCACAAATCTGATTGTTTTTTAGGGAGATAACCAAGGATATTGAAGAAGGCAAGTTAATAGATGGACTTTAGTGAGGTTTTAACAAGGTCCTGCATGGTAGCCCGTCCAAAGGGTTGAGGAACATGGGGTGTTGGAAAACAGAATACAAAATTGGCTGGGTGATAGGAAGCAGAATGTGGTGGTGGATGGGTGTTTTTCTAACTGGAAATCTGTGACAAATGGTGTACCACAGAGATGATGTAGGGAATATGTTAGTAAGTTTGCAGATGGCACAAAAATTGGTGCAATCGTAGATTGTGAAGGTTGTTTAAAGATACTTTGGGACGGAGATCAGCTGGAAGGTTGGATGGAACGATGGCAGATAAAATTTAATCGAGATGAGCATGAGTACTATAATTACAGTGAATTCTGGTTGATTAGATCGTTGGTTAATTGGGACAGCTGCTTATTCTTACATAAAAACAAAAACTATAATTGGGGCAGAAGACTGTTGCCGAACAGTTACTAACTAGCATCAGTCGCGTGCACTTGATTAGCCATTAGATATGACACCATGCTTAGAGCAAACAATTTTTAAATAGCGCCTGTTGCATGTTTGTGTTCAAAAACCAAGGATTTTTGTTACTAATAGTTGGCATGTAATAAATAGTAATACAATTCAGCACTATTTTCCACACTGCGGTTTCAAGCTTTCTAGCTTGGAGATGTCAGAAATGGCTAGATATGAAAATTAAATAATTTCACTACTTCAACAAGTTAGAAGCTATGTAAATTTGAAGGAATCAACAATCATCTTGAAAGTTATAATGAAAAAGAAGATTTGGGCGATGCAATCATCGAAAGCATTGTTTGAAGGCAGTCCATTACCTGCACTAGGTGTCTGCACTGATTTCATTCGTTACAGTCAATCAAAAGAACATGGCAGTGTACACTGGATGAATTCCTCCATTGATAACTATTAGGAACTGATACAGTTTTATAGTACTATAAAGGTATTGGTAGTGTTCTAATTTGTTTTGTATTTTATTCAAGTACATAAATTGTTACTCCATTAAATGATAGTTTGTCTTTTTTTATACCATTTTAACTATTCCATGAAACTTTGGCTAATTGGGGCAGCTGCTTTATTGGGACAAAATGTGCCGGTCCTGTTGTTCTCCAATTAACTGGAATCTATTGTATATATTGCAGTTGTAAAAAACATTGGTTAGACCACGCTTAGAGTATTGTGTACAGTTCTGGTCATCACACTAACAGAAGGACATGTTAGCAACAGAAATGGTTTCACCAGAGTGTTGCCAGGAATGGAGGGCTGTAGTTTTAAGGAGAGATTAGATACTGCTATCCAATAGTTAGTGTAGCCTGCTTTTGTGTTGTAAATTTCTGACAGCTCCACTGTTGTCCAAAACAGTGCCACAGGACCATTAACATTACCAAAGAGAGTAACACATTAACAGACCGACAAATTAGACCATTGTAGCTTCCACTCCACAAGATGTGCTTCATCTCTATCAAATGAATCCTCTGATTGTCCCATCCTTCAGGGAGAATGACTTGGTTTCACTTAATACTGCCAGCAACCTGAATGACTTATAGGGTAGTTGGACAGTGAAAAGTAGCACCTACAGTGGTGCCGTGGTCCCTTCACAATGCAGCAGACGTTTTAGTGGTCGAGTTTTTAGAGTGGGCTTCCAATGTACAATCTTTTGAATTCAAAGGCAATGGTAATATCAATTGACCTGCAACTGACTGAAGTTCTCATGGAGTCATCTTCTGAATATTGATCCACAAAAAAGCCCAGAATTTATGAGAGTCCTAATGTCAACATTTCCCAAAGAGCAGTTTAATTGAAGCTTCAGAGTGCCAACCAACCAAGACTTATCTAATTAGTTGATTCAAATCCTACATAAACCACTTTTAAAATCTCCAGTTTAACTTCTTCAAGTACCTTGAAATCAGTCCAAATGTAACTGAAGGAATCTGTTGTAATCTAGCAGTTTTCTAAAGGCTTCCTGTTACAATACGGAAACAAAAACACTGGACATTAACAAGCATCTGCTGCAGTCTTCATAAAGACATATTATTAGACCATAAGGCCATAGTTCATAGGAGAAGAATGGGGCCATTTGGCCCATCAAGTTTGCTCTGCCATTTCATCATGGCAGATCCATTTTCCTTTCACCCCCATTTTCCTGCTTTCTCCCCGTATCCCTTCATGCCCTAACTAATCAAGGATCTATCAATCTCTGCCTTAAATTTATATAAAGACTTGGCCTCCACTGCTGCTTGTGGCAACGAATTCCACAGATTCATCACTATCTGCCTAAAGAAATTCTTCTTCATCTCTGTTCTAAAAGGACAGCCCTCTATTCTGAGGCTGTGTCCTTTGGTCTGACACTCCCCCACCATAGGAAACATCCTCTCAACACCCACTCTATCAAGGCCTTTCAACATTCTTCTGAATTCCAGTGAGTATGGAAAACTAGTAAGTGTATGGTGGAGTGCAAGGCCAAGACTTTTCTTTTTTATTCATTTCCCTCCCCCACTCCACTTGTAGCAGATTTGCATCCTTCCATCTTAGCATTTCTTAGCTGCTAAGATGGCCTACTCCAAAGCCTCAGCCAGCACTCAAGCTAATGCAACTTGCTTTCCTCACTTTCCCTTTGGAAAATTGATTCATCTTCCATCCTTCTTCAGGGAGAGTGCAGGAACTTCCCTTAACAACTCATAGATTAACAAAATTCAGAGGAACCTGACAGGATAGGTGAGCCTGTTTACCCTGCTAAGTCGCCTGGGAATAGGGAAAAAGAAATTGAGGGTCTGGACCTTGGCTAGGTGGTGTCCAGTGCAATACCAAGAGTGGTGGGGTAGGTGGAGTTCTGTGTCATGTGGGAGTGGGAACAGAGGTGAAAATGATTGAGCCTTTAGGTATTGTGGTGTGGAGGCCAAGCTGCCCTAGGAGTTCTGAACAATGGTCACTCCTGGGACAGCAAGCTGAGTTCACCCTGAATTCCCTAAAAGGACTGTTGCATGAGGAATAACAGGTCTAGTGTGCAACTGATGCAGAAATCGCATGTGGTATATAAAGGGAACATTCATTGTTACAGTTCATTCTGGTCAAAAATGCATTTTTCAGTTAATGCTGAAAAACCATTATTGAATTGAATTCTTGTAAATTGTTTAATCAAGTCTGAAACAGAGCTTTGAACTATGGGGAATCAATTATGTATGATGTTGTAATAAATAATGTATTGACATACCGTATGAGAACAATAAGTTTTTTTAAAAATAATGTACAAGTATTGTATGTGCCCAACTAGAGCTCTGATTCCAAAATGATTAACAACAGACTGCATTTACATCGCGCCATAAAGGTCTCACAAATTTAATCTAATAAATTTATCAGTACCATAAGAGATATTGGTGCAGATAATCAAATGTGTATGTTTAAGAAATATTTTGAAACAGAAATAAAAAGTAAAGATGCTGAGAGGTTTGGGAAGGGCGTCCCAGATCTTTGGACACAGGCAGCTGACAGTATAGCTACACATAACCGAGGACATCCAAGAGTTTGGAACGGGGAGGTGCAGAGTTCTGTAAGGGTAGTTTAGTTGGAGAGATAAGGAAGGGCAAAGACATGAAGATAATTCAAAACAAGTTCATAAATTTTAAACATCACCAGAATAGAAGTCAATGTAGGTCAGCAAGCATAGAGGTGATGAATGAGTGGAACTTGGTGCGTTAAAATAATCATTCTATTCAAGAGAGCAAAGGTTAATAACTAATTCACACCATCACAGTAAAACATGACTGACAAAACAAGATTTGGGGATTAATTTAGGTTTTAGTCAGTTTTTAGATATTAATACACATACATTTTCAAGGGAAAGTGATTTCATTTAATAAGGATATTGCATCAGTACTTATTCGTCTAATGCTAGTGCCTTATAAAATCAGAAAGAGCTGGTTAAACCATCCCTATCAAACTCAGCTCACGTCCTTGGCGTCATTGCATTTCTGATTCATACAAGTTTGCTTTTGTAAAAGTTTGAAAAGGGTCTTTGTAGTAAATGATGACTGGTACTGTTTTTGTACATATTGGGAAAAGATTCAGAAATACAGCATTCTCATCTATACTGTGAGCCAAGTTATTTGCTGGTGCTGTTCGGAAAGTCTCATTGGCTCTTTTTATTACCAAAGTTCAGCTTTTATGACAAAGGTATAAAACCAAATGGAATAATCTGTAGAAAATGTATAAACAACTATGAAGCTGAATAACACAGAGGCAGGGAAGTGGGATACTGTTCTTGTTGGAATGCCTCTCCGCGCTGGTGGCCTGGGTTTAATAAGCATTAAATTAGTGTGAAAGGAGGCGGCTAATGAGCAACATGATCTGCCAGATTCAGAGTTAATCACTGAATTAAACACAAAAACCAACAGCCCAAGCACACGAGGAGGGAATTAGACACAGGGAAGGGGGAGAAACTGAGAGGATTACCAAGAAGCAGACAAAGAGAAAGGGGGGGGGGGCAAGCAGCAAACATAAAAAAGTGGTACAGATCGTGTGTGTGAAGGAAAGCAGAAAGGGATGGACGGAGTGCATGGAATGAAACAGAAAATATATTAAAATAATTTAAGCGCAAGGGATGAGAAAAGTTAATTCATATAAAAAAGCCCTGTTTCCAACTCAAAATTCAGATTTGTTCTGAAAATTAGTCTGTTCTTCTAACTATGGCTAGAATGATTGCTTCTTAACACAAAAACAAAATTGTCTGAGGAGGAAGAAATGTCTTTGCACGGAAGATTGTTGGAGCATGGAATATTTTGCCACAGGGAGTGGTTGAGGGAGAGACCATTGTGTCTTTGATGGAAAAACCGATAAATACCTGAAGCAGAGGGCTGTGGGCAAAGAATAAAGCAGTGGGATTAGTTTGAATTGATCCAGCAAAGAATTTTCAAAATGACATGGGCCAAATGGCACCCGCCTGCATGACAAAATGCTATGCTTTTAAAATTTGCTTCTCATTTTGAAAACCAGTTATGAAAGTGTGTTTGTTAATCAAGCCAGATCTGAGGTGTTTTGAGCCAGTGGTAATATTGGGGCATGCTTGAAATCTTAACATATATTATATCCCACCCATTAGCTACACTACAAGTCTCAAGCAGGAATGAAAGTGCAGAATTGAGCAGTGGTTAGCACTCCTGCTTTAGGGAGCGTTGAATCAATGATCATTCCTAATCATGATAGCTTTCATGCATTTCCGCAGGAATGAATGTGTCAACTACCTTGAGCACAGCTCAGGGACCTGGGCCTTCTTGACTGTATGGCTTTAGCCAGCTGAAGTTGAAAGAACACAGAGTATGTCATGAGTATATTTGATTAGCTACAACAATTTTATGTTTAATTATATTACTTTGTACAAATACGGTAATTCTGACTAGGAACAACAGTTAGTTATTAAAAGCTATCACAATACGTAGCACAAATATAGAGAAAGGTCAGTTCTTCAACTTGACTATATTTCCATATGATTGTAAAGGATACTGATCTAGAAAGCCATTGGAATAACATTTTAAAAAATACCACATTCAATCTGTAGCTCTCGTAGTGTTCCGGATTTACCTTCACAAATCCTTTCTGAAGAGCATAAAGATTCACTGGGATGGCAAAATACAGCATTTTTTCTTGGGAAAGAATTGTAACTTCCTGTGGCTTAGAACAGCTGTCACTTTTGACACTGGAGCCCACATTCTGTCCAAATTTAGGTTTCAAAAATGTCCTTACTCCAAGTGGAGTAATAGCCAAGGATTGGAGAAAAGGGATAATGACTCAGGTACTTCCACTTCCCAGGCACCAGGCGTAAGAGCAACAAAAGAAGATCCCAAAGAACAAATAACCTGTATATTGACACCAGTGTTAGGTATAGGCCATTCTTGTCAATTTTATATTTATTATCAGCGTATTCAACTATATGCTGATTAAGGGAAAATATTTTAGTTTGATACCCCAGCAGATTTCAATATCTGAAGAGACTATATTCCAGCTTCTGTATAAGCTACCGTTATGTTCTATGTTGATTTGTTAAGCCACTACTTTGTCTATTTGGTACATTGGTCTGTTTGGTTCGGATGACAGAACCTTTGTATCTGAAGAATGTCTGATCAAGCTTCACTTCAACTTGATTGTGTCCACCAGGTTCAGAAACAGTTACTGCCCCTCAACCATCAGGCCCTTGAACTGGAGGGGATACTTTCACTCACCCCAACACTGAACTGTTCCCATAACCAATGGAATTACTCTTAAAGACTCAACAACTTGTGTATCGATGTTTATTGCTTATTTCTTTATTTTATTATCTTGGTTTTTTTTCTCTCTCTCTCTTCTGTATTTGCACAGTTAGTTGTCTTCTGAATATTGGTTTGTCCATCTTTGTTATGGGTGGCTTTTATTTGATTCTAGTGTGTTTCTTGGTATTTACTGTGAATAACTCCAAGAAAATGAATATCGGGATAGCACTTGGTGACATATATGTACTTTGATAATAAATTTACTTTGAGCTTTTATGCACATGTAGGGAATGTGGAGTTTGGGTGAAGAGGGGAAGCTCTGAATGTCCTGGCCACTCTAGAGCCAACTAAAACAAATTAATTGTTTATTTGATTCACTGCTGTTTCTGAGACTTTACTAAATGAATCATGTTGTTGTGTTTGTTTACACAACAGCAGTCATTGTATGTCAATGTAAATTAAACACTGACACATTTTTGGTATTTATAAACAAGAGTTTTTTTTTGTAAATGTCAGAAAGCGAAGCCCTTCTCCACCCATGGGCTTCCTCACAACGGATACCTATTGTGATCATTTGAATCTGTACCCTAGAATCCATTGTGTAACCTAATCGTTAGGTTAATTAGGTTAGACTAGATAGTCCAACGTTTCCAAAGCTCAGATGATTGATGTAGCAACAAAAATAGAAATGACTTATTACATTCAGTTTTCTTTTGGAACATCTGCTCGGGTTTTGTAAGAAACTAATACAGCTACTATCTGCGGCCTGTATATTCCAGACAGCACAACGAGGAGAGGCTCTGTTTGATTGGCCGATTGAAATTGCCAATGGAGTCCAATTTAACTGCAAGCTATTAGCAGTTTTGACCCATGAGGAGCTGAGGTAAGACTGCTTCTAAGTAAGCCACCTACATCAATCACTGTGCGCTAGATCTGAATCCATCAAACAGTTGTGCTGTGGGTGACCTTTATATCTCCCCAGAACAATTAAAGGTGCACAGTATATTTTATAATATTAGTGCTTCTCAATATTTCCTGTGATTATCATGGAGACATAGAGCCCAAATGTTTACCATAGTCAGTGAAGAGAATGGAGTGAATGAAGTGTCAGCTATATTAATTAGATCAGCAATTTTTATTGCATTTCTCTATCTTTCAAATTTTCTTCCCTTCTCCACTGACACCAACTATACCCGCTGCAGGACCATTCCTACTTTTCGTACGCTAACCATGAAAAATAATATCAGAATCTGCCGGTGTCTTGGCATCAAAACCATGTCATGTCCTTTCTTGCTAACTGCTTGCTGTCATGAGGCTTCCTTGGATAGCGATTTGCAGGACTCCTGTGACAATAGATTAATGACTGAAAGAAAGCAATTGTGGGAAAAGTTATATAATTAAATAAAAATGACTTTTGCACAATCAGTGCTCCATTCACCACTATCAAAAGTCAAAAGAGTTTTTTTTTGAGAACAGAAATGGAAAAAGAAAGTGCTGCCAAGTCTCACCTCACACATATGTTGGACTCAGGTACATGGTAAAACAGAAGAATAAAATTTTAATAACATAATATAGCAAACACCACACGTATTATCAATAATAAGCTATGGAGAGGACTGATTAGAAAGCTTTAATCTAATATTGGAAGGGTCAGCTGTTGTTCAAAACCACTCAAGTTTTGTTCACATGATTTCTGACGCTATCTGAACCCCTTCAATTAGATTATAACCTTGTAATCCACTTGCTCCTGGCTATCTATTATATCCTGTATATAATAGACTGATTCAGGTAAATCCTAATAATCATAGCAGATTACAGTCAGTGGTAGGGTTTTATCCATGTCATCAGTTATTTCCCCCTAATTCATTGTGTTCTAGAGTCATAGCATATGACAACTCAGAAACAGGCACTTGGGCCCATCTAGTCTGTGCTGGACCATGAATCTGCCTCGTCCCATCAACCTGCAGCCAGACCATTGCTTTCTGTACCACTTCCATCCATGTACCTATCCAAACTTCTTTAAAATGTTCAAATCAACCCTGCACCCACCATTTGCGCTGGCAGCTCATTCCATACTCACACCATCCTCTGAGTGAAGAAGTTTCCCCTCATGTTCGTCTTAAGCATTTCACCTTTCACCCTTAGTCCATGACCTCTGGTTGTAGTCCCATCCAACCTCAGTGGAAAAAGCCTGCTTGCATTTATCCTATCTATACCCCTCATAATTTTGTGTACCTCTATCAAATCTCCCCACAATCTTCTACATTCTTGGGAATAAACTCCTAACCTATTCAACCTTTCCCTAACTCAGGTCAAGGCCCGGCAACATCCTTGTAAATTTTCTCTGCACTCTTTCAATCTTGTTAACAGACCCCACCAGTTCCCCAGCACCACCACACTCCTCCGGTTGGCGGAGCTTGTTCTAACTCTCAACAACTTCTCCTTTGGTTCTTCCCGCTTTCTCCAGATCAAGGGTGTAGCCATGGGCCCCAGCTGTGCCTGCCTCTTTGTGGGTTATGTGGAACAGTCTATGCTCCAAATCTATACTGGCACCACTCCCCAACTTTTCCTCCGCTACATTGGTGCTGCTTCCTCCACCCATGCTGAGCTCGTCAATTTCATCAACTTTGCCTCAAAATTCCACCCTGCCCTTAAATTCACTTGATCCATCTTGGACACTTCTCTCCCCTTTCTTGATCTCTCAGTCTCCATCTCCAGAGACAGACTATCCACTGACATCTTCTACAAACCCACTGACTCCCATGACTATCTTGACTATACCTCTTTCCGCCCTGCCCAATGCAAAAATGCCATTCCCTATTCCCAGTTCCTCCGTCTTCTCTGCATCTGCTCCCAGGATGAGGCTTTCCATTCCAGGACTTCTCAAATGTCCTTTTTCTTTCAGGATCGTGGTTTCCCTTCTGGTGTCATCAAAGATGCCCTCACCCGCATCTCCTCCGCTTCCCGCACTTCAGCCCTTAACCCATCCTCCCGTCACCACAACAGGGACGGGGTTCCCCTTGTCCTCACCTACCACCCCACCAGCCTCCGGATCCAACGCATTATCCTCCGCAACTTCTGCCACCTTCAATAGGACCCCACCACCCAGCACATCTTTCTCTCCCTACCCCGTTCAGCTTTTTGTAGGGATCGTTCCCTCTGCGACTGCCTGGTCCACACGTCCCTCCCCACAGATCTTCCTCCTGGCACTTATCCCTGCAAGCGTAAATGCTACACCTGTCCCCACACCTCCCCCCTTACCGCCATTCTGGGCCCCAGACAGTCCTTCCAGGTGAGGCAATACTTCACCTGCGAGTCTGCTGGAGTTGTCTATTGCATCCGGTGCTCCCGGTGTGGCCTCCTCTACATCGGCGAGACCCGAAGCAGATTGGGGGACCACTTCATCGAGCACCTCCGCTCCGTCCGTCACAATAGACAGGACCTCCCGGTTGTCACCCACTTCAACTCTGCCTCTCATTCCCATCTAGATATGTCCATACATGGCCTCCTCTACTGCCATGATGAGGCCAAACTCAGGTTGGAGGAGCAACTCCTCAACTACTGTCTGGGTAGCCTCCAGCCTGGTGGTATGAACATTGAATTCTCCAATTTCTGGTAATTCCCTCCCCCTCCCCCTCCCCCTTTCCCTATCCCAGGTCCCTCTCTGCCTCTCTCCCCTTTCAACTTTCTGCTTCTTTATCTCTACAGTTCTTTCATGTTTATCCCCTCCCCCTCCCCCCTTTAACTTTCCTCTGATTGGTTTTCCACCTGGCGCCTCTAGGCTCTACCCCCTCCCCTATCTCTATACTGGGCTTCAGCCCTCTCTTCCCCCCCATTCCTGATGAAGGGTCTCGGCTCGAAACGTTGGCTACTCTTTTCTCACGGATGCTGCCTGACCCGCTGAGTTCTTCCAGCGTTGTGTACGTATTCTTTGTTTACATCCTTCCTGTAGGTAGGTGACCAAACTGTACACAATACTCCAAATTAGGCCTCACTAGCATCTTATACAAATTCAACATAGCATCCCATCTCCTGTACTCAATACATCGATTTATGGAGGCCAATGAGCCAAAAGCTTTTTTTTACAACCCTATCCACCTGTGACATCACATGCAATAAATCATGGATCTGTATTCCCAGGTCCCATTGTTCTACCACACTCCTCAGTGCCTTAATGCTCACCATATAAGTCCTGCCCTGGTTGATTGTCCCAAAGGGCAACACCTCACACTTGTCTGCATTAAATTCCATCTGCCATTTCTCAGCCCATTTTTCCAGCTGGTCCAGATTCCTGTGCAAGCCTTGATAGTTTCCTCACTGTCCACTACACCCCCAATCTTGGTATCATCCGCAAATTTGCTGATCCAATATGTCACATCATCATCCAGATCATTGATTTAGATGACAAACAACAATGGACCCAGCACTGATCCCTGCAGCACGCCACTAGTCACAGGCCTCCACTCAGACTGGCAACCCTCTACTACCACTCTCTGGCTTCTCCCACACAGCCAATGTCTAATCCAATTTATCCCGAATTCCGAGTGACTGAACCTTCTTGACCAACTTCCCATGTGGGACTTTGTCAAAGTCTATGTGGACAACATCCACTGCCTTGCCTTCATCAACTTTTCTGGTAACTTCTTCAAAAAACAATAAGATTGGTTAGACACGACCTACCATACACAAAGCCATGTTGACTATCCATAATCAGTCCCTGCCTATCCAAATACTTATATATCCTGTCCGTAAGTATACCTTCCAATAACTTTCCCACGACTGGTGCCAATAATTTCATGGCTTATTCTTCAAATCTTTCTTAAACAACAGAACAACATTAGCTATCACCCAATGCTCCAGCACCTCAACAGTGGCTAAAAATATTTTAGATAGTTCTGCTAGGGCCCCTGCAATTTCTATCTGAGGGAACAACTTGTCAGGTCCTAGAGATGTACCCACGCTAATTTGCCTCAAGACAGCAAACACCTCCTCCTCTGTAATTTGTATAGAGTCCATGGCCTCACTGCTGCTTTGCCTCACGTCTGTTGTCTGTGTTCATCTCCGGAGTAAATAAAGATACAAAAAAATCCATTTAAGATCTTCCTCAGCTCTGATCTTCCAGAAGACCATTTTTGTCCCTTGCTTTCCTTTTGCTCTTAATATATCTGTAGATATATTAAAATAGATTATAAGAAAATGAATCTCAGGGTTGTATCTGGTGATATATATATATACTTTGATAATAAACTTACTTTGAACTTTGAACTTAGAATCCCTTAGGATTCTCATACCTTCTTTTAGCCCTCCTGATTTCCTTCTTAAGTGTTCTCTTGCATTTCTTATGCTCCTCAAGTACCTCATTTGTTCCTACCTGCCTATACCTGCTATGCACCTCTTTTTTCTGAACCAGGGCCTCAATATCTCTCAAAAACCAAGGTTCCCTAAACGAGTTATCCTTACATTTTATTCAAGCTATTCGGCCTACGATGTTGTACCAAATTAAGCCAAGAATGCTAATTACACTAATCCCTTTTGCCTGCACAAGGTCCATATCCCTCCATTCTCTACATACTCATGTGCCTATCTGAGAGCTTCCTTAATGCCTCTCTTGTGCTTGTCTTCACTACCAGCTCTGGCAGCACATTCCAACACTTACCACTCTCTGTGTGAATATAAGCTTGTCCTGCACATCTCATCCTAAATGCATGCCCTCTGCTATTAGACATTTTGATCCAGGTTGTTTACTCTATCTGTGCCTCTCATACTTCTATCAGATCTCCCTTCAGCCTCTGTCACTCCAGAGTAAACAAACCAAATTTGTCCAACCTCTCCCTAAGCTCATGCCCTCTATCCAGACAGCTTTCTGGTAAACGTCTTCTTCACTTTTTCCGTAACCTCCACATCTTTCCTATAATGGCCCTTCTATCAGATGTACGTGGCTAAACTAAGGCTCAAGGTGAAATGTTTAGTTCAAAAAATCTTTATTGTAATACAGTGCAGAATAGGCCCTACCAGCCTTTGAGCTGGGCCGCCCAGCAATCCTCCAACTTAATCCTAGCCCTAATCATGGGACGACTTAAAATGATCAATTAACCTATCGACCAGTATGCCTTTGGCTTTGGGATTTCCTGAGATTATGCAAAATGCTAAAGACATCAAAGTCTTTTCTTCTGCCCTGGTGGAGGACCTGTCTTGGACCCAGCATGTAGGTGCAGTTATGAAGAAAGCACTGCAGTACTTCCCCTTCCTTAGAAATATGTGAAAATTCAACATGACATTTAAAACTTTGATACTATAGCTGTGCCAATGAGATTATACTGACTGTCTGCATCAGAGCCTGGTATGGAAATATCAATGTCCTTGAGCAGAAAATCCTACAAAAAGTAGTGGATACAGCCCAGTCCATCACGGGTAAAGCCCTCCCCACCATTGAGCACATCCACATGAAACGTTGTTGCAGGAAATCAGCGTCCATTATCAGGGATCCCCACCACCCAGGATGTACACTTTTCTCACTGCTGCCATCAGGAAGGAGGTACAGGAGCCTCAGGACTCCCACCATCAGGTTCAGGAACAGTTATTACCCCTCAACCATCAGACTCTTGAACAAAAGGGGTTAACGTCACCTGCTCCATCATTGAAATGTTCCCACAACCTATGGACTCACTTTCAAGGACTCTTCATGTTCTCCATATTTATTGCTAATTTATTCATTATTATTATTTCTTTCTTTTTGTATTTGTACAGTTTGATGTCTTTTGCACACTGGTTGAACGCCCGAGTCGGTGTGGTCTTCCACTGATTCTATTATGGATTTATTGAGTATGCCAACATGAAAATGAATCTCAGGGTTGTATATGATGACATATATGAAATTTGATAATAAAGTTACTTAGAATTTTGATGCTTAAAATTGACATCAGCGACAGTTAAAAGCATCAGCAAAAGCATCTGTTCCTTATGTTTCTGCACCGCCGATAATTTGCCTTTTCCCCTTCGTCATACTGTACGACATTCATCTCCCAAGAAAAAAGCTGCAAAAATTGGCCAAGCATTTTTAAAATAGCAGTATAAAGTTTTAAGCACAGATTTATGCTGTAGAACAAAACCTGTGTGCTATTAGCTCACTGCCTAAAGTTTAAAGAATCTTGTCCATGTCACTTGGTCAGTCAGAACACTAATGTGGATAAAGCTGTCAAGAACGTGAGTGAAGACACAGGAGAGCAGGAGCAGAGGTCTCTGATGTGTCTGGGCACCCTCAAGCTGTGGACTGTCCTGATCAACCACTCTGCCATGAGTGGCCCCAAACCACAACAAGCTGCGGAGTGATGAAAGGGCCAGTGATCACAGTGTGCTACTGATAATTGACTTGAGAATAAAAGGTGTGCAATCAGTGAAGGGAGCATTGCTGATTAATTTTTCATATTGCTGACTGTAGGATGCTGGCAGATGCTGCGTGCAAGAGATTTTTGTGGCAATGCAGACTCTTATATTGTTGTCTCCTTTTATGCTTGTTTTGTGTAAAAGAAAGGTTAAAGATTGCCACAAAACTCTGATTTCTGATGCAGAAAATATATACAGTGTAGCCCATGTTGTCATTAGGTGTGTGGCTGACCCTGTGTAAATGTCTTCTATGCCAAGGTGAGTCATGTACGGAGTGTCCTAGCTAGCTTTATGATGAACACTATTTGATGAGAATAGGTACACCAGCATGATCTAGCCCAAGGAAAATACTTCTACATGAAATTTATGCATAAGAAATGTTAAAATGTGTCTAATTTCTAGGTATACATAAACAAATTGTCATTGAGAATAGGGCTGGATTTGACTGTGAAATCTTCCACATTCAGCTTCCTGACACTAACTTTTTGGGATCTAGCATGAGTGACCACTTTGGTGATGCATCAATGTTTCTGGCACCCGTGGACTTGCCCGAAGCAAAAGTCACCATAAAGATGAGGAGAAAGTTTGAGCCTCTTTGAAACAATGACATATTCTTGATTTCTATTGTAAATAATTATAAGATTGGTCAATAAAAATGGCAGAAGCAGGATATATTCAAGAAGGAAAAATAAGCTGCATTTTGCTTTAAACTTAGTATAATGAACATTTGAAACGTTATGTTCCGTGCAAACCCTTGGCTCCATCTAAACTCTCTGAATGCACCCTGAAATCCATAAAGGAATCATACCAGCTACTATAATCCAATGATTCAATATAATTTCACACACTTGTGAAAGGTACACCAATATGAAGTAACACACACACAATGTTCTCCAAAAAAAGCAAAAGGTCAGTACTTGCAGCCCAATTGTACTGAGGAGGAGGCCACCTGTTTCCCCAGGAGATAAAACAAACATATTCTGTTTGTGATCTGGATTTATTTGTAACATGGGATGTATCGCTCATATAAACAGTTGCTGGATATCATGGAAAAGCTGGTTTATTTGAATTACAGTGGATTTGGTTTAATTGGACCATCGGTTAATCGGGGGCAGTTGCTTATTAGGGACAACTCTTAAAGAATAAAAACTAATCGAGCAAATAGCCAGGATTTCCTTAATTTATTTGGGATACTATGCTGCTTAATTGAGACAGCAGACTGCTGCGGACCTGTTTTAACTTGTGTCAGTCGCGTGCATATTATGTCGCCATTTGACACTACACTGTTCTTAGAGTGAACAGTTCTTAAATAGCGTCACTTGCGTGTTGGTGTTCAAAAAGCACTGATTTTTTTGTCACTGATAGTTGGCAAGAAATAAGTATTAAGACAATTCAGAACTGTTTTGCTCACCGTGGTTTCAAGCATTCAGGCTTGGAGATGCCAGACATGGCAGGGAGTGAAAATGAAACAATTTCACCAATTCAAAATGCTGGTGGAATGCAGCAAGCCAGGCAGCATCTGTAGGGAGAAGCGCTGTCGACGTTTTGGGCCGAGACCCTTCGTCAGTCCTGACCACCAGCATTTTGTGTGAGTTGTTTGAATTTCCAGCACCTGCAGATTTCGTCGTGTTTGCTCTTTAATTTCACCAATTCAGCAATTAGGAACTACAGAGAATTTGAGGGTATCGACAATCATCTTGAATGTTACAATTAAAATGAAGATTTGGAGGATGGAATTGTCGAAAGCATTGTTTGAAGGCAGTCCATTATCTGCACTAGATGTCTGTGCTGATTTTGTTCATTTACAGTCAAAGAAACACTGCAGTGTATACTGGATGAATTCCTCCATTGAGAACTATTAGGAACTAATATAACGTTATTTAGTACTGAATTAGTTTAATAGTGTTCTAATTTATTCTGTATATCATTTAAATACATAAGTTGTTATACTGTTTTAACTATTTCCAAGAGACTTCAGCTAATAAGCAACTGCTTAATTGGGCCAAAATGTATTGGTCCTGCTGTGTTCCAATTAAATGAAATCCACTGTATTTACCATTAGAATTCATTCTTCCTTTTGATTTAAGCTGATGCACTGTTTTACAGGTACTAAATTATCCTTTGTGACTCAGCAAGTGACCAATATGTAGGAATCTCAGCAGTTTGGCCATTCAAATGAAGTTGCCTTTCAGACAAGCTCATTTCTGTCCTTGCACAGTGTTCACAGCTGAATGCTCTGGTAGGGCTCATTTGATAGTGAATTAAAAGTGGGCAGTGAAGACTTCCAACAATAGGTGAATACGATAGGGTCTTTTAAGAGATTCTTAGATAGGTACATGAAGCTTAGAAAAATAGAGGGCTATGCGGTAGGGAGATTCAGATTCAGATTCAGTTTATTGTCATTTAGAAACCACAAATGCAACGCAGTTAAAAAATGAGACAACATTCTCCAGAATGATATCACAAAAGCACATGACAAAACAGACCACACCAGAAAATCCACATAACGTTTGGCAATCCCCAATCTAGAGTCTGGAGAGGCTGCTGCATATTAATATCGTGCAACCATCTTAGCACATTCCCCGGAAAGGAGCTCCAATTCCACCAGACAAAACAAGACCACAAGACCAAGAACTAAAGCTACAAGACCTGCACAAAACCACATAGTTACAACAGTGCAAATAATAGCATAACTGATAAAAAAAAACAGACCATGGGCACAGTATAAATAGTCCAAAGATGTTAAAAGACTATAAGTTCAAAGGAAACCACCACACAGTTTCCACAAGTCCTCAGGGTTCCAATAGACTCGTCATCCCACGCAGGCGGCAGAAGGGAATACCCCCGCTATGGACTTCCACGGCGCCGCCCGACTCAGCCTGGCAGACGCAGCACACAATGAAAGCTCCGTCGAACCCAGCCTCGCAGACGCAGCACACAGTGAAAGCAACCCAACCGCAGTGGATTCCGAGTCCATCGAACCTCCGAGCCAACGACCATCCCCTCCGGCACAGCTTCTCCGAGCACCATCCTCTGCCGAGCGTATTAAGACGGCCCCGCCAATGGCCATCGGCAACATGACCCCGAGGACTGGGGGCCTGTTCTTCCCAGCAGAGTCCCGGACCTCACAGCAGCAGCAGCAACGAAGAAGGTCTTCCTGGAGATTTCCAGATGTTCCTCCGTACTCCCACGTCCGTTTTTCATCAGATTATGATTGCGCACGGCACCCCGCTTCACAAATAACAGATAATCAGCTCTGGAGTGGCTGCTGCAAGCTGCGTCGCGCCGCCATCTTGGAAGTTGAAGCAGTCTCTGGAGTTGGTTGGTTACATGGTTGGCACAACATTGTGTGTTGAGGGGCCTGTAATGCGCTGTAGATTTCTATGTTCTAACTGTCCACCTAAGATCAGCTAACAGCTGAACATGGGACCTTCCTGGTTCACTAAATGCACTAATAGTAGTGTTTCTAGTGGTGCCCAGGCTGAGATCAGAGCAGGCAAAGTACTGAACCTTCTGTGGCTCAGTAACACATTGGAGCATTACACCTATGAACTTGTAATGCAGTGCTGAAATATTCCATGAAGCATTTCCATAGCAGCAGATTTTCACCCATATGTTTCTTATTAGCTTTCCTTCATCCTGTTTTGTGTACGCACCATGAAGTAAATTCCTGTGTCAACTAGCTTAACAAAGTAATTATCTGATTATCTTAAACAGGTTAATAATTTTCTATAAGTAGCAAACACAGGAATTTCGCTCAAAGACCCTCAAGCAATTCATTGAAAATAATACGGGGGAGGGGATGGGTGGAATTTCTCTATGGAAACTAAACATGCAATTAAAGATTCCTTCCTTTTACAGCCATCACAAGGAAGAATCCAAAATTCTACCTTATTGGTTCAAACCCTGTTTCTTTTTGCTTTTTTTCCAAACTGTCGTCTTCTGTTCTTTGCTTTCTTTCCTTGCAGCTTTTGGGCTTGTTTATTGTTGTGTATTCCTGTCCACTTTATTACTCCCTCTCTGTGCTGTTTCTGTCATTCCAATAATGTAGTGTGTGAATTTATGCTATCCTGGTGACTAACTTTCTTTTTCTTCTGTTATCTTCTGCGAGTTTCTCTCAATTCTTTGCATTTAAATTCCAAGTATATTTTTAGTGAATTTCCATAATTTAAGTTTTCCTTTGGCTTTTACTGTTTGTAATTTATTTTCTTGTGCCTGTCTTTCTGCTGCTATTTTTCCTGCCTGATTTTTTTGCTCCTTTTTGATTGCATGTGTTTTGTTATCTTGCTTTTATATCGGTGTGAGATCTGCGCTCTTTCTGCTATTGTCATTTCTACAATTTTATATCTCTGCTCTTCTTATATACCTCAGTATATCAGTTTTAGCTTTGTTCACATTTTCTCTGATTACTTTTACAATATTTCTTCTTTCTGCCAGTTCTACATTCTTTCTCCCTGATGTATGACATTTATTTTCTCTCTTGTTCTGCCAGTTTATGTGCGTTGTCCTTTCTCTGTGTTTCTATGATTATTGTTTTTGCTTTGATAGATCCGTTGTTCGAAGTGCTTAAGATGCTTCAACATAATGTGGTGATACACGAATGAAAGGAAATGTATATTGAGGTGCACCTGCGCTATAAAATCTTTTGCCAGCACTTGTCCAAAAATTAGGTGTACACTTATCATTAATTTAAGTAGATGTAATATAACAAGCAACATATGCACAGTTTTTCTGCTACTTGCTGGCAGTTAGTGAATTCTTGCCTGTGATACGTTGCTGGATAAAATAGGTTATAAATCTTTTATGAAAATGAAGAATACTGTAATTTTGTTTCAGAGAATCTTCAAATATTTTGATGGCCATTTGTGAAGGGTTGGGACAGTGTGTATCAGCCACTTACATGAACTTTGCCATATCAATTTACAACATCATGTTCTTGAAGGTGACATAAACTTTGTTGAAATCAGAGGGCAGTTTTGGGACTACCGTTGAATTGCCAGTAATCCAAACTGATTTTGAATCCAATAAATGTTGTTTAAGGCTTATAGTGTGCAATGGTAATGTGGAGGAAATTTTGAAAATGGCTGTGTAATTAACCAGCCTGTCAGTTAAATTGTGAACCATAAACAAAAACTAGACCTTAAAGTTATCTGAAGATCTATAATCATCAAATTAGATGTTCACTGTCCCATCATAGGCCATTTATTATATTCTGTCTAGTTGTCAGCCTTGCCTCTGAGCTCCGAGAGCTTGATTTAGAGGGACAACTTGCTATGATACCGAAGTAGAACATCAGTGTTGGATTTATTGCTTTGGGATGAAGTATTATCCCATTCATTTGGATTTTAGAGATCCAATTGTGTAATTTGGAGAATAAGAAGGGAGTATCTGCCAGTTGTTTTTTTGCTATTCACATTCTGTGAAATTCCTAGCATGTTTTCACTGACTATTCTCTGCCATTATCACCAAGAGCTGTTTACTGTGTACACAACACAGTACTGGAAAGCTTACTATTCAGATATCAGGATTTGAAAAAATTGCAAAACACGGCTTGAAAGTTGTCCCTAAAGCCACAGTCCATAGATATCAGTGTGGTGGGCCTTCACTTTGGAGGCAGCAGGCCAGGAAATGCTGAGAGGAAGTCTGGCAGCAGGAAAGGGGAGGACAATTGACACATGGGAGTGGAAAATGGAGAATTCAGTCAAACAACAGAAGTAGAGACACCAGTCCAGCAGTGATGGGTAAGAGGTCTGATGTCTCACGTAATACGGTGGCCCCAGGTGATGTGGTGATTTGGGAATTGGTTCCCAGCAATTTGGGAACACTTACATGACTATATAAATCATACCAGTGTGTAAGTTGCCACAATCACCTTTTTAATTCTTCAAAAAATTCCTAGAAACTCAAGATATACTGAAGACTATGGGAATTAAAACAATAGGTTTATTTCATTTCCATTTGTAGACCTTGCTATGCACTCACATCTGCAATGCATCTTTTTATTACAACATCAACTACATTTAAAAAGTACCTCATTGTCCATAAAATGATTTGTATCAGTTTCCAGACATGAAAGTTGTTAGTGGAAAAGTATTTCTCTTCCTTCCATAACCTATTTTGCTTCTCTTTGAGTATGCATTGGAAATATATATTTGCATATATTGAAACTGCACAAACACTTAGCAAGAGCATCACGAAAACATAGGGTAGATACTGAATGATAGAAAGGATTACTGGAGGAAAAAGTGATTATCACTGTCTGGTACGGAGGGGGGTGCTACCGTACAGGATCGAAAGAAGCTACAAAAAATTGTAAAATTAGGCAGTTCCATCATGGCCACTAGCCTCCATAATATCCAAGATAACTTCAAGGAGCGGTGCCTCTGAAAAGTGGTTTCCATCTTTAAAAGGACCCCCATCTCCCGGTACATGCCCTCTCCTCACTGTTACCATCAGGAAGGAGGTACAGAAGCCTGAAGGCACACACTCAGCAATTCAGGAACAGCTTCTTCCTCTCTGCCATCTGATTCCTAAATGGACATTGAACCTGTGAACACCATTTGACTGCCTCTTTTAATTTTTGTTTTTTGCACTACTTGTCTTAATTTAAAATACATATATACACTTACTACAATTCAGTTTTTTTGTGTTTATTTGTCATGTATCTCATTGTGCTGCTGCCGCAAAGTTAACAAATTTCATGATATATGTTGGTGATATTTAACCTGATTCTCATTCTGCAGATGCTGGAAACCCAGAGTAGGTCTTTAAAACTGAGACATTGTTAGGTTGGGAGCAATTGCATATCAACAAACACAGGCTTATGTGCAAATAAAAGAGAGAGTGAATAAATGTAAGTTGAAGTTCAAATTCAGCTCATTGTCATTCAACCCTATACATGTATACTGAAAAATGAAACAACATTTCTCTGGACCCAGATGCACAACACAGTACATATAAAGTAATATTACTACAAATAAATTAACAAATAATAAGGTGCATTTAAGACACAAGTTGAAGAGTGAGCAGTATAATGCTACTGGCACTTCGTATGTGATGAGACCATATGAAGAGATTCATACATGGTGTCAGGGAGTTCAGTGGTCTTACGGCCTGGGGAAGAAGCTATGTCCCATCCTAACAATCCTTGTCCTAATGCTCCTGCCTGATGGCAGGGGATCAAAGAGACTGTGGAACAGATGGGAGAGATCACTGACAATGCTAAGGGCCCAGCAAGTGCAGCACTCTGGATAAATATAGCGGATGGGTGAAAGAGAGACCCCGACGATCCACTCAACAGTCCTCAGATGCCTCGCAATTCCCGTACCAGACAGTGATGCAGATGCTCAGAACAGTCTCAATGATGCTCCTGTAAAAACTGGTTAGACTGGTGGGGGAGAGTGGAGGCCTCACTCGCCTCAGTTGCCTCAAAAAATGGAGTCGCTGCTGTGCTTTTCCAACAGCTGCTGTTGAGGGACCAGGTGAGATCATCTGTTATGCACACTCCCAGAAACTTGGTGCTCCTAGCTCTCTCTGTGGAGCAGCCACGCGTATGACGTCTGCTCCCTTCTAAAGTCCACAATCATCTCTTTGGCCTTGTCCACATTGAGACTCAAGTTGTTGTGTAACAGAGTTTAGGTGAGCACGAATTACCATAGGCCTAAAGAATGGATAGGTTTTCTATCCCCTAGCCGGTAAGCCAATCATTTAGATTTTAACTAAAGTTTACACTGCCTGTATTTCCCTTATTAGTTTTCTGTATTGTTTAAAATAACTTTTCGTTGTAGTACAATTGCACAGATTTGTGACCTTTGACAGTGCATGCAAGAAACTAAAAATCAGAAAGTAAAACCACGGATGCTAGAAATCTAAAATAAAAAACAGAAAATGCCAGAACTACTCAGCAGATCAGGCAGCATCTGTGGAAGGGGACACACAGGGAATATGTTAGATCCAAGTTTCTTCATCAGAACTTAACCATTAACTTCGTTTCTCTTCCCACAAAATCTACCTGACCTGCTGAGTGTTTCCAGAATTTTCCATCCCTGTTTCATTCTGAAACATACTCAGACTTTTTCCCAATACCTTTGCTGTAATAAATAACCTGACCAGTCCCTGTGAGCAGATGGAGGTCTCTAATAATATGAAGTAATAAATTAGTGTAGCCCAATATCATTATGATAATCTTTAAAGACTAAATTGCTGTTGAAAATTTACTTCCAAATACAAAAATACAGACATCTAAACAAAAAAAGTAAAATGCTGTCAAACACAATATTTAAAGAGAACTGAAATCAGTTCATGATGGGTTACCAGACTTTTTTAGAAAGTTACCTTTTTACAATTATTGGAACAGGCTGTTTCCTTAGCAAAGAGTCCACAGTCTTAAAATACAGTTCTCTGGATGAACTATTATACCTAGATTATGTGAACTTCCATTCTCAAGGAATTTTAGAACACCTGCATGAAGACACATGGCCAACAGCCAAGAACTTGATACTTACCTTTTAAAATCTTTTGATATGAAGCCATTTGTTTTGAATAACCAAGCAAACATAACTTCTAGTTTTCAAACTTTCTTCAACAATTAAGTGCTGATGTTTAACTGTAACCTTCTCAATCGTAATGACCTGCTTGACTCAAAACCCAACACCAATGAGCAACTGCACTTTTGCTTAACAAAATATTCAAAGTTCAAAGTAAATCCATTATCAAAGTACATATAGGTCATCATATACTATCCAGGGATTAATCTCCTCGAAGACACTCATGGTAGATACAGAGAAACACAACAGAGTTAATGAAAAACCACACACAACAAAGACAAACAACCAATGTGCAAAAGACAACAAATTGTGCAAATACAAAAATAAAACAAACAAAATAATAATAAATAAATAAATACATACATACATACATACATACATACATACATACATACATACATACATAAATAGATAGATAGATAGACATAAGGTGAAGGGCCCTTGAAAGTGAGCCCATAGGTTGTGGGAACAGTTCAGTGATGGGGCAAGTGAACTTATCCCCTTTGTTCAGGAGACTGATGGTTGAGGGGTAATAACTGTACCTGACCTGGTGGTGTGAGTCCTGAGGCTCCTGTACCAACTTCCTGATGGCAGCAGTGAGAAGAGAGCACGACCTGGATGGGGAGGGGTTCCTGATGATGGAGGCTGCTTTCCTGTGCCAACACTCCGTGTAGATGTGCTCAGTGGTGGGGAGGGCTTTACCTGTGATGGACTGGGCCATATCCAGTCGTTTAGTAGGCTTTTCTGTTCAAGGGATGGGTGTTTCCATCCTAGGCTGTGATGCAGCCAGTTGGTATACTCTCCACACACATCTATAGAGGTTTGTCGAAGTTTTGGATGACACGCCGAATCTTTGCAGACTTCTAGGAGAGGCGTTGCTGTGCTTTCTTTGTAACTGTGCTTGTGTGGTGGACCCGGAACAGATGCTCTGAAACGATAATGCTAAGGAATTTAAAGTTGCTGACCATCTCCACCTCTAATACGGACAGGGCCTTCCGGTTTCCTCCTCCTGTAGTCAACAATCAGCTCTTTGGTTTGGTTTTGGTGAGAGGTTGTTGCTGTGCTACCATCCGGCCAGATTTCTCCCTCCTCTGTGCTGATCAAATCACCACCTTTGATTCAGCCAATGACTTCAGTGTGGCATGTGGAGCTAGTCTAATAGTCATGAGCATGGTGTGAGTAGAGCAGGGGGCTCATCGCACAGCCTTGTGGCGCACGGTGCTGATGGAGATCGTGGAGATGCTTTTACCAATCCAAACTGACTGGAAGTAGAGGATTTAGTTACACATGGAGGTATTGAGGCCAAGGTCTTAGAGCTTATTGATTAGTTTTGAGGGGATGATATTAATTCATTCAAACATCCATTTGCACTGCTAATAGAGGCTACTGTATAACCAAAAGGATTGAAAGCAGTTTTTTTCCCCCTGACCTTGACAGAGCTGAGATCAGAAACAGTGTGAGATCATGCTTTAGAAAGGCACATTAATCAAGTGTGGGTTTATTGGCGGAAGGCCACGTATAACTAACTTGATTACATTTCTAAGGACAATTTTTCCGTAAACAGCGTAAGGGACCCCTAGAAGTTGAATACAAACTAGCACAGGGGCAGAAAGCAAAGACTGATGGCCAAGTGACTGGACAGGTGTTTCTGGTGACATTTTCAGGGCTCAGCTACATGCTTCAGACTTAAAAGGTAGCAGACATGATTGAAGAAGTTTATGGATGATGGTCAGGAAGCAAACTACATTGTGCTTATAGCTCACTCTCTGAATGTCAGGAACATTTGTGCATTACATTTTAATGGCTCCACTATACCTGAAGCTTAAAGAAAAGCTCAACCAGCAACTGAAAGCTGGAGATAAACAAGAGTACAGGAGATGCAAACCTCAGTGATAACCACAATGTAATATTCTTCAGAGTTTTCACAATCATCTATGCCCCAACACCCAAAGGCCCAAGAAAAGAGGAGAGCCTATCCAAAGCTGAGAGGCAATTGCTGCCGCAGAAGGAACACTTTTAAGAAGGCAACTGTGATGCCTGTGATGGAAGTGTTCTTGGATCCAACCCGAAGCAATCTGCTCACTCTAGTCTCACCACCACCAGGCAAGAAGACTAAAATATGTCAACTGTAAAATAAGAAGATCTTGTCAGCAGATAAAGTGCGACAGCTTAGCAAAGGCACAAATTCACAGTCTCATCTCCCACATCTGAAAGGAAGAGGGCATGCCAGGGAACTTTGGAGACAGGATAATTAACTGTCTTCAAAAGGGTATAGGAATCTGATGGTAGTAACTGCAGAGAGGACTCCTTGCTGTCTGCCATAGAGAATGTCAACACCTCTTCAATCACCTCAGCCCTGTCACTGAAGAGTGTTTCCCCAAATCTCAGAGAGGATTCAGTCCATCTACAGGTACAACAGCCAGGATTTTTACCACGTGACAACTGTGAAAGATCACCATCAACCAAAATGCACGGCCTTTTAAGACGGACTGTGAAGAATCATCTTCAAGTTTGGTTAGCTGAGTAAATTTTTCTCCATCCTGCATCTATTACACGACAGCATGCAGGTCATGATTTTTTCCCAGTTGGTCCACAACAGAACAAATTTCTGGACAAACTGTTATCATACAAAGCTCCCTTGTTGTCTGAGTGCTTTTTTCCCAACCTTTCTTATCGCAATATTGCACTTCTCCTCTGGTGAGCTTCCCACTGCAGCGGAGGTAATCTACAGGTCAAGTGGGAATCTTCCTTGGTTTTAGACTGGAAGTGACAAAAACAGGGAAATGCGAATTAATGAATTAGGAGAGGGCAAGCAAGGTAAGGGAATGCACAATAACCAAACAGTAAGGACCTAGGAATGAATGTTGACAGATCCTTAAAGGTCAGTGAGATGGTGAAGAAGGAAGAGGGGATTATTTTATTATGACCAAAGAACAATAAAATAGAGCAGGGAGGTCATACTCACGTTCTATCAAACGCTCAACTTGGCTACAACTTGAGCGGGATATGTTTGTGCTGACAGAGATCTGAGGATATTGAATGTGCTGGAAAATTTTAGCTATGAGGAAAAATTGGTTATACTTAGATTGTCTTCTTTGGAAAGGAGGCAAGGCAAAGTTATAAGTTAGATTTATAAAATTGCAGTGCCTCTCAATAACTAACAGTATTGGGAGAAATAATGGACAGACCAGTGGGTAGTTGAAGATAATGTTTTTCACTGTGAGTACTGTGGGTCTGGAATTTGCTCCTCCTCTTTATTTTCAGTGTTATTCTTGACTCTCGGGCCTCCTTTGGAACAGCTGTGACAGCTTTCTGCTCTTGTGTCTTCTTTAGTCTCTTCCCTTAGGCATGGCTGCACTTACAACTTGGATAGATTTGATAAGGTGATGGATCCCCGCAAGAGTTTTGACAATTGGCCCCTTGGTCAGTGACTCTCCTTCCTGTAGATTTGGTAAATTACTGCTTTGCAGGAAGGTGCTTCCTGTCTGGCTGCCTGGTTTTTTTTTCAAAGATATATTTTATTCATTAAAATTTACAAAGTAGAAGAAATCTGCCTGCTTGCTCAACTATGCTCCCTGTATACCCTTATAAAATTGCAAATTTGGTCCTTAACCCACATTAAATAATTTCCTCTATCACAAAAAGCTGCATTCAGTTGATCTGATCCTCCAAATTAACCTGCATGCGATCTTATTTGTCATCGAAAACGATTGGATCATCTTTAAGGATAATTTTAAGAGATATCAAGCTCTAAATTGCGTTTTGCATTCCCCGCAAATATTTTGTGATCAAAGTGATTTTAAGCTATTCAAGGTTCAACTAAATTGTGCCAATCATATGATACAGTTTTGGTTAATATGAAGTGGCTTCCCCTCATGGTGAAACCTATGTTGTGTAATTTTGAACTGGAGTGAATTTGAGGTGTGTAGACCTGACACAACCGCAATGTTTAAGTTTGGTTTAAATCTCTTTATTGTTAATGGAAAGCTGAGGAGAGTCCACTGTTTGCTGATGGACATTCGGAGACTAATAAGTATGAGTTTTATTGTTTGTTACTGGTATTGATTTCAGGAAACTAGCTGCACTTGTTATACATGTTTTGTGTTGCTCACCTATGTGATGTGCTGGGAGAGAAACTATATCTTTCTCCCAAATAAGTTCTGTACAATGTAAGAACAGCCTCTTGTATGAAAATTTAATCCTGCAAGAGATAGTATCTCTTGGAGCAGCAGCTGGATGACCTGTTGCATCCAATGGGAACTTGAGGGGAAAATCAATCAGAGTTACAGGGAAGTAGTCACCCTGAAGTTGCAGGAGGCGAGTAGTGGGTGACTGTCAGGAGAACTGGAAGTGTGAAAGGCAGAGCACCCCTGTGGCCATTCCTCTCAATAATAAGTATACCGTTTTGGATACTGTTGGTGGGGATGACCTCCCAGGGGAATGCCATGGAGACCAGGTTACTGGCACTGAGCAAGGGTCTGTGGTGAAGAAGGGAAAGAGGGGGAAGAAAAGAGCGGTAGTGATAGGGATTCAATAGTGAGAGGACCGGACAGGAGATTCTGTGGACATGGATGGGACACCTGAATGATATGTTGCCTCGCTGGTGCTGGGGTCAGGGACATCTCGGATTGCATCCACAGCATTTTGGAGATGGAGGGAGAGCAGCCAGATGTCTTGATACATATTGGTACCATAGGAAGGAAAAGCAATGAGGTCCTGAAAAGAGAATTTAGAGAGCTAGGCAGAAAGCTGAGAAGCAGGACCTCCAGGGTAGTCATTTTTGGGGGAGGTTTAAGCTGTTCAAAAGTGACCGGTTGCACCTGAACCCAAGGGGAACCGATATTCTTGCGGACAGGTTTGTTAGAGCTGTTGGGGAGGGTTTAAGCTAATTTGGCAGTGGGGTGGGAGCTAGTGTGAAGGAACTCAGAATAGGATGGATGGCAAAAAAGTAAAGACAGTGTGCAGTCAGACTGTCAGGAGGGCAGGCAGATGATAGGACAAAATTACAGTTAACGGGGTGAGTATCAGTAATGAGGGATGAAGAGTCAAAGTGTTATATCACAACGCACAGAGTATAGGAAATAAGGTGGATGATCTTGTTGCACGATTACAGATTGTCAGGTATGTTGTTGTGGCAATCACTGAATCGTGGCTGAAGGATGGCTGTGATTGGGAGCTAAATGTCCAATTATTGGAGGGATAGGAAGGTAGGTTGGGGGGGGGGGGAATATGCATGACTGCTGGTAAAAAATGGCATCAAGTCAGTAGAAAGATGTGACATGGGATCAGAAGATGTTGAATCCTTGTGGGTTGAGTTAAGAAACCACAAAGGTAAAAGGACCCTGATGACTGTTAAATACAGGCCTCCCAACAGTAGCTGGGATGTGGACCACAGATTACAACAGGAAATAGAAAAGGTGTGTCAAAAGGGCAATGTTATGATAGTCATGGGAGATTTCAACATGCATGTCAATTGGGGACAAAATCAGGTTGGTAGTTCACTCAAGAGTGAATTTGTTGAATGCCTATGAGATGGCTTTTAGAGCAGTTTGTCATTAAGCCTACTAGGAGATCAGCAATACTGGATTGGGTGTTATGTAATGAACTGGAGGTAATTAGGGAACATAAGGTAAAGGAACCCTTAGGAGGTAGTGATCACATTATGACTGAGCTCAACTTGAAATTTGATAGGGAGGAAGTAAAGTCTGATGTAGCAGTATTTCAGTGGAGTGAAGGAAATTACAGTGGTGTGAGAGAGGAGTAGGCCAAAGTAAATTGGAGAGATGATGGCAGAAACGACAGCAGAGCAGCAATGGCGTGAGATGAGACAAGATGAACTGCACCCCAGGGTTCTGAAAGAGTTAGTGGTAGAGAATGTAGAGGCATTAGTAATGATTTTTTAAAAATCTGGCATGGTGCCTGATGACTGGAAAATTGCAAATGTCACTCCACTCTTTAAGAAAGGAGGAAGGCAGCAGAAAGGAAATTTATAGACCAGTTAGCCTGACCTCAGTGGTTGGGAAGTTTTGGAGTCGACTGTCAAGGATGAGGTTATAGAGTACTTGGTGACATAGGAGAAAGTCGGCATGGTTTCCTTAAGGGAAAATCTTGCCTGTCAAAATTGTTGGAATTCTTTGAAGAGATGCATGTAGGATAGCTAGAAGGGATGAAGTGGATGTTGTATATTTGGACTTTCAGAAGGCCTTTGACAAGGTGCCACACATGAGGCTGCTTACCAAGTTAAGAGTCCATGGTTTTACAGGAAAGTCACTGACATGGATAGAGCATTGGTAGCGAGTGGGAATACAAGGATCCTTTTCTGGTTGGCTGCCAGTGACTAGTGGTGTTCCACAGGGGTCAGTATTGGGGCTGCTTTTTATGCTGTATATCAATGATTTAGATGATGGAATAGATGGCTTTGTTGCCAAGTTTGCAGATGGTACAGAGATTGGTGGAGGGGCAGGTAGTGTTGAGGAAACAGGTAGGCTGCAGAAGGACTTGGACAGATTAGGAGGATGGGCAAGAAAGTGGCAAATGAAATACAATGTTGGAAAATCCATGGTCATGCACTTTGGCAGTAGAAATAAATGTGCGTACTATTTTCTAAATGGGGAGAAAATCAAAAAATCTGAGATGCAGAGGGACTTGGGAGTCATTGTGTAGAATGCCCTAAAGGTTAACTTGCAGGTTGAGTCAGGGGTGAGGAAGGTAAATGCCATGTTAGCATTCATTTCAAGAGGTCCAGAATACAAGAGCAGGGATGTGATGCTGAGGCTTTATAAGGCTCTGGTGAGGCCTCACCTTGAGTATTGTGAACAGTTTTGGGCTCCACATCTCAGAAAAGATGTGCTGGGATTGGAGAGGATCCAGAGGAGGTTCACAAGGATGATTCCAGGAATGAAAGGGTCATCATATGAGGAATGTTTGATAGCTCTGGGTCTGTATTCGGTGGAATTTTGAAGGCTGAGGGGGATCTCACTGAAATATTTCAAATGTTGAAAAGCCTAGACAGAGTAAATGAGGAAAGGAATCCCCCATGGCAGGGGATTCTAGGACAAGAGGGCACACCCTCAGGATAGATGGGCATCCATTTAAGACAGTGATGTGGAGAAATTTCTTTAGCCAGAGGGTGGTGAATTTGTTGCCACAGGCAGCTGTGGAGGCCAGGTCGTTGGGTGTATTTAAGACAGAGCTTGATAGGTTCGTGATAGAACTCACCATCAAAGGTTATCGGGAGAAGGCCGGGGAGTAGAGCTGAGGAGGGGGGAGAAATGGATCAGTCATGATCGAATGGCAGAGCAGACTCAATGGGCCAAAAGGCCTAATTCTGTTCCTATTTCTTGTGGTCTATGTTTAGGAGAGGAGGGGAGACCTACGCTTTTATAGCAACAATATTGATATCATTTGCCACCATTCCATAGCTGGTTTCAACTAATCTAACTAGTTTTATTTCTGATTTTAGATAGCTTAAAGCTTACCTTGGCAATTCTATCCGCAATGTTGGATTGATATTTATAAAATGCCTCTGAGGATAATGTTGCTACTTTCACAGGTGAACAAAATTACTTGCAGGTTCATTCACACCAAGTTAAATCAATTAAGAACATTTCTTTTTTGATTAGGAGGGTTGTTTGAGGTGGTCAGGAACTGTGCCTAATTATTTGTATTTCTAATAGGCTATATGAAGAGCATTGTGGAGAATAAGAACCTCTGTATTTTTTTTTATTTAAATGAAGGTTGCAAGGAGGAAAAACGTACAGCAAAAAGAGGTGCTCTTTATATTATTGTGCAATTGGATCTTAAATATGTACCTGACAAGGCAAGTAAAAAAATTGGCTCATTGAGTCATTTGTAAAGAAAATATATAACATACTTTTGAAAATTAAACATGCAAGCAAATAACAACAAAAATTCTTTGTGTAATAAGAGCTAACAATAAACATAAGCATTTTGCAGTGCTTCTTAAATATCAGTTTGATAGATTAGTCCTTTGGGCCTCGTTAGCATTGTTTGATTCAGCTTCATTATTATTAATAGGGTGATGAGAGTGAAGCACCTGCAATAACTCTGCCAGTTACTGATGTCTTTGCTTTGGCTTGGGACAAAATTATGAAACTGATAAGGGAAATTTAATTTTTTGTGCTAGTTTTATGCCAAGTTCAATTATGCTATGAACTGATTTTGGCTTTACACAATTCTAAGGGACCAGTGGCATAAATGGCCTTGATGCTATCAGAGTTCAGGACTAGAATGGTCATGCAGAGGCCTGGATATCTGACGAGAATTTCATTCCCAAAATGGCAGATGGGGAATTTAATATCTGTGAATACTGACCACAAAAATTATGGATCATTGTAAATGTTCAGGTTGCTGAAATCTTTAAAAAGTTGTCACAATATTTGAAGTGAATTAATTAGTCTAATTCAAATAATAGCAGAATATCAATATGTTTGATCCTATGCAAAAAGCTTTATTATAATGTCCAAAAACTAATTTAACTGTTCAATATCCTTTGATGTACCTATCTTATCAAACAATGTACACTTCTCATCCTTCATCGGAAGAAAATTATTGTCCCTGATGATCAAATACATATAATTCAAACAAGAGAAAATCTGTAGATACTGGAAATCAAAGTAACACACAAAATGCTGGATGAACTCAGCAGGCCAGGCAGCATCTATGGAAAAAGGTAAACAGTTGATGATCTGGGCAGAGACTGGAAGAAGAGATAAGTCTGAGTCGGAAGGCAGGTGGAGGGAGGAGAGGAAGAAGTACAAGGTAGTAGGTGATAGGTGAAACTGGGGGAGGGGGGAGTGAAGAGTTGGCATCTATTGGTGAAAGAGATAAAGGGCTGGAGAAGGGGGAACCTGATCGAAAAGGACAGAAGGCCATTGAAGAAAAGGAAGAGGGAGGAGCACTGGGGGAGGTAAGGAGATATGGTGAGATTGGGAATGGGAATGGTGAAGGGGAGGAGGGGCATTACCGGTTGTTCAAGAAATCAATGTTCATGCCATCAGGTTGGAGGCTACCTGGATGGAATATAAGGTGTTGCTCCTCCAACCTGAGTGTGGCTTCTTCTTGACAGTAGAGGGGGCCATGGACTGACATATCGGGATGGGAATGGGAAGTAGAATTGAAATGGGTGGCCAGTGGGAGATCCCAAGTTTTCTGGCGGGTGCTTGGCGAAGTGGTCTCTCAACCTACATCGGGTCTCACTGATATACAGGAGCGTTGGATGCAGTTTCTAACCCCAACAGACTCACAGGTGAAACGTTGCTTCACCTGGAAGGATTGATTGGGGCCCTGGATGGTAGTGAGGGAGGAGGTGTAGGGATAGGTGAGGCACTTGTCCCACTTGCATGTAATTCAAGGTAATTCTTAAAACAATTTAGAACTGTTGTTAGATTATAAAGGCTTTTTTAGAAAGGAGTAAATGGATTGATAGAACTGCAAGTTTTCAATCAACATAGTCAATGATTGTCAATGTAGTCTGGTGAAAAATTCAAAAACTAGAGATACAGTATAAAAATTGAGAAATATAAAGAAAGCTAGGTCTTCAGGAGCTGAGCAGTAGCCATTACCAGAAATATGCATTACAGAATATCATAAATTTGGATTTTGCAAGCCAAAAGCCTGAATAAATTTCTGCTCATCATTCATTGCCTTTCTCATTTTCTCTTTTTTTTTCTCCGTTCTAACTATTTCTCCATACTATCATCTTGTTTTATTATCTTATGTGTCTTTCTATATATAATGGCTTAAGATTAGCCCTTTCTTCACCATGACAGTTTAATTCAGAATCAGAATCAGGTTTAATATCACTGACATATTTTGTGAAATTTGTTGTTTTATGGCAGAAGTACAGTGCAATACATAAAATAATTAAAATTATAATAACACAACACACACACATGTTTGTGGCCTAAGGTAGAAGTAGTCAATTTTAGAAACCCTAGCACATTTATTTTTCCTACATTTACACACTTAATCCAGCAGTCGTGGAGCCTACGGATCCTTCTTTGCAGAAGTCAGCATCTTGGACCTCCAGAAGTGGTCCACAGCATGGTGTGATTGATAAGTTCGGGGCCTAAGATAGAAGGAGATGAGTTATTAGTTTCAAACTTACTGCATAATCCCTTAAAGAGTTGACCTGCCCGTGCATGTAACGAGAGCTGTATAACTCATCTCCTTCTACCTTAGGCCACTAACTTATCAATCACCCCTGTTATGGACACTTTCTGGAGGTCCAAGATCTGTATGCTCCACGACCGCTGGAGTAAGTGTGTAAATGTAGGAGGGGACTATGTTGAAAAATAAATGTGCTAGGTTTTCTAAAATTGACTCCTTCTACCTTAGGCCACAAACTTATCAATCACCCCTCGTGTGTGTGTGTGTGTGTGTGTGTGTGTGTGTGTGTGTGTATGTGTATATATATACACACACACACACTCTGTAGATTCTGGTTAATTGGGATACATCGGGACCAGTAACAAATTATGTATTTAAATGAAATACAGTACAAATTAGTACACTATCAATATTGGTATAGTACTATAAAACTGTGTGTTAATTCCTAATAGTTACAATGGAAGAATTCATCCAGTGTACACTGCCGTGTTCTTTTGATTGACTGTAAATGAACAAAATCAATTCAGACACCTAGTGTAGGTAATGGACTGCCATCATACTATGCTTTCGAAGATGGCATCCTCCAACTCTTTATTTTCATTGTAACATTCAAGATAATTGTCGATACCTTCAAATTCTTAGTAGCTCCTAACTTGTTGAAGTAGTGAAATTGTTTCATTTTCACTCTGGCAACTCCAAGCCTAAATGCTTGAAACTGAAGTGAGCAAAACAGTTCTGAGTTGTCTTACTGCTTACTTCCTGCGAACTATCGGTGACAAAAATCACTGTTTTTTGAACACAAGCAGACATAATGATGATATATAAAAACTGTTCACTCTGAACACATTGTAGTAACTAATGGCCGCACAAGTGCACGTGACTGACAATAGTTAGAAACTATTCGGAACAGTCTCCTCCCAGTTAAGCAGCATAGTGTCCCAAATAATGAAGAATATCAGGCTATTTCCTTGATTAGCCTTTGTTCTTTAAGAGTTGGCCCAAATAAGTGGCTGCCCCAATTATCCGATGATCCAACTAGCCGGAGTCCATTGTGTGAACATTCACAAAATGCTGGAGGAACTCAGTAGGTCAGGCAGCATCTAAAGCAAGGACCCCTCAGCTCAGGATCCATGGCATGAAAAAGGTTGGGAACCCCCGATCTAAAGAAATGAATAAACAGTCAATGTTTCGGACTGAGACCCTTCATCAGAGAGGCGGAAGATGGGGGAATAGGAAGGAGGGGTTTCATTCACTTCTATAGGTGCTACCTGACCTGTGTGTGTTGCTCTGCAAAATCTCTGTGGTTATGATTTGCAACCCTCTGTAGCTTTTTCTAATCCAGTGCAGTGGCAAACACCCCCCCCCCCCCGCCCCCAATGCCAGATGGTAATGCAACCAGTTAAAATGGTCTGCACAATACAGCTGCAGAAATTTTCATGAGTCTTTGGTAACATCCCAAATCTCCTCAAACTCCTAATGAAATATAGCCACTAGTGTGCCCTTTTTGTAACTGCATCAATATCTCCCATTCTTCTATTATCCTAACTTGGGTGCGGTGGGGGGGAGTAGGTGTAGGAGGTATGGTGTTGTCTCGTTGTCTGTTTTTTCCCGGCAAAAGAATCACACTTTTGGGCTCTGCACAGAATGTTAAGCACCCCACATCTGTCAGGAATTTCACACACCCCTGTGGTGAGTCAGACAGCGTAGCACGTCAGTAGTCTGCTCCATCCAACCCCATTACTACTTACAAATCTGATCAGTTTTGAATGGCTCAGTTTAAAATGCCGCAGTATTTAAAAAAAACATCTTTTGAGCTTTTTCTTTGCTCCAAATATGTATAATCAACATTGTTTACAAATCATAATAATTTAGAGTTGCATTCATTGATTACGTTAACATCAATTGATTGATAGTCCGGGTTAAAACAATTTGGTTCACTACGCTCACCAGGGGAAGAAATCTGCTGTCTTTAACTTGTCTGACTTACAAGTACAGACAACAATGTAGTTGACCCTTGAATAAACATATTTGTATCAAAAATCTAAGTTTGAACAAGGACTGCAGGATGAGAGGTGATAGAGGTGTACAAGATGATGGGAGGCATTGATCGTGTGGATAGCCAGAGGCTTTTTCCCAGGGCTGGAATGACTAACACGAGGGGCATAGTTTTAAGGTGCTTGTAAACCGGTACCGAGGGAATGGCAGGGGTCAGTTTTTCACACAGAGTGGTGGGTGCGTGGAATACACTGCCGGCGGCCGTGGTGGAAGTGGATACAATACAGTCTTTTAAGAGCCTCTTAGATAGCCAGTTCAACAACACCACACCTCCAAGGCAATTGAGAATGGGGAATAAATATTGACCTCACCTACCAATACTCATGTTCTTTAAATGAGGTTTCACAAATTTCTGTAGTGTTGAGACGTAAACTGACTTTAGAATGAGACATCTTCATCCAGGAATATTTAAACTATTTAGTTTGCGTGTCAATTTGACTCTGGGGTGGATTGACTTTGCACAATAACTTCAATGTCAGTGTAAGGCCACATCATCCCAATGCGAGTATAGTATTTGAATCTCACATGCATCAGTGTTCCTCGTCTGCATAAATGATGGTTAAACAGAGTAGTGGATATGGCCTAGACCAGTATGGGTAAAGACCTCCCCACTATTGAGCACATAAAGCAGCATCCATCATCAGGGACTCCCCACTACCTACGTCATGCTCCCTTCTTGCTACTACCATCAGGAAGAAGGTACAGGAGTGTCAGGTCCCACACCACCAGGTTCAGAACAGTTATTACCCATCAAACATCAGGCTCTTGAACCAAAGGGGGTAACTTCACTCAACTTCACTTGCACCATCACTGAACTGTTCCGAGAACCAATGAACTCACATTCAGTGACTCCTCATCTCATTTTCTTGATATTTATTGCTTATTTACTTTTATTATGATTGTGTATTTATAGTTTGTTGTTTTTTGCATGTTGATTGTTTGTCCTTCCTGTTGGGTGCAGACTTCCATTGATTCTATGATATTTTTTGGATTTACTGAGTATGCCTGAAAGACAATGAATCTCAGTATCGTATATGGTGACATATATGTCCTGCGATAATAAATTTATTTGGAACTTTGAACTTTAGCACTTCCAGTTCACTTTTGGTTTGCGTTGTACCAAAATGGAAAATGATAAATTTGCACTGTGGTAAAACTTTCAGAAAAAAATAAAATGTGCATGATTGAACAGATACAGCTGAATGTCTAATATATGGCAAACGGAAGAGAAGGAAAACATTTAACCCTTCTTTCTTGTGCCCTGTTCTTGGGAAGAGCTATCCAATTATTGCCAGTCCACTGCTTTGATCCTATTGCCCTGTAGCATTTTCCTATTCTGTTGAATTTTGGTTGTCCATCATATCCAATGATGACAGGAAACCTGTGCAGGAGAGTTTTTTAAAGTGGAAAAGCCTGAGGCAGTTCCGCTCTCTCGTCCTCGGAAGTGCAGCTCCAGCCGTTCGAGTAGCCATCGCAAACTGGGATCTTCCTTGGGTGCAGTGGAGAACCATGACTACTTCTGTGCCCTATTGTGCCCTTCACTCTCCACGAAGCATTGCTGAATGGCCTTTCTGCCCATTAGATCTCATCCACCCAGAACTGACTTCTCCTGCTAGGATAGGCGTGTCCTGATCTCACTGGGGTATAAGGCCCTCTGGCTACCCTCAGCTGGTTTAGACCCCTGTTGAAGCGGTGTACTGGGGTGTGGTTGCTATCACATGCAAACAGCTATTCAGAGCCACAGGTGAGAGCTGAGTGTCCATGGGGACCAAAGGTGAGTGAGCTGTCCCAGAATGGACACGACAAGCCCCTTCACCCCTCCCTGGATACCCAAACACCCCAATATATTTCTATTCTAATATATAACAAATTATATTTAGAAAGTCAGTATTGTACCGACTTGCGTTAAGCCTTTCAGGTTATCATATGCTGCTCTTTTGACAATTATCTTGACTCAGTGCCCTCTGATTATTGACTTTCCCACCAACTTGGATTAGTGGGGTAACAGGCTTAAAGTTTGCACCTGCAGTTTCCCCTAGTGTGGTTCAGTGTGCCATCAATGCAAAGCTTCAAGGGCAGATAGGTATTTCCTTGGGGGAGGAATAAGAAATGAACAGCAGATCCAGCAAAACATCTGACACATATTAGCCATTATCAGGGTATGGTAAGAGGGGATGTAAAACCGGAGGAAGTGGGGTGTGGAACACGTTGATGAAGACTAAAGTATTCCACCTCAAGTATTTGCATTATGATCATCTTAACACATTTGACAGCAGAGGCTGCAAGTGTATGCGACTTTGGCGATAGTCATCCAGACACAAGTTCGTTCTTTACTGGTACAAAGAGCATATATCAATTTTATCAAAAGGAAAGATATTTTTCGTAAATTAAAAAGTCAAGAGAACTGAAAAACAAGCAAAATTTCTGACATCAGTACTGTACACAATTATCTGAGTAAATAAAACATCATCTCCCACCTCGTGCCATTTTTATAGACTTTCCAGAATTGTTGTTTTGGTTGGACAGTCCATTATTTTCAGGGAGCTGCTCATTTTGTTAAAACACACGTTAAACTTGATGGCAATAATCCTGCTGCCATCCTATTCAGCACATTTGCAACCCACCCCAAGCCAATTCTTTGCCCTGATCCGTGGGGTGGGTTGCCAATCAACACGTTGCCCCAGTGATTCCTGTGCCCCTGCGCCAGGAACCGGTCGATGAAAGGCTACGCGCGGTGGTTTGGGATTGCACGCGCAAAAGCTTCTTCTCAGCAGCTGCTCCACATCCAGGGTCCATCCTAGCACGTGCTACACCCAAACACAAAGTGCATATTTTTACTAGACCCTGCAAAATCGATCAGGCTTCTTTTTGTTCTTAAAAGACAGCTAGCCCTATTGGAAATGGAAGATTATACTGTACTGCATTCTGGTCAAGTTTTGTTTGAAAATTATACTTTAAAACTCTTATGGTGTTGAGCACGTTGTTCCTTCAAGTGCAAGGCCTTAGGTAGCACCCTTTTAAAAGTGAATTGCTCTGGGCGGCTATGACCTTGCATCTCTTCTATCTTAACGTTTTTCTAAAGTACTCGGTTTGCATATTGGAGGCCTGGAAGAAAAGAGCGCAATAACGCATCATTGCCCTGGAGTCACTTAGCTGTGAAAGCAGCAGCTCCGCTTTGACGGCTAAGTAACCCCATGAAAGACTGGTGAATGTAAACGCACATCGGGCTAAACACGAAGTCAGTTCAGTTGGGTTTTATCCTTTTCTCAGTGTGGAGATCTGGATTATTAACTAATTGACGGTAAAAATCATACTTTGCCATACAGCCTACCAACTAACCACCCTGGCCATCAGATCACCCCTAACTCTAGCCCTTTAGCTTTATTGTTTATCTGCGTTTATGCACTTTCTCTGTAGCTGTTACACTTTATTTTCCTTGTTCTACCTCAAAACATGGTGTAAGGATCTGATCTATATGAAAAGTAGGCAAAACAAGCTTTGTACCTCAGTATAATTATAACCAGTAATAATAGACTAGTTCAAATTCCAATACTTTTAAATTCACCAGATACGACCTGCTTGTTAATTAAATGAAACCAATAGTTTGACGTTGGTGCTTCAATGCATGATGAATGAAATGGTCAATGAGGACACAACAGTTTCATAAGCAAAAGTGCCACTACCAGTGAAAATTAACCAGCAAACTGCACAGTTTCTTTCCTCCAGGCCCAGGTAACAGTTACCACCAGTGAAAATTGCTGGCTGAGCTACCTTTTGAACATCAAAGTGAGAAAAAGAATGTCTAACATAAAACAAAGTGTGAAATACTATGACTAGGATTGTTTTTCACTTCAAAGAACAATGTCTGATTTGTATCACATAAAATGACCTGCTACTGTTATATTAACTTCTGAGTGCTGTATCACCTATGAAACTATTAAAATAAGCCACTTTTATCATCTGCAGCAGTTAATTCAATATTGATTATTATAAAGTAGTAAAATCAGAATCTTATATTACAGAGGCTTGCGATTCCTGTGCCAGCTCTGTGAAAGAACTAATTTAGTCTCACACCGCAAACCTGCAGATTCATCCTTTGTAAAGGATGCATTCAATTGCCTTTTGAAAACTACAGTGGAATCTGATTCTTGGGTGGTGCATTCCAGACTTCAACAATATTCTGTGTGAAAGTATTTCCTCTTCTCCTCCATTCTTAAAGAGATAGTTTCTCCTTGTTAATCCATTGAAACCCCTCATCATTTCAATTGTCTCTGCCCAATGCCAGCCAACACTGAACTTCTTCTTCCTGATAGTATCCTGGGGAGCATTTGTCCAAAAAAATTCTAAATCTGGCTTTGAATCTGTAGTTTAACTTGTTTTCAAAGTCTGATTTGTTGGACACAATTTGCCTTTGAAAGATCCATGCAATTGTTGAATCCTGTTTTGAATCCCTGACAATGGTCTGAAGCAGCTTTCTCACCATTGATGTTAGAAGGATTAGCCAATTGTTACTTTGTATCTTCCTCTCTGTTTTTAAATGTGGTTTAATATTAACAGTCCTCCAATTTTTTTAAAAATTATCTTTCAACAGCTTAGAATGCATTAATTCTGCACTGGGTGAACTATTAACTTCAAGTAATGTCAACTTATTTGCTATTTTTTTGCAGTCACCAAAATTGAAATAAAAATTATTTGAGCATTATTCATCCAAATTATTCATTCAATTTTTCTTTGTCTGTATCTCTGTACCTCTCTCTGCAACTGGAATCACAGCTTCCTAACTGGAAGACCACAACCTGTGTGGATTGGAAATAGCATCTCCTCCTCGCTGACGATCAGCACTGGTGCACCTCAGGGGTGTGTGCTTAGCCCACTGCTCTACTCTCTGTACCCATCACTGTGTGGCTAAGCATAGTTCAAATACCATCTATAAATTTACTGACGATACAACCATTGTTGACAGAATTTCAGATGGTGACAAGAGGGCGTACAGGTGCAAGATATACCAACTAGTTGAGTGGTGTCGTAATAACAACCTTGCACCTAACATTAGTAAGACCAAAGAACTGGTTGTGGACTTCAGAAAGGGTAAGACAGGGGGACACACAGCAGTCCTCATAGAGGGATCGAAAGTGGAGAGAGTGAGCAATTTCAAGTTCCTGGGTGTCAATATCTCCGAGGACCTAACCTGGTCCCAACATATTGATGCAGCTAAAAGATGGCAAGTTTTTTTTATTAATTTACGGGATGTGGGTATTGCCAGTTAAGCCAGCATTTATTGCCCATACTTAGTTGCCCTTGAGAAGGTGGTGATGAGCTGCCTTCTTGAACCACTGCAGTCCCTGAGGTGTAGGTACACCCCAGTACTGTTGGGGAGGGAATTCCATGATTCTGACCCAGCGACAATGAAAGAACAGCGATATGTTTCCAAGTCGGGATGGTGAGTGACTTGGAGGGGGATTTCCAAGTGGTGGTGTTCCCAGGTATCTGCTGTTCTCGTCCTTGGGTCTGGAAGTTGTTGCTTTAGGAACTTTGGTGTGTTGTTGCAGTGCATCTGGTCGATAGTACACACTGTGGCAACTGGTTGTCGATGGTGGAGGGATTGGATGCTTGAGGAGGGGGTACCAGTTAAGTGGGCTGCCTTGTACTGGATGGTGTCGAGCTTCTTGAGTGTCGATGGAGCTGCAATCATCCAGGCAAGTATTCCGTTACACTCCTGACTTCTAAATGGTGGAGAGGCTTTGGGGAATCGGGAGGTGAGTTACACGCTGCAGGGTTCCTAGCCTTTGACCTGCTCTGGTAGCCATGGTGTTTATATGTCTAGACCAGTTTGGTTTCCTGTCAATGGTAACCCCCAGGATGTTGATAGTAGGGGATTCAGTGAAGTCCAAGTAAACCTTTCACTGCTAATCTCTAAATTAGCCGGTTTTCTGTCATGCTAATGCATCCCCTTTTACTCCACGGGAATCAATCCTAATGGCAGGTCTACTCTGTGGCATTTAACCAAATGCATTTTGGAAGCCCAGGTAACACATATCTACCGATCTTCTCTTCACAAAACAATGTGGACTATTTGACTGGGGCAAAATGTGGGCAGTCATGTTACAAAGCTGCAGCCAGAGCAGTTGCTTAAAGAGAATCTGATAGCATCGATGCATAATTATGAATTCTACTGTACTATGGAACTAAGGACAGGAGTCTGATTGAAATGTAGCCTCATTTTTGTGATCATCTTGCCTATCTGCAATTTCCTTATACAGTAGATTCCATTTATTAATTCTGTAAGTCATTGAAATAGCAGTGGGTTAAATACACCCAGACAGGAATCCAGAACTTCTCACAAAAAAATACAAAAAATGTGTTTGTTAGAATAATAATTGGTAATATAATTATCACACATGCGTAGGATGTTACAAAATGTCAATGCATGTCATGCATAATAAGGCAAACTTTTCACAGAGCCTGGCGGCAGTGTAAGTGTAGAGGCCCGTCTCTGAGCACTTTGCTTTGGAATAAATAGCATATTGTGTTTTTTTTTTCAAAATGTCATTGTATAATTTTCTCCGGACCAGCTCAGCATGCCACCCAACATGGGCAAATTCTACTTTATATAAAATATATGCACGCAGTCTGCATTGAAGACTGATACTGGCTTGCTGCTCTTTTTCGCATCCATCCTTTTCTTGCTGCTGGAGGTCAACACTCTTCTCTGCATGACATCTCCTATCTTCACTCTTGCAGCTAGAGATGGATAAATGGCGGATTCAGGTGGATAAATGCTCAGCTGCTGATTTTGAGAACTTGACTGAATTAAATAATTTAAAATATTTAAAGCCAATTCCAAAGGTTTCAGTCCGTGCCCTCATCAAGAACTTGTGTTCAATAATCAGGCTGACACTCCAATGTAGTACTGAGACAGTGCAGCTTTGTCTAGCAGAGAACATAGTCCTTGATATCTACTCTTATAGCTCAAGTGGAATTTATCTTGTGACACTATTTAAATTTGAATATTTGAGTAGGAAATGCTCTTGCTCCAGGCCTAATGTTCCTTTTTTAACTTGTGGCTCTAAACAGCAACCTGCCGTATGCAAAATAGCTGTAGTATGCTTATAAGTATCGTACTATGATTTTATGTCAATGCAAGTCTTTCTATTTCCGAGCAAAGTACTCAAATCAACTGGTCTTCTGGAAGACCTCATGAAAAAAAAGGGAGGAAAGTGAGAAAAATCAGTTCCAGCTGACTACATATGGCTTGGTCAAGCCAGCCTAGTCCCTTAAGGGCAAAATTATTTTATGTCAAAAAAGCATTCTTAGAAATTATCAAAGATTTGGGTCATTCCATTTTAAGCACAGCAACAGTAGGCATGTTCCAAAGGAACAGTAAGCAGTACGGGAAAATATGTCAGATGATTTAAATGAGAATTCGTCACTGCCTTTAATCTGTAGTAATTCTTTGGTATCAATCAATGATGGTGGGGAAGGAGAGAATGGGTTTCTTCAATATTCACTAACAAAAATTCTCTTTGAATACTATAAATAATGTCCATTTATAGTTGAGGATTTTTCTTTCAAACCAAGGGAGTTCTAGCCATGATTTAAAAATCTTTGTTATATCAAGGGAATAAAAATCTCTTCTATGAAGCATTACACTCTTCAAAATATCTGATCTTTTACAGCTATTTTGGAGGACAGAAAATTACTTTGGTTTACTGAATGTTGAGATTGCATCTGGATATATTGATTTTTTGAGTAAAAGCTGTTCCAGATTATTCTCGTTAAGAAAGATGGACCCATATTTTCATTTCAGTTTATAGTCCTGTACAACATCTAAGTTGAATGGCTTCTTCCCTGCACTGCTCAGAAACTGCTACAGCTACTTTTCACTTGCCTCGTGCAGAAGTGTTTCGTGATCTGTCCTGTACTTGCATTTTTGCAATGAAATATTTATCCCAATAAAGTGTCAGAAATCATAGCTTTCCCAGAGGTTCGATTGCCCACAGATATTTTCTGCCATGTAGACTTCTCTAGGTCCTTTTAGGCAATGTGGTATAGAATTTATAAAACCAATGGATCTGAAGTCTTAAACCTTGAAGGCTTCCAAACCATGGGTTATGAAGGATATCTGGAGACAATAGCCTCTCAGCTTTCTAGTCAGGTTGAATAATGATATTGTTTTCACATATTTTGTTATCATGGTTTATCTTAAAACTTTTATTCCACTAACATTTCCCATTCCATTTAGAACTTTTCTTCGTATCCCATAAAATATTTATTCCAAAATGTACAAACTAACTTGTGGGGTACCAAAGGTTATCCAGAAGTTCTGCATGCTCCAGGTGCAGTTGCTTGCAGATTTGTTTTGTAGACTTGTCTCAGCCTCTTGAGGCAATATGGTGTAAGCTTTATAATTCCAGTGGATCTAAAGTCTTAAGACAGTAAGGTTCACTGACCACGGGTTAAGAAGGATATCTGGAGGGGCAGTAGTCTCTCAATTCTCTAGTGAGTTTGAGTAACCACAGACTAGTTATTGTGTTAGTGACATTAGTTTCTACCGGCAAAGCTCATTACACAGTGTCTTGACCTTGTCTGGGCCTGAGATTTTATGGTCTTACTTATTTTCAGAGGTTAACAAAGAAGCAGCTTAACTGCTCATTTGCGTAATCTCCCTGATAATTTTTTAGAATGTGTATAAAGACACAACATTTTAATACAGTACAATTTGAAAACAATTACGGAATCCATTTTTTAAATAACCAACAGTCCTAAAACCTCTTTAGTCTAAAAGCAAGATGGTCGATAACTATCAACCTTTTGATTTCTAAGTGGATGCATCTATTTTAAATCTTTCCAGAAAGGCACTATTAGCACAACATTATTTTTTTTTATTAAATTATCCTTGAAGGCTTAAGAGTGCTGTTTCACCCAGTCAAAATATCTGAATAAATATTCTTGTGACATTCCCAATAAAATTTCTATGGAATATTATCAGTACTGATTGGGATATGATTACTCCATTTAGAGTGATCTTGAGCAGTTTTAAGCAGTCCTTTGTCTTGTTTCTGTTTTGGAATATTTATATGCGCAAAATGGCTTTAACTAATCATTACACTTTATAGAAAATGCTATAAGGCATTTCTGAAAGAGATGATGAGGCATCTTGATAAATGCAAGCTCTTTTTTTCTCAGATGCTGGCAGACTTGCCATTCGTTTCCAGTGTTTCTTCCTTTCTAGTTGGCTCAGTGGATTAATGTACAGTCAGAGTTGTACAGCATGGAAAAAGGCCAATTTTTTTCACCATGCTCATGCCAACCAACCATATTAATCTCAGCTTCCAGTACTTGGTGATTCAAATGTTCGAGACACTTCTTAAATGCTGTCAGCTATTCTGCTTCCATCACTCTTTCTGGCAGTATATTTCAAGTACTCACTACTCTCTGGGTGAATAAAATCTCTTTCTAAATGTAGGTATAAATGAATTGCTTGGTATGTTACAGAATCATATAGATAAGGTACTAGTTATCTTATCTCCTATTTGATCACACTCTTCTTTGGGGCTGACACATAATGAGTGCTTGGGATGTTTATGGGAGAGTCATCCTTGACCTTGAAGTAGCATTCCAACCTCAGCCAGTGTCTACAGGGGAGAGAGGATGAAAATGGTAAACAAATCCAGGGAACTGTTCAAAGAATTCTGAAAAGCCAACTAGTTAACATTCCCACTCCTGATCACTATGTTCAAATGTATCTGATTGTGAAGACATGAGTAGACTGGTCTGTGACAGTTACTGTGATGAAACATTCCACCAGATGCAGGATTAAGCATCTAAAATTGTCACATGAACAAGGTACTGGGTAGTGATCTAACTTGTACCTTCATTGATTCATCTGAGGAGTGAAGTTAAAGGGGAGCAAATCAAGGAAAAAAGAATAATGTTGAAAGATTAACTGCAGTACATAGAACTAAAATTGGTGAATTGGTTTATTATTGTCACATGTACAGAGGTACAATCAAAAACTTGTTTTGCATGCCATCCATAAAGATCAGATCATTACAACAGTGAATTGAGGTAGAAAAAGATAAAACAATAACAGAGTACAGAATCGACAGTGCCTTGTAAAAGAATTCAGTTCCCAACCCTTTGATACATAACTGAGTATTACAACCAGGGATTTTGATCAATTTAACTGAGAATTTTTACTTGTGAATCAAATTCTCCTTTTTCCCCCACAGTAGAGCCCAAACAATAGGGAAAATTGTAAAGCATGAAAAAACTAAAAAATCAAAAACTGAAATGTCAGCAGTTCAAAAGTATTCATCCCCCTTTGCTCTGTACTTAGTTGAACCACCTCTTGGAGCCATTAGAGCCAGTAGTCTTTTTGGATAAGTCTCTATAGGCTTTGCACAACATGATGGAGCAAGATTTGCCATTCCTCCTTGCAAAATTGCTCAAGTTGTGCGAAGTTAGTTGGGGAACAATGGTAGACAGCAGTCCTGATGTCTTGCCAGAGATGTTTGATCAGTTTGAGGTCAAGACTCTGACTGGGCCACTCAAGGACATCAATTTTCTTCATTTGAAGCCACTCTATTGGTGCTCTGGCAGTGTGCTTTGGGTTGTTGTCCTGCTGAAAGGTGAACTTCCAAACATCCTCAAGTTTTTATCCAAGGTATCTGTATATTTAGCAGCATTCATCTTACTAGATTTCCAGTCCCTGCTGCTGAAAAGCATCCCCACAGCATGATGCTACCTAAACCATACCTCACATTGTGGATGGTGTTACCTGGCTGATGCACAGTATTTGATTTACACTGGACGTACAGCTTAGTGTTGAGGCCAAGAAGTTCCACTTTCACCTCATCTGACCACAAGACCTTCTTCCCTTTTTATAGCATCTTCTAAGTGACACTTCGCGAAGTCTTTACGGGCAAGGATGTGCTTTTTTTTTAGCCAAGGCTTCTTCCTTGCCACTCTTCCATAAATACCCTTTCTGTGCAAGGCCATGTAGTTCATCTTCAGTTGTAGCCACTCAGAGTGACTGCTGGCATCACAGTCACCTCTCTTCAAGTGTCATTCTTCTCTGGCGACTAAGTTTAGAGGGAGCAGACTGACTTAGGCAGTGTGGCTGCGGTTTCATATTTTTTCCACTTTTTTCCACTTTTTCATGATGGACTGCACTCTCTGAGGTGTGTTCAATGCATTTAAGATGGTCTTGTAGCTTTCCCCAGATTTGTGCTTCTCTATTATCATTTCCCTGACTTGTCTCGAATGCTCTTTTGTCTTCCCTTTGGTTTGGTCTGTTGAAAATCTACAACACTGTTGGACCTTGCAGAGAGAGGACGTATTTATTCAGGCGACCCTCCAATTTTCCAAATTGGGTGAGTCAGTAAGGTAATATACCGTATTGCACCTAAGGAAAGTTAGTGCAGTAATTACAAAGGGGTTGAATACTTCTTCAGCCTCGCTATTTTGGTTTTTAAATTTTAGTCTATTGTTGACAGGCTTTGGATTTTTTCTTTTGATTTGACATGATGCACAATGTTTTGTAGATTAGCTCAAAAAATCCTACTTCAATATATTTTAAATTTAGAAAATGAGACAAAATGTGAAAACGCTTGTGGAGGCTGAGTACTTTTTCAAGGCACTGTAACATTACAATTATGGAAAAAGCGCAGTGCAGGCAGGCAATAAAGCGTAAGGTCATAATGACTGAAGTCAAGAGTTCATTTTATTGTACTGGGGAACCATTCAATAGTCTTATAAACTGACAACACACTGGAGGCTGTGTTATTCAACAAATCAAGTTTGTGCCCATTCTTTACTAGAGAATTGTATTTTTTAAAAAGTCCCAGTGCCTCCACAGCCCTGTAGCTTCCCTTTATTACAAATACTTTTAGAACATTTTTCCCTAGAAAATACAGTGGTGTTCTCTCTATCCCTTTAAATGATTTTATACCAGAGTTTTTCCTCATCCTTGTAATAAATATTAAATTAGTGACTCCTTAGTGCTATCTTTGGGTCATGTATTTTACATTCAAAGAGATGGGCAAGCTAAATTAAATGCTTCAGACACGGCAAGAGCTGTGAATCAAAAAACTAACAATTTAATACCATCCTAATTTTGATTAACAGTTTCTGATTTGAACAAACAGGATCTTTCATTGATTTGAGTGAAGTATGCATTCCAAGCATGATACATTTATTTCAAAGAAAAGGGCCGATGGGCAACTCTTATTATCAAAGAAAAGCTGCTTATTGGCAGAAGTGGACTGAATGGGTTCTGCTTTCACAGATGTCCATAATTTAATTTTGTTCCATAGAACTCACTCAATACCTTACTTCCACAGTATTGTAGTGAATAACATCAAAAGCTCATGAAACTGCTAAAGAAGTACAATTACTAACAGTGAAGTGAGTGAGAGCGGAAACCAGTTCTGCCGTTAGTAGGGATGAGCATTATGTACATCAGGCTTGAATTTAATATTATAGGAGTTTGTTTAAATGTAGGGGATGTCCATAAGTCAGACCCATATAACCAGGGATGGCCTGTATTTAGCAATTAGCTTCTCATTTGTAATTGACTGAGAATAATTAAGCAAACTGGTAGATAATTTAATTAATTAATTGCATACCTTGGGGCTGCATAGAGTTTTCATTTTAAATCCATGTTCAGAGTTAATATGGCAACATGATACAAATGCTACATTCCAAAGAAGGCTGAAAGGATGATTGTATCCATGATCAGAGTTCCCTGTGAAGGAACTGGGGATAATTCAGGTGGACTGTGAAGTCATCTGGGATTAACTCATGCACTTTTTTTCTGATAGGATAGGACAGAAGCACCTAGTCCATCTTATTGATTGGGAAGTTGGTATACATTGTAGAAGTGTCTGAGAAAGAGGAGATGACGGTCTTAAAAATAGCTCAGTGCAGGCCATGAAGGTCCTAGTTAGGTGAAGCTATTGGGTTTCAACTGATCACAGTGTCCCAATTCAAAGATTACTGCTTCTGATAGTTCTTGTTCCACTGGAATGTACTTGTGTTGACATCAGGAGTCTGATGTTTTATCTTTCACTAAAATATCATGTCCTTACCAAGCTGCTTGAGTTTGGAAATGTGCTGTTTCTGAGAATGCATTTCCATTAGCCACAGTGAATAAAACGCTTTTTAATGCGCAATTTTTGATGAAAATGTCTGAACGCCAACAGGGATAAAAGCCAATTTAACAACAAAACTCTGCAAGTGCTGGTTAACTCAGTCCTTGAACATTGCAAGCACATTTCTGATGAGGGAAGCCAGCTCCTAAACACAAAGAAGTGTCGCAAAATTATCACTGCCAAAGTGAACATTCTCTCAACAACTGAAGACCTAGCTGAAGGTCTGGAGAAGGTGTCCGATTTAAAAGAAAATCACGAAGGTAAGGCATCAATACTACTGTAAAATAGCAATGTAGAATACTTTTAGTAGTGAAGGAAAGCGTTAGTTAAAGATCTACAGTATATGTAAACCATACGGACACAAATATTACTAAGGTGCAGCAAGTGAAACTGTAAAAATGAATCTTCATAAATTTATGCACATTGCATTAAGCATACCATGTTGGGGTGAGGATGGGTGAACAAATGTACTGCAGGAAAGAAGTTCATTTGGCCAAGTTATCCTGTCTCAATCCCCACTGCTCTTTTGTTTTAAAGGCAAAACTGGCATATAACCGAAGGGCATGAAATGGAACAAGTGATGGACCCCCCCAGGCATTGAAAAGCTCACTCCATATAAGGAAGCTTTGGTTGATTTGTTCGGGAGGGAGAGTTGGGACTATGGAGATTGGAGGGGAGCACAGAACTGCTGGTATGTACCGTATTAATCGTATATTCTATGATTGCACAATGTATCCATAAGCACTAATTCTGCACAAGCGCATAATAGTGCATGCAATGGCGACACAGTACGCAACTGGATGCATAAACGCTTCCTACACAGAGTACACGGATAACCAGTTGCACAAGAAGAGCACCCGTTCATAAGTGTTATTACTACCTCAACTTGAAATGGACATTTGCAACTATATCTATCACAGAAGAGTGATACTGACCAGCATCCAAATGACATTGGTGAAGAATGGACATCAATGATTGGTACCATGTGGAGGTTAAAATGGAAACTTTGGAGTTTCATGGAATTTTCGTGAGCCTGACTTCAAACAACGTAACACTGCATTGTGGACTGTGGAGCCTGCTTGTACTTCAAACTGGAAGGTGATTTGATTGTGATTCCCAACAGCCAGAAAGGCACTATTGTGTCCCATAACACTGGCATCATAGAGCGCATGTTGTAAATTCTGCAGCTTGATATTGAGTAATGTGTCAACATTAATCATGTCTGCAGAGTTAAGAATTCAACCACTATTTTGGCCTCAGACTCCCAAGATCCAGTCATTGTGAGCTTCCACCCTCGAAGTAAATAGGTAGTGGTGACTGATGAAGGATCCTAAAAATTCCACTGAATTCTATACTCTGACAGATCAGTGGACATCAGAAATAGGTTCACTCCACGGGTGTTAATTATTAAGTAGCTTAGGAACAACACATGGCAGTTGTGTGCTGTGACATTGTTACCATGGGTGCTGCTTCTGGCAGATTATACTCAATAGTGCTTATGGTTAGAGATTCTTGCTGCTGCAAGTCTTTAGAGTAAGTGACAAATTTAGTTAATGGATGAGCTACACCCCTAAAGCTCACCAGGTGGAAATGAAGCCACTCATCAATGGTAATCTCACTTTGACAGCACATTGTCAACTTGCTAAGAGAAGCTTAAGACACACCAAGTGACAAATGTAATTGGCAAACCTACTGAGTGCACACACTGGCATTACTTGAATAAAGTTAATTCACATTCAGTGTTGCAGTCTAATTATTTTATCATGCACCAAATAGCCTGAAAATTGTTGGCAAAAATACTTGACAGGGCATGATGACTTATTTGCTCAGGGTGCCAGATTGCAAATAATAATCTGTTCCTGCAAGATCTTCATGGGTTGTTGATCAATAAGATTAGGTAATGACTATTGTGTAACAGATGATGACTGGTGTTTCCTCTTGAATTGTGCACCTTTAATGCACTCCTGTCCTAGTCTCTCCTCTCCTAGTACAATGGCTGCCACCTATGATCTTGCAGAAAACTTTGCTCCCTTCCACTAGCTGCTATGCTTCATTAAGCTGCCTGGGGCCACATATAACATGAAGTAAAACATTACTTTTCATTTTCACCCTGTATCTTGAAAATGGCTTGTGTTCATTATTAATGTTTAACAAAGCTTTGCAAAACAAAACAAATATACTTTTTGTAAGTTTTCAACATTTTTAACTTCAATGAAATAAGGAAAATCACAGTAATGTTGCTTCCTTCTCGAATGGATGAATAAAACATTACCTACTTTAATGTTTAATATTAACAAGCACAGAAAAGTCTCTCCTTGAGTGAAACAGAATCATTCTGCTCTGAAGTCCTCTAAATTTAAAGCTGATACTTTGCCCTGGCAAGGGATATTGGAAAAATATCCATCAGAGCCTGAAGTACTGAAGTGGTACTTGTGGAATTACTTCCTTGAAGGAAAAAATAAACATAATATGCACTGTTTACAGAGGGGCTGAATTATGCAGACAAGGAAAGTCCCGTGTTTGATGCTTGGATTGTGTTTGAAATATCCGAACCATTTTCTGTATTAGTGTTACTGATTTCTGCATTATGGGCTGGGGAGTAGAGCATGGGCAATCCTGGCTCCTGCCGCTCATCGTCACCGGATAACTCCTGCAGGAAAGTGCGTGAAAGTAGATACAGGGCAAGGAGAGACTGATCCTGGCACTCATGCAAACCTATTGACTCTCCATGTCTAGAATAATAGCAGCCAATGTGGACGTTGCGTGAGAAACCAAAACTCACCAGGAATTGAGATTTCTGGGAAGTAAGCAATAAAAAAAGAATGAATAAATGAATTGTGAATTTGTACTGATGAATGTGATTGTAGTTGGTACATAAGTACTTAACTTCCTGTTTTAAAAAAAACCTATAAATTGCAGAACTACATCCTTGCAGATAGAAGGCTTCACAGCTTCAAAGTGTGTGAATCTCTGGTCCTTGAAACTTCCCATTATTATTTGTTTTAAATTAAAATTTTTAAAAAGTTAACAAAGTCAGGTGTACGCGTCATTCTAACATTTTAATCGTATGAATTTCCAGCACCAGATTGTACCATTCTGAAACTTGCACATCTGGTAGTATGTCTATTTTGCACAACAAGCTGAAGTATTTCCAACTGAGGAATTATTATACAGTATTGGGCGGGTCTTATTATAAAATACAACTAGACTAAACAAAAAGTAATCAGGACCAAATGGACTGGTATATGGAAGACGATGACTTGTATAGTATAATATAATGCACCTTTTTATTGACTGGTAGCCATTGATTGACATCTGGTGAAACACAATCCTTATTTCGATGAGAATATCCATTAATGAGATTTGGCTTTTAAGTACTTAAAAAAATACAAGGGAATCATTTTAAATAGTTTTGAACAAGCTGTTATTTATTTTGCAGACTTTTTCCTCAATTGCCATGGGTGGATTGTGTACTTGGAAGTTGTAGTTAAGACCTTCATTTGATTTTGGAGATGCCTTTTTTATTGGTTTAACTGTTAGCTTGTGTGCTCAGGCATCACCCAGAACTTGAATGTGTAGTTCATATCCAATGGATGACTGTATCTTCCTGATATTTTTCTCTGAAATGTTAAACAACTGGAAAAACTTATTATTCTCCTAATATCTTGTTTGGCATTCCTTTTTCAACCAAAAACAGATTAACTGATAACTTATCTCATTCCTTATTTTTGACATCTTGCCGTGCGCAAATTGGCTCGCTAATGTATTTGCTGTTGTGAAGACATTTTTGACGTACTCTGAACAGTTTGAGCTAAGTTATTATTTAAATGCAAATTCTAATTTCCTTGTGCATTTAAAATATTTTCACCTGGTAAATATGGAAATAGGCTTAGATGGTTTTTTGTAGGTCTGATGTACTTGTTCTGTGATGAAATTTTCCTGATAAAATACAGAAGGCTGACTCTCAGCCCATGCCATCTCTTAGGGGAGCAATCACTAGTTTATGTATGTGGCATAATATAGTAATGTAAACTTGTTAGATTTTCAGTGGCGCAGTCTTTTATACCAGAAAAGTATAAATTAATTTCCCCTGGTAGTTTGATTAGTCTGGTGAGGTATTAAGCTATACAGATGTATATTACAGGTTTAATAATCATTTCAAGCTGCACCAGCTTGCCTCTACTCAGGAAGTTATTAATCTGTAAATAAAAAGAACGTCAGTACCTCCTGGTTAGGGAGGGCAGGGGAAAGTTCTTCTTCCTTGTGTGCTGGGCAGTCACTTTTGCTAGAAACTGTGCATATTAGTTGGACATAAAACTGGGCTTGGTTCTGATACTTTTCCTGTTTGAACTGTTGAAGAGTTTTCTAAGACTTGCTGTATTTGGGCTAAATGTGGGTAAAGTATTAACAATGTCAGCTCTTAGTACTTGTGAATTCACAATGTACTGTGAGTCAGCATCTTTGGAGGCGAAAATTGGGAGAGGAATTAAACAAAGCCACTTTGAGTGAAATTATGTGCTAGATTGTTGGAATTTTGTGTTTGCATAGTGTCCTCAGTCACAACATTGTAGCTTAAAGTATGTAGCCTTTACTTTTCCTTGCCAACGTGAATATTGAAGAGCTTTCTGAGCACAATAGTCTGTGAGAGAGGTTTCTTCTTTATACATACAGGTAACCCTTGATTTACAAATGTGGTTTGGTAAAATACATTGATTTATATAAGGTATGTGTCCTTGATTTAGGAGCATTTTCATTACCAGTAGTGCTTAATAGCAATAAACTAATTGAAATGCCAAGCAATTGAAATCCCAGTGGAGTGCAGAGCAATCTTTGTTGACATGTTTGCTCAGCTGTGTCAACAAAGATCCAATCCATTTGACAAACTTAAATGAGTTTGGAAAGTGAATGGGGTAGAGAGAATGGGGAAGGGTGGCATATGGGGTAAGAGATGGGGAATTGAGTGGAAAAGAGAGATAGATAGCAAGAGCTGGGAGTGAGAGATGTCTATCTTTCACTTGGTGAGTATCCACAATGGGTACGTTATGATTAATACATTATGTATTTTTATTATCTTTATGATTTATTTGTTAATATTTTATTTTTTCAGCTACTTCGACTGATTTATTTTTATGTGCTAATGTGTTTTTGACTGAAATTTTTGAGCTCTGGAACACAACCAGAGTTTTTAGATTGAAATTAATGGCAATGAACTCTTGATTTACAAATAATTACTAATAACACTTTCCTGCAATGTAATCTCTTCAGAAATCAAGTGATACTTCTATTCCAAAATATGGGAATGTACTTGGCATAATATGCATGTCATAGTCTACAACTAAAACTCTGATTTGCTACCTAAGCTGAGCATTCAGCTAGCTGCATGTCGTTCTCATTCCTCTCTATGTGCCATAACTTTCTCAAGCCTGCATATGACAATTGCCAGTCTGTAGATGGTTTCAATGACCTCTTTAACAGAGGAAGGAAAATGGGACTTTTTTTGAATATATTACTGAGGTTAATATGATTACCTTAGATCAGTTGATGATAAAATACATCCCCATGTGAGACAGGTTTAATGACAATGCCACCTTTCAGTGATGAGCAGATATTTTATCAAGCAACCAGAAACAAAAATGTTATTTTGAGAGCATGTCAAATCTGACAAATTCAACCTAATTACATGCCTAAGGTAGATAGACCTTTGACAACGTGGCAAGTACCACTTTGTATCTGGTATTGACCGCTTTTGGCTCATCTGCAGCCCAAAGGTAATTAGGCCCATATGGTATTCTTGCATCTTATATCTTCCATTTTTTCTTCCTCTGAGTTCTGTACTCATTCCACAAATACAGTGTCCATAGTTACTGGTAAACCCCACTGAAGTGGTAAATACTTCACAAGCAGGCTTAGACAATATGAGTATTGTAGGACTATCCATTCTAGGACATCGCACTTGAGCCTAAAACCAACTTGAGCCATTGAACTCCGGGCGGTAGTTGTAGGAAAGATCACATGTGAGCATAATAGCTGTGATCTGGCTGAGCTTTGAATATGTGAGTTTGCAAATCTACATTTCAGACTCGGAAAACAATTAGAGATCACCTGTTGCAAAGTGATAGCTCAGCGAGAAGCTCATTGTTCTTTTTTTATTTGGACACTGAGAGTTTTGAAATAACTCATATGAGGTAGGCAAGACTTAAACTTTACCACTTTGTTTCTGCAATGCCAAGCAGATAATAACAAGCATACGTATTTCTGTTGAATTTCAGCGCTGTAAGGATAAAGTGAATTCATTAGCAATCTCCGTGATGAACCAGTGGCCAGGGGTGAAGCTTCGAGTGACGGAGGGATGGGACGAGGATGGACATCATTCAAAGGAATCCTTACATTATGAGGGTCGAGCAGTAGACATCACCACTTCTGACAGAGATCGCACAAAGTATGGTACGCTGGCCCGCTTGGCAGTGGAGGCAGGATTTGACTGGGTTTATTATGAGTCAAAAGCTCACATTCACTGTTCAGTGAAATCAGGTAAGAGTCAGAGTTTTATCTGGGTTTCAAAAGGATTCAGATGTGGAACACTTAAAAGTGTTCTTCACACACATTTATTAGATGAAATCTCTAACATCAGACAAATCTCAACAAAGAATAATTGAGCTGCTGAGCTCCCCTCAGATTGTGTGTGGAATGCCATTTTATAACATGGAGAACTGTCGATTAAGTGAGGTTCTAGAGACTGCTGGAATACGTGAAGCAACATCCATGAGGATAAAAATCAGAAAACTCGGTTCTGTTCTTGCTCCCAAGGTTTCCCCTTGTCTGGTTATGTCTAATTCTGAAAAACACAGGAAGGCATATCCCTCCATAATGAAGGAGCCAGGAATAGTCGTTGCGTTACTCTGAATTTCCATGGCAAGATCCTGGGAACCGAACTCAGTCATCTTGTGAATTAACCAATAATTTCTAAATAGTTATACAATCAGAAACAGGTTTAATATCACCAACATATGTTGTGAAATTTGATGTTTTGCGGCAACGGTACATTGCAATACTTAATAAAAACTATAAATTACAATAAGTGTAAATATAAAAAAATGAAGTAGTGGAAAATAGAGGAGAAAATAGTGAGGTAGTGGACATGGATTCATTGTCCATTCAGAAATCTGATGGCGGAGGGGGAAAAAACTGTTTGCAAATTTCTGCAGCTTCCACACTATACAGTAATGCAACCAGTCAGAATGCTCTCTATGGTACACCTGTAGAAATTTGTGAGTGTCTTTCGTGACACTCTCCTCAAACTCCTAATGAAGTATAGCTACTGTTGTACCTTTTTTGTAATTGCATCAATATTTTAGACCCAGGATAGATCTTCAGAGATGTTGACACCCAGGAACTTGAAACTGTTCACCCTTTCCACTACTGATCCCTTGCTGAGGATTAGCATGTGTTCCCTCAACTTCCCACAGTCAATTCCTTGGTCTCATTGATGTTATTGTTTTGACACCACTCAACCAGATGAGATATCTTGCTCCTGTACGCCTCCTCATCACCATCTGAAATGTTGCCAACAACAGTTGTGTCGCGGCAAACGTAGGGATTTTGAGCTGTAATGGGTGTAGAGAGAGTAGATCAGTAACCTAAGCACACACCCCTGAGGTGTGCCTGTATTGATTGTTAGTGAGGTGGAGATGTTTTTTCCAATCCGCACAGACTGTGGACTCCCGATAAGGAAGTCAAGGATCCAGTGGCAGAGGGAGATGCAGAGGCCCAGGTTTTGGAACTTTTTAAAATTAGAACTGAGTATGATTGTGTTGATATATTGTGGTGATCTATTGGAAGCATGCATTTTTTTGTGGGTTCTGTACTCTCATTAGCTGTAGCTTAATCGGTAGAACTCTCACCTCAGAGTTAAGGTAACAACTACCTAACCTATAAGGAAGTGTTGGTCTGCCAATCTCTTTCAAATGAGACTTCAAACCAAAGTCCTATCTGCACTTTCAGATGGACATAAAAGTTCTCAGCACCATTTTTCCACTTTTTCTGGTGAATATTTTTATCCCTCAGCCAACATTAATAAAATCATTGTCTGATCTGTCTCATTGCTTTAAGTGGTGCTTTGCTTGTGCGCAAGTTGACTGGTCACTCCTACAATCAAAAAAGGTATGACACTTGAAACCTGGGCTATGTTTACTTTGAGACATTCTGAGGCCCTGAAAGGCACGATATAAGTGAACATTATTTTGTTTTGCTTCATTTGGAACGCACATTGACTGCATTCAGAAGCGTTTTGTGTTTCAGTCACTAGGTGGTACTCAAGGGCAGCTTAGCTTTGAGCCATTTCGATTTTTTTTACCTCTGGCTTTGTTTAGCTCAGCTCAGCATCACTACAGAAGAGCATTGCTGAGACTGGCAATTCAATAGGTTAGAGAACTTGTACCAGTCGACCAACACACCTCTGCAAGATGTGTTGGTGCTTCAACAGGTTGCTACACAATGGCAAATTTGATTTAGGTGGCAGTTACAGGTTCTGTGTATACAGACTTGATTGAAAAGCTGCATGGTAACAATCATCTAAATGCAAAACGCGGATTTGTTGTTTCTTGACAATATCTCTGAACATGCAAATAAATGTAATGGTTTGCTTACCAGGAATAATTACATTTCTCTGAAGCTTTGATATTTTAAATATCAAATTTAGTGTGCATTAATTTACTTTTTTGTTTCATCCTATTTATTTCTGTGTTTTTAAAAAGAACTTTTATTCATATCTTGCTCTAAATCACATTTGGTTGAATCTCCATATCAGTACCATGGTGAATTGACAAACCTCCAGCAGTTTGTATTCTCCTGAGTTCCAGAAGACACCAAATTAAGCCGTCAGTTCTCGCTCAATGTGCAGTAGATTTGCCTCTCAGTCAGAAGGCTCAGGATTCTACTCCAGAAAAATAAGGATAAAATCATTGGCTGACAGTCCAGTGCTGAGGGAACCCTTGTAGCCTTTCAGTTGAGACATCAAGCAGAGTCCCCATCAACCCCATGATAGTGGGAAGGAGGGAGAGTGGAGAGTGGGGTTGCTGCTTTCACCACAGAGCTTTCATCAGTAGCTACCCCTTTAACAAAGATTACCTGGTGTTTGTGCTTCCTGTTTGCAAATTAGCTACCGTCTCTGTTACATTATAATAATTGCAAATCAAAAGTACTACCTCGCATTTAAAGCACTTTGGGATGACTGATCAGGAAATGCGGTATTGTAGCGGTGTGCTACACGCAGCGCTAAAATTACGACACGGAGTCGGTAACTGCAGTCGAAGGAAAAAACTTTATTCGAAATCCTCAGCCTCACTTTTAAGCCTCCCTCAACCTGCCCCCCGTGGCGCAGAGGCTCCAAAGCTCTGTGCTCGCAAACCCCCGTAGGCTATCTAATTGTGAGCCAGTTCGGATGTGCCAGGAAATGGGTCGCCACATAACCCCCCCCCCCAGAACCGGCGATACACCCCCCAATGTCCACAGTCTGGGCCAGAACCTGCTTGGGAGGTCGGCCTCTGCGCCGAGGTGCCGAAAACTCGGCCGGTTGCGCCAGGTCCACATGGGCCGGTTTGAGGCGGTCCACCATGAAAACCTCCTCTTTCCCCCCAACGTCCAGCACGAACGTGGACCCGTTGTTCCGGAGCACCATAAACGGCCCCTCGTATGGCCGTTGCAGCGGTGGCCGATGCCCGCCCCTTCGTACAAACACAAACTTACAGTTCTGCAGGTCTTTGGGTACGCAGGTCGGGTTCCGCCCGTGCTGTGAAGTGGGTATGGGGGCCAGGTTACCGAGCTTCTCGCGTAGTCTGCCCAGGACTGCTGCGGGTTCTTCCTCTTGCCCCCGTGGGGCTGGTAGGAACTCCCCGGGGACAACCAGGGGCGCGCCGTATACCAACTCGGCCGACGAGGCGTGCAGGTCATCCTTGGGCGCTGTGCGGATACCGAGTAGGACCCAGGGAAGCTCGTCCGCCCAGTTGGCTCCTCGCAGGCGGGCCATGAGGGCCGACTTCAGGTGACGGTGGAAACGCTCCACTAGCCCGTTCGACTGTGGGTGGTAGGCAGTTGTGTGGTGCAGCTGAGTCCCCAAAAGGCTGGCCATAGCTGACCACAGGCTGGAGGTGAACTGGGCGCCTCTGTCGGAGGTAATGTGGGCTGGTACACCAAAGCGAGATATCCAGGTGGCGATCAGGGCTCAGGTGCAAGATTCGGAGGTGGTGTCGGTGAGCGGGACCGCCTCTGGCCATCTTGTGAACCGGTCCACGATAGTCAGGAGGTAACGCGCTCCGCGCGACACTGGCAGGGGGCCCACGATATCCACATGAATGTGGTCGAAACGCCGGTGGGCGGGATGGAACTGCTGCGGTGGGGCTTTGGTGTGCCGCTGAACCTTGGCCGTCTGGCAGTGCATGCACGTTTTGGCCCATTCACTGACCTGTTTGCAGAGTCCGTGCCAAACGAACCTGCTGGAAACCATCCGGACAGTCGTCCGGATGGAGGGATGCGCCAAGTTATGAATGGAGTCGAAAACACGGCGCCGCCAGGCTGTCGGGATGACGGGACGGGGCTGGCCGGTGGTGACGTCACAGAGTAGGGTCCTCTCACCCGGGCCTACAGGGAGGTCCTGGAGCTGCAAACCGGACTGCGGTTCTGTAACTCGGAATCTCCTCATCTGCCTGCTGTGCCTCTGCCAGTGCCTCAAAGTCTACCCCTTGGGAAAGGGCATGAACGGTAGGGCGAGAGAGCGCATCCGCCACGACATTGTCCTTACCCGAGACGTGCCGGACATCCGTTGTGTATTCAGAGATGTAGGACAGGTGGCGTTGCTGGCGGGATGACCAGGGGTCGGATGCTTTTGTAAACGCAAAGGTAAGCGGTTTGTGGTCCGTGAACGCGGTGAAGGGCCGACCTTCTAGGAAGTACCTGAAATGCCAGATTGCCAGGTAGAGCGCCAACAGTTCCCGGTCGAAAGCACTGTACTTGAGCTTGGGTGGCCGCAGGTGTTTGCTGAAAAGCGCCAGGGGTTGCCAGTGACCTGCAATGAGTTGCTCCAGCACCCCACCGACTGCCGTGTTGGATGTGTCCACTGTGAGGGCGGTAGGGGCGTCCATTCTGGGATGTACTAGCATTGCGGCGTTCGCCAAAGCTTCCTTCGTTTGAACGAAAGCGGCGGCGGACTCCTCGTCCCAGGTAATGTCCTTGCTCGGACCCGACATCAGGGCGAACAGGGGGCGCATGATCCAGGCAGCTGAAGGGAGGAAGCTGCGGTAGAAATTGACCATACCTACGAATTCCTGAAGGCCTTTGATCGTGGTGGGTCGGGGGAAGTGGCGGACCGCATCTACCTTAGCAGGTAGAGGGGTTGCCCCGTCTTTAGTAATCCTGTGGCCCAGGAAGTCAATGGTATCGAGTCCGAACTGGCATTTGGCCGGGTTGATTGTAAGACCGTACTCACTCAGTCGGGCACAGAGTTGACGGAGGTGGGACAGATGCTCCTGATGACTGCTGCTGGCTATGAGGATGTCGTCCAAATAGATGAACGCGAAGTCCAGGTCCCGTCCCACCACGTCCATTAGCCACTGGAATGTCTGCGCGGCATTCTTCAGGCCGAACGGCATGCGGAGGAACTCGAAAAGGCCAAACGGGGTGATGAGAGCCGTTTTGGGGACGTCGTCAGGATGCATCGGGATTTGATGGTATCCCCGGACGAGGTCTACCTTGGAGAAGATCCGTGCGCCGTGCAGGTTTGCTGCAAAGTCCTGAATGTGCGGCACAGGGTAGCGGTCCGGTGTGGTAGCCTCGTTCAGCCTGCGGTAGTCGCCGCATGGTCTCCAGCCTCCCGTCGCTTTGGGCACCATGTGCAGGGGGGAGGCCCATGTGCTGTCGGACCGCCGGATGATCCCCAATTCCTCCATCCTCTGGAACTCCTCCTTCGCCAGTCGGAGCTTGTCCGGGGGAAGCCGCCGAGCGCGGGCGTGGAGGGGTGGTCCCTGGGTCGGGATGTGGTGCTGTACGCCGTGCCTGGGCATGGCCGCTGTGAACTGCGGTGCCAGAACCGATGGGAACTCCGCCAGGACCCTGGTGAAGTCGTTGTCGGACAGCGTGATGGAGCCGAGGTGAGGGGCTGGCAACTGTGCTGCACCCAGGAAGAACATCTGAAAGGTCTCGGCGTGTACCAGTCTCTTCCTGGGCAGGTCGACCAGTAGGCTGTGAGCCCGCAAAAAATCCGCACCCAGAAGCGGTTGGGCTACGGCGGCCAGTGTAAAGTCCCACGTGAACTGGCTGGAGCCGAACTGTAGCTGCACTGGACGGGTGCCATAGGTCCTTACTGTGCTGCCGTTCACGGCCCTCAGGGAGGGATCCGGTGCCCTGCTGCGGGTGTCATAACTCGTCGGAGGTAAAACGCTGATCTCGGCACCAGTATCGACCAAAAACCGGCGTCCCGACCTTCTATCCCACACATACAGGAGGCTATCCCGATGGCCAGCCGCCGTAGCCATCAGCGGCGGCTGGCCCTGGCGTTTCCCGGGAACTTGCAGGGCGGGCGACAACGGCGGGCTTCTGCGCCCCACCACTGGTGGTAGAAGCACCAGTGTTCATTGGGCCGGGGGTTGGCGGGCTCTGCGGCCGGACCTGGACTGGTTTGCTGCTGGGAGCGTGGCTGGGAGATCTGTGCGATGGACGCCCCGCTCACCTTTTTGGCGTTCCACAGCAAGTCCGCCCAGGCTGCCACCTTCTGGAGGTCACTGAAATCCGCGTCGGACTGCAGCAGGCGTATGTCCTCGGGCAGCTGCTCCAGGAATGCCTGCTCAAACATGAGGGAGGGCTTGTGTCCTCCGGCCAGAGACAACATGTCATTCATTAAAGCCGATGGAGGTCTGTCTCCCAAGCCATCCAGGTGCAGTAAACGGGCAGCCCGCTCGCGCCGTGAGAGTCCGAAAGTCCTGAGGAGCAGGGCTTTGAATTCCGTGTACTTGCCGTCTGCCGGGGGCGACTGTACGAACTCCGCGACCTGGGCCGCTGTGTCCTGGTCGAGGGAGCTCACCACGTAGTAGTAGCGGGTGTCTTCTGAGGTGATCTGGCAAACGTGGAATTGGGCTTCGGCTTGCTGGAACCATAGGTTCGGTTGCTGTGTCCAGAAACCCGGCAGTTTCAATGAAACCGCATGAACAGAGGCGGCGTCGGTCATTTCTGGTCCAAAAATCGTTTGGACCGTCGGGGTCACCAATTGTAGCGGTGTGCTACATGCAGCGCTAAAATTATGACACGGAGTCGGTAACTGCAGTCGAAGGAAAAAACTTTATTCGAAATCTTCAGCCTCACTTTTAAGCCTCCCTCAACCTGCCCCCCGTGGCGCAGAGGCTCCAAAGCTCTGTGCTCGCAAACCCCCGTAGGCTATCTAATTGTGAGCCGGTTCGGATGTGCCAGGAAATGGGTCGCCACAGTATTTTATTTAATTATTTAGTGACACAACGCGGAATAGGCCTTTGAGCACGTTGCTCCAGCAATCCCATAACCCTGATTAGCCTCAGCCAAATCACAGGACAATTTACAATGATCAATTAACCTACCCAGTACATCTTTGGACTGTGGGAGGAAACCAGCAACCCGGTGAAAACCCACACATTCCACGGGGAGGGTATAAAATATAACAATTACAGCACGGAAACAGGCCATCTCGGCCTTTCTAGTCCGCGCCGAAAGCTTACTCTCACCTCGTCCCACCGACCCGCACTCAGCCCATAACCCTCCATTCCTTTCCTATCCATATAGCTATCCAATTTTACTTTAAGTGACAGAGAATGTACAGAGACTCCTTACAAAATAGCACCACAAATGAACTCTGAACTCTCAAGTGTACTCTTCTGGGTTTAAGGAACATTGTTGATTATTAACTTGAAATTCATATATTATGGTTGGCTTTAGTTCATAAATATTTTGAGAAATTGTTCATGAAGAGGATTTTTCCTATTTGTTCATAACTATGAGATATAATTGGAAGATGAATTTAATTTGACAATTTTCTATGTTCCCCATAAGACACAAGAGCAGATTAGGCCATTCAGTCCATCAAGTCTGCTCTGCCATTCCATCATGGGTGATTTATTTTTCCTCTCCGCACCATTCTCCTGCTTTCTCCCTATAATCTCTTTTGCCCTTGCTAATCAAAAATCTATTAACCTCCGCTTTAAATAACCAACGACTTGGGCTCCACAACTGTTTATGGCAAAGGATTCTACAGATTCACCACCCTGCTTCTGTCTGGCTAAAGTAATTCTTCCTCATCTCTTTCCTAAAGGAAGCTCTTTTTTTTTGAGGCTGTGGCCTTTGGTCCTAGACCCTCCCAGTATTGGAAACATCCTATTGGTCCACACTATCTAGACCTTTCAATATTCAGTAAGTCTCAATTAGATTCCTTACTCGTCTAATTCCAAACAGTACTGGCCTAGAGCCATCAAACACTCTCATATATTAACCCTGTCCTTTTCAGGACCATTCTCATAAACCTCCCCAATGCCAGCACAGCCTTTATTAGACAAGGGGCCCAAAACTGCTCACAATACTCCAAATGCAGTCTGACCAGTGCCATATAAATCCTCAGCAATACATCCTTGCCTTCATGTTCTAGCCTTCTTGAAATGAATGCTTAAATAGTCTACATCATCATTATTAGTGGAAACGCAAGAGACCGGAGCAACAAACAATTGTAGAAGTCAGTGTTGATGGGTGGGGGTGGGTGGCTGCAGTGAGGTGGTGGAGGTGTTGTGATGTTTTGGACTGAAACCCTGACCCAAAACATCAGCAATCCCTTTATCCCTTCCCCACAGATGCTGCTCAACCCACTGAGTTCTTCCGGCACATTGTTTGTCACTGGCAGTGGAATATTAATGCTGTTCCCAGCACCCTGAAACAGGGAGGGATGGGGGGGGGGGAAAGCATGAGAAACAAAGGAACCCATTTCTACCAAAATGTGCCCTCTGCCGGAAGATGCACACATTCCTTTCGATGTTGGGTAAGCAGAGAATTCCACTTTGAGTCTTTGACTTGAATGTGCTGGTCAAGGTATTTGTTTATTACTGTCATATACACAAAAGAGAAAACTTTTTTTCATATGCCACTGATGCACCATCAATAACTCACACTGAGACGTAGGCGAGATATCGGCTACGTCTCAGTGTGAGTTATTGATGGTGCATCAATTTTATTGACTGGAAGAAGGAACCAGGAGTGAGTGTCTATCATACAAGGTCCTGGAGACTGAGGCCGAGCGTCAGGCCGCAGGTCTCCTTTATACAGGGGCCTGTGGGAGGAGCCACAGGAGCAGTCGGCAGGGGCGTGTCCCGACAGGCACATAGTTCACCACAGCCACCCAGACAGATTGTTCAGGTTATCAGCACATCAAAGTGGTGAAAAGGAAATAATGCAGAATGTTACAGTTACAGAGAACGTGGGGTCACAATGAGATTGAGAGATCAATAGTCATGAGAGCTCTGTTCAAGAGTCTAGTAACAACAGGATAGATTCTGTCCTTGAACCTGGTGGTACGTGCTCTTAAGCTTTTGTATATTCTGCCCAACAGGAGGGGCAGGGGAAGGAAAACAGTGAATGACCATGGTGGGAGGGGTCCTTGATTACCTTGGCTATTTTCCCAAAGCAGTGGGAAGTGAAAATGGAGGGGAGGCTGGTTTATGTGATGAACTGGGCTCGTTCACAATTACCTGCATTTTCTTGGGCCGTGAAAAAACCAAACCAGACTCTCTGTGCTGTGTCCAGAGAGGACACTGTAAAAATACAATACAACTGTAAAAATTGGTGAGGGTCATCAGGGATATTCTGAATTTCCTCAGGCTTCTGGGGAAGTAAGGGCTTTGTGTGCTTTCATGGCCATATCATCCACGTGGAAATGTGTTAACAATGGCTATGTAAATGAGGTGCTGGGTAACAGCCAATGTTTATAATTTAACAATGATTTGCTAATCTTCCACTGAAGTTAGATCGAGGAGATTGGGGAAAAATCTCTGTATCTTTGTGTTCAACTGACAGGGGGGGGGGGAACCCTGCTGTAATGAATGCCACTTATCACTGATTCTTCAAAATGAAGTTAAGTCACAATGGACCAGAAGAATGGAGAACAAGATCATGTCCTTGTGTTCCACTTAGTTTTTGAGAGCAGGGCCTAGAGCAGGCATGGGCAAACTACGGCCCGCGGGCCATATGCGGCCCGTTAAGCTTTTTAATCCGGCCCGCAGAACTTGATGAAATTATATTAATAAATCTTGTTAACGTTTTTTCCCCGCAATTCTGGCGTTTTCCCAATAGATGACGCACTCTATATACATTGACCTTTGTTGAGGTGCAGCGTATTACTCCACATTTGCGCTTTACTCTTTGTTCGGCTCGACCTATTTATGTGAACAGGCGTTCAGCGTCATGAACATCAACAAAGCCAGCCACAGATCCAAGTTAACTGAGCAACACCTCAGATCCATCCTGAGAATCGCCACAACAAAACTAAATCCAGACTTTGATGCGCTGGCTAAAAAGGGAGACCAACAACACTGTTCCCACTGAAATTAAAAATAAGTTTCTTCGTTGTGTTATGTAAAAAATGCATTTGAAAATATTTTTTTCAATAAGCCTTACATGTTACATGTCTTTTCTGATGGACATGAGTAGTGCGCAGGTGCACGTACGTTCTCAAAATAAAAAATGCGCTCCAGATCAAATAACGCGCTCCGCATACTGGCGCGCTGTCATTGTTCTGTCCTTGTGCTGGTCGTTGTTGAGTTTTGGCACAGGGGACAATTTAATAAGAAGGAGCAGGACAAGTAGACCTGCATCTCCTACCGTTTTTGAAATAAAGACAGTCAGGAGGAGAGTGATGATGATAATATCTTGAAGGATAACAGAATTTTCAGTGCTTTAAAATAATAACTGTTACTATTAAAAAAGCTGTATTTTATTCATTTAATTTTCAGTGTTTTGAAAGTCATTTCAATAAATAGCTAAATACCATGGGACTTCAAAGACAGATATTTTGTTGTAATGCATTTGTTCATTTTCAATTGAAATTAAAGCACATGTTTTCTACATATCCCATGATATTTTATTTTCTCTTATGAGGTGTATTACCAAAACGCTCCGTCCATCTGCTCCTGGTCCTGTCAAATTTTAGAACCCTTTGTGGCCCACAAGTCAAAAAGTTTGCCCACCCCTGGCCTAGAAACTCCTGTGCCCATTCCACAAAAAAAGCGTATATTTCAAAATCAGCTTAACCCAGAGAAGAGCAATACTACACTCATTTCTGGGATTCTAAGAAAAGACTGGTACATTTTCAGTTTTTAAGGGAATCAGACTCTATGCATTTTAAAGAACATAAGAAATAGAAATAGGAGCAGGAGTCAGCCATCTGGCCCATCGAGTCTGCTCCACCTTTCAATAAGATCATGGCTGATCTGGACACGGACTCATCTCCACTTACCTCCCTTTTCCCCATAACCTTTAATTCCCCTACTATGCAAAAATCTATCCAACTTTGTCTTAAATATATTTACTGAGGCAACCTCCACTGCTTCATTGGGCAGAGAATTCCACAGATTCACCACCCTCTGGGAAAAGCAGTTCCTCCTCATCTCTGTCCTTAATTTACTCCTCCGAATCTTGAAGCTATGTCCCCTAGTTTTAGTCTCACCTACCAGTGGAAACAACTTTCCTGCCTCTATCTTATCTATCCCTTTCATAATTTTATATGTCCTCTCATTTCCTCTGAATTCCAGCGAGTACAGTCCCAGATGACTCAATCTCTCCATCTCTGGAATTAACCTGGTGAACCTCCTCTACACCACCTCCAAAGCCAGTATGTCCTTCCTCAAGTAAGGAGACCAGAACTACACACAGTACTCTAGGTGCACCTCACCAGTACCCTGTGCAGTTGTAGCATGACCTCCCTGTTCCTGAATTCAATCCCTCTGGCAATGAAGGCCAACATTCCATTTGCCTTCTTGACAGCCTGCTGTACCTGCAAACCAACCTTTTGTGATTCATACACAGCACTCCCAGGTCCCTCTACACAGCAGCATGCTGCAATTTTTTAATTATTTAAATAATAATCTACTCTTTCATTTCTCCTTCACACCGAAAAGTAAGACTGAGGTAGAATATAATCTGTGATTTTTTTTTTGAATGGTGGAACAAGCACGAGGGACTGAAGACCCTACTGCTGTCTTTTTTAGCGTGTCACACCAGACAGTCAGCCATTCTTGTCTGGCACATGGTGTCAGGGTTGGTCTCCTTTCGGATTAACTGGATCACGGTATGTATATCGACACTCAACCCCGCATGGTTGGAAAGCATGCTCGGGGGTGACCCAACTTGGATTCGAACTCGGGAGCCTTCGCTCCGGAGTCCGGCGCTGATCCCATTGCGTCACCAGCCGGCCAACCTGGTTCTATTTCTTGTGTCCTTTTCCCATTCGATCTCACCCCCAACATTCAAAACAATATTTATTCAGGCCTTCTGTCACAATTTTTTAAATGCAGTTTTCTCTATTCCAGTGGTCTCAACAAAAATTATGTCCTTGGCTGATATGAGAATTGTGTTCTTACTGACAGTCACTGACCACATTGCTGGCAGTCTTATCAAATCCAAGGAGTTGTCAAAGACTGTCTTCTTATTTTGGGGTGGGTTGGGGAAAGTGAATAAATTAGAAATATAAACAAAGAGAAAGAATTCCAACCCATCTCAAAATAACTGAGACATCACATTTCTTGTGCAATATCACTCAACTATCTTATTATGTGCTTTTGGTTTGATACGATGAGACGGGCAGGAGGAGACCCTCCTGTAGAGGCAAGATACTGTGAAACGAGATGTGACTCATTCCATTTGGTCAGGTTCTCAGCAGAAAGTTAGATGGCTTAGATAGTGTCACCTTTAAAGAGTGGGGTGTTGGGGGTGGGGGGGAGAGAAGTGAAAACAAAAAGTAGCCTAACTAAAGATGGCAATGAAGGAAAGATATTATTATACTCTGTCCTTTTTACAGCTCTTGTATGATGCAAATTGTGGAAAAAGTCATGCCATACTCAAAAAGTTAAAATTCTAAATTTAGCAATTTGTGCAATAATATGGAAAGTTTAAGATGAGTTTCTTGTTCCCACAACCAATGTTTTCCTTGCTGAAATAAAAACCTCCCAGATATTTGTTGATGGGAGATGGAGTAGATTTACCCACCAATTCAGGAAAACGTATGAGAAGGAACATTTGTAACTTTCCTTCTGTATAGCAAGACAATTCCTGGATGCTTTCTTTGGCAGATCTGTTGCTGTTTTCATTAGATATATGCAACATTTAAAAACCGCAAATTCCGTGGTTCAGCCCAGTTAAGAGACTAACTTGTCCTTTTTTAGGTAACTGAGGTGTTTTAATATTAGTGGAGTGGCAATTTATTGTAGCAAATTATTTATGACTCTTAAAAAGAAATCAGATGATAGTATATGTTGTTTGAATTCAACTGATAAAGCTGCTGCTGTTGGAGGTTGCACACGGCCCACCCAGGAATGAGAACTAAAGCAGGTTGGTGCTATTGTATGTTTCTTGTGGCTTTATGAAGAATAGGAAGTATTGTGACTGAAAGGGGGTGGGCAGCTATTTTCTATTCATATGCTAAAACTCTAATTTCCTGACCTCTAGGAAGTGCATGTGAACTGTGTTGACCCTCCCTCCTTTTGGGAAAACACCTTAACTCTACTTTTTGCCTCTTGCAACAGTATGGCGAAGGCAAAATACTTAATAACAGGCACTAACTAGCATCCTTCATTTCCTCAGCACAGTGTGTGTGAGATGCTATGACCGAAAAATTCTTTCAATGAGACTTTCCTCCCACCTTTATTAAAGACTCGCACACGTGATGAGCTATAGGAACAGTTATGGTTATTTCTTTAAATATGATCAGGGTTAGTAAGTGTGTACAGGTTATTCAGTGCCTATAGTCTGTTTTGTGAATTAAACCTGCAAACTTGTGTTTTTTGACTTGGTTCTACAGTCATGTCTTGCCAATTGAGCCATTACTATTTTGGCCCTGTGGTGCTCTGCTTCATACTAAACTGTCTCATACAGGTACAATGCATGAGTTGTGTCTGCCACTTGTATAGGTAGACCCACTATAACTAACTAGTGCATTCACTTGCAGGATTATCTGCCGTGTTTTGTTCTAACCCAATGCTGTTAATTAGGCACAGTAGCTAGCCAGTCATCAATAATAAAGTATCATGGGCCTGCGTGGTTCAGTTAATTGGTTTCCAAGTCTGTCACAAACTGAACTGGTTCTGAATTTTCATGCTTAGAAGTATTACCATGAAGCTACCTAAACCCCAAACCCAAGCCCAAACAGGAATAGGTAATGGTTAGTTGTTGGGCAACTTAGAAGCATGAATTTAGATACCAAGAACATCTTTGACAAAGGCATAGTCAGCAGCACAGTAAAATGTAAAATGTGTGACCTCATTTGATTGTAGTATTGACATTCACCATACTCCATTGAATTGTAGTTCTACCAGACTGGAAGCTCTATAACTAAATAATGGTAAGCACCAGGCAAGCTGATCCATATAGGCAAGCTGATTCCTACTTGGTCTTCCAAATGGCATTTTCTAACAATTGTCCACTCAAATTTCTAACAGGCATATATATTGCAATGGGATTTTTTGAGCTAATCTACAAAACATTGTTTATTATGTCAAATCAAAAGAAAAATTCCAAAACCTGTCAACAATTTACTAAAAATTAAAAAACAAAATTTTATGTACACCCCCTTTGCAATTACTATGCTAACTTTCCTGTGCAATATATTACCTTACCAACTTACCCAACTTACTCACTTCACATTACTCCACTGGTATTTAGGGCAGCAATGAAGGTCCTCCATCTCTGTCTGTCCTTGGCCATCTCCTCTATTGTGCTGCAGGTGTGGTACAGGGTCCTCATTTCTGCCTCTACGGTATGGCGCCAAGTTGTCTCCCATGTTTCCTTCACCCTTCAGGAGTCCAGTGAAGCTCAGACTTGATGATGGAGTTGGCCTCTCTTCTTGTGATGTGCCCAATCTATCTCCAGTGTTTCCTCATGATGATTTTGGCCATGTCCTCTTGTCCTCTTGGTGACACTGAAGGAGTCAGACATGGTTGGAGATCTTTCTTGTCTAGAAAATATGGAGGATGTTCTGGAGGCTCATGGTGTGCAGTGCCTTTTCCTTCAATGTCAGTCGTTAGCTAGAGCACAGCATTGGATCACAGTCAAGTTCACTTGCTTCCCTTTCAGCCTACTGTTGATTGGTTCCCACTCCAGCAAGCACTCCTCAATGCCTTTCTTCAAAGTGACAACTACACCATCATGTTGATGATCACCTTCCCTTCCTGAGTATAAAACTGTTTCACTAGTTGTTGCTTTTAGTCTGCCAGACTCTGTGCATCTGCTTTCACTGACACCCAGTATACTTAGGGTGTGACAATGTATTTCTAATTATTTGTGCTAGCTTTCCAGCATTCCACATGGTTTGTACATTCCAAAAAACAACTGGTCTTGATCTTGGCAGTGTTCAGGGCTTCCAACATCTTGCCAGTAGCTTCCTCTCAGCTTTCACTACTGTTAGCCATGCAAGTCCGCTAGAGACTCAGGAATACTGCCGCACTCTAGAAGGATCCTTCATTGCTGTTTCCGTAACAATCTTTTCTTTTACCTATCAGGGTCGTTAGCCCTGAGCTGAACCCCCAAACTTGAAGGACCAGTGGACCACTCTTAGTCTGGCCTCCATCCTTTGACCTGGTTGGCATGGGTGACCCTAACAAGAGCCGAAGCATAAAGGCCTGACTCCGGCCAAGATAGCTCCCTGGTCATTGTAGCATGATAAGGTTGTGGTCCTCTTGGAGGCAACCCAATTTGTTGATGTAGAAAATTGGAGGATCAGCTGTTTTCAATGAATTCATAAGAATAAATATCCCCTCTCTCTGTAAGGTCCAACAGTATGATAGATTTTCAACAGACCAAACCAAAATGAAGACAAAAGAGCATTTGAGACAAGTCAAAGAAATGAGGATGGAGAAGCACAAATCTGGGGAAGGGTACAAAACCATCTCAAAGGCACCGAACATACCTCAGAGCTCAGTGCGGTCCATCATGAAAAAAATATGAAACCATAACCACACTGCCAAGGTCAGGCCATCCCTCTAAACTTAGTCACTGGAGAAGAATGGCACTTCTAAGAGAGGTTACTGTGATGCCAGCAGTCACTCTGAGTGAGCTGCAGAAATCAATGGCTGCAACTGGAGATGAAGTTCATGGCTCCACAATCTCCAAGGCCTTGCACAAAAAAGGGTATTTATGGCAGAGTGGCAAGGAGGAAGCCCTGGCTAAAGAAAAAGCTTACCCTTGCCTGAAAAGATCTTGCAACGTGTTAGTTAGAATATAATGTAAAGATGTGGAGGAAAGTTTTGTGGTCTGAAGAAACTGAAGTGGAACTTTTTGGCTTAAACACATTCAGTGGTTCATGTTGAGTAAATATGATACCACACATCAGCCAGGTAACACATAGAAACATAGAAAATAGGTGCAGGAGTAGGCCATTCAGCCCTTCGAGCCTGCACCAGCATTCAGTATGATCATGGCTGATCATCCAACTCAGAACCCTGTACCTGTTTTCTCTCCATACCCCCTGATCCCTTTAGCCACAAGGGCCATATCTAACTTCCTCTTAAATATAGCCAATGAACCGGCCTCAACTGTTTCCTGTGGCAGAGAATTCCACAGATTCACCACTCTCTGTGTGAAGAGGTTTTTCCTCATCTTGGTCCTAAAAGGCTTCCCCTTTATCCTTAAACTGTGACCCCTTGTTCTGGACTTCCCCAACATCGGAAACAATCTTCCTGCATCTAGCCTGTCCAATCCCTTTAGAATTTTATACGTTTCAATAAGATCCCCCCTCAATCTTCTAAATTCCAGTGAGTATAAGCCTAGTCAATCAAGTCTTTCTTCATATGAAAGTCCTGCCATCCCAGGAATCAATCTGGTGAACCTTCTCTGTACTCCCTCTATGGCAAGAATGTCTTTCCTCAGATTAGGGGACCAAAACTGCACACAATACTCTAGGTGCGGTCTCACCATGGCCTTGTACAAATGCAGTAGAACCTCCCTGCTCCTGTACTCAAATCCTTTTGCTATGAATGCCAACATATCATTTGCCTTTTTCACCACCTGCTGTACCTGCATGCCCACCTTCAATGACTGGTGTACAATGACACCCAGGTCTCGTTGCATCTCCCCTTTTCCGAATCGGCCACCTAACACCATCCCTACTGTTAAGTATTATGGAGGTGGTATCATGCTGTGGGGATGCTTTTCTGGTCAGGTTTGATGGAAAGATGGATACAGCGAGATCCTGGATAAAAACCTACTAGTCTCTGCCAGAAATCTTAAACTAGGGGCACAGCTTGAGCAATTTTGCAAAGAGGAATGGGTAAATATTGCTCCATCAAGTTGTGCAAAGCTAAATGAAACTTATCCAAAAAGACTACTAGCTGTAAAAGCTGTGAGAGGTGGTTTAAAGAAGTGCTGAGCAAAGGGGGCGATGAATACTTTTGAAATGCTGACATTTCAGTTTTTGATTTTTTTTTTAGTTTTTCATGCTCATGTAATTCACAGATAAAAATTCTCAGTTAAATTGTTCAAAATCCCTGGTAGTAATAGTCATTTATATGAACAAAGGTTGTGGACAGAATACTTTTACAAGGCGCTGTAAATGGGTAACTAATTTGCCAAAGAATGTTATTTTGGAAGACACACAAAATGCAGGTGAAGGGTCTTGGCCTGAAATGTCGACTGTACTCGTTTTCCATAGATGCTCCAGTATTTTGTGTGTGTTCCTTGGGTTTCCAGCATCTGCAGATTTTCTCTTGTTAATGTTATTTTGGAGCACTCTTTTAATGAAAAGGTTATAGAGAGCCATTTGTAGTACTTCTCACTTGACATATTTAATTATTCATATCTCATTTACATTTAGCTATAACATTTTATGATATAAAATAATATAAGTCAATGAGGAGCTTTTGGTGGCGACATAATTGGTTTCAGAACTTTGGGGTTAGGGAGGGGAAAATCAATGATAGTTTAGTGATATCAAAACTCCTCTTCCCCCTTACCAATTCATAATAAATTTATCCTTGATGGGCACCATCAGCCCCTTAAACTAAAGGGGATAACTTCACTCAACTTCACTTGCCCCATCATTGAAATATTCCCACAACCCATGGACTTACTTTCAAGGACTCATCATCTCATATAACCATATAGCAATTACAGCACAGAAACAGGCCATCTCAGCCCTTCTAGTCCGTGCCAAACGCTTACTCTCACCTCGTCCCACAGACCTGCACTCAGCCCATAACCCTCATGTTCTTGATATTTATTGCTTACTGATTTATCATTATTATTATTATTATTTCTTTCTTTTTGTATTTGCATTTTGTTGTCTTTTGCACACTGGTTGAATGCACGAGTTGGTGCAGTCATTCATTGATTCTATTATAGTTTTTATTCCATTAAAGATACATTGAGTCTACCCACAAGCAAATGAATCTCAGGGTTGTATGTGGATACAAATATGTACTTTGATAATAAATTTACTTTGAACTTTGATTTCTCAAATTACTTAGCTTTGAGAATTGAGTGGAGCTCAGAAAATATCAGCGTACTTTTTATTAATCTAATGAGCTATCACAGTGTGTGAGATTTTGATTTTTTTTACTCCAGCAAAGAAAACTAGAATTCATTTTGAGGGACCTTGCCAAATATCTATTCTTACTACAAGAGGAAAATCTACCCGATGGTAGTAAATGTAATTCATAATTTTCACTTTTTAATTTTGGTGATATTTGTAATATTAGGCAGACTACCTGACGATCCCCAAGTGGCCTAATAATTTTAACTGATTTTAAGCACACACCTTTGTCCTCTTTATGGCTGTAAAATACACACCTGAATTAATAGGAAAATGTGGCAGTGAACACATTTCATGACACTTTAAAGTCTATCAATGTAAATTTTTCAACAAATTAAATGGTTCTAGAATATTCTGCATTCAAAATTGTTTACGTTTTTGAGGTCCTAATCCACTGCTACAAGGGTCAAAATCAAAGTTAATACACAATAACCTGAAAGTCCATCTGCACAATGCCTTAGAAGTAGGCAACATTAACATGGCCTTAACAGATTTTGCACATATTTCAATGGAAGTTAATAACAGTTGTTGTAAGGATTTTCTTGGTGCTATTTTCTAGCATCCACATGATATCAAAAGTAATGCAATCCCCTACCCTATTTTCTCGCAAGGTTTTACACTATTTTGATGTTAACAAGACCATTGGTTCTCTCATAGAAAAGAGTTTTAGTAATCTGAAATGCTCCAAAGCACACATTTCTTTTACACACATTGACAAAAACTAGCACATAAGACTTCAAGTTGATTGACCCAAACTGGGATTTTAGTCATCCCACCTCAGGTTTCTCAACAGATTCCCTCAAAAGTCAATAGCCAAGCTGGTACTTGTGTTTTTCAGACATTAAAAACATTAATGAAGACAATGATGGACTAGTAAACTCATGCAGTTAGTGTTGTATACCTCACTGTGAAGTCCTCGTGAAGGTGATTGGTGCTATATCGCTATGGTTAGATGTCTTTGCTTTGTACTCATTTCTATTCAGTTGAACATGGAACCACTTTTATCCAGTAGAAGTTCTTCTGGCATTTCTAACCGCTGAGTTTTGAGGATAGACCTGCCATAACTATTCAGGCAACACACACAAAATGCTGGAGGAGCTCAACAAGTCAGGGAGCATCTATGGAGGGGAATAAACAATCAGTGTTTTAGACCAAGACCCTTCATCAGGACTGTTGAACACTCCTAATTGATTAAAGTAACCATTTGGTGATGTGGTGTTTGAATCTGTCTGTGTTGGACTTGGTTTACTAATTTATGCTTAGCTACAAACTAAAAGTACCATCATGCTTGTACTGTTGTCAGTCGAAAGTTAAATTCCTCCCCCTTACTCCACCCTTTCAGAAATCTTCATTCAGTATCCTTGCAAGATGACTCTGCTGATATATGTAATGTATAATACCATGCATTTTTTTTGAGCTTTGGGAGGAAACCAGAGGACCCAGAGGAAACCCACATTGTTACCAGGAGAATGTGCTGGCTCCTCACAGACAACACTTGAGGTCAGGATTGAACCCGGATCTCTGACATTGTGAGCCAGTGGTTCGACTTGCTGTGCCACATACAATGCCTGCACTGTAGGGCTCAAGACCTTACAACTATCTCCCTATCAGCTTTTTGTCATAGTGTATTCATGGGGAAGCAGCTCTATCAGAAGGCTGGCTATGCTTCTCAGCTCTCCTGGATGGACTTTGCAACTCCCCTTCATCGTATATGCATGCAAACGCTTTTTTGGCAACACTCCTCAGTATTTAGAACAGTGTTAATTGTTTGTGATGTCTCTTAAATCCATTTCCAAAGTGATGAAATGTCCTGCCAGAACAATGAATTCATTTCATAATTCCCGTTGGTCCTGAAAGCAAGGCAGTGGCTCTGGAAAGCAGGAAAGAGGTGAGAATATAGGATGGGCTTGACAGGGGCAATGCAGGGATGATGTTTCTCCCAGCTGGAGTGTCAAGAAGCAGAGATCAGTCTCAAAGTAAGGTTCGGCCATTTACAACATGTCACTCTGAGAATAATGAGTCTTTGGGACTTTCTACCTAAGAAGGCTGTAGAGGGTCAGAAATTGAATATATTTAAGAATGAAATTAATACATTTGCAAATAATTGGCAATAATTGAGGTAAAGGGCTGTCAATGCTCTCACTGAATGGCAGAGAAGGTATGAGGAGCTGAATGGGCAGCTCCTGCTTCTGTCTGATGTTTTAAAGAAATGGAGGGAGGCTGCCAGCAAGGTTTCTTAAAAAAAAACTCACTAAATTAGGGTTTGGAGCAGTGACTAAGGGTGCAGACTCGATGGGCTGAATGGCCTAATTCTGCTCCTATGTCTTATAATAGATTCTATCATTTGTGATATTCCTGTTCACTTGCTATCCCTGTACTGGGCTATTTACCTTTTTATGTGTTAGTTCGTAGCCAGGTCACTTTGAAATATTCTATAATTGTGAAATTTTCATTGCTGAAGTAAATGAAGCATTTTAGGTTTGTGCAGTCATTCTTCTAGCTATCTCCCTCTTCTATGACTCTACAGTAAAAATTTCAATCCTATCCAATATGATTGAGATCCATATTTACTTCAGTCTGCTTGTTGGATCATTTGTTTCCCAGGCAGCCAGACTACTAGCTGTACCTACAATTTAATGGTGGTAAGCATCTGAGCACTGGGTAGGCCTAAGTCTACTTAGCTGGATACTCAGAGAGAACGTGATGAGAACATTGCTTCATTAGTCCTTCACCATTCACTTTTCAAAGCTTAAGGTAAAAATTGCTGTGTGTGTTATTTTTAATGAATTGGTTCTTGTGTTCCTCTCTGAATTCTCTGCTGAATTCCTATCCCAGGAGTGCTACTGAATCTAATTTTAAGTTGATCTTAATTTAGTTTAAAGAAAACAATTGTTTTCACCTCAAACTAAGTATTTTTTTCCCCTTGGGTAGATGGTAGAATATCATGGCTTTAAGTTACACACACAGGATACTGGAGGACCTCAGCAGGACAGACAGCATCAATGGAGGGAAGTAAACAGTCAAAATTTTGGGCCCAGACCCTTCATCAGGACTGGAAAGGAAGAATGAAGAAGGCAGCACAATCCAAACACCCACCACTCTCTGTGTATAAAACTTGCCCCTACATTTCCTTTGAAATTACCCCCTCTCACCTTAAATGCATGCCCTCTGGTATTAGACAATTCATCTCTGGGGGAGAAAGGTTTACTCTTTTTATGCCTCTCATATTAGATCTCCCCTCAGCCTCCACTGCTCTAGAGAAAACTACCCAAGTTCATCCAGCCTCTCGTGATAGCACACGCCCTCTGAACCAGGGCAGCATCCTGGTAAACCTCTTCTGCACGCTCCCCAAAGCCTCGACATCCTTCCTGTATGCAGTGCTCCAGACGCAGCCTAACTAGAGTTTTATAAAGGTGAAAGATAACCTCCTGACTTTTGAACTCAGTGACTCAATTAATAAAGGCAAGCATTCCACATGTCTTCTTAACCACCCGATCAACCTGCGGAGCCACTTTCAGGGAGTTATGAACTTGGACCTCAAGATCCCTCTGCTCATCAATAAGAATCTATTAAGATTCTCAACTATTAAAAGAACCTTTAACAGTGTCCTGTCTGTTTATATTTGACCTACCAAGGAGCAACTCTTCATATTTGGCTGGGTTAAACTCCAGCTACCATTTCTTCACCCCTATTTGCAACTGATCTATATCTTGCTATATCCTTTGCTAATCTTCTACACTATTCACAACACCACCAATCTTCGTATCATCTGCAAACTTACTAACCCACCCATCTATATTTTCACCTACGCATGTATATACATCACAGATCCCTGCTCCCTCTGCATTCTATGGGCAAGCCAGTTCTGAGTCCAATGCATCCCATGCATCTTAATGTTCTGGATGAGCCTCCCATGAAGGACCTTGTCAAACACCTTTCTAAAATCCATGTAGACAACATCCACAGCTCTACCTTCATCAACCATCAAAAAGCTAAATCAAGTTAGTAAGACACAACTTGTCCACACAAAGCCATGTTGGCTCTTCCTAATTAGGCCGTGGTTTTCCAAATGCCCATAAATCCTATCCCTATGAATTCTCTCCCGTAACTTCCATACCACCAACATGAGACTCACTAATCTATAGTTTCCAGGATTAACCCTGGTTCCCTTCCTGAATATTGGAATGGGGAGAATCATTAGAATAGTTGACCATGAGAAAATCCCCCTTTTGCAGACAGAGTGAAAGTGGTGCTCTAATTTATGTCAAGTATCACCAATGTAGAGGATGCAATAGATGACCCCGACAGATTCACAGGTGAAGTGTTGCCTCACCTGGAAGGACTGTTTGGAGCCCTGAATGGAGGTGAGGGAGGAGGTGTTGGGGCAGGTGTAGCATTTCTGCCGCTTGCAGGGATAAGTGCCAGGAGGGAGATTAGTGGGGAGGGATGAATGGACAAGGGACCCATGGAGGGAGCAATCCCTGCAGGAAGAAGTGAGTGGAGGGGAGGTAAAGATATGCTTTGGTGGTAGGGTCCTGTTGAAGATGGCTAAGTTGCAGAGAATAATGTGCTGGATGTGGAAGCTCATGGGGTGACAGGTAAGGAGAGGAATTTTTACGCTTTGATGAAATCTCCACTTCTATCTTAGCACCAACCTTACCCAATTAAATTGTGTGGTCAATTTGTTTAATTTTCAAATTATGGGTTCTTGCTGTGTATGCATTGCCTGCTGTGTTTGCCTACATGATAGTAGTGACTGACTTCATTGGTTATTGTGCTTTAGGAAATACTGTGAACGTGAACAATGGTTAAAAAGAAATGTAAACCTAGGTATGTGATCCATATTGAAAGTATGGATAGAAGGACCACAAATAGACTGCTGCTAGGAGGAATTCCAAATGTCTTTTTGGGTCCAAGGGGGTCACGGAGAGGCAGATTCAGAGCCCAAATCCAATTCAGTGGGATGTTTGGATGATTTTGCTTTGATAGACAGATGTCTAAATGTATTTTGCGGGTATTAAGCAATGCATTCTGAAATTGGAACTAGATTCCTGCCATTGTTTTGATTTTCTAATATGTTGACAGGCTTTGAAATGTTAAAAAATAATTCTATCTTTTAGGATTGGAACTCCAGCTGCTTTTGTCACAAATCCAGACAAATACTTATTCCTATATTACGCACAGGCACCCATGTACAATTACAGAATGTGGGATTTTATTTATCCCTATAAACTGAAACATATTTTACTGTCATGTATTTTGGCTGTAGGGACAGGTGCACAATCCTCTGAGATTAAAGTAGGATTCATTGGAAAGACTGCTCAAAGTTTTAGTGGTTTGAATCTTATTACCTTCCCCAGGCTTTGGGCAGCAGTCAGCAAATAAATACTGATAATGTTTAATTAGCCTCCTGCTGATATCCACTGGGGGCACTAAACTACTCAGATTGCAGAGACAGAACTAACTCAGTCAGACATGCTAAATTATACACCTCTCTCAACTGCAAGGCTGCATTTGTGTAATGCAGCCTTTTTATTCTCTCTGCCAATCTTCTCTCCTTTTAAAAAAAAGATTTGCATTACATAGTGATCATTATTCATATTCAAGTGATCATTATTCATATATATTTCACTCAAGCAAGTTCAACATTGGAAGCGCCACAGCCAAGTTCCTGTTGCGTCCTGCCCTCCCACCAACCTCTTCTGACTACTCTAAACAAAGATTAGATAGACATTTCAGTGCAAATTGATGCCTGAATCTTAGCATAGTTGCTCAATGGGAATACTGAGCCTTTGGAGAACTCTGTGAGTCCTTGGTGTTTAATAGTTTGATCTCTTGCCAAACTGCATGAAATCTTTTGAAAAAAAACATAACAATTAAAAGACCATTATCAAAAAAGAAAATGTAGGCTAGATCGTGATGGAGGCAGAAAATAGTAGTTGGTCCTCGTCAGATTCGACTGAAAGACCGTTTGTTGACTCTCAGCTCTAACATGACTTTCTTCACTGATGCTTCCTCGATAGTCTAGTGAGTAAATGCACTATTCAGTATGATGCAGGTCAGGAAAGTAATCTTCATACCTCTTTTCTGTTCATTTAGCGGTTACTAGTTAGAATAATAATGCCATTTGTTTCCTAAGCCCCACCTTCCTAAAAAAAATTTTGTTTCACCAGAAGTCATAAATGTGTTTAATATTCAATCTGTGCCAGATGTTCCTGCTCCATTTTGTTTAAACTTTAATCTTTTATTCAGACAAGTGCTGCAATATAATAACTGACTGTAGGGAGTGATTACAAGGCTATAACCTAATTGGAGAGTTCAAATGACATTATACGTTATAAGAATGGATTTCAAGCTTTTTTAAAAAAACTCTGCAACTGTTTTTATTATTTTTTTTGTTGTTACTCTATCTTTATTTTGAACCGTACCTGGCACTCTGACAGAAGTCATATCTCATCTGGAAAGGGATCAGGCAGCGTGCTCTCAAGCTTGTCCTCAGCATCAGAATCAGGTTTATTATCACCGGCATCTGTTGCGAAATGTGTTAATTTAGAAGCAGCAGTTCAATGCAATACATGACAATATAGAAAGGAAAAAGTAAATAAATAAGTAGTTCAATTACAGTAAATATAGAGCTAGATATATATTAATACATGTGTGTGTATATTAAATAAATTAAAAATAGTGCAAAAACAAGTAATAAATATTTTTTTAAGCAAGTGAGGTAGTGTCCAAGGGTTCACTGTCCATTTAGGAATCGGATGGTAGAAAGGAAGAAGCTGTTCCTGAGTCACTGAGTGTGTGACTTCAGGCTTCTGTACCTCCTTCCTGACGGTAACAGTGAGAAGAGGGCATGTCCTGGGTGATGGGGGTCCTTAATGATAGACATCACCTTTCTAAGGAGGCTAGTACCCAAGATGGGGGTGACTAATTTTACGACTTTCTGTAGTTTCTTTCAGTTCTGTGCAGTACCAAACCCCCCCCCCCCAACCCAGTGATGCAGCCTGTCAGAATGCTGTCCACAGTCTATCTATAGAAGTTTTTGAGTGTATTCATTGACAAACCAGATCTTTTCAAACTCCTAATGAAGTATAACCGCTGTCTTGTCTTCTTTATAGCTGCATCGATATGTCGGGACCAGGTTAGATCCTCAGAAATCTTGACACTCAGGAACTTGAAATACTTCTCCTCCTCTCATCTCCATCTGAAATTCTGCCAACAATGGTTGGGTCATCAGAAAATTTTTCACAGATGGTATTTGAGCTATGCCTAGCCGCACAGTCATGGGTATAGAGAGAGTAGAGCAGTGGGCTAAGCACACACCCATGAGGTGTGCCAGTGTTGATCGTCAGTGAGGAGGAGATGTTATCACCAGTCCGCACAGACTGTGGTCTTCCGGTTAGGAAGTCGAGTATCCAATTGCAGAGGGATGTACAGAGGCCCAGGTTCTGCAACTTCTCAGTCAGGATTTTGGGAATGATGGTATTAAATGCTGAGTTATAGTTGATAAACACCATCCTGATGTAGATGTTTGTGTTGTCCAGGTGGTCTAAAGCCGTGTGGAGAGCTATTGGGGTTGTGTCTGCCATTGACCTATTGTGGCGATAGGCAAATTGCAGTGGGTCCAGGTCGTTGCTGAGGCAGTTCAGTCTAGCCATGACCAACCTCTCAAAGCACTTCATCACCGTAGCCGTGAGATAGCTACTGGGCCAACGTCATTAAGGCAGCTCACACTACCCTTCTTAGGCCCTGGAATAATTGTTGCCTTTTTGAAGCAGGTGAGAACTTCTGACTGTAGCAATGAGAGGTTGAAAACGGGCTTGAATACTCCCTGCCATTTGGTTGGCATGAGTTTTCAGAGCCTTACCAGGTACTCGAGGCCTGTCATCTTGTGAGGGTTCACCCTCCATAAAGACAGCCTAACATCGGTCTCAGAGACAGAGATCACAGGGTCACCGTGTGCAGCAGGGATCTTCACAGCTGTAGTTGTGTTCTCCCTTTCAAAGCGGGCATAGAACATTGAGTTCATCTGGTAGTGAAACATCACTGCCATTCATGCTATTGGGTTTCACTTTGTAGGAAGTAACGTCTTACAAACCCTGCCAGAGTTGTCATGCTTCCGGTGTCACCTCCAACCTCGCTCAGAATTATTTCTTTGCCCTTGAAATAGCCCTCCGTAAGTCATACCTCGTTTTCTTGTACAGACCTGGGTCATCAGACTTCAATGCCTCAGAACTAGACCTCAGCAGACGACATACCTCCTGGTTCATCCACGGCACTATGCACCAAATTTATTTGCCAAATAAGTGGCTCATCTCAAAAATCTGTTAGCTAAGAACCGGCAGACATAGTGCCAGCAAACAACAAGCAGCTGATGAAAATTCTTGAGATGATTTATTTGAAATTTATTGAGATGCACTGTGGAATATTGAGCTGAGCTGCCCAACAATTCCATAATATAACCCTAGCCTAATCACAGGATAATTTACAGTGACCGATTAACCTATCAACTGTTACATCTTTGTGGACTGTGGGAGGAAACCAGAGCACCCGGAGGAAACCCATGTTGTCATGGGGAGAATGTACAAACTCTTTGCCAACAGTGGCGGGAATTGAACCCGTGTCGCTGGCACTGTAAAGCATTGTGCTAACCACTAGACTACTGTGCAGCCCCATGTTAATTATACTGTTTAAGGAACTCTGCACCTCTTATTGGTCCTGCCACTAATGTGACCATTGTCAGCTTCTTACATGCCAGTAATTCGTCCTAATCTAATACAGGTTAATGTAACTTTTTCAAACACCACCCCACCATAAAGCATCTCTCCTTCCATATTTGGAAAGAGAAAATCAGTAATTATTGTTCTGTATTTAAAATAGACATAGCATGCATATTTCAGTCACTGCAGTTTCAACATCATTAAATTTCTTTGCCTTGGAGTTTTCTAAATTGTACTTTTAATACCGTCAAGCTTAGCAATGTACTGTTTGTAAATTGTATGCATATATTTTAGATGATCCTTGAGATTGAGGATGACTTGCTTCTGCTCTAATTCTGTAGGTATGACATGATTGCTGAGGTCAGTGTGGACCCCATCAGAGATGGGGCAGGAAATGCCTGACAGAATGAGCGAATGGGTAGTATTGGAAATGGTTCATCCCTTCACCATTTCCACTGGGCTTCCAAGGCATGGATTTGAGGTTCTTACTGCCACCTCAAATGTTCTTTTCAACTTTGAGTGCTCATGGGCTGGGGATTCCCAGGAATTGATAGGGATGTGCATTCCTTTTCAAGGAAAAAAATCTTTGGATCTATTCATCTAGTAATCCCTTCCCTTGACAGAGCTCAAAATAGAGGGAACATGGTATCTGGTATGCAGGCAACTAAAGCCTCAATATTAGGGACATTGTTCTGGGACAGGACATTAACTTGGAGGATATTGTGGAACCAGAGTTGTCGGTATCTCTCCCTTGCTTAGGGATGCCTGTTGTATGTTGTCCATCTCAGAAGATGAGAAGAGGATGAGATCACTGCTGCCTAGTAGACTATAACTTAAAGCACCCTTTTCCTCAGTCAGCCAAAGTCTTTGCTGGCACGTTTAAGGCTGTGATCAATTTCACCTTTGCTGAGAAGTGGCTCCTGAGATATGGGAGGTGATTCATGTTTTCCAGGATTTGGCCGCAAACACTTATTGTGAGAGAGTGGTGTAGACATCAGGGTCAGGTTGGGTATAACAATCATCCTCTTTTAAGCTTCAGTGAATGAATGGTGATGACTTAGAGCTCGGACTAAATGTACGCACATGCAGGTGATGTTTGTGTTTGACTGTTGCGTTATGATTGAGGTATAGTGCTATTGAGATTGCTACTAATCCTTGTTTTCCATCCTAACCCATGCAATTACAAAGGCCTCAAGAATGATACCATAAGGAGATATCACTCTTTTCTAATCACAAACAAGAGAAAATCTGCAGATACTGGAAATCCTAGCAACACACACAAAATGCTGGAGGAACTCAGCAGGCCAGGCTGTCCTATTGAAGGGTCTCGGCCCGAAAAGTCAACTGTACTCTTTTCCTGGTGTAACCCCCTGGGTCGCCTCAGGCTCGCTCAGCTTATTCTCGTCTAGGGGGAGCAGCCTTCGGCCCCGCCAAACTGGGTAATCAGCTGGTGTGGATGTTGTGTGATGTCCCCGCCTCGCCCAAAAAACAGACAGTACACCATAAGCGATTAAGTGAGTACAATTTATACAGGTTACTATAACTAAGTGATTAATAACAATACAGTATATATGAAGAGAAAAAAAATAAAGAAAAGGCACCAAACTTATCAAAGTCCAAACCACTTCGTGCACAACCGTTGGAGCTCAATTACTGAAGTCTTCTGGCCACCATTCGATCCCCTCCGAACTCCTCGACCCGCAGCTCAGGACCCTCCGAACTCCTCGACTCACAGCTCAGGACCCTCAGAGTGGTCAACCAAGCACATCTAGCTTCATCCCCCCCCCCCTCCTCGGAGTACCTCCCGGCCTCGGACCCCCCTTTGGGGTCCGTTCCTCACCCAGCTTAGAGCATTGCATCCTCTCTCTCGACCCCCTCGCGCTGATCTGCCCCAAAGCCTGTCAACAAAAGCTTACAGACTCAGAAGAAAGAACATTAATCCCCATTTGGTTTACAAAGGAATACCATTCTCGTTATCAGTAAATTAGCATTCCTGCTAGTTAACAAAAGGAAACCCTTTTCCAACAGTAACAAAGAGAAAAAAGAAGAAACCCCCTTTACACTTAGATGCTGCTCGGCCTGCTGAGTTCCTCCAGCATTTTGTGTGCATCGCTTTTTCCTAATTCACTCACAGGATATAGGTCACTGGAAATAGCAGCATTTATTGTTCATTCGTCATTGCCACTGAACTGATTTGGGGGTTAAGAATCAATTGAATTAGTGAGCCTGGAATCACACAGGTGGACTGGGTAAAGAAGGTAATTCCCTTCCCTGATGTACAATAGAGACTCAGCTGTTTTATTCATTATATAACAACCTGACAACTTTGTGGTTACCATTTCTGAGATTATTTTATTTATTTCCAGATTTTTTTTTTGTATTTAAATTCCCTAGTGTTCAGGTAGGAAATTGAATGTGTGTCTTTGAATCAATTGTCCGGGATTCTGGCTAGTGCTCCACAAACAAACAATCTGCTGGGCAAACTCGGAGGATTTAGCAGCATCTGCCCTGATTTAGGTTTCGACCGAAACCGTTGACAATTCCTTTCTTCGCACAGATGTTGCTTGACCCGCTGAGTTCCTCCAGCACACTGCTTGTTGATGATGGCTTGATGTTAAGTGAACATAGTCATCCACTGCTGTTTAGCACTGATCAAGCTTGTCCTGGGTTTAGTCCCATTTCATCCAGGTTACTTCATCTTAGCTTCAGCAATGATGAGGATTGTATTTTGGCACAGACCTCCAGCCTCAGGTATTTGGCAATCCTGACTGTTCCCTGGTGACCCAAATTGGCCATTGCACAGTTGCCGGATTTCAAACATTTCAAACTGTCCTCTTATAGTCATATAGCCTGCCAATACTCATGGATCAATGTGGGGAAGCAATCACCAAGGTATTAAAGGGTTGTGGGCAGTTATGGAACTGGTGCTCAAGAACAAAGGTTTGTGCTCTGAGGAGAGGAGAGTAGGGTAGAGAAATGCAGAGAGTCAGAAAGAACAGCAGTGCTCGAATATCACCAGCTAATAAAACACAATGAATTCAAATCACCTACTTTACTATTAAGAATGCAAAATGGTGATTTTGGAACTTCCTACCAGGGATAAAACCAGAAAGTCCTTTTAGTTCTTTGTAGGTTTCTGTAGTAAACTATGAGAGCTGTTGTGCGTGATGTCCACAGAACAATGTTAAAGCGATTTGTGATCCCATTGATGCAGGTTCACTGAGTTCTTACCATTATTGATTACAGGAAATATTCAGTATTCAGTACCCAAAATTAGTTGCAAGGTAGTGATATAATTGAAGGTCAAACAAAAGCACAAACCAGAAGAGTTAAAATAGAATGCATTGTAGAAACTGCTTCCATTTATGGGTCAATAAGGTGCAGCTTATTCTACTTTGTGTCTTTGTCAGTAGCAGTGATATGGTACGCGATCATTCTTGCATCTTACTCCACAAGGATGAAGATTGTGACAAAAATCATTATGTTTTCCGAGTGGGACTTTGTACTGGTAGTGGGTATTGTTCAGCAATAGGTGCAGACTGATTATAACATGCACACAATTGCAGTTTGACATTACAGCATCGATGACCTGAAATGGGATGTTATTGTATATTATGTGTCCATCGAAAAGGGCTGGAAAAAGATTGTATTATCTGAGTATCTTAAAAGGACTGCTCTCAGTACTGATGATTTATTGTTACTTAACAGTAGGTTGATCCGACCTTGTGTGGCATGTGGTTGCCAGTTTTTCACATTTTAGTCTAAAATCTGGGTCATCCAGTTAGCAGGCACTAATCCAGAGGTAGCTTTGAAGATAATATATAGGGACCAAAGTTATTATGATACTATTAGGTTGGGCAACTTAAAAAGTTTGGTGATAATTACAGATTTGCATGGGGAATCTGTTCTGGGACTGAATCAGATCTGAACTTAAAATGTATTGTTTATTCATGAGAGATGGGTAGATGTTATATAAAGTATAAGCAATGTCTGAGAAAGCTACAAGCAGATGTCCTGAACCAGAAGCGTGAAGGTGGAGTTTATACATTTGTCAAAAACCCATGAATGTTGGCTTTCCTTTTCTCCTGTGAAGCTTCCAATTCTCAATTCTTGATTATCTGCACTATAGCCCACAATTTAATCATTTGATTTTACTATACTTTAATGGCTTTAGAGAAGTAAATCATATTTGCAGGGTGGTATGTTCCCTAATTGACAAGGAATTGGGTAAAGGGGTGCAATTCCATTGTTAGTGGATTAATACTTGGACATTCCAGGAGTTTTCTCACTTGATCTATTACAAGCAAAATCTCTTTCAGTCTTAAGGTGCAGGCTATTTTCCCCTAATACTTTTTCACTCAGTGAGTTGTGGATCTATGGAATGCTCTGCCCCAGAAGGCAGTGGAGGCCAATTCTCTGGATGCTTTCAAGAAAGAGTTAGATAGAGCTCTTATAGATAGCGGAGTCAAGGGATATGGGGAGAGGGCAGGAATGGGGTACTGATTGTGGATGATCAGCCATGATCACAGTGAATGGCGGTGCTGGCTCAAAGGGCCGAATGGCCTACTCCTGCACCTATTGTCTATTGTAATACTAGTTTGAGTAGTTTAATGGGTAAAAATACAGCCATGTTTGTAGCTGACCAGGTTAGTTCCTGATGCCTATGTCATTGAAGTACGCTTTACTGAGCTTTGGGAGAGAAAAATGCCTCCTCAGGTGAGGTACTGGGTACCTCCATTTAGTAGGTTTAGGTAATTTGTTGGAGAGAAGTTCCTGCAGAAAATGGCAAATGTGCTCCCTGATTGTCCTCCAGTCTGGCTACGAGTCTGGTTTCATGAAAACAAAAAATTAGATTTTATAAAGTCATGGGAATTTAAAAAAAAACAGAAACTAGTTGCTATGAATCCTAATCATGTTTTGGAGTAAGGTCTTTGCTTTTTTTTTGGGGGGGGGCAAAGTGTATAAGATTGATTTATCAAAAGGCTTGTATTATAGCAAACTATTGCATTCAGATCTTAGAGATACTATATTTAATTCTGCTGCCATATAAACTAAAATGGACCTTAATTGCAATTATAAATAGAACTCTTTCTTTTTCAATCCAGTTTATAGATTTGAACTGGATTTTTCAACTTTAACAGTAGAAGGTTTCTTGTCACATTTTAAGTTCTCAATAACTCAATACCCAAACAGCAGGAAATGATCCTTCAGTGTCTAATTTTAACTTTAATAGCCTAGTTCACAGGGGCTTAAAGCTTGTTCCTGTTCAGTAAATAACCTGATTTCATTCGGTAGGCAACTTCAATTTATGATAAAGATGTTCACAGTGTATTTAGTTGCTGGCATCATGTTGTGACTATGCTGATGTTAAAAATCATGTTTTCAGTCCATTGGTTGCAAACACTTGCAAATGTCCTGTATCTCTGAACAGTATATTTTCTATTTAAATCTATTAATTATTTGATATTTCTAATCTTACCTTGCTGAAAGCAAACCTGCATTGGCAACCCTCTAAAATCAGCCCTATTTTAACTTAATTTAGGCAAGTGATTGTGATTGTTGCTTTTTCATAGTGAAAGGAAGCACACTGGGATGAGGTTAATACATACAACCCTTTCAGAAGGAACTACTAGAGTATGTTTATGAATAAAACTCCGGCTGATGCTTTTCCTTCCCCTATGCTCATCTAGCTCAGAGACAGTGTCTGCAACTCCCTTGTCTTTACCATAGCCTTGTTCGGGGATAGGAGCAAACAATATGGGGGAAGGTGAATTATGATGCTATTAGCCAGGAGTTTGAGTGGGTAAATTGGGAACAGATATACTCTGAAAGAGGGTATGTCTTATGAGGGAAGTTTGAGCGAGCTATGGCTTTGCTCTTTGGAGCGAAGGAGGATGAGAAAATGGCTGATACAAGAGAGCATCATTTTAAGGTGATTCGAGGAAAGTATAAGGGGCAGGCTTTACATAGTGAAATCAGTGCATGGAACGCCCTGGAAGGTGTGGTGGTGGAGGCAGATACATTAGAAATATTTAAGAGACTCTTAGATAGGCACATTGATAATAGAAAAATTGAAGGCTACAGGGGAGAGAAGCCTTAGAACTTGGAGTAGGTTAAAAGGTCAACACAACATTGTGGGCTGAAGGGCCTGTTCTGTGTCCCATTCCTTCAACTCAACAGTGCTGAAGCTAAGTATTATAGTTTGACAGAGTGTGTTGAATTGTTAGGGTTTTCCTTTAAGCTGTGGAATTTAGATACATAATTAAGTGCTAGTTATCTAACTCTTCATTCTTTCTCCTGCAGATAATTCAATGGCCACCAAAACAGGTGGCTGTTTCCCTTCTGAAGCCACAGTAACACTAGAAGATGGACAGATCAGAGCTATGTCAGAGCTGACTCCTGGGGACCGAGTGCTAACAGTGGATGCAACTGGCAAGGTGGTCCCCAGTCAAGTGTTGCTTCTACTGGACAAAGAAGAGGATATGAGAATCTCTTTCACTGTGCTAGAGACTGAGAATCCTCAACACCATCTAGAACTCACAGCAGCACATCTCATCTTTGTTTCTGATAATAATACAGACAGAATGGAGGATTTTCGGCCGATGTTTGCTAGCAGAGTGCAAATAGGTCACTTTGTCCTCATGAAAGAGGTTGGCTCAAACCATCTGCATTCATCTAGGATTAAAGCTGTCTATGTGAAAGAGGACATTGGTGCGTATGCACCACTGACATCTCACGGCACGCTGTTGGTGAATAATGTACTCACATCTTGTTACGCTGTGATAGAGAAACATCACTGGGCACACCTGGCTTTTGCACCTCTTAGACTCTTCCACTCATTGACTAATTTGCTACCATCCTTCCATTTTAGGCATGGCAATGCCACACAAGAGAATGGCATCCATTGGTACTGCAGGTTTCTTTATAGCCTAGGAGAGAAAGTTTTGGACAAAGAGAAGTTTCACTCTTTATGAAGAGTTGTGGGAGCAGGATGGCTTAGTCAGAGGGAGGTTCTGGGTAGCAAGACAACCTTTGTGTATCTGTGATACACCAGGTTCATCCACATAAGTACCTACATATTTTTTCAGCTTTAAGTGGTATTGCAGACCTCTTGTTCTGTACAAGGGAACTCTGCTCCCCAAGGATAGAATTTATTTTATGTGTCAGTAAATATGCATCTAGAATATATTTTTCTACGTCACATATATAACTTTTAATTGTCCCTCTGAATGTGTATACTTTAAATACATTGCGTCGTTAATGTAATCTTGGTTAAAAGCAAACCAGTCTGGGGAATTATTATAAAGTTTATTTTTGTACTTCTGAATTGTAATATAATTTTTGGGATAAAGTCAATATTAATAGAGTTGTTGCAGTATTTCTAATAATCATTGGAGTATCTTATGTTTTGTTAATTTAAATTTGTTTTAATGGAACTAATGTCTCTCTGACTCTTCTGAGTTTTGTATCACCTTGGCAGGAATTGGGTCAGTTGGTATTGTTCTCACCTACAGTCTTGTCTCTTTATGATTCATTTTCCTGTGTGCATCATTATATTTTTGCTATCTGTTTAACTTTGTTCTCTCTCTCCCTACTGATTTTTTTCCTCACTATATCACTCTCCTTTCTTTCTGTTCTCCTTTAGTCCCTCTTCTCCTGTTTCTGTGCCCCTTTTAGTCTCTTTCCCTCCCCTTTTGATTCTCTTTCTATTTTGTCTTTATGTACATCATACAGTCATGGAATTGTACAGCATGGAAACAGGTCCTTCAGCCCATCTACACTAATGTCACTTAGCTGTGCAATTTCCATTTCCCTCAATATCCTGCATATTAAAGCACCTGTTCAGATGTCTCTTAAACGTTGTTACTATTCCTGTTTCCACGCCCCCCTCAGGCAGCTCATTCTGGATATCAGCTACACTCTGTGAAAAACGAACCCCTCAGATCTCCTTTATTATGAAGTGACAACATTGAGTTTGGTGTCATTGTTGAATGTAGCCTGAATGAGGACCACTTTCAGTGGCATCAAAGATTTAAAAAGCAGCACATCAGAAAGTGTATTTTTCTAAAACCACAGCAAAGTTCAACTTAAAGGGTTGATCTTTTCTGAAATGATGCTTGTCAATAGTAAAATTTATTAATCTTAGTTTCCCTACCACTTTAACTTGGCTCTCCAGTCTTGGTTTAGTGCATTTTATGTAGCACTAACACTGATTTCCCACAGAAATGGGGAGCTGTGATGGCTTTTAGCTTCCCATTCTCACCAACTCTTCTACCTTTGGATAGCCATATTAATTATAATTTTTATAGGTAATAATTTATCTCTTGATCTTATTGTGTTTCGAATTTAATTAATATTCAATAATTTTAATCCTAATCAAATTTGAGCAACCTGCAGATTGCACTGTAGCCTAGTTGGGAACTTGTCCATAAGTATGTTAGATTAGTTTTTCATTCCTTGTGTAAATTTAAGACAATAGGAGAGCAGGATCCTTTCTCTGCACTATCCAGGTCCGAATCCAATTCTATCACAGTTTATAAACCAGTACAAGGAGTTAGTTGAGTGTTTCTATTATGAACTCATGCAGAAAGAAATGTGCATTTGCAGAGTACATCTTTTTGTACTCTGTGTGTGTGTGGTGTGTGTAGTCTTATTGAATTCTCTTTGTCTCGACATACACGCACACTTTGCCAATCTTTTTAACTCAGTTTGTGCATGCACAAGTACTTGTTTTATACTTGTGAAATCAGACTGATCTCCAGGTGCACACCTCCACCTTGTTATTTTATTTAGACAGGGCAGTCTTTTTTGGGAAACATTAACCAACCATTTGCTGCTGGCAAGCAGCTTGGTGTTTCTGTGTAGAGAGCCTCTCCCAGTGTTGTCAGCTGGAAAATTACCACTGATCAATAAAATGTAATCCATCCAGTTAATGAATAACTCAAACTTCGGATTTCCTTTTTTTTGGTTTCCTTGTATCTTTCCAGTGGATTCCAGTGAGTTTATTTGCACACTTTTGTCTGTGTGTGAAGCTGTCTCGTCTCTACAGAGGCCCTTGATATACTTTATTGTGCACATAAAACTAAGACCCAAAGTCCTGTACCTTGTTGCATTCCACTTCCCCCATTGTTCATTTTAACCCTTTAGCCATCATGCATGAATCCAATCAGTCTCTGGGCCCTGTGTCAGCGCAATCTGAGGAAAACTACTGGGTAAATTAAAAATAATGGTCACATAAGACTTGCTTGCCTATCCTTTGAGAAGTCTGGAAGAATTCCTATCTTATATTTTAAAAAACCCTCTTCACTCCAGTGATCAAGTAGCTGGTGGAGTCCATGAATGGTGAATTATCTGCTTAATGGAAGCAGCATAAATTTTGCTCCATATTGTATTTTCTACCTTCCAAAGACATGACTATATGTTGAGGAAATATTTTTAAGATGTTTCCCATCCTCTGATATCTTGCCTACTATGTATGAGCTTGGACAATGAATATTGGCACCCTATTAACAGCCGACTTCTTAAGATCAAATCTAGCAACCCAACTGCTGCACTGACAAAGATCATCTAACTCAGATCGACATTTGAGCCTGTCCCTTTTTGATCTATAAGGCTCCATTCTACTTTCATGAGTAACAGAAACCACAAAATAATAAAATTACAATTAGAGAATACAATAAAAGTGAAACGTTTACTATTTGACCTAAGTTAAATATTTTTTCTCTGTTTTGCACTTGAGTTACCCATTTGTTTCAGAATCATTCACTTTTTGATGAGTTAATCTGTTTCACTTACTGTGATTTGTTCTTTAGGACCAGTTTCAGTTGAATAGCCTGTAATCATTAACTTTCTGATCTTGCACATAATTAACCACATGAATGAAGAATGAGAGTGCATCTGTGGCATCTGCCTCAGCTTGGTGAAATATCTTCAGGAGAGAGAGTGAGAACATTGGGGAAAGCTAATGTTACTTCTGATTTCAAAAGGCATATATAGGGGATACTGTATTTCAAGTTGTGGAATACCATGTTTAGTCCAAGATTAAAGGAGACAGGTTGTTGCTTATTAATTGTATGTGTCTCTACCATGAGTGGAATAAACATTGTATTCAGCTACTTTGTGTGCAGAATTCTTTTATTTGACATATCCATGCAATTATGAGTAAAATCTTGGCCCAATATGTTAAACCTTTTCTAAAGCTTCAAAGTGCAATTTAAAAAAAGAGATATTCCCATTGAAGAACACTTAGACATCAAAGATGCTGCTTTGTTGCTTTATATTGAACAAGGATTTCATCAATGACCCTTTCCCCCATATGAAGTACAGTTACTACAAAGAGTTCTAAAATGGTAAAATCAGATGTGATGTAAATATTTAAGTAAAATTGACGTCTTGTACTTGGGAAATCAAATAATTTGAGGTGAACACATGAGATCAGATTGATTTGAATTCTGACCAGTTAATCATCTATTTCATTGGAAGCGTTGGTTCTATGCAAAATGTATCAATCCATTTTCCAGGAATAGCAGGAATAATATCTAACTTGTAAGTTAATAACATTTTAGTGACTTCAGTAGACCCAAACACAATTTTTCTTGTACAAATTTGTTTGTTTTATTGACTTATAAGATTGCAATTTGAAGGAATCATGAAATAATTCGGAAGAACTATACTTGAATGCTATCATTGGACTGTCAAGTAATATCTATAAACCAAATCCTTCAAGTGCATAAAGTGCAAGTGTTCCTTGCTGGGGCCTCTTTGAATCACAAAGTTCAAACAAATGTCTATCTTTTCTGAATCACCAAACCATCTGTCCTCTGATTTCCCTCTAAAATGGTTACAAACTCAAACAAGATTTTCCTTTCATAAATCTATTATTTTCTAAGTGCCCTGTTAGGACTTTCTTAACAATAGTTTCCAACATTTATTTACTAATGTCAGTCTTACCGGCCTGTGGCTCCCTGTATTCTCTCCCTCCCGACTTAAACAGTGCAATTACAGTTGTTGCCTCCTAAGCCTGGAGATTTATAAAATCCCTTGAAGTTTGGAAGTTGACTATCTCCTTTGGCACTCCATTCACCCTTGAGACATGGGTCATCAGACCCTGAAGATTTATCATATTTTAATCCTATTAATCATTCTAATATTTATTATTTACTAAGGCTAATTTCTTTCACTCTGGACCTGTTGTTTTCCTTGATTTCCAGGAAGTGTTTTGTACCATCCTCCAGGCACACAGTATTTGTTAAATTTCTCTGTCATTTCCTATTCCCCAAAATACGTTCTCTCCTTTCAGTTATTGCTAATATTTACTTTTAACCCATTTTATAGATAGTGTGTGTGTATATATATAATATATAGTTTGTTTCTTGCTAAATTACTCTTATATTGCTTTTCTTATCAGTTTCATAATCCTCCTTCTAAATGTTCACAGTCCTCAGTTTTCACTGTCACTTTTAGCAACATTACAAGCCTTTTTCTTTTATCTAACAAACCTGATGCCAGATTCAGTTTCTCAATAACCTCGTTTGCAGCACGATAATGGTTAGGGTACTTTAATTGGCTTTGATATTCTTATAACGAGGGGGGGCAAACTAGTCAGTTTGAGATGACCTAATTTCCTTAGACCACTCCTTTGATTCCACTGGTCAACTTTTCGCAGTGTACAAAGGCCCACACTGTTGCCAACAGATTGCCAAGTATAACATTTGGTGCAATATTCACGCTAAATATTCTGGGTGAGGGTTGACTTTACATCGAAATTCCAGTGCAAACAAATGGTTATCCTGATGACTTTGCAACAGGGCACAGATGGCCTGCTTAAAATGTTATTAGCAATCAAGGGCCAAGACGCTGGATGTGCAAAAGGAGAGTCTCTTTGGGAAGGGCTTGACCAAATTTTGGGAGTGTCAAAAAGCAACCTGATCATGGTCATTATTGTATTTAATTCTGGGTAAAGTGCACTTTCAATCAGAATCCTGGAAAAAAAGCAGCATTTTATAATTAAAATTCTGTGAAATTCAAGTTTCAATATGAGGGATGATTGATAAGTTTGTGGCCTAAGGTAGGAGAAGTCGACTTTAGAAAACCTAGCACATTTATTTTTCAACATAGTCCCTTCCTACATTTACACACTTCGTCCAGCGGTCATGGAGCATACAGATCTTGGACCTCCAGGAAGTGTCCACAGCAGGGGTAATTGATAAGTTCGTGGCCTAAGGTAGAAGGAGATGAGTTATACAGCTCTTGTTACATGCACGTGCAGTTCAACTCTTTGAGTGATTAGGCAGAAAGTTTGAAGTTAATAACTCATCTCCTTCTACCTTAGTTTCTAGAAGATAAAACATACATCCACAGCTTACAAGCATAGGAAATGCTTTTTTACATTACATTGTGCAATCTCATCCTTATTACAAAAACACCACATAAGCTGTGTCCCCTGTCATCTTGTCTGATGGGAGAGGCATTACACAGTGGCTTCCGCCATAGATGATCTTCATGTAGGTTCTACCTTGCTTGAGTGCATCTGAGACAAATATCAAAGCATCTCTCTCTGTACCTTCCATTTAAAGGGGGACCCGGAAGAAGAGGGAGAATGATCTTTTTTTCTTGCCATAACCTCAGAAGTTGCTCATGGTGACAGAAAGGAATGCCAAGAAGGGTTTTCTCACTGCCTTACAAGCTGCATTCTGTTGCCTGTCAGTCAGTCCCTGGTGAAGCGTTTTTTGCCAAACTGACATCTACTGTGTGGTGAGACCTAATTGGGAATTAGAATTCTAACCACATTCCAGGCTGAGTATCATCTAATAAAATGGATCACAAACTCTGCCACCTGGGAGAGATCACTGAAGCGTCCTGTGTCTGCTCAGTCACTGTGATCACACCCAAACTTCACAGAGCAGAAAACAGGCAGAATCACCTGGTGATTGGACACGGAGGCTCTATAAACCTTTGCTGCACACAAGATTAGTGGGTGCTGGGAATGCTCTTCCACTCTCTTTTCTTGGGACATTAAGCATTGGTCTCACTGGTGGTTCTAGCCCAAAATGTTGAGAGAAAAAAAAAGTTTTTCTTTCCAATCTGCTATTTGTATGAGAGAAATTTGGACAATCTCATATGTTAATTAAAATTACTAAAATGGAAAAACACAGGCTGGGCATATGCTATTTTAATCTATATATGCCTGGCACGTACCAAATGAAAATGAAGATGTTAAGCTCTAGTTCCTGGTAATCACAGGATCCCAGCAATGCCCAAATTTAACTCTTGGGTTCAGCAATGAAAAATGTCAGATTGAAAACTACGTCCCTTTGAGGCTGGGGCTGAGGTGTAATAACAACAGAGAATAGAGGAGCTTTACTTTATGTCTAATCTACACATCACCTGACCTGGGAATAAAGGAGTTCTCTTTGGTACTGCTGCCTTTCACCTTGATGAGTGTAAAATTAAATTTATATTTTTATATATCTGATTTGTAGGAAATAATTGGCCTTTTGGGATGATGTATGGAGTCTTTAGTGCTGAAATGATGCAAAATGATGCCTGATAAACAGCTTGACTAGTGCTTACCCATCTGTTATTTCTAATGAGCATGCTCTCAATCAATCCGATGCTTGTAGTTCATTTTCCCCTTAGATTGGTCTGAACTGAATTAATCACCATGGTCCAGTGCCCTGTTGCAAGGTGGGTAGGTCTAAGAATTGTAGCTACAATGTCGCAACCTACAACAACATTGTTCTCTTGAGTGCTATTTAATCTCACGATTAAATAGCACTCAATATTACTCATGAATATTTAATTTACTCTTAAAACTCAAAGAACGTGCAGTGTATTTTTCACTTCTGGTTCCATATTTAGAACCGTAGAACCATAGAACATTACAGCACAGAAACAGGCCTTTTGGCCCTTCTTGGCTGTGCCGAACCATTTTTCTGCCTAGTCCCGCTGACCTGCACCTGGACCATATCCCTCCATACACCTCTCATCCATGTACCTGTCCAAGTTTTTCTTAAATGTTAAAAGTGAGCCCACATTTACAACTTCATCTGGCAGCTCATTCCACACTCCCACCACTCTCTGTGTGAAGAAGCCCTCCCCAATGTTCCCCTTAAACTTTTCTCCCTTCACCCTTAACCCATGACCTCTAGTTTTTTTCTCCCCTGGCCTCAGTGGAAAAAGTCTGCTTGCATTCACTCTATCTATACCCATCATAATTTTATATATCTCCATCAAATCACCCCTCATTCTCCTACGCTCCAGGGAATAAAGTCCTAACCTATTCAACCTTTCTCTGTAACTCAGTTTCTCAAGTCCCGGCAACATCCTTGTAAACCTTCTCTGCACTCTTTCAACCTTATTAATATCCTTCCTGTAATTAGGTGACCAAAACTGCACACAATACTCCAAATTCAGTCTCACCAATGTCTTATACAACCTAACCATTACATTCCAACTCTTATACTCAATACTTTGATTTATAAAGGCCAATGTACCAAAAGCTCTCTTTACGACCCTATCCACCAGTGACGCCACTTTTAGGGAATAATGTACCTGTACTCCCAGATCCCTCTGTTCTACTGCACTCCTCAGTGTCCTACCATTCACCTTGTATGTTCTACCTTCCGAAGGTTTGACTTTCCGAAGTGCAATACCTCACACTTGTCCGCATTAAACTCCATCTGCCATTTTTCTGCCCATTCCTCCAACTGGGCCAAATCCCTCTGCAAGCTTTGAAAGCCTTCCTGACTGTCCACTACACTTCCAATCTTTGTATCATCAGCAAATTTACTGATCCAATTTACCACATTATCGTCCAGATCATTGATATAGATGACAAATAACAATGGACCCAGCACTGATCCCTGTGGCACACCACTAGTCACAGGCCTCCACTCAGAGAAGCAATCCTCCACTACCACTCTCTGACTTCTCCCATTGAGCCAATGTCTAATCCAATTTACTACCTCTCCATGTATACCTAGTGACTGAATCTTCCTAACTAACCTCCCATGCGGGACCTTGTCAAAGGCCTTACTGAAGTCCATGTATACAACATCCACTGCCTTCCCTTCATCCACTTTCCTGGTAACCTCCTCGAGAAACTCTAATAGATTGGTTAAACATGACCTACCACGCACAGAACCGTGTTGATTCTCCCTGATAAGTCCCTGTCCATCCAAATACTTGTAGATCCTACCTCTTAGTACTCCTTCGAATAATTTACCTACTACAGATGTCAAACTTACCGGCCTACAATTTCCTGGTTTACTTTTTGAGCCTTTTTTAAACAACGGAACTACATGAGCTATCCTCCAATCCTCCTGCACCTGACCTGTGGATATTGACATTTTAAATATTTCTGCCAGGGCCCCTGCAATTTCAACACTAGTCTCCTTCAAGGTCCGAGGGAATACCCTGTCAGGTCCTGGGGATTTATCTACTCTGATTTGCCTCAAGATAGCAAGCACCTCCTCCTGTTCAATCTGTATAAGTTCCATGACCTCACTACTTGTTTGCCTTGTTTCCATAGACTCCATTCCAGTTTCCTTAGTAAATACAGATGCAAAAAACCCATTTAATATCTCTCCCATTTCTTTTGGTTCCATACATCGCCAACCACTGTGATCTTCAAGAGGACCAATTTTATCCCTTACTATCCTTTTGCTCTTAACATTTGTTCTGGATGTGCATGGCATGTCTTACCTAATCTAGTCTTTCTTCATGGCATGGTAGTGTAGTGGTTAATAAGACACTTTACAGTGCCAGTGATCGTGGTTTAATTCCCACTACTGTCTATAAGGAGTTTGTACATTCCCCCCTTGACCACATGGGTTTTGTCTGGGTACTCTGGTTTCCTGCCAAAGACATACAGTTGGGGTTAGTAAGCTGTGGGCATGCTGTGTTGGCACTGGAAGCATGACGACAATTACGGGCTGCCTCCAGCACATCCCCAGACTGTGTTGATCATTGATGCAAAAGAACACATTTCACTGTATGTTTCAATGTACAGGTAACAAATAAAGTTAACCTCTGTAAAAGTGCTCTCTCTCTCTCTCTATAGGAGAAAGTCCAATGGCAATTTGCTACTCTTTGGCAGGTGCTCTTTGCCATATGGCACTTTGAGCTGGGTCATGATATGGGCCTCCATCTTTGCCAGCCAATCAGTCAGCTGGCTGTGCTGTTTACCCGCTACTTCTTTCACCTCCTGACGGGCAGCTGGGCTGCGTGCATGTGAAACGGACCTCATCCTTCTAGCCTAGCATTCTACAGATGAACTGGGAGTTAACAAATTGTGCCTGATTTAGTTTGAAGTCTACCATCCAGTCTCACTTAAGCTGAGTTCCTAGTTTCTCAGAGTGAGAGACTCTGTAAGATGGAGCCTTAAGCTTCAGTAGTATTCAACATCTGTGTTTCTCTGTTTTGGACCAGGGTCTGCAAGGATCCCACTTTTAGAAGACACACCTGGAAACACCGGTGGCTATGCTGGAATACTCTTGACTATTTCCTTTTCCGTGCCACAGTACAGCACTGAAAAAGGAAATAGTCAAGAGTACTTGACTATTTCTATGTTGTTCTCACATTCTCAGCATCTCAAAGGAATTTTTTTCCCAGTTCATTAATAGAAACATAGAAAACCTACAGCACAATACAGGCCCTTCGGCCCACAAAGCTGTACCGAACATGTCCCGACCTTAGAAATTACCTGTTAATTTGATTTTGCCTGGCCATACTTCCACTGATATTTACCTTCAGGTCCAATCCTTCACTTACTGACCTGGTGTTCCTATTCCCAGCCCCCTGCAAAACTAGTTTAAACCCTCTGAGTAGCATTTACAAAACTCCCTTTATGGGCAATCCTGATACAGTAAGAATTCCTGCAGCAGAGAAACATCTAAACTTGGGCCTTCAGGGTCTTCTGCCAATTCCACTTTCATCTCCTGGTGTCTCCCCAGGATCTTTCTTCTGGTCCTCTCTGTCTCACCTCTCAAGATCTGCCCTGTCCGGTTGGCTTTCTGCAACTGAAAGTGCTGTGGTACTGTCCAGAGCCTTCCTTAACATGAGAAACATTGTCCAAAAAGTTTTGTTGCTCTGAGGTGATCTAATACCATGGGTGTGCAGTCGCAGGCTGTTGGGGAAGGCAGCAGGGAATACCTGGTGGGGCTGAGAAGTAGAGATTAGATTAATATTCCAGAGCCTTAGAACCAGAAAGGCAAAGGATGGATTAATTTAGGCAACCTTCTGAAAAAGGGAACCAACCCTCAATGCATGAATAGTCTGAGCAATCCTTATATTAACATTGACACCACTTTTACATTGAAAAGCAAAAATCTGCAGGTGCTGGAAATCCGCAACTAAAGTATTGATTATATAGTCCCATGTACCAAGAAACAGTGAAAAGTTTGGCTTGCATACTGTTCATACAGATCAAATCATTATGCTGTGAATTGAGGTTTTGTATCTTCTGCCTGATGGAAGAGGGGAGAAGGGAGAATGTCTGGGGTGGGTGGCATCTTTGAAAATGCTGGCTGCTTTACTGGGGCAGTGAGAAGGATAGACAGAGTCCATGGATAGGAGCCTGGTTTCAGTGATGTGCTGGGCTGTGTTCCAGGAACCAATCTCCCCTCTTTGAACTGTGTCTATACTTCTCGCTGCCTCAGAAAAGGTAAAAAAAGCAGAGAATGCTAGAAATCCTCAGCAGGCCAGGCAGCAGTTGCAGTGAGAGAAATATGGTTAATGTTTCAGATCAATAAGAAGTGAGAAATTTTATGTCAATGGCTAATATGCCATACAAACTCATGGATCAGTTCTGTGTGATCACGGTCTTATTGTCCACCCAAACACAATCATTAAAGAACTTCTGCTCATTTTGCTCCTTCTGTGAAATGCTTCCCTGAAACTTACACGGACACGTTTGGACCCTCCAAACCAGTGACCCCGGGAGCTTGAAGTCCTGAGGTCCTGACTCAGCTCTTGTCCCAACCAGCCAGCTTTCAATCATTTTACAATTAGCTGCCGATAGCTTAACCACACTACATACCCTCTGCACTCTCTACCCCAGTTGTGGGGATCTCTTAAAAATTCCCTCTACTATTGTAGTAACAAATCTTGGTCATGAACCTTTAGTGCCCTTGCAAATTCTAAACTTACTTCTGCATATGTGGCAACCATCTGCCAAAATATCAGATGACAATCAATATTTAAGTTAAATGAATTATATCTAACTATTTAGACAATGTTATTTAAGAGATCAGATTATAATTTCTTGTCGGTACTGAAGATACTTAATACTAACGCCAAGTGCCAAAGGCAGGACATGACAATGTGAATGTCATTAGTAGAAAATAATGTCAAGAGTTCATTCCCCTCCATAGATGCTGCCTGGCTTGTTCAGTTCCTCCAGATGTCCAGCATCGCTAATCTCTTGTGTTTAGATTATAGAATATATCACTTTATGTCAAACTTCATGAGGTCTTCAGCCACTTCAAAAATTGGAGGGGCAATTGTTATTCTGAGTATTATTTAGATGGGTGGGTCGTATGTACATGGTGGTTGCCTTAAGGGAAAAGTGTAGGTGGCAGTTCATCATTGTAAAGTTCCTGCCAACTGTGCCCTCCAATAAACAGCTCAGGGAACGCCAAAGTGTTAAACTCAAAGAAGAGTTACTCTCACTGTGAGGTCCGATATCTTTTAGTGTTGGCAAATGGGCTTGTGACAGTGTCTTTAAAATAAATGTAAAATCACATGGAATGAAGTAAAACAGCAATTGAGAGCAGGAAGGAATGTTTGCGGAGACATTTTTAAATTACTTATTGGAATATGAGTGTTGCCAGCAAGGCTTCTGTCCCTAACTCTGGTTACCAATTCTTATTAAGTGCAAAGGTTCCATCGATAGGTTCATGAGGTTACAGAGTCACACTGTAAGGAAACAGACCCTTTGGCCCATCAAATCCAGGCTGCCCATCAAGCCACATTTTTTACAACAATCCTATTTCTTTTATTCTTCCCAAATTCCTATCAACTCCCCCTCCACACATTCTACTGCTCAGCCACAAACCCGGGCAACTTACAGTGGCCAATCAACCTACCAACCAATCAACAGGCCTTTAAGATGTGGGAGGAGACCTGCGCACCAGATGAAACCCATGCAGTTCAGAGGGAGAATGTGTAAACTCCACACTGACAGCACTGCAGCTTTGTGCTGGAGAGTCTTCCACTTCATTGGCTGCTGTAAATTACTCCTAGGGAAGGTGGGTGGCCAAAGAAACTGGTTGGGGTAGATGGGCATGTGAGAGAGTGAACCAGTTACAGGGAAATGTGTGGAAAGGGGAGAGCCAGCGTAAACTCAGTGATCTGAATGGCCTCCTTCAGTGTCATAAGAAAAGTACATTATATGAGGAATTGCACAGTACACATGAGCAGCTAGCAGTGACTGGTGGAACTCTTTCTCTGAGTTCTACATAATAGGAAAGGGATATAGATCCCCAAAGCAGTAATGAAACACATAAACCAAACAGCACATAAAACGATAGCAACAATAAAATGGAAAGTTGGCCTTTCAAAGATCTTTAAAACCATTTCTGAGAAATGGAGGAGTGTTGGAATCTCTGTTCTGGGAGCTACTTTGAACCAAGTGGCCATCTCAAGTTTTTTGTTCCCAATGGGCCCAACGTTGCAAATACACTGAACAAAGAACCTTTGCAATTCAAAGACCATAATCAGCTGTCATTGCAGAATGTCTCCCAGCTTTCACCAGCTGCTCTTAAGGACTTATATTTGTAAACTTTATCCTTGAGGTGTGGGCATTATTGGGAAGGTTGATGTTTATTCCCTTCATGTGTTTTGGATGGTGTGAGAGATGGAGGCAATGATGTCCCCATGAGACTGGTGCTCTCTGGGATGGAACACATGGTTTTGTGAGCGTTATCTGTGAAGCATGGGTGAGTAATAGCAGTGAACATTTGTTGGCGGCAATATTAAAGAGCTGCTTTGAAAATCCTTTTAACTATTGCTGGAAGTGGTCACCCCCTGATTTATACTGCCTGTGGTTGGTTGGTGAAGTGCTTCCTCGACCATTGAGGTACATATGTTCAGTTCCAGCTCAGGTCACCAGAGTGAAGATGTGCTCAGAAATTAGAATGAATGGCAATATCATGGTGAGTTAATATTTTCACCTTTTGTGCAGTCTTACTCCTGATACAATGCTGGCTGAACGTGGAGACGAGTAAGGACTGAACCAACCTAATTCTTATTTTTTTGCTGAGTAATCTTTTAAAATATTTCAATTCAGGTAGACAAAAAAATTTGCATATTTTTATCAAAGCATTTCCATTGACATTTGACCTGTGTTGAATATGCCACACAGTGTGCTTTCTGCTTGTTAAATAAATTGATCCACTAAGGAAAGGGTTAAAAAGGTAATGTTCCTCATTTGTTGAACCAGTAACTTGATATAATAAAAAATAAATTGAGGTTGCTACTTATGTAACTTCATAATTCTCATTTGTTTGTCACTACAAAATGTCAAAGTAATATCAAGATGTAAATCAAATTAGTAAAGGATTGATGTACTGCTTCAGAGAAGCATTTGTTTTACCAAGAGGTTATCAAATGTCTCCTTCTCTCTCTACTGATTTCAGATTGAATACAATTGTAGCTCTAACATCTTGAATCAATGCAGAGGCTTCCCTCTGCTGGTTAAACTATGAATTACCAATACTTGGTAACCTATCCCAATCTGATTTTAAAGTACTAATGTATAGGGCACAATTTCTCCAGTTACCATACAACCTATGATGTTGCACTAACTTCTTTGAGGGTTCCAGCTGTAAAAAAAGTGAAGGTAGAAAGCTGACATGATTGACCCTTGGACTCCAAAGATACTACAGAATGTCGACCATGACACACTTTGTCCAGCCCAGTGGAAACAAGGGGCTCAAAACTAATCTGCCAACACAGTATTTCATTGAACAAGTGACCATTCTCGTCAGACCACCCTGAGGAGACAGTGGACACAGAACGTGTTGGGGATTCATACAACTGCAAACTTGGATGATTTCTTCCTGAAATAATTTCTTTCAGCACTTAAGAGACAGGAGGAGACACAAGAAGGCCTCGGTGAGTAAAATTAAGAAAAACCCCAAAGTGTGGAGACAGGAGGATGACTAGAGTGAGGGTAGGATAGATCAGAGGTAAAAGAAGAAACATGCATCTGGGGTTGAAAAAGGTAGGGAAGGTCCTTAATGACAAACTCAATACACAAAATGCTGGAGGAACTCAGCAGGCCAGGCAGCGTCTATGGAGAGGAATAAACAGTTGATGTTTTGGGTTGAGACCCGTCATCAGGATCTCACGTTAGTGAGGACAGCGTAAAACATGATGATATGCTGCAACATGTTGCTGTTAAAAAAGAGAATGTGCTAGAACTTTTGAAAAACATTCGGACAGATAATCTCCAAGGCCTGTTGTGACTGACCAAAACTGAGCCACACAGAAGTAGTAACTGGGAAACATAAAAGTCTTTAATCATCCAGTGAACCTTTAGGAGAAAGACCGAGAGAAACCAAGAGAATCTCACTCTCCTGACCCAATGTTTTAAATTTCAAGTTTCTAGATTCAGATTTATTCATCATGTACGTGTCATTGCATTATCACGTCAGGATGCTGTTCATCGACTATAGCCCAGCATTTAATACCATCATTCCCACAATCCTGACTGAGAAGTTACAGAACCCGGGCCTCTGTACTTCCCTCTGCAATTGGATCCTCGACTTCCTAACCAGAAGACCACAGTCTGTGCGGACTGGTGATAACATCTCCTCCTCACTGACGATCAACACTGGCGCACCTCAGGGGTGTGTGCTTAGCCCACTGCTCTACTCTCTCTGTACCCATGATTGTGTGGCTAGGCATAGCTCAAATACCATCTACAAATTTGCTGATGATACAATTATTGTTGGTAGAACCTCAGGTAATGATGAAGGGGCGTGAGATATGACAGCTAGTGGAGTGGTGTCGCAGAAACAACTTGGCACTCAATGTCAGTACAACCAAAGAGCTGATTGTGGACTTCAGGAAGGGTAAGACGAAGGAACACATACCAATCCTCATAGAGGGATCAGAAGTGGAGAGAGTGAGCAGCTTCAGATTCCTGGGTGTCAAGATCTCTGAGGATCTAACCTGGTCCCAACATATCAATGCACTTATAAAGAAGGCACGACGGTGACTATACTTAACTAGGATTTTGAAAAGATTTGGTATTTCAATGAATATACTCAAAAACTTCTATAGTTGTACCATGGAGAGCATTCTGACAGGCTGTATCACTGTCTGGTATGGAGGGACTACTGCACAGGACCAAAAGAAGCTGTAAATCTAGTCAGCTCCATCTTGGACACTAGCCTACAAAGTACTCAAGACATCTTCAGAGAGCGGTGACTCAGAAAGGCAGTGTCCATTATTAAGGACCCCCAGCACCCGGGGTATGCCCTTTTCTCACTGTAACCATCAGGAAGGAGGTACAGAAGCCTGAGTTCACACACTCAGCAATTCAGGAACAGCTTCTTCCCCTCTGCCATCTGATTCCTAAATGAACATTGAACCCTTGGACACTACCTCACTTTTTTTAATATACAGTATTTCTGTTTTTTGCACGTTTTAAAAAATCTATTCGATATATGTATACGGTAATTTATTTATTTATCTTCTGCAGGATTATGTATTGCATTGAACTGCTGCTGCTAAGTTAACAAATTTCATATCACATGCCGGTGATAATAAACCTGATTCTGTCCATCAAAACATACAGTGAAACGCGTCATTTGCATTAACAACCAAGGAGGTATAAGGATGTGTTGGAGGCAGCCTGCAAGTGTCACCACACATTCCAGTGCTGACGCAACATACCCACAATGCTCAGCAGAACAACACAATACACAAGGAACAAAACAACAACAGCAAAAACAAGCCCTGTACTTCCCTCCTAACCATGCACACACCATCTTCTTCTGCTTCCAGCGGACTCAGACACTTTGACTACCTCGGTGGACTCACAGAGATTCGCAAACCCAGCTCTGGCAGCCAGCCTTGACGACTGAACTTCAAACTTGACCCTTGGGCCCGAACACTAGCTCTTAAGCTCCAGTCTTACTGATTCGCAAACCCAAGAGGGTCATCAGGCCTCATTCCTCCTGCCCACGTGGAACTCCAGCTCCAGTACCCACCAGCAACTTGCTAAACCTGGGGAGCCACTGGCCTTTACCCACACTGGTCTGCCAGCCTGACATCCAGCCCATACGCACATGGCCCATGTCCGAGTCACTGGACTTTGAACATGGAATAGAGACTTAAGACTCCAGTCTGTCCTCTAATTCCCCCACATTAAATCATAGGTAAAGCCTTTTTAACCATTGAGCACATCTACATGGAACACTGTCGCAGGAAAGCAGCATCATCCATCATCAGGGACCCCCACCACCCAGGCCAAGCTCTCTTCTCACTGCTGACATCAGGAAGAAGGTAAAGAAGCCTGAGGACCCATTCCACCAGGTTCAGGAACAGTTATTACCCCTCAGCCATCAGGCTCTTGAAACAAAGGGGATAACTTCATACAACCTTACTTGCCCCATCATTGAAATGTTCCCACAACCCATGGACTCACTTTCAAGGACTCCTCATCTCATGTTTTCAATATTTATTGCTTATTGGTTGATTATTATTTCTTCTTTTTGTCCTTGCACAGTTTTGTTGTCTTCTGCACTCTGGCTGAATGTACGTTTGTACTAGTTGTGCAGTCTTTCATTGATTCTATATTGGTTATTATTCCACAGATTTGTTGAGTATGCCCACAAGAAAATTAATCTCAGGGTTGTATATGCTGACATATATGTACTTTCATAATAATATTTACTTTGAACTTTTTAAGACCATACAACACAGGAGCAGAATTAAGCCATTCCAAATGGCTTAATCACTCCATCATGGCTGATTTATTATCCCCCCTCAACCCCATTCACCTTCTCCCTATAACCTTTGACACCCTTCCTAATAAAGAACCTATCAACCTCTTTAAATATGCCTAATGACTTTACCTCCACAGCAGCCTGTGATGGTGAATTCCACAGATTCGCCACCCTCTGACTAAAGAAATTCCTCATGTCTGTTCTGAAGGGACACCCCTCTATTCTGAGATTGTGCCCTTTGGATTTAGATTCCCCCTCTATAAGAAACATCAGCTCCACGTCCACTCTATCTAGGCCTTTGAATATTTGATAATGATATTCCCCTTATTCTTTTAAAGTCCAGTGAGTACAGGCCCACAGCTATCAAACACTTCTTATAAGTTATGCCTTTCACTCCCTGAATCAATCTCGTGAACCTTCTCTGGACTCTCTCCAATGCCAGCACATCTTTTCTTAGATAAGGCACCCAAGCTGCTCACAATACTCTAAGTGCAGTCTGATCAATACCTTATAAAGCCCCAGCATCACATGCTTGCTCTAATATTATAGTCCTCTTGAAATGAAGGCTAACATTGCATTTGACTCAACCTGCAAAGTGCCTCCAAGTACCTCAAAACTTTATCTATAATAATGGCCTCCAACAACTGAAGTCAGGCTAACTTCCTGCCTTTTGTCTCCCTCCTTTCTTCAAGAGTGGAGTGGGTCCTTAAACCCTGACCTGATCCCTAACTCCCCTCTCTGTCCCCAAGCATACCCACTAAACAACTAAAGCAGGAGCACAACCTCAATGAAGTCCACAGCTTGGTGCCATCTTCAACTTTTCAATGAGGCCAAGTCCATTGGGTATATTTAAGACGGATGTTGATAGTTTCCTGATTGGTCAGGGCATTAAAGGATATGGTGGGAAGGCAGTTGTATGGGGCTGAGTGGGATCTGGGGTCAGCCATACAGGAATGGCGGACTAGACTTGATGGCCTGAATGGCCTATTTATGCTCCTATGTCTTCTGGCCTAATACAAAGATAAGAATAAAAAATTAAATACCATTTCAATTGCTATAATCACCTACTTAACCAATCTGACTATAGTTGCATTTACAGATTTACTGTGGCAGCACATTCCATCTAGCAGAACCATTTTGAATATTCAACACTGGTTTCTGCTCCAAAAGCTTCTGTGTACAAAGTCCAGACACCCTTTTGTTACACTGTTGAGCAATGGCTCCATGAATATACAACTAACCAGAAGGATAAGAGACAAAACAGATCTGTCCTTAAAGCAGCAGGGATACACCTTTAACAATGTGCTAATAGCAAGAACATTCACCTTTTGTCTTTCAATGGGACAGAATCAGAATCCACTCACTGGGCACAAAATACCAGTTGGAAGTTAAATTGTTTACATGTTTTATTTCCTGAAGACTGGTCCTCATTTTAGTTAATCTATTATGATGCTATCCATAACTCCAGAATGATACCAAACAGGGCCAAACGGGATATGCACTGGGTCCTATGGGTAACTAAATCAGAATCAGGTTTAACATCGCTGGCACATGTTATGAACTTAGTTGTTATGCACCAGCAGTACATTGCAATACATAATAATAAAAACTGTAAATTACAGTAAAAAGTATGTATATATTAAAAAAAGATACATTAAATAAGTAGTTCAAAAAGAGAGTAAAAATGTAGTGAGGTTCATGGGTTCAATGTTGATTCAGAAATCATATGGCAGAGCTATTCCTGAATCACCGAGTGTGTTCCTTCAGGCTCCTATACCTCCTCCCTGATGGTAATAATGAGAAGAGGGCATGACCTCGGTGATGAGGGCCCTTAATGATGGATGCCGCCTTTTTGAGGCATCGCTCTTTGAAGGTGTTCTGGATGCTGGGGAGCCTAGTGCTCGTGATGGAGCTGGGCAGAGTTTACAACTTTCTGTAGCTTTTTTTGATCCTGGGCAGTGCCCTCCTCCCCCTTTACCGATGGTGATTCAACCAGTTAGAATGTTCTCCACGGTACATCTGTAGAAATTTGCAAGTGTCTTTGGTGACAGACCAAGTCTCCTCAAACTCCTAATGAAATGCAGTCACTATTGTGTCTTCTTTGTAACTGCATTGATGTGTTAGGCCCAGCATTGATCCTTAGTGATATTGACACCCTAGAACTTTCCACTTCTGATCCCTCGATGAAGACTGGCGTGTGTTCCCTTGGGCTTTTCCTTCCTGAAAGCCAAAATCAATTCTTTGGTCTTACTGAAGTTGAGTGCAAGGTTGTTGCTATGACACCACTCAACCAGCTAACATAGAAACATAGAAAACCTACAGTACAATACAGGCCCTTCAGCCCACAAAGTTGTGCCGAACATGTCTCTACTTTAGAAATTACTAGGTTTATCCATAGCCCTCTATTTTTCTAAGCTCCATGTACCTATCCAAAAGTCTTAAAAGACCCTATCATATCCGCCTCCACCACCGTTGTCGGCAGCCATTCCACGCCCATCACAGCTCTTGTACATCTTGCTCTTGTACATCTTCTCATCATTGATATTCTGCCAACAATAGTTGTATCGTTAGCAAATTTATAGATGGTATTTGAGCTGTGCCTAGCCACACAGTCATGGATATAGAGAGAGTAGAGCAGTGGGCTAAGCACACACCCCTGAGGTGCGCCAGTGTTGATTATCAGTGAGGTAGAGATATTATTTCCAATAACAATGTTATTTTCAATGAATGAAAGAAGAGATTGTTCTGCAATTCTGAATCTGAATCTGCTCCTTTGGCATCCTCACTGGCCACAGGTCTAGTACCGGATGATGTTATTCCTTTGTCCAAGGTGGCAGATGGAGTTTCATCTGGAAAAGTGTGAAGTGATTCACTTTGGAAGTTCGAACTTGAAGGCAGAGTACAGGGTTAATGGCAGGACCCTTAACACTGTGGAGGATCAGAGGGATGTTGGGGTCCACATCCATAGAATCAGAATCAGGTTTATTATCACCGGCATGTGATGTGAAATTTGTTAACTTAGCAGCAGCAGTTCAATGCAATACATAATCTAGCAGAGAGAAAAAATAATAATAATAATAAATAAAATAAAACATAATAATAAATAAACAAGTAAATCAATTATGTATATTGAATAGATTTTTTAAATGTTGAAAAACAAAAATAATGTATATTTAAAAAAAAGTGAGGTAGTGTCCAAGGGTTCAATGTCCATTTAGGAATCGGATGGCAGAGGGGAAGAAGCTGTTCCTGAATCACTGAGTGTGTGCCTTCAGGCTTCTGTACCTCCTACCTGATGGTAACAGTGAGAAAAGGGCATGCCCTGGGTGCTGGAGGTCCTTAATGATGGACACTGCCTTTCTGAGACACCACTCCCTGAAGATGGAACACACACAAAATGCTGGTAGAACACAGCAGGCCAGGCAGCATCTATAGGAAGAAACGCTTTCGACGTTTCGGGCTGAGACCTTTCGTCAGGACTAACTGAAAGAAAAGATAGTAGGAGATTTGAAAGGGGGGGGGGACAGGGAAATACAAAATGATAGGGGAAGACCAGAGGGGGTGGGGTGAAGCTGAGAGCTGGAAAGGTGATTGGCAAAAGTGATACGGAGCTGAAGAAGGGAAAGGATCATGGGACGGGAGGCCTAGGGAGATAGAAAGGGGGAGGGGAGCACCAGAGGGAGATTGAGAACAGGCAGAGTGATGGGCAGAGAGAGGGAAAAAAAAGGAGGGGGGGAATAAATAAATCAGGATGGGGTAAGAAGGAGAGGAGGGGCATTAAGGGAAGTTAGAGAAGTCAATGTTCATGCCATCAGGTTGGAGGCTACCCAGCTGGTATATAAGGTTTTGTTCCTCCAACGTGAGTGTGCTGCGTTCCACCAGCATTTTGTGTGTGTTGCTTGAGTTTCCAGCATCTGCAGATTTGCTCGTGTTTGCTCCCTAAAGATGTCCTGGATGCTTTGTAGGCTAGTACCCAAGATGGAGCTGACTAGATTTACAACCTTCTGCAGCTTCTTTCGGTCCAATGCAGTAGCCCCTCCATACCAGACAGTGATGCAGCCTGTCAGAATGCTCTCCACAGTACAACTCCTCAGAAGTTCCCTGTGCAAGTTGATAGCATGGGTAAGAAGGCGTATGGTGTGTTGGCCTTCATTTTTTGGGGGGATTGAGTTCAATAGCCGTAGTTCAATATAAAACTCTGGCCAGACCACACTTGGAGTATTGTGTTCTGTTCTGGTGGTCACCTCATTATAGGAAGGGTGTGGAAGCTTTAGAGAGGGTGCAAAGGAGATTTATCAGAATGCTGCCTGGAATAGAGAGCATGTCTTATGAGGAAAGGTTGAGCAAGCTAGGGCTTTTCCCTTTGGAGCAAAGGAGGATGAGAGATGACTTCATCAAAGTGTATCAGACGATAAGAGGCATCGATAGAGTGGACAGCCAGCGCCTTTTTCCCAGGGCAGAAATGGCTAATATGGAAGTAATGGCTGTGTAAAGCACATTGTCAATGGTAGTGATAGAGGTAGATACATTAGGGACACTTAAGAGACTGTTAGTGAGGCACGTGGATGGCAGAAAAATTGAAAGCTATGCATGAAAGATTAGATTGATCTCAGAGAAGGATAAAAGGTTGGTAAACATTATGGGCTGGAGAGCCTGTACTTTGCTGTATTGTTCTATGTTCTATAATTTCCTGGGACACAGTCTGTGATGAGTTTAATTTGTGACATGATAAATGCAAAATTTTAAAAAGGTTTGAAAAGAGCAGGTGACTTGGATCTGTGATTTCCTGAGGTGTCCATCTCTCGGTGTTTGCCTTTGTCAAATCTGCTTTAGTTGCAGCTGAACGGAGAAAGACAGATTGCAATGATTAGTCAACAGCTCAATTAATGTTAGACCGTGTGACCTCAGGAGGAGAACTGGACGGACTTTGATCTTTTTCTGTCTGCTGATCTTTATGTTCCTATTTCTCTGACTGGACATTACTAAGAGCTTATTTTTTGCTCTTATTCAAGACCAGATATCTCAACAGTTCACTTTCTGACATGGGTCATTACTACACAACCTTAAGCAACAAGGTTTTCCTTTCCTTCCTCACCAAGTGACACAAAGATAACTTTGGCTGTGATAACAAACTTGTACAGACCAGATATCGAACCTGTGATCTCCCTGGTTTGTGTGCAAGTACAGTGTTTGTCAACCGGATCATCAGATCTGCTTTTCAAAGGCTTCCTTTTTTAAGGTAATGTGAAATTTATAAGCTTTCTTGCATTTAAGACCAGCAAGTTCAGATTTATTCATTTATTTAGAGATACAGTGTGGATCACGCCCTTCCATCCATTAACCAACCGATTTAACCCTATTGCAATTACAGGACAATTTACAATGGCAAAATAACCTATTAACCAGTAAGTCTTTGGACAGTTGAAGGAAACCAGAGCACCCAGAGGAAACACACAAATGGGAAGGAACGTACAATCTTGCTTACAGAGGATGCCAGAATTGAACTCCAATGCCTGAGTTAAGATAGCGTTGCACTAACCACTACACTATCATGGTGGCCATGATGGTTTGTACTGTGACCTCTGGCCTTAGCATACCCAGATTCAGAACCCTCTAGATGTGAGTTATCTTGTCATCATGTTAGACATTATTTAAGGACAGGAGAACATATGGTGGAGATACAAATACTGTCCCTGGAGACAAAGACAGAGCCTTCTATTTATTGTGGACTGAGTATTCTTCCCACCATTGTGCATCCCTCCCTATTACCAAAAAGGGCTGGTAACTAGCAAACAAAGTTGAGAGTGGCAGCTTTAACAATTGTTTGCCTGTTGTCCTGGAATTTGCCCTGTAACGTAAACAGGGCAGATTCCATAGTGGTGGGACCCTTGGGGTGTATTACAGCAATATAAAAGCAGCATTAGGAACCGTGACCTTGTCCTGACCTCAACCTCACCCAGTCATTTTTGACTGAGATATTACTAAAGTTGCCACTTTCATGCTTTGAGAGTGATTTTCATGGTAAAATTGTTACATTGCATAGAAATAATGAGTCATTTGTAAATGTTTAAAGTGAATTTTGAGAATTCCATTGACTATGTGAATTGAACTCCCCACAAACACAGAAAATGATTGTGAATTTCCTCTCTACTTTAAAGTCCTGTGAAGTATTTTCTGTAAGTCTGTAAAATATTCTTGTTTTGATGGTAGTAGCGCTGAGAGCAATGTCTGAGGAACTGGTTTAAGGGAGCTACTGACCTCCAGAGTGCGATGAATTTATTTCACAGTTACAAATTAACTGATAAAACCATTAATATCCTTTGAGTACCTCTGCTTTTTCTCCTCTTGGCTTGCCCCTCAACTGTCCTTTCTGATTCAGTTTTTTTTATTTATCACATGCACATTGAAACATACAGTGAAATGTATTGTTTGCATTAACAACCAGCACACCCAAGTGGCAGCCCACAAGTATCACCACATAGCATGCCCACAATAAAATCACTTCTGACTATGGTACACCCTCATAAGGTGCTTTCCCTGAGAACTCATCAGTTCCATACAGACAGTCAGTAACAATAGACTAGTTGGCATCAAAAGTTTAAAAAATCCGATGGTTATAATGCAGACAGTGTTGGCATGGCCAGCGTGCATTGCCCATCCCTAATTACCCTTGACAATGAGGTGGTGAATTGTCTTCTTGAACTTCCTTCTGGTGAAGTATTGTTGGGAAGGAAGTTCTAGGAATTAGACAATGAAGGATTAGCAACATATTTCCAATTCAGAATTATTTGAAAGTGGTGGCGGTCCTTGTCCTTGGTGAGAGACATTGTAGTAGGCTTGGGAGGCGTAGCTGGAGTAGCCGCAATCTAACTGAGCGGTCAAATCTGTTCAGGGACATATTAATGAATCCTCCTCCTCGTCCTAAACTTAGTTGAATAATAGCATTGAATTCTGTGAATTCTGCAGCCACGGAGCAACCACTCCCCGCTGAACATCGACAGCTCCTTGGTAGAGATCGATAAGAACATCAAATTTCTCGGTGTTCACCTGGCGGAGAATCTCACCTGGTCCCTCAACACCAGCTCCATAGCAAAGAAAGCATCTCCAACACCATCACACTGAGCACGGGGGCCCCCCAGAGCTGTGTGCTCAGTCCACTGCTGTTCACTCTGCTGACCCACGACTGTGCTGCAACACACAGCTCGAACCACATCATCAAGTTCATCGATGAGACGACCATGGTGGGTCTCATCAGCAAGAACGACGAGTCAGCTTACAGAGAGGAGGTGCAGCAGCTAACGGACCGATGCAGAGCCAACAACCTGTCTTTGAATGTGAACAAAACAAAAGAGATGGTTGTTGACTTCAGGAGGGCATGGAGCGACCACTCCCCACTGAACATCGACGGCTCCTTGGTAGAGATCGATAAGAACATCAAATTTCTCGGTGTTCACCTGGCGGAGAATCTCACCTGGTCCCTCAACACCAGCTCCATAGCAAAGAAAGCATCTCCAACACCATCACACTGAGCACGGGGGCCCCCCAGGGCTGTGTGCTCAGTCCACTGCTGTTCACTCTGCTGACCCACGACTGTGCTGCAACACACAGCTCGAACCACATCATCAAGTTCATCGATGAGACGACCATGGTGGGTCTCATCAGCAAGAACGACGAGTCAGCATACAGAGAGGAGGTGCAGCAGCTAACGGACTGGTGCAGAGCCAACAACCTGTCTCTGAATGTGAACAAAACAAAAGAGATGGTTGTTGACTTCAGGAGGGCATGGAGCGACCACTCCCCACTGAACATCGACGGCTCCTCAGTAGAGATCGTAAAGAGCACCAAATTTCTTGGTGTTCACCTGACGGAGAATCTCACCTGGTCCCTCAACACCAGCTCCATAGCAAAGAAAGTCCTGCAGCGTCTCTACTTTCTGCGAAGGCCGAGGAAAGTCCATCTCCCACCCCCCCATCCTCATCACATTCCACAGGGGTTGTATTGAGAGAATCCTGAGCAGCTGCATCACTGCCTGGTTCGGAAGTTGCACCATCTCGGATCACAAGACCCTGCAGCGGATAGTGAGGTCAGCTGAGAAGATCATCGGGGTCCCTCTTCCTGCCATCACGGACATTTACACTACATGCTGCATCCACAAAGGAAACAGCATTATGAAGGACTCCATGCACCCCTCATACAAACTCTTCTCCCTCCTGCCGTCTGGGAAAAGGCTCCGAAGCATTCGGGCTCTCACAACCAGACTGTGTAACAGTTTCTTTCCCCAAGTTATCAGACTGCTCAATAGCCGAAAGCCTGGACTGATACCTTGCCCTATTGTCCTGTTTATTATTTATTGTAATGCCTGCACTGTTTTTGTGCACTTTACACAGTCCTGGGTAGGTCTGTAGTCTAGTGTAGCTTTCTCTGTTGTTTTTTTTACGTAGTTCAGTCTAGTTTTTGTACTGTGTCATGTAACACCATAGTCCTGAAAAATGTCTCGTTTTTACTGTGTGCTGTACCAGCAGTTATGGTTGAAATGACAATAAAAGTGACTTGACTTGACTTGACATTCCATCCACCCTGCTGTGGAGGGGATGAACATTAAAATGGTGAGTGGGTGCCAATCAAGCAGCTGCTTTGGCCTGGTTGGTGTTGAGCCTCTTGCTGCACTCACCCAGGTATGTGGAGAGAAAGTGCTCCACTACAGGCCTTTCATCCTTTGTACATGGAGGGAAGGCAGTTGTGAATGGAATTGAACATGGTGCAGTCATTAACAAACCTCCTCAGATTATAGATCAAGCAGCTGAAGATGGTTGGACTCAGGACATTACCCTGTGGCATCCCTGCAATGATTTCTTGGGGCTGAAACGAGAAATCCTCTCAATCTTCACACTCCTGCTCTCTGCAACAGTCAGTGGAAATACTGTATGTTATCAAAAAAGGGGAATAAGAATGAAACAAGATTGCAACACACACAGAGAACGCTGGAGGAGCTCAGCAACATCTATAGAAAAAAGTGCACAATCCTGATGAAGGGTCTCAGCCTGAAACATTGACTGTTTGCACTTTTCCATAGACACTGCCTGACCTGCTGAGTGTGTGTTGCTTCGATTTCCAGCATATGCAAATTTTCTCTTGTTCAAAATTGCAATTGGCTGCTTCAATAACATTCCTTGATTATCAATAAAAATATCAGCAAAGTAGAATTTAAGAGAACTGTAGTCTCCTTTTGGCATCTGCCTTATTCGCTTTCCAGCCTCAGTTCCATCTAGCCCAATAGGAAAGCAAGGGCTAATAATTCTGTTTAAAAACACTAGAATCTTCCTTCTAAGCAAGCTTCATTTATAGATTGAGATGTAAGAGCAGTTTGCATGATGCATATAAATGTAATTTTACAATTTGCTGTCAGATCTCTGGAGGTTGAGTCATTTACTCAACAAGTGCTAACAACAGTAATTGTACTATGTATTTGCTGTCAAAAGGACTTCATGGGTTCACCAGCTTTGAGGACAAATTCAAAAGGCAACGCCTCAAAAAGGCTGCATCCATCATTAAGGACCCCCCCCCCCACCCCTCCTATTAACTAGGACATGCCCTCTTCTCATTGCTGTTATCAAGGAGGAGATGCAGGAGCCTGAAGACACACACTCAACATTTCAGGAAAAGCATCTTCCCCTCCGCTATCAGATTTATGATGGACAATGAACCCATGTACACAACCTCACTTTTTCCCCCCCTTTTTTGTACTACTTATTTATTTAATTTACATACAGTATTGTGCAAAAGTCTTAGACACATACAGTATATATAGCTAGGGTGCCTATGAGTTTTGCACAGTACTGTATTTGTCAACATGGAGCGGAGACCGAGTTTGTAAATCTGGCAGGAGCAAAGGATGTTGGGAATGGCGAGGACTGAGTGTCACAGGAGGGGTGTGAGACAGATAGCCGAGGAGTGCTGGGCAGGGGATGGCGTGGGTACAGACACATCCCAGCCCTGAGACACCAGGGAAATTCATTTGATTCCAAACAATTGGTTTATTGATCATTACAGAATGACTCTCTGGTGCTTCCTGCTCCCTCCCCTCTCCCTTCCCCTTTTCCTAACCATGATTCCCTCTCCCTGCCCCCTTCCCACTCTCAGTCCACAACAGAGACCCGGATCAGAATCAGGTTTATCATCACTCACATGTGTCATGAAATCTGTTTTTTGTTGCAGTAGCAGTACATAAAATTACTACAGTACTATGCACAAGTCTCAGGTACCCTAGGTTTAAGTGCCTAAAATTTTTGCACAGTAGTGTATGCATTTTCATTATGTGCTTATTTAATTTAATTATATATACTTACTGTAATTCAGTTTTCTCTCTTTTATTATATATTTCAATGTACTGCTGCCACAAAGCAACAAATCTCACAACATATGCCAGTGATATTAAACCTGAGCAACACACACAAAATGCTGCAGGAACTCAGCAGGACATGCAGCATCTATGAAAAGAGTAAACAGTCGATGTTTCGGGCCGAAACCCCTTGGGCAGGACTGGAGAAAAAAAGCTGAGGAGTAGAATTAAAAGGTTTTGGGGGGGGGGAGTGGAGAGAGAAACACAAGGTGATAGGTGAACAGAAAATACTCTGCAGATGCTGGGGTCAAAGCAAAATGCATAACATGCTAGAGGAACTCAGCAGGTTGGGCAGCATCTGTGGAAACGAGCAGTCAACGTTTCGGGCCGAGACCCTTTGTCAGGACTGAAGAGGGAGGGGGGAGGGGCCCTATAAAGAAGGTGCGGGGAGAGTGGAAGGTGCAGGTGAAAAACCAATCAGAGGAAAGGTCAAGGGGTGGGGGAGGGGATAGGCAGGAAGGGTGAAGAAGGAATGTAAGGAGAAAGCACTATGGGTAGTAGAGGAAGGCAGAATCCTGAGGGAGGTGATAGGCAGCTGGAGGAGGAGGCAGAGTGAAAGTGGGATGGGGGAAGGGAGAGGGAGGTAATTACCGGAAGTTGGAGAATTCAATGTTCATGCAAAGGTGTCTGGGAAGTCTCCAGCCCCTTGGCATGAACATTGAATTCTCCAACTTCTGGTAATTCCCTCCCTCTCCCTTCCACCATCCCACTTTCGCTCTGCCTCCTCCTCCAGCTGCCTATCACCTCCCTCATGGACATAGATGAAACCTGAAGGGGAGGAGATGAAGTTCAGAGATGGGAAGTAAATTGGTGAAATAGACAGAAGGCTATGGAAGAAAGAAAAAGGGGAGGGAGGAGCACCAGAAGGAGGCGATGGGTAGGCAGGAGATAAAGTGACAGAGGGAAAAGGGGAATTAAAATGGGGAGGAGGGGCATTACCAGAAGTTAGAGAAATCAATGTTCATGCCATCAGGTTGGAGGCTACCCAAACGGAATATAAGGTGTTGTTCCCCCAGTCTAAGTGTGGCCTCATCACGACAGTGGAGGAGGTCATGGATAGACGTGTCGGAATGGGAATGGGAAGCGGAATTAAAATGGGTGGCCACTGGGAGATCCCGCTTCTTCTGGTGGACATGCTTGGCGAAGCGGTCTCCCAATCTACGATGGGTCTCACCAATATACAGGAGGCCACACTGGGAGCACCAAACACAGTATAAACCTGATTCTGATTTAGCTTTCAATGATCACGGATGCTTCATTCTGTAATAGCAGATCAAGCATCACACACTGTCTCTTGTTGGGACTTCTATGTATTAAATAAACTTTCCTGAACACATTTGACAAACTCTATCTCACCTAGTCCTTTCATAGTATGAGAGTCACAGCCAATATGTGAAAAGTTAATATCACCTACCATCACAACCTGATGTTTCTTGCAACACTCTGCGATCTCTCCGCAAATTATTTCTTCTAAATCCTGTGGACTGCTGGGTGGTCTATAATATAATCCCATTGATGTGGTCATACCTTCCTTATTCCTCAGTTTCCCCAATAGAGCTTCACTAGATGAGCTCTCCAGTCTGTCCTGACTGAGCACTATCGTGACATTTTCCCTGACTAATAATGCCATCCCTCCCCCTTTAATGCCTCCCACTCTATCATGCCTAAAACAACAAAACCCCGGAATATTGAGCTGCCAGTGCTGCTCCTCCTGCAACCAAGTTTTGCTAATGGCTACAATATCATAATTCCATGTGCTGATCCATGTCTGAGCTCATCTGTCTTTCCTACGATATTTAATCAAATATAGGCAGCTCAGGACACTCGTCACATCGTGTTCAACCTTTTGATTCCTGACTTTGTCTGAGGTCTTAACAATATCTATCTCCACAATCTCTTCTCCATCTGTTCTGGCATTCTGGTTCCCATCCCCCTGCAACTCTAGTTTAAACACCTCCCCCCACCCCAACCCATGCGGTACTAGCAAACCTTCCCACTAGGATATTAGTATATTAGTTCCCTTCCAGTTTAGGCCAAAACCACCACTTCTGTACAGGTCCCACCTTCCCTGAAAGAGAGTCCAATGATCCAAAACTCTGACACCCTCCCTCCAAAACCAACTCCTTTGACATGTGTTAAACTGTATGATCTTCCTGTTTCTGAGCACGTGGCACGGGTAGAAATCCTGAGGTCACAACTCTGGAAATCCTGCCCTTTAACTTAGCAGCTAACTCCCTGAACTCAGTTTGCAGAACCTCATCCATCTTCCAACCTAAGTCATTGTTACCGATGTGGACCATGACCTTTGGCTGTTTACCCTCCTGCTTAAGAACGCTGAGGACTCGATCCGAGATGTTCCTGACCCTGGCACCTGGAAGGCAACATTCTATCTAGGAACCTCGTTCTTGTCCACAGAACCTCCTTTCTGTTCCCCTAACGAATGCCTCTTCTCCCCCCTTCTGTTCTGAGTCACAGAGCCAGACTCAGTGTCAGACCCGACCTCTGTGACTTTACCTGCTTGGTCATCCCCAAAACAGTATCCCATACATGTTGCTGAGGGGGGGTACTCTGCACTAGCTGTTTAACCCCTTTCCCCTTCTAGTCTGTCACCCAACTTCCTGTGTCCTGCATCTTGGGTGTAACTACAGTACCTCTCTATATGTCCTATCTATCAACCTCTCAGTCACTGGAATGATCCAAAGTTCATCCAGTTCTAGCTCCAACTCTTTAACCTGGCGTGTTAGAAGCTGCAGCTGAATGCACTTCTTGCAGATGTAGTCGTCAAAACACTGGAGGTCTCCTTGCCTTCCCACATCCTGCAAGAGAAGCATCCCACTATCCAACCTGGCATCCCTACTGCTTTAACTATGCAATTGTAACCCCCTGGGTCGCCTCAGGCTCGCTCAGCTCGTTCTTGTCTAGGGGGAGCAGCCTTCGGCCCCGCCAAACTGGGTAATCAGCTGGTGTGGATGCTGTGTGATGTCCCCGCCTCGCCCAAAACCAGACAGTACACCATATGCGATTAAATGAGTACAATTTATAAAGGTTACTATAACTAAGTGATTAATAACGATACAGTATATATGAAGAGAAAATTAAAGAAAAGGCGCCAAACTTATCAAAGTCCAAACCACTTCGTGCACAACCGTTGGAGCTCAATTACTGAAGTCTTCTGGCCACCATTCGATCCCCTCCGAACTCCTCGACTCTCCAAACAGCTCAGGACCCTCCGAGTGGTCAACCAAGCACATCTAGCTTCATCCCCCCCCCCTCCTCGGAGAATCTCCCGGCCTCGGACCCCCCTTTGGGGTCCGATCCTCGCCCAGCTTAGAGCATTGCGTCCTCTCTCTCGACCCCCTCGCGCCGATCTGCCCAAAAGCCCATCAACAAAAGTTTACAGACTCAGAAGAAAGAACATTAATCCCCATTTGGTTTACAAAGGAATACCATTCTCGTTATCAGTAAATTAGCATTCCTGCTTGTTAACAAAAGGAAACCCTTTCCCAACAGTACAAAGAAAAAAAAAGAAACCCCCTTTACACAATTATAAAGAAAGAAACATTAAATAAACTAGGGGGAAAAAAACTCCTGACAGCTCTTCACTTTTTCTCACTCAAGCTTTTCCTTGCTGAAGTCTTGAAGAGGAAAACTATCAAAACCCCACTCTAACACTGTCCATTCTAACAAAGGCCACTCCGCTTGCACCTGTCTTGTTTTTATTTGCCCTTGCTAATTAACCCCAATCTCTCATTGGCCACTGTTCAAACACCAAAACTCCCGCAAAGTGCTGCTTTTTGAAGTACACTTGCAGACTTGTGTGAGTCACTTCTTCTCTTCTCTTGCTCACGATCTTTGATTAGATGCTGTTCAAATAGATGTAGTTTAAGTTTTAAGATTAAACATGAAGTTTAATTAATTGGATGATGGAATGCAGAATTTTTAATTTCAAACATAAACTTCATTCTTAAAAATATACACATGAAGTACAATACAATCATTTATTTAGATTAATTGTACAAAGCACCAATGGCAATTATGTAGTCTCTGAACCCTATAAATGTTAGCAGGGCTGTTATGCAGTTACAACCACTCAGTGTCCACTTACAGCAGGACCGTAGAAACATAGAAAACCTACAGCACAATACAGGCCCTAGGCCCACAAAGCTGTGCCAAACATGTACTTACTTTAGAAATTACCTAGGGTTACCCACAGCCCTCTATTTTTCGAAGCTCCATGTACCTATCCAGGAGTCTCTTAAAAGACTCTATCATATCCGCCTCCACCACCGTTGCCGGCAGCCCATTCCATGCACTCGCCACTCTCTGCGTAAAAAACTTACCCCTGACATCTCTGTATCTAGATCCAAGCACCTTAAAACTGTGTCCTTTCATATTAGCCATAATCTTTATTCAGACTGTAGTCTGCAGTCCTTCCCATTGAAGACTCTGCATTGGCTTCATGGAGCTTCAGTGTATCCCTCAGCATGTTTTCCTGCATATTGGAATATGCCACTTGGTAGCATTCCATTATGGACACTTACTTATATGGGAAGAGCAACAAGCTTTGGGCAGACTAAAGTGTGTCTTTCACTAAGTTGACGACCTTCCAGCAGCACCTGATGTCTGTCTCTGCGTGTAACCCCAGGAACAGCCCAGGATCAGAGAGAGCTGCTCTGAATGAAACCTGATGAAAACCTTTGCTTTATTTTCCAGACCTTCTTTGCAAATGAACAGTCCACAAATAGATGGGCAATTTTTTTTAACAAAATATACTTTATTCAAAAATAAAATTATGTACAATAAACCATTCAATGATTCTCAATCCTGTACAGACATTTCCACTATATTTTATACATTTCCACATTTTCAGCCACTCATGTGGCACTCTGTTGTTTCATCTTTACACACCATTGTTGAGGGGTATACTCCCCACCACCCGACCCCTCCCACTCCCATGGGAGAAGAACCCGAGACCGTGGTCCTTCCCCATCGGGCCCTTGCAGTGGCTGCACCGAGTTTGAGTGCGTCCCTCAGCACGTACTCCTGCAGCCGAGAATGTGCCAGTCGGCAGCATTCCCCCACAGACATCTCCGTGTGCTGGTAGACCATCAAGTTTTAGGCCAACCAAAGAGCGTATTTGACCGAGTTGATGATCTGCCAGCAGCACCGGATGTTGATCTCCGTGTGCATCCCAGGGAACAGCCCATAGATCAGAGCTACGCAGCTGCTGGGGATGAACCTCGACACTGTCCCTTCCATCCTCCTCCACACCTTCTCCATGAACCCGCAGTGTGCAAAGAGGTGGGTCACCGACTCTGCCTCATTGCAGTCCTCCCATGGACAGCGGGGTGTGGAGATGACGTTCCGGGCATACAGGAGGGTTCTGACTGGGAGGGTCCCACTCACTGCCAGCCTGGCGAGGTCTGGCAATGAGGCATTTTGGCAGATGAACTGGACGGTCTGCTCAGGGAACCACCCCATTGTGTCCATCACATCCTTCTCCTGCAGTGCCTGCAGGACCTTACGTGCTGACCACTGCCTGATGGCCCTGTGGTCAAAGGCGTTGACCTAGAAGAACTTCTCTACGAAGGACAGGTATGGCAGCAACGACCAGCTGACAGGGGTGTTGCGCGGGAAAGGGGCCAGACCCATCCTTCATAGCCAGGGCAACAGGTAGAACCTGGGCACATAATGGTACTTAGTGCTCACATACCTGGGATCCACACACAACCTGATGCAGCCACACACGAAGCTGGCCATCAGGGTGAGGGAACAATGGGCAATTGTTTCAGATCAATTAATTCACGGGTTCTTTGAGGTCGTTCCATTCAACAAGCTGGGTGGTTAGGAGCAACTGCAGCACTTTGAGGCGAGCACAGATAGGGAAATTAGAAGCAATGAATTTTGCTGACAAAAAGTGGAAAGGTTCTGCAATGCATTTTGCACTACTCATTAATTCTGGTCCAAAATCAACATCAAATGGAAATTGGGCATTGCCAATTCATGCTCGTTCTTTATTTGAATTAGCAAATGGACAAAAACTGGCCTCTCGAGAGTACTGAGTGCGATGGAATCAATAAATTAACTTAATGAGTGAGATATTTAGCCACAGAAGATCAATGTTAGTTGGTTCGAAGGTGGTAAACAACAGCAACAGCAGAACATCGAAAAGAATGACTTCTATTATCTACAGCACTTTTCACAGTCTCAGGAGATAGCAAGCATTTACAGTTTATGACTTACTTTGGAATTGTGGTCACTGATGTTCATACACTTTCAATAGATTGCAAAATGAAAAATATGACATAAAGAAAAAGAAGAGGGAGAAATCAGAGTAGTCAGGTGGAACTTAAACTTGGTTTTCAGCAAAGTCAGGATTCATGGAGCTCCAATAAATGTGCCTAAAACCAAGAAACTGGTGAATAGGATCACTAACAAGAGAAAATCTGCAGATGCTGGAAATCTGAGCAACACACACAAAATGCTGGAGGAACTGCTGAAGGGTTTTGGCCCGAAGCATCGATCATACTCTTTTCCTAGATGCTGCCTGGTCTGCTGAGTTCCTCCAGCATTTTGTGTGTGCTGGTTGAATAGGATAACTGCAAAAATTGGAAAATGTGTAGATCACATTAAGTTGTGATTCTTTTATATTCCTTCTGATACTGAGGGAGAGAGGAATATATAAGGCACTCTCACATTTAATTGCAGTTATCGTTATACAATCATGATCAGGCAGTGCAGCCATGTTAGGATTTTCACATGCAAGTCATAAAGCATTAAGCTTTATGGGCAAGAGTGCAGACCAGATTTATGAGGATGTTGCTGGAACTTGGGGGGACTGAGATATTGAGAAAGGTTAAGCAGGTTGGCTTTATTCACTGGAGTGTGAGAGAAAGAGGAGTGATCTGAAAGAGGTGTATAAGATTATGAAGAGCATAGCTAGGGTAAATGCTTGGTCATTTTCCCTGGATTAAGGAATCAAGAACTAGAGGGGGAGACAGGAGAGATTTAATAACAACCTGAAGGGCAAAACTTTTACCCAGAGGGTAGTCAGTATAAGGAATGACCTGCCAGAAGGAGTGGTTGAGGTGGGTACATTAGTAACATTTAAAAAGTAATATGACAGGTATATGGAAAGAAAATGCAGGCAAACTAGTTTAGATGGGAACCTTGGTCAGCATGGACCAGTTGAGTGAAAATGCCTGTTTCCATGGCATATGACTCCATGACTTAGGCTATGTCCACATTAGACCGGATAATTTTGAAAACGCTGGTTTCGTGTAAAAACGATAGGCATCCACACCAAGCGTTTTTGAAAATACCTCCGTCCACATTAAAATGGGTATTTGGGTGAATCTCCTCCTACTGGGCATGCGCAGGACACATCTACAGAAAACAAGCGACATGTTTGGTGTCAAATCTCGCAGTGAAAGCACACGTTTGTGCAGCTACAGACAAGAAAAGCTTAAAAGGAAATTGCCAAACAACGGACAGCTGTTGGCTCTCGCGCAGGAGGACTTAAAACTGAAAAAAAAAACAAATACTGGAGCGTATGGAGGCAACCAACAGGGAGTTCATGGACAGTATGACCCGGCTGACGACGAACATTGAAAAACTGACTAACTCTGTTGCATTAATAAAGCACCTTGTTAAATGTATAAAACAAGTCTGCATCAGTGTTATCTTGTATTTCCACACAATGTTACATTAGGCTATTACTCATCTATTGTCAGAGAAGTACTTTCATAAATAGGTAAACCACCTTCATACGAGCAAGGACAGAAAACAGGGCAAAGTGAGTATACTTATTTATTCAGTAAGTTATGGGTCAAAGTATTTGGTGAGTACATTTCTAACTCTTCTGGCTTCAGTCTCATTGCCGTCTGTTCTGAAATTGTTAGGTTGTGTGGGGGGTTGCGTTCAAGAAAACAATGAAATACCGCCATCTGTTCCGGCACGTCATGACAGCATTTTTAGATTTCTCCGGTTACCCTGTCCACACTACTCTGCCCAAGCAGCATTTCCAAATTTACACACTCGAGGGTGTTTTAGAAAAGCTCCATTTTCAGGGGAGGAAAATGCCGTTTCAGTGTGGACGGAAGGTCAAAACGAAGAGAAAAAGCTTCGGTTATGGATTTATCTGGTTTAGTGTGGACGTAGCATTAATGATATTTCAATAATGTATGGAGAATAGCGAGACAATGCTGTCTGATGGTTTGATAAGTTAATTCAATGAGCATAAGAGAGGAGAAACTTTTCAAATTCAATACACAGACAGGATAACTGGGCTATGCTCCTTCTCTCAATTCAGCACCCCTGATGAGGAAAAAAATTGCATATAGTTAACACGTTTTAAATTTCTTTCAGAATGCACAAAAGTAGTTTGCAGTGAATTAAGTACATTATGTAGATAAATGCTAGGCAAAGACAGAATCTGGTTTGGCTTTCACACCACTGATGGTTGCTCATTTTGCTCCCAAATTTGCAGATATTTGCACACTGTAGTGGGCCATATTACATTTAATGAGTTGGAGTAAGGGAAGGAGATAAGAGAGCCTAGTTACAGGACAACAATCTTTCCTTAAGTGTCATCAAATGAGTTAGTCATTGATTTCAGGAAAGGGGAGGCAGTGCAAATGTTCCTGTTTATGTCAACAGTGCTGAGGTCAAAAAGATTGAGAGTTTCAAGTTCTTTGGAGTGAACATCACCGATAGCCTGCCCTGATGCAACTCATCAACCAAGAAAGCTCACCAATACCTCTACTAAAGACTAAGGGAGGCTAAAGACATTTGGCATGTACCCTTTGACCTCACCAATTTTAATCGATGTACCATAGAAAGCATCCTATCCGAATGCATCACAGCTTGGTATGGCATCTGCTCTGCCTTTGACCACAGGAAACTGCAGTGAATTGTAGACACAGAAACCAGCCCCCCCTCTATGGACTGTTTCTACCTTGGTAAACCAGCCAGCATAATCAAAGGTCCCACCCACCTGGCAAAAGCTTGAAAGCATGTACCACTAGGTTCAAGGGCAGCTTCTACCCCACTGTCATAAGACTATTTAATATTTCCCTAGTATGATAAGATGGATTCTTGACCTCAGAATCTACCTTGCACCTTACTGTTTGCCTGTCTTGCACCTTCTCTATAACTGATCTGCGTTGTTATTGTCCTCAATGCACTGCTGTAATGAATCGATATGTATAAACAGTATGCAAGACCGGTTTTTTACTCTATCTTGATACACATGACAATAATAAAGCAATTTACCACTGTCAAAGCTCTTAAGTGAAATGTGGACACTTGGCAATCTATTGGAGGACTAGTTCCCAAAATAATACTGATTAGATTTTATTATTTTGCAAGAGCAACTATTGATGAAATATAAAGAAAGTGTAACTCTTAAGTCTAAACCCAACATCCACAATCTACAAAAACATGTCTGATATCCTCATCAGATTCAACACTTTCTCGCTTTATAACTGTATTCAACCAACTCCATGTCATGTTTGACTTAATTATGGCTGAGAGGCCTTTTGTTCAAGATTCACAATTCAGAGATCCAAAGTGCATTTATTACACTGGACAACAAATTTTTTCAAAAGTGTTGCTTCCTCAGAATTTTTTTTGTTTATGATAAACTACTTGAAGATGAACACAAATGTAATTTCAGACTACTTGTATCACGTAGGAATTTGGAGAAACAACAAATTAACTTTTATTGAATATAATGTGCTTAATTGCATAATGGTGCTGATGCTTTGCAATCGTTCAACTAAGTTAAAAATATCTTGTTAATGGATTTTCATTTGTACTCAGTGTCTGAGACTTCTCACTTAAGTCTCCAACAATAATTCGCCAGCATTGATGGATTCCAGTTGCCCTAGTATCTTTTCTCCATGACTGCAATATCCTGCTAAAACCTTTCACCATGCTCATCACTAACAGCACCAAGATTTGCAGGGAAGAAGTCTAAATGGGAATGCAGAAAAAAAATGAATTTTTAGTGGCATAAAAAACACAAAATGCTGGCAGAACTCAGCAGGCCAGACAGCATCTATGGGAGGAGGTAGTGACGACATTTCGGGCCTAAACCCTTCATCAGGAGTTGTCGGAGAGAAGATCTGAGCTTCTTCAGTGTAGGCATCACTGGAAGAGGCTTCGCAGTAGTGAATTCAAAGGCAACACGAGTGAATCTGCAGATGCTAGAAATAAATAAAAAACACAAAATGCTGGCAGAACTCAGCAGGCCAGACAGCATCTATGGGAGAAGGTAGAGACGACGTTTCAGGCATTATTTCCAGCATCTGCAGATTCACTTGTGTTGCCTTTAGTGGCATACTGCATTTCATGGTTTTATATGCTTAAAGCATACTTTCAATCAGCTGCATGTAGTTTGGTGCTCTGTAGATGCCGAGAAAAATTTCAGCAACTTCCTTGAATGCCTTCCATGTGATTTTCTCCGGTCCCACTAGAAATTCTTCAAATTGCCTGGCATTGGTGACCTGTTTGATTTGTGGACCAACAAAAATGCATTCCTTAATCTTGGCATCGGTTATTCTGGGAAGCATCTGTCTCAAATATCAAAATCCTTCATAGAAATTACATCCTTACAGTCCTGAACCCAGTAATTATTACCAAAACTTGCCCTGCTATGCAGCAGCCGCGCCGCCTAAGCATGCCCAAGCATGCCTGGACAAGATAGGAAATTTTCCAGTTTACATTGCAGGCAACATTTTAACTGACTTGAATTATAAATTGAAATAATAAACATAAGTTTATTTTTAAAAAATGGTGCATGATAGGGAAATTTCATGGTGATTTTCATGATCAGTAGCCCAAAGTTCATAAGATACACCTAAAAGTATTCAGGAAGCAAAATCTTTGTTGTCCAGTGTATGTATCCCGTATACAACCACAGACAGCCAAGAAACAAAGGAAACCATTGCTCCGTTCAAGAACAACGTCTAACACCTCCCCACGTGCAGAAGAAACAAACTGTGCAAACTCCAACAAAAAAGAGAGCAAAAATCACGATATAAAACACAAAATTGAAAGGTATATTTCAGTTTAGCTCACCCAGTTCAAAGTCACCCAAACTAGCAACAAAAAAACGAGAAACCAGATACACATCATAACGTGAACTACAAAAGTCTAATCCACAAACCGCATCAATTAAACCTTGCCCAATACCCAGAAATAAAACCCCGGCACCATTCTTTCACAGCATTGTGGGAGAGAGAGACAGACCATCACACAGAGACACCTTCCTCCACCAGCAGTAAGCAAGAGGCTGGTAGATGGTGCTGGACACCCACTCACCTTCCACTCTCGCCTCTATGATTTCAATTTTCCACGATTGCTTTGATTGGTGAGATTGGCGAGAAATGGAGTCAATTATGGGCTTACGCCCCATCTCCAGGCTTCTTAGCCTCAAGGCCGCACATTTCACTCAAAGCCTCACGCAACCCTCTTGGAGACAGTAAAGTGCCAGATTGCTCAATTGGCCCAAAAATACACAACCAAAATGAAAATCACAGGTTCCAACAGTAGCAGAACTACTTTTAAAAGAAAAAGAAGAAGGAAAAGAAGTGAATTAAATAGTTTTGTGAACTGTCTGGAGGTAAACAAAGATGCTGCTAGTGAACAATGCAAGCAAGGGTGACATCCTTGACATCCTCCTCCTTCAGATTCAAGATTCAAAGCACATTATTATCAATTACCAGTTTTTCTCAAAATTTTATAATGCAATGATAAACTCTTTTCAACACAATGGACTGGAAATTTCCCAAGATCTTGAAGAAGCATGCATTTGACTCCAGGTTATAGCAGATCATTTGCAGAGTTAAGGAAGTGATATTTTTATGAGTTTATGTGATGTGAGTTTATGTGAGTTTATGAATGAGTACTGCTGAGGACAAAAGGAGCCTACAAAAGTTAAATGAGTGGGTGAAGACCTGGTAAATAAATTGGAAAAATATGAAGCTGTTCATTTTACAAGAAGAAAAACATGATCTAAATGGTGAGAGGTTACTGAGTTCTAAGACACAGATGGGATCTGTGTGTACTAGTGCATGATCTGTGCAAGGCTGGCATACAGGTAATTAGGAAAGCTAACAGAATGTTATTTATTCTTGTAACGGAAATGAATACAAAGGTAATGAGGCAATCACTGTTTAATCCACTCTAGTATCTCCATCAACAAGGCCCAAAGATATCAGTGTCAGCAGAAACATTACCAACAGATCAATGTTGAAGTTATTAACGATTGCACAAAGTATATTTTCTCAGACAGTACCTGATGGACTAAGGCTTTATCCACACTACACTGGATAGATCTGTAACTGAAGCTTTTACTCTTCGTTTTTACCCTTTGTCCACACTAAAACGGTTTTTTCGTCCCCCGAAACTGGAGATTTTCAGAAACGCTCTCCAGGGTGTGTAATTTTGAAAACGCCGCTTGGCCAGAGCAGTGTGGACGGGGTAACCGGAGAAATCTGAAAACGCTGTCATGACGTGCCAGAACAGAATGTGACGGCAGCGTGCCACTTCATTGTTTTCTTGAACGCAACCTAACAATTTCAGAACAGACGGCAATGAGACTGAAGCCAGAAGAGTTAGAAATGTACTCACCAAATACTTTGACCCATAACTTACTGGATAAATAAGTATACTCACTTTGCCCTGTTTTCTGTCCTTGCTGTTATGAAGGTGGTTTACCTATTTCTACAAGTATTTCTCTGACAATAGACGTGTAACAGCCTAATGTAACATTGTATGGAATAATACTGAAGATAATACTGATGCAGACATGTTTTATACATTTAACAAGGGGCTTTATTAATGCAACAGAGTTCATCAGTTTTTCAATGCTCGTCGTCAGCCGAGTCATACTGTCCGTGAACTCCCTGTCAGTTGCCTCCATACGCTCCAGTATTTTTTTTACTTTTAAGTCCTCCTGCGTGAGAGCCAACAGCTGTCTGTCATTTAAGTTTTTCTAGTCTGTAACTGCACAAACGCGCACCAAGTCTTTCACAGCGAGATTCGACACCAAACATGTCGCTTGTTTTCGGTAGATGTGTCCTGCGCATGCGCAGGAGGAGGAGATTTGCCAAAATATCTGTTTCAATGTGGACAGAGATATTTTTTAAAACACATAGTGTGGATGCCTGTTGTTTTTACGCAAAACCGGCGTTTTCAAAATTATCCAGTCTAATGTGGAGATAGTCTCAAATTAATATTTCTGTTCTGGCACGTCATGACAGCGTTTTCAGATTTCTCCGGTTACCCCGTCCACACTGCTCTGGCCAAGCAGCGTTTTCAAAATTACACACCCTGGAGAGCGTTTCTGAAAATCTCCAGTTTCAGGGGACGAAAACGCTGTTTTAGTGTGGATGATGGGTAAAAACGAAGAGAAAAAGCTTTGGTTACAGATTTATCCAGTGTAGTGTAGATGTAGCCTCAGCCTACAGGAGCTGCAGAGTGTCCATATTGTACGGGCTGCCCTGATGTCCTGATTCTTCGCCTCTCTATTAGTAAAACCAGAACTAGTTTAGTGAAAATGACCAGGAGATCACAGAGCTAATTATTGGTACATGTATTGGCTTGTTATTGTCCCATGTACTGAGATAGAGTGAAAAGCTTTTGTTTTGCTTGCCACCCTGACTGATCATGCCTTGCATAATTACACTGAGGTAGTACAAAGAAAACAGAATGCAGAATATGGTGTTGAAGCTACAGAGAAAGTGCAGTACAGTTTTGACTGCAAACACAAGGTGTTTCTGCATTGGAAGGTCTATTGTTCCTCAATGGAAAAGAGGTAGATCTACAGGCACTTGAAAGAGTCCAGGACAAAACTGGGATGGAGAGAGTACAGCAAAGTGAGCAACTCACTGACAGCCTTGATATTTTCCAATTCCGTCAAGGCCATATGAGGCTCAAATATCCAAAGCCCCATCCCACTGAGAGGAAAACACGATGATGGAGATGGAAAGAGAGGTAGTAATGCCCAGTGTAAGAAACACTTCAAAGACTTAGCCAACTGCAACTCTGTCCTTGATGTAGCACACTTGACTCCCCCCAAGAGCCTATTTAATTCAGCTTTGCCACTGCTCCTGACCAACAAGAAATCAAAAAGGCAGTTTCCCAGCTTAAAGATAATAAGGCCTCAGCTGTAGCAGCATCCCCATTGAAATCTTATAACTCGGCACTGCAGAGATAGAGTCAAAAATCCGCAATCTCATCATCAACCTCTGGGAAGAGAAGGACACACCAGGGAACTGAAATGCTGTAGCCGTGATAGAGTTCAAATGTGGTAACCACAAAGGGGTTCTCCTCACCAGGATCCTCCTTAATTGCTTTTTTCCAGTGGCCAGAGTTTCCCACTGAATCACAGTTAGTGACATGGTGGATATAATCTTCACTGCCCAACTCTGTGAGAAATACAAGGAGCTGCAACAAATCAGAATCAAGTTTATTATCACTGACGTATGTTGCAAAAGTTGTTCGTTTGTGGAGGCAATACAGTGCAAGACAATAAAAATTAATAAATAGCGCAAAAGGGAAATAATGAGGTTGTGTTCATGGGTTTATGGACTGTTCAGAAATCTGATGGCAGAAGGGAAGAAGCTTTTTCTAAAACCTTGAGTGTGAATCTTCAGGATCCTGTACCTCCTCCATGCCGGTAGTAAAGAAAAGAGGGCTAGTCCTGGATGGAGAAGGTCCTTGAATGATGATTTCCACCATCTTGAGGTACTGCCTTTTAAAGATTTCCTTGATGGTAAGGAGAGTTGTGCACATGATTGATTTGGCTGAGTCTACCACTCCTAGCAGCTTCTTTCAATCCATAATGGATTTCTTCAACTTCACTAAAGCCTTTAACTCCATCAAATCTGCTCCTTAGAAAAACTGCTCTCCATTTAATGCTCACTCCATGCAAACTATGTCCTAAGCAACAGGTCTACAACAGTGCCATTTCCAGTGGAGGCCAATGCCCACCAAGACTGTAACATTGTCGTAACACTTTTCTCCATCTTTCTTGCCACAGTACAGCACTTCACTCCAGTTGCTCTGAAGTTAACCTTCAGAGCTAATGGAAAGCTGTTCAACCTACAGCAACTACACTCCAGAAGATCACCCAAACCTTGGTCATTGAGCTGCAGATTCCAGACAATGTACATGGAGGATAGGCAGCATACCATCATTGACCTGTTTATTGAAGTAATGAAATTAAATCTTCCACTTAGCAGCTGCCCCACTCCACAATACCACTCTCTGACAATAACATGGCAAGACGCTGGAAATGTAGACCACTTCATAGGAGCCACCTCTCAATAAAGGCAGACATTGATGATCAAATTCAACACCTTCAGTACACAAGTGCAGACTGGTTGACTAAGGAAAAGAGTATTAGGTGGCTGACCTGAGACCTATCACGAAACTCACAGCCTACTCTGCAGCAGTGATTCCTGTCCTCCCTGTATGGACTATCTATACTGGTGTTGAATTAGGGCCCAGACTGTTGTTTTTATTGTTTTCTGTAGTTTCTTTGTCTGCAAAGCTGAAGTGTTATTCAGTCAGCAACACACACATACATGAAGAGTCTCAGCTCAAAACCTCAACTGTTTATTCTCCTCTACAGATGCTGCGTGCCTTGCTGAATTCCTCCAGCATGTTGTGTGCATTGCTCAAAATTTCCAACACCTGCAGAATCTCTTGTGTTTGGATACCTGCTCAACTGGTTTCTTATCTAAAAACCAGCCCAAACCATTTTGAACGAAGAGAAGCAAACCGTGTGCTCACGCACCTTTGTTACAGTCAGACATGATATCAGCAGATCAGGATTTAAGCCAGTCACAATTACAGCCAGGTGCAGCCACCTACAGTCTTTTTTTTATTTAGACAGACTGTGCAGAATAAATAGGTCCTTCCGGCCCTTTGGGCCACACTGCCCAGCAACTCCTGATTTAACCCCAGCCTAATAACGGGACAATTTACAATGACCAATTAACCTACTGACCAATACGTCTTTGGACTGTGGGGAAAAAACTGGAGCACCTGGAGGAAACCCACTTGGTTCTCTGGGAGAACGTACAAACTTTTTACAGACAGCACCTGAATTGAACTCTGAAACACCCCAAGTTGTTATCATGACATTGACAATTTATTTCCCTCCATAGATGATGCCTGGTCTGTTGAGTCCCTCTGCATTTTGTGTGTGTTGAGCAGCATCAGGGTCCTTTCTCAAGGCAACACCCTCAGCACTGATGTCCTGGCTACACACTATCAGCTCTGTTGGGCACGCCACATTGTTTAAGTATCCAACGTCAGACTCCTAAACCAAACACTCTATTCTGACTTCTATCACATGTCAAGATCACCAGTGGACAGAGGAAAACATTTAAGGATGTGTTCAAAATCTCTGTGAAGAAATGCAATGTTCCTTAGTCTCCAGGTAGATAGGTGGATTTGGGATAGTATTGAGAATCTTGAGTCCATGCATTGGGAGCACATAGCAGCCCTGGATAAATGTTGGAAGGAGCACATCACTTCACAAACTACCTACCTACGTATCCCAATAGGCACTTCCTGACCCACACTTTGGAGGAGTGTGCGGTTCCTGCATTAGCTACCTCAGAGCCCACAAAAACAGCATAGAGGCAAGCCTTCATCAGTCCCAAAGGGCAGCATAAGAAGAGTAAATTACTTATTGTTAAGGGAAATTAATGTAAAACATTATGGTTCAGTTATATAAGGCATTGATGAGATCACATCTGGACCACTGTGTAACATTATTGGCTTCCTTATATATGACCATAGTTCAGAGGAGGTTTACTAAGCTAATACCTGAAATAGACAGGTTGTCTTTTGAGGAAAAGTTGGAAGGTTATGCTTGTATTCACTGTAGGATTAGAAACGTAAGACTTGATTGAGACATATAAAATCCCAGAGGTCTTGAAGGACTCTTGTGGGAAATTTAATACAGAGATGAAATGATTTTTTTTTCTCCCAAAGGTTCATTGAAGCTTTCTTTCTTAAAGGATGGTGGAAACACTGTCTTTGAGCATGTTTAAGGCAGATTTAGAAAGATATTTGATAAGCCAGCAAGTGTAAAGCTACCATGGGTGGATAGTCACATCAGCCATGATCTTATTAAATGGTGGAGCAGATTTGAAGGGTACAAAGGCCAACTTCTGTTCCAGATTTGTATGTCCTATTATGAATGAGATAGAAAGAACAAAGGAGTATGACTGAGTAGGGATGTTTAACAATATGGAGGAGTGTGTAGTCTGATAGAATCTATAGAATAAATTGCTTTCACTGATAAATGGGTCTGATTCTGGAACAAGAGATTTAGGACAGAGACACAAAACTTCCTTTTGAAAGGATGCATTTAACTCTGACTAAGCGTCGTACATTGTCTTTCGCCTGTCTGTTGGCCAGACGTGTAGTCCTTCTTAGGTGGAGAGAAGCTGCCCCACCCACCCATGCTCAATGGCTCAGAGACATTATGTCCTGCTTAGACCTTGAAAAGATTCATTATTCACTTCTTAATTCAGATATAAAGTTCAAAAAGGTGTGGGGACCTTTTCTTGAATGTATTCATAATTCCCGTTTAGATTAAGGGTGCATCCCTCGTTTTGTTCTTTTGCGTTTAAATCCCTTACTTCCAGCTTCTTACAGTTAAGCTTTATGGTTTTTTTAATGTGTAAACATATTATTGTTCAAATAGTAGGCAATATACCTTTTTATAAAAACAGCTCTGTGGTGATATAGTTCTGATTAACTTTTTTATACATCGTGAGGTTGGCTTGGAGTTGGGTAGTGGGAGTGTGGGGTGGTAATTAACTTTATACGATTCTACTATGGGTGCTTTTTCTTAATTGTTATGAACTGTACATTGATATTTTGTTTTGCACTGTATAAACTTTTTTATTGGTTTTGTTTTGTTGCATTGTAAAAACTCGTAAAAAATTTAAAAAAGAAAGGATATGGAATGTGGAAACAGTGATAGGGCAGTGCATCAAATTAGGGATACTGCTCGTGCCTGTGGCCATCAAACTTTACAACTCCTCTCTCGGAGTGTCAAACACCCTGAGCCAATAGGCTTGTCCTGGACTTAATTTCCACTTGGCATGATTAATTTATTATTATTTAATTATTTATGGTTTTATATTGCTATATTTCTTCACTATTCTTGGTTGGTATGGCTGTAACGAAACTCTATTTCCCTCGGGATCAATAAAGTACGTCCGTCTGTCTGTCAACAACACACACAAAATGCTGTTGGAACACAGCAGGCCAGGCAGCATCTATAGGGAGAAGTGCTGTTGACATTTTGGGCTGAGACCCGAAACGTCTCGACGAAGGGTCTTGGCCCGAAACGTCGACAGCACTTCTCCCTATAGATGCTGCCTGGCCTGCTGTGTTCCACCAGCATTTTGTGTGTGTTGTTGTTTGAATTTCCAGCATCTGCAGATTTCTTCGTGTCCGTCTGTCTGTCTGTGTGCTGTGTGAACGCCAATACAGATTTAGTTAGATCCAGCATGTATGTGTTTAAAACATACTTACAAGATCTCACTGAAGATCCTTTAAACTTAGTTTCATACTGCATCAGGTCATTCCCCACAGTTCCACATGTGTTCTCTGGGAGATTTTCCATCTACCTCCAAAACAACATTTAACTGTCAAACAGCAACTGGGCTTTAATCGTACAGCAAGTTCTTCAGAGCATTATGAAAGTAGAGAAAAGAAAAAAAATGCAAGTTTTTTTTGTAGAATTGGGAGACTGCAGATGCTGGAATCTGGAGCAACACAGAAAGAACTCAGCAGGTCAGGCAGCATCCGTGGAGGGAAATGGACAGTCAATGTTACGGTGGATGTTTTTAGTGGAGAACTTTCAGGGGTCTGAACCTAATAGTCAACTGTCCATTACACAAATTCTTTTTACTCTCAAAAAAGTCAAGAATTGTATTTTCTGAAAATCTGAACTAAAACCTGCCAATGCTGGGCCTGAAACATTGACTCTGTTCTCCCTTCCACAGATGCTAAGTTACTTGTTTTTTTATTTGCAGCATTTTCTGTTTTTATTTCACATTTCCACCATTTGCAGTTACTTCATAAATTTTCACTTGCGGGAGTATTTACAATATCCTGTTTTTGTATCAACGTTCACATTATTTTGGCAATATCATCATTCTCATTCACAGCATCCCATGTCCAAATGGCAGATCAACAGACGCTATACGGTCCGGTGCACATTCACAGTTTAAAATCTCGGGATGAACTCGCTGAACTGCTCTCGACCCAGTTGGAAGGGGGTCGGATTAGATCCGAACCATTAGAGCCTTCACCGTGACCCGCTGTCTCCAACGCCACGCCCGCCACTTCCACAGGTGCGCTGCTCCGGGGCGGACGGTTACCAAGGCACACTCACTGTGATCAGCCCAAGAGGTGGCGCGCAAGAAGGAGGTGGGACTTGATGTTGAGCGACTGCAGGTACTTCTTTGCGTCTTGCTCCGCCCCAACCATTTTGCCGTAAATGGTGTGAACCATTTGTTGTTCTGTGTTGAGAGGAAAACAAATAATATACTAATAAAAAATGACACCTTCGTTGGCGAATAAGGGGCAGTGGGTGGTTTCATAGCTTGGAGTAGAAAAGGGGGACCACAGTAAGAGCATCTCACTTATATTCGTGGTCTCCCGGGTGTAAACACGCGTTTTAAAGCATTGCGGTCACGTGGCCGGTGCAAGCCCGGGTTGTTCAAACTTACACATCCTCCTGTTCAGCAAACCTTCATTAGATGGCTCCAGTAAAGTTTCGGAAGATTGCAGTGTTGGGGTATAGATCAGTTGGTGAGTGGCTTTACTTTCCGTACATTTGTCTTCACAGTCAACGCCACACGGTTAAATCTCACCTCATTCTCTTTGCTGGTTTTCCCGTTCCTTTGAGATGGTTTGTGTGAAGTCTTGTAAATCCTCACATGGGGATTAGTATCAGCTCAGTTATCCGCTATAATATTCAAACCTTTCCTATGTGTTCTTGATACTTTCCTTCTTGTTTCTTCCCCCCCCCCCCAGGTAAGGGAAGAGAAGTCGAAGTTGTTTTTAGCAGAGGAATGTCTTTCATTTGGTTTTATTAGGATTGATTTGTTTCCTCTTATTCCTGTTAGTGAGAGCTTATAGAGGGTAGATTGACTGCTCTAATTTCCTATAATAACACTTGGAAGTGTACCATTTACACGAAACGTTTTATGATATCGCGAAAGGGGCGTGAGATGTAATACATAAGCGCAGTTAATTCTGTTAGGTGGCTTTTCCTTCCCCGTTAACCCGCTACTTGATTATATATGTAGCCTCAGTGAGTCGGGTTTTCTTCAAAGTTTAAACTAAAACTAGCCCCTGCCTCTTCTCTCTCTCCCCCCCCTCACCGAAGGGTGTTGGGGTGACGGAAATAATGGGACATGACGATCTCCTTGTTTTTTTAAAATGATAACGAGTTGTTTGAAAACATAGCCTTATTTGTTTTATATCAGCCATACTATGTCCTGATAGATTTGCTATGTTGGTTAGTATTGCTTATCTCTTGGTGGAATAACTTTTAAAGGGAGTCTATTTTAACTAGCTGATATTTGCCTGGCCAAAAAAATTTTGTACGTCAATCGAGCTAAAAATTCTCCGGTAATTTGAACGTAAGTGGTCTTTTGGGGTTTAGGTGTTTGATGGAGGGGAGGAATTATTACAAAAAAATAATTGGACTTTTAAAGTTTTACAATGCAAGCAGAAGCCTATTTGCTTTCCTTTTTTGGAAAGCGTTATTATGTGATGCAAGGAATAACTCAGATATTCACGTGTTACATTTGACTAAAATGATTTGGATTGGTCAACTACTGCAGTCATTGTGGAGAGCGATAGTCCACGGTAGTGATACTAGTTCATTACTTTGGTCGGCATACTGCTTTTCTTCCAGCAATGATCTGAATTCAGTATTGTAAATCAGTGGTGTAGGCAGACAAAATCTTCATTTTTAACATCACGTCCTCGGTACTGTACTGGAGGATTAGTATAGATGATTTGCTGTCACTCTGGAAACGGCCATGGATTCAAAGCTTTCTGACCCGAAGGTGAGAATGGTATCAACTTTATTGCAGCTGGTGCTTGGAGTTTTTTTTAAGCCACTGGTATCCATTAAGAAAAATCTTGGTTTGGTCACGTGAGAATTGTGTATTAATTGTTTAAAGTGAGAGAACAAAAGTTGAGCCATTATTTTGTTTTTAGTTAGTGATTATCAATCTTCTCAGTTGGTACTTTCTGTGAATATTGTATTCCTGACTTTATTTTGTTAAGTTGACAAATGGGTTATCACTACTTTTTGGGAGTTCATTATTAACCTCAAGGCTCCGTGCATTTTATAAACTCTTAGATATAAAATCCATAGGTAATGTGGTTTATCTTTTTAAATCCAATGATCAAATAAGGTCTGAATTTGTTTCTGTTTCTTGAATACTGAACCACTGATAGTGGTTTGGGTAACAATGTGCAAGGGGTTCTGAATAGATCTGGGATCTTTTGTTTATATTTGAATGACCTTTTTTTGTGGTACTCTGTCCTTCAGAACTGGAGTTCTGGATCCTATCCATCGGTTCTGGAAGGTCAGCAGCATTCTGGTTGGATCAAGATTCCCAAGATGGGAAAAGTGAGAGGAGAGCAAAAGTGGAGCCTTTGTTTTGCCCTTTTGATCATTTCTGCTAGCTCTGGGGGTTTTTACATTTTGCTTCCTGCTGACTTTTGCAAGTTACCATTATTAAAAGTAAATATCACTTTTCTGCAACTTTGTCTTATCTCCAACTGGGATGCAAATTTTTGAAGATAACTGTTAATTAGATTACAAGCAGACAATGTTGGAAATCCATAAGCCAGGTGGCACCTGTTTAGATGGAAACCAAGATGGATATTAACCAATTTGGGTTAATATTTTTTCAATATTAGGAAAGATCAGTAAACTGCCATGTTTTAAATTGCAGGAATGGAAAGGTGTGATGGGGTAGAAACCAAGAGTGATGCAAATAGACAATAAGACACAAGAGCAGAATTGGGTCATCTGGCCCATCGAGTCTGCTCCACCATTCAATAATGGCAGATCTTTTTTTAAATCTCCTCTCCTCCTCAACCCCAGTTCCTGGCCTTCTCCCTGTCACCTTTGATGCCATGTCCAATCAAGAACCTATCAATCTCTGCCTTAAATACACCCAATGACCTGACCTCCACAGCTACATGTGGCAATAAATTCACCATCCTTTGGCTAAAGAAATTTCTCTGCATCTGCTTTTGAAAGGGTGCCCTTCTATATCCTGAGATTGTGCCCTTTTATCCTAGACTCTACAAACATGGGAAACCTCCTTTCCACATTGACTCTAGGACTTTCAACATTCAAAAGGTTTCAATGAGATCCCCCCATCCTTCTGAATTCCTTCCAGTCCTGGAATTGTTATTGTGAAATAAATAGCAGTGGTGAAAGCTTAAAATCTTGAGATTTAAAAATAATGAGATGATGGAGTGCAAGGGATGGGTAGGGGCCTAAAGAGCTAGAGCTTCGAGCAGGGCAGGTGCTGCAAATCCAAGGTTAAATGAAAAAAATGCTGCAATTGCTTTGGTGATATTGATTTTAATATTTTAGAAATAATAAAAGCAAGTACAGTTTGCCTTCAGTTGCTGAAAAAACAAAATTCTTCAATAATGACATGTTCTGGCTTTGAATTTGCTTTTGTAGGAAAGTCATCACTGGCGGTCCAGTTTGTGGACGGACACTTCATGGAATGCTATGACCCTACAATTGAGAATAGTGAGTATGGTCTTTAAGATGTAGTTATCATAAGCCCATAAACACATGGGAGCAGAATTGGGTCATTTGGCCCATTGATTCTGCTCCACCATTCCATCATGGCTAGTTTATTATGCCACTCAACCTATTCTCCTGTCCTCTCCCCATAATCTTTGACACCCTAACTAATCAGAACCTATCAACCTCCACTTTAAATATACCGAATGACTTGGCCTCCCCAGCTCTCCGTGGCAGTGAATTCCACAGATACACCTCCCTTGTATCATCCATAGTGTCCCAACTGAGCAGATTTGAAGTCGACTCCAGGAGTGAATGAACAGATTTTTGAACATGCTTCACTCTTTGTGATCATGATATGCTGGGCACCAGATTTATTCTCACGGGTCAATTAAAGTTTTGTGGATTTGGGTTTTTGTGTCTCAGGGAACTGAATATTAGTTTACTGCACGTGGAAAGCGTCTCAACCATTCCTTCTGGGAACTGCTTCCATATACCTACCACCTGCTGTGTGCCCGTCAGGTTCTTATCTCGCCTTGCAGCTCCTAATCTTAAAAACTACTTATTTAGTTTAATTTCCCAACCCTGGAAGAAAACTGCTCACTCACTGTGTCCCTCATGTTGATGTAATGTTTACTTGTTTTTTAAAAAAAAATGTGTAAGTGGAGCCTAATTTGTTTTTCTTGTTAATGCTGCTTATTTGAAGCTGTGCCTGTGATGCTGCTACAAGTTTTTCTTTACGCCTGTGTGTACATGTATTTGTGCACATGACAATAAACTGTTTCATTTAGTAAGGGAGCAGTTGGTTCAACCTCTCCCTGTAAGTAAGCCCCTTGAGTCTTGACAACATCCTTGTAAATCTTTATTGCACTCTTTCCAGTTTAATCACATCCTTTCTTTAATAGGGTGACCAAAGCTGAGCACAATACTTATCAATGTCTTGTGCCATGGCAATATAACTCAACTTTTGTATTGTATGCACTTACTGAAGGCCAGATGTTAAAAGGTGTCTTCACTGCCCTGTCTACCTGTGAACCCATTTTAAGGAACTATGTGCCTACAACAGTGCCCAGGGACCTTTGTTCAAAGTAATATGTCCTACCTTGATTTGTCCTTCCAAAATGTGACACTTTGCATTTATCTGAATTAAATTCCATTTGCCCTTCTGCAGCCCACTTACTCAAACAATCAAGATTCTGCTGCAATTCTTCATTATCTGACATCACCTATTTTAGTATAAGTGCAAACTTGCCATTTCTGCTATACAGTATTTGTGATCTAGTCATCAACTTGTGGCCCTTTGTTATTGCTAGGATATTATGGGACTGAGTTTTTTCCTAAATACTCTTGAGAGTGGAGGTAGAGGATGCAGAAATAGCAATTTTGTTTAACTGTTCACTGTGTGGTAGGAAAGTATCCAGTGCCCCTATGAACAAAGGGATGTTTCAAAGGTGTTCAATGGTTGTGAAGTTCTTTTGAAGTTTGCTTTTGTTGGACTTGGTGCCCTGTGCCCATTTTGTGTACAAAAATTGCTAATGATCAGGTGATTTGCTTTACATTATGACTAAGGAATGAGCATTAGCAGCAGTGTAACAGCAAAATTCCTTATTCCAGCTCTGTGGTCTTTGCAATTTGAGAACCATATTGCCTGTGATTTGATTTTTTTCTTCTTCCAAAAGATGGCATCCCTCACAGTGCAGCACACTTTGTATTGTAATGGAAATTGATCGGAGTTTATGCTTGACTTCTGAGTAAGGCTACATTTGATTTGGGTGAGAGTGCTACCAGTTGATATCTAGTGAACAATGACACCAAATGATGGGTTCATAATTTACTCTGGTAAATAGTTGTGGACATGGCAAAGGATGTGGTGTTGCAAGTCTATGACATCCTAACCTAATATCAGGCAATTTTCAAACAGATCAGATAAATGTGTACTGTACTTGGCTTCCTTCACTCTTAAGTTGATGTATGCTGGTTTCCCTAGAAACAGCTGCTTCTGATTTTGCTTGTGCATTTGATTGCTTCTTGAGGTGAAACACTACACATTATAGGATTATTGAGATTTTTAGTTTGGTAGTTATTTGCTGTAGGGCTATTGATGGAACAATTTGTAGCTTAAATACTGTATCTTAGGATTCTTTTGGCGGTTGAGGGTGAAATGTGCAGGTAGAGTATAGCACCTGTAGAACTGAGATTGCATCAGCTGAAATACTGCACCTTGGGTTATTGATTAGATTGTGCAGAAATCACCTGCAATATTGAATGCATGCTGTTCATGTGAATTTTTTTTTTTGCAGCATTTAATAAAACCATAAACTTCAATGGACAAGATTTCTACCTCCAGCTGGTGGATACTGCTGGGCAGGTGAGAGTTTTGGGTGTATAACCTTGTAGAAGGGAGGTTTACAATCTGATGGGCGGCACAAATGCAATGTGATTTACTGTGAATATCTTTTGTTTATTTATATATATATATATATATATATACACACACATATATATATAAAATAAAAAATAAAATCCTACCTAGCAAAAACTAACTTGTTTATAGCCTTCAGTTTCTAGCTTGGTGATTATTAATCACTTTCCTATTTTTGTAACACTTCCCCCCCCCCTCCCCCCGCTCAACCTTCAGGATGAGTATTCAATTTTCAGCCTTTCCCACACAGTGAACATTCATGGGTATATTTTGGTTTACTCAGTAACATCAATGAAGAGGTGAGTAATCCATGATAAATAATTCAGAATAAGATACAATAACAAGATACAATAATCAGATGTAACTTGGCAGCAACTATAAGCTGAAATGCATAAAGGTTTATCTTTATGGTGGGATCCTTGGGAATATTGATGTTGGAATTCAAATCCATTGCACTCAAAGTGGCAACATGAGCCAATAAGGTGGTATACTTAGTCAGGGTGTTGAGCATAATAATCAGTCATGTTTGGGTACTTGATCCTCCACAATATTCCGCGTGGGGAATTTAAACTGGAGGTGGGTGTTTTTTTTTGTTTTTATGAGGTTGCGAGCTTGACATCAACCTGGCACGGATAGAGTGAATTCAGGAGCGGTCCATCACTGGATCAAACTTGGGAACCTCCATTCTCGAGCCCAGCGCTGATCTCACTGCCACCAGCCCACCATGATTTTGTAGTTGTATGTAACTATTGTTACATGGTGATCATAACTGGAGGCTTTGGCAAGAGTGCAGAAGAGGTTGGAGCATGGAAGCCTACAGCACATTACAGGCCCTTTGGCCCACAATGTTGTGCCAACCATGTAACCTACTCTAGAAACTGCCTAGAGTTTCCCTACAGCATAGCCCTCATTTTACTGGGGAGTTGACTGGATTAGAGTATTTATAAAGGAATGATTGAATAACTAGATTTTCTCGAGCATTGGTGGCTGAAGTGCAACCAGATAGTGTATAAAATTCAGAAGCATGGATGGGGTCACTTTTATTTCCCCGGAGTTGGAATGTTAAATAGCAGTGGGTGTAGCTTTGGGTTAAGAGTAAAGTTTTAAAGGAGATTTATGAAGCTTTTTTTTTTGTGGTAGTTGCCTGGAATGCATTGTAAAGTGATAGAGGTGGATATGATTAGAATGGAATGGGAGGTATCATTTACCAGTAGATGGGATTAATTTGGATAGACATGGTTGCCATGGACATGAACTGAAGAGCTGGAAATGCTATTCTATTCTTTGCACTTGCTGCTTTGAACTGGGAGCAAGTAATTTCCGGTCATGTATCCAAAAGCAAAAATTTGTTGCTTTTAAGTCTTGTTTTAGTATGCATGCCTCTTTACCTAAAATTGGGTGCATGATGAGGCTTTTCTACCATTTGAGATTTAGCTAGACATCTTTAGAGCCAGAGACACGGGCTTATGACATTAATTCAGGCTTTCAATGCATTGGGCTGCTTTCTTTGAAATTGATGGAAGACATTATGGCTTGGAACCACATGTGGAAGAGCTGAATCACTGCACCAGAATAGGATTGCTTCTACCACCATCACTTGTCTGTCACTGGTGTCTTGATGCAAGTTGGTAACTTACTGTGGAAGATGTTTTTATATAGTCAGAGGGTTGTGTGTCATAGTCAGAAAGGACAGAAGTTTTTGCAGATAAGAGTAACTGTTTTAACTTTCTGTTAATGTCTGTCCTTTGGTGTTCTTGCAGTTTTGAAATGATTAAGACCATTCGCAGTAAACTACTGGATGTGGTGGGAAAAGTACAGTAAGTATTAACTTGGTGGGGGGAAAGCATTGTTTATTTTCCTAGCTGATTTGAATAGTGTTTAATCATGATACTACCAAATCTATGTTGGAATACATGCATGACTCTTGATCTGTTAGTACTATAGTGACTAGTGCACAGCTAGTGGAATTGGCGATGGATGTGGTGGAAGTTTTGAATTGTACTTGCTTTCCTCCTTGCAGCCTAGAGGTTTGAGCTCTCCTAATAAACCTAAAAAATAAAGTTTTGGATGTTAACAATACACTTATTGAAATTTGTTCTGATGATTGTTTCTATCCCACCAAACTCAATGTCATAGTTACAATTTAGCAAAATTTAACCTTGTTTGGGCTAAGTTAATAACTTTAATAAAAGTAACAAAAAATTAAAAATTGTACCCTCTAAGTAGGTCAAACAGCAATGACTAAAACCAGGTTGAAACCCCTTCATTAGAACTGGGAAACATTAGTTCTAAATTGCAGAAATTGAGGGATGGATAGGATAAAGGAAATGCCTCTAGGGCAAGGCAGGGATGCTGAGATAATCCCATTGACAGCTAATTCTCAAATTGGTAGTTGGTGAACAAAGGACAAACTCTGACATGCAAGTTAGGCTCTGAGATCTGAAACCGCTGGTGCCCTTGTCCACCTTCCATCTTTGCCCATTGCCCTTTTCTTGCTATACTTTCTCATGAGACTGCAGGAGATGTAACATCACTTTTCATTCAAATCCTGATCTAACCTCAATCTTCGGCCTCCTGCATTGTTCTAAATAAACCAATGCAAGGTTTGAGGAATAGCATCTAATCTATCTGGGCACATTGCAGCCTTCAGGACTTAATGAAAATAGTTGAATGTAACTAACATCAAGTTCGTCAGAACTTCTGTTGTCCTCTTCTAACAAGTAAATATTCTTTTCACTGAAAAGAAAATGGTTAACTTTCAATAAATGTTAAGGAAGTATCTAATAAAGGTGAGGAAATGATGCTAGAGAAATTAATGACACTCATTAAATCTCCATGGCTTTTTAATTTGCATCCAGAGTACTAAAGGAGGCAGCTTGGAAATAGATGTTTTGAGAATTCTATAGATCATGGAATAGTTCCCAATGATTGGAGAGTGGCAAATATAACTTTGTAAATAAAAGCAGGGATAGAAAATGAAAACCTGTGGGCCAGTTAACATCAGTTGTAGGGCAAATACTTGAAGCTACTTTAAAGGATACTGAATATCAATGTGCATTGCTAAAAGGGAAATTTGACAACCTTGCTAAAATTTGAGCATGTAACTGGTAGAGTAGATACAGTGTATTTACACTTAAAGGTTTTCTGAAACTCCCACAAAGTTGGTGTTAAATTAAAATGCATGGTATTGGGTTATAAGTTGGTAGATTTTGAGGGGTGGTGTTCTAGAAAGAGTAGGATTAAATAGTTTGGAAGTAAATTTGTTATCAAAGTACATGTACTACCCCAAGATTCATTTTCTTGAGCATTCACAGTAAATACAAAGAAACAAACTGGAATGCATGAAAAACACAACAAAAGGACAGACAAACAATGTGTAAAATGCAACAAATAGTGTGCACATACAAGAGTGAATAAATAATACTGAGAACATCCTTAAAGTCCAAAAAAGGTCCAGAAGTTGTGGAATCACAGTTCAGTGTTGGAGTGAGTGAGATCATCCCCCTCCAGTTCAAGAGCTTGATGACTGAGTGATAATTCTTCCTGAACCTGATGGTGAGAGTCCTGAGGTTCCTGTACTTCCTGATGGCAGTAGTAAGAGGAGAGCATGGCCTGGTTGGTGGGAATCCCTGATGATGGGATGCTGCTTTCCTGTGACAGTGCTCCTTGTAGCTGTGCTCAATGATGGTGTGGTGAACTACATATACCTGTCTTGACGCACCCCTCCTGCTGACTGCTCCTGTGGCTCCTCCCACAGACCCCGGTATAAAGGCATTTGGAGCTACAGACCCTTCCTCAGTCTCCAGGATGTTGTGTGATGGTCACTTGCTGCTTGTGCTTTCTTCCAGCCAATAAAAGCCTACCTTAACCTATGTCTCAGAGTTATTGATGGTGCATCAATGGGGAGGGCTTTACCCATGGACTAATGATTTCCCTGATTGGCAAGATTTGGTTACAGCTTGGACAAATCTGAATTGCTTGCAGCATAGGCAACTGCTGGTTAAACCCTTATAACAGTTATATCTTTCATATTTATTTAACCCCACAGCCGACCATCTTCTCCACATTATGCTCCACCTTTTGAACCTCCATGTTTTTGCCAAATGTGCAGGTGAGTAGCAAGAGCATACATGCAGGTATTTTCTCATGTTCACTACCTTTTGTGCATGGAAATACTTGGAAGATTTGATTGCTGTTGACTAATGTTCAGTTGTCACTACTGAATCAAACCCTTCACTCCCATTGGATGATGTTGGGGTAGTGATGGTGGATTAGATATGTGGGAAGATGTGTAATTTTCAGTAGTTAATCGATCTTTGTGATCCAACCAAGTCCACTTTGCGACTTAAAGATTTTTTGATGAGCTATTTATACTGTTCTTTAGACTGTAATGGTGCAAAGATGCTGACTGTTAACTTTTCTTCCATGGATGCTTCCTGATGGTGTTACAGTTTAATTTTTCTTGTGTTAGTGCATTTTTTGTTTGCTGAGAGTCTTGAACTCTAAACAGATATAGAAACTTGAGGCTGAAAACATTCTTGGGTTTGTCACAGCTTCTATTAAGTGCACTTTTCAGTATGCTGTTTAAATTATAATATGTAAAGCTATCAGTGACTCCTGGTGTTCCTTTGGGGTTAATGATAGTGTTTTCTATTTGGTGTACATCTTGCCAGCAGTTTAAAATGAATGAGTAATCAATGCTGAATAAATAATTTAAACACTTGTAGTTTCTGTTTTGCACTGGAGTTTAGAAATTTGAAGGATTGCTTTATTGACACAAAGCCTGGACCGTAATACTGGACCATTACTTTGTGTTTTGATCTTAAAAATATAACTTCTGTATTACAACACAGCATGGTCATTGTTGAAAGCTTGACAGCTACTCACAATAGTCTCAGATTGAACTCGTGGCACGAAAATAGTAAATGACATATTGCTACAAATATCTTAATGTTAATGTCTTTTTGTGTTGGCGTGTGGCCGAGTGGTTAAGGCGTTGGTCTAGTGATCTGAGGGTCACTAGTTCGAGCCTCAGCCAAGGCAGCATGAGTCCTTGAGCAAGGAACTTAACCACATATTGCTCTGTGACACCAGTGCCAAGCTGTATCGGTCCTTGAAGTAGAGAGGGGAAACTTGCAGCATGGGCAACTGCCGGTCTCCCATACAACCCAGCCCAGGCCTGCGCCCTGGAAATTTTCCAAGGCACAAATCCATGGTCTATCGAGACTAACAGATGCCTTATATAATGTCCTTCTGAGTAGAGTTCTAGATTGGTTCTACATTTGCCAAATGTAGTAGCTGATTGCAAAGTTGTTACTGGTCCAGTGAGCCATAGGATTCAAATCTCATCATGGTAACTGCGAATTCTTTAAAGTATGGTTCATTGAATAAATTTGGAGTAAAGTATCCAGTAATGGTGATTGGGGGAAATCTACTAGATTGCCATTAAAATACTATATTGATTACTTGAGATGAAACCCAATCATCCCCAAAACTCTTAGCAAATCAGAGCAGTTGTGGGAAGAAGTGATTAGTGTTTTGGGTTGAATCTGCCTTCAATGTTAAGTTTCTTCTATAGATACTGCACTCTAAATCCAATATCACCTACATTAGAAGATTGGCATGAAATTATTTTGGAGATATTTTAAATGGAAAAGATGATCTACTCTTTGAGAATTCAAAAAGAAAAATTTAATCAAATTTGGAATAAATGGATTGAATTTATAACCCCAAAGCAAGCAGACTTTGGATGACTCTCCTAATGATTTATACTGTTTTTCTCATCAACACAGTAATATTGCTAATGTAAGCACCCTTGGTTCAATTGTTTACTTTTTTTTGAAAATGGGGAATTAACACAAAGGAAAAGATTTGGGAAAGGGGAAAAATATGAAAAAAATTAAATCAGTACATAGGGATTGGATAATTATGTTTGGGGGTGGAACAAACATGAACAAGTTAGGATATAAAATCCTACAATGGTAGTTACATAGGGTTACATAATGTTTTGTACCAGAAGTAATGGTCCAGAAGAGATGCATGGAAATTATTATTAATCCACTATTATTACTATTTTTCTTAACAATTATTGTCATTGCTTGGTCTAATAGGGTGGAATTACAACTGCACATAATTCTCTATTTAAGTGCCTTAATACTTATTATCTCAATGTGTACTTGTGAATGTATAAAAAAATTATAGATTAAAATAATCTTTAAAAAAAGATTTCACACTTGGTATTTCCAACATTTTGTGTTCCTTAAAGAATAATTCTCAGTATCTACAGCATTTTATTTGAAACCCACTGAGCTTACCTAGTTTAATAAATGACCTACAGCCCTGCTTAATTGCCAAAAGGCCGCTCTGCTGGAGCAAGCCATTGCAGCCATCCTTGGCACTGAATCTAACATAACAGCAATATGTTCCCAGCTGTCAACCATGCAAAGCCACCTTGAAGTTGTCATATAAACCAAATGATCCCAGTGTCCACCAATTTCCAAATGTAACATACCACTCATTTTGGCAACCCACCCCTGTAGCAGACATAGTGGTATACATTAAAGAGAAAGTGGTCCTGGGACTTTTCTGCACTCCATGAGGATGGGTAGTATCAAGACACAAATGCACAAAAAGTCTCCTGTTTTCCATCCCTCAGCTGATGAATTGGCAATCTTCAAAGCTGAACACCAGTGTGTAGGTAGCAAGAACACAGAATGTTCATTACATTTGGATCCATAGTACTGATAGAGCTGAGTTCTAAAATGAGAAAGTAGTGAGGAAAAACAAATCAGAAAAATTTTCTTAACCCATTTACCCACTGTGCATAATGCTAACTACGAAAGCCAAATCCCATTGGTGTTGCCCCACTATTAGGCTGTGTGGCACTCCACTGTGCTAAATGAGAAGTCTAGAACTATACATTGTGGAGGTAATGGTCTAGATTTGAAGTATAATTGCATTTGCCCTCCCCAACCCCCAAAACCTTTGAGTAATCTGGGGACTGCAGAAAAATGTGCAGAAGGTAGAGCAAAGTCTCTAAACACAAGTGTTTGTGACACTAAAAAATGGTTGAGCATGCTGAATACAGTAAAGATCATGTACTAAGTCCATATGGTACAGACTAGTACATTTGGCCAAGCCCACAATGTTTAAAGTTGCCCAAGTATATCTTATCCACACAAGTCAAACCAATTCAGACAAGTGCTGCTTCTTGAATCATAATGAATCCCAGTGAAATAACACTTGTCAGTACCCTGCTGACTAGTGATGCTGTCTGGTTACTTCAGGACTAGTAGACACTAAGGCTTAATTTAAAGCTGTGCGCTCTGAATGTGAACAGAAGCTGAACTGCTAGGGTGAGGTGTCAGTTTCTGGCCTTGACAGTTGTAACTAATGTGACTTTTTTTCCACTCAATCATTTAGAATACCAACAGTCCTGGTTGCAAATAAGAGAGACCTTTCTAAACAAAGGTATGTAGTTATTAGCGAAGTTAATTATAAATGTATGAAGTAAGGCTGTAACAGAAGGTAATTGTATATTTTTTAAAAAACCTTTTACTTCTGAGTGAAGTGGCAGGGAAGGGGATTGGTTTCTACACTTCAGAAATTGGGGATTTAAGTCTAACAAATTCTCCGGATTTAATGCAAATGAATGGGGAGCGGTACGTGAGGAAACTTTAGGGAAATTCTGGAATCTTCATGAGGACCTAAAACAGCTTGAATAGAAGAGAATGCAATAGTCACGGCTGTACACACAGTCCTTGCACATCTGGAGAAGAGGGATTCTTATGTGAGAATGCTGTTCTTGGACTACAGTTCAGCATTCAACACCATAGTTCCATCCAGGCTCAACAAGAAGCTCGGAGACCTCAGCCTTGACCCTGCCTTGTGCAGCTGGATCCTGGACTTCCTGTCAGATTTCAGGCAGGTGGTAAGAGTGGGCTCTCTCACCTCTGCCCCTCAACATGGGTGCCCCTCGGCTGTGTCCTAAATCCCCTCCTTTACTCTCTGTATACCCATGAACGTGTTGCCACCCACAGCTCCAATTTCCTAATTAAATTTATTGATGATACATTGATTGGCCTTGTCTCAAATAATGAGGCAGCCTACAGAGGAAAAAGTCATCACCCTGACACAGTGGCGTCGAAAAACCTTTCCCTCAATGTAGTAAAAACAAAGGAGCTGGTTGTGGATTACAGGAGGAATGGAGACAGACTAACCCCTATTGACATCAATGGATCTGGGGTTGAGAGGGTGAACAGCTTTAAGTTCCTCAGCATCCACATCACTGAGGACCTCACGCGGTCTGTACACACCAGCTGTGTGGTGAAAAAGACAACAGCACCTCTTTCACCTCAGACGGTTGAAGTTTGGTATTTCTCCCCCTGCACCCCCCCCCAACCAATTCTAAGAAATTTCTATAGGGGCAGATTGAGAGCATCTTGACTGGCTGCATCACTGCCCGGTATGGGAACTGTACCTCCCTCAATCGCAGGACTCTTAAGAGTGGTGTGTACAGCTCAGTGCATCTGTAGGTGTGAACTTGCCACTATTCAGCACATTTACAAAGATGGGTGTAAAAAGGGCCTGAAGGATCACTGGGAGGGACCCGAGTCACCCCAACCACAAACTAATCTAGCTGCTACCATCTGGGAAATTGTACCACAGTATAATAGCCAGGACCAACAGGCTCCAGGACAGCTTCTTCCACCAGGTCATCAGACTGATTAATTCATGCTGATACAACTGTGTTTCTGTTATATTGACTATCCTGTTTTACATAAATTTATTATAAATTAATATAATTGCACATTTAGATAGATGTAATGTAAAGATCATTACTCCTAGTGTATGAAGGATGTAAGTAATCAATTCAATTGAATAATAATTTTGTTAGTGTCAAGAGCCAATGGGTATCATTGTAGTATCTTCTATATTATGGAGCTACTTTGGTTCAGCCACACATGGTTGAGCAGATCAAAACTGGGGTATTCTGTGCTGAACCACTTGTCTTGGCTTACCAGAAAATTTTTCATGAGTGGGGGAAAATGTGTGAAGCATTCTTTTATTTTCCCGGATGAGTACAACTTTAGTACTTGAAACTTGGCCTTCACTCAGGGTAAAGCTGTTAGCTTGACAATCCATGGGGTCACCAGAGCATGGAAACAGGCATCAAATACCTATTCATGCCAATTTGTTTTTGTGTTTTCTTTCCCATTCCTTCTCTCTCCCCCCCCCCACTCCCTCCCACCTCCCAGTCTAATTCGTATAGTAGTTTGATACCCCACTGATTAGCATGTCTTTGGGGTATTGGAGGAAACCAGACTATCTGTAAGAAAGCCACATTGTCCCAGGGAGAATGTGCAAACTCCACATAGACAATTTTGAAGGTCAGGAGTGAACATGGGTGAGGTAGCAGCTCTACTAGCTGTCATAATATGATTGGAGTATAGTCTGTTTACCTATTCCAATCCCCATTAATTTTTTGCAAGATGTAGGCCAGTGTTTCTATATTACCAAACCTGCAATATCCATCATTGACAAATGAGGGTACCATTTTCCAAGCTGCAAGCAAACCTGAATTGAGCACCTATTGTGCATTGACATAAGGTTAAAATCCTGGAACACTATCTAACAGCACTCTACAATACCTCCACAACATTGAGTATTATATTGAGAAAGAGAATTTGCCCATAACTGCATGACTATGATTTGGTATTCTTGACAATAACATGCAGAAAACAAGAACTAGTAGACCATCACCAGTTTTTAAAAAAAAAATTAAAAAAATTGTAGAATATCCAGAAGTGATAGACGTTTGAAGATGCCTTCAATAGTGTGGTTTTATCTTTGCTTGTTTCCATAGAGTTGTGCAACCTGAAGAAGGGAAGAAACTTGCTGATTCTTGGGGGGCTGCATTCTTGGAATCCTCAGCTAAACAGAATGATGTAAGTGATTGGAAAGAAGTTCATTGCCTGGCAATTTTAATCTCTCAAAGGAAGTAATGTATTAAATTAGTGAGGGCTTGTGCTGCTCACACTTCCATGAGATTGTTCTTCCCATGTGTCACAATTTTAATCAAACATTCATGGAAGAGTGTGGCACGTGGCCAAGTGTTTAAGGTGTTGGACTAGCGATCTGAAGGTCATGAGTTCAAGCCCCAGCTGAGGCAACGTGTTGTGTCCTTGAGCAAGGTACTTAACTGCACCTTGCTCCAGTCCACCCAGCTGATGGGTACCAGTAAAATGCTGGGGGTTAACCTTGCGATAGACTGGGGTCCTATCTTGGGGGGGGGGGAGAGGAGTCTCGTACTCTCAGTTGCTTCATGCCACAAAAACGGGCATAAGCATCGGCCTGATGAGCCTATAGGTCTCGGGACAGACTTTAACTTTTAAGCTTAATTCATGGAAGAGGCCATTTTCTTCCTCCTCTTCACCCTCCCCCATGTTCTGCCAATTGTGGAAGGGTTCTGAAGATGTCCTGGCTCATCTTTCCCCTTTAATCCTGCCAATTATTTAAAGCTATTCTCTGCTCCTCACCACCCTTCCCCCTTGGCTTTTGAGTCCTCTGCTAATGGAAATTGTATTTTTTAAAAATTTGTTCTTTCCTCATAACTAAGATTTTCCAGTCCTGGAGGCATCTCCCTAAATCTGTACACATTCAAGTGAAATTGCACCTTTCCCACAATCCAGAGACAAGTGTATTTGTGACCCAAGGTATGGCCTCGTGTTCTATGCAGTTTGTGCAAGATGTCCTTGCTCTTGTATTATGTACCTTAATTAAGGAAAACGTCTCGTATGACTGGATATGCAATCCAAGGTCCCTCCATACTATTTAATATCCTTCCATTTATAATATGCACTCAGTGGCCACTTTATTAATAAACACCATTAATGCAAATATCTAATCAGCCTGTGAAGCAGCAACTCAATGCATAAAAGCACAATACATGATCAAGAGGTTCAGTTGTTCAGGCCATCAGAATGGGAAGAAATGTGATCAGAGTGACTTTGTGGAATGATTGTTAGTGCCAGAGGGGGTGGTTTGATTATCAGAAAAATTGATCTAGGATTTTTGAGTTTACCAAGAATGGTGCAAAAAAAAAGCCAAACATCCCCTGCATGTCAGTTCTGTGGGTGAAAACACCTTGTTAATGTGAGGCCAGAGGAGGATGGTCAGACTGGTTCAAGCTGACAGAAAGGCAACAGTAACTCAAATAACCAGGAGTTACAACAGTGGTGTGCAGAAGAACACATTGAACCTTGAAGTAGATGTCCTACAGCAACAGAAGACCATAAACATACAGAGTGGGCACTTTATGTACATGAGATGCCTAATAAAATTAGCCACTGAATGTATTTTCTTGCCTTGTCTTGTCCATCTAATTAAACCATCTACATCTCTGAAATTGAAAGCTTTAATTCTCCCTGTCCCCAGATGGCCAATCTTTTGTCTCATTTGCAAACTTGTCATCTTATCAGACTAAGTATAGATGCAACAAAAATGAGGGGGTATGGACTGAGCCTTGTGGAATCCTTTTAATCATAGCACTTGTCATTTGTTTACCCTTTGGATTCAATTTTCCATTGTACATGGTATTCAATGGCTATTCAGGCTGAGTGATCCTTTCAAAAAGTTAAGACTCCTTTGAATTTGTTTTTCTTAACCCATATAATATTTCTTGCACTTCCCTTAATTAAACATCAATATTGCCCCCTCATTTGTAAAGTCAGCAATAAGTATTCTAAGAACTATACCTAATCCTTTGCCTCAATACAAAGTTACTCTTTTTGTTCCATTATACATTCTGACGTGTTTATGTCCACTAGTGTATTTTTTGTACTTATTTGCTGTTCGGGAGTAAACTGAGGACAAATCAGGAGCTGGAGTCCCAAAGGCAGTCCAACGTTGCCTTCAACCTCACTCTGGCAACTCCTGTGATGTCACCGGTGCCAAGCTGTATCGGCCCTTGCCCTTCCCTTGGACAACATCGGTGGTGTGGAGAGGGGAGACTTGCTGCTTGGGCAACTGCCGGTCTTCCATACAACCTTGTTCAGGCCTGTGCCCTGGAGGGAGACATTCCAGGTTCAGATCCATGGTCTTGCAAGACTAATGGATGCCATCACATGCTGTTCCCAATTTCTTAATATGCTTACAATAGAGAAATTGTGCAAAGTTCTTGATTTTTGACAAAGCTTTATTTGCCTTTTCCATCCCTACATGGACCATGTCATTAACAGAGCACAAGATTTGGTAGCCCTACTCCTTTCCTAAGGAGCATGCTTGCCTATGATCTCTGAATATATCACATTACTTCCAGTGAATTACTATTGAATACCAGGTTGCAGTTGTTGTTTTGCAGTGTGGCATCTCAACCCAAACTTTACTCCTGTTTTCTTTTTTCCGGAGCAACGCTTAAGTACCTTTTTCATATTGACTAGACAACAAAATAAACTATCCCAGAACAAATAGTAGTTGTGGGTAGTTTTCTGTGAAAATTCAGTGCAACAGGATTAGAAACTGACCCTGACTTCCCTCTATTGTAACTGCTATCGTGCATAAGGATAGGGTGAAAGTAATTGCTATCTCTGGCATAGTATTTGCATTGTAGACATTGAGCAGGAAATATTAAAATTGTGTATGTCACTGAATTGTTCTTTTACAGAGTACAGTGCAGATATTTGAAACAATGATCCAAGAAATTGAAAAACCCGTTGGGTATGTCCAGACCAAGAAATGTTGCATTATGTAGTGAGCTTTGTGGCCATGATACTCCTCTGTTTGCTGAAGAATGAAGGCAGTTACAAGACCTGATTGTTTTGTTACTTGTACCTGAAGTACCATAACTGCTCCATACTAGTTGACTTGATTTTCTAGATCATTGTACATGTGGTGTTTGATGTAAGTCTTTGCTTGGAATACAAGTTTTTAGAGAATCTCATTTAAAAATAAAGTATTTGTTAAGCAATCAGAAACCTGCCTATTTGCACCATCACTTAAAATCAATTGGTGGCCTTAGTTAATGAGCAATCTACTAAATACATTTTGGAGCCTACTGGGACTGGCACTTTATCATAGCCTTTTTAATTTGAAGATTGTTTACATAGTGGGAATGAATGCAGTTGTCTCAAATGTATTTCTTATTGTGATAGACATTTAAGTCTGTTTACTAGAGACTATAGCAAATTGAAATTGTTCAAAGTCTTGATTGTAATAATGGAGTCCTGAACTGCTGCAATTCTTGTCCAAGCAAGAATATTTTTAAAATCTTTATTATTGAAGATCACCAAAAAATACAAAGTCAATGTGTCATTATATACAATGAAGAATTAAATTAGCAAATAACTGATTAACAAAGCTAAGCAATATATCAATAAGAAAGTGTTAAGAATTTTTTTTGAAAGAAAAAAAACCCCTACTAAGAGGAAAAAACCCTACTAACTGTTTTTTTTAAAAAAAAACATAGGGAGCACAATCCTGGAGTTATACATCATACAAGCTTCCATAAAAGAAAAACATCAACCTGCCAACTCAAATCCATTTAAAGAAAAATCAGAAGGAAACCATATTAACTCAAATCAGATGATAGTAGCGGATGAATGAGCCCCACCTTTTCTCAAAATCATATCGAGGATCAAAAGTTCTACTTCTGATTTTCCCCAAACTAAGACATAGTATCACCTGAGAAAACCATTGTATCAAAATAGAAGCAGAATGAATCTATTTCAACAAAGTAGCCCTCTGTTCAATAATGTAACAAATGCAATTACACATTGGTCTGATGGAGAAATACCATGAATATATTGAGAGATTATACCAAATAAAACTGTCAGTTTTTAAGACTTCAGAAATTGTAGAGAAAATAGACTTCCAAAAATGTTTCAATACAGAACACGACCAAAATATGTGTCAATGTGGCTGTCTTGGTTTTATATCTATCACACTGACTATCAACATTAGGAAACATTTTAGACAGTCTCTCCTTTGTCAAATAGTAACAATGTACAATATTAAATTGAATTAAAGAGTGACTGGCACAGATCAAAGAAGAGTTAACCATCAAAATTTGCAACCATTCTTCTGTTATCAAGGTCATGTTAAGTGCTCCTCTCTCCCAATCTTGCTTAATCTTAAGTGGTAATTGTGCTGTTGTAACAATAAATTATAAATTTTCCCAATAAAACCCTTCACTAAAGGATTCATTTTTAAAATTATATCTAACAGGTCAGAATCCTGTATATATGGAAAATCAAATATTCTTGTAAGAAGTGTCTGACCTGAAGATATTGCAGGAAATGTGAATATGAGAGAGAGTATTTAGTTACTAATTTCTCAAAAGACATCAATCGGCCATCTTGGAACAGATCCATGAAGGAATTTATTCCTCCAAAGAAGAAAGATAGGATCACTTAATGAAGGTTTAAATAAATAATTTTGATAAATTAAACTAAAAAGCTTAAATTTTTTGAGATTAAAAAAGTTATGAAACTGTAATCAAATTTGTAATGATTGCTTAATCACAGGGTATAAATTTAAATTAGTAATTTTGGCCAGTTGTACAGGTAGAGAAGCTCCTAATAATGAGGTTAAGTGAAACTGTTTCACAGCATTCAATTCCAAATCAGTCCGATATAACAAAAGACACATATAATGTATATTAACAGCCCAATAATACATTCTTAAATTAGGCAGAGCAAAATCTTTTTTAATTTTTGTAAATTATATTTACCAATTCCTTGTCTTTTATTATTCCAAACAAATGATGAAATAATAGTCAACCTGATCAAAAAACTTCATAGTTTTAAAAAAAGGGATATTTTGAAATGCATATAAAAATTTTGGTAAAATCATCATTTTAACTGCATGAATAGAACCAGCTGACGAAAGTGTAAGTGGATTCCATCTACAAAATAATTACTTAATAAAATCCACTAAAGGAACCAAATTAGCTTTATAAAGGTCTAATGATTTTTAGTAATAATAATACCTAAATATTTAAATGAGTCTAACTCTAAAAGGAATGTCATCATATATAGAAGCAGAATCATTTAGGGGAAATAATTCACATTTATGAAGGTGGGTTGGAATCGATTAATGATTTTAAAAGTCTTTCTTTTGCTTAATAGGTTGATTCCAACCATGTACGTTCCAATTTATAATGTTTATCTGTATAGTTACCATTAAAATTTTTTATTTTATTTAACACATAAATACACACATACCAGCGCGGGTTAATCAAAACTGGCAGTGATAAGTATAACCATATACAAAACATGCATGCTCTGGAACTCCGTAATGGGAAAAAAATACAAAAAAGAAAACTAAAATTAATCCTACAGTTAATCCCATAACTCAAAACTAACCCCAATCCTCCCACCACCCCGAAAAGCCCAAAATTCGGCCAAAGAAGCCAAAATGTGTCCCCATAGAGTAAAAAAACAGAGACTCCGTGAGCTGCCCATTTTATAATAATGGTTTTAAAAAGCTTTCCTTAATCCCTACCCCCAGTTACAAAACAAAATACAGCCCTAAAATAGAAAAGCCCTGCAGAGGGAAAAAAAATGTTATGCTAAGTATAAAAAGCCAAACACTACAGAGCAACACATCACCATAGTAAGTCATGTTAACAGGTTCTTCTGCCCACTTACAGGCCTTGCTTCTAACTAATATATATGCAATTTAAATATCAATTTACTTTGATGCCTTCCATTGCTTTACAGAGTATTATTGTGCTGGAACAATGGACACTGGTGAGGTTGAGTAATCATTAATAAATGGAATGGATTCCCAGCAAAAATGGCTAATACAAGAGGGCACAATTTTAAGGTGATTAGAGAAAAGTATAGGGATCTTAGGGATTTTTTTTTAGTCATAGACCAGTGGGTGTGTGGAAAGATCTGCCATGGGTAGTCATAGCGGCAGACACAGTAAGGACATTTGAGAGACTCCTAGATAGGCTCATGATGAAAGACAAAGGGAATCCTCTACAGGCCGGAAGCATTAGATTGATCATGGAGTAGTTTGAAGGGTGAGTAGAACATCATGGGCCAAAGGGCCTGTACAACATTTGGCTCCCCACATCCAGCTTAAAAGTTCAGAGAAAAAAAATGTTTATACTTAATCCTTAAAAACAAGCTGGGGAATGCAGAAACAATCTCCAAAAATGCCAAAACAATAAAATTAAACAAAGAGAAGAATGCTTATGTAATCTCCAATTAAGAAAAATCAGCACCATTTTCCATTTAACTAATACACCCAATTATAAAAAGTTTTTAGAAAAAAAACTAAGTATCTATCTACTAAACACTTACAACTATGTATATATAAGAAAAAGTCCTTATGAACTATGAAAACTATCACTTAATTAATGGAAAAAAAGGAGGATAGAAACAAATAATCAAACAATCTGTCCATTGTGTTAATTCGCTCAGTAGAGCAAAACTGACCTTGGTTTATTTGGATCCTGAGATTTCAAAGTGAAAATTCTATGCACTCTTTTGATATTGAGAGGTTGAGGTAAAATATCGGGAAACAGATTGAAACAAGTTAGCAAAATAGTCTAATAAATCCCCACTCTCAGATCCTTCCTTCAGTACAACAATTCGAACATTATTCCAACGAGATCTTGCTTCCAAATCGATAATCTTATTTTGAGACTCTTCCAAGCGGGATGAGATAGCCACTATCTGACGCTTTGTCTCTTTAAGTTCAGAATTCAGGGAAATAATATTTTCCTGCACAAATTGAAAACTGTTTTATAACGACTTCATCTCAGAAGAGGTAGCATCAAGTTTTACCGTGTTGTTGTCTATTTTCCTGTTGAGAACCATCAGTGAACGTTCTAGACGCTCAGCCCAAACCGGCATATCCTCTAATTTTTTTCCCTTTTCCATTGCTGGATTCAGGAAGCTGCTTTCCACTTCTTAGAGATTGTGACATAACAACATCTATTCCCTTCTAAGATCCGATAAATAAAAGTTAAAAATTCAAAGTTTAAACTGGGGAAAAGGAAGAATTAATTGCAGCCACACAAACTGTGTGTCACTCCATTAAACAGTAGGTGGAGTCTCCAAGAATATTGTTTGTAATGGGTTATTTAAGCTGAATAACTGGGTTTGTGAATACAAAGTGTAACTTGTTGCCAAATCTACTGGTTCAGTGACCAATCGTTGGTTTACTATGATTTGGTATGATGTCAAAAATGCTTTATGGAATGGGTCTTGTCTGATTCTTAAGAAGCAACTCATGCTTAAATCCCTTTCCTATCTTTCTAGCGTGTGTGTGTTTTTTTTTGTTTGAATGTGACACCAAATATTGCTGATAGATAGAAAGTAGATTTGGGCTAGGCTGTGCAGCAATATGAATTTTTTTGGTAAGGGATAGCTAAGTTTTTGCAAAATAATTTTGATAGTTGACTTGGATCAACTGATTTGTTTTGTTGATAAATAACTAATTTGTTTTGTTGATACATATTCAAATGTGCTAGTTAAAAAACTCGGTCACACAGGGTATTTGTACTTTAATGACCATTGTACTGCAATGTTTGTAACTATTGATACAGAATTTTGGCTTACAAGTTGCCTGTTAAACTTGTTTTCAATTTAATCAAATTTGTGTAATTGTTATGTAACAAAATGTCATGCTGTAGCCAGGCTTTGCCATTATCATGAGAGAGCCCTGCTAACTCTAAATTAAATATGTTCCTAGTGTTAATGATAGGACTTGTGCAATACTCTTTTGGGACAAAAATACTTTTGTCAAATTTGGTCAGAATAAAAGCTGCTATTTAGTCAGAAATTGCTGCTATTTGGAGAGAACTAGTCTGATCATTTTTGCGCTCAACTGGAGTAATTAGCAGTACCTTTAAGTGATGTTTGAAGTGCACTTTCAGTCATGGAAATTTGTACTGTAAATTGAGATTAATTTTGATGTTTCTGACCATTCAAGTATTTGTATTCTGATAAAGTTGGCCTTTTCTGATTTTTCTCACACCCTTGGGATTAAAAAAGGTCAACTGTTTCCACATTGCCTTTGAAACAGTGCCTTGAATTCTTTGTTTTTTTTCTTGTGTGATCTAAAGATGTAATTGGGTCTTAACTTTAAGCTACTAAATACAACAGTTAATTGTTTGCTAATGTGTAATTATCTTGTCTGAGTAATACATTTTTGTAGTGCATTACCCACACTATTTGGGTTTTGACAACTTAATGATTTTTTGTTGTGTATTATGTGAGACTGATTTGTAGGACTTCTGCTTAATAAAATACTACAGAATTACTTGACTCTGATCTTATTTTCCTGATTGTTTATGAGCAAAGCAATGAAATTAAACTTTAGATCTCAATGCTTCAACTATTGGGATCCAGCACAGAAATAGGCCCTTAAATCCATTGGCCATCTGACTATAAACAACTCACTTGCACTAATCCCTCTTCTCACATTCTCAAAACCCAGATTATACCACTCAGTGACCCACTAAGAGCAATGTGCAGTGGCCAAATGGCCTACAAGCCTTCAAATGTTTGAAAGATGGAAGGAAACCAGAGCATCTACAGGAAATGTGTACACTAACAGGGACAACATGTAAATTCCAGACTGCATTTGTACAGACATGGGCACATGTGATTCTCTCACTGTAGGTGTTTTAGCCGCTTTTTAAAATTGCTTAACTGAGCAGTATTTTTTGAGAAATATTTGCTGCTTTGCATTCTTTTCTGATCTGTAAAGGTAATCACATTTCCCATGATGACTTCAGTTATCAACTTGTAATGAGACAGCTTAAACTTGGTTATGTGATATTTAGTCTGAGCAGAATGCATATTGATCTTTTAAACCCAATCTGAATTTTGAACTGGCATTAACCTATACAGCTATGTGCTGTACTGTACAAATTGAATAAATAATCATAATTCTGAACTTTGATATACAAACACTATTGCATTTTTTGTATTACTCCTTTCCTCTATCTGAAAATAAAAACAGTACTGGAAATGTTCACGAGGTCAAACAGCAGCTTCGGAGAGATTTCAGCTTGGGAGTTGAAATACTTCTTTCATCGATTTGAATAAACTCCCAATATTTTGAGAAACTGGTACCCTATTGACTTGAATGTTTTCCTCCCTTAAGTAATGGGATGACATTTGCAATCAAATAAGAATTTCTGAACTTTTTAAAAAGGCATCTCAGAATAGAATACTGACTAGTATGTTTGAAATATTTATTTAGGAAAACAAGCCACCTGGCCTTTTTGATCGATATTTTCATAGCTATAGTGAACAAAGTGGTAATCATAGTTGATGGATATGAATGTGGCCAGTGAAGTGGCAGACACTTGGAACTAAGAATTACTACAGAGCAGTTGCTACAAAGCTGAAACAAGAGCTGAAAATATCCTGCAGATTAAGTAGTGTCTGAAAGAGAAACTGACTTGCATGTTGATTCAGTATTAGAACTGGGCAATTCAGGCTGTTATCAAAAATTGAATTGCAATGCTGAGGACTATGATGTGCCCAGGTGGAATGGCAACACAGCTTGCTTGAACTATTAGGAGGAAGACAAGTAGAGTTGGGAGTGGGATGGAGAATTAAAGTGATTTGTAACTGGAAGGTCAAGGCTATGCTTGCATATGGATGGGAGTGTCCTTTGGAACAGTCATTCAATTTGCATTAGTTTTGCCCAATGTAGGGGCCTAATAGTGACCATCAAGTGGTATACTAAATTGGAAGAAGTGTATTCCTGCTGCTTCTGGAGTGCTTCCATCCCTGGAGATGGGCAGATGTCAAAAGAGCAGGCAATGCATCTGTGGTTTCATGGTTGAAGATGACAAGCAACAGAAGTTGCCTGATGGCTGAGTTTATCCAATGAGCTTTATGTTCTATGAAAAGCACAAAACCTTGTTCTGAATTAGCTGTTGTTGCATGTGGTGGCTTTGGCAGTAGATATGTCAATGTTGGGTGAGTGAGGTCCTGGTTCTTATTTGTCATTGATTCATGGGTTCGATGCCAAAGATCAAGGTCTGAAGGTTGATCGGAAGTAGAGGCCAAATAACAGAACCACGAGTCTGCAGTCCACTGGATAAGTTGAAGCCCAAGTTGGAATCTGAGGCCAGAGACATCCTGTCCTGAGGTTGGAGAACTGAATGTCTGTTGGTGCTTTGTTGGTTGTGTGTTGTGAGCACATTATGTTGGCCCAGCATATGTAGTGATACTTGCAAGCTTCCTCCAGCACTTCCTTGGGTTGTGTTGGTTGTTAACACAAGTGATGCATTTCACTATTTTGATGTACATGTGAAAAATGAATGAGTCTGAATCTGACTGCATTTAAGTTGTGATGTCTTTTTATTGTAAAGTAAGCTACTTAACACTAATTTAAGGATTTGCTATAGGGTAGTGAAGTAAAGTTATTTTGTCTTGAAGGAAGAAACGGTAAAGAAAGTGGCCTAGCAATTTTGAATATTTTAGATTTGCTGTAGCAAATGTCACTTCCCCCATGCATATAAGTTGTAATTATTGGTTAAAATATAGTTGCCAACTGTTCTTCTAGATAACGCTCATGAGAATATTTTATAAAATACACAGCATTTGTTCATCAAGCTTTTTGATAACAGCTCAGTTTCTTCACTTAGAAGGTTGAGAGCTACAGGCATTTGGATATGCTGCTACCTGAATGTTCCCCTCCAAGTCGCAGACAGTCCTAGCTTTATTTGTGTTCCTTTGCCTCTCCTCGGTTTAAACACTGGAACTTCCTACCTAATAACTCCACTGGATGTACTACCATAAGGATTGCAATGATTAAAGAAATGATGAAAGATCACTGACCTTTTTAAACTATTTTTCCCTCCACAATTAAATGGCTGAGTATTGTGTCTCACCACCATTCAGCTCTAGATTCATTCATAGTTGAAATGGTCAAACCAAGTTTTTGGCTTTGTAAATGAAATGCTTAAAACATTTGCTTATTGATGCTTTATAGATTTTTAATCTTTCACCTTTTAAGAGATTCTTAGTGTAGACTATTATCTTACAATGTATTATGTACAAATCTATACCTTGATCTGCTATTATCCATTAGTAGTTGCCCTTTTACCTAACTTAAGCAAACATTTTCTGGTGTTTAGGTTTGCTATGTAATGATAAATATGCTTATGCAATGTAAGGATGTTTTGGAATTGTTGAAAGCTGTAAATTAACTAAAAAGTTGGGTTGGGGTTCAATCAATTTAGTATTTTGAAGGAATGAAAAAACATATGGTGCTTGATTTGAAGTAATACCAAAGTAGTTCCAGCTATAGTAGATCTTCCCAGCCACCAGCTTGAAGCCAAAGTGTTCCTGCCATGGGCACTTAATATCAGCACTAGGACAGCAGTGAAAGTCAAAAGTTTTGACCAAATGTTTTTATTGGGCTGATACTCCTGAATGTACAGCAGAAGGACTTCAGTTCATGTGCAGGATCTGGGGTAAGGTAAGGTGTGTGGTCCAAAGAACAAACAGTTGAACAAGGAAGTCTCCATTGTGTGCTAATCTGTTGAGCAGTCTAAAGGGACAAGGCCTGCTTGGCATACCCCTGCTGTAATCTATTATGTGCAATCAAAGTCCTTGCTTTCAACCCTGGCATTGATATGATATCTGGGACAAACCCAATACCTCAGTTAATTCCTATCAAACGTGAGTTGGTATTGATCTGTGGTATTTATGATTTAAAGCATAATTCACAACTAACAAAATTTAGTTATATAATAGTTTAATTATGCCTAAGCTATAAGTACCAGTTCCTGCCAATGTGTCCTAGCTTCATCAACATTGTAACTTGCCCCCATCCTTTGAATAATCACAAGACACTTGTTTTCTAAGCTATATTGTAAGAAACTTTTTATTGCATTGCTGCATTAATACTTATGGTTGGAACTGCTAGATTAACTGCTGATTTATGCCCCTTTGTGGTCCAACTTGTGCTTAAACATGGTGTTTTTGACTTTTAATTCCTATCCCCATTTCTGTTCTGACATGCTAGTCCATGGCCACCTCTATTGCTATGATGAGACCACCCTCAGGATGGAGGAGCAAAACCTTGTATTCTGTCTGGGCACCCTCCAAACTGATGGCATGAACATCGATTTCTCGTGATGACTTTTATTTTTGCCTCCTTTCAATCTATTCTCCACTCCGGCCTCTTACCTCTTCTCACCTCCCCAGTGCTCCTCCTCCCCTTTCTCCCATGGTCCACTCTCCTCTCCTATCAGATTCTTCCCTCTCCAACTCTTTACCTTTCCCACCCACCTGGCTTTGGCTATCTTCCTTCCCCTCACCCCCACCTTTTGATTTTGGCATCTTCCCCCTTCCTTCCCAGTTCTGAAGAAGGGTCTCTGCCTGAAACATTGACTGTTTGTTCATTTCCATAGATGCAGTCTTGCTTGGTGAGTTCCTCCAGCATTTCGTTATTCTGTATGAATAATCAGCCTGCTCATTGGAAATTTCCAAGCAAGAAAATTGGGCTTTGGTGCATAGTGTCAGTTTCCTTGAGGTTCACGGCAAAACTGAGAACTGCCCACTATTAAAAGGTGTACAATTTTGTTTTTGAACAGAAGATAAACTTTTATATTAAAAAAAAATCCATCCCGATGGATTAGTGAAATTTTTGGTTCCAATTTCAAGTGTTCAGTAAGAAATGCTGGAAAACTTTTTCTGGAGGCTAGCTATGGAAGTCCCATTACATGCAAGTCAGGGTGATGTGCTATTTCCAAGTAGACTGCTAGGAGCAGGGCCACAAGTGAAGATGTGCACTCTCAACTGGTAAGATCACTCAATAGTACTGTCATTTCTGTGACTTGGTCAACAATAGTAATAGGTCTTTAAGATTCCCTGTGGCAGGCTCATTCAAAAGGTCAAGAGGCATGGGATCCAGTAAAACTTGGTTGTGTGAATTCAGATCTAGTTTGCTCATAAGTGTATTTTGCTTGGAGATTGGTGAACAGTGGTGTTCCACTGAGACCTGTTCTGGGACCTCTGCTCGGTGATTGTGAAGTTTGCAGATGACATGAAGTTTGGTTGTGTTGTGGATAGTGTAGAAGTTCATCATGGGTTACAATAGACAATAGACAGCAGGTGCAGGAGTAGGCCCTTTGGCCCTTCTAGCCAGCACCACCATTCACTGTGATCATGGCTGATCATACACAATCAGTACCCCGTTCCTGCCCTCTCCCCATATCCCTTGACCCCGCTATCTATAAGAGCTCTATCTAACTCTCTCTTGAATGCATCCAGAGACTTGGCCTCCACTGCCTTCTGGGGCAGAGCATTCCACATATCCACCACTCTCTGGGTGAAAAAGTTTTTCCGCATCTCTGTTCTAAATGGCCTACTCCTTATTCTTAAACTGTGGCCTCTAGTTCTGGACTCACCCATCAGCGGGAACATGCTTCCTGCCTCCAGTGTGTCCAATCCCTTAATAATCTTATATGTTTCAATCAGATCCCCTCTCATCCTTCTAAATTCCAGTGTATACAAGCCCAGTCGCTCCAATCTTTCAACATATGACAGTCCCGCCATTCCGGGAATTAACCTTGTGAACCTATGCTGCACTCCCTCAATAGCAACACAATACTCCAAGTGGGGTCTCACCAGGGCCCTGTACAGCTGCAGAAGGACCTCTTTACTCCTATACTCAATTCCTCTTGTTATAAAGGCCAGCATGCCATTAGCTTTCTTCACTGCCTGCTGTACCTGCATGCTTGCTTTCATTGACTGATGTACAAGAACACCTAGATCTCGTTGTTACAACAGGATGTTGATAGGATGCAGAGTTGGGCTGAGAAATAGCAGATGAAGTTCAACCTAGAATAGAAAACTGAAGTAATTGTTTTGGAATGCTGAATTTGAAGGCAGTAAAGATTGCAAGATTCTTGTGTGGAGGAACAGGGGGTCTTGGGGTCCATGTCCGTAGATCCCTTGAGTTGCTGCACAAGTTAATAGGGTGGTTAAGAAGGTGAGTTGACCTTCATAGTCAGGGGATTGAGTTCAAGAGCTGCCAGTAATGTTGCAGTTCTATTAAAACCATGGTTAGACCACACTTGTAGTATTGTGCTCATTTTGGGTTGTTTCCTTTATAGGAAGGATGAGGAGGCCTTATAGAGGATGCAGAGGGGATTTACCAGGTTGCTGCTTGGATTAGAGCATTTCTGAAGAAATGTTGAGCAAGCCAGGGCTTTTCTCTTAAAAATGGAAGATGTGAGGTGTATAAGATGACGAGAGGCATTGACAGTGGAGAGGCAGCACCTTTTTTTTCCCCCCTAGGGTGAAAAATGGTTCATGAGGTCCTAATTTTAAGGTGATCTAAGGAAAGTATAGGGGAATGTTAGAAGCAGGATTTTTTTTTACAAGGGGTGTGTGTGTGTGTGTGGGAATTGATTTAAATTAATCTTAGTAGGTTAAAAGGTCGGTACAACATTGTGGGCCTGTATTATTCGATGTTCCAAATAGTGAGCTACATCAAGCGCGAACTCGTATATTCCTGCTATCCACTTTAAGGGTCACCAATTCTCTTTGTTGCAGGTTGGTTAGTGTTGAAGCTGAGGGAGCTGTAGTAGGACCTATGATTCTTGGTATTGCGTTCAGAGCAAACATTGCAAGCGAATAGCTGAACTCAGAAGGGTGATGTTAACAAGATGAGCGGAGTTTGGGGGGTGGTCTGAAACTGTAGATTTCCAGATGTGGGAGAGTAAATAAGCGACAGAAGGGATGTCTCGGGTGAAAAAAGATGTAAATGGCTTTTCCAGCTATATTCAAACTACCGAAAGAAATTTTTGTGGTGCATTGGCAATGAGGGGACACAACTTAGCATACGGCACGAAGTACATTTTGTGGTGTAGACTTGGGACGGTGCTGCAAACAGAATTGACGAAGTCGACTCCTATTTGTAAAATGTGATGAACTCAAAGTGAAGGGAGATCATTCAGCAAGGCAGAACAGTTAAATTGTATCCAATGACTTCTTTATCCGCTGAAACAACTGATTACATTTTGTGTGCGTGTTGCTTGGATTTCCAGCATCTACAGATTTACTCTCGGTTGCAATTTAACGACCTGGGCAATTCACAGTTGAACTATATCTTAGCGCCCAGTGACTTCCAACAGATGAAAAGAGGAATAAAGAAAATTTGCATTCAATGTTGCAATCACGTGAAATTCCTCCCACTTTTCACCATGGTGCTGGGTCCGATAGCCAAACAGTTTAGTCAGCTAAGAAAACATTCAGCACGTAATACATTAGACTTCATTGTCCATTCTTTTAAAGGTGTCACCATATTTAAAAGATGAAGAGCAATAACAACTTCTCATTAAATCTTTCAGAAAGTACTTTTTAAAATTATTGTAACACCAAACTACATGTTTTAGCATAAATACTTCGCGAACGGAGGGTCTGATGTTACGCTTTAAATGTGAGATTTTAAACTCTGCGGATGATTATACGTCAGAGCGCTGCTGCAAAGAGATTAGACTGCTCTCAGCCCTAAATAATATCTTTCCGCAGAATCAAATATTAAAAAATCAATCTAATTAAAAAGAAAAAATGCCAAAATAGTTCACATTGACTTTTTTCTGATTTAAATCCAGCTTCATGCGGAAGGAGAAGTGAAATCAAGTCCGCGGGATTATTTTCCTTTCTCAGGGCTTCCAAGATGGCCGTTCGCTTCAAGTATTTCTGCTTCCCGACAGGGATTTTATAGATTTGAAATTGTATTAGAAATTTAACCCTCTGCTTCGGAAACAAAGCAAAATAATTCCCAACAAGCTGATTGAATATTGAAGCGGAGTGAGCGAGGATGGAGTGAAAGTGAGTGTATTAGCAGTTAATTGGAAGGTTATTTTTTTTTGAAATATTTTTAAATGGTGCCCTGAAGGAAGTAATGAGAGCTAATCGAAATGTGTTTTCGATGATGAAATAAAGTACATCTAAAGACCATTAGAAGCATTTTCGATGCGTAAAATAAATTATTTTGTCTCCTTTCTGGGCTTTGCCAGCCTTGGGGCGTGCGGGGAGGGGAGGGGGTGGTGCTGTTGTGGGGCGTTTACGGAGAACCCGATAATTTAAAATTTATAAACACATCCCGGGAGTCAGCTATCGAGCAGACATGTTTGAGAACAGCTTTGGACGGGTATAGTTTATCTGTAGAAAAACTGGATTAATTTTGAGGTAAATGACGAGTGCGCGCGCGCCTGTTTGAGAGTTTCTAATGGAAATGGGGGAGGGAAGTTTATCCGGTGTGAGTGCACGTTCTTCGTTCTTGGGGGTAAAAGAACGCCTTAAACCACTGTATTAAGGTTGTCCGGGAGCATTTTACTCGACAAATTCCATCTCCACCCCTCTAATCCCCAAATCATGCGCGGTTTCCTTGGGATAGGGGTCTTATAAATATGAAAATTTAAATCAATGTATTGTGAAGGTGGCTGAACATCTGACTCCCGTCTTCAAGTCGTTTGGAAAAACATTTAGGTCCGTATGATGTATTTTAGCTATTTTAAAAACGTTTCTTAGAGGCGAATTTATTAACTAGATTTCTAAAGTTCCGGGACAATTTAAAAACTAGTGAACTGTTTATTAATCGCTGTTTTAAATAACGATTATTTTAATAATATGTTGAAACAATTGATAAGTATCTATTGGTTTTTAAACCATTATTGCATTGTCTTTTTTAAGTTGCTGTATTTTATAGTATCGCGGTTAAATGTTAAAAGTGAAAAACTTGAGGATATCTGCCTCGTATGCAATTTAAATAAATCCTTTATTTGGAGTTATATTTGATCCAAAATTTGTGACGGAACTTCGTCGGTGTAAAAAGCTAAGTAAATAACTGGTAGATAGGTTGCAACGGTGTGATTTCTAAAAGTCATGAAAGTTTCTAGTTGTATTTTGTTTCCAAGTCGGAAGTGGGTTTGGGGGTGTGTCGTTTGGCCCTGGAGTTGGAGAGGCGCTACGTGGTTCACAATTGGAGACGAACAAAAGGTTCTCTTGAATACATTGATTTAATCCATTCGGATTAAACATAAAATAAATAATTTTAGATTGTTTATTTCAGTCATTTTGTTTCCTATTGCCTCGATAATCGAGTAAAGAACTCAGAAACGAATGAATTTGTTCCTGACGAAAATCAGGAACTGGTTTTGAATAAAGGGGCTGGGTTTGTTAACGGGCTCCATTTAATTAAAATCTATGTAGTCCATCTCTTGACCGATTCAAATTGGGCATTGTCGATAATATCAATTTAATTAACAACCTTGCAACTAAAATTTTTTTTGTTCCTTTTATTATAGAAACACTCCTAACTACTTAAGAAATGATCAATGGGGACCATTTTAAATGCAGAAATTGTATTTGTTAGGCCTATGAAATTTGAGAGTAAAATGCCAATAGTCTGAATGTACCGTTATTGAAATGTTCTAATTTCGTCGAAAAAATGTGTACTTATTAGCTCTGTGACTTAATTTATATAAAATACTACTTTTTAAAAAAAATGCTTACACTGATCCCCATAAATTCAAATATGTTTAGAGACGATGTTGTAGGTTTAGTATTAATTAAATGGGTTATGTATGAACTCAGTAGTTAAATAACTGCTAATTCATTGAACTTTTTCTTTCCCAGCACCCCTCCCCCTTCCTCATGCTTCCCTGTAATAAACAGTACCTGTCATGTGGTGGTGCCCTGTAAACTCAGATTGACATTCTTGGTAAGATTTGTTGCTCTTTTATTGTTATATTAGGATTGTGCATTTAAATCTGGGGTGTCTGCTGTATAATGGTCAGAAAAATAAAACAATGTATAATTAAGTGATCCTGGAAAAATGTTTAATGAGTGGTACCTAACTAAAAGCTGATTAATCTAGTGATGATAAATTATTCTTGGTTCACAATCAACTTTGAGTTTTACTTTTGTGGATTATTAGCTTTTAATTGTAGTTTATTGTTATATTAAAATATTTTTGTGGAGTAAAACTTTTGTTGGTAGATGGAGTCAAAACATGCATCTTCTACCATCCAGTGTTGAAAGCATTTCGTGATCTAATGAGATAAAAGATTTTGCCCTAAGCTCTAGCTGTCCTTGTATCACAAAATCTGATTTCAGCCTTATTTTTGAAATAAGCATCTTGAGTCAGTATTGGTAGGCAGTTGTATTACTGACCCAAATATCTATCTAATGGAGTTCATTGGGAGGCAGATTTTAAAACTGAAACAGTATTAATTTATATGCTCACCTGCTAACTATACACTTGAAGTTGTTTGTTAATTGTGAAATTATTTTCTATTTTTAAGATAGGAGGATGCCATTTGGCTTTTCAAGTGTTGGTTCTGAGCAAAACCAGCTTTCCCCCATTTCTCTGTAGTATTGTCTCTTTCATGCCCATTAACTCAATCCTGATTTTCTTACTCATAATCATTATGTACTGTGTCGTAAGACAGGGGCGATCATGGTCTTTTCATGACTATGATTGTTCTTAGCAAGTTTTGTACAGAAGCGATTTGCCATTGCCGCCTCCTGGACTGTGTCTTTACAAGATGGGTGGCCCTGGCCTTTATCAATACTCTTCAGAGATTGTCTGCCTGGCGTCAGTGGTTGCATAACCAGGACTTGTGATATGCATCAGCTGCTCATACAACCATCTACCACCTGCTCCAATGGCTTCACATGACCCTTATCGAGGGTGGAGGGTGCATAAACAGATGCTACACCATGCCCAAGGGTGACCTGCAGGCTAGTGGAGGGAAGGCGCGCCTTGCATCTCCTTTGGTAGAGACGCATCTCTGATTTTCCTACCCTACTACACACTTCAAAACAAGGTTAATTTTCAGTAGCTGATTAGTCTGACAGCCAGACTCTTTCAGATGTGGGAGGATACTGGAGCTCCTGTGGAACACCCACACAGTCACAGGGAGGACATGGAAGTTAGGATCCAAACCAGGTTTCCGGATCTGTGAGATGGTGCGCTCTGTGCTACAGTGCTGCTCTGTTTTCCACATAAAGTGTAAGATATTATGCCTCCCAAGTTTTTAAAGCTCCAATGTGCAATTGTTTATGTTGAAGTGAATAGCCAGAAGTTGTTACCAATGGGACTCCATTGGTTGTGCAGACAGCAGAGCTGCTGCCTTCTAGTGACCTGGGCTAGACCCTGATTTTATTTTCCCTGTCCCTGTATGGGCTTTCTCTAGGGGTTCTGGTTTTCTCCCACAGTCCAAAGACATACTAGTTGAGTTGTTTGGTTAGTGTAAATTACATCAAGTGTAGATGAATGGCAGGAGAATCAGGGTATTTTAGAATAGGCTGTGGGGAATGGGATTGATGGGCTGTATTGCAAACTGGCTTAGACTCAGTGGGTTGAGGAGAAATGTGAAATAAATATAAAAATAGTCCCAATGAGCTCCTTTGGCTTAGTTCCCAAACAAACTAATGTAGCTCTATGCTCAACTGCTTTCCATTATGTTCGTCTTCTTATAGCTTGGTCCTCATTTAAATTTTTATAATTTATTCTAGTCTAACTCTATTAAGAAATTCTGTCCCCTTGCATTCCTCCATCCTACCATCATCCTTCAAGTTCTGTTTTGTGGGCAGCCCCCACAAATGAGCTCTCATAATATTGAATTCAAAGATCTGATTTATGTACCTGCATTTATTCTATCAACAACAGAACTCCACTTTTAGTAATTGTTCATTCATTACAGTTCTGTGGAACAATGTTACCAAATAGTAATTTCTATATATTTTCCTCCTTCCGGACAAAATTGACTTGTACAAATCTGTAAAAATGGAGGGCATTTGTTACCCAGGCTTGGCTTGTGATAGTCTTCAGGTGGTTCTTTTATAAATTATGGGAAATGGAGCTTGGTGTATACAAATGTGATCTAATCCATGTTGGATCTATGGAAAAATAAATCAGAATATTTTCTAAATGATGAGATTAGGGAGGAATGAAAGGTTCTTAACATAAGTTTTGTGGGCTGGGAGAAAATAAAATTAAAAAAAGGTGACCTCAGTTTGAGGAAGTTGGAATGCAAGGGGGTGGAGTTATATTTTAGTTTAGAGTGGCATGGTGGTGTAGAGGTTGGCTGAAAGCTATTACAGGTCAGCTGTGAGATCAGAGTTGGAATTCTGCTGCTGTCTGAAATGAGTTTACACGTTCCTCCTGTGACCATGTGAGTTTCCTTTGGGTGCTCCAGCTTCCTTCCACTTTTGAAAGATTTGCGGATTAGGGTGAGTGAGTTACGGGCATGTTATGTTGGCACTGGAAGCACAGTGACATTTGCGGGCAGCCCAGCTCAATCCTCAATAATTTGATTTGACACAACTGACACATTTTGCTGTGTTTTTATGTACATGTGATAAATAAAGGTAAACTAATCTTTAAGCTTTAGTTAGTCTTGGGTCAGATTTTTAAGTGGAACATGAAACCTCTGGGAAGTTTGACATGAAAGAGTCAGGACATATAAGAATTCGGGACATTATTGATGAACATAATTCAATAGGGTAGATAGAACCTTCTTCCTCAGTTGGGAATGTAAAACAATAGGGCACAGTCAAAATTAAGCCATTTTTAGGAGTGAAATGGCAATTTTCTGAAATCAGGAACTTGGCCTTCAAAAGATTGTAGATATTGAGTTAATTTGAAACTTGAGACTTGATAGCAATTTGGTAGGGCAAGGTATCAAGGGACATGTATTTCTGAATAATATATTCATGATATAGTACATTTCCTAATGTATTGAATTCCCTTTTATAAAATTTGTCTCACTACTTGTAAAAGGACTTGTTCGACCTTTAACTCTGTTTTTATGTGTTGGCTTTCAATTTTCTTTGGGAGATTACAATTCTGTCTAGTGACTGTTGACATTTTTTCTATATTAAATACATTATATAAAGTTTATTACAGTAGAGTATCTGGTTAATTCCCATTTTATGCTGATTTGGATTGAAACTGAGGCAAAAAAAGGTGTATCACAAGTAAAAACTGAAAATCTGAAAAGCTCTGGAGGTCAAGCAGACCTGTGGAGGGGGAAATTGATTAACATTTCAGAACATTAACCGGTTTCTGTCTCCAGAAGCTACCTGACCTGAGAATTTCTATGATTTTGTGTTTTTTAAATCTCAGGCTTCCAATCTCTGCAGTTGCATGCTTTTTGGTTGAGGTACTACAGTTGGCTGAAGTTGAGTTCTTTAAATAAATAAATAAGTTGAATTTGGCCATACTGTTGTCTTGCTAGAAAGTTTGCAAGTATAGATTTTGGGTGAGAATACAATTAAATTCTGTTGTAGCACCCTCCATAATGGAATGATTTTTCTAGCTATTGCTTATTTTGTGCCACCACCCACTACAAATTCCATCCTAGTCGAGAGGAAAAGAATAATGCTATTAATAGAAAATCTGGGTATCCATTGAACTAGGGTGCCAGTTATTTCCATGCAGGACTGTTTGTGAAGGCCCACCGTAAATTTTGCAATTTGTACAAAGCATTTATTAGCAATTTGGGGGACCGCTCTGTCGAGCACTTCTGCTCCATCTGCTAAAAGCAGAACTTTCCAGTAGCCAAACATTTTAATTCCGATTCCCATTCTGACATTTCAGTTCACGTCCTCCTTGTGTGCCACGGTGAGGTCACTCTCAGGGTGGAGGAGCAACACCTTGTATTTTGTTTGGGTAGCCTCCAACTTGATAGTATGCATATCAATTTTCTTTCTGGGAAATCTTCCCCCCCCCCCCCCCATTCCTCACTCAGGCAGGCGAGAAGTGGTAAGAGGCCAATCACCTCTCCCTGGTGATTTCTCCCCCCTCCCCCCTGCCATTTCTCCTATGGTCTTCTATCACATTTCTTCCTTTCCAGCCCTTTACCTTTCCTACGCATCTGGCTTCATCTATCACCTAGCTATCCTCCTTTCCCTCCCCAAACCATTTTATCCTGGTGTTTTACCCTTTCGTTTCCAGTCCTGATGAAGGGTCTTGGTCTGAAACATTGACTATTTCTTCATTTCTATGGATGCTGCCTGACCTGTTGAGTTCCTTCAGCATCTTGTGTGTGTTGCTTATCAGCAATTTTTTTTGTTGTCAAATGGATTTTGTGCAATTTGTCTTGTAAAAGGAAGCCATATTTGGGGAGCCTTAGAGCCTGTGTAATTGGCAAGTCTGGTAAAAGCAAATTCATAATTGGGAAAATAAATTTTATACAGTTTTTTAAAAACTATATAGTTGCTTTTTTACAGAGAAGGATGCCATTACTTAGAAATTGCTATTACTCAGAAATAAACCAAATAATACAAAGTGATGGCATGCCAAAAGGAACGAGCTTTCTACTTTTCTCCTGCAACCAATTTTAATGTTGTGACAAATAATCATTCATCGTGTTAAAGCCAGGCTGGGTTCTGAGCCTTCTGCTTCCACCTACACTTGGCAGTTATTTGGAAGTGTGGAGGTCAAGCTGAATTTTTCTCCCCTTTTGTTGATACTTGGTACACCAGCAGATGTCAAGTAACGGCATACTTGGAATGATCTTGGGATCTTTTTCATTTTGAGAGCGAGAACAACTGCTGGAAGTGTATTTGCTGAAGTGCTTTTTGTGCTGTTAGTATGTAGGCCCAATTATAAATAATCCCTCATTTATAGATGCAAGTGCAGCTGATTCATCTGTCAAAAATTCAAATCTTGTTTATACTATTGAAAGTCCAAAGCTAGGTCAGTGTAACATAGTAGACTGTGGCCACAGGACGAGACCATTTAGTGGGATGTTCACATAAGGAAGTTGACTCCATTTTTAATACTGTAACAAGATCACTTGTCTCCAGCATTTACAGGAAGCTTTCCTTAGCGAGATTTTAAAACAAGGATAGGATGGTTTGGATATGAATCATTTCTCTTTGTGCCTCAAGTTCATTTATCTGCTTTTTTTTCTTGGTCAGTGTCCTTATTTAACATAAATCGAAACTGAAATCTACAGATTTTTAGTTCATCTCACATCAGCACTTTTTCTGCAGGTGGGGGGGGGGGTTTCCAGATTTCCATAACTCTGTGGGGGGGGGGGAAGAGAGGTGCTTACTGGCATCACTCTTGAATAGCCTTTTAACTAAAGTTATGTCATTTGCTTTGAACATCTCTGGGAGGATTTTTAAAAAGTATCCAATCAATTTATTTAATTCTTATTTTATTTAGAGATACAGTGCGGAACAGGCCTGTCCGGCCCACGGAGCAGCGCTGCCCAGCAACCAGTCAATTTAACCCTAGCCTATTCACAGGTAGCTTAATCACAAGACAACTTACAATGACCAATTAACCTACTAACCTTTGTCTTTGGACTGTGGGAGGAAACTGAAGTACCTGGAGGAAACCCACACACACATGGGAAGAGTGTGGAAGCTTTCTTAGAGGACATCGGAATTGAACTCTAAACTCCAACTCCCAGAGCTGTTATAGTATTACACTAACTGCTATGCTACAGTGGAGTCCAGATTAATTAGATCTCCTTAATATTCTTAACTCAAAGGAATGTAGTAAATCATGTCTTTGAAACGAATCCTCATAAACTAACCCTTTCACCTAGAGATTTTAGCTTAAATCTGTACTGAGTCCTCAAGGCAAATACATGTTTCTCAAGATGAGATGCTACAACTATATGCAGCACTCTTGTTGCATTCTTCCCAGGGCTTCAGGCAAACATAATATAGCTGCCACCCCATTGTATTCAAGTGTCCTTGAAATAAAGACTAGCGTTCATTGATAACCTTTTCTGGTGATTCTTCTATATGGACCTCTGCTTCAGTTTCTAGTTTTTATCAATTAGAAAGTACTTTTGAAATTCCCTCTAAATTTGGAACATATTTGCCTACTTGTTTAATGTACCAATGTTTCCACATTTGTACTCTGTGACACTAATTACTTTGCCACTAAACGTTGGATATATGCAACACACACAAAATGCTGGTGGAACGCAGCAGGCCAGGCAGCATCTGTAGGAAGAAGTTCAGTCAACATTTTGGGCTGAGACCGTTTGTCAGGACTAAGTGAAAGAAAAGATAGTAAGAGATTTGGGAGGGGGAGGGGGAAGATCTGTACTGATAGGAGAAGACAGGAGGGGGAGGGATGAAGCTAAGAGCTGAAAAGGTGATTGGCAAAAGGGATACAGAGCTGGAGAAGGGAGAAGATATTGGGACGGGAGGCCTAAGGAGAAAGAAAGGGGGAGGGGAGCACCAGAGGGATATGGAGAGCAGGCAAGGAGTGATTGAGAGGGACAGAGAGAGAGAGGGAAAAGATGAATTAAAAAAAAAGGGATGGAGTAAGAAGGGGATGAGGGGTATTAACAGAAGTTAAAGAAATCAATGTTCATGCCATCAGGTTGGAGGCTACCCAGGCGGAATATAAGGTGTTCTTCCAACTTGAGTGTGGCTTCATCTTGACAGTAGAGGAGACCATGGATAGACGTATGGGAATGGGACGTGGAATTAAAATGTGTGGCCACTGGGAGATCTTGCTTTCTCTGGCGGACAGAGTGTAGGTGTTCAGCAAAACAGTCTCCCAGTCTGCGTCAGGTCTCACCAATATATAAAAGGCCGCACCGGGAGTACCGGACACAGTATATCACACCAGCCACCAATATATAGAAGGCCTCAGATTGGGAGACCTCCAACCTGATGGCATGAATATTGACTTCTCTAACTTCTGTCAATGCCCCTCCTCCCCTTCTTACCCCATCCCTTATTTTTTATTTATCATTTTCCCCCTTTTTTTTCCCCTCTGTCTCTCTCACAATCACTCCTTGCCTGCTCTCCATCTTCTTCTGGTGCTCCCCTCCCCCTTTCTTTCTCTCTAGGCCTCCTGTCCCATGATCCTCTCCCTTCTCCAGCTCTGTCTCCCCTTTTGCCAATCAACTTTATAGCTCTTAGCTTCATTCCTCTCCCTCCCCATCTTCTCCTATCATTTCAGATCTCCCTCCCCTCTCACTTTCAAATCTCTTACTATCTCTTCTTTCAATTAGTCCTGACGAAGGGTCTTGGCCTGAAACGTCAACCGTACTTCCCATAGATGCTGCCTGCATTCCACCAGCAATTTGTGTGTGTTGCTTGAATTTCCAGCATCTGCAGATTTCCTCGTGATTGGATATATGCCTTCCTCTTACTCATAATTTATAGATAAGTGTCAAAAAATTGAGGCAGATCGTGATTGAATTGGGTGTTAGGAAAGGTGTATGGAGTAGAGGCCGTACCAGCTACATCCTGCTTTTTGGAATAGGTACACATTAACCCGAATATGGTTTGTTTTGTCTCCCAGTCAATTAGCTATTTATGTCCAGAATATATTTTCAATTCTAGCTCTGTTTTGCTCATTGGCCCTTGTGCAACTTTGTCAATGGTTTCTGCAAGTCCATATAGTAACGGACAATGAATTACTTGTGTATCATGTTTGTGTTCTCTACGTAAAAGTTACTTGGAGCTGACTTGTCCTTTACAAATCCATGGTGGCTCCCTGATTAATTCTAATTTATCCAAGTACTTAGTCACTGTTTCTAATAACAGATGCTAATAAGATGTAAACATTATGATCCTGATTAGGGCAAGAATAATAAAAGTTGATCGATATAGTGCGGGATTATAATGAAGAACATCAAGGAATATTTCCACAAAGGCCATAAAATATAGGAGCAGAACTAGGCCATTCAGCTCATCAAGTCTGCTACACCATTTGATTCATGGCTGATCCATTTTTTCCCCCTCTCCCCAATGTTGATGCCTTCTCTCCATAGCCTGATCAAGAACCTATCAACCTCCGAGTTAAGTACACCCACTGACCTGGCCTCCACAACTGTGCGGCAGTGAATTTCACATTCACCATCCTCTGGCTAAGTAAATTCCTCCTCATCTCCATTCTAAATAGATTGCCCTCTATTCTGAGGCAGTGTCCTCTGATCATAGACAACCCCACTATAGGAAACATCCTCTATATGTCCACTGTATCTAGGCATTTCAACATTCTATAGGTTTTAATGAGGTCACCCCTTATTATGAATTCCAGCAAATACAGGCCCAGAGCCATCAAATGCTCCTCATACAATAATCCTTTCATTTCCGGAATCATTCCTGTGAACCTCCTCCGAATTCTCTCCAATGTCAGCATATCCTTTCTTAAATAAGGGCCCCAAACCTGCTCTCAACACCAAGTGAGGCCTCACCAGTGCCTTATAAAGCCTCAATATTACTACTTCGTTTTTATATTCTATATTTTTATTTCTGTGGTTTTGATGTTCTATTGGTTTGGGAACTATGATGATCTTGATAGATTTCACTTGATAATAAAGGCCCTGTAAAACCTGTTCATAATCTATACCAAAAGGTCAAAAGTTAATTTCTTGATTTGCTTTGTATCTATGTTGTGAACCTGAGCTGGGTAAGCAGTTAAGGTGTTAAAATTGGTGTGTGATTTACACGCTAGGGATAATTAGCTGTGGTTGATGTTCATCTCAAACTATTAAATCTATACATGCAACTGTCTGCAGAGGACAAGATTGGGCTTGTTTGTGTTGAATAGTTGAATCTCATCAATGGTCATTTTTCAAGTTCAAAAAACATTGGCTTTAAAATATATAGTTTTAATTTATAAACTATGTTGCCAATGCATAATTGGACAAATGTTTTAAGGAATTTGAGTTTAGAGCAAGATAATTGATGACATTTTACTGGGGGTGGGATAAATATAGAGAGGTGCACAACCATCTGTAGTTTTCGGAGAGTTGTGTGGCAAGACAATTTTGGATGTTTGGAGTCCTGAGACCATGAAGAGAATTGAACATGATAATAGGATGATTAGATCGTATAAGCCATCTTCATGGATTATGCATGGGTGAGAATTTGTGCTATTAAGATATGCCAGCATAAGTATAGGATGAGAGGTTGGCCAGGAGAGCATGGGAATTGTTGATTTTAAAGATGAAAAGGATGGATTAAGATTGTGGCAGAAGGGAATCTGAAGGAGAGATGAGATTGGAATCATTAGAGATGAAAATACAGTCGGCCATCCTTATCCATGAGGGATTGGTTCTGGGACTCCTCCCCCACCCCCCCCCCCCGACCCCCTGCGGATACCAAAAAAACGCGGATGCTCAAGTCCCTTATTTAACCTGTCTCAGTGCGGTGGACTTTAGGACCCGGCGGAGCTCGGGACCCGCTGCCCATGGCTGCTGCTGAATCCGCAGTGTTTCTGTTCCGTTGACGGAAAACGATCACGATTGAAAATAAAGTGGAATTAATAAAGCGATCGGAAAGAGGTGAAACACTATTGGTCATTGGAAAAGCGTTAGGCTACAGTCGGTGAATGATTGGAACAATTTTAAAGGATAAAGTGAGAATAATGGAGCATGTGAAAGGCCCTGCCCCGATGAAAGCTACAATTATTACTAAGCAATGTGGTGGTTTAATTATTGAAATACATATGTTTAAGTGTTTTTATATGCATAGAAAGGTAAAATATGTACTATATACTAAGACCAATGTTTGACTAACTGATGCTAAATAATGTACCTGTTCCGACTTACTTATAATACCTAATACAAAGAAAATGCTGTGTAAATAGTTGTTATACTGTATTGTTTAGGGAATAATGACAAGAAAAAAAGTCTGTACATGCTCGCAAACGAGTGCTGGAGAGAGAACTTCAGGATTTTCCCGATCCGCGATTGGTTGCATCCACGTATGTAGAACCCGCAGATAAGGAGGGCTGACTGTAAGAGGTCTTTGTAATAGAGGGATTACTTATGTTAGAAAGTTGCCCTGGTATTAATGAGGTAGATTTCCAACAATCACTTCCCTTCCCACTCCCAAGAAACATTGAACATGCTCCTGGAATCTGTGATTGACATTGACTGTATTCTGCCAGTGAGTAATATCAAAGAGATGAGATTAAGTTCCACTGCCTTGCTGCCCATACTCTGGAAATGAGGGGAGCTGATTTGCAGTTGGTGTCTTTAAATGGACATGTAAAACAAGTGGATGAATATTGAGATTTTTATAACATTTTAAGTTCAAAATACAAAGTTTAAGTTCTGAGTACCCAATTAGCAAAGCAGTGTAGAGGTTAGAACTATGGTGGCTTTTTATTTTAACTTTCTTGTACGAAAAACTGGTGTGTAATATAAATGACAATTTGAGTTGGCACATGGGTAATCTGGATATCCAGATTAGGTTATGGTTACCACTCTAAGTAAAATAATAATTTGAACTCTGTCATAGTACGTTTCACAAACACATTAGGCAAATAGTAGCTCCTAATAATAATCAAATACCCAAACTCAATTAGTCTTGATTGCATTGAATGCTGTTTAAATCTAACAAGTCTAATCCAGGTCGGTCTATGGCATGGATGACTTGCATTTTGTGAGCACACACAGATTAACTTTTATAATTTTATTCTTGATGAGTTGTTGAAAGTTCTGGCAAGAAAGTTTTTATGATGGAATTCAGTTTGTTAAGGCTATCCCATTGCTTATCAAAGATCTATCTACCTTAAAGCATTCAGAGACTCTCCTTCTATTACTCTTTGAAGAATCACCCTTTATTTTTATACAGTGCTTGTTGTACATGTGTGATATCTCCCACAAATAAATGTGGCTACCTCTGATAGTAATTTCACAATTAGGAATGGGGGGAGCATGAAATTGAATTGCAAAAGAAATGTAGTTGTTTCTCCACCCCAGTTACTCTGAGCAAGATTTTATTACCATTTAATGTTTGAACAGATGAATAATTTTTCATAATTGTTCAATGCCAAAGTTAAAACATTTCACATGGAGGGTAATCAGGATTAATAACTTTTTTTAAAAAGGGAAGAAAGCAAGCAGGTAAATATGAGGACTAACTTTACAATTAGTGGAAGAATGTTTATGCAATACTATAAGAGAAATGACTCTTGAACCACAGCAAATCAGTCCAACTCATCCTTTTATTTCTTTTATACTAGTATGCTGTATTTAATTCATTAAGCCTGGAGACTTGGAGAAGGTCATTATTAGCATTATTGCCTCATTAATACAATTTTGAATTGGAGCACTGAGTTCATTTAGTACCCTCAATTTATTATATGTGAAAATCATTGGGAAAGTGTACTTAAATTTTACTTGTGGCCTGGGCTTGAGCTTTCCAAGTGCACTAAAGTGGTTCAAAGGTCTGAATTGTGTGTAAATACAAGTATAATTTGGTAGTTTGGACTTGCACATTTGGGACAGCAACTTTTCCAATCTTCAATCCCGAGATGAATTGGCATGTTATGTTACTATCTGATAATTGACCCAAGCAGCTGAAATTGTATTGGGTCCTGAAATTTTATCTAATAAAAATGTCAATCTCAATTTTGAAATGTGCAATTGACTTCCACCTCCCTCCCCACCTCAACAATTAACAACTGTTTGGGGCAGAGTATACCAGATTTTCACAACTGTATCAGTGAAGAAATGCTACTTAACGTCACCAGTGAAGTGGCATAACCCCCTTGTGAGATTCCCACCAAAGGTTATTGTTTCTCTCTCACACACCTTTTAATCATTGTAAACACCAGTTAGATCATTCTGTAGACCTGAGGGAATATAGGCCATATATGTATAATCTGTACTTGTAACTTTAGTCTTTGGTCCAGGCATTGTTTGGGTGAATCTGAATTGTAACCTCTCTGATCAGTTTTTCCTGAAGTATAGTCCCAGAAAACAGCAATTCATTTGCTGTCTTTCAAATGTTTTATAACTTTAGTATAACTTAAAAACACTGAGGTTCTAATCCCTTAAATATAAAATTTAGCCCCATCTATCCAGTTTTTAATATCTGTGCATTAGCTTCTTAACCTCATCCTACCTATTATAAATAATACTTAACATTCAATTTTCAGTACCTTTAAATATTACTTTGGGTATTTCTTTTTCTGTGGATCTATCCAAGTTCCATTTTGTGCAAATTTCACCAAAGCCAGCACCCTGCAAACCTCATTCCTCCAATAATGCAGTATTAAATAAGTTTCATGTGCTGTTCTTTCAAATGAACTGATGAGTTGATTTTACTGATTTAAGATTCAGAAACAGATTGCCATATTTTCTTGCATATGTCATTGTATTTCAAAATAATTAATTTCTGTGGAATTCTGGGATGTTTGCATAATGCACATCTTTTAATACTATTAGTAATTGCAGGATCACAAATATTACAGTACAGAGGAAGTCTACTTTGCTTATTGAGTTAGTCCTAGCTGTTGTAAGAGCAATTCAGCTAGTTCCACTCTCCCATTGGTCTGATTAATTCTTTTAAATTTTTACCCTGTTCTCTTTTGAACCCACATCATCTCGGTTTACTCCTGACACCCACGCTATCCCAGCCAGTTCTCAGCCAGTTTGATTCACTTAGTAATTCGGAAACGTCTGATAGCACAGTCGGCCCTCCTTATCCGCAGATTCCATATGTGCGGATTCAACCAACTGCAGATTGAGAAAACCTGGAAGTTTTCTCTCTAGCACTTGTTGCTTGAGCATATACAGACTTTTTTTCTTGCCATTATTCCCTAAACATTACAGTATAACAACTATTTACATAGCATTTACATTGTATTAGGTATTATAAATAATTTAGAAATGACTTTAAAGTACAGGCAGTCCCCAGGTTATGAATGAGTCCCATTCCTGAGTCCGTCTTTAAGTCAGATGTGAAGTTGGAACAGGTACATCTGGTATTATTTAGCGTCAGTCAAAACGTTTTTCTTAGTATATAGTACATTTTACCTTTCTATGCATATAAAATACTTAAAACATACATATTTCAATAATTTAACCACTGCGTTGCTTCGTAATAATTGTAGCTTTCATCGGGGCAGAGCCTTTCACATCCTCCATTAAAATTGTTCCGATCGTTGACCGACTGTAGCCTAACACTTTTCCAATGACCAATGGCATTTCACCTCTTTCCGATCGCTTTATTACTTCCACATTATTTTCAATCGCGATTGTGATTATTTTCATGAACAGAAACACTGCAGATTCACAGCTGCGCCGCCAGGTCCTAATGTCCACCGCACGGAGATGTTAAATAAAGTCTGGGGTTCTGCTGGGTCCTAAAGACCACTGCTCTGATAAATGTTAAATAAGGGACTTGAGCATCCGCGAATTTTGGTATCCGTGGGGGGTCCTGGAACCGATCTCCCACGGATAAGGAGGGCCGACTGTACTACATACACCAGTGGCAATAGGACCAGACAACATACAAGCCATGGTATTGAAAACTTGTGTTCCAAAATTGGCTAATAAAAAACACAAAATGCTGGCAGAACTCAGCAGGCCAGACAGCATCCATGGGAGGAGGTAGTGACGACGTTTCAGGCCGAAACCCTTCATCCTGCTGAGTTCTGCCAGCATTTTGTGTTTTTTTTTATTTCCAGCATCTGCAGATTCACTCACGTTTCCAAAATTGGCTGCATGTCCAGCTAAGCTGTTATGATGCTTTACATTTGGAATCTTCCTGATATGAAAAAAATTCTTGTGAATTATGTCCCATTTGCAAGAAGCAGAGCAATCCAGTCTGACTAATTGTCACCCAATCAGTCCACTAAGTCAGAAGCAAAGTGATGTCATCAGCCTTCCTGTCAAATATCACTTACCAATAATCTACTCGTTGATGCCTGGTTTGGGTCTAGCCATGGCTACTTGGCTGTGAATCACATTAAAGCAGTGGTGAAAAATGGACCAAAAGGCTTAAGTTCATAGGTGAGGTGAGAGCAACTGCCCTTAATAATGAAAGCAATATTTAACCAAATGTGGCTGCAAGAAGGCCTGGTAATATTGAAGTCAATGAGCATAAAAGGGAATATATTCAATTTGTCACCCTAACCTCAGTATCGATGTGGGAGTTCTTCAGGACAGTCTTAGCTGAGCCACTTTTGGTTATTGCTTTACACCATGAAGTCAGAAGTGGTATTTTTTTCTAATGATTGCATAATGCTCAATCCCATTTGAGAACTTTGAGGCTTGGCTGGTAAGTAGCAAGTAAGTTTGCAACATCAAAATGGCAGACAATGGTAATTTCCTAGAAGAGGAAGTTGAACCCCTTATCCGTAATGTTTAATGACATTACCATTGCCATGTCCCCCACCATCAAATTCCTATGGATTATATTGCAGAAACTGAACTATGTTGGTCACATGAATATCCTGTTGGTCAGAGAATCCTACAGCAAGTGACTTGCCTTCTACTCCCTAATGTCTTTCCATTATTTACAAAGTGCAATCAGGAATGTGATGGAATACTTCCCTGGATACAAAATCAAGGCCAAATAAGCCTACTTTATTGCTTAATGAAAATAGCAAAACCGCAGGTCTGTGAAATTTGCAATAAAAAAAGCAGGAAATGCTGGAAACACTCAGCAGGTTAAGTAGTATGTGGAAAACAAAACCCTATCTGCCACCCTAAATGTTCACTCCCTCTCTATTGCAGTGAAATTGTGGGTGCACTGTGTACCTGCATGTACTTGCCCTGCATCTACTTTGCACAAAAGATTCAAAGTATATTTATTATCAAAGTATGGATGCAGTATACAACCCTAAAATTTGTATTCCCCACAGACAGTCATGAAACAAAGAACAACCATGGAACCAACTCATTCAAAAAAAATCAGCCCCTCCCATGCACAAAACAGGTTGCACAAATAGCACCAAAAATTGTGAGCAAAAACACAGAATATAAAACAAAATCAAAAGGCATATTTCAGTCCAGTTTGTTAGTGTTCATTATCTGCAGGCTGCCACAATTCAAAAATCACACAAAAGTAGTAACAAAAAAGAGCAACTAGAACACATCATAAACTTGAATTTGAGTCCAAATCTACAATCCCTGTTAATTAAATCTTGCTGTGGCACTATCTGTGGACAGCAATGAGGGAGAGGGAGATCATCAAATGGACCTCTGCCACCTGGGATCACCACTACTTACAGGTTTTTCTTCAAGTTGCCCATCATTCTGACCTGTGGGAATTATTAGCATCTTTTTGGTAGAGTGTACTGTAATCCATGAAGCTTTCCCCTCAACAATATTGTGTAAAATCTTCAGAAGAATTATAAGGTCACATTTTATAAAGATCACCTGACAGCAGCAGCAAGGCAATCTGCACTAAGTGGCCACTTTATTAGGTACACCTGTACATCTTGTTAAAGCAAATATTTAATCAACCAATCGTGTGTTAGCAGTTCAATGCTGAAATAGTCCTGCCGAAAAGTTTCTGCCCAAAACGTAGACTGTACTCTTTTCCTGGATGCTGCCTGGCTCGCTGAGTTCCTCCAGCATTTTGTGTGTGTTGTAAAAGGTTCACTTGTTCAGACCAAACATCAGAATGTGGAAGAAATATGATCTAAGTGACTTTGATTGTGGAATGATTGTTGGTGCAAGACCAGAGTGGTTTGAGTATCTGAAGAAAAAGCTGATCTAAGATTTTCACGCACAGCAGTCTCTAGAGTTTACAGAGAATTGTGCAAAAAAAAAATGATAGCATCCAGTAAGTGGCAGTTCTGTGGGGGGGGGGAAACGCCTTGTTAATGAGTGAGACTAGAGGAGGATGGCCAGACTGGTTCAAGCTGACAAGAAGGCAACAGTAACTCAAGTAAGCCAGTGTTATATCAGTGGTGTGTAGAAGAGCATCTCTGAATGTATTACTATGTCGAACCTTGAAGTGGATGGGCTACAGCAACAGAAGACCACAATGGGTTCCACTCCTGTACCTGATAAAGGTGCAGCTGAGTATTATTCAGAAAGTAGTAATAGGACATTTACAAAATAACAATGGGTTTGGGCAGAGCAAGCAGCTTTATGAAAGGGAAATCATTTATAATAAATCTGCTGGAGGTTTTTGAGGTTTTAACTCGCAGAAAAGGGCAAACTAGTTGACATGCATTTGGACTTTCAGAAAGAGTTCCATAAGGGACTACATAAGATTACTAAACAAAATCAGAGCATGCAATATTGAGAATAATATGTTATTGTGGATTGATTAACAGATAGAAAACCTGAGTAGGAATAAATGGGTCAATTTTAGGTTGGGAGGCTATGAGTAATTAAGTGCTGCAGTGATCTGCTCGGGCCTCTTCTGTTCACAGTTTGCACTAACGACAGTACACAGCTAAGTGGCATTGCGGATTGTAATGAGGATGCAAAGAGGTTCCAGGAGAATACTGGTTAACTGAATCGCATGACTATGGCAGATAGAATATAAGATGGAACATGTTTGGTAGCAAAAGCAGATGGTGGAGTATGTTTTTTAATGGGGAGTGATTAAATATCTTTTAATATTCAGGGGGACCTGAATCACTGGAAGCTAGAGGTACAGCAGTGGATTTAAAAGCCAATTTACACTGGCCTTTATTGCAAGAGTATTTGAGTATAAGAGTTGAGATGTCTTGCCCATTTGTGTGTGGCCCTGGTTACATTGCATCTGGAAAATTGTATACAGGTCTGGTTTCATTCAATGAAGGCTTGTCAGATTGATTTCTCAGCTTAATTAAGTAGACAGGCCTATAGTCCTGTGTTCAGAAGAATAAGGTGTGCAACTTAGAAATTTCTTGTGGGTCTTAACAGGGTAGATACAGAGTTGATGTTTCCCCGGCTGGGAAGTTTAGATATTAAGGGAATCAAATATGGAGTTCATACAGGAACATGAAACTGAGGTAGGTCAACTATTATCACATTGAATGGTAGAAGAGGAGTGATGGGCTGATTGGCTTTCTCCTACTTGTATTTCATAATACCTAAAGGAAGTCTTACAACAGTGATTAGCATTAGTTCAAAGAATACTGTTAATAGGGAATAGAGGAGCTGATGGCAGGTTTCAAGATGGAATTGAGGGTGAGAAAGTTGAGAATTGATAGGTTAAGATGAGCAATTGTATCATCTCAGAGACTAAGGCATATGAACTTATTTTATTCTTCCAGTCGTGAGGGTCAATGGATTCAAGGAATGGATTTTTGAACATGATCAAACAAAATTTGTTTAAGCACAGTGGCATGCAACACTGTGCTTACTGGCCATAATGATTCTAAAGTAGTAAAACTTGGCAACAGAGAAAGGGAAGTATTGGTTTTTGAGATGCTAAGGCCAGTTTAAATGATTGAAGACCAGACTAATAGTGTTCCAAGTGTCCTTTAGCCTTTGGTCCCAGTATTTGAAAACAAAAAAATCTACAGATGCTAAAAATCTGAAACAAAAATGGAGAATACTGGAAGTGCTGAGCAAGTTAAAAGCCATCAATGGGGAAAGAAACAGAGCATTGACTCTGAGAGCTTCCAGCATTTTCTGTATCATCTCAATGTTTGTGCTACTAAACTGAAGAAATGGTAAGAATTGGAAGTTGAGAAATCTGATAGGAGTAAAGATTTCAAAAGTGCACACAACAAGGTTTATATAATAATTGGCAGAGGGCTGAGAAATACATGCTCTGAAACAACTCATTGTCGTTTGTGTCGCCTTTTCAGAGTATAAGAGGACCAAAGGAATAAGTGCCAAATCCATTATGTACAGATCCATCACTGATGTGATGGGGAGCTGATGAAATGTGAAGCTGGTTAGAGAAGCCTAATTGGATGTGGTAAATAATTACCCTTGGTTTCAGCCAGGTTGAATTTAATATATTAATGTGTAAATGAGGTGAGCCTATTTAACGTCTAAAAGTGCATAATGTGGCATATGAACCTCGAGCAGTGGTAGGAAAAGGAGTTATTAATGTGGAGATGATGGAGAAGTGGGAGTAGAGAAAGTTGTGATGAAATAAAGTGGGAGAGAATTGGGAAGTAATCTGGTTTTTGCAACTGCCAGTGAAAAATAGTACACAACAACAAAAGTCAACTGGGTCTGGAGATAATCTTTGTATGCAGATTACCTGATTGCCTCACTATAGAAAGCATTATAGAAGATTTACTAAGATGCTGCCTGGATTAGAGAACATGTTATATGAGGAAAGGTTGAGTCAGCTCAGGCTTTTCTACTTGGAGTGAAGGAGGATGAGAGGTGATTTGATAGAGGTGTATAAGATTATGAAAGACAGGTAGAGTGGAGAGGCAGTGCCTTTTTCCTGAGGCAGTAATGCCCAATACCAGAGGACATCTCTTTTAAGGTTGTAGAGGAAAGTTTAGGGGGGATGTCAGATGTAGGTTTTTTTTTAAAACAGTGGAGGGTGACTGGAACACCCTACTGGGATTGGCGGCAGAGGCAGATACAATAGAGAAATTTTAAGAGACACTTAGCACATGGATGGAAAAAAAAGTGAGGGTTATAGGCTGTGTAGAACGGAAGGGTTAGATGGATTGTGGAGAAGGTTTATATAGGTTGGCACAACATCGTGGGCGTACTGTGTTGTACTGATCCGTGTTTTATGTTCAGTTGGACATGAATTATGAGTTAACAAATGAAGTTTTAAAGAATAACCAAGAGTATTTACTGAGGGTCAACTGAGAGGAAATGCATTGTGGGAGGAAGGGCAAGGCTGTAGATAAACTTGAAGATAAGGATGTAATTTGGGTGTTTTGGGGGAAATGAGCTATTACAGGTTGATATTGGTGGTTGACTAACATTTAATGAAAGACAAAATGTCTGGAGGGAGGAATCTGGAAGATGGATGCTTATAGATTGGATTAATCAATTGTGAAAGTGGCCAGTTTGTTTTGGTCATAGAAATTCCTATTCACCCCAGAAAAGTGATCAGAGTAGAGCCTTATAAACAGTTAAATATCAGACTTGCATCAGTATGCAGTATTCAGTATGCTTTATAAAGAATACTGAACAATGGGTCATGGAGTTGCATTCTGAGGACAGATAACTTGCAGACAATTTATTATTTTGGAACTACTTTCTGTTACTTGGTTGAGCCTGTTCATTAACCTCTAAAATGGCAGGTTTCAAGTCTCCTGAGCTCTGCCTTGCTAGAAAACCTTCAAATATTTTGTCAGCCATTGTTAGGTAAGATAACTGTAAAGGTTGTTTTTCAATTTTCTAAACTGCTTTCTAGGATTACAGAAGAGATATTCAAAGTTTTGCATATTTAAAATAAAGTTTTGAGTGATTTTTCCCTTGGTTCTTTCATTCCCTTCTCAGCTTTGCTTGGTGCATTCTCGAGATAAGTTGTAAAACCTGAAATGTGAAGTTTACATGGTGTGTTTGTAATCCACATTCAAAAAAATATACAGTGGATTCTGTTTAATTGGGACTAGTACATTTTGGCCCAATTAAGTGGCTGTACCAATTAGCCAAAGTTTAATGGAAATAGTTAAAAAAGTATAAAAAAAGACAAACTATCATTTAATGGAGTAACAATTTATGTATTTGAATAAAATACAGAACAAGTTAAAACACTACCAATACCTCTGCAGGACTATAAAACTGCATATTAGTTCCTAATTATCGACGGAGGAATTCATCTGTCATGTTCTTGTGTAAATGGATTGCCTTCACACGATGTTTTAGATGATTGCATCCTTCAAATTTACATTTTCATTGTAACATTCAAGATTATTATTGATACCTTAATTCTTTGTAATTCCTAACTTGTTGAAGTAGTGAAATTGTTTCATTTTCACTCCCAGGCTTCTCTGGCATCTTTAAACCTGAATGCTTGAAACCACAGTGAGCAAAACAGTTCCGAAATGTCTTGCTGCTTATTTGTCCCTATTTAAAACTGATCACTTTAAGCACAGTGAGTGTGTAATGGCCACACAAGTTCATACAAAATGATGTTAATTAGAAACTCTTCGGCAACAGTCTCCTGTCCCAATAAAGCAGCGTAGTGTCCTAAATAGACAAATGGAAGATGTAGCTTTGCAGTGAGTAACCTGGATTTAGTGCTCATGAATGGGATCAATGTTGGGAGAATTATGGTCTTGCCATTAAGTTTTTGTTGGCATTGAAAAATCTACAATATGGTAATGTATTTGGACTAAAAAAGCAAACTTTGCAATCAAGTCTTCTAAATGTTTTAGCACCTACAGATAGTTACAGCTGGCTGTGGATTCAATACTGATACTGCAAATACCAAAGGATGTTAATAGTTTCAGGGATAATACATGCACTTGGGCATTGTAGGTTAGAAAATACAGTCACTCTTGTATGTTTCTAATATATTTGCTTTATTTGCTTGATTTTTTAATGTCTTTCTATTTTCTTTTGTTGTGAAGAAAAGAGTCACAAACAGCTATATACTATATTTGAAAAAGGGATTGTGGGTTTAAAAAGTTACCCTGGGGCCTTTTGTCCCCTCCAAATTCCTACATTGTCACGAAATTGTTTTTTCTTTCTTGTTTGCTATTCTTTCACTTTCTACTACTATTTCTAATAACCCACTTCTTTGCTCTGCTGCTTCAAGCCTTTTAAATTGCTCATTTGAACCCTGGACCATGCTCAGGGGGCCCTAAAATATTTTGCTACCAATCAAGTAATTAGTGTTTACCAAAGTTCTACATACAGCAGTGAGATAAATGAGGGATATACTGTATGTTAGGTAGGGAACCATGTGGTTAAATTAGGCATACAGTATCTGCTTAGATTTTATAATACAAATTTAAATCACGCAAACACTGTCATTGAGACCTTGAGCTTTAAATTCTTACTTTTGAAATTAGAAACATTAGTTACAGAGGGGAAACTGGCAAAATATTCTCAAAATAGTTCAGTTTGCAATCAGTTACTATTTTACACACTCACCCAAAAATAAATGTGGACATGGGCATTTATAACAACATCAGTTGACACAAAGCATGCTACCATGACTAGACGAAAACATGTCACGGAGATGAGAAGTGTGCCATATTACTGATGTTACAAACTTGTTTGTAAATGTTAAATTTTTTGGCATTGAGTGACTGACAATGATTGTTGAAACAAGTTTGTAGTATATTGATGTTTTGTTGCTGACGGTAAGTTTAATTGCATATACAGTGGATTCCAGTTAATTGGGACACATTGGGAGCAGCACATCTCGGCCTAATTAAGCTGCTGCCTGTTTAATTAAGCAATTAGCTGCAGTTTCATGGAAATAGTTAAAAAAAAATATTAAGAAGACAAACTACTGTTTAACTGAGTAACAAATTATTTAAATGAATAACAGAATAAATTAGAACATTCAATACTAATGCAGTACGATAAAACTGTATTAGTGCCTAATAGCTATAGATGAAGGAATTTATTCGGTGTATGCTGCCACGCTCTTCTGACTGTAAATCAACAAATTCAGCGTAGACACCTAGTGCAGTTAATGGACTTCGTACAATGCTCTTGACAGTTGATCCTCCAAATCTTCATTTCATTGTAACAAGCAACATGATTGTCAATACTTTCAAATTCTTAGTAGTTCCTAACTTGTTGAAGTTGTGAAATTGTTTCATTTTCACTCCTGGCTGTTTCTGGCATCTCCAAGCCTGGATGCTTGAAATCGCAGTGAGCAAAGCGCTTCTAAATGGTCTTCCTGCCTATTTCTCACCAACAGCGTAAACAAACACTGCTTTTTGAAGACAAACATATGCGACTGACGCTATTTAAAAATTGTTTGCTCTGAGCACAATGTAGTGTCTAATAGCCATGCAACTAATGCTAGTTTAAAAACAGTTTGGCAACAGTCTCCTGCCCCAATTAGTGTAGTGTCCCAAATAAACAAAGGGAATCCCACTTACTGTCTCGATTAGTTTCTGTTTTTTTATGTATGAATAAGCAGCTGTCCTGATTAACCAATGGCCCAAATAACCAAAATCCACTGTAATTGTATTTACTTCTTATTTTTTTCTAGTTTTTTGAAAATGAATTATGGGACAGTCAAATACTTCTCAAATGTAATGTCCCAAATCTGCATGAAATGGGGCATACTTTTAAATACAATAATCTGTGGTATTACCTATGTCTAAGTTTGCAGCTTAGAGCACCTTCAATCTTCTAGTGCAATAATTGCCTACCCATTTTAAGATTGCTGCTTGGGATATGCTGAAAACAGTGGGGCCATAGGGCCATAACCATAAGCCCAGTGAAGGTGAATGATCACATTTCATTTTTACACTTGGCTTAGCTTATAACTTTCAAGAACCTCCCATCCATTATTTGGTTGCCTCTTAAATTTGACTCTTCAATTGAACTTGCACCGTCTCGCTTCATTTGCTTGTAAGCATCCTCTCTAATTTTAGAAAAACACTTCAGTTTAGCAGCCTGTATCTCATCCTCATGTTATGTTCCTCCCCCACTGCCCAGGGTGAAACTTTCAAATATTGGAGGAAATGGTTTTAGGCTCTTAAGTGAGAGGGGTTAAGCTTAAAGGAGATTCAAGTTGTTTTACACAGTGGTATGGTCTGGAATATGCTGCCAGTGGTGGTTCAAGAGCAGATATGATGGTAATGTTTGAGGTACCTGAACACAAGAGATATGCCACAGCCAGCACAGAAATTGTGGACTGAAAGGCTTGCCCCTGTGCTGTACTTTTCCATGTTCTGTGCTTCCCCTCTTCCCCTCACTCTGAAGTCCCCTATTTTCTTGCATTTATTGCAATAGTAGGATAGTTTTGGGCTACAAATTGTTCACCAATATATTGTGTTAGGCTTAAGAATATTTTATTTTAAGTATTAGCTTATAGTTGCTTCCCCTTTTGCCCTAGTGTGCTGATTATGGCATCACTGGCATTGGTTGTTTTCATAGCCTCACTCAGACAGTTGGGATTTGAATATTGAGCTGATGATCCAACCCTTGTGCCATGTACACATACTACATATAATTATCTGTTGTGGGCTTCTCATTGATGTTTGTGCTGCCCTAAATTTGGCTCGAAACTAACTTCTTCCTGCTCAAGGGACAATATTAAATAAAGTCTCAGTGATGTCAGTACACGGTTCCAATGGCATAATATTTAGTAGTTCCAGTTAGCTTATTATTGGTGGCTTAGGTTAAGTTTTATTCATTTCCAAGTTATGTGTTTTAAGCATTCTCTGGCATCTATTTTATTTAGCAATACAGCGTGGAGTAGGCCCGTCCAGCCCTTTGAGCCACACCACCCCAGACACCCCGATTAACCCTAACCTCATCACAGGACAGTTTACAATGACCAGTTAATCTACCCGGTACATCTTTGGACTGTGGGAAGAAACTGGAGCACCCAGAGAAAACCCAGACATTCCACAGGGAGGACATGCAGAGACTCCTCACAGAACAGCACCAGAATTGACCTCTGAACTAAAGAATGCTTTGAACTGTAATAATGTTAGCTGTTACGATTCCATGGTGTCACAGCATTTTAATCATGATATTTTATGAACTTTACCAAGGTTATGGGTACATTCAAATCAAAGCTGCTTTAGTTTTCAGATTAGTAGTGTTGTGTTGAAATGCAGTCAGTGCCTCTGAGATAAAACTTTATTTAATTGCACCCTTCCAATTTGTGTTCTAGCCACTTGGTTGTAATATTGAAATTCCACCATGATTATCATGTTAGTTTTCTAAAAAAATCTGTTAATTTTTAGCTTGTGGGCTGATAACAGTTCCCGGTTCTTTGTTCTCATTTCTTACCCTTGTTGTTGGCTGTTTTCATCATTCTTTTCATGGCTGTTAACTTGTAAGTGTATGTTTTGTTAATGAAGTTTTCATTCAGTTGTAAACTTGGAACTTTAGCTGTGGCTTATATGGATGATTGTTTTGAAATCTATCTGATGTTAAATTTACTCCTTGATTTTAGTGTATAAGCCTTGGTTTAAATAAAATAACTTTTGCAGCTGTTGCTTCAATTTCTGAGCAGGCATATTTTTATGGCCAGACAAGATCTAGGCTTGGGAAGATCTGATCCAGTGAACATTTAAAAAGTATTCACCCCCCCCCCCCCACCAAAGTTTTAATCTTTTATTGTTTTACAAAATTGAATCACAGTGGATTTAATTTGGCTTGCTTGACACTGATCAACAGAAAAAGACTCTTTTGTGTCAAAGTGGAAAAAGATCTGTACATAGTGATCTAAGTTAATTACAAATATAAAACACAATGATAGATTGCATAAGTATTCACCCCCTTCAAGTCTGTATTTAATAGATGCACCTTTCACAGCCTGAAGTCTGTGTGGATTGGTCTCTATCAGCTTTGCACATCTGGACACTGCAATTTTCCCTCATTCTTCTTACAAAACTCCTCAAGCTCTGTCAGATTGCATGGGGATCGTGAGTGAACAGTCCTTTTCAAGTCCAGCCACAAATTCTCAAATGGATTGAGGTCCGGACCCTGACTTGACCCCTCCAGGATATTAACTTTATTGCTTTTAAGCCAATCCTGTGCAGCTTTGGCTTTATGCTTGGTGTCATTGTCTTGCTGGAAAACAAATCTTCTCCCAAGTCGCAGTTCTCTTGCAGACTGCATCAGGTTTTCCTCCAGGATTTCCCTGTATTTTGCTACATTCATTTTATCCTCTACCTTCCAGTGAAGCATCCCCACAGCATTATGCAACCGCCACCATACTTCACAGTAGGGATGGTGTGTTTTTGATGATGTGCAGTACTTGGCTCACTCCAAATATAGAGATTAGTCTGATGGCTGAAAAGCTCAATTTTGCTTTCATCAGACCATAGAACTTTCTTCCAGCTGACTTCAGAGTCTCCCACATTCCTCTGGCAAACTCAAGCTGAGATTTCATGCAAGTTTTTTTCAACAGTGGCTTTCTCTTTGCCACTTTCCCATAAAGCTGTGACCAGTGAAGCACCCGGGCAACAGTTGTTGTATGCTCAGTCTCTCCCATCTCAGCCACTGAAGCTTGTAACTCCTCCAGAGTTGCCATAGATGATGGCCTCCCTCACTAGTCCCCTCCTTGCACGGCCACTCAGTTTTGGAGGACAGCCTGCTCGTAGCAGATTTACAGCTGTGCCATATTCTTTCCATTTCTTGATGATTGACTTAACTATACTCCAAGGGATATTCAGTGACTTGGAAATTTTCTTATATTCATCTCCTGACTTGTGCTTTTCAATAAGCTTTTTGTGGAGTTGCTTTGTGTTTTTTTTTTGTCTCCATGGTGTCGTTTCTGTCAGCAGACTGACTGGCCAGCAGTTGGACCTTCCAGATACAGGTGTATTTTACTATATTCAATTGATAAACCTTGACTGCACACAGGTCTCCAAATTTTTGTAATTAATTTGGATCACTTTGTAGAGATCTGTTTTCACTTGCACACGGAAGAGACTTTTTCTGTTGATCAGTGTCTAAAAAGCCAAATTAAATCCACTGTGATTTAATGTTGTGAAACAATAAAACATGAAAACTTACAAGGGGGTATGAATACTTTTTATAAGCGCTGTATCTTTTTACTGGCAGTTGGAGGAATTTCCCTACAAAACCCACAATGTTGAAGAAAAGGAAGCAGCTTAGAACAGTATTTAATACCACATTAAGTCATGGTTTGAAGTGCAGCATTTTGAAAACTAACTTATGTTCATGATATTTTACAGTCCAAGTTTGATAGAATGCAAAATTAAGTAGTAGTTTAGAGAATTTTTTCATTTTCCTTTCTGTATATACCCCTCGTCCCCCCATTGTCCAATCTGACTAGCAAGGCGCTGTACTTGGGGCTTTTGCCCTCTATTGTTCTTGTAGCCCTAAATGGAAAATCATCTCAGATTAATTTTATTTTTAAACATCTGGATTTGTATAATAAAATTAAGATGTCAACAAACTGTTATTACTTATATACATTAACTTAGAAAATATGCCAAATTGTTTGAGTTTAGCTGAACACAATTCAAAACTGAACCAGAAAGAAATACTTGGACAGATGACCAAAAGCTAGGTCAGAAAACCCTATTTTAAGGGAGATTTTCAAAGGATGAGAGAGAAGAGAGAGGATCAGAAGAGGGGATTTGAGTCTGCAGTCCAGAAGGGTGAAGACTTAGTCAACATTGATGGGGCAAAAGAGGTGTGGGAAACACAAGAAGTCAGAGTTGAATATACACAGGAGATCTGAACTCTGAAGGTGTCAGACTAGAAGAGGTTATAGAAGTGGAAAGCCTCATGGAGGAACTTGAACATAAGGATGAGGTTTTTGTAGTTATGTTACTGGTCTGGGCGTTAATGTATGTTGATAAGCTTGGTGATGCCAGATGAATATACTTGGTCTGAACATCACATTCAGCAGAGGTTTGGATGAGCTACTGTTTATGCGAAGTAGAACATGGGAGATAAACTAGAAGAACAGTGAAAAAGTGGAGTCGAGAGGTAACAAAATTAGGCAAAACCGTAGGCATGGAAGAACAATTGGGTTAAATTGGAAACTGTTTATTAAAACCTGGATGCAGGGGTTGCAACATGGCATATGCATTGACTGAGCTGTGTTGGAATTTGTAGCAATTTCACATCAACACAAGTTATTTATGCTGTTGAGATGGCCTTGAGCAAACGTTTAATTTTAACAGAAGTTGCGCGCGTGTGTGTGTGTGTGTTGGGGGAGGAGATCGTTGAGGATACTGCTTGCAATGTGACCACTATTTACGCCGCGATTTTCGTGGCAGATAGAAAATATCTTTTAATTAAAAGTAAAGTGTTAGTTCGATATTAAATTAGGAGTTGGTTAATATCGTAAGTATGATTTAGGTTTCATTGCCACTAAATCTTATGTTTTTATTTGATTTTAGAATTAGATACTTTGTGTTTGAAAATGCGATTTACGGTTGAATTTCAAATTTGAGACACCGTTTCTAACCCGTCCTTTTGTTCGGCTGGAACGCGATGCTTTGTGTTGCCTGGATTTTAGTTCACTAACATGTGTTCCGCCGTTAATTTCAGTTTTTAGTAATGCAGTTTTGGTGTTGTGTGTCATCTGCTGCTTTAAATATTATTGAAACAGCTCGAAGAATAGAGTTTAGTCAGATATGTTTAAATAATTTTTGAGATTCGTTTTGGAAACTGAGAACCTTCTCAGTTTTACTTCGAAACGGATGGGATAGGGTTTTCTGTCGGAACTAAACATTTTATTGCATTGACCCGCTGCTGTTCCTGCCTGCAGATTTTCCTACTCAGTTGCATATTTAACATACCTATCAGATACGTCCCTATTTCCTTGGTAATATTTTAAAATAATTATCTGTTTTTTTTCCCCAAAAATTTACCCAAGCTGGAACGAGCGTTTGGAAGCTACTGTTTCTAACCGGAACGGAAGTGATGACGTTTCCGTCGCTCCTCTGGATGTTTTTGGTTCTGTTCACTTTTCATTTTCTCGGTTTTTTTTGTCTTTGTAGGTTTAAGTCAAGTCGGATTTTTCTTTTAATTTTGCCTTTGCTCTCGAGTTTTGTTGAATGTTTTTGATTACTTAGTGACAGGAAATAGTGAAGCCGAACCCGGAGAAAGTGAGGAGTGGCCGCGGCCCAAGCTGGAGCCTCCTGCCCGAGGCCAATGTCGATCATAAAGCTTTCTATACAAGGAATAGGATCAGCCATGCAGTGGGGAATTTCCATCAGTATTTATGGAGTGTAGGGGTATAAGGATAGGGCAAGCAATAAGGTAAATTGTTTTTCGTCGGTACCGATTACTGATTTGGCGGTTTCAAATTTGTTGAATTAAAGTACTGCAGATTACTTTTAAAATTTCAGGAATCTAATGATGGATGGTCAAGTTTATAAAAGTAATATTCATATATTGTTATTTACATAATTATGAATTTTGTCAGAAGGGAAATGCATTAGAAATGGGTTGAAAAATTGAGTTTAATTCCTATTGGCCTTCATAAAGCCATATAAGGTCAGGTCAATTACTCAGTGTGACCTTTTGTTTTTGCTGTTTGAATTATGAACAGTCCTGAAATGTTTGCACTTGTATATTTGAAGGTGGTTTCACCTGAAATAAAAAATCCATCAAAGTGCAGGAGTTTATTCTGTGGGTGACCTATAGAGCAGGCATTTTTATTTTGTGGCAGGGAAAGCCGTGTTGGAACAGTCTAAGTGTTGTTTTTACATCCCCATTGTGTTAATTTAATTTTAGAGCTGGAGTTTGACATAATACAGGTGATAATTATAAACTTGTGTTAAGGTTCTTGAAATGTTACTTTAAGAGTTTTTTCCCCCAAAACAATATGGAGTAAAATAGTTTTTTTCTGCAGAAAATATATGCACATTTAACAGCAATTTTTAGTTTAATCTGTTTACATTCCAGCAATAAACAACTAATCTCTTGTTTTTTATTGTTGCCTCTTTCAGAAAATTGTTATCCTATCCTTGTGTTAGGATTTCATTTCCAAAATATAATGTGATTAGATGTTCTCTGGTGTGCTTTCACTTTCTATTTAATAGACTATGTATATTTCTGAAGCTGAATACATTTTAATACATTTATATGCAAATATACAAGAGTTAGGAGTTTTGTTTTGTAATTAGGTATATTGTAGTTATTCAGTATGTGGATTTTGCTTTGATGCCCTTGATTTGCGAGTAGCTTTGATAATCATTTTGGCTGTACTTTAGCTGTATATAGTATTGCTGGTGTATTTGGGATGTTATGTTGAAATTGTGCAAGATGTCAGTGAGGTTTAATTTAGAGTATTTTGCCCAGTTTTGGTCGCTTAGGGTAAATGCAAGCCAGTTTTTTCCACTGAGGTTGGGTGAGACTAGAACTAGAGGTCATGGTTTAATGGTGAAAGGTGATTTGTTTAAGGGGAACATGAGGGGAAACTTCACTCAGAGGATGGTGAGAGTGTGGAACGAGCTGCCAGAGCAAGTGGTGGATATGGAGTTGATGTGAACATTTAAGAGAAATTTATATACGTACATGGATTGGAGGGCTATTGAGAGCTACGGTCTAGGTACAGGTCAATGGGACTAGGGAGGTTAATGCTTTGACACAGACTAGATGGGCCAAAGGACCTGTTTCTGTTCTGTAGTGTTCTATGACTGTATTGTATTTCTCAGTACTTTTTCTTTGAATGTTAGATTTAAGTTGCATCAGTTTGCATTTCTTGTAGACCAATGTAAACATAATAGTCATATCAAAGACAGAACTGAAATAGACATCCATATTGCCTAGGCACTGTGCATTTTTTGCTTTCTTCAGAAGCTGGAGCATGCATAGTGATGAAGGTTTACATTTGCAGCAATACACTGTAATTTCATGTTTATTATTCAGTTCTAGTTCCCCACTGGACAGCATAGAGATACATTGTGTTATGAAATGAAACGCTACCTATTTTAAGATTGCATATCTTTTCAAACCTTGATTCAAGAGGAGCAAAGAAATTAAATTTAGTCAGTTTGATCCATGTCTTTTTGAGTAAATGGTGTAGGCAAAGGATGAGAGAACAAACTAACTCAATTCTTTTTGTCCCCCCTTGCAATAATTGTTCTTAAAAGGCTTGAATATTTAGGAATTGAAATTGTTGTTATGTTTTGTAACGCCTCCAAAATTACTACTGTTTACTCAGTTTTAGTGAACTATTAGTGTTATTGAAGAGAACTATGTCAGTTTATACCTCATGAAAGTTTTTGTATCGCTCTGTTGGAATAGTCTCTTGCCTTCTCTTTGTGTACTTAGCATCTCTTTTAAATTAATTAAGGGTATTGAATTGATCTAGGCTATTAGCTTCAGTTACTCCATGAATGAGCATGCTTCATGTTTTAACGTTTCCATGTGCAATAAAGCTCTTTAATTTTTTTTAAATTGGATTTATTAGTGACTAAGAATTTTAACTGAGTCTCTACCATCAGTAGAAACATTCATATTATGTCTCACGCTTTGTTTCAGTGAAGGACAGTTGTACAATTGGCAAGGCAGCATTTATAGCCAATAACCTATTGTCTTGAGAAGGTGGCGTGAGCAACGTTGAAGCGCTGAAGCCCTTTTTAGTGAAGGTATTTGGATAACATTGATGAGCTGAGTTTCATGATTTAGACCCAACAGTAGTGAAGGAACAGTGATTATGTTTGTTGGTTGGTGTTTTGGTCCCAAGTGCCAGCTGCCCTTGTCGAGCTAAGAAGCATTTCCCAATAGTTTCCTTTTGGCCTTTATAAGGATTTGGAATATGATATTTGTATGATGTTCTTGGGTCTATGTATATTGTTTGTGTGTTGGTGAGTATTGGAAGTGTGGCTTTTTTTATTATTATTTCACTCTTGTGCATCTGGTGTTAGCGACATGTAATCCCACAAGTTGGTTTGTCTTAATTGTACTGATAATTCTTGTGGCCTTTGGATATGACTGAAAGTTGATATTAGGTGAAAACAATTTTTGTTGCATGGACTTGTGCATTGATTAATTATGCCCAAAGAGAGTGGATTTTCATCTTGGGTTGAATTCAACTCGAGAACTGTAGTGAAAGATTTCTCCAAGCTTTCTGTCCAAGCTAAGTTTCTTGGGTGCATAATACACTTGGGCAAAATAGGTTTGTTATAAATATTCTTCATATTTGCTAGATATGAGATCAACAGGAGGTTGAATGGAGGAGGGTTAATAGGCTTTATAAATTTGCAACTAAGAAATAACCATTTATTAGCAGACAGTTTTTAGTAATGGGCAAAGAGTACTGTACATTTTGAACAGTTATGCTGATTTACATCAGTTTCAGAGGAAATAACGTTCTGTGTTCAGAGTAGCAATTGATGTGCTGTATTTTTATCTATAATTATTGTTAAGCAGTCTGTGCATCAGAATATTATCTAAATGACTTATAAGCAAGTGCAATAAGAGGATCAGTTTGTAGCTGCACTTTATGAGCATTTTAAATATGGATATACATGTATGTTTTTTATTACCTGAATTGTTTAGATGATTTTTCCAACAAATATAAACGTTTCTACTTTCTTGGTCAGTGTCTGCCCATCAGAATTTGTGTTTAACAGATTTATTCTGAAGAAGGCAATTCATTTAGTGTCACAAGTGAAGACTCTGCTTGCTATTCCTCGTGTATAACTTGGGCATTTAAAAAAATTTATAACCTTGACGCTTGAGGCAATGCAATGTACACACATGCAGTTTGTATAGCATTGTTTCAAGCTTATGTATCTTTTGAAGTAATCTTGATAAACTGAATATCTCTGGATCTTGGTGGGATTATTTGTACGAGTCAGCCTTGTGGAAAATACAGCTGGGAAAAATAGAAGCCTGTGGAAACTGCATCAATTTTTTGATTGGGGTGAAGTGACGATAATTTTGGTAAAAGTGTAATTATGGACCAGTGAACATGAATTAATGATTTGAAATCTGTACCAAGATCTTGAACTGTGGCATTGGTGTCAGTAATTTTTCAGATTTTTAAAAAATCTATTTGAAATCTAATGTATTTTTAATGAGTTGTCCTTAACTTAAAGTTTAATACATCTTTCTTGGAATTCCATGTTGAATCCCTCCCTTCCCAATTATTTTTTGTACTTGCTGCAGTCCTGAAATTACAGAGTTAAATGACATCCTATGTTATGTCACAAAAGTAAACTCTGCACCCTCCTTCTCAACCTTTTGATGTTTGAACATAATATTCTCCAACACATTTCCAGTGTTGTGTAACTGAATGGTTCTTCAGTTGCTTGGTTCCATTCTTATCTACCTGATCACAGCCAGTGAATCGCTTACAGTGGCTATTTTCACACATGTCTCTCCAGTATCCTTGGGGATTTATCCTTGACCTCTTCTGTTTGTCCCCTAACTACCATATCTCATTGACTCCTAAAGCAAAGAGTCCCAAAGAATCAAAAGGGTGTTGATAAGCACATGAGTGAAAGAACAAGCTGCAAGAGTAGAGGGAAAGGAAGAGAACAGGGAATGAAACTGATGGGATGCTTCCCTGAAAGCTGGCATAGCCTGTATGAGCCAAACAGTGTCACACATATGCTTGGAACATTTAGCTCTCAATTATCAAAATGCTTGTCCAACATGTAGCACAAAATGAGTAGAAATTTCATCTGGTCAAATTGTTCTTTGGTCTCACCATTACCTTGCACTGTGCTTGATTTCATTCCCTGTTCAATGATTTAGATGGGGGTAAGTTAGCCGATCACTTGGTTGGGAGTGTGTTATGTTACTGCACAAGCAAGATGGCAAAGAAATCTGTGTGTGCAATTGATGGACTTACTGCCTGACATTTATTACTGCTCATTTACTTTTAAATAATGTAGATTATTTGTTGTTAAGTTTTTACACCCCTCACCATTGCATTAACTCTAGCCTGTGGCAGTAACTTTGTCTTGAAACTTGATGGATAGATGAGATGTATCATGATCTAATTGAATGTAGTAAGAAGATAAAGGGGCTGAATGCCTTTGTCCCTGTTCCTGTGTGCTGATGTTGAATTTGTGTAAAATTGCTGGATGAGGTTATTGTATCATAGTATTTGACAACTTCCACTTTTGTTGAAATTACTTCATGTTGAGTACTCAATTAGGAAAGCTAATATGGCATTTATACATTGAGCTCTGCATCTTCTAATACAGAAATTGCACTGCTATTCACGTTACCTTTATGTTTTTATATAATTGGGTGCAGTTTTAAGTATACTGTTCACAATATATTTTTCAGGTGTTTCAGCAAGTGGTGTCGGATCTGGGAAAAAGGTTCAGTATGGATGGAATGGAATCGAGCAATGAGGACAATTGCTCAAGTGCCACAGGTATGCTTCTTGGTATGTGTAGCTTGGTTTCATGGGCTTGTACGATACCTGATTTTGTTTTTAGTGTGGCCAGAAACACTAGCCTATTGCTTATTAACTGCTTGGCAAGTTAATCTAATGTCACCTTCTATATGGATGCTTCTATCTTAAGTAATTTCTGTTGTTTGATGCTCAATACATATTCCTTGGTTGTTTACACCATATTGTCCCTTATTCAGAGGTGCAGATCATGCCATTCCATCCCATCTTTCCTCCAACAATCCTATTGCTTAGAAAACTCCAACTTGGATTGTGACTTGGCTGAAATTGAAGGTGGTTTAAGGATGAAACTGAGAATCATTGTTTCATCTTACTCTGCCATTTGTATGTTGGCACTTGGCTTTCTCAACTTCAAAAGGGTTGATGAATGAAAATTCTTGAACCAGGGGTTATGATATATAAGATAAGTTAGATTGATTGAACAATAACTAGAAAGGTAAACAATTGAGTATAGTGGTTAAAGACTATCCAACAAAAGCAAATAAGACTACAAGATAAAAGGAATGGAATTGGGCTACTTGCCCCATTGAGTCTGCTCTTCATCATGGCTGATCTTTTTTCTTCACAGCCCAATTCCTACCTTTTCCCCATAACCCTTCATACTGTGACTAATTAAAAACCTACCAACCTCTGCCTTAAATATACCCAATGGCTTGGCCTCCACAGCTATCTATGGCAATGAGTTCCACAGATTCACCACTCTGGCTAAAGAAATTCCTCCTGTTCTCCGTTTGAAATGGATGCCCCTCTTTTCTGAGGCTGTGCCCTCTGGTCCTAAACTCTCCCGCCAAAGGAATCATCCTCTCCACATCCACTCTATCGAGGCCTTTCAGCATTCAATAGGTTTCAATGAGGTCACCCCTCATTGTTCTGAATTTCGGCGAGTATGGGCCAAGAGCCATCAATTGGTTTTCATGTGGTAAGTCTTTCATTCCCAAAATCATGCTTGAGCCCTCAAAACCCTCTGTGATGTCAGCATATTCTTTCTTTGATCAGGGGCCCAAACTCATAATACTCCAAGTGAGGCCTTACCAGTGCCTTGTAAAATTCAACATTACAATCTTGCTTTTATATTCTAGTCCTCTCAAAATGAATGCTAGCATTGGATTTGCTTTCCTCACCACTGACTCAACCAGCAAATTAACACTTAAGGAGTCCTGCATGAAGAGTCCCAAGTATCTCTGCACCTCAGATTTTTGAATATTCACTCCATCTAGAAAATAATTTTAGCTTTCATTTCTTCAAAGTGCATGACCATGTGCTTCCTGTGCCATTTCTTTGTCCATTCTCCTAATCTGTCTAAGCCCTTTTGTAACCTGTCTGCTTCCTCATTGTTACCTGCCCCTCCGCCTATCCTTGTATCATCTGCAAACTTGGCCACAAAGCTATCAATTCCATCATCCAAATCATTGACCTATCACAATTTAAAAACAAAAGTGGTCCCAACACCAACTCCTGTGGAATACCACTAGTCAATGGCAGCCAACCAGAAAAGGCTCCATTGATTCCCACTCTTTGCCTCCTGTCAATACTCTTATCAATCCACAAACAAGAGAAAATCTGTAAACACTGGAAATCCAAGCAACACACACAAAATGCTGGAGAAACTCAGCAGGTCAGGCAACATCAATGGAAAAGAGTAAACAGTCAACGTTTCGGGCCAAGACCCTTCATCAGGACTGGTGAAAGGTCTCAGCCTGGAATCTTGACTGTTTACTCTTTTCTATAGATGCTGCCTGACCTGCTGAGTTCCTCCAGCATTTTGTGTGTGAATGCTCTATTTATGCTAATATCTTTCCTGTAATGCCATGGTCTCTTGTTAAGCAGCCTCATGTGTGGCATCTTGTCGAAGGCCTTCTGAAAATCCAAGTACACAACATTCACCGATTCTCCTTTGTCTCTCCTGCTTGCTGATTCCTCAAACATTTACAACAGATTTATTAAGCAAGACTTACCCTTGATGAAACTGACTTCGGCCAGTTTTATCATGTACCTCCAATAAGGTGAATGCATGACACTAAACTACTCAATAAATACAGTTTGTTACTACTATTGCATTTGGTCTGTGGAGTTTTCAGCCTGCTTAATTACTGTTCAAGTTTGTGATTACTTGACTGAGAAGAAGTCAGACATGGAAATCTGTCTGCATATCTGGCAATTATAGAAACATTATGGTCTGTTGTTCATACGATTGTGTAAAGGAACTTTATGATCCCCATTCAAGAATCACTTATAATTGGTTTCACAACTCTTTCTTAGTTTAAATTTTACTGAACTGTCAAGCTTACTAAATTGAACTGATCAACATCTGAACAAACTTAAATAGAGCAGATATCACTTGGGATTACTGTTGAACTGATTGTTTGCATATGGGGTCATAAGTGCTCTCTGTAGTTATTGCTTGTATTTTCAGATTTGTGCATCTATAAACTATACAAACTAAATGTCTTTTAATGAGGTAATGAACTACTGTTTATTCTTACTGAAAAATGCACTGATGAAATTTACTGCTTATAACTTATAATGGTAAATGTTGATCATGAGCTTTCAATTCAAATGTAAATATGTCTTGTTTTCTAATGGAACCACCTACCAACTCTTGACCATTTCTATTTGAAGAATATTTCAACTTTCTGCTTTATCTGCTATTTTTCCATATTACTTTCCATCTGCCATATACTTTACCATACACTTAAATCGTAAATGTTGCCTGATGTTCCTCTGTGTCTTTCTCTTAGGCTACACTGATACCTAGCTTTGATTCATCAGTAAATTTGGATATGTTACAAGACGCCTTTATTCAAGTCCTGGATATAGATTATAAACTGTTGGGTTCAAGCACAATCCTGTGACACCTCACTTAACACAATCTACCAACCTAAGAATGACGCATTTGTTTTCTTTCCATTAACTAAATTTCAGTCCGATACTGTTGCAATGTAATCTTCATAATCTCCTCTGTGCCATTTTATCAATAACCTTCCAAAAGTTCAAATTCTTGATGTTAATTTGTTCTCCCTTATTTTGCTGGTTGCAACTTCAAAAAAAACTTCTAACATATTATTCAAATGTAACTTTACTGTCAGTAGATCTACATTTACTCTGTCCTGTTTTTTTCAAATTCCTTTTACCACTTCCTGAATAATACATTCCAGCATTTTCCCTGTTACTGATATCAGGCCATCTGGTTTATGGTTCCTGTCATTCTTATCTGCAACACTAGGGTTATGTTTTCTACCTTTCAACCTGCAGGAACCACTTAAGAATCTATGGAATTTTGGGCAATGACAGTACATCTATTATCTCTGTAACTACCACCCTCAGAACCCCATGATGCAAATCATCATGTCCTGAGTAATCGTTGGATTTCAAGCCTATTAATTTCTCCAAAATTAGTTTTCTACTAATGCTAGTTGTAAACATTTCTTATTGTTGCGGTGCCCTTGAACCACAAGTGATTGATACCACTCTCAAATTTGTACTTCAACATCACAAAGAGAATCTCTCAATTGAGCCCTCAACTATTCAAGATGTAAGATGTGCTAGTTATCGGGTCAAGATCAATAGAATTGGAGGATCACATAGGATACTGGTTGGGATGAAGGGTAGTGATTGAGGGACTTTACTAAAGTTCTTTGATCTATATATTCAAGAATGATATTAAGTAAAATCTAAAGAACTTAAGAAACGTTAGCCTCATTTATTAACTTTTAAAGGTGGTCAGGTCAATGTGTGAAAGTTATTGTAGTATTACCTTCCTTTCCACAGTAAGGAACATTCACATGTATTCTTCAAAGGTTCAAAGGTCCAATTTAATGTCAGAAATGTGTACAACATACATCCTGAAATGCTTTTTCTTCGCAAACATCTGCAAAAACAGAAGTGCCCCAAAGAACAAACGACAGTTAAATGTAGAACCCCAAAGAACCCCCCTCCAGCACCCCTCCCTCCCCGCACATTAGTGGCAGTGAGCAGCAATCCCCCCCTCCCCCCCCACCAGCAAAAAAAAAACAAGTATTGGCACTGCCAACAAGGACTCAAGCGTGAGCAAAGCAATAGCAAAGAAACAGACTTGCAGTTACCCCAAAGACTTTGCGTTTCTCCCAGCATTCGACATCCCACAGGTTTTCTCTCTCTCCCTGATAAAGGAGAAGGAGGTGTCTCCATTTTCCGGCGAGTGGGGAGACATAACAAACAACTAGTTGGTTTACAATGTTAAAAGTCCGCTTTTTTCGAGCTCTGTGCCTGAAGATTGCGAAGATCCCGGGTCTTCGGGCCCACAGCAGATATCCTGATGACACACGGGTCTCATGCCTGACCCTCGATCCATCCATCTCCAGAGCCTCAAGATCTTAGGTCTCCAAATCCGAGCTGGACTCTCAGGCCGAACCCTTGGCGTGCCAAACAACGGCCAGTCCTGAAACCCCGAGAGCGGGTCCCACTCCCGCAAAGAATCAAAGTCAGTGTGTAACTCCAGGTCAGGGTCTTCAAAAGAACCCTGAAACAGAAAAATAGAGATATTAAAGATGGAAATAGAGCTGTTTTCTTCAGACTGTTTTCTTCCAGTTGCAGCAACAAAGTGGACTTTGTTCATTTCGCTGGACACGTGACATGATTTTCATTTGTCAGTAGAGCAAGGGAAGGCTTTGGTTACTGTATCAAAGCTATGCATGGTTTTAATTGACATGATGAAGGCTTGTGTCTAAGTCACTGAGCAGTTACCACTGAGAGTGGGTGTTGGATAACTTCGGCTGCTGTAGAAAAAATATCGAATTTACTAGACTTTTTCAGCTGAATGGTAGCATTCCCTATAGTGTTTTGGAGATGGAGTCAGCAAAGATGCAGCATTCTTGAAGCTTTCTTTACTTTTTTAGTAGTCGTCCTTATCCTGACCAAAATCCATCTTCCTGCTGGAAATGACATTGAATATATTTGAACAGAGGACTTTTTATCTTTGACGTTTTTATTAGAGACTGATTAGCTTCTCAGGCATCTGTCACTGATTTCTGATATGACATTTCTTACACACCCCAGACCTTGAGCTTGTGCTAGATCTCCTTGAAAGTTTATTGAAGCCTGGAACGTAAGTTGAAGACTATGAAGAGTTTTCAATTTGTTTGAGGTTTTGCAGTTTCCCACTATGGGGACTGCTCCAGAGACCGTCAAGCAATTTCCTTACTCTACAAATGAGGTTCATTGTCTTTTATGCCTTGGGAAATTGTTTTAGTAAATTTTCATTGAACATAATGTGTGACACTAGATCCAGGCAGTTATTCCCTTTCTTTTTATTAGCTATTTCCAACCTATTTTGTATATGAAAGCTGGGTGGAGTTACTAAGATCACTTAATGAGCTTCACAAGGTGCCAATAATAATGCATCTCTAAAATTCTACATGTTAACTGGGAAGACCAGTGTGTTAATAGCTCTGTTCTCAGCAGTGGTAATGTCAGCTGCATTTGAGACAGCTATCCTCACATACCAATTCTATTGGATTGGTCACTAAATGTCCAATTTTAGGTGACCTAAACAAATGTTATGCTCTTGGCTCAGTCTCAGCCAGAGATCATGTGGAGGTGAAAGGACAAATGTAAGGCCAATGTTGAGGAAACAGAATGTGCTGGGAAGAGAAGGGTGACAACTGGTCTTAATGGCTGAAACTTTTTTGTGAAATGTTGTGATTTCAAAGCTGAAAAGGAAGAACAAAAAGGGAAAGAAATCTTAACCAGCTTTTCCATGTAGAAGCATTTGCAGTTTCTGTGAATTGATCTGTGGGCCTGCAGTTGGACTTCTGAATTGCTCTTGGACCTTTTGATGAATACCATTCTTGCAGATTAACAGTTTAAAGTATCTCTAATTGCCACATGAGCAGCCCAACTCATTGTGTCTCCACCATTGCTTGATTTCAGAAGAAACCATCTTTGATTTTGAGGTCTCTGTCATTCACAATTCCTACTGGTCCTGGGGAAAATGATTTATCTAGTTATTACTTCGTCATTATCTATACTTAGAAACTACCTTTATATTTATTGTCATGTTACTGCTGCTATTGGTCTGCTCAACAACTGCCTCTCCATCTTTGACCCTAGTTAATACTTTGCTCTTATTCTGGTCATGCCCCTGAGATGTAAACTTGTTTGTTATCTGCAGTTCAGCAGTGAAGCAGAATTGGCTTTATTATCACTGAAATATGTTGTTTTATTTTTTGTGGCAGCAGTACAGTGCAAGGCATAGAAATTGCTATAAGTTAGAAAATAAATAAATTGTTCAAAAGGATAAATAATGAGATGGTGTTCCTAGACTGTTCAGAAATCTGATGGTGGAGGGGAAGAAGCTGTTCCTAAATCATTAAGTGTGGATCTTCAGGCTCCTGTACCTTCTCCCTGCTGGTTATAATGAAAAGAAGCCATGTTGTGGAGATGAGAGTCTTTAATGATGGATTCTGCCTTGAGGCACAACCTCTTGAAGATGTCCTCGATGGCGGGGTGGGTTGGGCCCATGATAGAACTGGCTGAGTTTACAACCCTCTACAGCAGGGTTTCCCAGTCTGGGTCCACATACCCCTCGGTTAATGGTAGGGGTCCATAGCATAACAGCTTGGGAATCCCGACCTATATAGCCTGTAGCGATTCTGAGCATTAGAGCCTCCATACCATCCTGTGATGCAGCTATAGAATTTTGCAAAAGTCTTCAGTGACATGTACCAACTCTCCTCAAACTCTTAATGAAGCCTCTGGCATTCCTTCTTTGTGATTGCATCAGTATGTGGGGCCCAGGATAGATCCTCTGAGATGTTGGTGATCAGGAACTTGAAGCTGCTCACCCTTTCCACCATTGACACCTGAATGAAGACTGGTGTGTGTTCTCCCGAATTCCGATTCCTGAAGTCCACAATCAGTTGCTTGGTCTTGCTGACATTGAGTGCGAGTTTGTTGTTTTTTTTTATAAACTTTTTTTATTGTATTTCAAGTAGTTACAAAATAAAGTATGGAAAAAAATGTATATTACCCATCCCCCCCTCCCCTTAACCCCTCCCCCCTAGCATCCCTATAGAAAAAAAGAGAAAGAAAGAAAAAAAAGAAATAAAGAGTGCCTGGATATTGGAAGATCCCCACATGCTCCATGGAGTTCGTAATAACTTTAGTATATATATTTATTTCTTTCCCCAAATAACCAATTATTTCATCTTCAGAGCACCTATATATTTAATCCTGTCTTTTGTAAATAAGGGCGCCAAATTTTCAAAAATGTTTCATATTTATCTCTTAAATTATAAGTAATTTTTTCAAGTGGAATACAGCTATAAATTTCTTTCTTCCAACGACCGATACTTAAATATGTATCCGATTTCCAAGTAACTGCAATAGCCTTTTTTGGCTACTGCCAATGCAATTTTTATAAATTCTTTTTGATATTTATTCAATTTGGGTATCGGTTTCATTCCTTCAATATCACCTAGTAAAAATAATATTGGATTATGTGGAAGTTGTATTCCAATAATTTGTTCCGATAAAACTCTTAAATTTGTCCAAAAAGGTTGAATTTTAGAACAAGACCAAGTAGAATGTAAAAAAGTACCAATTTCTTGGTTACATCGGAAACATTGATCAGATAAATTTGGGTTTAATTAATTTATTTTTTGTGGTGTAATATATAATTGATGTAAAAAGTTATATTGCACTAATCTAAACCGGACATTTATTGTATTTGTCATACTCTCAAGATATAGTCTTGACCAATTTTTTTCTTCAATTTTAATATTCAAGTCACTTTCCCATTTTTGTCTTGACTTATGGACTCCTTGTTTAATTGCCTGTTTTTGAATCAAATTATATATACAAGAAATGAATTTTTTAATCTTTCCTTTTTGAATTAAAGTTTCTATTTCATTAGATTTCGGCAATAACATTGTTTGACCTAATTTTTCTCTTAAATAAGCCCTTAGTTGAAAGTAACAAAAAAGAGTGTTGTTTGATACTTTATATTTATTCTTTAATTGATCAAATGACATTAAGATACCTCCTTCAAAACAATCTCCTATATATCTAATCCCTTTTTGAAACCAATTATATAAAAGTTGATTATCCATTGTAAAAGGAATAAGTCTATTTTGAATTAAAGATCTCTTTGCTAATAAGGATTTCTTTATCTCGTCGTCAACATTTATCTTATTCCATAAGTCAATCAAATGTTTTAATATAGGAGATTCTTTCTTTTCCCGTATCCATTTAGATTCCCATTTATGTATAAAATCTTCTGGTATATTTTCTCCTCTTTTATCTAGCTCTATTCTAATCCATGCCGGTTTGTCTTTCTCAAAAAAAGATGCAATAAATCTAAGTTGATTTGCATTATAATAATTCTTAAAATTTGGAAGTTGTAACCCTCCTAGATCAAATTTCCATGTCAATTTTTCCAACGATATTCTTGACATCTTACCTTTCCAAAGAAACTTCCTCACATATTTATTTAACTCTTGAAAAAACAGTTTGTTGTTGTAACACCATGCAACCAGCCTATCTATCTCACTTCTCTATTTTTCTTTGTCACCATCTGAGAGTCTGCCCACAACAGTGGTGTCATTGGCAAATTTATAGATAACATTTGAGCTGTACCTGTCCACGTAGCCATGAATGTAGAGAGAGTAGAGGAATGGGCTAAGGACGCATTCTTAAGGTGCACCTATGTTGATTATCAGTGAGGAGAAGATGTTATTAACAGCAGTCTGCTGATGGAGGAAGATAAGGATCCAGTTGGAGAGGGAGGTATAGAAGTTCAGGTTTTAATGCTTGTTGTTTAGTAGTGCACACTCTGACCTTGCTCACTACTAAAGCCGTCAGTTTCTCTTTGATGCCTTGCAGAAGAGTTATTATTAGCTGCTTTTCTTCCCTATCGACTGCATATTAAACCTGTGTTTGCCATCTCTTTCCACGAGGAAAAAAAACGATCATTAACATCTCTATGGTTGTCATCTTCCATTCTTTTGGCATCCCTTGCCTGCTAAACCAAGCCTTTCCCTTCTCTAGCCTTGACTCTATATCGTATTTACCGTATTCTGGTTTCCCTCTTGTTTCTCCCAGTGCCTTCTACAAACTCATCTTGTCCATGGGTCGTTGACTTGAAGTCTTGATTATTTCTCTCCACAGATGCTGCATAACTTGCTGAGTACATTTGCCTCTTTTTTTGTTTTTGTTTGCTTTAGACTTTCAGTATCTGCAGTTTATTTATTTTTTGCTTCAAAATCTACATTTTGTTGTCATGACCCTATTTGAATAATCTACTATCCACTTGAGCTCACATTGTATGTGGTGACCTCTTCTTGTTTTGTGTGTTCCCTGTACTTTTTAGAGCCGTATCACTACCCTTATCAAAAATTACATGTTTTTGTTTTACTTTGTCCTTGCTGTCAGTTTTTTTTTCCCTCCTAGTTTCAGTTCCCTCTCTTGCTGGCTCCCAAATCTGTACAATTTTATCTGCAAATCTCTTTACCTCTCCAGTTGGGTTTTTGCCTCACAGAAAGCTCTAGAGCATAGGAGAATGGGGGAGATTTGATAGAGGGTATACAAACTTATGAGGGATACAGATAGCAGGCCTTTGAGTGAGAATTGAACTGGCAGTCATGGGTTAAGGGTAAAAGGTGAACTTGAGGGGGAGTTTCTTCACTTGGCGGTGAATGTGTGGAATAAGCTATCAGCAGAAGTGGTGGATGCAGATTTGATTTGAATACTTAAGAGAAATTTGGATGGGTACATGCATAGGAGGGTTATGGAGGGGCAATGGTCTGGGTGCAGGTCATTTGGACTAGGCAGATTAATAGTTCCGAATGGATTTGATGGGCCAAAGTGCCTGTTTGTCCTGTAGTGTTCTATGACTCTATGACTTGTCACATACTTCATCCTCTGAAAATGTGACTTTTACCCCCTCCCCTTCCTGATTCTCTGATATTTCTGTAACCTTTGAGATGATTGGCCTCACCTTCCACCTCCAAGGCTCTGCAGCAGCATGTCCATAGCTAGACATTGAACTTTCTAGTTTTTATTTTTGATTCGGTTTGGGTCCAGAAACATTGGTTTGTTTAAATAAAGTTTTAGTAGGGGGCATCAACTATGCCTGTCTTTGGTCTCTATAAGCATAACCAAACGAAAATAAAAGTCTGCATCATTATTCTGCAAGCTGCATGAAGTCTTTCTGTTATTTGAAATCTGCTTATCCTGTGGAATGCACATTTTTGATTCCTGCCATTTGTTAATCTCAGTAATAAATTGGGCCGTACACTGTGTTAAAAGTGGAATTCTTTGTTTGTGCTGGTGGTTTATTCAGCTATGTAGGGAATTGAAGCAAACCAATTTTGTGATCTGCCAGGAACTCAATCAAGCAGTCAGTGATTCTGTCAGTTAGTGTCTTGTTAGTTTTTGTTAACGAAATCTGTCAGTTGCTTGGTTGAATGTTGGAAGTTGATCATATTTTCATTAAGGTTCACAGTCTCAGAAGAGAAATTGGTCACATTGATTTTGATGAAGTTGTTCAATTTCCTTTGAATAATCATGTTCTTGTCTCCATTTTCAGCTATCCCTTTACTCTCACAATTGTTTTAGTTACTACTGTATGCTATTTTTAAAATCCAGTGCAGCATTTTAAAAGTAAAGTTTAAATTTGGTATGTTTGCCATTTTTGTTGGTGCTGTTTTGTCAGTGGAACAACCCATTTCCTCCAAGTGGACTTTTTTTGCCTATTGCTTAAAATTATGAAATATTTAACCCTAATTATATTATTGGTTCTCTGTCATTGTATGACTCCACAAAGTCCAGCTTTAATATGCCACAAGAAGGATGTTAGCCCTGGTAATGTGCACTCTAAAGCCAAGAGTCACAGCCTTTGATTAGATGGAAAGCTATTTAGCACCAAGATGAGGAAAAACTCCTTCACTCAGACAGTGATGTATCTTTGGCACCCTCTACTTCAGTGGGCTGTAGAGGCTCAGTCACTGAGTTCATTTTGTGGATGCTCCATCAGATTTGAATGTTAAATGCTGGGTGTTCAGAACTGCTGGCATTTACTCATTAAAATGGAAGCAGGTTGGGACTTCTGTGCATGTGTAATTAAACATGCAAGTTCTAAATGCTAAATCTGTCTGTTCTCTAGTTTTTGAAGGCTCATTCAGTGACCTTCACCTGTGTTTAGTTACATATATTGACAAAGTAATGTTTGTACAAACTATTTGTGTGCAATAGCTCATCTTCAGTGCCGCTAGGCTTCAAATTGCTTCTGTTGTAACTGCTCTTTCCTGTGTCATATTGGCACAGGATGAAGTTTATCCCCTAGGTTTTTCTTCCTCTCCTAAAGCAATGTTTAGTGAGGTTCATAGTCATAGAACACTACAGCACAGAAACAGGCCCTTCGGCTCATCCTGGCCATCACAAACCATTAATCTGGTTAGTTCCATTGACCTGCACCCTGACCATAGCCCTCAGTACCCCTCTCATCCATGTTCCTATCCAAATTTCTCTTAAATGTTGAAATTGAACCTACATCCATCACTTGTGCTGGCAGTTTGTTCCACACTCTCAACCCTGAGTGAAGAAGTTCCCCCTCTGTTCCCCTTACACATTTCGCGTTTTATCCTTAACCCATGACCTCGAGTTGTCGTCTATCACACAACATCAGTGGGAAATAGCCTGCTTGCATTTACCCTATCTATACTCCTCATAATTTTGTATACCTCTATCAAACTTCTATGTTCTATCATTCTTTTATGTACGAGGGAATGAAGTCCTAACCTATTCAACCTTTCCCTATAACTCGGATCCTCAAGTCCCAGCTATTTTTTCTCTGTGCTCTTTCAATCTTATTTGCATCTTTCCTGCAGGTTGGTGACCAAAACTGGACACAATACTCAAAATTAGGCCTCACTAACACATTGTACAATTTCAACATAACATTCCAACTCCTGTACTCACTACATTGATTTATGAAGGCCATAAGTTTTCTTTATGACCCTATATAACTGTGACACCATGTTCAAGGAATCATGGACCTGTATTCCTGGGCCACTCTGTTCTAGCACATTCCTCAGTCCCCTACAATTTACCATGTAGGGCCTACCTGGTTGGTCCTCCCTTGGCTGGCTTCAGTGGAACCTTGCAAATACTCAATACCTTTAAATACTCAAGTTGGCATTCGCCATGTAATTAAATGTTAGTAGGATATTTATCTCATCATATAACATCCTCACATACTTTTCAGCACATTGCATTGAGAGGCTAAGGGAAGCTGAAATCTTGGGTAATTTCCCTTCCTAATCTATTTCCTATCTTGGGTTATTGAGACATTTTGTTTCTTGTACTGCAGTTGAGTCAAAGATCAACCAATTTGGGCCAGAAATTGGACTATGTTTCTTTACATTATGAATTATCTGAGCTGCTGGTTTATAGTCTATTATTATATAAAAGTGCAACACTGATAAGAATACTGAATCTATTGCCTAGTTTATGTTCATTTTCTTAGTATCTCTTGTTCACTTTCTCTCCCTACTACCACCACTGCACACAGAATTGTGTACACACATTAATTCTTAATTTAATCAAGGATACAGTTTTGGTTTCCTGTTTGTGTTTAAGTTGAGATTCATTATTACGATGTTCAAGATGATATGGGGGATGATTCCAGATTTGGGCTTCCATGGCTGTGGCTGTGCAGATTATAACTAGCCTAATTTAAAGAAAAAAAATGGCCATATTTTTTCTTTTTTATTCAGAGAAAGGGGAAACAAAATAATGTACATTAATTGGGCTGAGGTTTAACCTTTCAGCAAGGCACATGAATAAGTAACACACACAAAATGCTGGAGGAATTCAGGTCAGGCAGCATTTACGGAAATGAATAAACAGTGGATGTTTTGGGCCAAGACCCTTTTTCAGGATTGAGAAGGAAGGGGAAAGATACCAGAATAAAAAGGTAGAGGGGAAAGAGGCCAGGTGAGTAGGGAAGTTAAAGGGGTGGAGAAGAAGAATTTTATAGGAAAGGAGAGTAGTCCATAGGAGAAAGGGAAAGAGGACTAGACCCCAGGGGAATTGATAGCAGGTCAGAGTGGGGTGAGAGGGATTTATTTTCACTGGAAAGAGAAATCAATAGTCGTGCCATCAAATTGGAGGCTACCCTGATAGAATATTAGGTGTTGCTTCTCCACCCTGAGGGTGGCCTCATCCTGGTACAAGAGGAAGCTGTGGAACTACATATCAGAGTGGGAATTGGAATTAAAATGCTGGTCCACTGGAAAGTTCCGCTTGTGGCGGATGGAGTGGAGGTGCTTAATGAAGCAGTCCCCCAATTTACGATGGGTTTCACCAATGCAGAGGTGGCCGTATTGGGAGCATTGGACACAATAGATGACTCCAGCAGATTCACAGGTGAAGTGTTGCCTCAGCTGGAAGGACTGTTTGGGGCTCTGAATAGAGGTGAGGGAGGTGTATGGGCAGGTGTAGCACTCAGGCCACTTACAGGAATAAGTGCCGGAAGGGAGATAAGTGGGGAGGGATGAATGGACAAGGGAATTGCAGAGGGAGCAATCCCCATGGAAAACGGGGAGGTAAAGATATGTTTAGTGGTGGGATCCCTTTGGAGATGGCAGACGTTGCAGAGGTTGATGTGTTGGATGCAGAGGCTGATGGGGTGGTAAGTAGGGACAAGAGAGACTCTATCACTGATAAGGCGGCGGGAAGATAGCACGGAAGTTTGGAAATAAATGGAGGAGATGCAGGTGAGGGCAGCATCAATGATGGAGGAAGGGCAGCCCCATTCTTTTAAGGAGGAGAACATCTCTGATGTCCTGGAATGGAGAGCCATGTCCTGGGAACAAATATGGAGGAGGTGAAAGGACTGAGAAAATGGAATAGCATTTTTACAGGAGATGGGGTGGGAAGAGGTGTGGTCAAGGTAACTGTGGGAATCAATGGGTTTATGAAAGATGTCAGTTGACAGTTTGTCTCTGGAGATGGAGGCAAATCGAGAAAGGGGAGGGAGGTGTCAGAGATGGACCAAGTGAATTTAAGGGCAGGGTGGATGAGGCAAAATTGATGAAATTGAGCTTAGCATGAATGTGGCAACATTGCATCTGTGATTCTTTTGGGGCCATCTATTGTGCTCCTGATGCAGCCTCCTCTACATTGGTGCGACCCATCGTAAACTGGGGAACAATTTCGTTGAGCACCTCCACCACAAATGGAACTTTCCGGTGGCCAATCATTTTAATTCCAATTCCTGTTCCAACATGTCAGTCCATGGCTGTCTCTTGTGCCAAGATGAGGCCATCCTCAGAGTGGAGGAGCAACACCTTGTATTCTATCTTGGTAGCCTCCAATCTGATGGCATGAATATCGATTTCTCTTTCCAGTTTAAAAAAAATTCCCCATTCCCCACTCTGACCTTTTACCTCTTCTCATTTGCCTATCACTTCCCCTGGGTCTCCTCCTCCTCCTCTTTCTCCTATGGTCCATTCTCCTCTCCTATCAGATTTCTTCCTCACCAGCACTTTACCTTTCCCACCCACCTGGCTTCACCAATCACCTAGCTATCTTCCTTCCCCTCCTCCACCTTTTATTCTTGTGTCTTCCCGCTTCCTTGCCAGTCCTGAAGAAGGGTCTTGGCCTGAAACATTGACTGTTTATTCATTTCCATAGGTGCTACCTGACCTGTTGAATTCATCCAGCATTTTGTATGCATTGCTATGGATTTCAGCATCTGCAGAATTTCTTGTGTACATGAATAAGTTGGTGCTTTTACAAAAGATTTCTGAAACAAATACATGATGTTCAGAGGAAATGGTTGGAAAAGTTTCATTTTCTATTGCAGCTATGAATGTTGACTCCACTGGAACAAGTTGTTTGGCAGAAGAAGATGAAGGTGATCCGTCTGAATCTCATGACTCTTCAAATCAAGAAGGGGCATTAGAGCCTGTCTTGAAAGAGCAACACAAGGACAAGTGCAGGTGAGAGGGGAAATGTACAGAAGCTGTTCAGAAATTGGAGATTTCTCACCGCCTTGCTGTGGATGACACAGCTGATGCAATTTCACATATAGTTTGGGAAACACGTGAATCAAAAACAGGGGTCTCTGAAATACCTCAAATTGCAGGAGCTTCAATGACGTTTTGAATTACCTGCTGTATCTTTTGACAACACAATTCACATCTCTATCAATTTTTGTTTCATCTGCAGACTTGCTAATCAGACCACTTACACTTTCATCCAAATCTTTTGTGTGTACGTATATGTTTGCACGTGTGTGTGTGTGTGTATATATATACACCAGCTCACCATGGACACTATATGCCTTAATTTTCTGGACCAACCTACCATGAAGGGCTTTGTCAGATAATTTCCTAAAATCCCTGTACACAACGTCCACTGCTCTACCCTCATAAATCTTCTTGTTCATTTCCTCAAATGAGTTTCATGAGTCATGTTTTTCAGATTTTAATTAATTTTACTTCTACAGCTGTTTTGCTCAAGATTTTTTATTTGAGTTGTCCAGAGCTTCACACATCAATTTAATTATGGGGAAACAGTTTAAAAAATAAAACATTTTTGTGAATTTGTTACAGATCAAAGGACAGCTGTATTTAAATTTAATTTTTTTTTGTAAATAAGATAAAAGCTATTAATGTAGATAATGATTTTAAAAGTACTGTCATGAGAACTAATCTGTTGAGTCTTCCTTTTGACCAGCCTGGAGCAGAAGCTGTGCGTATTTTGTAACTGTGGAGAGCAGAGCTTACATGGACAAAGAGAACTGAAGCAGTTTGATCCATCAGTTGTGTTGACGGAACTTGGAAACAGAGGGACTAACAGAACTGAGAGGGATTCGTTGAGGCATGCGAGTGTTTTGGGGGTGGAGGGGCTCTCGGATGAGCTCACACGAGTTGGCTTTGAGCAAAGTGCAACAACAGTGGCTCTCTTTGAGTCAACAGGTGAAAAATTATAACTACTTTATTGTTTAGAGTCCAACTTTGTCCCAAGTTGTTCTCAAAGCATTTTAGTATTAATATTTCTGTATTAAATTTGTTGTATGTTGTACTTTTATAAAACTGTTCCTAATCCTCTTTTCCCCCCAATAAATTCATGTTGAAAGATTAGAGTTTTGATTCATTAAAACTTAGTTATTTTAATGTTGTTAATTTGTTACATCTTAATAACCTTAATAAGAGTCTTTCTAGGCAGCTTGGTGGTAGGAGGGTAGTGGAAGAAGGATGCATTTTGATTGAAAGTCTGTCTCTGCTGTGCCATGCAGGGATCAGTGCTGAATCCCTTGTTGCTCATTAATGACTTAAATGTGACTGTTGGAGATGAGATTAATAGATTAATAGGTTTGTAGATGTTTCACAAGTTGGTGGTGTTGTGGATAGCAAGAAAAATTGTCTAAGAATGCAAATCAGATGAAAAGTTTGGCAGAGTGCTGACAGATAGAATTTAATTCTGCCAACTACAAAGTATTTTGGGAAGTGAAATAGGGGTAGAACATGCACCGTAAGTGGTAGGACTCTAAGAAATATTAATGAACAGGGACCTTGGGGCTTGAGTATGATGTTCCCTTAAAGTAGCAACACAGGCAGGTAGTGTTGGTATAGTCAGGGCTTAGAATATAAGAATATAAGTCTTTCAGCTTTACAAAACACTGGTTGGATTGTATTTTAAATACTGTGCTGAGGTCTGGTCCCTGCACTATAGAAAGATCATGATCATGATTTTGCAGGACAGAATGCAGAGGAAATTCACCAGAATGTTGCCTGGACTGGAGGAATGTAGTTATCATGAGAGATTGGATCGAGTGGATTTGTTTTCTCTGAACTGAAGGAAGCTGAGGGATGTGCTGATTGAGGTATATAAAATTATAAGTCATAGGATAGGTATTAAGAATTTTTAACCCAAGGTGGGCTTAGCAAAAACAGGAGGGCATGGTTTTAAGGTGTGAGGAAGGAATTTTAAATGTGGTTTTTTTTACATGAAGCATGATTGATATCTGGAACTTACTGCCTCTAAGTTGTGTAGTTAAACATTATGGAGTTAAACATTAGTTAAACATTAGTTAAACATTATGCAGTCTTTGTGAAATATGTTGCAACAGTTCCATGAGTTAACTTTGCTGATAAGACAAGTTTATCCTCCCTTGCATTCATGTGACAATAATAAACCAATTTACACATAATTTGGGGGCATCGAGGGCAATGAGGAGATAATCAGACTGGGGGAATGAGATTAATGGAGTTGTTCCCCAAAAAACTGACATGACCCCAAATGGGTGAATAGACTTCTCCTTGTTCTGTGTAAGACAAGTATAAAGTACAACTGAACTTCAAGGAGATGTAGAGAGGCGAATGAAATTTAATACTGAGCTTTGCAGTGATATATTTTAGTTTTAAGAATGAAAAGATTAGTGGGTATAAGCCCAACAGAGGTGCAGCAGCAGGACTGGGAAATACTGTGCATGTATTTTTTTTGAAAGCGGATGAGTATTTTGTCAAAGTGGTTGAATGCATGCAAGTTGCTGAATGTTATAAATAGCATAGAGTCCCAGGGCATGATGAGCATGAGTGTCAGCCACAACTGGGTATGATATGCAATCATGGGTACTATGCTTCACAAAAGATTTAGAGAAAGTGCAGAGGAGACTGACAAAATAATTCCTGGGATGATCAACCTTAATCATGTAGATAGGATGGAGAAGCTGGAACAATGGAGACTCTGATGTGACCTGACAGGTATTTGAAGTTAAAATTGTTCATAGAATATTTAGATTTTTTTGGATGGGCAGAATGGTCATGAATTAGGAAATATAGAATAAAGGTAATTTTGTTGCTTGTTGCTTAAAAATAATATAGGGGAAAAACCTCTACATGGAGTCAGTGGAGGCATATCCATTTGTAACAAGCCAAAGCAAACTGAATGTTTATTGGAAAGGAAGGAATTTGCAGAGGTTTGTGTGTGAGGTGGGAGGATAGCAGGGGAGTGAGTCTGGCTGGTTTGCTCTTACATAGAGCCATTATGGATTTGGCAGGCCAAATAGCTGCTTCATGTGCTCTAACCTTTCTGTGACTTCTATCTCAATTGCCTGATGATGATCAGAATCCAACAATCTGGCTGATTATGATTTCCTTCTTGGTCTTCTCCCTCCCCCACACCACAAATCTCTTATAAGGGATTCTTTTACACAGTATTGCTTTCTTCGCATCTTTTTTTGTTATCCTGACTACTTCCACTTTGGCTGCTTTTGGTTTTCATTTTTGCAGACATGCTATCAAGTCAGAGAGACTCTCTTAGTCTCCATGTGATGCATTTGCCTAGTGCATTGTGGCATCTTCTAGTGTGTGATGATTGAACAGTGCACTTCTGTGTAGCATATGATATTACATTTATTTTGGCTCAGTTGATAATTAATTGTTTCCTGAGTCCTAAGCTTGTTGGCTCAAAGCTCACTGCAGAACTTGAAACTCTTAGGAGTAACACATTAGAGAAGTGTTGCATTGTCCTTTAGACAAGATCTTGTTTGAAAGTCTGACCTGTCTGTTTGAATTGATCAGTCTAAAGATCACATGAGATAATTCGAAAAGCAGTGGACCTTTTCAGATTTTTGGCCACAGTCTTCCTTCAGCAGCACAACTAAACGTCATTTAACTGGCCTATTCTGAGGATTTTGCTGCGCGCAAAATAGCTGTCGCATTTGCTAATGATTTGCTGCACTTCAAATAATGTAACATTAAATGAAGCACTAAGATGCTTGAGTTCAGGCGCTAAATGCATTTCTTTTTACTCTTTGTCAGGGGTTACTGCTATCAGCTGCTAAAAATAGTAATTATATAAACATTTTTTTGCATACAGACATCTTCCACTGTGATACTCTTGAATTCTGCTTGCTTAATTGGTTTTCTACTATTTAAATGTAACTAGTGTCACTGTGTAGGATGTGATAGTTTATATTGGGTTAAGAAAATGTTTGCAAATATGTGCAGAAATGCATTTTTTAGGCATACAGCTTGGTGCTGTTTCCTACTCATTTGCTTACTAGGCCTGAGTTTTAAGTCAGCTTAGATGTGATAGAAACCTCATCTTTCCTTGAGGCCCTCATTCACTCGCCCACTATGCTGCTGCTCATTTACACACATTGAAGGCAGATGTTGATTTTTGGGCACAAAATGATTTGAGAGACATGGGGATTTGGCAGGAAAGTAGACTTGTAATTCAAAATCCACAGGCTTAAGGGACTGTAAGGCTGACTTCTCCTCTTAGGTACTTTCTATTGGTCTGACAATAATTCCAAGTGGACATTGTTTCATGAGGTATTAGTGTCTATCAGTCTGAGCTAGGTGGAAAAATAAAATGACATGCTAACTTGAGCATGCATCTGAGAATAAACTTATAGGGCCTAGACAAATGCTTTCCATTTGTTTTGCTGAGTATTCCACACTGTCATCAGCACTGAATCAGGTTTCAAATCAATACCCGAAAATCACCCTTCCATCACTAGTCAAGCCTTTTGCCTCCTCCCTAGCCAAATATCCAGCTATCATAGCTGATATTGCTAACATTGAGCCAAGCTGAAAACTAACCTAGATAAAGCCCTGAGCCAGGTTGGCATTTTATATATAGTCTGACCCAAATCTGAATGATCTTGCAGAACGTAGGTCCAACTGACACATGTTTAGATCCCAGTGGGTTTGGTTAGGTTGCCTGGCACAAACTCGTAGTGTAGCCTATGCTTCTAACCATCTAATATAATTGGCTGAGCTAGCTTGCAATTGATTATTCTCTCTTAAACTGCAGTAGTGTCTTCAAATTAGGAGATCTCTCAAAGTGCTTTAATTCATTTAATGTTTGAATATTAATTTAATAACTTGCCAACAAATAAATATTCTGGATATTTATTTTATTCTCGAATAAAGGAAAGCAAGTTTGCTCTCTACTGAGTTTTTTTAATTCTGGGCATCTTTCCACAGGGCATTTTTGGGCTCATCATTGGTGTGCAGCCTGGTCACATGATGTTGTGCAGGGTGAGGGGCAAAGACTGGTCAATGTGGATAAGGCTGTAATCTCAGGTATCTCACAGGTAAGAGGTTAAATCTTGAAGTTCTTCATGTTGAAAGATTCTAAACTTTGAGAGGACTGAATAATTGTCTTATGACTATTACAGGTTTTGAGGGTTACAATCTCAGCTTGTAGTAACACTAAATGCAACAGTGTAGCATGGTGTGTTTCTGCTTTTATCTACTATGTTACTAACTACCATTGACTGGTGAAGGCAGAAACCAGTGCCAGTAGTTCTGCTTCAATAGATGTGTGAAAACTCGGGTGACCCCATTTCTTAAAAGGGAAGAAATGCATCCTTGTAATGAAATAAATGAGGAGGGCAGTGGGAATTGTGATGATGGAGCTAAGACAAGAAGATGGGGCCAAAAGCAATTGTAGCAGTTAAGAGCATCTCTTTTTCTGTAAGATGCAAATATAGATTGGATCCTCTGACTTGGAAATTAATGAAATAACTGTTGGTGTACTTTTATTTCTAGTTGGAAAGTGGCTGATATCTCAAGTAAAATATTCTTATTTTACTTGATTGTTGATGTGCAGTCGTGTCTACTGCTTGGTTGTATACTGCGGCAACCCACGGTTATTTGACTCATCTTTCAAGTAGCAAATGATGGATTTTTTTTTCTCATTTGGCATCTGTAATTGTGCCACAAGACAGAATGGGCCCATTGAGTCCACACTGACCATCAGGCACTCAAATTTACAGTGGCTAGTACAACTACCAACTCACACATCTTTGGGATGGGCTATAAACCCATGCAGCCACAGAGAGAACATGCAAGCTCCACCTTGACAGGCTCCCAAATTCAGGATTGAACCCAGGTCATTGGAACTGTGAGGCTGTGACTATTAGTGTAAATGTTCCCAACTTGATGCTCTGTTTGTAATAGTTATCTGTTGCAATGAGTGTTTGCTTGATACTGTTTATGGCTTAGTGTTGTACTACAGATAACTAATAACATTTTAAAAGTAATATTGTTTTTATTTGCTTTCATAGAAATGCGAATATTGTAAACGGTTGGGTGCTACCATTCGATGCCAGATGGAAGGATGCTTAAGATCATACCACTTTCCCTGTGCAGCAGCATCTGGATCTTTCCAGTCAATGAAAACCTTGACTCTTCTTTGTCCAGACCATGCAGATAAAGCAGTGCAAATAGGTAACAGAATATGCTTTTATAGAAACTTGTACGTTTGTGGCATTATTCACATTGTGTGAGAAGTTGAATATTGCTAAATCTAGTACAAGAGAAAAAAGAGCTATTTCATGTGAATGTAACTTGTTTGTGTATTTAAAGTGGGAATTTTTTTTTAAGGTGCTTGCCTTAATCCCAGCATCAATTTTACTGATCTTGGAAGTTCATGGCAAATGGTCTGCCATTGGTTTAAGCAATCTTGGGTAAAAAGCTCTGTTGCTTTGTTCCCATTAGTGCATATTTGCAAATGGAAAGAATGGCAAGAAGTTTTGTTTTGTCTGGGTTTTCTTTCTTCTTTGCTCCTTTGGATCTCAGTTGTCTCTGGTTTCTTTTCCTCGCCTTCCATGTTCAATTACCCTAGTCATTAAGTGTTAAAATCAGGCTGACTACCAGCCACAATCTTCAATAACCTCACTTGCTCAAAGGACTAAAGTTTCTTGTGATCTTTTTCCCATGAATATAGCTTCACCATTGATCAGTAATTTTAAAAAAATATTATCTGGTTAGCAACAGAGAGCACAATTCTTTTTTTATTTTTTTAAAAATTTTTATTAGTTTTTCAAAACATTTTACAAATTAAAAACCCCAAATCCCAGTGAGGAACATTAAAACAGTGCAAAATTAAGCATACAATAACAATATGCTACAAAGGAAGAGAATTTAGCAAAAAAAAAGCACCTAAATTAAAGACAAGTAAGCTTAGTGTCCTCCCCAAGCCCCACAACACAAGAAAAAACAACAGCAACTCCAGACCAACCACAACACAATATAGAGAGTATAAGTCAGGACAGCCAAGCTCCCAGACTGTGAATACACTCAGCAACAGAGGATAATAATGCCTTCCACCAGAAAAAAAAGGAGCTGAAAGCAAGGGACCGAAAAGGAAAAAAAAAACCCTAGTCAAGAGGAAGGTTATGCAAGTACTCGATAAAAGGTCCCCAGACCTTATGGAACTTTAGATCCGAATCGAGAACTGAATAATGAATTTTTTCGAGGTCCAAACAGGCCATGATGTCATTAAGCCATTGAGCATGAGTGGGCAGGGTAGCATCTCTCCATCTGAGGAGGATCAAGCATCTAGCCAGGAGAGAGGCAAAGGATAATATTCGGCATTTGGTCAGACCGAGACATAAATCTGTCTCACCCCAAAAACCGAACAGAGCAATTAAGGGGTTTGGTTCTAGGTGCTGATTCAGAATACACGATAACGTAGTGAAGACATCTTTCCTGAATTTCTCCAAGCTAGGACAGAACCAGTACATATGGATGAGAGAGGCCACGCCCCTCTTGCATTTATCACAGAGCGGACTAACGCTAGGGTAGAATCGAGATAGTTTAGATTTAGACATATGGGCTCTATGAACAATCTTAAACTGTAAAAGGCAGTGGCGAGCACAAAGAGAGGTTGAGTTAACCGATTTGAGAACTGAATCCCAGCTCTCCTCAGATAAGGAGATATTTAAATCCAGAGAGCACAATTCAGTGGAAATTTTAAAGCTGAGAAATATATTTTTACAATGTATCATGGAGTTCCACAATTAGTTGAGTGCTACCATAGTATTACTTTTAGGTTATCATTAGAATAACATGACTTATTGTTTGCCTCCAGTATATTAGAGTAAATAATGATATTTATTTTGAGCTGGGTAAGAGTGAAATTATATTTGAAAATGGGTGTGGGGTGTTGGAGTTGGAGGGAGAAGTGAGTTTTCTTCAGTGGACATAGTATCTGCCTTGGCAATATTCTGTGCAAGGGTAGGGGGTTGCTGATTTGTATTTTATTGCTTACACTTTGCATGTGATGTTACATTCAGTGTCAGTTTTTCCTTTGGGATAATCAAAGGAGCCATTGGAATTCAGATATTTCTAGGTAAGTAAGTTTTCAGACCTGAGCAGACTTAAGTATGGGATAAATACGGAGCTCCACATGGAATTCAGCAGCAGAGCTTGGTCATGCTGGAGTTCCTCAGTATATTGCTACAGATGCAACTGTCTGATCCTAAGCTAGTCAGACTTAAGTTAGTCAGGTAGTATGTATGTAATTCCATGTGTTTGAATGGCAATTCCTAGCCCTGAAGATAAGTAGCTGATTTTATTTTTTAAACATGGTTTTAATTTTTGACGAAAGCACTCTTTACAGTTCGTAAATGTGTGTCTCTGCATAATACAGTGTCTTGAAAAAGTATTCAGCCTTCAACCCTTTGTTCATATAACTGAATATTACAACCAGGGATTTTGATCAATTTAACTGAGATTTTTTTATTTGTAACTACATGCTCTTTTTTTTACCCCACAGTGGAGTGTTCCCACCCCCCCCCCCCCCCAAAAACAGGGAAAATTATAAAGCATGAAAAACTTAAAAATTCAAAAACTGGAATGTCAGCAGTTCAAAAATATTCATACCACCCCCACCCTGTCTTTTGTTCAGCACTGAGTTGAACCACCTCTTGCAGCTATTACAGCCAGTTGTCTTTTTGGATAAGTATTAGCTTTGCACAACATGATGAGTCTTCTAAGTGCCACTTTGCGAAGTCTTTATAGACAAGGATATGCTTTTTTTTTGCATTACATGTGGAGTAAATCTAATATTATGCATCAGCCAGGTAACACAATTGCCCATCTGTTGTCCAGTAGCACTTAAATCCACAGTTATAAAGTGTTTTGAGAGGTTGGTGATGAAACATACCAACTCCTGCCTGAGAAGTGACTTGGATCTGCTCCAATTTACCTACTGGAGTAACAGGTCTAAAGCAAATGGCATCTTATTAGTAGTTCTTTTAACCCTGGAGCATCTGGACAGCAAAGATGCACACATCAGGATGCTCTTTATCGAATACAGCTCGGTATTCAACACCACTATCCCCTCAAAACTAATTAGTAAGCTTCAAGACCTTGGCCTCAATACCTGCTTGTGCAGTTGGATCCTCGATTTCTTCAGTTGCAGTCCACAGTCAGTTCGGATTGGCAACAACTTGTGCTTCACAATGTCCATCAGCCCAGATGCACCCACAAGGCTGTGTGCTTAGTAACTCTGCTCTGCTTGCTTTATACTTAAGACTCTATGGCTAAACACAACTTAAATGCAATACTCAAATTTGCTGATGACACCATTGTTGTAGGCTGAATCAAAGGTGATGAATCAGCATGTAGGAGGGAGATTGAAAATCTGGCTGAATGGTGCCACAACAACAACCTCTCATTGTCAGCAAAACTAAGGAGCTGATTATTAACTTCAGGAGGAGGAAACTAGAGGTCCAAGAGCCAATCCTTATCAGGGTATCAGAGGTGGAGAGGGTCAGCAACTCTAAATTCCTTGGTGTTATTATTTCATCCTGGGCCCAGCTTGTAAGTGCAATTATGAAGAAAGCAAGGAAGCGCCTCTACTTCCTTGGGAGTTTGGAAAGATTCGGCATGACATTTAAAACTTTGGTAAACTTATGTAGATGTGTAGAGGAGACTGGCTGCATCACAGTCTGGTATAGAAACACCAATGCCCTTGATCAGAAAATCCTACAAAACACAAAGTACGCTGCAGATGCTGTGGTCAAATCAACACGTACAAAAGCTGGATGAACTCATCAGGTCAGGCAGCAGCATCCATTGAAATGAGCAGTCAACGTTTTGGGCTGAGACCCTTTGTCAGGATTGAAGGAGGAGGGGGCAGGAGCCCTATAAAGAAGGTGGGGGGAGGGTGGAAGGTGCCAGGTGAAAAACCAATCAGAGGAAAGATCAAGGGGTGGGGAAGGGGAAGCAGGGAGGGGATAGGCAGGAGGTGTGAAGAAGGAATGTAAGGGGAAAGCACTATGGATAGTAGAAGAAGGCAGAATCATGAGAGAGGTGATAGGCAGCTGGAAGAGGAGGCAGAGTGAAAGTGTGATGGTGGAAGGGAGAGGGAAGGAATTACCGGAAGTTGGAGAATTCGATGTTCATACCAAGGGGCTGGAGACTACCCAGGCAGTATATGAGGTGTTGTTCCTCCAACCTGAGTTTGGCCTCATCATGGCAGAAGAGGAGGCCACGTATGGACATATCCAAATGGGAAAGTGAAGCAGAGTTGAAGTGGGTGGCAACGGGGAGATCCTGTCTGTTGTGGCGGACAGAACAGAAGTGCTCGACGAAGTGGTCCCCCAATCTGCGTCGGGTCTCACCGATGTAGAGGAGGCCGCACCAGAAGCAATAGATTATCCCAACAGACTCACAAGTGAAGTGTTGCCTCACCTGGAAGGACTGGGGCCCTGAATGGTGGTAAGAGAAGAGGTGCAGGGACAGGTGTAGCACTTGCACTTGCAGGGATAAGTACCAGGTGGGAGACCTGTGGGGAGGGACTTGTGGACCAGGCAGTCGCAGAGGGAACGATCCCTGCGGAAAGCGGAGAGGGGTAGAGAGGGAAAGATGTGCTTAGTGGTGGGGTCCTGTTGAAGGTGGTGGGAGTTGCGGAGGATCATATGCTGGATCCGGAGCCTGGTGGAGTGGTAGGTGAGGACAAGGGAAACACGCTCCCTGTTGTGACGGGAGGATGGGGTGAGGGCCGAAGTGCGGGAAATGGAGGAGGTACTTCCACTCTGCCTCATCTTCTAGCTGCCTATCACCTCTCTCATGATTCTGCCTTCTTCTACTATCCATAGTGCTTTCTCCTTACATTTCTTCTTCACATCACCTGCCTATCCCCTCCCTGCTTCCCCTCTCCCACCTCTTGATCTTTCCTCTGATTGGTTTCTCACCTGGTACCTTCCACCCTCCCCCCACCTTCTTTATAGGGCCTCTGCCCCCTCCTTCTTCAGTCCTGACGACGAGTTTCGGCCCGAAACGTTGACTGCTCAAATCCTACTAAAACTAATAAATACAGCCCAGACCATGCTGTCATGGGTAAAGCCCTTCCCACCACTGAGCACATCTACACAGAGCAGTGTCTCAGGAAAGCAGCATTCATCATCAGGGACCCCCACCATCCAGGCCATGCTCTCTTCTCACTGCTGCTATCAGGAAGAAGGTTCAGGAGCCTCAGGACTCACACCACCAGGTTCAGGAACAGTTATTACCCCTCAGCCATCAGGCTCTTGAACCAAAGGGGATAACTTCACTTGCCCCATCATTGAACTGTTCCCACAATCTGCGGATTCACTTTAAGGACCTTTCATTAATGTTCTTGATAATTATTGCTTAATTATTATTTCCTTTTTTCCTATCTCTTAGTATTTACATAGTTTGTCGTCCTTTGCACACTTGTTGAATGCCCAAGTTCTTTCATTGATTCTATTAAGGATTTACTAAATCCACAAGAAAATGTATCTCAGGGCTGTATATGGTGACATGTTTGTATTTTGATAATAAATTTACTTTGCACTTTGAACATCTTCGACAAGATGTCAAGATTGCTGTCCACTGCCCCTTCGCAGCTAACCTGGCACAGCTTGAACAGTTTTGGAAGGAGGAAAGGGCAATGTTGTGCGTCATGTTGTGCAAAGCTATTAGAGACTTGTCCAAAGACACTACTGGCTATAATAGCTGTGAGAGATGATTTAACTGAGCGGGGGGAGGGGATGAATACTTTCTGAACTGCTGGCATTTCAACTTCTGATTTTTTTTTCATGCTTTACATTTCTCTCACAGTATAGCCCATTAAAACACAGAAAAAAGGAGCAATGATACACCAATAAAACTTATCAGTTAAATTGATCAAATTCCTTGGTTGTAATACTCATTTATGTGAACAAAGGGTTGGGGGCTGAATACTTTTTCAAAGCACTGTCGATGCAATTAAACATTGTGTCAAGCAAACTCTTTGTCTTGACAGGAAGTAAGATTTCTCTTCCAGCTTTGCCCTTTGTTAGGATGTTCTACGATAGTGGTCGCCAACCCTTCGATCGCGATTGATTGGTCGATCTTTGAGACTTTCCCAGTAGATCCTGAAAAAAATGAAAAATAAATACACAAATACAGTTGAGAGATTGTTTCTGGGTTGTGGGGTTTTAGTTCCGTTCTTTCTGCCCAGTGCACATGTGTGTAGCTCTCCCGCCACTCAGTACACAGAGTACTTCAGTGGTCCCCAACCACCGGGCCATGAGGAAAAGATATGATTTGGCGATATGAGTCAACTGCACCTTTTCTCATTCCTTGTCACGCCCACGGTTAAACTTGAACGCACATGAGGTCATCAGTCGCCTAAACGCAGTGACACCCTCGTGCCAGGGATCACTGGTTGGCCTCAGGTAACCGGCCACCTCGCACAGCTGGCGGGAAGTGCTGTTGCTACTGTCCTGGAGTGCGGACAGAAGGGTGCCACCTCTGAACTTGTTTACCACACCGAATGTTCGTGGGGAACCCGCTGCTAAAATATTCGCAGACGACCTAATTCGGGCTCAGGGTTTCATAAGTAACAGAGCAGCTACCTCGCTGCGATCTACTGAAAGTCATCCCTTGAGCCAAACTTTTGTCGGCTGATAGATCCTACAAGGGGGGGCTGGTGCACGCCCTGTCGCACTCTCACTTGGTTGGTCGCTTTCTCCGGACTGTGACCGTTGCGGCCCCGGTATGGAGACCTCCGGCCCTGACCTTGTCCTCTCACCCCACCCACAACCAGCCGCACCTGGCAAAAGTGTCTGGTGGCGGGCGAGCGGGAAGCTGGAGTTCGGGCGCGAAGTCTGTCTAATGAGGCAATGAAGCACTCAAAACTGCTTCGGTACCCCGAGTCCGAGCACCCTGCACTTAAAGACAAACCTGTTGAGTTTTTTCAGAGGAAAAAACATGAGCAAGTGGGACAGAAGCAAGTGCTGAGAGCCACGTAAACTAAGTTGTGGAATAGACTGGATTAACACCAACCCCCCGGTCAGCTGGTCCACAAGAATATTGTCAATATTAAACTGGTCCACGGTGCAAAAAAGGGTGGTGACCCCTGGTGTACACATATTATTTCTACTTCTGGGTTGCAGGGTTTTACTTTCGGTCTTTTCTGCCCGGTGCTCATACGCGTGACTGAATGATTTAGTAGGTCGATCTTGCCTTTCACTAAGGCCGAGGTAGGGGATCTTGGGCTTAAAAAGGTTGGTGACTATTCTAGGAGCAAGGTCTTTGTCATTTGCTGCCTGAGGTCAACTCGTGGCTTAGGCCAACTCATAGTCCTTGCTAGTTCAAGCTTATTCTAATAGACATACCCAGCATATAAATGCCATGAAAATTATTTTGGACCCGGAGAGTCTCAATGAGGAGATAAGACGATTGTGCACTATGTTTCTACAGAATGTCACAATGTGAAGGAAATCAATTAAGCCCTTAAAAGGGCCGACAGAAAAACCAGGAAGCCTAATAACAAGGAGGACCCCATCGCTACTGCCTGCTTCCCTATATTTCCATGATTTGTGGAAGGATCACCAGAATCCTGAAGAAATACCAGATTAATTCCATCCATAACCCCGTAAGGAAGCTCAAATCGCAGCAAATGCTGGTCAAAGATGACCTGGGACTCAGGTTGGCTGGCATTTACAGGATTCCCTGCGAATGCGGAGCAGCATTAATCAGCACAGTGGAAACCCATGTCAAGGAGCACAGGAAGTGTATTGTTTAGGTTGCCTGGAGAACTAGGCAGTAGCAGAACATTGCATTTGCCATGGCCGTAGGATTGACTTTGGCACAAAACTACTGTACCGTGCCAATTGTTTTTGGGACCGCCTGGTGAAGAAAAACTAGAGAAAAAGAATTTTAAGAAAGACGAAGGTCTTGCTCTAAGAACTGGAATTCTATTGTAAACAAAATGGGACAATGGAAACCTGATTGATTAGTCCTCATCCAATCCGGAAGGGGGATGGATAGCGGGGGGTGTGTGTGTGTGTGTGTGTGTGTACACCCCCCCCTCCCCCCCCCCCAGGTGTTACCCTGATGAAGATTGCAGTGTTTGTCGTTAAAATCGAAACCTGTACCTGGCTGGAAACCCAAGAAGAATTTATTCATCTTATATGCCAGAAAAACACAAGATCCTTCTTTGCCATGAAAATTACTTTTGTTTACAGTAGGTCTACAGTACATGACAAACATAAGTTAATGTAAATTTAAATTAACTTAAGTTACAAATTACTTGCACAACTAAATAATCATTATGACATTTGTGAGAGTTGGGAGGGGGTCTATAGTCCAACGTAGTGTTAGGGTTTATCAGGTTGGTCAAAAACCTGATGGCAGTGGAAAGCAGCTGTTGAACCTTGAGGTGTGGATGTTCAGGCTCCTGTACCTCTTGCTTCATGGCAGCATCAAGAAGAGGGTGTGGTCTGAATGGTGGCATTCCCTGATAATGGATGTCACCTTCCTGAGATATCGCCTTTTGTTGATGAACTTGATGGTGTGGAGAGCTGTACCTGTGATGGAACTGGCTGAGTCCACCACCCTCTGATGGCTCTTGCGTTTCTGTTCATTGGAGATTCCATATTAGGCCATGATACAATCAGTCAATGCATTTTACTCTATTCTTGGGGAAATTTGTCAGAGTCCTCTGACATTCTGAATCTCTTTCAGCTTCTAAGAAAATGGAAGTTCACCTGAACCTCTTGGGTTTGAAGGAGGTGGCTTGGCCTGGATCTGGACTGTGGGCAAATAGTCTTGCATATTATGCCTCAGTTATATTATTGATGTAATCCCATGATACTTTACTATTGTTTATGCATTACAGTAACAGTAGGGCAGATTTTGCAGTGGTTAACTTAATTGCAAAGATTGACAATCCTCCCTGTGAGACTGTGACATTTTCCATACTGAATTGTAGTAGTCCATTGATTCAGATGAAGGAAGAAGGAATTGCATTTATCCAGTGACTTTTATAATCTCGGGACATGGCAAAGTGCTATATAGCCAGTGAAGTAAATGAAGCATACAGCAGTGACAGAATGTGGACTTCAGAAAAGAGAAGTTGGGAAAACACACACCAGTCCTCATTGAGGGGTCAGTGGTGGAAAGGGTGAGCAGCTTCATATCTTGGAGGTTCTATCCTGGGCACAACACATTGATACAATCGCAGAAAAGGCAAGTTAGCTGCACTGCTTCATTAGGAGTTTAAGGAAATTTGGTATGTCACCAAAGACTCATGCAAATTCCTGTAGATGTACAGTGGAGAGTGTTCTGACTAGTTGCTTCATAGCCTGATATGGAGCCTCCAGTATACAGGGTTGCAAGAGGCTGCAGAGGATTGTAGACTTGGCCAGTTCCAACATGGGCACAACTCTCCCCTCCATTAAGGACACCTTCAAAAGGCAGTGCCCCAAGAAGGTGACATTTATCATTAAAAGCCCTCACCATTGAAGACATGCCCTCTTGCTGCGACCATTATGGAAAAGGTACAAGAAATGAAAGACCCCCACTGCCATCAGATTTCTAATTGGTCCATGAACACTTTTTTATTGCTTTTTTTTTTGCACACTCGTGATTTGCAACCCCAGGTCTCTCACTTTCCCCTGTCCCCTTTTGGGTCCTCAGAGCCTCCATCTTCCTTCCACCCTACCTTCCCTGAACTTCAAAACCCTCCACCCTCCCCAACGCCACCACTTTCCTCCCCAGCCCGTCTGATCCCAGCTCTAATCCCTACCGTATCTTCACCATTCCTTCTGACATTCTCCTCTGTGCGTTGCAATGTTCTGTTCTCAGTGACAGCCTCACCTTTGTCTCCGTTCACCTACACTTCAGGGAGTTCTGTGCTCGCCATGACACCAAGCTCTTTTTCCACCAACTCCATCTCCGAGCCCACTTCTTTGGTAAGAATTCCCCATCCTGCATTAATGACTCCTTCTTCCATCTCCAACCCTCCTCCTCTTCTTGGACACCCACCCTGATTCTTTGCCTGTTCTGGATCTTTTCATCTCAAATTGCTGATGAAATCCAACCAGCTCAGCTTCAGCATTCCTCTCTCCTCAAACCTTACCCCTTCTGAATACACTGATCTCCACTTTCTCCACCCAAATCCCAACTTTACCATTAAACTCAAGAAAAAGAGGGGTGGTACTCCATTGCTGAGGCCAGGCAGTATCTCTTAGACTCCACCTCTTGCTTACCCCTTGAAAGGGAACCTGCTCTGGACCATCAGCGCACTATCACCTGCACCATTACTAACTCATGAACTCCAGAGAACTCCCACACACTGCCACCAATCTCATAGTTCCCTTACCCCGCACTGCTCGTTCTACCCCCTACCCAAGATCCACAAATCTGAGTATCCGGTTAGGCTCATTGTCTATACCTCCTCCTGCCCTGCTGAACTTGTGTCCACATACCTTGAAACCATTCTATCCCTCTTGGTTTAGTCCCTTCCCATCTATATCCGCGACACTTCACAAGCTCTCGATCTCAACAACAATCAAATCCTTGGCCCTGATTGCCACATTTCCACTTTCACCATGGGTGTCCAGTCCCTGTGCACTTCTATCCCCCCCCCCCCCCCCCATCAAGAAAGCTTTAAGGCTATCAGCTTCTTTCTCAACAAAACACCACTTATTTCCCCTCCACCACTACCCTCCTCCATCTCCCAGAACTGGTCCTCATCCTCAACTATTTCTCCTTTGGCTCCTCCCATTTTCTCCAAACTCAAGGGGTAGCCATGGGCATCTGCTTGGGCTCCAGTTATGTCTACCTTTTTGTTGCCTACGTCAAACAGCCTATGTTCCAAATCTTTCTTGGTCGTGCTCCCCAACTTTTCCTGTGTCACATTGAGAACTACATTAGTGCTGCTTCGTGCACCCATGCTGAGCTCTTCAATTTCATCAACCTTACCTTTAACTTCCACACTGCCCTTAAATCCACTTAGTCCATTTGACACCTCTTGCCCCTTTTTCGATATTCCATCTCCATCTCTGGAGACAAACTACCTACTGACATCTTTTGTAAACCTACTGATTCCCACAGCTATCTTTCCACCCTGTCTTCTGTAAAAATGCTATTCCCTTTTAGTTCCTTTATCTCCACCACATTGGTTCCCAGGATGGAGCTTTCCTTTCCAGGACATCAGAGACGTCCACCTTCAAAGAATGGGGTTTCCTTTCCTCCCCTATTGACGCTGCCCTCACCCACATCTCCGATTCCTGAACATCTGTGCTCACTCCATCTTTATGCCGGTTTAACAAGGATCGAGTTCCTTTTGTCCTTACCTACCACACAATGAGCATTTGCATTCAGCACATCACTCTCTGCAACTTCATGGTCTCCCACCGCTCTCTGCTTTCTGCAAGGATTGCTCCCTCCTTGACGCCTTGTCCATTTGTCCCTCCTCATTAGTATCTCTCTTGGCATATATGCATGCAAGCGAGAGAACTACTACACCTGCCCATTCACCACCTCCCTCATCTCCATTCTGGGCCAAAGATGATGATGATGACATTGACTCAGGCCTGAGAGGCCAGTGTGGGGCATTTTCATGCCTTACAATGCGTGGAACGAAAGACTGTGTGACACGCCACTCCTCACACAGACATTTTGCAGTATTTTTCTTTATTTTACGAGGTCAAGTTGTGAGCTCAACACTCAACATGACACGGATGGAAAGCATACTCGGGAACAGCCCGACTGGATTCGCACCTGGGAACCTCCGTTCCAGAGTCCGGTGCTGATGTCACTGTGCCACCAGCTAACCTAAAAGACAGTCCTTTTAGATGATGCAACAATTTACCTGTAAATCTTTTTGGGTTGTCTATTGTATCCAGTGCGCCCAATGCAGCCTCCTCTACATTGGTGTGACCCAATATAAACTGTGGGACCGCTTTGTCGAGCACCTCCGATCCATCCGCCAAATGCGGAATTTCCTGGTGGCCAACTATTTTAATTCATATCCACATTCCTATTCCAACGTGTTGGTCCGTGGCCTCCTCATTTGCCACGACGAGGCCACTCTCGGGGTGGAGGAACAACACATCATATTCCGGATAGGTGGTTTCCAACCTGATTTCATGAGCATCAATTTCTCCTTCTGCTAATTTTTCCCCCTTCCCCTTCCCTCTTCTGTTCCCCACTCTGGTCTCTTACCTTCTCACCTGCCTATCACCTCCCCCTGTATCCCCCACTCCTTCCCTTTCTCCCTTGGTCCATCGTCCTCTCCTATCAGATTCCTTTCCTATCCACCTGGCTTCACCTTTCACCTTCTAGCTGTCCTCCTCTTTCCCCCCCCACCTTTTTATTCTGGCATCTTCCCTCTTCCTTTCCAGTCCTGTTGAGAGGTCTCGGCCTGAAACGTTGACGGTTTATTCATTTTCATGGATACTGCTTGATATGCTGAGTTCCTCTAGCATTTCTTGTGTGTTGCTCTGGATTTCCAGCATCTGCAGAATATCTTGTGTTTGTGTATTGCACTACGTTAATTGTGTACTTTATAGCAGTTTTATGCTTTGCACTGAACTGCGATTTTTATGTCAAACAAGATGGTGGTAATAAACCCGATTCTGATTTTGAAGTACTTTTTGAACTGCCACCACTATTGTAGAATATGATGGTGAATTTGCACACAACAAGCTCCCACAAGCAATATGATGTGTGGATTGGTTTGCTTAGTGGTTAGTGTCTGTGAAAGGCTTGGGATATTTTTTTCCTTAGCAGCCAGGAAGACTTTCCAAGAGGTTAACGTAGGACTAGCTTGGTTTACAATTTAAAAAGATCAAACAATGAAATAAATGTGCTGGAAGACTATCTGTTCGAATTCCCAATTTATGTGAATTTGGTCACTGGCAGCAAATCATTAAAACCGCAGTCATAATGTATTTTCGTTTTTTTTTAGCAAAAGATGAAGCAAATTGTGGTGTGTGTGATGCTCCAGGGGATCTCCTAGATCTTCTCTTCTGTACCAGTTGTGGACTGCACTATCATGGTGCATGCTTGGAAATTGTAGTGACACCAGTTAAGCGTGCTGGTTGGCAATGTCCTGAGTGCAAAGTGTGCCAGACTTGCAGGTATGTAACTGTTTCAAGTAGACGCAGTTTGCATCAGTGATGCACTATTGTTAAGTAAAGATGAATGAAAATTTAAGAAAATATGTTTATGCAATTAGAGTATTAAAGGCTATAAGAAGAAAAATCTGACCATATTGGATAATCAGATTTATTTATATAGTTTTACTATAGTCAGACAATTTTCTTTTGGACTGGTTTTATGTGATGATGCTCATTAAGTAGTATCATATTGAATGAAAAATTGGTATTTACATTTACGGTATGTCAACAAAGTATAGTAATATTACAGATTTATATAGATAAAGATGAAGTTGTAACATCTCCTATTGTCTCCATGTAGGCAGCCTGGTGCGGACACGATGATGCTGGTGTGTGATGCGTGTGACAAGGGCTATCATACGTTTTGTTTGAAACCAGCAATGGAGTCACTGCCTACTGATAGCTGGAAATGCAAGGTGGGTCTGTACACGTGTTCTTTTACAAGCAGATATACACTCAGTGCCACTTTATCAGGTAGAGGAGTGGAACCTGGTGTGGTCTTCAGCTGTTGTAACCCATCCACTTCAAGGTTTGACGTGTTGTGCATTCAGAGATGTTTCTCTGCACACCAGTGTTGGTTATTTGAGTTACGTGTGATTATTTAAGTTAATGTCTCCTTTCTTTCAGCATGAACCAGTCTGGGCATTCTCCTCTGATCTCTCTTGTTAACAAGGCATTTTCGCCCACAGATCTGCCACTCAGTGGATATCTTTTTTGTTTTTTGCACCGTTCTCTTTAAACTTTTGCATGTGAAAATCCCAGGAGATCAGTAGTTTCTGAGAGAAAGCACCCCAATTAGCACCAACAATTATTCCATGGTCAAAGTCACTTGGATCACATTCCTTGCCTAATTTGATGTTGGGCCTGAACCCAACATTTAATGCTCTAATCCTCATGACCATGTCTGCATACTTTTATGCATTGGATTGCTGCCACGTGATTGGCTGATTAGATATTTGGCATTAAATGAGAAGATGTACAAATGTACCTATTAAAGGTGCCACTGAATGTAGATGACAGTGCAGTCATGTACAGGAGTTGGGATGTTGTGTTGAAGCTGTACAAGATGTTGGTGAGGCTGAATTTAGAGTATCATGCATAGTTCTGGTCACCTGTCTACAGGAAAAATATAAGCGAGTGCAGAGAAAATTTACAAGGTTGTTGCTGGGACTTGACCTGAGCTATAGGGAATGATTGAATAGGTTAGGACTTTATTCACTGAATCACAGGAGAACGATAGAAAATCTTTTAGAGATGTACAAAATTATGAGGGGTACAGAAAGGTGCATGCATGTAGGCTTCTTGCCCTTCAATTTGAGTAAGACTAGAACTAGAGGTTGTAGGTTTAGGATGAAAAGTGAAATATTTAAGGGAATCTGAGAAGAAAGTGGTAAACCTCAGTTCAGTTGTAACATTTAAGAGAATTTTGGTAGGTCGATGGATGGGAAGGATTTAGAGGAGCATAGTCAGGGTGCATTTAGAAGGGACTAAGCAAAAGGTCAGGTTCGCATGGGCTAGTGGGGCCAAAGGACCTGTTTCAGCATTTTAGTGCTCTTACTATGTTCATAGAATGGTTTGCATGGTATCTTCTGTCTGCTCTGTTTGCATAATTCACAGCTAGGCTGGTTTTCCTTTAAAAATATATTGTCCAAATCTTTCCATGTCCAGCGAATCCCACCATGGTATTTGAGAAATTGTAAAATACTTTGCTAAGCTCACTTGCTTCTGGTGGTCATGAATTTTGGGATATATTGCTTTACTTTCTTGGGTGACAAAAATAATAAACAGAATCAGGAGTAAGCTGATTGAACCCTGTCCTACAGTTTTATTCAGTAAGTTTGTGTAACCATCAGATTCCTGCACTAATGTCATGTACCTTGATTCTCACAATATTGAAACACATCGATTTTTGTCTAAAAATGTCAGTGACCGAACCTCTACAAACTTTGTGAGTAGGGAATTTGAAAGGTGCTGGTAAAGAAAATATCTTTCATGTTAGTTCTAAATACTCATGCTTTTATTCTGAGACCCTAACACCCTGATTTTGGATACCCCAGCCAGAGGAAATAGCATCCCTAAATGTGACTTTTCAACTCCATGATAATTTTGTACATTTTATCAATAGCACTTCTCATTCTCAGAAATTCAAAGGCTGCACTTAATCTCTTCTCTGAGGACAAATCCAATCCCATACTCTTCCCTGCCCCAGGAACCATCAGGGAAGCCTTCCTTGAATTTTCTTTATTGAAAATATTTTCTTTCTTAGTTATACCTGTAACTGGAATATTACTGGTGCAGTGTCATTAGGGACCTATAGTTCCAGTAAGATATCTTCTCATCCTCTTGCAGGAAAGGCCATCTTACCAAATTGCTTGCTCTTCCTGCAGATTTACCTACAGTGATTTGTTTACAGGTACCCAGATCATTAATTTCTCTTGTGTGACAGTCCCTTTCAACCTGTCTCCAAAATTTGTATTCTCTAATTTTTTGTAACAAAGTACATAACCCTACATTCTTCCACATTACGCTTAATTTGTCATATCCTTGTCCAATCATTTAGACTATTCCCAGAGTCCCTCCATATCTTCCTTACAACTTACTCTGTCACTTAGTTTTATCAGTAGCAAATGCATATATTGTGCTCCTAACCCAAATCATAGCAACTATGAACAGCTAGGGCTCCAGCATCAATCCCAGTAGTCACAGCTTTCAAACCCAAAAATGACCAGTTTATTCCTATTCTGTTTTCCATTTTTTATTCCACACCTATTTATTACTTGCAATGCTGTGTACACAAATTTTTAAAAATTCTTGTATAGAACTTAGGGAAGGCCTGAAATTCCAAGTACATCACATCCACTGATTCACTTACTATTTTGCTAGTTACAACTTCAAAAAAAAACTCTTAATAAATTTGTAAAATATAATTTCCTTTTAATGAAATTCATGTTGATACTTCTCTATCATATTAATATTTTCTAAGCACCCTGTTGCTATTAATAATTAGAGCACTCTTCCTTCCACTGACTGTAGTTCCCTGTTTTCTTTCTTTGCTTCATTCATAAATGCTAAAGTTTTCTAAAAACAAATCCCAATCTGTCTGAACTCTTCTAGAATATATGGAATTTTGCAATGTGATAACTAATTTGTCTACAACACAACCACTTCTTTCAAAACATTTTTATAAAGGTATTATGAATGTAAAATAAAAATTAGATCTTTACCTGTTCATTTTTTTCATCTGTTCTTCCAACTAAAAATTTTATTTGCAGTCTGTCTATTAAACTTTATTCAGAATCACCTTTGTTATTGCTGGCATATGTCATGAAATTTGCTTGTGATAGCAATACAGTGCAAGACATTAAAACAAATGCTAGAAGTTGCAATAAAAAATAAACAGTGCAAAAGACAAATAATGAGGTCATGCTTATGGATTCATTGGCTATTCAGAAATCTAATGGCAGAGGGGAAGAAACTGTTCCTAAAGTGTTGAGTGTGGGTCTTCAAGCTCCTGTATTTCTACCCTGGTGATAGGAATGAGAAGAGGGCATGTTCCAGGTGGTGTGGCTGCTTAATGATAGATACTGTCATCTTTCCAGTATTCTTACTAGAAAATAAGCCAAAGTGCCTATTTCATACAGTATGACAGTGGGAATCTTTGAAATTTATGCTCTGAATGGACATTCAGAGCATTGTGTCCATGCAGGCCAAAAGAGGAGGTATTTTATAAATCCTTGTGGCATTTAAAATATTATTTTAAAAAGTTTGTGTTTCCTCCTTATGGGACCCATGGGTTGCCATTATTTTCCTGTTCTTTCATTTATAAAGCATTGCTTTGATGTGGCAGCTCAAGCTGAGAAACGAGCCAGCTGACCTCAAAATTGTCTCACAACTTTGTCAGTGTTTTCTTTTGCTGTTGCATGGTTCATTAATGTGCCTAGATTGAATGTATCTCAGATACAGCACATATGTATTATGTGCACCATTTAAATTTTGCAGCCACCTTCCATTAAAAAAATAACTAAATATGAGGGCAAAGTATTTTGAGGAATCTTGTTAATGGAGGTTCCCCCCCCCCTCCATTTTGTTGCTATAGAGCTGGAAACCATTAAATCCAGAGAGTCACTCCAGATACTTAGTGATCCCATTAGTCCCATTTTCCCACTTAGTTCCCTGTAAATATTCTTTCTAACATGCCCATCATAGTTTTCTTTCTGCCTGTTAACACTGGGGGTTATTTACAGCAGCCAGTTAATGACTAGCACATCTTTGACATGTATGCAGTCATGGGTCAAATTTGCAAACTTCATGTAGCATGCACCAAAAGTCAAGATTGAACCTGGGTTTTATTGGAACTGTGCGGCAGCAGCGCCACCTGCTGTACTACTGTGATGCCTTAGTTGCCATTAACAGGAGAAAAAACCTGTTTGGATATGAGCTCTTTTATTTAATTTAATGTCAAATAATGCACCTTTTATAGGTGGCTTGATGCGGAAGGGACTTAAAGCGATGCTCATTAATTTGAAACTTTGTCTTAGGAATCAACTTCCCTGAATTCTAAGTGACTTGCTCCATTCTGTGCATGTGGAGAGTGAGCAGGCAGTTTTGTGGCTGGGTACTCTGGGTTGATTTGTTTCCTTTTCAAAATGAGGATTGTGAGAGACTGAATGTCCTGTGTTTGTAGATTGTAGAACTCTTCCAACTTTATTTTTCCTAATTAGAGAAACTGCTGTTAAGCCAAATCATTAAAAGACTTGTTCTTTTCTGCAGAACTGTCGTGTATGCAGTGATTGTGGTTCAAGATCTGCAGGGAAACATGCTAATACACAGTGGCATCTGAACTACTCAATTTGTGAGAAATGTTATTGGCAAAAGAACAGGAATAGTGCCGTGTGTACGATATGTGGTAAAACAAATGGTCAAACAGGTGACACTTTAAGCTGCCATATATGCCAAAAGTAAGTGGCTTCTGATAATGATTATTAATTTGGTCTGGAAAAATTGCAGCCATCATTGTCAATTGCTCCATCATAAATCATATCATTGTGATTTCTCTGTAACAACTTGAAAATTTCATCCTCTTATTTAGTGGTAATGTATTTGGATTCCAAGCAAATGTTGGTGGAATTTCAGTTTTTCAACCGAAAGCAGAGATGAAGTCTTGTATGCAATTTTCATTGCAGTAAACATTTTATTTAACCCAATTATTCAGTTGTAATGGTCATGCTCCATGTGAATCTACTTCCACTTCAAATTAACTTTTTTAATACTTGCATTAACCGCTCTTGCACTCATTCTCTTTCAATTAGTTTTGGGGGACACCTTGCTTTCTATTATTTTCATGTCCTTCAGCTTTTAAGCTAGGATTCTTATATGGTGTGAGAGATCAGCCTGTGGTGTCAGTGATGCTTGTGCATAACTTCTCTAGTAGAAGAGTGTTTTGTATTTTTATTATTCCAATTTGATACCAAGGATTCAAATGATAATAGTGACTGTGAATAGGATTGAGTAGAATAATAATCCAACCACTATTTTGTTAACGTCCACTTTAAAGTTCTATATTTTAAATTCTCAGGTGGATCCATGCAAACTGTGGCCCTTCATCTCTCAACTTGCCAGGGCACCCATACACATGTTCAGTGTGTAAAAACCCAGTGCAAAATACAGGGCTTTCATCTCCTAAGCCTGTTGATGAAAGGCAATTGAAACTTGAGTCAGCGGCATCAGGTATGATTTAATAGATTTAATTGTTTGTTTTGAAAAGTTTAATTCTACTGGCATGACAACGGTGAAAATGTTTTTTTGCAAAGAATGAAGATATTTTTACTACTCTGGTTCAAAAGATTTACTTGAAATCATGACATCGGAAACCATAGGTGAACATCTTGGTCAAGAAACTGTACTTCCCACTTCCATTTACTGAATCACGACATTTGGTCTGTTGGATGGGACTGTCCAGGTTATGAACATTTACCATCCTTTTTGCCCTTGGAAGTTTCCTGTCCTATCTGTCTGCTCATTATGCTAGTTGCCCTTGCCAAAGGCTTGCCAACAATTATTGGAAATCTGCAGGACAAACCCAGTCTCTTAAAAGGATCATATTTTGGCGTCATCTGGCAGAAGCACATTTGACAAGGAGGATGTTGTGATCTGGAACCTGATGCCAGGTCTGGGAAGAGCAGACTTGAGAATCATGTTGGGTTCAGTCACATCTTCTGGACCTGAACCAGGTTGGGTACCTATTTGGCTGTAGATGTAGGTATACTATATTGGTTGACATGTGTCTGCCACTGTACAACATTGGGGTACAGTATGGTGATGACAGGTCTCTTGATGGCATGAATTTCAGTTTTAGTGAACTCTTCAAAGAGCTGGTACAGACGGATGTAATTATATGTAAGATTCCTTGAATGACCATCCATTATCAGGTCTCCCTGCCAGATTTTTCTTTTATTAGCAATAGGCGTATGTGAATTAACTTGAAGTACAATAATTAATGCAGGAGGACAGGGAGGAAACGTGTTTAGCTTTTTGACATATGAGACCAAGAGATCGTTATCCTCTACCCTCTAGGAGGAAGGTAAACAGCTATGTTTATAAAAAATTTTTGCCTTTTCTGTTTTTTTGAATGATTGTTGGGGAAGGAGTGAAATGGAAAAGAAAAATTTTTCTTATTAGTAGGCTTTGGAAGTGGTCTAGATTGAAAATCTTATTAGAGACTCCTAGCTGAAGTGAGCTGCCACTCAGCCAAATCCTGGGATGAGCAGCCACTCCAACTGGAAATTGTGCAATATTTGGAACTCCTGGTCTTTGGCTACTTAGGTCCTTTGTCCACATGAATAATAGCAGTTCATTGCTAGAATAGATGGTGCTGAGTTTTTCATGATTTTATTTAGGCCTTAACAAGCCAATCCTTGTTTACAGTACACTGTTCAACTGCTCCCATGTTATGATTTTGTGTAACGCTTGTACCAGCAGAAGACTTGTAAGTATCTAGATTTTGTGGTGGTAATTCAATCTATAAATGGATAGTTTTATAAGACCATAAGATATAGGAGCAGAATTAGGCCATTTGGATCATTGAGTCTGCTCCAACATTTCATCATGACTGATCCAATTTTCCTCTCAACCCCAATCTCCTGATTCTCCCATATACCTTCATGCCCTGACCATCAAGAATCTATCAACCTCTGCCTTAAATATACATAAAGACTTGGCCTCCACAGCTGCTTGTGGATTCCACAGGTTCACCACTCTCTGGCTAAAGAAATTCCTCCTCATCTCCGTTCTAAAAGGGGTGCCCTTCTATTCTGAGGCTGTGTTCTGGTGTTGGACTCTTCCACCATAGGAAACATCTTCTCTACATCCTAGGCCTTTCACAGTTTGACAGGCTTCAGTTAGGTCACCCCTCAACCTTCTGAATTCCAGTAAATATAAGTCCAGAGCTATCATATGACAAGCCATTCAATCCTGGAATAATTTTTGTGAACCGCCTTTGAACCCTCTCCAGCTTCAGCACATCCTTTCTAAGATAGGGGGCCCAAAACTGCTCACAATACTCCCAAGTGAGGCCTCACAGGTGTCTTATAAAGTCTCAACATTACATCATTGCTTTTATATTCTAGTCCTCTTGTAATGAATGCTAACATTGTAATTGCCTTCCTTACCACAGACTTAACCTGCAAATTAACCTTTAGTGAATCCTTCACAAGCACTTCCAAGTCCCTTTGCATTTCAGTTATACGTATCTTCTCTCTGTCCAGTTGGAAAATAGTCAACCCTTTCATTTCTTCTATCAAAGTGTATGACCATACACTTCCTGACACTGTATTCTGCCTGCCATTTCTTTGCCCATTCTCCTAATCTGTCTGGGTCCTTCTGTAGCCTCTCTACTTCCTCAAAACTACGTGCCCCTCCAGCTATCTTCATATTGTCTGCAAACTTTGCAACAAAGCCATCAATTCCATCATCCAAATCATTGACATATGACATAAAGAGTATTGGTCCCAACACAGACCCCTGTGGAACACCACTAGTCACCAGCAGCCAACAAAAAAATGCTCCCTTTCTTTGTCTCCTGCCAATCAGCCACTGCTTTATCCATGCTAGAATCTTTCCTGTAATATCATGGGCTTGTAGCTTGCTAAGTAGTTTCATGTGGGCCACCTTGTCAAAGGCCTTCTGAAAATCCAAGTACACAACATCAACCAATTCTCCTTTGTCTATATTGCTTGTTACTACTTCAAAGAATTCCAACAGATTTGTCAGGCAAGATTTTCCCTTGAGGAAACCATGCTGACTGTGGCCTATTATCATGTGCCTCCAAGTACCCTGAGACCTCATTCTTGATAATCGATTCCACCATCTTCCCAACCACTGAAGTCAGACAAACTGGCCTATAGTTTCCTTTCTTCTTTTTCTCTCCCTTCTTGAAGAGTGGTGTGACATTTGCAATTTTCCTGTCTTCCGGAACCATTCCAGAATTTAGTGATTCTTGAAAGATCATTACAGTCTCTTCGGCTACCTCTTTCAGAACTTTGGGGTGTAGTCCATCTGGTCCAGGTGGCTTATCTACCTTCAGACCTTTTAGTTTCCCAAGAGCCTTCTCTCTAGTTATGGTAACTTCACAAAACTTCATTCCCCTGACACCTGTAACTTCCACTATGCTGCTAGTCTCTTCCACAGTGAAGACTAATGCAAAATACTTATTCAGTTCATCTGCGATCTCCAACAAGGAAAGGGTTAGAGAAGATTCATGAGAATGATTCCAGGAATAGAACGGTTACCGTATGAGGAACATCTGGCAGCTCTTGGGCTGTATTCCCTGGAGTTCAAGAGAATGAGGGGGGATCTCATAGAAGCATTCTGAATGTTAAAGGGCCTGAACAGATTAGATATGGCAAAGTTATTTCCCATGGTAGGGGATTCTAGGACAAGAGGGCACGACTTCAGGATTGAAGGATGTCCACTTAGAATAGAGATGCAGAGAAATTAATTTAGTCAGAGGGTGGTAAATCTGTGGAATTTGTTGCCACAAGCGGCTGTAGAGGCCAAGCCATTGGGTGCATTTAAGGCAGAGATAGATAAGTTCTTGATTAGCCAGGGCATCAAAGGGTATGGGGAGAAGGCAGGGGAGTGGGGGGATGGCTGGAAGAATTGGAGCAGCCCATGATTGGTGGAGCAGACTTGATGGGCTGAATGGCCCTACTTCTCCTATATCTTATAGTCTTATTTTTCACCATTACTAACTCTACAGCATTGTTTTCAAGTGGTCCGATATCTACTCTTGCCTCTCTTTTACACTTTATGTATCTGAAGAAACTTCTGATATCCTCTAGTATTATTGGCTAGCTTACTTTCTTATTCCATCTTTACCTTAATGACTTCTTTAGTTACAGTCTGTTGTCTTTAAAAGCTTCCTGATCCTCTAATTTTCCACTAACTTTTGCCCTATTATATATCCTCACTTTGACTTTTATGCTGGCTTTGACTTCTCTTGTTGGCCACGGTTGGGTCATCTTTCTATTTGGGATGGATATATATATATATATACACTCAACCATGAGCTGCTCTGAAAAGCCATCTTGTAGGCCTTCTATAAATTCCCCAACCTGGAATCCAACACCAACCTGATTTTCCTCTACCTGCATATTGACATCCCCCATGACTATATTGCCCTTTTGCCATGTATTTACTATCTCCTGTTGTAATTTGTAGACCACATCCTTGTTGCTTTTTGGGGGTCTGTATCCAACTCCCATTAGGAGTTTTACCCTTGCATTTCCGTCGCTCTATCCATACAGATTCAACAACTTCTGACCCTATGCCCTCTCTTTCTAATGATTTAATTTCATTTTTTACCAACAGAGCAAAGCCGCTCCTTCTGCCTTGTTGCCTATCCTTTTGATACAATGTGTATCCTTGGACGTTAAGCTCCTAGCTATAATCTTCTTTCAGCCATGATTCACTGATGCCTGCAACATCATACGTGCCGATCTGTAACTGTGCTACAAGGTCATCTACCTTATTTTGTACTGTGCACATTCAAATTTCACACCTCCAGTACTGTATTCATGCTTTCTATTTTGCCTGCCTTTTATGTTGCTACTCATTCTGTTGACTGCAACTTTGCCCCATCATCAGCCTCTCCTCAGTACATGTTGCCTCTGTTTATAAACCTGCTACCTCATCTTCAGCACTATCATCCGCCTTTCCTATGATATTTCTTGCATTGAAATATACGCAGTGCAAGACGTTAGTCACACCATGCACAACCTTTTGATTCCTAATTTTGCCTGAGGTTTTGCGAACATCTGCCTCTATCTCATCGCTAATTGTTCTGGCTCTCTGGTGCCCATCCCCATAACTCTAGTTTAAACCCCACTGTGCAGCATAACAAATCTTCCTGCTTGGATATTAGTCTCCATCCAGTTCAGGTGCAAACTGTCTCTTCTGTAGGGTCCCACCTTCCCTGGAAGAGAGCCCCATGATCCAAAAATCTGGAGCCCTCCCTCCTATACCAACTCCTTTGCCACATATTAAACTGTATAATCTAAATAATTCTGACCTCACTAGCATGTGGCATGAGTAGCAATTCTGAGATCACAACTCTGGAGGTCACTACTTTGTTACTTGTACTACCCATGTCAGTGGTACCTACGTGGAGCATGACTTCTGGGGGCTTACCCTGAGGATTCGATTTGAGGTATTTTAGACCCTGGGTACCCAAGAAGCCACATACCATCCGGGAATCTTGTTCTTGCCTACAGAACCTCCTAATGAACTACCTATCACCACAGTGTGCCTCTTCTCCCCCCTTTCCTTATGAGTCACACAGGCAGACTCAATGCCAGAGATCATAGGGGCACTTTGCACTGGCTCCTTAATCCTTTTCTCATTCCTGATGGTCACCTAGTTTCCTGTGTCTTGTAACTTGGGTATAACTACCTCTCTGTATATCCTATCTCCTACCTCCTCAGCCTCCCAAATGATCTGGAGTTCCTCCAGTTCCTGCTCCAACTCCTTAATGTGGATTGTTAGAAGCTGCAGCTGGATGCACTTCTTGCAGATGTAGTCATCAGGGACACTGGAGGTCTCCCTCCGGGATGCGGGAGGGGCATTCATCTATCTTGTCTGGCATCTCTACTGTCCTGGCTGAGCAGATATAAAGAAGGGAACTGAAAAAAACACAACCTAGAGCTTTTCTTTTGCTTGCTGTTCACTGAAGCTTCAGAGCTGAAGCCTCAAAATGACCACTCTGACTCTGTCTACTCAGACGATGGCCGCTGTGACGATGGTCACTGTACTTACCACTGCCTTCCTTTAATTTGCTCTTGCTAATCAATCCCTGATGATGATTGGTCACTGGTCAAAGCTTTCTTTGTGAATTACTGTGAAACAATGCCTTTAAAATGTCGATCACCGTCCTGATTGAAAGGTAGCTCTCTTACCCATGTCCTGGTATGGATTGTTCAACTATGATGTGTTCCACTTGTTCGAAGATGGCACTCCGATATTGCTTAGCTCAAGAAGTGCATATTGAACTTGTCATAGCTTGCGGTATTGGAAATTCATGCTTTTAGAAGCTGCACTATTGTTACAATAGCCTTTAAATTAAAAGAGATTTTAAGCAACCTGAAATGTATTATTTCTGTTGAGCAGAGAAGATAGAAGAACAAACAGAGTTGACTGGAAAGCAGCAAATGGACTTGAAACCAGAAGAAAAATTGAGTGAATGTATTGCTGAAGACTCTTTGCATGAACAGGAGGGTGAGAAGTCTGTTTTTAAATGGTCTGTTTAATTGGTTTTGACAGGTGCTTTTGGCTTGCAACTTTAATTTTTTCATGTCCCTTTGTACACGTTAATTTATTTCCATTAGAAAAGAGGAAATACTTTCAATATGTTATTGCCCAATATATCCATTTTGTCTCTGTTTTTGACTGCTGCAATTTTTTTGGTTTCACTTACATGGTTTTAAGTATGGAAGTACAGAATATTGACCTTGTGCAATGAAAGAATAAGATGGCGCATTAGTTCTGCAAGATGTAGTTTGGTTACCCTGACCCCCTGTTGTCCCCAGTACCTTGCAGATTTTCATCATTCATACTACCTGGGATAATGTTGGAATATGACCATTGCTGGGCAAAGTAGAATGAAGTTTGTAATGAGTAAAAGCTGAAAGAATTTATTGTGCACGTGGAGGACGAATAAAATCATAATTATGGGTTAAATTTATGGTCAACAGTGGTTAAATTACCATTGTTTTTATGTTTTTAAATTTATCAGTAAGTTTTAGCCAGATGTTCTTTTTGAAATTTATTATTAGATTATGCCACCTCATAGAAGTTGTACTAAAACTTCTGAAGACAGATGTAACTACATAAAACCAAATTACTCCACGACACTAGGTACTTGGACTCCAATGAATTCAAGAACTCTGATCTTTGAGCTCATTTGTGTTTTGAAAGATATGAATGGAAAATTTATCAAAAATGTTGCAACTTAAGTCGGTAATAAAGAGCTAACACAAATGTGCTAATTTTTGTTTTGTTAGATTCTATCAATACGGACAGTAAGGTGGAACTGGAAATTTCAAAACAACTATCAGAAATTAATACCACGGAACAGGTGGAATGCCAATCTCTTGCTTCTTTGGAGGAAAATGGAATTAGGGGCTTAACTACAGAGAAAGAATTAGAGCATGACAAGCTTACTGAGGAATTCGATTCTGCTCATAACACAGAGATTCATCACACTTCTGAAACTGTGATGCATGGTCCACAATCTGACAGCATTAAAAGTGCAGTGGATTCTCCGTCTGCAGAAAAAGAATTTGCAGAATCCTTTAGCTCAGATAAGACAGATCAACAAGAAACAAAAATGGAAAGAACTGTTCCTCTTTTTGACCAGGCAGAGACTTGCATTAGTGCAGATATTGATGCTAGTTCCAGTAGTTCCATTCCACAGGAGACAAAAGTCGATCATCTTCCCACAGACTCTGACCTGATGGATTCTGTCAGTATTTCTGCTGAAACACAGTTAGATGGTGCCTCTTTTGTTTTAGTCAAGCAGGAGACTGGCAGAATCCATAAAAATAAAACTGACCCCTGTGATATTCCTGCTGATTCAACTTGTGGCTCTGAGCATAGAGGTGAAGTTTCTGACATGGTCACCGATGGAATGGAGACCAAGGAAGATCCTGTTGAGATGGATGTTGATGATGTGACTCCTATGGAGGTTATATCTGCAGGGAATAGGCTGAAGACTGGGCAAGATACTCAGATGGAAATCCAGGATGTTGTAAGGGAAGATTCTGCCTGTAACACGCTGATTAAATCTGAGATTGTGGAGGAAATGTCAAATCAAAGTCAAACTGACTCAACTAGCACTGGCTTGGAACCAGATTTTGCAAATACTTTGGACCGTGATGCAGGCTTGGTTTCAATGGATATTTGTATGACAGCAACAGATGATGTTTCTCCAAGGATGGAAGATGAGGCTGAAAAATTAAGTTCAGACCTGCGGATAACGGAAACAGAAGATTCTTTGCCAGCTGATCCTGGTATGATGAAAGGTGAATCTGGCAAGCCTGCAGTTATGAAGAGGCGTTTTTCACCAGGTCGGCCACGAGTCAAACAGGTGAGGATGGGGGAATACAGTTGGTTTGCCATGTGCAGTTAAAACAGAGCAATGTTGTAAATGAAGGTAATTAAATGTAGGCTTTTCTATGTACACACACTATTTTTCTCCTCTTAAAAAACTTGGGCTCATTGAAGGCAATTGTAAATCAGCTAACAAGACATGCTCGGACATTAAGCATGCATGCATTAAGCAAGTGGCTGTCCATTTTGTGTAGTTCACAGAAGGAAATCTATTTAACCTGCTGGAGCAATTGAAACTTAATCCCGAACTGCTCGCTTCCTCCCTCTACTTCAAGTAATATAATTTTCCTTTTTAAACATAAGCATTCTTTGCCTCTCATCAGTTTTTGTGGCATTTCTAAATTAGCTTCGGTCAGATGGGGCTTGTCAGTCCTAGTTAGCAACTTATCTAGGAGAAGAACAACTCTGATCTCAATCCTCTGTTACCTTGCAGCTATACCCACTCATGGGGAAGTCTTTGTGAGTAAATCCTGAGGGGAAAAATCCAGAGATGGAGTCCCTAAGGCTGTCCTACATTGTGTTTGATGTTGACTGGCAGCTCCTGCAATGCCACTGGTGCCAAACTGTATCAGTCTCTGCTGTTCCTTTGAATTCATCAACTGTGTGAAGAGTGGAGCCTGCTACATGAGCAACAGCTTACTCTCCATATCGTACTACCTTGGCTTGCATATCATGTAGACAGCCAGGATGAGGCATCCATGGTCAACCCCAACCAATGGAGGGCCTCTAAATTAGCTTCTTATTGCAGAATCAGTGAATCAAGGGACATTGTCTTTTATTGCCCTTCACAACAAAACTTTTTATTAGCCTCTAAGCTAAATTTCAGAGCCTTATCTGTTGTAATGTAAATAGTGTCTCTATCTCAAGTAGCATGTTTAAATGTATCCCTGCTCTCCTAAATCAGTATCTTTCACCTTTAACTTTTCCTGACACTGTCTCCAGCTCATGTTATTTCTAAGGCTACATCCACACTACACCGGATAAATCTGTTACCGAAGCTTTTTCTCTTCGTTTTTACCCTCCGTCCACACTAAAAGGGCGTTTTTGTCCCCTGAAACCGGAGCTTTTCAGAGACGCTTTCCAGGGTGGGTATTTTTGAAAACGCTGCTCGGGCAGATCACTGTGGACGGGGTAACTGCAGACTTTTGAAAATGCTATCAGACAACAGCGTGCTATTTCATTGTTTTCTTGAACGCAACCTAACAATTTCAGAACAGACGGCAAAGAGACTGAAGCCAGAAGAGTTAGGGAAGTAGAAAATGAAGTAGCAGTTTGTTCTTCTGTGAGTGTCAATTTTAAGTACTTCTGCTCAGATTTTTGCCTTTGCTAAATGATCTTAAACATATAAGCATAAGATTTCAGATGTTAAAAATTTAAAGTAATAGAAGTGTGTAAAAAGGTCATAGATATTCGAGAGCACAGGTACTGTAGGTCACGTGGCCCCTCAGTCTGCACAGCACCTTAGTCGGGTCCTGATTGATACGATTTTAACTTTATTTCCACTTCCATTCTGCCCACGGTACCTTTCACTCCATACTTATCAAGTAGAGGGTACTTTGTAGTGTAGTGGTTAGTGCAATGCTATTATAGCTGTTGGAGTTTGGAATTCAATTCTAGTGCAGTCTGCAAGGAGTTTGTACCTGCTCCCTGTGACTCTGTGTATTTCCTCTGGGTGCTCTGGTTTCCTCCAAAAAGATTTACTGGTTAGTTGGTTAATTGGCCATTGTAAATTGTTCTGTGATTAGCCTAGAGTTATATAGGTGGGTTGCTGGGCGGCATGGCTCGTTCGGCTAGAAGGGCCTGTTCCACATTGTATCTCTAAATTTAAAAAAAATCTATCTCTGCTTCATTGATCAAAGATTTGACTTCCACTTCTTCTTGAGGCAAAAGTGTTTCAAAGAATCATAATCCTATAAGAAAAGCTGTTTATTCATTAATCTTGTAGTTATTTGCTGTCTCATCCCTTAACTTAATTTGCCATTTCACATGTGTTCATCCTAGACCACATTGATTACACACATTACTATCTGTCCTTAATTGCTAAATTATTTTAAATAATTAGTTATTTGCAAGAAAGCTGCATCTGTATGGGAAGAGAGGGGGAGTTACTTTTTGAGGTTTGCCAGTGGCTGTAATTAAAGTTACTAATTACTCTTAAAGTTACTCTTGGTTATGGAAATATAGCACTTTTCACATTTTCAGTGTCATAAAGCACTTTCATCGCTTGTTTATAGCTATTTTAAAGTATAATGGCTTTTTTAATATAAGGGTCACAGGAGGTCCAAACAGTAATACAATGATAATTCTGACACAGTCCTGACCCGAAACATCCAGATAATTTTTTTGTTGTTGTATTTGATGAAGGATGGGTGTTGGCTGAGACATCAGTGAGATCTTATACATGCCTTGTCTAATTGATTGCAACTCCTAATACTCAGCATTCTCTCAGTACTGCACTTAATTGTAACTAATTTTCTTCTTGCTACTTGAGCACAATGCTGGAGCCACCTTGCTTGCCTATATGTTGACCCTTGATGATACCATTCATAAGTGTAGGATTATTTTATGTGTGTACACTGACAAAACTCAGTTCTGTATTTCCAGCATCATCTCGCAATCCTTTTCACTGCTGCAGTTACTTATACAATATCTAGCACTAGTCATTGACACTATAAATATGATTTTGTAGCGGTGTGCTACATGCAGCGCTAAAATTACGACACTGAGTCGGTAACTGCAGTCGAAGGAAAAACTTTATTCGAAATCTTCAGCCTCACTTTTAAGCCTCCCTCAACCTGCCCCCCGAGGAGCAGAGGCTCCAAAGCTCTGTGCTTGCAAACCCCCGTAGGCTATCTAGTTGTGAGCCCGTTCGGATGTGCCAGGAAATGGGTCGCCACATAACCCACCCCCCCCCAAGAACCGGCGATACACCTCCCAATGTCCACAGTCTGGGCTGGAACCTGCTTGGGAGGTCGGCCTCTGCACTGAGGTGCCGGAAACTCGGCCGGTTGCACAGGTCCACATGGGCCGGTTTGAGGCGGTCCACCGTGAAAACCTCCTCTTTCCTCCCAACGTCCAGCACGAACGTGGACCCGTTGTTCCGGAGCACCATAAACGGTCCCTCGTATGGCTGCTGCAGTGGTGGCCGATGCCCGCCCCTTCGTACAAACACAAACTTACAGTTCTGCAGGTCTTTGGGTACGCAGGTCGGGTTCCACCCGTGCTGTGAAGTGGGTATGGGGGCCAGGTTACCGAGCTTCTCGCGTAGTCTGCCCAGGACTGCTGCGGGATCTTCCTCTTGCCCCCGTGGGACTGGTAGGAACTCCCTGGGGACGACCAGGGGCGCGCCGTATACCAACTCGGCCGACGAGGCGTGCAGGTCGTCCTTGGGTGCTGTGCAGATGCCGAGTAGGACCCAAGGAAGCTCGTCCGCCCAGTTGGCTTCTCGCAGGCGGGCCATGAGGGCCGACCAGGTGACGGTGGAAACGCTCCACTAGCCCGTTCGACTGTGGGTGGTAGGCAGTTGTGTGGTGCAGCTGAGTCCCCAAAAGGCTGGCCATAGCTGACCACAGGCTGGAGGTGAACTGGGCGCCTCTGTCGGAGGTAATGTGGGCCGGTACACCAAAGCGAGATATCCAGGTGGTGATCAGGGCTCGGGCGCAAGATTCGGAGGTGGTGTCGGTGAGCGGGACCGCCTCTGGCTATCTTGTGAACCGGTCCACGATAGTCAGGAGGTGCCGCGCTCTGCGCGACACTGGCAGGGGGCCCACGATATCCACATGAATGTGGTCGAAACGCCGGTGGGCGGGATGGAACTGCTGCGGTGGGGCTTTGGTGTGCCGCTGCACATTGGCCGTCTGGCAGCGCATGCACGTTTTGGCCCATTCACTGACCTGTTTGCGGAGTCCGTGCCAAACGAACCTGCTGGAAACCATCCGGACAGTCGTCCGGATGGAGGGATGCGCCAAGTTATGAATGGAGTCGAAATCACAGCGCCGCCAGGCTGTCGGGACGACGGGACGGGGCTGGCCGGTGGCGACGTCACAGAGTAGGGTCCTCTCACCCGGGCCCACGGGGAGGTCCTGGAGCTGCAAACCGGAGACTGCGGTTCTGTAACTCGGAATCTCCTCATCTGCCTGCTGTGCCTCTGCCAGTGCCTCAAAGTCTACCCCTTGGGAAAGGGCATGAACGGTAGGGCGAGAGAGCGCATCAGCCACGACATTGTCCTTACCCGAGACATGGCGGACATCCGTCATGTATTCAGAGATGTAGGACAGGTGGCGTTGCTGGCGGGACGACCAGGAGTCGGACGCTTTTGTAAACGCAAAGGTAAGCGGTTTGTGGTCCGTGAACGCAGTAAAGTGCCGACCTTCTAGGAAGTACCTGAAATGCCAGATTGTCAGGTAGAGCGCCAACAGTTCCCGGTCGAAAGCACTGTACTTGAGCTCGGGTGGCCGCAGGTGTTTGCTGAAAAACGCCAGGGGTTGCCAGTGACCTGCAATGAGTTGCTCCAGCACCCCACCGACTGCCGTGTTAGATGCGTCCACTGTGAGGGCGGTAGGGGCGTCCATTCTGGGATGTACTAGCATTGCGGCGTTCGCCAAAGCTTCCTTCGTTTGAACGAAAGTGGCGGCGGACTCCTCGTCCCAGGTAATGTCCTTGCTCGGACCCGACATCAGGGCGAACAGGGGGCGCATGATCTGGGCAGCTGAAGGGAGGAAGCGGTGGTAGAAATTGACCATACCTACGAATTCCTGAAGGCCTTTGATCGTGGTGGGTCGGGGGAAGTGGTGGACCGCATCTACTTTAGCGGGCAGAGGGGTTGCTCCGTCTTTAGTAATCCTGTGGCCCAGGAAGTCAATGGTATCGAGTCCGAACTGGCATTTGGCGGGGTTGATTGTAAGACAGTACTGACTCAGTCGGGCGCAGAGTTGACGGAGGTGGGACAGATGCTTCTGATGACTGCTGCTGGCTATGAGGATGTCGTCCAAATAGATGAACGCGAAGTCCAGGTCCCGTCCCACCGCGTCCATTAGCCGCTTGAACGTCTGCGCGGCATTCTTCAGGCCGAACGGCATGCGGAGGAACTCGAAAAGGCCAAACGGGGTGATGAGAGCCATTTTGGGGACGTCGTCAGGATGCATCGGGTTTTGATGGTACCCTCGGACGAGGTCTACCTTGGAGAAGATCCGTGCGCCGTGCAGGTTTGCTGCAAAGTCCTGAATGTGCAGCACAGGGTAGCGGTCCGGTGTGGTGGTCTCGTTCAGCCTGCGGTAGTCGCCGCACGCTCTCCAGCCTCCCGTCGCTTTGGGCACCATGTGCAGGGGGGAGGCCCATGGGCTGTCAGACCGCCGGATGATCCCCAATTCCTCCATCCTCTGGAACTCCTCCTTCGCCAGTCGGAGGTTGTCCGGGGGAAGCCGCCGAGCGCGGGCGTGGAGGGGTGGTCCTTGGGTCGGGATGTGGTGCTGTACGCCGTGTCGGGGCATGGCCGCTGTGAACTGCGGTGCCAGAACCAATGGGAAATCTGCCAGGACCCTGGTGAAGTTGTTGTCGGACAGCGTGATGGAGCCGAGGTGAGGGGCTGGCAACTGGGCTGCACCCAGGGAGAACGTCTGAAAGGTCTCGGCGTGTACCAGTCTCTTCCTGGGCAGGTCGACCAGTAGGCTGTGAGCCCGCAAAAAATCCGCACCCGGAAGCGGTTGGGCTACGGCGGCCAGTGTAAAGTCCCACGTGAATTGGCTGGAGCCAAACTGTAGCTGCACCTGACGGGTGCCATAGGTCCTTACCGTGCTGCCGTTTACGGCCCTCGGGGGGACCCGGTGCCCTGCTGCGGGTGTCATAACTCGTCGGAGGTAAAACGCTGATCTCGGCACCAGTATCGACCAAAAACCGGCGCCCCGACCTTCTATCCCACACATACAGGAGGCTATCCCGATGGCCAGCCGCCGTAGCCATCAGCGGCGGCTGGCCCTGGCGTTTCCCGGGAACTTGCAGGGCGGGCGACAACGGCGGGCTTCTGCGCCCCACTGCTGGTGGTAGAAGCACCAGTGTTCATTGGGCCGGGGGTTGGCGGGCTCTGCGGCCGGGCCTGGACTGGTTTGCTGCTGGGAGCGTGGCTGGGAGATCTGTGCGATGGACTTTAGCTCACCTTTTAGGCGTTCCACAGCAAGTCCGCCCGGGCTGCCACCTTCCGGGGGTCACTGAAATCCGCGTCGGACAGCAGCAGGCGTATGTCCTCGGGCAGCTGCTCCAGGAATGCCTGCTCAAACATGAGGGAGGGCTTGTGTCCTCCGGCCAGAGACAACATCTCATTCATTAAAGCCGATGGAGGTCTGTCTCCCAAGCCATCCAGGTGCAGTAAACGGGCAGCCCGCTCGCGCCGTGAGAGTCCAAAAGTCCTGAGGAGCAGGGCTTTGAATTCCATGTACTTGCAGTCTGCCGGGGGCGACTGTACGAACTCCGCGACCTGGGCCGCTGTGTCCTGGTCGAGGAAGCTCACCACGTAGTAGTAGCGGGTGTCTTCTGAGGTGATCTGGCAAACGTGGAATTGGGCTTCGGCTTGCTGGAACCATAGGTTCGGTCGCTGTGTCCAGAAACCTGGCAGTTTCAACGAAACTGCATGAACAGAGGCGGCGTCGGTCATTTCTGGTCCAAAAATCGTTTGGACCGTCGGGGTCACCAATTGTAGCGGTGTGCTACATGCAGCGCTAAAATTACGACACGGAGTCGGTAACTGCAGTCGAAGGAAAAACTTTATTCGAAATCTTCAGCCTCACTTTTAAGCCTCCCTCAACCTGCCCCCCGTGGCGCAGAGGCTCCAAAGCTCTGTGCTCGCAAACCCCCGTAGGCTATCTAGTTGTGAGCCGGTTCGGATGTGCCAGGAAATGGGTCACCACAATTTGTCAGTTTTCAATCGTTCTACTTTCCAACCAAAACAATTTAAGCAGTTGAATTCACCTGCAATAAGTAACTATATTCTATATAAGTGGAAGTCTTTCATTAAATTATTTGATGTTGTGTACATTGCCTTGTGTCTGTTGATTTATATGATACTAAATGAATAATTTCTTGCCATAGGTTTCTGGTACTCAAAGCCAGAATAGCAATACAAGGGAGAATCCTCTTCCACCTATAGCTGTTTCAGCTTGTCTTCTGATTTAGCAAGAAATAAACTGAGATAATATTTATCTTTAAACTCATTAGAAATGTTTTTTTTTGAAAGGGTATTTTGCAAATAATTCTTCTTCTTCAACAGGGTCGTTGTAACAGTTTTCCAGGTAAAAAGCGACCACGTGGTGGTCACGTTGGACGAGGGCGAGGGCGATCACGCTTGAAGTCTGTATCGGGAATTTTGGAGTCTTTGGGGGTAAGAAAAGAATGGTTTGGATAACAGTACAGCAATGTGTGCCTGAATACCCAAAGATGCCATACTTTTAACTCTTTAGGTATATAAACCAACTTGCTCATCACTTCCTACTGTAAATTGCATCCATCCTGAAGTTGATCTTGTATGAGAGAACTTTCTTGTCAAATTCAGAATGTTTTCCTCAGCAATTCAGGAATCTTTAACTGTGGAAATCATCAAAATTAAATATCACTTAATGTAGATTTTCTAGTGCTGATCTCCTTGTTTCCTGTCTTAGTCCACAGGTGTAGATACGTCTCCAAGTAAAGATGACGATGATGATGATGATACAATGCACAATACAGTGGTCCTCTTCTCCACTGAGGACAAATTTATTCTCCTGCAGGTAGGATTTCTCAGGATGTTGATTAAGTTATCTAATGTGATCCAATGAGAATAAGATTCTGAACATTGCCCCCTGATTAAATGCACCTATGATGAAGAACAAAAATTTATTGTGAAGTTGGACTTAATTTTGAAAAATTCAACTTTTTGAATTCATTTTCAGAGTCATAGAATAATACAGCTGGGAAACAGGCCCTTTGTCCTAACTGGTCCACACAGACCACAGCACCCTCCCTGCTAGTTCCATTTTCCCACATTTGGCCCCTCCCTCCAAATGCCTCTTAAATATTGCAATTGTACCTGTCTCAACCATGTCATCTGCCAGTTTATTCCAGGTACTTACTACCTTTTGATTAAAGAAGTTACCTCTCAGGCCTCTTAAATCTCTCTCCTCTTTATCTTGTATCTGTGCCCTCTAGTTTTGGATTCCCCCAACCCTGGGCAAAAGACTATAACTGTCTACCTTATCCATACCACTCATAATTTTATAAACTTCTATCGGGTCACCTCTCATTCTCCTCCACTTAAGGATGTGATGCTGAGGCTTTATAAGGCACTGGTGAGGCCTCACCATGAGTATTGTGAATAGTTTTGGGCCCCTCATCCTAGAAAAGATTTGCTGGCATTGGAGAGGATCCAGAGGGGGTTCACAAGGATGAATCCAGGAATGAAATACGAGGAATGTTTGCTGGCTCTGGGTCTGTATTCGCTGGAATTCAGAAGGATGAGGGGGATCTTATTGAAATCTTTCGAATGTTGAAAGGCCCAGACAGAGTAGATGTGGAAAGGATCCTTCCCATGTTGGGAGAGTCTAGGACAAGAGGGCACCGCCTCAGGATAGAAGGGTGCCCTTTCAAAACAGAGATGTGGAGAAATTTCTTCAGCGAGGGTGGCGAATTTGTGGAATTTGCTGCCACGTGCAGCTGTGGAGGTCAAGCCATTGGGTGTACTTAAGGCAGAGATTGATAGGTTCTTGATTGGACACGACATCAAAGGTTACGGGGAGAAGGCTGGGAACTGGGGTTGAGGAGGAGGTAGAAAAAAGGATCAGCCATGATAAAATGACAGAGCAGACTTGATGGGCCAGATGGCCTAATTTTGCTCCTATTTCTTATGGTTTTGTGGTCTAAGGCATAAAGGTGCAGTGTAGCTAACCTGTCCCTATAACTCAGGCAATTCCTTGTTAATCTCTCTTGGTGTGTCTTTCCTACAACAAGGTGACCAAAAATGTATGCAGTATTCCAAGTATGGCCTCACCAATGACTTGTATTACTGCAACATGATGTCCCAACTCCTAAGCTCAATGTCCTGATTAATAAAGGCCAGTATGCTAAATGCCACCTTTACTATCTTTTGAATTGTTCGAAGTGGGCCGGATTCGAACTCAGGACCTCTCGCCCCAAAGTCTAGTGCTGATGCCACTGTGCCACCAGCCCAGGAATGGCAAATGGATTTTGACTTATCTCCTTAACTGAACAAAATCTCTTTGCAATTCTTGTAACCTACTTTGCTATCAACAAGATCCCCTAATTTAGTATCATCACATCTTGTTCAGGATTTTTTTAAATGCATATCCCTTTAAATGTAACATATTTTGAAGTCTTTACTGACCATTTTTCTATCCGAGTACCTGACACGATTTTTCTATCGGAATACATTTGGTTTCAGCAAGGGAATTGAGGCTTCAGGGGTTGTCTCATTCATGGGCCTTCTAAGGTCTTTGTGTGCAATTATGGTAATAGATGTTCCTGAGAGGAGCATTGGAGTGTTAGAAGAGAACTCTTAAAGGTATTAAATCAACACTGCAAACAATCTATATCATAATTTTTGATTTGGACTCTTGAGGAATTTGCTGGATACCACATCAACTAGTGCACGATGTTTTGGGAATTGTGCTGAGAAAGAACAAGGAATAAAGGTAACACACACAAAGTGCTGGAGGAACTCAGCAGCCCAGGTTGCATCTATGGAAAAGCGTACAGTCACCGTTTCGAGTGAAGGGTCTCAGCCTGAAACGTCAACTGTACTCTTTTTCCATAGATGCTGTCTGGCTGCTGAAGTTCTTCCAGCATTTTGTGTGTGTTGTTTGGATTTCTAGCGTCTGCAGTTTGTGCAGGAATCAAGTTTTTTTTTAAACCCAATGACTATGAAGTTCCAATGCACATTAACTAAGCCCTTCATGGTTCAGAGCTCTTGGAGATTTTGTGACACCTGTATATTTACTTATCATTCTTCCTGTATTCAATTCCAAATCATGTAATGTATATGTTAAGCAATCATGCTCCCAGCACCGATTCCTGTCAGTCACTAAAATAACCCTCCACCATCATCCTCTTGCCTTGTATCACTAAAGCAATTTTGGATCCGATTTACCCATTCTTTTAATCTTTCAGGTATTAAATTTGATAATAGTATTGGAGCTGGATGCACTGCGCAGGTTGAGTTTCTGCATGTTGACTGGATCTTTCACTTGTCAATGTGCAGATATGACATGAAAATTCAATATGTTGATAGTATTGTAAATGTCTATGTGCTAAGAGAAAATGAAGAATGACTTGTAATACTATATTTTTGTTATTTTTCAGGATATGTGTGTTGTATGCGGGAGCTTTGGACGAGGAATGGAAGGACAGCTGTTGGCCTGTTCACAGTGTGGGCAGTGCTATCACCCATATTGTGTTAATAGTAAGGTATGGAGGAAGAGAAAGGGAGATAGTCATTTTTTATGCACTAGATGATAGACCGGTGGTTCTCTACTGATGCCAGATATTTCTCTGCAATAAAGGAGAAAATATCTGGCATCAGTAGAGAACTGGCATTGTAGGAGCTTACAGCTGAAATGTGTTGATTTACAGCACAAATGCACCCATTTTGGAAAGCCAAATTTCATATTTTAATAAGTTCCAAAGGAAATGAGCAAAATTGCATTCCTTCAACAGCAGCAATGGGAATCATTTGAGTATACTAAGAATATCACTTCATCTTTTGATTCAAAGGCTTTAGTATGGAGGGCAAATACATCTGTTTACTTTTTTAAATTACTACTTGAATTTTTGTATTCATTGCCATGAATGTTTTTTTGCATCCAGAGGTAGCACACAAGAATAGGCTGAACGTAGTTCTGAGTACATGTTTGCCAAAAAGAAAGGAAATCCACTATGCATTATGTCACACAATAAAGCAGTGTATGTAGATTATATTTATCTTTTTGTTGAATGTAGAGTGTGGGGTAAGTTTTTCCCAGCACGTTTAATAAAATTTGAAGAGATTAATGCAGTAAATTTCTGATAATCCACTATCTGACTAATCAAGAAACCCAGTGGTGCGGCACATGGCTCACAGGGGCTCTGAGTACCATGCTTCCTTCCCAGTCACTGGGACCCCAGTTCCCATGCTTCCTTTGAACTCATCAGATTTACTGGAAAATTTTATCATTCCAACATTAGAATATGTGGGGGGAAAAAGTGAATTAAAAGTGTGTTGGAGTATTAATATGAATAACATCCAAGAGTTTAGAAAATCTGCTAGTCTGGCATCATCAATGTCCTGAGCATGCCAGGTTAACAGTTTTTTTGCTGTATCATCTACGTCATCAATTTCAAATTAACATTTGTGACAGAGATTACTGATTTAGAGTTAAATCTAATTTTTAACAGAATGCTGTATAAAATCTTGTGTTATTCTGATTATGCTGTTTGTCTTGCAGATCACAAAAGTTATGTTGAGCAAAGGATGGCGTTGCTTGGAATGTATTGTGTGTGAAGCATGCGGCAAAGCTTCTGATCCTGCTCGTTTATTGTTGTGTGATGATTGTGATATAAGTTATCACACATACTGCCTGGATCCACCATTACAGACTGTGCCAAAGGGTGGTTGGAAATGCAAGTGGTAAGTGTGAACTTCAATAATCTGTGACCAGATTCAAAAACAGCATTTTTTATTTTACTTAATTATAGAGCAGCGTTTGTGACCACAAATCTTGGATGTTTCCTTCCCTTCTATCCTTCAACAGAATTAGATCAGCTTTGTTTAAAGCCATTTGAACATCCTTATCAGAGTTTGGGGTAAAATATCAAAAAAAAAGTTGACTGATGCCTGTCCAAAATCTAAATACTTGTGCATGCGGGTATATTAAGAAAAAATTATAGCTTTTTTTTCCTACTTGTAACCTTGTATATTAAGGAAATATGGAAGTCCTACTTCATACAGGCAAGACAGCAGCTATACTTTATAGGGACACAAAGTACACTGCAGATGCTGTGGTCAAATCAACATGTACAAACAAGCAGGTCGGGCAGCACCCGTGGAAATGAGCAGTCAACGTTTTGGGCCGAGACTCTTCGACAGGACTGAAGAAGGAGGGGGCAGGGGCCCTATAGAGAAGGTGGGGAGAGGGGGAAGGTGCAGGTGACAAACCAATCAGAGGAAAGATCAAGGGGTGGGGGAGGGTAAGCAGGGAGGGGATAGGCAGGAGAGGTGAAGAAGGAATGTAAGGGGAAATGTAGAAGAAGGCAGAATCATGAGAGAGATGATAGGCAGCTAGAAGAGGAGGCAGAGTGAAAGTGTGATAGGGGAAGGGAGAGGGAGGGAGTTACCGGAAGTTGGAGAATTCGATGTTCTTACCAAGGGGCTGGAGGCTACCCAGACGGTATATGAGATGTTGCTCCTCCAACCTGAGTTTGGTCTCATCATGGCAGTAGATGTATGGACATATCTGAATGGGAATGTGAAGGAGAGTGTGCAGTTTGTGGGACCGCTTCGTCGAGCACCTCCGCTCCGCCTGCCACAGCAGACAGGATCTCCTGGTTGCTACCCACTTCAACTCTGCGGATGAATTCATCCAGCTTGTTTGTACATATTGATACTTCATAGGGAGTTTGAAGTGATTTGGCATGTCAACAAGTACACACAAAAACTTCTATAGTTGTACTGTAGAAAGCATTCTAACAGGCTGCATCACTGTCTGGTACGGAGGGGTTTCTGCTCAGGATTGAAAGAAGCTGCAGAAGGTTGTAAATCTAGTCAGCTCCATCTTGGGCACTAGCCTACAAAGTACCCAGGACATCTTTAGGGAGCGGTGTTTCAGAAAGGCAGTGTCCAGCAACCTGGGGATGCCCTTTTCTCATGGTTATCATCAGGTAGGAGATACAGAAGCCTGAAGGCACACATTCAGTGATTCAGGAACAGCTTCTTCCCCTCTGCCATCTGATTCCTAAATGGACATTGAACCCGTGAACAGTAACTCACTTTTAATATGCAGTATTTCTGTTTTTGCACATTTTTAAATAATCTATTCAATATATGTAATTGATTTGTTTATTATGTTTTTATTATTTTTTTCTCTCTGCAGGATTATGTATTGCATTGAACTGCTGCTGCTAAGTTAACAAATTTCACGTCACATGCCGGTGGTAATAAACCTGATTCTGATTTTGATACCTTGTCTTATAGGTGTGTATGCTGTACACAGTGTGGTGCTACAACACCTGGCTTTCACTGTGAATGGCAGAATAACTACACCCACTGTGCACCATGTGGTAGCCTTGTTACTTGTCCAAGCTGTAATGAAGACTATGAAGAAGAGGACCTTCTCATACAGTGTCACCATTGTGATAGGTAGGCCAAAGATTTGTATTTGTATCTGTACGATTAGTTTTATAAAACTTGGTTTTGTATCATCCTGAAGTAAAATACCCAGATTTCATGATTTGGAGTGTGTAATTTGCTTTTGTTTATCAAGGTTTTCACATTAATATAATTGTATTAGGTAGTTTGCATTGGTTTTGTTTAGTGTAGACTGGAGTTTATGCAGATAGCTGAAGTGTTCAACTGTTTTTCTTTTATTGGTGTTTTAAAAACTGCACTGTTTTGAAGAAGAGCAAGGAACTTGAATTTGAAATGAGTGTTCCCACATGGTGCAGTGGCAGAATTTATTTGTATCTCTACACTCTATTTACATGAAATGCAAGTATGCTTATACTGAGTGAGCATAGTAGCATCTACTTATTTGTAATTTAGCTGGTAGAGCCAGCTGATGCTCAAATTTTTCCCAGCACTGAGCTCACAGTGTAGAATTGTTATGGATTTTAGAATAAGCAAAATGGCTTATCAGCCCTTTAATAAAAAGAATAACGGGAAGTTTTAAAGTGATTTACTCGTATTTTGCTTGCCTGAATCATGACTTCATAAATATAATCACTTTATTGCTTGTAGGTGGGTCCATGCAATTTGTGAAAATCTCTTCACAGAAGAAGAAGTGGAGCAAGCAGCAGATGAGGGCTTTGATTGTACTGCGTGTGAGCCATTTGTTGTTCGTCCAGTTGGTAAGTGACAGTATTAGTAATGTCTAGTACTTTGAGGAATACGGTGACATGCTTTTACTTAATTTAGATTTAAGAACTAGATTGAAGTTCTAAATTTTTTTTAATGTATATGTGCAACTTGATTAAAAAACAGGTGACTATTTTTGCAGGTGCCAAAAACCTGCATTGCAGTGTGATCTATACTATTGTATTGGCTATTATTGACGCTCTGAGAGCATTCATTTTGTGTTTTAAGAGGCCATGTGTACGAATTATTATTCCCACATTCGGCCACACAATGCCACACTTATCAGCAGGGAACAGTATCGGCAAACTGTAGCTCGAAGTTACAAGGGGCAAAATTAAGCAATCCCTCCAAAGCTGTTATAGGGAACGTGAGGCTAAGTGTGAGAGCTGCCAATGTAGCCATATGCCTGGTCGGGATGAGGTATGGTCTCTTTCTTCAGAGTGACCCAGGAAAAATTAGGAGCAGGGTAGTGGAGGGGGTGCAAAGAAGATGGGAATTGTGAACTGTATGGGGACCATTTATTGACTCACAGATGGCCACAGACCAACAATCCTGACCACCTGATACAGTCCCTGCACATTCAAATCAGTAATTCACAGCGGAAGGCTTAGACGATGGAGCTCCAACACCATTTTCATTGAGGTTACAGATTTCATCTGGCCAGCCCATTCTGTCAGCCGATTTTGTGGATATTGAACCACAAAATTCTTCAACACAAATGGGAAGCATTGGTTGTCCTCTCGAAGCCTCTTAATTTGAGGGGTAGTTCGATGTCATGTCAAAGTGCTTGTTTTATTGGGCAAGTCTCCAAGCTAACTGAATTACTGGCACATCTGTACTATTTCAAGATTTCAATGTTAGCTTTTGACACTTTCGCAAAAAGGTTTCCAGTTTTGTTTCTATTTACAGTTCGAAGTGAATCCCCTGTGGCTACACCTATCATCAAAATGAAGGATCCAGGTGAGTATGTAAATTGTTTTAAGGATTCATAGTCAGAATTTTTATAGAATGCTAAATTTATCCTAGATTTAATTTATTCATTTATAGAACCGCGGTTTTATAATCAGGATGGAGTATGGCTGACAGAATCTGGAATGTCACAGTTCCGAAGTATGGTACTTTCACCACCACACAAAAAAGGACCAAAGCCAAAACTAAAGAACAAACCTTCAACTCCATGCAGCGAGCCAATGTTGGGAGGAATAGATGGTTCATCTGTAGAAATAAAGAAAGAAGAAGGTGATGGGGAGGAGGATAAAGGTGAGTAAGAGATTCAATTATACTGAAAAGCATGCTGTTTTTGATCATATTTAAACCTTTTGTAATTTTTACTTAAATTTGTACTATAGTACAATGAAAACAAATTGAAGGAAACAAAAACCTAGCAGATTAAATTGTAATGCACAATATTTCTGTGCAGTTTGTTACTTGCAAGTATTTGATTTTTCATGATTGTTTATATCCTTGTGTAATTAATGGGATGTCATAGTACTATTACATAACTTGTAAAGTTTTATAATATTCAGAAAAGAGTCGGTGAAAAATCATGAGAAAACTGGGAAGCATTGAAACCAAATATTTGATTGTAATTCACTCAAATTTAAATTTATTGTTACTGTCCTTTTTACTTTGGTTACAAGTTACTTTGGCCTTATTTGTAATGGAAATTTGACATTATACACCTGGTTCAAAGTAAATTTATTTTTGAAGTGTATATTACCATATTGTATACTATCTTGAGTTTCATTTTCTTGCAGGCATTTAGGGGGGTGGGGAATGGAGCTACGACAGAATTTGTAAAAAAAAACTATACATAAACAGATGTAGGAACCTTACCTTCTAGTCGGAAGAGAAACTATGTTAATTCTATAGATCTATTATACTGTATTGTAAACACAATATAGATCTGCAGAATTAAGATGTCCATAGCTGACTGTCTGTAATTTTAATGTGTTTCTCTCTTTCTCTGGTATATCAATTTTAGAAATCAATATTTTTAGCATTGAGATTTTCTAATTTTCAACAGAACTCCACAGAAATGCTAATCTAACTTAAAAGTCTTAAAGTTTTTAAAAACAAAAATATTGAGGTGACGTTGCATGAAGAAAGCCACGTTTTCCTTTTTCCCCATTGTTTATGGAGCACAGAATAAAGATTACAACAGATAAGTGGTTTAAAGCATTTAATTCTGTAACACAGATCCAGAGAAATGCTGGACTTTGTCTTAAAGCTTCTGAAATTTGAAGCTGTTTTTACAGTGTTTGTTTTGAACATAGATTGTCTGGACACTAATTGAAAACCTATACATGGTACGTTTCGAGAAATTGGATTCATTGAAAGTTTTCAGATGGTAAAGTGCAAAACTCGTAGCATCACACATGTAGAGAAAAGTAGCGACTATAGATCCTCCAAATTATTGCGAAATACATATTTTAAATGATTATATCAGTTATTTTGAATGTTAGACATTTGAAGGACTGAGTGGGAAGAAAAGTGGTTATGATTACATTGCAAACACGAGGAAATCTGCAGATGCTGGAAATTCAAGCAACACACACAATACAACACAACACGAAAGTCCTGACGAAGGGTCTTGGCCCGAAACATTGACAGCGCTTCTCCTTATAGATGCTGCCTGGCCTGCTGTGTTCTACCAGCATTTTGTGTGTGTTGCTATGATTACATTGTGTTTTCTGTTATAAACTTGAACATCAAAACTTATAATTAAATTATGGCTTACAGAAGTTTATAATGGAAATAAATGTGACTTACCTCTCAAAAAATTGTGGATATAGATGAAAACTTGATAATTACAGATTGAAATATTTTGTGATACTTTTGTAGAGTAAGAACAATTAAAAAGGGGTATTGGTATTTTTTAAATTTTTTGAATTACACTGAATGTGATTATTTGTTGGGTTCTAATTCTTTTAAAGTTGCCATGGAGCCAGGAGAATGTGACATAAAACCTGATGCACCTATCTGCCAGGAACATGATGTGTGTGCAATAAACAATCCTGGAAAAACAAGTGAGGAAACTGAAGAAGGGAAAAAGAGGAAAAGGAAGCCATACCGACCTGGTAAGTGATGTGTTAAGTTGCCAAAAATTTTTTAGAATCAGTTTGATTTTTCTACGTGCTGGTTGAAAAGCTATTCAAATACATTTATATCCATTTGATAGCTTACGTTATGTTTGAGGCCTCTATTTCTATCCTGGAAGGCCCAACTTACCTTTCATAGACTTCTATTCCTTATAATTTAAATAAATTCTGCAAGCAGTTTGTATAATCCAGAATAGATTTTTTTCCCTCCTTGTAAACTCAATTTTAAAGAAGCATGCAACATTTGCCTTCGGATCAGATTACTGCATTTGATCTGATTTTTTACCATGGTGATGGAACAGGTGATAACTCGACAGGAGAAAACTGACAGTGAATACCATGAGTGCAACTTGAATAAAGTTATGCATGTAGATTGGTTGATGTTTTTTGGAACGTCTTTAGCCTGCATTCCCATATCTTGACTAATGAGGCTGAAGAATAGAGGTGAATTGTGAAAGGGAAAGAATGTTATGAATGAGATAACAAACACACTTCTGATTTTTTTTAAGGAATTGGTGGATTTATGGTCCGTCAGAGGCAGTCGCGGATGAAGAATTTGAATAAAATCTCTGTGGCACAGCCTGGAATGTCCATTGACTGTCCGAATATTGAGTGCAACAAAGAAGAAGGTGAGTTTACATTTCCATAATAATATAGGCATGAAGTCGCAACATATTTATGCTATGTTTTGGTTATTTGCAGATGAAGCCAGTGACTTAGTTCATTTTTAAAATCACTTGTTCTATTTGTTCAGCCAATGGGCCAAGACTTTAGGCTACATTGTACATTGATTTATTGTGCTTCTAAGAGAAGAATGTTTTCTTATTGTGATATATCACAAATAGGCCCTTCATCTTACTATTTTTCTCTATCTAAAATTTAATGGACAGATTACCTTCAAGGGTGGGGTGGGGGCTGTCCTAAACTATATATTTTGGGAACATATAGACTGGACCAGTGCTGGGGTTATGCAAGAATTATGCTTCAATCTCAGAACTATTTCTAAGCGTCTGAGATTACTGTAGGGAACTGATGCTTTAATAATATTTGCCCATGGGAAATTTAGGACAAGTCATGAAAAGAGATACATTTTGAATCCAGCTCAAGATTGCACTTAACCTTTCATCCTGGGATAGAATCGCTGCTAATTGCTAGAACAGTTAATATTCCATGTTCTAAATGAACTAGGAATCATGCATCTAAAACTGTTTAGAATTGGTATAACCAGTTTCTAATTGGTGACCTTTTACACCTATTGTCAGATATTGTTCAATGCAAAATTTGGGGCACTGAACTATTAGCATGAAGGCTGGTATTAACTAAGAATTAGTGTCCATAGTAACTCTTGCTCCTGATGCGGCTCCTTTGCACTGATTGGGTGAGCTTTCCTAATTCTTATAGCTTAAGTTATTTAAAAAGGTTCCATATCAATTGAAGTTTTTAACTTCTGATTCATGTAGGTACTCAGGTAGAACTTCCAGCTGAGAATGCCAGTGATATACCTGTGGTAGGACCAGATGTAGGCGAGAAAGCAAAGAAAAGGCAGCGCCGAAAGAAAAGCAAGTTAGAGGATTCCTTTCCAGCATATCTGCAGGTACTGGCATCTTGCTATTCACATAGATGATTGTGCAACTTTGATAGCATTTGTTAAAGAAAAAGATCTTGAGTAATTTACAGTAATGCCAAGTTTGTAGTTAAGTTGTTTGTCCCTGCAGAATTGTTAATATGTTTGGCCACTGAAACTTTTGTGAGCCACATTAGCATTTCTGTATAGAATAAGTTATTCATCAATTATTCCTTAATGTTGTGAATGCGATTTTTTTTCAGTCTTAATCAAATGTTCACAGGTAAAAATTCAAACATGGGAGACTAGGGTAATTGCAATTGTGTTTACTTCAGTTGCTACTGATCTTTGTTACTGTTGATTTATTTTCAAAGCTGTAAAATATTTGACATACTATAATCTGGGCATCATAGCCATACTCTCAGCTACTGCATCAAATGGAATTATTCTGGTAAAAGAAAAATCTCTCAACAACGTCATATCTATGGTGGTACATCTGGCTTTTGTCAAATGGTTCATTCCAATATTTTAGTTGCAACCAAGTGTGCTTGATATTTCAAAGGACGCTTACACGATCTCTCTCAAAATAGATGACATTGGACTGCAACTTCAGTGTTTGAATGTTAGTATGTCTTCTAATGATGCAGCTTACCTGAAGATTATTTAGACTTTTGTATTCTCTGGAAGCAGAATCTCTTTTAAATAATATTGTCAATTTTCACATGTTGTATAGCATACACTGAACATGGCACACGTAAAATCTGGAGAACAGTTGGTGACCTGTTTTAGTAATGAGAATAGCTGGAAAGCAAAAAGTCAATAATATGGTTGGATCAGTGATTTGATGCTAGGTTATGGTTGTTGTAGTCTTCTACAATTGTTTAATTTTATGGAAGTATTAATGTGTTCAGTATTTTTTTTAGACTGATTCTATACATTCTGTGTGTCACTTGTAACTTCCATTATCATTATTACAGGTTAATGAGGTAAAAACATGAAGTTGTTTCTGCTTATTTTTGAAGATTCTTAACTGAAATTCTGATATGGCTGTATTTATACTGCTTGGGTAAAGGGTCAAGGTATACACTTCCAATTTCAACTTTACCCCAGTGCCTTCCCTTTTAAATCAGTCCAATAATGTAACTGTGATAATGAGATTTAAAAGGGCCATCATCTAATCTTGTGAAGTCTTTTCTGATCTGTAACTAATGGAAGTAGAAAATACCTCTTTGCATTTCATATGTTTGTTTCTATTGGCATAAAAGTAGGTCAGATCATTTGCATTGGCGCAGAGGAAGTTTGACAGCTTGCGTTGGTGTAGAGCGGGTAGGACCAATTACACTCGCGCAAAATCAGCCTGGATTAAATTGCATCGATGCAATATCAGACTGGAATGGTTGCATTGGCGCAGCATTTTACTGAGTGGTTGGCATTGGTGCAACAGTGGGTCAGATTGTTTGCACAGGCGCGAAATAGGACCAGGCTGGCTCGCACGGGCGTGAAATAGGGCCAGGCTGGCTCGCACGGGCGCAAAATAGGGCCATGCTGGCTCGCACGGGCGCGAAATAGGGCCGGGCTGGCTCGCACGGGCGCGAAATAGGGCCGGGCCCGCTCACACGGGCGCGAAATAGGGCCGGGCCCGCTCGCACGGGCGCGAAATAGGGCCGGGCCCGCTCGCACGGGCGCGAAATAGGGCCGGGCCCGCTCGCACGGGCGCGAAATAGGGCCGGGCCCGCTCGCACGGGCGCGAAATAGGGCCGGGCCGGTTCATATGGGCGCATAAAAATAAGCTTTGTTTAGGTGCAAAATACGGTGATGAGATCAGCTCTATTATGATACAAAAGAATTTGGATTTGCTGCTATAATTTCAGGAGCTTTTTTACCTAAATGTTTGTTTGAATAATCTTAATTGAGGGGAATTACCATGTGTCTTTTAAGTGAATCGGAAAATAATGGTGAAAGAGAGAATGCACAAAACTTTGCCATTCTTTGGTGAGAATACTGGTGGTTTTACTTTTCAGTGAAAGATTATTTTATGTTAGAGTTTGAATGCTATACTCAACTTCAACACTTGTAAACCAATCTGATTCCTTGCTGTAGCCCTGCAGGTTCCATGGAACGTACTCAGCTTCATAAAAGGACACTGCTCTGATCCTGCCAGATCCTCAGTTCCATCAATTCAGTCTGTGTAGCCACTGATGTCCTAAGTGTTTTATTCATTTCATGAATTGATTTGGCACTTCAGTAACTTTTGTCCCTGAAGGATAAAACTCACCAGTTAGATGATTTGTACATTTTAAATTTAGTCATGTGTGTAGTGTGTAATCTTTGAAACTTTTTTCCCCCTTCACCTTCCAAATTCAGGGACTCTTCATACTAAAGTGTTGACTAGGTTGTTACTTTATCAAGTGTCTCAAATGTCTCAAGGTACTTCACGTACATTAAATAACTGAAATATTATGTCTTGCTTTGCCAAATGTATTACTTTTCTCTGTGGACCAAGATCCTACAGGCAGGTTTGAGATGACTTTGACAGTTTACAAGAATAATGATGTTGAATGAACTGTTGAATTATAATTGGTGTTTAATTGCATCTCAGCAACTTCAGTACAACTTTGTATCACTATCTGCATATCTCCTGGAAATTTTTATTATTTATGTGCAGAATTGTTCTTACCAGTGAATGTAATGATTATGAATGGAGTGTTTATCCATTTGATGAATTTCATCAAAGCATTTATTTAATGCAATGTTTTCTTACTTTAAGTTGTTTATAGCACAAAAAAAATGCTGACTTGAGACTTCATGTTGCAGCAACTATGAGACTGCAGCTGGCTTATATTAGTTTAGCCAGGTTAAAGAATTATATTTTATCTGCTGCCCCTTTATTTAGGGTCTGGGTCAGATGAGTCATTCATTAAATCTAATTACTAAACTACAATGTAAAATCAAATTCCTTTTATATAAAAAAAAATTCCTCTAATTTAAACACATCAAAATTCATTTTTGTTTCCAAGTTAAATTTAAATATGGATGAGGAAATGACAATTCTAATTTTCAGAGTTTAAGATGGTTTTATGTCACTCACTTTTTAAAAAATAAAACTGAGAATTGTATCAGTAAATTTACTGGACATCTTATTTGAAGGAATTCAAATAAAGGTGCTCATAGGAATGAAGGAGGTAAATGGAGTGAATGAGTTGAGGGCAAAGAATAGGTAGGTCCCATTTACAAGGTAGGTTAGAGAGTGGTTTATTCCACCTGGAAACTTGTGTTTTTAATGAAAATTTTCTCTGCTGGGTAAAAGACTCCTGATTTATTTTTATTTATTCACAAGTTGAGTGTTGCTGGCAAGACAGCAATTTATTGTCCACCAAAAATTATCCTTGAGGTGCTATTGGGCTGTTTTTGAACTGCAGCAACTCTTGTGTAAAGTAACTTCTTTCAACTTCACTTGCCTCATCACTGAACTGTTCCCACAACCTGTGGACTCACTTTCAATGACTTATTTATCTCATGTTCTCGATATTTATTGCTTATTAATTTATTATTATTTTTCCTCTTTTTGTGTTTGCACAGTTTTTGTCTTTTGCACTCTGGTTGTCTGCCCTGTTGGTGTGGTGTTTCATTGAGTCTTTAATGGTATTGGATTTATTGAGTATGCCTGCAAAGAAATGAATCTCAGGGCTGTATATGGTGCCAGATCTGTACTTCAATAATAAATTTACTTTGAACTTGATGTTGCTACAAAATGGCCTAACAATCCCTCAGTATTTTCAACAACATTAAAGCTGCTGAAAATGGTGTTGAGGAACTTCAGTTTTGACGTAGGTAGGGTGTTTAGACTATGAGATGGAGATTTCAAGTTCAGTTTTGACTCAGTTTGGGGAGGAGGAGGAATCTCTATCACTGAATTGATAACAGAATTGTCACTTGGCATCCTGTGTCTTCCTCAAATTTGTTTTTATTTCCTGCTGACTCATGATTCTCTGTACTAAAATTACTAGTAAGGACTGTTATAAGGGAGTATTTCGTTGGCAGGAAATTAATAGTCCACTTAGTTTGCCTTGAAACATGATGGAAGCTGACCATGTTCTACCTAGTTATGCTACAGCTGTATCTCAGATAATTGAACTCAATGTATGGTTTGAGGTAACCATGCTCTCAGTTATGATACTTGTTGCCTTTAAATCTGGGCCAGTGTGCATTCATTTCATGTGAAGCCACAGAAATGTTAATTGTTAAGATTCTCCAGGTTATCAAATGCCTTAGAATTGTGTACTAAGTAATTTAATTAGAGCTAGACAGCAACCAACTTACATGTATAGTACCCCACTGGAAGTAATCTGGTTAACATCACCACCAGTACAATACATACAGCGTTGGCCACTGTGTCCTTAGTGTTTTCAAATGGACATGGAATTTAGTTTTCTGCAGGAGCCAACAAATGGCTGACAGCAACATCATGTTATTACTCTGGCTTCAGAAATGCATCTGGCTCAAGTTTTCCTGTATGCTTTCCCCATTGACCCACGAGTAAAGCTTGAGTAAATGTGAGCAAGAAATTTCCAGGCTTGATTGCTGGTCTGTGTTAAGCAGGATCTTGATCAAGGTAGTCTTTTTGGTGCTGCTACATTTGACGTTGCCACCACTGGTTTATGGGGAAGTAAAAACCTCTTCTCTTGATTACTGTTCAGAATCCACATTGTCATTATGCTAAGGTAGTTGGAGTGACTTGATAGCCAATGGTTAATTAGCATTCATTGTTTTGGTTTGTCAGTGGGCCCATCCCATTTTTTTTGCGGAATTGCTTGCGTTATCCTGAGTGTATTTACTTGAACTTTTGATTACTTGTTTTCAAGGAAAGTGAAGATACTTGATGCTAAAGGTAGTTGAGTTAATTGAAAATTGGTCTTACATTAGAATGCAAAAGTTGCTTAAAGAAGAGTTCTGGTTGGAAGGTAGTGATGAGGCTTCCATTGCAAGTAACACAAATAAACATTATAGTCATTCTGAATTTCTGATGTCTGCTAGGATAATCAAACTTAAGGTAACAATTGATGAATCTCACCCTGCAAAAGAGCATGGATTGCTTGTTGGCTTCTTGTTATAAAGGTAAAGGGCAATTTGTTGGACATTAAGGAAAGAATTTATATGTGCCAGTTTTTTAAAATTTGAGGCAATCCCTATTTTGGCTGCATTCCTTTACTATTGATATTAAATAAAGCATTTTTCTCAGGATCCACAGTGAATAACTGGGAATTGTTTGGGAACATTGCACCTTATTGGCATAAGATTTTTATTTGAGCAGATATGTTTGGATTTCTTTCAATGCTTAATTTTCTGTTGCATTGAAAGGAATTGATTCCACTCAGTGCTATTTGGTGATAAAACATTATTTAAACCCATAATCCTAACAAAACGCTAGGTTACAAGAATGTGGATTTTCCTTATTGGATACTAGCAAGAATTTTATGAACTGATTATACTTGTGATCACATATGCCAGGAGACAGTTTACTTGTGACATGCAATGCTTTTATGAATTCTGGATAAGGCAGCTTGTGATGACTGTCCGAACACTGTAGTGTTCTAAATTGGAGTCAATGTTCAGTCTGTAATCTCTTATCAATTGCAACTTTTATGTGTGGAGTTTGAACAATGAGGAAGAATATCACATTGGCTTCCTTTTGGTATTCTTTTCCTAGTGCTGTATTCTAGCTCAGCCTCCATGTGCAAAGCTTCCTCCATCTAATATGGTGCAAAGAAGCTTCCTTTAAATCTGTATTTAACTTTGATATTCAACTCTTTAAATCTGCTGCAGCCTTCTTTCAAGCTAACTGAGGTATACTCCCAGAATGAGGCTTATATATGCAATGGAGTGGGGAATAGTCCAGGGACTGCCATGTGTGGTGCCAAACTTTTAAAGGTACACAGTCCTGGTATTTTTTAACCACCTCATTTCAGCAAGGACTTATTTGTATGTGGATTTTGAACTACCTTCACAAAATAAAAATGAGGATGATAGTACTCTTAAGGTAGGTAATTTATATTGTAAATTACATCCAGTTTTAAAAATGGAGTTTGTGATATGAGACTTAATGAAAAGTAATTTTACATGTTTACACATGGAAATTTTACTTTCTGTAATGATTTGCAGGTTAGCCGAGATATTTTTCTTAACCTTCCATATCTGACAGGAAGCGTTCTTTGGAAAGTCACTGCTGGACAGCAGTCGGAAAGTTTGCCTCAGCTCAGAGGGTTTCTCTGACAGTGAAAATACTGAGTTCCCACAAGGCAGCTCTCGATCAGACCCAGCATCTCAGCAGAAGGACCCAACGGATGAAAAGCTTGATGGACCCCAGGAGAGGGGTGAGTACTTGACAGTTAATTGTGAATATATATATTTCAATTTTGGATGAAAAAATTGTTGATAAGATTTTCCACATAGGTTATTCCTTTTTTAGTAAGTAGATGAAGTTGAATTTCTTGAGTATGAATTTGAAAGTAAGGATGAACTTGAAAGTTAAATGATCGCTTGCTGGAAGTATTCTGTTGCAGGGAGGTTCCCAGGTGTAGTACCCAGCAAACTTGTTTCACTTAATACACTGGAAACAGCATTGTCTATGGTCTTGATAACATGCTAGATGAAGACTTTGAACAAGTTATTTCCCATGTTAAGCTATTCTTGTCCATTTAGAACTATCGCGAAAACAAGAAAAATCTCATTCTGAGGTTACTGTTCTGTTGACCAGTAAACTGGTCTGAATTAGTGATCTCGCCAATTAATTCTGTCTTGTCAATAATCTAGCTGTTGTTTAGATGCTACAGCCATATGGCTGCAGATGCAAATGCAAGAGCTTGAATACTGAAGGAGAGTTTAGAGTAGCTGGTCTTGTGTAAAGGTAGTATATCAGCTTCAGCAGAACTGGGTTAAAGAAAAAGTGATCAAGTACTTGGCATCTCATCTAATATACGGGAAAATGTTATAGTTGTCAAAAGCCATTTGCAGCCCCAGAATAGATTCTGATAGTATTCTTTTGGAAAGCATCCTGGGCTCCATCATCAGCTGCTTGTCAGTGATTTTTCCATATTGTGAAATCACGAGTGGGCTCTTCACTAATGAGAGCAGTTTGTCTGATAAAGAAGTCCTTGTGCATCTAGAGGTAGCAGTGGCCATCTAAGAGATCTCAACAACTTCCCCTTAACCCTCAACTGCATTATTATTGTTGAAGTTTTTTTTATTTTGGGTAGGGCAGGATGTGGTAAACAGCATGGATATCAGATCAGGGCAGAAGTATCATACATTGATAAGAGTGGGGCTCTTCTTGACTTGGGTGTTCCCAAAAACTGCAAGATTAAAGTTTGATGGGATAATGGATATTGACCTTTCACTTGCATGCATAGAGCAATAGTTGACAAGTTCAACATCATCTAGTTTAGAATAGTTAACTTGAATTGGTCCCACTATTGCAGCACTTCATACTGTATATAGCCACAAAAAGTGAAGAACTGCAGATAATGGATGTTTAAAAAAACAAAAAATTGAAATATTCAGCAGATTAGATAACTTCTATGGGAAGAGTAACAAAATCAATGTTTAATGCTCAGAATCCTTCAGGCTGAGAAATGAATTTAACCTTCTCGGTATCTTCGACAAGCTAAAAATACATATTAAATAACTTCCAAACAACTTGCGTCAATTAACTCGAACTGACGATTGTGTCACCTGCAGATGAAAAGAGATTGAATTTGAAGTTCTTCGTTGACAATCAATGAATAGAAAGAACCAGCAAACTGGAAAGAAACCTCGTGATAGCTAGTCTTTTAAAAAAGAAACATGATAGAATAAACCCAATAATAAAAATCTCGGTTTTTCATGAGCAAATGCTAGAATATCCATTTGCAGGAAAAAGTGTGTGAACCCTTGTATTTAATAACTGGTAGAACCTCCATTGTGTGGTGTGTGGCCAAGTGGTTAAGGTGTTGGACTAGCGATCTGAAGGTTGTGAGTTCGAGCCCCAGCCGAGGCAGTGTGTTGTGTCCTTGAACAAGGCACTTAATCACACATTGCTCTAGTCCACCCAGCTGAAAATAGGTACCGGTAAAATGATGGGGGTTAACCTATCTGTGGGGGGAGTCTCGTACTCTCAGTCGCTTCACGCCACGGAAACCGACATAAGCACTGTCCTGATGAGCCTATAAGGCTCGGGACAGACTTTAACTTTAACTAGAACCTCCTTCAGCAGCAACAACCTTCACCAAACATTTCTTGCAGCTACCAATCAGACTTGCACAACAGCGAAGAGGAATTTTAGACCATTCCTCCATACAAAACCTTGCATGAACAGCCCTCCACGGATAAGGCCACAGCATCTCAATTGGGTTAAGGCCATTCCAAAACACAAATTTTCTTCTTTTTAAACCATTCTGTTGTTGATTTACTCTTGTGTGTCGGATCATTGTTTTGTTGCATCATCCAACTTCTATTAAACTTCAGGTGAAGGACCACTACCCTGACATTCTCGTGCAAAATGTCTTGATACAATTTTGAATTCATTGTTGCCTCAATGATTGTAAGCTGTCCAAGCCCTGAGGCTGAAAAGCAGCCCCAAACCATGATGCTCCTTCTATCATGCTTCAGTTGGGATAGCATTTTGGTGTTCAGCGCCTATTTTCCTCCAAATATAACAGCATGCATTTCTACTAAAAAGATCAACTTTTGCTTATCTGACCACAGAACATTCTGCCAGAAACATTGTGTCTGCCAGAAACATCCAGGTGGTAATTTGCAAACTTGAGATGTGCAGCAATGTTTTTTTTAGAGAGCACTGGTTTCCTCCGTGGTGCCCTTCCATGAACACCATTCTTGTTCAGTGTTTTTCTTAGAGTGGACACGTGAACGGAGACCTTAGCAGGCTCTAGATTTTTGCAGGTTTTTTGCTGTTACCTTTGGGTTCTTTTACGCCTTCTTCACCATTGCATGTTGTGCTCTCGATGTGATCTTTGCAGGACGTCCACTTCTAGGGAGAGTAGCAACAGTACTGAATTTCCTCCATTTGGAGAGAACTTCTCTTACTGTGGACTGATGAACGCTCAGGTCTTTAGAAATGCTTTTGTAGGCTTTTTGAGCTTCTTGCATCTCTACAATTTTTCTAAGGTCCTCTGAAGGTAGTTTTGATTGAGGCGTGGTGGACATAAAAAGATTTCTCTTGAGAAGAGCAGACTCTGTCAGTTACCTGATTTTGTGTGTCTTTTTGAAAGGGTAGGGCATTTCTACAACCCATACCTCCAACCTTATTGATTTGCAAACTTGACTCCAAATAGCTTTTGTAGAAGGTATTACCTCAGAGGTTCACATACTTTTTCAACTTAGACTGTGATTGTTTAAATAGTGTACTCAGTATTTAGAAGAAGTACAATTGTTTGTTATTAATTTAGGCAGATTGTATTTGTTATTGTGACTTAGATGAAAATCAGACCATATTTTATGAGTAATTAATGTGGAAAACCAGATAATGGCAAAGGGTTCACAAACTTTTTCTTGCAACTGTTGTATAAAAAGCTAAACAAGCTAAATGACTAATTAATTGACAGAGGACATTACAGGTCCTAGTTAGAGGAGTGGTGTAAGATGATGTGCACCCAAGTGATCAGTTCTGAGAACGTTGCTGTTTTTATTCTGTATAATTCGTCGAGATTCATAAAAAATAATTAGGTTTGTTTACTTTGACAATACCAATGAAAATATATCAATGAAGTACAAAATAACACTTTATTTTCCATGTTGATTTCTATTAAAGATTAATATTCTTGTATCTCTTATTGTTTCATTTAATTTTGATAGTTCCTGATGCAAAGACAATCCAAGGCCCCCTCAAACGTAATGGAGGGCCAATCCCAGATGACCCACCTAAAATGGAGGAAGCTCAGCCAGATGGAATGGGTAAGTCAAAACACAGAGAAAATTTTTAATATTGTGGTTGTAATTAATTGATTTCTTTTTTGTAAGCCCTTGCAGCTCTATTTCCTCATTCAAATTTATGTAGCAGTTTGTATTAATTCCCAAAGTATGCTTTCTTCTAATAGGATTTCAAGATTAAAAATACAAAGAATCATTGCACAATGCAAAATCTTATGAATTACATTTAAAGTTAAATCCCCCCCCTGTCTGTTGTACTATAACAGAATCCAGTCAGAATGTAGGGTGCTTGTTGATATGGGAAGGAAATTGCATTTACTAGAAGTACGTTTCTGAAGGTCCTAGTCTTTTTGCATTTTTTAGTTGGGTATTGAAAGGTTTTAGAAATAACTCTGAAAAGGCCAGCTATTTTGCCCCTTTAAAAAAAATGATGTATAGTACGGATAAATCTGAAGAGCTCATTTACATTATTGTAATTAAAAACTGCTCAGCTAAGCAAAAACAAAAATTCCCAAGTTTCATGTAAACTGTTCCAGCAAATGAAAAGAGTTGACTTTGCCAATTGCACTTTAATCCAAGGTGATAACTTGCAATATGAAGACAATAAAAATTTAGATTAACTAGTATTTACTTAACACTTTATATTTTATAATTTTTCAAGGAGCTCAACATAATAGCAGAATAGCATGTTGTAATTTCCCAGATGGATAAGCAATGAATATACAAGTTTGTCCTATGATCAACTACACTTTCTAATTTATAATATAATAATTCTCTGCAGTTTATAAGGTAATAATACTCTATTTAAGTGTGCAGGTTATAACGTCTTGGATCTGCCAGTTTTACCCAATTTTCTGAGCTTGGGTAATTGTGATATATCTCTTTTGGGAAGTGTGTTGAGATACTGGACAAGCAAAAACACTACAAAGTGAATGTAGAGTTTCTGTTAATTATTAAACATCAGCAGACCAAGGAAATGTATGTATTTTTTGTCCTGTTCCTGGTGGTCTCAACTACACCCTTGTGAAGTTAAGAGCAGAAGCTCGATTTTGGAGTGGTGTGGAGGGTGCTTTGTAACGTGTTCATTGTATTTTTTTTCTCATGGCAGCTTATAATGTTAACAGTGGGGTGTCTGAAATAGATATTAGTTCCATAATGCTACCATTAATTGCTCTGATCACAAGATATCACTTAAATATTTTTTCCATTTGTCTGGCTCAGTTTCATATTTTGACTAAACTTTTCATGGCTTCTCATTGGATTTTCCTTTTGATTCCTATGTTTTTAGGATGTGCTTAGCACTGGCACTTCACAAATCTATTTTCAAAATAAGTGGCAGTGTCCACAGTGTGTGTGTGTGGAAGTGGGGAATACTAGTCTAGTTTGCTTTCTATATCTCAAACTCCTACAACTTCACTCATTTCTTTTAAGCTTTTGACTTTTTGAGATGTGCTCAATGGGGAGTAAAGTCTTCCCCACCATTGAGGACATCTACATGGAGCCTTGTCGCAGGAAAGCAGCATTCATCATTGGGATTTTCACCACCCAGATCATGCTCTCTTCTCGCTGCTACCACCAGGTGCCATAAGGAAGAAGTTACAGGAGTCTTGACTGGCCACCAGATTCAGGAACAATTACTACCCCTCAACCATCAGGGCCCTGACCTGAGGGAATAACTTCACTCAACTTCATTTGCCCTATCACTGAGACTCAATTTCAATGACTATTAATCTCATGTTCTCGATATTTATTGCTTATTAATTTATTATTATTTTTCCTCTTTTTGTGTTTGCACAGTTTTTGTCTTTTGCACTCTGGTTGTCTGCCCTGTTGGTGTGGTGTTTCATTGAGTCTTTAATGGTATTGGATTTATTGAGTATGCCTGCAAAGAAATGAATCTCAGGGCTGTATGTGGTGCCAGATATGTACTTCAATAATAAATTTACTTTGAACTTGATGTTGCTACAAAATGGCCTAACAATCCCTCAGTATTTTCAACAACATTAAAACTGCTGAAAATGGTGTTGAGGACCTTCAGTTTTGACGTAGGTAGGGTGTTTGGACTATGAGATGGAGATTTCAAGTTCTGTTTTGACTCAGTTTGGGGAGGAGGAGATGCTGCTGGAGACACTGGTAATGATGTCAGGATTGGTTCTTAAACAACATGCTTGTGTGGGTCTCACAACTATTTCTACTTATCCCAGGTTCACCTTGACATTCAATGTACATGACTGCTTCCTACAGCTGCTAAATGTTTCCTATGGGTTTCCATCTCACTAAACGGAACACCTGACTTTCATAGTCAACTACTGTCTCTTTCTCCCAACCCTGTTTTTCTCCCCTACATTCCCTGCCTTTCTCTTTTTAACCTGTACTATTCCGCGTGCACTCTCCCCGCCTATGCAGTGAGCATGAAACAGGAATGCCACTGCACTCTTGCAATTGTTCTATTTAATACCTTCATTTATTTTCTATCCTTTTGCCCTTTCTCCCCTCCCTAACAACTATCTCCATCCCACTTGCTCTTGTCTCACTTTTGCAAAAGAATGGTTCAAAGTACTGCGTCCAAATAGATCTATATTTTTTATCTTGATAAATTTTTAAATGTGATCTTATTTTTTTACATAATTCCTCAGTTTGTTTTTGCAGTATCAGCAACCTAGAAGTCTCATTAAATGTATTATGTAAAACAAAGACAGCTGGTGAAAGTATGATTAATAGTATTCCACAGTGAAAACATGAAAACAATTTGGTCTAATCAAGCAATGCCAATCGTTGCCACCCCCATCCCAACCACTCATTTAACATTCATCAAGTCTCTGTGAGATCCATGTGGTGTGCTAATAGCTCTCCTCTGGAGTTATAGTGGGGGTAATTCTTTTATAGGATGTAACATCTCTGTATGGTTGAATTAAAAAGAAAGTGCTAAAAAATTGTTAACAGGTGGGGTTGGATTCTGTGGTGAGAGAACTAGAGTGAACATTTCAGGTCAATAACCCTGTTTGCTTGAAAGATTGGGTTAGAGGGGGTTCATTGTGGACTTTTTCTTTTAAAGTCCTATTTATGAACTGGAAGAGGCTACCTGCAGGGATAATGGAAACTAATTCACTATAATTTTCCAGAAGAAATCAGATGTATATTTTAAAAAGCTGTTGGGAAGGGCAGTGAGACTAACTGAGTATCTCTGTTGAAAAGTCAGCACAGGCTTCTATGTTGCACCATTAGAGACCTCAGACTGAAAAAGCTGAGAATGTACTAATCTGCATATTGTACGTGGGATGTGAAAAATCAATGCCGCTGTTTTTAAAGAGGTCAGTTAAGTTGCTGAGAGTCCTTTAGGCTGGCATGTTTTTCATTCAGCTATTTGACATTTTATAAATTACAACGTATTTGTATAGATTATATAAAGATTTTATAAACCATGTATAAAGTTGAATAATTGCTAAAATTGTGTTAGAAAGTTGCTGACTAAAGTCCATTTGTGGCTCAGGATTTAATTTTTATTTTGAAGCCTGTGCCCTGAAAATTTGACTCCTGGGACATCTCTCTTTTTCATATTAGCATTGAGGAGAAATACACACTTAGTGCCCTGTGTGCATTTGCTGATCACCTGTTTCTGGTGCATTTGCTCTGATATGTCTGCTTTTAATATCAAATTATCTATTCCCATCCCATAAAATGAACCCATCACAATGATAAATGCTCTTTCTACAAAGTTTATAGATAGACCAAAATTAAGCCAGTGACCTTACACAAATCCCAATGATATTTTGTCTTTCCTTATTTGATATTAATTTCAATGATGGACTTAATGATTGAACATAAAAGTATAAAAATAATAATGAAGGAATTTTATTTTTTTGTGTGTTAGGCAGAGATTTTTATGAATACTGGACAGGGATCGAGTTTAATTCCATTCCTCAATGCAGAACATTGAACAGTACAGCACAGGTATAGGCCCTTCAGCCCACAGTGTTGTGTCGAACCAATCAAATGTCCAAATAAACGAATCCCCTCTGCCTACATAATGCTCATATCCTCGCATTTACCTCACATTCATATGCCTCTCTAAACATCTCTTAAAAATCCCTAGTGTATCTGCCTCTACCACTATCCCAGGCATGCACCGTTCTTGGTTTTAAAAAAAAAGCTTGCTCCTCACATTTCCTTTGAAATTAGTCCCTCATCTTATTCAACTATGAGAAAGGGATACAGTCTGTCCACTCTACCTACACCTCTGATAATCTTTTAAATCTTTATCAGATCTCCCCTGAGCCTCCACCGCTTCAGAGAAAGCAACCAAGTTTGTCCAACCTCTTGTGATAGCACATGCCCTCTAATGCAGACAGCATCCTGGTAAACCTCTTCTGCACCCTCTCCAAAGCCTCAACATCCTTCCTATAATGGGGCAACCAGACCGTATGCAATATTCCAGGTGAGGCCTAACTCGAGTTTTATAGAGCTACAGCATTTCTTCCTGACTTGATCTCAGTGCCTCGACTAGTAAAGGCAAGCATGCCATATACCTCCCTAACCACCCTTTCAGCCTGTGCAGCCACTTTCAAGGATCTATGAACTTGGATCCCTCTGCTTATCAAAATTAAGGGTCTTGCCCTTAACAGTACACTCTCTCTTTACGTTTGACATGCCAAGGTGTAACACTCCACATTTATCTGGGTTAAACTCTGTCTGCCATTTTTCTGTCCATATCTGCAACTCATCTGTATCTCGCTGTATACTTTGCCAATCTTCTGCGCATTCCACAACACCACCAATCTTTGTATCATCTACAAATTTACTAACCCACCCATCTACATTTTCATCCAAGTCATTTATATGCATCACAAACAACCGAGGTCCCAGTACAGATTCCTGCGAAACACAGACTTACAGCTAGGATAAGTCCCAATGACCACTGCCCTTTTTCTTCTATGGGCAAGCCAGTTCTGAAATCAAATTGCCAATTCACCATATATCTTAATCTTCTGGATGAGCCTCCCATGAGGGACCTTATCAAACACCTTGCATCCACAGTTCTTCTGTCATCAGTCACCCTCGTCACCTAATCAAAAAAAAAATTCCCAAGTTAGTAAGACACGCCTTGCACTGCACAAAGCTATGCTGGTTTTCCCTTATTAGGCCATGGTTTTCCAAATACTCATAAATCCTATCCCTGAGAATTCTCCCCAGTAACTTCCCACCACTGACATGAGATTCACTGGTCTGTTTCCGGGATTATCCCTGGTTCCCTTCTTGATTAATGGAATACCATTAGCTACTTGACAGTCCTCCAGGACCTCGCCTGTAGCTAGAGAGGGCACAAAGATATTGGTCAAGGCCCCAGCAATCTCACCTCTTGCCTCAATAATCTGGGGTATATCCCATTAGGTCCTGGGGACTCGAATGCTCTTTAAGAGACCCAGTACGACCTCCTCTTTTACTCAAAATACCTTAGCATATTAATACACTTGGCACTGATCACCGTATCCTCTGCATCCAAACAAATGTTCCCCCTTTATCCTTGAGTGGTCCTACCCACTCCCTAGTTATCCTCTTGCTCTTGATGTATATATAGAATGCCTTCAGATTCTCTTTAATCCTGTTTGCCAAGGAGTTTTCATGGCCCCTCCTGGCTTTCATAATTTGCTTCTTGAGTTCTTTTTGGCTTTATAATCCTCAAGGGCTCAGTTTGATTGTAGCTTCTGGCTTTATATACTTTACCTTTTCTTTACTAAGTTCATTACCTCCCTTGACATCCAAAGTCATCTTACATTACCATCCTTGTCTTTCCTTCTGATTGGAACATATCTGTCCTGTATTCTGCAGTTAGTCTTTAAACACCCTCCACATGTCGGATGTGGACTTGCCCAATAACAGCTCTTCCCGATCAACTCTCTCTAGTTCCTAACTAATGTTCTTGTAATTTGCACTGCTCTAATTCAATACTCTCCCGCATTGTCCATGCATATCCTTATCCATACCTATCTTAAAACTTAAGGCGTTGTGGTCACTATTCCCTAACTGTTCACCCACTGAAAGGTCAGTCACCTGGCGAGGCTCATTACCCAACACCAGATCCAGTACTGCTCTTTCTCTCGTTAGACAGTCTACATACAGTCGGCCCTCCGCATGCGCAGATTCAACCAACCGCGGATCGGGAAAACCCAGATGTGCTCTCTCCAGCACTCGTTGTTTGAGCATGTACAGACTTTTTTTCTTGTCATTATTCCGTAAACAATACAGTACAACTATTTGCATAGCATTTACATTGTATTAGGTATTATAAGTAATCTAGAAATGACTTAAAAGTACAGGCAGTCCCTGGGTTATGAATGAGTTCCATTCCTGAGTCCGTCTTTAAGTCAGATTTGAAGTCGTAACAGGTATATCCGGTATTATTTAGCGTCAGTTAGTCAAACATTTTTCTTAGTATATAGTGCATATTTTACCTTTCTATGAATATAAAACACTTAAGAAATATACGTATTTCAATAATTAAACCACTGTGTTGCTTAGTAATAATTGTAGCTTTCATTGGGGCAGGGCCTTTCACACGCTTCATTAAAATTGTTCCGATCTTTGACTGACTGTAGCCTAAAGCTTTTCCAATGACCGATGGTGTTTCACCTCTTTCCAATTGCTTTATTATTTCCAACTTACTTTTGATCGTGATTATTTTCGTGAACAGAAACACTGTGGATTCAGAGCTCCTAATGTCCACCGCACGGAGACGTTAAATAAAGTCCGGTGCTCTGCTGGGTCCTAAAGACCACCGCACAGAGACAGGTTAAATAAGGGACTTGAGCATCCGCGTTTTTTGGTATCCGCGGGGGGGGGGGGGGGGGTCTCGGAACCAATCCCCCGACTAGGAGGAGGGCCGACTGTATTGTTTTAAGAAACCCTGCTGGATGCACCTAACAAATTCTGCTCTATCTATACCTCTGAGCTAAGAAGATCCCAGTTGATATTTGGGAAGCTGAAGTCCCCCATGAGAACTATTGTTCTTGTACCTTAATCTGCCTGCGTATCTGTTGCTCAGTGTCCTGGTGGCTATGGGGGAAGGGGTCTGTAGTACAATCCCATCAAAATAGCTGCAATTTTCCTATTTTTGACTTCTACCCATATAGATTCAGTGGATGAGCCATTCATTATGTCCCCTCTGAATGCAGCTGTGATATTGTACCTGATTTATGCAACTTCCCATGCTCCTTCACCTCCCTCTTTTTTTTTCTAAAATGTCAAACCCCTTTCCTGGTCCTCTCTCAACCAAATCTCTGTAATGGCCAGAGCATTATAGATCCATGTTTGTTACCCATAATACTCCTAACATTATAATAAACACACTTCAAACTATCCATCCTATCATATCTATTAATTTGCTCCTGCCTGTTTTTACTGGCCCTGGCGTATTCCTTCCTTTCCATTCCTCCACTTTCTGACTTGTTGCTCTGGTTCCCATGCCCCTGCCAAACTAGTTTAAACCTTCTCGAGTAGGACTAGCGAACTTCCTGGCCAGGATATTGGTTCCCCTCCAAATTAAGTGTAGCTCTTCCCTCTTGTATAGGTCACCCCTGCCCCAGAAGATATTCCAATGATCCAAGCACCTGAGACCCTGCCCCCACATCAGTTCCTCAACCACTCATTCATCTGTGCTATCATCCTATTCCTGCCCTGACTACCATGTGGCACTGGAGATTACTGCCTTGGAGGTCCTGCTCTTCAGCCTCTTTTCTTAACTCCCTATAATCACTGTGCATGACCTCTTCCCCCTGTGTCATTGATGCCACTGTGCACCACAACCTTTGGCAGCTCACTTCTCACACCACACCCCCCTTGCGAACATTCTGCAGTTGCTCTGACATCGTGAACCCTAGAACCTGGGAAGTAACACACCATTTTGGCATCATCTTTGAATCCACAAAATCTCCTATCCATCCCCCTAACAAGTTTCCTATCACTATCGCTCTGCCTGACTTTACCCTTCCCCGTTGAGCCCCTGAGCTGACCACAGTGCCACTGGTTTGGCTACTGATACTGTGCCCTGACAGATTATCCTCCCTGCAGTATCCAAAGGGGTATGCTGAGGAGAATGGTCACGGGAACCTTGCGCTCATTGCTTACTCCTCTTCCTTCTGCTGATGGTCACCCATCTACTATCTGAAGCCTGCACTGTGTGTGTGACCACCTCAGTCAAAGTTTCGTCTTTGAGGTTTTCATCCTCCCAGATGGCCCTGAGTACGTCCAGCTCCAGTTCCTTAACCTTGTCAGTTAAGTTCACTTCCTGCAGATGTGGTCATCATGGAGTCTGTTAAGTACCCTGAGATCCCACTTCTTACAGGAGGAGCATTCTACTGCTTTAGCTAATATCCTATTTACACTGAGTTTGTGACTAAGGATTTACAGACAACATAAAAGAAAGTTTGTTCTGATTTATTACAACGAGGTTATTCAATTCTTTGTTGAAAATTTTCATTACAAAAATTCATTCTAACCAACACTTCAAAATTTCTCAAGAATGGCCACCAAATCAGTAAACATTAAATCAGCCAATGAGAGTGCTTTACATATGTTCTAAGCCACTCATGGCAATCACATATTAGTTCACACTCTACCTCCCCCGTGTACGTAAATGTTCTTGTTCCATTGCCATTTTATTCCATTTTTTTTCACTCATAATGTCTGGAAAAATACCTGCGACTTCCAATGAGGGTAGTACGTCTATGATATCTGGGAAAAGCATTAGCATGGATGTGAAGTTGTAAGTGATATGGCGTTTGGAAACTGATGAGCATCAGGTTAATGTTGATACCTCTTTGAAATTGGCCACATCAACATCAGAACAATGATAAAAATTGCAGGCAAGATAAAAGCTTCTGCAATGACAACCTCAGAAGTTATCATCAACCAAGGTGACTCATTCAAGGAGACTTTTGCTTGAAAAAATGGAAAAGAGACTAAATATATGGGTGGGTGACCAAACACAATGTAACATGCCCCCAAGCCAGTTGATAATAATGGAAAAGGCATCTTCAATCATATTCAAGAAGAAGATGCATCGGTAACATTCACAGCGAGCAGAGGTTGGTTTGATAGATTTAAACAGTGCAGTAACCTCCATAGCATATGTACCTCTGCTGAAGAGGCTTGTGCAGACAGCAAGGCAGCCCAGGATTTTCCTACACCACTGAAGGCCACAATGGAAAAGGATAATTATCCCCCTGAACTTGTCTTCAATGTGGATGAATCAGGCCTATTTTGGAAAAGAATGTGTTTTCTTACTTTCATCTCCCAAAAAGAGAAACGTGAATCTGGGTTCAAGGCTGCAGAGGACCAGTTAACTCTCTTGCTAGGAGGCAATGCCAAAGGTGACTTTAAGTTAAAGCCAATGATTGTGTACCACTCTGAAACACCACGAGCAATGAAAGGCATTTTAAAGTCAAGTCTACCAGTGATTTGGAAATCAAACAAGAACGCCTGAGTGACAATTAATGTTTTTCAGAATTGGCTTGTTTCACATTTTTGTCCAGCAGCGAAGCAATATTGTGAGGAGCATGACCTTGAACCTAAAACATTGGTGCTTGATAATGCCCCAGGTTACCCTGAGGATCTTGACATGCTTCGGATCTGCATTCCTGTAGAAGTGGTTTACTGTACATGCACCACCACTTCATTACTCTAACCAGTGGATCATGGAGTAATATTGAATTTTAAAGCCTGTTGCCTTCGCCACATATTCAACAACTTGTCGAGGAAACACAAGGTCAAGGCAAACAATCCATTAGGCAATTTTGGGAAAAACTACAATGTCATGAAAACTGTAGACAACATCAGAGCAGCCTGGGATGAAGTAACTTCAAACTGGATGAATGGAGTGTGGAAGAAGCTATGGCCAGAAGCATGCAACGATATGCTAAGGTGGGCCCAGTCATCCAGAAAATCATTGAACTGGCCAATGCAGTGAGATTAGAGGATGTTAATGATGGCAATGTTGAGGAGTTGCTGCATTCTCATGGTGTGAACCTTAATAATGAAGAGCTTCAAGAATAGGCAGAGCAACGTATCCTGGGTGAATCTGAGGATGTGGATGGAGAAGAGGAAACATCAGCAAGAAACCTCACCACAAAGTTTCTCAGCACTAGCATTACCACAGCCGCACAAATCATGGACCTGATTGGGAGTGAAGCAATAAGACAGAGGTATTCTCAACATGGTTTCCTGATACAGAGAACTGCTTCATGAGAGGAAACTTAAGAAAAGGCAGTTAAATCTTGACGCCTATTTAAAGAGGAAACCAAAGTTAGAGGAGGACCCACAGCCTGGTCCCTCCTCTAAGATGTAACCACCACCCGCTTTCCTCTGCTGCTACTCCGATGTGTTGCTGCTCCACTGATTTACAGGTTTGGCGTACTTGCATGTTCATTACTCCACAAATTAATGCATATACATAAAATAATATACATCTTGGGTTTGATACTATCTTTTAAATTCAGCCGCACATCTATTTACGTAATGTTATATTGACCCTGCATAGCGTTGATTTACATAGCACTTCACCTTCAAGCATTAAGCATTGATGCAGCATTAAGTGGGGTCTGAGTGTAGTTGTATTATTTGAGAATATGGAAATTAGGTTCTAATCTAATATTACACGATTATTTATTTTTACCAAAGCAGCCTAAAAATTGTAATAAAAATAAAATACTGAAAACAGCACAACAGGCAGTCTTTTGGAATAAGAAATGGTTAATATTTCAGGTTAAAGATGATTTGTCAGAACTGGAATAAAAAGAAAATGAGAAGTTGCAGAGAGGGTGGGGGTTAGTTTAGAAATGGATAAGACAAAAGGAAAATCTCTTAATAGGGTAGGGCCAGGGTTATAGTACCAAAAAATTGCAGATGAAGTTGTCCACTTGACAGAGAGTGCACATAAACAAAGGAACATAAAGCAGTGAAATGAAGGCAGTTAGGGAGAGCACAATAAAAGAATGTAAAAGCTGTGAAATTCAAAGCTGCGTGCAATGCTTAGCAGGTTAACTGGTGCTAATGGATAGAGAAAAACTTGGGAATGTTACAGATGAATTTAAAACAGAACTAAGCAGTTCTGATGCAAACAGTAATTTGAAGTTAAGAAGCTGCACCATGCCTAGATGAAAGATGAGGTGCTATTCTTCAAGTCTTGTAACAATGCAGGAGATCAGAGTGGCAATGGAAAATTGACATGGGCTTCATCTTAAATTGTTTTGGTTTCTTTCAATTTTTAATTTTTCAGGCTTATTTTCCTTCCTGGCATTCTATGGTACACAGTCATTTCTGGCTTACAGGAACTGATTTAATTGACAATGTCTTATCACATACTCTAGTATCCGTCTACTTTGTTGAAATGGTGCATGTACCCATGGATAGACAGGACATAATGAAGTCCTGTATGTATTATTCCTGGAGAATAGTTTGAAGGCGGTGTTGAAGTAGTAAAGTTATGCTGTTTTTTCATAGAACCATAGAACATTACAGCACAGAAACAGGCCTTTTGGCCCTTCTTGGCTGTGCCGAACTATATTTCTGCCTAGTCCCACTGATCTGCACCTGGACCATATCCCTCTATACACCTCTCATCCATGTACCTGTCCAAGTTTTTCTTAAATGTTAAAAGTGAACCCACATTTACAACTTCATCTGGCAGCTCATTCCACACTCCCACCACTCTCTGTGTGAAGAAGCCCTCCCCAATGTTCCCCTTAAACTTTTCTCCCTTCACCCTTAACCCATGTTCTCCGGTTTTTTTTTCCTCCCCTAGCCTCAGTGGAAAAAGCCTGCTTGCATTCCCTCTATCTATACCCATCATAATTTTATATACCTCTATCAAATTTCCACTCACTCTTCTACGCTTCAGGGAACAAAGTCCTAACCTATTCAACCTTTCTCAGTAACTCAGTTTCTCAAGTCCCGGCAACATCCTTGTAAACCTTCTCTGCACTCTTTCAACCTTATTAATATCCTTCCTGTAATTCGGTGACCAAAACTGCACAGAATACTCCAAATTCGGCCTCACCAATGCCTTATACAACCTCACCATAACATTCCAACTCTTATACTCAGTACTTTGATTTATAAAGGCCAGTGTACCAAAAGCTCTCTTTACGACCCTATCTACCTCTGACACCACTTTTAGGGAATTTTGTATCTGTATTCCCAGATCCCTCTGTTCTGCTGCACTCCTCAGTGTTCTACCATTTATCTTGTATGTTCTACCTTGGTTTGTCCTTCCAAAGTGCAATACCTCACACTTGTCTGTATTAAACTCCATCTGCCATTTTTCAGTCCATTTTTTCAGCTGGTCCAGATCCCTCTGCAAGCTTTGAAAACCTTCCTCATTGTCCACTACACCTCCAATCTTTGCATCATCAGCAAATTTGCTGATCCAATTTGCCACATTATCATCCAGATCATTGATATAGATGACAAATAACAATGGATCCAGCACTGATCCCTGTGGCACACCACTAGTCATAGGCCTCCACTACCACTCTCTGACTTCTCCCATTGAGCCAATGTCTAATCCAATTTACTACCTCTCCATGTATACCTAGTGACTGAATCTTCCTAACCAGCCTCCCATGCGGGACCTTGTCAAATGCCTTACTGAAGTCCATGTGGACAACATCCACTGCCTTCCCTTCATCCACTTTCCTCGTAACCTCCTCAAATAACTCTAATAGATTGGTTAAGCATGACCTACCACGCACAAAGCCGTGTTGATTCTCCCTGATAAGTCCCTGTCTATCTAAATACTTGTAGATCCTACCTCTTAGTACTCCTTCAAATAATTTACCTACTACAGACGTCAAACTTACTGGCCTATAATTTCCTGGATTACTTTTTGAGCCTCTTTTAAACAACGGAACAACGTGAGCTATCCTCCAATCCTCCGGCACCTCACCCATAGATACTGACATTTTAAATATATCTGCCAGGGCCCCCTGCAATTTCAACACTAGTCTCCTTCAAGGTCCAAGGAAATACCCTGTCAGGTCCTGGGGGTTTATCTACTCTGATTTGCCTCAAGATAGCAAGCACCTCCTTCTTCAATCTGTTTAGGTTCCATGATCTCACTACTTGTTTGCCTCATTTCCATTGACTCCATGCCAGTTTCCTTAGTAAATACAGACGCAAAAAAAACGTATTTAATATCTCTCCCATTTCTTTTGGTTCCATACATAGCCGACCACTCTGATCTTCAAGAGGACCAATTTTATCCCTTACTATCCTTTTGCTCTTAACATACCTGTAGAAGCTCTTTGGATTATCCTTCACCTTGACTGCCAAAGGTACCTCATGTCTTTTAGCCCTCCTGATTTCTTTCTTAAGTTTTTTTTTTGCACTTTTTATACTCCTCAACTACCTTATTTGCTCCCTGTTTCCTATACATGTCATACATCTCTCTCTTCTTCTTTATCAGAATTCCAGTATCCCTAGAGAACCAAGGTTCCTTATTCTTATTCACTTTGCCTTTAATCCTGACAGGAACATACAATTGACATGTCCGTTTATTGTTTCATTTATGAGCTTATTAGACTTTGCAATTTAATTGGTTTACCACATTGACCGGAAGGTCATTCCTAGAATGTAAGTTTTCTGGCTAACATGCTGATAGTGGTAGAGATTATGGAACACTCCATGGTACTTTGATGTTTGTCATGAAACTTATGTGGTTTAGGCTGTACACAGTGGGCTGTGTCATTGTATAAGGATGGTTGTGGACTCTTTTGGTTGTAAAGAGTAAATGGCTTTTCTTGCTACTGTTCATTTTTATCCTTTTGTTTTATTGTACTTTTGGGTTTTTAGGTTTCGATCTCAGTCCTTTCCACGCAGAGAGCTCCCTCTCTCCCTTTGGTAAGCAGTCAGACCCTCTCGCCACTATTTGAGTGTTCACGTGTTAACATCAGTAGTTTGTACCTGGATGCTTGTATGTCTGCTTGCATTTTCATAGAGGATATTCACGTGACATCAGCAGTCTTTTCAGCGAGTTACTGGTCAAGTGCTAAAAAAAGTTTTTTTTAGCATATGTGAACATAATTTTTTTCTTTGCTTTCCTGCCTTAAATCTTAAAAGTTTGTCTATAAAATGCATGTCAAAATCAGTTTTCATTCACAAAATATCTTAGAAGTTAACAGTTGTGATTGTAAATTGTTCTGCGTCATAGTTTATACATATGTAATCAAAATATTTGTATTGTAAAAGTGTAGTGAGTTGAATATAAAAACTGTTGAGGCATGGGAGTATCTTGGCAATTATTGGTAGAATGAGCATGTACATGTCACTGATTATTGGTGCAAAATTCATTTATGAGATTAAATATCTAGCTTTACAGAAAAACAAATTTTGTTTGCACCATAGTGTTTATAAGCTGATTCTGTAGTTTGTTCAAAGCTTTCCCAGTCTCGTATATAAAATTTTTATGATGGTTCCTGGTCTGCAAGTCAATCGTACAAAGTGTGGTGACTCCTTAGCATTAAAGACCAGAGGATACCTTAGTGCTGACTTATTTCATCTGGGTTGCTGTTGTGTCCCATTCTTTTCTCCACTGATCTCCATCAATAATCCTGGATACCGATGGAAAGTGTGCATCTGAGAATTTGGCTGAGTTCAGTATCTGACTTGGCTGTGATAAATTCTAATATTGACCTGCTTAGGTAAGAACCACTGAGAATGCATGAAGGTAAAGTTGTCAGCATCCTTTGATTGCTTCACAGAAGTGTTAAGTACATGCAACAAAAGAAGAGTCAGGACATTTTTTGATATAAAGAGAGATTATAATTGTGATCAGTATTTTTTGTGCACAGAATCAACGATTATTGATGGATTTGGGAAGTTGAAACTGTTATATCCTTACTAATCTATGTGCAAGCAGTTGAGTTGACTACTTTTAATTGATATTGTTAAATTCTATTTTATTTTGCTACTTGTCCTGCAGTGTTGAACAATGAAAAGATGACAAAGTTGTAGGTGTAAATCTGAAATTACGAATTGTGACTTAATGCCTTTGATGGAATGTGTGCTGTCCTATGCATGGTTTCTAAAGACAGTGGCACAATACATAAATCCTGTGTAGTTCCTATAAAAAGTACTCACATGTTCCCTCCTCTCCCCCCCCCCCCCGGTAGTGTTCGTGTTTTATTGTTTTACAACATTGAATCTCAGTGGATTTAATTTGGCTTTTTTGACACTGGTCAACAGAAAAAGACTCTTTCGTGTGAAAGTGAAAACAGAATACAAAGTGATCTAAATTAATTACAAATATAAAACACAAAATAATTGATCGCGTAAGTATTTACCCCCTCCTTAATATGACACAATAAATCATCACTGGTGCAGCCAATTGTTTTCAGAAATCACATAATTGGTTAAATGGAGACCTGTGGGCAGTCAAGTTGTCTCAACTGATTGTAGTAAAAATACACCTGCATCTGGAAGGTCCAACTGCTGGCAAGTCAGTATCCTGGCAAAAACGACACCATGGAGACAAAAAAAACACAAAGCAATTCCACAAAAAGCTTATTGAAAAGCACAAGCACAAGATGGATATAAGAAAATTTGCAAGTCACTGAATATCCCTTAGAGTACAGTTAAGTCAATCATCAAAAAATGGAAAGAATATGGCACAGCTGTAATCTGCCCAGGGCAAGCTGTCCTCAAAAACTGAGTGACTATGCAAGAAGGGGAACTAGTGAGGGAGGCCACCAAGAGATCTATGACAACTCTGGAGGAGTTACAAGTTTCAGATGGGAGAGACTGCACAAATGACAACTGTTGCCCGGGTGCTTCACCAGTCGCAGCTTTAAGGGAGAGGGGCAAAGAAAAAACCACTGTTGAAAAAACCTCACATGAAATCTCAGCTTGAGTTTGCCAGAGGCATGTGGGAGACTGTGAAGTCAGCTGGAAGAAGGTTCTATGGTCTGATGAAACCAAAATTGAGCTTTTTTGGCCAAGCACCACGCATCATCAAAAACACACCATCCCTACCATGAAGCATGGTGGTGGCTGCATCATGCTGTGGGGATGTTTCACTGCAGCAGGTCCTGGAAGGCTTGTGATGGTCGAGGGTAAAATGAATGCAGCAAAATACAGGGAAATCCTGATGCAATCTGCAAGAGAACTGTGACTTGGAGAAGATTTGTTTTCCAGTGAGACAATGACACTAAGCATAAAACCAAAGCTACACAGGAATGACTTAAAAAGCAACACAGTTACTGTCCTGAAGAGCCAAGTCCAAGTCCAGAACTCAATCCAACTGAGAATTTGTGGCCGGACTTGAAAAGGGCTGTTTGCTAACGATCCCCATGCAATCTGGCAGAGCTTGAGCAGTTTTGTAAAGAAGAATGGGGAAAAATTGCAGTGTCCAGATGTGCAAAGCTGATAGGGACCTATCCCCACAGGCTCAAGGGTATAATTGCTGCCAAAGGTCCATTTACTGAATACTGACTTGAAGGGTGAATACTTAAGCTATCACGTGAAGGCAAGAAGATTGCCTGTATGAAGATCTATGCTCAATTGGGATACCTGTCTATCGAATTGGAGTAACCATTTGGGAAATGAGAATTTGTCAGTAACCAAGCTGAAGTATTAAGAAGGTAGTATCTGCATAAGGAATTGAGCTTATTGTCCCATCATTAATTTTAATAGGAGCTTTTTTTTTTTAGCAAAGGCAAATTTTTAACAAGTAACAATTTGTAAATACAAAGGAGGTAATAGTTTGATTATCAGGCAAGCTAGGATTTTCAGGGGAATCCCATGCCTCTGAGGTCTGGTCATTTCAATTGGAAATGGCTCATAAACTCAGTGATGTATTCTGTGAAACATGAATTCAGCTACCTCCGACCAAGAGACTGGCCTGAGGTTTGAACTGAAATCAGAAGGTTTAAATATGGGAACTATTCCAAAGTTTTAAGGTGGTTATTTGTTTTCCTTGGTTTTTGTTACCTGGGTTCTTAACATGTATCCAATGTAAAACTTTCTTTATACACTTTTCCTTGTTTGGCAATTGGCTTTGGGCCTACTTTTTTTGCATGGTAACCAAGGGTAGTTCAGTTGTAATGGTGATATTTCAGTTTTGTTCATGTTTCAAATATTGGTAGCTAATCCGGTATTTAAATTTGAACATGAAAAGCACAATTTCAGAATAATGCCACAAGCTGGAACTGAGTTCCATTGGCAAATGACAGTGTTTACATCTGTAGACATTTGAATTAAATTCAGAATGTTGGTGTAATTCAACATGTTGAGGTGCACCTGTAGTGGTGCTTGTATTTGCCAGGAACACCGCTCATAGCCTTGGAGAAATGCTGTCTTCTTGATCTGTATGCATCTCTTGCTTCACTCAAATTCCAAAGTATCCAAAGTATCAAAAAATAGAAAAGCAATTCAGCCCTTCACCTCTTGAGCTGTAACCTTTATAGACTATAACACAAAGTACTTTTCAAATGGAGTTTAATACTTATGCTGGCATCACCTTTTCAGTGAGTGTGTTTTAGACCTCCTCCACTGTCTGCTGTAATTTTTTCACCAATTATCTGTAATCTGTATCCCCAAGTTATTGATTTTGTACACCCCCCCCCCCACCTCAATCTGTCCCCAATCTCAGCTGTTCTAAGGCAAGCAGCCGCAGTCTGTCTAATCTCTTCTTACACCTGAACTTTTCCAGCCCTGGCAAAATTCTTGTCTTTCTCCTCCTGAACCAATGCCAGCACTACCACATCTTCCTTATTACCACAAGCATTGTCCCCATTACACAAGCTGCAGCCAGACTAATATTTTGTGCAATTCAAGCACGACCTCCTGTCTTTGTATTCTGTATCAGCCTGTAAAGTAAAAGTGTGTTTTCTTAATCATCATCATTAGCACCATCACCTTTAGCTATCCTGCTGCCTTTAGGAATCTTTGGAGCATTTGCTCCAAGCTCCTTTGTTTTCCTTTGTGCTCCTGTAATTTACCATTTATTCTGTGCTAGATTTTTTTGCCCTCCCCAAATGTGTTGCGTTTCTCGGGATTTAATTCCAGTCAGCCCTTTGCTTGTGTTTATTGCAATTATCTTGTGAAATACTACCCACTTATGATGACTTGCAGTTGGTTTGCCTGGACAGGTTATCATTGAGGAGCTGAACATGGTATTAGTGTAGTCTTATGAATATTTCATACATTTTGTTGATTCTTTAGGAACCTGTTGGCCTGTAGCTTTATAACTATTTAGGAAATGTAGATTTGTTTTTGAAATCTAAATTGTGTGCATGTTTTCATTTCTAATACTGAAATCTCACTTAAAGTTACCTCAAAGTAAATTCTTGGCTTTTTCTTCGGAGTCTTTTTAGGATTTTTGAAAAATTACTTTTTGACAATGGTCTCAGAGGACAATTATTACAGTCCAACTGTTAAGTCAGCAATAATGCATGAGGTCTCTGGTTTGTTAGACAGTGACTTTACCAACTGAACCACTGATGGAGTTTTTGTCCACTTAGAAAAACCTTCTACATTACAAATGCCAATCATTAGTGAGTTCTGTGACCTTCGTTTGTGAGCTGAAGATGACATTCCCAAGTAATAAAGCTATTAAATTTCAGTGGTGTACATAATAAGAAGCACTATTTGTAGTATGTTGTGCATATAGTCTGTTTCCACAGCCATAAATAAAGTGTCTCAGTGTGTTGTGCTCCACCTTGTATTCCGAGTGAAAATAGGACTTAATGAATTTAATAAACAGGCTTAAGGCCGCTGACATTACGCTGTTGTGAATGTTAACAGTCACATCATATTTTGGGTTTGTATTTGTTATTTGACTAATTCTCCACAAATTTATCATAATTTAAAAAACTTTTTGTCATTTCCTTTGGAAGTAAAGAAAGCTATTCATATCAGACCTTATATTTGAGGAGCCAACCTACTTTTTTTTCCCCGTTTCACTTTTAAATATTATTGTCTATATATCTGCTAAAGAATTGGTTCAGTAACTTATCATGGTACTCCTTTCTTTAAGCTGGGATTGACGTCTCATCCATAACGGATGAGCTTTCATCCAGTCATCCTGATGAGAACTCAAAGCGAAATCAAGCTTTTAATGATGTTCCAGTGGAGGGTGCCCTCAGCTCAGATCTTGACAAGATCGTAACAGAGGGTAGGTATTAATGCATTTTTTAAAAAAGCACTCTGAGGTTGGGGTAGGGGTGGAATTGCTTTTGGGATTTGTTGAAGCTCCATTTTATAAGATTAAGATGTATAAAGTTACAGTTCAGTGTTTAGTGTATGTTTTTATTTTTGCCCATCTGACCTTCAGAATACTGATATGCAGGATGAAAGATTAAAAGTGACAGCAAGTAACCTGGAGTTGGACTTTCAAACTTACTGATGTGCTTGGTAGTTTCCTGAACTCTCATCTCTCCCTTTCTCCCTAATAAAACATTCACTTTACTCATCTTGTTTTCTGTAGTTTCGGCCCAACTTTGTTTCCAATATCACAACCTGACATACCTGAACATTTTTAGTACAGACTATTTTATTCATTTATCAGCAAAATTACTTAGACAACATCAGATGAAACATCGCTGTGCACATCTCAACTTAAATTATTCATTGCTTTCAGGTGATTCTGAAGAGAAAGTTTAACTCTTGGCTGATTTTCTTGATCATGAAAGATTTTCAAAAACCTCATTCCCCTTTTTCCTTGGCCTTAATATGTGTCAGGAGCTGAATAGATAGATAGACTTTTGCCTTCATTACGTTTCCTCCTCCCCTTTCATACCTATTCCTGAACCTGTGCCCTACTTTATGATCTATTGTGCCTCCCAATTTTTCCTTCTCCAAACCATTGTCTATGAAGTCCACATCCTCCTCCTTGGAATTGCATTTTCACTAAATGCTCATTATTCAACTCCTGTTCCAGAATTGTACACTAGCTGATCTAAATGGCTTTGTTTCCCCAGATGTTGGTCTTGCTTCTCTTCAAAAAGGCCAGTGTCTGCCTTTCTAAAATCTTACTCTTAACTCCTTTGCCCTTGAAAACTACTGTTCCATATGTTATCTCCCATTCTTTAGTCTTTGGTGGTTTTGTTCCCCCAATCTAATCATCTTTCTCACATTTGAATCTTTTCCATCAATATTCTGGCTCTGGAATAGCATGAAAATGGCCCTACTGGAATTGCTAATGTCTCTAATGCATTATCATTTCATTTCCTACTTTCTTTTAGCTGTGAGTAAGGTGAACCACGGTTGATGCTTTTGGCTGAAGATACATGCAACTATACCTTTTTTTTTTACAAGTTCTGCTCCTTCCCCAACCTTGGTCTGCATCTTGACCAGACTGTATTTGGCTTCACTGTACACTTTGGTCCTCAGCCAAACAACTTTCCTTTGTTGCCCTCCACAAAGGGGGATGACTTCCATCTCCATCACTTCACTTGACAAAATCTCTGCTTCAGTCCAGCTGTGATTGGATGTTTAGGGTATTGATATCTTGTTCCATTTTACACAACCCTCTGCTACTCTCACATCCCAAAATAACATTTCCTTTTGACTCTGCTTTTAGTTGTTCTGAAAATTAATTCTATTACCTAACCCCCAATCTGAAAATATATGTCTTTATGTTTTCTTCCTTTTAAGTCCTTGCTTTAAACCACATCTTTACCAACACACTTTCTTGTGGTATTTGGTATACACGTAGCAGTTATGTGAAGTGCCTGGGTATGTTTTTATTTGATATAAACCAATATTGTTCTTGGCAATTAAGTTGTCAATGGAACTCTTGAGCATTTCTGGTCAATTTCAGAGCACATCTACCTCCCTCTCTCCATGTCATATTTCAAAAAGGTACTGACTTTTGGTGCTATATTCTAAGATATAACTTCCAAGCTGTTGACAGAAGGAAGTGTAGCATTGTTTTGCCTTTGCTAATCATCCAAAAGCAGATTGTGAATGCCCACTTGAAAACTAGTTGATCCAGAAAGGAGGCATTGGACCCACAAGGAGCTGGCTATAAAGGAATGCATTTGTTTTTACTTTTTAAATCTGGTTTAAGCTTCTAGCATGTTGATGTTTAGAATTTGTTTAATAATTTAATTGATATAATAGCTTCACTGTTACATCTCCAGAATAAATTCTTTCTTCATTCAGAACTGGCACAAATGGAGAGTAAAGATGTACAGCAGCTCTTCACTGATGTTCTGGGATCACAGGGAAATCATCCACTTCCAGAATCAACACTGAGTAGTGTCAAAACAGTATCTGAAAGCCATCTTCTCACTTCCCATGGGTTAGGAGAACTCATCAGACCTTCATTAAGCCAGCAATCTCTACTTCCTGGTAAAGGGAATACATATTTTTCATAGAGTTTTTTTTAGCTATTACATATCAGCTGTATTAGACCATTCAATAGATTACTTGGCTGTGCTTGAACCTATTGGTTTGAGCTTCACTTTTTTTTTAAATTCTTGTGCATATTATTTATTTCATTCCAATTCATCTACAATTCACTTCAGCCATGGAAAGCTCATACTCTTATTAGCTCATCCTTTCCCTTGTGATGTTCTGCAAGCATGAGTTTAACTGTCCTGCCCAGGGTTCTTGTAGTCTGTCTCACATCAGATTGTATTCGTGATTAAATATGTAGCTGGTGTGCTAGTGCTAAATGTGGCTATATTTGGGTAGAATACCCTAGTTTTGGAAGAACTTTGGTTGGTTAATGCAAAGAGAAACTTGGGAAAGCTTGATTAGGTTGCCAAGTTTTCCTGTTGTGCTTCTTTGTCTATTTAACTGCCTGTTTGCCTGTTCTGTATCTGATTGTGTACTATTTCTCCAAGCACTTGCTATTCACTCTGTTTGAATGTTTCATAATTTGCCAAGATGCAAAAGAGGGCAGCAAGAGAATTGTTGGCGATGGTGAAAGAAATCTTGAACATTTGAGAAGTTCTATGTACCAAAGAGTTTGTGTTTGGCTTGAATAATATAGGCTGCATTTGCTAGGATAAATCAGGAGGTTTTTATTTAATTTTTAAGATCAGATATATTGTCAAAAATACATAATTTCCATTAGATGGGGGCACCATTAAAGGTACTCCTTTCTACCTGAGTCTCTTGCTAGCATCCTTTGAAAATATTTTCTGTAGTAAGTGAGAAGCAATGCCATTAGGTCACTCTGCCCTTTCCGTCCCTGATTATTTGTTATTCTAGGACTTGGGTTTTACTCTTGAGGCATGACAGATTCAAGACATCTTAAGTACTCGTGACAATTTTATTTCTACACCCAGCTGCCCTTGTTGGAGCACCAGCACCTTCCTCACTGTATAACATTTTAGTTCTCTTTAGATTCTCTCTTATGGCTATTTGCGACCTAAATACTTAAAAGCACCAGCTCTATTTTTTTTTGCTGACATCTTACCCAGCAAGAACTGATATAAGTATTTCCCTAGTAGGTTTTTCTAGAAAATCGACATGACCTAAATGCTTCTTTAGTACTTAATGTTTTTTATGTCTGGTTCTCCCTGTGCCACACACACTACTCTGGATATTGCCCTTCCTGATGGTTACACATGACATTTGAGTTATCTGATAATTTAAATTAAGAAAAAAAAACGGAAGAGATAAATTAGCATTAAACATTCAGGGATTACTTTACACAAGATCAAAGAGACTTCAGGTATTGGCTTTAATCATAAGATATTAGTGTAGTTACTAAAAGGCTTACAGCATGGGCAACTGCCGGTCTCCCATACAACCCTGCCCATGCCTACGCCCTGGAAACGTTCCAAGGCTCAAATCCATAGTCTTTCGAGACTAATGGATGCCTATATAAACTAAAAAGGATACAGTACAATATAAGTTGTAAGTCCAGAATCCTGGATTGGTCCATTAGCAAGTTCAAGCCCTGCAATGTTCAGAGAGGCTTTTTGAATTATGCTGTGGAATAGAAGGTGAATAATATTAATGATCCTGAAATTACTGCGTTGGAGTAGATTTTCTGCCATCATTAGTTCCTCTGGCCTTTGTGTGACTCCGAACCCAAAGTGATGGTTTGAAGCTTAACTGCCCTTTGAAACAACCACTCAAGCTGACCACTCAATTTAAGGGTTGGATGTTAAATGTTGGGCTTGCCAGAGATACCAAAGTTAAAGGTAAAATTTATTATCAGAGTACATCCAGCCCTGAGATTCTTTTTCCTGTGGGCATACTCAACAAGTCAGTGAACAGTGAACTGTAAACAGGATCAATAAACAACAAACAGTGTAAACAAATACAAATAAATTGCAATAAATAATGAGTATGAAATAGCATGAAATAACAAGATAAAGGGTTATTAAAATGACACCATTGGTTGTGAGAACACCTGAAATAGAATGAGTGTAGTTATCCTCTTTTATTCAAGAGCCTGATAGTTGAAGGGTAGTAACTGTTGAACCTGGTGGTGCGAGTCCTGAGACTCCTGTACCTTCGACCTGATGGAAGCAGCGAGAAAAGAGCATGGCCTGGGTGGTGAAGATCTTTGATGATGGATGCTGCTTTTCCATGGCGACATTTCATATAGATAGTACCCATGATGTATGGCTAAATCCACTACCTTTTGTAGGATTTTCCACTCAGAGTCATTAGAAGATCTTGCAAAATAAAGTTTAATGCATTGGAGGTTCAATCTTAAGGATGTGCCAGCCTTAGAGAAAATCACATGACAGGCTCTGAGTTATTAAGAGCCCAGGCAAGCATAGGTAGCATACTTCAGAGACAAAGTGTTGATGGGATGATTTGATTAAACTGTTTCAAATTAATAAATAATTGAATATGAATAGGAAAGAATTCCTTGTAGTACAGAAACCTAAAGTTCAAAGTAAATTTTTTAACCAGGATATATACGTGTCACCATGTACAAACCTGAGATTCTTTGTCCTGCGGCCATACTTCGCAAATCTATAGAATAGTAACTGTAAACAGGATCAATGAACAACAAACTGTTGAACTACAGCTATAAATAAATAGCAGCAAATAACGAGCATGAAATAACAAGATAGAGTCCTTAAAGTGAGATCATTTGTTGTGGGAACATCTCAATAGAAGAGTGTAGTTATCTTCTTTTGTTCAAGAGCCTGGCGGTTGAGAGGTGATAACTTGAACTTGGTGGTGTGAATCCTGAGGCACTGTACCTTCTGCCTGATGGTAGCAGCGAGAAAACAGCATGGCCTGGGTGATGGGGTTCTCTGATGATGGATGCTGCTTTCCTGCAACAGTGTTTCATGTAGATGCACTCAATGGTTGGGAGGGTTTTACCCATTCTGTACTGGACTGAATCCACTACTATTTGTAGGATTTTCTGCTCAAAGGCATTGGGGTTCATGTACCAGGCCGTAATGCAGCCAGCCAATACTGATTCCACTACACAAATAAAGAAGTTTGTCATTTGTTTTGTGTGTCATGCTAAATTTCTGCAGCCTTCTAAGGAAGTAGAAGTGCTATTGTGCTTTCTTTGCAATTGTATTTATATGATGGGTCCAGGACAGGTCCTCTGAGATAGTGACACCCAGAAATTAAAGTTACTGACCCTTTCCACCTGTGGTGCATCTGCACTGATGGAGATTGTGGAGGAGATATTTTGGCCAGCCCGAACTGACTGATAGAATTTAAATGTGTGAAATGTTAATTGAAGGAGATGATCATAGGTGGTCATGTCAAACAAAAGTTATTGCTATGATTGACTTCACCTTTGTTTTTATTAACTAAAGGACTGGGTAATGCAAACCGTATTCTAATCAAGATAACCACCTATTTTCTGTGTGTTTCTTGTGCATCTTGGAACTGAGTAGGGTTTCTATTTTCCTTTTGTATTCCACAGGAGGGGCAGTGGCTGTTGGGCAACTTTCTCTTGGTGGTTCTCTGGCACAGACCTCATCTTCAGCAGGGGAGTCTTTTCCTAATGTCTGTCAGTCACCATTTCTTGAAAGCAGGTAATCTTTTTATTTTTATTTTTTGGTTTAATTAGAAATAATGCTGGTAATGATTTACAGATTTGAAGCTGTTAGAAAACTCAATTTTCCTTCTCCAGTCTTGGTGCCAATATGTGCTGCAGGAAGAGCATCAGTAAAAGCAAAGCTTGCAATTTGAATATTGTGTTATGTTAAATGTGAAACACACCTCCTTCGTGATGGTATCAAAGTTTATTTCCATTGTGCTGGAATTGTCAACTAAATAGAAAAGTCAAGTTTCTGTTTGCCCAGTTGTAAAGTATCCAGTCCAATGAAGAAAAGTGTAAGTTCATACAGCCCAGACACAATTGTCATGAAGAAAGTGCAGGAGTACTGCTAGAAATCAACTAAAAGGTTAGCCTTTTAGCCTAAGGTGGTGATCATTTCCTGCTGTATCAGTAAGCAGCCGTCGATTCCAGGGGATCATGGGTTTGCGTCTCTGGTGGACTCTCCAGGGCACGAGCCTGGGCGGGAAGATTTGAAGTACAGGCTGCTGCCTGTGCAGTGGGCTCCCCCTCTCCACGTCACTGATGTAGTCCAAGGGAAGGGCAAGCACCAATACAGCTTGGCACCAGTGTCGTCACAGAGGTCACCAGAGTAAAGTTATAAACAACATCAAACTGCCTTAGGAACCCGGCTCCAGATTTCTTCCTCGGGGTTTACTCCCGAAGCCTTTCCCATGGGTGGGTATGGCTGCAAAGCAGTAGAGGTTTAAAATCAGAGTTTTCCTCCTCCCAGGTGGGCTGCCACCCAAGGCTGATGAGCCCCACCTGTCCAATGCAACTGGTTTTGAGACACCAATGGTCCACCTTTGCCCCTTCTCTTGTCAGTAGAAACAGTTCCACCATGCCTAGTAGCTAAGCTGTGTGTGAAGGTCAAGAGTTGGACTCAGTTGTGAGAGGCTGTTAGAGTCACACACCATTTGGAGCACTTTATAGGCAGTGGCTGCTTATCCCCATTATCACCCCCGGCTATGACAACCTTAGGAACCTCTACTGTATCAGTAACCGACAAAACCCTAGTTGCACTTGAAATGTTGATGGAAGATGAGTGGGGAAAGTACCAAATATCTAAGCATCAGATTTCAAACATGATGCAAACTCCCTAGCTTAGAATCCATCATTAGGTTATAAGTTTGATACTTGGCATTCTTAACCAATGTTACTTTGGAGCTACATTACCCCAAACGGCCTGTGCATCTCAAGCTTCCTCTAAAAAGATAGTGGTCAATCATTAATTCTATTATCTGTTGAGAACATAACATTATCAGGAACTCAATATGAGTGATAAGTTGAGAATTATGATTGAACATATAACTGCTAAAATCTTCTTTACCACCTTAAAGATGTATCATATCCCTTGTTGCAGTTATTTTATCAGATACTGGTGCAAAGCTACACTGATGCCACTGTACATCAGTGGCAGCTACTAAATCCAGGAAACAAATGTGTTCTTCAGCCTCCTAACACCTGTCATTCTCAAACCTTTTTTTTTGCAGAATAGGTTTATTTTGGAAAGGCACATTATAGGTATTTTGTACATAATAATGTTTTTCATTAATGTACAGGGAAAGGAGTATCCCTTTCAGCCCAGATAGTGGAGAGCAACAGAGCCCATGGACAACTCCAGCTACACCAGCTACTCCAACCACCCCAACTACCCCCACCACTCCTACAGAGGGAGAAGGGGATGGACTTTCCTATAACCAGCGAAGTATATTGAGATGGGAAAAAGATGAAGCTTTGGGAGAATTATCAACCATATCACCTGTTCTCTACGCAAATATCAACTTCCCTAACTTGAGACAGGATTACCCAGGTATGCTATCTCCTGTTTACAGTTTAAGATTAATTGAACAAAAAACTTAATATTTTAGGTGGGGAAAAAACCCTTTGTTGTATATTCTGACCAAAGGTCAACAACCACAAATGTTATGCATGTTTCTGTTTCCACAGAGGCCACTTGACCCCTAATTGTTTCCAGCGTACTCTGTTTATTTTATTTTAGACTTCCTGTGTTTGTATATTTTTAATTTTCTTTGTAAGGTTAAGGTTTTCACACCAGTTTTATTTGTAAAACACATAAAAATATTTAAATTATAATTGCTGGTAATCTCAAGCAAGTAGAAGTTCCTTGATTTTTGTTTTCATGATTTCTTCAGACTGGGCAAGTCGTTGTAAACAGATCACTAAGATTTGGAGGAAGGTCCCAGCAGCTGATAAAGCACCATTTCTGGTAAGTGCTCATCACCTCTTGACACATAATCTTGAGATCTCATCATGGTAAAAATTGTTGGTACAAACTGATAGAAACTTGAGTATATCACTCTGCATGGCAAATGAACAAGGCAACCATAGGAAGTTTATTTCCATCAGGTGGTTTTGCTTTAGGAGCTAGAGTGGGGTTTTGTGTTCATTTTCTGAAATGAATTTGAGAACATGGAATAGTACACCACAGTATGGGTCTTTCTGTCCTAATGTTGTGCCTACCTACTGTGTATAAACCTCCTCCACTATTAATCTAATCCTTCCCTCATACACATCCGATAACCTTACTTTGCTTATATTCATTTGCTTATCTGAGTCTCTTAAATGTCTCTGTTGTACCAGCCTCTATCACCACTCCTGGCAGTGCATTTTGGGGACCTACCACTCTATGTATTTATATTAAAAAAAAATCCTCTGACATTTCTCCTACACTTTCCTCCACATACCTTAAATGGATGTCCTCTCGTATTGGCCGTTGCCAACCTGGGGAATAGGTACTGGCTGACCTCTCACTCTATGCCTCTCATAATCTTATACACGTCTTTCAAGTTGCCTGTCATCCTCCTTTGCTCCAAAGAGAAAAATCTCCTTGCTCAATCTATCTTCATAAGACCTGTTTTCTAATCCAGGCAACATCCTGGTAAATCTCCTCTGTACACTCTAAAGCTTCCATATTCTTCCTATAATGAGGTGACTAGAACTGAATATAATACTCCAAATGTGGTCTAATCAGAGTTTTGTAATGTTGCAACAGTACCTCATGGCTTTTAAACTCAGTCCTCCAACTAATGAAGCCCAACGCACCATGAGCCTTCTTAACCACCCTATCAACTTGCAAGGGAGCTTTGAGGGATCTGTGGACATGGACCCCAAGATCTCTCTGTTCATACACTCTGCTAAGAATCCTGCCATTAACCCTGTACCCTACCTTCAGGTTCAATCTTCCAATATGCATCATTTCACAATTTTCCGGATTGAATTCCATCTGTCACTTCTCTGCCCAGCACTGCATCCTGTCTATACGCCATTGTAACCTACAACAACCTTCTGCACTATCCACAACACCACCTACCTTCATGTAATCTGTACACTTACTAACCCACCCTTCTACTTTCTCATCCAAGTCATTCAACAAATTCATGAAGAGTAGGAATCCCAGAACAGATCCTTGTGAAACACAAGTCACCATCCTCCAAGTAAATTACACTCCATCTACTACCACTGTCTACTTTCTGTGGGCTAACCAATTTTGAATCCACGTCCACCACTCTTTGTTTTGTTACCACCTCAAAAAAAAATTGATTGTTGAAGCAAGACCTGCCCTTTCACAAAGCCATGCTGACTGTCCCTAATAGAGTGCGCTTCTCCAAATGCTCATGCATATTGTCTCTTAAGAATCGTCTCCATTAGTTTGCTCATCACTGATGGAAGACTCACTGGTTATAATTGCACAGGATTATCCCTGTTACCTTTCTTGAACAGCAGAGCAACTTTTGCCACCCTCTAATATTCTGGTACTACTCCGGTGGCCAGGGAGGATGCAAAAGCACCCCAGCATTCTATTCTAGATTCCCATAGTAACCTCGGGGTCTATCCTATCCAGGGCCCAGGATTTGCAGGTGAACTGGGAGAATCAGGTTGGTGCTGGACCCCAGGATAGGGAGTTTGTAGAGTGCCTATGGGATACATTCTTGGAACAGCTTGTACGAGAGCCGACCAGGGACAAGGCTATTCTGGATTTAGTGTTGGGTAATGAACAGGATTTGATAAGCTATCTTGAAGTAAAGGAGCCATTAGGATGTAGTAACCATAATATGATAAGTTTTTATCTGCAATTTGAGAAGGATAAGGGCAGATCGGAGGTGTCAGTGTTGCAGTTGAACAAAGGAGACTATGGAGCCATGTGGGAGGAGCTGGCCAAAGTTAAATGGATGGATATCCTAGCAGAAAAGACAGTGGAACAGCAATGGCAGGTATTCTTGGGAATAATGCACAAGGTGCAAAATCAGTTCATCCCCCGGAGAAGGAAGGATTCAAAGGGAGGAAAGGGGCCACAGTGACAAAGGAAGTCAGAGATTGCATAGCATTAAAAAAAAAGGAAATATGACAGAGCTAAGGTGAGTGGGAGGACAGATGATCGGGAAAATTTTAAGGAACAACAGAACTTAACTAAAAAGGCAATACGGGGGAGAAAAAATGAGGTACGAATGCAAGCTAGCTAGGAATATAAAGGAGGATAGCAAAAGCTTTTTTAGGTATGTGAAGAGAAAGAACATAGTTAAGAACAATGTTGGGCCCTTGAAGAATGAATTGGGTGAAATTGTTATGGGAAACAGAGAAATGGCAGAAGAATTTAATAAGTACTTTAGATCTGTCTTCACTAGGGAAGACATAAGCAATCTCCCAGATGTATGGATGGGCCAAGGACATAGGGTAACAGGAAATGAAACAGATTGACATTAGGAAGGAAACGGTGATGAGTAGACTGATGGGACTGAAGGCTGACAAATCCCCAGGTCCAGATGGTCTTCATCCTAGGGTACTAAAGGAGGTGGCCCTGGAAATTGCGGATGCATTGGTAATCATTTTCCAATGTTCCTTAGATTCAGGATCAGTTCGTGAGGATTGGAGAATGGCTAATGTTATCCCACTTTTTAAGAAAGGAGGGAGGGAGAAAACAGAGAACTATCGTCCTGTCAGCCTAACATCAGTAGTGGGGAAGATGCTAGAGTCCATTATTAAAGATGAAATAGTGGCATATCTAGATAGCAGTGATAGGATTGGGCTGAGCCAGCATGGATTTACCAAGGGCAAATCATGCTTGACTAATCTACTGGAGTTTTTCGAGGATGTAACCAGGAAGTTAGACGGGGGAGATCCAGTGGATGTAGTGTACCTCGATTTTCAGAAGGCATTTGATAAGGTCCCACATGGGAAATTGGTGGGTAAAATTAGAGTTCATGGCATTGGGGAGAAGATATTGACATGGTTAGAAAACTAGTTGGCAGATGGAAAGCAAAGGGTAGCAAATGGGTGTTTCTCGGAATGGCAGGTGGTGACTAGTGGGGTGCCACAGGGCTCGGTATTGGGACCACAGTTGTTTACAATTTACATCAACGATTTAGATGAAGGCATTGAAAATAACATCAGCAAGTTTGCTACTAAGCTGAGTGGCAGTGTGACATGTGATGAGGATGTTAGGAAAATTCAGGGTGACTTGGATAGGCTGAGTGAGTGGGCAGATACTTGGCAGATGACGTTTAATGTGAATAAGTGTTAGGTTATCCACTTTGGGAGTAAGAACAGGAAGGCAGATTATTATCTGAACGGTGTAGAGTTAGGTAAGGGAGAAATACCTAAAGAGATCTAGGAGTCCTTGTTCATCAGTCACTGAAGGTGAATGAGCAAGTGCAGCAGGCAGTGAAGAAGGCTAATGGATGTTGGCCTTTATTACAAAGGGAATTGAATACAAGAGCAAGGAAATCCTCTTGCATTTGTACAGGGCCCTGGTGAGACCACACCTGGAGTATTGTGTACAGTTTTGGTCTCCAGGGTTGAGGAAGGACATCCTGGCTGTAGAGGAAGTGCAGCGTAGATTCACAAGGTTAATTCCTGGGATGTCCGGACTGTCTTACGCAGAGAGGTTAGAGAGACTGGGCTTGTACACGCTAGAATTAAGTTGATTGAGAGGGGATCTGATTGCAACATACAAGATTATTAACGGATTGGACAAGATAGAGGCAGGAAATATGTTCCAGATGCTGGGAGAGTCCTGTACCAGAGGGCATGGTTTGAGAATAAGGGGTAGGTCATTTAGGACAGAGTTAAGGAAAAACTTCTTCTCCCAGAGAGTTGTGGGGGTCTGGAATGCACTGCCTCAGAAGGCAGTGGAGGCCAATTCTCTGGATGCTTTCAAGAAAGAGCTAGATAGGTATCTTATGGATAGGGGAATCAAGGGATATGGGGACAAGGCAGGATCCGGGTATTGATAGTAGATGATCAGCCATGATCTCAGAAAGGCGGTGCAGGCTCGAAGGGCCGAAGGGTCTACTTCTGCACCTATTGTCTATTGACTTGTCTATCTATCCTCATGCTTCTCTTAAGAAGCTCCAAGCCTCTTGTTTTTTTTAACCTTGATGTGTTTCAGCATATTAGGTTGATTCCACACTGATCTCATTAGTCAAATTCCCTTTCCCTGTATAACACTGAGACAAATTCTTCACTGAGGATCTCCCCCTATCTCCACCACTTCAGGCTCATTTTCCCACCATTATTCTTGACCAGTCTGATCCTCACTCTAGTCACCCTCCTGTTCTTCACATGTGCATAGAATGCCGTGGGTTTTCCTTAATTCTACTTCTCTCCTAAGTTCCTCTTTAAGCTATTTCCTGGCTACTTTATAACACTCAAGTCCTGTCTGATTTTTGCTTCCGAAACTGTAAGAATGTTTCCTCCTTCCTCTTGACTGAATATTACACCTTTCTTTTAAACCATGATTCCTTCACCCTACCATCTTACAGGATAAACTTATCCAGATCCCCATGCGAGTGTCCCAGAGAGCCCCCACCTTTCTATTGTACATTTCCTTGAGAACATGATCCTAATTAATGCTCCCTAGTTCCTGCCTAATACCATTTTAATTAACTCAACCTTGTATTCTTGTTCAAAGTTGGAGTTGTGGTAACTGTTTCTAAAATGCTCACCTGACCAGTTTTGTTGCCAAGTGCTAGATCTATTATAGCCTCTCCTTCAGTCGGCCTATCTACATACTGTGTCAGGAATCCTTCCTGGACATGTCTTACAAATTCTGCCCCATCTAAAGTTTTTGCACTAAAGAAGTGTCAATCAGTATTAGGGAAGTTGAAGTCTCCCATGACGACAACCCTGTTAATTTTGCACCTTGCCAAAGTATTATGCCTACCCATCTGCTCTGTTTCCCAGTGGCAATTTTTGGTGCTCGTATAATGCTCCCAACAGAGTGGTGCTCCCGTCCTATTTCTGACTTTTATCTACACAGTAGACTCAGTAGATGTCCCCACTCCTGCCTTTTCCCTCCTTCCCTGTTCCTTCTAACAACGTTTAAGCCCTGAAACATCAAGCAGGAGCTCCTGTGCCAGACAAATCTCCATAAAGGCCACAACATCGTAATTCAGAGGTTCTATTGTTTTTGAAGCAACAGAGTGGGAAGATTAGAGGAGTAGAGGTGTTACTAGTCAGGGAAAATTTCACAGCAGTGCTCAGTCAGGACAGACTGGAGAACTCATCTAGTGAAGCTTTATGGGTGGAACCAAGTAATAAGAAAGGTATGACCATATTAATCAGGCTGTTTGGCAGACCACCCAACAGACAGAGAGATTTAGAGGAACAAATTTGTAGAGAGATTGCAGACTGTAGCAAGGAACATAAGGTTGTTATAGCAGGTGATCTTAATTTGCCACATTGACTGGGAATCCCATACTGTAAAAGGACTAGATGGGATAGAGTTTGTCAAAGCCAACAATCTGTCTCTGAATGTGAACAAAACAAAAGAGATGGTTGTTGACTTCAAGAGGGCACAGAGCGATCACTCCCCGCTGAACATTGATGGCTCCTTGGTAGAGATTGTTAAGAGCACCAAATTTCTTGGTTTTCACCTGGCGGAGAATCTCACCTGGTCCCTCAACACCAGCTCCATAGCAAAGAAGGCCCAGCAGCATCTCTACTTTCTGTGAAGGCTGAGGAAAGTCCATCTCCCACCCCCCCATCCTCATCACATTCTACAGGGGTTGTATTGAGAGCATCCTGAGCAGCTGCATCACTGCCTGGTTCAGAAATTGCACCATCTCGGATCGCAAGACCCTGCAGCGGATAGTGAGGTCAGCTGAGAAGATCATCGGGGTCTCTCTTTCCGCCATTATGGACATTTACAATACACGCTGCATCCGCAAAGCAAACAGCATTATGAAGGACCCATGCACCCCTCATACAAACTCTTCTCCCTCCTGCCATCTGGGAAAAGGCACCGAAGCATTCAGGCTCTCACAACCAGACTATGTAACAGTTTCTTCCCCCAGGCTATCAGACTCCTCGATACCCAGAGCCTGGACTGACACCTTACTGCCCTATTGTCTTGTTTATTATTTATTGTAATGCCTGCACTGTTTTGTGCACTTTATGCAGTGCTGGGTAGGTCTGTAGTCTAGTGTAGTTTTTTTTCTGTGTTTTTTTTACGTAGTTCAGTCTAGTTTTTGTACTGTGTCATGGTCCTGAAAAAACGTTGTCTCATTTTTACTGTGTACTGTACCAGCAGTTATGGTGGAAATGACAATAAAAAGTGACGACTTGAAATCTATTCAGGGAAGTTTCCTTATTCAGTACATAGAATATCTCAATGAGAGAGTGTGTAATAATTAATCTGCTATTAGGGAATGAGACAGGGTAGGTGATAGTAGTTTGTGTAGGTGAATGCTTGCATCTCATGACCACAGTGCCATTAGTTTCAAAGTAAGTATGGAAAAAGGTGGGGTCTGATCCATGAGTTGAGATTCTAAATTGGAGAAAGGCAGATTTTGATGGTATCAGAAATGATCTGGCAAGTGTGGATTGGGACAGGCTATTTTCTGGCAAAGGTGTACTTGGTAAATGGGATGCCTTCAAAAGTAGAATTTCGAGCAAAGAAAGCTTGAATGTGCCTGTCAAAATAAAATGTAAAGAGAACTTTGGTTTTCAAGCGATAAAAGAGATATTGAGGCCCTGTTTGAGGGGGAATAGAAAGCAGGTGTGCAGCAGGTATAGGCAAGTAGAATCAACTGAGGTGCTTATGGAATAAGAAATGCAAGAGAACATTTAGGAAAGAAATCAGAAAGACTAAAAGAAGCCATTCTAACAGACAAGATGAAGGAGAATCCTAAGGGATTCTACAGATAAGAGCAAAAGGTTGTAAGGGACAAAGTTGGTCCTCTGGAAGATCAGACTGGTAATCCATGTGTGGAGCCAAAAGAGATGGAGGAGATCTTAAAATATTTTTGCATCTGTATTTACTTAGAAGATGGACACAGTGTCTATAGAGGTGAGGCAAAGAAGCATCAACTTCTTTGACCCTATATCGATTAGAGAGGAGGAGGAGGTGTTTGCTGTCATGTGGCAAATTAGGATGGATAAATCCTCAGGGGTTGACAAGGTGTTCCCTCAGACACTGTCGGTGGCAAGTGCAGAAATTGCAGGGGCCCCAGCAAACATATTTATATCATCCTTAGTGATAGAGAAGGTACCAGAGGATTGGAGGATAGGCAATGTTGTTCTGCTGTTTAAAAAAAAATGTTCTTAAAAATTGGTAAGTTGATGGAGAAGATCCTGAGAGGCAGGATTCATGAACATTTGGAGAGGCAAAAAATTGATCAGGAACAGGCAGCATGACTTTGTCAAAGGCAGGTCGTGCCTTACGAGCCTGATTGAATTTTTTGAGTATGTGACTAAACACATTGATGATGGTAGAGCAATAGATGTAGTGTATATGAAGTTCTGCAAGGCATTTGATAAGGCACCCTATGCAAGGCTTATTGAGAAAGTAAGGAGGCATAGGATCCAAGGAGACTTTGCTTTGTGGATCCAGAACTGGCTTGCCCACAGAAGTCAAAGAGTGGTTGCAGATGCGTCATATTCTGCATGGAGGTCAGTGACCAGTGGTGTGCCTCAGGGATCTGTTCTGAGACCACCACCTCTTTGTGATTTTTATAAATGACCTGGATGAGGAAGTGGAGGGATGGGTTAGTAAGTTTGCTGATGACACAAAGGTTGAGGGTGTTGTGGATAGAGTGTAGGGCTGTCGGAGGTTACAGGTTATGGCTTGACAAATAGAGGCATGTTATGTGTCTCTCAAAAGGAATTTTTGTTCTGTCAAATTCACACATAACTAGAGTTACCCTGCTCTTACTTTGCATAGTATACTACATGTGAAGACTATCATTGACCAGTCTCAGCCAGACTTGTGGCTTCTGTTTGTTCTCAGAGTTGCAGACTCAGCATCTTCCATGGCAAGTGTTATCATGGTTTCTCTGTGATCCCAGTTTCCTGTGTTTTTCCAGGGTTCAGTAAGTAATTGAATCCTGTTTACAAGACCTAACTTCAACCTATTCGTTTTCTTCTGTTCCAATGAGACAGTACCTCATTTGGGCATAGAATATAAGTGCAACAATATTATAAAACATTCGTTAGGCCACTGCTAGAATGAGAGTAAGCGTTCGGCACGGACTAGAAGGGTCGAGATGGCCTGTTTCCGTGCTGTAATGGTTATATGGTTAATATTGTATGCTGTTCCAGTCATTGTAGATTGTGATCGCACTCAAGAGAGTACAAAGGAGGTTCATTCAGATGTTGACTGGGGAAGAATATTTCAAATAAGAAGAGAGATGGGTTAGGCTAAGCTTGTTTTCCTTGGAGCCAAAGAGGCTGATGGTAGACCTGATTTAAGAGTGCAAAATTATGAAAGGCCTAGATTGGGTAGCTGATAAGGAAGTTTTCCCCATGGCAGAGATGTCTTTAACACCAGAGGACATAGGTTGAATCGAGGTGAATGTTAAGAGGGGAATCTTGAGAGAATCTTATCATCCAGATGCAGTCTACAAAGCATTTCCTGATGGGTGGTAAAGGCAGGTGGTTGGGGTATCAGGGTTAGCAGTTGGATCACTGAGACATCGTAAACTATGGACCAAGTACTGATAAATGGGATTAATGTTGATGGGTATCTTATGGTTGGAATAGACCAGGGGTCAGCAACCTTTACCACTGAAAGAGCCATTTGGACCCGTTTCCCACAGAAAAGAAAACACTGGGAGCCGCAAAACCCGTTTGACATTTAAAATGAAATAACACTGCATACAACGTTTTGTTTTGCCTTTATGCTATGTATAAACAAACTATAATGTGTTGCATTTATGAAATTGATGAACTCCTGCAGAGAAAACGAAATTACATTTCTGCATGCAACAAAAACATTTTGAACTCCGAAAAAAAGACGTTGGGTTGAAGGTTACTTTTAAGTAAAATACTCAACGGCTATTTGAGTCCTTCTTTTATTTATGAAAAACGCCAAACTTAAATTTGCCGTCAGCAGCAAACCAAAAATAACGTCAGCCAGCTGTCAACCTGAAAAATAAAAGGACTATTTCACTGAACAATGAAAACATATGAATATACGTAAAATAATAGGCAATTAAAATATTTATCATACTTGTTCAGGTTGACTCACACCTGACAATGCAGTCGTATTCAGTAGGGATGGATCGATGCTTAGGGGAGTGACCGGGAAGGATAATGTGTTTTTTTCCTCTCTGAACTCACAGAAGCGTTTCCCAAACGATGTTTGCATTGCGATGATTGCAGAATGTAAATACCCCGAATTTATCATGTCGTGACCTTGTTTGAACTCTCTCAAATTGGGGAAGTGAGACAATGTGCCTTTCTGTAAATCTCTGGCAAGCAACGTCAACTTGCGCTCGAGTGCCAAAACATCCTCCAACATGTGCAGGGCTGTACGTCCTTTCCCCTGAAGAGCTGTGTTCAGCGTGTTCAGGTGCGCTGTCATGTCTACCATGAAGTGTAGCTTTTCCAGCCACTCTGGCTGTTCCAGCTCAGGAAAGGTGAGCCCTTTGCTGCCCAGGAAAGTTTTCACTTCTTCCAGACACGCGACAAATCGTTTCAGCACCTCCCCTCTGGACAGCCAGCGATAAAAACACGTTGTAGCGGTGTGCTACACGCAGTCAGTAAACTGCAGTCAAAGATAGCTTTATTCGAACTAAACAGCCTTGCTTTTAAGCCTCCCTCAACCCGCCCCCCATGGGCGCGGATGCTACAAAAGACACGTACTCACAAACCCCCGTAGGCTATCTCCCTTAGCCTGAACGCTGGCTAATTGTGAGCCGGTTCGGATGTGTCAGGAAATGGGTCGCCACGACGTCTTATTTAGATTGTACAAGATCACCATAATCTTCAAATTTAGATTTACATTTCAAAAACTAACAAACTAACATAAAATACATTTTAATTAAATACTGACCATGTAGCGGTGTGCTACACGCAGCGCTAAAATTACGACACGGAGTCGGTAACTGCAGTCGAAGGAAAAAACTTTATTCGAAATCTTCAGCCTCACTTTTAAGCCTCCCTCAACCTGCCCCCCCCCCCCCCCCCCATGGCGCAGAGGCTCCAAAGCTCTGTGCTTGCAAAACCCCGTAGGCTATCTAATTGTGAGTCGGTTCGGATGTGCCAGGAAAAGGGTCGCCACAACCAATTATTTCCCAAAGCAACAGGGAGCCGCAGCACAGACGTAAAAGAGCCACATGTGGCTCCGGAGCCGCGGGTTGCCGACCCCCGGAATAGACGGTCTGATTTCTGTGATAGTCCATTTTGTGTTGACCCATTTTTTTTCCTGTTGCAACTCAACAAACTACTGCAAAGTATGATCTTCATTTTCCGCTAAACCTGTAATTGAGTATCCTTGTTATTGGTACTGAGCCAATCAGAGGATTGTGGAATTGTTTGCTTCCAACAGTTATATAAAGACCTCATTCACTAAGTGATCTCATCAGCAAGTCACATTACTTGGGAATTTCGCTGTCTCAACATGAGCTTCAAGATACTCTGTTATTACCATAGTAACAAGCCAGCTCCTCTGCCAATTTGGTTTGAAATTCCATCAAAATTAGAATAAGCATTTCATAACTAGCTTTATCCATTACCTAATGTCATTTTTATCAGTGCATTGATAATTTTTTTATACAGATTTACTGCACTGGCACTAAAAACTGCTTTGATAAAACAAAGTAGTTGTTATTTTATAGGAATCAGATTCCTTGCAAGAAATGTATTTAAAAAAATCTGTATTGAAATAAAATGTGTTGTTACATTGAATATTCAATGGGCATTTTATTTAAAGGAAGACTTGAAAGTGTGGCGATTGTCCTTGATTTGTTGGGTCATAACCTTGATTGGTTGGATTGGAAATTTAGTTATTGCCATGCATAATTTTAGAGACCAATTGTCATTGGCATTGACATTTTCATTGCACAGATCAGAATCCTATGGCTGGTATGAACTGCAAGATACCTTTTCCACACAGGTTTCATTTTATAAATATTCTTCATATCCTCAAAATACTATGTTGTAATTAATTCAGAACCTATTTTGCTTTTCAGCAAAAGGCCAAAGACAACAGGGCAGCTCAACGAATCAACAAAGCACAGAAGGTAAATAAATGGATATTATTGAAATACTTAGCTTGTGGCCTTGGGCTTTTTTCATTTCACTAAAAATTCCTTTATTCAACAGTTCATGAAGTGTGCTCTCAATTTTTTTTCTTACTTAAAGGTTCAACAGGTTCAATTTAATGTCAGAGAAATGTATACAATTTACATCCTGAGATTCTTTTTCTTTGCAAACATCCACGAGAACAGAGGAGTGCCCCAAGGAATGAATGACAGTTAAATGTTCGATCCCAAAGCTCCATCTGCTCCCCTCTCTCATGCACAAGCAGCAGCAAAGTGATGCCTCACCCCCCTGCCCAGCAAAACAAAATTTGCACCCTCCATCGAGCACTCAAGCGTGCAGCAAAGCACAGACTTGCGGTACTCCAAAGACTACTTGTTCACCTGGTAATTGGACATACCACAGGTTCTCTCTATCTCCCTAATAAAGGAAAAAGAGGTGTCCCCGTTTCACAGCGAGAGGAGAGACTTAACAAAACAACTTGCCGATTTATGGTGTTAAAATATGACCTGTTCTCCTTTGTTTTCACAGCAGGTTGATATGCAAGGTACCAAGCAGCCGAAAATTGAGAGACAAGAGGTAAAGCAGGATCGTAAGCCACCCCGTCATCCACATTCCGTGACTCAGAGTCCTGCAGTGACCAGTCTTATTCCAGCAACATTAGTTGTGGGGAATTCTGGCTCCCCAGCAGAAATGAGGATTGACGGTTTAGGCCAGAATGCTTCATTACATGGTAATAAATCATTTACTACCTCGACTAATGAATTTGTCAAGCTGCAGGCAACAAGCCCATCCCCAAAGGACTCCAGCAGTGACTTGTTCCCAAAACTGCATTTGCAGTCTCCGACTGGAGTTGTGGCCCAAGATCCTTTTGGGCATTCGCTAACATCGTATCCTCAGGAACCCAATGTAAAGTCTTCCAGTAATCCAAGTCAAGCACCGGCATGGAACAGCTCTCATGACCAGTCAAGTGTACCTCGCCCTGTTGTTCCAGGCCGACCACAGCTGCTTGCCTCTTCAGAGCTGCATGCTGCCACACCAGGGTTGTCACATCAGCAACATCCGGTAGCCCCAGACCCATTCCTCCGATCTAGAGTGCTTGGTGAATCACATGATACCCATACCATTGACCAACCTTTAGGAAGTCCAGGGTTTCGATCATCACAGTCAACAGACTGTTACACAAAACCACTGGAAGCTTTAACGCTGCCATCACCAACTGGAGACCAGATAAGGCGACTTCCTGATACAGAAATTGGAGCACAGCATCCAAGAAGTGAACAGTTTGCAGGAGTTATGAGACAAGATTTAAGTACAAATTCCTTGGCTTCCCTTTACAGAGCTGCAATGTTGGATCCAAATATGAATGTACGGTCACTTTCAGATGGGAGGGATAGAGATATCTTCAAAGCACCTTTAACTCCCAGAACATCATATGTGGACCAAACGCCTACAATGCCTACTCAGCGTTCTCAGGAACTACACCCTCAATCTCAGGGTGTCTCACCACAGGCTCAAACTGATTTGTATCGCCAGTCTCCTTCCACACCATTTTCAGATCCATATCATCAATCTTCCTTAACACCGAGACCATCTTCTAGTGAGAGCTGCTCTCCATTACCTCCTAAATCACTTCCTGCTGATTCTCTGTCCAGGGTACCAATGAGTCCACAATCTCAATGCAGTTCACCATTGACACCCAGGCCACATTCCAATGAGGCATTTCCTCAATCTCCCATTGCTTCTAGATTCCAATCACCAGACCCTTACTCAAGGCCACCTTCAAGAGATCCTTATGCTCAGCTTCACAAACCGCAAAGATCCCAAATGGTTGACACTGGATTTAAATCGTCGCCAGTGCCTCATGGGCAACCCAGTATCAGCATTCAACATTCAGCAATGTTTTCTCAGCACAATGACCCACATCCAAAAGCGGCTTATGTAATACAACCTCAGTCTCCAAGGCCTCTCAGTTTTGAGTCATGTGCCAAGACATTTGCCACTGGTCAATCACAAAGTCAATTTCCTTTCACTTCATCACCAGGAGATATGGTTAAAGAATCCCATTCTCAACCATCAGTATCTCAGATGCCTCGAACAAATAATTTTCCATCAAGTCATCTACTGGGGAATCAGCTCAACGTAGCTGATGCTCATTGCTCTCAACTCAGTGCTAGTAATCAATCAGGACCTCCAGATGCAGTAGCTGTAACAAGAGATGAGGCTTTCACCAATATGCCTTTAAGGCCATCGTTGATCAAGCAAGACACACTACCTTTACAACAAGATTGCCCATACCAGACTTCTAATAATCGATCAGTAAGCGATTCATCTCCATCAGAGAGAAGCAGTGAGACTTCCACACAAATCCACACACCAGCATCTCCCAGCAGAGATTTAAGTGAGCTTCCATTCAACAGGGGAGCACAAACTGGAAATTTGAGTCAGACAGAACTTGAGAAACAGAGACAGGTAATAAAATGTATTACTTGAGTAAGTTTGTGGGTGCATGTACTTCACTATCATGGTATTTTAAGTTTTAACTGATGTTATTCCAGTAGATGACAAAGTGTAAAATTTTAAATATTGTAAGGCCGGTTAGGAGTGTTACTGTTGCATGTACATTCCCAGTAGGAGAGAATCGCTACACCATTTGAGCTGGTGTATTTTTAAATAAAATATTAAAGTGAGCCTTTTTCTGCCCCTTCTGGTGGATTTAAAAGAACTCATGGCACTATTTTGAAGCAGAACAGGCAAGATCTCAGGCTACGTCCACACTAGACCGGATAATTTTGAAAACACCAGTTTCGCGTAAAAACGACAGGCATCCACACCAAGCGTTTTTGAAAATACCTCCGTCCACATTAAAATGGGTATTTGGACAAATCTCCTCTTGGGCATGCGCAGGACACATCTACAGAAAACAAGCGACATGTTTGGTGTCGAATCTCGCAGTGAACATGCGTGTTTGTGCAGTTACAGACTAGAAAAACTTAAATGACAGACAGCTGTTGGCTCTTGCGCAGGAGGACTTAAAAGTAAAAAAAAATACTGGAGCATATGGAGGCAACCGACAGGGAGTTCACGGACAGTATGACCCGGCTGATGACGAACATTGAAAAACTGACTAACTCTGTTGCATTAATAAAGCACCTTGTTAAATGTATAAAACATGTCTGCATCAGTGTTATCTTGTATTTCCATACAATGTTACATTAGGCTGTTACACATCAATTGTCAGAGAAGTACTTTCATAAATAGGTAAACCACCTTCATACGAGCAAGGACAGAAAACAGGGCAAAGTGAGTATACTTATTTATTCAGTAAGTTATGGGTCAAAGTATTTGGCAAGTACATTTCTAACTCTTCTGGCTTCAGTCTCATTGTCGTTCGTTCTAAAATTGTTAGGTTGTTCTGGCATGCCATGACAGTGTTTTTAGAAATCTCTGGTTACCCCATCCACATTACTTTGCCCAATCAGCGTTTTCAAATTTACACACACTGGAGGGCGTTTTAGAAAAGCTCCGTTTTCAGGGGAGGAAAACGCCATTTCAGTGTGGACGGAGAGTCAAAACGAAGAGAAAAAATTTCAGTTGCAGATTTATCCGGTCTAGTGTGGACGTAGCCTCAGTTTTGGGTCAATAAATTATCTGTCAACGAGATTATCTGGTCATTATTGCATGACTGTTGTGAGCATGCTGTGCAAAACTTAGCTGTCTATCTTTCAACAATATAACAGGGACGACACTTGTTAAGTAAAAGTTGATTAGCTGTAAATTGCTTTGAGAAGTCCTGGGGTAACAAACAGCAATACATAGATGAATCCTTCCCCAATGAAAAAGAAGGGAAGCAACATAATTATGCAAATTATGTTGGATCGTTATTTGCAAAATTCTCAGTGTACTCTGAAGTAATGTGTAGACCAAAGAGATTCAACCAACTGATTTGGAACATTGACCAATCTTAGATCTGACTTTTGTAACCTGAAAGCTAACAAACAAATGATATTATTGCTGGAGTTTCAACCCTTGGTAATGGAACTGTTTACTAGTCTTGTGTGAAAGAAGGAACTTTGAAATTCAATTACTTTTCATTTGTTTTCAGCGTCAGAGGTTGCGTCAGCTGTTGATACGTCAGCAAATTCAACGGAATAACTTAAGACAGGAGAAAGAGCAGGCGGCTGTGTGTGGTAGTGGCACTACTGCAGCCAGTTGGTCAAAAGAAAATTCAATTCAGCCCCATGAGCTACAGGCAAGAGCACCGCCTCCATACCCCGTCTCTCAGGTACCTATGGATGCTGGGTATCTGATATTTTAAACAGCTTTCCAAATAAAAGTAGATCTTCTCATCAGCTGGTATGATTAGGAAGGGTTGAATCTTTCTTGTATAGAAATGGCTAGCATAAGTTCTTATTCATACTTTTTGTCCCTAACTTTGTCGATCTGTATGTGCTTGATGCACTTAATCTCCAGAATGAATAAATGCACTATTCCTGTTGACTGGTATTAAATTTACTGGGTGGCTCAAGCTCAAAGACGATTTGAAAGTTAACATTACAGGAAGTGAGCTTGATATTTATATGGCAAATTATATCTCTGATGTTCCAAAGCACTTTGGATGCTGGAAATTATTTGGAAGTGCAGTGACAATTTTGAGATGTTGATTGAAGAGCAGATGTTAACTAGGTCCCAATCTACCTTTTTGAATGGAGTTTTCAAAAATTGTAGTAAGGAGTGAGGTTTTTAATATTTGCAATTTAAGTACTAAAAGTTCTTTAAATTTGCAGGAGCGGTCTGGCCTGCGAGGGCTGATCCCTAGCTCTGGAAATGGAAGGTCAATGAATCCATTGGTCCTAGAAAAACAGCGCTTGTTTCCTCAAGAGGAGAGTCTCTGTCGACCTCCACAACCAGGCATTGCTCCTACTGAGGATGTGAATGTGCCCAGGTATGTGCAATTTAACACAAATCTGTATGCATTAAAATTCATGCTGGTTGGTTCAATAATGTAGTTTATCAAAATGTGTGATATCTCTATATCTCTATCTCTCGTGTCTCCCTTCCTCTCGCGCGCCCCCTCTCCCTCCTGTCCCCCCACCCCTCACCCCTCTCACGCCCATCCACCCCCCCTTTCGCCCGTCCCCTCCCCCCCTCCCCCTCTCTCGTTCCTCCTCTTGCCCCACCTCTTCCTCCCCCTCTCCCCCTCACACACCCTCTCTCACCTGTCTCCCTCTGTCCCCCCTCTCTCGCTCCCCCCCTCGCGTGCCACACCCCCTCCCCCTCTGTCATCCCCCCTTCCCTCTCACCCGTTGCCCCCCTCTCTCTGTCTCTCTCCCCCCCCTCTTCCTGCCCCATCTTTAGTGCCTATAAAACGTATTCACCCCTCCTGGAAGTTTTCATGTTTTTTTTGTTTTACAACATTGAGTCACAGTGGATTTAATTTGATATTTTTGACATCTATCAATAGAAAAAGACTCAAAATAATCGCAATTACTTAGGACACTCCAACCAATTCTGCAAAATAGTTATTGAGAAGCACAAGTTGAGAGATACAGAAAATTCTCCAAGTCATTGAATATCCCTTGGAGTATAGTTAAGTCAGTCAGCAAGAAATGTAAAGAATAAGGCACAGCTGTAAATCTGCCTAGGGCAGGTCTTCCTCAAAATCTGAGAGACCGTGCAATAAAGGAACCAATGAGGGAGGCCACCAAGAGACCAATAATAACTCTGGAGGAATTACAAGCTTCAGTGACTGAGACAGTAGAGACCGCACGTACAACAACTGTTTCCCGGGTGCCTCACCAGTGGCAGTTTTATGGGAGAGCAGCGAAGAGAAAACCACTGTTGGAAAAAAAAATCACATGAAGTCTTGGCTTGAATTTACCAGAAGACGTGAGAGACTCTGAAGTCAGCTGGAAGAAGGTTCTATGGTCTGATGAAAACAAAATTGAGCTTTTTTGGCTATTTGACGAAACAGTATGTTTGGTGAAAGCCAAAGACATTATATCATCATAAACACACGTCCTTACCATGAAGCAGGACACGGGATGCATCACTGCAGCAGGGCCTGGAAGGCTTGTGAAGGTAGAGGGTAAAATTAATGCAGCAAAATACAGGGAAATCCTGGAGGAAAATCTGATGCAGTCTTCAAGAAAACTGTGACTTGGGAGAAGATTTGTTTCCCAGCAAGACAATGACCCCAAACATAAAGACAAAGCTGCACAGGAATGGTTTAAAAACAACAAAGTTAATATCCTGGATTGGCTAAGTCGGAGTCCAGAACTCAATCCAATTGAGAATTTGTGGCTGGACTTGAAAGGGATGTTCATTTACGATCCCCATACAATCTGACAGAGCTTGAGCAGTTTTGTCCAGATATGCAAAGCTGATAAGAGACCTATCCACATAGACTCGAGGCTGTAATTGCTGCCAAAGGTGCATCTACTAATAGTGACTTGAAGGGAGTGAATACTTACGCTATCAATTATTTTGTGTTTTATATTTATACCTAATTTAGATCACTTTGTAGAGATGTGCTTTCACTTTGACACGAGAATGTCGTTTTTCTGTTGATCGGTGTCAAAAAAACCAAATTAAATCCACTGTGATTCAGTATTGTAAAACAATAAAACATGAAAACTTGGGGGGCGGGGAGGATGTTGATACTTTTATAGGCACTGTACAAGTAATGAACAACAGATATCTGCACTACTTTACAACAAGGAGTGTTTCTGCCTTGTAGACACATGGGATAAGAGGGAGAAGGGCCATTACAACAACACATTTAATTACCAGGAAATAGCAAATTCTAATTTATCATATTATTCTGCGATATTAAAATGGAACCTTGAATGGTCAGCTCCCAAGCTTTCAATTTTCTTATGAATATAAATTAAATATATCCTGTTCCTTATATTTTTAACTTTAATCTTAAATTGTTCTTAAAAGTGGAGAATGCAGAGAAAAATAGTGCATGTTGCATGCAGGAGGCAGTTGATAATCCAGGCAAGTATCTGTAGATTCATGGAGTTGTGTAGCATAGGCCAACTTGTCCATGCCAATCAAGATGCCTACCTAAGTGGATGCCTGCATTTTGCCCATATCCTTAAATCTTCCTTATCCATGTACTATACAATTCCTTTTAAACATTTTAATTGTACCTACCTCTGTTTCCTTTGGCAGCTTGCTCAATATACATGGCTGTGAGGTTTCAGAATTTCCTGAAATTTTGCAAAGGATTTCAGGTGGATTGGAATAACGCAAATGGGACATTTCCTGTCACTGCAGCTTTCCAAGAAAGACAGAGAAAGACACCAAGACCCTTGTGGGTGGATGGTAGCAGAATCAGGCAAGGAGAATTTAATGGGCGTGTGAAAAAAAATTAGGTTGCAGGCAAGTAAGTGGGGGAATGTGATTGATGGAAATGCTGGCATGGACTTTATAGATTAAATGACCACCTCCTATGTAAAGAGATGCAAGAAGTATCAAAGAGTAAAACATGAGATCAGAAAAGCAGAATATTATTAAAGTAGTGTGAGATTATTAAACTCAGATCTGTGTACAATTGCAGGAGTCTTAGCATGTGGTTAGAAAGTCTGATGGTATACAAAAGCAGGAAGTTCTTACTGCAGTCATGCAGGGCTTTGATAAGACTCCACCTGGAAATCTTTATGTGGCTTTGGTTTCTTTACTTAAGATGTACTTGGAAGACATGCAAAGGTCACTCACTTGTTTTAAGATAAAAGATTAAGCAGTTTAGATCTATACACTTTGGAGTTTAGAAGATTGAGAAATTATCTTACTACTGTGAAGATGGATAGTGAGAAAGTAGTGAACTAAAGAGTATAGTCTCAGAATAAATATTGAGATGCAGAGAAATTTCTTTTCTCTGAATGTTATATATTTGGAATGATCTATCCCAGAGAGTTGTGGATACTGAATCATGAAGTGTGTTCAGGGCTGAGAGTTTGGAATTGAGGCCAATAGTTACTTCAGCCATGATCTCATTGAGTGGTAGAACATATTTGAGAGTCCAAATAGCATATTCTTGTTTTTCTTTCTTGTGTTTTTATGTAATATAATGTTCAAGCAACCCATATTTCTCCTTGTCTCACTTTCTTGCAGGCATACAGCTCATTTGACTGTAATCCCCCTTTTGCGAGCTGTTTTTGAGTGTCTTCAGGTCTTTGAATCTGTACAGTGTTCAAATTTGATTTGCAGTTGAATGCTGCAAACAAGCAATGTTGCCTCTATCCACTGTCTGTCATAGAAGAAACATGCGTAAATTTAGTTTTTCTTTCTCCATTCCATTTCCTAATGGCTACAACGTAACCTCTAACTCAAGAACAACAGGAGACATATTAGAGCGTTGCAATAGCTTTTTCGTTGCAGAATTTCCTTGGCTGAATGTTAGTTATACAGCACAGAAACAGGCCCTTCAACCCAGTTGGTCCTTGCCAACCAAGATTCCCATCTAAGCTAGTCCCTTTGTTTGCATTTGGCCCCTATCCTTCCAATCCTTTCCTATTCATGTACCTGCCCAGGTACTTTTTGAATGTTATTAATGTACCTACCTTAATCATTTCCTGTGACAGCTCATCCATACATTGACCACCCTCTGAGTGGGGAAAAAGTTGCCTCCATGTTCTTTCTATATTTCTCCCCTCTCACTTTAAACCTATATGCTGTCTAGTTCTTGATTTCCCCATCCTTGAAAAGAAGACTGTACACATGTACCCTATCTATGTTCTTTATAATTTTATACACTACAAGATTACCCTCTGTCTCCTATACTCCAATGCAAAAATTTCCAACTTGCTCAACCACTCTCCATAACTCAGTTCGTCAAGTCCCATTAACATTTTCATAAATCTCTTCTGCACTCTTAATGTCAAATTTCCTATAGCAGCATGACCCAAACTGAACATAATATAGCCTCGTCATCATCTTGTGCAACTGCAACATCATGTCCCAACTTCTATACTCAGTGTCCTGACTGATGAAGGCCAGCATGCCAAAAGCCTTGTTCAGCATTCTGTCAGCTTGTGACACCACTTTCAGGGACCCATGTACTTGTGCTCTTGGGTGTCTCTGTTTTACAACACTCTCTAAGGTCCTACCCTTCTCAAAAGTGCTACTCTAATTTGTCTTTTTAAAATGTAACATCTCACACTTAATTAAGCTGCACTTGGCATTCCTCAGCCCACTGATCCAGGTGATCAAGCTTCCTCTGTAAATCCTGGTAACCACCTTTACTGTCAATGATGCCACCTATTTTAATGTCATCTGTAAGGTGACTAACCGTTCCTCATGCATTCTCATCCAAGTGATTGACATAGATGAGAAATAGCAGTGGGCCTAGCACTGTCCCCACTAGTCACAGGTTTCCATTCCTCCACCTTCCACCATCATCCTCTGCTTCCTACCATCAAGCCAATTCTGTATATCCTTGGATTCCGTGAGATCCAACTTCTCCTAGCAGCCTACTTTGTTTTTTGTTGTCTGGGTCCCATCATAAAATAATAGCAACATATATTGAGATTTAGTTTCCTGTAAAGCATTGTGCTCAGCATTTCTGATTTCTTTTATCCTAATAATTTTGGTATATGTTTTACACCCAGCAAGGAGGTAAGGTCTTGTTTTTGATCTTGAAAGGAATTGTGAAAAACTTTCTGATTATGATGATATTACTGAATTCAGCTGATCTCTAGCTACTAATTTTTGCAGATATCTTGTTTTTTTCATTGACTGGCAGAGGAGACTTGGAATATAGAACATAGAGCTGTATGGCACAGGAACAGGCCCTTTGATACACAATATCTCTGCCAATCATACCATTCTAAACTAATCCCATCCTCTTGCATGTGGTCTATTTCTCTCCATTCCTGTCTAAATGCCTCATAAATGTTGCTATTGTTCCTTACCACCATTTTCCTGGCAGCATGTTCCAGGTACTTACTACTGTGTTTTACTAAAAGAAACCTTGCATCATAAATCTTTTAAAGTCCCCTCCCCCGCCCCCATCACCTTAAAGCTACGTTTGACATTCCACCATGCGAAAATGGCTTTATCTAACCTATCTATAACTTCTGAACAATTTTATATGCTTTTTATCATGTTGCACTTCGCCTCCAATAATCCAAAGAAAGCAATCCAAGTTTGTCCAATCTCTCCTTTGACTTATTACTGTCTAATCCAGGCAACGACTGGGACAACCCACTCCAAAGCCTCCGCTTCCTTTTAAACTGCACACAATACTACAAATGTGGCCTAACTAAAGTTTTATACAGCTGCAACATGTTTTCCAAGCTTTCAAACTCAATGACCGACTGATGAAAGCAAGTACCTGCCTAGCACTTGGCTGACCACTTTTAGGGAGTTATGCACAGTAGTGATCTCTGTGGAACACTAGTGGACACAGACTTCCAGTCAGAATAACACACATCCAGCACTATCCTCTGCCTTCTATGGCCAAGACAATTTTGAGTCCAATCTACTGAGTCTCCATGGATCTCATGTGCTTTAATATTTTGGATCAGCCTACTATGAGAGACCTTATTGAAAGCTTTATTAAAGTTCATGTATACAACATCCATGATGGTGTACTTTGTTATCTCGTCCATGAGGGAAAAATGTATTGATGATCTTGGGAGCTACAATACTAAGGAGCAGGTAATTTTATCTGCAATATTAAATCAGGGAAGTTCATTTTATGAGAACAAGCCAGTTGTGTATACATTTTGAGCTAGTGGTCACTTGCACTTTTTAATATACTTGAAGTAAATTTGATTTACTCGATTTGAAGAGAGGACACTAAATTCTGGTGCTTTGCATTGCTTATATCGTCATTTAATATTTTATTTTCTAGACCACCAGTGGTTGGTAACCCACAAGGATTCCACCCAAGAGGCAAGCCAGCTAATCAACAGCAGCAGTGGCAACCACAGTTAATACAAAGGCTCCCTGGGCAGACTCGGTTCCACCAACCTGAATCTTTGCATAGGCCTGGAATGACAATGCAAATGAACAGCACAGCTGGGCTTAACCCTAGGATTGCCACTCAAATCACTTTTCAAAATGCGCAACAACAAATTGTAGCTTCACCGATCCCTGTGAGTCCTCAGTATATAGAATTGAGGCACAATTCCCAACGACTGCCCATAACCACCCAATTGATACAGCGTGCTCCTCAGCCAAGACCACGCCTTCCATTAGCAAATCAAGATATCAGTTCATTTGTGCACCAAATGCAAGGATGTAAGGTCATATCAAGAGGTCCAGGTACACCTTTACCACAGTCACCAGTTGGGATTACGCTTTTGCCCCAACAAAATATTTCTACTCCATTGCAATCTTCACCTCATTCAGTGGAAGTATCAAGTTCCCATCAGCATATACAGACAAAAGATCCATTGGAATCTACAGTACAAGTTGAAGCACAACAGCCCTTTCAGACCAATTCATCGACTACACCAGCCACTTCAAGTTGCAGTACTGATGGCTTGAAGGACAACACGGTATCTTTTCCACTTAACTCTGTCCCATCCATCTCAAATGTAGTTAGAGAGCACACAGAGTTGGATCCTAGGAAAATCTCTTGTGATGATTCAGTTGAAAAATCTCTAGATGAAGAACTCAATTCACCCAAAGAGCTAGATGAAGAAGATGACCTTGCCAATTTGAGTCTTGACCCAGATAGTAAGACAGATGATGAACTTGGTAACCTTGATAACCTGGAAACCAATGATCCCCACCTTGATGATCTTCTCAAATGTGAGGAATTTGATCTATTAGCTTATACTGACCCTGAGCTAGACACTGGTGACAAAAAGGACATATTTACAGAGCAGTTGCGTTTAGTTGAATCTGCAAATGAGAAGGCAGAAGAAAATCAGGATATTCTAGCTGATCAGGATGCTATAAACACAGCTGATGAATGTACTAATGATAATATCAGCAGCTCTGATTTAGAAAAGACTGAGAAAGAAGAGGAGAGTGGAAAGGCAAAAACTAAATCTGATATTATTGCAGATGCTCTGAGCACTTCTGATAGGGTTACTTGTGAGTCGGTGAATAATGTCAATACAGAAACAAGCACTAACAGTCAAAGCAGTAACCCAGTCACTAGTGCCCCATTGACTGCTAATTCTCCTAAGCCTACTCTTGACCTAGTATTGAAGGTTGAAGAGAATGTTCCTCAAAGTTCAGCTTGCCAGTTTGTAGCAAATACTTACACGGCTCAGACAGTACTGATAAAATCAGAAAGCCCATCAAAGAGGGAAGATGAGAGAGGAGCAGTGTCAATGCTGCTCAATCTGGGTACTGGACTTAATGTCCATACAAGTGTAGCACTGTGTCAGAGTTCTGCATGTACTACTAGTGGAACACAGACAACTACTCAAAGTGGTACCATTGCTTTGGGTAGTCATGAGACTGCACAGATCCCCAACAGTGAACATTCTGCTGTGGACTTGGAAACTATGCCAGGCACATCTTCAGCACAGATAATATCCAAGTTGCCTCTGGTTGTCCAGCCTAGGCCATCATTAGGTAAATTTGGACTTGATGAAATGTGCCAGCATGTGCCCAGTATGGAGCCGAAACGCCAGTCTGTGGATGACCTTGTCAAAGTGGAGAGCTCTTTGGAGGCAAGTGAGCTTCCACTACTACTCCATGATTTACTTGAACAAGAGAAAATGGAACTGCAGCAACAGCAGTTGGGAGGATCACAGTGTATATCTGCTCAACAGCAGCAGCATTCAGGATCAAAGGCCCATCTTCCCGTTCTGCAACAGCAACAGCTTGAGGTTTCACATCAGCAGACTCATCCAGGGCTTCCCCAACACCTTCCAACAACACAGCCGTCTCAACACCTTGAAGGGTCACAACAAAATTTAAACTTGCCACAACCACATATCTTGGGGGTGATACAACATCATCAGTTGGGGATCCCAAGATCTCTTCCATCTTCACAGCAGCAACAATTGACAGCATCGCAGCAACAACTTGGAGCCTCACCACATGTAGTCATGTCCCAACAGCAGCAGCATATGGCAACAGGGCAACATCCAACTCAGCAGATAGTGGCTTCTCAACAGAGTCAACATCTGACCTCACCGCATTTATTGCCATCTCAGCAGTTAGCTGTATCGCAAATGGGCATCATGCAGCAGACTCAGCAAGTTGTGATGCAACAGCAGCAACAGTTAGCCAATGCTTTCTTCCCAGACACAGGTACAGTAGATAATTGGCAAGCTTACAGATAATGTAGCTTTCGTTTTCATTGTGGCCATTAATGGACACTGCACTGAATTAGAAATAGAAATGTCAAGTTCTGGCTTCAATGTTCTGTTGTAAGGTTGGTCAGTAAAAATCCCTGGGGGGAAATATAAGGGAAATGTTGGTGTCTTGGCTGATGCTCCCCTTGCAAGCGGAAATGACAGTAGAATGTAAATAATAGATCTCATGGCTGTTTTTGGGATCTTGTGCGCAAAAGGCTTTTGCAATCACCATCACTGTGCTTCAAAGTAATGTACATGAAGTGCTTTGAGACATTTCTGAGAGACCCGATAATGCACTATGTAAAAGCAAGTAACTCTGTGTACTTACTTACTTTCAATTGCTATTGCGTAGAAAGTGAGCTAGGGTAGTGTTTTGTGTTACTTTTTAAAACCTGTTTTGTTAAACTACCAGTTATTCAAATTTAATCCCATTTCACATTCTTTGTGAATGAAAATTATACCATTCAAATCATCAGAATAAATTACCATTAGCAAATGGAGGTGGCAATTTCCTTTGGCATGATTAACTGTTGAAAACCTACAGGCTAAGTTGTGTTTGTGTGTATTCTGGATTTATTGCAGTTCATTTGCAGTAATTCATTTTGTTCAATGCAGTTTATTTTCATTATTCTTCCTCCTCCACATACTATAGGAGAATTGCCTATTTTTGTATGCTCTCAGGAAACCATGTCATGTTTGCTCACAGAAAAAGTTATCAAGATGTTGCAGAAAGGTGATGCTTTGAATGATTGCCCTTGCAACACATGAATTTCTAGGATCTTTTATCATTGTGCTACTTTAGTTTTTGTTTTCAACTGAAGATTCTGGGCTTTTCATATCATGTGCATATATATTGAAATGTTAGTAAGCCTCTCAGGTTTGGATTTGTTGAGAGATTGTTAAACTTTAGCTCAAGTTCTTGTAGTTTTCTTTTTTCTTAGAAAACTGAGTGGACTGGCACTGACAGACAAAACACAGTGTCCCCTTGAGGTACAGTGTATATAAGAAGGCATGCTCTTTAGGCTTTTTTGGCATGATAAAGTTAGTCTGCGGTTTGGCCATCTTTGGAATCTGAAGACTGCCTCGTGGCTTTGTCTGTTGATAGGGCAGCTGGTCCTATACATTGGGAGGTTTTTTTTTGGATTCTTGTAATTCATGATGAAGGGCAGGTATTTCCTTCCCTCTGATATTTGGTATTCTACAAAATGTCGACCTAAAATGGTATTGTCTGAAATGTGGTCTGAACCTTGACCTCTGATTTTCAGACAGGAATGCTGCCACTAAGTTTAAAGCATGATACTTAAGATTATGTGACAACATCATTGACTAATCAAATGCTTCCTAGACTGCTGATTGCTCACAAAGTGGTCAGAAATCATAACAGTAGATGCACAAGAGCTAAATGATGACTTTTAATCTTTATGCTCTGTGTACTGTGCTCAAAGTGACTCTTGGTGGTTGCCTTGGCATTGCCTGTGACAAAGGAATGTGTCCATCAAAGCAGTTTCACAAATTTCTACAGCAGGCTAATCACATCTGCTGTAGATCATTCTCATTTGCAGACTTCTGTGATCATGGCATTAATACTTGTTTCTTGAACGTGCAGCAGTTACAATAAAATGTTTATGGGTTTCGGAGACTGCTTAATGGCTATGCAGTCCATTGTTTTTGATTAAGGAGCAGGTGCTGACTACTTCATTAGCAATTAATCCTTGTGGTATTAGGAAATCCATGGTTTTCAAATTATTTGTCCCAGACTGAATTTTCTGCTTTTAATACCTTTTACTTTTATGACAGATGTAGCTTCCTTTTGACAGTACAGGTGTAGATTTTGGCAAATTTTAATGAAAGCAGAAGTTGTCAACATGAATGTTTTTGCAGGGATGGACAGGAAAAGACAGGATCCTTTTTGACCTTCAATCCCTCAATTGAGCAACTATGAAAAAAGCCATTCTGTATAACTTTTTATGTCGTGTCCAGGTTTGCTGACTGGCTTTTGAATTATTCTTTCCAAAATATTGCTGAATATTGCATAACCATTGAAACCAGCTACAAGGATTTGCAGCTGTATTGATGTTATTCACCATTTCTCAAATGCATCATCAGGATGCCATAGGATATTGTAGCATTCAGGGTACTATCATGCTAGCAGGACTATCAGACATAAAATAAAAGTATTGTGGACATGAATGAATGAATGCCCCATTTGGGAGGGAGAAGGCATCTTGCATGTCATTTTGATTTAAAAAAAAACAAATGCACTGTACTAAACTCCAGAAGTGCAAGATGCGACAAGTGACAAACTTAGTGTAAGGTATGTCTGATAACATGTCCATGATTGTAATGGAACTCAGTGCTTTGGGTTATTAGCTTATCAGGACCATATTCCTTAGATCTCCCACGTTGTCAACTTTGTTATGTGTAAGTTTAACCAACTACAACTTAATCAGGAGGAAAGTATTTTTAGAATTGGAATCTGGCACATATTGTGAAATATGTTGTTTTGTGGCAGCAGTACATTGCAACAATAAATTACAGTAATAAACACAATGTGAAAGGAGGACAAAAAAGAAAAATAATAGGTAGAACATGGGTTAATTGTCCATTCAGAAAACTGATGGTGGTGTGGAAGAATCTGCCCTTTAAAGCATTGTGAATGTGTGTCTTCAGGGTCCTGTACCACCACCTTAGTGGGAGCAGTGAGAAGAGAGCATGTTGTTGGTGATAGCATCCTTAATGATGGATGCCACCTTTTTGAGGCATCACATTTGAAGATGTCCTTGATGCTCCTCTTGGGCACTGGTATAATTGTCACCCTTTTGAAGCAGGTGGGATCCTCTTACTGCAGCAATGAAAGAGTGAAGCTGTCCTTGAATACTTCAGCCAGTTAGTTGGCACTGGTTTTCAGTGTCCTACCAGGTGCACCAGTGCCTGATGCCTTGCGAGGGCTCACCCTCATGAAAGCTTTTCTGACATTGGGTCAAACAATTCAACAGGGTCAATGTTCGCAACAATTCGAACAGATATATAGTATACAGAGGCCTGATGGTCCTCTTTTTAAGAATGATGTGGCTGCTAGTAAAATGCTACTTAATAAGTTTTGAATATTAGCAAAGTTGTTATTGTAGTTTCCAAAGTGCAATTTCAGTTGCACCTCCAGATAGCATTGGTCCCCAGTCTTGCAGAGAAACTGGCACTTAAAGCATTGATTACAAGAGCAGTTAACTTGACGTAATTAATCAATTGGTTGATTGAAGTTTAGTCCTGCGATTCCAAGTTATATTACAATGCAAACAGTGTGTGGAAGTATCTGGGCATAATGATGATACTTTATGATTATTCATAACAAATAATAGGGAGCGTTGTTCAGTTAATTTAAATTAACTGAATGGAATTGTTAAAAGAAATGTTGCTCTAACTGATGTGATGGAAAACTATTGATTGTCAGATTCAGCAATCATTTTTTGATTTATTTTTTCAGAACCTGGGCATCACTGTAAGGCCTATATCTATTACTAGTTATTAACTTCCTTTCAACTAAGTAGTTTACTAAGTGATTTAAGAGTCAACTACGCTGGTGGGTCATACACAGCTTCGACTGGATGACTGCAGATTTCTACCGGTCTTTAACCTGAAATGTTAACTCTGCTTTTTTATTTCAGCACTTTTATTACCTTGAAGGATGTTAATGAGCCAGATAATACTTTATGGCAAAGTAGTAGTTTCACATTATTAAGACTAGATGTTTTTCCATTACTGTTACAGGTCAGTGAGTTTAGAATAGGTCCGTAATAATACAGGTTAGAAAGGCTGATAACTGAAATTGTTGATAAGGTCAAAGACATGGAGGTCACAGTGACATGGAAAAGCATCTGGAAGCTCAGAATCACCCCTGCAGACAAATTGGCAATGTTCTCCAGGCAGCCATTCAATCTGCATTATAAGCGATTGCATCGAGCACTGTTTGAAATGTAATAACTTAATCTCAACAATAGATAGTTAAAAAGATAAGTCTGGACTGTGGGTTGAGATTCTAAACTGGAGAAAGGCCACTTATGATATTAAAAAAGATCTGGCTTATGTGGAGTGGGACAGGCTGTTTTCTGGCAAAGATGTACTTAGTAAGTGGGAGGCCTTCAAAAATGAAATTTTGAGAGTACAAAGTTTGTATGTGCCTGTCAGGATAAAAGGTAAAGATAACAGCCTTAGGAGGAGGAAAGGAAGTGCATAGTAGGTATAAACAGTTAGGAACAAATGAGGAGCTTATGGTGCATAAGAAATGCAAGAGAATACTTAAATCAGGAGGGCTAAAAGGAGGCATGAGGTTGCCTTAGCAGACAAGGTGAAGGAGATTCCTAAGGGATTCTACAGACATGTTAAGAGCAAAAGGATTGCAAGGGACAAAATGGTCTTCCAGAATGGTAATCCATATGTGGAGCCAAATCATATGGAGGAAGTCTTAAATGCATTCTTCGCATCTGTATTTACTCGGGAAACAGATATAGAGTCTATAGAAGTGAGGCAAAGTGGCATCAACTTCATGGACCCTGTACAGATTACAGAGGAGAAGGTGTTTGCTATCCTGAGGCAAATCAGGATGCATAAATATCCCAGGGCCTGACAACGTGCAGTTAAATAGCTTTGTTAAATAGAAGTTTAATAATTTTTAAGATGTGAGAAAGAATAGAATGATGAGCAGAGGTTGTGACATGAAATTGAGTGAGAAGAGATGTGTGACATGTTCATTGGTGGGTTGAATAGCTTGTTTCTGTGTTATTTAGTTCAATGTAACTGGAAGCATGCAGTGTTAATGGCATGTTTAGTAGCAGACATTTGAAGTTTTGGCATTTTTTTTAGACATCGTGATAATCTTGAAAAATTGTTCCTGTCATTAAGTTGTTTGACAATTGAGACAACTTTGGGTAACCAACCTTTCCATGGAAGCACTCTTTTGCTGAATTATAAAGCTTAGTAACATTGCTAAATGCTAAACATCACTATAATTCACATTACAAACATTGGTGTCAATTGCAGCTGGGAGCTGGACAATACCAAGCAACTAGTCTCCTTACCTTAATCTATGGCTTCTGGAAGAATATTTGAGAGTTTGAGCCATGGTTGAAGCAGAATAGTTCACCCTGCTGTTGAAAACCGACTGATACTACAACCCGATGTTTTACCTTTTTTAATACATGGCTAAAAGTTTTGTTGCTTTGTGAACTTAGGATTTCCTTCCAGTACCTCCTTTGCAGAAGTAAGTGGGGATTGTTGGAAAACTCTCATACTTAAATATCTTGGCTTCCATCTGATCCAGTTTTTTTAATTACACATGCATATTTTTTATTTTGTGGAAGAGATTTATTGACAATCTGAAATAGTTTTAAGATTTAACTCTTCAAAGTGTTGAAGCTTTGAACTTCCTGAGATCCATTGCTTTTCTGCTGTTGGAATGCCAACTTCCTGCGTATTTCCAGGAGTTACAGTGGGAATTCTTTCCACAGTATCTGTACCAGGTCATTGACCTCATCTTTAGGCCCAAGGTCTTTGGTAAGTTTCAGATAACTTGCATTTCGTTGAATTAATTTGGTTAAATATATTTGTATTTTTTAATGTATCTAATTGTTTTGCGTTTTCTAGTTTAATCATTTGAAATGATTTAAATTTCTTTTGTATTGCCAGTTACTATTTTTGAATGTCAAAAGACATTGAAAGTCTTTGAGTCTTTCAATGGTCTGCAGTCCCAGGAAGGTGGGCCTTGCCAGTCTAATGTTGGCTTTAGACAGGGGTCCCCAATCTTTTTTGCACCGCGGACCAGTTTAATATTGACAATATTCTTGTGGACCGGCCAATATAGTTTCATATCGCCAAATCATATTGTTTCCTCGTGGCCTGATAGCACATGCTTTGTGGCCCAGTACTGGTCCACGGCCCAATGGTTGGGGACCACTGGCTTTAGAGACCCAGTTGCCTTTAGAGTCAAATGCAGGTACAAATCACAAGCGTCAGAAAATAATAGGAGGAGTAGATAATCAGGTGCTTCGAGCCTACTTCACCATTTAATGTGATCTTAGCTGATCGGTGTTGGCCTGAACTACTTTTTGCCTTTTCTCCAATCCTCGTTCTATCATATATTTATACACCTCTGCTTTAAATACTACTTTATCCCAGCAGATGGTGGAAGACTGACCATTAAAATTCCAGAGATTTGCCACCATCTGCAAGGAGAAATTTCTACATACCTCAGTTCTAAATAACAGACTCCCTGTAGTTATGTCCCTTTGTTCAAGATTGCCCCAGTGGTCCAGTAGATGTCCCAGCTAAGTCCCTTTAGGATCTTGTGTGTGTAAATAAGGTCTCCCCTCATTCTTCTAAATTCCAAGGAATACACACCCAAACTTTTTGGTCTCTTGGGAGGTAACCCTCATATCCCAAGCATTGGCATGGTGAATCTCCTTTGTACTGCTTCCAATGTTACTCTGTCTTGTTTAGGTAAGGGACCAGAACTGTATGCTGGTGTGACCCCAGCAACATCCTGTACATTTGCAACAAATATTCCTTGTTTTTAACCTCCAATCCTTTTGCAATGAAAGCAATGTTCACCTTCTCAACTACTTGTTGCACCTGCCTGCTACCTTCGTGTGATTGATGCACTGGAATATTTAGATCCCTCTGGACTTCTCCCACTTTCAGCCTCTTTCCATGTAGATAACCAGCCTTTTGATTTCTATTTACCGAAGTACACAATCTCACTCTTCCCCACATTGAACTCCATTTGGCAGTCTTTTTCTCACTCATTCAGTCTATCTATATCATTGCAGAATCATAACATTCTTCCATCTATTTTTTGTGTCATTGACAAATTTGCATACCATTTTTTTTGTTCTCTGGGTCAGTAATGTATAGAACTAATTCCTGCAGTACTCCACTGCTTGTCTCCTTCCAGTCTGAAAAGGCCCATTTATTCCAATTTTTCACTTTTAAATCCATTCTACACAGTTTATCCAATACTATGACTTTTCATTTGTGCACCTGGTAGTAGACTTATCAAATTCAGATGACTTATTGCTTGAAGAAGCAAGTCAGACAGATTGATCATATGATCAGCACTGCAGGTATATTATATCTCTGTTCAATTACTTTTTGAATATACTGTAAAATTTTTGGCTTAATATTTTATCTTATTTTTTCCTTTAAGTGCATCTCATACTGGAATTGCTTTTGATGGTAGTATTCTGTTTTTCCCCATGGGTTAAGACTTTTCTGCAAATTAGCAGCTTGTACAATGTAACTAAACAGGTATTTAAATATCTCTTCATTGTCGTGAACCACACTCATTCAAATGTCAAGAAAGTGGTAGCTTGTGTAATTGTAGGCCAGTCAGCATAACACCCTCTGAATGTATTATTGAAAATTCTAAGGAAGTCTAAGTTACTTGCAGTCAATATAGATTTATTAAAGGAAGGTTGTGCTTGCTTGACTAACAAAATCTTTTTGTGTAGTAATAGAAGTGGTTGATGCAGCTGATGTGGTATGTATGGATTATAGAAATCAGTTTGACAAAGTCCCATAGGCTGCTGAGGAAAGCAGAAAGTAGGCATTGGAGTAAGAATAGACTTGATGGCAATTGGGAGGTCCAGAAAGGATAAATAAGGATGAATTTCGCTTGGCACAGTTTTTTAAAAAAAAGTAATTTCTTAATCCTTATTCCTGTAGTTAAGGTAGGGGGTTTAGAGAGGATCTTAGTTTTCTTTCCCTGCACAATGGTGGTTGGGTGAGTTCCCAGCTATACCATAAATTGGTTCATAAAATCGCAATTATAAAGTGCTTGGGGTTAGAAAGTGGGGCAGCACAGTGGCTCAGCTAGTAGAGCCACTGACTCTCAGCTCCAGTGACCTGGGTTCAAACCTGATCTTGGACACTGTGTGAAGTTTGCATGTTCTCCCTGTAACTATGTGTTTCTCCTGGGTGTTCTGGTTTCCTCCCACACTGCAGAGGCGTGCAGGTTGGTAGGTTAATTGGCTACTATAAATTGCCCCTGGTCAGTAGGTGAGTGATAGAATCAGAAGGGGAGTTGATGGGAATGTGGAGGAATGAAGTGGGATCAGGAGAGTCTTGGTTTAAGTAGGTGTTTGGTGGTTGACTTGGACTCAGTGGGCCAAAGAGCCTTTTCATGCTGTATCACTCTTAAAATCTGCAGCCTAATGATGTTTGTTTTTGCCTGCCATTGATGTGAAGAACTATTTGGTTTCTAGTGGTCTTAAATTTTCTTAGCTTTTTTTTTCCCTCCTGGAAAAGTAGATAGTTTGCTGACAAGAAAATATTTTTTGGTACCTCTTATTTATCATTGTGCTTTGTCCAGCTGAGTTTGATGAGATAAGATTTCCTTGGCATTCTGATGCTCCTTTCTTGCAACCTCAGTTTGCACTTCTTTACCCCCTTTGTCCCCCAACTTTTCATTTATATTAAATAAACAATTGTAATACCTATTTAAGTAAAATGTAACTTCTCCAACATGTCTGGGTTTAGTCTAATAGTCACCATGCAGAATTACCAATTATAACATCCTGATGATCCCTTGATCAAACTAAGTTGTGATCCATTAAATGCCAGTCCTTGATTGGACCACTGTTTTTATCTTTCTGTGCTATATACCAGTACATTGGTGATAATTAGTCTCCATTTTTAGCATATTTATTGCAGCAAAAGAAGCTACCAAGGATGATTGTCCCAACACAAAGCCAGTTTTTGTGTCAAAATCCCATACAAGGATAATTTTGATAATTCGGAGTGGCAGTTCCTCTAAAATTCATCCCTGTGTTCATCACAGGTGTGATGAGATTTAGAGTTAAGTACACGAAGTCAAGTGACTTTAATGCTGCCAAGCTTTGTGCTGAATGAATAGACCCACAAAACCTTGAGCAAAACTTTCACCATGCATTTGCCCTTCCAAGTAAAGATGTATGTAGTGTCATGTACTTCATTAGAGAATCGTGACTTACTGATTAGGCAATTTTAGTGCTAGATCTGGATAGCACCTTGGAAATAAGAGTAATTCTTCTTTCAGATCTGTCCTCAACTCCATAGAATTCGAATCTCCCAGATCATGGCAGTCAAGAGTAAGAACTTATTTTGATTGCTTGTATGAATGGTCTGGCTGGCTGCAGTTTTTTAGGTAAGCTATTTATAGATCTTTCTGAATCCACTGTCAGTCTGTGATGAGCAGAGAAGGTCCTGCACAGTGCTGCTAGTTTTACGTGACTTGTCAGCACAACCAGTGGCATATACTTTACATATTGAGTGATGATTGAAGACTCCTGCAAACACTTGTGCTTCTTTGTTGTTTCTTTATCCATGTCACTGGATACTGAGAAAAAGGAAAAAAAGAGCAAAGGCAATGGAAAAAGTTGGAAATGTCTTTTGTGCCCTATTTTTGCAATAGAACCTGGTGGACAACCACAATCTTGCCTTGGATGGATTGGATACACAGAGATCCCTACTCTACAACATCCTCAAATGCTTGGGTAGTTCCTTACCCACCTCCCCTAAAAGACCTTTCCCCTTTTGTGTCTTGGAGCATTTTGTCCATGCAATCTCTGATGTCTCTTTGAAAGAATTATCCAATTCATCATGCTCCTCTACTCTTTCCCCCCATTCCTTCAAATGTTTCATTTTAAAATGTATATTTAAATGGATTTTCATTGAATCTGTTTTCATCATATTTTCCTGTTGAATATTCCAGATCATAGGGTAACAACGGATTGTTTTTCTGCAATTCTCCATGGATGTTTTTAACCCAATGAAAGTCCAACACTATTTGCGATGCAGCTCAAAAGTAGAAAGTCATGTAATACTTGACTAGTAATAAAAATAGTTCACCTTAAAATATAACATTTCAGACAAATGAAAGGAGTAAAGTGATTTAAGCATGCAGCTATACATGCCATTATAGATGTAGCAATTTTGATTTTAGAAAAGGAACAATTAAATACATTTTTTTGAAATTTGTGGGAATGAGTACAAAGGTAAGGTAGAATGTTGAACTGGGCAGGATCTTGAGGCAACAACTTGAAAATTGTGTGCAGTTTTGGACAATCTGATCAAAAGTACAGTAAAACTTTACCAGGACTGCTGAGTTATAATTGAGGAGATTCTTGTGCAAAATTAGTATTTCAGTGGGTCAGATTAAATTTATTTATCTTTGTATCCACAACTAATGCATGAGTTTCATCCTTGTATTTAAGTTCACAATGTTAGTGATATCAATTTACAATTGATGGACTGTAAAATCTAATACAGACGTCCATAATTTACAAAAAACACACAAAAATCACTCAATATGGTAACCATTCTTCCATAGTATTGGAATGAATGGCATCAAAACTATACAAGACTGGTAAGAAAGAATAATTAATAAAAGTGGAAAGATTGGGAACTAGTTCTGTTTATAGGAATGAATGTGTGTATTTATTGGACTTCTGAATTTAATATTATGGGTACTTGTTCATGTATGTGGGTGGCATAAGTTGGGCGCTCATAACCCAGGGGCTGTGTGTAGCAATGAATTAAATTGAAAATACAGTTGGACCAAGATGTTAACTGTCCTGTGCTATCACCAGTGGGATAATTGGTCGATCTGCCACCTTCAGGAGTTTTGGCCCACTTATGATCAAGACTCCCTCTTGATCATAATCAATTGGTGAATGACTAAACCAAACAGCAAAATGGATACTTAAGTGCATTGTTAAAACATCCAATGAATTCCTAATGAGCATTTCTTCCCGCAATACCACCAAAAAGTGAATGGAGTATAATTTATTACACTGCTTCTTGCTGTATGCAGAAGCTTAATATTGTGTTTTCATAAGTAGTTGTTTGAAAATAACTGATGTGTTTGTTGAAAAAGGGAAAAACATTGTATAAATATTTTAATTTTGTATGGAAGAATCCTAGATGGCAAATCAAAGTGTTATCTTGTATTTTATGAGCATTTCTCAGTCAATACTTATAGAGCCATAGAACTTCAGTATAGAAACAGGCCCTTTGGTCCATCTAGTCCATGCTGAACTATTAATCTGTCTAGTCCCATTGACCTACACCCGGACCATAGCCCTCCATGCCCCTCCCATCCATGTACCTTTCCGCATTTCTCTTAAATGTTGAAATCATCCCTGCATCCACCACTTGCACTGGCAGCTTGTTACACACTCTTACAACCCTCTGAATGAACAAGTTGCCCCTCAGATTCTGCTTAAACATTTCACCTTTCAACCTTAACCCATGACCTCTGGTTGTAGTCCCACAGAACCCAAGTGGAAAAATTCTGCTTGCATTTACCCTATCTGTATCCCTAGTAATTTTGTATACCTCTATCAAATCTCCCCTCATTATCCTACGCTGCATTGAATAAAGTTGTAACCTCTTCAACCTTTTCCTATAACTGAGATTCTCAAGTCTGAACAGCATCCTTGTAAATGCTAGTGATGGATTATAAATTATAGTAAGTGCAAAACTGCCACTTGCAGAAATTCTTCATGAGGTTTACTAAATATAAATGAGGATGTGACTGCTGATTGAATTTTAATTTTTTGAGGATGTGACTGAACACATTGATGAAGGTAGAGCAGTAGATGTAGTGTATATGGATTTTAGCAAGGCATTCGATAAGGTATCCCATCCAAAGCTTATTGAGAAAGTAAGGAGGCGTGGGATCCAAGGGGACATTGCTTTGTGGATCCAGAACTGGCTTGTCCACAGAAGGCAAAGAGTGGTTGTAGGTGGGTCATATTCCACATGGAGGCCGGTGACCAGTGGTGTGCCTCAGGGATCTGTTCTGGGACCCCTACTCTTTGTGATTTTTATAAATGACCTGGATGAGGAAATGGAGGGATGGGTTAGTAAATTTGCTGTTGACACAAAGGTTGGGGTATTGTGGATAGTGTGGAGGGCTGTCAGAGGTTACAGCAGGACATTGATAGGATGTAAAACTGGGCTGAGAGGTGGCAGATGGAGTTCAACCCAGGTAAGTATGAGGTGGTTCATTTTGGTAGGTCAAATATGATGGCAGACTACAGTATTAACTAAGACTCTTGGCAGTGTGGAGGATCAGAAGAATCTTGGGGTCCGAGTCCATAGGACACTCAAAGCTGCTGCGCAGGTTGACTCTGTGGTTAAGAAGGCATACGGTGCATTGGCCTTCATCAATCATGGGATTGAGTTTAAGAGCCGAGAGGTAATATTGCAGCTATATAGGACCCTGGTCAGACCCCACTTGCAGTACTGTGCTCAATTCTGCTCGCCTTACTACAGGAAGGATGTGGAAACCATAGAAAGGGTGCAGAGGAGATTTACAAGGATGTTGCCTGGATTGGGGAGCATGCCTTATGAGAATAGGTTGAGTAAACTCGGCCTTTTCTCCTTGGAGTGACAGAGGATGAGAAGTGACCTGATAGAAGTATATTAGATGATAGGCATTGATTGTGTGGATAGTCAGAGGCTTTTTCTCAGGGCTGAAATGGCTAACATGAGAGGGTACAGTTTTAAGGTGCTTGGAAGTAGGTACTGAGGAGATGTCAGTGGTAAGTATTTCACTTGGAGAGTGGTGTGCGTGGATTGGGCTGTCGGTGACGGTGGTGGAGGCGGATATGATAGGGTCTTTTAAGAGACTTCTGGATGGCTACATGGAGCTTAGAAAAATAGAGGGCTATGGGTAAAGCCTAGGTAGTTCTAAGGTAGGGACATGTTTGCACAGGTTTGTGGCCCGAAGGGCCTGTATTGTGCTGTGTTTTCTATGTTTCTAACTAAGTTTAGTTGGCAAGTGTGGCAGCAACTTCTGTAAATTATTATCACACCTCATTCTTTATGCAGGGACTTTCCACACCCAAAATCTTGAGACCATGGATATGATTATGAACTTTATCCTTTGTAGTAAAGTGTATGTAGATGATGGTTGGCTTTGTCCAGTAGGCACTCTTCAGTATTTTCGCACGCTCGCTTCATCCATGTAGGAAAGAGAGGGTTTTTCTTGGTTATTGAAAAGCAAAAAATAAAACACAGAATTTAAAAAAAATTACTAATGATATACTGCAGATCAAACACTATATACAGAGAGAACAAAATGGAGTTAATATTTCAAATCAGTGACTTTATTAAAACTGGAAAATCCTGTTCTGATAAAGGATCATTGACCTGAAACATTAACTTTGGTTTTACTCCACAAATGGTGATTTATCTGGAGAGTTTCACTTTCATTTCTGTTACCAAGCATTCTGATGAGCTTGTTTCAGAGAACTTAAGATTTAATTGTCTGCAGTTGTATAAGTTTCAGGATTTGATACAATGAGGAAGTAAGATAATTGCAGCATCACCTATCTGTAACACCTGGGCAACATTTTCATGTGTTTGCTCAGCATGTGGTTTCCTCAAATTATCACGTTAGGTTTTACTCCTACAGTGTCTGAAGGATGAATTCCAATTGAATAATGAAGATAATCCGACCAGGTAGGTAATATACTTTGACCACCTCTTTTCTCTCTTCTGTCCATCTGGTATGCCTTTGTTCTTCAAAAGTATTTGAAATCTAATCAAATCAACAGTGTTTTATCTCAGTTGTCAGGCAGTTACAGGTGTTTTCCCATATTGACAAGCATCAATAGGAAATAAATGAGAACCCTCCATGATGTAATATGAACATGTTGACCCATGTTTTAACTTTGTGTGTTTCACAGTTTGAAAATTTTGAATATCAGCCAGCTTGCTGGCTCGAGCATTAATGCCTAGAGAGGGAAATATGATTTGCCAAAGAAACATCTAGTGGATACATAATTTGAGCAGGTTTTCAAAAGCATACAAGTTACTTTTCACTTGCACAATTTGATAAGTGGGCAGGAGTCATCCAACCCAATCAGAATGGTTCCCTTTTTAAAGTCTAAATTATGCAAGGTACCCAAGTTTCACGAAGAAACAACTACTATCCTGTCCTTTCTCATTACTGTTATCATTTGCTGTTTGCTTGGAGAGCTTTTGACTGATAATTTGTTTAGTACTGTATGTTTAAAACAGCTGCTTCTTGTGAAGGATTCAGTTTTAAAATTTTTCACATTATTAGGAATAGATTACTTATGAGTGAGGGGGATAGTGTTGTTAAAGGTGGATGAGTATTTTTGAAATTAAAATGCTTCTTTAAAATGTGTTCTAAGGAACCTACATTTTGAACAGTTTTACCAGACTCGCTTTCTTTGTAGATTTGGATAAATTTGCAGCCGATGATATCATGGATCCCATTGCCAAAGCAAAAATGGTGGCATTGAAGGGAATTAAAAAGGTCATGGCACAAGGGAACATCACTGTAGCACCTGGGATGAATAGGTAGGTTTTCATTGATTCTATTGAATAAGGAACAGGATTAGGCATGATTAATATAAATGAAAGTATTTATAATTACGTAATCCGGATTTGGTTAGTGTTTCAGTAAATATCAGTTTATTTAAAGAATTTTGAATTTTAACAAGTCACTTGACATGAACAGATGTTCATGATTAATCACTTTTTACGATTGTTTTAGACAGCAGGTTTCATTACTCGCACAAAGGTTGGCTGGAGCTCCAGGAGCAAATGAGGTTCAGACTAAGTTGCCACCTGGAAACAATCAAGTATGTTAGACACTCTTTAAAATTCCATTCAAGTCACTCTTCTGGTGTTTTTATAGTCTGATATTGGGTACAAAAAATAAGCAATAGCAAAGGAGACAAATGAAATACCAAAAATTGCTGATGTAGGCACAAGAACATGCTGTGCCTCCTATTTATGACTAAATTCACTCTTTTGCTGCTCACATTTATTTCAACAGATCAGAACAACGAGTTATTAAATAACCATCGTCCTAAGGGTGTTTTGGGGTTGAGGTAGGAGTAAAAGACCATAAGATGTAGGAGCAGGATTAGGCCATTTGGCCCATCAGGTCTGCTTTGCTATTTCTTCGTGACTGGTCCTCCCTGCCAGTGTTCTTTTCCAATCAATTTTGGCCAACTCCTCTCCTGCCTTTGTAATTCCCTTTACTCCACTGTAATACTGATACATCTGACTTTAGCTTCTCTTTCTCAAATTTCAGTGTGAATTTGATGATATTATGATCACATGCCCCTCAGGGCTCTTTTTCCTTAAGCTCTCTAATCAATTCTGGTTCATTGCACAACACCCAGTCCAGAATTGCTGATCCTCTCGTGGACTCAACCATGAGCTGCTCTAAAAAGCCATCTCATAGACACTCTAGAAATTCCCCTCTTGGAATCCGCTACCAACCTGATTTTCCCAATCTACCTGCATATTGAAATCCCCCATGACTATTGTAACATTGCCCTCTTGGCATGCATTTTCTATCTCCCATTGTAGTTTGTAGACCACATCCTTACTGCTGTTTGGGGATCTGTATACATTTCCCATCAGGGTCATTTTATCCTTGCACTTCCTTAGCTCTACCCACAACAATGCAACACTTTACGACCTTATGTCACCGCTTTCTAATGATTTGATTTCATTTTTTACCAATAGAGCCACCGCACCCCCTCTGCCTACCTGCCTGTTCTTTTTGATACAATGTGTATCCTTGGATATTAAGCTCCCAGCTATGATCCTCTTTCAGCCACAACTCAGTGATGCCACACCGTTATACATTACAATTTGTAACATGAGTTGCAAGTTCATTTACCACCTTCTGTATACTGCGTGCATTCAAATATAACACCTGCAGTCCTGTATTCATCACCTTTTTTGATTTTGTCCCCCTTTTATATTGCAACTCATCCCATTGACTGCAATTTTGTTATGGCACCACTCAGCCAGATTTTCAGTCTCCCCCTATATGCTGATTCGTCACCGCTTTTAATTTAGCCAATGACAGTGATGTCATTAGCAAACTTGAATATGGCATTGGAGTTGTGCTTGGCCCTGCTATCATAAGTATAGAGCGAGTAGAGTAGGGGGCAAAGTACACAACCTCCTGGTGCATCTGTGCTGATGGTGATTGTGAAGGAGGTGTTGTTGCCAATCTAAGCTATCCTGGAGTTTAAGATGTGAGGAAATCTTGTGCAACTGGGTCCTCTAAAACATTAAGGCCAAGGTTGTGGAGCTATTCATTCATTTTGAGGGATGATAGTATAGGATGAAGAGCATCCTGATGTATGCATCTTCACTGCCTTTATGCTCCAGGATTGAGTGGAGAGCCAATCAAATGGTATCTACTATTGACCTGTTGTGACAGTAGCAAATTGGAGCAGTGCCTTCTGATTTGTCCGATGCTTTTACTGGCTCCATTATTTTGCCATTCTCAGATGCATGGGACCCACTAGTGGGTACTGGACAGTTTCCAGCCCTCCAGTGAGGGAAGTACAGAAGCCTGACAACCCAAATCAATGTTTTAAGAATGGCTTCTTCCTCTCTGTTATCAGATTTGTGAATGGTGTATAAACAAAGCCTCGCTGTTCTTATTTTGCAATCTTTACTTATAATCATAATTTATTGTATTTTTATCTTGCATTGTACTGCTGCCGCAGAACAACAAAATTCACAGCATATGCATAATAATCTGATTCCAGTAAAATGTCCCACAATCCAGTCCATTAACAGCATTCCTTCCCTCTGTCATACTCCAGCACATTGTACTGGTTCATATACAATGTGTATTTGTGTATTTTCAGCTTGCTCAGACTATTCTCATTTGTTCTTTCGACCTTAGTCTGTCACTCTTGGGTGTTGCCAAAGCTGCAGTATTCCTAAACTCATTCTAGACTTGATTGCATTCAGGATCTCACAAAGGATTTCCAGACTCCAGTTCTCTTGAGCTATAAATCTGTTGTTCAGGTATACAGCCATTGTTTTATTACCTGTCAGGTCATGACCTATCTGTCCCTTTTCACAGTCTAATCTCCACATCTTATTTGTCTCTAGCCATAGTGCAAGCCTGGCCCAAATTCCTTCCACCCTGATCTTTGCTTCAGTTCTTTTCTCAATAAGCTTCTTCCACACATTCCTCCCTTTCCCATTTCTTCCTTTATTGCTTTCCATGGCCTTCCATGCCTTAGACCTCTTAATGGAAATTGAAAACCTAGTTGAAGGTATCGTACAGAGCAGAGGCCATCGCCACAACTTCAGTCTCGTTCTTGCTGCTAAGAGTTGCATGATGATAAAGCATATGTATGTTGCAGTCAAAGGGGAAAGAAGATTGACAAAAGATAGAGGTTGTTAAATGGACATAATTTTATTGGAAAATAACCAAATATTGTGTAAGACCAAATCCTTGGTGTAGAGATGTAATTGCAGATAGTATTTCTGAATCTATGTTTGAAGATGTGTAAACTGGTTTTGCACTAGTCCAAATCTACTAATAGTTGGGTCTTCTATTTTCCCAGCAGGAAACCAATAGTGAACAGGTGCAGACCCGGCCAAATCCTCCAACCTTTGTTCAGGGGTTTATAAGTAAGTTTTTGGCTTTATTATTAAAATAAGCAAAGGTTTGAAATTTTGTTGCTCAGAGAAATTATAAAAATCTAAGCAGTACTAAGTGTGCTAATTTGAAAGAAAGCAACTTAAAAATAGAACAAAAAGCCAAATTTATTTAAGCAGCTGAATTGTCGTATTTTTGTACTTTCAATGGGCCAATTATGACAAAACTGGCACAATTGTTTGAAATCTTAAAATTAGTTTTCTCTGGTTTCAGGTTTATCTTGTCAAAAATATGTATCTTAATTTTAGCAGGATTCCAAAAGGTGTTACTTGCTAATGGGCAAGAGATGCCTTATGGAATCTGTGTGAATTGCTGTACATTCTGTACAAGATGTTTTCATTCATATGAATTTAATTCCCATCTCTGTACCTTTAAAAATAACTGTAGTCTTCTAAACTGTTTCCAGTATCTTCCAGAAGGAAAAGGTGTTGCACTGTTGTTCGAAGAATATTTTATCTGTCCGGAAATTCTTGTAATCATTACAACTGCAGAAGCAGAATTGGCCTGACAATTTCTGAATTGTTCGAAGCATTTTCTTTCATCAATATATAACTTAAGTATTGTAGGAGACAAGAGAATTAGATTTTGTTCAAACACAAATATACTGTATTTGCCCAACATTTCTAATTTAACCTGACAACCAGGTTTAAGCTCAACTGGAAATATCCCTGTAGCTGCATATGTCATAACCATATTTTCAGGTACGCTGAACATTTGTATAAATCATTTTTATATGTATGTTTTCAGAGCTGGGGACAAAATGTCCAAGGAACAAGATTGTAACCAGCTATATGTAGTGCTGAGATTTAATTAGGCAGCCGACAAGTGAAAGTAGATGAATCTTAAATTTGCTGCAATGGATTCCTTCTCAAGTCTGTATGAATTGTATTATTTTTTTAAACGTAGGCAAGCTACGTTAAAACTTTTAGACTTCATTCGTAAAAGTGCATTTTAACAGCCCAAAGCTAGAAAGTGGAAGAGACCAGAGGTCCACGAGCTGGTCCTCATTAGGAGATCAGAGATGGAGAGGGTCAATAACTTATAAATTCCTTGGTGTTATCATTTCAAAGGATCTGGCCTGAGACCACCACTGAAGTACCATTACAACGAAGGCACTACAGTACCTCTACTTCCTCAGACATTTGCGCAGATTTGGCATGTTATCTAAAACTTTGACTGTTTATAGGTGCACAGTGGAGAGTATCCTGACTGGCTGCATCATGGCCTGGTACCTGGAAACACCAATGCCTAAGAATGGAAAAGCCTACAAAAAGTGGTGGACACAGTCCAGTCCATCACAGACATAGCCCTCCTCACCATTGTAAACATCTACAAGGAACACTAATATAAGAAAGCCACATCCATCATCAAAGACCCCTGCCATCCAGGCCATGCTCTCTTCTAGCTGCTACCATTGGAAAGGAGGTATAGATGCCTTAGGTTCCAACACACAGTGTTCAGGAACAGTTAGTGTACCTTACAACCATCAGTCTCATGAACGAGCATGATGTGGCGTAAGTGAAGTTATCCTCTCTGGTTCAAGAGCCTGATTGAGGGGTTGAGGAATGATAACTGTTCCTGAAACTACTGGTGTGGGTCCTGGGGCTCCTGTACCTCCTTCCTGATGGCTGCAGCAAGAAGAGAGCATGGCCTGGATGGTGGGGGTCCTTGACCGATGAATGCTGCTTTCTGTGAACTCTCAAACTCCCACAGCCCCTCAACAATTCAATGATTTCAGTCTGAGGCCAACATGAGTCCCTTCAGAAGGGTGCACCTGTGGAAAGCATCTGACCTGGTGGAATACCTAGCTAATTACTGAAGACCTTTGCTGATTAGCTGGCTAGGGTGTTCACTGATATCTTTAACCTCTTGCTTCAACAGTCTGAAGTACCCACATGCTTCAATCACTATCATCCAGTAGCACTTACATCCAGTGGTGGAGGGCTTTGAGAGGTTGGTGATGAAACATACCAACTCCTGCCTGAGAAGTGACTTGGATCCACTCCAGTTTACCTACCTACAAGTTGATGCCATTTCATTGGTGCTTCACTCAACTTCGGAATGTCTGAACAGTGAAGGTACAGAACCATGAGAAGATTTGCAGATGCTGGAAATCGAAGCAACGTGCACAAAGTGCTGGAGGAACTCAGCAGGCCAGGCAGCATCCATGGAAAAGATTAAACAGTCAGTGTTTTGGAGCAAGACCTTTGCCATCAGAAGATAAATATAATAGGATGCTCTTCATTGACTACAGCTCTGCATTCAATACTATCATCCCCTCAAAATTAATCAATAAGCTCCAAGACCTTGGCCTCCATACCTCCTCGTGCAACTGGATCCTCAACTTTTCTCACTTGCAGACCCCATTCAGTTTAGATTGGCAACAACGTCTCTTTCCTAATCACCATCAACATAGGTGAGCCACAAGGCTGTGTGCTTAGCTCCCTGCTCTATGCGCTTTATCCTTATGACTGTAAATCTAAGCACAGCTCCAATGCAATATTTAAATTTGCTAATGGCACCACTGTCATAGGCTGAATCAAAGGTGGTGACAAATCAGAGACTGAAAACCTGGCTGAGTGGCGCCGTAACAACAACCTCTATTTCAATGTCAGCAAAACCAAAGAGCTGCTTATTGACTGTAGGAGGAGGAAACAGGAGGTCCAGTCCTCATCAGAGGATCAGAAGTGGACAGTGTCAGCAACTTTTAAATTCCTCAGTGTTATCATTTCAGAGGATCTGTCCTATCCTGGGTCCAGCACACAAGTGCCATAACATTGCAGGTCATCTAAAACTTTGACAAACTTCTGCAGAGAGTAAATTAACTGGTTGTGTCATGGCCTTGAACAAAGAAGTCTCCAAAAAGTAGTGGATACAGCACAGTCCATCATGAGTAAAACCCTCCCCACCACTGAGCACATCTATAAAGAATTCTGCATTAATTACTCATAAAACGTGGTCTGATCTTCATCTAAGTCACAATAATAGACAAACACAATCTGCCTAAACTAATAACACACAAGCAATTGTGCTTTATTGAACACATTGTTTAATCATTCACAGTCCAGTCTGGAAAAACTGTGAACTCTTTATATTTAATAACTGGTAGAACTTCCTTTAGCAGAAATAACCTCCACTAAGCATTTCTTGTAGCCGCCATCCAGACTTGCACAACGATGAGAAGGAAATTTTAGACAATTTCTCCTTACAAGACTGTTTCACTTCATCGATATTTTTGGGATGCCTTGCACATGTCACAACATCTCAATTGCGTTAAGATCTGAACTCTGACTTGGCCATTCCAAAATACAAATGTTCTTTTTATTTTTTTTTAATACATTTTCTACATAACCACAGGTAAAAAAAACCCAGATCAAAATGAAGAACATTGATACAGTGCAAAAATAAACATACAATAACAATATGATACAAAGAAAGATAATTGAGAAAGCACCCAAATTGAAGACAAGTAAAATTAGTATCCTCCCCAAGCCCCGCAACACAAAAAAAACTCCAGACCAACCACAACACAATATAGAGAATATAAATCGGGACAATCAAACCCCCAAAGCTGTAAATACACTTAGCAACAGAAGATATTAATGCCTACTACCAAAAGAAAAAGGAGCTGAAAGCAAGGGACTAAAAAAAAACCTTAGTTAAGAGGAAGGTTATGAAAGTACTCAATAAAAGGTCCCCAGACCTTATGGAACTTTAAATCCGAATTAAGAACTGAATAATGAATTTTTTCAAGGTCTAAGCAGGCCATAATATCGTTAAGCCATTGAGCATGTGTGGGTGGGGCAACATCTCTCCATCTTAAGGAGGATTAAACGTCTAGCCAGGAGAGAGGCAAAAGATAATATTCGACACTTAGTCGAACTCAGACGTAAATCTGTCTCACCCCAGAAACCGAACAAAGCAATTAAAGGGTTTGGTTCTAGGTGGTGATTCAGAATATACGATAACGTTATGAAGATATCTTTCCAAAATTTCTCCAAGCTAGGACAAAACCAGTACATGTGAATGAGAGAGGCCTCGCCCCTTTTGCATTTATCACAAAGCGGACTAAAGTTAGGGTAAAATCGAGATAATTTAGATTTAGACATATGGGCTCTATGAACAATCTTAAACTGTAGAAGGCAATGGCGAGCACAAAGAGAGGTTGAGTTAACCGATTTGAGAATCGAGTCCCAAGTCTCATCAGATAAGGAGGTATTTAAATCCTGCTCCCATGCCATTTTAATTTTATCCACAGGGGCACGTCGTAAGGCTGCTAATTTATCTCGAATAAATGATATTAAACTTTTGCCTAGTGGATTATTGGAAAGAAATAAGTCCATAACATTTTTCTCAGGCATTTCAGGGAAGTTAGGAATTAAAGGAACAATAAAGTGTCTAATTTGGAGATATCTAAAAAAATGAGCATTGGGCAGATTGAACTTAACAGAGAGCTGTTGAAAAGAAGCGAAGCGAATATCAATAAAAAGATCTTCAAAATGTCTAATGCCCTTCCTATACCAATCATGGAATGCTGAGTCATACGTAGTAGGTAAAAAAAAAGGTGATTATGTAAGATAGGGCTAGAAACGGAAAACCCATGGAAACCATAAAATTTCCTAAACTGAGCCCATATACGTAAAGTGTGTCTAACAAGAGGATTAACTATTAATCTGGACAAACTACTAGGGAGTACAGAGCCAAGAAGTGCAGAGATAGATAATTCTTTAGTGGAGCTCAACTCCATTGCCACGCAATTAGGGCACTCGGGTTGGCCATGGAAAAAAGACCAAAAGGTAGCACAACGTATATTGGCTGCCCAGTAATATAAACGAAAGTTAGGTAAAGCCATGCCACCCTCTTTTTTAGATTTTTGGAGATAGACTTTATTAATTCTAGAGCGCTTATTCTTCCACAGATATGACAAAATAATAGAGTCTAAGGAATCAAAAAAAGATTTAGGAATAAAAATTGGGATTGATTGAAATAAATATAAAAGTTTAGGGACAACATACATTTTAACAACATTAATACGACCTACCAAAGACATAGATAGAGGTGACCATTGTAACAGACTCTGTTTTATAGTATATGAAAGATTGGCAAAATTTTCACGAAAGAGATCTTTAAACTTCCTTGTGACTGTAATCCCAAGATAAGTAAATTGATTATGAACTACTTTAAAAGGGAGATCACAAAATGTTAATTCTTGTGCTTCTTTATTAATTGGGAAAAGTTCGCTCTTATGTAAATTAAGTTTATAGCCAGAGAACTGGTTAAACTGGTCAAGAAGTGAAAACATTGGAGGTAAGGATGTAGACAGATTTGAAAGAAAAAGTAGTAAGTCATCAGCATAAAGAGAAACTTTATGCTCAACACCCCCTCTCCAAATCCCGGTCAATTCAGGACAAATGTTCTTTTTAAATCATTCTGTTGCTGATTTATCCTTGCCTTGTTGCATCATCTACATTCTATAAAGTTTCAGGTGATGGACTGCTACCCTGACATTTTCCTGTGAAATGTCTTGATTCAATTTTGAATTCATTGTTTCCCCAACAATTGCAAGCTGTCCAGACCCTGAGGCAGCAAAGCAGCCCCAAGCCATGATGCTTCTTCCACCATGCTTCACGTTTGGGATGAAGTTTTGGTGTTGGTGTGTAGTGCCTTTTTTCCTCCAAACATAGCAGAGTGCATTTCTGCCAAAAGGTTCAACTTTTATCTCACCTGTCCACAGAACATTGTCCCAGAAATGTTATAGAACATCCAGGTGGTCTTTTAGAAACCTGAGATGTGCAGCAATGTTTTGTTTTTAAGAGCAGTTGATTCCTCCATGGTGTCCTTCCATGAATGCCATTCTTGTTCAGTGTCTTTCATATAGTGGACACATGAACAGAAACTTTAGCAGGTTTTAGAGATTTCTGCAGGTTTTTTGTTGTTGCCATTGGGTTCTTTTTCGCCTCCTTCAGCATTGCACATTGTGCTCTTGGTGTGATCTTTGCAGGACGCCCACTCCTAGAGAGAGTAGCAACAGTACTGAATTTCCTCCATTTGTAGAGAATTTCTCTTACTGTGGACTGATGAACACTCCGGTCTTTAGAAATGTTTTTGTAGACTTTTCCAGCTTTTTGCAGCTCTACAATTCTTCTAAGGTCCTCTGAAAGTAGTTTTGATCAAGGCGTGGTGCACGTGAACAGTTTTCTTGAGAAGAGCAGGCTCTGTCAGTAACCTGACTCTATGTGTTTTTTTTAGGGCAGGGCCCCTCTGCAACCCACAGCTCCAATCTCATCACATTGACTGGAACACTTGACTTCAAATAGTTTTTATAGAAAGCATTACCCCAGAGATTTACATACTTTTTTGAACCTAGACTGTGATTGTTTAAATGGTGTACTCAATATTGATGAGAAATACAGGTATCTACAAAGGATTCACAAATTTTCTTGCAACTGTATATGGTGACGTATATGTACTTTGATTATAAATTTGCTCTGAACACTCACCTCAATTCTGATCTGATTGTCAGATATTTCATTTTTGACACTCAGATTTATCAAGAGCAAAATGACTCCATTTATGAATTTGCATGAAGGGACTGTTTGAGTTGGTAACAATATTTTGCCTTAATTTCAGAAACGAATCTTGGAAGAAAAACTAACGCCATTTTTTCTATCCTTGTTAGGTGCTAAATTTATCATCTAGTGCTATTGATTAGGCAACTGTTATCAAGGAAAGTAGACAGATGTTACGTTTTATGTGTTTGCAGAAGTTGCCTAATTATGCATTTGGTTCTTGTGCATTAGATGAGGCAGAACATCGCCAATATGAAGAATGGCTGCTTCACACTCAACAGCTACTTCAGATGCAGCTAAAGTTTTTGGAAGAGCAGATTGGTGTCCATAGGAAGTCCAGAAAAGCATTATGTGCCAAACAACGGACAGCCAAGAAAGCAGGACGTGAATTTCCTGAGGCTGATGCAGAGAAACTTAAACGAGTTACAGAACAACAAAGTAAAATCCAGAAACAACTTGATCAGGTGCAGTTTAGAATATTAGAGATTTTTGAACCATGGTTGGATTGGCCTAATATCTTCCTTTGTTTCCTTGATCTCTTCATCGTTTTGATTAAGTAGTTGTAGCATCTAGCATTGTAATGTGTTAAAAGGTTAAGTGAAAGGGTTTTGTTGCATCTGTCTTTCCATCAAGTATGCCACCACCTTTCTTGATAAGTCAGCTATTCAGCTATACATGTGCAATGGTACATTTGGATGCTTTTGCTTTACCCATTTATTTTTTGAAATCCCTCCATGTGTGGAGCAAGCATTCATTGAAATTGTACTTCACCCCTTTGTGAAGTCAATTTCATCTCAAGCTCTTATATTTTCTGAAGCAATATACTGTATGTGGTTGAAGTTCCATATATGCAGAAATGAGTCTCTAAACTATCATTGTTTTAAAATGAAAGTCATTCTTAATAGAACCGATTTTTTTTTCCCCCATCAGAAAAAAAATTGTCAGTATTTGAAAGAATGAGCTTTTTTAATGTCGAAGGTAAACTTTAATTTTTTTCTCTCATTTCTGAGAAGTATTGCTACAATGTGATGGTTGTGTTCCTGAGAAACCTCATTATAGAAAGTCAGGTTACAGCAGAATTGACTTCTAAGCACAGACCAAAGCAGGTTTTCCCAATTGTGATCATGCTATAACCACATAATGGACATAATTCAAATGATCTTCCCCAATGCATCAATTGAATTGTATCCAATTTGTATTATGAAAACACATTATATTGGAACTACCTGTTACTTAAATTTGGTTGTAAAACCTATTGGTTTGCTGAAATTCGTGTGTGCCATTTAAGTGGTTTATTATAAAATCCTGATTTTGTAACAACTTTATTTAATTTGTTTTCCTTCTAAAATTATGTTTTAGGTCCGTAAACAGCAAAAGGAACATACAAATCTTATGACAGAATATCGGAATAAACAACAGCAGAAATGTTCTTTATCTCCTTCAGGAGTGATGGGGACAGCCACATCCCAAAGTCCTCGTGTTATGCCTAAACTTTCAGCACCTATGTTATCTGCAGCATTAGCACAGCAAGGAGGACCAATCCTTGGATCACAAGCATTAGCTCAGCAACAAAATACACTAATAGGACATGCAGGAAATATAAAACTGCCACTTCAACAAGGACCAACTTTCTTGACATCAGCTGTGACACAGCAACAAGAGTATCCATCTGCCACAGCAACTGTATCATCTTCCACTCCAACTAGCTTTTTTCCTGGGAATTCTGCTGCTCAGACACTTGCAAATGAAAATAGACTCCTGCAAGAGAGACAGCTGCAGCTACAAAGAATGCAGCTTATTCAACAGCAAGGGCTGGTAGGGCCATCTCAGCAGCAAAGCATCATGGGAAAATTACAGCAACAAAGTATCATTGGACAGCTTCAGCCAACAACTCAGCAAAGTATTGTTGGTAACAAATCAACATTGTCACAGCAAGCTATCATGGGCCAACAGCAGCAGGGCTTCATTGGACAACAGCAGGGTATTATTGTCCAGCCACAACACCAACCAAGTCAGCAGCAACAAGCTCTTGTAGGACAACAACTACCACAGCAGCACACCAGCATGGGTCAGGCTCAGCAGCAGCCAGGAGCACAGCACCAACAGAGTCTGGCCCCTCAACAACAACACTTAAGGCTGATCAGTCAACAGCATATCTCGCCAATTGGTCAACAGCAAGCCCTTCTTGGGCATCAGCAAACTCACCAACAGGGGCTTGCAAATCAACCTAAGCCTCCAAGGCCTCAGCAAGGTCTAATGGCACAGCAGTTGGCACACCAACAAGGTCTTGCAGGTCAACAGCAAGTCCTTGCTTCTCAACAGCAGCAACAAAATCTAATTTTACAACAACAGACATCCAATGCTGCTTTGCAACAGCAGGGTCTTATAGGACCTCAACAAGGAATTGTTTCACAGAGTCAGCAATTGGCAACAATGACGCCATTGCAACAACATCATCTTCAAACAGTTTCAGGGCAGCTTCACCCACAAAGTGTTATCAGGCAAAACAGCATCCTTAGACTTTCCACACCTTTGCCAGGTCAGCAACAAAGCACAATGGGGCATCATGTTCGAATGCAGGGTATGATGCGGCAGCAGTCGCAAGATGTTTTAGGACAACACTTGGCAACACAAGGCATAATGAGTCAACAGACTCCATTACAATTTCTGAGGCACCAGCTGCCAGGTATAATAGGACAAGGACAGCAACAACATCAATCACAAGGAATGGTTACACAGAGCATAAGACAGCAGCATCAGACCATCGTTTCAGCAGAACAAGGACAGCAGTCCCAACCTCAGGGTACAGTGGACCAGGGTCATCAGCATCAGACTCAGAGTGCAGTTGGACAGGGCCAGGAGCATCAGCCTCTTGCTGCAGTGGCGATGGGACAGCAGTCAAATGCTCCGCCACCACCACCCCAGCCCCAGTCAGCAATGGGACAACAGCCAGTGCAACCCCCCCAACTCCAGAGCTTGATAGGGCAACACCCACAACCATCATCGCAACCCCAAGAGGCAGTAGGTCAGCAAGTACAATCCCAACCACAGAGTACCGTAGGGCAAGATATAGGACAACAAATGACCCAAGGATCTGGTCAGCCACTCTTGCCCCAGGCCCCCATGGGAAAGCAGCTCCTGCCCCAGGCCTCTGTGGGTCAGCAACCGCCCACGCCCCAGGCTTCCATGGGTCAGCAACCGCCCATGCCCCAGGCCACTGTGGGCCAGCAGCTCACGCCCCAAGCCTCCATAGGCCAGCGGTCTCCTCTCCAAGCTTCTGAGGGTCCGCGGCCCCCTGCCCAGGCTTCCGAGGGTCCGCGGCCCCCTGCCCAGGCTTCCGAGGGTCCGCGGCCCCCTGCCCAGGCTTCCGAGGGTCCGCGGCCCCCTGCCCAGGCTTCCGAGGGTCCGCGGCCCCCTGCCCAGGCCTCTGTGGGTCCGCGGCCCCCTGCCCAGGCCTCCGTGGATCCGCAGCCGCCCACGCCCCAGGCCTCCGTGGGTCAGCAGCCGCCCATGCCCCAGGCCTCTGTGGGTCAGCAGCCGCCCACGCCCCAGGCCTCCGTGGGTCAGCAGCCGCCCACGCCCCAGGCCTCCGTGGGTCAGCAGCCGCCCACGCCCCAGGCCTCCGTGGGTCAGCAGCCGCCCACATCCCAGGCCTCTGTGGGTCAGCGGCCGCAATCTCAGCCTTCCGTGTCTCATCAACCCTCTCCCCAGGCCTCCGTGGCTCAGCGGCCTCAATCCCATCCCTCCGTGGGTCAGCAGCCCCAGGCCGCCGGGGGTCAGCAGCCCCAGCCCCAGGCCGCCGGGGGTCAGCAGCCCCAGCCCCAGGCCGCCGGGAGTCAGCAGCCCCAGCCCCAGGCCGCCGGGGGCCAGCAGCCCCAGCCCCAGTCTGCCATGGGGCACAACATAGTGCCACAGCAACAGGGATGCCAGGCAACAGTGGGAATGGGTCTGCAGCTTCCAGGACAAGCCCTGATGGGAATTGGACAGCAACAAATGCAACCTCCGGCCATGATTGCACTGGCACAGCAGCAGCTGCACCTTCCGGGCACAATGATCTTAGGACATCAACAACCCCATGCCCCAATTGGGATGGGACAATCCCAATCTCAAAGCCAATTGGGGCAGCCAAAGCTACAGCAGCAGCCCCCAGGTTTGATTGGAATGAGGCAAGGGCAGCAACAGCAACTGTTCCAGGGCCTGATGGGACAGTGGCAGCTGCAGACACAAGTTGTAACCAAACAGGGACAAGCACAGAACCCAACAGGGCAAGGACAGCTGTCACAGACTTTGATCCAGGAGCAAGGACCACAACAACCACGTCCACTGAGCATATTAGGGCAGGGCCAAGGACAGCAGCAACTGCAGGGCCTCATAGTACAGAGACAGTCTCCAGGTACTGTGGGACAAGGACAGCGAATGCAGAGTTTAGGTACAATTAGTGGACAGAGCTTGCAGGCATCTGGTATGGCAGGGCAGGATAATCAGCACGAACAGCAACAAGAGCAGCCACCTCCAGGTACGTTGAGACAAGCCCAAATTATAATAGAGCAGGAATCTTTGCTGCCTCCACAGTGCATAATAGGGCAGAACCATAACAAGGCACCAACTCAGAACATGCCTACGAGTGCAGTAGGACTGGGACAGTCGCAGGGTATTATGTATCAGAATCTACAAACGCAGTCAGCAACTTCAGTGCAGCAAACAATGCAACAAGGTGTTGCAGGGCAGCAGAGACCAATGACTCAGCAAAGTCAATTAATGAGACGTGTACAGCCCTCTGTAGCGAATCTCCAACAGAATAATGGCCTTGGTTTACAAGGAATGCTGCGTGTTGCAACATCTCAGCATCATGGAGCAGCAGGAGATCTGGGGCTAGGGGTACCAAACACCATGACTTCACAGTCATTTCAACAGCATCACGCAGGCTTGCGTTCAGTTCAAGTGACCAGTCAACAGATAGGTTTAGGCCATCTTCGTCCAGGTATGGTTTATGTTCAGCAGATCAAAGCTGAACATGGAGGGAATCCACAAGAGATGGCTCATTTAATTCAAAATAAACGAGCAAGGCAGAGCACTGGGTCAATAAATGAATTGGTGCCTGCCCCAGCTCATTGCAATCGTTCACAAATGCTCCCTCCAGAAGTAAATAAAAACAATTTAGGAGATGCATCAATGCAAAACAAAACCTTGGAAGCAACAATACAACCACAATCAGAATTACTCAAAAACCATGAATCTGAAGAAAGTACTGCTTGCATGGCAGACGCTATTGGAATAATGCCTCAGAAGATGACTGATTCCAAATCAGATGCATCTGCATTGAAACCACATGGCACTGTAGAAAATTCTCCCACTAAGTCACAAAGCAGAATTAATATGGAAATGCATGTACAAAACAAGTTGACAAAAGCTTGCACATTTGACTTCCCAGTATCACCCCCAAATCAAGTTGCAAAGGAGGAATGCGGTGCAGAATCACCACTGTTGAATCAAACCAATGGGCAAGAGGAACGTGCACAGAAAGTCAGTGGAAGACTAGATGGTCGTTCCAACTTGCAGGAAGGTGCTGCTGAAGACACCAATACAAATGCAGGTCACTTAGTGAAACAGGAAAACATTGATGCAATTCGCTGTGGATATTCTGAAGGAAATTTAAAACATGAGTTAAATACTGACTCCTTCGATGCTTTAAATGTAGGGGACCAGTCTTTCCTTGCTCCCAGATCTGAAGCTGGACAGCTGCTTCTCCAGAAACTGTTACGCACAAAGAACTTGCAGCTTGTGGCACAGCGTTCCGGAGAAGGAACGCACTTGGCTCTAAAAGGACACATTGAAAGCAAGGCTGCGATGATAGATCGGAAACTTCAAGGTGCAACTGGAAATCCAGAGGTTGGTTTATAATCTTGTCAACAAGTTTGTAAGTCAGTAAAACTACAAAAACTGGAAATCTCAAACTTAGAAAAAAGATGCATCTGTGGGAAGGGAAACAGTTACTATTTGAAGTAGAAGACTCTTTTTCATAACTGAAGAGTGTTCACTGTTTCTCTTCCCACAAACCTGAGTATTTCCAGCATTGTTTGTTTCTGTATAGACACCAAGTTTGATCGTAATGTAGTTACACTCATCCAGTGCTGCTTTTCTACCTTTGTGTATTGAACTTCAAGCCATGTAATGAATATTTTGTGATTTTTGTCACCATTAAAATGAAATAATATCTTTTCACTTTATACATTCAAAAATATTCTATATTGTTATTTCAAATGCTGGGCTCATGAAAAGTTTTTTGTAACTCCAAACAGAGAACGTTTATAATAGAAAAAGCAGGACAGCCAAAGTCTAGGAAGAATAATAAGCAATTTATCAATTCAAATCATACATTGTAACTCCACATATTCAAATGCTTCTTAAGCATCGTTATTGTACAAAAAGGTCTTTTTCTGATTAGCACTGCTGGGATCACATTTCACAGTTTATATAAATGACTTGGGTGAAGGTACCAAAATTTGTGGAAGACAGAAACCTGTAAAGAGATGCAACAAAGGCTTTATAAAGTACTGGTTAGACCACATTTGGAGTATTGTGAGCAGTTTTGGGCCCCTTTTGTAAGAGAGGATGTTCTGAGGATGCATAGCAGGTTCACGACGAGAATGATCCCAGGAATGAAAGGGTTAACATGTGAGGAGTGTGTAATTCATGGCTACAGGCAGCTGCGAAGGCCAAGTCATTGTGTATATTTAAAACTGAGGTTTATAGGTTCTTGATTAGTAAAAGCTTTAAAGGTTATGGGGAGAGGCAGGTGAATGGGGTTAATGGTGATAATAAATCAGCCATAATTGAATAGCAGAGCAGACTCAATGGGCTGAATGGTCTAACTCTGCTCTTGTGTCATTGCAATAGAAATTTGCCTTGTGGAGAAATTGTACTAATCTGTACATAGCAGTATCTGATCTGATCACAGGCCAGCCACAATAGACATGGTGGAATTTACCACAATCTGCTATTTGATTGATGTCATATTCACATTTAAAAAATCTGAAATGAATTTATGTTACTATTGCAGATTGCAGTCAATTTGGTGTTATTTTAATCTGGTCTGTTTAGATTTTGCAACTTAAAGCCAATTCTGTAGTATTAAAGGTTGCATTGGCTACTTGTGTTAGGAAGTTAGAGTGAAGTGCTTATGCATAAATAATTGAAAGCATTCAATGAAGTTCTCATAAATTTAATAAATATACAATGAAAACTAAAAATGTAACAAGCAAAAGGAATCCTTGACTAATTAGAGATGTTGGGGTTAGCATAAATTAAATAAAATTTAATTTTATTTAAAAGAGATTGAAATAGTTTGAAAAAACATCAATGAATGACCAAATTATTTGTTATGGAGCAAAGAACATAAGAATAAGTTAGAAAAGAGTATTTTTTTAAAAAAGCTGCTACAACAATGTAAAAGAGACAGCAAGATAATCTGAGTTACATAGAAACAACAACTGGTGAAGTGACTGTGGGCAAAAGAAGTTGAGGCATAAAACAAACGTTTTGTGTCTGTCTTCGTGGCAGAAGACACATCAGTACAATGCCTCAGTGTAGTAAAAATGGAAAGGACTAGTTAATTTTCACTTTATATTTTTCACCTCATATTGGGTTTATTTAATCACATATGATTGTGTGTTCCTTCCTATCTCACTCTGGATTATCATTTTCCACATACAACAGTCACATTTTTTATACTTTAAAACTCTCCATTCAATGAAAGAAATTTTCTATAACCATTTAATATGTGAATAGAAGTAACAAATCAGAGTAGTTGCTCTTTCTGAAGCTTTGGATCACTGGACATGTGCAAACTCTTCACTTCTGCACACCACACATTGAATGTGTGCATTTTGTGACACACTTTAGTGTATTTAAGTGGAAATGTTAATCTATGAAATTATTTTTTACTTTGTTTTGTGGCATATGCAAGATTAAGGAATTTCAAGAAATGAACAAGAAAAACTTGGCTCCAAAAACAAAAAGGACACAGAAAACAACCGACAGAAGCAGCAACTCACGAAAGAAGAGTAGAAAGGATGAGGGAATAAAGAGTACAGATGTCCTCATGAAGCAGTTACAACAGGTAACAGCCAATGCTGTGAAATAACTTAATATTGCTTGAAATCTTGGAACTGAGGTTCTATAGTGGAATCATATTGCTTAATTTCTGAGAATTCCCTAATATTTTTCATGTGAGCTTTACACAGTATAGTACCCCTCTGATGCCAAGGTAAATGACAATGTTTGCACAATGCATTGCAGAACCAAACTAAGTATAGTTTAGAAAAAAAATAAAAAGGAGAAAAAAGATAACTGTGAGAATTGAATATCATTTAATACAACGATTAAAACTTTTTTGTAGTCATGTTAAATTGTCACGTTGCTGTTCGTGTATAATGCTGTAGATTACTTGTAGTGCTGTGGATGTATCTTTCTGTATTGTGGTTGTTAATTACTTTTTGTTTTATCCCCAGCAATTGTCCCTTCTCCCTTTGATGGAACCTACTGTTGAGGTGAATTTTGGCCACTTTCCTCCCTTTGGGAGCAGTCCTTTCAATAGCAAGAACCAACTTAAAGGATCCTTTGGGAACGCAGTGCTAGACAGTGTTCCAGATTACTACTCACAACTTCTCTACAAGGTATATCTGACTGAAATTACATTGTGCTATGTTTAGTATAGTTTGCTGCTTTGATTTATGTAAAAGATCCATCTTTACTGACAGAAAAATGCATCTTGGTAATTTTGCTAAAACCCATTTGATTCAAAAGCAAGCATAATCTGACTGGTCTGGGTGCAGAAGGCCAGTTTTATTAGCTTTAGGTGCCCCAGGCTCAAACAATCAACTAAAACACCATTAGTCTTGAAAATGAGTCCATACTGTTTCCACAACCTATTTACTCACGTTCAATGACTCTTTATCTCATGTTCTCAATATTTATCATTTATTTATTTATTATTATTATTTTGTTTTTCTTTTGTATTTGCTCGGTTTGTTGTCTTTTGCACATTGGTTGTTTGCCACCCTGTTGGATGCAGTGTTTCATTGGTTCTATTATGGTTCTTGGATTTGCGGAGTATGCCCACAAGAAAATGAATCTCAGGATTGTATACGTTGACATTTATGTACTTCGGTAATAAATTTACTTTGATCTTTGAATGTTAAGGAAACTGTACCTCTGGAAGTTTTAAGAGCCAGGAAATCCCTGCTCCCAGCTGTAAAAGCTGAGAGATTTAAGTGTCTCTGAAATTAAATGCTAAAATGAATAAATTAGTAATAAAAATACTGTCTGGGACATAGGTGAGTGGAGTCTTACTGACAGAAATGATCTGACTTGCTGAACTCAAAAGCAATCTTAAGAATATAGTGGTAATCAAAGTCAAGGACCTTTGGTAAAACATTTTGTATGCTTGTAGAATTTACGAAGGTTTAAGCATTTCAAACTAAATGATTTCACAATGCAGTCTTGATTGCATTTGTTTTGTTGTGTTATGTAAATATCTGCAAGATTTTCCTCCAAACACATTTGCTGCTTTATAACTCTCAAAAGAAAGCTATACTAGCTTGGGTCTTGAATACAAGGTTGCTTTTTAATATTCTAGAATTAGATAGATTATTTTTTCTGTCTGCCTTAGCAGAACAATCTGAGTAACCCACCAACACCACCTTCGTCGTTGCCTCCTACACCACCTCCCTCTGTCCAGCAGAAACTGGTAAATGGTTTAGCCACCTCTGAGGAGTTGACTGAAGGACATAAAGAGCATGAAGGACAAAAAGGTATGAAAATTGATCAGAGCAAACTTATTGGCACAATAGACAAGGTTTTGATTAATAACTTGTGAATGCAGTACTATTCAAATTGTTGTTTTACATGTGTAGATATTGGAGTACTTGGCCTTATAGAAACTGTAAGAAGTTATGTCATGGTGCTCTGGTGAGACCAGGGCTCTGCTTTCAGTTCAGGGCTTTAAGAAGAATATATTTCCTTAGAATAAGTTGCAATTTTGATTCTGGAGTCCAAGGACCTGAGTAGTAGAGAATGGCTGCGTTAGACTAGGCTTGTATTTTCTTTTTTAAAGTTTCATTTATGGGATGTGAGCACTGCCAGCTAAGCCGGCATTTATTGCCCATTCTTAGTTGTCTTTGAGAAGGTGGTGATGAGCTGTGTAAGATGATGAGGGGCATTGATCGTGTGGATAGTCAGAGGCTTTTCCCCAGGGCTGACATGGTTGCCACAAGAGGACACAGGTTTAAGGTGCTGGGGAGTAGGTACAGAGGAGATGTCAGGGGTAAGATTTTTACTCCGATAGTGGTGAGTGCGCGGAATGGGCTGCTGGCGACAGTGGGGGAGGCAGATATGATAATGTCTTTTAAGAGACTTTTGGATAGGTACATGGAGCTTAGAAAAATAGCGGGCTAAAGGTAAGCCTAGTAATTTCTAAGGTAGGGACATGTTCAGCACAACTTTGTGGATCAAAGGGCCTTTATTGTGCTGTAGGTTTTCTATGTTTCTATGCTGCAGTCCCTGGGGTGTAGGTACACCCACAGTGCTGTTAGGGAGGGAATTCCATGATTTTGACCCACTGACAATGAAGGAGCGGCGATGTGTTTCCAAGTCAGAATGGTGGACTTGGATCTGTTTCCAAGCTGATAATTGGAAACAGGTATCTGTTGTTCTCGTCCTAGGTGGTAGTGGTTGTGGTCTGGAAGGTGCTGCCTTTGGAACTTTACAGTGAAGAAAATTAAGGTGTTTAATTGCAGTGTTTAAGATCGTTAAAGAAACTATGTGGGGGGGGGGGGGCGGGTGGAGTTCCTAAAGTGAGGTAAATCCAGAATGAGGCATAGGTTGAAAATTAGGACTAGGCTATTTAAGGTGTTGCTGGGAAACAATACTTCACATGAACGTTGTGGAAATCTGCAATTTAACAATGGGCTTTGGAAACTAGGCAACAATGGCAAATTTCAAAACTAAGCTGGATACTTTTTTGATGCAGTGATATTAAAGCAATGAACTAAGATGGGTAACTGCTGACAAATTACCAACTAGGTATGATCTAATTAATCCAACGTATAATCCTCCGTAACTTCCGCCACCTCCTATGGGATCCCTCCACCAGATGCATCTTCCCCTCCCCCCACTCTTGGCTTTCCGCAGGGATCGCTCCCTACGCGACACCCTTGTCCATTCATCACCCCCATCCCTCCCCACCGACCTCCCTCCAGGCACTTAACCCTGAAAACGGAAGAAGTGCTACACCTGCCCCCACATTTCTTCCCTCACCACCATCCTAGGCCCCAGGCAGTCCTTTCAGGTGAGGCACCACTTCACCTGCGAGTCACTGGGGTGATATACTGTATCCAGTGCTCCCGATGTGGCCATTTATACATTTGGGAGACCATTTCACCGAACACCGGCGCTCAGTCCTCCAGCAGTGACGGGATTTCCCTGTGGCCACACACTTCAATTCCACAGACCACTCCCACTCTAATATGTCTGTCCATGGCGTCCTCTACCGTCAAGATGAGGCCACACGCAGGTCGATGGAGCAATACCTTAGCTCCCGCCTAGGTAGCCTCCTGCCTGCCGGCATGAACATTCAACTCACAGACCTCCGTTGATGCCCCTGCCCCCCCCCCCCCCCCACCCCATCCCTATCTATAATTTTAGTCTGGTTCTCTTTCTCTCTCTCTTCCCCCACCCCCCTCACTATAATCTCCCCCCAGCCCTACCTTTCTTTCTCTTTTATTTCCCATAATTCTCTACCTTCCCTCTAGCCCATTTCCCTTCAGCCTATCACTTCCCAGCTCTCTACTTCATTCCTCCCCCCACTTCTTATCCCCCCCTTGACCATCCCACATTACTTCACTCCTGATGAAGGGTTTCGGCCTGAAACGCCACCACTACCTCCTCCCATAGATGCTGTCTGGCCTGCTGAGTTCTGCCAGCATTTTGTGTTTTTATGATCTAATTAAGTTGCTCAACGTTTGGCTTGCGTTGGCTTACTTCTGTTACTCCTGGTCAGAATTCCTTGTGGCATTCACAACTATTGAGTCGGAGTGTTTGTTGGTTTCTGTTGGGTGCTCCAGTTTCTTAGCACATCCCAAAGACATGCTTCCTGGTGAATTAATTAGTTACTAATATAGGTGGGTGGCAGGGGAATGAGGAGAGGGGGAAGTAGTTGATGGTGATACAAGAGAAAAATGGATGCTGGTTAACCAATGCCAATGGGATGAGTGAAAGGCTTGTTTCTATGTTGCTTGACTCTAAATCTTCCAGGCACTGGCTGATAAACGGGTTGGAAGTTTTTAATAGGAGATTTGTCAAGTTTTAAAACTTATTCTGTACTGGGCACTTGCAAAACCTTTCTAATGTTAGCTTTTAGTGTCCTGACAATTCAAGAACAAACTAATCTTACACATATGGAGTCATAGAGAGATACAGATGGAAACATGCCCTTCGGTCCACTGAGTCCATACTGACCATCAAGCAAGTATTTTTACAGAGGTTTTGCCTATCCAATTTCATTCTCCCAACATTACCATTAACTCCTCCCTCAACTTCTCCCACACACTCAAAACCTAGGGATAATTTACAGTGACCAATTACCTGCCAGCCTGCACATCTTTGTGTGGAAGGAAATCAGAACACGCAGAGAAATGCGATTTCAGGGAAAATGTGAAAACTCGGCACAGATGAGATTGGAGGTCAGGATTGAACCCGAATCATTGGAGTTGTAAGGCAGAAACTACTAGCTGCACCACCGTGGCACCCAAATCTTCAATAGGTCAATAGGTACATTTAATGCCAGAGAAATGTATACAATATACATCCTGAAAATCTTTTTCTTTGCAAATATCCACGAAAACAGAGGAGTGCCCCAAAGAATGGACAACAGTTAAATGTTAGAACCCCTAAAGCCCCCCCAGCTCCCCCCTCCCATGCACAAGCAGCAGCAATGACCACCCCTCCACCAGCAAAAAAGCAACGGCACCCACCATCAACACTCAAGTGTGCAGCAAAGCATCAATAAAAACACAGACTTGCAGTATTCCAAAGACTACTCGTTCACCTGGTAGTTGACATAACAAAACAACTCACTGATTTATGGTGTTAAAAGTCTGTTGTGTTGCTTCTTCCGAGTCTTGTGCCCTAAGAGCTCGGGTCTCTGGGCACACAGCCAGCTCGCTGCTTTCAATCGTCCATCTCCCACGACACCAGTTTTCTGTGGCAGCACCAACCTCAAATCTGTCCGCCCCCCAGAGTCACGAAATCCCAGAACCCTGAAGATGCACTAGTCTTCTGGGCCGCGTCCTTGGCATGTCAAATAGCAGCCAGTTGTGAGACCCCGAGAGCGGGTCCCATTTCCACAAAGAACCAAAGTCAGCGTGTAACTCCAAGTCAGGGTCTTCAAAAGAATCCTGAAAGGGAAAAATAGAGATATTAAAGTTGGAAATAAAGTTGTTTCCGAAGATGCAAGCAAAGGAGTCACCATTAGGCGCCATCGTCCTCCTAAACTCCAACCTCTGTACCAATCTTTCAAAAAAAAGTGTTTAATTTTCAGTGAAATTCCAGTTCAAATTCTTTTAATAAGGATATATTATGCATTGTTGTATATGTGTTGTATTTAAATTAAAATGAATGTATTTGATCAGAGTTTTTATTTTGGTGTGATCCACTGTATTGTCATGTTAGTTTTAATTTCTGACATGCAAGTGACATGGTGCACAATTGAATATTATGTAACACACTTGGTTTATTCATTACAGTGCAGTGTAATGCTATTGTTATTGTACTCCATTACAGATCTCATGACGACAGAACTGAAAAATATGGACATGTTGGCTTCCTTGCCCACACCGCCACACAATCAAAATGAAGATCTGAGGTTTTTTATTTACAGCTAATTTTGTTTTACAATTCTACTCTTTTTTCCTTTGCAAACTCTTTGATTTACTTTCAGTCTTTAGTTTCATAAAGGGGAATAAAACTTTGCTGCCTAAAGCAGTAAGTCGCTGTACTGTTTAAACAAGTAACAGGTGGAAGTTGCAGTTCTTAATTATCATGCAATCCTCGATCATTGTGCAAAGGCGTTGCACTTTCTTCCGCCTAACAAGTCACCAAATCAGTTTTTACTGGGTAAATATAACTTCTACCAACTGTTGGGAAATTAATGTTGGATATGCTTCCTTATTATTTCAAGAAGTAATGTAGTATCTGTTGCTGGGTTAGTTTCTGGAGACCTAGGCTTTTAAACTAGAGGTGAGCTTGAATCCTGCTGTAGCAATTGGGAGTTTTAAATTCAGGTGGTTTAATAAATCTGGAATTAAAAATCTCGTCCCAGTAATGGTAACTTTGAAACTACCAGACTGTCATTTTTTAAAAAAACTCATGATTATCTCATACCCTTGGGTAAGAAAATCTACTTTTTGTACCCAGTTTTTGTCTTTCGTGACCCCAAGAATACAGTGATATAATTGACTCTAAACAGCTATCTAAAATGGCCTGTCAAACTTCTCGGTTAAAGGGCATTAGAGCTGAGAATTGGTGTGTTACTAGTTAAGTCCAGATCCCATAAAAGAATGGAAAAGAAGCTTCAATTACTCAACACACAAGTGTTTTTCAAAGTGAGAGCAATGCTTAGTGGTTGTGTAATTTACAAAAAAAATGAATTGACAAAAAGATGCCAGCAGAAATGCATCACTGTCTCGTGGGTTAAGTGAATTGTGCAGTAACATGCATTTTTCTCAAGTTCCATTCCACTGCCATATCACAGAATTATCATATACAACCAAGGCTGAGTTTTTCCCACTTAAGATTTGAGATTAGCTTTAAAGGAAGCAAAGCACATAGTTCTAGAGTGAAAATGAAAAAGCGGATTAAAGGAAAGCTCTTAGATGTCTGGGAGCCTTTTGCTGAAAATCTGTTTCTACCTGCAGTCTTGGATATTGAGGTAGTTATGAATCCAAAAGACATTGAGTTATAATTTCCTCTCAACAGTAGAGCAGAGCTGGAAGATGATAGGCACACACCTGACAGCATTGTGCCAGCATCCTCACCTGAGAGTGTCCTTGGACAGGAAACATCCCGGTTTCCCTTGCTGACTGAAGTGAAGGAAGAGTCAATGGACCGTGCCCTGTCTCCTGTAATTCCCATAATCCCAGGAGCTTGTATCCCAGGTTGGTACGGGAAATTAGTCATTGCTAGTTGAGCAATGTTTTACATTTTAAAAAAAAAAATAATCTGATGTACAGTAAGCCATTGGTCACAAAGGTTTTTATATTTTTTTAAAATGCCCCCCCCCCGCACTTTCTGTACTGTTTTCTGAAGCATTGAGCTCTTGATATTTGTCTTACACATATCTTTTTAATGCCTTTCCTATCCTATGTTCCTTGACTTCCTGATTCATGAGTTTCCCGTATTTTATGGGAAAATATTTGACTTGAACCTTCATCCCCTTGAATGGCTTTAACTGATCTGAGACTGATTTTCCTTCATTTTTTATCAGCTCCTATCTCACTCTGGTAGATTTAGCCTTCTTTGTTTGTCCTACCTTCCTTTCTGTTGCTGTGATAAATCTAAGTTTTGATTCCTACCTCCAAAATGCTCTTGCCACGCTGCCTTTGCTATTTGTTCAAGTTAATTCATTAAAACAAAGCTGTGTACTGCCCCCTCTTGGTTAGTTTGTGAAATACTTTTTCATTCTTGAGTGTTTTTCAAGAATTCTGCACCTCCTCTGTTATTTACTTTGCTACTGTCCCATTAAAAATAGCTGAAAGCTCTTTGTGTCACTGCTTTATTATTTTTGCACCTCAGATTGTTGTCTACATATTTTTTTCTCTTTATCTTTGGAGGGCTGTAGCATTTTCTCAGCAATGTGTTTGTCCCTTTTTTGTTCATTTTAATTTATAATTATAAAATTTGTTGATCTTGCTCCCACGTCATCCCTTCCCACAACTGTATGTGTTGTGAATGTTTCCTTTACCCTCACTTTGTTAAAAACCACTGCTTCTGACCTTGCTTGAAAACACTGTGTAACTAGGAATGTTGATACAACAACACACACACACAAAATGCTGGTGGAACACAGCAGGCAAGGCAGCATCTATAGGGAGAAGCGCTGTCGTCGTTTCAGGCCAAGACCCTTCGTCAGGACAAGAATGTTGATAGATGTGATTTTTAGGAAGGACAACAAATGAGCTTGACAAATATCATTTAAGGTCTTTATTGGTCAATCAGCATTTATATTGTGGATTACTAATTTGTCCTTTTGAAATACTTGTTCTTCCTTAGTATTTCCTGAAACAAAGCCATTTGTAAATACAGAACCATTTGTAGAAAGTACTGTGAAGAGCACACCTGTCTCTGGCCCATGGAAAAGTAGCAAAGGAAACCAGGTTGCAGTCACACTCACTGTCTCAGGAACTGTTACTAAGGTAAATAAATAATTTAAAACTTATTTCTTGTCTTAGTCTTTGAGCTGGCTTTATGGCATGCTTACTCCTTAGAAAATTGTATAACATGATAAAATATTTAATGTAAATTCTGTGTACATTGACACTTAGCAAGAGATGACGATACAGATGCAAAGAAACAAAATACAGAAAATGGTAGAAACTAATCTCATATTTGTTCTCAATAACTGTATTTATTGTAGGATATAAATACAATGATGACAGTTCTTGCACAGTTGCTCCAAATGAAGATCCCAGGTTCCTACGAAGTTGCATCTGTTCCAGGTGGTTCACGTTCTTTTCCGCCAGGTGGAAAAAAGTCCACGTTGGAAGCTCCTGGTCAAGGTATGCACAACTTTGACCTTTTCAAAAGTAAGTAATTTGTACCCATCTTTGCGAATTGGATATTGCCCATGGATAATAAAAAACTTCGTGCTCCATAAGTAAAAAAGCAACAGCCCATAATTGATTGCAGTATTCCGGTAATTAATCATTCTAAAAAGCAAACCAACTGATTTTTTTTAAACTGACGTTGCAGTTTTTCCGTTGAAATTGGCTCTTTACATCCTGTTTTTCCACCAGATCAAATTTTGGCTTGAGAGGATTTCCCTTCATAGATCAACATTCAAAGCAGATAACTATCTACATCATTTGCTGGTGACCTCTGTATGTTAACATTTAAAGTAATGAAAAAAGATTGTTGGGTTCACCAAGCTATCATATCCTTCCTATCATGATTGATCCAACTTGATTAATCCTCTCAAAGCAAGGTTGTACAGAAAATTGCCCAAACATTTCCTATCCCAAATCCTATTTAAATATTTATTTCAACATGCGCTTTTCATTGAATCATTCAGCATTTACAATAATCAGCCCACTTTACCGAACTTTTGTTGAAGCTTGCATATGTATTTCCTCACATTAGAGGAAGAAGATATTTCCCCCCATCGGTCTATCTGGGCTCACAGAGTAATCCAATTAATGTGCAAAAAAAATCAGAGCACCTGGAGGAAACCCACACGGTTACAGGAAGGACGTGCCAACTGCACAAACACACCCATGGTCAGGATTGAACCTAGTTACTGGCACTATGAGGCAGCAACTCTATTATCAGCAACATTGTGCTGCATCAAGGGCTTTTCCTCCATGTGAGCAGTGCTTGTATTCCCACATCACTTTCCCCGCCTCCTTTTCATCCAACCATTATTTTTCATTGGTATTTATGGTTACTTGACCTAGACCCCATAATTACTGAAAACTGCATTATAAATACACTTACAATCACTCAAACTTCATAACTTCAGACATTTCTATTAGTAAGACCTTAATCTCCTTATAATAAGAGGTCATCATTATTCAGTTTCATTCCTAATCAGTTAGTTATCTATTTCACTAACTGTCAATCAATTTTGCTTCAGATGTATTCTAAATATCCACTGAAGGGTAACAGAATTCTACCTTTTAAACTAGTTTGGGACATGTTAATTTTCTGCACTGATATGAGCTTTGGCTTGACAACAAGTTAAATAACCTGCTCAGGTTTGCACACCAGAGTACTTTGTGAATGTTTTCCTGTTTTTATACTGAAAAACTGTTGTGCTCTGTCTTTATAATTGGCACCTACACATTGTTGCTTGTTACTATATACCAATGTGGTCTTGACAATGATCAGTGCTTTTGAGTGAAAATTAAGATGATTATTCTTGTGCAACGAACACATCACATACCAACGTACAGTACCAGTGCATATGAGTCTGAATGAAAGCATATTGCAGAAACAGTTTGTTTCAGTTAACCAGTCCTAGAACACAAGTACTTCAAAATTGTTGTGAACTGAGCTTTCAGCATGTTTTTTATTAGGAGGTTAAATGATACAAGGAAGAATAAGTTGGCTCCAACCTACAATAGTTTTAATCTTATAGTGAATTTCAAGGTTACACATACAAGTTTCTTTTCTGCATGGCCTTCTTGAACCTTTTTACATCGATGTAGTGTTCATGATCTTACTTTCCAAAAGAATCAAAGTGCACTTTCAAAAACAAAATATGGATATCATGCTATTTTAGATTGTTGTCTATTTATTTGTATTTAGAGTTAAATAAAACAAAAACAATCATCGTTACAGTTGGATCTTTTTTTTTAAGTAGGTTCCAAAGACAACCCTGTGGATTTGGAGAAACTGGCACTGGAAAAACAGTGGTACAAGCAATGTGATGTTGCAGTACCAGGTTCTGCCTTTAAGAAGCCAGGGGAAGAGATGGTAACTGCCACATTGGTATGTGCATACTTCCAGCCTAAGAATTTGTGGCTTTTGGGGTACCCTTTGATTGGGAAAGGGTTATGACTAGCAACGCTTCTGCAAGTCCATGATTCCCTGGGGCTTAAGAAATTGATGAAGAATTTCAGAACTTTACTGAAATTAATCACTCTTGCTCTTTTTTGTTTCTTTCTTCCAGGAGTTGACTTGACCATTATATATGGTTATGTCATTTGAGAAATTGTTCATTGAGTCAAATGTTTCGTTCAGTCTTAATCTACTAGCATGTCTTAGATGTGGGACATCATGCCACCAAACTGCCAGATGAAATTTGGTTGGTAATTTTTTTGAGAAAAGGGAACAGTAGAAAATTGGGTGGGGTGAGGGAGAATTGAGAGTTGCCATGCTTGCAGTGACACCTGTAACTCAATTAGTGGCAGTCTTGGTGGTCAGAAAGTTTTTGTTCAATTCCAACTCCAGAGATGTGAATTGAAAAACATATATCACTTTAAAGCAGTACTGACAGTGTACTATGCTGTGGGAGATCTTTCAGATGACATGTGAAAACTTATTTGCTATCTCATGGACTTAGACAGATTAAAGGAGTTATCCTTAATGTCCTTAATTCAACATTACTAAATCTAATTACCTTTTCAGAATCACAGTGATGTTTATGGGTACCAAATGGACCCAAAATGGCCAGTATGTTTCTTGGGGCATTGGAACCATTTCTGGGAGAGGTGGGACCAGTATTGTACGTATGGTCTACATCTGGGCAGGGCCAGGATCAATGTCCTAGGGAGATAGTTTGCTAGTGCTGTTGGGGAGGCTTTAAAGTAATATGGCAGGGGGATGGGAACCCACTCAGAAAAGAAGAGGGGAGTGATGCAGAGACCAAAGTTAGAGTTAGTGAAGAAAAAAGTAAGAGTAGAGTGCATAAAAGTAAAAAGCAAAAATCGCATAGGTCACTAGATTCTAAAAGGACAATGAGTATAAGGGCACTTTATCTAAATGCCTGTAGTATTAGAAACAAGATTAGTGAACTGGTGGCACAGATCAGTACCAAGGCATATGATTTAGTGGCCGTTACAGAAACCTGGTTGTAAGGTGGAGATGACTGGGAATTAAATATCCAAGAGTATCAGGTAATACGGAAAGATAGGCAAGAAGGCAGAGGAGGTGGGATGGCACTCTTGATTAGGGATGAGATCATGGCGATTGTGTGAGACAATATAAGATCTATGGAGCAGAATGTTGAGTCCATCTGGGTAGAGATTAAGAATAGTAAAGGGAAAAGATCACTGGTCTATAGGCCACCTAATAAAAATATTGCAGTGGCAGAGGCTATTAACCAAAAAATTACTGAGGCTTGTAAGAACAGAACAGCAGTTGGCATGGGGGATTTTAACTTGCACATAGATTGGGTGAATCAGGTTGGTCAAGGAAGTCTTGAGGAGGACTTCATAGAATGCATCTGTGATGGCTTTCTTGAGCAGCATGTTAGTGAACCTACAAGGGAAAATACTATCTTGGATCTAGTCCTGTGCAATGAGACTGGTAAGATTAACGATCTTGTAGTCGGGGATCCTCTTGGAAAGAGTGATCATAATATGATTGAATTTTGCATTCAGATGGAGGATGTAATAAGTTAGATTTAAAACTAGTGTATTATTCTTGAACAAGGGAGACTACAACGGGATGAGGGAGGAGTTGGCTAATGTGGATTGGGAGCACAGGCTGTTTGGTAGGACAGTTGAGGAACAGTGGAATACTTTCAAAGAGATTTTTCACAGTGCTCAACGGAAGTATATTCCAGTCAAAAATAAGGACAGTAAGTGTGGGGAGAGCCAGCCTTGGATAACTAAGGAAATAAAAGATAGTATCAAATTAAAAGCTGATGTGTGCAAAGTTGCAAAGAGTAGTGAGAGACTGGAGGATTGGGAGAACTTTAAAAAGCAACAGAAAACAACTGAACAAGAAATAAGGAAAGGGAAGATAGAGTATGAAAGTAAATTAGCACAAAATATTAAAAACAGCGCAAAAGTTTTTATAAATATATAAAGCGGAAGAGGGTGGTTAAAATCAGCGGAGGTCCCTTGGAAGACGAGAAGGGGAAATTGATAATTGGGTGAAAAGGAAATGGCTGAGGCATTGAACGACTATTTTGTGTCGGTCTTCACGGTGGAGGACACGTCTAATATGCCAAAGAAGGATGTTATGGACAAAATGGGAGGTGAGGACCTCGATAAAATCACTGTCACTAAAGAGATAGTGATGAGCAAACTAGAGGACCTGAAAGTAGATAAGTCCTCTGGTCCTGAAGGGATGCATCCCAGGGTGCTGAAGGAATTGGCAGAGGTCATAGGAGACGTGTTGGGAATCATTTATCAAAACTCTCTAGACTCTGGGCAGGTCCAAGCAGATTGGAAAACAGCAAATGTCATGCCACTTTTTAAAAAAGGATGTAGGTAAAAGGCGGGCAACTATAGGCCAGTTAGCTTAACATCTGTAGTTAGGAAAATGTTTGAAGCTGTCATTAAGGAAGAAATAGTGAAACATTTAGAAAGGAGTGGTTCCATTAGACAGACGCAGCATGGATTCAGAAAGGGCAGGTCTTGTTTGACAAACTTACTGCAGTTCTTTGAGGACATAATGAGTGCAGTGGATAGAGGGGAACAGGTGGATGTTGTATACTTGGATTTCCAGAAGGCGTACAATAAGGTGCCGCACAAGAGACTTATAAATGAGATACGGATGCATGGAGTTGGAGGAGGTGTATTGGCATGGATAGTGGATTGGTTAACCGATAGAAGGCTGAGAGTTGGTATAAATGGGTGTTTCTCCAGTTGGCAGTCAGTGGTGAGTGGGGTGCCGCCGAGGTTGGTGCTGGGCCCGCAGCCGTTTACCATTTATATTGATGATTTGGAAGAGGGGACTGAGTATAGAATAGCAAAATTTGCTGATGACACTAAACTGAGCGGAAAAGCAAATTGTACAGAGGATGTGGAGAGTCTGCAGAGGGATATAGATAGGTTAAGTGAGTGGGCCAAAGTCTGGCAGATGGGATACAACGTTGGTAAATGTGAGATCATCCACTTTGGAAGGAATAATAGAAGAGCAGATTATTATTTAAATGGTAAAAGATTGCAGCATGCTGTTGTGCAGAGGGACTTGGGAGTGCTTGTTCATGAATCGCAAAAAGTTGCCTTGCAGGTACAACAGGTTATTAAGAAGGCAAATGGAATGTTGGCCTTCATTGCTGGAGGGATTGAATTCAAGAGCAGGGAGGTTGCTACAACTATACAGAGTACTGGTGAGGCTGCACCTGGAGTACTGTGTGCAGTTCTGGTCTCCTTACTTGAAGGATATACTGGCTTTGGAGGCAGTGCAGATGAGGTTCACCGGGTTGATTCCAGGGATGAAGGAGTTAACCTATGAGGAGAGATTGAGTCGCCTGGGACTATACTCTCTGGAATTCAGAAGAATGAGAGGGGATCTTATAGAAGCATATAAAATTTTGAAAGGGATAGATAAGATATAAGTAGGAAAGTTGTTTCCATTGGTAGGTAAGACTAGAACTAGGGGACATTGCCTCAAGATTCAGGGGAAAGATTTAGGACAAGATGAGAAACTGTTTTTCCCAGAGAGTGGTGAATCTGTGGAATTCTCTGCCCGGGGAAGCAGTTGAGGCTTCTTCACTAAATATATTTAAGATACAGTTAGATAGATTTTTACATAGTAAGGGTGTTAAGGGTTATGGGGAAAAGGCAGGTAGATGGAGCTGAGTTTATGGACAGATCAGCCATGATCTTATTGAGTAGCAGGGCAGGTTAGATTGGCTAGATAGCCTACTCCTGCTCCTATTTCTTATGTTCTTATTGTAGATACTTAGTGACTGCACTTAAAAACTGATTAATTGATCTGGGGACAGGAAAGACAATGCAGTGCTGAAGGCAATTAATGTAAGCATGGCTAGATTAGGTAGAGTTAAGCATGCAAGAAATTGTAGAAGTAGAAAAGAGCAAACCGTGAAGACACTATTAGTTAAGGCCAAGAATTTTCGAATCGATGCATTGGGAATGGAAATCGGCTGAAATGAGTTTTGCTAGGGAATCAATATGCAGACGGATTTGAATTACTCCAGTTTTTTTTAATGGAGAAACTCATTTTGAATAGTTCGGTAATGAATGTTATTTCAGTATATAATGACTTTCTGTCTTTATCTTTCCAGGAAACGTCCTCAGACTGTCCAATGAAAGAAAAAAATGTGGTGCATTATTACAGTAATAATATGTCCATACTCGATGTTCACCAGCTTCCTATAATACAACCAGAGTGTTCTCCACCCTCATCCCCAAGTATCTCATCCCCTGGAACTCCAGCAGAGTCAAGTAAACCTGACCCATCAGTTGAATCACCAAAGATCAAACATCCTCTCCCTCTGGATGAAAAGCAATTTGAAGAACATCAACCGCAAATGAAGAGATGGCGTGGAATCCGTTGGAAACGTTTGGAATTTAAAGTCATATTTCATAAAGGGAAATATAAACACTTCTCACAACAGGAAATTGAAGAACTCATTCAGAAGTTAGGGACATCATTAAAACCAGACCCCATGCCCAAGGACACTAGGAGGTGCTGCTTCTGTCATGAAGATGGTGATGGATTAACAGATGGGCCAGCAAGACTTTTGAACCTGGATTTGGATTTGTGGGTCCATCTAAACTGTGCATTGTGGTCCTCTGAAGTTTATGAGACTCAAGCAGGGGCACTGATAAATGTGGAAGTGGCTTTTCACAGGGGACTTACCACAAAGTGTGCTTTTTGTCAAAAGACTGGTGCCACAACAGGTTGCCATCGAGTTCGGTGCCCAAATACCTATCATTTTGCATGTGCTATCCGTGCCCGATGTATGTTTTTTAAAGATAAGACGATGCTTTGCAGTCAACATAAATTGAAAGGAGCAAATGAGCAGGAAATTCGGTGTTTTGCTGTTTACCGCCGTGTCTACATTCAAAGAGATGAGGTGAAGCAGATTGCTAGCATTGTGCAGCGTGGCAAACGCAGCCATATGTTCAGGGTTGGTGGACTGATTTTTCATGCCATTGGTCAGTTGCTCCCCCATCAGATGCAGGAATTCCACAGTGTAACAGCTCTTTATCCAATTGGATTTGAGGCGACTCGAATTTATTGGAGTATGCGATACACTAACAAGCGTTGCTGCTACCACTGCACCATCAATGATACTAATGGGAAACCAGAGTTTGATATCCAGGTTATTGAACAAGGACACGAGGATCTGATTGTTAGTGATTGGACACCACAAGGTACTTGTTTATAATTGTCACGTGTACAAAAGGACAAATCATGTTCAGCATACATAAGTTTATAGAGCTAAAATATTTCAATAGCTTCAGCAGTTTAGAAATACATGATAGCCCCGTCAGTCTTCCTCATTTAAAAATATCACCAGGAAGTTGCATCTCATTTTTTACTTTGAGTGCAGTACTTTGTCTTCCGTTTGTGAATTTTAGTTTCTCAAACTGTGTAGCTGTTGGCTTTCTCTCCTAAATTTATAGTATTGGGTGTATATATTCCTAATAATTTAAGCTATTTGTACTGTTCTTTAAGCACACTGGTCAGACACAATGAATCAATGGCAGCCTTCTGTTCTTTTGATTCTGATCTGCATAACTAATTATTCTGATAATGTCAAAAAATGCACTTCAGTTTCATTTTCAAATGCTTCTCATGATTTCCTTCATTGCTTGTATGGTCAGCTGACCTCTTCATAATAAGACAGAAATCTGTGGTACTTTGACCATAACAGAAAAGTGTTTCTAGTTTCTCACTGCTGATCTGTTGAAGTACATCAGTGCAAACTGCCATGCTCTCTCTCCTACACTGTCTTATCACCAGCTTAGAATAGCTATGGCAAGAATTAGGAAAAAGTTAATTATTTGTTCTCCAGATCAATAATTTGGTTATTTGCAAGCAACAGGAGCAAATAACTTGAAGGATAGGGCTTGGGTTGGGATGGTGAAGTACTTTGAAACTTAGTATTTCTGACACAAATATTAAGATGTTGGACCATACCTAAAATATCCAACATATAATTTTCTACTTGTGCCCATCTTTTTTTTTCAGGTGTTTGGAACAGAATTCTTGAACCTATTGTGAGGCTGCGGAAAGAAGCAGACATGCTAAGACTTTTTCCTGACTATATCAAAGGAGAGGACATGTTTGGCCTGACAATCCATGCTGTCCTGAGGATTGCAGAGTCGGTAGGAAATAACTGCAGATTTAGATTGAGAAATATGTATTCTTGAAGGACTTGTACTATTATTAGTTCAGCATGTGATTTTTGCACTTCAGTCTGCTATGCACATAATCACCCTCCACTGAAGAAACTAATAAATACCATAAGAAATGGCAAGTGATTAGGTAGAGAGAATAAATTGTATAAATCTACAAGCAAAGGTTTATCACAAATTGCATCTCTGGGAAGGAAATACATGAAGAATGGCAGTGTGCCATTGTAGTGATGAAACAGGATGTCCAAAATGGACCATAGAGTGGAATGCAAAAGTTTGGGCACCCCTGGTCAAAATGTCTGTTACTGTGAATAGCTAAGCGAGTAAAAGATGAACTGATTTCCAAAAGGCATAAAGTTAAAAATGACACATTTCTTTAATATTTTAAGCAAGAAAACATTTTTATTTCCATCTTTTACAATTTGAAAATAACAGAAAAGGAAAAGGGCCCGAAGCAAAAGTTTGGGCACCCTGCATGGCAGTACTTAGTAACATCCCCTTTGGCAAGTATCACAGCTTGTAAACGGTTTTTTTTGCCAGTTAAGAGTCTTTCAATTCTTGTTTGGGGGATTTTCGCCCATTCTTCCATGCAAAAGGCTTCTAGTTATGTGAGATTCTTGGGCCGCCTTGCAAGCACGGCTCTTTTGAGGTCTATCCACAGATTTTCAATGATGTTTAGATTGGGAGACTGTGAGGACCATGGCAAAACCTTCAGCTTGCGCCTCTTGAGGTAGTCCATTGTGGATTTTGAGGTGTGTTTAGAATCATTATCCTGTTGTAGAAACTATCCTTTTTTTATCTTCAACTTCTTTACAGACAGTGTGATGTTTGCTTCCAGAATTTGCTGGTATTTAGTTGAATTCATTCTTCCCTCTACCAGTGAAAATGTTCCCCGTGCCACTGGCTGCAACACAAGCCCAAAGCATGATTGATCCACCCCCCGTGCTTAACAGTTGGAGAGGTGTTCTTTTAATGAAATTCTGCACCCTTCTTTCTCCAAACATACCTTTGCTCATTGCGGCCAGAATGTTCTATTTTAACTTCATCGGTCCACAGGACTTGTTTTCAAAATGCATCAGGCTTGTTTAGATGTTCCTTTGAACCTTTTGAATACAAGTTTTTGGCCGCAATGAGCAAAGGTATGTTTGGAGAAAAAAGGGTGCAGAATTTCATGAAAAGAACACCTCTCCAACTGTTAAGCACAGGGGTGGATTGATCATGCTTTGGGCTTGTGTTGCAGCCAGTGGCATGGGGAATATTTACTGTTACAGGGAAGAATGAATTCAATTAAATACCAGCAAATTCTGGAAGCAAACATCACACCGTCTGTAAAAAAAAAAAGCTGAAGATGAAAAGAGGATGGCTTCTACAACAGGATAATGAACCTAAACACACCTCAAAATCCACAATGGACTACCTCAAGAGGCACAAGCTAAAGGTTTTGCCATGGTCCTCACTGTCCCCTGACCTAAACATCATCGAAAATCTGTGGAGAGACCTCAAAAGAGCCGTGCATGCAAGACGGCCCAAGAATCTCACAGAACTAGAAACCTTTTGCAAGGAAGAATGGGTGAAAATCCCTCAAACTAGGATTGAAAGCCTCTTAGCTGGCTACAGAAAGCGTTAACAAGCTGTGATACTTGCCAAAGGGGGTGTTAACTAAGTACTGCCATGCAGGGTGCCCAAACTTTTGCTTTGGGCCCTTTTCCTTTTTTATTATTTTGAAACTAAAAGATAGAAATAAAGAAGTTTTCTTGCTTAAAATATTAAAGAAATGCATCATCTTTAACTTTATGCCTTTTGGAAATCAGTTCATCTTTTACTCAGGTATTCACAGTAACAGAAATTTTGGCCAGGGGTGCCCAAACTTTTGCATGCCACTGTATATGCACTGTGAATATATCCAGGAATCGTTTGCGCCTGGAGAGATGGCAAGGAAAATTAGGTCAGTGTGTGGGTTGCTGAGATGAGAGTTGAATGTAGAGGGGATGAGAAGCAGGCCCAAGGCTAGAGAAGTCAGTTTATTTTTGGTTAAAAAAAAATATTGAGATAGAAATAATTCAGGTGTTTTAAGTATGTATGTAGATACAGAGATGTACAAGATCCAGCAAAGCGAACATTGTGATTAGGCATAGATGGAATTATTCATTGAGAATGATCTGGAACTGCTCTAGGATAAGGAGAAGCTGTGCAGAAATGGTGAAGATATTTTTAGATGGAAGATAGTAAATGATAAACACGAGATTCTGCAGCTGCTGGAAATCTAGAGCAACACATACTAGACCGTAAGTCCATAAAGTATAGGAACAGGATTCGGCCCTTTGACTCATCTAGTCAAAAGTCACGGCTGATCCATTTGTCCTCTCGGCCTCGATCTCCTGTCTTCACCCATATCCCTTCTTGCCCTGACTAATCAAGAATCTGACAACATCTTCCTTAAATATACCCAATGACTTGACCTCCACAGCTGCCTGTGGCAATGAATTCCACAGATTCACCACTCCCTGGCTAAAGAAATTCCTCCTCTTCTCTGTTCTAAGTGGACATCTCTCTATTCTGAGGCTGTCCACTCTGATCTTGGATTTCCCCCACCCGAGGAAACATCCTCTCCATATCCATTCTATCGCCACCTTTCATCATTTGATAGGTTTAAATGAGATTCCACCCCCCCACCCCCCCATTCCAGTGAGTACAGGCCCAGAACCATCAAACGCTCCTCATATGATGAACCTTTCAATCCTGGAATCATTTTCGTGAATCACCTTTAAACAGTCTCCAATGTCAGCACATCCTTCCTAGATAAAACCGCTCTCAATACCCCCAGTGAGGCCTCAACATTACTTCCTTGTTTTTGTATTTTAGTCCTCTCAAAATAAGTGCTAACATTGCATTTGCCTACCTCACCACCAACTCAACTTGCAAATTAACTTTTAGGGAATCCTGCATAAGGACTCCCAAGTCCCTTTGCACCTTGGATATTTGAATTTTCTCTCCAACTAGAAAATAGTCAACCTTTTCATTTCTTCTACCAAAGTGCATGACCCGTACACTTCCCAACAGTGTGTTCCGTCTGCCACTTCTTTGCCCATTCTCCTAATCAGTCAAGGTCCCTCTATAGCCTCTCTGCTTCCTCAAAGCTACCTGCCCTTCCACCTACCTTTGTTATCATCTGCAAACTTGGTCACAAAGCAACCAATTCCGTCATCCAAATCATTGTCATATAATGTAAAAAGAAGAGCTGTTCCAGCATAGACCCCTGTGGAACATCACTAGGCACTGTCAGCTAACCAGAAAAGGCTCCCTTTATTCCCACTCTTTGCCTGCTGCCAATTAACCAATGCTCAATCCATGCTAGTATCTTTCTTGTAATACCATGGGCTCTTAACTTGATAAGCAGCCTCGTGTAGCACTTTGTCAAAGGCCCTCTGAAAATCCAAGTAAACAACATCCACCAATTCTCCTTGTTTATCCTGCTTGTTATTTCCAACAGATTTGTCAAGCCAAGATTTTCCCATGAGAAAACCATGCTGACTACAGCCTATTTTATCATGTGCCTCCCAAGTACCCTGAGACCAAATCCTTTACAGTTGACTTCAACATCTTCCCAACCACTGAGGTCAGACTGGCTGGCCTATAATTTCCTTTCTTCTGCCTCTGTCCCTCCTCGAAGAGTAGAGTGACATTTGCAATTTCCAGTCCTCCAGAGCCTTGCCAGAATTCATTGATTCTTGAAAGACCATTACTAATGCCTCTACAATCTTTTCAGGCAACTCTTTCCAAACCTTGTGGTGAAGACCTCTGGTCCAGATGACTTGTCTGTCTTTAGACCTTTCAGTTTCCCAAGCACTTTCTCCCTAGCAATGGCAACTTCATTCATTTCTGCTCCCTGACACTCCTGAATTTCCGGCATACTGCTAGTACCTTCCACAGTGAAGACCAATACACAGTACATATTTAGTTCATCTGCCATTTCCTTCTCCCCATTACTAACTCTCCAGCATCATTTTCCGGCAGTCTGATATCCAGTCTTGCCTCTCTTTTATACTTTATATATCTGAAGAAATTTTTGATGATCTCTTTAATATTATTGGCTAGCTTTCCTTTGTATTCCATCTTTTCCTTCTTCATTCCATCTTTTCCTTCTTCATGACCATTTTTAATTGCCTTCTGTTGGTTTTTAAAAGCTTCCCAATCCTCTAACTGCCCACTAATTTTTGCTCTATTATATGCCCTCTCTTTGGCTTTTATGTTGGCTTTGACTTCTCTTGTCAACCATGGTTGTGTCATCCTGCCTTTAGAATACTACTACTACTTTGGGATGTATATATCCTATGTTCCCAGAAACTCCAGCCATTGCTGCTCTGCTGTCATCCTTGCCAGTGTTCCCTTCCAATCAATTTTGGCCAGCTCCTACTTGTGGCTCTGTATAGTAATTCCTTTTCCTTCACTGTAATACTGATATATCTGACTTTAGCTGTTCCTTCTCAAATTGCAGGGTGAATTCTATCATATTATGATCACTAGCTCCTTTATTGGGTTACTATACCTTTTAGCTCTCTAATCAAGTCTGGTTCATTCCATAATGCCCAATTCAGAATTGTTGATCCCCTAGTGGGCTCAACCATGAACTGCTCTAAAAATCCATCTCATAGGTATTCTACAAATTTCCCCCTCTTGGGATCCAGTACCAGCTTGATTTTCCCAATCTTTCTGCATATTGAAATCCCATATGAGCATTGTATCATCGCCCTTTGACGTGCCTTTTCCATTTCCCATTGTAATTTGTAAGCCACATTCTAGCTACTGTTTGGAGACCTGTATATAACTCCTATTGGGGTCTTTTTACCCGTTTCTTAACTCTGCCCACAATGATTCTGCACCTTCCTATCCTATGTCACTTTTTAATGATCTTGTTTCATTGTTATTTACCAACAAAGCCACCCCACCCCCTCTGCCGCCAAATTGCAGTGTCCTTTTGATACAATGTGTATCCTTGGATGTTAAGCTCCCAGCTATGATCTTCTCTCAGCCATAACTAAGTGATTACCACAACATCACACATGCCAATCTGTAACTGCTAAAAGTTCATCTACCTTATTCGGCATACTGCGTGCATTCAAATATTCAAATATAACACCTTCAGTCCTGTACTCATCACCCTTTTCAATTTTGTCCCCCTTTTACACTGCAATTCATCCTGTTGACTGCATTTTTTCTTTATCAACAGCCTCTTTTTGCTAGCAGTCTCACTACACACTGCCTCTTTGTAAACCAACTACTCCATCCTCAGCCCTATCACTCAGGTTCCCATCCCCCTGCAAAATTAGTTTAAACCCTCCTGAACAACTCCAGCAAACCTGCCTGCAAGGATATTGTAACCTGTCCCTTTTGCACAGGTCATACCTTCCCCAGAAGAGATCCCACGATCCAGAAACCTCCCTCCTGCACCAGTTCCTCAGCCACACATTCATCTGCCAAATCATCCAATTCTTACCTTCACTGGCCGGTGGCACAGGCAGTTATCCAGAGAGTATGACCCTGGAGGTCCTGCTTTTCAGCTTTCTACCTAGCTCCCTAAAGCCTCCCTTTTGGACCTCCCACCTTTCCTGCCGATGTCATTGGTGCCAATATGTACCAAGACTTCTGGCTGCTCACCCTCCCCCTTTAGAGTGCTATAGACCCAATCCAAAACATTCCTGACCCTGGCACCTGGGAGGCAACAAACTGTCTGGGTGTCTGTATCCCATCTTTATTCCTCTAAATATGGAATCTCCTGTCACTACTGCTATCCTCTTCATCTCTCTTCTGAGCCACAGTGCCAGAAACCCAGTCACTGCAGTCCCCTTCAATAGTATCCAAAGTAGTATACATATTATTGAGGGGAACAACCACGGGGTACTCTGTTCTGGCTGTCCTTTACCTTTCCTTCTCTTGACAAGTCACCTGCCTCCTGCAATCTAAGGATGACTAGCTCCCTGTAGCTCCTATCTATAACTTCCTCAGTCTCCTGTTGGAGCCAAAGGTTATCGAGCTGCAGCTGCAGTTCCTTAATACATTCTCTGAGAAGTTACAGCTCGGTGCACCTGGTGCAGATGTTGTTATCTGGGAGAATGGATGTCTTCCAGAATTCCCACATCTCTTGCACACAACAAAGCACAGCCTCTGGAGCCATTCTCATTGCACTAACTATGCCCTAACAGGTGAGGAATGAAGAATAAAAAAGAAGAAACTTACCAGATACTTACCTCACCCAAGCCCGATGAGCCAAAGCAATGGCCCACTCACACAATGGCCGCTTCGCTTTCCCCTTCCTTACTTTTATTTGCTCTTTCTAATTAATCTTATTCACTGATTGGGCACAGTCCAAGGTAGAACTACTGTTTTAAATCTTCAGCCACCTAAATGAAATTGCTGCTGCTTCTCGTGCTCTCCTTCACTGATTGGGTGTGGTACAACTCCTGTGTGCTACAGTATCCAACTGTATACTGTACAAAAGGCTGGAGGAACTCAGCAGGTCAGGCAGCATCTTTGGAGATGAATAAACAGTTGGGTTTTGGGCTGAGACCCTTCATCAGGACTGGAAAGGAAGGAGGAAGATGCCAGACGCAGATGGTGTGGGGCATGGAAAGGAGGACAGATTAGTAGTTGATAGGTGAAGCCACGTAGGTGGTGGAGGGAGATAAAGTAAAAAGCTGGGAGGTGAGGAGAAGAGGTAAGAGAACAGAGTTGGGAATTGAAAAAGGATGAAGGGGAGGGGGAAAATTTCCAGAAGTTGGAAAAAAAAATCAATGTTCATGCCATCAGGTTGGTGGATATCTTGACAAAATATGAGGTGTTGCTGCTGCAACCTGAGTATGGCCTCATCATGGCAGTAGAGAGGCCATGTTCCAACATATGGGAATGGGAACATGGATTAAAATGGTTGGCAACCGGTTAATTCCACTTTTTGTGGATGGAGCAGAGGTGCTTGAAAAAGCAGTTCCCCCAATTTACATCAGGTCACACCAATGTAGAGGAGGCCACATTGGGAGCACAGGATACAGTAGACAACCCCAACAGATTTGAAGGTGAAGTGTTGTCTCACCTGATGGGACTGTTTTGGACCCTAAATGAAAGTGAGAGAGGAAGTGAATGGGCCAGTGTAACAATTCTGCCACTTGTAGGGATATGAGCCAGGTGGGAGATTAGTGGGTATGGGCAAATGGATAAGGAAATCATGGAGGGAGCAATCCCTGTGGAAAGCAGAGTGGGAGGTGGGGTGGGGGTGTGTAAAGGTGTATTTGGTTGTAGGGTCCAGTTGAAAATGGCGGAAGTTGTGGAGCATGATGTGTGGATGCGGATGCTCGCAGGGTGGTAGGTGAGGACAAGAGTATCTCTATCCCTGTTAAAGCGGCAGGAAGATGTTGTGGGCGTGGATGTCCAGGAAATGGAGGAGGTGCTGGTGAGGATAATGATGGAGGAATGGAAACCCCATTCTTTGAATGACATCTCTGATGTTCTGGAAAGGAAAGCCCCATCCTAGGAACAGATGCGGCAGAGACAAAGCAACTGTGACAAGGGAATGGCATTTTTACAGGTAGTAAATGATGCAGGATTGTCTAGTATTTTGTGAAAGCACATTGCACATTTAGACAGAGATGTAACATAAAGATTTTTACTCATGTATATGTAGGATGTAAAGTCAATTCGATTCAATTCAAATCATTTGGGGAAAGTTCATAGGTAAGACCAGAATCAATGGGTATCTTGCAAGCAGAATTCTGGGAATTCAGATAGTCTTTGCTCATGCCATCTTTGGGTGTAACTCATTTGTACAACAGTCTTCCAAGTGGCTACTCTGCTACTGCTGCATCCATTGCTGGATGGGGAGCCAAGGATGTACGGTAAATGCGTTAGATGAAAAAGTTAAGAGCTTAGAATGGGCAGGTTGCATTGTGAGAGAAAGCTGGACAGGCTAGGCTTGTATCTGCTGAAGTTCAGAAAAGTAAGAGGGGACTTGAAGCATTCATGATCTTAAGGGATCTTGACAGGGTAGCTGTAAAGATTAAGTTTTCTCTTGTTAGAGAAATCCAGAACTGGTGGTCATTGTTTTAAATGAAGTGTTGCCCATTTAAGAGTTTAAAAAAGGATAGTTGAATTCATTATCTTTGAGCACTGTGAATCATCAGAACTCTTAAAGGGCAGTGAATTGAATTGACTTTATTTCTTACATTCTTCACATACATGAGGAGTAAACATCTTTACATTTTAAGGCAGAAGTGGATAAATGCTTGATTAAGGGTATGATAGGCTATCTGTTCGGTAGGAATGCATTTTACAAATAAGGAAGTTACAATCAGCCATGATAATATTTGAATAGTGAATGTTCTGTTGCTACTGTTTCTGATTAGTATGTTGGTTTGAAAGATGATGAACTATCAATCTGAGTCTCTGGTAGAGGGCTGTAGGGAATGTTTCCATTGCAGTTAGTGAGATCCTATGGATTTTGACTCCTCTATCACTCGGTCAGGCGGACAGTTTTGATTGTAGTGTTTTTTAATTCAGCAATTTCTGTCTAAATAAAATGATTGAAAGTTGGCAAAAATGGTAATTCGCTTGGCTCGCGAGTGTTTTTGTCCTTTTTTCTAAACTGTAATGTAATTTTGTAAATTCATATTGTGTTTACTTTTAGTTGCCAGGTGTAGAGAGTTGTCAGAACTACATATTCCGTTATGGTCGGCACCCACTCATGGAGCTCCCACTAGCTGTTAATCCAACAGGTTGTGCCCGTTCTGAACCAAAGATTATGACTCATTACAAACGGTAAGTACGGGGAAAAGAAGTTGCTGCTAATGAGGTTAACCACATGTCACAGAAAAGAGAAATTATAAAAAGTGGTGTGTTATGGAATTTAAGTTACTATGGAGTTACATTCTCATGAACACAGCAGTGTTATGTTTCTATTTATTTTGTATTTTGATCCCCTGCTGAAGAATTCTAGCCTAAAGTTACAAAATAATGCAGTTTGATTTCTTTTCTTCAAATGCTGATTGTATTTACTGCTTCTAATTTCCATTGTTGCCTTTGTCTGCTGAACTACTTGACCTAGTAGATTGGAATAGTTTGGGGGCATGATATCCTGTGGCTACCATTTTGGTTTGCCTAACAGGAATACAAGTTTATAGTTTGTTTCTAGTCTTTACTCAATTACACAGTGTGGCATATTATTGCAATTAGTGAAGAGCACCTGGAGAAATATAGATAGCTGGCAAGTTCAAAACTAATTATTTTTAATCATTCAGTATTGTAACTCTTATACTTGCCTCTTAGAGCTACTACATCTCAAGAACAGTTTAAAATTATAAATAAAGTGATTTTTCATGTTGTTTTACTCATCTGTGCAGAGCACTAATACCCCAAAATGTAAATATAGTCTTTTGATCAGATATTGTATTTAAAGATCTAAAGGCTTTGCAACTCTGAAATCAATTTATGCTATTAAACATTGATATAGTGTAGGAATTACAGGATTTAAATTGTACAACTATAAGTATTCTTGTTTTTTTTTTCTGTCCACGTGAAAGGCCACACACCTTGAACAGTACCAGCACATCAAAAGCATTTCAGAGTACTGTAACTGGAGAAATTAACACTCCCTACAGCAAACAGTTTGTCCACTCCAAATCTTCTCAGTACCGCAGACTGAAAACTGAATGGAAAAATAACGTTTACCTGGCTCGATCTCGAATACAGGTGAGTTTAACACCAGCAAGATAAACACACTGCAAAAGGCATACATTAAACAAATTGTAAATTCTGAAATCAAAGTTTGATTTCTTTAATATCTCTATGTTGGCATCTTCCAGCCAAAAACTGATCAATGAAAAGATTTTGATTGAGCAGCTAAACCATTTGAGGACAATCAGGCTCTCAGTTAACCATAATTTTTTCAATGATCTCTTAATATATTTGTACATGTTAAGTTTTTATTCAAGATTCTTGGCTGATTATTTCGCTGTCATGTGCTTTACAGTGTACATGGACACAGGAAGCTGTTCACTTTGGAAGTTTTGTGTATTCTGAAGATCGATGGTGTGGTGGATAGTGTAGTACAGTGGTTCCCAAAGCGGCTGATGGGAATTTCTAAGGGGGCAATGAAGATAAAGGGGAGTGCTCAGTGGAAAGAGGGGGAGCTGAGGAATTAGAGGCTTAATTTAAGAAATGAATTACTTACAAGCATTTGATCCTCAGTACCTCTTAATTAATTACAATGATCACATGATCTCCTCAAATCTTGCTAACCCACTGTTCTTTTAGACTTTGCTCAAAGCTCAGACTGAACTTGAATCAATGAACGATGCGTTACATACACGCACCGGTTTAAATAAACCAGCAGCAATAGACCACGCCTGGAGCCTTGTTTTGATGCTAAAAACCACTATTTACTAGTAACTACTTAATATAGTAACTTAAACCAGGTAAATCACAAGTTAGCGGTGTTATGCATATATATGTGTGTAAATATAATTCCCAAACTCGTTTAAGCTCGGGTGGCAAGGTTTAAAGTCTTACAATGGTACTGTAAGAAAGTTCAGTTCAATGCACGGAGTTGATGGGGGGAGAGAGAGGTATCTGTGAGCCAAGGTGAAAGCCACAATAGGAGAAGAACGAATAAATAGGTGTCATTGGTCATCTGTCATCGGACTCCGAATCCACTCTCAAGTTAACCAAACGTAGCTTATCACAAAGGGTACCGTCTTCAAGGGAAAACTACCACCCAGGCAAGGGTAAACACACCAGTAGCCTCCATAGGGTAGCCCTTCTACACTCTGTGATAGCTACTGATCGATTCTCCTGATAGACCCTTGTGGGCACTCGAAAGCTGTAAGCATCTGTAAACATCAACTGTCCATCATATAACTCCACCTCTTTCCCCATTGCAACCTAGAAGCAGGCAGCAGTACTGTAGTCCATGTCTGTCTGTCTGTTCTCTACCCTCCCCCGCCCTCTCTCTACCCCTCTCTCCACCCCTTGCTTAAGCAGACTTCAGTCATAACGGTGCCTGAGAAGAACGTGGTAACTTGCCTCAATGACTACCATCCAGTAGCACTTACATCCACAGTACTGAAGAGTTTTGAGAGGTTGGTGATTAAGCATATCAACTCCGGCCTGAGAAGCGACTTGGATCCACTCCAATTAGCCTATTAGCACAACAGATGCAATTTCACTGGCCTGGGAACATCTGGACAGCAAAGATGCATACATTACGATATTCTTTATCAATACAGCTCAGCATTCAATACTATCATCCCCTCAAAACTAATCAATAAGTTTCAAGACCTTGGCCTTTATACTTCTTTGTACAGTGTGATACTGGATTTTCTCACTTGCAGGCCCCAGTTAGTTCAGATTGGCAACACACCACCACCATCTCCATCAGCACAGGTACACCATAAGGCTGTGTGCTTAGCTCCCTGCTCTACTTGCTTTACACTTAACTAAGCGCAGCTCCAATGCCATATTCAAGTTTGGTGACGACTCGGTTTATAAGTGGGATATTGAAAGTCTGGCTGAGTGTTGCCATAACAACAACCTCTCACTCAATGTCAGCAAGTCCAAGGAGCTGATTATTGATCTCAGGAGGAGGAAACCGGAGATCCAGAGCCAGTCCTTATTGGGGGATCAGAGGTGCAGAGGGTCAGCAACTTTAAATTCCTCAGTGTTATCATTTCAGAGGATCTGCTCAGCACGTGAAGAGCGATCACAAAGAAAGCAGAGCAGCACCACTACTATCTTAGAATTTGGAAACATTTGGTGTGTCTTCCAAAACTTGGAGAAACTTCTATCAGTGTGTAGTGAGGAGTATACTGACTGGCTGCATCACAGCTTGCTATGGAACTGCCAATGCCCTTGAATGGAATATCCTACAAAAAGTAGTGGATACAGCCCAGTCCATAACTGGTAAAGACCTTACCACCATTGAGCGTATCTACATAGAGCATTGTTGCAGGAAAGCAGCATCCATCATCAGGGACCCCTACTATCCAGGCCATGCTCTTTTCTCACTGCTGCCACTAGCAAGAAGGTACAGCAGCCTCAGGACTCTTATCACCAGGTTCAGGATCAGTTTTTACCCCTCATCAGGCTCTTGAACTAAAGGGGATAACTTCACTTGTCCCATCACTGAACTGTTCCCACAACCTATGGACTTACTTTCAAGGACTCTTCATCTCATATTCTTGATACTTATTTCTTATTTATTATTATTATTTATTTTCCTTTTTTCCACTTTTTGTATTTGCATAGTTATTGAAATTATTAAGTATGCCCACAAGAAAATGAATCCCAAGGTTGTATATTGTGACAAATATGTACTTTGATGATAAATTTACTTTGAACTTTGATTCCAATACACTAATCACACAATTCCTTTGAATTAAGGTATGGTGTTCAATGGGGTAAAGTTCAGTATCTGCCCTTTCAAATGTCATGTATGACCACATTCTGTAGCCCACACCCCAACCAACATATCGCTGACCCTCTTTATGTACCTTTAGGCAGAGTGTCTGGTTTCCCTGAGCTATGATGATGTCGTAACTTTCCCTTTACTGATTGCAGCACTCGAGGTTGGACTTAAAAATAGGCGATTGACTGGTCGTTAATCCATAATGAAAGTGGCAGAGGCAGACCAAACAAAAAAAGTGTGGACAGTATAGTGTGGAGTATCTGAAATATATGGATTTATACCAGCACCAAGCAACCAATAGCAGCCAATGTGTGTTGTGTGGAAAAGATTTTTTCAAATGGGACAATGAAACTACCCAGGCTCCTTGAACATTTAAAGAGAATCCACTCTGATAAAGCAAACAAGAACTTGGTTTATTTTCAGTCACTTAGTGAAAACTTTCAGAAACAGAAAATACTTCAAAACATATTTGCCAGCACTTCACAACCAAACAGTGATGGTTTGCTTCATACAATATTTCATTGCTCATTGCTACATCTGGAAAGCACCATACAATTGGAGAAGAATAAATTTTGCCAACAGTAAGAGAGATTCTGAGTACAGTTTTGCATACGTCACCAGACCAAATAATTAAAACAATTGTGCACAATGACAACTCTGTTCAATATGAATAGATGAAATGGCTGAGAATATGGAAGACACATTTTGCAACATACTTAGGACAACAGAATTTGCACTGCAGTTGGATGAGTCAACTTTGCCAGGCAACAAATCTTTTCTTGATTATGTTTGCTTCATAAATGATGAAAGTATGGTTCAAGCATTGTTATTTGCAAAGGGACTAGAAAGAGATATGTAGGGGGAGTCAATATTTTGGGTTGTAGAGCAATTTTTGAAAGAGACGGACATTCCACTCACTAACATTCTTGCTTGTGCAACAGATGAGGCACCATCAATGGTAGGATGCCACCGTGGGGTTATTACTTTCTTGAAAAAAAGCTATATGTAATGTAATTACCATCCACTGTGTAATTCAGAGACAACATCTTGTCACAAAAAAGTCTAAGATATCAGCTGCACAATCATTAAATACTGTTATCACAGGAGTAAATAAAAGCAAGAATATGAATCTCAAGGTAGTTTATGGTGACCTATACATTGATAATAAATTTGCTTTGACTTTGATATTGATTTATTAATTGTCACATGTACCAGAGTACAGTGAAAAGCTTACCTTGCATTCTGTTCATACAGATCAAATCACAGTGCATTGTGCTAGAATAAGGTAAATCAATAACAATAAAGTGTAAAATCTACTGAAGAAGTGCAGTGTAGGTAAATGATAAAGTGAGATCTTAATGAGGCAGATTTTGAGTCCACCTTATTGTACAAGAGGTCCATTCAAGAGTCTGAGAACAGTGAGATGGAAGCTGTCTGTGAGCCTGCTGGTGTGTGCTATCAGGTTTTTGCATCTTATGCCTGATGAGAAATGGGATAAAGTAAAATGTTTGGAGTGGGTGAGGTCTTTGATTATGGACAGTGTCCATAAAAAGAGGCTGGTTCCTGTGATGTGCTGAGCTATGATTACAACTCTCTGCAGTTTCTTGCAATCACATGGGGAGTACTTATCATACCAAGCTGTTATGCATCTAGGCAGAATGCTGTCTGTGGTGCATCAATACAAATTGGTAAGAGCCAATGGAAAAAGGACCAACTCTTTTGTTTTGCTGACATTGAGAGAAAGGTTGTTGTCATAACTCCATGTCACCAAGCTCTCTTATTTCCTTACTGTACTCTTAACTCATTGTTATTTGAGATGCAGCCCTCTATGTGGTATCATCTGTAAACTTGTAGATGGAGTTAGAGTGGAATCTGCCTATGCAGTTGTGACTGTACAGGGAGTGGAGTAGGGGGCTGAGGATGCAACTTTGAGGAGCACCAGAGCTGAGAATAAAAGTGACAGAGGTATTGCTGCCTATCCTTACTGAATATAAAATAAGATTCCTTAACTTAGTACTACCTTAGAATTTAAAAAATTTTTATTACTTGCTATTCATTTTTTTCTTTCTCTGTTCTATAGGGTCTGGGTCTCTATGCAGCCAAAGACCTTGAGAAACACACAATGGTGATTGAATATATTGGGACAATCATTCGCAATGAGGTTGCAAATCGCAGGGAGAAATTGTATGAAACTCAGGTATGGATTAACCACGTCAATGTGCACTTGTGTTATATTCAAGCATAATTGCTCAGCTAATTTATTAAAAGAGCTGATACATTTTAACACCTCTTAATATTTGGGCTATTGAGTCAAATTTATTTTTAAGTTGAAATTAAAAAGATCGTTGTTGAGCATGTTATTTTTCATTCTACTGCCATCAGTTTTTATTCTATCCTGCTAAACTTTAGTATCTCAGCAGTGTAATTCTCAGCCATAGCTTTGCTGTTATGGACAGTTGACTTAACATTTTGGTATTGTCCAAATCAAGATTCAAGTTTGTTTATTATCATTCTTCAATACCTAGATGTAAAGAACTAAATGATTGTTACTCCAGATCCAATGCAGCATTTAAAAAAACACAATGAGCATAATAAACGCAATAAATATAAATAGCTAAGATTAGCTTACAGTATATACATTGATTGTATGTACATAGTGACACTAGATAAGGAGTATCTGTACATAAGGTAACAGGAAATAATAAAGTGGTGAGTGGGTTAATGAATGGAGGTGGTGATCAGCTTGACAGCTTGAGGAAAGGAACTTTTTTGAGTCTAGTGGTTCTGGCATGGATGCTGCATAGCTTCTTCCCTGATGGGAAGGGGCCAAAACAGTTCATGAGCAGGATTTGCGGGATCCTTTATGATATTGCTGGCCTTTTTCCAGCACCTTCCTGCATGCATGTTCTTGATGGCAGATAGGCCAGTGTCTGTGATGTGTTGGGCAGTTTTAACTACCCGTTGTAGAGCCCTCCTGTCTGCCTCAGTGCTGTTTCCAAACCATGCAGTTGATACAGCATGTTAGGATGCCCACAACTGTGCATCTATAGAAGGTTGTGGGTATTGACTTACATAGTCCAGCTCACATCAGCCTCCTCAGAAAGTAGAGGCGTTGGTGAACTTTCTTGACTGTGGAGGATGTGTTCTGGGACCATGAAAGGTTGTGTGAAATGTGCATTCCCAGAAGTTTGAAACTGCTGCTGATATGAAAAGGGGTGTGAATGATGTAAGTTTTACTGAAGTCAATAACCATTTTGTTAGTCTTGGTAACATTGAGAAAGAGTTTATTTGCTTGGTACCAGGCTTTGAGTTCCTCCATTACCCCTCAGTAGGCCGTTTCATTATTGTTGGCGATGAGCCCCACCACTGTCATGTCATTGGCAAACTTGATGTGATTGTTCAACTGAACAGTATTGGTGACTCTGGGAACAGACTATTTTTTGTTTGAAGACTTGTATTTGCCACAGGAAAATACAAGTAATGCAAGGAACTGGGGCTAAAGAGTAGGCTTATATTGTGACTTTAAGAACTTATCCACTACCTTTTCAAAAGAAACATTCAAGTATAGACGAGGAAAATTGTACGTATATAGCTCTTTCATAGAGTTGGCACAAGCAACTGAGCTAAATGCAACCCTGATGTCTATGTCACTTACAAAAGTGCTCCACATTTACCTATTTCCCTGTAGTGTGAATCTTTGATTCAAAATTGTAAGTTTGAAGTAAATGTAATAAGGTTAATATTAACGTAAATGTGATATAACAAGATGGTGCCGGTGAACCATGGAGACATTCTACAATATTTTTAAATGTACCTGTTTTGAATTACTGTCACTACAGTCTGCAGCATGTAATTTCCCTTTAAACAATGTACTTTTAAATCGACTCAGTGAAATACAGAATTTCACGATCTTCTGAAGGATTCAGTGGACTTAACTTTCAAGCAAGCAGGTATGGCACCTTTAAGCAGGCAAAGGTTCATCGCCATGGCCGAAAGTGAGGCAGGAGGGGGTTTCCAAGCCAGGCTGAATCACACAAGAATGAGACCCCCTCTACCCAGCATCTTGTTAGCAAATGTGCAGTTGCTGAATAACAAAATTGAGGACCTGAGGACAAGATTGCTGTATTGGAGGGAAATGAGGGATTGTTGTTTTCTATGTGTAATCAAGATGTGGCTTTCTCCCAGCATGCTGGGTATGGTGATCAAACCTGAAGGCATCTCGATTCAAGTCTGATAACCAAGAAAGTTACAAGAGATCCAGGTATGATCTCCAGAAAGCCCTGTCACTGGGAAAATGGCAATCCAGACTAAAGTTGATTCATTGAAGGGTGCGTGATAGCTGTGGCAGGGCTTGAATGCTGTCACCTCTTATAAAGTTCAATCAAGCATCGTAGCATAGGTGACAACAGAGCTTTGCTTCCAGAGGAGCTCAATGCTTGTCAAATCATGGAGGAACCATCAGAAACTCCCACAGCTCCCGGTGATCCTGTGACTTCAGTCTCTGAGGCATCCTTTAGGAGGGTAAACCCGTGAAAAGCATCCGGCCTAGACAGGGTATCTGGCCAGATACTGAAGACCTTTGCTAATCCACTGGCTGGAGTGTTCACTGAGATCTTTAACCTCTTGCTTCGGCAGTGTGTGGTACCCACCTGTTTCAAGCAGACTTCACTTATACCGGTGCCTAAGAAGATCGTGATAACCTGCCTCAGTGACTATCATCCAGTAGCACTTACAACCATAGTGATGAAGTGTTTTGAGAGGTTGGTGATAAAACATTTTGGATCCACTCCAGTTTGTCTAACGGCACATTAGGGTGTGCTTAGTCCCTTGCTCTACTCACTTTACACTTATGACTGTGTGACTGAGCACAGCTCCAGCGCCATATTCAAGTTTTCTGACAACACCACTGTAATAGGCCGAATCAAAGGTAATGATGGATCAGCATATAGGAGGGAAATTGATATTCTGGCTGAGTGGTGCCTTAACAACAAATTCTCACTCAGGGTTAGCAAGACCACAGAGATGATTGTTGATTTCAAGAGGAAACCAGAGGTCCATGAGCCAGTCCTCATCAGAAGATCAGAGGTGGGGAAGGTCAACAACTTTAAATTCCTTGGTGTTATCATTTCGGAAGACCTGTCCTGAGACCAGCATACAAGTGTAATCATGAAGAAAGCATGGTAGCACCAAGCTTAGGAATTTGCAAAGATTCAGCATGTCATCTAAAAGTTTGGCAAACTTCTGTAGATGTGTGGTGGAGAGTATACTGTTACGTACCCCGTAACTGGGTCACTTACCAGCAAAGATAGAGAGGTCCGTTGAAGTCTGATGGTACTATTTTTAATGGTATTGATAAAAATACACAAAAATAATATCAATGCAAACATACAGATAATATACGTCATCAATACTAAAGCTAAAAGCGTGGGTATAATAATAATCAATAAGAAATAGCTCTATCGTTGTCTAGGGGATAATGTATTGTCCGATGGAAATATAAAAGTCACTTTAGTTCATTCAAGCTGCAGCTTTTGGTTGGAGAGAGAGACGGATTAAAACTTGCCCATTCCTTTTATGATGTCAATCCTTCGAGAGTCGTTGGGGCTGATTTCTCCTTTGTTGTTAGCTAAAGCCGTTCCTCTGTGGCAAGGCCCACCAATTCTGAGGCAAGTGGAAAAGGATGCACGTGAACCTTCCACTGGCTTTCGCTATTACGCTGTTACAGGATTTGTAGCGTTTCTTCTGGTGCGTCTGAGGGGCTGTTCCCACAGACCCTCTTTTATCCCCACTCACGGGGTCTCAGATGTCAATCAGGGTGGAGGGATGCCTCCCCTCAACCAGCCCACTTTTGGTCATTCCCTGAGGGCTTCGAATAAATATTGTGTACTCAATGCACAATTCCATCTCCAAGAGACAATGGCCGTTTCCCGTAGCTTTGTATCGCCGAGGGGCCAAGACATTCCAAACGTCTCTCTCTCATTTCCTGGGTCTCCTGACCTGAATTAATAGCGATCTTGCAATTCTCAAAAAGGAGGGGGCGCAGGCGTAACAATACTGACTGGCTACATCACGGCCTCTTCTGGAAACACCAATACCATTGAATGGAAAATTCTACAAAAAGTAGTGGATACATGCCATTCCATCACAGTGTCATGGGTAAAGTCCTCCCCGCCATTGGGCACATTTACACCATTGTCACAGGAAAGCAGCATCCATCATCAGGGACCCCCACCATCCAGGTCATGCTCTCTTCTCGCTGCTGCCATCAGGAAGGAGGTACAGGAGTCTCAGGACTCTCACCACTAGATTCAGGGACAGTTATTACCCTTCAGCTTTCAGCCTCTTGAACCAAAGGGAATAACTTCATTGAACTCCATTTGCCCCATCACTGAAATGTTTCCACAACCTATGGACTCACTTTCAAGGACTCTTCATCTCATGTTCTCGATATTTATTGCTTATTTATTTATTTTTATATTTGCACAATTTGTTGTCTTTTGCACACTGGTTGAATATCTGAATTGTTGTGGTCTTTCATTGATTCTATTATTGATTTATTGAATATGCTCCCCCAAGAAAATGAATTTCAGGGTTGTATATGGTGAGATATATGTACTTGGATAATAAATTTACTTTGAACTTTTTGAACTTCATCCGTCTTGGCAGAATGGTGAATGATGTACATGTTGCAAAATGTAAACTGATGAGTATCTGATTATGATATAAGCATTGTGTTACCTTCTGTCTATGTTATATAGAACTGTAGGAAATTTGGTGCTCATTAAATTATTCTGTCAAATAGCCTACGTCAGATAGTAAATGGGGAATTACAGGTTATGTGCTGAAACTGTTCAGGTTTCTGCAATTGAGACTCCATCCTGTATTCCATCGTATTACTGCATAATTGTCAGTGTTTTGTTGGGGGTTCTCTGGTCTGACTATGGTCACCTTACTTTAAATGTTCATTGACCCTGGAAATGTGTTCTGTGGCATTGGTATCGGTGCGAGTGTCTGAGCCCAAAGAAACTGCAGCTAATCAGATATAATGGTAAAATAAATGTTGAAAATGAATAAAAGGTCATTCAGCATTTGTGGACAAGAAAAGCTACTTTTTTGGGGTGTAAGTGTCTACTTTGGGACCCTGATAGTGGCCAGGGCCGTATGTTTTTTTCAGGTGCTGATGGAGACCTCTGCTTTTTCTTTTTATTTGTGTTCCAGAATTTTATTGTTCAAAGTTACTTTTACAAGTACTCCTACAGCAATGCAGTTATGTAGATCTTAGTTTCCATGTTAAGACCAGAATATGCCATCACCTCAGTTGTGGTCTAGTGATGTTATAAAATGGCAAGGCTTATAGGAGAATTCTAAAAGTTGTTTCTCACTGAGTTTTTGGGGCAAATGTAAGGTTGCCGTATTGACCTTTTTCTGCTACAGTACCTGCAGAGCTTATAAGCAAAAGCTTAAAGTAAAACCAAGTTTATTTTAATATACAGTGCCTATAAAAAATATTTACCTCCCTTGGAAGTTTTTATGTTTTATCATTTTACAACATTGAATCGCAGTGGATTTTGTTTGGCTTTTTTTACACTGACCAACAGAAAAAGTCTTTTGAGTCAAAGTGAAAATAAATTTCTACAAATTGGTCTGAATTTATTACAATTGTTAAACACAAAATAATTGCTTGCATAATTACTCGCGCCCCCCCCCCCCCCCTTCAAGTCAGTATTAGTAGATGCACCTTTGGCAGCAATTACAGCCTTGAGTCTGTGTAGATAGGTCCCTATCAGCTTTGTACATCTGGACTCTGCCATTTACTCCATTCTTCTTTACAAAACTGCTCAAGCTCTGCCAGATGAACATCCCTTTTCAAATCCAGCCACAAATTCTCAATTGGATTGTGGTCTGGACTCTGACGTGGCCACTCCAGGACTTTAACTTTGTTATTTTTAAGCCATTTCTGTGTAGCTTTGGCTTTGCACTTGGAGTCATTGTCTTGCTGGAAAACAAATCTTCTCCCAAGTCGCAGTTCTCTTGTAGGTTTTCCTCCAGGATTTCCCTGTATTTTGCTGCATTTTACCCTCTTCACAAGCCTTCCAGGGTCTGCTGCAGTGAAGCATCCCCACAGCATGATGCAGCCACCACCACGCTTCATGGTAGGGATGGTGTGTTTTTGATAATGTGCAGTGTTTGGCTTATGCCAAACATGGTGTTTAGTCTGATGGTCAAAAAGCTCAATTCTGATTTTATCATACCATAGAATGTCCTTCCAGTTGACTTCAGAGTCTCCCACATGACTTCTGGCAAACTCTAGCTGAGATTTCATGTGAGTTTTTTCCACAGTGGCTTTCTCTTTGTCACTCTCCCATAAAGCTACAACTGGTGAATCACCCAAGCAACAGTTGTATGTGCAGTCTCTCCCATCTCAGCCACTGAAGCTTGTAACTCCTCCAGAGTTGTCATAGGTCTCTTGGTGACCTCCCTCACTAGTCCCAGTCACTCAGTTTTTGAGGATGGCCTGCTGTAGGCAGATTTATAGCTGTCCCATATTCTTCCATTTCCTGATGATTAACTTAACTGTACTCCAAGGGATATTGGGTGACTTAGAAATTTTCTTGTATCCATCTCCTGACGTGCTTTTCGCTAACCTTTTCGCGGAGTTGCTTGGAGTGTTCTTTTGTCTTCATGGTGTAGATTTTTTTGGCCAGGATACTGACTCGCCAGCAGTTGGACTTGATAGATACTACTGCAATCAATTATTTTGTGTTTTATATTTGTAATTAATTTAGATCACTTTGTAGAGATCTGTTTTCACTTTGACACGAAAGAATCTTTTTCTGTTGATCAGTGTCAAAAAAGACAAATCCATTGGGATTCAATATTGTAAACAGTAAAACATGAAAACTTCCGGGGGTGGGGGGGAATGCTTTTTATAGGCACTGTATTTCCTCCAGAATCTAATTGTTTGGTTTTGTACCTGAGAGTAGAACCTTGCACTTCAAATTGAATATAACCATCTTGTAGAGTTTCTTGTATCTGTCAGTTGAAAGTTTGACCTTGTAACAAAATTACTTTGTTTTCTTCCTTATTCTTTTCTGATTCAGCAGCAAAGATAATCAGCAATCAAAAGAGGCACTGTATATATGTCAAAGGTTATAAGAAATTATCATATTAGTTATATAAAGAATAAAATGCATAAAGAAAAATGGTTAGTAAAGTAGTAAAAGGAACAAAATATTTACCAGTCAGATCACTGAGCCACGCCACATAATAGAGTGCCAGAAGGAACCACGTGTCCCAACAACTCTTCCAGTCTCTCTGTCTCTCCTCTATCTCCAGCTCTTTTTTTAAAACTTTTTTATTGAGTTTTCAAATAACTTCAGAAATAAAAGAAAATATATGAAAAAATATATATATACCCTTAACCCCTCCCCCCTAACATCCCTATAGAAAAAAAAAGAAAGAAAGAAATAAAGAGTGCCTGGATATCAGAAGATCCCCACATGCTCCATGGAGTTCGTAATAACTTTAGTGTATATATATATAATATATATATATATATTTATATATATTTATTTATTTATTTCCCCAAATAACCAATTATTTCATCTTCAGAGCACTTATATATTTAATCCTGTCTTTTGTAAATAAGGGTGCCAAATTTTCAAAAATGTTTCATATTTATCTCTTAAATTATAAGTAATTTTTTCAAGTGGAATACAGCTATAAATTTCTTTCTTCCAACGATCTATACTTAAATATGTATCCGATTTCCAAGTAACTGCAATAGCCTTTTTGGCTACTGCCAATGCAATTTTTATAAATTCTTTTTGATATTTATTCAATTTGGGTATCGGTTTTATCCCTTCAATATCACCTAGTAAAAATAATATTGGATTATGTGGAAGTTGTATTCCAATAATTTGTTCCAATAAAACTCTTAAATTTGTCCAAAAAGGTTGAATTTTAGAACAAGACCAAGTAGAATGTAAAAAAGTACCAATTTCTTGGTTACATCGGAAACATTGATCAGATAAATTTGGGTTTAATTAATTTATTTTTTGTAGTGTAATATACAATTGATGTAAAAAGTTATATTGCACTAATCTAAACTGGACATTTATTGTATTTGTCATACTCTCAAGATATAGTCTTGACCAATTTTTTTCTTTAATTTTAATATTCAAGTCACTTTCCCATTTTTGTCTTGACTTATGGACTCCTTGTTTAATTGCCTGTTTTTGAATCAAATTATATATACAAGAAATGAATTTTTTAATCTTTCCTTTTTGAATTAAAGTTTCTATTTCATTAGATTTCGGCAATAACATTGTTTGACCTAAATTTTTCTCTTAAATAAGCCCTTAGTTGAAAGTAACAAAAAAGAGTGTTGTTTGATACTTTATATTTATTCTTTAATTGATCAAATGACATTAAGATACCTCCTTCAAAACAATCTCCTATATATCTAATCCCTTTTTGAAACCAATTATATAAAAGTTGATTATCCATTGTAAAAGGAATAAGTCTATTTTGAATTAAAGATCTCTTTGCTAATAAGGATTTCTTTATCTCGTCGTCAACATTTATCTTATTCCATAAGTCAATCAAATGTTTTAATATAGGAGATTCTTTCTTTTCCCGTATCCATTTAGATTCCCATTTATGTATAAAATCTTCTGGTATATTTTCTCCTATTTTATCTAGTTCTATTCTAATCCATGCCGGTTTGTCTTTCTCAAAAAAAGATGCAATAAATCTAAGTTGATTTGCATTATAATAATTCTTAAAATTTGGAAGTTGTAACCCTCCTAGATCAAATTTCCATGTCAATTTTTCCAACGATATTCTTGACATCTTACCTTTCCAAAGAAACTTCCTCACATATTTGTTTAACTCTTGAAAAACCTTCTGGGGTAGTTGTATTGATAGTGATTGAAATAAGTATTGTAGTCTAGGGAATATATTCATTTTTACGGTATTTACTCTACCTACTAAAGTTATTGGTAATACCATCCATTTATCAAGATCTTCTTGAATTTTTTTCAGTAATGGTAAATAATTTAATTTATATAAGTTCTTTATATCATTATCAACTTTTATACCTAAATATTTTATACCATTTGCCGGCCATCTAAATTGAGTTATTAATCGACATTGACTATAATCTCCTTTAGTAAGAGGTAAAATTTCACTTTTATCCCAATTTATTTTATAACCTGATATTTTCCCATATTCTTCTAATCTATAGGATAATTTATGCAACGAGTGCAATGGGTTTGTTAAATAAAGCAGAACATCATCAGCAAATAAGTTAATCTTGTATTCTTCCTGATTAACTCTGAAACCCTTAATATCTAGGTCCATTTTAATTAATTCAGCTAATGGTTCTATCGCCAACAGGAATAAGGTGATAATGGACAACCTTGCCTAGTTGACCTTGTTAACTGAAATGGTGTTGAAATTTGACCATTTGTCACTACTTTAGCTTTGGGATTAGTATTTAAGGTTTTAATCCATTGTATAAAAGATACTCCTAATCCATATTTTTCCAATACTTTAAATAAAAAATCTCATTCCAATCTATCAAATGCTTTTTCTGCATCTAAAGCAACTGCCACACTCATTTCCTCCCTCTTTTGCGCCAAATGAATTATACTAAATAACTGAGTTACATTATCTGCCGATTGTCTATTTTTAATAAATCCTGTTTGATCCATATGTACTAATTTTGGTAAGTATTTTATCTCCAGCTCTTAGCACTGGCTGTGACCCAGCCTAAGAAAAGATTTCCCCCAACACAAAGAAATTGCACCTTTTCATACACTTCAAGGCCCTTTACTCTAATATTTACACAAGCATATTTCTCACCATTAATCTGCGTTCAAGGCTGTAGACTGGTACTTGCACGAAGTTCTCAAAACGTGGCTGTGGATTGGTTCCCACATTCATGTTGTCTTACAAACTTCCATTTTGTGTTTTAGCATATACCAAGGAGGAATCAAATTTAACTCTTTCCCTACACTCCAGCCCTCAATTCCTCATTGGTACCCTATACAAGAATAAAATATTAGATTAAATACTTTAGGTGTAATATAATAACCATAATATAGTTTATCACTGTGGTTATCATAATACAAATTCCATTTAGGTAATAAGTCACTCAGCACAGAAGAAGCATGACACTGCAATCACCTAACCTCCTGTTTCAGGCAATAGGCTAAAATAAACCACACTACATTTAATATTACAATTAAAATGAGATAGGACAAGAACTCAAGGCATATATTTATATTTTCAATTTACTCCAATGCTTTCATTTTGAATAGTACCTTTTAAAAAAAAACACACTTTATAAAGTAGTTTGTTTAATTCTGTTAAATAAATGGGCCAGATAAAATTTACACAAAGCAAATCAGTTACTGTAGTGGATAATATCCCTGTGTTGAACCCCTTTTTATGTTCCAGTTTATCAGATTTTGTTGATAAATCAAGATGAGGCTGTTGAGGCCATCTGTTAATGTTCTTGAGAATGTGGCAGGAAATCACTTTCTTGAACCTCCACGGTCCTGGTGAAGATCATCCCCTGGTGCTGTTGGAAAGGGAGTTCCAGGATTTAAAAGCAACTTGTGAAGGATTAGCTGATTCTTAGAGCTGCATTCTTTATTTTTATTCTGTAGCGGTGTGCTACACGCAGCACTGAAATAACAACGTGGAGTCAATGAACTGCAGTTACAAAAAGATTTTATTCGAACTTTGTGGCCTCGCTTTAAAGCCTTCCTGATCCCACCCTCCCTGGGCGCGGATGCTGTAGGGGGCACGTATTCACAGTCCTATCCCCCCCTTGCTGGTGAAGCAGACTTGGCGCCCTTTTGGGACTGGCCTAATATATAACCCTCCCCCCAGAACCAGCGATACACCCCCCAATGTCCACAGTCTGGGCCGGACCCTGTTTAGGGGGTCTGCCTCTGTGCTGCAGTGCAGGGAACTCGACCGGTTGCGCCAAGTCCACATGGGCTGATTTGAGTCGGTCCACCGTGAAAACCTCCTCTCTCCCCCCAATGTCCAGCACGAACGTGGACCTGTTGTTTCTGATCACTGTAAACAGCCCCTCATAGGGCCGCTGTAGTGGTGCCCGATGCCCGCCCCTTTGTACAAACACAAACTTACGGTTCTGCGGGTCTTTGGGTACACAGGCCAGGTTCTGCCCATGCTGCGAAGTGGGTACGGGGGCCAGGTTGCCGAGCCTCTCGCGTAGTCTGCCCAGGACTGCTGCGGGTTCTTCCTCGTGCCCCCTTGGGGCTGGTATGAACTCCCTGGGGACAACCAGGGGTGCGTCGTACACCAACTCGGCCGACGAGGTGTGCAGATCGTCTTTGGGCGCTGTGCGGATTCCGAGCAGGACCCAGGGAAGCTCGTCCACCCAGTTAGGTCCTCTTAGGCGGACCATGAGAGCCGACTTTAGGTGACGGTGGAAACGCTCCACCAGGCCGTTCGACTGTGGGTGGTAGGCAGTTGTGTGGTGCAGCTGTGTCCCCAAAAGGCTGGCCATTGCTGACCACAGGCTGGAGGTGAACTGGGTACCTCTGTCGGAGGTAATGTGGGCCGGTACACCAAAGCAGGATACCCAGGTGGCGATCAGTGCCCGGGTGCAAGATTTGGAGGTGGTGTCGGTGAGTGGGATCGCCTCTGGCCATCTTGTGAACCGGTCCACGATAGTCAGGAGGTGCCCATGATATCCACATGAATGTGGTCGAAACGCCGGTGGGCGGGATGGAACTGCTGCAGCAGAGCTTTGGTGTGCCGCTGAACCTTGGCCGTCTGGCAGTGCATGCACGTTTTGGCCCATTCACTGGCTTGCTTGCGGAGTCCGTGCCAAACGAACCTGTTGGAGACCATCCGGACGGTTGTCCTGATGGAGGGGTGCGTTAAGTTCTGAATGGAATTGAAAATCCGCCACCAGGCTGCCGGGACGACGGGACGGGGTTGGCCGGTGGTGACGTCACAGAGTAGGGTCCTCTCACCTGGGCCTACGGGGAGGTCCTGGAGCTGCAAACCGGAGACTGCGGTTCTGTAACTAGGGATCTCCTCGTCTGCCTGCTGTGCCTCTGCCAGTGCCTCAAAGTCTACCCCTTGGGAAAGGGCATGAATGTTAGGGAGAGAGAGCGCATCCGCCACGACATTGTCCTTACCCGAGACGTGCCGGACATCCGTCGTGTATTCAGAGATGAAGGACAGATGGCGCTGCTGGCGGGACGACCAGGGATCGGACACCTTCGTGAACGTAAAGGTAAGCGGTTTGTGGTCCGTGAACGTGGTGAAAGGCCTCCTTTCTAAGAAGTACCTGAAATGCCGGATTGCCAGGTAGAGCACCAACAGTTCCCGGTCGAAAGCACTGTATTTGAGCTCGGGTGGTCGCAGGTGTTTGCTGAAAAATGCCAGGGGTTGCCAGCGACCCTCGATGAGTTGCTCCAGTACCCCACCGACTGCCGTGTTAGATGTGTCCACTGTGAGGGTGGTAGGGACGTCCATTCTGGGGTGCACTAGCATCACGGCATTTGCCAAGGCTTCTTTCGTTTTAATGAAAGTGGCAGCGGACTCCTCGTCCCAGGTAATGTCCTTGCCCGGACCCGACATCAGGGCGCATGATTCGGGCAGCTGAAGGGAGGAAGCAGTGGTAGAAATTTACCATACCCACGAATTCCTGAAGGCCTTTGATTGTGGTGGACATCGTTCAAATAGATGAAAGCGAAGTCCAGGTTGCGTCCCACCGCGTCCATTAACTGCTGAAACGTCTGTGCGGCATTCTTCAGGCCTAACGGCATGCGGAGGAACTTGAAAAGGCCGAAAGGGGTGATGAGTGCTGTTTTGGGGACGTCGTCAGGATGCATCGGAATTTGATCCCCGGACGAGGTCTACCTTGGAGAAGACCCGTGCGCCGTGCAGATTTGCTGCAAAGTCCTGAATGTGTGGCACAGGGTAGCGGTCCGGTGTTGTAGCCTCGTTCAGCCTGCGGTAGTCGCCGCATGGTCTCTAGCCCCCTGATGCTTTGGACACCATGTGCCGGGGGGAGGCCCATGGGCTGTCGGACCGCCGATTCCTCCATCCTCTTGAACTCCTCCTTCGCCAGTCGGAGCTTGTCCGGGGGAAGCCTTCGAGCACGGGCGTGGAGGGGTGGTCCCTGTGTCTGGGCATGGCTGCTGTGAACTGCGGTGCCAGAACCGATGGGAAATCCGCCAGGACTCTGGTGAAGTCGTTGTCGGACAACGTGATGGAGTCGAGGTGTGGGGCTGGCAACTGGGCTTCACCCAGGGAGAACGTTTGAAAGGTCTCAGCATGGACCAGCCTCTGCCTCGGCAGGTCGACCAGTAGTCTGTGAGACCGCAAAAAATCCGCGCCCAGGAGCGGTTGGGCTACGGCGGCCTGTGTGAAGTCCCACGTGAACCGGCTGGAGCCGAACTGTAACTGCACCGTATGGGTGCCATAGGTCCTTACTGTGCTGCCGTTCGTAGCCCTCAGGGTGGGACCCGGTGCCCTGTTGCAGGTGTCGTACCTTGTCGGAGGTAAGATGCTGATCTCGGCACCAGTGTCGACCGAAAAACGGCGTCCCGACCGCTTGTCCCACACATACAGGAGGCTATCCTGATGGCCAGCCGCCGTAGCCATCAGCGGCGGCTGGCCCTGGCATTTCCCAGGAACTTGCAGGGTGGGCGACAGCGGTGGGGTTCTGATTTCCACCGCTGGTGGTAGAAGCACCATTGTTCATTGGTTTCCTCACCCCTCCCTCTGGGGCTAGTGGGCTCTGCTGCCGGGCCTGGTCTGGTCTGCTGCTGGGAGCGTGGCCTGGTGATCTGTGCGACGGGCGCCCCACTCTCCTTCTTGGCTTTCCACAGCAAGTCCGCCCGGGCTGCAACCTTCCGGGGGTCGCTGAAATCCGCGTCAGACAGCAGCAGGCGTACGCCCTCAGGCAACTGCTCCAGGAATGCCTGCTCAAACATGAGGCAGGGCTTGTGTCCTCCGGCCAGAGACAACATCTCATTCATCAAAGCAGATGGCAGTCTGTCCCCCAAACCATCCAGGTGCAGTAAGCAGGCAGCCCGCTCGCGCCGTGAGAGTCCGAAAGTCCTTACGAGCAGGGCTTTGAATTCCGTGTATTTGCCTTCCGCTGGGGGAGACTGTATGAACTCCTCAACCTGGGCCACTGTGTCCTGGTCGAGGGAGCTCACCACATAGTAGTAACATGTGTCCTCCGAGGTTATCTGCTGAACGTGGAATTGGGCTTCTGCTTGCTGGAACCATAGGTGAGGTCGCAGCGTCCAGAAGCTTGGCAGTTTCAACGAAACTGCATGAACAGATGCGGCGCCGGTCATCTTCGGCCCAAATATCGTTTGGGCCGTCAGGGTCACCAATTGTAGCGGTGTGCTACACGTCAGCGCTGAAATAATGACACGGAGTCAATGAATTGCAGTTACAAAAAGATTTTATTCGAACTTCGCGGCCTCGCTTTAAAGCCTCCCTGATCCCGCCTTCCCTGGGCACGGATGCTGTAGGATGCGCGCGGGCTTTTCCCCTTGCTGGTGAAGCAGACTTGGCGCCCTTTTGGGACTGGCCTTTGTGCCGGCGCGCTGGCTATTTGTGAGCTGGTTCGAGTGCGCTAGGAAGTGGGTTGCCACAATTCTAAATTTGTTATGAAGCTCTTTGGGTTGACTTATTCTTGGCCATATTCATCTCTCATCGAAGCATATACTTAAGTTTTAAGCTTAATAGCATTTTGTTTGTGTGAGATCTTCTGAATATAAAACAAGTATTTCAGGTTGCATACTGTATACATTTTCTGATAATAAACAGAACCATTTGATTTGAATATATAGTCCAGTAGCTATAAGCATTGACTGAAAATGTTATCATTAATTTGAGTTGTTTCTCTAGATCAACTGCAGAGATCTAGAACTTGATCCATGTTTGAGACAACACACACAAAATGCTGGTGGAACACAGCAGGCCTTCTGATGAAGGGTCTCAGTCCGAAACCTCGACAGTGCTTCTCCTTATAGATGCTGCCTGGCCTGCTGTGTTCCACCAGCATTTTGTGTGTGTTGTTTGAATTTCCAGCATCTGCAGATGTCCTCGTGTTTGCTCCATGTTTGAGAGTAAGGTTAGAAAAAAATCCAAATTTAGAAGATATGGAGGATCACAAAAATAATTGGAATAACAGCCTCTAAACATAATATTGTTCTTGTCCAAGAATGTGCAAATGTCATTCTGAATAAAATTTGCATATTACCACTGTAGAGAATGCATCAGTAACGTAGTGTATAAGAAACACATCTTTGGGCTTTTTTCCTTTAATGTTGATATATACCCAATTTCTCACTTTAATTTTTGTAACTAATGTAGCTACTTCAATTCTTAGAAACACACTACTACTATTTGAAGCATGGAATTATGTTAACAGTGGAAAACTGAGCCTGCTATAGTTATTTTAAAAAAATAGTTGGTATGGGGGTGAAGACAAGTGACAAGGGAAATACAAGATTCAAAGCTAATTTTTTTTGTTTTTTCTTCAGAATCGAGGTGTTTATATGTTTCGGATTAATAATGAGCATGTGATTGATGCTACTTTAACTGGAGGCCCAGCCAGGTATGTAACATTTCTGTTGGGATTACATGAGCATGAATTATGAAATTTGGTGGTAATTCCAGTGATTGACAAGCAAAGAGTCTGATTTTGTTTTTGTATGGAGGTGAAATTGTTATTCTCTTGGGAGTCTTAGAGTACTGTGTTTCCTTGTTGTCCCCATCGTATACAGCCTTTGCATCCAAGAGAACAGAGTGTCCATCTCATCAGAAGGGTGGTCTAAAAAAACGTCTGATATAAAATTACAATAACACAATTTAAACTTAAGTAATATTGTCCCTTATTTCATTGTGTAGTGCAAAGGAAATTAATACCTTGTTTATAAATTGCATATTTTAGAATTAACTCTTTTATAGAAAATCTTTTCCAGTTAGTACAATAGCAGAATTGTGTTGCATTCCTCAAGATGTATTCACATCTAGGCATTATGCATCAGTACTGAAAGCAACTTTACTAATTATTGAAATTGTGGTACTTGTGCTGTTGCGTAACTGTGATTACATTATAATTGGGTTTCTCTGTATAAACTTTCATGATGTTGACTGGCTGCTTTTCTCTTTTTTGGGGGGAAAAATTCTACTGTGCAGATATATCAATCATTCCTGTGCCCCCAACTGTGTGGCAGAGGTTGTGACTTTTGACAAGGAGGACAAAATAATCATTATCTCAAGCAGGCGAATTCCAAAAGGTGAAGAGGTAAGTGAATCAAAACAAAAGGGGAAAAGGAAGATAAGAATCAAAACAAGAAATGCAATATCCACACTGTCAGGCGGATGGAGCGTAACGTGAGACAATGTAAAATTGTATATATTGACAATTAAAAAATTAAAGGAAATGGTGAAAGATTGCAGACCTCTGAGATGCAGAGAGACCTGGTTGTCCTGATTCACACGAAAGACTCTTATGCAGGTACTCCAAGTAATTAGGGTAATTAACAATTTTATTATTTATTGTTCAGGAAATTGAATACAAAAAATAGTGAATTTTTCATATCATATAGAGCATTAGTGAGACTGTCACATTTGGATTTCTGAGTTCAGTATTGGCTCCTTATTTATGGAGGTATGTTAGTTCTTAGAATAGAAACATAGAAAATAGGTGCAGGAGTAGGCCATTCAGCCCTTCGAGCCTCCACCGCCATTCAGTATGATCATGGCTGATCATCCAACTCAGAACCCTGTTTTCTCTCCATACCCCCTGATCCCTTTAGCCACAAGGGCCATATCTAACTTCCTCTTAAATATAGCCAATGAACCGGCCTCAACTGTTTCCTGTGGCAGAGAATTCCACAGATTCACCACTCTCTGTCTGAAGAGGTTTTTCCTCATCTCGGTCCTAAAAGGCTTCCCCTTTATCCTTAAACTGTGACCCCTCGTTCTGGACTTCCCCAACATCAGAAACAATCTTCCTGCATCTGGCCTGTCCAATCCCTTTAGAATTGTATACGTTTCAATAAGATCCCCCCTCAATCTTCTAAGTTCCAGTGAATGTAAGCCTAGTCGATCCAGTCTTTCTTCATATGAAGGTCCTGCCATCCCAGGAATCAATCTGGTGAACCTTCTCTGTACTCCCTCTATTGCAAGAATGTCTTTCCTCAGATTAGGGGACCAAAACTGCACACAGTATTCTAGGTGTGGTCTCACCAAGGCCTTGTACAACTGCAGTAGAACCTCCTTGCTCCTGTACTCAAATCCTTTTGCTATGAATTGCCAACATACCATTTGCCTTTTTCACTGCCTGCTGTACCTGCATGCCCACCCTCAATGACTGGTGTACAATGACACCCAGGTCTCGTTGCATCTCCCCTTTTCCTAATCGGCCACCATTCAGATAATAATCTGTTTTCCTGTTCTTGCAACCAAACTGGATAACCTCACATTTATCCACATTAAATTGCATCTGCCATGAATTTGCCCACTCACCTAACCTATCCGAGTCACCCTGTATCCTCTTAGCATCCTCCTCACAGCTAACACCGCCGCCCAGCTTCGTGTCATCCGCAAACTTGGAGATGCTGCATTTAATTCCCTAGTCTAAATCATTAATATATATTGTAAACAACTGGGGTCACAGCACTGAGCCTTACGGTACCCCAGTAGTCACTGCCTGCCATTCTGAAAAGGTCCCGTTTACTCCCACTCTTTGCTTCCTGTCTGCCAACCAATTCTCTATCCACATCATTACCATACCCCCAATACCGTGTGCTTTAAGTTTGCACACTAATCTCCTGTGTGGGACCTTGTCAAAAGCCTTTTGAAAATCTAAATATACCACATCCACTGGCTCTCCCCTATCCACTCTACTAATTACATCTTCAAAAAATTCTATAAGATTCGTCAGACATGATTTTCCTTTCACAAATCCATGTTGACTTTGTCCGATGATTTCACCTCTTTCCAAATGTGCTGTTATCACATCTGTGATAACCGACTCTAGCATTTTCCCCACCACCGATGTCAGACTAACCGGTCTATAATTCCCCGGTTTCTCTCTCTCCCTTTTTTAAAAAGTGGGGTTACATTAGCCACCCTCCAATCCTCAGGAACTAATCCAGAATCTAAGGAGTTTTGAAAAATTATCATTAATGCATCCACTATTTCTTGGGCTACTTCCTTAAGCACTCTGGGACGCAGATCATTTGGCCTTGGGGATTTATCTGCCTTTAATCCCTTCAATTTACCTAACACCACTTCCCTACTAACATGTATTTCCCTCAGTTCCTCCATCTCACTAGACCATCGGTCCCTTACTATTTCCAGAAGATTATTTATGTTCTCCTTAGTGAAGACAGAACCAAAGTAGTTATCAATTGGTCTGCCATGTCTTTGTTCCCTATGATCAATTCACCTGTTTCTGACTGTAAAGGACCTACATTTGTCTTGACCTATCTTTTTCTTTCCACGTATCTATAAAAGCTTTTACAGTCAGTTTTTATGTTCCCTGCCAGCTTTCTCTCATAATCTTTTTTCCCTTTCCTAATTAAGCCCTTTGTCCTCCTCTGCTGGTCTCTGAATTTCTCCCAGTCCTCAAGTGTGCCGCTTTTTTTTTTTGCTAATTTGTGTGGTTCTTCTTTGGACCTGATACTATCCCTAATTTCCCTTGTCAGCCACGGGTGCACTACTTTCCCTGGTTTATTCTTTTGCCAAACTGGGATGAACAATCGTTGTAGTTCATCCATGCAATCTTTAAGTGCTTGCCATTGCATATCCACCGTCAACCCTTTAAGTATCATTTGCCAGTCTATCTTAGCTAATTCACGTCTCATACCTTCAAAGTTACCCTTCTTTAAGTTCAGAACCTTTGTTTCTGAATTAACTATATCACTCTCCATCTTAATGAAGAATTCCACCATATTATGGTCACTCTTACCCAAGGGGCCTCACAGGACAAGATTGCTAACTAACCCTTCCTCATTGCTCAATACCCAATCTAGAATGGCCTGCTCTCTAGTCGGTTCCTCGACATGTTGGTTCAGAAAACCATCCCGCATACATTCCAAGAAATCCTCTTTCTCAGCACTCTTACCAATTTGGTTCACCCAATCTATATGTTGATTGAAGTCACCCATTATAACTACTGTTCCTTTATTGCACACATTTCTAATTTCCTGTTTAATGCCATCCCCAACCTCACTACTGCTGTTAGGTGGCCTGTACACAACTCCCACCAGTGTTTTCTGCCCCTTAGTGTTATGCAGCTCTACCCATATCGATTCCACATCCTCCAGGCTAATGTCCTTCCTTTCTATTGCATTAATCTCCTCTCTAACCAGCAATGCTACCCCACCTCCTTTTCTTTCCTGTCTATCCCTCCTGAATATTGAATATCCCTGGTTGTTGAGCTCCCATCCTTGGTCACCCTGGAGCCATGTCTCTGTGATCCCAACTATATCATAATCATTAATAATTATCTCCACATTCAATTCATCCACCTTGTAAGAATGCTCCTCGCATTGACACACAAAGCCTTCAGGCTTGTTTTTACAACAATCTTAGCCCTTATACAATTATGTTGAAAAGTGGCTCTTCTTGCTTTTTGCCCTGGATTTGCCTGCCTGCCACTTTTACTTTTCACCTTACTACTTTTTGCTTCTACCCTCATTTTACACCCCTCTGTCTCTCTGCACTTGGTCCCATCCCCCTGAATGTAGTTCAAGGTTTACTAGACCTTATACTTTGAATTGGTTAATTGTTTTATGAGAGTAGGCTGAACAGATTAGATTAGAAGAGTGGAGTAATTTAAACATATGATCCTGAAGTGTCCAGATGGGTAAATGTGGAGAGGATGTTTTCTCTTGAGGTTGAATCTAGAACTTGGGGGTGGGGGGGTGTCACAGTTTACAAAAGAAGGTTCACCCGTTTAATGCATAGATCGGTGATTTCATTTTTCTCTGAAGGTTCCTCAAAGGGAAATGGAAGCAGGGTCTTGGAATATTTCTAATACAGAGGGAGACAGATGCTTGATAACCTTCCACTGACTTGTTACTGCAGGTAGACAAGAATGCTTGACCAGCATTCTTAGAATGATAGAACTGGTGTGAGGGGCCATTTAACCTACTCCTGATGTGAATTCTCAGAATGTTGACTGTTCAATAAGTATTTGTTGTATTAATAGTTTTTTTTTAATTTTCAGCTGACTTACGACTACAAATTTGATTTTGAAGATGATCAACACAAAATTCCTTGTCATTGCGGAGCTCTCAACTGCAGAAAATGGATGAACTAAAACATTGAGCAAATTCATCTGATACAAAATTCACAATAATTTCAGATGGTTCAAAACTTCAGACAACATCTGCTATACTCTAAATCAAACTGACAGATCATCCTATATGAAGATGTGAAGAATTCTCACTACTTCACAAAGAAGTATTTACTGTGTTTTATGTTGGGGTACATCTGTGGTTGGGAGTTAGTGTAGTGCTCAGAGGTGCAAAACCTTCTACAAAATTTAGCAATGAATTACTAAAATAAATGGACTACGCAGATGTGCAAAGATATTATACACAGCCAGTGACTGTGTTTCCTGCCAGGTCTGTGGGATGCTTCTGAATGTAATCTCTGGATTTCTTTTTGTCCATAGTTCCTGCAAGAGAGAGAGGGGAGGGGAAGAGAATGAGAAACCCTCACCTGTGCAGACCTTTTCTGATGGGACTTAATCTAAAGGATAGATTGTATTTCTAATGAAATTCAGCCAAAGGAGGGAAGACTTGGGATTGAAAAGTCTATAGCTTTCTCTGCTGGAAGAGGTCTTTGATATAAGACAGAGCGTGGTACATCTCAAGGTCAAAGGAAATGGCATTTTCATCTGATAAGATTTTTTAGTAAAAAGATTTGAATATTGCAGGGTTCACATAAAATAAACACTTTTTTGTGGGAGTGGATTGATTTTGAAACCAAGGCAGTAATGAACTGCACTCCTAAAAACACTAGAGTTTTAAAGAGATGGTGTCCCTTGGGTGTGACAAAATTAATTGCATTAATATGTTAGATTACTCAAACTGTTTGTCCATAATTGTATTCTGGAGAGATTAGTGTGGGAGTTTTTTTTGTTTGCAAGATTTCTGATTGCTTCACAAAAAATCTTTGACTTTTTAAACAACAGACCCTTTGTCTGTTATCACCAGATTATTGTTTATTTCAAAGGAATTTAACTCCATATTTGACCAATAGTTAGAAGAAGAAAAAAAGTAATAAAAGTAGTTTGATAGAAATAGAAATGTAATTATCCATGCATCTTGGTCACTGTAAGTTCTGAGTGACCCTGTAAGAAATGTTGATCTTTTGCATCATCAGTAATGATAATTATACAAAAATAAATTTGCAGAAGGTACCTTTTGAAAGACAATCCACATTAGTAAGGACTCACTAGGACCAGGTTTAATGGTTCTCTGTTGGGAATTTACTGGAAATAAACTAGGAACACTGGGGCTGGCACAATAATAATACTGTCTGTAATTTTCCAGTTGAAATCAAGGATCAAAATAATAAATTGACCAGCTCCCAATTCTGAATCTTGACGATCCCTTTTAAGCTGTTGATCTGACAGCATATATTTTCATGATCAATGAGGGTTTCTTCCATGCATATTATTTTGTGGCAAGAGTGGGGACCTATAACCTCAATAATAAGTCCTCAATTGCTGATCAATAATGCAAAATATAATTAAAAGAACGGTAGCACTAAGAGGACTTGGTTTGCAGCCTCCTCGATCCTGATCAGTCAGTATCAGCAGGTAAATTGTTAGGGCATTTGGTTCAACGCACAAATGGACTCTCTCTGAAATCTCTTGCAGAGGAGACTTGCACTGAAGGATTTCTCACCTACTTGATTCCACAAGTCATTTTACTGTAGTTTTGTTCCTGTAATATATATATAAAAGTGTGAATTTTATTCGGAACAGTAGGATAGGTCTGGATGGGGGAGATTTTTTTTTTATTGGCGCAATTCGTGAAAGCTGCTTCCCCCACTGCATCTTCTCCACGCTGCAACTGTAAAAATGTAAATACAAAACTTGTAGAAATCTCCAAAGCAGAAACCACTGGATCAGATTCTCATTCGTACAAAAGAACGGTTGGTATTGGTGATTAAAAAAAATAGCTGCTGGTTGGATTGAAGCAGGGAAGACATTAGCATGCAATGAGAAGATTCTAGGTAATGTAGATCATGTTAGATAAACTTAAGCTTACAGTGTTTTACTGTTTTTATAATAAAAGCTGATTTCACCCCTCTTCAACTGGTAAGAGCCGGGGTGTCTTTTAATGGAAGATTCTAATTTAAAAATGGGGCTTTTTCATTTTAGCTGAAGATGTCCGCAGAGCCCTAATGCATTGTGAGATCCTATTTCTCCAAGCTGGGGAGGTTACAGTCAAGTAATGTATTGTTGGAACATGTTCAGTTAACAAATGAAGATGTCCTGTTTGCAGTAAAGCCTTGTTCATACTGTTTACACTCTGAGCTAGGTATTTTGTGGTGCATTTTATCCTTGCAATTGGGGCAAAATTAAAAGCAGAGATTTGAGTATTTTTTAATGACAAAATAAACTTCCAGAATATGAAAGGGTTTTTTTGTGTTGTGTGCATTCTGTACAGCAAATGTTGTCACTGGTAATGAATTAAAATTATCCTTTTTTATTGTATGTGGCATGTTTTTTTGTACTGAACATAAGTTGAATTGTATATAATTTATGTCAAAAGAGCCAAGATGTTTCTTGCTCTATGTATTAAATCTTCTGCAGGAATAAGCTTATTCTGTACATCCCTGGTACATGTAGAGACCGTTTATGATCATGTTGGCTAGATTGTACAAACCTTTTTTAAATACAAATGTAGCATCTTTGCATTACTGTATGATAAATAGGGACACTGTTCCTACAGAGGTGAATTTACTGCATTAAAATTGTTTGAAATAAAATCATCCTTGGATTACATTTATTGGTCTAAGTTGGCATAAAATGATTGCTATGATGAAGGATCCATATTCGGGAGATTTGTCTTAGCTATGTTGTTTTTAATACTCATTTCATTTCACGTAAGTGTCTTAACAATTATCTATTGCTTATGACATTGTTAAGCATCAATTCAGATATGTGAGTGCAGGGTTTTAGGGACAAACCCGTGATATTAATGTATTATCAGGATATTTTCATAGAGAAAGGATTCCTGCAACTATTCAAAGTAGAATACAGTGGATTCTGGTTAATTAGGGCACATTTTGGCCCAATTAAGCGGCTGCCTCAGCTGAAGTTTCATGAAAATAGTTAAAAGGTATTTTTAAAAAAGTCGAACTGACTAACAATTACGTATTTAAATATACAGAAATTAGAACACTGCCAGTAATACTACAGTACAGTACTATAAAACTGTGTTAGTTCCCAATAGTCATCAGTGGAGGAACTCATCCAGTGTATGCAATGAACAAAATCAGTGCCGACATCTAGTGCAGGTAATGGACTGTCTTCTTACAGTGCTTTAAACAATTGTATCCTCAATCCTCATTTTCATTGTAACATTCAAGATTGCCTATACCTCAAATACTTCATAGTGCTTGACTTTTTGAAGTAATGAAATCATTTTGTTTTCACTCCCAGCTGTTTCCTGCATCTCTGAGCCTGAATGCTTTAAACTGTAGTAAGCAAATGGGTTCTGAATTGTCTTAATGCTTATTTTTCACCAATTATTGGTGACAAAAATCATTGCTTTTTGAACACACACACACACAAATGCAGCTATGTAGTATCTAAATTTGATCGAGCAGGTCATTCACTGGTGACCAAGTTTCTGAACTTCATCTTCAAATGCCAAAGTTGTTTCCATTCTCAAATGTTCGAATACTAAAAGCAAAGATATTCCATCATAGTGCCTTGAAAAAGTATTCAGCCCTCACAACTATTTTCACATTTTACTTTTATTTTCTAAATTAAAAAATACATTGAAGTAGGATTTTTGAGCTAGTCTACAAAACATGGTCCATCTTCTTAAATCAAAAGAAAAATTCCAAAACCAATTTACTAAAAATTAGAAAACAACATTGTGAGGCTGAAAAATTTGCCCCCTTTATATTACTAAACTAACTTTTCTCAAGTGCAATATACAGTATTACCATCTCACCCAATTTGTTAATGTAGAAAGTTGAAGGATCATTTGTTTTCCATGAACCCCCTTCTCTTCAGTAAGGTACGACAGTAGGGTAGAATTTCAACAGGCCAAACCAAAATGAAAACAAAAGAGCATTCAAGTCAAGGAAATGATGATAGAGAAACACAAATCTGGGGAAGGGTACAAGACCATCTCAAAGGCACCGAACATACTTCAGAGCTCAAAGCAGTCCATCTTGACAAAGTGGGGGGAAAAATATGAAACCACCGCCACACTGCTGATGTGAAGCCACTACTCTAAACTTAGAATGGCACCAACTATCACTCTGAGTGAGCTCCAGAAGTCAATGGCTCCACAACACAAAGGGTATTTATGGAAGCGTGGTAAGATGGAATCCATGTCTTTTAAAAAAAAAACATACCCTTGCCGGTATAGACTTTGCAAGGCGTAATTTTGAAGATACTGTAAAGATGTGGAAGAAGGTCTTGTGGTCGGATGAGACTAAAGAACAACTTATTGGCCTCAACACTAAGCGGTATGTGTAGTGTAAATCTAATACTGTGCACCAGCTAGGTAACACTCCCTACTGTAAAGTATGGTGGAGGTAGTATGAAGAAGCTTTTCAGCATCAGGGACTGGAAATCTAAAGATTGATGGGAAGATGAATGTTCCTCAGTACAGAGAGATCCTAGATAAAAACCTGCTAGCCTCTGCCAGAAAGCTTAAACTGGGGACGAAGTTCATCTTTCTGCAGGACAATGACCCAAAGCACACTGCTATTGGAGTGGCTTCAAATAAAGAAAATTGATGTCCTTGAGGGGCCCAGTCAAACTCCTGACCTCAATCTGATCAAAAATCTCTGGCAAGACCTCAAGATTACTGTCCACCACCTCTCTCCAACTAACCTGGCAAAGCTTGAGCAATTTTGCAAAGAGGAATGGGCAAATCCTGCTCCATCAAGTTGTACAAAGCTAAGAGACTTACCCAAAAAGACTACTGGCAGTAATAGCTGCAAGAGATGGTTCAAATAAGTACTGAGCAAAGGGTGATGAATACTTTTTGAATTGCTGTCATTTAGTTTTTGAATTTTTAGTTTTTCATGCTTTACAATTTTCCATTTTTTTTGGGCTCTGCTGTGAAAAAAGGACTATAATTCACAAATAAAAATTCTCACAGTTAAATTCATCAAAATTACTGGTTGTAATACATACTCATTTATGTGAACAAATGGTTGGTAGCTGAATACTTTTACAAGGGGCTGTATGTATATTTGACTCCATTGTTGTGCACAGTAAGAATGACAACAGGACCGTCTCTGAGGAAGCCCAAGACTGTCATGTTAGCAGGTGGTTTTGCTTTACAAATGGTGTGCCATGTGGCTGACAAGTGAAGTTAAAGCAACATGAAAGCAGAGGTCATACAATGTAGCAAATGTTAGTGGGAAGCTTAAAAAAGAACAACAATATAAGCAGCATGGAATAAATAAGGTGCTCGAGGAATACAAAGAATGTAAAAAGAATCTTAAGAAAGAAATTAGAGAAGCTAAAGGAAGATATGAGGTTGCTTTGGCAAGTAAGGTGAAAATAAATCCAAAGGGTTTCTACAGTTATACTAATAGCATAAGGATAGTGAGGGATAAAATTGGTCCCTTAGAGAATCAGAGTGGACAGCTATGTGTGGAACCAAAAGAGATGGGGGAGATTTTGAACAATTTCTTTTCTAAAGTATTCACTAAGGAGAAGGATATTGAATTGTGTAAGGTAAGGGAAACAAGTAGGGTAGTTATGGAAACTATGACGATTAAAGAGGAGGAAGTACTGGTGCTTTTAAGGAATATAAAAGTGGATAAATCTCCAGGTCCTGACAGGATATTCCCTAGGACCTTGAGGGAAGTTCGTGTAGAAATAGCAGGGGCTCTGACAGAAATATTTCAAATGTCATTAGAAACGGGGATAGTGCCGGAGGATTGGCGTCTTGCTCATGTGGTTCCATTGTTTAAAAAGGGTTCCAAGAGTAAACCTAGCAATTATAGGCCTGTAAGTTTGACATCAGTGGTGGGTAAACTAATGGAAAGTATTCTTAGAGATGGCATATATAATTATCTGGATAGACAGGGTCTGATTAGGAACAGTCAACATGGATTTGTGAGTGGAAGGTCATGTTTAACAAATCTTAATTGAATTTTTTGAAGAGGTTACAAGGAAAGTTGACGAGGGTAAAGCAGTGGATGTTGTCTATATGGACTTCAGTAAGGCCTTTGACAAGGTTCCACACCAAAGGTTAGTTAGGAAGGTTCAATCTTTAGGTATTAATGTTGAAATGGTAAAATGGATTCAACAGTGGCTAGATGGGAGATGCCAGAGAGTAATGGTGGATAACTGCTTGTCAGGTTGGAGGCCAGTGACTAGTGGTGTGCCTCAGCGATCTGTACTGGGTCCAATGTTGTTTGTCATATACATTAATGATCTGAATGATGGGGTGGTAGATTGGATTAGTAAGTATGCAGATGATACTAAGATAGGTGGCGTTGTGGATAATGAAGTAGGTTTTCAAAGTTTGCAGAGAGATTTAGGCCAGTTAGAAGAGTGGGTTGAAAGAAGGCAGATGGAGTTTAATGCTGATAAATGTGAGGTGCTACATTTTGGTAGGACTAATCAAAATAGGACATACATGGTAAATAGTAGGGCATTGAGGAATGCAGTAGAACAGAGTGATCTAGGAATAACGGTGCATAGTTCCCTGAAGGTGGAATCTCAAGTGGATAGGGTGGCCTTTGGTATGCTGGCCTTTATAAATCAGAGCATCGAGTATAGGAGTTGGGATGTAATGTTAAAATTATAAAAGGCATTGGTAAGGCCAAATTTGGAGTATTGTGTACAGTTCTGGTCACTGAATTATAGGAAAGATGTCAACAAAATAGAGAGTACAGAGGAGATTTACTAGAATGTTACCTGGGTTTCAGCACCTAAGTTACAGAGTAAGGTTGAACAAGTTAGGCCTTTATTCTTTGGAGCGTAGAAGGTTGAGGGGGGAACTTGATTGAGGTATTTAAAATTATGAGGGGGATAGATAGAGTTGATGTGGATAGGCTTTTTCCATTGAGAGTAGGGGAGATTCAAACAAGAGGACATGAGTTGAGAATTAAGGGGCAAAAGTTTAGGGGTAACACGAGGGGGAATTTCTTTACTCAGAGAGTGGTAGCTGTGTGGAACGAGCTTCCAGTAGAAGTGGTAGAGGCAGGTTCGATATTGTCATTTAAAGTAAAATTGGATAGGTATATGGACAGGAAAGAAATGGAGGGTTATGGGCTGAGTGCGGGTCAGTGGGACTAGGTGAGAGTAAGCATTCGGCATGGGCTAGAAGGGCTGAGATGACCTGTTTCCATGCTGTAATTGTTATATGTTTATAAGGCAACTAATAAAGCAATAAGGAGAGAAAAGATGAAAGAGGAAGGTAAGTTAGCCAATAATATAAAAGGATACCAAAAGGTTTTCAGTTATACAGTATAAAGAGTAAAAGGTAGGCAAGAGTGGATGTTGGACTACTGGAAAATGATGACAGAGAGGTAGTAGTGAGGTTAAAAGAAATGGTGGCAAACTGAATTAATGTGGAAGACAGCTGCATGCCAGAAATTCAAGAGTGTCAGGGGGCAGAAGTGATTGCAGTTACTATTAAAGAAGGTGCTTGAGAAGCTGAAAGGTCTGAAGGTAGATAGGTTACCTGGACCAGATGGACTACACCACAGGTTTCCGAAAGAGGTAGCAGAAGAAATTGTGGTGGTATTAGTAATGATCTTTCAAGAATCACTAGATTCTGGCATGGTTCCAGAAGAGAGGCTGAAGAAATTATAGGCCAGTTAGCCTGACTTCAGTGGTTGGGAAGATGTTGGATGATTAAGGATGATGTTTCAGGGTACTTGGAGGTATATAATAAATAGGCTGAAGTGAACTTGGTTTACTTCAGGTCAAATCTTGCCTGACAAGTCCATTGAAATTCTTTGAGGAAATAACAGGCAGGATCAATGAAAGAGAGTCAGTAGATGTTTTTTTTTTACTTGGATATCCTGAAGGCCTCTGACATGCTGCCACACATGAGGCTGCTAAACAAGATAAGAGCAAATAGTATTGCAAGAAATATACTAGCATGGACAGAAGATTGGCTGACTGGTAGAAGTTTCTGTTGGCTGCTGCTGACTAGTGCAGTTCCACAGGAGTCAATGTTGGGTCTTCTACTTTTCATATTATACATTGATAATCTGAATAATGGACTTGTTGATATTAAAGATGGAAATAGAGCTGTTTCTGAAGATGCAAGCAAAGGAGTCTACGTTTAGTACCATCATCACTTCGCTCTGCCTCCAACATCAGTGTATGGAAGCAAATCTTTGGCAGTGTCATAACCAACAGGATGCTATCGGTCTCCTTGTTCTTGAATTAAGACTGCTATCATGTGTTTCTCAATGTTCAGCTGTAGCAGGGATTCTTAATACAGGTCCAGTACACAATGCCACCTTTAAAGTTTAAAATGCTTTCAGTTGTTCTTCATTAAGAGTCACAGGGTCACCTGATCACTTCTTGTCCTTCAGCAAATTGTTGAGTGGTTAAGCAATAGTTGATTGGTCTTTCACTAGCTTGTCAATACGTTAATTAGCAATAGTTTCATCTGACATAGCTGTCAATCTTTATGTTTCATCTCTGTCATTCTCACATGAGTCGCTAGGGGCCGCTGTAGAATCCCTGTCATGTCCATCCTGTAATCCCTGGGAGTTCAGATGGTGACGCTATTTCCGGTGTAATGGGTTCGGATGGCGGCACTCTGTTCGATGTGAGCTGTAATTTCTTGGACGGAGCTTCAGAAGTGGGTGTTTACCTGGGAGGAACACCAACAGCAGCGTCCCGCGAAGAGTCACTGGCACTTGAAGTTGTGATGGTTCTTTTCTAATTTTTAGTTTGCTTGAAACTTCATACAATGCATCGCTCATTCAGTTAATACAAAGATTTGCTCTTTTGATTTTTCACTGTCTCTATCATGCTGTTTTTGTAGATTATCACATACTCACTTCGTTAATTTTCAGTCGCTTAAGCATTTAACCAAGCCTTTTTGTAATCGATCCATGCATCCTTTCTATTAAGCCTGCTTACTGGGGATGGTAGTTACAATGAAAATATTTATCAATCTGTAAGCATACTTTTATTACCTTCCCAGTAAAATGGGTACCATTGGCGTTAGACAGGAAAGATCGTGAACTTCGGGATGATTTCCTTCAATAAACATTTAGTTACTGTTACTGCATTATTTTTTCTACTAGGAAATGATTCAACCCATTGTTAAAAAGACATAATAACCAATACATGGTTATACATTTCACACGAAGGTAATTCTATAAAATCCATTCGTAAATACACGAACGATCTATCAGAGGTTGGTGTGTGATTACCATTATGATCTTCCTACACCAATGATCCCCAACCACCGGGCCGCGAGGAAACGATGTAGCGGTGTGCTACATGCAGCGCTAAAATTACGACACGGAGTCGGTAACTGCAGTAGTCTTCCCCGGACTGCTGCGGGATCTTCCTCTTGCCCCCGTGGGGCTGGTAGGAACTCCCTGGGGACGACCAGGGGATACCAACTCGGCCGACGAGGCGTGCAGGTCGTCCTTGGGCGCTGATGCCGAGTAGGACCCAAGAAAGCTGGTCCGCCCAGTTGGCTCCTCACAGGCGGGCCATGAGGGCCGACTTCAGGTGACGGTGGAAACGCTCCACTAGCCCGTCCGACTGTGGGTGGTAGGCAGTTGTGTGGTGCAGCTGAGTCCCCAAAAGGCTGGCCATAGCTGACCACAGGCTGGAGGTGAACTGGGCGCCTCTGTCAGAGGTAATGTGGGCCGGTACACCAAAGCGAGATATCTAGGTGGTGATCAGGGCTCGGGTGCAAGATTTGGAGGTGGTGTCGGTGAGCGGGACCGCCTCTGGCCATCTTGTGAACCGGTCCACGATAGTCAGGAAGTGCTGCGCTCCACGCGACACTGGCAGGGGACCCACGATATCCACATGAATGTGGTCGAAACGCCGGTGGGCGGGATGGAACTGCTGCGGTGGGGCTTTGGTGTGCCGCTGCACCTTGGCCGTCTGGCAGTGCATGCACGTTTTGGCCCATTCACTGACCTGTTTGCAGAGTCCGTGCCAAACGAACCTGCTGGAAACCATCCGGATGGAGGGATGCGCCAAGTTATGAATGGAGTCGAAAACACGGCGCCGCCATGCTGTCGGGACGACCGGACGGGGCTGGCCGGTGGCGACGTCACAGAGTAGGGTCCTCTCACCCGGGCCCACGGGGAGGTCCTGGAGCTGCAAACCGGAGACTGCGGTTCTGTAACTCGGAATCTCCTCATCTGCCTGCTGTGCCTCTGCCAGTGCCTCAAAGTCTACCCCTTGGGAAAGGGCATGAACGGTAGGGCGAGAGAGCGCATCCGCCACGACATTGTCCTTACCCGAGACGTGCCGGACATCCGTCGTGTATTCAGAGATGTAGGACAGGTGGCGTTGCTGGCGGGATGACCAGGGGTCGGATGCTTTCGTAAACGCAAAGGTAAGCGGTTTGTGGTCCGTGAACGCGGTGAAGGGCCGACCTTCTAGGAAGTACCTGAAATGCCAGATTGCCAGGTAGAGCGCCAACAGTTCCCGGTCGAAAGCACTGTATTTGAGCTCGGGTGGTCGCAGGTGTTTGCAGGTCAATGTGTAGCGGTGTGCTACACGCAGCGCTAAAATTACGACACGGAGTCAGTAACTGCAGTCGAAGGAAAAAACTTTATTCGAAATCCTCAGCCTCACTTTTTAGCCTCCCTCAACCTGCCCCCCATGGAGCAGAGGCTCCAAAGCTCTGTGCTCGCAAATCCCCGTAGGCTATCTAATTGTGAGTCGGTTCGGATGTGCCAGGAAATGGGTCGCCACAACGATATGATTTGTTGATATGAGTCAGCTGCGCCTTTCCTCATTTCCTGCCTGTTGAACTTGAGCGCACGCGCGGTTTTCAGCTGCCTGAACGCAGCGACGCCCTCGCGCCTGGGTTGGCGGGAAGCGTCGTTGGTACCGGCCCGGAGCGCGGACAGGTGGACGCCGCCTCTGAACCTGTTTACCACACCGAATGTCCGTGGGGAACTCGGTGCTAAAATGTTCGCAGACGACCAGATCAGGGTTTTTGGTAAGTAGCAGCTCGCTGCGATCGAATGAAAGTCATCCCTCGGCTGATAGATCCTACAAGGGGTCGGGCGTGCGTGCGTGCTGCCGCACTCCTCGGTCGGTCGCTCTCTCCGGACTGCGACCGCCGCGGCCCTGGTACGGGTGTTCAACTAAAATTATTAACCTGCTCAGTTGAGGAAAAAGTACCAGAGACACGAAATTACCTCTGAAGCGGTTTTTATTCAGAGAGGAGTTCGCAGCCACACGCACTTAGGGCGTAAGGTAGCCAACTCCCAATTTGTCGGTTCACAGAGGTCATACTTATACCCAAAAACGGGGCACCACATTCGCAAATATGGTTACCGATTCAAATTCATCGATTGATTGGCTATTGCATAGCTAAGCACACGAAATACTCTGAATAAGTATAGACACAAGCAAAATACTTGGAATAAGTATGGACGCAAGCAAAACACTTGAAATAGGTATATAGCTCAGATACTTTGCCAGACACATTGTCTTGCGGTGGCAATGTTCCCCTTTCTTTGTGGTTGCCATATCCGTTTGGTACACTATTTTAGTTACATGTTCCCTGTTCTACGCTTCCCCAATTACATACTGTCTCCAGTCCTGTACACATACTTTGCTACACCTACCCCTTGTCCCCCCTTCTACATGTACCCCTTACCCTCTCCACATTCTCATTTCCCTCCTTTGATCATTTCAATGAGCACTCATCAATATCGTGAAAATCCTCTGGTGCGGGTTTGAGGAGTTCAGTGGCCTCGACTGTTGCCTGTACTACCATCAGTGGCTTAGCTGGCAGCAGGTCCCCTAACGAGGCCATCATGCGGTTCAGAACACATTGGGACAATGGCGATACAGACAAAAATCCCTATAATGTCCGTCGGCACGTAAATAGCCCCTTTGATCAACCAGTCCTTCCATGCACTTAGTCCCCAATCCCCCCATCCTGCCCAACCTGTTCCTTCCTTAATGGATCCTAACTGTTCATCTATTTTGTTCATGTACCGTGTTATGTTGGCGGTAGCATCGTCTAGCCCCATTATGCATTTGTTCTTTACAATAGCACAGAGCCCTCCCTCCCTGGCAAGGAGGTATTCGAGTGCATAGCGGTTTTGTATGGAGAAGAGCCGCAGTTGGTTAAGGCTGTCATTTATGAGTCTTAATTCTCCCCTGGTGGCGTTCCCAAGGCTCATGAGACCACAGGCCAGATAGTTCTGATTGTGGGCCGCCATAGTGGCTCCTGATGCTCCCAAAGAGAAAAATCCAGCTGCCCCGTATCTGGCTACCTGACCTGCGGTGAGGGTGGTCAGGACTTGGTAATCTGCACAAAATTCTTGGGAGACCTCTCTCTTGTACCTCCCGGACGGGCGGGACAGGGGACCTCAAGTCCCAGGGCAAGGGACCACGGTGGGGAGGAGGGTGCCATAGGCCACCAAGGAAGGATAAGGGTACTCCAGGAAGTTGGTAGCAATGCCGTTATAGAAGAAAAAATATCCCGGGAGGGTATACATGGTCTCAGTGCAACTTTTACCCTTTAGGTGTTTGTCGTCACTTCACTGCCCCACACCGGCAGAGGGGTACACTCGTTTGGTACCCCTGCGATAGTCAGGTAGTGGGAATACATGATCATTGACCCGAAGGTTGGTGCGGTTCCCCTCCCCACAAAGGAGTTGCACCCCCTGGGTCAGGGGCTGGCACTTTGTCTCATGGCAAGAGCAAGATATCCCTCAGGGGTCCTTGGGTGGGGTGACACTCCCTTTTCCTACAGGGCTTGGAGAGGCAGGTGACGTCATTCGAGACATACACGTCTGAACATCCCCACCCTGTTCCGAAGTAGCAGTTCTCATATACTCGGTCACCCTTCGGGGGTTTGGCATTCCCCTCCCACCAGAGATCTTCTTTCATCCATGGGAAGAGTCGAACCGCTTATGATCTATATGATCTGACTGCTTACTGATGGATGGGGGAAATAGGCAGTCCGTGACAGGGGCCTTGGAAGAGTCATAGGTGAGTTCCACCCTCTTTCCGGCAGGCAGTGTTTCGCTGGCAGGGGCGCATTGGAAGGGTTGATCGGCACAATCCCAGTGCGGGAAAATGGTGAAGAGCAAGGAGACACTGGTGGGATGGGGATAGCAAAGGATGGTCGTAGTTCCATACAGTCTTTTGTGCATGTTTTGGAAATAGTTCTCACTTATAAACCCCGAGGTAGGTCTTCCAAGGGTGGGGCCTTTGGGGAAACTCCAGTCCCTTTTCCGCCTTGAAATGTCCCTCTTTGATGTCTTTAGGGGGTGTGGTTCCTCGTCCAGAGCGTCCCGCAAACACTTCCTCTTGTGTAACAGGCCCCTTAATCGACCCTGTGCCTGATTTCTCTTGCAAGTAAAGTCGAACCTGCAATTCCGGTCCCGACAGGGAAGGGCCCAGTAGTTCCTTTTGCCTAGGACCAGTTGACAGACTGGTTATGTAAGTCTCCCAGTACAATAATTAACCCTGGTTACATTTCATTTCCCCAATTGGCCTTCATCATCGTGGCAAACCAGGACATCCTGGCTGCAAAGGTGGTATACTCTACTGTTCCTCCCCGAGTGACATCGATAGACCCGTCCCTCGACCTTTACCCTATACCCCACTATCCCTAAAAGAGTATAGATAACCAACAGCATCCTACCTTCCATTACCAGAGTACAATTTCAAGGATGTGGCACCACAAGGAAAAAAGGAATTTATACACACAACTGTTCAATCAAGTCCGTTTATCAGTCCCTTCATTTATCTGTAGTTTCTAGCAGATCCGGGGTCCAGCACTTGCAGTTGCTCAGATGAATCCAACGTTCTTGTCCTTTCACTTTGCAGTGTCTGCAGGAGGACCTGGTACGGTCCTTTCCACCAGGGTCCCAGCTTGGGTCGATCCCAGTTCCTTATTAGCACCCAATCTCCTGGTTCTGCTCCCTGTCACTCGCCTTCTCTGTCAGGAACGGGTCTTGAGGCTTCCTTCACCTGAGTGTGTAGAGACTTAAGAGACAAAGTTAAATGCTTGAGGTAACTCTGCAATTCCTCGCCCATCATTTGTAAATCTACTTGCACTGGCGGGGGGGTTTTGGTCACTGCCCCATGGGGTTCTATTCGGGCGTCCATAAACTATCTCAGCAGCAGTTAACCCGGTACTGGTTTGGGGTGTAATGCGCATGTGGTACAGTGCCAGGAGAAGGACTTTAAGCCAATTTAGTCCTGTGTCAAGGGTCAATTTAGTTAGTTTATCCTTCAGGGTGCCATTTGCACGTTCCACGATTCCTGCGGCTCGGGGGTGATGGGCACAGTGGAATTGTTGTTCAATCTTTAGTATTTCGCAGAGTTCTTTGTTTACTTTCCCAATGAGGTGCGGACTGTTATCAGATGAGAGTCTTTGTGGGATACCAAAACGAGGAATAACTTCTTTCAGCAGTATCCGCACTACCGTTGGAAGCCTTGTTGTTCGTTGTGGGGAAGGCTTCAATCCATTTGCTGAAGACGTCAATTATAACTAAACAGTACTTGTAACATTTCACCTTAGGTGACTCAATAAAGTCCATTTGTAATGTGTCAAATGATCCTGCTGGGCTTGGGGTGCACCCTTTATCACATCTAATAGATTTACCGGGTTTACTTTATGGCAAATTAAGCACCCCTTTGCCCGTCTCTCTGCTACCTCATTTAAACTGGGGGACCACCATGTTTTTAATAACAACATACACATTCTCTCTTTGCTGAGGTGGGTGTCAGAGTGGAGGCGGTCAACCAGGACAGGCAGGAGAGTATCAGGAATACAAGTCTGACCTGCTGGGGTCTGCCAGAAGCCCGTTGCATCATCAATAATACAACCATGTTTTTTCCAAACATCAATCTCTGTTGCAGGGGCGTCCCCCTGTAATCGCGCGATGTCAGATATGCCTGGGCTATCAACCGGCTGCCTGGCAGGCAGAAGGCGCGGGACTGAATCCACTGTCATTGTTTTAGAGGAGGAGGCTCTCTTGGCTGCCAAGTCTGCCCTGGCATTGCCTTTACTAATGGGAGAGCCATCGGATAAGTGGGCAGCACATTTTATAATAACAAGCTTCCCGGGGAGCTGGAGGGCTTGGAGCAAATTGTCAATGTAGGGGCCGTTGGCAATGCTTTTGCCAGCTGACGTTTGGAAGCCCCGCTGCGCCCAGAACGTACCAAAATCGTGAGCGACCCCAAATGCGTAGCGTAAATCTGTGTAAATATTGGTTGTCTGATCTGAGACGAGGATGCATGCGCAAGTGAGAGCGAAAAGCTCAGCCTGTTGGCCGAGACTGGTGGGTCCGCCTCCAAGATGGTGTGCGGGGTCACGACGACATAGCCCGATTGCCGGCCACCATCTGGGGAGACAGAGGACGAGCCGTCCACAAAAAGTATCAGGTCCGGATTGTCTAACTCAATGTCCTGGAGGTCTGGTCATGGGGAAATGAGGAAGTGGTTTCGCTCTACGCAGGAGTGGGGAGGCTCGGATAGAAGGTCGGGCCGGCGATCCACAAAGGTAGCAGGGTTAAGTGTGGTGCAATAGGCGAATGTCAGCAACAGATTATGGAGAAGAGCAATCTCGTAGCGGCTGAGTCGCGTCTGAGTGAGATGCTGAGTTTGGTGCGTAGTTAGAAGGGCAGTTACCGCATGGGAAGAGTAAACTGTCACCAGCTGATGCAGGGAAACTAAAAAGTTCCCTTGGGGTTGTCCTGTAGATCTTAATAGTACTCAGCAAATATTCAATAAATTCCTCCAGCTTCTGCTTTCTGTCCGGGGCGCCCTGCATCACTACCAGCATTTCATTGGGCTTCCAGGGGGTATACACAGAAACCGTCAAGGGATTTTGCACAGCATCCTCAGCCTGGGCTGGATTGTGACGAGGGTTAGGGACCTCTCGCATTGGCATCTGTAGGGGTGGGGGGAGAACTTGGATCTACCTGGGTATTTGGTGGGGTAGGGTCAATCAGGGTACTTACGAGCAAGGGCTGCATCAGGATTATCCTCGGGGTCAGTATCATCACTGGAGGTGGTAAGGTCTGAGTCAGGGTCAGACTCGTCCCCTTGGGGGTCTATCAAAGGGCCGTCACCCACATAGAGTTTCCGTCTTGTAGTCCATTTATGAGACATGCGGTTCTTAGGGGTCGCAGCTTGTATGTCCCCTTTTCTGGTTTTAGCTCGGGTACGGGCCGCAATGGGGTCGGGAGTGTATGGGGGGGTACGATCATGGGTCAAGGGCACAGGGGGAGCGGAAGGTTCTGAAGGTACAGGCGGGATGGGATTCGCAGCCCCTGCAGGTGAAGGGACCTGCTGCTGCTGCTCCTCCTCCTTAGTGTCCTCATTAGGGTCAAATAGGGTCTGCAGCCCAGTCGTATCCGGTGCCGGCCTTTTATCACCAAGTTTTACATTATGATCATCAGTCCTACGCTGCTCATCATAGATTTCACATGAGGCCTTCAGTACTGGCCAGCCCCTGGGTTTTCCGTCACTATCATTGATGGGTATCTTTCTGTTTTTGCATTCACTTCCCAGGAGGTCTGGCGGGAGCGCTCAATAAGTCTATTGGCCACGGTATGCCAATGCGTAGTCAGATCTTTCCATTTCTGTGAGACATTCTGTCACGACACCTGTCCCTCTGTTCATTTACACGAAGATCCCAGGTTCCCCCAATGGCCAAAATTCATTCCCCAACTTCTTATTCATCCTTGCACTCAGTCTCCGTAAATCCGTCTCGTTTTCAGGGAATTCTTTACACATTTTCCATAAATGGTGTATTTGGTCCTGATTTATCCAGAGTCTGGCCCATTTTGGTAACTTACTCTTGCATCCACTTCGGTGTCCTGACCTTCGCGTGGCAGATTTCTGCTCTTAACATCCAGTCTAAGGCAGGATGCGGTTTCAGTTAGATGTTGGAACCAGACCTTAATCAAATTAAATATGTATTGCTCCAGAGCTTCCAACCCCAAACCCCACACAGGGACTCTAACCCCACTTCCCAAACCAAGGGACTCTAACCCTGCTTCCTAATCCAGGGGACTCGAACCCCAAACTCTATGCAATTTTTACCAGTTATCTGTGTCTCCCAACTGAGGTTCTCCGTTTTGTCCATGGAGGCCGTAGGATGGTCAGCCGGAGCCAAAGGGGTCGGAACGGGGAGTCAGAGAGGGAGAGAGAGAGACCAAGAAAAATCTCTTGGAGGGCCCTTCCGTCTCAACTCGCTTGTACCTGCCCGCCGATCTCTTACACCAGACCCTGAATTCCCAACCGTTTGGCTCCTGGCTGGCTCGCCAAATTGTTCAACTGAAATTATTAACCTGCTCAGTTGAGGGAAAAACACCAGAGACACGAAATTACCTCTGAAGCGGTAGGATCTGATTTCTGGACATTAATAGATAGGCTGTTTGGGAAGGACAGAATGCAATTTGGGCCAAAGACAATTTGCAGTAATACTCACTAGGCCTGCTTTTTTTTGGCAGTCCTGAATATTGTTCCATTTTTCCATACAATTTTCTGTATATCTTCTTCTATAAACTCACCTCTTCCTTGTTTTGTCTCCATAATCTTGGACCAATCAGCCTTTTTAGGAAAGGCAGCATTAATGCATCGTACATATTTTTATAAAAATCTTCATTTGGCATGGTGGCAGGTCCTGGCCTGGCACTGTTAAATTGTTCTTGAAAGCCTTGAAATTTAACCTCGTAAAATTCTAATGGGGGGGGGGGGGGGCTAACCATAGCTTCATTAAGGTTTTAAAATCCATAATACTAGGTTTGTGACACAAAACGTCGACTGTACCCTTTTCCATAGATGCTGCCCGGCCTGCTGAGTTCCTCCAGCATTTTGTGTGTGTTGCTTGGATTTCCAGCATTTGCGGATTTTCTCTTGTTGGTTTTAAGTTTTTGAATAGCTTTCTTCCAAAGCTGTCTCCAGGGTGGCAATTCTTCTACCATGACCCAGAATTCCTCTGCCCTAAAAAGGTCGATATACACCCTTTGGTTTCCTATCTGTAGTCCTTCCACCAATCCCTTCCCATAATTAGTAAACATGCACCATACTGGTGTCCCCTATTTGGGACAGGGAGGGACTCCCCCTGTCCAATTATTCCCAAATGCTACTCTCTCTTCCTCACCTTACTTAGCGATTTTCTCTTTCTTTTGTTCACTACAGTGTCCTGTAGGAATTACATTTATGAGCTCATTTTCCACAAATCCTACCCTTTTTACCAGTACCAATGCGTCCCTGATGCCAGATCAGAATCAGGTTTATTAGCACCAGCATGTGATGTGAAATTTGTTAACTTAACGGCAGCAGTTCAATGCAATACATAATCTAGCAGAGAAAAAAAAATAAATAAAATAAAACATCATAATAAATAAACAAGTAAATCAATCACATATGTTGAAAAGACTTTAAGAAGTACAAAAACAGAAATACTGTATAGACATGGGTTGATGTATTACCAGGAATCCTGATGAAATTGTGAGCAACGCCGGGTCTCAGCCTTTATGAATTATTGATGGGGTGAGCAATATGACTTAGTTGTGGTGTAATTACGAGTTGTCGGTGAGCCTGGGGCTTACAGAGATAGAATGACGCAGTCTGTGACAGACCTTTGTAACCAACTTAGAGTTCAAGGACCGAGCAAAACAACAGCAGCATATTGCTGATCAGACAGAGCCAGAGGGAAAGGAGTTGGTCCTCCCATAACTGGGTAACTCTCATGGTGAGGATGCTCTCTGAAAGGGCAGGGTTTGCTCCCAGGTGGATAGGACCGCTGATGGTCCTTTTAAGAAGTGACACTTGTGTCCGTGTGCAGACTTGGCGAGGCAGCCAGTGGATACTGGACGCAGGTTAAACTATACAACTCACCTTTTTGCTGCTCCCACAGACAGAGCAGGGGGATCAAGTGTACCCAGTAACCATGTAATTACAGAGAACCTAAGAGATGAACACCAGCCGGCCACTCCAGACCTGACCACAGTTGATAGAAACACACCTACTGGAAATGCGAAGGCAGAAGACACTGAGAGCATGACTGAAACCCGTGAGTAGCATGAAAAACGTGATGATAATGGTACTCTGAATGAAGGCTGGTTGCTGAAGACAGATGGTTAGTTGAATAGCTCAGAATAGAAAAGATATTGGAAAATAGCTGGGGAGGGATTTCAGTTAAAGCAGAGACATCAGGTTGCACAATTTCGATAGCATGGCAGATTGAGAGAGGTCACACACAGCATCTGAAGCAGTCATCACCAGCCTGAATGGGGAGTGAATACAAATGAGCTGGGCCCTTTCAACAGTCAGGCCTGTGATCGACTGGGCAGTTTGGAAGGGGGTGCCACTGGGGAGGGGTCCTTGCAGTCATTCAAATAGAGACCACCCCAACCCTTTCCTGTGCATCGATGAGAGGGCCTGTAAGCCTCATGCACTTAGCTTGCTGGTGCCCCAGAAAGAGAGTTTTAGCGACCCGAGAACGAAGGCGTGAAGACAAGGAATGCGATTAAGTTGCAGGGGAAGAGCAATGGGCATACAAACGATGACGCATTTTGAAAGACTGTTGTTCAAATTTCCAGAACGATCTCTCTGTTTAACATTTTTGTAGAGAGCGACTAGGGATGATAGCTAGATGTAGAGGCACACAAAATAATTGGGGGAAGGGAATTCCAAGGCAGGGCATTTTTGCTGCCATAATTGAGTAGATCCTCTTTTAAGATGGCCTTTTCTGGTACAAATTTATTTTTGTCCAGGACAGCCAAAAGGAGGGCACATTAGAACAATTTTTGGGTTTAGCATATTTACATTTAGCATTTCTCCAGTGACTTCATTCACGCAAAGACAACAGTTGTGCCATCAACGAATTCAGATGGAGTACGGTGTAGGGAAGTGCATAGTCATGCACTTGAGTACAAGGAATAAAGGCATAAAGGGGAGGGGAGGGGATTTAGAAGTCAGAGGTGAACTTAGGAGTCCTAGTGCAGTATTCCCTAAAAGTTAACCTGCAGGAGAGTCAGTAGTAAGGAAGGCAAATACAATGTTAGCATTCATTTTGAGAGAAGTAGATTATAAAAGCAAGGATGCAATATTGAGGCTTTATTAGGCATTGGTCAGACCACATTTGGAGTATTGTGAACAGTTTTGGGCCCCATGTCTAAGAAAAGATGCGCTGGCATTGGGGAAGGTCCAGAGGATTTTTCCAGGAATGATCCCGGGAATGAAAGGGTTAACAAAAGAACATGTGATGTCTCTGGGTCTGTACTTGCTAGAGTTTATAAGAATGGGGAGGATCTCATTGAAGCCTATTGAATATTGAAAGGCCGAGATAGAATGGATGTGCAGGGGATGTTACCAATAGTGGGAGAATCTAGGACCAGAGAGCACAACCTCAGAATACAAGGGTGTCACTTTAGAAAGGAGATGGTGAGGAATTTCTTTAGCCAGAGGGTGGCAAGTCTGTGGAATTTGTTGCCACGGATGGCTGTGGAGGCCAAGTCATTGGATATACTTGAAGCAGAGGTTAATTGGTTCTTGATTAGTAGGGATATCAAAGATTACAGGGGGATCGGGTTGAGAGGGAAAATAAATCAGCCACAATTTAATTGTGGAGCTCACTTAATGGGCCAAATGACCTAATTCTGCTCCTATGTAGAAAGTGGCCAGTGAGTGAGTGGGCTGGCCAGTGAAGCTTTGAGGCTTTGACTTGAGAGATTCTGGCAGTTTTGGCAGTTGGACCGTGCAATTGTCAATCAAGATTTGAATAGCTCAGACTCAGCAGAAAGCAGCTGATTGGGCAATCGAGGTCAGGTGACCAAGCAGCTTTAAAAGCTCAAGCAGAGTGGCCAGTGAGTGAGTGGGCTGGCCAGTGAAGGAGTGGAGCTTTGAGGCTTTGACTTGAGAGGCACATCTGCCAGAAGTGCATGTGGTTGAGCGATATGGAAGACTGTGTAAGGAATCTGGAGCAGCAGCTGGATGACCTTCGCCTCATAAGGGAGAATGAGGCAATCATAGATGAGAGCTACAGGGAGGTAGTCATACCTAGGCTGCCGGAAGCAGGTCGTTGGGTGACGGTCAGAGGGGGAAAAGCAAAGGTGAGTAGACAGGTAGTGTGGAGCACTCCTGTAGCCATTCCCCTGAATAATAAGCTTACCATCTTGGATACTGTTGGCAGGGATGACTGATTAGATGTGAGCCACGGTGGCAGGGCCTCCGGCACCGAGTCTGACCCTGTGGTACAGAAGAGTGGGACGGAGAAGAGGAGAGCTGTCATCATTGGGGACTCGATAGTCAGGGGAGCAGACAGGAGGTTTTGTGGACGTGAGAAGGACACTCACATGGTTTGTTACCTCCCAGGTGCCAGGGTCCAGGATGTTGCTGATCGGGTGCACGACATCCTGGTATGAGAGGAAAAGCAACCAGAAGTTGTGATACATGTTGGTACCAATGACATAGGCAGGAAGAGGGATGAGGTCCTGAAGTGTGAGTTTCGGGAACGAGGCTGAAGAACAAAACCTCAAGGGCAGCGTTCTCAGGATTGCTGCCAGTGCTACCTGATAGTGATGGTAAGAATTGGAGGAGATGGCAGTTGAATGCGTGGCTGAGGAGTTGGTGCAGGGGGCAGGGTTTTAGATTTTTGGATCATTGGGATCTCTTCTGGGGAAGGTGGGACCTGTACAGATTGGATGGGTTGCACCTGAACTCGAGGGGGAGCAATATCCTTGCAGGTAGGTTTGCTAGCATGGTTCGGGAGGGTTTAAACTAATTTGCAAGGGGGATGGGACCCAGAGCAATAGAGCAGTGGAAGAAGTGCATGGAGAAAAGACAGATCTAAAATACAGACAACACATACAAAATGCTGGTGGAACACAGCAGGCCAGGCAGCATCTATAAGGAGAAGTACTGTCAACGTTTCGGGCCGAGACCCTTCGTCAGGACTAACTGAAAGATGGTAAGAGATTTGAAAGTAGTGGGGGGAGGGGAAAATACGAAATGATAGGAGAAGACCAGAGGGGGTGGGATGAAGCTAAGAGCTGGAAAGGTGATTGGCGAAAGTGATACAGAGCTGGATAAGGGAAAGGATCATGGGACGGGAGGCCTTGGGAGAAAGAAAGGGGGAGGGGGTAAGCACCAGAGGGAGATGGAGAACAAGCAAACAACTAAATTTGTCAGGGATGGGGTAAGAAGGGGAGGAGGGGCATTAAAGGAAGTTAGAGAAGTCAATGTTCATGCCATCAGGTTAGAGGCTACCCAGCTGGTATATAAGGTTTTGTTCTTCCAACGTGAGTTTGGATTCATTTTGACAGTAGAGGAGGCTATGGATAGACGTATCAGGATGGGAATGGGACGTGGAATTAAAATGTGTGGCCACTGGGAGATCCTGCTTTCTCTGGTGGACCAAGCATAGGTGTTCAGTGAAACGGTCTCCCAGTCTGCGTTGGGTCTCACCAATATATAAAAGGCCGCACTGGATGCAGTATACCACACCAGCCGACTCACAGGTGAAGTGTCGTCTCACCTGGAAGGACTGTCTGGGGCCCTGAATGGTGGTGAGGGAGGAAGTGTAAGGGCAGGTGTAGCACTTGTTCTGCTTACAAGGATAAGTGCCAGGAGGGAGATCGGTGGGAAGGGATTGGGGGGGGGGGGGACGAGTGGACAAGGGAGTTGTGTAGGGAGCGATCCCTGCAGAAAGTGGGGGGGGGGGAGGGAAAGATATGCTTGGTAGTGGGATCCCGTTGGAGGTGGCGGAAGTTACGGAGAATTATATGTAGGACCTGGAGGCTGGTGGGGTGGTGGGTGAGGACAAGGGGAACCCTATCCCGAGTGGGGTGGCGGGCGGATGGGGTGAGGGCAGATGTGCGGGAAATGGGAGAGATGCATTTGAGAGCAGAGTTGATGGTGGATGAAAGGAAGCCCTTTTGTTTAAAAAAGGAAGACATCTCCTTCGTCCTGGAATGAAAAGCCTCATCCTGAAAGCAGATGCAGTGGAGACGGAGGAATTGTGAGAAGGGGATAGCATTTTTGCAAGAGACAGGGTGGGAAGAGGAATAGATTGTGAGAAGGGGATAGCATTTTTTTGAAATTCTTGATGTCTTCCTTTTTTAATGAGGCTTTTCATTCCAGGACGAAGGAGATGTCTTCCTCTGGTCTTCTATCATTTCTCGTTTTCCCCCTCCCCCCGCTACTTTCAAATCTCTTACTATCTTTCCTTTCAGTTAGTCCTGACGAAGGGTCTCGGGCCGGAACGTGGACAGTGCTTCTTCCTATAGATGCTGCCTGGCCTGCTGTGTTCCACCAGCATTTTGTGTGTGTTGTTTGAATTTCCAGCATCTGCAGATTTCCTCATGTTTGCTTTAAAATATGGAGAGGCTTTGAGGAAAGAGAAGCAGAATAAGGTAGAAGGTGTTAAGGTAGAAGGGCTAAATTGCGCGTACTTCAATCCAAGAAGTATCAGGAACAAAAGTGATGAACTGAGAGCTTGCATACAGAAAAGGAATTATGATGTAGTGGTCATTACAGAGACTTGGCTGGCACCAGGGCAGGAATGGATTCTCAATATTACTGGATTTCACTGCTTTAAAAGGGATAGGGGGGGAGGGGTGGCATTACTGGTCAGGGGTACTATTACAGCTACAGAAAGGGTGGGTAATGTAGCAGGATCCTCTTCTGAGTCAGTATGGGTGGAAGTCGGGAACAGGAAGGGAGCAGTTACTCTATTGGGAGTATTCTATAGGCCTCCTGGAAGTATCAAAGATACCGAGGAGCAGATTGGGAGGCAGATTTTGGAAAGGTGCAAAAATAACAGGGTTGTTATCATGGGTGAATTTTAACTTGCCAATATTGATTGGCACCTGATTAGTTCCAAGGGTTTAGAAGGGGCTGAGTTTAACTGTGTCCAGAACGGATTCCTGTCACAGTATGTTGACAGGCCGACTAGGGGGGATGCCATACTAGATCTAGTATTAGGTAACGAACCAGGTCAGGTCACAGATCTCTCAGTGGGTGAGCAGCTGGGGGATAGTGACCACCGCTCCCTGGCCTTTAGCATTATCATGGAAAAGGATATAATCAGTGAGGACAAGAACATTTTTAATTGGGGCTATAAGGCTAGAACTTGCGGGTATGAATTGGGATGATGTTTTTGCAGGGAAATGTATTATGGACATGTGATCGATGTTTAGGATCTCTTGCAGGATGTTAGGGAAAAATTTGTCCTGGTGAGGAAGATAAAGAATGGAAGGGTGAAGGAATCATGGGTGACAAGTGAGGTGGAAAATCTAGTCAGGTGGAAGAAGGCAGCATACATGAGGTTTAGGAAGCAAGGGTCAGATGGGTCTATTGAGGAATATAGGGTAGCAAGAAAGGAGCTTAAGAAGGGGCTGAGGAGAGCAAGAAGGGGGCATGAGAAGGCCTTAGCAAGTAGGGTAAAGGAAAACCCCAAGGCATTCTTCAATTATGTGAAGAACAAAAGGATGACAGGAGCGAAGGTAGGACCGATTAGAGATAAAGGTGGGAAGATGTGCCTGGAGGCTGTGGAAGTGACTGAGGCCCTCAATGAATACTTTTCTTTGGTATTCACCAATGAGAGGGAACTTGATGATGGTGAGGACAATATGAGTGGGGTTGAAGTTCTGGAGCATGTTGATATTAAGGGAGAGGAGGTGTTGGAGTTGTTAAAATATGGGGCCTGACATAATATTCCCCAGGCTGCTCCATGAGGCAAGGGAAGAGATTGCTGAGCCTCTGGCTAGGATCTTTATGTCCTTGTTGTCCATGGGAATGGTACCGGAGGATTGGAGGGAGTCAGATGTTGTCCCCTTGTTCAGAAAAGGTAGTAGGGATAATCCAGGTAATTATAGACCAGTGAGCCTTAACTCTGGTGGGAAAGTTGTGGAAAAGATTCTTAGAGATAGGATGTATGGGCATTTAGAGAATCATGATCTGATCAGGGACAGTCAGTGTGGCTTTGTGAAGGGCAGATCGTGCCTAATGAGCCTGATAGAGTTCTTTGAGGAGGTGACCAGGCATATAGATGAGGGGAGTGCAGTGGATGTGATCTACGTGGATTTTAGTAAGGCATCTGATAAGGTTCCACACAGTAGGCTTATTCAGAAAGTCAGAAGGCATGGGATCCAGGGAAGCTTGGCCAGGTGGATTCAGAATTGGCTTGTCTGCAGAAAGCAGAGGGTCATGGTGGAGGGAGTATATTCAGATCGGAGGGTTGTGACTAGTGGTGTCCCACAAGGATCAGTTTTGGGACCTCTACTTTTTGTGATTTTTATTAACGACCTGGATGTGAAGGGTGGGTTGGCAAGTTTGCAGATGACACAAAGGTTGGTGGTGTTGTGGATAGTGTAGAGGATTGTCTAAGATTGCAGAGAGACTTTGATAGGATGCAGAAGTGGGCTGAGAAGTGGCAGATGGAGTTCAACCCGGAGAAGTGTGAGGTGTGTTATGTACCCGTGGGTATCTTGTACTTGTCACGTGACAGTGGTGTTGAGGATTTGCTGGACCTAAGGTAGTGGTCTTGTGATGGTGGAGTGAGGTCATTTTCCCGCCAGTGGAGGTCATGTGACAGGTTTTTTTTACAGGGTATAAAAGGAGGACCCCTCCTTGTGAGGAGGGGCAGTTCATGGCTGGATTTGCCACTTTGGCTCCATGCCACTGCGTGGTTCAATATTATGACGCAGTTTGGTTGAAAGATGGAGTTTTATTTAATGCCTAAAGTTTAAAAGGTCATTGCCGGCAGTTTCTTTATAATATTAGCAGTTAAAAATCAGTGGAGAGTGAAGATCGGAGTTCGGGAGCTAAAAGATCGAGGAAAGTCGATTTCGACGGTGAAACAGGTTCGACATTGTTTGATCCTCATTCGGAAGGAATTCGTTGGCTGTGCCCGTGTTAACCCCTGCAAATTATAGCAGAAAGGGTTGGGTACAGTTTTGTCAAGGAAAGGTCAGTGCCTTTAAGCAGTTTCATTTTCATCTTCGTAAATTCTCCGGGAAAAGTATAGTTCGACTGGGAACTGCAGCAACATGATGTGAAAGAGAATTTAAATCGTCTAAAAAGTCCCCCCTTAAATGGACTGTAGCATTTTGAACTTTTGCAGTACTACTTTGAAGAATTGTTTTCACTTTATTCCTTAACTGTTTAAGCTGCCCACAGCAGCTGATTTCCAGTTACGTTAGTTGTTTGTTTACTTTTGGGGGTTTGTTTTTCAGTGTTTAATAGATGTTTTATTTGTTATAAAAACCCTGCCTCACTTATATATTTATTGTTGCTGAATCTGTAACAGGTGGTATATTTTGGAAGGACAAACTCCAAGGCAGAGTACAGAGTAAATGACAAGATACTTGGTAGTGTGGAGGGGCAGAGGAACCTGGGGGTACATGTCCACAGATCCCTGAAAGTTGCCTTACAGGTAGATATGGTAGTTAAGAAAGCTTAAGGGGTGTTAGCTTTCATAAGATGAGGGATAGAGTTTGAGACATGAGGTAATGTTGCAGCTCTATAAAATTCTGGTTAGGCCACACTTGGAGTACTGTGTCCAGTTCTGGTCGCCTCACTGTAGGAAGGATGTGGAAGCATTGGAAAGGGTACAGAGGAAATTTACCAGGATGCTGCCTGGTTTAGAGGGTATGGATTATAAACAGAGATTAAGGGAGCTATGGCTTTACTCTCTGGAGAGGAGGAGGATGAGAGGAGACATGATAGAGGTATACAAGATATTAAGAGGAATAGATAGAGTGAACAGCCAGCGCCTCTTCCCCTAGGGCACCACTGCTCAATACAAGAGGACATGGCTTTAAGGTGAGGGGAGGGAAGTTCAAGAGGGATATTAGAGGAAGGTTTTTTACTCAGAGAGTGGTTGGTGTGTGGAATGCACTGCCTGAGTCAGTGGTGGAGGCAGATACACTAGTGAAGTTTAAGAGACTACTAGACAGGTATATGGAGGAAATTAAGTTGGGGGGTTATATGGGAGGCAGGGTTTAAGGGTTGGCACAACATTGTGGGCTGAAGGGCCTGTATTGTGCTGTACTATTCTATGGTCTTGTGGTTACAATATTTATCTCCATATGAGAGACTCTCCATACTACAATCTAGAGAGGAAGTAAATTGGTGAAGGAGCTCAGCTGGTCAAGCACCCTCTTTGGAGCAATTATTTCTTTCTGCACAATGCAAAGTTTTTTTCTTTTTCTGGTTATGCATCTTGTTGTTACTCATTGGGATTTTGTTCAAATTGCTGCAAACTTTGTAATACCTGGTGCATGTAGTAGATGCCATATCAAATAAGTACAATTAAAGAAACATGCCTATATGTACTTCCTTGCAACTGTCGCTCTGTTCTAAGAAATACACACATTTTCTGTGATAAATTTCATGAGAGGAAAATTACATAAGTGCTGAGAATTCTACCAGCCATGCAAAATTCCTGCTGTTAGTAACACTGTGAAAGATTGGGTAGCCTATATAAAAATGCTGCAATAACAGAAGAAATAATGTTGTTTTAATATTTATAAAACAATTTCATACCACTCATAGCAACACCCATTTAGTTCATTTCAATCCTTAAATTATTGGTTTACTATCTCTGCTAGAATTTTCCCTGGTTATTTTAGTGTTTCTTTTGCTGCTTGCTTACATTGTTCTCACGGTTGCTGGTTTTCTACTTGTCTTTAAACGAGTGTAAGCCTCACTTAATTTTCTATAAAGAGTGTCTCGTTCCCCACTGATTGCCCAAGGATGTAAGTTTAGTATTTGTCTGGAAATTTGGAGCAACCCACACAAAATGCTGGAGGAACTCAGTGGGTCAGGTAACATCTATGGAACATGTACATCCCAGTCCTGGTGAAGGGTCTCGGTGAGAAGCATCGACAGTTTATTTTCCTCCATAGATGCTGCCTGACCTACTGAGTTCTTCCAGCATTTCGTTGCAGTATTTGCCTTTTAGGGCTGTGTGCCAACATAATTGAATACGGACAGAGAGACATATTTTATTGATCCCGAGGGAAATTGGGTTTTGTTACAGCCGCACCAACCAAGAATAGTGAAGAAATATAGTGATATAAAACCATAAATAAATAATAATAAGTTAATTATGCCAAGTGGAAATAAGTCCAGGACCAGCCTATTGGCTCAGGGTGTTTGACACTCTGAGGGAGGAGTTGTAAAGTTTGATAGCCACAGGTAGGAATGACTTCCTATGACGCTCAGTGTTACATCTCGGTGGAATGAGTCTCTGGCTGAATGTACTCCTGTGCCTAACCAGTACATTATGGAGTGGATGGGAGTCATTGTCCAAGATGGCATGCAACTTGGACAGCATCCGCTTTTCAGACACCACCATCAGAGAGTCCAGTTCCACCCCCACAACGTCACTGGCCTTACGAATGAGTTTGTTGATTCTGTTGGTGTCTGCTACCCTCAGCCTGCTGCCCCAGCACACAACGGCAAACATGATAGCACTGGCCACCACAGACTCGTAGAACATCCTCAGCATCACCCAGCAGATGTTAAAGGACCTCAGTCTCCTCAGGAAATGGAGACAGTTATGACCCTTCTTGTAGACAGCCTCAGTGTTCTTTGACCAGTCCAGTTTATTGTCCATTCGTATCCCCAGGTATTTGTAATCCTCCACTTCTATTGTTTGTAAATTGAAACATAACAATTGACCCCAATTTCCTATGATCATTTTAAGTCTCAAAATGAACGTCAAATCCATCTTTTTGAAGTTACTATTTGCAACCTGTAACTGGCACAACACTGAGCATGAAATCAAATCTATCTCACTACCAATGATATCCCTGACTACACTCTCAAACTTCCTTTATGACTTCTGCTTCGCTCAATCTGTAAACATCGTAATCCTCTCACGTTGCTTTGATTGAATGTTAACCTGATCTTGGTATTTAGTGCCTCCTGTTAGTGCAGGAGCAAGGTGGGTAAACCACTCAGACTTCGGCGGTGGCTTCCGCCTGGACGTTTGAGCCTACAGGTGGCGCTGCCGGGTACAGGGACTGCCCAACGCCAGCCATCTTTCCGCCTGTCTGCCGGCTCGTTGTTCATCGGGCGCGGACCGGAAGCGCTGGGAGATGTGGATGGGAGACAGGACCTGAAAGTACTGAGAAGAGTTCATGATAATACTGTAGTCGGAGGGAACGGCGATTCGAGTCATCGGGGGGCGTAGAGCGTCGAGTTGGCGAAGCCGCAGGGATGGAACCGGTAAGTTTGGATGGGTGGGGAGGTCCCGTCCCGAGTGCCGGAGAGCGACTCTCCCTTCCCGAGCTGTCATTGTGGACGGGCAGCCTGGCGACGTGTGCTGGGTGCGACCTTGTTTTGTCACGCAATATTAAAGCTTCTGTCTTGGCTAGGTGTATTTATTTCGTTGGTATTCCAAATTCTCAGCTATGCTGTTTGAGGCTAATTGTATTTTGGCGTTATAGTTTTTTAAGAGATTTTTTTAGGATTGCGGTAGGTGCAAAAGATGATATATCGAATATCATTGAGAAAGCTATTGAAAGTAATATAGAAGTATATACAGGAAATCCCACAAACACTCAGTTGGTCAGACAGCATCTGCGTAGAGAGGAACATTTGGCGTTTCAGACTGAAGTCTGACGAAGTTTTCATGAAGGGCCTTTGACTAGAAGTGTTAATGCTTCTGACCCACAGTGTTTCTGGCATTTACGGTTTCATTTCCAGCGTTTGCAATTATTGTTATTTTGGAAGTTACATTTACGAATAATGCAAGATCTAGGTCTTGATATTCTAATGAATTTCTGACTAAAGAACATAATATTATAGATTTAGTATTGTGCAATGGGTTAAGGTTAATGTATTAATCTTGTAGTAATGGTTCAGGGGAATAAAAAGATTTTGTTTTGAGTTTATGACCTGATTGTCTGAAACAGAGGTCTTTTAAAATGGGTGGAACAAAATAAGTATAGTGAGTGGTTAAGATTAAACTAAATTTAAGAGGTGTGTATAGTTAAGCAATGGTAAGTATTTCAAGTATTGGTAATTTGTAGCAAATTGATATTCCCTTATTTTGTTTGGGGAAACCCCACCCTATGACTAAGAGGGTAAAAATTGTGTTAATGGATTAAAAGAGGAGGCTGTTGATGAAGCTGCCGGAAAGAATAATAAACCCAGGAAGTTATTTGAAGTCAATAGAAGATAGGCACAAAACTCTTAAGGAAAACAGAATTTGAATGCAATAATAGACAAAAGTTTGAGGAAAAACTTTTCTATATTGGCAAGTTCAAATGTTATAATAAAGACAAATGTGTAAGCAGCAGCAAGGCAATGACCCTCCTCCACCAGCAAAAAAGCATCGGCACCCCCACTGAGCACTCAAGCGTACAGCAAAGCATCAATAAAGACACAGACTTGCAGTACCCCAAAGACTACTCGTTCACCTGGTATCTGACATACCACAGGCTTTCTCTCTCTCTCTTGCCCTAATAAGGGAGAAAGAGGTGTTTCTGTTTCACAGCGAGAGGGGAGACATAACAAACAACTCACTGATTTACGTTGTTAAAAGTCCATTGTGTTGCTTTTATCGAGCTCTATGCCCAAAGAACTTGGGTCTCTGGACAAACAGCCAGCTTGCTGCTTTCGATCTTCAGTCTCCCACAACACCACGATTTCCTGCAGAAGTACCGACCGCCGGCCTCCGGAGCCATGAAATCCAGAACCTTGAAGGCGTGTCCTTGGTATATCGAATAGTGGCCAGACATGAGGCCCCCGAGAGCGGGTCCCATTCCCACAAAGACCCGTAGTCAGTGTGCAACTCCAGGTCAGGGTCTTCAAAAGAACTCTGAAAGGAAAAAATAGAGATATTAAAGATAGAATTAGAGCTATTTTCGAAGATGCAAGCAAAGGAGTTGTCGTTAGGTGCCATCGTCTCCTAAGCTCCACCCCCTGTATGGGGTGAAAAGCCAAAATAAAAATCATAGATCCTCTATTATCATTGGGAATGGAAATAGTGGGTGTATTGGCTTTGAACTTCGTGTTTCCTAGGTTGAGGAAAATCCTCTGAAGTGAGGAACTACATATACCTGCTGTTCAAGAAAGGACAGAATGAGGAAAGTCAGAAGTATTAACCAGTTAGCTGCCTTGACATTGGTGATGCAGATTGTGGGGGAAAAAAGCTTACATTTTTACACAGATTGAATTGTAATGTATGCATATGTGACTGTTGCTTTCAAATTCATCCAAACTATGAATTTCTTGTAATACTTAAAATATTATATATTACAGTAGGAAAGGATTCCACTTGGAAATTTGTCTTGCTTCATTTGTCATCCTGTAATCTAGGTCTAAACAACAACTTGAATACAGTTCCACCTTTTTTCTTGGAAAGTTGGCTCAAAACCCCAACGTGTTTTAGTAACAGTGAACAGCTAGTGTAAGGAATTAGTGAAATGAACACCCATCAGAGGGATTAAAGGGTATATGCAAGGTCTTTGGGGTATGTGTGCATGCTTGCTTGCTCTCTAACATTCACACATGGAGTTAAATGTGAGTACATGTGAATTAAGACCAGGAGGAAGCCACACAACCCCTCAAAACTGTTCTGCATCAACTCCACGTTCTGCATGAATCTTAATTCCCTGAGAGACGGGGAGGGAGAAACTTTCCTTCATCCGTATTAAATGGGCAGCCCCTTCATTTTGCATGGTGATCAGAAAACACCCTCTCACCATTCTCTGTATCAGGACCCCTCTGGGTCTTAAATGCTTCAATCAAGTTCTCTCTCACTCCTGCTAACTCCAGAAACCCTTCTATCCTGATGCAAGGCAATCCATGTATTTGTCCAGGCAGCACGGTAGCATAGAGGTTAGCACAATGGTTTACAGTGCAGGAGACCTGGGTTCAATTCCTGCTATTGCCTGTAAGGAGTTTGTACATTCTCCCTGTCACCGCGTGAGTTTCCTCCCATAGTCCAGAGACGTAGTGGTTGGTAAATTAATTGGCTAGAGTTAAATCTGGGTTTGCTGTGCAGCGCGGGAGCCTATTCCGCACTGTCTCTCGAAATAAAGAAAACTTCTCTGGACTCCTTGCAACACACTCTTACATCTTTCCAGAAGTAAGGAAAGCAAGTACTCCGGGTGTGATCTTACTAATACCCTATCTGTTAACAGACTCTTGAATAGACCTCCCGTGTGCTAAAAGATGAACTCTTGATCTGCCAGTTTGCATCTTATTGTCTGCCTGTACTACACTCTCTATATATTCTGCATCGTTTTATTTTTACTACCTCAATGCACTTATGTATCACATAATCTATTTAGAAGGCTGGCAAACAAACGCTTCTTGCTGTATCTTGTGACAATAATAAAATCAATACCAATATAGCAGGAGCATAACCTCCCTATTTTTCTGTTGTGTTCCCTTCACAATAAAGAGCATTCTGTAAGTTTTCCAAATTCTTGCAACACCTGCATAAGGCCCTTTCCACCCTGGACATTCTCTCTTCTTTCCCTTCCACAGCACCCCCCCATCACCTCCCTCTGGTTCCCCTCCTCCTTCCCTTTCTCCCATGGTCCACTCTCCTCTCCTATCAGATTCCTCCTTCAGCCCATTACCTCTTCCACCTATTACCTCCCACCTACCTTCCTCTTTGCCAGGTCAGAGGGCTAGAAAATTAGTGATAGGCAACTGGAAACTAGGGTAAGTGCTACAGACTGAACAGAGATGTTTTGCAAAGGAGTCACCCAGTCTGTGATGTGGTTTCCCTAATACAGGAAACCACATCACCAGTACCGAATGTAGTTTAAGTAACCACACTAAGTGACATTTGTTAATTGTTTAGATGGGTGTTTGGGATATCCTCTATATCCAGTTGGTAGGCATTCAGTGATATTTTAAAGATTTCAATTTCCTTACTTAGAATTATATTTGCTTCTAAATATGAAATTTGTGTGGAGTCCAGGTCTATTGTAGAGAATTAAATTGTTTGATCCAGACTGATACTCGTGTATTCCTGAGGGAATGCTGCATTGTCAGATGAGGCAGTTTGAGCATGTCTGTTCATTGACTTTGGATCGTATTTTGAAGAGAGATGGCTTTCTCCTGGCTCCTATTCTTTTAACCACATTTCAGGCAGATTAATTGTTTGTTATTTGCTGTTTTGGGGTCTTGGTGCAAATTATCAGCCATGGTTGCTAATGGAACAGCAGAAATGCATTTTGAAAGTAATCTATTAACTGTATCCTATAAAGGTGCAATATATACAGTATTGTGCAAAAGTCTAAGGCACCCTAGATTTTTTATATGGTTTCAGATGGTATGGCCTTCACAGAGGATGTCTGGGATTACCTGGAGAGACAGGAGCAAGTGGGACAGCCAACCTCTGCAGAAGAACTGTGGCAAGATCTCCAAGATGCTTGGCACAACTTATCAGCTGATTTTCTTATAAAACTGCACAACAGTGTACCTGAGAGAATTGATGCAGTTTTAAAGGCAATGGGTGGTCACACTGAATATTAATTTGATTTTTGTTGTTTTTAACTGTTTACTGCTCTTTACAGTAAATTTTCTGATATTTAGAAACTTTTCATTATTTTTGAAAGCATCTTCACTTTAAGAATTTTTTTTACATGTGCCTAAGACTTTTGCGCAATACTATAAATGCTGTTTAGATGTCCAAGCAGGAATGGCATTCTTTTTTTTCTCTGCAAACCACTGGCTGATGTGACATGCAATAATAAGGATCTCAGACTGAAGTCATTATGCATTCCCCCAATGATGCAAACTGTGATCCCGTTAATTGGAGGAAGTGGAACTGCAGTTGACTTCTTTGTATAAGTAGTCCACTTTCAGGATATAACTTGAATAGTTTATAACCCAGCATTGCCCTTTCATCATCATTCTATTAACTACACCCATTTTCATTTTCCTCTCGCCTCATTCTCTTAAGTTTCGTTTGTATAACAATATATGTTTATGCCGCAGCATTTACAGCAGTGAACTTTGTACTGCAGTTTACAGCCACGATCATGGTTTTACTTAGTTGGCAGTGTAATAGCTAGTTAATGATTAGCTTACTTAAATAACGATAATGTATGGATGTCTCACTTTTCAAACCCTAGCTAATCTTTCTCATAGAAGTCATGGCAACTTCACACTTGTTGTAAATATCCTGCCTCCTTGCACCAGCTATTCAGCAAAGCTTTTGGAGCACAACATTCTGATCCCATACTGAACCAACAGCAGGAAGCATTGTGTCCACACTAGCCCTTGCAATGCTCTCTGCAGTGTGAAAGTTGTGTTTGGGGAAATTACTTAACATATTTTGTAAATATTAAATGTTCCCTGTGACCAATCCATATTTTTCCCCACAGAATTGGGACTTAGAGTCATAGAGAAGTACAGCTCAGAAACGGGCCCTTTGTCCCATCTAGTCAATGCCAAAACCATTTAAACTGCCTATTCCTATCGACCTGGACTGGGACCATAGTCCTCCATACCCCTGCCATCCATATGCCTATCCAAATTTCTCTTAAACATTGAAATTGAGTTTGCATGCACCACTTGTGCTGGCAGCTTGTTACACACTCTCACAATCCTCTGAGTGAAGAAGTTTACCCTTGTGTTCCCCTTAAACTTTTCACCATTCACCCTTAACCCATGACCTCTAGTTGTAGTCTCAACCAATCTCAATGGAAAAACCCTGTTTGCATTTGCCCTATCTATAGCCCTCATAATTTTGTATACCTCTATCAAATCTCCCCTAATCTTCTATGTTCTAAAGAATACAGTTCTAACTGGTAGGTCAAATTTGAAGACAGAATATATTAAAGGTAAGACTCTTGGCAGTGTGGAGGATCAGAGAGATCTTGGGATCTGAGTCGAGGACCCTCAAAGCTGTTGCACAGGTTGACAGTGTTGTTAAGAAGGCAACCGGTGTGTTAGCATTCATCAACAGTGGGATTGAGTTCAAGAGCTGCGAGGTAATGTTACGGCTATGTAGGACCCTGGTCAGACCCCACTTGTAGTACTGTGCTCAGTTCTGGTTGCCTCACTACAGGAAGGATGTGGATTCTATAGGGAGAGTGCAGAGGAGATTTACAATGATGTTGCCAGGATTGGGGAGCATGCCTGACGAGAATAGGTTGAGTAAACTCGGCCTTTTCTCCTTGGAATGAGAAAGGATGAGAGGTGACTTGATAGAGGTATATAAAATGACGAGGGGCATTGGTCGTGTGGATAACCAGAGGCTTTTTTCCAGGGTTGAAATGGCTAACACAAGGAGGCATAGTTTTAAGGTGCTTAGAAATAGGTACTGAGGGGGTGTCAGGGGTATGTTTTTTTTGTAAACACAGAGAGTGGTGGGTGAGGGGAATGCACTGCCAGTGAAGATACAACAGGGTCTTTTAAGAGCCTCTTAAATGGGTACAGGGAGCTTTGAAAAATAGAGGGCTCTGCACTAGGGTGATTCTAGGCAGTTTTTAGAGTAAATTACATGGTCAGCTCAACGTTGTGGGCCGAAGTGCCTGTAATGTGCTGTAGATTTCTATGTTTATGTTTTAACCAATTCAATCTTTCTGTCTGACTCAGGTCTTCCAGACCCAGCAACATCCTTGTACATTTTTTCTGTACTCTTTCAACCTTATTTACATCCTCCCTATAGGTAGGTGACCAAAACTGCACACAATACTTAGGCCTCACCAATGTCTCATGCAACTTCAACATCCCATCTTCTGTACTATGATGGTCAATGTGCCAAGAGCTTTCTTTATGACCCTATCTACCTGTGATGCCACTTTCAACGAATTATGGACCTGTATTCCCAGATTCCTTTGTTCTACCGCACTCCTTAGTGCCCCACCGTTCACTGTGTAGGACCACCAGGGTCCTACTGAAGTGTGAAACACTTGTATTAAATTCCACCTGCCATTTTTCAGCCCATTTTTCCAGTTGATGCAGATCCCTCTGCAAGCCATGATAGCCTGCCTTATTGTTCATTACACCCCCAGTTGTGGTGTCATCCACAAATCGATCTAGTTAACCACATTATCATCCAGACCATTGATATAGATGACAGACAACAACAGACCCAGCACCGATCTCTGTGGCACACCACCAGTCACAGGTCTCCATTCAGAGAGGCAACCCTCTACTACCACTCTCTGCCTTCTCCCACAAAGTCAATGTCTAATCAAATTTACTACCTCATCCTGAATGCTGAACGACTGAACGTTCTTGACCAGCCTCCCATGTGGGACCTTGTCAAATGCCTTACTAAAGTCCATGTAGACAACATCCACTGTCTGGTAACTTCCTCAAAAAACTCTATAAGATTGGTTAGAAGTGACCTACTGTGTTCATGTCTCCCCAAATACTTATATATCTGGCCCCTTAGAACACCTTCCAGTAACTTCCCCACTACTGATGTCAGACTCGCTGGCTATAATTTTCTGGTTTATGTCTAGAGCCTGTCTTAGACAGCGGAATAACATTGGCTATCCTCCAATCCTCTGGTACCTCCCTTGTCGCTGAGGATGATTTAAATGTCTCTGCAATTTCTGCACTTCCTTCCTGTAGGGTCTGAGGGAACACCTTGTCGGGCCCTGGGGATTTATCTATGCTAATTTGCCTCAGAGTAGCAAACACCTGCTCTGTAATCGGTATAGGGTCCATGAAATTGATGCCATTTTGCCTCACTGCACGTTAATAAATACAGATGCAACTAATTTGTTTAAGATGTCCCCCATCTCTTTTGGCTCCACACATGGATTATCATTCTGGTCTTCCAGAGGACCAGTTTTTCCCTTGCAAACCTTTTGCTCTTAACATATCTGTAGAATCTCTTGAGAGTCTCCTTCACCTTGTCCGCTATAGCAACTTCATGCATCCTTTTGGCCTTCCCGATTTCTTAAGTGTTCTCTTGCATTTCTGGTACTCCATAAACGCCTAATTTGTTCCTACTTACCAATGCCTACTATGCACCTCCTTTTCACTGAACCAGAGCCTAATATTTCTTGAAAACTAAGGTCCTCTCCACTTGTTAACTTTGCCTTTTATTCTGACAGGCACATACAAGCTTTGTATCAAAAGTTTAGTTTTTGAAGGCATCCCACTTACCATGTACACCCTTGCCAGAAAGCAGCCTGTTCCAATCCACACTCGCCAGATCCTTCCTGATATCATCAAAACTGGCCTTACTCCAATTCATAATCTTAAACCCACGGACCAGACCCATCTTTTATCATACTTACTTTTGAAACTAATGGCATTGTGGTCACCAGATACAAAGTATTCCCCGACACAAACTTCTGACATCTGCCCTGTCTCATTCCCTAATTGCAGGTCACACGCTCTCTTGTTGGGACTTTTGTGTACTGGTGAAGGAAAATTTCCTGAACACATTTGACAAGCTCTATCCCATCTAGTCCTTTTACAGAATTGGAGTCCCAGTCAATATGTGGAATGTTAAAATCACCTACTATAACAACCTTGTGTTTCTTGCAACAGTCTGCGATCTCTCCACAAATTTGTTCCCCTAAATCCTGTTGGGTGGTCTGTAATATGCCCCATTGCCGTGGTCATACCTAGTCAAGTTCTCCAGTCTGTCCTGACAGAGCACTGCTGTGACATTTTCCCTGACTAGTAACACCACCCCTCCTCCTTTAATCCCTCCTGCTCTGTCACGTCTAAAACAACAGAACCCCAGAATATTGAGCTGCCAGTCCTGCTCCTCCTGCAACCAAATCTCACTAGTGGCTACATAATTCTAGGTGTTGATCCATACTCTGAGCTCGTCTGCCTTTCCTACGATATTTCTTGCTTGATATACGCAGCTCAGGACACTCATTGCACCATGCTCAACCTTTTGATTCCTGACTGCGTGGTCTTGCCAACATCTGCCTTCACAGCCTCTCCACTAACTGTTCTGGCACTCTGGTTTCCATCCCCTGCAACTCTAGTTTAAACCCCACTGTGCAGCATTAACATACCTTAGTACCCCTCCAGTTCAGGTGCAAACCGTCCCTTCTGTACAGGTTCCACCTTGTCTGGATGAGAGCCCACTGATCCAAAAATCTTGTGCCTCCCTCCTACACCAACTATTTAGCCACATGTTGTTGTGGAAAAAAATCTCAGGAGCAGCAGACAGAATAGATCAGGCCGACTCAGAGAATTGTTTCAGACTAAAGGGTTTTATGACATGATATCATGGAGAGCCCAGACTCCGAAAGCAGAGTTCTGAAACTGCTCAACAATGGATTACACTCTTATTTATACCCCAGGCGTACGTGACAAGAAGCACTTAAATCTGAAAAAGGAGGGAATTTCAACTAAAACTCGTTAGAATAGTGAAGTTGCACTATATGTCCTTGAGCAGCTATATATTTTAAGTGTTAGTTCTCATGACAGTATATCAGGCTTTCCCAAGTGCAGACGTGATGATTCTTAGAACAAGGAAGCAGAGACAGTTATTTTCCCATCCTGTCTACAAAGCACATTTTAGTCATATAGTGTATATTAGTTACAGATAAGTGATTACAGACTTTGAATTCAAATACTAGAAGATCATTAACCTCTTAATGTTCATCACAATGTCTTACTGTTTTTCTTCCACACATGTTAAACTATGATCTTTCTAGTTCTGGCATCACTAGCATGTGACATGGGTAGCAATCCGGAGAATACAGCCCTGGAAGTCCTGCCCTTTAACTTAGCACCTATGATGTCTGGATTGGTTGCTACTCAGAGCTTTAAAAAAATTGACTTGATGTGGCAATTGGAGTCTGTTTGCTGAGCCCATCTTTGTTTGCATACTTGCCCTGTCTTGTGATTTCCCTCAGTCCAGTGTGTGTGTTCTTGCATTCCCACACAAAGTGCATGTGAATTTTGTTGCAGAACAGGAAAGGAAGGACTGTTGTCAGTACTTTGCATGCCTCTGATTTTCGATGGTGAAAAGAGAATGCTTCCTTTCCAGTAAAGGGTGGTCACTGTCTCATCCTCAGATTGCAAGGGAGTGTGTTAGGATACAAACTTGACCCTTCACCTTCCTGACTGCTTTTTCCTCTCACCCAGATCCATTTGTGGGTGAGAGATTTTATTCTTGGGGCTAATTTAGTGACCAATACTGATGGTGGTGTTCTTTTTATTAGTATTTACTCTGTTGAAAGAGTAACAGTTCTCAATGAAGCTGCACCTATTTAATCTGAAATTGCAGTATTTAAATTGGAAACTTCATTTAGGAGAACAAAATTGGACTCCTACCAAATCTCCTGTAATTAAACTGAGGAAGTTGGATTGGCCTTAGTTTGATTAATCTGCTGAAAACTTCAACTTGAAAGTCCAGGCTTAAGTTGGAATTGGTTTATTATCGTCACCTAGTGGAAAGCTTGCCTTACAGATCAGATCATTACACAGTGCATCAAGATAATACAAGGTGAAACAACAACAGAATGTGTGTGGGGGGGGGGGGGGGAGTGCAACAGCTACCGGGATGTTGCAGGTCAGGCAAACAAAGTGTGAGGTCATAATGAGGTAGATTGTGAGGTCAAGAGTCCAATTTGTCATACCAGGCTAACATTCAGTAGTCTTATAACAGCAGGTTAGAAGCTTGTCCTCGAGCCTGGTGGTACATGTTTCCAGGCTTTTGTGTCTTCTGCTCGACTGGCGAAGGGAAAGTGATGTCTCGATTAGATGGCTCCTGGAAGTTTCTATGCTGTGGTAGCTGCTATGACAATGTCAGTGTTGCAGCTGTTTCAAGGAAAGAACTTGCAAAAGTGTGGACCCTTCCTAGATTGCATCTGAGCCATTTGTATCATGTAAATCAATATTGTCTGTGTAAATTAGTTAGCAGTACGTCATTTATTGGTCCCCCTTCCCTTTTCCAATCTTGAGTCCCTATTCCTGTGTCGAGTACATGAAGTCTTTTGACCCAGGGAGCCAGCTGACTCAGGCTGTGTGGAGGCAGGAAATCATTAAGCTACAGTCAATAATAATGTCCAAATTTAGACCTGAATATATGGGATGCATGTGAATTGTTTGTAATATCTGTAGCATTCCTGCTTCTGGTATACTTCACTCTTTCCCCCCCCCTGTCAAGTAACAACACTGCAGAATGTGGGTAGAGTGTGCACATGAGTGCATCCTCTGCAGTGCTCATCCATCCACGGTTCAGTCCTCAGTCTCCACTCTTGAATGTGATGCAGATTACTTGTGTTTAGTTTGTAGAAGTGTGTGCATTTGTGGCTTTTGAAAGGTGGTTTATGAAGCACCCTTTTTTTTGCTTTTGTGATAAGGAGGAAGTTGATCTTGATTGCTGAATATTAGATGTGGTTGAAGTAGCTCCTCTACCCATGTTAAGTCAAAAGTTCATGTGCACAAGTACATGTATGCACAGGCGCAATGAAAAACTTTTAGCAGCAGCATCACAGGCACAGCATCAGATAATTAGCATTCATAAGAAACAGGAGCAGTAGGCCATCTGGCTCGTCGAGCCTGCTCTGCCATTCAATAAGATCATGGCTGATTTGGCCATGGACTCATCTCTACGTACATGCCTTTTTCCCATAACCCTTTAATTCCTCTACTATGCAAAAATATATCCAACCTTGTCTTAAATATGTTTACTGAGATAGTAAACTGCTTCATTGAGTGGAGAAATCCACAGATTCACCACCCTCAGGGAAAAGCAATTCCTCCTCATCTTCGTCCTAAATCTACTCCCCTAACCTTGAGGCTATGTCCCCTAGTTTTAGTCTCACCTACCAGTGGAAACAAACTTTTCTTCCTCTATCTTATCTATGCCTTTCATAATTTTATATGTTTCTGTAAGATCTCCTCTCATTCTTCTGAATTCCAGCGAGTACAGTCCCAGATGACTCAATCTCTCCATCTCTGGAATTAACCTGGTGAACCTCCTCTACACCACCTCCAAAGCCAGTATGTCCTTCCTCAAGTAAGGAGACCAGAACTACACACAGTACTCTAGGTGCACCTCACCAGTACCCTGTGCAGTTGCAGCATAACTTCCCAGCTCTTCAATTCACAATAAAAACTTAAAAATTATAGACAATTTTTACAAGGAAGAATACAAAAAGCAATGTGCATTTTAGTGCAAAATGGTGATACTGTTGCTGGTAGCATTGATATTGTGATTAGGGTTGTGCAAGTTGGTTCAAGAACTGAGTGATTGAAGAGAAGTAGCTGTTCTTGAACTTAGTGGTGTGGGACTTCAGGCTTCTGCCCATTGGTAGCTGCGAGAAGGGCACATGACTCATAGTGGGGATCTTTGATAAATCTTTCATTTGGTATATCTCACCAAAGCTGTCTCTCAAAAGGAGTTTAATTCATTGCCAGGCAGAAAAAAAACTAGTTACATGCAAATAATTGCAAACTTACAAAGTGAAATTCTGTTTTAATCCCCATAAAACTAAAATACCCTTTATGATAGAACATAGAACAGTACAGGCCCTTTGGCTCAAGATGTTGTGCTGTCCTTTTAACCTAGTCTTAAGATCAGTCTAACCCTTCACTCCCACATAGCCTTCCATTTTTCTTTCATCCATGTGCCTATCTAAGTCTCTCAAATGTCCCTAATGTATCTGCCTTTATCACTATCCCTGTTTCATGACCTACTGTTTTTTTTAAAAAGTTAAAAAAAATCTGACATTTCCCCCATACATTCCTCCAATCACCTTAAAATGATGCACCCTCATATTGGCCATTTCTGTCTTGAGATAAAGGTCTCTAGCTATCCACTCTATTGATGCCTCTTATCTTATACACCTCTATAAAGTCACCTCTCATCTTCCTTTGCTCAGAGAAAAAAGCCCCAGCTTGCTCAACCTATCCTCATAATGTTGTCATCAACTCATGGCGACCCTATGGTTAGTGTAGTTGTCCATAGGGTCTTGTGGCAAGATGTGGAAGTAGATGGCCAGGCCTTTCTTCTGCACATACTACTGCTGCCCAGGTTGGGACCCAGACAGATTCAAACTCTGGACCATTCACCTCAAAGTCTAGTGCTGATGCCACTAAATCACTGGCTGGCCCAATCATCATAATTAATACATGCTCTGTAATCCAGGCTGCATCCTGATAAATCTCCTTTGCACCCTCTCTAAAGCTTCCACATCCTTCCTATAATGAGGTGACCAGAAATGAACACAATATTCCAAGTGAAGTACTACAAAACAAAATCAGTTGTTTAAAATAATTACTGTTTTTGGGCATGCTGTACTTTTTGAAATCCTGACTAAAATGAAGTTATAATTCAAAGTATATTTATTATCAAAGTATATATGTAGTATACAACCCTAAGATTTGTCTTCCGACAGCATGAAACAAACACCATGGAACCTGTTTAAAGAAAACATCAAACACCCAACACACACACAAAAAGAACAAATTGCACAAATGTTAAAAAACGAGTTTTAAAAAAAACAGTGAAATTGTTCATCAGTTAATTAATGCAGTTTGCCCATTCTAAAGGCTCCATCCAAATGAATTCTTTTGCTGGAGAAGTGAAGCAGCAGGAAGCATATAGCTAATCAGCAGGAAGTTATTTTTTCATCTTGCCTAATAATGTGCAGACTGCTTAGAAGGTGCATTTTTGGAACAGTTGTGGAGAATGAATACTTCTGGGAATTGAATGTGTACTTGCACTAAAAAAAAACAGCTGTGCCTTAGATTATTACAAAGTTTCCAGATGTCTATAGCAAAAAAAATCTAAATGCTGACTTCTGGCTACTTTCTCAATGTATTAGACTACTGGGATATTCGTGTACTGCTGTCAGTTGCCTGGTACCCTATACCATGGTATTAATTGGGTTGAATCTTTTGGGCAGTACTTATCAGTTCAAAGGGTTTAGACAGTATTAAGTTTAATTCAGCTGTTTTTCCCTCATTTTATTATGGTACAATTACTTCAGTGATATAACTCCTAATGAAATGGTTGGGAGAAGTAGGCTAGTGAAGATTTGTGGCTTTTTGTACAAAATGTTTATTAATTGCTTTTTGTGAAAAATGGGGCAGTTACATGATGATGATGCTTCTGTCTGTGTTACATGTTGCTGTGTTGCAAGTGCTATTGGACATGCCAGGTAGTTCATGTACTAAATGGAGAAGTACAGTCTGATTTCTGGGCATGTCCTACTACCCTACAACTAAAATCTCATACACAGGCAAAGTAGTAATTTCACCCTGCAACTAGTCTCTCATTTTGTCTTATCCGTTTCTCCTGCTGCCTTCTCTGCAACTCCGTTATCTTTTTCATCTTGCTAATGTTGTAGGACAAAGGGCCCCGGCTTGAAATGTTAACTCTGTTTCCTTCTCCCAATCAGTTGCTTGACCAGCTGAGTGATTCCATTATCTTCTGGTATTACTGGAAGTGTAACTTTGGGATATTCCTATAAAGCTGGTGCAAGTCCAACAAACAAACATTTTTCAAACAAAAACCCGTGTGTCCGAAGGTCAAGATGTTCTCTGAATTCAATTTATTAAGGCATTTTGGGATAATAAACACCTGTAAAGCAAATTCCGATTAGTTGGATGTTCTCTAGGAAAACCAATTGTACAATTCTTGAGGGAATTCAGGAAATGTCAACTGCATGTCAAGCGTGCAACGTTTCAAGCTATGGCCTTGTGATAGTTATTAATCTGTCAGTTAAATTTGCCAAAATGTTTGGACATATGAGCTATTTTTAATACCATTTAAATTCTGTTTCCAAACAGAAAACCCTGAGCTTTTTGTTTGCTAAGTTTATTTCCATGGGCTCACTGCAGATTCAAATAAACTAACATTTTCAGGGATCCACGAGTCTTGTGGGAATTTATGAAAGTCTGAGTAATGGCAGCTTATGTTAGGGTGTCAGCTTCCCAGGTTCAGAGCAAGATTTAAAGAGAAAATTGTGTATAGATATAGTTTTGTAGTGTGGACTGTGCAGTATGATGTTACCTGCTGGTGCAATTCCTAACTTCCTAAGAATACACTTGAGCCTTTGAAGGTAAATATAATTTATATTGCTATTACAGTGAAGTCAGTGTAACAGTGTTACATTGGTCTGATTCAGGGGTATGGGTTCTTCCCTCTTGGTGTTTGAGTAGGAGACTCAAGTGGGACAAGGCCAAATTCTGTTCTGCAGTGATGCATCGTGTGCATCCTAGCAGGCAAGAGCCATTAAATAAGGTACAATTTATGGGAGAACTAGAGACAAAAGAGACTGCAGATGCTGCAATCTGGAGCAGCATGTGAGTTGCTGGAGGAACTTGGCAGGTCAGGCGTGAATGGTCTTGACTTGAAATATTGACTGTCCATTTTTTTTAGTAAAAAGGTTTCAAAGGCACATTTAATGCCAGAAGGATATATACAATATACATCCTGAAATGCTTTCTTTGCAACTATCCACGAAAAACAGAGGAGTGCTCCCAAAGAATGAATAATAGTTAAATGTTAGAACAGCAGACTCCCCAGCTCCCCCTCACATGCGTAAGCAGCAGCAAAGCTACGATCCTGCCTCCCCACCAGCAAAAAAAAAAGGATCGGCACCTACCACCGAGCACTCCAGCGTACAGCAGACACAGACTTGCAGTACCCCAAAGACTACTCAGTATTCGACATACCACAGGCTCTCTCCCTCTCTAATAAGGGAGAAAGAGATATATCCGTTTTCACAGCAACTCCTTGGTTTCTACACCCTCCCCGCCCCTTCCCATCTGAAATATCCCTTCACTTTGGTGCCTGTTCCAACCATCCATCTCTTGTCTTCTTCCAGTTATAAAGATTCATTCAATTAGCCATGAGGTCTTTGTCAATTTTTGAAGAACTTTCAAAAACTGACCCATGTGAGTTTATTATTGGTGGACATTCATGAGTGGTATGTTTGGGCTATTTCTGCAGAACCTTATGATCTGCATGTTCTCCCTGTAACTTCAGTGAGAGGTCATAGTGGCCCTGTAAGGCTCTACTTCTCCTATGTACACTTGAACTGCAAAATAGTCTGGTTTGTGTTCAGTGGATATTCTAAGCTATCTAGCAAAGTGTGAAGTATTGACAGTGGAAATTTGCAGAACTCTTTCTGAAAGGCTGAGGTAAGACAAGTTTCAGGGCTAAATCTGTAACCCTTGTTTAAGAAAAAATGACTTTGGTAGATGGAACTGAATGATAGAACAGGCTTGAAAGTCCAAATGGCTGCTTCAACCATCCATTGATTAGTGAGGAGGGTGTGAATTAAGGTTGTGATTTAAGCAGCTTTTATTCTCTTAGAGTTTAGAGGAGATCTCATGGAATATTTTTCCAGAGTGCACAGCAAACTGGATACTGAAATGATATTTTCCCTGACCGAGGGGTGCCCTGGCAGCTAACCTATACCAGTAACATTATTTTTAATATGTAATTTTGTTCACTTCTATTTTTATCTTAGCTGTTTGTCCAGTCTCCATGCTTCCTTTGCTCTGTGCCATGATGGTGTGAAATCCTTATTTGCTATCTGGTCTTTGTACAATACTCACTACCAGATTTAACATTCTTGCTGTTAAGGACTCCCACCATCTGGGAAATGCCTTCTCATTACTGCCAAAAGGGAAGAGATGCAGGAGCCTAAAGACTCGCTCAATGTTTTAGGAACAGCTTCTTCCATCAGATTTCTGAATGGTCCATGAACTCTACCACACTATTTTTTCCCCTGCACTTTTTGTTGATCTTAACTTTTTAATTTTGTCTTACATTGCACTGCTGCCACAAAACAACAAATTTCACGACCTATGCCAGTGACAATATACAAGCGCCCCCTCTTTATGAATGGTCGCTTTGTGCCACTTCGCTTTTACGAAAGACCTACATCAGTACCTGTTTTTGCTAACCGGACGAGAGAAACGGCGGCAGGGTCAGCTTTAAACTTGTGTTTATCCGAGAAAGACTACCATGACCATGAAGCCTTGCACGGGCAGGTGTGTGCGCATGCGTGTACGTGCTAATTTTTTTTTTCTCTCTACATATTGTTTTTAGCTAAATCTTCCTGATTCTGATAAGTGAAATGACACTGTACATTATTTCTACCTATAGGTTGTGTATTTATCTTATCATTCTCACTTTTACTGTATGTTAGTGTTTTTTTTTTAGGTTTTATGTGCTATTTGGTATGATTTGGTAGGTTATTTTTTGGGTCTGGGAACACTCAAATTTTTCCCATATAAATTGATGGTAATTGGTTCCTTGCTTTACGCCATTGTGGCTTAAGAAAGGTGGCATAGGAACGCTTTACTTTCATAAAGCAGGGGGGGGACCTGTACCTGATTCTGATATGGCAGTGTAATCGCTGACTCAATGCGAGTCATGACAGCACCCACAGAGGCTTTTGAAAGCCATGCTGCCTCTCCTTTTAATAGCTGTAATTGGACCACAAGCAGGTGCCAGGCACACAAAGACATCCAGTCTATGAGATTTGCTTTCACCTGAACATTAAAACAGTTCATTTGATCCTGGAGATAAAACTGGTGGTGGTATGAATTATTGCTATATTTAGTAAGGATGTACTTCTGATGTATCTCAAGTAACCAACTTATCTGTTTATCTCCACCATTTTGTTTGGGTTACAGAAATGTATCTCTCGTGTTGCATTAGGGTGTAGAATTGTTATTTTTCTTGCAGTTTAACTTGTGCTTGGTTATCAGTTTCATATAATCACCTGTATGCGTATAATTGTTCAGTGAATTTTCAGTAATTGCAGTATAGCTATTTCTATATTTTTCTACAAGTTTCTCTGCAGTCTGTGCCATGTCACTGAGCATGTTCTTTCTTATCACTGGAATGTGCTTTATTTGTCTAGTGAATTAGTTTTTAATCATCTGAGATGACCATGACTACTTTAATCTTTTTCTTTGTTCTTGTAACATCTAATAAAGGGCCATAACCACCAAGTTTTATGCCTCATCCTTGATTTCTGAAGAACCTCTGGATCACAAAATCACCAAATACAATACCTACAATGAATTGCTTAACGTTCAGCATGATCCCAGTATCTTAGGATCTTGTCTTTCTCTTGCATCTTGAGTGTAGTGTTTTATCTCCCTTTGAGTGAAAGCCAGCTTGCTGGAAGTGTTGTTACGCTGCCTGTGTAGTCACTTGAATACTTGGATTGGCTTTCCATTCTATTTTCAATTTCTTTGCTGTTGCTGACCAGTCATTTAAGTTGGTGGGACATGATTCAAATATATGTCCCTTAGTTGCAGCAGTTTGAGAAGTTAAAGCACAAAGCACCACTACCCTTTATCTTTCTTCACTGTTATCTGCTCTGTGCTGCCTATGTAAGTCTATTAATTTCAGGCTGGAGTGTCTTGCAGCATTGGTAAGTTTAAAATATTGCCCCACAATTAGACACATTCGTGAAAAGAAGTCAGTGTACTTCATCTTCAATTTTTAACAACTCTTGAGCCTACCCTGCTTGTAATTCTAGCATTGCAAACATTATTGAGCATGCCAATTTGTGAGCTTTGCATTCAAGACTTGTATCTTTTCAAACAGCTTTCATTGTGGTTGAAATGAATGAGGGTATTTTGTCTCTGCTTGTAATTGACATATTGACATGTGCTAAAATTGTTACTGACATATTTATAAATGCACAATTATCTCTGTAATGTATATGGCAGCATAGGGGTGCAGCTAGCAGAACTGCTGCCTCAGGGTGCCAGAGGCCCAGGTTCAGTCCTGACCTTGGATGCTGTGTGGAGTTTGCATGTTTTTCTTGTGACTGCTTGCCTCCCACATCCCAAAGATGTGTTGCTAATTGGCCACTGCAAATTACATCTAGTGTGTAGAAGAGGGGTAGAATCTGGAGAGAGTTGATGGGAATGCAGAGTAAATAAAAATAGGATTAACACAGGATTAGTATAACTAGGTGGTTGATCTCTCAGGTCTTAGTGGGCTGAAGGTCCCATTTCTGTGCTGTATCACTGTATGATTCTATATCATCATTTTTTAAAAATTCCTGGCAGACTTTAATTGTATTGTTTCTTTTCCCACAGACTGTTGCTGTCTTTGATGACATGGAGAAGTTGAACTCGACTGGAGATGGTATATTTTTCATTTTAAATCACTTTATTCAAAGTTGGAAACATATTTTATGTACTGAATGCCAGGCTAGCTTAGATATTTAAAAAGTATAACTGTGGCCAAATTTTATTTTATAATAGTTTAAAATAAAATGTCTAGTGTATATGAAATAGAAGGGCAGGGGGATCACTGGTTTCTGTTTTTTATATATATATTGATATATATATATAAAAAGAAGTTAGGTGTATTGAGTGGAGTACCCAGACTTCTAGTTTAGATCACAATCCGATAGATAAGAGAGGCTATTTGATTTAATAGTTTCAAGATGACTAACTGCCCCTTGAATGACTCCAGAGTTTTTGCATCTAAGCCCAGAGTCCAATCTAAGAATTAATCATTTTGCAAAGCAATGCCTCCTGATTTCATAGAGTCATCGTTTAACTTGAGAGAGTGCTCAGAATAAAATGTTACATGTAGTTTATGTTCTTCAAAGCTCAGGCACTTTTCCCCAGACTACCCTCATAATTCAGTACTTAGATGCCAGTCATTTGATTGTCCTCTTCACTGTTTCCTTATGTGGAATAATAGTCCAGTGACTTTAGTGACACTATTCAAACTAGGACCCAAGTCAAAAGCTTGCAATTTGTCATTGTACCTTGGCTTGTGTTTGCTTTGTAGATTACTGTTTTGTAGTGACTAGATGCCCTAAATCTTAAGACACATTGTCTAAATCTTAAGTCACATCCTGAGGACTGCCTGCTTTTTCACTGTTTTTAAACTTGGACTATTATACAAATTACATCAAAGTTATCACACATTGTCTTGAAATCACATAATGAAGTATTAGTTAATAGTTTTATTTTCCCAGGTCATGACATATGTGATTGTTCAGACTGCTGCTACATCCATTCATTACTTTTATCACCTATTACATTTGCCATTTGCTTACTGGAGGTTAAGATACTTTTTGTTGTGCTGAGATGAGGACTTCATAAATGATACTCAGTAGTTCAAGAATGTTAGATACTACCAGCTTGCGTAAGGTTTGTTAAAATCCCTCAATAGAATGGCATTTGTTCCCAAAATAGTATTTTGTTAAGAGGTAGGTAGGTAGTTATGTTTTAGTCAATAGGCTATTCCAAGTATTTCTCTTAATCCCTTTTCTCTCTCTCTAACTGCCAATGAGTTAATTCCAAGCATTTGTGGTCCTCCATCTCATGTCCAGTGTTTGGAATTAACTGTATTTCTAAGAGCTCGCATCATGATTCTCAAATGACATAACAACCATTGAGTTTGAACACCATGTGTGTGAAAGCTTCTAACAACCTAGGTGGGTGTCTGTTTTTAATGGCATTCCTTTTTCCATTTTATAAACTTTCTTCAATTAACTTCCTTCCCTCTTTTTTTCCCCACTGTATTCTTTACCCTTCCTTAAGTTCTTGCTCACTCTCTTCTTTATCCCCTTAGTAAAGATACTAATACCAGTCTGGCTTGGATGAGACTGGTCTCATCTGAAGAGCATTCGCTGCATGTATTTTCCTTAGGCCTAGGGATCTTGAGCATTCAAATCTGTACTTGCTTTTGAGCTCCATATCTAACCGGTTCCTGTTTTACTGGTGCACTGCATTGCACTAAGAATAATACTGAATTTATTGAGAAAGGGCTTGCATTTCATCTTGCTGTAATTTCAGGATGCCTGGAAGTGCTTTGCAATCAACTACTTGCTTTAAAAATGTAGTCACAAAATGCGCAAATGCAAAAGTCAGTTTTGTACACAGCAGTTCTCGCAAGCAGCAAATAAAGTGAATGTCCAGTTAACTTGTGCTTTTTTTTTTGTAGAGTGCTGATTGAGGGAGAAATGCTGATCTGGGGTATATGAGGGAAACTCCCCTGTTTTTAATACCATGGATTTTTTTTTGTATCTGCATGAGGCCATTTGGACCTCACTTTAGTTCCTTATCCAATGTAGTGATCCTTTAGTCCAAAGCCGAGGGTCTGTCTAGATTACATGCTCTGATTCAGAAATGGACCTGGACACTCAACTTTCTGACTTGAGTATAAGTTGGCTAACTCAGACAGGTTTATGACCCTTAAAGTCTTGTACTTTAGTTTAAAATTTAACTCCTTCACCTCTTTACAAGAATCCCATTCTGCATTCTTCCTTTTTTTAATCCCCTTCTTGGTGCCAGTGAGCCAATGAGCATTCAGGATTGGGCTGTCTATACTACAAATTATGCAAGTATCCCCTCTGTTTCTCATAAATAGTGTCACTCATTTACCCCAGGTAAGCTCTTGATTTGCTGTCCTGTGCTGTTAATATACGTTTGCCTTTACTTACAACCCTACTTTTTTCTAAGTATTTCAGAAAATGTGAGTCTATTGAAAAATTCCGATCCCTAGTTTTTTTCCCTTTGTTGTGACGTTTCCTCGTGTATTGTCCTTGCTCTGTATTCAGCCACCTTTATCCCCATCCTGCTTTAGTTCCTCTGTGTGAGGAGAAGCCTTTCCTCATAATGTAGGTCATGGGGTGTAATCTGCTAGTCCTTGTGCTCTTTTGACATTAAGTGCACCCACTGTTAAATATGCAAATACAGGTTTCCCCCTGCTATCTGAAGGTAGAGAGTTCCTATGAAACCGTTTGTAAGCCAAAATGTCGTAAATCAAAGAAGCAATTACCATTAATTTATATGGGAAAAATTTTTTGAGAGTTCCCAGACCCAAAAAATAACCTACCAAATTGTACCAAATAACACACAAAACCTAAAATAACACTAACATATAGTAAAAGCAGGAATGATATGATAAATATACAGCCTATATAAAGTAGAAATACTGTATGTATGGTGTCGTTTCACTTATCAAACTCGGGAAGACGGCCAGTCAAAATCGATTTGGAGAAAATTAAAAGATTGACACGTACACGCATGCGCAAACAACTGCCTGCACAAGGCTTCGTGGTCATTGTAGTCTTTCTTGGGGTAAACACAAGTATAAAGCGGGCGTCTTTTTTTCATAAAAGCGAAAATCCTCTTTGATTAGCGAAAACAGATACTAATGTAGGTCTTTCGTAACAGTGAGCTGTTGTAAAGCAAACGTTCAAAAAACAGGGGCCACCTGTATAGAAGTCAGTATTTTGCACAGCAGTTCTTGCAAATTGCAAATATGTTGCATGTACAGGACACTCTTTGGTTGGTGCCATGTATACCAGAGTTCACCGAAGTATCTTGGACTTGGAATTGCAATGAAAGATGGTGTAATTCACAAGCTAACTAAATTAGATGAGACAAGCAGAGTCTTAACTGGCAGACAAGCTTCACAAGAATGTAGCAATACCTAAAAGTGGCCTGACCTGTGTTGCCCTCTGAAAATGAGGGCTGTCAGTTACTGCTTGGCTACAGGGGTAGCACGGTAGTGTAGTGGTAGTGCAGTCACTTTGCATTGCCAATGATCAGGGTTACTATTGACCCACTGCTGTCTGTAAAGAGTTTGTACATTCTCCCTGTGACCGCATGCTCCAGTTCCCTCTCACTTTCCAAAGACAGACAAATTAGGGTTAGTAAGGTATGTTAGCATGCTATGTTGGCACCAGAAGTGTGGCGATATTTGTAAGGTGCCCCCAGCACATCCTCGGACTGTGTTGTTCATTGACGCAAACAATGCATTTCAATGTACATGTGAGAAATAAACTTAACCTTCATTCATTTTAAATTTGAGATTGATATCCAGGAGCATTGAGGCATACAGTGACTAGGCACATATATGGGGTTAGGTCAGAGTTCAACCATAATCTTGCTGTGTGATTGAAGTGTCTTGAGAAACTAAATGACCCTGTTCTTGTGTTCCGGGGGTAGAAACTGAGAAGGATTTGAGTGACCATAGGCCCAACACTGATCTTCAGTAACTACAGAGCACTAATCAACAGATCAAATGAAGCTGAGCTCTTCTGGCAAATCAGTAGAACAAATCTGGAGCCATCCTGCTGCAGTTGCTTCACCTTGACTACCACAATTATTGTGTCTGTTTTCTGTTACTAGAACTGAATTATGAGCAAAGAATATAAATCTTGTACTCTTCAGAATCGATCAGGTTTATTATCACTGACATATTATGTCATGAAATTTGCTTTGTGGCAGCAGTACAGTGCAGGACTTAAAAATTACTATAAAGTTAAAATTTAGATAACGCATAAGAGGAAGAGCGAGGTCGTGTTTGTGGACTGTTCGCAAATCTGATGGCAGAAGGGAAGAACCTGTTCCTAAATGAGTGTGAGTCTTCAGGCTCTCTGCCACCTCCTTGATGTTAGTAATGTAAAGAGGGCAATTATAAGTGCAGAGAGAGTATAGCAATGGGCTAAGCACATATCTTTCAACCTTCAAGGAAAATGGAGAGAGGCTCTACAAAAATTAGGAATTCAGTGGACCAGAAGTTAACTCTGCACAGTATTTTAAGTTAATTGATCATAGAATAGGCAGAAGATGAATTTAGAACAAAAATGGCAGGAAAGACACTGAAAGTGAAACTAACTGGATTGGTTTCAAGGCAATGAAGGTAAAATCTCTGTGGAGTCATTCTAGAGGCAAGTCAGTGTTGTCAGCTTTTGACAGAATATTGAGGAAAGTGGATCTGACCTTTAGTTGTCCTTATCTTTGTAACATTTGGAATTGGAAGTTGCTGAAAGAAATTTGTACGTAGCAAATGAGAAATAACTACTAAATTTTAAAATTCTTTTCAGATTCTGTTTGGCTAAAATGGAATAACCTTTAAGTCTGGCAAAAGTGTTAATTTTAGCAATTGAGAAGTGTCAAAATTATGCATCTTTGTAGCAGTCATCCAATAGAAATATGAGAGGGGGGGAATTGTTCAGGTGTTCAGCATTTATAGAAACATAGAAAATAGGTGCAGGAGTAGGCCATTCAGCCCTTCAAGCCTGCACCGCCATTCAGTATGATCATGGCTGATCATCCAACTCAGAACCCTGTACCTGTTTTCTCTCCATACCCCCTGATCCCTTTAGCCACAAGGGCCATATCTAACTTCCTCTTAAATATAGCCAATGAACTGGTCTCAACTGTTTACTGTGGCAGAGAATTCCACAAATTCACTACTCTCTGTGTGAAGAAGTTCTTCCTCATCTCAGTCCTAAAAGGCTTCCCTGTTATCCTTAAACAGTGACCCCTCCTTCTGGACTTCCCTAACATCAGAAACAATCTTCCTGCATCTAGCCTGTCCAATCCCTTTAGAATTTTATATGTTTCAATAAGATCCCCCCTCAATCTTCTAAATTCCAGTGAGTATAAGCCTAGTCGATCCAGTCTTTCTTCATATGAAAGTCCTGCCATCCCAGGAATCAATCTGGTGAACCTTCTCTGTCCTTCCTCTATGGCAAGAATGTCTTTCCTCAGATTAGGGGACCAAAACTGCACACAATACTCTAGGTGCGGTCTCACCAAGGCCTTGTACAACTGCAGTAGAACCTCCCTGCTCCTGTACTCAAATCCTTTTGCTATGAATGCCAACATACCATTTGCCTTTTTCACCGCCTGCTGTACCTGCATGCCCACCTTCAATGACTGGTGTACAATGACACCCAGGTCTTGTTGCATCTCCCCTTTTCCTAATTGGCCACCGTTCAGATAATAATCTGTTTTCCTGTTCTTGCAACCAAGGTGGATAACCTCACATTTATCCACATTAAATTGCATCTGCCACGAATTTGCCCACTCACCTAACCTATCCAAGTCAGCCTGCATCCTCTTAGCATCCTCCTCACAGCTAACACCGCCATCCAGCTTCATGTCATCCGCAAACTTGGAGATGCTGCATTTAGTTGCCTCGTCTAAATTATTAATATATATTGTAAACAACTGGGGTCCCAGCACTGAGCCTTGCGGTACCCCAGTAGTCACTGCCTGCCATTCTGAAAAGGTCCCGTTTACTCCCACTCTTTGCTTCCTGTCTGCCAACCAATTCTCTATCCACATCAATACCATACCCCCAATACCGTGTGCTTTAAGTTTGCACACTAATCTCCTGTGTGGGACCTTGTCAAAAGCCTTTTGAAAATCTAAATATACCACATCCACTGCCTTTCCCCTATCCACTCTACTAGTTACATCTTCAAAAAATTCTATAAGATTCATCAGATATGATTTTCCTTTCACAAATCCATGCTGACTTTGTCCGATGATTTCACCTCTTTCCAAATGTGCTGTTATCACATCTTTGATAACCGACTCTAGCATTTTCCCCACCACCGATGTCAGACTAACCGGTCTATAATTCCCCGGTTTCTCTCTCCCTCCTTTTTTTGAAAAGTGGGGTTACATTAGCCACCCTCCAATCCTCAGGAACTAATCCAGAATCTAAGGAGTTTTGAAAAATTATCGCTAATGCATCCACTATTTCTTGGGCTACTTCCTTAAGCACTCTGGGATGCAGACCATCTGGCCCTGGGGATTTATCTGCCTTTAATCCCTTCAATTTACCTAACACCGCTTCCCTACTAACATGTATTTCCCTCAGTTCCTCCATCTCACTAGACCCTCGGTTCCTTACTATTTCCGGAAGATTATTTATGTCCTCCTTAGTGAAGACAGAACCAAAGTAGTTATTCAATTGGTCTGCCATGTCTTTGTTCCCTATGATCAATTAACCTGTTTCTGACTATAAAGGGCCTACATTTGTCTTGACCAATCTTTTTCTTTCCACGTATCTACAAAAGCTTTTACAGTCAGTTTTTATGTTCCCTGCCAGCTTTCTCTCATAATCTTTTTTCCCTTTCATAATTAAGCCCTTTGTCCTCCTCTGCTGGTCTCTGAATTTCTCCCAGTCCTCAGGTGTGCCACTTTTTTTTTTGCTAATTTGTGTGGTTCTTCTTTGGACTTGATACTATCCCTAATTTCCCTTGTCAGCCACGGGTGCACTACCTTCCCTGGTTTATTCTTTTGCCAAACTGGGATGAACAATTATTGTAGTTCATCCATGCAATCTTTAAATGCTTGTCATTGCATATCCATTGTCAACCCTTTAAGTATCATTTGCCAGTCTATCTTAGCTAATTCACGTCTCATACCTTCAAAGTTACCCTTCTTTAAGTTCAGAACCTTTGTTTCTGAATTAACTATGTCACTCTCCATCTTAATGAAGAATTCCACCATATTATGGTCACTCTTACCCAAGGGGCCTCGCATGACAAGATTGCTAACTAACCCTTCCTCATTGCTCAATACCCAATCTAGAATGGCCTGCTCTCTAGTTGGTTCCTCGACATGTTGGTTCAGAAAACCATCCCGCATACATTCTAAGAAATCCTCTTCCTCAGCACCTTTACCAATTTGGTTCACCCAATCTATATGTAGATTGAAGTCACCCATTATAACTACTGTTCCTTTATTGCACACATTTCTAATTTCCTGTTTAATGCCATCCCCAACCTCACTACTACTGTTAGGTGGCCTGTACACAACTCCCACCAGTGTTTTCTGCCCCTTAGTGTTATGCAGCTCTACCCATATCGATTCCACATCCTCCAGGCTAATGTCCCTCCTTTCTATTGCGTTCATCTCCTCTCTAACCAGCAATGCTACCCCACCTCTTTTTCTTTCCTGTCTATCCCTCTTGAATATTGAATATCCCTGGATGTTGATCTCCCATCCTTAGTCACCCTGGAGCCATGTCTGTGATCCCAACTATATCATAATCATTAATAATTATCTCCACATTCAATTCATCCACCTTGTAAGAATGCTCCTCGCATTGACGCACAAAGCCTTCAGGCTTGTTTTTACAACACTCTTAGCCCTTATACAATTATGTTGAAAAGTGGCTCTTTTTGCTTTTTGCCCTGGATTTGCCTGCCTGCCACTTTTACTTTTCACCTTACTACTTTTTGCTTCTACCCTCATTTTACACCCCTCTGTCTCTCTGCACTTGTTCCCATCCCCCTGCCTCATTAGTTTAAAGCCTCCTGAACAGCAGTAGCAAACACTCCCCTTAGGACATTGGTTCCGGTCCAGCCCAGGTGCAGACCGTCCTGTTTATACCGGTCCCACCTCCCCCAGAACTGGTTCCAATGCCCCAGAAATTTGAATCCCTCCCCCTTGAACCATTTTTCAAGCCATGTATTCATCTGAAATATCCTCCTATTTCTACTTTGACTAGCACATGGCACTAGTAGTAATCCAGAGATTATTACCTTTCTGGTCCTACTTTTTAGTTTATCTCCTAACTCCCTAAATTCACCTTGTAGGACCTCATCTCGTTTTTTACCTATCTCATTGGTACCTATGTGCACCACGACCATTGGCTGTTCACCCTCCCATTCCAGAATGTCCTGCAGCCGCTCAGAGACATCCTTGACCCTTGCACCAGGGAGGCAACATACCATCCTGGAGTCTCGTTTGCAGCCGCAGAAACACCTATCTATTCCCCTTACAATCGAATCCCCTATCACTATAGCTCTCCCACTCCTTTTCCTTCCCTCCTGTGCCGCAGAGCCACCCATGGTGCAATGAACTCGGCTGCTGCTGCCTTCCTCTGATGAGACATCTCCCCCAACAGTATCCAATACAGTATATCTGTTTAGGAGGGAGATGACCTCAGGGGACTCCTGCACTACCTGCCTACTGCTATGCTGTCCAGTGGCCACCCCTTCCCTTTCTGCCTGTGTAGCCTTTACCTGCGGTGTGGCCAACTCACTGAACGTGCTATTCACGACTTTCCCAGCATCGCGGATGCTCCAGTATGAATCCAATCGCAGCTCCAGACGCTCAATGCGGTCTGCCAGAAGCTGCAGTTGGACACACTTCTTGCACACATAGTTGTCAGGGACACTAGAAGTATCCCTGATTTCCCACATGCTGCATGCACATCTTGTACTCTTGCGTCATTTCTATTGTAAATTACTTTTTAATACCTGGTATTAGCCAGGCCCATAAGTTAATGTTAGTGTTGTACTATTTCCACAGAATTTTGTTTTGATAATATATCAGGTTGTGCTCATTAGTTTAATATTAAGTGCACACTGAATGGAGCTATATCATTTCCAGCAATCATAACTGAATGAAAGATTTAATTTAGTCCATTCTGATGGTTTCTTTGATACAATGACTGTCTTCACTGTCGTGAGACATTTTCTATGTTATCACTATGGACGTAGTGTTTTATCTTCATAAATTATCTGATTCTAGTTTGGTTTTACTGATCATTTCTCACTCCTAGAACATAAATATTTATACAGTATCCACGGTGAACTTTGTTACCTTCAAAAGCACTTTTTTTCATTTTTATCCCCTTTTCTGAAGAAACAAAGGGCTGAATTAGAACCCAGCTCAGTCATACTGTTTTTATCATCAATGCACATTCCAATGGTAACTGGGAGTACAAAGTCTGTCATTATCATAACCCTGAAAACAGATTATATCTGTAACCTTTGACCAGTAATAAGCCAAGAGTCAGAAACTCTAAATCTTTCAGAGGAAACAGGAGCAAAATGTGGTTGAAGCATAAAAATAAGCTTATCACTGGTTTACACTGTGCCGATGGTTGTTCTAGGCAGTCCTGCACATCATAAAAGTAAAATATTGTATCCTTAAGAATTTGGACCTGTTAACTTTTTGTGTTGAATTGCAGCGAATGAATCCAACAATGAGGTCTACACTCGCTTTATGAAGTCACACAGATGCTATGATCTTGTCCCCACCAGCTCCAAACTTGTGGTATTTGACACTTCTCTGCAGGTAATGTAAGACTGTGGAGTTAATATTTGTCCAACCATTGCTGGTGCGTGTTCACTTCAGAGATATTTAGGTTTTTATAATGCTTTCCCCGTTCTTTGAAATAGTCAAAGCAGTTTACATCACGATGAATTACTTTGAAGTAGGCAAACCTTTTAGCCAGACTGATTAGAATCATTAATTCAAATTATGCAAGTTTGGAGTGTGGTAACAATCATTTCTTTGTGAAATTGCATGATGGACCAGGTACTTTCAATACGTTTCATAGCAAGGCCAGTGTTTACTGCTGCCAGGTGTGTCCATATGATATCGCTACTTTTGCGCAATGCTCAATTCACCTTTACTGACATGACATTGGAGTTCCAAGCTGTAATCTATATTCTTTATGGATTGGTCACAGTGGAAAGAGGAGCACATTGTGCCAATTTATCACTGATACTATTTAGAGGGACAAAGCTGAATTGTTAGACCTAACTGAGCAGCCTCAGAACTGACTGCAGACTGCTCAAACTGTTTCCTCCAGCATTTAGCTGCTGAGATTCTCACTCCAAGAGTGCCTCATTGGTGAAGTTGCTGGCACTTACTGGAGACATTGTGGCAAGGTGGACAGAAAGACGTGTCCATCAGACAAGTGGCTAGTCCTGAGACTCTTCAGAGGCATATTTTCTACCTGGACACTCTGAACAATGTATATGCAAGCTATGGTTTTTTCAAGGCTGTTACTGAGACGTGTGACATTCTGCAGGAAGACTATGAAGCCTGCACTGCCCTCTTCTCAGTCATGGTCATATTGGCTCTCGATTTCCTCACCAAATGGCTATACTGTGTCTTTGCCATTTCATCTGCTGCTCATCACTGCATCAGAGAGCTTTTTCACACACAGCACTTATGGAAAACTGATTTCATTTGCTTTGATTACAGTGAGGGTGAAGTGGCATCTCAGTGACTGGGATGGGCTGGGATTGCTGATTCCCCAAACTTGGCAGTCATTGAGTAGACACATCTGGCCACAGGGGCTCCCCTTAATCACCTGGATATTTCCATCATCTGGAAAGGTTTCCTCTCATTCAATCATTAGTTGCTTGTGGATTCTCAGTAGCATTTCCTGATTGTAAATAGGATGTTTCTGGGTCATAAATAGAACCTTGAAGAGGAGAGGCGGATACAGTAGGGTCTTTTAAGAGACACTTAGATAGGAACATGGAGCTTAGAAAAATAGCGGGCTATGCAGTAGGGTAATTCTAGGTAGTTTCTAGAGTAGGTTACATGGTCAGCACAACACTGGGGGCTGAAGAGCCTATGTGCTGTAGATTTCTATGATGTATATGATGGCTTCAACTGTGGTAAGACCAAATTGCCAGATATTTTCAGCAGCCCAGTAGAGACAAGGCCCCTGGTGGACAAAGCATCCACCAAGTTCCCTGTCTTCTTGGATCTGTGAGCTCTCCAATCATGCTAACTGAGCATAGATAGAAGAGGAGCCACACAAGTATTGTATTTATTGTGGCAAGCATTGATCTTCTGATAATGAGATTCCATTGCCTGCATCGTCCAGGGCTGCCCTGCAGTTTATGCCAACCAGTGTGGAGACTTGGTCAAGGCAAGACCTTTAACAGTGTTGATGCTTAGATATATTATAGGAAAAATGGACTTGGACCCTGCAAGTGGCTACACAGGTTGATAGGGCGGTAAAGGAGGCATGTAGCATGCGTGCCTTTAGGTGAGGAATTGAGTTTAAGAGTTGAATTTACAGTATGTTGCAGCTTTATGAAATTCTAATTGCGCAGTATCTAGAAACATAGAAAACCTACAGCACAATACAGGCCCTTTGGCCCACAGTGCTATGCTGAATATGTACTTATTTAGAAATTACTTAGGATTACCCATAGCCCTCTATTTTTCTAAGCTCCACGTACCTATCCAGGAGCCTCTTAAAAGACCCTATCGTATCCACCTCCACCACCAGCACCCAATTCCATGCACTCACCACTCTGCGTTTTTAAAGAAAACAACAACTTACCCCTGACATCTCCTCTGCACCTACTTCCAAGCACCTTAAAACTACCCTTTTGTGTTAGTGATTTCTGCCCTGGGGGAAAATCCTCTGACTATCCACACGATCAATGCCTCTCATCATCTTGTACACCTATCAGGTCACCTCTCATCCTCCACTGCTCCAAGGAAAAAAGGCTGAGTTCACTCAACCTTATCTCATAAGGCAAGCTCCCCAATCCAGGCAACATCCTTGTAAATCTCCTCTACACCCTTTCTATGGCTTCCACATCCTTCCTGTAGTGAGGTGACCAGAACTGAGCACAGTACTCCAAGTGAGGTTTGACCAGGGTCCTATATAGCTGTAATATTACCTCTTGGCTCTTAAACTCAATCCCACGGTTGATGAAGGCCAGTGCACCGTATGCCTTCGTAACCACAGAGTCAACCTGCACAGCAGCTTTGAGTGTCCTTTGGACACGGACCCCAAGATCCTTCTGATCCTCCACACTGCCAAGAGACTTACCGTTAGTACTATGTTCTGCCATCATATTTGACCGACCAAAATGAACCACCTCACACATATCTGGGTTGAACTCCATCTGCCACTTCTCAGCCCAGTTTTGCATCCTATCGATGTCCCGCTGTAACCTCTGACAGCCTTCCACTCTATCCACAACACCCCCAACCTTTATGTCATTAGCAAATTTACTAACCCATCCCTCCACTTCCTCATCATTTATAAAAATCATGAAGAGTAAGGGTCCCAGAACTGATCCCTGAGACACACCACTGGTCACCGACCTCCATGCAGAATATGAACCGTCTACAACCACTCTTTGGCTTCTGTGGGCAAGCCAGTTCTGGATCCACAAAGCAATGTCCCCTTGGATCCCATGCCTCCTTACTTTCTCAGTAAGCCTTACATGGGGTACCTTATCAAATGCCTTGCTGAAATCCATACACACTACATCTACTGCTCTACCTTCAATGTGTTTAGTCACATCCTCAACAAATTCATTCAGGCTTTAAAGGCATGACCTGCCCTTGACTAAGCCATGCTGACTACTCCTAATCATATTATACCTCTCCAAATGCTCATAAATCCTGCCTCAGGATCTTCTCCATCAACTTACCAACCACTGAAGAACTATATTGAGTTCTGGTCGCCTCATTATAGGAAAAATATGGACATTTTGGAGGGTGCAGAGGAGTTTTACTTGGATTAGAGGGTATGTGCTATAAGGAGTGGTTGGACAGAGAGTTTGTTTTCTCTGGAGCAGAGGAGGCTGAGGAGAGATCTGATATAGATTTATGAGATTATGAGAGGCATAGGTAGAGAAGACAGCTGGTATCTTTTTCCCCAGGGTTGAACTGTCTAATACGAGAGGGTATATGTTCAGCATGAGAGAAGAAAAGTTAAGAGGATTGTGCAGATCAGGTTTTATTTGTTTGCAGAGTGGTGGACGCGTAGCGTGGTGATGGAGGCAGATATGATCAAGGCTCTTACATAGGAGCATGAATATACAGGAAATGGAAGGATAGGGACTGTAGGCAGAAGGATGAGTATAGTTGGTCATTTGATTACTAATGTAATAGTTCAGCACAACATTGTGGGCTGAAGGGTTGTTCTATATGTGGTGCAAATGGAAGATGACAGCAGATAGTAGAGGAGAACCTGGAGCCTGGGGTACACGAGGCAAACATTGAAGAGGAGCAGGAGGGAGAACATGGCCTCCAGATGCATGTCCCTACTCAGTAGCTACTGTTCTCATCTCCCAATTTGGCTAATTTGTCATGTTATATAAGGGGCATCCCGATGGACATGTCAGAGAATCAGCCTGCAAATTTATAGTCCCCAAGGCAATCCCAGCAAGTCTCCCTGTGGTTACCACTAACACAGTACATCAATAATCAAGCAGGGCAGCCCAGGTGGCACTTAATTCCTTACATGCTGCTGTGCAGGCTCGTCTGCTCTGATTGGAAGACGTTGATCAATGCATCTCTGATCCATTTACCGTTAGGGCTTTCTGTTGCTGTTCTCAGTGGTCGGCAGATCTCCTTGATTTTTGTGAACATGAAATTTATTCCTGTATTGCCCTACTTGGTCTCACATCCACAGGAGGCAATTGTAATCGTCTCCTGCTATCCACCTCTTCTGATGTCCCTGGCATGTCTGCTGGTGTGGATTTTGTTGACCAGGATTTGTGCGACCCTTGTAATGTGGGAGGTCTCTCCCCCTCCCCTGCAGCTGCACTAAAGCGTGTGTGGTGTTGTTGGGAACGTGGGTCCCATTTTGGTACACTTTGGGATGCAAGCTACCCTAGCACTTCTTTAAACACCTTTTTGATTTTTGTTGTTTTGCAAGAGCCCCCAAAGAAATGATGGTGCTACAAGCAATGACAGTGTAGCTCACCAAAAATAGAAAAAACCCAATTTCCATGCTGTTTTATGCAATAGAGGTCCCTTGGATAGCAGTGCTGTATTTCTGATGCTGGTGGTTAATAGTAGCTTATTATTTGGTAAGGTACTTCTCTTTGAATAATATAAAACAATTAGCAGCTATGTGAACCCAAGCAGATGGGCCTTGTTTTTAACACTGTACATTTCACTCTCTGCATTTTGCTGAAGTGTTTTCCTAAATTTGTGGTGCCAAAACATTTACAGCCATAGAGTTATACAGAGCAGGAATGGGCCCACCAGTCCAACTTATTCCATGTTGACCAAGATGTCTATCCAGGCTAGTAATGTTTGGCTCATACCCCTCGAGGCCTTTTCTATGCACATACCTTGTCCAAATGTCTTTTCAATATTGTAATTGCACTGACTCCTACAGCTTCCAATGGCATTTGTTCCCTATACCCAACACTGTGTGTGCGTGCGTGCACACACGCGCTCTGGGGGGGAAATGTGCCTCCTCAGCTTTTTCAATCTTGCCCCACTCACCTTAAATTTATGCCTTCTAGTTTCAACTCCACTACTTTGGGGGAATAAAGACTGTGACCATTCACCTTATCTACAAACGTATATCTCTCATGATTTTATAAATCTCTATAAGCTCACCCCTCAGCCTTCATTGCACCAGGCTCTCCTTGCACCTTAAGCCCTCCCAGTCCCAGTAACATCCTTGTGGATCTTTACTGCACCTTTTCCAGTTTATTGACATCCTTCCTATAGTTGGGCAACCAGAGCTGTACACAGCACTCGGTGTATCTTTCCAATGACGTGCACAGTTGCAACATGACTCCGCAACTCTGTACTTAGTGCCCTGACTGATGAAAGCAGGCATGCCAAACACCATCTTCGCCACTCTGTCTATCTTTCAAGCAGCAAAGAGACAGTGTGATGTTTATGAACCACATATGAATACTATTCAGAAGATTTACTATACATGTTTCAAACTGCTGTTCCTAATCACACTAGACCAGATGTCAGTGTAGGTTCTGCAAGTGACTTTCTAAATGAGGTTGAATGTTCTGTGTCCACGTTGTGCAATAGAGTTCTGGGATTGAACCTGCAGCCTTCAGACTGAAAGCTGTAAGAACTGTGTACGGAGTCAAACTGACACAGAAGAGTGGACTTATCTTACTTAACATATTTAAAGTCCCGAGTTTTCCTTCAAATATCCTTCAAAGTTACCCAATACGTTCAAAGTATTACTAACCACCCCACTGGTGAATAATTTGGAAGGTCATTGGCCTGGGTGGCACATAATCACATCAGTCCCTCAGTCACCAAATGTCAAACTCTATAAATTGACACTAATTCAGGAAGATCTTAAGGGAATAAAGACTTAACCAATCAAATTAAGTATTTTGAGATCAAGTTTAATGTTAACATATGCTAACATATATGTACTTTAATAAATTTACTTTGTGGAGGAAATGGCTGGATCTGATTGATCTGGATGAACTGTACTCATGGTTCATATTAATGGTTTGGAATGTCATTTAATTATATTTTCTGAGTTCCTTTTATGACTACATATATTCATAAATCTTGTTATAGTATGCATATAACCTCTTAAGGAAAATGTGCTCTTTTTGGCATGAGTTCTGATACATTGTCATACCAGCCACTGCTGGTAATTGGATCTTATTTGATGGCATCAGTAAAGGACATTTAACTAGATTCTACTTGGCTTTTTAAATAATGATTGTATAAGAAGCTGCTCATGCTCTGTTCATGAGTTTTGTTTGGGTTTAACCAATGGATGTTACTAACCCCATGACATCCAATTGAAATTTGCTGCCTTTGTGAACCTAGATGGTGAACATTTAGCACGCTTTCAACAGTGGGGCTTTGCCTTTCCGCTCAATCCTGTTCTTACTGAGCATCAATTTAAATGTACTTTAGGCAAAGTTCATTGTTCAAAGACCAGGGATAGGTGCCTGACATGGCTTTTATTTTCCTACTTCCCATTTCATCTTGGGAATGTTGGGGTACTGTTGGTTAATGCATTGTTACCACTGCTGAACTTGGCTGAACTATTCAGACAATTTAATCAATCTATGTATATAAGCTATCTTATGTATTTACATTTTTTTTTATCTTAGTGTTTTTTAATGTGCTGCATCAGATCCGAAGTAACAATTATTTTGTTCTTCTTAGACAATCTTGAGTCTTATCTGGATTAAACTCCATCTGTCATCACTTCACCCAACTTTCCAGCTGATCTATACCTTTGCTGTGTATAACTCCCAATTTTCGTGTCATCTGCAAACATACCAATCATACCCCCCTACATTCTCCTCCAAGTCACTTGTATACATTACAAACAACAAAGGCCTCAGCACTGGCCCTTACGGCCCTCCACTTGATACAGACTTCCTTTCACCCAACAAATTCTGGATTCAGTTTGCGAACTCACCTCAGATCCCATGCAGGGCCCTAATGTGGCTAATCACTGCCTGATGTTAGTGCAGTAAGACAAACAACTGTGCCTATTTATGACCTAATTTATGATTGTCAATACACCTGTCACTTTTAAATCCAGATCTCATGAGAAAGGATTAGATTTTCAAGGACTAATCTTTGTGGGTATCTGAATGTGTGATCCTTGCCTTTTTACCTGTTTCTCCTTCAGGTAAAGAAGGCTTTCTTTGCCCTGGTGTCAAATGGAGTTCGTGCTGCACCTCTCTGGGATAGCAAAACACAGAGCTTTGTGGGTGAGTTTTGTTGATGTTGCACCACACCTTTCTAAAGTAATTCTGAAGAGATCATTGCTGTGGTAATATTGAAAAGTAAAACTACAGTAACATTACAAGAATAACCATTTGTTGCAGATAATAGATTCTGTAGTAAATGTGCTGGTTTACAATTGATGAGCCTCACATTAGCTATTGAAACATAGAAACATAGAAAACCTACAGCACAATACAGGCCCTTTCGGCCCACAAAATTGTGCTGAACACGTTCCTACCTTAGAAATTACTATGCTTACCTATAGCCCACTATTTTACTAAGCTCCACGTACCTATCTAAAAGCCTCTTAAAAGACCCTATTGTATCCAGCTCCACCACCGTTGCAGGCAGCCCATTCCACGCACTCACCACTCTGCGAATAAAAAAAACTTACCCATGACATCTTCTCTGTGCCTACTCCCCAGCACCTTAAACCTGTGTCCTCTCGTGGCAACCATTTCTGCCTTCAGGAAAAGCCTCAAACTATCCACACAATCAATGCCTCTCATCTTCTTATACACCTCTATCAGGTCACCTCTCATCCTCCGTCGCTCCAAGGAGAAAAGGCCGAGTTCACTCAACCTATTCTCATAAGGCATGCTCCCCAATCCAGGCAACATCCTTGTAAATCTCCTCTGCACCCTTTCTATGGCTTCCACATCCTTCCTGTAGTGAGGCGACCCAGAACTGAGCACAGTACTCCAAGTGGGGTCTGACCAGGGTCCTATATAGCTGCAACATCACCACTCAGCTCCTAAATTCGATTCTTCAATTCCATGATTGATGAAGGCCAATACACTGTATGCCTTCTTAACCACAGAGTCAACCTGCGCAGCTGCTTTGAGCGTCCTATGGACTTGGACCCCAAGATCCCTCTGATCCTCCACACTGCCAAGAGTCTTACCATTAATACTATATTCTGCCATCATATTTGACCTACCAAAATGAACCACTTCACACATATCTGGGTTGAACTCCATCTGCCACTTCTTAGCCCAGTGTTGCATCCTTTTAATGTCCGTCTGTAACCTCTGACAGCCCTCCACAATATCCACAACACCTCCAACCTTTATGTCATCAGCAAACTTACTAACCCATCCCTCCACTTCCTCATCCAGGTCATTTATAAAAATCATGAAGAGTAAGGGTCCCAGAACAGATCCTTGAGGCACTCCACTGGTGACTGACCTCCATGCAGAATATGACCCGTTCACAACGACTCTTTGCCTTCTGTGTGCAAGCCAATTCTGGATCCACAAAGCAATGTCCCCTTAGATCCCATGCCTCCTTACTTTCTCAATAAGCCTTGCATGGGGTACCTTATCAAATGCCTTGCTGAAATCCATATACACCTACATCGACTGCTCTTCCTTCATCAATGTGTTTAGTCACATCCTCAAAAAATTCAATCAGGCTCGTAAGGCACGACCTGCCCTTTACAAAGCTATGCTGACTACTCCTTATCATATTGTACCTCTCCAAGTGTTCTTAAATCCTGTCTCTCAGGATAATTTCCATCAATTTCCTGACCACTGAAGTAAGACTCACTGGTCTATAATTTCCTAGGCTGTCTCTACTCACTTTCTTGAATAAAGGAACAACATCTGCAACCCTACAATCCTCGGGAACCTCTCTCGTCCCCATTGATGATGCAAAGATTATCGCCAGAGGCTCAGCAATCTCCTCCCTCGCCTCCCACAGTCGCCTGGGGTACATTTCGTCTGGTCCCGGCGACTCATCCAACTTGATGCTTTCCAAAAGCTCCAGCACATCTTCTTTCTTAATATCTACATGCTCAAGCTATTGACCCTGTCCTTTATCTGTCAAGGAGGCCTACTGCTGAATATCCCTTATCCAAGTAACATTGCCACCAATTTTAGCTGTAAGAATTCTTACTCTCTGGTTATGCCTAGTTCCTAAACATGGCAAAGTGTCTTTTGGAAAGATGCCAGTCAAAATTGATGATGATTGCACTTAATTTGGATATCAAGTGGTGCAAAGTATGTTCTTTCCTGGCGTACACCTGAGTAAGGGAGCCACCAGACACTGCTAGGCACTGACAAGCTAACAGTTGCTTCAAGGAATCAAGAACCTATCAATCTTTTCTTTAAATGTACCCAATGACTTGGCATCCACAACTGTCTGTGGCAATGAATTCCACAGATTCACCACCCTATGGCTAAAGAAATTCCTTCTCACCTCTGTTCTAAATGTCGTTCTATTCAGAAGCTGTGCCCTCTGGTCCTAGACTCCCCCACTAAATGAAACATCCTTTCCACATCCACTCTATCTAGGGCTTCATCAAATGTTCCTCATATGTTAACCCTTTCATTCCTGGGGTCATCCTTTTAAACCTCCTCTGGACCCTCTCCAACGCCAGCAATCTGCTGATCATCCTTTTGCATTGAAAAGAGGTCAAGGTAGGCAAGTGTTTTTTCAGTCATCAGATTCACACTTAAGGTATGTTTTTGCATACTCAGCAAATGCCTGCATGAAGTGTGACTAATCCCATAGCAAACTAACTCTGTATTTGAGTATTAAAAACAAGGGTTTTGTTTTGGCAGTTTTGCACTAACTGGTGCCTTCATGAAACATCAAGTTTTTCCAGCCATTTTACTACCAGTGTAATGATGTGCACCAACCCTTTCAAATTACCCAAATGCAGACTAATGTCAGTATTAAGAGCTGGTTATACCAATGCCAAACAAAGATACATCATCAGGGACCGAAGACGGGATTGAGGTAGTGTGAGTCATCTGAATTGTGGATTGCTTCTGTGAATCAATTAAAAAGTGGAGTTTGGTTATTTGTGTTCATTCATTGTACTCTCTAAGTCACCATATGGACATTTAGCCAGGAAGTCATGTAAATGAAGGTTACTAATTTTAGTACTAGGCAGTTAAGTGTTGGTCTGCTTTCCATTTGACTGGTCTTTTGTTCTGTTGCAGGAATGCTCACAATCACAGATTTCATTAATATTTTACACAGATACTACAAGTCACCACTGGTACGTAATGACATTGAGTTTGCGTGTGTATACATGCAGTGGTTCCAATGAGTCTTAAATACTATGGTTTTAATGATTCTAAGCACGCCCCTATGTTTAGTAAAGTGACTCTGACCTGAGTCACAAAGCACCTTTTATCATTTCACCTCAGTGAAGATGTGTTTTCAGCTGCAAATTGTCTATAGTTGCTACACTATATATGTATAAGTTGTCCTCAACTCTGTTCCATCAAATTACATTTAATTCTCCCAGCCTGTCCTGTAGGAACTGTTACGAATTCCCGTAACTGGATTACTTACCAGCAAAGATAGAGAGGTCCGTTGAAGTCTGATGGTACTATTTTTAAAAGTCTTTATTTATAAAGGGGCACAAAAATAAGATTAATACAAACATTCAGATAATATAAGTATTGACGACATAATCTAAAAGCGTGGGTATAATAATAATCATCAATAAGAAATAGCTCGATCGTTTGTCTAGGGGATAATATATTGTCCAATGGAAATATAAAAGTCACTCAGTTCCTGCAGGCTTCAGCCTTTGGGGACCGCTGGGTTTTCACTTGTTGGAGAGAGAGAGATCTGTGAGAAAAGAAACTTGCCCGGGTCTTTTATGAAGCAAATCCGTTGAATCGGGAAAGTTGGTTCCCCGTTGTTAGTTCAAGAAAATCGTTTCTGTGGTACCCGCCACCGGCCCCCAGGCGAGGGAACCGAACACACGTGGCTTCCTTCAAATGGCTTCCCGCTACTACGGGATCGTTAGCGTTTCTTCTGGTGCGTCTGAAGGGGTTGTTCCCCCAGACCCTCTTTAATACTTCCTCAAGGGGTCTCAGATGTCAATCAGGTTGGGATGATGCAATCTCTCTCTCAACCAGCCCACTTTGCCCGAGGGCTTGCACGTAGCATAGTCCCCAATCCACAAACGTGGTCTCCAGGAGACAATGGCCAGGTCTCTCTCATTTCCTGGGTCCTCTGAGCCAACCCAATAATGCTCTTGCGATTCTCACAAAGGAGGGGGCTCCCCCGTTCCTTCGGCCCCTCAGAGCTGTGATGCATTCATAACAGAACATAGATACACAAGTGCTAATGCCTTATCCATGTGTCAGTTCTGTTTCTTCATGGAGAGTACAGCAGCTGTCTATGCCTGCTTTCACTTTTTTTTTAAAAAAAGAGCTGTCTGAGGAAGCTGTAGAGGTAGGTACAATTATGACATTTATAAGACACTTGAATGCACAGATACGAAAGATTTAGAGGGATATGGTCCAAACACAGGGAAGTGGTTCTAGCTTGGGTAGACAAGTTGGGCCGAAGGGTCTGTTTCCATGTTATATTCATGTTTCTATGACTGTCCCCTTATCATGAAACTATATCCCCTCATTTGAGATTCTCCTACTGGAAGCATCTCAGCATCTACCCTAAATCGCATGTAATGTCTGTGTGTGCCCACCAAATGTTGACCTTCACAGACTAAAAGTAAAAGGTTTGACACATTTCTTTCTCTTTCTGTTTTGCCCCTCTACCTCTCAGCTGACTTGTATCAGCCATGGCGTGAAGCCGTGGGCCAATCGTAACTACTCGTTTAGCCATTGGTATTCAGTACAGATAGGCATTGTACTTGAAATTTCCTAGTCAATTGTTTAAGCCCACAGTTAAGGTTGCTTGAAGATGGAGGAGGAGGATATGGAAAGAACACCATTTGAGGGTTAAGAGTAATTTTTCTTTTTCTTTCTGCACAGGTTCAGATCTATGAACTAGAGGAACACAAAATAGAAACATGGAGAGGTAATGTTGCATAGAGAGATGTGGGTTTAAAGCATTTAGAAGGTATGCAGAATAGGAAGGATATGTTTTTATGTGGGAGAAGGTTGAATCTTTCAATTTGCTCATCATGATGAGGTTTGATTGGGGTTTAATTGTTGTAGTCTGGTGTTGGGCTTTGATATACAGTGCCATGCAAAAGTTTGGGCACCCCTGGTCAAAATTTCTGTTACTGTGAATACCTAAGCGAGTAAAAGATGAACTGATTTCCAAAAGGCATAAAGTTAAAGATGACACATTTCTTTAATATTTTAAGCAAGAAAACTTTTATTTCCATCTTTTACAGTTTGAAAATAACAGAAAAGAAAAAGGGCCTGAAGCAAAAGATTGGGCACCCTGCATGGTCAGTACTTAGTAACACCCCCTTTAGCAAGTATCACAGCTTGTAAACGCTTTTTGTTGCCAGCTAAGAGTATTTCAATTCTTGTTTTGGGGGATTTTCACCCATTCTTCCTTGCAAAAGGCTTCTAGTTCTGTGAGATTCTTGGGCCATCTTGCATGCACGGCTCTTTTGAGGTCTATCCACAGATTTTCAATGATGTTTAGGTCAGGCAAACTGTGACCTAAACTGTGAGGGCCATGGCAAAACCTTCAGCTTGTGCCTCTTGAGGTAGTCCACTGTGGATTTTGAGGTGTGTTTAGGATCATTATCTTGTTGTAGAAGCCATCCTCTTTTCATCTTCAGTTTTTTTTGAACAGACGGTGTGATGTTTGCTTCCAGAATTTGCTGGTATTTAATTGAATTCATTCTTCCTTCTACCAGAGAATGTTCCCTGTGCCACTGGCTGCAACACAAGCCCAAAGCATGATCGATCCACCCCTGTGCTTAACAGTTGGAGAGGTGTTCTTTTCATGAAATTCTGCACCCTTTTTTCTCCAAACGTATCTTTGCTCATTGCTGCCAAAAAGTTCTATTTTAATTTCATCAGTCCACAGGACTTGTTTACAAAATGCATCGGGCTTGTTTAGATGTTCCTTTGAATCTTTTGAATAGAACTTTTTTTCACTGATAGAGGGAAGAATGAATTCAATTAAATACCAGCAAATTCTGGAAGCAAACATCACACTGTTTGTATATTTAAAAAAAAGCTGAAGATGAAAAGAGGATGGCTTCTACAACAGGATAATGATCCTAAACACACCTCAAAATCCACAGTGGACTACCTCAAGAGGCACAAGCTGAAGGTTTTGCCATGGTCCTCACTTTGGTCCCCTAACCTAAACATCATCGAAAATCAATGGATAGACCTCAAAAGAGCAGTGCATGAATCTCAGAACTAGAAGCCTTTTGCAAGGAAGAATGGGTGAAAATCCCTCAAACAAGAATTGAAAGACTCTTAGCTAGCTACAAAAAGCATTTACAAGCTGTGATACTTGCCAAAGGGGGTGTTACTAAGTACTGCTATGCAGGGTGGCCAAACTTTTGCTTCGGGCCCTTTTCCTTTATTGTTATTTTGAAACTCTAAAAGATGAAAATAAAAATGTAATCTTGCTTAAAATATTTAAGGAATGTCATCTTTAACTTAATGCCTTTTGGAAATCAGTTCATCTCTTACTCACTTAGCTGTTCACAGCAACAGAAATTTTGACCAGGAGTGCCTAAACTTTTGCATGCCACTGTAATATTGATAAATTACTTTCCAACTGATTTTTGTCTTTAGTAATATGCATAAAACTTTCCAGTAAGTTTTAAACGATCTTTTGTGTTCTGTGGTTGTTTTTCATACTTCAGAGCTCAATCCTTTATAATTTATCTGTAGCTAGTCAAGAATAAAAATCCCAAAAAACAGATTTAAAAAGTTTAGTGTACACAACTGCTGTAAAACTGAAAAATTCACTGTTTACAAATTTTCAGAATTTTTTTAGAAGCATTACAAAATCAAGATTGTGAACAGTCATTATCTAACAGTTTTAATCTACTTAAAGACAGAAGAATTTAAAAAAATTTCCTTCTTTTCCTCACCCCTCCACACCATTAACTCTGTAACAGGATTACTATTCCCTTAGACTGTAGCAGTGCTCTCTGCCCCCTCACTCCTGACTGGGGAAAATATAACTTGCTGCTAAAATTATTTTCCAGTGGTTCAGTGGCTAATAATCACTTTACAGACTGGTGAAATTCTGGATTTCAGCCCTGGCCTTGAGATTGAAGTAATTGATGTTCTGTCTGCCCTGTTGGAGACAGCTTTTGCAGTGCTAGGTGCTGTGTAGTTATGAAGTTTTGCTTTTTAAAAAACATAGTACATTTGACCAAATAATTTAATTTTGAGAGAAATGGAATTAATACTGCAATTTGATTGCTTTGTCAGAAAAGTATCCTATCTGAAGCATTATTAAAAGCAAAAAATGCAGGTATTGCTCAGCATGTCGGGCACCATCTCTGGAAAGGTAACAGAGTTAAGGTTTTTAGTTCAAAGGCTCTTCATTTCTCAGAATGGTTCTGCTGAGCTTTTTCATCTTCTGTTTGTATTTTGTATTTCCAGCGTCTGTAGTACTCTCCTTTACAACAACCAAATATTAACTTGAATTCCAGTAGAGATGGCACCAAGCTGTGGTCCTTGTTAAGGTGGTTGTTGTGATAGAAATGAGGAAGATGCTTTGGGTCTAAAGGCAAGAGCTTTGGACACAGTGTTAATGAGTTTATTTACAAGGGGAGAAAAAGCTTGGGAACAACACAAGTGGCTACCATATTCGCACAAACGTGCTTAGAATAGACGAGTATGGGAAAATTCAGGTCGGCAGTACAATACACGGGAAAACGGTGTGGGGACAAGAGTATCGGTACACATACAAGCAAGGGAAAAGTAACTACAATACCTGCCACCCCTTGACTATTGGCAGGCACGGCTCTTTGCTAAAGGGACAACAATAAATGCTCCCACAATCCTATTCAATGCACACCTTACCACGTGTCTCCAGCGCTGTATTGCAGTCTTCAGCCTGGAGTGAAGCAGGGTGGTCCCTTGAGGATGGCAAAAGAGAGCGAGCCAAACACATGTAGCACCCTTTATAGGTCAGGGGGCTGGAGGGTCCAGCCCAGGTGATTCACCGGGGGGCCAATGGCTTGGTGTTAGATGGCTTAATCCAATTAAGGTGGCCAATGGTTAAGTGTGCATTGATTAGTTGGGAGAGGCGAAATGTTGACTGGCAGGTGGTGTGGTTTCCGACCAGGTGAGGGTGACCAGGTGCTGTCATGTGACAGGCACGGCTCTCTGGACACAGTGGTGCCTCAAATTTAATAGTTTCTTAGGTTCATGAGGATCAGTTTGGGTCAGAGCTGGGAGTTAGGGGTCAGGTTAAGGACAGCAATAAGGAGGAATTGGAGGTCAGGCCAGAGTACAGTTGGAGATGGCTTTGTGGTCGAAGATGTCGGGTTGGCAATCTCTGTGGGTGAAGACCAGTGAGGATGGGAGCATAACATTATTTTGTATCTGATTTTGTTTTGGGCTCTGAAAGTGAATTTATTTAAGGTTGTTTTAATTTTTGTTTATCTATATGGAAATATTTGTGCAAGCATTTTGCTACTGCCCTAATAAGTGGTCCAGTTGATTTTATAAAAGCCCCTTTTATTGTGGTCTTAACTCCTATGATTTATTCAATATTCTTTTCCCTCCTTTTTTTCTGTTTTATCAGAGGTTTATCTACAAGATTCTTTTAAACCATTGGTGAGCATCTCCCCAAATGCCAGGTAATGAAATATTCTAATCATATGCAGCAATGTATGTGTTTGATTTATCAGTGTTAACTTTGCCCAATTATATGATCTAAGGGATTTAGTATTACACTTTTTAGTAAAAGTACGCTGTCCTCTTGAAAAGAAAGTAAGAGGCAGACTTTTCAAATGCTAATGGCATTGAATTAATATTTTGAAGAGTGAAGAACTAAGTAAACCTTTTAGATTTTTCATTGAATGGACTTGAGAATAGGTAAAACTACAAAAAGCAGTTTTTCTTCATCTAAAACTTACCATTAACTCTTCAATCCCTTAAGTATCTGAAATTATATGTGGGTTGGAGGAGATAAGTTAAAAATGAAACTGGAGCTTAAGCCAAGGGTAAGGTGGCCAGTGAAGGGAACAATCCATCTTCGGCTGTTATCTACTTGGGTGAAAGAAATGACCTCAGCAGATGAATGGCAAGAGTGAAGTACACTGAACGTGGAAGGCTGATGTCCTGGGGAGGAGTACACCAAAGGTAGGGAAACAAAGGTTGGAAAGCTTTAGGGTGGAGAAGGTAGGAAGTGGCTGAGGTTTTTTCAGTTCCATAGGAATGAGTGAAGAGGAAGAGAAACTAATCCTAAGTAGAAGACAAAGTAAAAATTTTTTATATAACAAAATTAAGTGGATCCATAATCCATTACTGAGAGTTTGGATTTGTCAATTGGGATCTTGATTTATTTGGAATAATGAATATTACTTTTCGTTTACTAGCCACGTACAGTGGATTCCGGTTAATTGGGACACATCGGCACAAGTACACTTTGGCCTGATTAAGCAGCTGCCCCAATTAACTGAAGTTTCATGGAGATAGTTTAAGAAGGTACATAATAGTTTAAAAAGGTATTTAAAAAAAAAAGACAAACTGACTAACAAATTATGTATTTAAATAAAATACTGAAATTAAAACACTGCCAGTAACACTACAGTACTATAAAACTGTGTTAGTTCCCAATAGTCATTAATGAAGGAATTCATCCAGTGTATGCAACAAACAAAATTGGCGCAGACACCTAGTGTCTTCATACAATGCTTTAGATGATTGTATCCTCCAAATCTTCATTTTCATTGTGACTTCAAAGGTTTCAAAGGTACATTTAATAGCAGAGAAATGTATACAATATACACCCTGAAATGCTTTTTCTTCACAAACATCCATGATAACAGAAGAGTGCCCCAAAGAATGAATGACAGTTAAATGTTAGAACCTCAAAGTCCCCCCCCCCCCCAGCTCCCCTCCCTCCTGCACGTAAACGGCAGCAAGTAACAATCCCCCCTTCCCCCACCGATGCAAAAAAAAAGCATCGGCACTCGCCACTGAGCACTCAAGTGTGAGCAAAATAACAGCAAAGACACAGACTTGCAGTTACTCCAAAGACTTAGTGTTTCACCCGGTATTCGACATGCCACAGGCTCTATCTCACCATAATAAGGGAGAAAGAGGGTCTCTGTTTCACAGTGAGAGGGGAGACATAACCAACAACTCGCTGGTTTATGATGTTAAAAGTCCATTATGTTGCTTTTATCGAGCTCTGTGCCCGAAGGTTTCAGGTCTCTGGGCACACAGCCGTAGATATTCCAACTCCCCTGACGAAATACCTTCTGCCGTGACACTGACCTTTGAACTGCCTGTCTCCAGAGCCCAGAGATCCTAGGCCTCCAAAGTCAAGCCAAACTCTAAGGCCAAGCCCTTGGTGTGCCAAATAACGGTCAGTTGTGAAACCCCAAGAGCGGGTTCCATTCCCGCAAAGAACAGTAGACAGCGTGTAACTCCAGGTCAGGGTCTTCAAAAGAACCCTGAAAGGGAAAAATAAAAATATTAAAGATGAAAATAGAGCTGTTTCCGAAAATGCAAGCAAAGGAGTCGCTGTTTAGCACCATCACTTCACTCCGCCCCTCTAGATGACTGTCTACACCTTAATTCTTTGTAGTTCCTAATTTGTTGAAGTCATGAAATCATTTGGTTTTCACTCCTGGATGTTTCTGGCATTTCTAAGCCAGAATGCTTGAAATTGCAGTGAGCAAAACAGTTCTGAATTATCTTGCTGCTTATTTCTCGACAGCTATCAGTGACAACAAGCACTGCTCTTTGAACACACACACACACGCAACTCACGCTATTTAAAAACTGTTGACTGAGCATGTGTAGTACCTAATGGCCATGCAAGTGCACAAGACTGATGGTGGTTAGAGCCTGTTTGGCAACAATCTTGTGCCCCAGTTAAATGGCATGGTGTCCCAAATAAGTGAAAGGGATCCTGGCAATTTTCTCAATTTAGTTTTTGTTCTTTAAGAATTGTTCCAAATAACTGGCTACCCCAATTAACTGATGGCCCAATTAACCAGACTCCACTGTATTCATCAAATTGTTTTTTGGTAGCAAATAGCTGATGGACTGAACAGCTTTTCTCAGTACTTCTTGCAGTTATTTTGAGAATAGTTCACTTCCCCATATTTAGGTTACAGAGCCAAATCTGTAATATGTGCTGGCTTCCTTGCTGCTGGCATGCCCAGCTTATACTTCAGGATGGCCTTGGCGTTTCTGATTGTGAAACTTGTACACTTGATCCAGAATTAATATTCTGTACACACCACAGCCTGATTAACTTGTCAAAGGTGCTCTTCTGCAAAGAGGAGGTGAAATAGAACATTATTTTCAAACAGGGCCAGAGACCCAAGCTTTGCAACATCAGGAACAGGTAGAACTTCATTAAGGTGTTTACACACTCGAGGTCTATGTGCACAACTTGATGGAGCTGCACACAATGGTAGCCATCAGGATGAAGGCTGTATTGAGTACATTCTTCCCTCCTGTTTCTCTGAGAATTTGTACATGTCTTTGCAGACATGATCTATTTTCGATGAAGTGGAATACGAAACTCAATTCCAGCCCAGGAATTGGAGGTGGACCAGACCCACAACACTGAGAGCATCTTCTGCCAAGTGTAAATGACTTTCAATTTGTGGCTCACTGTCTTTTCCATCATTACAGCTTATACGATGCAGTTTCATCGCTGATCAAGAACAAAATTCATCGTCTTCCAGTCGTTGATCCTTTAACAGGGAATACACTCTATATTCTTACACACAAGCGCATTTTGAAGTTTCTGAAACTCTTTGTAAGTATCCCAGACCACAAATTAGACGAAGATAAAAGGTAGTGAAAATCAGAGAAACTGCAGATGCTTGAAATATAAATTAAAGCTGCAAATAGAAAACACTGGTCATGCCACAGCTGTGAGAAGGGAAAAGGTGGTAATATTTCTGGTGAAAGTTAGGCCTAGATATTCTTGTAAGTGCACAGTACACTTTGATTAGTCTCTGTTTTTACACCGTCATTCCTCTAGAGCAGGGGTCGGCAACCCGCGGCTCCGGAGCCGCATGCGACTCTTTCATCTCTGTGCTGTGGCTCCCCGTGGTTTGTTAGTTTTTGAAATGTAATTCGAAATTTGAAGATTATGGTGATCCTGTACAATCTAAATAAAACGTTGTGGAGACCCCATTTCCTGGCACATCCGAACCGGCTCACAATTAGCCACCGTTCCGGCTAAGGGAGATAGTCTAAGGGGGTTTGTGAGTACGTGTCTTTTGGAGCATCTGCGCCCACGGGGGGCGGGTTGAGGGAGGCTTTAAAGCAAGGCTGTTTAGTTCGAATAAAGTTATCTTTGACTGCAGTGTCGCTATTTTAGCGCTGCGTGTAGCACACCGCTACAACGTGTTTTTTTTATCGCTATTAATATACATCACCACTGCCAATGCCTGACACCCGCCAGTGCGCGCTTTCTTTTAATTCTTTGATCCAAGGTAGGCTAACTACGGAGTAACCTTCAACCCAACGTCTTTTTTTCGGAGTTCAAAATGTTTTTGTTGCATGCAGAAATGTAATTTCGTTTTCTCTGCAGGAGTTCGTCAATTTCATAAATGCAACACATTATAGTTTGTTTATACATAGCATAAAGGCAAAAAAAAACCGTTGTATGCAGTGTTATTTCATTTTAAATGTCAAACGGGTTTTGTGGCTCCCAGTGTTTTCTTTTCTGTGGGAAATGGGTCCATATGGCTCTTTCAGTGGTAAACGTTGCCGACCCCTGCTCTAGAGTGACTAGTTATTAGAGACCTGATCCGTTCACTCCTGGTGTCTTTGAAATTCAGTGGCACAGAGTTGAAATTAGAGTAATGCAGCACAGAAACTGACCCTTTGAACCATGCCAACCAAGGTTCCTATCTAAGCTACTCTCATTTGTCTGTGTTTGGCCTATATCCTTGTAAACCTTTCCTATCTGCATACCTGTCCAAGCAACTGTTAAATGTTGTTAATGTACCCGTTTTAGCCACTTCCTCTGGCAGCTCACATTTTGCCACAGTTTTGGTGTTCTCCACTATTCACTTGTTGAGAGGAGTGTCTAGAGATGAGCACTAAGTGTTGGCCTTGTCCATTAATGAATAAAAATTATACCCGTTGAATAGAATTTCCTTGTTCTGAAGTTGTGGGATTGTGTATCAGTAAATGTCCTAGTGTAGGATTTGTACTGCAGTAGAAGCAGAGCTTCTGACAGTTTTGTTTGAAATAGAAATATTTATGTTTAACTTTTGTGGTGCTTTTGGATAAAATATATTAATTAGCTTTAATTAGATCCTGGTGAATTTGGGGGATTCTTTACTGTGTCAGGCTGAAGATCCAACAACAATATTCTTGAACAAAGAGTTTAAAAATGTGTATCAATCTGATATTACTTCAGAAATATACTCTTTAATCTTTACTTCTGAACTATCTAAAAAATCTTGTGGATTTTTTTACATTTACTTCTGTATTTCTTTTATTTCTGAAGATAGTTTTATTCTTTTATTGCAGATTTCAGAGATGCCCAAACCAGACTTTATGTCCAAAACATTGGAAGAGTTGAACATTGGAACATACAATAACATTGCAGTGGTGAAGAAAAATACTCCTATTTATGTGGCCTTGGGGATCTTTGTGGAAAAAAGAGTGTCTGCATTGCCAGTTGTGGATGAATCTGGTAAATAAAAGTTCTTATTTTTAACTGTCATTGCATTGCAAAATGCATTTCAACACATGATCAAAGTCGTATCCTACAAATTAACATGCCATAACTTCTCTAATTTCTCTGAACACTTCTGTTATTGTAAAATCATTTGTTTCAATTCTCTTTCAACATGCTTTCTTCAGGTACTGTACTTACTCTGGTGACAGTAAAGTTAATCTCCTTGTAGATTAGTTTCAGATGAAAGATGGAAATATGAGGGGAAAGTTGGGAGGGGGAAGAAACAAGATGGGTGTTGGAGAGCTAGTAAACAAAATTAATTGGCAGTGGAAACCAAGATGAGCAACAAATGGGAATCAAGTACAGAAAAATGTTAAAAGGCCAAATTTAAAGACACTGTGTAAACGTTCCCAACTAGGATGAATTAATTGCATAAACACCTGTACATGGGTGTGATCTCATTGCTATTGCAGAACAGGTTGACCAAAGACGGGATCTTAGTATTTCCAGTATATTTGACATTTTGGAAGGATAAGCAACATTGAAAAGGTAGGGTAGTGCTGTTAATAGGAGATGGCATCAGTTTGTTAGGAACAATCTTGACTTGGCAGATTGTTGTATAGAATTGGAATTGGCTTTAGGGGAGCTAAGAAGCAGCAGGAGGCAGAAAGCATTGTAGGAGAGGTTGACAGGTCTCTGAATGGAAGTGGTGATGTAGGGAGTGGTGTAATCAGAAATGCGTGTAACAGGACTGATATAGTGATCATACAGGACAATTTGCCTTGTCTGTCATGTAAAGGTTGAATTTCTGGAATGTGTATATGAGATGGATTGTTCTAGATCAGCACTCTGAGGCACTGACAAAGGGACAGTAACTTTAGATTTGGTGCTGTGCTGTAGGGGAAGGTTAAATCATAACCTTGGCATAAAGGTGCCCTAGAAAAGAGTGGCCATAAAATTGAAACGGGTGAGGCAAGGTAGGTTTAGGTTTCAGTTTTTCCTGTTATTTGAGGAAATGGGAAGTATGAGTGTGAGGGCAGCTTGTTGTTCTGTGTTGGATGTGGGAGGTCCTGGAGTCTCCTAGCCTCCCGGATTGTCCACATCTGCGCCAGGTGCGCCGAGCTGCAGCTCCTAAGGGACTGTGTTAGGGAACTGGAGCTGCAGCTCAATGACCTTCGTCTGGTCAGGGAGAGTGAGGAGTTGATAGAGAGGAGTTACAGGCAGGTGGTCACGGGAGGCAGACAGGTGGGTCACGGTTAGGAGAGGAAAGGGGAAGAGTCAGATACTAGGGAGTATCCCAGTGGCTGTACCCCTTGACAATAAGTACTCCTGTTTGAGTGCTGTTGGGGGGGAGTGGGGGGAACACAGCCTACCTGGGGGAAGCAACAGTGGCCATGCCTCCAGCACAGAGTCTGGCCCTGTAGCTCAGAAGGGTAGGGAAAGGAAGGGGAAGGCAGTAGTAATAGGGGACTTGAATTAGGGGGTCAGATAGGTGATTCCGTGGATGCAGTCAGGAGACCCGGATGGTAGTTTGCCTCCCTGATGCTAGGGTCCGGGATGTTTTTGATCGCATCCAAGATATCCTGATGTGGGAGGGTGAGGAACCAGAGGTTGTGGTACATATAGGTACCAATGACATAGGTAGGAGAAAGGGAAGAGGTCCTGAAAGGAGAATATAGGGAGTTGAGAAGAAGGACCGCAAAGGTAGTAATCTCGGGATTACTGCCTGTGCCACGCACAGTGAGAGTAGGAATGGAATGAGGTGGAGGATAAATGCATGGCTGAGGGATTGGAGCAAGGGGCAGGGATTCAAAATTTCTTGATCATTGGGACCTCTTTTGGGGCAGTTGTGACCTGTACAAAAAGGATGGGTTGCACTTGAATCCTAGGGGGAGCAATATCCTGGCGGGGAGATTTGCTGTTTCTGGGGAGACTTTAAACTAGAGTGGTTGGGGATGGGAATCAAATTGAAGAGACTAGGAGAGAGGAGGTTAGTTCACAAATAGAGAAAGCTTGTAGACAGTGTGTGAGGGAGGATAGGCAGGTGATAGAGAAGGGGAGGGTTTAGACCGAAAATGTAGGGGAGAAGGAAGAAAAAGAAGATAGAAAAGTTGCTTGCACCGTTAGGGATAAACAGAGTAAGAGGTGGAGAGTTTCTTAAATGCATGTATTTTAATGCTAGGAGCATTGTAAGAAAGGTGGATGAGCTTAGAGCATGGATTGATACCTGGAAATATGATGTTGTAGCTACTAGTGAAACATGGTTGCAGGAGGGGTGTGATTGGTAACTAAATATTCCTGGATTTCATTGCTTCAGCTGTGATAGAATTGGAGGAGGAAGAGGGGGAGGAGTTGCATTGCTTGTCAGAGAAAATATTACAGCAGTGCTTTGGCAGGATAGATTAGAGGGCTCGTCTAGGGAGGCTATTTGGGTGGAATTGAGGAATGGGAAAGGTGTAGTAACACTTATAGGGGTGTGTTATAGACCACCTAATGGGGAGTGAGAATTGGAGGAGCAAATTTGTAAGGAGATAGCAGATATTTGTAGTAAGCACAAGGTTGTGATTGTGGGAGATTTTAATTTTCCACATGTAGACTGGGAAGCCCATTCTGTAAATGGGCTGGATGGTTTGGAGTTTGTAAAATGTGTGCAGGATAGTTTTTTGCAGCAATACATAGAGGTACCAACTAGAGAAGGGGCAGTGTTGGATCTCCTGTTAGGGAATGAGATAGGTCAGGTGATAGAGGTATGTGTTGGGGAGCACTTCGGGTCCAGTGATCACAATACCATTAGTTTCAAAATAATTATGGAGAAGGTTAGGTCTGGGCCCAGGGTTGAGATTTTTGATTGAGGAAAGGCTAACTTTGAGGAGATGTGAAAGGATTTAGTGGATTGGGACAATTTGTTTTATGGGAAAGATGTAATAGAGAAAGGGAGATGATTTAAAGGTGAAATTTTAAGGGTACAGAATCTTTATGTTCCTGTTAGGTTGAAAGGAAAGGTTAAAAGTTTGAGAGAGCCATGGTTTTCAAGGGATATTGGAAACTTGGTTTGGAAAAAGAGAGAGATCTACAATAAATTTAGGCACCATGGAGAAAATGAAGTGCTCGAGGAATGTAAGGAATGTAAAAAGAATCTTAAGAAATTAGAAAAGCTAAAAGAAGATGTGAAGTTGCTTTGGTAAGTAAGGTGAAAATAAATCCAAAGGGTTTCTACAGTTATATCAATAGCAAAAGGATAGTGAGGGATAAAATTGGTCCCTTAGAGAATAAGAGTGGACAGCTAGGTGATGGGGGAGATGGGGGAGATTTTGAACAATTTCTTTTCTTCGGTATTCATTAAGGAGAAGGATATTGAATTGTGTAAGGTAAGGGAAACAAGTAGGGTAGTTATGGAAACTAGGATGATTAAAGAAGAGGAAGTACTGACACTTTTAATGAATATAAAAGTGGAAAGTCTCCAGATCCTGACAGGATATTCCCTAGGACCTTGAGAAGTTAGTGTAGAAATAGCAGGGGCTCTGACAGAACTACTTCAAATGTCATTAGAAACAGGGATGGTGCCGGAGGATTGGCTTATTGCTCATGTGGTTCCATTGTTTAAAAAGGGTTCTAAGAGTAAACCTAGCAATTATAGGCCTGTAAGTTTGACATCAGTGGTGGGTAAATTAATGGAAAGTATTCTTAGAGATGGTATATATTATTATCTGGATAGACGGGTCTGATTAGTAACAGTCAACATGGATTTGTGCGTGCAAGGTCATGTTTGACAAATCTTATTGAATTTTTTGAAGTGGTTACTAGAAAAGTTTACGAGGGTAAAACATTAGTTAGGAAGGTTCAATCGTTGGGTATTAATATTGAAGTAGTAAAATGGATTCAACAGTGGCTGGATGGGAGATATCAGAGAGTAGTGGTGGATAACTGTTTGTCAGATTGGAGGCCGGTGACCAGTGGTGTGCCTCAGGGATCTGTACTGGGTCCAATGTTGTTTGTCATATACATTAATGATTGCATTAGTAAGTATGCAGATGATACTACGATAGGTGGTGTTGTGGATAATGAATTAGGTTTTCAAAGCTTTCAGAGAGCTTTAGGCCAGTTAGAAGAGTGGGCTGAAAGATGGCAGATGGCGTTTAATGCTGATAAGTGTGAGGTGCTACATTTTGGTAGATATAGTTACAAAAGTTTAGGGGTAACACGAGGGGGAATTTCTTTACTCAGAGAGTGGTAGCTGTGTGGAATGAGCTTCCAGTAGAAGTGGTAGAGGCAGGTTCGATATTGTCATTTAAAAAAAAAAATTGATAGGTATATGGACAGGAAAGGAATGAGGGTTTATGGGCTGAGTGCAGGTAGGTGGGACTAGGTGAGAGTAAGCGTTCAGCACGGACTAGAAGGGCCGAGATGGCCTGTTTCTGTGCTGTAATTGTTATATGGTATGAGGGGTGAGTTAACTGGGGTTGATTGGGAAAACTGCTTTAAAGAGTATTAGAGTGACAAGGCGTTGATTAACATTTACCAAAATATACACAATTTGCAGCAGTCCAGGGACTGAAGCTCAAGAGCTGCCCGATGTTCCTCATATGGTAACCCTTTCATTCCTGGAATCATTCTTATGAACCTCTCCAGTGTCAGTATATCCTTTTTAAAAATATGAAGCCCAAAATTGCACATAATACTTCCAAGTGTGGTCTTTCGAGTGCCTTATAGAGCCTCAATATCACATCCCTGCTCTTGTATTCTCTACCTCTAGAATTGAATGCCAATGTTGCAATTGCCTTCTGCACCACTGACTCAACCTAGAGGCTAACCTTTAGGGTATTCTGCACAAGGACTTCCAAGTCCTTTTGCATCTCTGCATTTTGAATTCACTCCCCATCTAAATAATAGTCTGCCTGTTTATTTCTTCCACCTAAGTGCATGACCATACATTTTCCAAAATGGTATTTCATTTGCCACTTCTTTGCCCATTCCCCTGAACTATCCAAGTCTCTCTGCAGGCTTTCTGTTTCCACAACACTACCCCCTCCTCCACCTGTCTTTGTATCATCGTCAAATTTAGCCACAAATTCATTAATCCCATCATCCAAATCATTGACATACATTGTAAAAAGCAACGGTCCCAACACCAACCCCTGTGGAGCTCCACTGGTAACCGGCAGCCAGCCAGAATAGGATCCTTTTATTCCCACTCTCTGCTTTCTGCCGATCAGCCAATGCTGCACCCATGCTAGTAACTCCCCTGTAATTACATGGGATCTTATCTTACTAAACAGCCTCATGTGCAGCACCTTGTCAAAGGCCTTCTGAAAATCCACTACACCACATCTATGCATCTCCTTTGTCTACCCTGCTTGTAATTTCCTCAAAAAATTTGCAGTAGGTTTGTCAGGCATGATTTTCCTTTCAGGAAACCATGCTGGCTTTGGCTAATCTTGCCATGTGCCTCTAAGTGCTCCATAATCTCATCCCTAATAATCGATTCCAATAACTTCCCAATCACTGATGTCAGGCTAACAGGTCTATAGCTTCCTTTCTGCTGCCTCCCACCCTTCTTAAATGACGGAGTAACATTTGTAATTTTCCAGTCATCCGATACAATACCAGAATCTATCGATTCTTGAAAGATCATTGTTAAAGCCTCTGCAATCTCTCCAGCTACTTCTATCAGAACACGAAGGTGCATTCCATCAGGTCCAGGAGATTTATCTACCCACAGACCATTAAGCCTCCTGAGCACCTTAGTTGTAATTTTCACTGCACGTACTTCACTTCCCTGACACTTAAATGTCCGGTATACTGCAGATGTCTTCCACTGTGAAGACTGATGCAAAATACGCATTCAGTTTCTCTGCCATCTCTGCATCTCTCATTACAATATCTCCAGTGTCATTTTCTATTGGTCCTATATCTACCTTCAACTCTCTTTTACCCTTGATATACTTAAAATAAGCTTTTAGTATCTTCTTTGATACTAGTCACCAGCTTCCTTTCATAATTCATCTTTTCCTTCCTAATGACCTTCTTAGTTTTGTTCTGCAAGTTTTTAAAAGCTTCCCAGTCCTGTCTTCCCACTAGCTTTGGTTTCCTTGTATGTTCTCTCTTTTGCTTTTACTTTGGCTCCGATTTCACTTGTCAGCCACGGTAGTGTCCTTCTTCCATTCGAAAATGTCTTCTTATTTACAATACATCTATCTTGCACTTCCCTCATTTCTCGCAGAAACTCCAGCCATTGCTGCTCTGCTGTCCTTCCTGCTAGTGTCTCTCTCCAGTCAACCTTGGCCAGTTCCCCTCTCATGCCATTGTAATTTCCTTTATTCCATGGAAATAGGTATCTGGTTATCATCTTCTTCCAAATTTCCATAAATTCTGGAATAGTTCCTGCAAATTAGAGGGTGGCAAATGTAATACCACTATTGCTGAGGTGGAGAGAGAAAATGGGGAAGAACCAACCTATTTAGCTTGGTATCAGTAGTAGGAAAAGTGCTGAAATCTATAATAACAGATGTGATACCAAGGTGTTTTAGAAAATGAAGCCGATTTGGCATGGATTTATGAAAAAGAGGTAACGTTTGTCTGATCTATTGATGTTCTTTGAGGATGTATCTAGGAGAGTATACGAGGGGAAACCTGTGGCTGTGGTGTATTTGGATTTTCAGACAATAAAGTCCCACAAGTGAAGTTGGCAAACAAGGTTAGAATACATGGATTGATAATGGTTGAAAGTTAGAGAATGTAAAGTTGACATATACAGGTTCTTCTCAGAGTGGCAGGCTGTAGTTACTGGAGCACTGCAAGGATCCTAACTACTCCCCCTCTCTATCAATGACATAGCTGAGGAGACTAATAGTTGCATTTCCAAGTTTGTTAGTCATATGAAACTAAGTGGGAACTTGAATAGTGATGATCATGCAAAAAGGCTTCCAAGTGGATCTAGACAAGTTGAGCAAGTGAGTAGCAGAAGACAAATGGAGTAAATGTGAAGCAATAAATGTAAGGGTATCCAGTTTGGTAGCAGGGGAAAAAGAAATACCATAAGACATAGGAGCAGAACTAGGCCATCAAGACTGTTCCTCCATTCCATCATGGCTGATTTATTATCCTGCTTTCTCCCTGTAACCTTTGACACCCTTACTATCAACCTGTACTTTAAATATATCCAATCACTTGGCCTCCACAACCATCTGTGGCAATGAATTCCACAGATTCACCATCCTCTGGATAAAGAAGTTTCTCCTGACCTCTGTTCTAAAAAGATATTCTTGTATTCTAGGGCTGTACATTCTGGTCCTAGACTCCCCCACTATTGAAAACATCCTCTTCATGTCTACTCTATCTAAGCCTTTCAATACTCAATAGGTTTCAAAGGTTCAAAAGGTTCATTTTATTGTCAAAAGTATGCATGTACAATACAACTCTATTTGTCTACTCCAGCTGGCCATTAAATACAGAAAGGTCATCGGTGTTGATGAAAGAAAAGACATTCACTACCTCTCAACCCAAAATTGCCACAAAAAAAAACAAAACTCGCAAACCCCAAAATCCCCCTTTCCCCCCTCATTTTCAGTTGGATCCCCTCCTATTCTTCTAAACTTCAGTGAGTATAGGCCCAGAGCCATCAAATGCTCCTTTTCATTCCTGGGATCATTTTCATAAACCTACTCTGGACTGTCTCCTGTACCTCCAGCACATCCTGCCTTAGATAAGAGGCCCAAACTGTTCACAATACTCAAGGTACGGTCTGGCCAATGCCCTTAAAAAGCCTCAGCATTTCATCCTTGCTTTTATATTCTAATTTTCTCAAAATGAATGTTAACATTATATTTGCCTTCCTTACCACAGACTCAACTTACAACTTAACCTTTATGAATCCTGCACGTGGGCTACCAAGTCTCTTTGCACCTCTGGTTTCTGAATTTGCTTCCCATTTAGAAAATAGTTTATGCTTCTATTCCTGTGCCAAGTACATGATCATGTACTTCCCTACAGTGTATTCCATCTGCCACTTATTTGCCCATTTTCCTAATCTGTCTAAGTCCCTCTGCAGTCTCCCTGCCTCCTTAACACTACCTGCCCCTCCACCTCTCTTCGTATTATCCACAAACTTGGCCACAAAGCCATCAATTCCATCATCCAGGTCATTGACATATAACATGGAAAGAAGTGATCCCAACACTGACCCCTACAAAATACCGCTAGTCATCGGTAGCCAACCAGAAAATTCTCCCTTTATTCCCATTCTTCCTGTCAATCAGAACTATTCTATCCATGCTAGTATGTCTTCTATTATACCATGGGTTTGTTCAAGTTGTGTGTCATTTCAACTATATTCATGTATACCACCAAATGAAACAACATTCCTCCAGACAAAGGTTCACAACAGAGTACACACACAACACATAAAGTAGTATTACCACAAATAAACTAACAAATAACAAGGTGCATTTAAGACACTAGTTTAAAAAGTAAACTGCATAACACTACTGGTGCTACGTAAGTGATGAGGCCTGGGTGGTGGCAGGGAGTTCATTAGTCCCACAACCTGGGGGAAGATGCTGTTTCCCTTCCTAACAGTCCTTGGCCTGATGCTACGGGACCTCCTGCCTGATGGTAGGGGGTCAAAGAGATTGTTGAATGGATGGGAGGGATCATTGATAATGTTAAGTGCCCTGCGTGCCTGATAAATATCTCGGATAGTTGGAGGAGAGATGCCGATGATCCTCTCAGCAGTCCTCGCAATCCTTTGTAGGCTCTTGCAGTCAGATGCCTTGTAATTTACTCCAGTCTTCAAGGAGAGAGAGAGAGGCAGAAGAAAGGAAACTGTAGGCCAGTTAGTCTGACCTCAATGGGTGGGAAAATGTTGGAGTTGATTATCAAGGATGAGGTCTCAGGGTACTTGGAGGCACATGATAAAATAGGCTATAGTCAGCATGGTTTCTTCAAGAAAAACTCTTTCCTGACGAATCTCTTGAAATTCTTTGAAGAAATAACACACAGGATAGACAAAGGAGAATTGCTTGATGTTGTGTACTTTGATTTTCAGAAGGCCTTTGACAAGGTGCCACACATGAAGCTGCTTAGCAAGCTCTGAGCCCATGGAAAGACTTAGCATGGATAAAGCAGTGGTTGATTGGCAGGAGACAGAGTGGGAATAAAAGGAGCCTTTTCTAGCTGATTGCTGGTGACTAGTGATGTTCCACAAGGGTCTGTGTTGGGATTGTTTCTTTTTGCATTATATGCCAATGATTTGGATGATGGAATTGATGGCTTTGTTTCAAAGTTTGCAGACGAGAAAAAGATGGGTGGAGGGGAAGTAGTTTTGAGGAAGTAGGCTACAGAAGGACTTAGATTAGGAGAATGGACAAAAATGGCAGACGGAACACACTGCTGGGAAGTGTATGGTCAATCACTTTGGTAGAAGAAATGGAAGGGTTGACTATTTTTTAAATGGAGAGAAAATTCAAAAACTGAGATGCGAGGGGACTTGGGATTCCTTGTGCAGGATTCCCTAAAGGTTAATTTGCACGTTGAGTCTGTGGTGAGGAAGGCAAACGCAATGTTAGCATTCATTTCAAGACTAGAATATAAATGGATGTAATGTTGAGATTTTATAAAGCACTGGTTAGGCCTCACTTGGAGTATTGTGAGCAGTTTTGCCCCTTATCTTAGAAAGGATGTGCTGAAACTGGAGAGGGTTAAAAGGAGGTTCATGAAACTGATTCCAGGATTGAATGGCTTGTCATATGAAGAGTGTTTGATGGCTCTGTGTCTGTACTCATTAGATTTCCGAAGACTGAGGGGGATTTTATTGAAACATTTCTAATGGTGAAAGGCCTTGATAGAGTGGATGTGATGGGAGAGTCTAAGACCAGAGGGGACAGCCTCAGAATAGAGGGGTGTCCTTTTAAAACTGAGATGAGGAGGAATTTCTTTAGTGCTGAATCTTTGGAATTCATTGCTGCAGGCAGTTGTGGAGGCTGTCTATATGTATATTTAAGGCAGAGGTTGATTGATTCTTGATTGGTCAGGGCATGAACAGATACGGGGAGAAGGCAGGAGACTGGGGCTGAGAGGAAAATTAGATCAGCCATTATGAAATGGCGATGCAGGCATGGGCCAAATGGCTTAATTCTGCTCCTATATATTATGGTCTAATCCCCATAATCAGATGGTGATGCTGACAAGGCTGATCAGGACACTAAATGATGCTCTTGTAAAAATTAGTTAGAATGGAGTGGGGTGGGGGGGCTCACTTGCCATAATCTCCTCAGGACATGGAGACATTACTGTCCTTTCTTGACTAAAGAAGTGGTGTTGAGGGAATAGGTGAGATCATCTATTATGCGCATTCCCTTTATTACAAGAGGATTGGAGTTTAAGGATAGGAATGCAGAGGACATTGGTGAGAACATGTGGAGTATTATGTACAATTTTGTTCTCTTCACCTAGAGAAAGGCATATTTACTAAAGTGGGAATGTGCTGCCAATTCACCATACTGGCGGGTGTGTGCTGTTGGAGGAGAGGTTGAGTCAACAGTTCCACTATTTTGTTCAGAGGAATAAGAGGTGATCTCATTGAAGTGTTGAGGGCTTGACTAAATAGAAATGGAGAAGATGTTTCCCCTGGCTGAGGAATTTAGAGCCAGGAGCCACAGCTTTTAAACAAGCAAAGTAGGACTGAATTGAAAGTGTAGTAAGGCTTTGGAATTCTCTACCCTGGGGAGCTGTGGTAATTCAGTCATTGATTGCATTTGAAACAGATAGATATTGGTTGTTAAGGGAATTGGGGGATCTGGATAGTCCAGGAGAATTACGTTAAGATAGATCAACCATGTTCTTGTTGACTGACAAAAAAGCTTGAGGAGGACAGACATCTGGCATTTCTTATATTATTGTGGAAATAGATGATTAAACCTAATTCCTTTGATGATTTTTCCACATGACTTGTCCTGTATTCCTTTATGAAATCCAGTATTGTGGGCCAGCGCTTCTTGGTCACAATGAGAAAGCATCTCTTAATGAAATAATGAAGGCAACTTAAGTGTGAGAGATTCACTTGTTAATGGGTATACCAGTGAGTAGGGAGGTTCAGATAGGTTCATTATTCAAATACGTCAACTTAATCAGTAACAGTTGAATTATTAGTCCCAATGTTTTTTTTCAACCTGCAGTGTGCCTATTAATGTTAATTACTCCTGAATTTTTCCTCTACAGGGCGAGTAGGGGATATCTATTCTAAGTTTGATGTCATTGTAAGTACATTGCAGCAAAACATTTATTCACTGTTTTTGTGCGTCCCTGGCAATTCCTTAACCAACACTTTATGCTTTAGAACCTAGCTGCAGAGAAGACGTATAACAATCTGGATATTACTGTAACCAAAGCATTGTTGCATCGCTCCCAGTACTTCGAGGGTGTGCTGAAGTGTTACAAACATGAAACTCTTGAGACAATTATCAACCGACTTGTGGAAGCAGAGGTATAGAACAGCAATGTTTCATGTAATAAATCATTGGGATTTTACCCACTTTGTAACTTTTTTGTTGTTCTCCCCTCTTCTGGGGAAATATGACCTTATTGCTTCTCAATCACTTGGTACCCTCTAGTCCATAAACATATTCCAGATTTCACACTGGAACAAGCACTCTGCAACTGAGCCATGAAAAATCCTTGTCTTTGAATGCCATAGAAATTTTAGTCAGCACTAACTATATTCTTTGGAGCCTGACTATCTGCAACATTTTGACATTAATAGGTCTGAATTGCAAGACTGCATTTGTTTTAGAGAAATTGATCATGCATGAGTTGGCTATGAAGTTGTTGCTGTGTGTTTAATCATCTCTTGCCAGGTTTTACCAGAGAAATTGTCTCCAGTATGATTTAAAATGGAGACACTAGGTAGATAGAGATATCTTCGTGTGTGTGTGTGTGTGTGTGTATCAATAAATCTTGGGTATTTAATTACCAATTAGTGTTGCAAGTAAAGGATGTTGGTACTCTAGTGAACAGGAGAAATATCGATAGGATATTAATGGAAGCAAAGCACAATGATAAAAAAAAATGCACAGATCCTTCAGTATCTATCAAGGTATAACGCAAACGTTTTGCTTCAACTGTTTGCTTTAGTCTGAACTGAATTGATGGATTTACACCCAGACATGCTGACTTGTCTTTTATTTTTCAATTGCTCATTTTCCTGTGTATTTCTGGCATTTATTTTGCCCTTTTTTCCTGGTATTTGCAATTTTGTCTTGCTTTTCTTCAGATAGATTTAAAAAGAGAGTAAAAAAAATAAACTGTTTCACTTAGATTCTCAACAATGTTCAAAATTGTATTTGTGCAAAATTCCAACATTATTTTGTTTTAGACAATAGACAATAGGTGCAGGAGTAGGCCATTTGGCCCATCTAGCCAGCACCGCCATTCATTGTGATCATGGCTGATCATACACAATCAGTACCCCGTTCCTGCCCTCTCCCCATATCCCTTGACCCCGCTATCTATAAGAGCTCTAGAGACTTGGCCTCCACTGCCTTGTGGGGCAGAGCATTCCACATATCCACCACTCTCTGGGTGAAAAAGTTTTTCCGCATCTGTTCTAAATGGGCTACCCCTTATTCTTAAACTGTGGCCTCTAGTTCTGGACTCACCCATCAGCGGGAACATGCTTCCTGCCTCCAGTGTGTCGAACCCCTTAATAATCTTATATGTTTCAATCAGATTTAGCTTTTCCCAGTATAACATTTTGCTTTGTCATTTTTGTATAAGCAACAGACAGCATATTTTTAATTGGGGCAAGTGTCTCATTCATCCTCCCTCACCCCTGATCCCTGATCAAAGAAATCGTTAATCTGTCTAGATCTTATTGATAGCTGCTGATGGAGGGTATGCCATGGCACCAGATGTAGGATGGCAGATTGACTTTACTCATTTAAAACAGCTGATTTAAATGTACTCCACATATCCTGAAATTTGGCACAAATATTTTAAACTTTTTTTCTTTCAGCAAAATGTAGCGTTAAGCTAATGAGTTTCTCAGGGTTTAGTACATCAGTAGGTGTTGTTGATATCGTTGGAGACACAAATGGAACATACACATTCCAGCAAATCCATTGGGGACTTGACAGACCCAGTACCACATTATTAGCTTTTCTTAAGACCCCCTGCATTATTGAACAGTAACTAGTAAAACCTCAAATTGCAAGGTTTCAGTATAGCAAATTAATGTTTTATTTCTACATTTTGTGAAATTGCCTTTTATAAAAGTATCTATCAACGTTTTGTGTCAAAATAGATCACAGGAAGCACTTCACACAAAATGCTGGAGGAACTCAGCAGGCCAGGCAGCATCTATGGAAAAGAGTATATTTCGGTCTGAGACCCTTCGGCAGAACTTTGTACTCTCTTCCATAGATGCTGCCTGGCTTGCTGAGTTCATCCAGCATTTTGTGTGTGTTGCTTCGATTTCCAGCATCTGCAGATCTTCTCTTGTTTGTCACAGGAAGTACTTCCTTTCTTAAACAGATTAGATGAAATTACAAAAAGACTCCGCAGTTCTTGAACTCATCTTTGATTTTCTCATTTCCAATCCTGTTCTTTTCTCCTTCAAAATACCAGGATGGGAAAACCTAGCTATTATTGTAAAGCACTGGAATTAGGGACTGTTGTTAAAGGAGATGGTGAAAGAGCTGGAATCAAGATGTATTACAACTAAATTTAAAGAAAAATGGATTCTTTTGGTCAAATACCGAGTTCTCCAACTTTTAATTTTCACATCATTAGCCACTACAGAGTCTTCTTACTTCCCATGTATTTTCCCCCTCTGTAGGTTCATCGGTTAGTTGTGGTCGACGACAATGATGTAGTGAAGGGGATTGTCTCACTTTCTGATATTCTACAGGCACTCGTGCTAACTGGAGGAGGCAAGTATACAGAGTTCACCATTTTAGCTCTTCAACTCTATTTCCAACACCCCCCCCCCCCCACATGCACACGATACAGTATCATCTTCAACCAGTGTAAGTTAAACAAACCTGATCCCAAAACAAGTAGCCTAGCTGATAAACTACAATCATAGGAGAGCTTTTTTGCTGCCTTAATTTCCATAATTAGCACTTGTTGATTTCAGCTTATACTCTGAGTTTGTCATGCTACAGCACACGTGCACTGTTGGTGCATGAAGTAAAAATTCTTACTTTATCTTTAGGTGATATATCATCGGACCTCGAACAGTAGGAGATGTATGGACAAAGTGTACCATTGGCATTTTCCCCTCGTAGAGGTCTCAGCAGCCTGAAAATCTTTTATCTACGGACACACACCCATGATGGCATAACCTCTTTCACCAGTAGTGTGCTGAGCCATTATGAGGAAGATTCTTACTCCTGCTCACTGTTCCCATTTTGATTTCACTTTGAAATGTTTCTGCACCTCCCTGCTGAAGATGTTGTCTTTCTTTACCCACTGAAATGATACTGCAGGTCAGGTCAAAGGAACCGAGTCTTTTGTTACTTTATTTAATTCATCCTGCTGTTAGGAGTGTTTTTGCTGGCTGATTATTTCATTATCTGAATGTACTTTGTTTTATATGTGATTGTATGCTTGACTATCTGTGCTCAGTTTAATCTAGTTTGATGCAGTGACGTCACTCCTTTATTCTTCTTGACTAATAGACATGCTGTAATCTGACCAATACAGCCAGTTTTATTAATGACCGAACATATGAATACTGTTATAACACTTTTCGATTAAGATATTAAGCTAGTCCACTACCTGAATTATTAGACTTCATTTTCCAATAGAATATATTTTTTGATGTATCATTTCCCACATATGGTAACTATATGTGGTGTTACGAGTACCAAAAAATTGCAAGTAAGCTTGCATTATTTTTGCACTCCAGGCAGGAATATGGTACAAATTGCATGAAAACACCTGTCTGTTTCTGTCACCTCCAAGCCCAAACCAAAAAAAAGTTAAGATGAAGTGCCCCTTCCTTTGTTTGAAAAAACATGGAACTCTTGAACTTGGGTGAGCATTTCACTTGTTAAAATCACTTTGATGTGGTCACATTCGATGTGGTCATATAGTTTTGGGTGGTTGTGTCCCTAAAAATTCCTGATTTGAAAAGTTGGCTAAGGTTGAATTTAACTTTACAAAAGCTTTGAACAAAAATGAAATATGACCAACCCAGCAACAAGTTAATTCTGATGGTATTTAAACACCAAATTGTGTGTGTGTGTGTTTTTTTTTCAAATTCAGTGGAAGGTGATTGCAGGCAGTTGAATTCTAAGACATAGGGGCAGAATTAGGCCTCTTGGCCCATCGAGTCTGCTCCGCCATTTATTCATGGGTGATTTATTATTCCTCGTAACCTCGTTCTGATACTTTTTACCCATAACCTTTGACACCCTAACTAATCAAGAACCTATCAACCTCCATTTTAAACATACTCACTGTCTTGGCCTCTACAGCCGCCCATGGTAATGAATTCCACATATTGACCACCCTCTGGCTAAAGAAATTCCTCCTCTTTTCTGCACTAAGAGGACATCCCTCTATTCTGAAACTGTGCCCTCTGGACCTAGACACCTGCACTATAGGAAACATCCTCTCTACATCCACTCCATCTGGACCTTTCAATATTTGATAGGTTTCAGTGAGATCCCTGCCCCCTGCCCCCCATTCTTCTAAATTCAAGTGAGTACAGGCCCAGAGCCATTAAAGCACTCCTCCCATACATTAACCCTTTCATTCCTGGAATCATTCTCATGAACCTCCTCTGGGCCTTCTCCAATGCCAGCACATATTTTCTTAGATAAGGGACCCAAAACTGCTCACAATACCCCAAGTGTGGTCTGATCAACGTCTTGTAAAGCCTCAGCATAACATCCTTGCTCTTGAATTCTCGTCCCCTCAAAATGAATGCTAACATTGTATTTGCTTTTCTTACCACCAGCTCAACCTGCAAGTTAACCTTTAGGGAATCCTGCACAAGGACCCCAAATCCCTTGCACCTCTGATTTCTGAATTTACTTCTTATTTAGAAGATCGTCTATGCTTTTATTTTTTTTACCAAAGTACATGACCATGCACTTCCTGACTCTGTATTTTATCTGTCACTTCTTTGCCCATCCTCCTGATCTGTCTAAGTCCTTCTGCAGACCACCCTTCCTCAACATTACCTGGCCCTCTCCCTATCTTTGTATCATCTGCAAACCTGGCCACAAAGCCATCAATTCTGTCTTCCAAATTGTTGACGTATAATGTGTAAAGAAGTGGTCCCAATATCAACCTCTACAGAACACCACTAGTCACCAGCAGCCAACCAGAAAAAGTCCCCTTTATTTCCACTCTTTGTCTCCTGCCAGTCAGCAGTGCTCTATCCATGCTAGTATCTTTCCTGTAATACCATGGGCTCTTAAATTGTTAAGCAGCCTCATGTGCAGCTCCTTTTCAAAGGCCTTCTTAAAATCCAAGTACAGGTTTCCCCCTCTATTCAAAGGTAGAGCGTTCCTATGAAATAGTTCGTAAGCCGGAATATCGTAAAGTGAAGAAGCAATTACCATTTATTTATATGGGAAAAGTTTGTGAGTGTTCGCAGACCCAAAAAATAACCTACCAAATCATGCCAAATAACACATAAAACCTAAAATAATAGTAACATATAGTAAAAGCAGGAATGATCTGATAAATACACAGCCTATATAATGTAGGAATACTTTTCTGCAATTATTGCAGCATTGTCCACCGTAGCGAAAATCTCATGCAAGCGCTCTTGGCAGCACTCGCGGCAAAAACACACAGCGTAAGCACTCTTGGCAGAAACACGTGGCGCAAGCGCTCTCGGCAGAAGCACTCTTTCCAGTAACCTTTAAGCTGTGAAGCTGCTAAACCATACCAAATAACACATAAAAATATACAATCTGTATAAAGTAGAAATAATGTACATCTAGTGTAGTTTCACTTACCGGAATCGGGAAGACAGTGAGCACACTGATGATGGTGCGTTAGGCTGAGTTGTCAGAGGTTGGGGTGGTGGGAGGTAGAGGAGACTGGGGTGTCATCTCATCATCGTCTTTTCATCAGGGCAGGCAGGTTACCTTCTTTTATGTCTCCCTGCCTCGATGTCGAAGGTCGAGGTTTGTCATCCGCTGTGGCTGATGCGGAAGGCTTGAAAATCGACAGTATGCTCGACTGCTTAACTGCGCACATTTTTCTATCATACAGTTCTTTGTAAGCACTCAAACCATCCTGCAAATATGCCCTAAACCTGCGTACCCTTTCAAAATTAAAATCATACTTTTCTGCAATCATTGCAGGGAAAACCTCACACAGTTGCTTCACATTCAGTTCCTGGATGACTTCACTTTCGGGCTGTTCGCTGCTGCGTTTGGCTTCAATTGTTATCATTTCCTCTTCATCTGTCAGTTCTTGGTCATGGGATGCCAAAACCTCTTCAACATTATCTTCGTCAACTTCTTTGCCTGGTGCCCTGCTGTAAGCAAGTGAGTCGATGGACTTGCTGAGTTTTTCCTCTGTTGGGGATAGGTTCAACTCTTTCATCTGCTTGGCACGGTCTCTGATGACTTAATCGTACTTCGCCCTCAGAACATCGATGTTGCTAGTGATGGACCCGAAGGCTTTCTTCATCCCCTCATATATGCCTTGCACATTGCCACTGTTAGCGCAGGTCTGGATGTACTGGCACAGGTTCTGCCAGTAGTCGATTGTGCATTGTCTAACCGTCCTTCGAGCGTTGTTTCTTGCCATTCTCAGTGCAGTGAGATTCTTTTCTGACAAGTCTCTTTTGTAGTTGATCTCTTGGCATTGATGACAGGTTCCACTTCAGACAGGTGAGAATCAAACCAGTCTTGGTTTTTCCTCTCCTTCCTGAGGGATGACATGGTGCTGTTGTAGACAGTGTCCTTCTTCACAAGGGATGACATGGTGCTGTTGTAGACGGTGTCCTTCACGAGGGATGACATGGCGCTGTTGTAGACGGTGTCCTTCACAACGGATGACATGGTGCTGTTGTAGACAGTGTCCTTCTTCACAAGGGATGACATGGTGCTGTTGTAGACGGTGTCCTTCACGAGGGATGACGGTGCTGTTGTAGACGGTGTCCTTCACGAGGGATGACATGGCGCTGTTGTAGACGGTGTCCTTCACGAGGGATGACATGGCGCTGTTGTAGACGGTGTCCTTCACGAGGGATGACATGGTGCTGTTGTAGACAGTGTCCTTCTTCACAAGGGATGACATGGTGCTGTTGTAGACGGTGTCCTTCTTCACGAGGGATGACATGGTGCTGTTGTAGACGGTGTCCTTCACGAGGGATGACATGGTGCTGTTGTAGACGGTGTCCTTCACGAGGGATGACATGGCGCTGTTGTAGACGGTGTCCTTCACGAGGGATGACATGGCGCTGTTGTAGATAGCGTCCTTCTTCACGAGGGATGACATGGTGTTGTAGACAGTGTCTTTCTTCACAAGGGATGACATGGTGCTGTTGTAGACAGTGTCCTTCTTCACGAGGGATGACATGGCGCTGTTGTAGACGGTGTCCTTCACGAGGGATGACATGGTATTGTAGACAGTGTCCCTCTTCACGAGGGATGACATGGTGCTGTTGTAGACGGTGTCCTTCACGAGGGATGACATGGTGCTGTTGTAGATGGTGTCCCTCTTCACGAGGGATGACATGGTGCTGTTGCAGATGGTGTCACGAATGAATTGCCACCTCTCCATGGCTGTGGCTGTATTTGCTTTGAAACCTTGTTCCATTTGGTCATTGAGTTTTGTGCAAAGTTCTGGGTTCGCTGCCTTAGCGGTGTTGATGCGTGGGCATCCTTTCTGCTTGGTGTGGTGGATCTTCTTTGGTTTCAGTTGGACTTTGCTGCACACCATGGAACGGTCCATGTTGCAGACTGCACTGTGTAAGCTGCATGTTAGAAGCGCACTGTTGAGGGCAGCTCTTCTGGTGATGATCGTGTCCAGTTGATGCTAGACCTTGGGTGCCTCCATGAGAGGTTATGGTGAGGTTTTGTCTTGAAGAACGTGTTGGTGACGCACAGTTTGCGATAGGAGCAAAGCTCCAGCAGTCTCTGGCCGTTGTCATTCATCTTGCCAACGCCAAAGTGTCCGAGGCAGTCTGGTTATGAGCTGCAGTCAGATCCGACTCTAGCATTGAAATCACCAAGCAGAATGATGTGTTTAGATTCTGGTATTTTGCTCGTAAAACTGATCTTTTGTTTCTTGAGGTGAGTCCAGCGTTGGCGCATAGACACTCAGGATGTTCACTTTACCAGACGACATCGAAAGGCTGAGGGAAAGGATGTGTTCTGCCCCACTGGTGGGAGGAACTATCATGGACAGCAGGCTGTCCTTGTCAGCAAGGCCGACGCCATGCAGTTGGGGTTCCTCAGGTGGTCTGCCAAAAGAAGGTATAACCCTCTCCCACAGCACGCCATCTGCAGCAAGCCTGGTCTCTTGCAGTGCTGCTATGTCGATGTCCAGCCTCCTCAGCTCCAAGTCAATGAATGCTGCTTTACTACTGTCTGAGAGGCCAGGGCACATGGTCCTAATGTTCCAGGTGGCCAGTCGCATGACTGGTGGTTTCTTCTTTCTTCTCTGTGGTTTGCCTGGTACAGTGATAGCTGTCTGCTTTTCGATGCAAATCTAAGCTCCAAGCACCCATTGAAGCAGGCAGACGGTGACGGATCAGCACCCAATTGTCCGGGGGCTGCCCGGATTCAGGCAAGCGGTAGCTGATCAGTGAGATGCAATGACCTCTCCCACCATCAGAGACAACCAGTAGCGCCCATATCTTACGCCAATCATGTTGGACATATAACTCATAACAGCTGCCTCCCATGTTGGTTTTGCTGCTTTGCAGCAGCACCGGAGTGACCTCTCCAGGGCGCAGGCCTGGGCGATGAATATGGAGATCCTGGGCTGCCCAGACATCAAGATCCCCCTCTCGTCCTTGAAGATGTGATCCAAAGGAATGTGAAGCTGTACATTTGGCATCAGCTTGGCTGCAGGAGCAGCTGGGAGGTGATGTGATACGTCATCCAAAGGCTCCACTCTGGATTTGTGTAGGGTTTACTGCTTAGCCTTCTCATCTCCCGAAGATACCCAGAGGGCAGTGGGATCTGTAACCCTGGATAGGGGTCCATACCAGGTACTGTCAGCTGGAGCCAGCTGAGCCCAGGACTCGTGTAAGGCAGGGTTGTCACGCCCTGTAGTAGTGACATATGGAGCCACTACCCGTCTAATTATCTGGTTGCTTGCAAATTGGTGGTTACTAGCTAGAACCTGAACTTTCTGGCATGATAATTCCAGTGTTTCAGCACGGTTCAAAGCACATTGATTATTAAAGCATGTATACCAGCTTGAGAATCGTCTTCTTGCAGGCAACCCAAAACAACGAAACACAATAGAATCCACAAACATCCAATGAGCAAAAAATCATGCAAACAATAAAAAAGTAAGGAAATGGTACACAGAACTTAAGTCCACAGCCACAGAGCCAGTTCAGTGCTGAGGCGTGTGCAGCTGGTCAAGATTCCTGCACTCAGTGGTGGTAGCGAGAAGAGAGGGCTAGTCTGTCAAGGGAAAGTGGGACCTTGGCTGACACAGAGTAATGAGCTGAACACTGGTTTGTCCTCTGCCATTGGCCTCAACGTCTTAATATTTTGAAATTTGGTTTGGCACTTAAATCGGCTGAACATCAGTTTGTTTTATGCTCTCAGGCCTGCGCCCCACTACTTCAATCCAGACTGAAGTTGGATATAACATTCCAGTGATAAAATTTAGCATGTTCCTGAGGTCAAAACAGATAGTTTTTTTTAAAAAAGTGCCAAAAAATTGAGAACCTAACATCTGCAAAGAAAATGAGCTTTGTGTTGAACCCCAATTCGTAGCAACTAGTTCAGTTTCTGCTGCACTGCCTGATTGTCAGGCAACGAGCCTTCAAGTGGAATTGGATGAAGGTAACTTCAGGACTACAAGTGTATTCATGGAATACAGGCAAAATGACTCCAGATATTCCATGAAATTGGCAAATTACTCTAAACATGAACATTGGATTGAAATTTTATTTAGATTATTGGCTAAACAAAAAGTCAGAGGTGAAGTAGACCAACAATGAACGTAAAAAAACATACAGATGCAGGAAATCTGAAGTAGAAACAGAAAATGCTGGAAACACTCAGCAAGCCAGGCATCATCTGTGGAGAGAGGATCAAGTTTAATGTTTTGCATCCATTTTGCTTTGACAGAACTGGAAAAGAGCAAAGAACAGTGGAATAAATTTGCTGTTTCTTTGAGGGCTTTCGCCATTTAAAACAATCGCTCCTGTTCAACTCCTGAGGGAGTTCTTTTCCTGTTCCCCTATCCCCTCTCTGTGCTGGTGCAGAGTGCTTGAGGTCCTTCAAACTTCAGCCAGATAGCCTTTTTCCATGCATAAAAAGGCTATCAAAGTGAAGCAAATTCTGTACCTGATTAACACTCATCTATGAACACACTCACCTGTGGGCCTGAACAGTGATCAGAGTTGAAAGCATTGTGTTTTTGCCATGTTCCCCAGGTTAATGATAGGCTTAACTAAGTGAGACAGGTTTTGATTAATGAGGTTTTTTTAAAAAAAATTATGTCATATTTGTAAAGTTGTCATTGAAATGTTTTTGAGCAAGATTACTCAGCCATGATCAAATGGCTGAGGAGACTTGATGGACCGAATGGCCTGATTTTGCTCCTATGTCTTATTACATTCCCTTGCTTGTAAACCCCATGCAGATGGTGTATAATCCACACCATTGTTCTGACTGCTTAGCTGTACGCTCAGAAACCTGATTGCTCAGGTTTCTTCCTGCTGAAGTCACACTGGGCATTCACCAGCAGCATTTCTCTGGGCAGTGCTGTGATGATGTTTATGTATCGGTTTGTTCAGTTGAAGGATGAGATACCATGTAAACCTTGGGGCAAAACTGCAAAGAATTTTAAATAGAAAATGATCGAAATAAGCCAGCCAGTGGTGTAGTACCATCAGCACTGGACTTCAAAGCAAATGGTCCTGGGTTCAAATCTGGCCAGCTCCTTTGCAGGCTTTCCATCCGTGCTGGGTTGAACATCGAGCTAGCAACTTGGCCTTGTTTTTAAAAAAAAAGACAAAGTACTACAGTAACGGCAAAAAATACTATCCAATGTGCTATCTGAGGCGCAAAAAGGAACAACAACGATAGAGATAGTCAGCTAGTCAAGCAGCATCTATAGAAAGAGAGAGAAAATACTGGGTTATAGTTTCAGGTTGATGACTGTTCATAAAGTGCTTTCAGTATTTTATTGGTAACATATAATATTACATTTCATCCTGAGATCTCTGATACACAACCACATTATTGTGTTGATGCTGGGCAGTTTATTCCTTGCAAATTAAAGGATTTAAATTTTTCTAGAATATTTTCTAGAGATTACAGTCAGGAAATGAAAAGGAAAATGACTGAGGGACAATCAGTAATTACAGACTGTTAACTTCATAAATCTGCGTTCCCTCATTCACTACTTCCATCTTGTGTTGTGGTCCCTATTGCAGATGCCTTGGAGAATTTTGTTTTGGCCTACAAATGGGATTAAATGAATGCACTTTGTTGACTGGGGTAGGGACAATGGATGGAGTTTGGGTGATGGAATAGTGGTAAACTGAGAGCTGAATTATGTATGAATGTTTTGACAGTACCAAGTATCCTATCCCCTTGACATGAAATCAGAAAGGGCAATATTGGCCACTGAAATGTGTCAGCAAAGTTTAGAGGTAAAAGTGTAATGCAATACTTCTCCCTTGGAATAAAATTACTTTTCCTAAATATAAGAATCAAGCTCCCAAAAAGGCAAAAGATTGTAGGTGCTGAAAACGCTGGAAATACCTAACATACCAGGTAGCATCCATGTAGAGAGAGCTCTGATAACCGTTCATCATGATATGTTAACCATTTATTTCTCTGTGGATACTGCCTGACTTGCTGAGTGTTCCTGGCATTTTCTGTTTGTATTTCTGCCTCTATTCTTGTAGAGTTGTCATGAACTACCATGTGCTGTTTATGTATTGCGTGGGACACTGTGATTTTCTGTTTTTAAAACATTTTTTTGTGTTTTGCTAAAAGGTTTTATATGAAGTTGAATGTGTTTTGCTCATTTAATGTAATACTGATGTATTGTAACATTCAAAATGACAGTAAAATCAATGTGAATTTGAAGTGCATTGGTTATTTCCTCACAGAATCAAAATCATATTTATTCCGTGTGTAGTCCAAACCTTTCATGGAAGTGTTTATACTCCTTTGGCTTTTATCTGTGAAGATTTGAAATCTTATTGAAGAGGTATTAATTGTAATATCTTCAAACCATAATAAAATTTTTTGAGCCATGTATTTCATATTTTCAATGTTCCTTATTTAACTGATAGTTGTTTGGTTAATGATGTAATTCATTTTTGCTTGTGGTTCTAATAATAGAGACCAATTTAAGTGAGGTATATAAAATACCTTTGATGTGCTATCAATTGTGAGTGATCCAATAATCAATGAATAATCTTGGGCAAAACAAAGTTTAATCAATTTTGCATTTCATTTGCACTCAGATTTGATAAGTTCTCCTTTATTGTCCCCTCATTTACATTCCTGAGTAACATTATTCCGAAGTGTGTGAATGTCACATGCAAGAACCATATTCCAGACCCTGGGAATCAACACCTCTATCCACAACTGGATCCTTGGCTCTCTGACCAACAGACTACAATCTGTAAGGATAGGCAGTAGCACCTCTGCCACGATTATTCTCAGCACTTTATCCCCTGATCCCCATACCTCTAACTTTATCATACAAACATCAGAAGGTTCCAAAAATTCATATACTCTCTGAAGAAATTTGTCTTTCTTGATCTGAAATAACTAATCTCTTAGTCTCTTGGCATCTACCTGTCAATCCCTCTTGAAATTTGCTCCCTATACATATTTATCCCCCATCAAGAAGGCCTCAAAGCTCTCTACTTCTTTCTGGACAACAGACCTCACTAGTTCCCCTCCACCACCATCCTCCTTCATTTGGCAGAACTTGTCCTTGCCCTCAACAATTTTTCTTTTGGCTCTTCCCACTTTCTCCAAACCAAAGGTATAGCCATGGTCGATTGCATGGGCCCCAGCTATGCCTGACTTTTTGTTGGCTATGTGGAACAGTCCATGTTCCAAGCCTACACTGGTGATGGTCCCAGCTTTTCCTATGCAATATTGATGACTGCATCGTTGCTGCTTCCTGCATCCAAGCTGAGCTAAATTGCAACTTTGCCTCCAACTTCACATTCTGCCCTCAAATGTACTTGATACTTCCCTCCCCTTTCTCAATCCTCCCACATTCCAAAGATGTCTGGGTTAGGGTTGGTAAGGTTGTTGATGTGGAAAGCACAGCAACACATGGGCAGCCCCAGCACATTCAGACTGTGTTGGTTGTTGATGCAAAATGACACATTTCTCTATATGTTTTGATGTACATGTAACAAGTAAAGATCTTAATCTTTAACCTCTCTGTATCTATCCACTGATATCTTTTACAAACCTACTGACTCAGTTATCTTGACTATACCTCTTCCCACCATTTTGTTTGTAAAATTGCTATTCCTTATTTCAGTTCCACCATCTCTGCTGCATCTGTTCTCAGGATGAGGTTTCCATTCCGGAACATCTGAGATGTCCCCCTTCAAAGATCAGGGTTTCTCTTCCACCACCTTCAGTGCTGCCCTCACCTGCATCTCTTCCATTTCCTGCACATCTGACCTCACCTCATCCTCTCACCATCATAGCAGGAATAGGGTTCCACTTGTCCTTGCTTACCAGGCCATGAGCCTCCATGTACAGCAGACTATTCACTGTAACTTCTGCCATCTCTAACAGAATCCTACCACTAAGTACATCTAACCACTGCCCCCCCCCCCGTGCATTTTCTGCAGAGATCAATCTCTATGTGACTCCCTTGTCCACATGTCCCTCCCCATTGATTTCCCTTCTGGCACTTATCACTACAAGTGTGACAAGTGCTACACCTGCTCCTACACCATCTCTCTCACTGCTATTCAGGGCTCCAACAGTCCTTCCAGGTAAGGTGACACTTCACCTGAAAATCTGGCGCTCCCGGTGCAACCTCCTCTACATCGGGGAGAACCAATGCAGATTGGGGGACGGTTTTATGGAATGTCTTTACTCTGTCTGCCACAAAAGGCTAGATCTCCCAATGGCTAGCCATTTCAATTCAACTTCCCATTCCGACATGTCTCTCCATTGCTTCCCTCTACTGCCATCATGAGGTCACACTCTGATTGGAGGAGCAACACTACACATTCAATCTGGATAGCTTCCAACTTGAGGGCATGAATATTGATTTCCCTAACTTCCAGTGATGCCTCTCCTTCCCTCTCTTTACATTATGCATTCTGGTTGCCCTCTCACCCCTTCTCCTCACCCATTCATCGCTTCTGGCTTCTGCTCCCTTCCTTTCCAGTACCAATGAAGTGTCTTGGCCTGAAACATTGACTGTCTACTGCTGTCCATTAATGCAGCCTGACCTACTGAGTTCCTCCAGCATTTTGTGTGTGCTCTCAAAATCTAGTCTGCTTGTATTGCTAAACAACACTCAACTCAACCTTGCCATCAGTTTTTGTCACTCCCCCACTTTATTCAAATTGAGTTGAAATGTCCTCCAATAGATTGCTGGGAAAATCAGCTATCACCTTGGCCAGTTTTCTGGCAATGTAGCCTTTGTATCCAATTTGACCGTGTTATTAGTATAAGACCAAATCTCCGTATCATCATTAAGACTAGAATTTTCTGTCCCCATTATATTCCTCTCCCTCAGCTGATGGAAACTTACATCAATGCCTTTTGCTACTTATAACGAGAGTTGTTCCAACACTCTTCTGGCCAGTCTATCTTGTGCTGCCCTGGACTTATCTTGTGCAGTGATGCATAGTATCTCCCAATTAAACTTTTTTCAAACCTTTCCATGACCTCACCATTCCCTGACCATAAACGTTTGGAGGTGCTTGTACTCCAATTCTGGACTCTTGGTTACTCATAATTTGCACTGCTACCAAGGCCTCAGACTCTAAATCTGTCTCTAAACCTCGCTACTTTCTGTCTATTTTCTCTAAGCTGCTTCTTAAAACTTAACTCTTTGTCAAGCTGATGGTCATCTACCTGAATACATCCTTGAGTGGCTTGGTGTTAGATTTTGTTAATATTCCTTTGTGCCAACTTGGGTCATTCTGCTGCAATAAAGGAAGTCAGTAAAGGAAGCTGTTCTTGCTCATGAACAGAAATTTCTGGTTTGCGGGCAGGGCATTCCTGATAAAAATGCCAATTTAGTGCATGCTGCCTGACTTGCAAAGTTCCTCCAGCATTTTGTGTATTTTACCAATTAAATGCATTGCCTTCAGTAGCTCTTTGAAGTACATAAATGAAATTTCACTGCAAGTCCGCAAAGTGTTGCACCTTGATGCATCTGCAGTGATTAAATATAGTTTACAAGGGTTTAGAACTGTAATTCCATTGCAATGTAGGCATTGGTACTATTTTTGGGAGGTTCAAAAATAGTGCTGAATATTCACATGATGTTTCAAATATTCTAAGTATTCTCAAAACAGAAATTGATTACCCCTTCCTCCTCCTATTCATATTTATATCATGTTATCAATATGATATTCTATTCATTTATGCTTCATCAAATGATTTCCCCTTAAATATAACAAGATGCACCTGCACTTTATGATCATGGACCTCTTCAGTTGATGCCAAGGGCTTGCAAGTATGGCTGTTTTTTAGCCTTTTTTATTGACCAGCAAGTTCTCCCTCAGTTCATACCCAGGTTCACTGTGATAAAATGCTGGGGAATGAATATGTGTTTTGATCCTTGCTACAATCTCTCTTTCAGCTCCTACCTCCAAACATGCCTTGATTCTGTAGCCATTGCATGTCAGACAGAACTGTAGATTATTAAGTGCTTTGCACATAGCAGTTCAATTATTTGTTTCTTATAGCTTTGGGATCCAAGACAAACTAAATGAATAGTTTTATCAGAAAAGAAATACAGCAGCAAGAGGGGATTATGATCACCATTCTGTGGCTGTTTTGTAGAACACATCACTAATTAAATACTGGATAATTTAATGATAAAACACAAGTATCCTCTAGGCCGATTCAAATCTTCTTTTCATTGTCACGCACCCTACAACTCCACATTGAATCAGCACTACTTTTATATGTTCCTACACTTTGATAGACCTCCTGTTTTTGCACTGGTGAGGTGTTTATATACATTGTGGGACCTCCCAACAAATACAGCTGTACTCTTGGGATGTTTGTATGGTGCAATTCATTGAAAGACAAAAGATGACACCAGCAAGTAGATCATTCATTTGTCTTTAATATCACAAATTCTACTGTTAGTTTAGTGTCATTCTCCTGCTGTGGTTACAGAGTGAGCTATTGATTGTGGAAATAATCCCTGATCCATGCTGATGGAGTGCCTACTCTATTTGTGCTGAGCTGGTGTCTGCTAATCTCTGGAAAGCCTATTCAGTTTTGGTGGAGTTCTTGCCCAGCCAGTTTGTCTGTCTCTCATATCATTAATGCTTCTTTCAGGAATTCCATTTTACCTCTGGCTCAGATCAGTATTTTTGGTAACTAGAGCTGAATATATTTTGCTTGTAAGTAAAATGCCTCCAATTTGATGCAGCTCATTGTTTTGAAATCAAGTACCCTCTTATGAGTAGAGGACCAAAGTGACAAGGAAGACTCCTTACAGCTGACTGTTACAATCTGGGGCACTAATTCCATTGTGCTATAACATTTATGTTCAGGTACACCCATAATTATGAAATTCTAGGTCAGAGAAATAGGCATCAGAGGGTGAACTGATGGAGTGTCCCTGACTAGGGAACAGCATATGATTCACAAAAGGCTCAAATGCAAGTGATTAGGAAAGCTAACAAAATGTTTTTGTTTATTGTGAGGGAAGTAGGGAGGGTATGCTTCAGTTATGTAGGATGTTGGTGAGACCATATCTGGCGTACTGTTTACAGTGCTGGTCCCCTTTTTTAAGCAGTTCAGAGAAGGTTTACTGGACTAATACCTCAAATGGGAGGATCGTCAATAAGATTTATAATCACTGACTTATTGTTACAATAGAGTGCAAAGACAAAAATGACTATAAACTACAAAATAAGTAATAACATGGTAGTGTTATTATTGGAGTTACTGGTTAAAAGTATGGGCTTACCCCATTAACAAAGATGATGTGATAATTTCCCCAGGAGCTTCCTAAGTCTTTGGAACTTTCTCCCTTGACACAGTGTAAGCATTCTTTGAAAACTTTTAAGGCAGAGGTTGGTAAATACTCGATAAGCAAGAGGCTAAAAACTTACTGTAGGGAGCAACACATGCAAAATGCTGGAGGAACTCAGCAGGCCAGGCAGCATCTAGGAAAAGAGTATAATCGACATTTTGGACCGAAACTCTTCCAGCACCTGCAGATTTTCTTGTTTGCTTACTGTAGGGAGACAGGAATGTAGAGTTGAGATTAACCATGATCTTTCTAAATGAGTTATAGGGGCCTCCTCGTCTAACAAAATGTAGGAACATATCAAAGTGGTGCTAATTGAATGTGGGGCTGTAGGGTGCCGTGACAATAACAAGCAGATTTGAATCGGCCTAAGGTTTAGTTGTGTTCTGTCGTTAAATTTATCCAGTAATGTTTAAATTGTGATGCATTCTACAAAACAGCCATAGAATGGTGATCATAATCTCTTGCTGCTGCACTTCTTTTCCAATGGAACTGCACATTTAGTTTGCCTTGGATACTGACACCATAAGAAACAAATAATGACACACCAGCCTGCCCCTAGTTTGTTTGCTCATTGCAAATTTCACTAATGAGCTAAGGGTGAAAGAAAAGAGAATGTGTTTCTAATGTGCCATCTACAGCAGTAGGATGGCAAATGTCCAGTGAAGGGTCATTGGAGCTTGGAAGAATGAGGTGTGATCTTTGAGGTCTACAAGATCATAGATAGGGTCATGGTCTTTATCCCAGGGTTGGGGAGTCAAAGACTAAAGCGGATAGGTTTAGGGTGAGAGGGGAATGATTTACTGGGAACATGACGGGCAACTTTTTCACCCAGAGGTTGATCAGTATTGTGGAAAGAGCCGCCAGGGAAAAGGGTTGAGGCAGGTAAATTAACAACATTGGGCAGATACATAGGTAGGACAGGTAGAGGGATATACTGTAGGTCAAATATGGGCAAGTAGGGCTAGCTTAGGTGCAGTCGGGCTGAAAGGCCTGTTTCTGTGCTGTGTGATTCAAAGCACTTCTGATCTGTAGTTGCAGTTGTGAGACAGCAGATGATCTATGCACAGTAAGATCACAAAGACATCAATTAAGTAAATGTCCTGATTATCTCCTCCTCCTCCTCCTAATGATGCAACTACTGTCAAAGCTGGCAAAGAGAAGGTGCAGGAATTCATTACCTGTTGGGTTGTTGGCACAATACTGATTTTATTAAGGCAAACTGCTGCTTATTGTTACTGACCCAGGTGCCTCTCCACTTTGAGTAAGCACTCTGGCCCTGGGAATTGCAATGGGCCAGGAGTGTGAGCACCAGCAAATACCAAAAATCATTTCAGGGCTCTAAGCTTACCTTCCGCTCCTCCTGTCCATTCATCCTAGCGGAAGCCAGTTCTCCATGCTCTATTTCTCTCCTACTTTGTCCCTCTCACTCCAGAAGTTCACTTTGGTTTTTGAAAGAATATGTTTTCTTTGAAAATTCAGAGATTTTAGCCCAACTTTCCTAGAATGACCTGTTTTTGAAATTGCTTTCCCTGCATGAGGAGCTGTCATTCCGGGTGAAAAATTATTGCTTCATCTGGAAAGGCTCCTGTGTAGCAAGAAGGATGGAGGTAAATGGGCAGGTGTTGCAGGGGAACATATGATAAAAGTGGAGACGCAGCAATGGGAGTCCTCCCCACTTTACACTGGGTACCTAAGGCAGAGACTATTGCACTGGGCAGGCCTGCACATCAGGTTTTTCAAATCTTGGTCACATGCTCCCAGGCTGTCTGTTGTACCTGTATTCCGGAATGTGTGAGGTTGCAGCTTGTCTTTAAATATTCCAAGTTCTGGTTGCAATATAGTCCCATACTCCTGGCCTTTAGCTCCTTGTGAAAGGAGGTCAGATTGGTCAGCAAACCTCCTTGATCAGTCTGCTCCTGAGCCTGGACAAAGTGGCCTAGGTAGCAAGCAGTCAGCTGGGAGTCTATCTGCTCCTCTTGAAATTATGTTCGTGCATAGGTATCTGTGGAGATGGAACACTTGGCAATTAAACATAGGCTCTCATTGTAAATTGTTAGTAATGCAAAATCCTGATGGGTATTATTTCTTTTTGTATTTTTCTTGGTGCAAGAAATAATTTTGTATACTGTAATTTGCAATTGCATCTCCCACTGTCTGTTTATATATCAATTTCCAACATGCTTGCAAAGAAGTGTCCTTGCTGCCCACAAGTGTCTGGGAGAAAGGCTCTGAACATTTGTCGGAATTTAAATATTTGGGAATGAATCGTACAGCTGCAGTCTCAACAAATGTGAGCAGATAAACTGAGGCCAAGGTTCCATACAGAAGGAAAGTAGGACAGCTTTAAAGGTAAATTCAGTGATTTTGCCAAAATCCCATTTGATTATTTGACACTGCAATTCGATCATCCATAATTTCTCCCCCCCGCCCCCCACCTCACCCAGCCTAAAGTAGTGCACAGTATATGTATCTCAGTTTGTGTGTTTGGGCATCTATGGATATTCCCAAACATGTTCAGCTTTTGTTATCTTAATCCTTTTCATCAAATCTTGCAGGAATCGATGGGAACTTCAGATTTAAGGTGTTGAAAATTGCCTATGGTGGGTTTTGCACAGTATCTGGGGTGGAGATGTATTCCTGTTCTACCTGACTTGGAATGAGCAGCCAGAGTTGAGTTACCAACTAAAAACAAGATCAGTGATCCAGGGACGTTAGTATTTGAAAAAGGAGGGAGAAAGAACGAAAGAGACGGTGGTCATCACTGTTCTGCTGCCAGCACAGCCCAAATAATGTGCTGATATCAGCACTGTTAGCAACTTGCTTTCAGACCATTATTTCCACATGAGGAGGAATATGTGCAGAATTTGGTGGGAGTAGAGAACTAGAGTGTCCTTTGGCATTAATCTGTGTTGCTTTGTAATTATCGTAGTTTAGCAGTAAATTACAATATTGTCGATCTTGCTCAGGGAGTTAAACACAGCGGACAAGAACAAACACAGGACTTTATTAAAGTATTACTTTCCAAAATACTCACTGTTTCATCAGAACTCAGCAACACTGAGAACCAAACAGTACCTGGAAAAAACGAGGGGAACGTGGCTTGGCAAGAGAGGCAGAGAGGTCTGCACTATGCTTTGAACAATTGGTGAGTTCCACAATATTACATATGCTTTCAAAATGTTCCGGTAAATTTCCATAGGCATTTGTATGGATTTGTCTAGAAATTTGTGTGAAATGGAGTAATTACAGGCTTTAAAACAACTGCTTAAACTGGTGTTGAAACCTATCACCATACAGACATAGCATTGTGCTGGCTTGATTTTTAATGAATTAAGTGTTTTAGTATGCTCCCTTTTGTCATTTATCTTCACCCAAAAGCCTCCGAGTTTCACACCACTTCTTTGCAGAGGAAGATGAGACCTAACTAAATCAAAAAGGGGGGGGGGGGGATAAAAGCTTGTATTGTCTATCACTCCATTTCAAAATGTCAAAATGCTATTCAGCTATTAGAGTTATGATGTGGATAGAGACTTGAGTTTGTTCCTAGCCATAATGCTATCTGTGTTCTTCCTGTGACCGTGTGAGTTTCCTCTGGGCACTCTAGTTTTCCTCCAACACCCCAAAGATGGTTGGATTGGTTACTTGGCCACTGTAAATGTTAATTGATAAACGGGAAGAATAAAATGGGATTAATGTGGGATTATTGTAATCAAAGAGTGGCCAAAGGAAAAAAGTCTCCTTTTACTGTTTTAGCTGCAGCACTGCACCCCTGATGCTGCAGCATTGCTGCCAATATTGCACTGGAAGTGTTGGCCAGATTTCCTGCTCAAGTCTTGGGAATGAGACTTGGACTCATGGCTGCCATGTCTGCCCACTGAGCCACAGGAGCCAGGTTTGCGGTGCAGATCTTGAGTCGTGATCCTCAAGTCAAGTCATCTTTTATTGTCATTTCGACCATAACTGCTGGTACAGTACACAGTAAAAACGAGACAACGTTTGTAATAACAACACAGAAAAAAACTACACTAGACTACAGACCTACCCAGGACTGCATAAAGTGCACAAAACAGTGCAGGCATTACAATCAATAATAAACAAGACAATAGGCACAGTAGAGGGCAGTAAGTTGGTGCTCTGGGTATTGAGGAGTCTGATGGCTTGGGGGAAGAAACTGTTACACAGTCTGGTCGTGAGAGCCCGAATGCCCTGGTGCCTTTTCCCAGATGGCAGGAGGGAGAAGAGTTTGTATGAGGGGTGCGTGGGGTCCTTCATAATGCTGTTTGCTTTGTGGATGCAGCGTGTAGTGTAAATCTCCGTAATGGCAGGAAGAGAGAACCCAATGATCTTCTCAGCTGACCTCACTATCCGCTGCAGGGTCTTGCGATCCGAGATGGTGCAATTTCCGAACCAGGCAGTGATGCAGCTGCTCAGGATGCTCTCAATACAACCCCTGTAGAATGTGATGAGGATGGTGGGGTGGGAGATGGACTTTCCTCGGCCTTCGCAGAAAGTAGAGATGCTGCTGGGCTTTCTTTGCTGTGGAGCTGGTGTTGAGGGACCAGGTGAGATTCTCCACCAGGTGAACACCAAGAAATTTGGTGCTCTTAACTATTTCTACCGAGGAGCCGTCGATGTTCTGTGGAGAATGGTCGCTCCATGCCCTCCTGAAGTCAACAGCTATCTCTTTTGTTTTGTTCACATTCGGAGACAGGTTGTTGGCTCTGCCCCAGTCCGTTAGCCGTTGCACCTCCTCTCTATATGTTGACTCATGGTTCTTGCTGATGAGACCCACCATGGTCGTGTCATCGGCGAACTTGATGATGTAGTTTGAGCTGTGTGTTGCAGCACAGTCGTGGGTCAGCAGAGTGAACAGCAGTGGACTGAGCACACAGCTCTGGGGGGCCCCCGTGCTCAGTGTGATGGTGTTGGAGATGCTGCTCCCAATTCGGACTGACTGAGGTCTCCCAGTCAGGAAGTCTAGGATCCAGTTGCAGAGGGAGGTGTTCAGGCCCAGTAGGCTCAGCTTTCCAATCAGTTTCTGAGGGATGATTGTGTTGAATGCTGAACTGAAGTCTATGAACAGCATTCAAATGTACGTGTCTTTTTTGTCCAGGTGGGTTAGGGCCAGGTGGAGGGTGATGGCAATCATGTCATTTGTTGAACGGTTGGGACGGTACATGAACTGCAGGGGGTCCAGTGAGGGGGGCAGCAGGGTCTTGATGTGCCTTATGACGAGCCTCTCGAAACACTTCAGGATGATGGATGTGAGTGCAACGGGACGGTAGTCATTGAGGCAGGACACTGAAGACTTCTTTGGCACGGGGACGATGGTGGCAGCCCTGCCTCTGGCTTCCATTTTCGAGTCCCATCCTTCTTCTTAGGGTCTGCTGCTCTGAAATAGAGATTGCAAGAACGGGATTCATGGACAGCATGGCAATGCCTGGATGTCTCTTCCTTGTTCTTAATAATGTTCTTTTTTTTTTCTTTTTGAAGGCAATAACTCAAAGAATGAAGAAAATGAACTCTGGCAGCTATAAACTTTTGGATAAATATGGCACCTATCCTGGGCCATCCATGTAAGTATTGGTTAACAGTTCAGATCAGACAGCATAGTGACGCAGTGAGGAGAGCCACTATCTCATAGCTTCAGAGACCTGGGTTCAATCCTGGCCTTGGGTGCTGTCTGTGTGGAGTTTGCATGTTTTCCCTGTGACTGTGTGGGTTTCCTCCAGGAGCTCTGGTTTCCTCCCACATCCCAATAATGTGGAGAAGGTTAGAATCAGAATCAGATTTATTATAATTGACATAGGTCATGAAATTTGTTGTTTTCAGGCAACAGTACAGTGCAAGATATAAACATGTTATAAATTCCAATAAGAAATATAATAAATAAATAGTGCTAAAGAGGAATAGTGAGGCAGTGTTCATGAGTTCATGAAGTCTGATATTGAAAGGAAAGAAGCTGTTCCTAAAAGATTGAGTGTGCATTTTCAGACTCCTATACCTCCTCCCCAATGGTAGTAATGAGAAGAGGGCATGTCCTGGATGGTGAGGGTCTGTCATGATGCATGCCGCTTTCTTAAGGCACTGCCTTCTGAAGATGTCCTCAATGGTGGGAAGGCTAATGCCCATGATGGAAATGTTTGAGTCTACAACCCTCTGAAGCGTCTTTCAATCCTGTGCATTGAAGCCTCGATACTAGACTGTGATGCAACCAGTCAGAATGCTCTCCACCATACATCTATAGAACTTTGCTAGAGTCTTTGGTGGCATACCAGATCTCCTCACACTCCTAATGAAGTTGAGCTGGCGATGTGCCTTCTTCATGATTGCATCAATGTGTTGGGCCCAGAAGCTTGAATCTACTCCCCCTTTCCTTTGTTGACCCCTCAGTGAGGATTAGGTTAATTGGCTGCTGTACCTTGTCACTAATATGTGGGTGAGGGGTAGGTGAATTGTGGGGTTGGGGGAAGTTGGGAATGTGAGAGAAAACAGGTCACAGGGAAATCAATGAGGGAACTGGCTTTAAAGTTAAAGTGGGACAGATGATGCAGGCTAGGATACAGTCACAACTAAAAATACATCACATGCATTATATATGGAGCTTATATTGCGTAGTGTTGTTCTGCTGAACATTGTGGACATGCTATGTTGGCGCTGCAGAATCTGGCAACATTTGCAGGCTACCCCCAGCACATTATTTAAGTTATGTTGGTTGTTAATGCAAATTGTGCATTTCACTGCATGTTTCACTGTACATGCAATAAATAAATCTGAAATCTGTATCTGAAAGAAATACTCTGACAGAAAGAAATACTCTGGCAGTTGGCTTAGATTCAATGGGCTTCCTTCTCTGAAATGTGAAAGTGGAATTGTCCATCTTCTAAAAGATGATATTCAGTATTATTTGTGAACATATATTACTGCTTTAAACAATGGGGTATATTTGCCATTTGCTTCATATTGCTGTTAAATTCCACTCCTGCCACTTGAATGTGTGACCAGAAATTGCCTTCAGAAGTAATTTCAATCAATCATGTGCTTGAGTCAGCTCCATATATAATGCATGTGATGTATTTTTAGTTGTGACTGAGTCCCAGCCTGCATCATCTGTCCCACTTTAATAGTTTAACCTTAAAGCCAGTTACCTGCGGGACCTGCGGAGGACACACAGTGGACATTCACCAGGCAGGCTAAGTTGATACCAATGATGTTGGATCCGGTCACTGTATAAAATTTATGCCCATGGAAATGAGCAACTGCATCGATTTTTGTTTACCTTCACCTTTGCCCCAAAGAACTTTACAGGAAGTACATTGAATCACAGAATGGTTATGATACTGGGGAGGGCATTCAGCCCATTGTGTCCAGTTCCACCCACTGGCCCTTTCTATGTAGTCATGCAGATTATTCACCAGTTTCCTCGAGGACCAGAATGGACCCCGATTCCACCTCATTTGCAGCCAGTGTGCTCCAGGTTCCAGCCACATGTTGTGTAAAATGTATTCGTCTGCATGTCACTCTTCTTCTCCTCCATTTTGTTTTATACTCATGACCTCTAGTCCTCAACCCCCCACCAATGGGAATGGTCTCCAGTGTCCACTCTGTGCAAGCCCCTCATCATTTTATTTCCTCTCAGCTGTCACATCTTCAAAGAAAACTGCCCACTCTCTCTAATCTACCCTTGTATTTGTTGTCTGTCATTCTTGAATATTTTCATGGGACCTCCCTCATGCCTTCACATCCTTCCTAAAATGTGTCCAATACCCCAGATCATTGTTTTATAAATGATCAGTGTAATTCCTCTTTTGAAGCCTGTGCCTCCATTGATAAAGCAGAGATAAAGACCGCTTTCCAACACAATCTGTTGCTTGTGCAACCATACCCCAGGTCCTCCGGATCTTTTGCCTTTCTCCTTCACTTTGTGTTTCTCCACATTTCATCTACAAGTGTCCACCAGCCTGTTGAAAATCTGGCTGAAATCTAACACAATCCTCTTTGCAGTCAACAGTACTGCCAAGTTTTGTGACATCCACACATTTAGAAATTGTACTTTACACCCCAACTCTAGGTTGCTAATGCAGACCGAAGGAACAATGATCCCTGGGGAACTCTACTATTCACCTTCTCCAGCCAGAGCAACAACCATTCACCAGCACTGTTGTCTGTTGCTTAACCAGCTTCATGTCCCTGCCACTGTTGTTCCTTCTGTGGCACCTGCTTTCACTTTACTGAGAAGCCTGTTGTGTGGCACCTTTTCAAAAGCCTTCCTTCAGTCACAAACACAGTATAACTGCACTACCCTCCTCTTGTTACCATATCCAAAAGCCCTCAAATTGGTTAAACATGATGAACCCTAAATAAATCCTTGTTTTAGTTAATTATTCCAGATTATCATCTCTCAAAACTCCTGTCACTTAAGTTACACTGACTGCCCTGTCGTTTCCGGGCTTATCCTTGCTTCTTTCATGGGACAATGCAGGAATATTGGCCTCTGAATCCTACTCTTGGGTACAAAGAACATGGGAAGATTATAGTTAGCGCAACCTGTGATTTCCTGTGTATCTTGACTCTACCTCTTTTCACCCTACCTCCTGTAAAAATGTTATTCCCTTCTCTGTTTCTTTGCCTCCAATGCATCTGTTCTCAGGATGTGGCTTTCCATTCCTCCTTTACAGAATGGGGTTTCTCTTCCTCCACCATTGCTACTGCCTCACCTGCATCTCCTCCATTCCCTGTACATCTGTGCTCACCCCAGAGACATAGTTCTTGTCCTTATCTACCATGCCATCAGCACCTGCGTGCAACACAGCCATCCTCTACAACTTCTGTCATCTCCAAAGGGTTAAAGTTAGTTAAAGTCTGTCCTAAGCCTTATAGGCTCATCAGGCCGGAGCTTATGCCGGTTTCCGTGGCGTGAAGCGACTGAGAGTACGAGACCCCCCTCCCCCCGAAGGACGCCAGTCTATCGCGAGGTTAACCCCCAGCATTTTGCCGGTACCCATTTTCAGCTGGGTGGACTGGAGCAGTGTGTGGTTAAGTACTTTGCTCAAGGACACAGCACGCTGTCTCGGCTGGGGCTCGAACTCACGACCTTCAGATTGCTAGTCCAACACCTTAACCACTTGGCCATGTGCCATACATCTCCAAAGGGACGCTAAACATATCTTTACTTCCCATCCTCCCGCTATCTGCACAGATTGCTCCCTCCATAATTCCCTTGTCCACTCCCCCCACTAATCTTTCTCCAGGCATTTATCCATGCAAGTGGCAGAAGTGCCACATATGCCCCTATACCTCCTCCCTTACCTGCAATCAGAGCCCCAAACAGTCCTTCTAGCTGAGACAACTCTTCACCTGTGAATCTGCTGGGGTTGTTAATTGTGTCCGGTGCTCTCCATAAGACCACAAGACATCGGAGTAGAATCAGGCCATTTGGCCACTCTCAATGTGGCCTCCTCTAGATTGGTGAGACACGCCGTAAATTGGGGGACTGCTTCATTGAGCACCTCCGTACCATCCACCACAAGTGGGACTTCCCAGTGGCTAAGCATTTTAATTCCCATTCAGTTCCGATGTATCAGTCCATGGCCTCCTCTTGTGCCAAGATGAGGCCTCCCTCAGGGTGGAGAAGCAACATCTTATATTCTGTCTGGGTAGCTTCCAACCTGACATGAATTTTAAAATTTTGTTGACATACAGTGTGGAACAGGCCCTTCTGGTACTTTGAGCCACACTGCCCAACAATCACCCAGTTTAACCCGAGCTTAATCATGGGACAATTTACAATGACCAATTAACCTACCAACCGGTACGTCTTTAGGATGTGGGAGGAAACCGGAGCACCCGGAGGAAATTCACAGAGTTACAGGGAGAGAGTACAAACTCCTTACAGGCAGTGATGGGAATTGAACCTGGGTCACTGGTACTGTAAAGTGTTGTGCTAACCACTATGCTACCATGCTGCCCCGATATTGATTTCTCCTTCTGGTGAACAAAAATACACCCCCCCATTCTCTATTCCCTACTCTGACTTTTTACTACTTCTCACCTGTCTACCACTTCCCCCTGAGTCCTCTCCTCTTTTCCTTTCTCCTATGGTTCACTCTCTTCTTCTGTCAGATTCTTTCATCTCCAGCCCTTGGCCTTTTCCACCCATCTGGCTTCACTCATCACCTTCCAGCTAGCCCTCTTCCCCTCCACCCAACTTTTAATTCAGGCCATCTTCCCCCTTCCCTCTCAGTCCTGAAGAAGGGTCTCGGCTCAAAACAGAATCAGAATCAGGTTTATTATCACCGGCATGTGATGTGAAATTTGTTAACTTAGCAGCAGCAGTTCAATGCAATACATAATCTAGAAGAAAAAATAATAAATAAATCAATCAGTTACAGTATACCTATATTGAATAGACTAACAAAAGTGCAAAACAACAGAAATAATGTATATTTAAAAATGTGAGGGAACGTCCAAGGGTTCAATGTCCATTTAGGAATCTGATGGCAGAGGGGAAGAAGCTATTCCTGAATCACTGAGTGTGTGCCTTCAGACTTCTGTACCTCCTACCTGATGGTAACAGTGAGAAAAGGGCATGGCCTGGGTGCTGGAGGTCCTTAATAATGGACGCTGCCTTGCTGAGTCACCGCTCCTTAAAGATGTCCTGGGTATTTTGTAGGCTAGTACACAAGATGGAGCTGACTAGATTTGTGACCCTCTACAGCTTCTTTCGGTCCTGTGCAGTTGCCCCTCCATACCAGACAGTGATGCAGCCTGTCAGAATGCTCTCCATGGTACATCTATAGAAGTTTTTGAGTGTATTCATTGACATGCCAAATCTCTTCAAACTCCTAATGAAGTATAGCCACTGTCTTGCCTTCTTTATAACTACATTGATATGTTGGGACTAGGTTAGATCCTCAGAGATCTTAACACCCAGGAACTTGAAGCTGCTCACTCTCTCCACTTCTGATCCCTCTATGAGGATAGGTATGTGTTCCTTCATCTTACCCTTCCTGAAGTCCACAATCAGCTCTTTCATCTTACTGACGTTGAGTGCCAGGTTGTTGCTGTGACACCACTCCACTAGTTGGCATATCTCCCTCCTGTGCACCCTCACGTCACCACCCGAGATTCTACCGACAATGGTTGTAACATCAGCAGATTTGTAGATGGTATTTGAGCTATGCCTAGCCACACAGTCATGGGTATAGAGAGAGTAGAGCAGTGGGGCTAAGCACATACCCCTGAGGTGCGCCAGAGTTGATCATCAGCGAGGAGGATATGTTATCACCAGTCCGCACAGATTGTGGTCTTCCAGTTAGGAAGTCAAGGACCCAATTGCAGAGGGAGGTACAGAGGCCCAGGTTCTGTAACTTCTCAATCAGGATTGTGGGAATGATGGTGTTAAATGCTGAGCTATGGTTGATGAACAGCATCCTGACGTAGGTGTTTGTGTTATCCAGGTGGTCTAAAGCCGTGTGGAGAGCCATTGAGATTGCATCTGCCATTGACCTACTGTGGCGATAGGCAAATTGCAGTTGACTGTTTACTCTTTTCAGAAGATGCTGCCTGGCCTGCTGAGTTCCTCCAGCATTTTGTGTGTTGCTTTGGATTTCCAGCATCTGCAGATTTTCTCGTGGTCAAATTTTAACATATCCTTTTTGTTTGTGCAGCCAGATGCAAAGTACTCATTTAGTACTTTAACACTGCCCTCTAACTATACACAAGTTCTGATTTTTGTCCTTAATAGGCCCTACTTTACTTCCTCTACCCTTTTACTCATCGCATGCCAACACAACACTCCTGAATTCCCTTTTGTCACATGCCTTCTTTCCCTCTCATTTTAGTCTTCACTTTCCCTCTGATTCCCTCAGGTAGTCAGCCTGGTTCTCGCAGTTGTTTATATCCCAACGCTTTCTATATGTGGCCCTTTCTTGCTTTATTGAGTCATAACATTCTACAGCACAGAAACATGCCTTTCAACTCACTGAGCATACTGACCATCAAATACCCATTTATACCAACCCTACATTATCTGGAGAAATCCTACATGGTCACGGGGAAAATGTGAAAACTCCACACAGAAAGTGCCCGAGGTCAGGATTGAACCTGTGTCTCTAGTACTATGAGGCAGCAGCTTTTCTAACCGTACCACTCACTGCATCTTCCTTTTTTTTAAATCTCTTTTGCCATTCAGTGAGCTCTGGATTTGTTTGTTCTTCCTATACTGCTCAATTGTGCCTCAATATGAATTGTCTCTTCCCTGAAGACATCTAGTGATAGTCCCGTGAACATTGGTTCCAGTTTACCTGGGCCAGACCCACTCACACCCCATTGAAATTGGCCCTCCTCCAATTAATTGGATTGCTCCTTTTCATTTTATGTACAGTAACTAAACTAACTCCTATGTTTGCTCAATGTTCCCTGCTGCAACTTGGTGCTCTTGACCTACCCCATGCCCCAGAACCAGAACCTGCAATATCCTGGACTAGAAACATAGCTCTAGAAAGTTATCCTCAACTGTTTCAGAAACTCTCCATCCTCTTTGCCCTCAACATCATAACTATTCCAGCTTACACTGGGATTATTGCAGCCCCCCCCCCAATTAGGACTACCCTGGCTCTGTAATTTCCTCAGCATATTTGGTCCTCCAAGCCTCACCCACTCTGTGTTCCCTCTGTTTCTTAGTTCTCATCAAACAGATTCTGTCTTTGTTCCATCTGGCACATTCTTTGTCTCCAGAACTCTAATACTCTCTTTCTTTTCTTATCCTTATCTTTACTGTACACTTCATATCCAGGAATATTTAATATTAGCCCTGCACCTTTCGAGCTAAATTTCTGTTATTGAAGCTAAATCAGATTTCCTCACAGCTATCTGTGCCTCATTTACCTTTCTCCACACATTCACATTGTAAACTGAACTAGTTATTGTTGTGTTTCCAATATAACTGTCCCAGTAAATCTTTATTCTGACCTCACTGAGTTAAAGCTTCACACTCCTCCCATCCACGTACCCTTACCCAAACTTTTCTTAAAAATTGCAATCAATCCCGCATCCACCACTTCCCCCTGCAGCTTGTTCCACACTCTCAGTGAAGAAGGTACCCCTCATGTTCCCCTCAAACATTTCACCTTTCACCCTTAACCTATGACCTCTACTTCCAGTTGTTGGGAAGCTGTAAGATCAGGGTTCAATTCCTACCCTGCACAATCCTCCCTGATTTGATTCGACATTGTACGCTGTATACTGTCTCACTGTATACTTCCATGTACATGTGACAAATAAAGCTAGTCTCTCAATTTTCTGTGACCCTACAGAAACCCACCAATCCCGTCCCCCCACACAGGTAATCAAGCGGGTTGTGTGTTGCTCCAGGTTGCATCATCTGCAGCCTCTTGTCTCTCCAAAGATACTGATTTGTTCTGTCTTGCAGCTGTTGGGAGAAACCCCTCTCACCACGTCTGGCCCCAACGAGAAGTGTCATACCCAGGAGACTAATGGGAGAAGATCCCTCCGTTGTGCAGGATTCCTTCAATCACTGGCAAACACAGCCAAGATGTGCACCATCTGGGCCAAGTATATCAACAGCAGCCAAGGGGGTGATGATGCAGAACCTCAGCCACTGGGACTGGAGCGGACAGGAAGACTCGGGGAACTGGATGCATCATGTGGAAAAGGTGAAGCCCAAAGCAATGGAAGATGTTACAAGCTTTGGGGGTGGCTGGGATTCCCCAGAACACTTCAAACACCGACTGATAAGGCAGCCAAGGAGACTCCATCCCTTGAGGCATGAACCCATTCACCAGTCATGGGCACCCCAGTATCTGAGGGATTTGTCTCCCGTTAACCAGGCTGTTGATTGCAGAAATTATAGAGAACCGTGGCCCAGCCCTCATCAGCCTCACAGAGGCGCCTTCCATCCATCAGAACACAGACAGTTTATTCAGCCAAGTAGTTCCGAAAGCAAAGGTTCCAAACTGCGACCAGTTAAGCCTCCAACCTACGAGATGTACCTGCAGATGAAAAGGAAAGCGGAACAGGGACTGAAAACCAAAGCAAATCCATGGCTAAGTCAGCCCATCATTCAGAGCAAGTCAGGTGCTTCACAACTAACGGCAGGGAGCGAGAGAGGCCGGAAGCCAAACTATGATCGATCAGTACCGAACACCAAGGCAGCAAGTGGTGCCCGAAATGACCCAACACGTTCAGCAGTACAGTTTTACAGGTGCCAGGACCACCTTTCGTATCTGACAGGTGGGATCAGTGAGAGAAGAACCCAATGTGACATATACACAGAGGCTGAACGGTCGAGGAAACTGAGAGCTCACCCCGGTTATGTTACATGCCATGCTTCAGAGAAGTATCTGTGTCCCACAGGCTCACAGCATCTAACAGGCGCCAACCTTGCAGTGTGTCGCCCATCTAAGAGAGGCACCAAGGGATTCCATCAGGGTTTGGATCTGAAGCATGAAGCTTTAGAAGTGCGAAGCGCGGATGTGGAGGTGGATGGTCGGGCAGGAGGAGGTGAGCGGAGGAATGAGATGAAAGGTGAACTTCTTCGGAGTAAAAGAGGTGAGGTCGTCTTCTGCTTAATATCTAGGCAGGATACGGGGCCGCCGGTCGTGGACTCGGGTGCAGAATGTGCACACGCACTCCCTGAAATTGCCAGGGATGTGGTTGTACCCAGCAAGTCATCCGATGTCCGGCAAACCCTATTGGCCAAAGATGAGAGGAAGTTTCATGAAAAATGGGGTGAAACTCAACGATGCAAACCTTCTAACGTGGAGGTGATGTGTTGTGTGGACAGCACTGGCTTCTCGATCAATCAATTTCCTTCAGATAGGACACAGTGTAGAAATACCTACAGCGATATTGAGAACTATTGGGCCAGAGGTCGACTTGACTTTTCAGATTCCGGTCACTCTTTCTGCTCTGGGAAGAAAGAAGAATTAGGAGGCAGAGTAAGGCAGCGGCCATGTTACAACGGCGGGGAAGATGTGACAGGCTTCAAAGAGAGAGGGCTGGATATCCACGAGGCGAACAACTCAAGTCAAGTGCAAACAGACGGACAGCGAGGGAAGCGAGAGGCGGGGTTCCATGTTTGGAGCTATCATTCGGGCAGAGGTCCTGTGCAAGGTGAAATGGAGGAAATTGCTTTTGTTCCCGGTGACGGCTCACCTGGAAACTCTATTGATAAAGGTAGGAAACTCTCCGACTTAGAGTGGTACGGACGCGGCATGTCTCCGTCCTGTAGAAGACGCTGCTCGGATGTCCCTCTGGCGAGTGGGGGCCGAAAACTTGACGGGAATCGTAGCAGAGTGGACGGGAATAACACACAGAACTGGCACCGAGTTCGGAAACTACCGAACTGGAAGCAACCCCTTCATTTTTCCGTGGGGACGGAAGGCCGGAGTAAGAGTGCTTGTACAAACCGCGCCCCTGAAAGCGACAGGGTCTTCATTATCGATGCGACCTGTGCGATAGTTAGAGCGGAATACATTTCCTCACCGAAGAAAGAACGGGTGTTATTTTCATACCCAGTTGAAGTTGTGGGCTCGAGTGAGGCCAGCGCTCGCCCCGACGGCTGGAGTGAAAGATTGCGAGAGCCAATGCAAGACTGTGTTGAGTGTCTGACTCCGGACAGAAAGCTTTGGCACACCGAGGCTGAACGTTATTGTGGAGAGCAGGCTGCAGAATGTAATGGCATCAACCCAGAGAAAGAGCAAAGCCCATATCCACGTGCCAGAGTGAGGGATTGCACAAATGGAAAGGCAACCCGAATACTGGGCCTTCCTCTTATGGATACCAACTCGGCTGAAGTGCATTTGCAGAAGACTGGAGTGACAGAAGCGGAAGATGGTACAGAGGAGAAGCGATGGGGGTCTTGGATGGGAGGCACAGTGGCCAGCCCAGGCAAATCTGAAGAAATAACGCAAGGTATTCAGCGAGAAAGTGTTGAGTCAATAACTGTCCACACATTACAATCTCTTTCCGTTGCCTGCGATCCGCTGTCCAATGGAGACACCGATTCAGCGGCAGGTGATATCCGGGAAGAAAGGACGAGGTGCCAAGAAATCTCAGAGGAATCTTCCTTCGTCCCTGTTGAGCACAGTCCCAACACAAAAACTGCGGAAAATTCCGAATGTGGCGAATTTCGGAGATTGAACGAGCACCCACATGAAGCATCGTCCCAGAACCTGCAGGACATGGTGTTCAAGTCGGTTTCACGTATCCGCCGCCACACGGCACCTGATTCGGAATCTGACGATGAGGAGGTGGAACGCCTCCTGGCGAGTGAAGTGTTAAAGCCAGAAGGAGATGGAGGAGGAAATGAGAGGGGATCCCGGGAGAGCGCAGACAGCAGTAGCTCGGCGGACACGGTGATCGCATGCGGCGTCGGGCAAAACCTGGCAATGGAGAGTGAAGAATATTTGGACCCAACCCATGGAGTGAACGTCTCCTGCAGTCCGTGTTTTCCCACAGGTAACGAACAGTGTGTGGAGAGGAGCCCACGAGAGGATACGGGAGGCCAAGATGAAGGGACCACAAAGAAATGGGAGGGTGGTCTTCGGGAGGTGGAAAATGATGCCTGAAACAAGTCAGGAGAGCAGCAGGAGCCTGAGCACCCCGGACGGTGAAGCTAACAAGATCAGAAACGCCTGAGTCCACGAGTGGCCTACTCCCGCCAAAAGTCCGGTGGCTTCTGTCAGCTTACTGAAGGTGCATCAAAGCTAGCTGGCCGTTCCTCGGTCTCCATCGCAAGTGTTGCTAAATCCTTACTACTTCCCTGGACATAGGAGCAAGCCACTTGGCCCTTCAATCCTGCCCCATCATTCAATGTGACTGACCTGGGCCTCATTTGTTCTTCTGTGCCAGTTCCCCATAACCCTCAATTCCCACACTCTCTTGGAGTAGAGAATTCTAGAGTTTCACCAACTGCTGTGGAAGGAATTCCTTCTCACCTCAGTCTTAAATGATCACCCCCAAAGTCTCAGGTTACTTCAAGTTACTTGAGAGTTAGTATTGGATAGCTTCTATTTCTATTTTAATGAGTTTCTATTTTCTGCCAGTAAGTTATTTGTGAAATGAGTTTAATGGATTCTGGCTTTTCCTTTATAGCTGTACCTGCTCTAAAAGTAGATGAGATTCCAAGTGCTGAGAGAGATGGTGTGTTTTTTCCTTCATCTCCAGTAATTATTACGATTATCATTATGTACCGTGTTGTATGATGTAGGCGATCATGGTCCCATGACCATGATTGTTCTTGGCAAATTTCTCTACAGAAGTGATTTGCCATTGCATTTTTCTGGGCGGTGTCTTTAGAAGACGGGTAACCCCAGCCATTATCAATACTCTTCGGAGATTGTCTGCCTGGCATCAGTGGTCGCATGACCAGGACTCGTGATATGCACCGGCAACCATCCACCAACTGCTCCCATGATTTCACATGACCCTAGCTAGCGGAGGGAAGGAGTGCCCTACACCTCCACCCCACCACCCAAAACAGCGACTGTTAGCACTGTGTATTGGTCACATAGATCCAACACGGGGGGAGGGGGGGAGGTCACCAATAGGCAGGGAGCCATGGGGGGAAATGGATAAAGTGCAGCATCAGAACCAGAGATGTAAAGGTGGTTTATTGAGACAATAAATAAAGAAGCAGATAAATAAATAAAGTATTGCAAGTGTAAGTGTTACCTTGTTTCAGGAAAATGCACGTTCATTTAACTTGGATGCCTTGCAAGAAGACAGGGATACCTGTCGGGGTCTGTGAAACATGATCCGTTGTGCATCAAAATTCTGTTTGAAGCGCTGATGAAAACACTGAGTGAGCGGACACACGTATGTTTGAATTTCATTTATCAGACAATTAAAAGTTTATTAAACATACAGGTAGTCCCTGAGTTACGAACGTCTGACTTACGGACAACTCGCACTTACGAACCGAGGAAGGAGAAAGTCGATCGCCATTTTAAATCGGATCGCGACACCTTCTGTCATTTTAAGTCGTTGCCATTGACACTGTGTTAAGTGTGTAACTTTGTATTTGGCTTAAATTTTTCTTAGCAAGATTCACCCTGACTCCCCCCCCCCCCCCCTTTCCAGTTGGCTGGTGGCGCAGTGAGATCAGTGGGGGGCTCGAGAACGGAGGTTCCCGAGTTCGATCCAGTGACAGACCGTTCCTGAGCGTGCTGGGTTGATGTCGAGCTCGCAACTCGACCTCGTTAAAAAAAACCCTGCCACCTCCAGTTTAAATTCCCACGCAGAATATTGCAGAGGATGAAATACCCAAACCCAGCACAGCCCCCACTTGTCCCATTTAACCTGTCTCAGTGTGGTGGAGTTTAGGACCCAGGAAATTCAGTGCAGAGGTCCTTAGGAACTGGCGGAGCTCGGGAGCCGGCGCCTGCTGTGTTTCTGTTTCGTTGATGGGAAGCGATCATGATTGAAAATAAAGTGGAAATAATAAAGCATTTGAAAAGAGGTGAGATATCACCGGTCATTGGAAAAGCGTTAGACTACACTCAGTCAATGATCAGAACAATTTTAAAGGATAAAGGATAAAGTAAGAATAATGGAGCATGTGAAAGGCCCTGTCCCAATACATTTCTTAAGTGTTTTATATGCATAGAAAGGTAAAATATATACTATATACTAAGACAAACGTTTGACTAACTGACACTAAATAATAACAGATGTACTTGATCTGACTTACGTACAAATCCAATTTAAAGACGGACTCGGAAACGGAACTTGTTCGTAACCTAGGGACTGCCTGTACATATTTGGGCGTGTTTGGAAAAAACTCGCTGTTGAGGTCACATATATACATTGTGTGGTGGAATGGGCACACACTGAATATTTGCCAACATCCATCAGGCTAAGTATGGTACATACTGTACTGTGCAAAAGTCAGGTATATATATTACTTGGATGCCTAAGACTTTTGCACAGTACTGTATTTGTCAACGTGGAATAGAGCGGGTTTGTAAATGTGACAGGTTGTTGGGAATGGCGAGGGTGGAGTGCCGCGGGATGGGTGTGAGACAGGTGGTAGAGAAGGAGTGCCGGGGTGGGGAATGGTACAGGTGCAGACACACCCAGTCCTGAGACACCAGGTGAGGTCATTTGATTCCATACAATTGGTTTATTGATCATCACAGAATGTGTCTCTGGTGGTTCCCGCTCCCTCCCCCTTTTCCCAACCATGATTCCCCTTCCCGTCCCCTTCCCACTCTCAGTCCATGATAGAGACCCAGATCAGAATTATCATCACTCACTTATCATGAAATTTGTTTATAGCTAATATAGCGTGCTAGTGGATGAGCAGATCTGTTTTGGGGTTATCTCGTGTTTTTTTGTTTCTGCTCCAAAACATTTTACATTATTTTTGTTGAAGAGAAAACATATTACAACACAGTAAACGTTCCATTGAAACAAATAGGTTTATAGTGAACGTGGGAAACATGACCCAAGTAAGTTTCAAGAGGGTAGGGGAAACAGATGGAAGTGAGTTTAAAGGGAATGCGCGAACCGGGTCCCTGGTAAGCTAGATACTAAAATAATGGGATCTCCAGGTATTGGATTATATTTAGTCTAAAATTTTAAGAGGGCCTAATATACCAAATTTTGCAGTGAGCTTCCCAAGTCGTGGATGACATTTTCCTCCAGAATTTTTTGTTTGCTGATGCCACAGTCTAACAAGGAGGCATCGGTAAAGTTTATAAAAATGAAACAAAGTCATCAGTGCAATATTTCTAAGAATATGAGCGTTTTTATTAGGTGCCTTAATGGTGCAGTATAGAATGGAAGTTGATTTAAATAATTTCCTACTGACTGAAATCCTTCATGCAAAGTGTCAACAATACTATGTAAACTTTTTATTTCTTTAGATTTTTCCTTGAAAATATCCCCCAATACACCCTATCCTCGACATATGCAGGGGATACATCCCTCACAGTCAACGCATAATGTGAATAATTATTTAAATGGAGAAAATAGGGATGTGTTCCAGAGAGCTTTTCCTAAATATGTTTTATCTATAATTTATTCACATTTTCATACCAATACAACACAAAAGCAGTACCACAATGCAACATTCATATTATATTTCATCAATTTAAGGTATTATTCTACATAATAAATCATAGAAAGTTAACATACTAGGGTGTACAGTACTCACCAACATTGGCAGGTGTGTTCACTCCGGGAGATGAGTGGTTGTTGTGGTGTCGGGCAGCTTTCCATGGATGAGGTGGATGGTTGTGAGTCGTCGGGATCATCAAGCACAACAAGGGGTGAAGGAAGACTCGCAGAACTCTTAGAACTGCCGGCAGCAGGAGATGACACCGGTTTGAAGAAAGTGGTGAGGGTTGATGGCAGGGAACGACTGAAATGCTGACTCCGTTCTAAACTTGGGTCCATGTCCATCGCCATTTGTGCCAAGTGTTCCGACTTCCACCATTCCCTCACTGTTAGTAACCTCCCGGGATTTTCAAAATCATCTGTTGCTTGCAACATCTGAGAGATATTTCGCTGTTTAAAAAAAAATGCCTTGAATGTGAATCACACCTTGGTCAAGTGGTTGAATCAGCAATGTTGTGTTCGGTGGCAGGAACTCAGCCCATCTAGTCCACGCAAAACCATTTAAACTGCCTACTCTCATCAGCCTGCAGCAAGAACATAGCCCTCCATATGCCTACCATCCTTGCACCTATCCAAACTTCTCTTAAACATTGAAATTGAGCTTGCATGCACCACTTGTACTGGCAGCTCCTTTTACACTCTTACAACCCTCTCAATGAAGAAATTCCCCCTCATGTTCCCTTTAAACTTCTCACCATTCACCCTTAATCCATGACCTCTAGTTGTAGTCCAACCCAACCTCAGTGGAAAAATACTGCTTGTATTTACCCTATCTATACCCCTCATAATTTTGTATGCTTCTATCAAATCGCCCCTCAATCTTCTGTGTTCCAAGGTTTATTGTCCTCACCTATTCAATCTTTCCTCATAACTCAGGTCCTCCAGTCCCGGCAACAGCCTTGTAAATTTTTTCTCTACTCTTTCAACTTATTATTTTCATATTTTCTGTAGGTAGGTGACCAAAACTGCACACAATACTCCAAATCAGGCCTCACCAATGTCTTACACAATTTCAACATAACATCCCATCTCCTGTACTCAGTACTTTGATTTATGATGGCCAATATGCCAAAAACTTTCTTTATGACCCTATCTACCTGTGACATCACTTTCAATGAACTATGGACCTGTAGTCCCAGATCCCTTTGTCCTACCACACTCCTCAGTAGTGTCCTGTTGTTCACTGTGTAGGACCTACCCTGGTTGGTCCTACCGAAGTGCAACAGTTCACACTTGTCTGCATTAAATTCCTATCTCCATTTTTCAGCCCATTTCTCCAGCTGATGTAGTTCCCTCTGCAAGCCATGATAGCCTTCCTCACTGTCCACCAAATTTGCTGATCCAGTTAACCACATTATCATCCAGATCATTAATATAGATGACAAACAACAATGGACCCAGCACTGATCCCTGCGGCACGCCACTAGTCACAGGCCTCCAGTCAGAGTGGCAACCATCTACTATCACTCTCTGCCTTCTCCCACACAGCCAATGTCTAATCCAATTTGCTACCTAATCCTGAATGCCGAGCGACTGAACCTTCTTGACAAGTCTCCCATGTGGGAACCTTCTCAAATGCCTTGCATGTAGTCCATGTAGACAATATGGCTTGCATTGCCTTGCCTTCATCCACTTTACTGGTAACTTTCTTGAAAAACTCTATAGGATTGGTTAGACAAGATCTATCATACATGAAGCCATACTGACTTTTCGTAATCAGTCCATTTCTATCCAAACACTTACATATCTGGACCCTTAGAATACATTCTAATAACTTTCCACCAGCCTATAATTTCCTGGTTTATTTTTAGAGGCTTTCTTAAACACAGGAACAACATTGGCTATCCCCCAATCCTTTCATACCTCACCTGTCATTAAGGATGATTTAAATATCTCTGCAAGGGCCCCAGCAGTTTCTCACTAGCCTCCTGCAGGGTCTTGAGGGAACACCTTGTCAGGCCCTGGGTACTTATCCACCCTGATTAGCCTCAGGATAGCAAACACCTCCTCCTCTGTAATCAGAACAGGGTGCATGAAGTCGATGCTGATTTACCTCACTTCTATAGACTCTGTGTCCATCTCCTGAGTAAATGCAGATACAAACACTGATGGCTTTGTGGCCAGGTTTGCGGATGATACAAAGACAGGTGGAACAGCAGTGTTGAAGGAAACAGGTATCTGCAGAAGGAGTTAGACAGATTGGGAGAATTGGCAAAGAAATGGCAAATTGGATATAATGTAGTGAAGTTTATGATCATACATTTTAGCAGAAGGAATAAAGGGTGGACTATTTTGTAAATTGAGAAGAAAATTCAAAAATTAGAGGTGCAGAGGAACTTGGGAGTCCTTGTGCAGGATTCCCCAAAAGTTAACTTGCAGGCTGAGTCAGTGGTAAGGAAGGCAAATGTAATGTTCATTAATTTCAAGAGGACTAGAATACTAAAATAAGGATGTAATGATTAATCAGACCACACTTAGAGTATTGTGAGCAGTTTTGGGCCCATTATCTAAGAAAAATATGCTGGCTTTGGAGAGGATCCAGAGGAAGTTCAGGAGAATAATCCCAGGAATGAAAGGGTTAACATTTGAGAAGCATTTGATGGCTCTGGGCCTGCGAGTTTAGAAGAATAAGGGGGCCTGGTCGAATATTGAAAGGTCTGGATTGAGTGAATGTGGAGAGGATCTTTCCTATACTGGAGGAGTCTAGGATCAGAGGGCACAGCTTTAGAACAGAAATGAAGAGGAATTTCTTTAGACAGAGGGTGGTGAATCATTGCTACAGATGGCTGTGCAAGCCAAATCATTAAGGCGGAGGTTGATAGTTTCTTGATTAATCAGGTGGAAGAATGGGGTTGAGAGGGATAATAAATTAGCCATGATGGAATGGCAGAGCAGACTCGATGGGCCGAATGGTTTAATTCTGCTCCTTGGTCTTATGGAATTCGTCTTATCAGCTTTGCTAAGTAGGCGCTATATATCAGCAACTGGGAATATTCCACACCTGAAGTTCCATACTGACTCTGGGCCTGGGAGCAGCTGGGACAGCCAATTCCGTTGCCCTTACCAGATGATTACAATGCAAATCCAATTCCCTTTCGCATTTTACCTGAGCCAGTAAATGCTGATCGATCTCACGCTTCCGTTTGGAATCATTGTATTTTGTAATAAAACTTAGGACGAGAGAAATAGGGCGGAGGTTCTGAACACAAGGAACCCCCGGAGCAGAAACATCACGAAAGAATGAAACATGCCAAAATGAAAGTGAATCACAAATCTGACACTGAACCGACAGACCGTGAGGGTAATGTGCTGCTTACGTGAGGGCGAAGAAGTTGATTCATTTGTTGAATCGCCGCTTTCCCCAGCAACTAATGAAAGTACAAACGGACCACACTGCCTCCGGTGGGGTTCTCTTCCCCCCTTCGTTACAGTAGAAGTCAGCTCGTTCTCTTTGAAGGAATTAAAACGTGAAATATTACATTTTGTGCTTTATCAATCCATTGATTTAACAACTCATAATATTAGGTACAGAATGTTTGAAATTAACTTGCTTGATGTTTGATATAACGATGAGAAGCTGATCTGTACCGAATTCACGTGGACGTCTGGGCTTCCTTTTTTTAGATCGGCATACTAGAGTAGTAACTGATTGATATGTTCAGAGATAAACGGCCATACAGCATTTAAACAGTCTGGAAACAAGTAGGCGTTGGCATTGATAAAAGGGTTAACGTGAGAGTGGGGAAGAGCAAGTTAATGAGATAATTGGAACACTCCCTATGAATCAACGGGCAAAGGCATTTGTTGCCACAGCCACAGAGGTCGTAAAGGTCACAGATTCCAGCTCCAGCCACTGCTGACTCACTTACCCTTGAGTCAGGCTTGAAGAGATTAATAACACACTCTCTGGATTCGGAAAGCAATGAATCATTAGGGAGTCCCATATAAACTAGATTTAAGATCCAATTGAGTTGTTAAGATGACTTCCCTCAAAGCAAAGAACTCACTTATCATTCATTACTTTGATGTGCTTGTCTATCGTTAAGTCATGACTTTATTAACTCTGTATTTAGGTGCGCCAGTTATATAGACTATAATAATGTAACAATAACATGTTTCTTTCCCTGAATAACTTAACAGGGCGAATGTGTAGATAAGGTACTTCTCACAAACTAGTTAGCAGAAAGAAAGTCGATTATTTCATACTGTTTGATTTGGACTAAGAACGGAGAGTATAGAAGGAAAACTCTTCCATCTGGAAACTTCTCCTCCCAGACAGTTGTCGTACTCTAACCCCACGACCCTGAGCTGCACCAAATGATGTGAACGAGAGAAATTTCAGTGCCACCCGGGCTTGTGATGAATGCGTAGATCTCACCCATAAAGCAGTAGGTATGGTAAGCCTGCAGGCCCTAAAAAGCAAATTAATTACCGCTTTCCTTCTGCAAAAGGTAGGGTGTCATTGTGTCTGGAGCGTGAACAGGCTGTTGTAACCAGTACCATGAAACCTTTTGTACATTCAAGACTGGCCATTCCAGAAAGTAGCTCAGACTAATGGACTCAGGTCCAGCAGGGGCCAATATCTCTGGGACAGTAACTGCTTGCACGTTCCGTTGCGTTAAAACAATTGAGGTTTATTTATTATGAATCCAAAATGATGTTTGAACATTTCTATCCGATCTCCTTTCACCTTTCTTTGCTCTCAAGAGGACAGTATTAGTGTTGCATGTGGAAAGTGTAGTTGTTCTTGGAGTTGTTAAAACAGCTCTCTTAAATCTAGAGTTGAGAATAAATAATTTACTACTTCAAAAGTCGCAAAACAAGGACATTTTAATCGTACATTAAGGCAAATATCGTGTAGAGCCTGAGGAGCCTATTCAGAGGAGAAAATATCCTTAAAGTTTCCCTCAGGATTAAAAGTTGTACTGATATTCAAATTCGACAGATGGCAATGTTGCACTGTTCAGACACGGGCAACAAGCGACGTGTAATCTACTGCCGCCTGCTGGTAATGTGCGAACTGCAGAGAACTGTTGCGAGCAAGTGATTATTTCCAATCGTAGAATTTCCAGGCAGTGTATACCCAAACTTCCCATCACCCTCTCACAGAAAGTGACCCACATCAGCAGTGATTGAGGATGATCGCAAATGAAACCCAATCCACATTCACACCTGCAGTTTCTGGCAGGTGGCATAAATTTAGATTGGCGTTATTTTCAAGAGCCCCTATCCCTTTCTTTGGCCAGTGGTTTGCAAATTCAAACTGATAGATTTGTCAGGCAATTGCGGTAACCGTTCAGCAATCCTCTATCAATGGTACACCTTGATGATATGTCATAGGCAAGCGCCAAATGGTACAAACCGCTGTGTCATACAGCCGTTCTCTGGTTAAGTGGTTAAGGATATTGTCGGAGGCTCAGATCAGTTCTCAGAGAATCTCTTCCACAGCAGTTTTTATAAAACGTGTGAATAGATTTACTGAGGGGCAATGCAATACAGTGGGTGATTACTGCTATACATGGGTGGGTTACTTAGTAACTTTAGTTCCACTATGAGCTACTGCACGTAGCTTCTATTCATAGGACTCACTTCACCATCCCTGCTGTTAGGGTCACTCCACTTGACTGATCTAATTAAAGTAAATTAAAGCCAGGGAGAAGATTTGGGCTCGCAAACGACTGTTGGGAGAAACTGACTCTTAAAAATTCCTGTCAGGTGACTTTTTTGAAAGAGCGGGATGTCCGAGACGACGGACGTAAAAGAGTGAACGTCGATTTCGGGGTCCGATAGATTTTTTTTTTGCCTACGTTTGAGTGCGGGCATTTTTATGTCAGTTAAATGTTTCTTGAACATTGAGAGGTTTACATGGATAAAAGTTTCATAATTATCCAGGCACAGCAGCCACGATCATCCTTCGACCTTAAATGACGGTTTAGCGGTCTGCACAACCAGTTCGTGTGGACTTGCTGATGTTTTTGTTTAGAATTCAATTCCATCCGATCATGCATCAAAAAGCATGGTCCAAGTGGCAATTTTCAGCTCTGTCTTTTGGGAAACATGACATTCTTGTGGTTTTCTCTGTAGCTTCACTGGAGAGAACTGAAACAGCAGATATCCAGTTTCAAGTGACCCATTTCCCCATCAGCACCAGTGTGGTTGAGAGGGAGAGGCCGGGGAATGTTTACTCATATGTTAAGGCTTGTTTGGGTTGCCAAACTTGGAATCGATGCATCTTGTGCGCCACGTAATCAGCAACATTTCAGTTTATGGAGGATGGAGCGAGTTGTTCGAGAGCTGACTTCTCGCTAGACCGTTGAAATAAGTCTTGCCTCCTACGCTGAGGGCATTGGTGTCTGGGAGAAATACTTTACTATTTTATTTTTATTTAGAAATACAACGCAACATTGGCCTTTCGAGCCGCGCCGCCTGTCACAACCCACCAGTTGAATCCTAGCCTAATCACAGGACAATTTACGATGAGTAATTAACCTAGTAACCGGTACGTCTTTGGACTGCGGGAGGAAACCGGAGCTGCCGGGGAAAACTCACACATTCTACTGCGAGGACGTACAAACTCTTTACAGAGGACGTCAGCACTGAACTCTAAACTGCGGCGCTCCGAGCAGTAATCGCGTCGTACTAACCCCTATGTTACCGTGACGCTCTTCAGCCCACCGAGTAGGCACTGATAATCAAACACCCACTTTTTATTCACCCGCCGCCGCCTCAATTCCACACCCCTCACACACTTTACAACTTACTACGGCCAATTAACCCACCAACCGCACGTGAGGGGTGAACCTGCAACACCCGGAGAAAGACTATACAAGTCACGGGGAAAACGTGTAACCTCCACATAGGCTACACGGGATTGAACCTGGGTCACTGGGATTCTGAAGCTGATACGCTACCGTGACGATTTCCTCGTGCGTTCACACCGTGTGCCGGAGGCTTTTGGTGAAGTAAGGGCTCAGGATGCCTCCTGGGCTGAGGGAGACATCAGACGTACGCTGTAGGGGTTCCTTCGGTGATTCATCCTCTATATTGAGGAAAGACCGTTGCACAGGGGTTTGATCCTCCTGTGTCAGTTTGCAGTGCCTGGTTTGAGCTGTCAATTTGAGGTAATATTTACCCCCGTAACATACCTTTCCCAAAGTAGTGAACATCTCCAACGACCCAGCCATCCCCCAACTACCTCCAATCCCACTGGTTAACACTCGTCAGGGCCAGCACAACTACAGCGATGCTTAAAAGATGATGCCATTCTGTTTCTCTCAGTTATTGTCATTGTAGCATTTCTTCTCGCGTGACCTCAGTTACAGTACAATCGTTTCACCATTCTATTGTTTCACATGGGTACTCTGGTTTGCAGCCGCATCCCAATATCATGGTTTTTTTTGGGTTCAATGGCTGTTGTAAATTCCACCCCCCCCCCCCCCAGTACGGTAGGGGATGTTAGTGTGTATGTGGGGGGGGGGGGGTGAGAGATGAGATTGCAGAGAAATAAGTGTTTTCTTGGAACATAGTGTCATAGAACACTACAGCAGAGTGAACTCTAGTCTGTGCTGAACCATTAATCTACCTAGTGCTATTGGCCTGCATGGGATCCATAACCCTTTATAACCCTCCCATCCATCTACCTACCCAAATTTCACTTAAATGTTGAAATCAACCACACATCCATCACAGCATGTTCCACACTCACCACCCTCTGAGTAACGAAGTTCCCTACCATGTTCCCATGAAACATTTCACCTTTCATCCTTAACCCATGAGCTCTAGTTGTAGTCTCAGTCAACCTAATAGAAACATAGAAAACCTACAGCACAATACAGGCCCTTCGGCCCACAAAGCTGTGCCAAACATGCCCCTACCTTAGAACTACCTATGCTTTACCCATAGCCCTCTGTTTTTCTAAGCTGCATGTGGCCATCCAGGAGTCTCTTAAAAGACCCTACCGTATCTGCCTCCACCACCATTGCCGGCAGCCCATTCCACGTACTCACCACTCTGCATAAAAAAAACTTACCCCTGACATCTTCTCTGTACCTACTCCCAAGCATCTTAAAACTACTCCCTCTTGTGCTAGCCATTTCAGCCCTGGGGAAAAGCCTCTGACTATCCACACAATCAATGCCTCTCATCATCTTATGCACCTCTATCAGGTCACCTCTCATCTTCTGTTGCTCCAAGGAGAAAAGGCTGAGTTCACTCAACCTATTTTCATAGGACATGTTCCCCAATCCAGGCAACATCCTTGTAAATCTCCTCTGCACCCTTTCTATGGTTTTCACGTCCTTCCTGTAGTGAGATGACCAGAACTGAGCACAGTACTCTAAGTGGGGTCTGACCACAGTCCTATATAGCTGCAACATTACCTCTCAGGTCTTAAACTCAATTCCACGATTGATGAAGGCCAATGCACCATATGCCTTCTTAACCACAGAGTCAACCTGTGCAGCAGCTTTGAGCGTCCTATGGACTCGGACTCCAAGATCCCTCTGATCCTCCACACTGCCAAGAGTCTTACCATTAATGCTATATTCTGCCATCATATTTGACCCACCAAAATGAAGCACCTCACACTTATCTGGGTTGAACTCCATCTGCCACTTCTCAGCCCAGTTTTGCATCCTATCAATGTCCCGCTGTAACCTCTGACAGCCCTCCACACTATCCACAACACCTCCAACCTTTGTATCATCAGCAAACTTACTAAACCATCCCTCCACTTCCTCATCCAGGTCATTTATAAAAATCACAAAGAGTAGGGGTCCCAGAACAGATCCCTGAGGCACACCACTGGTCACTGACCTCCATGTGGAATATGACCTGTCTACAACCACTCTTTCCTTCTGTGGGCAAGCCAGTTCTGGATCCACAAAGCAATGTCCCCTTGGAACCCATGCCTCCTTACTTTCTCAATAAGTCTTGCATGTGGTACCTTATCAAATGCCTTGTTAAAATCCATATACACTACATCTACTGCTCTACCTTCATCAATGTGTTCAGTCACATCCTCAAAAAATTCAATCAGGCTCGTAAGGCAGGACCTGCCTTTGACAAAGCCATGCTGACTATTCCTAATCATATTATGCCTCTCCAAATGTTCATAAATCCTGCCTCTCAGGATCTTCTCCATCAACTTACCAACCACTGAAGTAAGACTCACTTGCCTATAATTTCCTGGGCTATCCCTACTCGCTGTCTTGAATAAGTGAACGACATCTACAACCCTCCAATCCCCATTGATGATGCAAAGATCATCACCAGAGGCTCAGCAATCTCCTCCCTCACCTCCCACAGTCGCCTGGGGTACATCCCATCCAGTCCCGGTGACTTATCCAACTTGATTCTTTCCAAAAGCTCCAGCACATCCTCATCCTTAATATCTACATGCTCAAGCTTTTCAGTCTGGTGCAAGTCAGCACTACATTCACCAAAATCCTTTTCCATAGTGAATAATGAAGCAAAGTATTCAGTATGTATCTCTGCTATTTACTCCGGTTCCATACACACTTTTCCACTATCACACTTGATTGGTCTTATTCTCTCACATCTTATCCTCTTGCTCTTCACATACTTGTAGAATGCCTTGGGGTTTTCCTTAATCCTGTCCGCCAAGGCCTTCTCATGGCCCCTTTGGCTCTCCTAATTTCCTTTATAAGCTTTGTAAGCTCCTTCCTGCTAGCCTTATAATCTTCTAGATCTCTATCATTACCTAGTTTTTTGAACCTTTTGTAAACTCTTCTTTTCTTCTTGACTAGATTTACAACAGCCTTCGAACACCACGGTTCCAGTACCCTACCATCCTTCCCATGTTTCATACCTACTCAGAAACTCACGCAAATATCCCCTGAACATTTGCCACATTTCTTCCGTACATTTCCCCAAGAACATCTGTTTCCAGTGGAAAAAAGCCTTCTTGCATTCACCCTATCTATACCCCTCAATAATTTTGTATACCTCTATCAAATCTCTCAATCTTCTACATTCTCGAGAATGTTCAACCTTTCCTTGTAACTCAGGTCCTCCAGACCTGGCAATATCCTTGTAAATTTTCTCTGTACTTTCCAAACATTATTTACATCTTTCCTGTAGGTAAGATGTAAAACTGCACACAATACTCCAAAATAGGTCTCAGCAAAGTTTCAACACAACATCCCATCTCCTGTACTCAGTACATTGATTTATGAAGGCTAATGTGTCAAAGGGTTTCTTTATGACCCTTCTACCTGTGATGCCAGTTTCAAGGAATTATGGATCTGTATTCCCAGAACTCTCTGTTCTATCTCAGTGGCTTACCACTCACCGTGTAAGATCTACCCTGGTTGGTGTTCCCAAAGTGCAGCACCTTGCATTTGTTTGCAATAAATTCCATTAGCCATTTTTCAGCCCATTTTTCCAGCTGGTCCAGATTCCTGTGCAAGCCTTGATAGTTTCCTCACTGTCCACTACACCCCCAATCTTGGTGTCATCCACCAATTTGCTGATCCAGTTAACCACATTATCATCCAAATCATTGATATAGATGATAAACAACAATGGACCCAGCACCACTCCCTGCGGCACGCCACTAATCACAGGCCTCCAGTCAGAGAGGCAACCCTCTACTACCACTCTCTGGCTTCTCCCACACAGCCAATGTCTAATCCAATTTACCACCTTATTCTGACCATTGAGTGACTGAACCTTCTTGACCAATCTCCCTTATGGAACCTTGTCAAATGCTTTGCTGAAGTCCATGTAGACAACATTCCATGCCTTGCCTTCATCAAATTTCCTGGTAATCTGCTCCAAAAACTCTATAAGATTGGTTAGACTCAACTTACCATGCACAAAACCACGTTGACTGTCGCTAATCAGTCCCTGCCTATCCAAATACTCCTACAGTATATCCGCCCCCTTAGAATACCTTCCAGTAACTTTCCCACTACTGATGTCAGGCTCACTGGCCTATCATTTCCTGGTTTATTCTTGGAGCCTTTCTAAAATAATGGAACAACATTAGCTATCCTCCATTCCTCCAGCACTTCACCCATGGCTAAGGATGATTTAAATATTTCTGCTCGGCCAGTGCAATTTCTGCACTTACCTCTCACAGGGTCTGAGGAAACACCTTGTCAGGTCCTGGAGATTTATCCACCCTAATTTGCCTCAAGACAGCAAACACCTCCTCCTCTGTAATCTATATATGTTCCAGGACCTCACTGCTATGTTGCCTCACTTCTATAGACTCTGTGTCCATCTCCCAAGTAAATACAGATGCAAAAAATCCATTTAAGATCTCCCCATCTCTTACAGCAAATGTGGTAGGCACATGTTTGGCACAACTTTGTGGGCTGAAGGGCCTGTATTGTGCTGTAGGTTTTCTATGTTTCTATATCAGCTCCATGCATGGATTACCATTCTGATCTTCCAGAGAACCAATTTTGGTCCTTGCTATCCTTTTGCTTTTAATATATCTGTAGAAACTTTTGTCTGTTAGAGTAAGCACATTCCTTCTTTTAGCCCTCCTGATTTCCTTCTTAACTGTTCTTTTGCATTTCTTATACTCCTCAAGTGCTTCATTTGTTCCTGCCTGCCTATACCTGCCACGCACCTCCTCCTTTTTCTTAACCAAGGCCACTTCCACACCTTCCACTGATGCTCCCTGACCCATTGACTGTTTCTCACATTTTCTGTTTTTTTTTTGTTAATGTAATAATTCTTTAGAAAATAAGAGTAGAATAGACAAGGCAAATTAAAACAAAGATATTAAGACAAAATGGAAATATGACAACTTTGGTCTACATCCTACAGAGACATTCCCTCTGATATCTCCACCACCTCCCCATTCTCTGCAAAATAACCTGCTTGTCTTTTCACCTCTCTAGGTCCTTGACCTTTAACACAAATCAGTTTCTCTCTCCATGAATGCTATCTGACTTGCTGAACATTTCCACCACTTTCTGTTTTTGCTTTGGATTTCCATTATCTGCAGTTCTTTAGATTTAAAAGAGTATTCTGTGTTGTTTAAGGCCTGCAAGCATAAATATGTAAAAGGAAATTAGTATTAGTGAGAAATGGTGTTTAGAAAGTGTTGGCACTTTCCATTACTGTGGAAGTCCCGATAGTGTCACTTGCTCCCTGTGTTGTTCACTCACCTCTTGTGTGTGAAGGTAAATCGAATCTCCCAGACACTGGGCCCAGATGAGCAGCTTGTAACTGTCTTTAGGGCTCCTCAAGGGAGAGGGACCAGGTATGAAAGAAAAAGTTTTTGAAATTATAAGAACAGATGCTGAGGCTTTTAAGATGTTTAGAAGTGTGCTCTCTTCTGCATAGTTCTTTTTCATTCTTAAAAGCAGATTGGTTCCCCTCCAGGAATTTGCCTCCTCTCCTGCAAGCTCCAGTTCTCACTGGAGCATGGATACTCAAAGAGTCCACCTTTGCTTTCCTGTTACTTTGCCAGGTCAGTGCCAAGAAGTGGGCTGCCTGGGGTTGTGGGTTCAAGACCCACTCCACAGGCTTGAGATTGATTGTGGTAGGTGGGATCTTGCTGTGCATAAATCAGCTGCTGTGTTTCTTAAATTATAACACTTCACGGGTACTTTATTGGCCGCTGAAGTGCTCCGGAACATCCAAAAATCATAGAAGACACTAGAGAAGTACCCAACTGTTCTTCTTCTTTGCTGAGTCTGATCTGTCCCGTGAAATGCACTTGCCTGGAGTTGGAGGGTGCAGGTTAGCTGCCAGGAGCCGGTGCTTTCTGTTCCTCCTCCAGCCCAGTAGTGGGGAGGCAGTCTGACACAAACCTGCCTAGGGAGCAGTTTGGGGCAATGCCATATAACCCAAAAGTTTGCAGCGAATTGACAAGGCATTACATTCATGATGGAGTAGGAAGGGGAAATGCATCCTTCCATTAGATTCTTTAGAGTGCATCTAGATTGTTGTAGGAAATGAAGAGAAACAGCACATGAAGAGTTCGGTAGAGTTCTGATAATAACACTTAACTTGCCACAGATTTATTAATACAGGCAGAACCATTTAACAAATGCATGTCTTTTATGATATTTATAATCTATTGTAAAGCTAGAGCCTCTGCACTGGTATTTGATTAAAGACAAGGCTCAGAATTTTTTAATGGTCAGTTCCCATTTAGCTTTCTCTTATTTCTGCTGACAAATTGCTAGACAAAACTAGCTGACCTTAGTAGCAAAGGCCTTCATAGAATGTGGTGGTGGTGTTGTGAGGGGGACAAGTGAGTTGGGAAAGGCAGGATAAAGCCTGCCCACAAAGCTGCTGAAAAATCTTTGACAGCCATCTTAGCTGCTCCCTCAGCTTAGCCTGTTGTCAAAACACAATGAAAGCATTTGAATGTTTCTACACCAGGAACCACAGCCATTGAGCTACTGAAGTATATGGAAGGGTTCAGGTAGTGGAGGAAAGACCCTCCTTATATTGGGGCCAGGCCCCAAGGAGAGCAATTGAAGGAGAAAGCAAGTAAAACTGGTGTCCATCTTGTTGTCCATTGTATGGTAATATGGTGCACAAACAAATTTAATTATGTTACCATATCAGGTGAAGTAACAGAATGCCATGGCCTCTAATTGAAAAATTAATTATTGTTAATGAGCAATAATTAACAAAAAATGCTATTTTTATTTTTAGACAAAACACCAGTATCAATGCTGAGGGAACATGACAGGCTAATTGAGTCTAGCAAAAGTTAGCATCTTCAAATGACAAAGAAGTTTCAAAATGCTTTCCTTCTAGGGATATACCTTAAAGAGTTAAGTTAAAGGGGATCTCCAGATTGCAAAAGAGAACTTATTTTATACACAGTGTTCCTCGATCTGTTCTGAGCACAAATTAATGTTTATCCATTCGTCTATAAATTAATAACAAGTTTCAAATTGGGTGTTTTCCAGTTGCTGAGAGTAGCCAATATTTGTTGTGGAAATCTGTGTCTTATTTTCATTTCTTCTTTCGTCCAAGAGCAGTGTTGCCTGTAATGAGCACATAAGGACTCCATACGGCTTAATCGTGAAAAGGAATCATTTTTCAGAATTCTGATATAAGCTATGCTGTGTTTTTTTTTTGTCATTTCCCAGTCTATTCTTGCCAGAAGTAGGAGTATAACATCATTAAATGACAGATTGTAAATGATTATTGAGTTGGTCAAGAGTCATTCCCAGGAGGTGGCCCAGGTTTGCTCTGTGTGATGTGGAGAAAGTTATTTAATGTCAGGGATTAAATATCAATTAATATTGGTTTGGAATCTGGCTGTTTAGTATCAATGTAGTGTCTGGATAGAGAGAGTAAGAATTAACAATGGTTTACACACCTGGTTACTGTCTATAGTGGAAACTCACCATCTTCATTGAGGGATAGAGCTTATGTCCATGCTTATGTTTGATCGCTCATGTTGACTGGTCACTTTGATAAGACATGGGAGCAGAATTAGGCTATTTGTCCCATCAATGCTCCACCATTCAATAGATGTTGATTTATTTTCCCTCTCAAACCCATTTTCATGCCTTCTTCCCATAATCTTCAACACTCTTACTAATCAAGAACCTATCAACCTCCATTTTAAACATACCAAATGACTTGGCCTCCATGGCAATGAATTCCACAGATTCACCATCGTTCGGCTAAAGAAATTCCTCCTCATATCTGTTCTAAAGGGATGTCCTTCTATTTTAAGCCATGTCCACTGGCCCTAGACCCTCCTATTTTTGGAAACATCCTCTCCATATCCACTCTATCCTGGCCTTTCAACATTCAATAGGTTTCAATGAGATCCCCTCTTATAAATTCCAGTGAGTACTGGCCTAGAGTCATCAAATATTTTAAATTTGTTAGCCCTTTCACTTCTGGGATAATTCTTGTGAACCTCGTCTGAACTCTCTCCAATGTCAACACATCCTTTCTCAGTTATGGGGCCATATATCAACTGATGAAGTAATTGAGCTCAGCAGGTCCCTAAACCACAGCATGCAGCATTACTCCTTAGAGTGACTGGCTTCCACTCAGGTTTTGTAGGTTCTGAGGTTACCGATGAGGCCAGTGTGGTACCACGGTCTCTTCCACATATGGGGCAGGAGGTGGGTGACGGAGCGGATGGGTGGGTAGTTTGTGGTGGTTCACTCCTTCCACCATTTATGCAAGTCTACTGTCTGCTCCTGATCCATGGACTCAAGGTTGTCAATACCATCTCCAGTGCTCCATGGGCCACACATTCCCAGGAATCAATGAGATGTGGATTTCCTCAAGGATGATTTGAGTGAATTCTTGAATCTTTTCCTCTGGTAACCTTGATGTGATAGAGCTTGGAACAACAGATTGTCCAATTTGGGAGTCCGGTATTGGGCATGTGTAGTGATGTACACAGGGTCTTGGATCTTGGGATGTTGGCTTGGAACAGGACACTGATGTTGATTTACTTGCCTTTCCAGTGAATCCAGGGGAATTTGCAGTGACAGCAATGGTGGTGTTTTACCAGTGCCTTCAGAAGTTACAAGTGACATCATAAAAGGCTGTGTTACTGCCCAAAAACCTTACTTAATCCTTCTCGCTGCTCCATTGCAACAGCCCTCCACAGGGAGGAGAGCAGCTCTAAAGAAGTAACGAGAAATTGTGCAACCTAAGATGATTACAATGCATACTTCTGGCTCAATATTCAGCTTAGCCAAAAGTCAGGCCATGGGTTCCCCCCATCCCCCCACATGTTATTCCATTGACATTTTATAGCATCCTTTGCTTCAAAGATGCTATGCTTTCAGCTAATTTTGAGCTGTGCAACAATATCACCTCAGAACTGATTTGAATCTTTTTATTTTGTTGCTCATTCAGACTGGTAAGGACAGTGCTTATTATTACACATCTCTTATTGAGATAAGAAGTTAGGACATGGATAATGAGACAGCCTATGGGCAATGGGCTTGCTGGGCCATTTCATCTGAGAATCACACACAGGCCAGCACCCATGGAGGGCCTTGGGGCTTTTTCCTGTGTGGTATGACTCTATGAGAGACAGTGCTGTGGGATGTTTTAGGTCCACTTGACAGGGCAGAGGACCTAGCTTCACAGTTGATCAGAATGATGATGCCCCTGGTGGTTCAGTATTCCCTCAGAACCGCACTGGAGGGTCAGCCAAGCTTTTAGGCTCTAGGGCAGGACTTGAACTTTATTACCTTCCTACCCAGATGTGATAATACTACCTACTGAAGTCTGGCTGAGGGCAGGTGTGATGTTAACTGAATGGGAAAGTAATGTTGCAGCTCTATAAAACTCTGGCCAGACCACACCTGGAGTATTGTGCTCAGTTCTGGTCACCTCATTACTAGGAAGGATGTGGAAGCTTTAGAGAGGGTGCAGAGGATGCTGCCTGGATTAGAGAGCATGTCTCATGAGGAAAGGTTAAGTGACCTGGGCTTTTCTCTTTTGAGGAGGATGAGAGGAGACTTGATAGAAGTGATAAGATGGTAAGAGGCACTGATAGAGTGGCTATCCAGAGACTTTTTCCCAGGCAGAAATGACTCAAGCAAGGAGGCATAATGTTAAGGTGATTGGAGGAATGTACAGAGAGGTGTCAGAAGCAGGTTCTTTACACAGAGTGTGTAAGTGCATAGAACGTGCTGCCGGGGTGGTACTAGAACCATAGAGAGTTATTTAAGATTGCAGTAGGATCTACATCAAGTAGGAAAGTGGGACAAGAAATGGAAGATGGAATTTAACCTCGTGCAAGGTGATGCACTTTGGTCAGTTAAACCAGGGCAGGACTTGCACGGTAGGTGTTAGGGCCCTGGGGAGTGTTGTAAAACAGAGAGACCTAGGGGTATCTGTATATAGTTTCCAGAAGTGGTGACCCAGGTAGACAGGGTGGTGAAGAAGGTATGTGGCATCGAGTATACGGATTGGAATGCCGTGTTACAAGTGGTTGTTGGACCACACGGTGTATTTTGTGGGGGGTGGGGTTGGAGGAAGTTAAAATAACTTATTGTTAGCAAGGTACTAGGTCAACTAATATAGCTAAAGGCTGACAAGAGCCCAGGACCTGACAACATGCATGCTACAGTCAAGGATGATGGATTCATTGATTATAATATACCAAAGTTCTCTGGAATCTGGACAGGTTCCAGAGTATTAGAAAACCACCAATGGAGACAGAAACCAGATTATAGACCAGTTAGTCCAGGATGTAATAAGTGTAACATTTAGAAAACCATAAGGCAATCAAGCAGAGTTCAGATGAGGGGCAAATCCCATCCCACAAAGCTGCTAGTGTATTTCGAGGGTGGATAAAGGGGAACCAGTAGATGTAGTATACTTGGATTTCTGGAACATATTTGATAAGGTGCCATATAAAATGTAACCCTACAAGAGCATATGGTGGCTGGAGTAGGGATGAGAGTTGCAAGCAAGAACAAATGAGGAGCCATAGGGATCAGAGCTGTTTATAACTATTTATAAACTATACTGAAGATTCAGATGATGGGATTGAGGATACTGTAGCCATGTTAACTGAAGATATAAAGATGAGTAGGTTATTAAGTTGTGAGGAGCAAAAGACTCAGTCAATATGAGCAAGCTGGGGTACAGGAGTACACAGAGGGAATTGAAGGAAGATTGACAAAGCAAAACATTGTTTAAAAGGTCATCACATCATCATGGGACAAAGGGCCTGTAGTGTTCTATGTTCTATCACAGTAGGTAAAAATGACTTGCCCGACATTACATCTAAAACTTCTGTTGATGTTAATGTTTATATGGTTTGAATTGTACAAAGTCTAATACAAAATCAGTGCAGCCTATCCTCATAAAAAATGTTCTTTAATCCAGGCAGAATCCTGGTAAATCTCCTCTGCACACTCTCTATAGTTTCCACATCCTTCCTATAATGAGGCAACCAGAATTGAACATAATATTCTAAGTGTGGTCTAACCAGTGTTCTACATAGCCACAACTTTACCTCATGGTTCTTGAACTCAATCCCCACAAAACTACCCATCAACTTGTGTGGTAACTTTGAGGGATCAATGGACATGGACCCTATGATCCCCCAAGAATGCTGCCATTAACCCAGAATTGTGCCTTCAAATTCAACCTTCCAAAATGAATCACTTCACACTTTTCTGTATTGAACTCCATCTGCCACTTCTCAGCCCAGCTCTGCATCCCGTCCATATCCCACTGTAACCTCTGACAGCCCTCCACACTATCCACAACACCACCATCCTTTGTGTCATCTGCAGACTTACTAACCCGCCCTTCCTCTTCCTCATCCAAGTCATTTTTAAAAATCACAGAGCATGGGTGCTAGAACCTGTGAAACACCGCTGGTCACCAACCTCCAGGTTTCCGTGCTTGGTACCTGTCTGCACCCCAGCTCCTATTCTCTGATGTTTTAATATTTTAATTAACAGCATAATTACTACTCACATTCTAGATAGAGCAGAACCTTGAAGCAAAGAAATGTCAGAGCAACCTCTGAATTTCCAGCACCAAAAAATATCTTGTACGTGTAAAAATTCGAAGGCCCATGACACTCAGAGGATTATCATTTTGAACTGTCTCATGGGGTTAACAGGCACCAAAGGTACTCCATAAATATTTAGATAAGTGATAACTTAGAGCAATAACCCTTCTAACATAGAAAGTATACCACAAAGGGCTTCACAGCAGTGTTAACTAACTAAGGTGGACACTGAGGTGCATAAGAAGATTTTGGGACAGATGATTGAAAACTGGTTACAGAAGGAAGTTTTGAGGAGCTCAGTAAAGGAAGGAAGAGGACCAGAGAGGTTTAAATTTGAGCAGTGGGATTCCAGAGCCCATCACTACCAATGGTGGAGCAATAACATTTGGGGATTACTAGAGGCTAGAGATGGAGCAACGAAGAGCCCTTGGAGGATGAGATGAGATGAAAAACCAGGAAAGCATGAGACTTTTAAAAAGATTTGTAAACAGGGATAGTTTGTAAAATCTTGAGCTGTTGGCTAATCAGGAGCCAATCTCCACTGTAAAAGGTTTATTCATAAAGAATAAATTGCTGGTCAGAATTAGTTCATTAAATTGGTGATTTTTATCTGTGTGGCACTGAGTGAGTTCATGTGGCTCAGCCAACTGCAAAGCCACAGCAGAAAACCTACGAGATTTGGCAGCATTCTGTGCCCTGGCTTGCATTGTGTGCTGGAATGAAACCACCCTGTTAAACCTCAATAACTGGTTTTAATTTGTATCCCTGCATTTTGTTCAGTAATATAAATTATAACTTTTGCTTGTTTTCATTTCCCACCAGGCTCTGGCAAACAAAAATGATATATTTCAAAATGTGTTGGAGTTTAACAAAGCACCATTACATATTGAAAGTCTTTGAGAAACTTCATGCAGCAGAGACCCCTTTCAATGGGACCTGGTATTTTTGACTCTATGGCAATGGTTCCCAGTAAGACTTGATGCAATTCAGGGAGTTGGTTCAATGCTCATGCTTCAGTGCACTTTTGTCCAGTTGGTTATGTGTCCCCATGTTACTTAATTGGGGCTCTGCAGAAGCAGTTACAAAATTACTGGTTAATTCAAAGGCATCACATACTAAACACTGGAGGATCTCAGCAGGTCAGGAAGCATCTACATAGGGGAATAAACAGTCAATATTTTGGGCTGAGACCCTTCATCAGGACCTCCAATGAAGGATCTTGTCCAGAACTGACAACTGTTTATTCCTCTCCATAGATGCTGCATGAATTGCTGAGTTCCTCCAGCATTTTATGTGTGTTGCTCAAGATTTCCAGCATCTGTAGATTCTCTTGTGTGTCTGTGGTCAATTCAAAGGTAATAGATATGCCCAAAAGGGCGGTTTCTAAAAGAAGGCCACTTAGACAAACAAGGGCTTTGAGCCCCTGTGGGCTCCTGTCCAAATCACACACCATTCTGACTTGGTTGTTTCTCCAGTATCGCTGGCTCTGTGTGATGTAACCCCATTTTCCCAACAGCAGTGTGAGAACACCTTCACCAGAAGGATCACAGAACTTCAAGAAGACAACTCATCATCATCTTCTCAGGGGCAATTAGGGATGGGCAATAAATACTGGTGTTGCCCACATGGCCAAGCGTGGCTATTGAAAACAAATTTTGGATTTGGGATCCTCTGTGAAAGAGGAATAAATGGATTTTTTTGATGGAAGGATTTTATTGGAATGTTAACATAGCTCTCTTTCTGCGTAGTCTGTTGTGTATTTTGTTTTTAATTCCTAGTTATCACCAGTCTTTGTTTTAATATCGGTCTGAGGTTTCTTTGCAATAAAGTGACTTCCAACTAGAGTCTAGAGTTTTATTGGGAGAAGCTGAGGTAGCTCTGGTCTTTGGGTGAGTGGACGAGTTTTGCTGATAACAAGTAGCAAGTCTGAGAGAAGAAGTGGTCATTGTATAACTCTAAAGCTGCTGTTTGTCGAGATTTGCAACTAGGAAGAAGCTATTCAGTCCTTGAACCTGTTGGACCATTTACTGGGTGATCTGTGATGTAACTCCAGAAACCTTCCTTTTCCCCATTCTTTTAGTAAACAAGAGTCAAAGGCACTCAGTACAGAAGCAAGCCCTCTGACCCATTGAGTCTGTGTAGACCATCAACCACCCATGATATTGATCACACTAATCCTATTTTATTCTCCCCAGGTTCTACCCCTCACCTACACACTAGGAGCAATTTTCAGCAGCCAATTAACCCACCAATTTGCACATCATTGGGATGTGGGAGGAAATCAGAGCACCTGGTAGAAAACCCACACAGTCACAGGGAGAAGCTGCAAACTCCACACGGACCGCACTGGAGGTCAGGATTGAACTTGGGTCTCTGATGCTGTGGGATAGTGGCTCCATCCGCTGGTTTGGTTTTATTTGTAAATAAGTGGATTGTTAGCTTTAATCTTCTTGTTCTTATGTTACACTTAATCTTTTATGAGAATAATCTTGGTAATGAAAGGGCTAGTGTACGAGGAGTGTTTGATGGCCCTAGACTTCTACTCACTAGAGCTCAGAAGAATGAGGGAGAATCTCATTGAAACCTACTGAATATTGAAAGGCCTAGATAGAATGGATGTGCAGGGGATGTTTGTAATACTGGGAGAGTGTAGAATAAGTGGGCACAGCCTCTGGCAAGAAGAATGTCCCTTTAAAACAGAGATGAGGAGGAATTTCTTTAGCCAGAGGATGGTGAATCTGTGGAATTCTTTCCCACATTTGGCTGTGGAGGCCAAGTCATTGGGTATATTTGAAGTGGAGGTTGATAGGTTCTTGATTAGTAAGGGCATTAAAGGTAGGTGAATAATTAGTAAGGGAGAAAGTAGGAGAATGGGGTTGAGATGGAAAATAAGTTAGCCGTGATCAAATAGCAGAGCAGAAGAGCTAATTTTTTTCTTTTGTCTTATGGTCTACTACAAGACTATATTATTCAACTAGTTCAAGATTGGCCCATAGCTGAAAGCCAACTGGTACAAACTGTTGCTCTCAAATTGCCTTCACAGGTACTTATCTCTCTCTCTGGATTCATTCCTTCTGCAATATCCCCTGACTCTGGCCCTGTAGTTGCAGCTAAGAACAAGTTATTCTTATTACCATCTGTCCTGCTTAGAAAGAAGAACTGTCATGGCGATGATTTGAACTGGAGGAATTTCGCCCTGAGGACTGCAGTCTTCATTCTTCTGGGGCCATTCCAGTTCCTGTCCTGTGGGGAGTTTTCCTCCTGGGTAATATTGTGAATCAAATCCATTTCTACCTTGGGGTAAACTTTTATCTTATGTTTTGAAGTGGGAGCCAAAACTGCCTACATTGCTTCAACATGAAGAGTTGCACCGACTTCATTGTTTGCCTGAATTTGTGGAGGCCAGACACACCGTGGAGACCCAAGCGTGCCATACTTTGCCCCTCAGTGAGCTCATGTAGGCATTGGAAGGGCAAAGATGCTGAGAGAATCTGCTGGAGATGTTTCAAATCTGCTTGGTGCCTGGCAGGGGTGAGAAAAACTTAAATTTTTCAGCTGTATGATGAAATCACTAACATATCCCAGTTACCTGCATGGGTGACGGTGCAAAGAGAGTGTAAGTCTCTACCCCCACTATCCTACACAGTTGTTGAATATCCTACACAGCTAATCACTGTCTAGCCTGCTGTGTGTGGGCTATGGTCATCGCAAGCTGGAGAATTTCTATGGAAGCAATACCTCAGCCTCAGTACGTCCCTCCAGGGGAAGGAACTGAAAGGAGAAGGCCAGATGAGGAGCTTTTGGTAGCATTTTGGGTGTCAACCTTTAGGTAAGAGATTAGATCATCCAAGTGTACAGTGGAATAGTACAAGCAGCCATTAGGCCCATTGTGCTGATGCCAGCTCCTCCCTCTGTGCTGACCTCTCCATTCAGTCCTACTCTCCTGCTCCATAGCTCCCCATTGAGTTTTATCCAATTTTGGCATGAAAGTTCACCCCTAGTTTCCTTCAACTGTCCTTGCAGGCAGTGTATTTGGATAAAGAGTGACCACATCAACAGAACGACTCCTCTTCTTCCATCTGCTTCCTCTGGATGTTAAGATCATGTCCTCATCCCACTGACCATCTTGCCAATGGAAACAGTGTCTTACTTAATCATCAAAACTCTTCAGGAGCCTTGATTAAGATTCCCGTTTGCTAGAACAATGCTTCTCTTGTCTCTCTGCTTCCTTCCTCAAAACACAAAGGCAGCCATCACCGGGAGAAGCCGCTCAACTCCGTGTCCCTGCTGGTCCTCTGTTTTCAGAGGACCATGACGGTTTAAGTTTCTGAGCCAGCTTTTTGAATCTCATTTTTGAGGTTCTGGTGGAGGTTCCCAGATTAGTGCTGTAAAATGTGCTTTATACCATAAAATGTCATAATCTCTTTCTTTAATCATATTTCTTTAAATTTGTGGAATCCACAAAAAGATGTGGTTGTAATTCAAACCATGCATCCATAACGCTCTCTCTCTTCAATAGACCTCCTGCTAAAGCAAGCAGACACTGGCTACATGGGAGAGAGCTTGATAGATTTTTGAATATGAAGGGAACTAAGGGATAAAGGGTTAGTGCAGAGAAGCAATGCATAAGACCATTAAACCACAGGAGCAGAATCAGGCCATTTTGCCTATCAGGTTTGCCCAGCCATTCAATCATGGCTGATTGATTTTCGCTCTCAGCCCCATCCTCCTACCTTCTGCCCATAACCTTTGACATCCTTACTAATCAAAAACCTATCAACCATCACTTCAAATGTACCCAATGACTTGGCCTCAACAACTGTCTGTGGCAATGAATTACACAGATTCATCACCCCCTGGCTAAAGAAATTCCTTCTCATCTCTGTTCTAATGGGACGTCTTTCTATTTTGCGTCTGTGCCCTCCGGTCCTAGACTCCCATGATTGGAAACATCCTCTCTATGTCCACTATCTAGGCCTTTCAATATTCGATAGGTTTCAATGAGATCCTCTCTCATTCTTCTAAACTACAGCAAGTACAGGTAATCAAACACTGTTCATATGTTAACCCTTTCATTCCTGGGATCATTCTTGTAAGCCTCCTCTGGACCTTCTCCAATGCCGGCACTTCCTTTCTTAAATATGGGGCCAGAAACTGCTCACAATACCAGACATCCCACACTGCAAAAACTCATTTCATGGAGGTAGCACCACCATTTCAGGGAGGTAGCACCCCCCCCCCGCAACCCCATATCCCCCCCCCCCCATCAACCTCCAAGGGTGTATGTAATACTTTGTTTAGTGATTTTGTCTAATCTGTAAACCAAGTTGGGTATATGCAGAAAATGTGACATTAAAATATGTAATTATATTATCATGGCTTTTTTATTCTATTACAACTTTAAGCAAGTCTACAAGGAGTTTGGCCTCATCACGCAGGACATCAATAGAGTAGCTCTTTAGCAGCTAGCCAGCTAGTTTAAATAACGTTAGCTATACTAATGAATGAATGATACCTGTTAAACTCACCTCAACATGTCTTTAACATTTTAACCCACCATGGGCAATAGAAAAGTCACTGTTGCAAATAGTGCAGCGAGCAACACTCTCATTATTTTTGAGGTCGACTGTAAAGCCCGCCCACAGAGAAAACTGATAGGTCCACTTAGCACGAAGAGAGACCAATCAGGATGTTCCCTTTCAAAAAATATCGATTTCCGGGATATTGTATATAATTTGCGGGTGTCAGGGAGTCGCTATCAATATGCGGGAGACTCCCGGAACTTCCGGGAGATGTGGGATGTCTGCAGTGCTCAAAATGTGGTCTGACAAATGCCTTATAAAGCCTCAACATTACATCCTTGCTCTTATAATTTAGTCCTTTCGAAATGAATGCTAATTTTACATTTAGCTTCTTTACTACCAACTGAAACTGCAAGTTAACTTTTAGGGAATCTAGCACTAGGATTACCAAGTCCCTTTGCAATTACAATTTCTGAATTTGCTTCCTGTTTAGGAAATATTCTATGTCTTTATCCTTCTACCAAGGATGCAGAGGTAGAAGACCTTACTGAATGCAGAACAGACTTACTCTTGCTTCTATTGCTTAAGTCCTAAACAATACTGGACTAATGGGATTGTGTCAACTACAAACAGGTTTAACTTTATATGGTTCATGGAGAGGGAAATGGTGATACCATAGTCCAAACCAAGATAGCCTTACACACTAAAGGAGCACCAAAGGTCTTTAGATGAATTTGCACACCTCCATGGGCTGAATGGCCTACTTTTATGCTGTACCATTTGATAATTCCATTGCAGTCCCTGCATAGTGAGCACAATCTTTCCTGTGTGCAAGGGAACAAAAATGTGCAGATGCTGAAAATCTCAACAAGTCAGGCAGCATCTCAGAAGAGACAACTGGGGGTATACTTTCATCAGAATGAAGAAGATCTAGAAAGCAGCTGCTGGAAACTGAAAATAAAAAGAAAAGCAGAAAATGCTGGCAATACTCAGCTGGTCAGACTGTATCTGGGAAGAGATGTTTCATGTTGAATATGGATGACACAGGTTGGTGCTGGCTGAGAGAGGGTGGTAAAGTCTTGCTTGTGGCAACTGATCCATCTGGATGAGCTGAAAAGAAAGGCAAGCAGATGAGAGAAGGGAACAAACGAGATACAGAGTACGGTAGTTTCAGAAATCCAAAACAGAGAATGCTGGAGATAACCTGCAGATCGAGTCGCATCTGTGGAGCGAGGAAAATGGAGTTTACACTTGCATCAGAACTGGCAAGAGGCTGAAAAGCAAAACACTGTGCATGCTGGAAATCTAAAATAACAACAGATTGTGCTTGAAGCACACCAGGCAGCATCAACAGAGATAACGCCCCAGGGGATTGCATCCTCTCTGTTCTGAAAGCCCACCAACTTCAAACACCAACCCTGCCCCTCTGCCTAGACACTGCTCGACCACCAACTACTCCCAGTGGCACCAGCACTGCCCAGTTCTGGTACAAACTGGAAAGGCTGGTTTTCTGAAATTGTTGAATTCAATTTTGAGCCCAAGGGCTAACAATAATCTTGATAGAAGATTGTTGCTTCAATGCAAAGGGGCTTCAATGCAAGGGGAATTCAAAGTTTGGGGGGGGGGAGATAGAGAACTAAGGAGACTGGTAGCTGAGAAAGGGTGATGTGGGCCTCTATCTCACTGCTACCAGATACTTGAAGATGGACTAGTTACCTTGTTATGATCTTGCACTTTCTTCGTAGCTTTTACACTTTATTCTGCATTGTTATTGTTTTGCCTGGTTCTACCTCAATGCACTGTGTAATGATCTGATCTGTACGAACTATATGCAAAATAAACTTGTCACTGTATCTTGGTACATGTGAAAATAATAAGCCAATGCAATACCAACAATTGAAGCTAAAAACAGGAGATGAATGGGAACAGAGGGAAGACAATGAAAACAATCAAATAATGAAATACACAATATTGCTAAACAAATGCAACAGAGAATTAATGAAATAGCAGGTCAGGCAGAATCTGCTTGATTCTGCTGCAAAGTGAAAAGGCTGTGAGAAACGCAAACACAAGGAAATCTGCAGATGCTGGAAATTCAAGCAACACACACAAAATCCTGGTGGAACACAGCAGGCCAGGCAGCATCTCCAGGAAGAAGTACAGTCGACGTTTCGGGCCGAGACCCTACGTCAGGACTAACGAATAGTAACAGATACTATCTCTTCTTTCAGTTAGTCCTGACGAAGGGTCTCAGCCTGAAACGTCGACTGTACTTCTCCCTACAGATGCTGCCTGGCCTGCTGCGTTCCACCGGCATTTTGAGGCTGTGAGAAATGTAGTCAGCAGATGCAGTGCTGTTTGCTTATTGGAGTGTGAAGGGCTGGAGTGGGACTGAAATGGAGAGTTAAGGTGATAGGCAACTGGGTGCTCATGGTGGACTGGATGATGGGGAAAACATCTTCCACACACATGCTGCCAAGCTGTCTTCCTTTCTCTTTAACCATGGGTTCTCCTCTAGGCTCCCCTGTGAGTCTACTTCATTTCCCGCACTTCTCCTCCCACCCAGAGCCAGGATTCTCCTTGTTCACAGCTTCTACCCCACCAGACTCCACGTCTGATGCTCATCATCTCTAGTTTCTGGCACATTCAGTCTGATTCTACCAGTACAAATGTCTTCCCTTCACCTTTCCTTCAGTATTGTAAAGAGACCGCTGGCTCCGTGACCAGCTGTTACACTCTTCCATCCCCACCAACACTGACTTGTCTTCCTGAGGAATTGCCAGAGATGCAGCCATTCTTCCTTTCCACCAACACTCCTTCCAGGTAAAGCAGTGATTTACTCTCACTAGATTCTGCACATTACCACAATCTTTGACAAACCTCTATAGATTTACAGTGGAGAGTATCCTAGCTAGTTACATCATGGCCTGGTATGGAAATGCCAATAACCAGGAACAGAAAGGTCTACAGAAAGTAGTGGACACAGCCCAGTCCATCACAGGCAAAGCCCTCCGCACCACTGAGTACATTTACATGGAGTGCTGCCACAAGAAAGCAGCATCCATCATCAAAGAACCCATGATTCAGGCCATGTCCTCTTCTCACTACCTACATTAGGCAGGAGCCTTAGGTCCCACACCACCAGTTTCAGGGACAGTTATTATCCTACAACCATCAGCCTCCTGAACTGGTATGGATAACTTCACTCATCACAACTCTGAGCTGATTTTACAACCTACAGACTCACTTTCAAGGGCTCTTTATAACTCACGTTTTCAGTGTTATTTATTTATTTGCATGGTTTATCTTCTTTTGCACATTGGTTGTTTGTCAGTCTTTGTATATAGTTTTTCATAGATTCCATTGTATTTGTTTTTCCCTGTAAATACCTGCATGAAAATGAATCTCAACGTAGTATATGGTAACATCTGCAAATTTTGATATTAAATTTACTTTGAACTTTTAAAATATTTAAAAAATTATTATTTTTTTGTTCAGCATAACAAAACTTTCAATTTCCAGGTACATTTACATTTCTTTCCCTCACAGATATCAGCTATCAGAACGCTTCCATCAAAATACAGATATCACCACAACATCCTATACAAAAGCCCTTATTAGTATAGTAGACAGGTTTACATCTACATACTGCAGAAAACATTGCCATGTTTTATGAAAACTATTTGTTTTTGAGTGTACCATTCATGTCAAAAAGTCCAAAGGAATGTATTCCATGATAATTTACGCCAACCAAGAAGTCCAGGGGCCATATCGGATATCCAACAAAGTAAAATATTCTTCCTCACACAAAAAGTCAGGATGTTAAAAAGTTTTTTCTGATGTGCATTAATAATAGGACTGCTGGGTAAGCCTAAGAGAAAAGACACTGGGTCCAGTTCAAGCTCCATCTTCAGAATTTTTTCCATTTCACCCAAAACATCACTCCAGTTCGCCTGAAGTTTGGGACAAGTCCAAAAACAGAGGGTGAAAGTTCCAGTATTTACTTTACAGTTAGAACACATTGGAGAAACCCCCGTCTTAAATTTCGAGAGATGATCTGGAGCCAGATTTTGAATTTTTGAACTTCCAATCCGTAGTATGGTAGTCACTGCCATACAGTGTGGTCTTCACTCCGTTGGAGAAACTGAACACAGATTGGGTGTCCGTTTTGGTAGGGCACCTCTGTCCAGTCCATAAGGGTGACACTGAACTTCCAGTTGCCTGTCTCTTTAATTCTCCATCCCACTCTTTGGGCTCTTGCCGTGTTCCAACAGAGGAACAGAAAATACTCTGTTGCTTGGAGGAATTCGGCGGGTTGAGCAGCATCTGTGGGAGGAAAGGAACGGTCGACGTTTTAGCAGAGCTGGTGTGAATCTGCAGTATCTTGTGTCTCCTTACTCTGTTGGTTATTATTAGGAGGCAGTGGGAGTGGATAAACATAATTTAGAGGATTCCTAATAATCTAAAAACACCCAAAACTTTATTGAGCACACTGAATGAATTGAAACTTCCACGTTGTGGAGCTGGGAATGTTCAGGCGAGTTGGAATCCTCTGTGCTTTGTGGGGATTCTCGACCTGCTCCCCAGTCGCTGCACTGCCTGTCCTTTTTAGCACCATCTTAACAGTGAACGCCTTGCCGCCTGATCCAGGGATGGTCCGACTAGTAACATCTGCTATGAGTTTTCCAGCTCCATAAAACTCATCAGAAATGTGCAGTGAAAGAATGGATTGTTTTCTTACCACTTCCTGTTTACAGCTGGGAATGACTTGCCTGCTCAGCAGTGTGATGCTGTAAGAGCTTTGAGACACATGGGATTTGATGGCATTGGAAGCCCTTTCCAAAGGGCTGTCTGAATGGTTGGCGATGAATCATCATCGGGTCTCCGGGAGTCAGGGTGTTGACATGCTGCACAGGGATACCATCTGCCTGTACCATGAAAATGAGGTTACAGTTGCAGCAGATGTTAATAACCAAAGTATCTGTGCAATCGATAAGCTGACCACTTTTTCAGAATATTGTGGGTGGCTGTGTACAGGGAGGGGGCACTGTTAAATCAAGGCTACTGAAGTCCAGTGGAATCCCAGAATCCGAATACTCAAGCAAGTAAAAGTAAAAGGAAATGCTTAGATGTTCTTTGTGTTACTCGCAACTATGGTAACGTCACTGTGCGGAATTATTATTTTCCTTTCCTTTGTCACACAAGTTGATAGGTTGGTTAAGAGGAGTATGGTGTGTTGGCCTTCATTAGGTAGGGGATTCAGTTCAAGAGCCATGAGGTAACGTTGCAGCTCTATAACACCCTGCGGAGACCACACATGGTATTGACTTCAGTTCTGGTCGCTCCATTCTAGGAAGGATGTGGAAGCTTTAGAGAGGGGGGAGAGGAAATTCACCAGGATGCTGCCTGAATTAGAGAGGGTGCAGAGGAGATTCACCAGGATGCTGTCTGGATTAGAGAGGGTGCAGAGGAGATTCACCAGGATGCTGCCTGGATTAGAGAGGGTGCCGAGGAGATTCACCAGGACGCTGCCTGGATTAGAGAGGGTGCAGAGGAGATTCAGCAGGATGCTGCCTGGATTAGGGAGGGTGCAGAGGAGATTCACCAGGATGCTGCCCGGATTAGAGAGGGTGCAGAGGAGATTCACCAGGACGCTGCCTGGATTAGAGAGGGTGCAGAGGAGATTCAGAAGGATGCTGCCTGGATTAGAGAGGGTGTCGAGGAGATTCACCAGGATGCTGCCTGGATTAGAGAGGGTGCAGAGGAGATTGACCCGGATGCTGTTTCGATTAGAGAGGGTGCAGAGGAGATTCACCAGGATGCTGCCTGGATTAGAGAGGGTGCAGAGGAGATTCACCAGGATGCTGCTTGGATTAGAGAGGGTGCAGAGGAGATTCACCAGGATGCTGCCTGGATTAGAGAGGGTGCAGAGGAGATTCACCAGGATGCTGCCCGGATTAGAGAGGGTGCAGAGGAGATTCACCAGGATGCTGCCTGGATTAGAGAGGGTGCAAAGGAGAATCACCAGGATGCTGCCTGGATTAGAGAGGGTGCAGAGGAGATTCAGAAGAATGCTGCCTGGATTAGGGAGGGTGCAGAGGAGATTCACCAGGATGCTGCCCGGATTAGAGAGGGTGCAGAGGAGATTCACCAGGACGCTGCCTGGATTAGAGAGGGTGCAGAGGAGATTCAGAAGGATGCTGCCTGGATTAGAGAGGGTGTCGAGGAGATTCACCAGGATGCTGCCCGGATTAGAGAGGGTGTCGAGGAGATTCACCAGGATGCTGCCTGGATTAGAGAGGGTGCAGAGGAGATTCACCAGGATGCTGCCTGGATTAGAGAGGGTGCAGAAGAGATTCACCAGGATGCTGCCTGGATTAGAGAGGGTGTCGAGGAGATTCACCAGGATGCTGCCTGGATTAGAGAGGGTGCAGAAGAGATTCACCAGGATGCTGCCTGGATTAGAGAGGGTGCAGAGGAGATTCACCAGGATGCTGCCTGGATTAGAGAGGGTGCAGAAGAGATTCACCAGGATGCTGCCTGGATTAGAGAGGGTGCAGAGGAGATTCAGAAGGATGCTGCCTGGATTAGAGAGGGTGCAGAGGAGATTCACCAGGATGCTGCCTGGATTAGAGTGGGTGCAGAGGAGATTCACCAGGATGCTGCCTGGATTAGAGAGGGTGCAGAGGAGATTCACCAGGATGCTGCCTGGATTAGAGAGGGTGCAGAGGAGATTCACCAGGATGCTGCCTGGTTTAGAGAGGGTGCAGAGGAGATTCACCAGGACGCTGCCTGGATTAGAGAGGGTGCAGAGGAGATTCACCAGGATGCTGCCTGGATTAGAGAGGGTGCAGAGGAGGTTGACCAGGATGATGCCTGGATTAGAGAGGGTGCAGAGGAGATTTAACAGGAAGCTGACTGGATTAGAGAGGGTGTCGAGGAGATTCACCAGGATGCTGCCTGGATTAGAGAGGGTGCAGAGGAGATTGACCCGGATGCTGTTTGGATTAGAGAGGGTGCAGAGGAGATTCACCAGGATGCTGCCTGGATTAGAGAGGGTGCAGAGGAGATTCACCAGGATGTTGCCTGGATTAAAGTGGGTGCAGAGGACATTCACCAGGATGCTGCCTGGATTAGAGTGGGTGCAGAGGTGATTCACTGGGACGCTGCCTGGATTAGAGAGGGTGCAGAGGAGATTCACCAGGATGCTGCTTGGATTAGAGAGGGTGCAGAGGAGATTCACCAGAATGCTGCCTGGATTAGAGAGGGTGCAGAGGAGATTCACCAGGATGCTGCCCGGATTAGAGAGGGTGCAGAGGAGATTCACCAGGATGCTGCCTGGATTAGAGAGGGTGCAGAGGAGAATCACCAGGATGCTGCCTGGATTAGAGAGGGTGCAGAGGAGATTCACCAGGATGCTGCCCGGATTAGAGAGGGTGCAGAGGAGATTCACCAGGATGCTGCCTGGATTAGAGAGGGTGCAGAGGAGAATCACCAGGATGTTGCCTGGATTAGAGAGGGTGCAGAGGAGATTCACCAGGATGCTGCCTGGATTAGAGAGGGTGCAAAGGAGATTCACCAGGATGCTGCCTGGATTAGAGAGGGTGCAGAGGAGATTCACCAGGATAATGCCTGGATTAGAGAGGGTGCAGAGGAGATTCACCAGGATAATGCCTGGATTAGAGAGGGTGCAGAGGAGATTCAGAAGGATGCTGCCTGGATTAGAGAGGGTGCAGAGGAGGTTGACCAGGATGATGCCTGGATTAGAGAGGGTGCAGAGGAGATTTAACAGGAAGCTGACTGGATTAGAGAGGGTGTCGAGGAGATTCACCAGGATGCTGCCTGGATTAGAGAGGGTGCAGAGGAGATTGACCCGGATGCTGTTTGGATTAGAGAGGGTGCAGAGGAGATTCACCAGGATGCTGCCTGGATTAGAGAGGGTGCAGAGGAGATTCACCAGGATGTTGCCTGGATTAAAGTGGGTGCAGAGGACATTCACCAGGATGCTGCCTGGATTAGAGTGGGTGCAGAGGTGATTCACTGGGACGCTGCCTGGATTAGAGAGGGTGCAGAGGAGATTCACCAGGATGCTGCTTGGATTAGAGAGGGTGCAGAGGAGATTCACCAGAATGCTGCCTGGATTAGAGAGGGTGCAGAGGAGATTCACCAGGATGCTGCCCGGATTAGAGAGGGTGCAGAGGAGATTCACCAGGATGCTGCCTGGATTAGAGAGGGTGCAGAGGAGAATCACCAGGATGCTGCCTGGATTAGAGAGGGTGCAGAGGAGATTCACCAGGATGCTGCCCGGATTAGAGAGGGTGCAGAGGAGATTCACCAGGATGCTGCCTGGATTAGAGAGGGTGCAGAGGAGAATCACCAGGATGTTGCCTGGATTAGAGAGGGTGCAGAGGAGATTCACCAGGATGCTGCCTGGATTAGAGAGGGTGCAAAGGAGATTCACCAGGATGCTGCCTGGATTAGAGAGGGTGCAGAGGAGATTCACCAGGATAATGCCTGGATTAGAGAGGGTGCAGAGGAGATTCACCAGGATAATGCCTGGATTAGAGAGGGTGCAGAGGAGATTCAGAAGGATGCTGCCTGGATTAGAGAGGGTGCAGAGGAGATTCACCAGGATTTTGCCTGGATTAGAGAGGGTGCAGAGGAGATTCACCAGGATGCTGCCTGGATTAAAGAGGGTGCAGAGGAGATTCACCAGGATGCTGCCTGGATTAGAGTGGGTGCAGAGGTGATTCACCAGGATGCTGCCCAGATCAGAGAGGGTGCAGAGGAGATTCACCAGGATGTTGCCTGGATTAGAGAGGGTGCAGAGGAGATTCACCAGGATGCTGCCTGGATTAGAGAGGGGTCAGAGGAGATTCACCAGGATGCTGCCTGGGTTAGAGAGGGTGCAGAGGAAATTCACCAGGATGCTGCCTGGATTAGAGAGGGGTCAGAGGAGATTCACCAGGATGTTGCCTGGATTAGAGGACATGTCTCATGAGGATAAGTTGTGCAAATTGGAGCTTTCCTCTTTGGAGTGTAAGAGGATGAGAGGTGATTTGATAGAGGTGTTTAAGAGGACAAGAGGTATAAATTGAATGGACAGCCAGCACCTTTTTCCCAAGGTGAAAAAGGCTAATACCAGGAATCATAATTTTAAGGTGATTTGAGGAAAATGTAGGGGGGTTGTCGGAGGTGGTTTTCATACATAGAGAGCGGCAGGTTCACGGAGTATTCTGCAGGGGTAGCGGTAGAGGCCAATACATTAGGAGCATTTAAGAAACACTTAGATAGGCACATGGATGATAGAAAAATCGAGGGTTAATTTGATTTTGGAGTAAGTTAAAAGGTTGGCACAATATCGTGGGCCATAGGGCCTGTAGTGTGCTGTACTGTCCTATGTTCTAGGTACAGCTGGAACAACACTGATACATTGAATGTGAGGTTCTGAAGCCACTGGGTGGCTGTTTATACCAAAGGCATCACCACCAATGTTGCATTGGGGGTAGGATGAGTTGGTGTAGTCTATTGTTTGAGCGTGGCCGGATGAGTCCCATGAAGTGAGCATATCTCATATGTTGTCCCACTCTGAGGAACGGTGAGACCCAGGGAGCCTTGTGACTGAGTCTTTGGGTCCAGGCTATATCCTGTTTTCCTTATCACTACTGAAATTGACAAAGTGAGGGTAGCAAGACCAGAAATAGGTTGTTGAAACTGAATGCTCAGAGATGTCCTGACGGCCAGTGTGGGTTACCAACAGATCACTTGACCTCAGTGTATACCATGTGAAAAGGGGCAATGTTCAACATCACCATTAGTCTTTGAGTGGGGATCACATTTAAGGTTCCACTGACTGGGCAGCACAATGGTGCAACTAATAGAGCCACTGTTCCAGTGACCCAGGTTCAATCCTGGCCTTGGGTGCTGTCTGTGCGGAGTTTGCACATTCTCCCTGTGACTGTGTGGGTTTCCCCCAGGTGCTCCGGTTTTCTCCCACATCCCAAAGATGTATGGCTTGCTGAGTTAATTGGCCACTGTAAATTGTGCCTGGTGTGTGTGAGAGATGGAACCTGGGGGGAGTTGGTGGGAATGTAGGGAGAACAAAATAAGGATTAGTGTGGATGGGTGGTTGATGGTCAGCACAGACTCAATGGGCTGAATGCTCTGGTTCTGTGCTGTATGTCTCTATAACTGGCATCTAGCCCAGTTCAGTTGAGTATCAATCAGTCCTGTACAGTGGCTAGCTAACCAAACCAATGTCTGGTAATTGGCAGAACAGAGGGCAAAAGGTTCACTGGCTGAAGTGAACGATTGAGAAGTTAAACTAAGTTGAAGTTGGCTGCAATAGAGCCACCACCACCCTGCTTGTGAACTTGAACCCACCTCTTTCTGGTGGCCTCCATATGCAGTGGGCTGGGTGCTTCATCATCAGGCCACCAGGGAAGACGGCCTATCCGTAAACAGCAAGAAATCTGCTGAATCCCTTGTTGCTCACTTAAAGACTTCTCACAAGAATATGAAGAATTGATGTAAACATTAACAGAGCCAGTTCCAAACATCTGTTTAAGAGGCTTTCAAATTGTCCCTCAGGAGACTTGCTTGGCTTTTGCCATTCAGTCATGATTTACTAAATCTCTTAGTCCACTGGTTAATAAAGTCTGTATACCTGTTGTACTGCAAAGGTGTCGGGAATTGAGCTTTACACCATTTTATTCTTTTACTCAACAATATTCAGTAAATTCCTCTGTTAAACAAGCTGAAGGATAGAAAATATTTAAAATAACAAACAGTAATTTTCCAGAAGTGTTTTTCATTTCTCCAATAAAGTTACTGACTTTACCATAAACTTTGATAGAGATCAGGACAGCTTGCTCCTCCATACTGGTTCAGACATCCGCTCACATGTAGCCAGTATTCATTAATCTACAAAGCTGCCTAATTCTTTGAGTTACAGAGTGGGTGATTCCATGACATGAGAACCCATGTGCCTTTTGGTGCCCGGACTTTTAAGATAATCTGTGCATACTGTAGATCTGCTGCTATCAGCTCTGCGCTTCCTGGGACCAGAGCAGAAGGCATTGTTCCTTTCTTCTAGACCTGCAGTAATCCTCCTGCACTCACTGCTTATTGTTGTGGGCTGCTGTCCTATAGCCAATTTCTGAGTCCCTGTAAGACCTGCTGGTCTGCACTGTAGTATTACTAATCAGAACCAGTCATAGCTATCCATAAATCAGGGATATCCGAGCCTAGACATTGCTTGAGACAGCTGAAATAACTTAGTGATCTTATCTGTGTTATAGAGTCATAGAGCACTACAGCACAGAAACAGGCCCTTTGGCCAACCTAGTCCGTGCCAAACTGTGATTCTGCCTGGTCCCATTGACCTGCACCTGGACCATAACCTTCCATACCCCTCCCATCCACATACTTATCCAAACTCCTCTTAAATGTTACAACTGAACCCACATTGACCACCCTCTGACTGAAGAAGATCCTCCTCAGATTTCCTTTAAGCAAAGTTACCCTTCTTTAAGTTCAGAACCTTTGTTTCTGAATTAACTATGTCACTCTCCATCTTAATGAAGAATTCCACCATATTATGGTCACTCTCACCCAAGGGGCCTCGCATGACAAGATTGCTAACTAACCCTTCCTCATTGCTCAATACCCAATCTAGAATGGCCTGCTCTCTAGTTGGTTCTTCGACATGTTGGTTCAGAAAACCATCCCGCATACATTTCAAGAAATCCTCTTCCTCAGCACCCTTACCAATTTGGTTCACCCAATCTATATGTAGATTGAAGTCACCCATTATAACTACTGTTCCTTTATTGCACACATTTCTAATTTCCTGTTTAATGCCATCCCCAACCTCACTACTACTGTTAGGTGGCCTGTACACAACTCCCACCAGCGTTTTCTGCCCCTTAGTGTTATGCAGCTCTACCCATATCAATTCCACATCCTCCAGGCTAATGTCCTTCCTTTCTATTGCGTTCATCTCCTCTCTAACCAGCAATGCTATCCCACCTCCTTTTCTTTCCTGTCTATCCCTCCTGAATATTGAATATCCCTGGATGTTGATCTCCCATCCTTAGTCACCCTGGAGCCATTTCTCTGTGATCCCAACTATATCATAATCATTAATAACTATCTCCACATTCAATTCATCCACCTTGTAAGAATGCTCCTCGCATTGACACACAAAACCTTCAGGCTTGTTTTTACAACACTCTTAGCCCTTATACAATTATGTTGAAAAGTGGCCCTTTTTGCTTTTTGCCCTGGATTTGCCTGCCTGCCACTTTTACTTTTCACCTTACTACTTTTTGCTTCTATCCTCATTTTACACCCCTCTGTCTCTCTGCACTTGTTCCCATCCCCCTGCCACATTAGTTTAAAGCCTCCTGAACAGCAGTAGCAAACGCTCCCCCTAGGACATTGGTTCCAGTCCAGCCCAGGTGCAGACCGTCCTGTTTATATTGGTCCCACCTCCCCCAAAACTGGTTGCAATGCTCCAGAAATTGGAATCCCTCCCCCTTGCACCATTTTTCAAGCCACGTATTCAAATATCTTCCTATTTCTACTCTGACTAGCACATGGCACTGGTAGTGATCCAGAGATTATTACCTTTGTGGTCCTACTTTTTAGTTTAGAAGGATAAGACGATCCCTCTGATCCTCCACACTGCCAAGAGTCTTACCATTAATACTATATTCTGCCATCATATCTGACCTACCAAAATGAACCACTTCACACATCTGGGTTGAACTCCATCTGCCACTTCTCAGCCCAGTTTTGCATCCTATCAAAGTCCCACTGTAACCTCTGACAGCCCTCCACATTATCGACAACACCTCCAACCTTTGTGTCATTATCTCCTCTGCCTCCATACACACTTTTCCACTATCACACTTGATTGGTCTTATTCTTACACGTCTTATCCTCTTGCTCTTCACATACTTGTAGAATGCCTTGGGGTTTTCCTTAATCCTGCTTGCCAAGGCTTTCGCATGGCTCCTTCGGTTTCTCCTAATTTCATTCTCCTTCCTGCTAGCCTTATAATTGTCTGGATCTCTATCATTACCTTTTTTTTGCAACTTTTGTAAGCTTTTCTTCTTGACTAGATTTTCAACAGCCTTTGTACACTATGATTCCTGTATCCTAGTGTCCCGTTCCTGTCTCATTGGAACGTACCGATGCAGAATGCCACGCAAATATCCCCTGAACATTTGTCACATTTCTGCCATACATTTCCCTGAGAACATCTGCTCCCAATTTATGCTTCCAAGTTCCTGCCTGATAGCTTCATATTTCCCCTTACTCCAATTAAACATTTCCCTGACTTGTCTGCTCCTATCCCTCTCCAATGCTACGGTAAAGGAGATAGAATTGTGATCACTATCTCCAAAATGCTCTCCCACTGAGAGACCTGACACCTGACCAGGTTCATTTCCTGATATCTGATCAAGTACAGCCTCTCCTCTTGTAGGCTTATCTACATAGTGTGTCAGGAAGACAGCAAACCATCTCCACACCATCTAAACCCCTCGCTCTAGGGAGATGCCGATCAATATTGGGGAAATTAAAATCTCCCACCACGACAACTCTGTTATTTTTGTATCTTTCCAGAATCTGTCTCCCTATCTGCTCCTCGATGTCCCTGTTACTATTGGGTGGTCTATAAAAAACACCCAGTAGAGTTATTGACCCCTTCCTGTTTCTAACTTCCACCCACAGAGACTCAGTAGACAATCCCTCCATGACTTCCTCCTTTTCTGGAGCCGTGACACTATCTCTGATCAACAGTGCCACGCCCCCACCTCTTTTGTTTCCCTCCCTGAAACATCTAAAACCTAGCACTCTAAGTAACCATTCCTGCCCCTGAGCCATCCAAGTCTCTGAAATGGCCACAACATCATAGCTCTAAGTACTGATCCACACTCTAAGCTCATCACTTTGTTCATGATACTCCATGCATTAAAATAGACACATCTGAAACCATCGGTCTGAGCACATTCCTTCTCTATCACCTGCCTATCCTCCCTCTCACACTGTCTCCAAGCTTTCTCTATTTGTGAGCCAACCGCCTCTTCCCCAGTCTCTTCAGTTTGGTTCCCACCCCCCAGCGATTCTACAAATGTTTGTAGTTTAAACTCTCCCCAATAGCCTTAGCAAACCTACCTGCCAGGATATTGGTCCCCCTCGGATTCAAGTACAACCCATCTTTTTTGTACAGGTCACAACTGCCCCAAAAGAGGTCCCAATGATCCAGAAACTTGAATCCCTGCCCCTGCTCCAATCCCTTAGCCACGTATTTAACCTCTACCTCATTCTATTCCTATACTCCTATTTCTGCCCTAGTTTTCAGCTACCTGCCCAAATTATGTGTGAAATTTTATCCAATAACATTCCTGCAAGATGCCTTGGGACATTTCACTACCTAAGGTGGTGCTAGATGATTTGCAGGTGTTGTTGTAGCAGCTAGACTGGAGGAAGTATCTTACAATGACAGAAGTAGTGGTATGACTAAACATATGAGTGCAAGTGCTACAAGAGGTAACACCACCTCACCCTACCTAGCTGGTGGCAAGAGATTGTGTTGGCATTAGTAATGATCTTTCAAGAATCATTACTAAAGTTCTGGAATGGTTCCGGAGGCCTTGGGAAATTGCAAATGTCACTCCACTCTTTAAGAAAGGAGGGAGGCAGAAGAAAAGAAACCATTGGCCTGACGAAGGGTCTCGGCCCGAAACGTCGACAGTGCTTCTCCCTATAGATGCTGCCTGGCCTGCTGTGTTCCACTGGCATTTTGTGTGTGTTGCTTGAATTTCCAGCATCTGCAGATTTCCTCGTGTTTGCGAAACCATTGGCCAGTTAGGTTGATCTCAGTGGTTGGGAAAATGTCGGAGTCGCTTGTTAAGGATGTGGTTTTGGGGTACCTGGAAGCACATGATAAAATAGGCCGTAGTCAGCATAGTTTGGTTCAGGGAAAATCTTGCCTGACAAATCCATTGGAACTCTGAGGAAATAACAGTCAGGACAGACAAAGGAGAGTCAGTGGATGTTGTTTACTTGGATTTTCAGAAGGCCTTTGACAAGATGCCGCTCTTGAAGCTTTTTAACAAGATAAGAACCCATGGTATTACAGGAAAGATGCTAGCATGGATCGAATATTGGCTGATTGACAGGAGGCAAATAGTGGGAGTAATGGGGGGCTTTTCTGGATGGCTGCCAGTGACTAGTGGTGGTCTGTAGGGGTCGGAGTTGGGACAGCTTCTTTTCAAGTTATATGTCAATGATTTGGATGATGGAACTGATGGCTTTGTGGCCGAGTTTGCAGACGATACAAAGGTAGGTGGAGGGGCAGGCAGTGTTGAGGAAACAGAGAGCCTGCAGAAGGAATTAGTTTGGGAGAATAAGCCGGATATCCTCAGAATCAGAGTCAGGTTGATTATCATTGACATGTCGTGAAATTTGTTGATTTTGTTGTTTTTCCAGAACTCAGTTGATGCCAACGCTAGTCCAGTACCATGCATCAGAGGGCAGCACTTACTACTGAATCAGAAGGTCTTGGGTTCAAATCCTACTCCAGACCCTGGAGTACATAAATAAGATTACACTCCTAAAGGAGTATCACAGTCAGAAATGCTAAACCATGGTGCTGTCTGTTTTTAAAGAGGACTTTAAAGAACTTGGGGCACTAATTTGAAGAAGGGCATGGCGAATCCTTTCTGGAATTCTGCTGCTCCCTCATTCAACATGATCTGGTCATGATCACTTTGCTGTTTGTGGCATCGTCCTGCGCATCAATTAGCAGCCATGCTTCCTACATTATAACAGCAAGTATACTTCAAATTACTTCATTAATTGTTACATTCCTCGGGATGAACTCTGGTGGTTGGCAAAATGTTGGAGTCCATTATATAGGATAGAGGTTTCTGGGTACTTGGAGGCACATGATAGAACAGGCCAAAGTCAACATGGTTTCCTTAAGGGGAAATCTTGCCTGACAAATCCATTGGAATTCTTTGAGGAAATAACAGGCAGAATAGACAAAGCAGAGTCAGTAGATGTGGTTTACTTGTATTTCCATAAGACAGGGTGCCACACGTGAGGCTGCTAAATAAGGTAAGAGATCAGGAAAGATATGAGCATGGACAGAAGATTGGCTGACTGGAAGGAGGCAAAGTGTGGGAATAAAGGGGATCTTTTTACTGGTTGGATGCCAGTGAGTAGTGGTCTGCGGGGGTCTGTGCTGGGAACACTATTTTTCAAGTTATATTTTAATGATCTGGATGATGAAATTGATGGTTTTGTGGCCAGGTTTGCAGATGATACAAAGGTCGGTGGAGGAGCAGGTGGTATTGAGGAAGCAGGGAGTTTAGAGAAGCAGAATGTGCAAACAAGTGGCAGATGCAATATAGCATATGGGCACGTACTTTGGTAGAAGGAATAAAGACCTAAACTATTTCCTAAACAGGGAGCAGATTCAGAAATCAGAGATGCAAAGGGAGGCTTCGTGCAGGATTCCCTAAGTGTTAACATGCAAGCTGAGTTGGTAGCAGGGAAGGCAAATGCAGTGTTAACATTCATTTTGAGATGACTAGAATATATAAGCAAGGATGTAATGCTGAGAATTTATAAGACATTGGTCAGACTACATTTGCAGTATTGTGAGCAATGTTGAGCCCCATTTAAAGGGTGTACTGGCATTGGAGAGAGTTCAGAGGAGGTTAACGAAAATTATCCTGGGGATGAAAGGGTTAATATATGAGGGGCATTTGATGGCTATAGGCTTGTACTCTTGGAGTTTAGAAGAATGCGGAGGGATCTCATTGAAACCTATGAAATATTGAAGGCCTAGATAGAGTGGATGTGGAGAGGATGTTTCCAGTAGTGAGAACGTCTAGGATCAGAGGGAGTAAATCTGTAGAATTTATTGCCACAGTGGTCAAGTGATCGTGAAGGCTAAGTCATTGGGTATATTTAAAGTGGAGATTGATAGTTGCTTAATTAAAGGTGTCAGAGGTTATGGGGAGAAGGGAGGGGGAAAGTAAATCAGACATGATTGAATGGCAAAACAGACTCAATGGGCCAAATGGCCTAATTCCACTCCTATGTCTTAAGTTATAAACTTTCTCAGAAAGAATACTTGCTATTATTTTACAACACTTGTGATTGGTACAGACGGTTACTGGTTGCTGATGGATTGCTTGCCATAGAAAGCAATTGGACAAAGGGAATTTCGGCTGCTTGTCGTCCAATCATAAATACACACTGCACATGGCAGCAATTCCATTGAGCCCTGGTGACCTTGCCGATCTGCAGCCAATTGTAAAGCGGGAAACACAAGAGACTGCAGATGCTGGAATCTGGAGCAACACACAATCTAACTAGAGATTAGCAGGTCGAGCTGCATCTGTGAGGTGGAAGAGAAGTGTTGATATTTCGGTTCAAAACCCTGCGTCAGGACTGACAGTGGAGAGGTGGATGGCTAGCAGGAAGAGGGAAATGGGAGTAGTAAGAAGGACTCGGAGGTGACTGAGGAGGGGTGTGAGATGACAAGCAGATAGTGCTAGATTAGGGAAGGGAGCAGGGCGGAGCTGGAATATTTGTTGCAGGTAAATGATAATGACTCGGTAGTGCTGATCAAGGGATAAATGTTCGGCAGAGGACCAGATAGGGCTCCATCAACAACTGATGGCCATCCCTCCTCTCCAGTCTCAGTCCCGATGCAGGATTTTGGCCCGAGGTGTCAACAATTTCTTTGCCCTCACTGATGCTGCTCGAGCCACTGAGTTCCTCCAGCAGATTGTGGGTTGTAAAGCACTTGTAAAGTGTAAAGCAGCTCTGGTGATCATCGAGTCAATCGGCATACATTCAAGAGCTGATCTTTATAGAGTACAGTACAGGAGCAAGCCATTCGGCCCATCTAGTATGTGCCAAACCATCTAAACTGCCTACCCCCATTGACCTGTTCTCGGACTATAGCACCCCACATCCCTCCCATCCAGGTACCTATCCAAACTTCTCTTAAACATTGAAATTGAGCTTGCATGCACCACTTCCACTGGCCGCTTGTCCCATACTCTCATGCCCCTCCGACTGAAGAAGTTCCCCCTCATGTTCCCCTTAAACTATTTACATTTCACCCTTAACCCATGCCCTCTCATTGTAGTCCCATCCAACCTCAGTGGAAAAAGCCTGCTTGCATATATCCTGTCTATACCCCTCATCATTTTGTATACCTCTATCAAATCACCCCTCAATCTTCTACATTCACCAGATTGATTCCTGGGATGGCAGGACTTTCATATGAAGAAAGACTGGATCAACTAGGCTTATACTCACTGGAATTTAGAAGACTGAGGGGGGATCTTATTGAAATGTATAAAATTCTAAAGGGATTGGACAGGCTAGATACAGGAAGATTGCTTCCGATGTTAGGGAAGTCCAGAACGAGGGGTCACAGTTTAAGGAAAAAGGGGAAGCCTTTTAGGACCGAGATGAGGAAAAACTTCTTCACACAGAGAGTAGTGAATCTGTGGAATTCTCTGCCGCGGGAAACAGTTGAGGCCGGTTCATTGACTATATTTAAGAGGAAGTTAGATATGGCCCTTGTGGCTAAAGGGATCAGGGGGTATGGAGAGAAAGCAGGTACAGGGTTCTGAGTTGGATGATCAGCCATGATCATACTGAATGGCGGTGCAGGCTCGAAGGGCTGAATGGCTTACTCCTGCACCTATTTTCTATGTTTCTAGTCCAAGGAATAAAGTCCTAACCTATTCAATCTTTCCTCATAACTCAGGTGCACTAGAACCAGCAACATCCTTGTACATTTTCCCTGTACTCTTTCAGCCTTGCTTACATCTTTTCTGTAGGTTTTATATCACCAAAGCAAAGTTATGAGGCACAAATGATCCAGAGGGCGGGGGCTGAAAGTGATTTCTGTGATGCAACAGGTCGAAGTAGGGTCCACCATATTCTCTCAGTTGTATTTACACCATTATGCTACATACAAATAATACTTGTGTCTCAAGTGGGCAATGTAGGCAAGTATTCTGAATCATTAGGCTGTAATTCTAGATCATTAGTGAGACACTAAACAAGCTCCTGTTGAAGCCCCATCCCCATTGTAAAGCAAGAGTTTCCCTTCAGTTTCCATAAGAGAAGATCATTTAGCCCCTCCATCGCTGTGGGATTAGGGCTGATTTATGGCCTACCTCCATTGGCTAAGGACTAAACTGGGCTGCACTGTGTCTCTATGGACAGCACCTTCCCATTCATTTGGAAAGAATGAATTTGCGAATGAAACTTGTAGCGCAGATTGCAAAACTTGCCACTCGCGTTGTGGCCTGGTGCCTGCATCCTACCAATGACATAATGAAGAACCTGGATTTGCCCAGCGATGTTCCACGGAGTGTAATGAATGTCCAGCCACCGCTCCTGGGAGTTTTGCTACCACAGCTGGAGTAAGATGATGGAGCAGCTGGCAGGCTGCCCCACCACTAAAGCTGAGCAGATTCAAGATGGCGACTGGCTACCCCTTCTCAAGTTACAAGAGATGGACAACAAATGCTGGATGTTTACAATATCAAACCTAACCGCACTCCACCCAAAACAGCTTCCAGACCAGCCCTGGGTTCCCTTTTGCATTGAGTCTCCATTTGTTTTCTCACCATCCGCATCTCTTGTGTCTCCAGTGGAGCTCTATTTGTGGTCAAAATCAAGTTTATTGTCACATGCAATGGAAAACTTACTTGTAGCCTCATCACAGACACACAGCATCAGGTAAGCAGTATTCACAAGAAAAACATAAATTGTACATATCTGACAAAAGAAAAAAAAGCAAGCCCATTGAAATGCAAAGTGGTCACAGTGTTGAAATAATGATTAAGGCTTGTTCAAGAACCGATTGGTTGAAGGGAAGGAGCTGTTCTTGAACCTGGTGATGTGGGGCTTCAGGGCTTTTGTACTTCCTGCCCAGCGATTCTTGTGAGAAGATGATATGGCCTGGATAGTGGGGAGGAACACTATTGATGATGGATGCTGCCTCCTGTAGATGGGATGGATGTCGTGAGCTGAGTCTGCTCCTCTCCGCAGCTTCCTATGAATTCATATTGTCATACCAGAACAAGATGCAACCAGTCAGGATACTTTCAAGAGTACTTCTGTAGAAGTTTGTTAGGTTCCAGAATGGGCAGTTTCATGTCTGCAATGGATTCCCATTTTTGTCATTTTGATGATGATGGCAGCCACCAAGGAAATACTCAACCCATAAAACCATCATCCGACATCCCCTTAGTTAGCAAAAATATGTATTTACCTCAGATTTAATCATTAACAATTGTCCTCACACCAATTACAGTTTGCAGGAAGGAAACCTGAATTTTCCCCACCTCTGTGTGAAGTGTTTTCAACTTTGAGTTTTGCTTCATTTTTAGACTCAGGCTCCAGAACTGACAACCCAGTGGAAATGCTTTCATTTTCCCTCAGTATCTCAAAAAAAATTGATCAAGCTTCCACCATTTTATGCTCCCAACTCTTGAACTAAAGCACTGTAATTATTTAAAGATTCTGTATGGTTATTCATCCTCTGAACTCCCTGTAGCACTAAATAACACGAGGGGTTGTGCAAATGATCTAGAATTGGTACTGGATGGATCTCACTGGGTCTCTGAAACCTCATTTGTGACTCATCTGCATGATGACCAATCTATTTTTCACTGTCAAACCATAACAATTACCAGAAAAATAAAATGTGATTTAAAAAAAATGCTTTGGCTTGTCACCAGCTCAGCGATATTCTGTGGTTTGCTCTACACCAGTTTTTACCCACATTGTTACAAGGAAACCGTAAACTCTTTTGGAATGGGGACCATTTTAAAGTTAACATCAGTTGTTGTAAACTGACTGGAATGTGCTCCAAGGATTGAGATATCCCATTTGTACAGGACAATGCACAGACTATCTTACAAACTCCCTCAAGGTAAATTAAAGTAAGGCATTTAGTCCACAGTTTTTCTCTTAAGGTTGTCCTATTTTCATAACTTATTTTTACTTGTACGAATTGGCATATATTTATAGAAAATACTTCAATATGTTCTTATATTTATATTTGTATCTGCATCTGTAATGAAACACTGGAAATTCAGTTAATTACAGTAAAGTGCAACAACAAACACGGTGAGGAGTATGGGAATCTAGTTGGTGTGTAATGTTTCAGTCACATCTTCTTTTCAGTCTTATGATGCTGCTGCACAGAGCAATTCATTCCTCAGAACCTGGTTGTCATTGTCTTTCTGAATAAAATATCATCCTTACCTGAGGTAAAAGACCTGGGGCAGACCAACAACAATCATATTGAATGGTGGGGCAGGCTTGATGGGCCAAGTGGCTACCTCCTGCTCCAATTTCCTTGTGCTCATGTGTTTCCAATGGTGCCACAGTCTGGGCATCATTGTAATGTGGCTTCTTGTCTCTTGGGAACTGAGATGTTAAAGTCATCTTTATAAATTAATTAGACAATATAAATCCAGCAACATTACACTGATGCAATCAAAACTTTATTTGTGTGTGTGTGGCCTCCGTCAGCTGTGGTCGACCATGGGTACCGTATCTCAGGGAGTCACTGGGAGTGGCTTCTCATCCGTCTGTTGCCCATGCAGTGGGACCCCCCTCTCCATGCTGACGACAGGTCCAAAGGAACGACGAGAGTCGGTACAGTTCGGAGCCAGCAGCGTCGCAGGAGTTGCCATGCCGATGCTGGGTTCAGCAGTCAGCCGCCTTCGGGACTCCGACTCCGGACTTTTCCTCAGGGTTTACTCCCAAAGCCTTTCCCGTGAGCGGGTATAGCCGCAAGGCAGCAGAGGTTTGAAATCAGAGTTTTCCCTCTCCTAGATGAGCTACCATCTGTGGTTAACAAGCCCCATCTGCCCAACAAAACTTTATACCACACTGCTATCATCAAAGTACAAGTCCAAATGCATTAAATCATGAGTTCAAAATAGGGAGCATGGAGGGACCTTAAGAGATTAGAAAGATCAGCAGGGAGTGGAACAGTGTGTGCCTAGAACTCACTGCTCTAGAGATGTTGAGGCCAGAGTCACTCATCACGTTATAAAGGAATTCCGGGATAAGCGCGCAGAGAGAACATAAAATGGGAAGAGGGGTTAGATCAGATAGCTCTTTGATATCAGGCCTGGCACCCAACAGTCTCCACCCAGCTAACTGGAGTCACCTGCCACTGATTTCCAAATTATCACCTGCAGCCTATTTAAACCAAGCTCTCATCTACAGTCCCTTGTTCACTCATATGAACCAGCCAGCCTCAACCAGTTGTTCTGGCCTTGTTCTGTTAAGTATCTGTTCTCTCTTGTTTTGTGGCCTCTTGTGCTGGTTATTTTGCAGTTTATTATTAAAACATTGCTTACTGCTAAATCGTCTGCTTCTCTGCTTTTGGGTCTTCTACATTTCTGGACATTTGATGCCCATTACAGCATATCTCAGAAATAGCTACAGCAGAGGAAAGAATTCTAGAAAGCTAAAGAAGCTTTAAATAGAGACACGAGAGAGCGGCAGATGCGGGAATCTGGAGCAACAAACAAGATGCTGAACCATCTCAGTGAATTTGGCAGCATCTGTGTGGGGAAAGGGACAGTTGGCATTTCAGGTTGAGACCCTTCAAGTCCACCACTTTAAATATTGTGTCTTTTAAAATGTGTTTACAATATATCTTTGCTTGAACTTTGGTAGAAGTCAATTTCATTATATCAGAGACAGGGGCAAGCCATTATCTAACAGAATTTGACACAGTTCACACTCAATTGCCTGCTCTTGTGGTCAGAGTAGGTGATGTAATTTTGATTAACTTGACATACCAATATCTGATAGATAATTTGAGGCAGAACTTTGTTAGCAATGAATCAGGTCTTGGCTGATATAATATAGATATATAATATAATATAGATTCCACATCTTCTCTTTCAGTTGCAGTAATGACCCACCAACACCACCCCCCCCCCCCCCCCCCCCCCCGACCTCTCAGGCATCCTGTGGTCACCTCATGTCACAGGGAAGGATATGGGACTGTGGGAAAGATCGACATTCCCTCTTTCCAAAACCTAGACCTTATTTTCACCACAGAGTGTCTTTTACAACCAATTTGGAATAATCCACGGAAGTAATTTAGCTGCTTTCTGGCCAAAATGTCAACCGCAAGGTGGTTATTGTTTCTGTACAAGGTCCTTCAGCCGGTTGTAATTAACTCTCTCTGCCTGTTTTAATGTTCGATAAAACAGCTTACCTTGTATGTCCCAGCCCCACTGCTTCCCTGCACATCACTTTGCATTCTAATGCTCCTGAGATTCCCAGCCATGGCAACCGTGGCAGAGCCATTGCTAATCCCCGGGCACCACACATTTCTGAACCAGCGCACACCTACTTTCTGTTAAAAGACTCGCAGCTTAAATGCACGACAAATAGCCAGTGGAAACAATCAGGACAATTCTGCACAGCCACGGGTGTCTAATGCAAATCTTCATGGGTAGGATGTGTGGCATTTCAGGCTTAATGAATTGTCCATCACTGCTTTCAGCCCCATCTCAGAGCCTGAATTAATCTAGGGGGCTCAGCAGGAAGTCAGACACTAAGTCGCTATTTATTACACATCCATTGTAACTAATTGATGTAATTAACACTGATTCCAATCCTTACAAACAATAGCGTATTCAGGGAGAAGCTACCACACAGTTCTAGCCCATCCACCTAAATGACTTCACTAGAATAGACTCCTCTGTGTGGACAAATTTATCCTACTGCCTGATGGGATTGACAGGAATTTCCCAAAATCCTTTCTGACATGTCATCTTTCTCTGCTGAATTAGATTAACCCTTCGTGCCCTCTGCCACGTTACAGCCTTTTAGTTTTATGAATAGTTTTGAAGGTAGAGGCACCTTGAATCCTGGTGGCCAAGTGTTGTTTTTATTATTTTTTGTTAATAGTACATCGAAACAGATGGCAGCATGCTGAAATTAGAGCTAGCTCTGAATGCAGTAGGTTTATTTTCTGTGCTTGGTGTTTTGAATTTAATACGTCTAAACTGCTTAAAATACTGCTTGCCCAGTTGAAAATGTTCCCTTGAATTTGATGTAAGAAAACGAACCTTGGTCAGGATAAAATTGTTGTACACTTGTTCCTGATATTCCATATTAGTCTGGGCATTTTCCTGGAGTTTCCATAAACCGGTAGGAGAACACTAAGGAAGTTAATCATGGTGCAATGAATTTGGTAAATTGGATTATTATTGTCGCAAGCACAGTGAAAATTTTTGATTTGCATGCCATCCATGCAAATAATTTCAGTGCATCAGTGCATCGAGGTAGTCCAAAGGAAAGCAGTAACATAACTGTTACAGTTTACAGAGAAAGTGCCGTGTAGTAAGGTGCAAGGCCATGATGAGGTAGCTGGTGAGGTCTGGTCGACCATATCATGCTAATGGACCATTCAGTAGTCTTATAAAAGAAAAGATGGAGCTCTGAGGCATCTTTCACAACACCTCCCAAACATATAAGCTAGGAGTACAAGGGCAGTGAGCTCATGGGGTACTACTCACAGCAGGTTCCCCTGTTAGTCACCCTCTTGGATGTAAATTGCCACCGTTACTGGGTCTAAATCCTGGGATACCCTCCCAAGCAGTACTATGATGGCACCTTCACCAGTGGTTCAAGAAGGCTACTCATCACCAGGAGCATGTACATTGTGCCCCCCACCCTCCCGCTCCATTTTCCCGAGGTTGATGACAACCTCCTTTGTTTTGTTGACATCAAGGAGAAGGTTGTGGACACGACACCATGTCACCAAGCTCTCAGTAAATGTGACAACTCCAATTGGTATTGCACAGTGTTATAAAGTCATAGAGCACTTGATGCACCATCAATAACTCACACTGAGACGTAAGGCGAGATATCGGCTTTTATTGACTGGAAGAAGGAACCAAGAGTGAGTGTCTATGTCCTGGAGACTGAGGCCGAGCGTCAGGCCTCAGATCTCCTTTAAACAGGGGCCTGTGGGAGGAGCCACAGGAGCAGTCAGCAGGGGGCGTGTCCCGACAGGCACATAGTTCACCACAGCACTACACCGCAGAAACAGGCCATATGGCCCATCAAGTTTCTGCCAGCCTGGTCTGCCTAGTTTCATCGACCTGCACCCAGCATACCTCCATACCTCTCTCATCCAAGTACCTATCCAAACTTCTCCTAAATGTTGAATTGAACCCACTTCCACACTCGTTCCACACTTACCCCACTCTCTGAGTGAAGAAGCACCCTCTCAGCTTCCCCTCAAATATTTCACCTTCAGCCTAGACCTAGTCCTAGTCTCACTCAACCCGAAAGCAAAATGCCTATTCTTCCTATCTATATCACTCATAAATTTTTATACCTCTATAAGAGAATGGAAACCCAATCTGACTCTGCACTGCAGTACAGCAGGAGTGCTGCGCTGTCAAAGGTGCAGTTTTATTTCAGATGAGGTGTAAAACTCTAAAGGTGGATTTTTAAAAGAACGATCCATAGTATTATTTAAAAGACAAATAAGGAAGTTAGATTCAGTTTGCTAGACAAAATTTAACCTTTATTTACAACTTACAAATTTAATCTTCGTTTGCAACTTATAAAATCATTGCGGTATCTAGTCATTATTGTGTTGCTGATTGTATGAGTTTACCACGCACAAAATAACGGTTGCATTACTGTTACATAAATGCATGTCAATTCTTTACTACATTTCCTCGTCATTTTGAATCAGAAACCCTGTGATCCACATTCAGTTAAATTTTCAGCTTCCTCCTGTCTGCCAAACCTGTCAAATGACGTCAAGGGGCTCCCTTTCTTGACAGAAAGGCCACAGTCAGTCCGTGTTGCCAGAAACACCTCTAGCTCCACCTCGCTGAGCACCGGTTCCCCACAAGCCTGCGTGCTCAGTCCACTGCTGATGCATGACTGCATTGCTAGACCCACTTCAAACTAAATCATCAAGTTTGCTGATGGCATAACAGTGGTTGGCCTCATCAACAATGACGGCGAGACGGTGTACAGACTGTGTACTGGAGCAGCTGGTAGAATGGTGTGAGCACAACAACATGAGTCTCAACGTGGACAAGGCCAAAGATTGATTTTCCCCTCAATCTCCCATTGGATGCAACAGGTCATCCAGCTGCTGCTCCAAGAGATACTATCTCTTGCAGGATTAAATTTTCATACAAGAGGCTGTTCTTACATTGTACAGAACTTATTTGGGAGAAAGATATAGTTTCTCTTCCAGCACATCACATAGGTGAGCAACACAGAACATGTATAACAAGTGCAGCTAGTTTCCTGAAATCAATACCAGTAACAAACAATAAAACTCATACTTATTAGTCTCCGAATGTCCATCAGCAAACAGTGGACTCTCCTCAGCTTTCCATTAACAATAAAGAGATTTAAACCAAACTTAAACATTGCGGTTGTGTCAGGTCTACACACCTCAAATTCACTCCAGTTCAAAATTACACAACATAGGTTTCACCATGAGGGGAAGCCACTTCATATTAACCAAAACTGTATCATATGATTGGCACAATTTAGTTGAACCTTGAATAGCTTAAAATCACTTTGATCACAAAATATTTGCGGGGAATGCAAAACACAATTTAGAGCTTGATATCTCTTAAAATCATCCTTAAAGATGATCCAATCGTTTTCGATGACAAATAAGATCGCATGCAGGTTAATTTGGAGGATCAGATCAACTGAATGCAGCTTTTTGTGATAGAGGAAATTATTTAACGTGGGTTAAGGACCAAATTTGCAATTTTATAAGGGTATACAGGGAGCATAGTTGAGCAAGCAGGCAGATTTCTTCTACTTTGTAAATTTTAAAGAATAAAATATATCTTTGAAAAAAAAACCAGGCAGCCAGACAGGAAGCACCTTCCTGCAAAGCAGTAATTTACCAAATCTACAGGAAGGAGAGTCACTGACCAAGGGGCCAATTGTCAAAACTCTTGCGGGGATCCATCACCTTATCAAATCTATCCAAGTTGTAAGTGCAGCCATGCCTAAGGGAAGAGACTAAAGAAGACACAAGAGCAGAAAGCTGTCACAGCTGTTCCAAAGGAGGCCCGAGAGTCAAGAATAACACTGAAAATAAAGAGGAGGAGCAAATTCCAGACCCACAGTACTCACAGTGAAAAACATTATCTTCAACTACCCACTGGTCTGTCCATTATTTCTCCCAATACTGTTAGTTATTGAGAGGCACTGCAATTTTATAAATCTAACTTATAACTTTGCCTTGCCTCCTTTCCAAAGAAGACAATCTAAGTATAACCAATTTTTCCTCATAGCTAAAATTTTCCAGCACATTCAATATCCTCAGATCTCTGTCAGCACAAACATATCCCGCTCAAGTTGTAGCCAAATGAGCGTTTGATAGAACGTGAGTATGACCTCCCTGCTCTATTTTATTGTTCTTTGGTCATAATAAAATAATCCCCTCTTCCTTCTTCACCATCTCACTGACCTTTAAGGATCTGTCAACATTCATTCCTAGGTCCTTACTGTTTGGTTATTGTGCATTCCCTTACCTTGCTTGCCCTCTCCTAATTCATTAATTCGCATTTCCCTGTTTTTGTCACTTCCAGTCTAAAACCAAGGAAGATTCCCACTTGACCTGTAGATTACCTCCGCTGCAGTGGGAAGCTCACCAGAGGAGAAGTGCAATATTGCGATAAGAAAGGTTGGGAAAAAAGCACTCAGACAACAAGGGAGCTTTGTATGATAACAGTTTGTCCAGAAATTTGTTCTGTTGTGGACCAACTGGGAAAAAATCATGACCTGCATGCTGTCGTGTAATAGATGCAGGATGGAGAAAAATTTACTCAGCTAACCAAACTTGAAGATGATTCTTCACAGTCCGTCTTAAAAGGCCGTGCATTTTGGTTGATGGTGATCTTTCACAGTTGTCACGTGGTAAAAATCCTGGCTGTTGTACCTGTAGATGGACTGAATCCTCTCTGAGATTTGGGGAAACACTCTTCAGTGACAGGGCTGAGGTGATTGAAGAGGTGTTGACATTCTCTATGGCAGACAGCAAGGAGTCCTCTCTGCAGTTACTACCATCAGATTCCTATACCCTTTTGAAGACAGTTAATTATCGTGTCTCCAAAGTTCCCTGGCATGCCCTCTTCCTTTCAGATGTGGGAGATGAGACTGTGAATTTGTGCCTTTGCTAAGCTGTCGCACTTTATCTGCTGACAAGATCTTCTTATTTTACAGTTGACATATTTTAGTCTTCTTGCCTGGTGGTGGTGAGACTAGAGTGAGCAGATTGCTTCGGGTTGGATCCAAGAACACTTCCATCACAGGTAGAAATACAGTTGCCTTCTTAAAAGTGTTCCTTCTGCGGCAGCAATTGCCTCTCAGCTTTGGATAGGCTCTCCTCTTTTCTTGGGCCTTTCGGTGTTGGGGCATAGATGATTGTGAAAACTCTGAAGAATATTACATTGTGGTTATCACTGAGGTTTGCATCTCCTGTACTCTTGTTTATCTCCAGCTTTCAGTTGCTGGTTGAGCTTTTCTTTAAGCTTCAGGTATAGTGGAGCCATTAAAATGTAATGCACAAATGTTCCTGACATTCAGAGAGTGAGCTATAAGCACAATGTAGTTTGCTTCCTGACCATCATCCATAAACTTCTTCAATCATGTCTGCTACCTTTTAAGTCTGAAGCATGTAGCTGAGCCCTGAAAATGTCACCAGAAACACCTGTCCAGTCACTTGGCCATCAGTCTTTGCTTTCTGCCCCTGTGCTAGTTTGTATTCAACTTCTAGGGGTCCCTTACGCTGTTTACGGAAAAATTGTCCTTAGAAATGTAATCAAGTTAGTTATACGTGGCCTTCCGCCAATAAACCCACACTTGATTAATGTGCCTTTCTAAAGCATGATCTCACACTGTTTCTGATCTCAGCTCTGTCAAGGTCAGGGGGAAAAAAACTGCTTTCAATCCTTTTGGTTATACAGTAGCCTCTATTAGCAGTGCAAATGGATGTTTGAATGAATTAATATCATCCCCTCAAAACTAATCAATAAGCTCTAAGACCTTGGCCTCAATACCTCCATGTGTAACTAAATCCTCTACTTCCAGTCAGTTTGGATTGGTAAAAGCATCTCCACGATCTCCATCAGCACCGTGCGCCACAAGGCTGTGCGATGAGCCCCCTGCTCTACTCACACCATGCTCATGACTATTAGACTAGCTCCACATGCCACACTGAAGTCATTGGCTGAATCAAAGGTGGTGATTTGATCAGCACAGAGGAGGGAGAAATCTGGCCGGATGGTAGCACAGCAACAACCTCTCACCAAAACCAAACCAAAGAGCTGATTGTTGACTACAGGAGGAGGAAACCGGAAGGCCCTGTCCGTATTAGAGGTGGAGATGGTCAGCAACTTTAAATTCCTTAGCATTATCGTTTCAGAGCATCTGTTCCGGGTCCACCACACAAGCACAGTTACAAAGAAAGCACAGCAACGCCTCTCCTAGAAGTCTGCAAAGATTCGGCGTGTCATCCAAAACTTCGACAAACCTCTATAGATGTGTGTGGAGAGTATACCAACTGGCTGCATCACAGCCTAGGATGGAAACACCCATCCCTTGAACAGAAAAGCCTACTAAACGACTGGATATGGCCCAGTCCATCACAGGTAAAGCCCTCCCCACCACTGAGCACATCTACACGGAGTGTTGGCACAGGAAAGCAGCCTCCATCATCAGGAACCCCTCCCCATCCAGGTCGTGCTCTCTTCTCACTGCTGCCATCAGGAAGTTGGTACAGGAGCCTCAGGACTCACACCACCAGGTCAGGTACAGTTATTACCCCTCAACCATCAGTCTCCTGAACAAAGGGGATAAGTTCACTTGCCCCATCACTGAACTGTTCCCACAACCTATGGGCTCACTTTCAAGGGCCCTTCACCTTATGTCTATCTATCTATCTATTTATGTATGTATGTATGTATGTATTTATTTATTTATTATTATTTTGTTTGTTTTATTTTTGTATTTGCACAATTTGTTGTCTTTTGCACATTGGTTGTTTGTCTTTGTTGTGTGTGGTTTTTCATTAACTCTGTTGTGTTTCTCTGTATCTACCATGAGTGTCTTCGAGGAGATTAATCCCTGGATAGTATATGATGACCTATATGTACTTTGATAATGGATTTACTTTGAACTTTGAATATTTTGTTAAGCAAAAGTGCAGTTGCTCATTGGTGTTGGGTTTTGAGTCAAGCAGGTCATTACGATTGAGAAGGTTACAGTTAAACATCAGCACTTAATTGTTGAAGAAAGTTTGAAAACTAGAAGTTATGTTTGCTTGGTTATTCAAAACAAATGGCTTCATATCAAAAGATTTTAAAAGGTAAGTATCAAGTTCTTGGCTGTTGGCCATGTGTCTTCATGCAGGTGTTCTAAAATTCCTTGAGAATGGAAGTTCACATAATCTAGGTATAATAGTTCATCCAGAGAACTGTATTTTAAGACTGTGGACTCTTTGCTAAGGAAACAGCCTGTTCCAATAATTGTAAAAAGGTAACTTTCTAAAAAAGTCTGGTAACCCATCATGAACTGATTTCAGTTCTCTTTAAATATTGTGTTTGACAGCATTTTACTTTTTTTGTTTAGATGTCTGTATTTTTGTATTTGGAAGTAAATTTTCAACAGCAATTTAGTCTTTAAAAATTATCATAATGATATTGGGCTACACTAATTTATTACTTCATATTATTAGAGACCTCCATCTGCTCACAGGGACTGGTCAGGTTATTTATTACAGCAAAGGTATTGGGAAAAAGTCTGAGTATGTTTCAGAATGAAACAGGGATGGAAAATTCTGGAAACACTCAGCAGGTCAGGTAGATTTTGTGGGAAGAGAAACGAAGTTAATGGTTAAGTTCTGATGAAGAAACTTGGATCTAACATATTCCCTGTGTGTCCCCTTCCACAGATGCTGCCTGATCTGCTGAGTAGTTCTGGCATTTTCTGTTTTTTATTTTAGATTTCTAGCATCCGTGGTTTTACTTTCTGATTTTTAGTTTCTTGCATGCACTGTCAAAGGTCACAAATCTGTGCAATTGTACTACAACGAAAAGTTATTTTAAACAATACAGAAAACTAATAAGGGAAATACAGGCAGTGTAAACTTTAGTTAAAATCTAAATGATTGGCTTACCAGCTAGGGCAGGGGTCGGCAACCATTACCACTGAAAGAGCCATATGGACCCATTTCCCACAGAAAAGAAAACACTGGGAGCCACAAAACCCGTTTGACATTTAAAATGAAATAACACTGCGTACAACGGTTTTTTTTGCCTTTATGCTATGTATAAACAAACTATAATGTGTTACATTTATGAAATTGATGAACTCCTGCAGAGAAAACAAAATTACATTTCTGCATGCAACAAAAACATTTTGAACTCCGAAAAAAAGACGTTGGGTTGAAGGTTACTCCGTAGTTAGCCTACCTTCGATCGAAAAATTAAAAGAAATCACGCACTGGCGGGTGTCAGGGATTGGCAGTGGTGACGTATATTAATAGCGATAAAAAACACGTTGTAGCGGTGTGCTTACACGCAGCGCTAAAATAACGACACTGCAGTCAAAGATAACTTTATTCGAACTAAACAGCCTTGCTTTAAAGCCTCCCTCAACCCGCCCCCCCCGTGGGCGCGGATGCTCCAAAAGACACGTACTCACAAACCCCCGTAGGCTATCTCCCTTAGCCGGAACAGTGGCTAATTGTGAGCCGGTTCGGATGTGCCAGGAAATGGGGTCGCCACAACATTTTATTTAGATTGTACAAGATCACCATAATCTTCAAATTTCGAATTACATTTCAAAAACTAACAAACCACGGGGAGCCGCAGCACAGAGATGAAAGAGTCGCATGCGGCTCCGGAGCCGCAGGTTGCCGACCCCTGGGCTAGGGAATAGAAAACCTATCCATTCTTTAGGCCTATGGTAATTCGTGCTCACCTAAACTCTGTTACACAACAACTTGAGTCTCAACGTGGACAAGGCCAAAGAGATGATTGTGGACTTTAGAAGGGAGCAGACGGCACACGTGTGGCTGCTCCACAGAGAGAGCTAGGAGCACCAAGTTTCTGGGAGTGCGCATAACAGATGATCTCACCTGGTCGCTCAACAGCAGCTGTTGGAAAAGCACAGCAGCGACTCCATTTTTTGAGGCAACTGAGGCGAGTGAGGCCTCCACTCTCCCCCACCAGTCTAACCAGTTTTTACAGGAGCATCATTGAGACTGTTCTGAGCATCTGCATCACTGTCTGGTACGGGAATTGCGAGGCATCTGAGGACTGTTGAGTGGATCGTCGGGGTCTCTCTTTCACCCATCCGCTATATTTATCCAGAGTGCTGCACATGCTGGGCTCTGTTCCATCCATCAGAGATATTTATCAGGAGCACTGTGTATGAAGGACTCTGAGCATTGTCAGTGATCTCTCCCATCTGTCCCACAGTCTCTTTGATCCCCTGCCATCAGGCAGGGGATTGTTAGGATGGGACATAGCTTCTTCCCCAGGCCATAAGACCACTGAACTCCCTGACACCACCCAGCTCTGATCATGCATGAAGCAGCAGTAATATTATATTGTTTATTTTTAACTTGAGTCGTAAATGCACCTTATTATTTGTTAATGAATTAATGGTAATATTACTTATCCTCCAAGAGAACCACAACCTCGTTGTAGGGTTTGGAGGCTTGTGTGCCTCAATGACCTGGTAAGATATGTTGGCTGGAGTCTGGGGCTTGTGCTTTTGCACCCATGCCAAACATGTCAAAGGGTAGAGGCCAGACTAACAGTGGGCCCGGTTCAGGGGTCCAGCTCAGTGCTAACAACCCCGACAGGTCAAAAAATAATTGTTACAGAAAGAAAAATGAAGAATCCTTCTATAGAGACAGAGATGGAGGACCCTCATTGCTGCCCTAAACACCAGCAGTGTAATGGGCTGTATGTAAGTAAGTAATATTACTTTACGTGATATGTGTGTGAGTTATATGTACTATGTTGTGCATCTTGATCTGGACGAATATTGTTTCATCTGGCAGTATATATGTGTACGATCGAATGAACTTGAATTTGAAGGGGTGGAGGCTCTCCCGGAGGGCAGCTGGTGTGCTGAGTATATGATTATTTTGATCCTACTTTTTTACGTACTTTCTAACTGAACTACTATTATTGTGGACTTTGTACAATCTTTGGTGCCTTGTTGGATGGGAACCACTTTCTGAGTGAAAAAGCCGCAGTATTTCAAGATTACACCAAATTTTTTCCTGCTACCAGGGTTTCCAAGGTTTAGAGATCGTTTGATGGACCTCAAATGGCCATTACATGTTCCTGTTTAACACATTGGATTGTGGTTACTGATGACGTGCACAGACCAGCAAAACATCAAGTTTTCCTCTGGTGTTTGCTCAGTTCCACAGTGTCTATAACCTACTTGACTGAGGAAATTCTGAGATGTACAGTACTTCAATGATTAGTTTGTGTCAATTAAGCGTCAAAGGACAGCTACTGTTTTTTCTCTCTTCATCTTGCCTTCTTCCTCTTTCTCTCCTATTCATTTTCTTTCTTTCTGTTTACTTCTCTCATCCTTCTTTCTCCCTCATTTCCTTCCTCCTCAACCTATCTCTCTTCCTCTCCCTCTCTCTTTCAATCCTTCTTTCCTTCTTCACCCCCTCTCCCCCCTTATTTAGTTTCTCCTTTTCTCATTCTCCCTCTGTCTCCATCTTTCCTTTTCTCCTACCCCCACTCTTTCTCTCCTCTAATATTTAAGCAGACCAGTGTATAACAGTTAAAATGTATTCTATTATCTACGTTGAGGGAATAAAAAGCAAATCAAAGTCCTCTGAATGGGCATCTAACCTTTCACTTGGAACTTGTGTGCACAGCAATATCTTTGACAATGACATCTCCCAGAAGCTGGGAGTTCTCATTTTTAGTCCAGTTATAAATTACAAGTGGGTCAGAGGTCAGGCACAGCTTGTGAGGAGCGGCCCAGTTCTTCAATACCAGCTTGTTGTCTCATAACTGTCTTTAGCTGGATAATGGGGGCCTAGGTTGAGGTTTCACGTCCACTGTTTTGAACAGGGAGACCTCAAGGGAGAAACCTGCAACATTGTCCAAGCCTCAGAGAGTGGCTGATCATGGTAAATTGTCACACGCAGTTCCAGTCACTCATGTTTATCTGTGGTTGGATGGTCTATTAACCTGCGCCAGTTTCACCTTGTGGAGGTCGCGCATGAAGTCTGTCCTCCCTCCTCGTTATTACAATGACAGTCACCGTTCGGTGCCGAGCAAGCTGTTTATTGCATTAGTGTTCACCACTGGGTCCAGGTCTGCTGGTACAGATTGAACCCATGTCTGGAACCTTTAGGGAGGAGGCTAATGCTGTAGAAGTCAGTTCAAAGCTTTGGGAAGGCTATTATAAACCCTGGTGGAGCAGTTCAGGTTGCAGCTATGACTGTGGATGGTTTGGTTGGTGAGGACAGAAGGCTGAGAGAGTCCTCTCGACATAACGACCCGTGAAAGCAGCAAGGTCCATCATGAAATGCCAATGTCAGGGAAACTGCAGAGAGATGTTGACACAGCTTAACGTATCATGCAAACCAGGCTCCCCTCTATGGACCCTGCCTACACTCCTCACTCCCTCAGTAAAGCACCCAGCATAATCAAAGACCCCACCCACCCCACACATTCTCCCATTGGGCAGAAAACACAAAAGCCTGAAAGCCTGTCCCACCAGGCCAAGGACAGCTTCTAACCCCGCTGTTATAAGACTATTAGATAGCTCCCTAGTACAATAAGATGGACTCTTGACCTCACAATCTACCTCGTTATGGCATTGCACCTTATTGTCCAGCTGCGCTGCACTTTCTCTGTCAAAGGTTCAAAGTACATGTATGCAGTATACAACCTTGAGATTCGTCCTCCCACAGACAACCACAAAACAAAGAAAACCATGGAACCTGTTCAAAGAGACACACCAACTTGCATAGAAAATTGCACAAATGGAAATTGCTAAATGCAGAAGATAAAACACAAAATCGAATTCAGTTCCATTCGGTTCAGTTCAGTCAGCTGTAGTTGACTGAACCATCACAGGTGGGTTTGGAAGGGATGGGATCAGATGGGCATTGACATCACTAACTGCCCGTTGTACAAACTTTCAGAGATGAGGACGACCTAGATGATACTGAGCGAGTTAACTCACTGGCCAGCGCAATCCCCACCCTGTGTTTCGCTATCAAAAGTAGACCCTTAACGCCAACAAGAACACTTGCACGTGGCCCAGTTTCGCACCTGATACTCTTTGAAAGGATATTTGACTGGTACTAGCTTCAAGGACACTTATGAAGAGGTTTTGCGTGCATCTGAAAGATCTCTGGCAAGTGTGTGACTGTTTATGCAACAATCAGTCATGTAGTCACAGTGGTCATTCCCCACCCTCCCCTTCTGCTGTCCTGTCCAGTTCTGTCACCAGCATTCCCATTTCTTGTTTGAACCTTCCCTAACTGCATCTATTGTCATTACTCCCACTAATGTTGAATCATGATACACACAGCCTGCTCAAGCTATCAGTTTATGACACATCATGGAAGTCCAATGTAAACTGTCCAAACCTGCATAAATTTGTCCAAGTTCATAAATTATTATTTTGTTTAGACATTCCAATTTTACATGTAAACTTGTTTGTTTAAAATACTTTGACAGCATGCTCAAATGGATTGCCACATTTGATTCATAGCTCAACCCATAAGGTCACTGCATTGAGATACATTGAGAACAATCCTTGCTTTGCAAATCCTTACTGTAAATGAAAATAAAGCAAAACTATGTAAAGAATGTTTACTTTGTTTTGAGCATTTTCAACTGTACTAAGTAATGGAAAGTTGAAGAAACGGCATTCTACCCTTCTTTGAGAGTGGAGACCAGCTTTTACCCAAGCTTGTTGCATATGTCAATGCCGTAATGGAGGTGACGTTTCAATCTTATATGCTGACCCAAGCCAAGGGAAATCACAGCCTGCTCTTTACCATACAACTCAATGGAAAAGGACAAAGCTTGCTTTCAGAATTACTTCTTAGCCAAACTTCATTTTGGATTTCCTGTCAAGGGAGATACTGGTGTTTATCAAGAAATTTGAACGTCCACCAATAAAAACAACTAAAATAGGATTATCCTGAGTTTCTACTCATCCTCGGGAGCTGGGTCAGTATTTTGGAACTAGAAATGATTTGTGAGATAAGATCGCCTGGAAAGACTAATATCCTGGGTCAGATTTTGCATAAGTAGAGACCCAACTTATTCATCTGTGCAAAGCCTATGTGAGATATTATTTGGTTAATGCTGTGCAAAAGTGCTGCTTGTCATTGCCTCTTAAGCTACCCCTGGGGAATGTTTGCTGGACTGGATCCGGTGTCAGCTAAAAATTTGAATGGTTCTGAAAGAATTCGGTAACAAGTTTAGTTTCAATAAAAGGAAACCACTGTGATGCAAACTTTTCCTCTACGCAGACCCGAGATTTATTTCTTTGGAAGATGAGGCAGTCATCTCACAAGAGTGTGACTTGTGTGTGGATGGGAAACATATGCCACATGTGACACATCACTGGATTCCTGGGTAACTGGAGGGACATTCACTGCTTTGGGAAATTTATAGAAGCACCATGAGTTGAAGCAAACCAAGAAAATGCTCCAGAATTAAATAAATCTTGCAATAAATTATTATTGTTCTCTAGTGTAGACTTCAGTAATTCAGCAGCTGGTGTTGCGAGTTGTGATATTGTTGATCTTTATATAGAAACATTCTTATTCTTTAAGTTCCAGCTTTTATTTTATCCAGCTGAACAACCCTATAGCACATGTGGCTGGTTTGTTGAGTCATGCTTGCATTCGTAGGACACTGAACCTATCATTAACATAGCGCCCGCATTTTCCATCCTACATCATAATGCACATCTGGCATGAGTTAGTGACAAACATGGGGAATAGTTAATGCCACAGAACACATGCATGCTATCTGGGAGATGAAAGTTAGTGGCATAGTTTGAATAATAAAATGTGGGGTAGTGGGACTGGTCAGTCGTCATAATTAGCTTAATGCATCACAAAGGTTTCCTGGACCAACTTGAACCCAAAGGATTTTTGCAAGCCCCACCAATGATTGGACATCACCTCTTACATTTGTGTACATTGGGTTTGTTTCACCCTGCCTAATAACTACAGTATTATCCCAGGAAGCTGATGAAACCAGTACTTGGAAGAAGTGGAGGCTATCATTGACCCATGTGTTTGAGCTTTTCTATGCCAAACTAGCAAATTAGCTAGAGGAGGCTTATAGAAAAAAGAAAAAAAATGGGAGGAGCAGAAGTCAATCAAAAGGAGAGGTGGGGGGGGGGGGCACATAGGAGATGAAGGTTACCTACAATTGAAAAACTTTGTGTTCATGAATACAAGAGTTTCTGCAGATGCTGGAAATCCAAAGCAACACACACACAATGCTGGAGGAACTCAACAGGTCAAGCAGCATCTAAACATAAACAGCATAAACAGTTGACAATTCAGGCCGAGACCCTTCATCAGGACTTGACCTCTCACCCCTGGTTTTCTCTTCTCCTGTCCTTGTGACCTGCTCATCACCTCCCCCTGGTTCCCCATCCTTTCCCTTTATTCCCTGATTCACTGTCCTCTCCTATCAGATTCCTTCTTCTTCAGCCCTTTGCCTCTTCCACCTATCACCTCCCAGCTTCTCACTTCATCCCCCACCCACCCACCTTACCCCACATCTGGTCTCACCTAACACTTTTCAGCATGTACTGCTCCCCCTCCATTGCCCTCCATACACCTCCAACTACCTTTAACCACCTTTTTATTTTGGCTTCTGCCCCCTTCCTTTCCAGTCCTGATTAAGGATTCCAACCCAAAATGTTGACTGTTTACTCATTGCCATGGATGCTGCCTGACCTGCTGAATCCCTCCAGTATTTTGTGTGTGTTGCTCAATGTTCATACCATTGAGTTGTCGATTATCCAGGAAGAACATGAGGCATTGTTCCTCTTGTTACCATTGGGCCACACCCTGGTGGAAGCTGATGAGGAGTTTTGTGTGGGAGCGGAAAAGGGAACTGAAATGAGAAACAGCTGGGATCCCAGATGGAACTTGAGCCCAGGGCAACCTTAGATAAAGTCATCACCATTCCCATGTAGCAAGCTGATTCTGGATCATTTACGTTATTATTTCTGTTTTCCTGTATTTTACTTTGGAAGTATGGCTGAGCACCTCAGTCTCAAGAACATACAACATAAAACATGGAACAGTATAGCACAGTATGGGTACAGGCCCTTTGGCCCACAATGTTGTGCTGACCCTCTGACAGGGTACGTCAGGACTGAACTCCAAACTCTGATGCCCTAAGCTGAAATAGCGTCACACTTATCCCTACGCGACCGTGGCTGTCTATTCGATCTACTTGATCTATAAATATAAGAGAATCTGCAGATGCTGGAAATCTAGGCAACACACACAAAATGCTGGAGGAGCTCAGCAGGTTAGGCAGCATCTATGGAAATGAATAAATAGTCAATATTTTGGGTTGAGACCCTTCATCAATCTACTCAATCTATGCCTCTTATCATCTTGTAATGTATAACAAGTTACCCCCTCTTCCTCTTTCGCTCCAAAGAGAAAAGCCCTAGGTTGTTCAACCTACCCACATAAGACACGTTCTTTAATCAAGGCAGCATCCTGGTAAATCTGTTTTGTAACCCCTCTAAATCTTCAATATCTTTCCTGTAATGAGGCAACCAGAACCGAAAACAATATTCCAAGTGTGGTCAAAGCAGTGATTTATACCTTTTGAACTCAATACCCCAACTAATGAAGGACATCACACCATAAGCCTTCTTAACCACCCTATCAACTTGCATGGCAACTTTGAAAGATTGCAAGGAATGAAGTTGCCTCCGTTTAGCCCAGGACTAACTGACTGGTACTCTTTGCAGTCTATGAAATGTTGACAAATCTCCAACACCACATTTCATATGAGTCAGTGAACTTCCTCTCATTTTTTGTAAAGTTCAGCTTTTGTATCCTTATGATGTTAAGGGGAAAACCTGTGTTATTGTTTCAACTCAGTGACGTCTTTATCTTCATCAGTCCTGACAATGTACTTCTTCCCACATTAGCTGTCTTTACATTTCATCAGCACCTCCCCATTCAATCTATCCTGGTAAGGAGTCTACCCAGGAAGGTAATATTTCCCACTATTTCCATCTGATCGTTACCCACTTTGACAAATTTGCTATTTTGGATTGTGTGACTTTTGATTTTCAATGTTCCTTAGCACAAACCTACTCATTCCCTTTGAATTTTCTGCCATTTCCTCAGCACCTTAGTATTGTACAGTCTGTGAGTCATTGAGTCTTACAGTGTTGAAACAGGCCCTTCAGCCCATCTAGTCAATGTTGACCACCAAATATCCATCCATACTAATCTCATTTACCAACACCTGCTCCATAGCTTTCACTGCCTTAGAACATAGAACACTAAATACAATACAGGCACTTCAGTCCACAATGTTGTGCCGACCTTTTAACCTTCCCTAAGATTAATCTAATCCTTCCCTCCTACATAGCCCTCCATTTTTCTATCATCCATGTGCCTATCCAAGAATTTCTTAAATGCCCCTAATGTGTGTGCCTCTATCACCATCCCAGCCGGGAGTTCCACACACCCACCATTATATGTGTAAAATCCTTACCTTTGACTTTGCACTATATTTTCTTCCAATCACCTTAAAATTATGCCTCTCATATTAACTATTTCTGCCCTGGAAAGTCTCTGATAATCCAAATTCTTGACTAGGTGTTCTGAATGACCCCACCTTCACCACCTCTCAGGCAGTGTATTCCAGAATCCAACCACCTCTGGGGAAAAATATTCTTCCTTAATCCCTTCTTGCCCCTTACCCTAAATCTACATCCTCTACTTTCAGATACCTCTGCTGTTGTTACCAGTTTCCTACTACCTACCCTAACCGTGCCTCTTATAATTTTGTATACCTCTATCAGGTCCCCAACCCCTCAGCTTCCTCCACTTCAAGAAAAACAAACCCAGCTTCTACAGTCTTTCCTCAGAACCTAAATGTGGCATCTTATGCACTCGGGGAGCTGCTACAGAGTGGTTCAGTGACTGGACTAACATTCTGAGGCACAAAGATTTGATCTGGGTATTTCATTCTCTGAGTGTATTTACCTAGTCTGGCCTGTGTCCCCAGACCTGCCAATCTGATTGATTTTAAACTCTCCTTTTGAAATGGCTCAAGTCTTTTTCCAGGGTTGGGGTACCAAGAAATGGAGGGCACAGGTTTAAGAGGAGAATGGAGAGGTTTAGCTGAGGGGAAACACTTTCATCCAGAGGGGAGTCAGCATATGAAGTGAGCTGCCAGAGGAAGTGGTTTAGGCAGGTATGTTAACAATATTGAAAAGTCTTTTAATCAGGTGTGTTTGTCAGAAAGGTTTTTTTGCAACATGGGCCAAATGTGGGCAAATGGAATTGACTCAGATGGGAATCTTGGTTGGCCCATGTTGTAAGAATCTTTGACTCTATAACAAGGCCAAGGGGCAGTTTTGGGTAAGCAGTAAATGTTGCCCTTGTCAGCAAAGTCTTTGAAATAAAAAAAAGGAATATTAATGTATTGATGCTTGGTCCTCGCATTTTGTTTCCTGCCTCAACCTCTTCCTGTTCAGCCTTTCCTATACTGCATATATAACTGTGGCGATAAGTCCCACTTCTTTACTAATGTGTACAAATCCCAATAATATCAACAGACCTTATAACGCAGAATAGAATAATTAGCATTAAAAATAACCAGATGCCTAAAGCAGCACTTTAAAATTAGATGAATTTCTCTTCCTCCTGAAAAGTCTAAGCCCAGACGCATAATTTAAATACTGGTGAGTTTAAACTAACGGTGAATAAATACATTAACTAGCTAACTATAGAGTAGGGGTTACTAACCTGCAGTCCATGGACCTCTTGCTTAATAATATTGGTCCATAGCATAAAAAAGATTGGGAACCTCTGCTATTGAGGAGCAACACCTCATATTGTGCTTTTGTAGTCTAAAACCTGACGGCATCAGCATTAACTTCTCTAACTTCCAGTAAGCTCTTCCCTCTGTCCCTTCCTTTTTTTTCTTATTCCCATCACCCCACCTCTTTCCACTTCCCCTGCTCTCTCCATCTGCCTAGCATCCACACACTGTTCCCACCAATTTCCCTCCCCACCTCCTTCACTCTACTCCATAGTCCACTGTCCTCTCCTATTATATTCCATCTTCTTCAGCCTTTGTCACTTCCTCCTGACTTTGGACTCTATTTCCTCTCTCCCTCCTCCTTCTCCAGCCTTTGCTCCACTCCTTCCCTCACACCTTTATACTGACCATCTCCCCTCCTTCTTTCCAGTCCAGATGAAGAGTCCCAACCTGAAATGTCGACTGCACCCTTCCCTCCGTAGATGTTGCCTGACCTGCTGAGTTCCTCCAGCTTTCTGTGTGTCACTAACTAACCATTGTTATTTTCTAGTCAGCCAGCACCTGAACCACTAACCATTTATCAATGTGGGCACAGAGCCAGCATTACGATGGCACAGCACGTCCATCTGACTACCTTACAGGGGTGGGATTCTGCTGGTGGAGATTTACTTGTATTTAGTTGAGTTGTGCAAATGTTCTGGCAATACAGAGATTGTGATGTCAAACACCATCATGGCAAATTGTGAAATAGTTGTCATTAAATTTTACTAATTTGCAGCTTGGTGCAAGACTTTCAAAAAGCAGCAGGAAAGCTGTCAGTTTGCAATTAAATCACAACTGATTAATGTTCTTCCAAGAAGGTAATGCTACCTGCTCTGATCTACATGTGACTTTATCCTCTACTGGGGTGTTAGATTGATTCTTAATATCTTCAGGATAATTCGGGATAAGCTTTAGATGATTCCACCCCTGAAATGAATCCGATAGTTTCCAGCTAAATTGCAATTTGACCAAAACTAAAATTCCTTCTATATATTCACACTGTGTGGAGATGAGAACAAGATTCTGACCAGTCGATCTGACAATACAAGAGGACAGTTAAGCTGAGTGGAGGACAGTTTGGGGGAAATGTCAGAAGTAGTTTTTTTTGCACAGAGGATGGGTAACTGCATGGAACACCCTGCCAGGGGTGATGGTAGAGGCTGATACATTAGCGACATTTAAGAAACTCATAGATGTGCACATGCATGTAAGAAAAATCAAGGTTAATAGCTGCTTAGGTTGGATTTATTATGGAGTATGTTTTTATAAGTTGGCATAGCTGTGGACTGAAGGAGCCATATTGTTCTATGTTCTATGAATCAGGGGAATGTCTTTTTCACCCTCTTAATTCCCTATGCTTCGATAAAGGTTCTCTTGAAAAACATTTGTGTCCAAGATTGCGCTGAAGGACCTAAGGAGCTGTTGACAATTATTGGCGACCCACACCAATTATTACTGGGCCATTCCTGTCAGTCCCATGCTCAGCTCAAAATGGAAACACAAGTAACTGCAGATGCTGGAAATCTGGAGAATGCAGAGGATCTGGAGGGGCTCAGCAGGTCAGGCAACATCTGTGGAGGGAAATGAACAGTTGGCGTTTAAGGTCCAAACCCTTCATCAGGACCAGTCCATTTCCCTGACCCACTGAGTTTCTCCAGCACTTGTATGTTGGTGTCAGCAATGAAAGAGAAAGTGACAATTGCCAAGGAATTAGCCCAATCCAGAGTGTCCCTCTCACCCCCTTCCTTTGTGCTGATGTACACAAAATCCTTGCTGCCTGGCCTCACAGCAGCCAAGATGCTGATTGTTTATCACTGTAAACGGGGTTTGTCCCACCTCGTCATGCCTGCATTTGTAAGACATTTCACTCAGTCACTTAATTAAACCATTTCACCAAGTTAGTATTTTGGTCTTGTGAAAATGGTTTTAATTTGAATCATGTTTTCCTCATAAGACAACATTCCCTTCTGTAATTGATTATGAATTGGCCCTTCACTGGATTCCAACAATCCCTGCGTCTATCAAATGGAAGTATTTCTGTGCTTTGGGTAAAGAATCGCGTGGATTAATTTCACCCAGCATCTTTCTAAATGAACATTGCATGAAAAATAACATCACAACTTCAGTGTCCAACCCAGGATATATGCCATTGGCCTATCAGGTGCATTTCAGGACGGGAGAGGGCCCACTCATGCTTTCAAGATGGTGTAATATTGCAGTGTGTTCCAATTTAGAGGAGAAAGTAATATTCAATCATAAGACATAGGAGCAGAATTAGGCTATTCAATCTATCGAGTCTGCTCCACCATTCCATCATGGCTGATTTATTATCCCTTTCACCTTCCTTCTCCCCATGACCTTTGATGCCATGGATAATCATGAAGCTATCAACCTCTGCTTTAAATATACTCAATGACTTGGCCTTCACAACCATCTGAGGCAATAAATTCCACAGTTTCACCACCCTCTGGCTAAAGAAATTCCTCCTCATCTCTGTTCTAAATAGACATTCCTCTGTTCTGAGGCTGTGCAGATTAATGCTGGCTGAAGAATTAGAAACAGAAACATAGAAAACCTACAGCACAATACAGGCCCTTCGGCCCAAAAAGTTGTGCCAAACACATTCCTACCTTAGAAATAACTAGGCTTACCCATAACCCTCTATTTTTCTAAGCTCCATGTACCTATCCAAAAGTCTCTTAGAAGACCCTATCATATCCACCTCCACCACCGTTGCCGGCAGCTTATTCCACGCACTCACCACTCTCTGAGTAAAAAACTTACCCCGACATCTCCTCTGTGCCTACTCCCCAGCACCTTAAACCTGTGTCCTCTCGTGGCAACCATTTCTGCCTTCAGGAAAAGCCTCAGACTATCCACACAATCAATGCCTCTCATCTCCTTATACACCTCTATCAGGTCACCTCTCATCCTCCGTCGCTCCAAGGAGAAAAGGCCGAATTCACACAACCTATTCTCATAAGGCATGCTCCCCAATCCAGGCAACATCCTTGTAAATCTCCTCTGCACCCATTCTATGGTTTCCACATCCTTCCTGTAGTGAGGTGACCACAACTGAGCACAGCACTCCAAGTGGGGTCTGACCAGGGTCCTATATAGCTGTAACATCACCACTCAGCTCCTAAATTCGATTCTTCAATTCCATGATTGATGAAGGCCAATGCACTGTACACCTTCTTAACCACAGAGTCAGCCTGTGTAGCTGCTTTGAGCGTCCTATGGACTACAACCCCAAGATCCCTCTGATCCTCCACTCTGCCAAGAGTCTTACCATTAATACTATATTCTGCCATCATATTTGACCTACCAAAATGAACCACTTCACACATCTGGGTTGAACTCCATCTGCCACTTCTCAGCCAATTTTGCATCCTGTCAATGTCCCACTCTAACCTCTGACAGCCCTCCACACTATCCACTACACCTCCAACCTTTGTGTCATCAGCAAACTTATTAACCCATCCCTCCACTTCCTCATCCAGGTCATTTATAAAAATCATGAAGAGTAGGGGTCCCAGAACAGATCCCTGAGGCACACCACCGGTCACCAGCCTCCATGCAGAATATGACCCGTCTGCAACCACTCTTTTCCTTCTGTGGGCAAGCCAGTTCTGGATCCACAAAGCAATGTCCCCTTGGATCCCATGCCTCCTTACTTTCTCAATAAGCCTTGCACGGGGTACCTTATCAAATGCCTTGCTGAAATCCATATACACTACATCTACTGCTCATCCTTCATCAACGTGTTTAGTCACATCCTCAAAAAATTCAATCAGGCTCGTAAGGCAGGACCTGCCCTTGACAAAGCTATGCTAACTACTCCTAATCATATTATACCTCTCCAAATGTTCATAACTCCTGCCTCTCAGGATCTTCTCCATCAACTTACCAACCACTGAGGTAAGACTCGCTGGTCTATAATTTCCTGGGCTATCTCTACTCCCTTTCTTGAATAAAGGAACAACGTCTGCAACCCTCCAATCCTCCGGAACCTCTCCCGTCCCCAGTGATGCAAAGATCATCGCCAGAGGCTCAGCAATCTCCTCCCTCGCCTCCCACAGTAGCCTGGGGTACATCTCATCCGGGCCCGGTGACTTATCCAACCTGATGCTTTCCAAAAGCTCCAGCACCTCCTCTTTCTTAATGTCTGCATGCTCAAGCTTTTCAGTCTGCTGCAATTCATCACTACAATCACCAATATCCTTTTCCATAGTGAATAATGAAGTAAAGTATTCATTAAGTACCTCTGCTATTTCCTCCGGTTCCATACACACTTTCCCACTGTCACACCTGATAGGTCCTATTCTTTCACGTCTTATCCTCCTGCTCTTGACATACTTGTAGAATGCCTTGGGGTTTTCCTTAATCCTGCCCACCAAGGCCTTCTCATGGCCCCTTCTGTCTCTCCTAATTTCCTTCATAAGCTCCTTCCTGTTAGCCTTATAATCTTCTAGATCTCTAACATTACCTAGCTCTCTGAACCTTTTGTAAGCTTTTCTTTTCTTCCTGACTAGATTTATTACAGCCTTTGTACACCACGGTTCCTGTACCCTACCATAACTTCCCTGTCTCATTGGAATGTACCTATGTAGATTTCCACACAAATATCCCCTGAACATTTGCCACATTTCTTCCGTACATTTCCCTAAGAACATCCGTTTCCAATTTAAGCCTCCAATTTCCTGCCTGATAGCCTCATAATTCCCTTACTCCAATTAAACACTTTTCTAACTTGTCTGTTCCTATCTCTCTCCAATGCTATTTATTGTAAAGGAGATAGAATTATGATCAAAATGCTCTTCCACTGAGAGATCTGACACCTGATCAGGTTCATTTCCCAATACCAAATCAAGTATGGTTTCTCTTGTAGGCTTATCTACATATTGTGTCAAGAAACCTTCCTGAACACACCTGACAAACTCCACCCCATCTAAACCCCTCACTCTAGGGAGATGCAAATCGATATTTGGGAAATTAAAATCTCCCATCACGACAACTCTGTTATTATTACACCTTTCCAGGATCTGTTTCCCTATCTGCTCCTCGATATCCCTATTACAATTGGGCGGCCGATGAAAATCACCCAGTAAAGTTATTGACCCCTTCCTGTTCCTAACCTCCACCCACAGAGACTCCGTAGACAATCCCTCCATGGTGTCCACCTTTTCTGCAGCCGTGACTCTATCTCTGATCTACAGTGCCATGCCTCCACCTCTTTTGCCTCCTTCCCTGTCCTTTCTGAAATATCTAAAACCCGGCTCTTGAAGTAACCATTCCTGTCCCTGAGTCATCCGTCTCTGTAATGGCCACCACATCATATCTCCAAGTACTGATCCACACTCTAACCTCATCTGCTTTGTTCGCAGTACTCCTTGCGTTAAAATAGACACACCTCAAGCCTTCAGTTTGAGCGCGTCCCTCCTCTATCACCTGCCTATCCTCCCTTTCGCACTGTCTACAAGCTTTCTCTATTTGTGAGCCAACCTCCTCTTCCCCAGTCTCTTCAGTTCGGTTCCCACCCCTGAACAATTCTAGTTTAAACTCTCCCCAGTGGCCTTAGCAAACCTCCCTGTCAGGATATTGGTCCCCCTGGGATTCAAGTGCAACCCATCCTTTTTGTACAGGTCACACCTGCCCTAAAAGAGGTCCCAATGATCCAGAAATCTGAATCCCTGTCCCCTGCTCCAGTCCCTCAGCCACGTATTTAACCTCTACCTCATTCTATTCCTATACTCACTGTCGCGTGGCACAGGTAGTAATCCCGAGATTACTACCTTTGCGGTCCTGCTTCTCAACTTCCTTCCTAACTCCCTGTAGTCTTTTATCAGGGCTTCTTCCCTTTTTGTACTTATGTCATTAATACCAATATGTACCATGACCTCTGGCTCCTCACCCTCCCACTTCAGGATATCTTGGACGCGATCAGAAACATACCGGACCCTGGCACGTGGTAGGCAAACTACCATCCGAGTTTCTTTCCTGCATCCTCAGGAAACCCTTTTTTAGTTGACTTTCTTTAGTTGCAAAGAACAGGGTTTCAGATTTCTGGTTCATTGGTATCTCTTCTAGAGAAGATATGACCTGTACAAAAAGGATGGGTTACATCTGAACCTGAGGAGGACCAGTATTCTTGTGTGCAAATTTGCTAGAGTTGTTGGGGAGGGTTTAAACTAATTTGGCAGGGGTATAGGAACTGGATGGGGCAGTTGGTATACAAGCCGATGCAAAGTGCAGTGAGACTGTGAGGAAAGACAGACAGATGATAGGGGAAAATTGCAGTCAGTGGGATGAGATGAAGTGTATTGTGGGGGCAAAATCAAAAAGGGTGATGAAGACAGGACTGAAGGTATTATTATATCTTCCACGAGGTGTGTGTTCAATTAGAGATTAGCAGGTATGACTGTGGTATGGCTGAAAGAAAATCATAGATGGGAGCTTAAACACACAAATGTATCAAAAGGATAGGTAAGTAAACACAGGGGTGGTGTGGCTCTGTTGGTAAAATTGAAATCAGGTCATTAGAAAGAGCTGATGTAGAATCCTAGTGGGTAAACTGCAAGTGTAAAAAGACCCTGATAGGAGGCCCTATCCTGGAAATAGAAACGGCATGTGTGAGCGCACCCTTAGCTCCTGGCTCCTTAATGCCAGGGTGATTGCTCATCATACGGTGTGTCTTGGGCATTCCTCTCCAGGTTTTTTTGGAGCCAGCTGGATTCGAACTCAGGAGCCTTCACTCTGAAGTCCAGCACCGATGCCACTACACCACCAGCTGGACTTCAGAGCAAAAGGGCATGTAATAAGAGTAATGTTACAACAGTCATGGGAGATTTCAATTTTCAGGTAGATTAGGAAAATAAGGTTGATGCTGGACCCAAGAGAGGTAATTTGTAGAATGCCTACAAGATGGCTTTTTAGAATAGCTTGTGGTTGAGCCCACTAGGGGAAAAGCAATTCTACACTGGATATCACAAAATGAACCAGATTTGATTAGGGAGCTTAAGGTAAAGGAAGCCTTGGGAGGCTGTGATCATAATATGATAGAATTCACCCTGCAGTTTGAGAGGGAGAAGCTAAAGTCAAATGTATCAGTATTACAGTGGAGTAAAGAGAATTACAGAAACATGAGAGAGGAGATGGTTGAAGTTGATTGGAAGGGGATGACAGCAGAACAGCAGTGGCTGGAGTTTCTGGGAGAAATTTGGAAGGCACAGGATAGATGCCATTCCAAACAAGAAGTATTGTAAAGGCAGGATGAGCAACAGTGGCTGACAAGAGAAGTCAAAGCCAACATAAAAGCAAAAGAGAGGACAAACAATACAACAAAATGAGGGGGAAGTTGGAGGGTTGGAAACTTCTAAAAACCAACAGAAGGCAACTAAAAAAGTCATTGAGAAGGTAAAGATGGAATACAAAGGTAAGCTAGCCAACAATATCAAAGAGGATACCAAAAGATTTTTCAGATATATGAAGAGTAAAAGAGAGGTGACAATGGATATTGGACTCCTGGAAAATGATGCTGGAGAGGTAGTAAACTGCATTAAGTATTTTGCATCAGTCTTCACTGTGGAAGACACAAGCAGTGTGGTGGAAGTTTGAGATAAGTGAGTGAAGTTGCTGTTACTAGAGAGAAGGTGTTTGGGAAGCTGAAAGATCTGAAGGTCGATAAGTCACCTGGATCAGCTGATGTACACTCCAGAGTTCTGAAAGAGGTAGCTGAAGAGATTGTGGAGGTATTAGTAATGATCTTTCAAGAATCAATATATTCTGGAATGGTTCCAGAGGACTGGAAAATTGCAAGTGTCACTCCACTCTTCAAGAAGGGTGGGAGGCAGAAGAAAGGCAGAAGATAGGCCAGTTAATCTGACCTCAGTGGTTGGGAAGATGTTGGAGTTGATTGTTATGGATGAGGTCTCAGAGTACTTGGAGGCACATGATAAGATAGGCTATAGTCAGCATGGTGTTGTCAAGGAAAAGTCTTGCCTGACTAATCTGTTGGAGGGAGTAACAAGCAGGATAGACAAAGGAGAATCAGCTAATGCTGTGTATTTGGATTTTCAGAAGGTCTTTGACAAGGTATCACACATGAGACTCTTTAACAAGATAAGAGTCCATGGCATTACAGGAAAGATTCTCACACGGATAAAGCAGTGGCTGATTGACAGGAGGCAAAGAGTGGGAATAAAGGGAGCCTTTTCTGATTGGCTGTCTGTGACTAGTGGTGTTCCACAGGGGTCGGTATTGGACAGCTTCTTTTTACGTTAAATGCCAATGATTTGGTAGGTAGTTTTGAGGTTGCAGGGAGGCTGCAGAAGGACTTCCACAGATTAGGAGAAAGGGCAAAGTAGGAGCACTGTTGGGAGGTGTATGATCACGCACTTTGGTAGAAGGAATGAAAGTGTCAATTATTTTCTATATGAGGGAAAATTCAAAAAACTGAGACGCAAAGGGACTTGGGAGTCCTCTTGCAGAATTCCCTAAATGTTAATCTGTAGGTTGAGTTGGTGATGAGGAACACAAGTGCAATGTTAGCATTCATTTCAAGAGGACTAGAATATAAAAGCAGAGATATAACGTTGAGGCTTTATAAGGCACCTGTGAGGCCCCACTTGGGAGTACTGTGAGCAGTTTTGGGCCCCTTATCTAAAAAAAGGATGTGCTGAAACTGCTGGGGTATAGAAGAAAGAGGGGGGAATCTCAATGAAACTTATTGAATGTTGAATGGCTGCAATAGGGTGGATATGGAGAGGATGTTTCCTAAAGTGGGAAAGTCTAGGACCAGAGGGCACAGCTTCAGAACAGAGGGATATCCATTTAGAATGCAGATGAGGAGGAGTTTCTTTAGCCAGAAGGTGGGGAATCCCTGTAATGCATTGCCACAGGAGACTACGGAGGCCAGGTATTTGAGAGTATTTAAGGTGGAGGTTGATGTGTTCTTGATTAGTTAGGGTGTGTAAGATTATGGGGAGAAGTCAGGAGAATGGGGTTGAGAGAGAGAAAATGGATCAGCTATGATGAAATGGCAGAGCAGACTTGATGGGCTGAATGGCCTAATTCTGCTCCTATGTCTTCTGTCCTTTGACTCACCCACCATAGGAAACATCCTCTCCACATCCACTCTGTCTAGGCTTTTCAATATTCAAAAAGTTTCAGTGAGATCCCCCTTTATTTTTCTAAACTCCAGTGAGCACAGGCCCATGGCCATCGAATGCTCCTCATATGTTATCTTTAATTCCCAGAATCATTCTCATGAACCTCTTCTGGACTCTCTCCAATGGCAGCACATCTTTTCTGAGATAAGGAGCCCAAAACTGCTCACAATGCTCCAAGTCTGGTCTGACCAATACCTTATAAATCCTCAGCATGACATCTTTGCTCTTATAGTTTAGCCCTCTCGAAGTGAATGCTAACATTGCATTTACCTTCCTTACCACTGACTCAACGTGCAAATTAACCTTTAGGGAGTCCCAAGTCTCTTTGCACCTCTGATTTTTGAATTTTCTACCCATTTAGAAAATAGTCTACGCCTTTATTCCTTCTACCAAAGTGCATGACCCCATACACTTCCCTTTACTATATTCCATCAGCCAATTCTTTGCTCATTCTCCAAATCTGCCCAGGTCCTTCTGCAGGCTTCCTGCTTCCTCAACACTATCTGCCCCTCCACCTATCTTTGTATTGTCTGCCTACTTGGCCGCAAATCCATCGATTCCGACATCCAAAATGGCATATTCAAACTTCTGGGCAGGTTAAGTCTAAAGCAGGGATTCCCAACCCGGGATCCTTTGGCCCCTCAGTTAATGGTGGGAGTTCAAGGCCCCTGGTATAAAGCATCTTATGTGGTGATGTTCTGGCTGATAGTGTTGATAAGTGAACTTGCACTTTCCTTTCTGGCATTCTGACACAAGGCCATCTGGATGCAGTGGTTCTGAAACAGTAAAACAGATGCAGCACGCACACATGTTTGAAGAGACAGGTACAGATGCACACACAACAACACAGGCATGGACACTGAACAATGAGCAGCTGCATACACCATTCACTGTAACTCTGGTTAGCACACAGACAGCTGGAACTCTTTAGGCAAATAAAGAATTACAAGCACAGTTACCATGGGAAAATAAATGTTTAATACGATTTAAGTCACTATAAAAAAGGTTCTTAAACAAATAAATCAAGGAAGCAACCAAAGAAATAAATTTGAACATAACTTGTGCTAAATAACTGTTCCTATTAAATTTGTTAATAAATATTTTATTTACACAAAAAATGTTCCAGAAATATTTCAGTGCACAATATTTACAAAGTGAGGGCACAATTCACAAGATAAAGATCGCCACAAAACATTTTGACTTTCACTACACATTCTTTGTACATTTGGTAACTCGTTTGTTTTTTGATTGTTATTTTTAAGCTATTCTGCTTGAGGAACATCATGAATACCAGCTTCTTAGGGGAAAGAACAGGTCTTTGCAAAAGAATTAGAACTAATGCCTTTCTTTTACTGAGCTTGGTTAACTGCAGTTTATTCTCAAATGATTTGTCAACCAGATCGAGATTTTAATTGATGTTGAATGATGTACCTAAGACCTCTTTAAATAAATCTAAGTTGATCCTTGTTTCCAATTTTTTAGACAGAAAGGAGTCTTTCTTCTGCTATTTTATATAAAAACAACTAAAGTAACAAGGGATATCATCCCCTCAACTGATTTCCATTATTCTCAGTTGTATAGTTCCTGCAGCTTCCAAACACTTTGGAAGTAAGGGGAAATGCCACAAGTATTCTTTCATTCCCAAATTCCTATATTGCAATTACCTTGGGTAGAAGTAAGCCCCTCTCTCCAATCCAGCCTGTTTCCAGGATCAAAATCAAAACGAGAAATTCAACTTCTCCAGTGGTTCAGATCACTTTGTAGTCGTGCCAATTTATTTTGGTCAAAGATCTCGAGGTGCACCTTTAACTTCCCTTGCTTAAATCATAAGGAAATGGATTTCTAGACTCATAGTTACAACGTCAAGCCGTCTATTATTATGTTGCGTGGATGTATTCGAATCGTCTGAATTTAAAGGCCGTTTCAGCCGTCATTCGGTTACATTTTCAATGTAGAAAAGGCAATCCGGCCAACATGATTTTGTGTTGTGGCAGAGTTAAGTCAGAACCCTCCACAAGTTAAAGCAAATCACTAATTCATGGTATTTCCTATTCATTATACCATATGTTAAGAAAAATTCGATAATTTCGCGGTTGTAATGTTCATTGTGATCTCAACATTTTACTGTGCTTTTTCCAAATGCAGATATAGTTGCTCTTGCTCATTACTAGATATTGCCTCTGTATACAGCGCTATTTATTATATAGTACTTTTGTGGCTGCAGGTATGTTATAATATCTACTATATGTTGCTTTGTGTCCCTCTCCTTATTATCCAAGTTTCTTCTGACTGCAACCCAGTGCATTGTCCAGTTGTACATTACTCCTGTCGCCAAACAGTGCTTGTGTCTGTGCTAAACCCCCCAGAACAGTTTCCACGAAGTCCCGCAATTTGCTGCACAAACCGTCCAAAATAGCGAAATATACATCTGGCGCGCATCTAATTTTTGCACTTTTGCGCAGGTTAAAAGAGAGTCGGATCCACCCGCAAAACTGGCCACGCTCCTACAAGAATGATCAATCATTGAACAGTTCTTCTAAATGTTGGCATTAGGAGGACTGTAAATTAAGTTGATACTGTCGGCAAAGTTTTCAAAGCTTTTGAATGTTTCTATGTAATTCGCGAGGATATCAGTTATTGTCAAGCAATATAGCTGCACTTCCTGTCCAGTTTGTAAGGTAATTTAAAATTAGGTTGTTCACAGGTAGAGGAATGGCAAGGTTTAAAATGCCCGTGTGTAACCCACTTTCAGTGCTACTGCTCAAACTGCACCATGCTGTTACTCGTGGTACACGGAAGAATAGATATTTATTTATTTATTTTAAAGCAACAGTTCCAAACATCGAAGTGACTATTTATAAAGCTTGTTCGTGGTAGATTTTGCGTTCAGCGGTACGCGCTTCTGTTTGCACGAAAACGCAAGGACAGAAAAGACCTCTCAAAGCCAGAATCAGGAACGGCGGCCCCAGTACAGTCAACAACTTTTGTCAAGTCCAAGGTCAAATGAGACACTGGCAAAGGTGGGGCGGGCCGGAAATCTGATGCTTACTCTACTGATCGCGAAAATTCATTAAAAGCTCCAATAAAGAATTCTGCAAATTGCCAGGCATGTATTAAATATGCCAGGCATGGCTTTCTACTTTTAAAAAGCAGAGTTTTGGCGACTAATGTTTTAGTTTTGAGGTTTCTGGATGACCCACACGCCCGAAACCACCAAGCTGACTGTGCCGACCTCTTGTAGGCTGTTCAGTGCCCGGGCTCGCATTCGCTTTTGGCGGATGCTGCCCCTGTTTATATCTCCCACTGCTGTGTTGTATTCACCACTGCCTTTGCCATGTCGAGAGATATTGAACTTCCCTACTCTTAAAAGATCGGCACAACATCGCGGGCTGAAGGATCTGTGCCGTTCTATGTCCTATTCTACGCTACTTTGTTTCCGACAGGTGAAGCACGCCACTAAAATGACACAGACAGCAATAGGCGATGTTTTCTAGGGGGGGGGGGGGAAGCTTCAGTTCCATTGAAATGTGTTGTTTCCTGGACGCTAAATCAGTAACTTACACTGAAAGAAACGAAAAGGACACCTAGCAATAAATTATAAGTTTAATATAGATATCTTTGTACAATGTTTTATTTTGGGGAGAGGAAGAGGGTATGGCACAAGTCCCCAACAGGTTCGCGTCCTGAGGAGTAATTTTTTAGTGGACAGTCTCAAACCTTACTAAGTTGCGTTGCCTGATGCAACATTTGTGTTTATCCTAGACGCACTGAGCGAATCTTTACGAACCAAGGGTCTCCTTGAAGTACCTATCTATTACTGGTAGCTTTTCTTGGCGATGAGTCGTTTACTGCTCCGGAGAAAGGCCCCTTTATTGTATCCCGCCCTACTGCCTCCAGATGTCCCCGTGACTGAGTCAACCTGTGCTCCTGTTGCCAGACCTCCAGAAGACGGCGCCCTGGCGCTCAGACGCACTCGTGCAGAGTCTGTGTGGTCGTGCAGTTCAGGCAGCTGACGTGGCAGCACCAATGGAAAGTACAGTGACATCTCTCGGTGACTCTTTTGGTCAGAGTACGGAATCCCCTCCCACAGCACAACAAGTCGCAGCCGTCCAAGCCCAGCGAGGTGTTATTGCAGACTCGGCCCCTGGTACCTGTGGTGCCCATTTTGCTGTTGGCTGTACAGAAGTTGGGTGACTTCTCGAAGTAGACCAGGTCCTGGGGAGAGTGTGGCTTGTGAGCAGGGTTCTCGGGTTCCAGGTGCCGCATGTCTGCCCAGGAGGCGCGGTTACTGCCTTTGTTGCTATAGGTCACACGGGAGGCGCCGTCAAACCGGTCTTTTAGCAAGTCACCCACTGTCCGAAAGGTGGGGAGCCGCATCCAACAGGTTTTAACCGTGCAAGAGCCAGACATTCCATGGCACTTACATTCCTGTCTCATCTCGGCATGGACTGTCTGTGAAATTGATAAATACCGATCAGTATAGGTAAACATGTTGCTATTGGAAAAAGTTATAAACTTACTATTAATGAAGCCTAGCCAGGATATCGGAGGACATTGTCTCAACTGTTGTGGTTGCAGCCCATTTGAGACAGAGGAGGGGTTACTTCCACACTAACGAATACATCTTAAAAATACAAATAACCACTTTCGGCGAAGTGACACCGGAGTGAGATAAGTACCGTGGATAATGAGACGTATCCTGAACGTAATACTGGCGTAGTGAGATGTCCAATACAACAGGCGCAGTCTGAGAGTCTCGATAAACAGTTGCAATGCACTCTGCATCCTACTGGCCTACAACTCTTGCTCCTGGGCTAGTAACGAATGAGGTAATTGTAACAGAAAACAACACACACAAAAAAAAACGTTTTTCACGTATCTTGTTTCGCGTGACCATAATAAACCAGTTCCGGTCCACGATCTCCAAATTTTGGCCAGGGGGACAACCTTTGGGAAGTAATTTCTAATATTAAACGTTGAACTGATGGGATGCTTCCTGCACCTGTTTTGTGTATTGTGCGGCGTGGACCTATGTGTATGCGTGTCCGTGCGCGTATCTGTGTGTGTTTATCTGCCTGTCTATGTGCATATTGTGTGTGTGTGTGAGTGTGTGTGAGTGTGTGAGTGTTTGTGTATGTGTGTGTGTGTGTGAGTGTGTGTGTATGTGTGTGTGAGTGTGTGTGTGTGTGTGTGTGTGAGTGTTTGTGTATGTGTGAGTGTGTGTGTATGTGTGTGTGAGTGTGTGTGAGTGAGTGTGAGTGTGTGAGTGTTTGTGTATGTGTGAGTGTGTGTGTATGTGTGTGTGAGTGTGTGTGAGTGAGTGTGAGTGTGTGTGTGTGTGAGTGAGTGTGAGTGTGTGTATGTGTGTGTGTGTGTGAGTGTGAGTGTGTGTGAGAGAGAGAGAGATTTGTGCTTTAACCTGTATTCACTCGATGGATTGGACAACACTGAGTGTAAAAGTATTGAGAAGTTATTATGGGTGATTTTGTGGGTTGTGGATGCTAGCTTTGAAAAGTGGGAGGCTATCAAAAGACTGCATTTTTGGTCATTCCCGATTAACATTGACCAGATTCGATGGATTAAAAACTACCAGAACTGCTAATCAAATATTTAAAGCAACACGCAGTGGGCATTGCGGATCTCAGCAGATCAGGCAGCACGTGTCGAAGGAAATGGAAAGTCAATGTTTTGGGTCGAGACCCTTCATCTGGACAACTAGTGAAGGATCTCAACCTAAAATGTCGACTGTCCATTTCCCTCCAATGGAGTTGGCTGACCTGCCCTGTTCCTCGAGCATTTTGATTTGTTTTGCTCTAGATTCCAGCATCTACGGTTTAGTGTGTCCCGATTCAGGCTCCTGAGCCTACCATTTACAATTTCTGAGATATCCATCAAGGTACCTTTTTAAAAGTGGTGAGAATTTCATGCAGTGCCTTCCAGACCTCACTTTCCTCTGTTTAAGATAGATTTTTTTTGTCAAATCCCCACCAATCCTTAAATCTCGGTCTACTACTTAATAAACTCTCTGCTGAGGGAGACTCACTACCGTACACATCTATGAGTTGAATTTCAAACTCCAAGATGTATAAATGGCTATTCAACTCATATATATCGTGACCCATCAGAAGCATACAGAGCCTTAGGTGCAGTTCTACTTGCATGGGTCTGTTCAAAAATCGTCTGGGGTCCGGAAAAGTGCATAATGCTTCAGGCATGTGGTCAAGAACAAAAGATAACTGGTGAGATACACAGGATGACATGAGAAATAAAACTGTTTTCATGAAGCAAGTAGTCACTGCCTGAAAGGTCAGCTAAAGCAGGTTCAATCATCGTGTTCAGGAAGCACCTGGAGGAAAGAAATGTATGGGATTATTGGGAATGGAATAGGACTGATGGGGTTGCACTTACAGAGAGACATCGGGGCTTCGATGGGCTGAATTGCCTCTCTTTGTAATGCAATGATTCTATTACCCTGGAAATTCTATTACACTTTCATGGGAAATTGGATCAACTTTGCACATGGCCAAGACAACGATTTTACCACGCATTGATTTTACTCTTTCAAGGGAAGTGAGAATTGCTGGGATGGTCAGTGTTTAAACATTGTGGCTTGGCCAGGCCCCTAAGATATTCTGTGTTCAAAATCCATCCAAAAGCAACAGAGAATTGTTAATGGCAGAGACTGTTGGGGTTAACAGAATCACAGCCATGCCATTTTAGAAGGTATGGGGTGTCACAGATTGGCCAAACCAAGTAATCATAGCAGATTTGCTTCTCTGAAAGACATCATTGCCCCAAATAGATTTTTATGACAATCCAGTGGTTTCATAGTCATGATTTCTTATTCCAGATGTATCTAATTACTTGAACTTAAGTTCCCCAGAACTTGTGTCACAAGATCAATGGTTCAGGTCTCTGGATCCTGGTCCAGTAATTTAACCACTCTGATACCCCTATCTTTGTAACCTTCCTTAACACCATAGTCTTCAGATTACTGAACAAACAAGCTGCCAGCCAAAACAAATTACAGAATAAGGGATTGCCCATTTAACATGCAGACAAGGACACATTTCTTCTCTCAAATAGTTGTGAATCTTTGGAATTCTCGGTTGTGGGGAACAGGCTGGAAGTCCGAGGCCAGCAGTCAGATCATCTATGCAATGCAGGCTTAAGGAACCATATAGTACATCATGTGTTCTTATTTGTGGTGGCTGTGCGTGGTTCTAAAAACAAGTGCATTTCTCTGCAATCTGGAGTGCTGATTTTGTTAGTAGTTTATGATATGAATAATTCTCTGTTTCTGTTATGAAGTGAGGGGTATTTTGAACACTGAATATCTTAGGTGCAAGATCAAATCACATAGGTTATAATTTGTGTGTTTTGATTTTACATCTTTAAGGTCCTACAGACTTGGGGTATGATTCTCCATAGAGATGGTCTAAACTCCCATTGAAACATCACTGAAAGATCACACAACCCCCAGTCAAGGAAACAAAATGATTCATTGTGCTTTTAACTCTAAGGTCAATGATCTCCCACTGAAATTGCAATAGAAGGATAGGATAACCCACAGAGCTAATAATACATCTTCAGATTGGAGAAAAGCATGATGACAACAAAGATAATTATCAATAAAACTACTTGAAGCAATTTCATTGCATGTTGTTCTTTACTGACCCCAATGGCTACTTTGCTGTTTTCATATGCCTTTAGTATTCTCCATTGGTTTTACCATTTTTATTCTATGTCTTTCTTTTTTGAAATGCCACCACCCCCCACCAAGGTTTGAAAAAAATAATCAGCCATAAATGAATGGTGGAGTAGATTCGATGGACAAAATGGCCTACTACTGCTCTGCTCCTACAGCTTATGGTCCTTTTGTTATTTTAACAATCTAAAGACTGAGCCAATCTGCTGCTGGGGACTCTCTCTCTCCCTCCCTCCCTCCCTCCCCAAACCAGTGGTACACAAAATGTAAATTAATTGGGTGTGAAGGAACAGATGACAACGTATAGTATGTCCTCAAGAAAGCAATATCTACATTCAGTTTACTCTGGAAGTTTTTAACTTACCAATAAAGAAATGTTTTTCTTTTAAGGTTCAGTTAAAACATTGATCAATTCTCTGGATGTAAGGTTGAAATACCAAGTCAGACAATCAGGATCTTACTGAACTATTGTGAGGAGGGAATGATATGAAGTGGACACCTGTAACAGTATAATAAATTAGTCTGCTGGGAGACCAGTTCAGCTTCATACCTGATATCAACAACCCATTGAGGCAATGTTCCCTCTAAGGTGTGCGTGTGTGTGTGCACACATCTTTTGCTACTAGCGCAAAAAGGAATATAAACTGGACACAAAAGGTTGGCATGTTAAGTATACTTCACAGTTGTACACAATCACATTTCCCTTTCCTGTAATCGGGCAAAAAAAAATTGTGCAACCAGATTTTTGCGTGCACTGGTCATTACAAATTGGAGGGATCTGTGCCGTTCCACTTATATTCCTCTGATAGAAGCCACACTTGCAGGGAATGAAAGTTACTGTGTCAAAGCTCTACCGCCAGCAAACGCTCCTAACGTCCTGAAGACCAGGTTTGTACAGGCTAGGTGACCTGAAGTGCCTGTTTCTGTGCTACAGTGCTCTATGATTCAAAGAGAAGAGGAGAGTGTGTTGTTGAAAATTAATAACTGAGCTAAGAAGTTATGGAGCGAGTGGTTCCTCTGGAATGTTGGAAGTTAGCAGAGAGTGGAAGGGATGTAGCAGCATTATGTTGAAAGTGGTGGAGATCACTTAGGATAATCCATTGAATTTGGAGGCTGTTGGGTGGAGAATAAATGCAAGAGGAACCCTATCTTTGTTCTGGGTGGGAGTAAGAGCAGACGAGCAGGAAATTAAATAGAAAACCTCGGAGGGAAAACTACAGTTAGGGAATAAAAGAAGATGCCTTGGAAGTAATGGTGTCATAATCTGAGTGAAAAGGTAATCGAGTTTCCAGTTGCTTCCTTACTCAGCATTGAATGTGGCAGTTTCATAAGATGTAAGACTTAGGAGCAGAATTAGTCCACTCAGCCCATCAAGTCTGCTCCGCCATTCTATTAAGGCTGATTTATTTTCTCTTTCAACCCCATTCTTTTGACTTTTCCCTGTAACATTTGATCCCCTGACTAATCAAGAACCTATCGGCCTCTGCTTTAAATACACCCTATGACTTGGTCTCCACAGCTATCTGTGGCATTGAATTCCACTATGTTTTGGCTAAAGAAATTCCTCCTCATCTCTGTTCTAAATTGACATATTTCTAATCTGAGTCTGTGCCCTCTGGTCCTAGACTCCCCCACCATAGGAAACATCCCCTCCACGTCTACTCTGTCTAGGCCTTTCAGTATTTGATAGGTTTCAATGAGATCCCCTCCTCATTCTTCTAAACTCCAGTGAGTAACCCTTTCATCCCCCAGAATCATTCTCATGAACCTCCTCTGGACTCTCCCCAGTTCATCTTTTCTTCGATAACGGGCCCAAACTTGCTCACAATACTCCAAGTGCAATCTGACCAATGCCTTAGGTAACATAGGCAGCATTTCCGACCTACATCAAAGCTGCTCAGCTCTGTTGAAAGGTCATCAACTTGTAATGTTTGATACATTAATTTCTTACAGAGCGCCTGACCTGCTCAGTATTTCCAACATTCTCTTTTTAGACACTGCAGTGCTTTGCACTTATTAACACTGGTTTCCATCAGCATCCCTCAATTCTGCTTCACCCTCTCCTCCGTCCAGATCACCTGCATTACCAAGCACCACCAGCAGTTTTATCATTCAGTATCTTTTGGTCTTGACATATAATCATGATTACTTTTATTCTCTCCACCCTTCTTTGTAATGTTAAAATTGTGTTTAATTTCTATCTTCTGATGATACGTGACTTGGAATCTGAACTCTTTCTCTCTGCCTGACCCTTTGAACATTTTCCAACATCTTCTGTTTTCATTTCAGATTTCCATAATCTGAAGATTTTAGCTTCTTGACTACTAGTATTAGATGTTGTGTATTTCATTTCTGTACAAACGGATACTCCAAATGGGAGAGGTTTTGCTGAACTTGAACTCTAGCCAGGAGTCACTGAGGCAGATAAAGTCACAAACAAGAGAAAATCTGGAGATGCTGGAAATCGAAGCGACACACACAAAATGCTGGAGGAACTCAGCAGACCGGGCACCGTCCATGGAAAAGAGTACAGTCGACGCTTTGGGCCGAGACCCTTCAGCAGGCAGATAAAGTGTTGGCCTTATTCTCGCACCAGAGGTCAAGTGTCAAACCTGAGCTAAACCTCAAGCAGCTGTGTGTGCTGAGGCCCTGCCCCTGATCTTGTTGACTGGAGCTGGTGCTGCACTTCCTCCTACCAAAGCTGAGCACGTTTTCTTTTGCAGACTTTGAATATCCCTAATGTTCAAAGATTTTAAAGGCTTAAAGTTGGTGCAAAAATGCAATTAAAAATACTAGACAATTACAAATCAGTAAAAATTAAGTGAAAGTATTTTAAAAAGATGCTTATCTTTCCTGTTGTCACCATCGAGAATACGCCATTGAAATGATCAGGCTCTGCAATGCCACACTAGATGTGATGATGATAGATTGAAGAGGTGGAATCCCCAGTGGAGTGTCCAACCAAAGTCAGCCTCAACGTTTGATGTATTCAGCAATGAAGCAGAGTGGTAGCAACTGCCATAATACAGCTTCTGCCGGACCTAGAGCAGCTTCAAGCAAGACTGGAACTCACTTGCCAGGGTTTCTCTTCAGAAACACAGGCAGTACAATCCGGCCCAATTTTCAATGGTAGAGCAAACCTTTGATCCTGTGTATATAATTACTAAATCGACGTCTCAAATAATGTTGCTGCTCGCAAAAAATATCTTATGCTAAAGTGGAAATGGTTGCTAATGCTGGGTTGTTTAGGAAGACTAACTGTTTCTATCAAAGTTTGGAATCTTACCAATTACATGTACAACAATGCCTTGAGAGACATGCTGATCTGCTAATATATCCAGATAATTCATATACCATAAGTCTCATTATTGCATAGAATTCATATAAAGATACACTTACATCTTGTTGTGATATTCATTCTTGTCATGCCATTTACCAGGCTGCAACCAAGTGCTTTCTATGTCATCCTTGAAATGTAAATCGAGGGTTCTTATTGATACTGAGCTACTATTGAATCCTCAAGTTTCTCAGCCAGGAAAGGTAACACTCTACAACAATCTCCACCTTGGGAACTTACTCCAACCACCACTTCTCCAATACCCAGGCTCTACCATTGGAGTTGTGAGCTCCATTACACAGAACTCAGAGCTCCAGAGATCTGGGTTCGATCCTGACCTTAGACGTTGACTGTGTGGAGTTTGTCCGTTCTCCCTGTGACCGCGTGGGTACTCTGGGTTCCTCCTACGTGCTGGTAGCTTAACTGGCTCTTGTAAATTCTTCCTTGGTGCAGATTAATAGCAAAAAGAGTCAAGGGGAACTTTGTTAGCTGCATGTGAGAAAATAAACTGCAGTGCTACAGGAAAATGAGAAGGAAAATGGGACTGATGGAATGGCTCTTATTGAAGCCAGCATGCAAAGAGTGGGCTGAATGTCCTCCTTCTGTGTTGCTACAAGGTTATTGGATTCTATGCTCCATTTATGTGCTGAATGCTTCTATTCCCTAGTATGTCCTGTCTCACTGCAGGAGACCGCCAAATGATCAAACTCAGCCTTCTGGTTTCCTACCCTTTAATGTGAGCCTTCAGTCTCCTCTGAGCCCTCCTGTCTTTTTCCTCTTTTAAACTATAATGTGACTTGTGTATTTTCTCTGGCTTTATCCTCATTTGTGAGTGGGTTACTTCCTGCTCTTTAAATTCCACTTTGCCCCATGTACCTTCCTATAACATATATTACGACCCTGTAAAATGTTCCCTTTTAACTTTTATTGTGACTTCTTTGTTTTCTTCTCCTTAATCTTGCTTGTGGTTGTGTTGTTTTCTTTCTTTTAAACTCTACTGTACTTTCTGCTGATTTAAACTCTATTGAGAGCTATTAAATTTCTCCTCTGTTAAACTCATTTATAACCTATTTAGCTTCTCTTTCATCTGTTGTCATCTTTACTTTATCTGCTTTATCTTCAATGTCCTTTTTTCTGCTTTAACCAACCTAACCCTCCTATTGTCACCTGTTGACTTTCTCCACTTGAATCACCCTTGTGGCCTATTTACTAGCTCATCTTTAACCTCCAGGATGACCTAGTTTGTCCTCTTTTCACTTCTATAATGATCTGTTTACTTTCTCTTCTCTAAATTCCATTGTGCACTTTATTTTCTTCTTCATTTAACCTCATTTAACATTGTTTCTCTCTCCCTTTTAACCATTTTTGTGACCCATGTATGCTTCCTCTTGTACCTCTATGTTCCCATGTTTGTGAGTTGCTTTTCTTTTCATTCAATTAATTTCGACTAATTTCTTTCTCATCATTGTTGTAATCTCTTTCCTCTTTCGACTAAATTGTGACATGTTTATTTTCTGTTTGCTCTGACTTGTGATCTGTTCATTAACAACTGCTTCAGCTTCTAGTATAGCTAATTTACTTCTTCTGTTTGTTAATCTCCATTGTGACTTGTTTATTTTGTCCTCTTTAACCTGTTTACTTCTCATTTTTAACTTTGATTGTAATCTGTTTGCTTTCTCTTTTATCATCTAATTCAACTTGTGTCTTGACACATTTCCTTTCCTCTTTTTTGAGTTATATTGCAACCTGTCTAGGTTAAATGGTGTGATCTTTCTCCTCTTTAACTGACCACTTTGGTTTTATGATGGCATGAGCATTGACTTCTCTAACTTCCGTTAATGCCCCTCCTACCCTTCTTACCTCATCCCTGTTTGTTTGTTGTTTGTTTTTTTTCTCTCTCTCTGCCCATCACTCTGCCTGTTCTCCATCTCCCTCTGGTGCTCCCCTCCCCCTTTCTTTCTCCCAAGGCCTCCCGTCCCATGATCCTTTCCCTTCTCCAGCTCTGTATCGCTTTTACCAATCACCTTTCCAGCTCTCAGCTTCACCCCACCCCCTCTGGTCTCCTCCTATCATTTCACATTTCCCCCTCCCCCCACTTTCAAATCTCTTACTATCTTTCCTTTCTGTTAGTCCTGACGAAGGGTCTCGGCGCTTCTCCCTATAGATGCTGCCTGGCCTGCTGTGTTCCACCAGCATTTTGTGTGTGTTCCTCCTGAGATCTCTGGCATCACAGAAGCCACTTTTCAATAAGTTCAGTTTGCTTCACATGCTATTAATTCCCCCAGCACTTTGTGTGTGTTGTTTTCAGTTTCTCTGCTTTTTTTCTCTCTCGTCCTTCACTCTGCACTTTTTGTACTTGCAGCTCAGCTCACGGTTACAAGCTCGGATTTACATTTCTGTGCCCTGGGAAACATTCTGTGCAGTTTGCCACCTGTTTCATTGCTGCTTTTACATTTCAATGCTTTTATTTTCTTTCAGGCCCCTTTGCTTCTTTTCTTCTACCTGCCAATTCCTAAAGTTACTTTCTGCACCTTGCTTTCCTTGTCTTGGTGTTTAAAGTCTAAGGTTTTTTTTTAATATATTAAATTGGTTTACAAATTCCTCACATGATTTAGTCAACTGATTGCCCAAACATATTTTTTTCTTCAATCTTTGTTCTAGAAACCCCTCTATTTCTCTTTCTTTCTTAATCCACACATTGCTTCAGATCTTGCCATTGACCAAGGTTCCATTAATTCTTCATTTGTCACTATGTTCATGTCACTTTCAAGTACTTAGGTCACATTTTACAAAGAAAAAGTAAAAAAAATTCAGATATAGTGACCCCCTAAAAACAAGACCATTCCTGTTTGTGCAGTTTGGCACTTTTCTACAAATAAATGTTCAATAAACTCATGGCTGCTGAATGCTTAATGATATCATCTATTGCCACTTAAAATTGTCTAGCCTTAAAGGACAGAATGACATTTTACAAACTCTCTTCATGTTAAAATAGGTATGGGTATTTTGTAAAGTTGCTTTGGTTTCTTTTGACCTGGTGCTAGAAACTCAGCTGCAAGCCTCTGGACTTTCCCTACCAATTAACCATGTCCTGACTCCATTTTGGACCTTGCGTTAGAATGATATGGTTTTAAAAGGGTAGGCTTTGCTTATTTAAACACCTCAGAACTGGAATGGAACACTTCATATTACATCACATCATGCAAACCCAACCACTGGCAGCAGATCACCTGGCATCAATGCCATCAGAGAGTGAACTTTTCTAATGAGTGATTTAGTACTGTTCCTGTCAATGTGAAATATGTTATTGATGGCAATTGAACATTTTTTGCTATCATAAGACCATAAAAAGTAGGGAACAGAATTAAGCCATTCAGCCCATCGAGTCTGCTCCACCATTTCATCATGGCTGATCCATTTTCCCTCTCAACTCTATTCTGCTGCCTTCTCCCTGGAAGCTTTCACACACTGACTAATTAAATACCTATCAATCTCCGCCTTAAACATACCCAATGACTTGGCCTCCACAGATTCACCACCCTCTAGCTAAAGAAATTCCTCCTCACCTCTGTTCTAAATAGATGCCCCTCCATGTAAGTAACTTGGTCTTAACTTCAAAAAGCTCCAGAGCAGTTCTCTCTTTTCTCAACTCTCATAATACATACCCACCCAACAAGCTTCTAATGTACCAAGATAATAGTTTTATCCCATTTCTTGTACCTGGATTGCAGTTGTCTGGGCAAACTGTTGTCAAATCATGGGTTGGGATTTAATGCTGTGACTGTACCAATTAAAAATGTAATTTGAGAAAACCCTGGCAAGGAATACTGAGGAAGGTGACACATTTAAAGCCCAAGTTGTCAAGATTCCATAATTAACCTAATTTCCCACAAGATAAGAACACAGAGCCAACTGCATAAGAAGAGATGTGAGCAATGTTTTCTAGGGAAGACATTGAAATTGGGGGCTCCTGGGACCTCAAGACCTGGAAAGACTTGGGGTGGAGGAGCAGCCCTCATGAAGATTGCTCTTGTTTGTAATTTAATGTAGTCTCAAATTACCGACAAGGCACACTGACCTTTCTAAGTATGTCTGAGGCTCCGTGGTGTACAGGCAAATGATTGACTTCCTTTGAGTTAATAAAGATAGATGGGAATCTCTCCTCTCTAATCAAAGCCATTTCTCTGTAATTCTGGATTTGTGATTGACTTCCAAATATGGGGGACCTCAGCTACTTATAGGTCTTCTTACCATTTTGATCTCTGACCACATTGCCTTATTGACATCTGAACTCATCTGAAGTATTTCATTAGCGAAGAGATGGGGATCCCACTGGCTCCACCAGAATTTTAAAATATTCCAAGTAGTAGATCATTTGGGAACGTTACCAGGTTTGTCTTTGTGACATAAATTGTGAAGCTGGAATAGTATAAAAATTAAGAAATTGAAAAGCCTGGACAGAGGATGTTTCCATTAGCGAGAGTACCTAGAACCAGAATAGAAGGATACCTCTTTAGATCAGAGATGAAGAGGAATTCCCTTAGCCAGAGGATGGTGAATCTGTGGAATGCATTGCCACAGGTGGCTGTGGAGGCCAAGTCTTTGGGTATATTTAAAGCGGATGTTGAAAGGTACTTAATTAGTAAGGGTTTCAAAGGGAGAAAGCAGGATGGAGAAGGTTGAGAAGGAAAATAAATCAGCCATGATTGAATGGTGGCGAAAACTTGATGGGCCAAATGGCGTAATTCTGCTCCTATGTCTTATGTCTTATCGAGGTGTCAAACACAATGACGCCACTCTAATAAAGTATAGTTTGAGGTGTGACCTTAATGGTACGATCTGCCTGTTCCTGTTTATGTAAAAGATGATCTGATGCCATTCAAAACAAAAAAAGTGGGAGTTTCTCCCAATCTGCAAATCATAACAAAACAGCAGATGTTGAAAATCTGTAATAAGAACAGATGTTACAAACACTCAGCAGGTTAGATAGCATCAGTGGAGAGAAACACAGTCAGAACTGGGAAAGAGGAGATTCAGTCAGTGTTTTCTCTCCCTGACCCGCAGAGTATTTTGAGCATTTTCTACTTTATTTCAGATTTTCCTAATCTGCCAGCTAAGTTACCATTCAATTAATGTCACCAAAAGATGTGATATACCTATTTTCATTAGTGCTGTGGGTGGGTGCTGGCTCTGTCCAAATTGCTACAACAGAGTAGCAACAAAACTACTTGGGCCATTTGAGAAATAAGTGGAGTACATTGCTAATGGGGAACATCTCTTTCTCTGCAGGGCTCAGTTTAAGTCAGTCAACTTCGTACATTGGTTGAAAACAATGATCTGGCCCATTCACCGTTTCCCTCTGCAGCTGCCTGATATTTTGAGCAATGTCATTCAAAAAGCTTTCCCCACAACAAGTGCTTATTTGAAATGGAATACCCTTGGCATCAATGATCAACTTATGGTGCAGCTGGCCAAGGGGGAACCTGGGAGCCGGCGGATCAATTTTAACCCACGTCCAATTTTACGAAGATTGTTCATTCAGGATCAGCACCACCAAATGACAATGTGAGCCTTAGTTAAGAATATGTCCATTGCCTCTGGGACAAGAGGGAGAGGGGAATGTTGCCAGTAGAGACCAGTCAGCATCATGGGCTGGCTTATCCAATGCTCCATTCACAGCTGCTTGGTAGAATTTGGCAGCAGCGCATCTGGGATGTCCCATGAGCAGTCCCTCACCTTCACTCCACCCACATGCTAATTGTGCCAGTACTAAAGACCTTGCGACCTCACAGACAAAGAGTGACACCCAATATTAGCATTATTATTTGGTAATGATGTAATTTGAATTAAATATATCCAAAAAACCTGACAAATTAAAAATATACTTACTGCTGTTCTGACTGTAAGGCCCAGGGTGACTGTGGTAACCTCCTGCCACCCTGCTTCCTGTAAGGATTCCATTCCCTTCTTCTGTCTCTGTCCCGTCTGTTCTGATGGAGACATGCCCACACTGTTCCTTCCTCTGCCAGGGTTGACAAGCCTCTGCTCCACCTCCCACATTTTTGCTCTCATCCAGAGCAAGGGCTGATCATCATCTTCCACCCCACCAACCTCCACATCCAATGGAATATGTTCTGTAACATTCACCTCCCCTTTCAGTATTCCAAAGGACCCACTCCTCTATGACTCCTTTCTATCTCCGCCAATATCTATTCCCATTCTCACCTCACACAGGATGCAACAGCTGCCCTTTCACCTCTTCACTTTCCACCATCCAAGGGTTAAAACAGAACTTTCAGGTGAAGAACTTGTCACTTTTACTACTTTTATACTTGGTGCTCATGAGGTAGTCTCCTCTACATTGGCAAACACCACCCCTGGACGTTGCCTTCCAAGCTACACACCACTCCGACTATTCCTTCACCAATGCTGGAACTCCCTCCTCACACTTCAGGGACTGCAGTGGTTCAAGAAGGCAGCTCACTACCTCCTTTTCAGGGCAACTAGGGATAGGCACAAAATGCTGGCTCAGCCTGCAAAGCTCACATCTCTTGAATGGATGCATATTGAACACCTCTGCCCACTGCACAAGGATGACACAGAACTTCCCCTCAACTGTAGTTGACAAATGTGTCACCCATCCCTTTAATTCTTCACCACATTCCCACTCTGACCCCTTTCTTTGGTTTCTAATACTTCTCCAATGATACCCAGTGGAAGGAACAGTATTTTGAATAGGCATGTTACAACAATCTAATCAACAGCCAACTCAGCAATTGCAGATAACCAGCCTTTCCAGTATATACCAGAACTGGTCAGTTCTGATGAATCATCATCAAACTGAAAAACTTTTTTTTTAACTTTCCACAGATGCTCTGTTGGATATTTCTAATATTCTATTTAATTTCAGATTTCCCGCAGAGGCCCACAGTTTTGTACCCCACAGTTCCTGCTTTATTTTGTTCTCTCTCCCATTCTTTTGCATCTTTTATTTACACCTTTCCCAGACAGAGGAGCTGCGATTAACGCACCTTCACCACTCTCTCTCCCTCAGCAGGCACTCCCACCTCTTGTCCTGCAGTCCCGCCTAAGCTCCACCCCTGTGTTCCCTCCACCCTCACCCTTGTCTGCCACCTAAAACTTATCCACATTTCAAAGAAAACTCGTTGATCTGGATCAGAAACTCTATTTCTCCTCTCCGCAGATCCTGGCTGACCCCTGAGTATTATAACGTTTCTTTCTTTATTTCACATTTCCATAATCTACAACACGTTGCTTTTGCTGGTAAAAGTTAAAAGTCCTACGTCATGTTTCTATTTTGACGGCAGTTCAACGAACGTCCAACCTGACAATTTTCCAATTAAAAATGCTGGAAATTCCTGTTAGGGAATATAACTGGAATGTTGGAAGAGAGGATCATTCCTAAAGTTATCCGTTTTTAGTTTTGCAAACACACTTCACCCCGCTCATTCTGTTACTGACGTACTCTATTGCCGTATTTCATGCACTGAAATCATGTAATCGTTACCAGTCTGCCAGCCTCGTTGTTGTGCAGGTTGGTCAGATAGCGCAGGTCTCGTCCCCTTTCGCTTGAGTCCACGAACTCGCGGCCAAAGACGCGGCCGAAATCAATGTTGTCACTGCACCCACCCCAGTGCCAGTCTGGTCCGCCGGGTCCCCGCCGTCGGTAATCGCACGTACACGACTCAATGGAGCCCTCGGAACACGAGCGAGATACCGAATGAGTCACTGCCGCACTGGTCAGCGCGAAAATGAAGGCCGTCTCCCGGCAGCCTGCAGGGGAGGACAGGGATTGAAGACGTTAGAGAAAGTACCAAGAATTAGAAAGAGACGACCAGAGAATGGATTAACTTTAAGATGTGGCGGGGGAGAAGGAAAAATTGAAGGCCGGAACCAGGGTCAGGAGGCAAGCAAAGCAATGGAGAGAGAGAAGGTGAAACCGAGAGCAAGAACCTCCGACTGGGAACGGCGCAGCGAGCGAGCTTGGCGCAATACTGGACGCAGAAAAGCGGGGAGGCGCACAGCCGTTGGGCTCTGGAAGAACTAAACTGAGGTTGAAAGTGCGAAATGCGTACGGAAATGCAGGAAAAACCTGACAGGCGCCACATGGAGTGAATGGTTGAGAGCCTGAGAACCAAGCATAACTCTGGAGAACCGGAGGGGCGAAATTCACCAGCAAATTAGGGAGACAACGCGAAAAAGCGGAAAACGGAGAAAGGGGTAGAAAGGGAGATGCAGAAAAAGCAACAGCGAGAACCAAAGAATGCGGGAATTGGAAGCAGAAAGAAGCCTGGCTAGAGTTCTAAACTAAAAGTGAGTCAAACTTTGTGTAAAACTGTTGAACGGGTGGGTTTAACAGAAGCCCAGGCACTAATCCCAAACAGTGTTCCGAATCTTGGAACCGGCGCTTCCAGTAAGTGCAGGGTAGTTTTTCGAGACTCTGGTTGAGGAGTGTGTCTTTGCTCCACAAACAATGTGAAGATGAAAACTAACCTTCACCCAAATCAATCTGCTCGGTATCAGATCCCAGAGCGGCCGTTTCACCCTTCCAGCTTGGGTGTTGATATTGATTCGCAACAAACAGGAATGCGAGGTTGGAAATTCCAAACTATAAAAGTTCAGCTCCTGTGCACATCCCGTGTGCTTCCAGCGCTCTCTGCTTTCAATGACAGACCCTTTCCCTGCACTAGGATCAGGTTGGAAACCTCCCTAATACCAACTCTAAGAGGATCACCTAGTTGAAGAGGGAACATTAATAACCAAGTGGATTTTGATTTAATTGTGATTGTTGAGGTGGCAGCTCCTGGCATTTCAGTTTCTCCATTTGACTTCAGGACATGCCCCAAGACCAGGGGTGTCTCTGGAAAGCGAATCTGCTTCGTTTCAAATCTAGTCCCAAGCCGGGTAATAACTGGGTTTGTGCGTTAAAAGAAACTTTAACTTGGGCAAGTACATAAATCAGGTCATTACACGAAATCAGACCTCTTTCCGATCGGTCTCATATGAACCGAGTATACTGGATCGGTGTTCCCTGAACTCCCAGCCTAGACAGGCTTAGGCAGACTCTTCTCAGATAGGGCGCTCATATGGTTCAGGAAGAGTTTGGGTACAACAATCGCTTCTTCTGTTTGGGATTTCGCTATGGACCCAGCTTGTGTATCAATGAGAGCCCGTTGTCCTCATCTACATCTGCTTTCACACCTGGTGCACAGGGTAACCTCGTTAGTGGGATCAGAGTTTCTATAGGGAACCGGGCTACACTAGACTGGCTTGGATTATATCCAAAACAGTTAACACAAAACACAAAACATGATGGAAATGCTCATCAACCTGAAACATTGCGTCTGTTTCTCTCTCCACAGATGCTGCCCGGCCTGCTGAATATCTCTAGTGTTTTCTTTTTTATTATAAGTATACCGATCAGGGTCTTCCTCTCGATCAAGTCTAGGCTGCACTCGTCAGAGTGACCCGGTGATACTGAGGGTTAGGGCGATTTGAGGTGGTTTGACTAGTACTTCCATATGAAATTCGCCTGTTGCGATCTAATGCTGGAGTACCCCTGGTTGACACCTGTCAGGATTAAATATTCTCATTCTCGTCTAAGAGAGCCTACCTCGGTTAACGATTTTGCCGAAGACGTTAGGAGTTTGAGATGTTGGACAGTTCCAGCGTCGACTGCGGAATTGCCATTTGCACTCTCTGATGGCGTTCTGCAGCCCTCCTGTGATACTGTGCAATATGCCCGGGTTCTGCCGGATCAGTTTCCTCTGCTTTCTGCTCAGCAGCTGCAAGCTTGGATCCAAGACCAGTTGGACATATTTCGAGTCGATCAATAGGTTCGAAGAAGACGCAATGTTTACAATTCCCCTGAAATAAAACAATGAACAGAATAAACAACCTCAATGTTTTCGATTCCCATCATTATTTAATAACTTCGCACCTGTTTTACCCCTGTTAAAGAGGCGCTAAATTGTTTTCACTGACGACTAATATTGGTCAAAACTTACCACCATCTCCCACTGTTATTTACTGCCAGTGTGTGGGAAAGTGAAGAGAACGCCAGAAACCACAGAGTCTTGAATCCCAGAACTAATTTCATGATGCTGCTGGTTAGGAATGATCATAAAGTAAATATATATTTACAGCATATATAATATGGATTAAGTTAGTTGCCGTTCCCCTCCCCTCCCCCAAAATAATTACGTTTCGGAGGTAAACTTAAGGGGAACAGGTAGCTTTTGGCGCGCCCTCTCCAACCTGGTCACAGGCGCCTCATAACTGGGACGTCCCGGCGCTTATAAGTTTGCATAAAGAGCTTTAAAAAAAAGTGTCGGCAAGCCTCCGAGTTTAGAGGAACAATGGTAGAAACGCGACACATTCTTTCCCCTATTGCCTGCGAGATGGGACGCAAGAGCTTTCCATCAATCTGTCCATCATCCACTAGTTGAAAGACAGCAGATTAAAACGGTTAATGTCCATGTAAGACCACTTCACTCCTATTGTTCAATAACTTTCGGGCAACTGCAATAAGCTACTGCTATGTAACTGAAACAATTCTGTAGCAATCAGCCTCATTTATTCCCACAGCGAGACAAACGTTTCTTCGAGAAAAATATATCTTTGAATCTGATCTTCAGATAACCAGGGCACAATGAGAAGATGCGCGTCGAAAGGAATCGTTTCTGGCGTTGCTTCCTACATTGTTTATCAAGAGCATTTTCAAACTGCGTCTGTTATACGTTGGGAATCGCCGACAGATCTTGAGACTTAAATGATTCCGGACGCCTCTGCCGCAGCTTCGCGTTTTCCTTTGGCTGAACAGTGAAGATTGCTGAAGGTCGCCCTCAGTGTGTCCGAGCCCGAAAAGCTCGCGTTTCTTTCAGGGCTATCTTCAGCTGAATATATTCATATTTAAAAGGAAAACAAATAAGGAAACCATTCCCGCCTCCTACCACCCCTCAGTTAAACCCAAAATATTAATCAGGGAGGAATCGTTTTTACTGTGACTGCTGCGATATATTTATATATGAGATATTGTAGTCCAATTTATCTGGACTAAAGTTGATTGATTTCTGCTTTTCAAACTCATTTTCAAAAAAAAAACTGGCATTGCAGATACGTATGATAAAACTAGTAGACATTTTATAATATCTCTCTTGGTTTGTCTCAGTTCAGGTCGATGATTTGGATTTGAATTAAAGTTGTAGATAGGTTCAGCGAAAGTGCAGAGATTCTTTAAATCGTAGATACCCAATTCTTTCGTCTTTAACCGTTATCATCCCGCTTGACTTTCCTCCCTGGTCTCCACAGCCAGAAAGGACTTTTTTTAAAAACAAAAAAGATGATCAATGGAGTATTTAACTAAATGTTCAGCTGTCAGAATGTGAAGACGATTCCTGGTAGAATTCCCGAATATTATTTAATAATACATTGAAGTGTATTAACACTGAACCAAGTGTGCTGAAGTTGACTGCATTGGTGAGCAGTTCACTTTAGAAACAGAAGCTGTGATTTATTGTTCTATTTAATACAAATTGCATCGTCAATATTTGCCAAACCCTCGACTTTCCCTCAAATTAGCGGGAGACAATTATTTATTGCCGCCGAGGAATTCGAAAGAAGCAAGAAATGGGTAGCATCAGTTTGGCTCTGCGTTAAGCTGATTTTCGATTGTAGTTGACCTCGGGGTGGCGCTCTCGGCCCGTCGGAGCAATGCTGAAGCGTGGGCCAGCTATTTAGTTTTTCTCAGTCGCTTAACCACGCCGGTTAAAACAGTAGCCACATTCTCAAAGCAGTCGACACAGCTGGCAAAACACTTTCACGTTATGCAAAACATCATTCTCACTGCAAAACGTACTCAGACAATCAAAGCAGTAAATACTTGTAGCAGAAGTAAATAATTCAATTAAAACGGAAGAGTCAATGATTTGGGATTGATGCTGTCAGCTGGGGGCAGTTGATTGTGTTTTGCTTGACCTGACTCTTGGAGTTGATTTTTGTGTCTTCTTTGTGACTTCTGATGACTGCTGTGTCTAGTTTTGCAAAAGGTTCATTAGCAATTGACACTGGTGTACCTGTAATGAGAAACGATTGACTGTTGTCTTGCTCATATGGAGCTTAGAATTGACAACATGCTTGATCAAAGTGTCTAGGTAACAGAGAAACTGTGATAGAGAAGGAAAATTCAGAAAGCAGATGCTAAGGAATGGACATAAAACGCAAAAAAATAGATGGAAATGTTGCAAGGTCATTGTCCTGAAACATTAACTCTGTTCTCTTTTCACAGATGCTGCCCTTGATGCCTAGTATTTCCAGCATTTATTGTTATTAGTTCTACATAATTAAGTCTTGCACCAGATTTCAAGTTAACTTTTCCCATACAGAAATTACTTTAGAGTGTTAAATGATAAATGGCATTTTCACTATATAGGTGTCATGGAATCATCTTCTCCAAAAAGATAGGGTTCACCCACCCATTGACAAGTCTATCACCATCAGCGTCCAGGGGATTGCCATTGACTGGAAACTCAACTGGTCCAATCACAGAAAAATGGAGGCCAGGTCTCATACGGTGAGTGACTTATCTCCTGACACCCTAAACTTTTTCACCCTACTAAGTGGGCAGCTAGTAGAGATGCTGCTTCACAGCTCCAGATTTCTGTCCTGACCTTCCGTAATGTCTATGTGGAGCCTGCATGTTTCGGCTATGACTGTAGTTGTTTCTCCCTGTCCTCCAGTTTCCTCTCACATCCCAGGGATGTGCCAGTTTGTGGGTTAATTGGCTGCTGTAGGGGAGTTGATAAGGACAGGAGGTGAAAAGTATGATTTACATAGACAGTTGTTTAATGGTCAGTGTGGACTCATTGGGCTTTCAGGGCATGTTTCCATACTGGCAATGATGAAGAATGTTATGGAATACTTTGCACTTGTATGGATGAGTGCTTGACAGATGCAGTGCCTGCTATCTACAAAATGCCTGGGCTACATCCATTGTCAAGAAACCCTAGGGGAGGTCGGCACAAGAGAACATCCCATCCTGCAGACCCTCCTCCAAGTCATACACTACTCTGATTTGTAAATATATCTTCCTCCCCAACAGTGTTATGGGAGCACCTTCACCAGAAGAACTGTGGTGATTCAAGGAGGCAGCTCACCCCCACCTTCTCAAGGGCAATAAATGCCTGTAACCCCAGTCGCAGAAAATATGAAAAGGGACTCAAAAGTCCCTAATGCATCAAAAGAGGAAATGTCAAACATATATTTTTCTGTGCATAATAGATAAGAGTGTGGCTTTTACTGACCTAGAATGATGGAGATAAATAGACTACAATGCTGACAAGTACAGTTGTTAAGTGACATAGATAATGTAAGCAACTAATTCAAAGTCTGCTAACTGTGTATTTATTACCAGAGTGAGCTTACTTCTTTCGGAAAGTTGGTATCAGTTTCAAAAAGGTAATATGTATTGAAATATTTAGAACTAATTGAAAACTATGTGCTATCAAATGGCCGGATTAGCTTCTTGTATAACTGGGGATAAGAATGAATCTGCTTTGGTTCCTATCAGTTAACATTGTTCATTGGCTATCATGGTGATTAGTATGGAGTTTTAGGAGGCAGAACATTCCCAGGCAAAGGTCAGAATATCATGACTTCTGCTGAAGATCTATATCCAAGGAGTTTCATGAATTGAAAGTCCATGTGCTAACACCACAATATTCATTGCCACGCGTGCCTGTTTTGAAAGTAAGTTCCCTTCTCAATCTGAAGTGATTTTGCCCCATGTAAGAAAGACAGTTTAAATCTATTCTACAGATCCTATTCTCTACCTACATTGTGTGTACAATACTTAATTCAAACCCCAAATCAGCCCCAAAATATAAACTTGTGTTTTGGATCTGACACTAACTCCTATACTGGTTTAAATCACTGGAGTCATTGGATAGACTTTTCAGTTTCAAAATGGGTAAATTTACCATTGCCCGATCAGAACTAATGAGAATGCCACCAAGCAACAGGTGAACAAATTGGATTCTGATTTTCCTGATCCCTGATCAAGCCTCTGAAGATGAAATATAACTTCCTGCCTCAGCACATTAAGATGCAATAAATAGGGATGATAATGTCAAAACACTTGCATCAGACAATATGTAAGTGGCCTGACTAGAAAATTCTGATGAATACTGTAAATAGAAAATTGTTGCCCTCACCATCTTTCACTATGAAACAGACCTTGAGAACTCAGTTTTAGTTTTCCCAATCAGTCCACATCATGTGAAAGGAATACTTAAAACTGAAATTGGGGTATAATTCCTCTTCATTGGAAAAATCAAAATGCAGACTGGGTGAGTGCTTTGCAGAGTACCTTCATTCAGTCATGGGGGGGGGGGGGGACATCAAGTTTTTGGTCGTCTCTCTTTACCACCCATGCCACTCTGGCCTCTTGCAGAGGCCCAAAGATGCTCAAAAATAATGAGGCCCAAAGATGCATCTCATCTTCTGAATGGATATGTTTTAGACTGCAGGACAACATCAAATTCAACACATTCAGACAATGTACTTTGCTGTTTATGGTATAATTAGCTTGATCATTCACTCAGTTCTCTCTTCATGGACAGTGCCTGATCTGCTGGCCATTTGCTTTCTTGTCTCAGCAGCAGTTCTGATTTACATTTCACACCTTCACACCTTTTACCATTTGTTTCTCAGTGCCTTTAATATGACTTTCTTTTCCCCTGACTGTGGCTTCTCTTTCACTATAGTTGGCAGGACATTCAGGCATTTCTTCTCCACTCTCAGACTCATCGCCTCTGAGTTAGAACAGGGACACCCTCTTTCTTATCTTCCACTCCACCAGCCTCCACAATCAATGGGTTATCCTCTTCAACAGAATTCCAATCCTGCACATCCCTTTCAGCATTCCTAGGACTGTTACATCTGTGACTACCTGCTCTGTTCTCCCACCTTCACCCACTGCACTCTTCTTGGTACCTTCCCATCTACTCCAGGAGTTGCAACATTGGCCATTTTACCTCTTCTCTTCCTACTATCCAATGACCCAATCTTTACTTCCAGATGAAACAGTGATTCATTTGCACTTTTTCAATATAGTGTATTCAGTCAGCATCCACCTCTAGACTGGGTGTCACTGAGATTCCAGGTACCTGAAATTTAAAATTTTTATCCAATTCCCACTCGGACTTCTTCATCTTCCAGCTGCTTCCTTGCTCTGATGATGCCCAATGTACCTCCAGGAAGAACAGCTCCATTTACTATAAAGGTTGGTTGAAGCTCTTCAGACATAACATTGAACTCTACATCTACAGGTAACCTCTCCCTCCACCCCACCTCACCCTTCCCTTCACAGATGTGGGTGTACTTTTGTTGTAATTTGTTTTCTTATATGCCCCACAAGGGAAGCTTTTAAAGACAACTTTAGTCTGCATCCTATCACAGACACCCCTCTGTCCTGTCTACCCCCTCCCCTCTCTGAAACTTAACACACTTGCTTTCTCACTTTGTTTTCTAAAAAAATGTCCTTGACCAAAGATAACTCTCTTTTCTCTCTTCACTGATGTTGCTTGACCCACTGAATGCATCTGGAATTCTTTGTTTTGGTGTAGAAATGAAATCCAGGGCTATCTCATCTATGATCAGTGAAATTTTGTTACTTCCAGTATGTAGTACTGTTTATGTATGATATGCATCAATTCCACCTGTAAATGAAAAGCAATGGTTCCTCCTGTATACAGGTGATTCTAGTTGAAATACAGTGCTTCCTTCACTATACAGTTGTTTCCAGGTGAAATCCTGTACCTTCTGTATACAATACTGTTTATGGGTTAAACCTTACTTTGGTACATGGTCCTGCTTTTAGATATAACTCAGCATTTTTTTCTGTATACATCACTGTTTATGGATGATAACTAAAGATTTCTTCTGTGTGTGGTATTGTGAGCAGTTTTGGACCCCATGTCTAAGGAAGGATGTGCTGGCATTGGAGAGAGTCCAAAGGAGTTTTATGGGAATGAACTCAGGAATGAAAGGATTAATATTTGAGGAGCATTTGATAGCTCTGGGCCTGTACTCACTGGAGTTTAGAAGACCTCATCGAAACCTATTAAATATTGATAGGCCTAGATTGAGTGGATGTAGAGAGGATGTTTCCTATGGTGGGAGAGCCTAGGACCAGAGGCCACAGCCTCAGAATAGAAAGATGTCCCTTTAGAACAGAGATGAGATGGAAGTTCTTCAGCCAGAGGGTGGTAAATGTGTGGAATTCATTGCCACAGACGGCTGTGGAGGCCAAGTCATTGAGTATATTTAAAGCAGAGGTTGATAGGTTCATGATTAGTCAGGGCTTCAAAGATTACAGGGAGAAGGCAGAAGAAGATGGTGAGAGGGAAAATTTTCCCGCCACTGTCTATAAGGAGTTTGTACGTTCTCCCCGTGACCACGTTGGATTCCATTGGGTGTTCCGGTTTTCTCCTACTGCCCAAAGACCTGCCAGTTGGTAGGTTAATTGGTCATTGCAACTTGTCCTGTGATTAGGTTAAGGTTAAATTAGTAGGTTGCTGTGCAATGTAGCGCTAAGTGCTGTATCTCAATAAATAAATAAATCAGCCATAGTCAAATGAAGGAGCAGTTTTGATGGGACATATGGCCTAATTCTGCTTATGGTTTTATAGACAAAAAATAATGCTGCTTTCTATTTCTAGATAAAATCCTCGTGCATCCTTCTGTATGCAGCACTGATTTTAAACAACAGTCAGTGGGTGACAGGAGAAATCCTGTGCTTTGTCCCTTGCACAGAAATCCCTGTAGATGAAGCCCAGTGCTCTTTCCCAGACATGGGGCTATTCCTGGGATGGTGGGCTTGTGAGGGGAGATGAAGCAGAATGAGAAGCAAAAGAAAAAAGTGGCTGCTCCATCATTCAACAGATCATGGCTAGTGTTTATCAGCAGCACTTTCTTGAAAAAGCCAGTATCCCTTAATATTCAACAATATATTGAATTGCATGGAATATACTCAGCAGCAAAGCCTCACAGCCCCTTTGGGTAAAAAATTCCAAAGATTCACTGCCCTCTAGGTGCAGAAATTCCTCCTCACCTCAGTCTTGATGAGCTGAAACCTTGGTCTGAATCTGTGACCTTTGGTTCTAGATACCCTAACCAGGGACCATCATTCTTGCATATACCATGTCAAGCTCCTTAAGAATCGAACATGTCACCTCTTATTATGTTAGATTCTGGGAACTTTTCATCCAGTCTATTTAGTTCCTTCTCATTGCACGATCCCCCTCCCACAACCCTGGCCCCCAATTCCAGGAATACATCGGGTGAATCTTGATTTCACTCCAAGTATCTCTTTCAAAACCTTGGAATACAGATCATCTGGTCCTGAGGGTTCATTGGCCGTCAGTCTTGCTAACTTCTCTAGTGCTTTTTAATAAAAGTTATTGACTTTCAGCCTCTTCCTCTCTCCAGATATTGTTCTCTGAATTTTCCGGGAAGTTCTTTTGTGCCTCTGTCATGAAGTAAGGCACAAAATGTTTGCTCAATTTCCTTACCATTTCTTATTCTACAGTATGATTTCTCCTGTCTCAGAATGTAAGGGATTCTCATTAATACTTGCTAATCTTTTATAATATTTCTTGATGTCTGGTTTTTGCTAATTACTCTCATATTTTGCTTTCTCTTCCTTTATTAACTTCTTGGTTATCATTTTCTGAATTTTGTTGTATTCCTAGTCCTTATGTTTACTGCTCTTTTTGACATTATAAGGCTTTTCCAAAATCTAAAACTATCTTTAATTTCTCTTGATAACTATGTTTGGACTGCTTGTCCTTTTTTTTGTGCCTTAAGGGGAAATATATTTGTTGTAGACCATGTATTAATTTTTAAATTTAATCCACTGATTGCCTACTGTCACACTTTTTAATATAACATCCCAACTTATCATCACTACCTCAGGTCTCATGGCTTCATATTGAACCAAATCCCTTTTGATCTTCATGCACAAAATTTTCATATTATGATTGCAGTTCCCTCGAGGTCCCTAAATGAACATAAATAATTAACTCTTGCTATTCATTATCATTGCACAATGCACATTCTAATCTATCCTGTTCCCTAGTTGTTCCTTAACATGATGGTCCAGAAAACAATCTTGTTCTCAGTCCCTCAATTCTTTGCCCACACGATAACTGGTGATTTGGTTTTCCCAGTTTATGATCATTGTTTAAACTTGTTAAAATGTGTCTCTAAGTTTCTGATTCATATTATCTCTTACTTTACCACTATTGTTTGGGGTTCCGTCAGTAACTTCCATTGATGTTTTTCGTCCCTTGATCTTAGCTCCACCCAAACTGATATTACTTTATTTTCTGAACTATGATCCTTGCTCTTTATTGGCTTTATCCCATCCTTGTTTATCAAGGCTACATCTCCTCTTTTCCCACACTGCTTGCCTCTTCTAAAAGTATCCAGGAATGTTCCATTTCAAACCCATGTTAGATTATACTCACATATTTCTATTTTGTCAGTAACTCACCTACTTTGTCTCAAAGGCTGCAGTCATTCAGGTAAAGAACCTTCAGTTTGTCTTTTTATCATTCTTCCTACTCTGACTCTGATAAACTCCTATGTTTGCATGTTCTATTCATTCTTGGCAGCCTGGTTATCATTACCCATTTCACAATTTCGTGTTATCACCTTGACATTTCTCTTTCATTTTTCTAACTTACTCCAACCTGAAACAGCTCAAGCCCCCTGTCCAAGACACACACATGCACACATACACTCATGCACTTTTGGCTTAAAAGCCTTATCAATATCCCCAGTTATTTGATTCATTAGGACACTAGTCCCAGCACAATCTAAGTGACTGCAATCTCAACAGAACAGCTCCTTTTTTCTTCAGGACTCCTGCAAGTGCCTCATGAATTGAAACCCTTTCTTCCTGCACCAATCTTCGAGTCCTTCATTCAGTTCTCTTATTTTGTTGACTCAATGCCAATTTGCTTGTGTTCCCATGTAGTAGACCAACATTTATTACTTTTGTGGCTCTGCTTTATTTGTTTTGGACCCTACTTGTTCATATTCCATCAGCAGAAATACCTTCTTAATCCTATCACATGTTATTGGTTCCCACGTGGACCCAGGCCATAGGATTTTTCCCCTTCCGCAGTTCCTCTCCAGCCACAAGCTCATCCCTGGCACTGGGCTCACACTCCTGATGCAGAGAACGCTACCTAATGTACTGCCTACGATCTCTCTTAAATTTATTTGCATTCTCATAATCTGAACGCATCCCAAACCACAGTACTGTGGTCAGTATCCTCCTCCAGTACTGCCTCGTACTCGCCTCACTCTTAGTCACACACATGTTACTCCTGACTCAACAAAGAAAATTGTGAAGGTAGAAAGCATGAGTTAGCTCTGCTCACTGCTTCATGGACAGAAGTAACCTTGATCCATCACTGTGTCTGAACCTTGGGCTCCAGCTCATCAACTGAGCTAAAGTTCCTCATGCTCTTGCAAACACTGATTGCAGTTGTGCTCACCATGAATCTCAATTATTTCCATTAGCTTCCACAAACAGTACATCATCTGTCCAGCCAGACCCATCAAATTCTATCTATCTGTTTACTCATTTGTGAAGTCATCAATCGGCTATTTATGGTTTCTCTGATTAAAGGTTTAGTTTCAACTTATCAGTTTTAGTTAAGCACACATAATGCTTTATAATTCCGAGTAAACCACTTTTAAGTGAAGAGAGAACATAGCAACATAACCAGCAGGATCTCAGCCTCCCATCATATTAATACACTAATAAAAACTAAACAGGTTTTTATCCCTAGTGTGCTTTAAATAAAAACCTAACCTTTCTACTATCTCGCCAAAGTCTTTTATTCTCTAAAGTCCATATTCTTTGGCACTGTACTCATCAGGCACTGCGCCCCGTGTTATAAACCGCTGGCTTGAGCCAAATCCACGTAGTTATACTCCCGGGCTCCACAAATTCTGAGCCAGTTGACGGTAACTTCAGTTAACCTGCACTCACTAGTTGCCTAATTAACTGGGAGCTTGGCAAGCAACTTGTTTCGACTTAATTGCCACTGCAAATGAAAAATACAATGATAGCACATTCAAGATTCATCGCATACATATTTTTAAAGTGATTTTTATAACTGTGCTATTATAATTCTTGTGAGGCTTCTTGAATATTGTCAGCCATCAGGAATGAATTGTTTAGAGGCAACACATGAAATCGTTGAGGATAATATCTTATCTGACAACTAATTTAGAACGTCCTTTTGCAAGATGAGTTAATCATTTATAGACAAGCATTTCAGCAAGACCTTTTGAAGCTATATTAGCGAATTATTGTTTTATCGGCAACAATGGTAAGCTACTTTCGCAGTAACGCTCCTGACTCCAGAGCAGCGATTTTTCATGCACCTTGCTTTCGTCGCACCGTTAGTTGACATCGCTGTCTGACGTGTAATTAAAGAAAATCCCCATCTTGCAGCTGACAGTCAGAATGTCCTAGTACAGGGAATAAAGATTATTTATCAAGATATTTTCATTTATGACTTGAGACAAAATGTGCATAAAATTAAGGAAACATTTATGTGACTTTATATTCAAAACTTCCCTCGCTGTCTACACTGCGTATTGAACTACCAGGGCCTTTAAATGTAGATTTAAGTAAAATAACTGATAAGTAACAAAATACTGTGGGAAGTGGAGCATTTTAACGTCGGCGACAAGATAGGGGGATTGTGCTTTGTTGGCGCATTGTAATACTGCCTAGAGATAGGGTATTTATGCCCCGGGTGTAAAGGTACTTTCATCATGTTTACGTGCCTGATACGATGTTGAAAATATATTTTGGTAATGTATTGAGTATTTCTGACATCAGTGAGCAACCTTGCCATGGGCGGGCTATTCTGTTGAATTTTCAATGGAAATTCGTCTTGTGTTGCGCAAAGGTGGTTTGTGACATGACTTGCACTTGCTGGCCTTCAGTTACAATTTGACTGGTTGGTTCTGGCTTCATTACACATTGAGACTGAGAGGCACAAAGTTACTTTCTTGTAAATTTCGTTTGTTATCGCATTTCCTGCTAAGCATTCGTTCTTAACGTCAGTGTCCTTACAAATATCCTGGATTGTGTCCTCCCAACCTCCACGGGAGCCATTGACAGATAGGGTTTGTTTACGATCAAAACAAGCGAGAGGGTTTGGGGAGATGATGTTCAAGCCAACAAGCAGGACCTTTCCCCCAGTTTAACGATTGTGCGTGGATGCATGGATGGAATTGAACTGGAATAAGGAATTTAAAATTATTGCTTGGGAAGGGAGTCGCTGAATCTCTTTCTCGGCGCTTTATTTATCAACAGCAACCTGAAAGGGCTCGACAGTTTCCCCCGGCTCAATCATGCAAATAAACGGATTACCATGCAATCCATTTAGGGACCCCTTTGTAATGCCTCGGCCTTTAAAGATCCAGGGCTCAATTTTGTTTTAAAGCGGTCTTAAATATGAGTGGAATTAAATTCAGATGTGAAATTGCATAACTCGTGAAATTACATTTGAATTAACATTTTTAGTTGAATGTGTTGTTTTCACTTTATAAATCGAGTCTATCCATTTAAGAAAACTAGTTCGCATTCAAGTTAACAATCTTTCACTTCTCCCATGGTTAAGTGAAATCAACTGGAAAGAGAAAATATGCTTGGTATATTGTATATACTGGGTGAGCATTGTATTTACTATTTAAAGACATATGTGGACGCTAAATACGTTATATGTAAACGAAATAATATACATGTGTATGTATCATATGTGTTGGGGTAGAAAGGCTTTGTCTATAAGTGATTTTCTGATCCGTTGATTTTTATCTATGTATGTTAGCCAATTCTTGCTATTTGTGTAGACGTATGTGTATATCTCTTTTTGACAAGGTTTGTGTTCTACTATTATAACGTAAAGTGAAGAGGAGGTGCTGGTATTAATTTTCAGTCTTTGCTGTCTGTCTTCATTATTTTATCTCATTCTCAATCGACAAAGGTTACTTGAAGTCGGGATGCGAAAAGGGGAGATGTAAATTATCCTTGGATCAAACCAACACTGGTACACCTTTGTCTACAGAATGTCTCTCTGGTGGTTCCCGCTCTCTACCCTCTCCACACCACTTTTTCAAACCATGGTTCCTCTCTCCGCCCCCTTCCCACTCTCGGTCTACAATAGAGACCCACATCAGAATCAGGTTTATCATCACTCACGTGTGTCATGAAATTTTTTTTCTGGCAGCAGTACGGTGCAGTACATAAAATTACTACAGTACTGTGCAAAAGCCTTAGCTCCTGAGCTATATATAGTGCCTAAGACTGTTCCATATGTATTTTCATAATGTGAGTTATTCTACGGTGCCTACTCCACACCCTTCCTTCAACACACCCCACTGTCTCCCCACACTCAGTATCTCACTCAATCTCATCCCTGTAGTCTATCAATATCAAGTTCAATACTCTGCTCGTCCTCCGCATAGAAATAGGCCATTCAGCCCGCTCAGTATATTTATGCTCAGCTGGAACCTCCTTCACTCATCATCTTCCATTCTCTTCAACTTCTTGCTAACTTTCTTTTAAGCGTATCTTTACCACACTCTGCGATAAACAAGCTCTGTATTCTCATTACCCTCTGGACAGGGTACTCGCTATCGCCCATTGAGTTTCCTGGTAGCCGTCTTACAACGATGGTCTTCCGTTGAGATCACCTTCAGAGTGAATTTTCTCGAAACCTCTCCACTCTATCAATCCTTACAACATTTTAGAAGCTTCCCTTCAGCTTCTATATGATTTTTTTTATTTTTGAAAAGTACGTACGTATATGTGTTTTACTGTGTATGCAACATATACGTATAAATAATGTGAGTATACAATGTTTGTATCGTGTTTGTATATAATGTTTCTGCATGTATTCGTGTATAACGTGTGTGAAATGTGTGTATATTGTGTGCATAGTGAATGTAACGCGCGTATATCAGTAAATATGTATGAGCGTATTGTGCGCAATGTCTGCGTGTGTAATGTGTTTAGCGTCCGATTTTTACGGATACAAGATGTATTTCTAATGGCTGCATATATAGCACATGCGTATCATCTATGTAAATAGTATATGTGTGCGGGTGGGGGAGGGTTAGAGGTGCAGATCTTGGCACCTCCATCTCCCAGTCCTGATCCTCTTCCCCCGGTATCGAAACCCTTGCCCCGCGTCAGACTTTTCTAGTAAACGCTTCACTTCCAGCTCTCTGGAATCCAAGCCTCGACGCTGTTACCTCTAATCTTCATTGTCTCCGTTTCATGGTCCACTCGCAGTGCAAGCATACCAACTGGTGATTGGACCCCTGTATTAGTTCTGGTCGACAGCCCGAGAGGATGGGGCTGAACGAGTACCGGGGAGCTTTTGTGACACGGACCTGACCTTCGTCTGCCCTATCGAGGGAGTGGGGGGGGGGGGTAGACATTGAGTGAGGGAAGGAGAGAGAGAGAGGAGAGGAGAGACAGACAGGCAGACAGAGCAATCAGAGAAGAGAGAGGGCAAGTGAGATAGAGAAAGACGCAGAGAAGCTGACGGAGAAAGACAAAGAGAAATAGGAGAGAGAGAAGCGGAGAAAGGAGAGGGTAAGAGAGGAGAGAGAGGGAAAGAGCGACGTAGGGGGAGAGGGAGACAGGGAGAGGAGAAAAAGAGAACGAGCGAAAGAAAGAGACAGAGAAAGGGAAAAGGAGGGCGAGAAACAGATAGAGACAGAGAAAGTGAAACAGAGAGAGAAGAGAGGGAGGGAGGGAGAAAGGGAGGGGAAGAGAGAGAGAGAGAGAAAATAAATCCCACCTCCCACTGCCGGAGACGGGCCCACGAGTGACCAGAGCGGAACGACAGCTATGTGTTTGTGTGTGTGTCTGTGCGTGTGCTCGAGAGAAAGAGAGAGAGCGAGTTTGGAAATAGGAGAGACGAAGGAGGGAGAAGGTTGGAGGCCCTAGTTTCTGGATTCAGTGTTAGACGGAGAGTGCGTGGAGATGGTGCCTTTTGCGGGAGCTCAGCTGGGATTTTTCTTCTTTCTTTTATGTCCAGCGAATATCATCAGTCTTTGGTGGTAAGTCGGTTAGTGTTACTTTGTGCTATTTCGGTTGCCTCATTACTGGATGAAAAGGGAATGTTTGGGTGGTAGTGGGGTGGGGGTGAGGGGTTGATATTTGATCTCTGTGGGTGGAAAATTGTGGAAAAGATTTCTTGAGAGAGTGAGACGCGAACACGCCAGGTAGAGGGATTCAGTGCGTGAGATCTCTGCGCTGACAACCCTTCCCCGGTATCTATACAAAGGCACCTGCAGCTGGGATTATCCCAGAGTTACCTTGAACGGACTCAGACAAAACTCAATCAAAGAAACCACTCACGAAAATGCCACTAACCTTATTTAATAGGATTTAGAGCTCTAGGCTGATTTTACATTGGCTGGCTGCAGCATCACATCTACGCGTATCTTCCGTTTCAAGTAAGACTTTAATGTTATTTCAGTTCAGCAGTATTGGGTCCAATCGCCGTTCAGTCTGACTGTACCAAAAGCCGGTCAGGGGGACTGAAGCCAGAAGGGTACAAGGTGTACTAGGGGTTTACTGGGATGGAGTAACTTTTATTCTTGCCCGATGGGCTTTTGCTTTAAATATCGCGTTGCAGGGCCGTGGGGAGCCCACTGGTGATGGACCCCAACAGTATCTGCAGGAAAACAAAGCGCTTGGCTGGTAAGCAAGCCGAGCTGTGTCAAACCGAACCAGAGATCGTGGGCGAGGTGGCGAAGGGAGTCCGGCACGGGATCAGGGAGTGTCAGTACCAGTTCCGATTCCGCAGATGGAACTGCACTATCCACAAATACTTCGGGAAACTTCTTCAACAAGGTAGGGTAGAGACTTGGTGTGTGTGTGTGTGTGTGTGTGTGTGTGTGTGTGAGTGTGAGTGTGTGTGTGTGTGTGTGTGTGTGTGTGTGTGTGTGTGTGTGTGTGTGTGTGTGTGTGTGTGTGTGTGTGTGTGTGTTTGGGGTGGCGGTGCTGGCGATTCCATTCTTTCTCCAAGCGTTACTCGAACGAATGTATTTAAAAACGAGTTAAAGTATTTGAAGTTCGTCGTGGGTTTGAAGATGCGACAGGAGATACTAACTGTTTGTATGAGCCGAGACAAGGGTCGCAGGCGAAAAATGACCAGAATGTCAAGCCCGAAGGGAAGAAGTAGGGGTCAAGCCTTTCTGCGTGTGAATGTTACCCGGAGGCGCCGAAACAAGTGTGAGGACACCCAGCAACAGTGAGAGGGGCAATTCCGGGGCCAACGGAATGCTAACAAGCCAGGGGTGGAAGGGACAGAGAGAGAGAGAGAGAGGGAGAGAGAGAGAGAGAGAGAGAAAGGGAGAGAGAGAGAGAGAGAGAGAGAGGGGGGGGGGGAGAGAGAGGGAGAGAGAGAGAGGAGAGAGAGGGGGGGAGAGAGAGGGGCAGACTGTCACACAGGTAGATCAGTAGGTGGAACCCTGAACTAAATAAGAAATTAGTCCAGACTGGACAAAAGATCGAGCAACAGACGGACCGAGACGGACAGACAGACATATCAAGGAAGGCTTGGGAGCCGTATGGCGAGAGGGGCAGGATATTCTTTTTTTTGCTCTGATATGGCTTTCGCGCGCTCTTTATTTTATAAACAAGAAACCGATAGTATTTAAATTTCTAGGTGTGATTTACAACATAGGAGGAAAGGGTTTGGATTTTATCGCTTCAAAAAATCATCCCTAGACACTTTACGGCCAATGAAAAATGATGGTCACTGTTGTAAGGGAGAAAACACGGGAGCCGGTTTACGCACAGGAAAGTTCCACAAGCACCAATGAAAAAATTAGTAGAATTAGTGGGACTAGTCCTGAGGGACCGTTCATGTTCACATTAGATAGTGCATTAGCTTGAACTCTCGTCGAAAACACTGTTCTCCGACAGCGCGGTATCCTCTCATTGTCTGTCCAGAACTTAGAGCGAGCTTTGAACCCAAGGTTATCCGACCAAGAAATAGAGTGCGGTCAATTGTGCCGAGGCCGGCTCACAATCCATTCTTGTGCTTCAGCTAATGGCTTATCAACACCAAGCTTGTGTTCCTACTGATGGTCGGATGTTTTTTACTTCTACTGCAAAGGGTTAAACCGGAATCATTTCCCCATCAATTTAACTACATTACAAACAGAAAAAAATTAGTTTGAACAGCAAAAAAAAGACACGACGAAAATTTAGGAAAAATCTTTAGCATTTCCTACGTATATTTTTTAAAAAACTACAATGGGGATAAACAAGGTGATGGCAAGAATTGAGATGTTTCTTTACAGGGAGTGTAGTTAGAATGCAAACTCCTTACCACAGTGGGTTTAAGGGGAAGAGAGATAAAATTATAGAAGGTAATGGTGAGGAGTTTATGGTTTGGGGGATTTGGGTGTAGCCTCTGCAGCATATAAACTAATCATTTGGGCTGAATCGTATGCCTGTATGTAGAATATGAGAAGTAACTTTATGCGTGTGAAAATAATTAGATGCACAACGATGTCACGTGTGTTAACAAGCATTAACACCGTTTCGCAATACTGACCCCCTTCCTTCCCATTTTGCAGACATCAGGGAGACGGCCTTCGTTTACTCTATCACCTCCGCTGGTGTTGTGTACGCTGTGACTCAGGCATGCAGCAGGGGAGAGCTGCTTCAGTGCGGCTGTGAGAACGATCTGAGCCGGGCTGCAATGGCTCCAGCTCTCGGACCGTCCAGGGACGCGAACCCTTGGCAATGGAGCGGATGTGGAGACAACGTGGAGTTCGGTTATGCTAAGTCCAAACAGTTCATGGACGCTAGGAAGAGAAAAGGTCAAAGTGACATCAAGTCCTTGATAGACCTGCATAATAACGAGGCAGGCCGGCTGGTAGGTTGAGGTCTAGAATTATCTGTAATCTTCTGCATATGTTTAAAATTAGATTCTCATCACCGCTACCAGAGCGGCAGTCGGATACTTCGTGGGGCCGTTCGCCGGTTAGACATCTAATGCTAACAGCCACAGTTCTGAAGGCAGGTCATCACAAATTAAATGCTTGAAAACTCTCTCACACACACACTCGGTAGATACCGTCATTTTCTGCTTCCAGCATTCCAACTTCCGCCAATATTGATCCTTACTGTTGTATCCGCATTTTTTTTTTCATTTTGGCTAGCTGGTTACTGATTTGGTTAAATAGTATCTACACCCCCTTCATATTCACATTTAGTTTCCGGCATTTACTGAGTGGTAAGATACCAAAGTTTGTTTTAACAGTTACTATGGGGTACAGTGGTTAAGGTGCTGTACAAGCAATTCAATGTTTACTTACCCAGCAGCAACTGTGAGGAGAGAAAGAAGGGTTCGATTGAAGGTTTTCAGGTGAACAAGGTAAAGGTGGGGAACGAACGTTTTGTTTTTGTTGCAGAGAGAGGAGTGGTGTGTAGAGAGAAGAAGGGAAATGGCCGTGGTAGCATGGAGACCAAGAGAGAAAGAATGTCACAAATGGCGCTGGCTGAGAGAGGGTGCTGAAGGTTTATCTGACTGGGGGAGATGTAAATAGGAAGTGGATGAGAACAGGGGAGAGCCAGAAAAATGCTGAGCAGTGAGATACTATTCTCAGCAACTGTGGGAAATCTGAAACAAAAGAGAATACTCAGCAGGTCAGGCAGCATCTGTGGAGAGAGAAAAGCACAGAGTTAACAGGTGACCTGCTGAGTGTTATTGGTGTTTTAAATGTTTATTTCAGAATTCTAGTATCTGCAGTTTTTTTTTACTTTTAGTAATCCTGAAGCCTGACATAATGACTTAAAGGCATGAGTTCAAATATTATAGAATCTGAGGAATTCAGCCAATTCAATAATCTGGAATCAGAATAAAATGGAATAAGACCCATCTGTAATGGTGACCAGGAAATGACGAGATTGTTGATCACTGAAAGAAATCTAATAAAGCTTGCCTAATTTGGCCAACTCCAGACTCATATCAATGTGGCTGACTTGAGAGGCAAACAGGAATGAGCATAAATGTTGGGCTAGCCAATTACACCCACATCATGTGAAAAAAATGTATGAAAAAACTGAGCTTCTTTCAAGCTTTTAGATTCTATATAACCCCTTTGCCAGAAAGAATTGTATTATTAAGTGAATAGCAATGTGCCTTGCCTTTTGCCCTCAAAGGACTATAGCGCCTTACATAACACAAGGAGACTCCCCTGCCTGTCATGTCTGCATATCTCCATGCTTAACTAAAATTCAAGCAAAATTCCAATATTGTTCTCTCTCCCATAGCTTTGCACCTTTTTTTTTGTTTTAAGTACAGATCTAACTTCCCCGCAAAGATATAATTATCTCTGCATCAAATACCCTCTGTGGCAAAACATTTCATGTTGTGACTCTGTGTAAATTTCTCCTAACTCCATTATTAATAATCCTAAATTAATTGGTCACTGACTCTTCGAACATGTGACCTGCCTCCCATTGTTTACCCTATCAAAATCTCTCAATCTTAAAAGCATCTATTAAAATGGTCTCTGCTTTGAGCAATTTGCAGTAGTCCCACCCAGCAATTTCACAAAATAGTTTCTCATCTGACAGCCTGACCTGTTTAATTCCCAAGGGTTTATGAGAATTGCAACATGTTTATCTAAATGTACACTGCAGTATATACAGTGGCTGCATTTATATGTAATTATATATTACTAGCCAGAGCTTGAAATTCATGTAAACTGAATTTGCTAGTTGCATGATAGATACTGATTGTACAGTTTGAATTCTGGAAGTATCAATAAGTATTATTGATCTATACCACAATTTGTAACTTGCATGGTGCAAGATAATTATATTAAATACAACAATAAGAGAGAATTAATAGCATTGAAATAATCTATCAGTATGCACAAAATAATAGTACAGAGATTAAGGATTGGGAGAGATTCCAATGGATTGTTATGGTCCAAAACTAATTTAGATATGAGATAACCAGTCCCTTCCCACAGATGTTACATCCCTATATGAAAACCATATCTTTTGATAAATGTAGTTGTCAAGATGAAGGATTTTATTGTTATGGATTCCACAGCTCTTCTGCTGCACCCCTGACCAGGTCAGTACTGTCATGGGTAACATTGCTATTCCTTTCAGAAGGCATCATTATGCTCTTTTTGTTTGTAGCTGTCAACTTAGTGGTGTTTGGAGACCAGTTGAGACTCTCAAAATTAATTCCACTTAGAAACCCAAGCAGCTGCCACACAAAAGAGTTTTTAATCCACAGGCTGCACTGTACTGGAACACATTTTCCATTAGCAGAAAGGGAATGCTCTAATACAGTGCAGTTCCAAGTTTCTCATCGATTTTGATCTTCTTTCAAACTTAAATACATTCATACAATCTCACTTTGTCAAAACATGAAATCCTTGTGTATGTTCACATACTTTGCCATGTTAAATCTAATTTTTTTTCAATATAGCATAACAACAATTCTGTTGAATATATTGATCTGGACCCAAGTAGTAAATAATATATTGCAAATTGATCGTTTAAATGCTTAGCCACACCAATATGATCCAAAGCGGAAGGGTGCTTAACCAGTGGATCACGTACAAACTATTGGTACGCATACAGGATTTATTTTGGTGGGCTAAACAGGTGAGTAACATTACTATTTTCCAAAAAAAAAAGCCGGAGACTTTATAACGTACAAAATGCTGGAGGAACTCAGCAGGCCAGGCAACATATGTGGAAAAAAGTACAGTCAACGCTTCGGGCTGTAACCCTTCAGCAGGACATTTTGTACTTTTTTCCATAGATGCTGCCTGGCCTGCTGAGTTCCTCCAGCATTTTGTGTGTGTTACTTGGATTTCCAGCATCTGCAGATTTTCTTTTATTGGAGACTTTACAGGTCTGTTTAATTGTAATACACATTATGGCAGCTAGCAATGGGCAAACAGTGTTGCATTGATCCGTGGTACCACCCTAAGCAAAATGATCCTTTGCTGATTATCCCTACAGCTCTGTTTCCACTAAATTACAGGTTTTCTTTTCAGCATAACACGTATGATTTTAAAAAAAGCAAAGTTTTGGAATTGGGTAAAATATATAAATATTTATTTGCTGTAGATGGCATTTTATGTCCATAATCAAGAGCATCAGACCAAATTTTAACTAAATTTTAAATAGATATAGGAGCAGAATTGGGCCTTTTGGCTCAACAAGTCTGCTCTGCCATTCCATTATTGAGAATTTATTATCCCTCTCAACCCCATTTTCCCACCTTTTCCCCGTAACTTTGACACCCTTACTAATCAAGAACCTATCAACCTCTGCTCTAAGAAAACCCAGTGACTTGGCCTCCACAACCGCCTGTGGCAATTAATTCCACAGATTCACTACCCTTTGGCTAAAGAAATTCTTCCTCATCTCTGTTCTAAAAGGACATCCCTCTATTCTGAGGATGTGCCCTGGTCAGAGAATCCCCCACTGTAGGAAACATCCTCTCCACAGCCACTCTATCTGGGGCATTCGACATTCAATAGGTTTCAATGAAATTCCTCCCCTCCCCAATTCTTCTAAACTCTAGCAAATACAGGCTCAGAGCCATCAAATGCACCTCATACATTAACCCTTTCATTCTCAGGATTATTCTCATGAACCTCCTCTGGACCCTCTTCAATGCCAGCATATTCTTTCTTACATAAGGGGCCCAAAACTGCTCACAATACTCCATGTGCAGTCTAACCAAGGTCTTATAAAGCCTCAGTTTAATGGACAGCCTTTGATTATTTAGTCTGCATACTTCCCTAATGCTAATACCTGACTCAATGCCAAACATTCTTAGAGGAACAGTGACCTCCAGTATTTTAATAGCTGCCTGTGATAAGCCTTTAAGAATTGCCATTCTATTCATATTCAATATAGAACTGATTTAAATCAAGTTTTGTACTTCCATTAAATATTCATTAATGTGTTATTCCAGTTATAAAAGTTATCTCTGAATATCTGTGGTAGAACTCACCAAATCTAAAGTAATAAACCACTCAATACTGTGGTGACATTGGGTCAATCTTATCATACGGAGCTGTCAGAAACTAATTTCATCTTGTAGACTAAGAACAAAGTTATAATTGTGCAGTTTGGGAGAGAAAGAGAAAGCTATCATATCTTAAATGTCTCTTTATTTGTTAGATTCCCCGAACATGCAAGGACAGCAATCCCAGTAACTGTACTAGTCAATTCCTTCTCATATAGCTAGAGTCCATTCTCAAGAATAGGGATGAATGGTGCTCTTAATTGTGCAAAGTCAACTCAGTTTCATTCATAATGGTCCAGAATTGAAACATATCAGGGAATTAACGTGCTTATTTGTTTCAAGGCAGTGGATGTGAGATGACTGTTTTCAAATGACATTTGTTTTAATGATCTTTCAATGGATAAACTACTAATTAGAAATTAGTTAGCTTCTCAATTAATGCCAATAGAAAGAACTGTGTTGGTGCTACCTTCCTCATTAAATACCCCTTTCTTCACTCTGGCCAGAAAACATTTAACATCCAGCATGAAAAACTATAATGATGTGCCTACTGTATATTCTGTATCTTTCCCCTCTTATACTAGCAGGGGTAGTGTTTGTTGTATTCCGTTTATGAATGCTGATGGCCGATAAACAAAAGAAGGCATAAAAATAGATTTTTAAAGTAAAATTTATTAAGATAATAAATTATGCTAATTAAACAGAGGCATATGAAACAGTTATCGCTGTGAGATGATAAATTTATGGTAAAAAGGACTAGCTTAAAATTGTTTTTCTAAGACCAATTTACAATTTAACTTGTACTTTTGGAGAACTACTCAGTATACAGAATCCTGATAAATATATGTTCCCAAATGATGTCTGGAATATCTACAACATACTTAATAGTTAAGCTGTTTACCCATTCAAATCAAATTGAAATGCTTTAATTAAGTAAATATTTAATGAAGCAAAATCCAATTATAGCTATAGCAGATGGAAGCAATCTCATTGCAAAATGCATAACTGAACTAAAAAGGAACAATTGAGGGATAGATTGAAGTTACTGATGGGCCCAGTATGTAGATTGGGACACAGAAACTTCATTGTCTCAGGTCAGTGCCCATGTCGGCAGAAAGAGCCAACAGAGAGAATTTATGATTCCCTAGATTACTAAATACAGGTAACGTAATTTGATATAAATATTTGTAGTGCTGGACTTCAAAAAGAGTTGATTCCCTGCACTGTGCTGATTATCCAGAGCAGTCCTTTGCTGTCAACTGTAAGTTTGTGGTTGTTAAGGTAGTCAGCTCATGTGGGGGTAAGAATTCCTGTGGCTGCAATGTGTAACAACATTCTAACAATGGTAGTGAAGATTTCCTTTGTTTGAAACTTTGAGTGAAATTTTAAATATATTTTTGGAAACCATTATTTTAGAAGACAAACACATTTTAAAACAAGTAGCTATTAATTTTATGAATGTGTTCTTAAAGGGCACAATTTTAAATGCATAATAAATAATTCTTCCAAATGCATCTTTACACAAGTAAATTGTATCTTAAAACCTTAGCACTACCTTTTAAAACAGTTTTTCTAAAATAATGAACACGTTATATTCCAATATACAATCATGTTCACTTTGATCGTCCAGATGCCATCTTTTGGACCACATTATTTTAGAACATAAAATATTTTTAGACACATAAACATTCCTTAAGTATGTATCATTTAATTAGAACTCAGTCATATTATGGAACATTTCCAATATTTTTTCGTAGAATATTGTAATGGATTTTGTAGCCAAAGATGTATTTTTGAACTACAGTCAGAATTGTAGGAAATAAACTTAACATAATTTGATTCAATTTTAAAGTGATATATTTATGCTATAAATTATATTTATTAGACTGTAATTACACTTCTGCTTTAAAAATATAGAATTAGACTTTGGAAGAATTACAAGTTGAACTGATGAATAATTTGGCAGGGCTCATCATGCCCCTTTCCATAGCCCTATTCTTTTTTATATATCATCCTTACAAGTAGAGATATTGTAGCAGCACCACTGGCTTTACACCAATCATCAATGAACATAGTAGGCTGAGGGGTGATGTTATAGAGGTTTATAATATTATGAGGGGTATAGATAGGACAGTCTTTTTCCCTAGGGCAAGGGAGTCTAGAACTAAAGAGCATAGGTCTAAGGTTAAAGGAGATCTGATGGGTACATTTTTTTTCACACAGAGTACAGGGGTTATCTGGATTGAGCTGCCAGAGGTGTTAGTGAAGGCAGATGGAATCACAACATTTCAAAGATAGTTCAATAGGTACTTGGATAGGAAAGAATACAGTGATTTGGGTTCAGTGCAGGCAAATGGAAAGTGTCCAGTACTGTGCAAAAGTTTTAGGCACATATGTATATCGCTAGGGTGGCTAAGGCTTTTGCACAGTACTGTAGTAATTTTATGCACTGCACCGTACTGCTGCCACAAAATAAAAACAAATTTCATGACATATTTGAATGATGATAAACCTGATTCTGATATGGTTCTCTGTTGTGGACTGAGAGTGGGAAGAAGAAGGGAGAGGGGAATCATGATTAGGAAAAGGGGAAGGGAGAGAGGAGGGAGTGGGAAGCACCAGAGAGACATTTTGTAATGATCAATAAACAAGTTGTTTGGAATCAAATGACCTTGCCTGGTGCCTCAGGGATGGGTGTGTCTGCACCTGTGTCAATCACACACCACCCTTGGCACTCCTTCTCCGCCGCCTGTCCCACACCCCTCCCACGGCGCTCCATTCCCCACTCCCAACATCATTTGCTCCCACCAGATTTACAAACCTGCTCTCCTCTCCACGTTGACAAATACAGAACTGTGCAAAAGTCTTATCGGCAATTATCGGCAATTTCATGCACAGCAGTCTCTACAGTTTACAGAAAATGTTGCGAAAGACACAAAAAAAAATCCACTGAACGGCAGTTCTGTTGGCGAAAACACCTTGTTAATAAGAGAGGTCAGAGGAGAATAGCCAGACTGGTTTAATCTGACAGGAAGGCGACAGTAACTCAAATAACTCCGCGTTACAATAGCGGTGTGCAGAACAGCATCTCTGAACTCACAGCATGTCAGACCTTGAAGTTGAACTGGATGGGCTACAGCAGCCGAAAACTACGAACATACACTCAGTGGCCACTTTATCAGGTACAGGGGGTACATAATGACGAGGCTACTGAGTGGATATTCCTGCGATTTTGCCGTTATGAGAACATGGATGCCTGAACTAGTTTCCACATCTACAAATGTTTTAGAGGCCCTGGACTGCCGATTATTCGCTCCTGGAAGGAAGATGCTATAGTGCTGACTCTTGCCGTAGCCAAGTGAGATCACTCAGAAACGCACATCCAGCTCCTGACGCCCGAGTGAGGCAGGTTCTAACGTTGCACCCTTCATCAACTGATACCGAACGGGAATATTTATTAAGATAACTTTGCTGTCTCAGTGGCAAAAAAAAAGCTCAGTGTGAGCCAAGAGACACACAGATCATTAATTTAGCAAACGGGATACACCCTTTAAGACACTTAAGTTTTTTAAAAAACGCGAAGTGTATTGACTTACAACGTAGTATCAGGTAGCAAGATGGTTAGTTAGAGTGGAGCATAGAGTGGACCAGAGACACTGGGTCTCCCTCTGTGCTGGATGTAACCCAATGGATTGTGAACATAAGAACCTCTCCCTCTGTAAATCTTTCAGTTCCATCCGTATGCGATTCGCCCTTGTGTACACAATTCCGCACCCCGCCTATCTCCGGTAACCTTTCACCCCTCGTTTAACAACAATCTACAAAGTTTATAGTACTACCACAAAAATAGACCCTCAGAAACAAAAGTCGCCATTTTTTTCTCTTAAGTGAACGATTTTTAAACAGGGACCTCTATTCCTAGATTTTCCCAGCAGAGGAAACCCTCTTCCACCTCCCTGCCAAGACCCTTCAGGATCTAGTATGTCTCAATCAAGTCCTCCCTCACTCTTCCAGAGGTTCATACATTGGCCATTATTGACTATTGCTAAAACATTACAGTCCCAATGCATTTCCGGATTCATAAAATCAAGATCTTGCACAGATTAACATACAAATGGTTAAATACAATTGTTTTAATTAGCGTCAGTGAAATAATTCAAAGCCTTGCATTTATGAAGCACCGTTCACGTCCCTTCCAGAACATCTGGAAACGACTTGGAGCCAATGACGTAAGTTGGAGCTCCCGCTGCGGAGAACTGAGCGCAAGCATCGGGGCGGCGCTTCGGCGCGGTGCAGAGCAAGTGCCGCACGGTAGGAGGTGTTAAACCGAGGTCCCATTCGCCCTCTCAGGCGGATGTAAAAGTTCTGATGACGCTATTTTAGAAAGAGCAGAGAAGTCCGATACTTAAACCTCAGGTGTCGAGCATTTGCGGTACCTTACATATTACCTGGCTGCTCGTGAGAACTTGCAATGCACAAATTGGTTGCCGAATTTCCTAATCACAGCAGCAAATGAACGTCAAAAGATCTTCATTGCTGGCAGAAAGAAATCCATACTGCCCTTTTATGTGTTACGTGTTGTAAAATATTCCTGTGTTGAAGAATGTCGTTTCATATTTAATTTATCTGTTTCTGCACTTCCTTGTTTAATTTCAGATGATTAAGAACTATATGCGGACTGAGTGTAAATGTCACGGCTTATCTGGCTCCTGTGCAGTCAAAACTTGCTGGAAGAAAATGCCCCATTTCCGCGAGGTCGGTGACCGCCTCTTCGAACGCTTCAATGGGGCCTTCAAGGTGATGGGCGGCAACGACGGAAAGACCCTGATCCCGGTCGGCCACAACATCAAACAGCCGGACAAAGAAGACCTGGTTTACTCCGCAGAGTCCCCCGATTTCTGTTTGCCCAACAGGCGCACTGGCGTCCCAGGGACAAGGGGCAGAGTATGTAACGGGACAGCGCTGGACTTTAGTGGCTGTGACTTGCTCTGTTGTGGCCGGGGACACCGAAAAGAGATGGTAAGCTTCCAGGAGAACTGCAAGTGTCGTTTCCAGTGGTGTTGTGTGGTCCAGTGCAAACAATGCACAGTCAGAAAGGAACTCAGTGTCTGCGTTTAGCCGAGCTGCAACCCCAACGTCATTAACCAAAGATAACCTATTGGATATGAAGAGGATGTTACAACTTTACAGAAAATTCTAGCTTCAATGCAGAAGCTCCTCCACCCCAACAGGAGAGAGATGCTCATCACTTTCCCCTAAGTTTGGAGTATCGCGAAGAATCTGAAGAGAAACGTCTCCGTAGTGGTGAAGTTTCCTCAATAAACAGAGCCTTCATCAAGCTGCAGACCTGCTATGGGAAAGGGGGGGGGGGCAGGGCGAGGGAGGGAGGTGTTTATCACGCAGAGCTTGGAATTATAAACGCCTAAAAGATGATTATCCCATATAATTTCTGCCTGAACACATATAGAATTATTTTTGTATTGGTATAAAATGTCAGAAAGTTTTTACCCCGGCTTATTAGCTGCCCCGGCTTATTAAAAGGAAGATGAGCTTTGATAAACGACTTTATGGTGTTCGTAGAGTTCGAACTAAATAGAGATAGGTAAGAACATGGGTTATTTAAAATAAAAGTTTACTTTTTAGATCGACTGATTCATTTTGTATTCATCCAGTATTTCTACAAAAACCATAGAAAACACTACATAATAAATTGAATGGAAACGATCCATGTTTGCTGTGTTTTGGGGGAGAGTTGGTGCACTATCTATCTACCAGCCCGAGTGCGGATGAAAGACGTTGCTTGCACCAGTGAATGCATAACTTTGTATGTCTGCATGCATGTGCGTTTGTGTGCGTAAAGTTATGAATGTATACATGCCTACGTGTGTACATGTGAACACTTTTGCATATGTACCTATGAATATGCCTGTTTGTACGTGAGCATACGAATGCATGCATGTATGTATTTGTGCAGGCTTGTGTGAACGTATGTGTGTGCATGTGTTTAATCACGAATGTACAAGATCATTTTATATGCATTCGTGCACGTCTACGTGACTAGGCATGCATGTGTTTGCCTGTGTGCCTGGATACACGTTCAGAATTGAATGTAAATGTAATGTGTACGTGTGTATGTTGCGTCCGTGTATGTGTTCCCCTATGTGTGACTGCAGTATATGTGCTTATATTGCAATAGAAAATCCAGAAATCCAACTTCGTTAAAGGCAGTTCAAAGTAGGCGATGGGCCGGTATCCAGGTTGATTCAAGGCTGATCTTCAGGGTTCAGAATGAAGGCTGGTTGACAGGGGACGTTGGGCGTGCAGGCAGTATTTGGGTTAGAGATCGGTTTTCCGTGATGTTGGATAGCTCGCTACTTTGGTATGGTGGCGCTCGACCAGTTTTCTGATTTACATACAGCTTTTTAGGATTAAGTATGAGAGTCGTTCAGAGTTTTGAAATTCTCTCTGCTCCCAATATCGCCCTCGAATTTACTGCTTTCTTGATTTCAGTACCTCTGTAAGGGTGGAGAGCTTTACGTACTTGTGCTCGGACATGCCCAATTATCTGAAAAAAGTTTATAATGGAACACGGACCTCTACGCTTTGTGATAACAAATAGTTTAATGGAGTTGGGTGCCTTAGCGCATGTAAGCTCACTGTGCTCTTTTGATGTTAGGTCAGCAGACTAGTAGATAGGCTGGATAGGCGTTGAATTGAATTGAGTTTATTTTGCATCCTACAAATACAAGAAGAGTAAAAATCCTTAAGTTGCGTCTCCATCTAAATGTGCAATGTGCAATCACAGGAATTTATAATAATTTATAATAAATAGATCATTTAATGTAACATAGAGTACACTCAAATCAGTGTGAGTTCATCAGTCTGGTGGAAGAAGCTGTCCCGGAGCCTGCTGGTCCTGGCTGTTATGCTGTGGTACCTCTTCCCGGATGGTAGCAGCTGGAATAGATTGTGGTTTTGGTGAATCGGGTCCTCAGTGATCCTTCGGGCCCTTTTTACACACCTGTCCTTGTAAATGTCCTGACTAGTGGTGAGTTCACATCTACAAATGTGCTGGGCTGTCCGCACCACTCTCTGCAGAGTCCTGCGATTCAGGGAGGTACAGTTCCCATACCGGGCAGTGATGCAGCCAGTCAGGATGCTCTCAATTGTGCCCCTATAGAAAGTTCTTCGAATTTGTGGGGGGGTCATACCAAACTTCTTCAACCGTCTGAGGTGAAAGAGGTGCTGTTGTGCTTTTTTTTCCCCACCACACAGCCGGTATGACGTCCTTGATGATGTGTATACTGAGGAACTTAAAGCTGTTCACTCTCAACCCCAGATCCATTGATGTCTATAGGAGTTAGCCTGTCTCCATTCCTCCTGTAATCCACAAACAGCTCCTTTGTTTTTGTGACATTGAGGGAGAGGTTGTTTTCTTGACGCCACCATGTCAGAGAGATGACTTCTTCCCCGTAGGCCACCTCGTTATTGTTTGAGATGAAGCTAATCAATGTAGTGTCATCGGCAAATTTAATTAGCAGATTGGAGCTGTGGGTGGTGACACAGTCATGGGTATACAGAGAGTAAAGGAGGGGACTCAGTATGCAGCCCTGAGGGGCTCCTGTACTGAGAGTCAGAGGGGTGGAGGTGAGGGACCCACTCTTAGCACCTGCTGGCGATCTGACAGGAAGTCCAGGATCCAGCTGCATAAGGCAGGGTCAAGTTAGAGGTCATCTGTTTAAAGGACATTACCCTATGTTGACATTTTCACATTGTATGCTGCAGTTGGTGGTAAGGTTGACATGTCATGGCCCAAGTGAAGGCAGGCCTGTGAAAATAAATTATTGGTTACGGAAAGACCGCACTCATTGACCCTCACCTTCTACTCTCGTGTGATGGCTAAAGAATCTGATGAACAATGCCGTCATCTATGATAGATTCCGCCCTAATTCTGATTATGGTGCAAATGGCTCAGAGTGTTATACAATTTTTTCTGGTTTTAATGGATGCACAAATTTGTTTAAATAACATGTTTCTAATCAAATAATGAGGGAAATAAACCAATAAAAGTTAATTATATTTTATTGTCTTCTAACCTCTTGACTTGTTGGCTTGTACAGTAACGGACACCAGTAGGTCACTAGACCGTAATGTGCTACTAGTTCCGACCATAAACACATCAAATCACTTAAACGATTTAAAAATGTGTTACTGCAATAACTCTTTGAATTTTGCTTTCAGCTCATCCATTTGAAGGCGAATGGTGCTGGGGAATTTCCAGTAACTGCACCTGGAGCAATTTCGGGAGCGCGCATTGAATAAACACTCTCCCTGTCAGCTATGACAATGGAAGGTGGAAGTTTTTGCCCTTTTAGGCGTCTGTGTTTACTGTTTGTGTGTGTGTGTGTGTGTGTGTGTGTGTGTGTGTGTGTGTGTGTGTGTGTGTGTGTGTGTGTGTGTGTGAGAGAGAGAGAGAGAGAGAGAGTGTGTGTGTGCGCGCGTGTGTGTTGGGAGCGAGGTGAAGTAATGAAATTGGAGTCGTTGCATATAAAGCTCTATTTGCCTGAAGAGCCAGTGCTGCTATATGGAAGTATACACAAATATAGCGTGTGCATCGCGGATGCTTCGTGTGCAAGAGGTGCGTATTGATATACGTAGATGATCGGGCAAGCACATGAGATGTGGACATCTGTCTATCTGTATGAGATAATGCCGGGATTGAGCAGCTGACTAGGAGAGTAGATGACACACACACACACACAAAATGCTGGTGGAACGCAACAGGCCAGGCAGCATCTATAGGGAGAAGCACTGTCGACGTTTCGGGCCGAGACCCTTCGTCAGGATTAACTGAAAGAAAAGATAGTAAGAGATTTGAAAGTGAGAGGTGCCAATCAACTTTCCAGCTCTTAGCTTCATCCCACCCCGTCCGGTCTTCTCCTATCATTTCGGATTTCCCCCTCCCCTTCCTACTTTCAAATCTCTTACTATCTCTTCTTTCAGTTAGTCCTGACGAAGGGTCTCGGCCCAAAACGTCGACAGTGCTTCTTCCTATAGATGCTGCCTGGCCTGCTGTGTTCCACCAGCATTTTGTGTGTGTTGCTTGAATTTCCAGCATCTGCAGATTTCCTCGTGTTTGAGGAGAGTAGATGAACTTGGATTGTGCCGTTGTGCGCTGGAGTCAGTGTGAGGGCACGAGTATGATATGGAGAATGCATATACTTTATTGTCAGCTATTATTTCCATACGAAGCAATAGATAATACATAGATTAACCCCATTACCCACCAGTTTCCACTTGTAACCCATTGTCTCCACATTTTTGTCAACTTCCCCGTTGATTTTCCCTACTCCCCTAAAACATCTTAGGACGTGCGCGAGCATGCCGGGAAACACACGCGGTTACAAGGAGAATGTCCAAACACACAGCACCGGAGGCCAGGACTAAACTCAGGTCTCTGGAGCTGTGATCTCAATGTGTGCCTCCGGAACTTTAGTATGTGTGTATTGGAAGGGCGTGCGCGTTTCGATATCAGTTGCATTCCCAGTTTAACAGCTGGGAGAGGGACCATTTTATCTTTTGGAGATAGGTGGCCGCATGTCAAATGTTTTTTATAGAGGAACTTGGGAAGGTATTTAATTGGGCACCTGATCCGATAGTTTAACACCGTCGCCAGACATTCGACTGGTAACCTGCTTTAGAGTGCCGAAATTCGCGGCATTTTCTGCGCGGAAACATGGTCACGGTTAGGAAACGCCGGTGCAGAGGCCGCTTCGGGAGATTATTGTATTACATTCTGAATGTAACCAAGCGTCTCACAGCTTCCACGGGCTCCTCTGCCTTCAGCACTTTCTAATAGCTTTCAATGTTCTGTCTATTGAGCTTTTACGAGAAGTGGTAACCGTTCTTTTCATTTTTTGGAAAAAAAAAGTAGTGAAAAAGCATGGCCAGAGATACCCTAGCACGTACCGAAATGAACCATTTATTGGGAATGACATTTATCACTTTGTTGCTGATTCATTATCAACTGTCTAGGGCTTCGTGTCGCCTATGTAAATTATTGGTACTCCGCGGGGTTAGTGCCTCAATCGATCTGACTAATGGATCCATGATGTGGCAGCGATTTGTGTGATACGTAGCTTGCGGTTTGCCATTTCACTTTAAAGATAAGGAGCGCTGACCCAAGTTACTTCTATTGACGTCCTTGCAATCTAAAATCTATTTTGCAACGTTTGGCAATTTTTGTATGGATTTGGAGATACAATGTGTTGAAACTTCGCCCTTTCTCAAATCGTGCGGTGTTACTGAATGTGTAGACTTATCAAAACAGGGTATGAACAACATTAACTTGCTGTGACCGTAATTTGGAATGTTCCAGCATTTTCAGTATCAGGAATTCCATTTCATTGGCTCTGTACGCAACCCTGGAATTTCTGGATAGTGAAGATGCATACATCAGGATGCTTTTCATTGTCACAGCTCGGCACTCAGCACTATCATCCCATCAAAACTAATCAATAAGCTGAAAGACCTAGGCCGCAATACCTCACTGTGGAAGTGGATTCTCGATTTCCTCACTTTCAGACCCTAGTCAATTCGGAGTGACAACAACGTCTCCTCCACCATCACCATCAGCACTGGTGCACCACAAGGCTGCTCTATTCGTTTTTATACTTATGACTGTGTGGCTAAGCACATCTTCAATGCCTTATGTAGATTTGCTGAAACACACTGTTGTTGGCCGAATCAAAGTTGTGACGAGTTGGGAGATTGAAAATCTGGCTGAGTGGTGCCACAACAATAACCTCTTACTCAATGTCAGCAAGACCAAAGAGCTGATTATTGACGACAGGAGGAGGGAATCAGAGGTCCAAGATCCAGTCCTCATCAGGGAATCACAGGTGGTTAAGGCCATCAAAATGAAATTCCTCTGCGGCGTTATCATTTCAGGGGATCTGTCCTGGGTCCAGGTCGTGACTGCCATTACAAAAAAGGCACGACAGAGCTTCTACTTTCTTAAAAGTTTGTGAATACTTTGGCATTCACCTAAAACTTTGACAAACTTCTACAGATATACAGTGGAGAGTATATAGATTGGTTGCATCATGGCCTGGTACGGAAACACCAATGCCCTTGAACGGAAAAGCCTATAAAAAGTTGTGGATACAGCCCAGTCCATCACAGGTAAAGTTCTCTCCACCATCGAGTACATTTACACAGATCACAGGAAAGCAGTATCCATCATCAAGGATCCACCCCCCACCCCACCACCACCCCCACCATCCAGGCCATGCTCTCTTCTCGCTACTGCCATCAGGAAGAAGGTACAGGAGCCTGGGGACTCACACCACCAGGTTCAGGAACAGTTATTATCCCTCAACCATCAGTCTCTTGAACCGGCAGGGATAACTTCACTTACTCCAATACTGAACTGATTTCACAACCTTACTTGGACTCACTTTCAAGTACTCTACAACTGATGTTCTCGGTATTTATGGCTTATTTACTTGCACAGTTTGTTGTATTTTCCACACTGGTCTGTCTTTGTTGTGTGGGGGGTTTCATTGATTCTATTGTGTTTCTTTGTATTTACTGTGAATGCCTGCAAAAATGAACCTCAGGATAGTATATGGCACACACTATTACACACACACACACGAACACACACACACACACACACACACACACACACACACACACACACACACACACACACACACACACACACTTATTACTTTGAACTTTAACTATGAAGACGGCTCGAATTTTTGGTGTCCCTGATTGTCTCTGACACTGCAATAGAAATTGTCTTGACTTTGCCTCGTCAATGGAAAAATGGTGCTGTGTTATGTGTTAAGCGCAATGGCAGATCTAAAATCTATCACCTCCTACTCTGAACGTCATTCGCCAAGGTCTTAGTCCAGTTGCTACATCGACTATTTTCTCCCTCTCTCTTTTCTCGACATCTTTAAAACATCGTTACATCTAGTAATAATGCATAATTAATAACACTCCCATGACAGACATTAACAGGATTCATCCTTTCCAAAGTTGTTCGTAAATTGTTCGATCTGTAAAGTTGTTTGATGATGCTAAATCCCGAAGTCATTGTGAGTGGGGAACAGATGGATTCCGTACACATTGTAGGATGTCAGTGCCTCGTAGATGAATATTGTTCTAATGGGTATTGAACACGCACGTGTAACGTCGGCAGATACGGAAAATAATCGTACTCCACCACAGCCACGTGTTTTAACCCAACCCTCGGACGAGCCCAAATAGCATGCATTTCCCAATCCCCTGTGGATAAGACACGTTGAGGACCCACACTCAACTCTTAAGCAGCAATACTTTTACAAGTCGGCAGGAGGAGGGGGTGATCAGAGATGGGGGAACACGTTAATCTCATCCACTGTGCGGACCTCCGGCCAACTGAAATTAAAGTGCCGAGATAAACTACAGAACTGGGCCGAGAAGCCGCTTGCTTTTTCCTTAAGTGTTTCACTCGTACATATTGGAATTGACAAGGTTTACAAACTAATTGTAGATCCAAGATCAACTGCCGCTGATTAAACAGGCCACATGGTTACTTTCGGATGTCATTATTAATCAAATAGATGCTTGGGAAATAACTAAAATTTCTAAACGCGGAAATTTACTGAAGGAAGTTTCGGTCACAATAGGAAGGTGTTGTTTGAAACTCCTGAATATTTGCAAGGTTTGGGGAGAGCGTAATGAAATGCCCCACACATCGGAACTCACATTGATTCACCAGCCAATGGGGATTTATAAAACAAAAAAAAACTTAGTAACGATGTACTTTAAACTATTGATCACTACTAAAGCAAAGAGTGTACTGAAACTTCTCACTTTCTCAAAACCTGCGCTGTTAATTAACGTGTTGAGAGTTCTCCCATTCTGTTTCATTCACTGCAATTTCCATATTGTAATTTCAGATTATGTCACGAAGGGACAAATATTCCCGATTTATCAACATTAACTTGCGGCAATCAATACTACGCAATTGTCTATACACGATGTTACAATTGTGATATTTAGCATCCCTGTATATCTTCGTTGACACAATCTCAAAATCACACGTTTCTGGGACCGCTGATATAATCACAACCATACCACCTCCGCCTATCTGCCTTGGCGTCTGCAAGGGGACCCCCTACTTTTTTTGTCAACTTTGGTCGGCAATGGTTGCTTTGTTCTGCTGCTGTCGCAAAGAACAGCCTGCATTAAAGCGAACGGCGAAAGGAGCATTCAAGGAAAAACACCCTACGCTGGAAAACCATATACGTAATCCCTCACGGCTGGGGTGGTAGGCGTCGCTGACAATGCCAGTCCTAATTGCCCCTCAACCGAGGAGGCAGTTAAGACTCAACCTTATTAGTGGGTCTGCGCGATTTCATCCTCATTTTTGAGCCATAGACACGACTTGGGTGAGAATATTAGTTTGGGGGGGGGGGTAGAGTGGAGGGAGTATTAAGGTATTTCACCCATCCGCCAGCCCCTCTCCCTCATTGTAGGGCAAGGCTGGTACATGATCTGCTCTCACTGATTGACCCGACATCTACAAATATAAACACTAGTGGTTCTATCAATTGATCTTAAAAAGAGCCAGTTGATCACGTTAAATTTTAAATTTCAAGAGGCCAAGTATCTCATTCGCCCGAGAACAAAGAGCTGGCTCAATGATATTTTAACCTGCTGCATCTCTCCGGTGAGAATTATAAAACAGAGAAACCAGTCCTTCGGCCCAGCGAATCCCTGCCGACCACCACCACTCTTTTACACGAATCCTACATTAATCCTGTTTTTTAAAAAAAAATCGCCTCACAAGTGATGATGTAAATGACCGCCCCTCAAGGGATCGAACCTTCAGAAAGTGTTACATTCTGTTGACAGAGTATGGGCTTATTATCGGTATAGAAGTATAGCAGGCGAGGTTATCGTCTTGTTTCACACTTAGTGACGAGAAAGCAGCAGCAGAGTCCCCGCGCCAACTGCGATGCGGCCTACCACTTGTATGCCGTCCTGATATGATCCAGAGCCTTTCAATGTGCCATTTATCACATCTATCGGGCGGCACACTCGGATCCCCAAAAGGACTCTTCGTTTAGTTTCTGGTTCTGTGTGAGATTAGCGAAGTGCAGTTTCGACTCGTACCAAGCCGCCTCAAAATATGACGGCAATAATAGAACTGTCGTATCAGACTGAAGGGGAAGAAAAGTGGGACTCCCTGACCTTTGCACAATGCACAAGCATATATCATCTGTCTTACCGGAGTCAGCAGCAATCTCAGTACCTGCACAACATGAAGACAATTTAGCAAAAGAAGGACAGAAAGCTTGCAATAGCTGTTTATTGGCGAGTAGAGATGCCGGTCAGGAGTTTGTTTCACTTGAGTGGCCCCGCATTTCTACTCTGACCGCATCCTCAGCAGCAGGTGCTGGGAGGACGTCGTTACTTCTCGCGGCAGAGCCCCGACTATTTGAGCCACCTCCACCTTCCCATTCTTGAGCTGACTGACCTTAGCTAGCACTGCGATTGTTCCTTCCCAGCTCCTCTGGGTTGACATAAAAAGACTTGCATGGGTGCGGCGCCTCTCTCAGAAAGGTCTCCAAGGGCTTCACGTGTAATGAATTGCTTTGATTTGCAGTGGCTGTCAAGAAAGCAATAGGTGTCCAGTGTGTGTGTTTTTATGTGTTTTGAAACATGCTGCATCTTAAATAACGTAAATAATGGAATCTATACAAAGGGAACGAAATGGGGGTAAACCGAAGTCCACAGCACACTATATTCGGGATTCCTGGATTGCTTGCGGATAGGACCTATTTAGATTCCAATGTGTGGTTTATATTAATTACTGTAATAGTTGGTTTGAAAGTCAAAGGCGGATTTTCAAGGAATATTTTGTACGTAAATTGGTTTAACTTGAATTTGTCTGTAATTGTCCTTTTTATATTAGACGGGACAGCGGGAGAACAAGAAACAAATTGGTGGAAATGTAATGGCGAGAGAGAGATGAGAAAGGCAGAGTAAGTGAGTGAGAGAGTGACAGAAGGAGAGAGAGAGAGAGAGAGAGAGAGAGAGAGAGAGAGAGGAGAGAGAGAGAGAGAGAGAGAGAGAGAGAGAGAGAGAGAGAGAGAGAGAGAGAGAGAGAGAGAGAGAGAGAGAGCCGGGGTGGGAGAGAGAGTGAGTGAGAGAGAGTGGGGGGAGAAATGAGTGAGAGAAAGAGGGAGAGAGAGGTGGGGGGGGGGGAGAGAGAGAGAGAGAGAGAGAGAGAGAGAGAGAGAGAGAGAGAGAGAGAGAGAGCCGGGGGTGGGAGAGAGAGTGAGTGAGAGAGAGTGGGGGGAGAAATGAGTGAGAGAAAGAGGGAGAGAGAGGTGGGGGGGGGGAGAGAGAGAGAGAGAGAGAGAGAGAGAGGAGAGAGAGAGAGAGAGAGAGAGAGAGAGAGAGAGAGAGCATCACTTGGCAAACCTGTTCACTTCCTCCCATCGGTTGCACTTCAAATAACTTTTTCTTCTCAAAGATTGCCCGAACATTCATGATCGGGCAATAAAGATCAAAGTATTCATTTTAATGTTGCGATTTGTTTAATCCACCTGCATTAGAAGCAGGAGAGAAGAGGGGAGGTGACGGGAGATGAAAGAGGAAGAGAGAGGCAGGGTGGGAGAGAGACTGAGGGAGTGATGGAGAGCTTGAAGGAGAATGGATGAGAGCTGGGAGGGGGAGAAGGAGGAAGCGTGTGGGTGGGAGAGAGAGACAGAGGAGGAGAGAGGAAAGAGGGTGAGGGAGGGAACGATTGAAATACAGTATAAAGATAGAGGGAGGTAGAGAGTGACAGAGATAGCGTCAGTGATCTGGCAAAATAAGACTGACTGTTCTATCTCCGTTCAATCTGCCTTTGAACTGAGTGGGGATGCTTTTTTCCCTCCCGTGACTTTTAAAACCCTGACTGACTCAATCTAGCGGCTACACAGAACAGCTGAGCGAGGAAATGAAACATGACACTGAGGAGGAGATTGTAATTATCCTGATACTCTCGCTGCCAGACCTGGTTTGTAAAGTCTATTCCCGTGTGGTTCCCAAAAGTCCTTTGCACCGATCTATTTGACCGGTTTAATTTCCTGCCATGGCAGTTTTCCCAACCTCAGGACACGCAACTCTGCTTCTCACCGTCTCACTCACCGTCTATCGGTAAGAAACAATTAGCGTGGCTGCTTATCATTGTGCCAGGTTTAAAAATGGTCCTTTTTAATTGAAATATTAAAGAAGAAAAGTAGAGTTATAAAACGCGTTTACTCTTTCTTTTGGCTAACATGTGTATTAGTAAACATGTTTTTGTTTGATGATTTCTCTCCGGTGTAGTGTGGCCGGGAATGAGATCCTGGGGCTGAAGATACCTGCAGACCCGATCCTGACTGCCAACACGGTCTGTCTGACGCTGCCGGGACTGAGCAGACGCCAGATGGGGTTGTGTGTGAGGAGCCCTGATGTCACGGCGGCTGCGGTTCAGGGTATTCAGATCGCTATTCACGAATGCCAGCACCAGCTCTGGGATCAGAGATGGAACTGTTCGACCCTGGAAAACGGTGGAAAAATCCTGCAGGACACCGTCATCCTGAACAGAGGTACAGTACGTTTTGATTTTTTGCCTCAGGATGCACGCCGCTATGGGGCTGCAAGGGTTAACAAGGGAGGCGCATGTCTGATCCAGAGGGATTTTCCCTGAAACGTGTTTGGGCAGTGGGTGCTCAGGTGCAAGGGGAAGGTGGATAGAATAGGTAGATAAATTTAGGTAGGAAGAAAAAAATAGAAAATTGTAACCTCCTAACATCCTCCGCAAGCAGCAAAACGACGGAATGAGGCGGGATGGAATTTAGGAGTAGAAATGGGAAAGGGACAGTCAAGATATATGTACAAGAGATGTAAAGACTTGAGGGAGATGGGCGGTGTGATTTCCATTTCGAGTTACCCCCCCCCCCCACACACACACACACACACACACGTGGTGGCACCGCGCTCTGGGTTTCGTTTATGTACCGTTGATACTTGCAAGGTTCACTCGCCAAGGATTTGTGCTGACAACCCCAGGTGAGAGACTGAAGCAAAGTGCACTGGCCCATAGCTCCGAGAACTTTGGTGGCCTACTTTAGCGAGTTTTCATCAAACCCGCCCTTGCTACACGCGCGCGCTCGTGTGCGTGTGTGTGTGTGTGTGTGTGTGATGAACATGAGAGTGCGCGTCTGCGTGTAGAAACAAAATATGGTGACATGCCAAATTCTACTAGACGTGAGTTTGTTGCTGAAGGGAGAGTTGTTCTCTGAACGTCGCTCTTTCAACACAAAATACAAATTCCACACAGAGATTCAAAGCACTCTCACACTTCATGGTTTCATGCTCTAGCGTTGTCCGTGGCTTACTAAATAGAACTGTCCCTTTTCACCCCACCCCAGAGACTTCAGGCCCCAAATTTCGGGCCGCGCTCCTGGTTGGTGCTGAGGGAGTGCTGTAAAGAGCACAGGTGACCTCTTTCGGGTGGATACAACAGTTTCCCTGGCAATATTTTGAGGAAGGATGGTACCTTGGCCTATATTTAATCCTTTCACTAACATCTCTAAAACTAACGATCTGTTCACGCGTACATTGTTACTTGTGGGATTTTGCTGTGGGCAAATTGGCTGCATCGTTTCCCACATTACAACATTGCGTCGTGATTTGGGGCACATGGCAGCCAATTTTCCCATATTAATACTGGCTGTAAGGCGCTTTAAAGAGGTGTGAGAGGCGCATTAGAAACAGCAGGCCATTCTGTTACAGCTTATGACCTAACATCATTCCGTTTCTCGGAAGGCAGTGTCCTAGAAATTACGGGTGATGCAGACCGCATATCCCGAATATTAATGAAACCTCAGCAGTGACCAAAATCTTAGCCACTGCCAGGACAATGGATGAGGACTCGCTCATTCGTTCTTCACCAGTTCTCTCTCTATCTCTCTTACACACACACACAAATCACCTGTGCACCACTAATTAATCTGGTTTTATCGCTTACTAATGACAGTGTTTGATTTCCTTCGCAGGCTAACTGAACCAATTCTTAAAAACAAAACACCGTGCGTTTATATTTAAAACTCATCCCTAGATCGAATTTAGACTGCGCATCTCACTCTTTAGGGCTTACAGATTGAGACTCTATTAGGTAGTTGAGTTCCTCTGGGGTTCTCGATCTGGTTAATAGTATAAATAGCGTTCTGATTAACACCAAGGAAACGGCCAAGCGCGGACAGGTTACCTGGACACAGGGTGTTCACATCAGCGGTTTTCGTACTGAAACACATTGTAGCGAATGATGAGGGAGAGACGGGGTGGGTGGGGGGTGGGGTGCAGGTAAAGGAAATAGCGCAGCATCCGATTATACAGGCCAAATTAACAGATGAACTGTTGCGCCTACTTTTTGCGAAATCAGAATCAGAATCGGGTTTATTATCACCGGCATTCGTCGTTTAATTTGTTAATTTACAGACACGGCGTTGCTGATTGGGTGTTCCGCCTTGGGTTGATCTTAGTGGGGTGGTAAACTAACGTTTACTCAGGTGGATGGGTAAGACACGGCTCCATGAGGGGGAGATGAACAACATTTATCCCTCAGTCGAAATACTAAGTGAAATATAAGATTGCCCGCAATGCATTTAATTGATCGCAAATGTCTGGGGGTGGTCCTGAAAAACACTACCTAGATTCTGCAATCTTCTTTTCCTAACTTCCCTCATCGACACAGCGGCATCACACTATGGATTTCACCTATTAACGGCATTGACACTTGTCAATAATATATATTCCAGGATATTTTCAAATTAATGGTACTTTTGTTCCGTAAACATTTTACGTTGCTTTGATGCTTCTGGAAAAGCAAATGGTTCAAATAAACGTGCGATGCATTTCAGACGTAGCGTTTCAACTATTTAATGGGAACCGGCTTGTCAAAGCGGTCCATTTGAAGGCGCTGTGATCTTTACACGCATGTTATTCCATAACATCGCTTCAAATTCTAGATTCTACTCCGGTAACTGCGTACCCCAATCTCAATTCATGGCCGCTTTGATTCTACGCTAGGCATTTAGAAAAGAGAACAGGGGCTGAAGAGAGCGAGGTCGTTTGCATAATAAAAATACACAAAGTAACAGATGTTCGGGATGAATTGCAGATGTGCGTGGGGCTCCAGGTTCGGTTCGGGCTGTGGCTGATTCTGTGCAGCACGTAATGACCCCCCAACTCAGCATCACATAAACATCTGCAAATAACTCAGGCCAAATGCTATGTGAGTCAGGGACGGGATGAATCGCTGTTGCCAGTTCGGGCCATGTGTTCTAATTACATTTATCTGTGTTGCTGTTCCACGTGCTTCTTTCCCTCCCTATCTCCTAGCTTGCTTTTCGTGGGAAGTGGCAGGGACAGTGGCGGTTCAATTCGTGCTGCCATCCACACGGAGAGATCCGAGTGTGATCTGAATAGTACAAGCTCGGGATTAAAGAGGAAACGAGGAGCCCGTTACTACAATCTGATGAACTGAAACAGAATATTTAAATAGTCTCATGGAACTATTTATCCCATGAAACTGGTGGTGAAGTTATGTTTCAGTTATATAACGCTCTAGTTAGATACCAACCGAACTACCGCTTTCATGAAGCCAAGAGCAATATATTTTAGGAAAGAGCTACTGGCCTTTAGCAGTTTGATCAGTGGGATGAATTAATGAACTGGCATATCGAGTGGTGAAGTTAAGTGGGCGGGTTAATAAACTCGGAGTGTTGGTTATAGACACGATAATGGCGGTGCAATGATAATCTAAGTGGGGCCGTAACCCAACGTTGAACCAGGTGGTTGGGCCATAAGCTGCAGCCTTTCCTCATGGAATCTTTTTGGTGACTGTGCTGACCTTCAGCGATGGCCTTGGACATTCGGCTGTGGGCAAATTGAAGTTGCTCAGAAGTGCAGATTGGTGACACCTGAGCCTCCAAACATACTTCACACCTCACCCCAAGTTCCATGATCCTACTTTCTGCTTCACCTTGCTCCACTCAATACTTAGTGTATGCCCTGGCTATTCCAAAACGTACTCTTGCAGAACCAGCCCATCCAGTCTCTCCTCATAACTGCAACCCACCTTCCCAGGCAACATCCTGGTGAATCTCCTCTGCACCCTCTCCAGTGCAGTAATGTCCTTCCTATAAAAATAGAAAATGGCCTCAAACATTAACTCTTTTTCTCTCTCTAGATGCCCTGGTGCATATTTCCATCATTTCCTGTTTTACATCCATCATGTCCAGGTGTGGTATTGTGCCAGAGGCCATCTCCTAGCCCAAACTGACCATGCAGGTGTCCTCCCTGCCTGCCCATCTTATCTACAGGTGATGGTATTCCTGAACAGAGGTCCTTTTACTGGGTATGGTGCAGTTCTGGTCCAGGTAGATCACCTGCATCAAAATAAAACCTATTCTATTGGACAGAATCTTGTAATGCACATTCAAGGATGAGCTCATTCACCGATTTCTGAGCTCTCTCTCCCTCTCCAATGATCTTTTGATCCTGGCAGTTCTATACACCTCCAGAAGGCCAGAGCCCATCTAGACCCCACAATGCCAAGTCCAACTCAGCTAGCAAGATTCCAGGAGACACTATAGATTCAGGAGTAACACTTTAAAAAGACACCAATAAGTTATGCATTGATGAGGTCATCAGACTTTAAGAGACATTTAAGGCAATCAGGTCACAGTGAGAACTGTCTGTGCCAAGCAGGCTGAGAGCCAAATGCTGCATTATTGGAAGTTGCTAAGCATTAACCGTCTATAAGATGAGTTTCTGTGCACATTTCTTAGTAGCCCTCTTTCAACTCCCACCTTATTGTCATCCATGCAGGGTTCCGTGAAAGTGCCTTCATGTTCTCCCTGTTGGCTGCTGGGGTCACCCACTCGGTAGCCACTGCCTGCAGCCTGGGGAAGCTGAAAGGCTGCGGATGTGACCAGAAGCAGAGAGGAGGAGATGAGCAGAACTTGCGATTCAAACTCTACCAACTTCGGGTACAGGCCTTGACCCAGGGTCTCCCTGTCTCTGTTCCTAAGCCTGAGGGACTTTTCTCTAGGATCCAGGACTCGTGGGAATGGGGTGACTGCAACCATGACATCGAGTTTGCAGAGAAATTTTCCAGGGATTTTCTGGACTCACGAGAGACATCGAGGGATATCCATGGGAGGATGAGACTCCACAACAACAAATTGGGAAGGCAGGTAGGCCACCCATGGTGAATACATGCACTGGCCAGTCAATTGGCATAATGCTCAATGCTTTAACCCAAAAAAATGTTGAATGTCTACAAAATGGATTCTCAGTGTTTTGAGCTGTGACAGGAGGATTTGTGTGTAATGGCAATATCCTGCTAGAAGCCACAAATCTGCTGGAACCTCTGTCTCAACCATTCAGTCAACTACCCTCTGAAGTGTAAAATGAATAACTCTCCTCTCAATTAAATGGGTATATGGTGGCAAAGTGGCTGTTACTTGATAAGTATCCAGAGGTATGGGCAATTTTCCTGTAGGCATTGAGTTCAGGTCCCACCATTGCTTGCTGAGGAATTTAAATTCAATTTCTTAGGTAAATTTGGAATAACAAAGTTGGTTAATGGTGGCCAGGAAATTACTTTCAGGAATGTCTTTAAGGGAGTATGCCTGCTGTCCTTCCCTGCTCTTGATTACATTTGACTCCAGACTCTTAACTACACTCTGAAAAAGTCAAACAAGCTTTTCTGTTCAGGGGATGCAATAAATAGATGCCAGCAACCCGTCAAAATGGAAAACAAGCAGGGGCAGGGGCTTGTCTATACCACAGCTTAACTGCATTAATGTGTATGTTCCTGGCGCTAAAATGTGCACTAGCAGCGCTATAAGTGCTCATCAACAGCGCGATAGTGTCACAGTTCGCACTTCGTTTGACAAGATCGGGGTTCAATTCTCATTGCTGCCTGTACATTCTCCCCATGACCATGTGAGATTCCTCCCACTTTCCAAAGATGTACGGATTAGTAAGTGGTGGGCATGCTATGTTGATGCACTTGTGAGCTGCCCCCAGCACATCCTTCCAAGGATGGTTGTTGACGCAAATGGCGCATTTCACTGCATGTGACAAATAAATCCTATTCCTGCTGGATTAATGCCGGTTTTTTTTCTTTTCAAAAAGTAATGTAAAATTATAAACACAAGAGATTCTGCAGGTGCTGGAAATCCAAAGCCACAAACACAAAATGCTGGAGGAGATCAGCAGGTCAGGCAGCGTCTACGGAAATGGACAGACAGTCGAAGTTTCGGGTTGAGACCCTTCTTCGGGACTGGGCATGTAATAAATCAGGACAAGATTATAAAATTATAGTTATTCTGTTTAGGTAACTTCTATTTCAGTGCAGTTATTGAATGCTGGATTTCTCTTGGGCAGTCCCTCAGGACTGAAGATGACTTGCTTTCTCTATGGGCTCAGAGGTGACTGGGGAGGCCAATGTGAGACCTGCAGACTCTTGCACAAGTGGGGTAGGAGATGGGTGACAAGAGTGGTTGTCAATAGCTTGTGAGAAGGTGTACTCCTTGCATTGTTTATGCTGGGCTCCTGTGTGCTCCTGACAAATGGATAAAGCTCTTAGAGCCACTCTTCAAGCTTCTGCTCCACATTTGAGAATCATGGGCCAGGCATTCCCACAAGATGGTGGGGAGTGTTGGACTTCTGCAATGAGGCTTTGGGAAGTTTGTCCACTGGCAGTCTCTTTCCATGGTGGAGTTTGGAGAAGAGTGTGTCTCAGGAGTCAGGTGAGCTGCAGGCAAATGCTGTGGCCTGCCTAATGTGGCCAACTTAGTATAATTTAGGCTTTGCTGCTGGGGATATTGACTAGGGAAAGGACACTGCTGTTGGTTCCCTTATTCTGCTAATGGATTTGGAGGACTTGCAGAGACAGAGTTCACAGTAGCTCTAGTTTATTGTGGTGGCTACTTGTAGATAATCTATGACTCAAGGGTTGAGATCACAGCTCACTGGTAGACCATAAGATATTATGTCAGGTTCAGGGCCTTGATCTTTTCCTCCAGATGGCCAAAGGCTTTGCTGATGCACTGAATGCAACAGTGAATTCTGTCATTAAAGCCTGCTTCATTGCTAGGCACCGACAACTGCTGTGAGGTGAGTCTTGACTTATTCCAGATGCGTGTGCCATCTTGTGGCACCTTCATGGAGGCAAAATGTCTGCAGTTAATTTGTGCTGTGATTGAGGCAGCAGAGCTAACTCATTCACAAGTGTAAATCAAAAATGTACCAAAAATGGGTATAAGTTAAAAATTGCTTTGGGACTGAGATTTCTAGTCAGTCAACACATTCCAATCCAGCCAACTGGCTGCATTTCATGTTCTGATCGCTGCAGAGTTCATGTTAATCAGAAGATTTATGATCAGTGTTTCAAGGTAATGCACATGATTAGATGGGTAGAGGTAAGGTTGCCAGATCTATCTACCTAATTTTAATACAGCAAAGTGCACAGAACTGAACTCTAACAATCTGCGTGAAAACTCATCAAAGTAGCTATTAGTTAAAATTAAGCCAATAAGGTAAAAAATGGCTATTTACCACCAAATCAGTGAATGAATGGAATAAAATATAGAACATTACAGCACAGTAGAGTCCCTTCAGCCTGTGATGTTGTGCTAGCCTTTAATCTATTCCAAGACCAATTTAACCCTTCCCACCTACATAGCCCTCTATTTTTCTACTATCCATTTGCGTATCTAAGAGTTTCTTAAATACCCTTTATGTATTTGCCTCTACCACCATCCCTGACAGGTGCCCCACACATCCGCCACTCTTTCTCATCACTCTCTGTGTAAAGAGCTGATCGCTGACATCCCCCTTATATTTTTCACCAATCACCTTAAAACTCTGTCCTCTTGTATTAGCCATTGCTGCTCTGGGAAAAGGTCCAATACATCCCATCTATGTCTCTTATCATCTTGTACACCTCTATCAAGTTTCCTCTCCTCCTCCTTTTCTCCAAAGGCTCCTTCAACCATAAGGCATGCTCTCTAGTCCAGGCAGCATCCTGGTAAATCTCCTCTGCACCCTCTCGAAAGCTTCCACATCCTTCCTATAATGAGGCGACCAAATCTGAACAAAGTGTGGTCTAACCAGGTTTTTATAGGGATGCAATGTTACCTCATGGCTAATGAACTCAATCCCCCCAACTAACGAAGGCCAACACACCATACGCCTTCTTAACCACCCTATCAACTTGTGTGGCAATTCTGAGGGATCTATGGATGTGGACCCCGAGATCCCCCCGTTCCTCCAATCTGCTAAGAATCCTGTATTCTGCCTTCAAATTCAACCTTTCAAAATGAATCACCTCACACTTTTCCGGGATGAATTCAATTTGCCACTTCTCAACCCAGCTCTGCATCTTGTCCATGTCCTGTTGCAACCTACAACAACCCTCCACACTATCCACAAGAATATTTGCAATATGGACACAAGGCCAGTCCTGCTCAGGTAAACATTTGCTTTGGTCACTTGATGTCAATTGGTTTGCACAGTTTTTTTCAACCAGCAGGCACTGCAAGATACTGTGGTTGCTTCATTAATACACTTTTTCAGTTGTTGGTATCATTTACTGCCATCTATTTAATGAGCTTGTCTTTCTTGTTAGCTATACCTTCATAGGCTGCTGAAAGAGGGCACAGGGTGCATGCCTTTATCACACACCTAGGTACCCCTTGACAATGTCCTCCGATTCACTTGAAGCTGCCTATGGACTATCAGACCCTGCAAATGAGACAGCACTTGGCAGAAAGCTATACATAGTTGTTTCAAAGCTTCTTTTATTGCTTCTATATAGCTTACATTCACTCAGTTCAGAAACAGCCTAGTTATGGATTCATACTGTAGAGGGCATTGACCTGTAAACTTCAAAGAAACCACAAGCTCTTTCTAATGTAGTTTTACTTGCTTCATGTGATGTTACATTCTCAACTGCGCAGAACGCAATTTCACAATATGACAGAAGAACTGAAATAATAGCCCTTATCGCTGGTAAGACTCACTTAAGTGAGTCCCAATGAAGTATGAATTAAATGTTTTGCAATGGGGCCTGACTGTATACACATAGTCCCTTATAATATTGAAGGAAGGCATTTAGTCTGTTGAATCTATGGTGGCTCTCAGACCAATCCCAGTTTTTCTGTAATCCATTCCTGTCACACGTGCCGCAGAACACCCTGCTGAATCTCCCACCAACCATCTACACTATAGGTAATTAACAGCAGCCAATTAACTGTGTGCCTTTGGGATTTGGGAAGAAGCTGGGAAATCCCTGTGGTCACAGGGACAAGGTGCAAACTCTATATAGACAGCGTTGGAGGTCAGTATTGAATCTGCATTATTGCAACTGTGAGGCAGCACCACTGTGTCACTTTGTAAATGACCTTTACAATCACAAACTGAAATGGCAATCATCTCCTGAAGAAAATAGTTTGACATGGATTCTTCAGTTTGGTCTTTTGAGAGCAAAAATAAATAACATTTGTACATCTGGTAACAGGCTTCACTTCATTTAATTCATGTGTTTTCATGTCATTTACAGATTATTTAAGTGCAATGTCAATTGATGGTCCATTTCACCATTCTTGATATATAGTAATCAGTAACATAGACTCATAAAGCTGTTTAGATTACCATCTAGAGTCATAGGACACTACAGTACAGAAAAAGGCCTTTCATCCCATCTAGTCTGTGCTCAACTGTTATTCTGCCTAGTCCCATTGACCCGCACCTGGACCATAGCCTTCCATACCCCTCCCATCTGATAATTCTCCCTACAATTCATTGCAATTTATGACTCATTCACTCAAAGTATGTCAAAATTATTTATGATTTGCATATAGAGAAATTATCACACAGAGAAGTAAGTCACTTGGTCAGTGAGTCTGTACTGGTTGAAGAAGAGTCACAAAGATTAATATCACTGTCCAGCACTGGGTCTACAGGACTGCCTGCTGCTCATAGCTCTCAAGTGTGTCCATAGTTTCTACCTCCATCATTCTTTTTGATAATGTGCCCCACACACCCAGCTTCCCACTATTTCTGTCAGCTACTCTAAACCTTTACCTCCTAACTTTGGATCCCTCTGCTGATGAGAATAAGTCTTTTCTATTCATTCTATCTAGATCCTTCTACAAAATTTCTATTAATTTTGAGGGTATTGATTGATGTTTTGTTAAAAAGGACAAAATATACATCCAGGCATGGTGTATTGTATTCTGAAAGTCCTGAACTAGTGTTGAGCTTGGAGGATTGTTAAGTGCTTAGTCATCTCTTTGCTGACATTAGTGCACAGAACCAGGCCGTTCTGCTTATGCACCAATGCAACCTCCTCCCATTTGGCAACATCCAAATCTATGAGCACGAACCTCTGTTCTTTTCCCTCTCTCCTTGTCAAGTCACCCCCAAGTGCATTGATACTCCCACCACCAACTGGGCCTCAATCTCTTTCTCCTTCACAATTCAAGTGCCTTCCCTCATCGCAAAGGTCTGTGGGTTGCTAGATTAATTGGCTGCTGTAACTTGCCCCTAGTGTGTCAGTGAGTAGCAGAATCTGGGGGTGATTTGATGGGAATGTGGGGAGAGCAAAATGGGATTACTATATGGGTGCTTGATGGTCAGCACGCACTCAATGGGCTGAAGGGCCCGTTTCTGTGATGAATGACCTTGTGAAAGCAGAACCTGGAACCAGGATCTAAAGGCACTGCGACCAATAGTGAGCAAATAAATGTGGGATTGTGCAAGAGGCCAGATCAGAGGAGTACGAGGGCTGTAAAGCTGGAAGACCACAAGACATAGGAGCAGAATTAAGCCATTTGACCTATTAAGTCTGCTCCATCTGGAGCACAGGAAGAGGTCACAGGAGAGGAAATAGAGGGGTTTAAAAATTGAAGCTAACAAGAATGGGAAAACAGTGTAGATCAGCAAGACACACCCATTCAAGGCAATTGAGCAGAACCCTGTGTGACAGGAAATGGGCAGCAGAGTTTGGAGCAAACTGGGGTTGGGAAGGGTGTTGTGCTGGTACCGGAGAGCATTGAAGTAGTCAACCCTTACAGTCACACAAAGCTACAGATGAGCAGCAGATGAACAGGGGGTTGGATGGTGGAAATAAATTTTATATAATGATCAGTCAGCAACACATGCCAGCAGAAGAACCAAATCAAAGTGAGCTTGCAAATGCACATCAGCAAGAAAATAAACCACATCTGCACAGAAAGGCAACTGAAAAAAAATGTAAAAATACTCACTAAGCCAGAAGACATCTGTAGTCAAACATCGATAATAACAATGCTGAAGGCACACACTCAGCAACTCAGGAACAGCTTCTTCCCCTCTGCCATCCGATTCCTAAATGGACATTGAACCCTTGGACACTACCTCACTTTTTTAAAATATAGAGTATCTCTGTTTTTGCACATTTAAAAAATCTATTTAATATATGTAATTGATTTGCTTGTTTATTTATTTATTTTTAACTTTTAATCATTATTTTTTTCTGCTAGATTATGTATTGCATTGAACTGCTGCTACTAAGTTAACAAATTTCACGTAACATGCCGGTGATAATAAACCTGATTCTGATTCTGAGATGCCAGTCATCAAATGCCATATAGGCGATGCAGAAGGCCCATGCAATTAACTACAGATAATACACAACTGGAAAGATATATCTATCACGACAAACACATCACATACGGTGCTGCAAAGTGAGAACGACAAAGTGTCAAATATTGCAAAACAATCCACTCATGATATATTGAAAGTTTTAATATTAAAAATCTCATTCCCTTGACCACTAAGTTAATGGATTGGCCTGAACGTTCAATGCACTGTATGTTGCTGTTATGGCCTGAAGACCCACACTCAACAATTCAGGAACAGCTTCTTCTCTTCCACCAGCAGATTTCTGAATGGTCCATGAACCCATGAACACTCTATTGTCATTCCTTTTTTATTTGCATTATTTATTTTGTAAGCTATAGTGTTATTTACATCTTTGCTGCAAAACAACGAATTTCACATACTATAAATCCACTGGGAAGGGATATGGAAGAGGTGATTGGTTCAGAAGCCTGATAGCAGTGGGGAAGAAGCCGTTCTTGAGTCTGGTCATCTGGGCTTTCAAGTTCCTGTACGTTCACATCCCAGGCATTCTCCCTCTTTCATTATGGATGTGGGCATACCTTTTTCATATTGCCTGCACTTGGGTAATTTTCTTGCTTCTAGACTTTGTCTCTAGATTTGACCTTTCCAGTGCTCTGCTGGATGGCCTTTCTCACGTGTCTTCCATGAACCTGAGGCCATCCAAAGCTCGGGTGCCTGTTCTCTAACATGCACCAGGTCCCATTTCTCATCTCTCCAGTACTCACTGTCCCATAACCCTCTGAGACATTATCCAACTCTAATTCTGGCTTCTTGATTATCTTTGAATCGCCTCCTCTATTGGTGGCTGTTTTTTTAGCTTCTGATGCCCCAAGCTCGTGAATTCCCTCCTAAAACTTTTCTGCTTCTGTCTCCTCTTTTTAAATGCTTCTTAAGCCTACCTTTCTCTTCAAAATGTGGTAATCTGCTCTCCTATCCCCTTAAGTAACTTGGCAACTGTTCTGTGTGTCAACACTTACGTGAAGTATCTTTAAAAGCTTTTAACTTCATTACAGGAGATATAAAATGCACATTATTATTGTTCCATTTTCCCAGTGACGTTTTTGTATTTAAAGGGAGCAATTGTATTCTGGTAATTGAGGTGTTAGCCTCTTAGTCTGTTGTGTTTAGAGAGTGCTGGAGAGGGGTTTGCACTCTATTCATTGCACTAGTGCTTCCTACGGTATTTCTGTTTGATTGCTTTTCTTCTAAATTTCAGGCGGTCATTGACAACATGAAACGCAAGTGTAAATGTCACGGCACCTCTGGCAGTTGCCAGTTCAAAACCTGCTGGCAAGTGACCCCTGATTTCCGACAGGTCGGGGCTGTGCTCAAGGAGCGGTTCCAGAACGCAGTTTTCATCAAAACTCACAATAGAAACACAGGCCAGTTCAGCCTGAAGCAAAACAGGAGACGGATTTACAAGGACATGGTGTACTTCGAGAAGTCCCCTGATTTCTGCGAGAAGGACCTCGGCACGGACTCACCAGGGACACAGGGAAGGGTGTGCAATAAAACGAGCCAAGGGATGGATAACTGTGACAGTCTGTGCTGTGGGAGAGGGCACAACATCCTCAAACAGAGCCGGAGTGAGCGATGCAACTGCCGTTTCCACTGGTGTTGCTACGTGTTGTGTGATGAGTGCAGAGTCAATGAGTGGGTCAGTGTCTGCAAATAATCAGTGGGCAGCTGCAATTGGGATGCATTTCCTTCCAATGTCATTTGGAATCTTTGTATCAAATTTTTTCTCCTTTTACTACCTACTTTGATGGACAGGTTGAATACTTAAGGATAACAGTGATTCTAACAGTGATTCTTATCCGATTGGTTTACAGGAATCAGTTTAAACTTGTAGCCAAAAAAAAAATGCAACTGCCCATTTTGATAACACTCCATTCCACTTGAAATAACCACTCAATCTTTCCAGAACTGGCTGACAAAAGGAAACTATCAGAAGGTTTTCAGAGTCCAATTTAAATACTATAGGTTTACCTTTACCGGCTTAGCTTATAGAATACAATGCTTCAAAATCCTTTTGAGAGGTGTTTTAACTGCCAGTCTTTGGGCAGATTGTCCAGCTGCACCCGATGCTTTCAATGAGGTGGGGCTAAACTAGAACACTCCTGACCACGAGAGATGTGCCTAGCAAGAGGCTAGTGATAGGCTCCCCTCCACGTTCCAATGATCAGTGCCCACTGTGCACGTTGCCCTGTTTGCAGCAGCTGCAGGCTAAATGCCCTGGCCTTAAAGGTCACTTCAGTGACAGAATGGGCAACATCAATTCACATCCTGTGGGCTTTCTGGCTGGATGAGCTCACGAATGTCAGTCTGATGTCAAGGAGGATGTTAGCCAGAAATCTCGGCAACCATATAAGAGACCATGCTGTAGCTTAAGCAGGAGGACACCCAGAAAAAGAGCAAAGTGGATTCTAGGGGGAAACGCAAAAGAGCGAATTGAACTCAAGGCACCTTGCCAGAGTGTTAGTTGTGAAAAGAAGAGACAAGAGAGAGTTGAAAAGTCCAAAGTTTAAATCACCCTCTGGTCTTTGAGAGAATGGGTCAGTGGATTGGGTAGGGGGTGGTGGTAAGCAACAATCCAGTCTACAAAGAGAGCTGGAAGCGTCTGAGCGTGACATTTGTTGGAGAATATTATTCAGATAGATGGGAGACATTGGAAAAGGATTAGAAACCAGGTGCCAAGTGTTTGGTGCAGTCAAAGCTAATAGTTAGAGGACATTGTGAGAAAGAGATTTTAGACATTGAATGTTTTGATTGTCTGTGGGTTGTGGAGGGTAAGATGAGAGGAAATCGCTTCTCATGGGCTCTGAAACTGCAGCTAGGTGGGGACGTAACCGAGGTAGGCTGATAATTCTGGCATTGAAGTTTCATTTTGTGATTTTGTTGGTCAGTGTACATCACCAGGCACAGCCTGAGTGAACAGTCAGGAAGCCATAGGTACTGGTGACAGACAGACAGGCTTCAGTCTTATGTAACTAGTACATTGGTGCAATGCTAGAGAGGTGTAGCTGCCCAGACATATACAACATTAAAAGAGAAATGAAAGATTGTTGAGCTGGAATTTTATTTTAGCCAAAGCTATCCTAAGTTCCACGTTAACGGTTGGAGGGGATCAAATTAGGATCTCATGGTGGGGGGGGGGGAGCTGCTTGAAGCAAACTGTTAGCATGAAAGCAGTCCAAAGACTATCTGTTCCACTTGGACTTTTAATTTTAAATTCACTTTGATACATACAGTACAAAGGATTTCCTGCTAAATTATATATCATTTATGGTTTCACCAATGTTATTCCCCACTAATAACCCACATTCCGGCCAAGAAGACTCAGATGTTAAATTCTTCTTTGCAAAGTCCTCACCATAAAGGGAAGTGGTGGGTTGGCAAATGCATTTCCTCATTAACCGTCAAAGGAGAAGAGAAAGCGGCATTTGAACTATTAATGGAAAAAAAAACTGTTTAAAGAAATGTCTTGCTCTGTGAAGCCCTGTACCTACACCTGTGAACACTTCCTAACTGGCCTACAAATATTCCCCAACCAGAAAAGATCTTTTTGAAATGGAAATTGACTGGGACAGCCGATAAAAGATGTTCCAACTTCAAAGCCAGGTGTTCAAATTGTTTGGCGGACCACCTTAATTAACTTATTTAATATCCTGGGGCAGTACTCTTTAACAGCCGCATGGCAAGCCTTAGTCATCAGCATTCCTCAGCACATGCCCTAGTATATCTTAATGATTCCTCTAAGAATTAGAAGGTACTTCAAAAAATTTCTTGCTTTTGGCAGTAACACTGAAAGTTATACTGAAAATTATTAACGAGCAACATATTTCTCCTGAACTATTCTATTGTTTCTTTAATCTGGATTATGCATCCACACTTGTAACATCAGTATTTAATATTTAGCTACGTAGTTGCTTACAGCAGTATGTGGGCGTTGTTGGACATAACAGTGGTGCCATGCATGGACATCACAGCTGGCAGAATAGTACGAGGAAGCAACATCTGCACTGTGGTCCAGCTCCAGGATGGAATGTATTTTGCCTTTTATCTGCAATGCCTCTTGCCAGATTTGCAAATTTGGGATGTGTATATTCTCGAGCTTCTGGAAATTCTGGGCACAACAAGTCCCTATAAACTGCAGGGGAAAGCTTGCTGTACTGCTTAGAGTGAACTTCTGTCTTCCTCCAACGCCCTGCCATTTATTGCTGCTTGTTCACTTGCCCAGGCCCAAGTCAAACATCCCTTACCCCCTCTCCTCCTTTGTGCAGGTCTTTGGATGCATGCCTTAATGTCTCTTTGTACAACTCAGCATCGATTTTTTTATTGTTCATAATGTTCCTGCAAAGCAATCAGCTTTACTGCATTAATGGTCCTAAGCAAATCTAAGTTCTTGTCTACCAACTGACGTAGCTTTTGAGATTTGTTGGTATTAGGGCCAACAAAGTCTTTGGTGTAGTGAATTAGACACAACACTAATTTCATTTATTCCATACTAAACCTATATTTAATGCTAGGCCAAAAATTTTGAGGCATAGTCTCCAGTCCTGCTTATATTTACAGAAATGTAGGTGAAATATGATGTCAGAATCTGATTTTAATGTATCAATCTGAAACTAATAGATGTACCCCTCCTATGTATTGAATATCTGTTTTAAGTTTTTAAATATTATTGTTTTCTATCCTTTAATTTCCTATAAATACAAAATGTTGTATATTATGATGTCTAAATAAAGAATTGCCATTCATTCTCATCTCATCCAGCTTCACTTTGGTTTTTCCAAGAAAATGGTGTGTGCCCTGTGCTGATCTTCTAGTAAAAGAGAATGCTTGTAGCTATTTCAATGTGTGCATGAGTGTATGTTGAGTTCCAATAATCTTTTTTTATAAGGTTATGTCTTTTTAGGTTTAAAGAGATATGTAATTTAAATCCAATAATGGGTCAATTACTGGTGTACTAGAAGGTCAACATTTTGTTTTTGATCACATTTGAAGAAGAGATTCAGCGGTTCTCTGATAAATCTGATATGCACCGTCTGGCAGGGTTGAAGTAGTCTGGCTACATCTTCCACATTAAATAGAGTTCTACTCAGAGTTATTACAGAGCTCTCACAGCCATGGAGACATACAGTGCAGAAACAGGCCCTTTCACTCACCAAGTCTGGACCAAACATCAAGGACTAATCGTTCATTGAACCCATTTTATTCTCACCACAGATTCATCAACATCCATATATCCGAGTACTCACCTGCACACTGGGGCCTACAAGGGCCAATGAACCTTGTGACCCACATGTCTTTAGGATGTGGGAAGAAACCCGAGCCCCCAGGATGAAACTCATGAGGTGACAGGGAGAACATGCAAACTCCACACAGACAACACCCAAGGTCAGGATTGAACCCAGTCAGTCTGTGGTGCTGCAAGGCAGTGGCTTGAACCACTGAGCCACTCTGTTGAAGGCCGGGTTCATCTGGCTCTTGCTTTTCCATGATCACTTACGCATCAAAGAGTACTTTCTAATTTACTGCTCTTAGACTCGGAGAGCGGCATTGCTATGCCCGTTTTTGATGGCATTAATCTGTATAATTGGATCAGTCTGATCTGTTTTCCCTTCACAGCAAAAAAAAATCAGCTGCTCCAAACGCTCATTAAATGTAGTCACCACATTAGAAAAGCAGATGCAGCCTAGAATGGTCAGCAGGCAATGTCCCAGGAGAAACACACGCATAGGGTACCCCACAGAACTTTCTGTGGTTATATTACTTCAGAGATCAGAAATCTTGAAGACGCTCACACATGCAACATTTCATAACTGAATTATTTTTTTCAAAATTGACACAGAGCAGTGAGGAGTCTGTGGAGCTTATGGGTTGTGCAATGCTGTAGCCACAGCTCAACTTAAGAGTGTTCTGTTAACAATACTGTAGCCATTCAACTCGACACCAGCAACTTTAAGAGTCATGAAGTAACACAGGACCAAATCAGGCCCTTCGGCCCAACTCAACTATGCCAACCAAGATTCCCATCGAAGCTGGTCCCACTTGCCTGCATTTGGCCCATCTCCCTCCAGCCCTTTCCTATCCATGTACCTGTCCAAGAACCTTTTAAATGTTGTTAACGTACCTGTCTCCATGACTTCATCGTCAGCCCATTCCATATACTCACCACCCTCTATGGGAAGAAGTTGCCACTCAGGTCCTTTAATTCTCTCCCCACTCACCTTAATCATGCCTTTGAGTTTCTGATATCTATCTATCTATGCCTTTCATGATCTTATAAAGTTCTCAAGAAGGAAGCATCTATCATGAAGCACCTTCTCCATCCAGGATGTGCCCTCTTCTCATTGCTATTATCAACGAGGAGGTACACTCGCTCGCTCAATGTTTCAGGAACAGCCACCGCCAGATTTTTAAACTCATGAACACTACCTCACTATTTTATTTTATTTTTGCACCATTAATCTATTTATCTACTCATTCATTCACCTATTTATTTACTTACTTATTTATGCATGTATTTATTTATCTACTCTCTATTTATTCTTACTGTAATTTATCGCATTTTTACGCATTGCATTGTACTGCTGCCGCAACATGTGTCAGTAATGATTAACCAGGTTCTGATTCTATCTTTATGGAAGCATCTGTAATTCAAAAAATTATGTTTTGTCCTATCATGGTCTTGGCAAAGTTTAAAAAAAAAATGCGTCCTATCCAATACAGGGTTGTTAACGCAGGTGGAAAAGAAAGAATATTATTGGATATATGTTGGAATTCTAATGAATTTTCCCTGGTGTGGCAGGGAGCAATGTGCAGAACCTTCATCAAGAGAGTGAAGCGCATTGGATTAACTCAGTTTGTGAAGGGATTCAGTTTGCCAGACCAAATGATCTTTTCCTATCTTTTGTCTCTTTCTGTTCTGTTGACCCTTCGACTCCATGTGATGAGCTCTTGGTTTCACGTCTATTGTCAGCACGAAGCACCGAGGCAAGATAGTTAATTTGTCTGTATGAAAGGTGCGAAAACATGCAGAAAAGTGATTTTGCATCATCTCCTGGTAGCTGATTGTACAACAGCGGAGGGAAACTTTGCAAATCACTTGCCCGCCTGTTTTCTCACATGAGATATTTTACAGAAAATACCCAATCCTCTGCATTGTGAGCAATTAATGGTCCACTACACTCCTAACCTGAGCACAGTAAAGGTTGCAGAGGTGTTAAGGGGTCAGACAGTGAGCCACGTCTCTGCAAATTATCCAATCTCTACCTTGCTCCTGTAGCCATAGGGTTGTTGTGGTTTGTCCAGTTAATCATCTAGTCAACGGTGGCCCTCAGTACTGCAATGGTGGGAGATTTTATGCCCTCAGTGTGCTGATGAATGGCACTAGGCTGATATTCCTATTGTTTGAGATTGTCATTGGCAGACACATGTTGTGGACATTGCCTGCCACTAGTCAGCTCAATCTTGGAAGTTATTCAGGTGTTGGGGCAGGCATGCATGGACTGGTCTGTTATCTGAGGAATCAGGAATGGAGCAGAATGGTGTACAGTCATCGGCGGGCAAGCCCACTCCTTACACCACTATGGGGACACGCTTTGAAGTAGAAGGTTGGGCTGTTTCACTGTACCTTAAGTAATTTTATAAAGAATAATATCACCTTTCATCAACCATTTGCCAGCATGGAAACCAAAGTCTCTCTCCCATAATAATCCCCTGAGGCAGGGCAATAGCTCATAACCTCTCTTTACACTGCCTCCTGTCCTTGTTTCTTGAGAGCCAGAAGCATGCACAGTGCTCAGGGTGTGCTCTGTGTTACACTCCACTTGATGACTTTTGCTCTCCGTGGCTTGCCTATGTCTAACATTAATCCTGCTCAGCCTTTTATTTACTTCAACACCATTCTCAGATCCAGAGAAACATGACAGAAAGACAGATCAGCATGCCCAGCTGTCATTGAAGAGGGCAAAAACACTCCTCAAATGCTCCTCAGCTGAACTGGTTGTTGTTGAGGAAAACAAATACTCACTTTTCACTTGACAACTATGATTAAATAGTTAAAAATGACTGAAGGTTAGTTCAGTAAATACTTATTCAGTATAGTTCATCTTTACTGGAGTTTCTGCATCTATTCTACAGTATCTAATAGGCTGCATTCCCTTTGACCCATCCATTCGCAAACAGAGGGCCAGACAAGGGCCAGACAAGGGCCAGACAAGGGCCAGACAAGGCAATTGTATGACTAGATACCCTGTGGCTAGAGTCTGAAATGCAACTGAGGTCATTTTACCATTTTGATTACTCATTAAAATGACTATGTTTACTGTAACTAAGTTCCTGAATAACAAGATCTACATTTTTAATTTAACTATTCCCCTGTTTGATTATTGCTGTTTGCTCATGGCAACTTTTGGTTAAAATGCTTCAGGTTTAAAACAATTACAACATAGAAACATAGAAAACCTACAGCACAATACAGGCCCTTCGGCCCACAAAGTTGTGCTGATCATGTCCCTACCTTAGAAATTATTAGGCTTACCCATAGCCCTCTATTTTTCTAAGCTCCATGTACCTATTCAAAAGTATTTTAAAAGACCCTGTCGTATCCGTCTCCATCTCCGTTGCCCATTCCACGCACTCACCACTCTCTGAGTAAAAGACTTACCCCTGACATCTCCTCTGTATCTACTCCCCAGCACCTTAAACCTGTGCCCTCTTGTGGCAACCATTTCAGCCCTGGGAAAAAGCCTCTGACTATACACACGATCAGTGCCTCTCATCACCTTATCTATCTCTATCAGGTCACCTCTCATCCTCCATTGCTCCAAGGAGAAAAGGCCGAGTTCACTCAACCTATTCTCATAAGGCATGCTCCCCAATCCAGGCAACATCCTTGTAAATCTCCTCTGCACCCTTTCTATGGTTTCCACATCCTTCCTGTAGTGAGGTGTCATACAGATTCAGCTGGACTGCTCCCAATCTAGACTTGTTTGCAGTTAACATGCTTGGAGAAAAACTACCTAGAAAAGATTTAAGCCTGATCATCACAGGTACACCAGATTTCAATAAAAGGCTTTGTTTTAGTTTATTTGTAAGCATTGAAAAGCTTTTCCACTTATGAGAGAGAGTGGTGAAGATCTGGAACTCACTACCTGCAATGATGGTGGAAAGCATTCAATTACTGCCTTTAAAAGAGAATTACTGTATGCGGCCACTAGAAAGAGAGACAGCAATTTGTAGGACCACAAGGAAATTACAAAGGAATGGGGCTGATGAGGTTGCTCTACTTGGACCTGGCATAAACAGTGGGCAAAATGGGCTCCTTCTATGTTGCAACAATTATTCCGTTATTTAATAAATGGCATCGCAGTTCTTAATCTTTCAACATGCATAAATTGTGCGGAAGAAACTTTTTTAATGTCACTCCTATATCCATTTATATGCTAAAAATTAATATCACAGCACTGATTCATTCATTAAGAATCATACTTTTAGCGGTCCTGGCCTTGTCGCACTGTAAGCAGTGTGTTCAATGGAGGAATGTATAATTGCAGAGTGATGAGTTTTCATCTAAGTTGAGACCCAGTAATCTGGTGGCAACATTAAAAATTGATTTTATTTTGCCTACCCATTATTCTCTGGCCTCTAATCTCAGAATGTCACATCCAGACTTGGTACTTTATCTTGTAAGCAACATGACTGAAGCCTGAGTGAAGTGTTGCAAAATGTTGGGCTCGTATACGGGGACTTGGAGGCACTAATTTATCCCTGTTCAAACACCAGTTGGAAATTGCCTGTGTGTTTTGCATTCATGGCTTGTGATGTCATCTGAACTTCTCAATGAGATTATAATCGCCCTGAGGATCTATATTATCTATAAATGTAAACAAATTAGACATTTAACATGCACAACAGCAAAGCTAGTGCATAATGTGCTCTTCCTGCTGAGCCAAGTTTTAGCCCACATACAGGCCATTTATCAGTTTCTAGGAAAAACAATTGATGTGAATTGGAACACACTAACCATGATGTCCAAAACAAGGTCTAGACATTTACAAACGTATTTATACCTCACTCTGACCAATCATCTTGCACTCAAATACAGAGGAGCTAGTTACTCTCACATTACTGTTTGTGGAATCATGCTGTGCACGTAGTTACTGCTAAATTACAGCATGACTGTACTTCTTTAACTTCAGTTTATGGGGCAAAACTGCTAAAATTCTATTAAAGTGTGAATTTTACAGTCTTATCATATCACAATGGTTCAGAAACTGACATGCCATATGATGTCACTACTGCATAAATACTCGTCAATTTGCTCATTTGATAATTTGATACCCTCCTTCCCTTACCCCCCTCCCATCCCTTCTCTCACCCCACCCAACCCTAAGGCCTATACCGAGGAGATCTCACTGGGTCTTATGTCTCAACCTGCAATGTATTGATAGACTGAAAATCAGGTCTGCACTGTGGACTGGTTTCTCAGAGGAATTGCAGATTAGTGGATTTTGTTGGTTGCAAGATTTGCACCCTCTTGTTTGATTTCCCTGCCCCAGTCCCACCTGTGGGGTTTCTCAGTGAAAGAATGACAGCTGGGAGCTTGGCAGTGCGGGTAGGGCTCAGGTCATCTGGTCCAGTGCTCCACATCAGCATCACTGTGATTTCCTTTCCTGAAATTTGCCCTGAATCTAACACTCCATAGATGCAAATTAGAACGTTAGAAAGTTTTTGACAAAGACAGGTCATTCGGCCCACCAAAGCTTGCCAAATTCCTATCCTTTGAAATAACTATTGAGTTTAGATTTGAAAGTCTCTCAGGTACTCCTCGCAACAACACAACTAAGTAGTTTGTTCCATGTGCCCACAACTCACCGTGTAAAGAAATGCCTCCTGATGTTAGTCTGAAATCTCCCTTTAACCAGTCTCCACCTGTGGCCCCGTGCCCTCGATGATGGATTCATTCTGAAGTAGCAGCTGGCACCCACCCTTCATGATCTTCAACACTTCTATCATGTCTCCTCTCATTTTACTTAGACTAAAAAGATTAAATTCTTTCAATCTTTCTTCATAGTTCATACTCTGCAGACCCGGAATGAGTCTCGTCGCCTTTCTCTGAACTCTCTCCTGTGCCTTCACATCCCTCAGACAATATGGAGACCAAAACTGTACACAGTACTCAAGGAGTGGCCTCACAAGCTAATTATATAGCATAAGGACAATGTCTCTAGACTTAAACTCCAGCGAGCGCATTATATGGCCCAACATTCTATTAGCCTTCCTGATGGCTTCTGTGCATTGTCTAGATGTTGACAGCAATGAGTTTACAAGGGCACCCAAATCCTCGTACAGTGCACTTTCTAACTCAACACCCCCCATTGTGTATTTACATCTAATATTCTTACTTCCTCTATGCAATACTTTACATTTGCTTATATTAAATTTCATCTGCCATTTATCTGCCTACATCTGGATTTTGTTTAGATCTAACTGTAATGATTCTACTGCCTGAACATTTTTAGCCTGCCCCCCTAATTTTTTGTCATCAGCAAACTTTACTAGCTTACTGGTAATGTGTGTATTTAAGTTATTAATGTAAATTAAAAACAGCAGTAGCCCCAAAACTGAACCCTACAGAACCCCACTTTTAACAACCTCTAGGTGTGCAAATGATCCTCTCACCATCACTCATTGTTTTCTGTTTTTGAGCCAATTCTGCTGCCATTCACACACCTTTCCCTGAATCCCTACCTCCTGTCATTTGATTACCACCCTCTGCTGGGGTACCTTGTCAAAAGCCTTCTGAAAGTCTAAGTAAATGATATCATCTGCTCTATTGTTATCATAAATTTCTAATTGCCTCTTCATAGAACTTCAGCATATCGGTGAAACATGATTTCCCTTTTCTGAACTCATGCTGGCTTTCTGCTAACATGCCTGTTCTTATCATCTGCTTTTCCATCTCATTCTTTATTAACGTTTCCATTATCTTACCAATGAAACACATTAAGCTTACTGGTCTATAGTTAGCAGGGTCAGTGCAGTCACCCTTCTGATACACCGGGACAACGTTAGCCCATTTTCAGTCCTTAGAGATTTTACTAGTCTTCACTGACTTGAAAAATATATGTCAGGGGTTTGTATCTATAAGCACAGACCTCTTGGATATATATTGTCTGGCTGTGGAGATTTATTAATTTTCAGCCTTTTCAGCTGAACCAGGACCTCACTTTCTAAGTTCCCTAAGTCACTTTAACAAACTTATTTTTCTCTATACTTACTGGCATATTCCTAACATCTTTGCAGGTGAATACTTTAGCAAAATATAAGTTAAGAGTATCTGTGATGCCCTTCTCTGCATAATTTAACACTCCACTATTATTCCAAAAACACTTAACTCCCTCCTTGATTTTTCTTTTACTACTAAAGTATTGAAAAATTCTCTTGGGGTCAATCTTGGCGTTATCAGCAATATCCTTCTCAACCTGCCCTTTGGCAATCCGAATTTCCCTCTTGACTATAGCTCTCATATTTTCATATGCGTCACAGCTAACATCATTACTATTTTTTCTGTATTGAAATGTTCCTTTGCAATTTGGTAGTGATTACTCTATACTTCTGGGTTTTGGTTTTGGACTCCGCCCTGCTCAATCTCTTCATAATGTTAAATGCCATTATCAATGCAAATCTCATGCTTGTCTTTGCCAGAGTAAAAGGCCAAGTCTGCTTAGACTTCTGGGATAATTATATTGCTGTTTGCACGGGATTGCAAATAAGCAACCCAGCCATTTTCAAATTTCAAGTCATTTTTGTGGGGGGGGGGGGTGCTGGCTTTTCCCACTGGCAAGCATTTGAAAAAGAAATGAACATTGTTGGCATGGTTTACTGTGATTTGCCTTGACCCATCTTTGCTATTAATTCTCCCCATGGGCCATTCCATCAAAGCTGCCATTATTGTCCCTTAGCCATCATTTGAGGTTGGTGCTGTCCATCCAGACATATGAGAGATTTCAAAAACTATCCAAAACTCTGTGGGAGTTCCTGGTTTTTATGAGACTGATTTTATACCAAGCTATGATACAGGACATTATTATTGCTGTATACAAAGGGCTGAAATTCCCCAAATGCATAGCAGTCTCATGACGAAACGCTATTGCAAATCGGAAGACAATAAACAAAACCACACACATACTGCTGATCTAGACATACCCAGCTGTCCAAGACATAACTACTAGGCATGTCAGTTAACACAGCAAGTATATGTTTTCGTAATTTCTGGCTGAATTCAGCATTAAAAATAAATATATATTCCCAGGGGCATTGCAGAACTTTAAATACCAGCTCTTGGAGGGACAGGTGTGTTATGGGGCAAATATCTGAACATAACCTCCTGTTATCGTTTGTTTTGGATGACTGTCGAGGGACTCTGCCTCCTGTTTTTGTTGCAAACGTTGCTTTGTACCAGAAGTTTCATTCCCAGTTTGAAGGATGGAATGCCTTAAATAGTAGCACAGCATTGTACGTCTGAAATGATACAAAACGTAGACAGGACTACGTTAGCTATGATGCAACAGCCAATTTGTCTGAGGAATAACTGCTTCAAATTGGGATCTTTTACATTCACTTGAGCAAGCACATGGGTCTTGATTTGTGATCTCATCTAAAAGCCAGATCACTCTTGATGTGACACTCCTTCAATATGACTGCCTCTGGGGAGGAACTTGACCCTTAACCTTCAGAATCACAGTTGTTCCAAGTGAGGTACACTTAAAATAAATTATACTTTGTTCAGTGTATTTTTGTGAGATAATAGATCGCTGACTGGTAAGTTTTATCTGGCAGAAGGTACGTAAGGTCTCACACCACCAGGTTAATTACCCTCCAACCATCAGGCTCTTGAACCAGTGTGGATAACTTCAATCACTTCAACTCTGAAGAGATTGCACAACCTACAGACTCACTTTCAAGATCTCTATACAACGTGTGCTCAGTATTATATCTTATTCGCACAGTTTGTCTTCTTTTGTACATCTAGTATGTCAGTCTTTGTTTATGTATAGTTTTGCAAATACTATTTTTTTTAATCTTCTGAATTCCTGCAAGAAAATGAATCTCAAGGTATTAGATGGTAACAGTCCTGTACCTTGATAATAAATTTACTTTAAACTTTGAACTTAAAACATAGAACAATTCAACACAGGTAGAGACACTTTGGCCCATAATGTCTATGTTGACCATGATGCCAATTAAACCTACCTATATCTGCCTCCGCAGGATCCATCACCTCCCATTCGCTGCATGCTTATGTATTGGTATTGGAATTAGTTTATTATTGTCACATGGACCAAGACCTTGTCTTGCATTCTGATAATACAGATCAAGTCGTAACTCAATGCATTGAACTAGATTCCAGCAGCTAGAATAAGGTAAAACAATAACAATGTAGAATAAAGTATAAAAGCTACTGAAAATATGTCGTGTAGGTAAATGATCATAATGAGGTAGATTGTGAGGCTGAGAGCCCATCTTATCGTACAAGAGTCTGATGCCAGTGGGATAGAAGCTGTCTGTGAGCCTGGTGGTAGGTGCATTCAGGCTTTTGTATCTTCTGTTATTAGGTCTTCCTTCAGCTGCCAATGCTCCAGAGAAACCAACCCAAATTTGTCCAACATCTCCTCATAGCTAATGCTCTCTAATCCAGGCAACATCCTGGTAAACCTCTTCTGCACTCTCTCCAAAACCTCCACATGCGGTGACCAAAACTTCATGTATTTCAATAAAAATTAGTGAGGATCAAAACAGGCATGCCAAATTTCTTTAGGTTCCTGGGGAAGTAGAGGCCTTGCTGTGCAGCCTTAGCCATGGTTTCTATGAAGTTGGACCTGGACAGGGCATTGGTGATGTTCTCTCCTAGGAACATCTATCAACCCTCTAAACCTCAGTGCCATTTAGTAAGCAGGATAATATGCACTAACCCCATTCCTGAAATATTTTGTTTTGTCTTGATGATATTGAGGGAAAGGTTGTTGGCATGACACCATGTCACTAGGCGATCTCCTTCCTGTACTCTGACTCATCATTATTTGAGGTATGGCCCACTGTGATGATATGGTATGGTTCTATGACTCTACAATAAGTAAATTGTGAAATAGGTGATGAGAACAAGAATGGCTCCAACAGACAGATGATACTCATAAACAAATTCCTATTCTAACATACGGATCAATAAAACCACTTCCGAAGAGTGTCGTTGCCAATTGTCAGGTTCTAGTAGGTGGGGGGAATTAGTGGCATGAAAAAGGCTGCTGTTAGCGGCTACACAAAAACAACATGTAAGCGAAGGATTTTATTTTGTAGAATGTGTTTTTTGTGGTTCCTCTGCTGCCGATGAGTTTCATGGAATGATTTTCTTCCAATTATTTGTATTTTTGTGCAACTCTTGGCCAATTTATTTTTCAACCGTAACCTTATGTTACTCTAGAAGAATTAAACCAAATTTTAATTATGTGTGGTTCCCAGATCACACACAATTATGGTCAACCATAGACAATCCACTTTTGGCTTTAATTTTTGATGGTTGACTAATATTATTGGCACTGAGGATTTCCAAGTGTTAAAGATTCCTGGAATTTTCAGGACTTAGGAATTCAAACCGTGGACCTGATTGGAAGCAACACTCAGGAAGAAAAATCAATCCAAGCATTAAGCAGTAGATGGGCTTTCTAAAATCGTTTCTGAATACTTTTATTCGATTTTGTTTAGCTATGAGGAAAGGTTGTATGTGCTAGAACAAAGAAAGTTAATTACATTCATAGAGTTCTACAGCACAGAAATGGTCCCTTTGTCCTATCGTATCTGTGTTGACCATTTTACCTGCCTAATCCCATTTGCCTTACCTATTTAAGACACTGGCTAAATGCCTTTTAAATGTCATGTTTGTCCAACTCCACTGCCTCCTCAGGCAGTGTATTCCAGGTATCAACCACTCTCTGTGAAAAAAAGTTCCCCTCAATCCACCTTTAAAGCTTCTTCCACTCTTGATTTTTTGACATCCCTCTCACAGGGTAAGATCCTGACAGTCCACTCTATCTGTGCCTCACATAACCTAAAAGTCTTCCATCAGCTCATCTCTCAGCATCCATCACTCCAGAGAAAATGACCCCTTTCTGTCCAATCTCTCGAATTTGAAAGAGCCAGTGTTGCAGAATGACAGGAAAACAAAGTGGACTGGGACGAAGCAATTTGTTTTTTTTCTTCTCTCTGGATTCCAGCATCTGCAGTCTCTTGTATCTCCATGGCTCTTCAAAGAAGGAGCATTATTGCTCTGTAAAACTCAACAGATCAAACAGCATCCGTACAGGCAAAGGGATAGTTGATGTTTTGGGTCAAGACCCTGCATTAGGACTCATCCTGTCAGTTTCATTTCCCGCTCTGTTTCCCCATTGTAATAGTAATGCTTCTTCATGCAATTGGAAAATGCGATCGATACACTTCCCTCCTTTTGAAATGAGGTCACAGTGTTTGGCTTACATTTTGAAAGTGCCCAGATGCCTCACTTGCCGACTAGATTAGAAGACATGCTAAACCTTGAGGTACTAGCACATTGTGCCCCAATACCCTGCAGATACCTTTAGAGCTGGATGTCCACCTGTTCTCTCAACCAATGATCTATATATGGTATGGCAGCAAGAGGCCATATGCATAGAGAAGCAGAAAAGGGAACAGTGTGAAAAGAAGGGAATAAGCATTGCCTCCTTGAGAAGGTTTACTTGGCATTTCTTGCCAGTAGCACAAGACAATACGTGTCAAAAATAATTTCCATATGTTGAGGAGAATCCTTCTCATGAGTTCCTTAGAAACTTCATGGTATTAATATTCATTTGGACTGCTATCATCGTCTGAATCTAATCTGGCGGTTTGTGACTGAAAATATTACAAAGTTTTTCAGAACAATAATGCTTATCCTGTGACTGTGCAACAGAAAGAAACTTACTGGAGTGGGTGTCAAGAAGTCAGGAATTTGGAAATGATATTCTTGTGAGTCTGCTGCAGTGCTGTTTTTAATTAGGTTCATTTGGAAATTTCTCTGGAATTCAATAATTCCAATGTGCAGGGCTAAGGACAAGCTTGCAGGAAATGAGCACAATTGTGACTCAAACTCTGAAAATAAAAAACAGAGGATGATTAGCTTAAAGTTTACCCAACATGTGTGAGGTTAATAACTCTGTAACAAAATAATATCATCAATAACTGCTCTCATCTGCTGCAGACTAGTTTGATGAGATGTTATATGTCCTGACATGAAATGCAGTAAGGACAGGGTCAGTTTAAGGCTGTATTAATCTTTGTCTCAGTCTGTTCCAATGAGATCTATAAATCATGCAACGTAAATCATACCATCTTTTAAGAAGGTCTAAGATAAATACAAAAGGTTCTTGATTTTCTTGTGCACTTTTTGGAAATGCAACAATGAGGTTAGCGCACTTTGGAGGAAGGTATAAGATAATGTATGAGACTGTGTAAAGAACACCAAATGCACACAAGAAATTGTCCACTAATGTCTGCTTCATGGGCAACTTTACTGCCATTAATAACGAATAGACAACAAGTAGTTGTGATTAATCCATGTGGCATTTATTTAGTCCTTATCATTCTGTTTTTAACTTAGTGTGGCTGGTTAGCACAACAATAGAGGCTCCAATGCTTTGGATTAATCTACAAGGTTTGGTTCTTCTGCAGTTGGTATTAAAATGGAAGGCCTGTATTTGCAAGAGCCTGATCACTTAAGACCACATGGCTGAGTACTTTGTTTCAATGTAAAAGATGGGTCAATGTCCAAGAGCTGTTCATTCATTGTTACTGACTCGACTGAATGTCTGTCTTTGATTGACCACAAGCACCAAATATTTAAACCCAGAGGAAGAGAACAGACATCATGTGACTTAAATTAATGCCAGGGAAGTTTTCAGGTCCATGAGTTATTAGCGTCAATCCCTGAAAGATCATTCACCTCAGATTCTCCTGGGAATGCATTTCTTACTCTACTTTGGGCTGTTTGAATTTTTGTGAGTAGAGGTTTGGAAAAGACCGTTCTTATGACATTGCCTCATTGGCGTAAAAGACTCTAAATCAGAGAATACCAAAACCAACAACCTGATTATGTGTAAAGTCATGGAAACATAGATTTTAACCTTATATAAGGCCATAATTAATTGGAGCAGAATTAGGCCATTCAGTCCATCAAATGTTCTCTGCTATTCAATCAAAGCTGATTAATTATCCCTCTCAACACCATTCTCCTTCCCATAACCTTTGGTGCCCTTACTAATCAAGAATCTATCAACCTCCATTTTAAATATTCCACATGACGCTGTCTGCGGCAATGAATTCCACAGATTCATCATCCTTTGGCTAACGAAATTCCCTCCACATCTTTGTTATAAAGGGATGCCCTCTAAACTGAAGCTGTACCCTGTGGTCTAGACTCTCCCATTACTGCAAGTTCCCAGCCTTTTTTTTTACCATGGACCCTTACCATTAACTGAGGGGACTGTGGACCCCAGGTTAGGAACTTCTGCACTATTGGAAACATCCTCTCCAAGTCCACTCTATCTGGACCTCTCAATATCCGGTAGGTTTCAATGATATCCCCCCCCCCCCCTTATTAAAAACTCCAGTGAGTAGAGGACCAGAGCAATTAAACAGTCCTCATACATTAATCCCTTCATTCATAGGATCATTCTCATGAACTTCCTCTCCAATGCTAGTACACCCATTCTTACATAAAGGGTCTAAAACTGCTCACCATACTCCAAATGTGGCCTGACCAGTGCCTTAGAAAGCTTCAGCTTTATACGTAAGTATCCACTATATGTATCCACTAGATCATTGGATTGGACCCACCTCAAAGATCCAGAGAAACACCACTAACACTGTCTCTGCAAAATCCTCCAAATTCACTGGAAAGATATGAATCTACTTCAATGTCCCCTCTCCGGCCAATGTCCCAGTATTGTGGCCTGAGTTGTTCTCTGACAGATACACGTCAATCTCCTGCCCAACAGCGGAATCCTGAGCCAGACACTCTGCACTGAGCTTTGTCAAGGGAAGAGAGCCCCAGGAAGACAAATCCTCCCACTCCCCCGTCCTCCGATTCACTGGCACATGACACTCAGAGTAGAGGAGAATTGAGGACAGTATTGAGGACCTGGAGTCCATGAAGAAGCCTTGGATAAATGACAGGAAGAACACATTATCTCACAAACTACCCGTCCTCTTACCCACCTCCTGTCCATCTGTGGAAAAGTCTGCAGTTCCCTCATTGACTTCATTAGCTTCCTCAGAATCCCAAAAAACTGGAGTGGAAGTAAGACACAGAATCTCTTGTGTCTACGTTCTGGTTGGGTAACCTCCATTAGCATTCTGAGAATAAAAAGGAGCACTTTCTGATACAGATGTTTATTGTTGAATTCTTTGGGATGTCTGCAATTACATCTTCCTGTTTCTAAATAAAAAAACAGAATATACTGGAGATTCTCAGAAGGTCATGAAGTATTTGTAGAGAAACAGAGCCCATCTCTCTGTGTGTCCCCGGGAACAGCCCATATATCAGAGAACTGAGGTCACTTGCAAATGCTTGACTTTAACAAAGACCTCATCTTTTTGCAAGTGATATGAGGGAGATGCTGACATCTTCAACTTTGGGTGCTGGAAACCTTAAGGGACAGCTTACAGTGCTCTACACGCTCAAACACACGGCCGATACCCTTTCACAGTTAAACGATACTTCCACTGGCCACTGATCTAGCATCAAATCCATCCTTACAGAAGTGCTCCTATAAGCACTGGAGCAAACACTTCATATTGAAGTGTGAATTAATGATAGGCTTCTCACACTGCATTACACCCTGAGATTTTGCATTGGAGTTAGCTTGATTAAACTCATTGGAATTAAAAGCTCAGCTTGCATAGGTTCAAAGGTTGGTGGTCAGATGATTACAAGCCCTCTCCTTCCTTGGTCCATGTAGCCAAATGCATCTGACCTAGGTTCGCAAGTCAACGAGACCAGAATTTGAGGCCTAGTGTTCAATGTCTTCATCCAGGGTCCACATGTGTCATCCTCGCTGAGTCCTGGGATCAATACTGAAGATTAAAGCCCGAAGGCTGATCAAAGGCATGGAAGTTGAGGATCGATGGCTAAAACCCGGGTCTACAGGTCTCCATGAGCTGCTGGGGAGGTTGAAGGCAAGTCCACAAGACCACTAGAGGCTGGAGGCCTGTCCTGGGGTTAGAGGACTGTCCATGTGGATAGGTGGATGTCAGGGAGGTAACGGGCATGTTTCGCTGTTGTTGTTCTGTTGTCATTGCTTGTGTGTTCTGTGAACATTGTGGGTTTGCCCCCAGCATATCTTTAGGTTGTGTTGGTTGTTAACACACGTTTTGAATAAGTGAATCTGAATCTGCACTTGCTAACCGCCCTCCCACATGAATTAAAGGATGCCACACCTTGAGTTATCTTAATCAGTAGTGAATCAGACTCTCCTCTTCTAACAATACAACTTGAAGGACAGCATGCAACCCCTTAAATATCGCATCTTTCACACTCCAGCTTTTGATACGGGTGTGGTACATGTGGGTGTGTTGGGAACACAGAAACTGAAGTAGATAAGGAAATCATTGCTCGTAGCTCACTGTTGTCGTTTGTATCTTGTTGAGACTTCATCATTGTCTTCTCTAAGAATAGAGAACACCACTGGCATTTTAGAGGGAGATGGAGAGTAGTAGAGAAACTAAAGGTAATAAAGGTAACAAGGAGACAATCACAGTGGGCAGTGAGTCACAGCAGGAAAAAATGCTTGCAGAATTGACTCTATACTTTCAAGAAGCCTATATGACACAAGAACAGTCCAGTTTTCAAAAATAAGCACCATGAAACTGAGTGAATGATCCAATAATTGGCATATGCTGTGGACAAAGGGAACTTCTATGGATTTTTATGGTTTTGGTCTGGATGGTTTCAGTCTCTAGCACTAATTCCTATACTACGAGATGGTTAATAGCATTGTGGTTGTTAAACACAGAATTCTTGTTGTTAACCAACACCATAACTCAAGGTTGAAGATGTCCAGTTGGTGTTCCACATAATTGTACATGATATAACGTTTTGTGCTCAGTGTTTCCCAGATCTGTCTTTTCCGTAAGCTTAATTTGTGGAAGCCGCTGATCAAATACAGACATCTAGTGTAGACCCTTCTCAAGAGACACCACAAATGGAGACAGAGACTGTATTGCAAACTTGTATCCCACACAAGGTTCTTATCCATTGTAAAGTATGGCCTGGTTTTTATTTGCAAAGATATCCAAAGGCATTGACAATTCCAACACACAGGAATGCCCAGAATTGGATAATCAAGGAGGTATTTGGATTGTGGTATGATGGAAAGAACTTTAAAATAAATGGGTTAATGATTGTATTACCATAGCAGCCACAGGAACGCTCTACAAATGTGTTGAGAGTTTGTCCATTGACATCAAAACTGCAGTTTCCAGGCTTGTAAATTTGTGGAGGAAGAGAGAGATTACAATAAATCTCCTACAATAAACTATTCACAGGAACAAGAAGATACATTTATACATAGCAACAAAATCTGCTGGATGAACTCAGTGGGTTAAGCAGCAATGGGAGGAAAGGACTTGTCGACATTTTGGGTTGAAGCCCTGCATCAGTCAAAACTCTGATACAGAGCCTCGACCCACACGTTGACAATTGCTTTCTCCCACAGATGCTGTTCGAACTGCTGAGTTCCTCCAGCAGATTGCTTGTTGCTCCAGATTCCAGCATCTGCAGTCTCTTGTGTCTCCATACATTTACGAGGGAGAGGGAAAGGGAGGGGGGAGGTTTATGGAGGGAATTGCACAGCTTAGCAACTAATCTCAGACAGGCTTCCAATCTTAGAGCAGTTAAACTTGGGGATGGTCAAGAGGTCAGAATTGGAGGGGGATTAGCATCTTGAAGGGTTGCAGGTCTGGTAGAGTTTACAGAGGGAGGGTGAGACCATGGAGGGATTTAAAAAAGGATAAGAATTTAAAAATTGTGGCATTGCTGATCAGTAAGGGAATAGAAGAGTGGTGGGTGAATTGGAGTTGGTATGAACTAGAAGACAAGCAGTGTACTTTTAGATGAAATCGTTTATGAAATGTCCAAACTGGCAGAGAACATTGGATAGAATAGTATTAAACACCATTTCTTGTGCATGCCACTTCAGTCCTAGAACGTTAATGGTCCCTTTTTATTCTGCAACTAGATTAGCATTATTTGTCACGTACATCAAAACATACAGTGAAATGCATCACTTTGTGTCAATGGCCACACGGATTGAGGCAGTCTGCAACTGTTGCCATGCTTCCAGCGCCAACATAGTATGCCCACAACTCACTGTCGCTAAGCACATGCCTTTGAAATGTGGGAGGAAACCAGAGCACCTGGAGGAAACCCACATGGTCAATGGGGAGACCATGCAAACTCCTTACAGACAGAAGCAGGAATTGAGCCCCGATCAGTGATTGCTGGCACTGTAATGCACTGCGCTAACCGTTATACTATCATGCCACACTGAGGGAATGGATAGCTGCATGCCCCTCACCATGGCTATCAGGAAGAAATTATATAAACAAATGGGGGGGAATTCTAGAGTTACAGTGAAGATATCCAATGAGATAGGAGTTGAGCACCCTTCACTTCCATACACCCAAGACCAGAAAGTCTTACTTGCTTATTCATTCACAGGATCCAGTCATGATTGACTCATCTCCAATTAATCCATTAATTAATCCATTAACTAATCCATGAATTGACCAGTCTTACCAGTCCACTTCAGAGTGTGGTTAAGAAAGAGTCTGGAGTCACAAAAGGGCCAGGTAAATACTGCAAATTTCCTTCCCAGATAAATTTATTGTCCTTAGTGAACCAAATGGATTTATTCAACAATCCAGCAATTTTGAGTTCACCATTGCACCCTGCTGGTTTATGCAAGCACTTGAATTTGGTTATCCCAGGTGTGGTGCAATTTGAATTTATGATCAGCACACACAAAATGCTGGAGGAACTCAGCAGGGCAAACAGCATCTATGGAGGGGAATAAATAGTCGACGTTTCAGGCCAAGACCCTTCATGAACTTGTGATGCTTTTCGTCAGTATGTTTGTGTGATGTGGATGCTGCTGGCAATGACAGTCCATTGCCATTTGAGAGGGCAGGAACTGTCAACCTCATTAGTGGTCTGGAGTCAGACATAGGCTGGAAAGTCATTAGGAAACCAGGTGGGTTTTACAATGCTGACAATTCCAGACACTAGCATTTTTCCCCAAGTCCAGATTTATTTAATTATTTGAATTTAACTCCTCCAGCTGTGATGGTAGAATTTTGACTCATGTCCCTGGATTGATACTCTAGAACTCTGGCTGCTGATACAGTTACTTAACCACTACGCATGCAACCCCCTCCCCTGGATGTTAGTCAAATAATGTAACTGCAATGTTGCCAAGCCCCATTTTGTTTGAGTCATTCAACCAATACTTTGCCATTCCAGTACAGTTGGCATGCTTTTGGGGATAGAAAGCAAAAATTTGCAGAGGCCAGGGTGAGGAGCCCAACTACACTGGGACACCAGTACAATAATTTGTGGTCAGGGAGTCCACAAACCTTTGTATTGGTGTCTCAAGATAGTTTCCTTGGTAGGATTGAGAAATCAGAAAAGCAATGATGATCTTTTGATGTTAACTTTAAAAAAAAGACTAATTTTGCTCTCTTACATTCAGAATGATTTGGGTTTTCAGTCAAGAGACTGAAAACTTTTCAGTTTCTCAATTGTTGAAGAATCAGATGAGACAAACCAAAAAAAACCCAGTAGTTCCAGCCCCATGAAGGGATTCATAAAGTGACCACACAATATACATTTGCTTGCTACCTTTGTCCTTTATCCTCTTTAGATACTGTATCTTATCAGTGGGCCTAGGAAAACCAAGCCTATGTGTTAATCTTTTATTCAATCAATTTTTTTCAAAGCATTCACTGCAAGGAAAGGTGGGAACTTGTCGGGGTTTTTTATTCAGTAAGTAGACAGATAACAATTTAATTTTCCTTTTCAAGCTGTACTGCTGCTAAGTCATCTTGAGGTCACAGCACTGTTATGACCCAGGAGAGCCTATTTGGCCCATTGAGTCTTTCATTAGGAGCCTTAAGAGTGCTTGGCCTATCTGTGACAGAGGTGACTTGAGACATTTTCTCTTGGAGGGCTGGGTGGCTTTTGAATTCTCTTCCTCAAAGGATGGTGGAAGTATTTTTGAGGCTGAAGTAGATAGATTTATGATAAGTGGGTGGTGAAAGGATAAATTGAAATGTGAGTTGAGGTTACAAGGAGATCAGGCATAATCTTATTAAATAGGGGAACAAGCTTGATTGGCCAACTGGCCTACTCCTGCTCTGAGTTCATATGTATTCAATTGTAATGCCACAATCATTGGGCCGCAGAATAATACATCTTTTCATGTTCAGTCAAGAAAATCTCACTCCATTAAGATATCAAATAAGCACTCTCTCCTCTGCTTCAAGTTTAAAACTTGCTCCACTTGTTTGAGCTGGAGGATAGCGTAGTGGTTAGCAAAACACTATTACAGTGCTAGCAACCCAGGTTCAATTCCCGCTGCAGTCTGTAAAGAGTTTGGACGTTCTCCCTATGACCATGTTAGTTTCCTCTGGGTGCTCCGATTTCCTCCCACATTCCAAAGATGCACGGTGATGCACCATCAGTAACTCTCTGAGACGTGAGGCGAGATATAGACTTTTATTGGCTGGAAGAAAGAACAAGCAGCAATTGACCACCACACTACATCCTGGAGACTGAGACCAGGGCGGTGCCTCCAATCGCCTTTATACCGGGGTCCATGGGAGGAGCCATAGTCTGTGGGAGGAGCCACAAGAGCAGTCAGCGGGGGGGGGGGGGGGGCGTGTCCAGACAGGTATATGTAGTTCACCACATTCACCCCCCCTTTGTTTTAAAAGAGAGTCCCCATGGGGCGAAGTTTCTTACAAGTATATTTACAGGTTAAGTCTATCAGGTGGTCGAATCTGTCGCTGCGATCTACGTAGCTCCGGCTGTGATTGCACAGGTGCCGGTGGTGATTACACCGGAGACGGTGGTTGTGCTGGTTCCGGCCTAACTGGAGGTGTCAGCCCACTAGGCGTCAGTGATCCCTCATGCGTGTGCGAGGTGCCTGGTATATGCGCATGCGACACGCCCGGTTTAGGAGTGTCGTGAGGAGTCTGTGTAGGGCCTGGTGTGCATGGTGTCACCTCGGGTTCAGGGTTCATAGTTACCGTGGAGTGTTCGGGGTAGGGGTCTGGTGCTCCTGCGGGCGCCAGGTCGCGGACGGAGACCGTGTCCTCCAGCCCATCAAGTAAGACCACGTAGGCATACTGGGGGTTCGCATGTAGAAGGTGAACCCTCTCGACCAGCGGGGAGTATTTATTGCTCCTCGCATGTTTCCGGAGCAGCACTGGCCCTGGGGATGTCAGCCAAACCTGTAGGGTGGTCCCAGTGGCAGACTTCCTGGGAAAAGAAGATAGGCACTCATGAGGGGTGGCATTGGTGGACGTACATAACAGGGAGCGGATAGAGTGGAGTGCCTCAGGGAGGACCTCCTGCCATCGAGAGACCGGCAACCCTTTTGACTTAAGGGCTAAAAGTGTGGCCTTCCACACTGTGGCATTCTCCCTCTCCACCTGTCCATTTCCCCGGGGATTAGAGCTTGTGATCCTACTAGTAGCAATGCCCCTAGCCAGCAGGTACTGGCGCAGCTTGTCACTCATAAAGGAGGACCCTCTATCACTGTGGATATAGCAGGGATATCCGAACAGTGTGAAGAACTGGCGCAGGGCTTTTATGATGGACGTGGTAGTGGTGTCGGGGCAGGGGATGGCAAAGGGGAACCGCGAGTACTCATCGAAAATGTTGAGAAAGTAGATATTGCGGTCAGTGGAGGGAAGGGGGCCCTTAAAGTCAACACTCAGTCACTCAAAGGGGCGGGTGGCCTTGATAAGTTGTGCCTTGTCAGGACGGTAGAAGTGCGGTTTGCACTCAGCGCAGACTTGGCAGTCCCTGGTCATCGTCCTGATATCCTCAAGGGAGTACGGCAGGTTCCGGGCTTTCACTAAATGGTAAAATCGGGTGACCCCTGGGTGGCAAAGATGTGCATGGAGGGCATATAGCTGGTCGAGCTGCGCATTGGCACCCACTCCCCGGGATAGGGCATCAGGGGGCTCATTGAGCCTTCCAGGCCGGTACAGGATATCATAGTTGTAGGTGGAGAGTTCTATTCTTCACCACAAAATTTTATCATTTTTGATTTTGCCCCGCTGTTGGTTGCTGAACATGAACGCAACTGAGCACTGGTCGGTCAGCAAGGTGAACTTTTCTGCCGGTGAGATAGTGCCTCCAGTGCCTAATAGCTTCCACTATGGCCTGGGCTTCTTTCTCCACTGCGGAGTGCCGAATTTCAGAGCCTTGAAGGGTACGAGAAAAGAATGCTACTGGCCTGCCTGCCTGATTGAGGGTAGCAGCCAGCGCGAAATCGGAGGCGTCACTCTCTACTTGGAAGGGAATGGTCTCGTCCACCGCATGCATCATTGCTTTGGCAATGTCCCCTTTAATGCGGCTGAAGGCCGCGCGGGCCTCGGCAGAGAGGGGAAATGTGGTAGACTTGACCGGGGGCGGGCCTTGTCTGCGTAATGAGGGACCCATTGGGCGTAATAGGAAAAGAAGCCCAGGCACCGTCTGAGGGCTTTGAGGGTGGTGGGAAGAGGGAGTTCTAACAGGGGGCGCATACGGTCGGGATCCAGGCCGATGACCCCATTTTCCACGACATACCCAAGGATAGTGAGTCGGGTGGTTCCAAACACACACTTGTCCCTTTTATAAGTAAGGTTCAGGGCTTCGGCCACTTGGAAAAATCGTTGGAGGTTGGCGTTGTGATCCGGCCAGTCGCGACCACAGATGGTGATGTTATCCAGATCTGGGAGCATGGCCTTCAGTTGGCACTGGTCCACCATCCGGTCCATTTCCCTCTGGAAGACAGAGACACCATTCGTGACACCGAAGGGGATGCGCAGGAAGTGATAGAGCCTGCCGCCCGCCTCGAAGGCGGTGTAGGGGTGGTCCTCTGGGCGGATGGGGAGCTGGTGATAAGCGGATTTCAGGTCTATTGTCGAGTACACCTTGTACTGAGCTATCTGGTTGACCATATCCACGATGCGGGGTAGGGGTACGCGTCAAGCTGCGTGAACCTATTGATGGTTTGACTATAGTCCACGACCATCCTATTTTTCTGCCTGGTCCAAACAACAACCACCTGGGCCCTCCAAGGACTTGTGCTTGACTCAATGATCCCCTCCCTGAGCAGCCGCTGCACCTCTGACTGAATGAAGGCCCTGTCCCCCACACTGTACCCCCTGCTTTTAGTTGCCACAGGTTTACAGACGGGGATCAGGTTGGTGAACAGCGGTGGGGGAGGGATCTTGAGGGTGGAGAGGCTGCAAGTGGTGTCGGTAGCGCAGCTGTCGGCATGGTGCTGGGTGGGATGTGTGGGTCGGTGTGTGTGTCTGGTCATTAGCAGGGTATATGACAAAGTCCCACAAAACTGAGGATTGCTGACAGTGAGTGGTGGGAGGGGCCTGTCATACTCCATGGTCACACTTCTCAGGTGGCTCTGGAAGTCCAGCCCCAATAGCACAGGGGCACAGTTGAGGCATGACCAGTAGTGCAAAGTCCCGATATTCTGTGCCCTGCACCACCAATGTCGCTACACAACCCACCCAGATGTCTGTGGAATACGACCCAGAAGCCAAGGTGACCCTCTGGCTTACCGGTTGTGTCACGAGTCCGCAGCGTTGCACCGTGTCCGGGTCAATAAAACTCTCAGTGCTGCCCGTGTCAAACAGGCAGCTAGTCCTGTGCCCCTCCACCAGGATGTCCATCATTGACCTTGCAAGCTGGTGTGGGGCGCTTTGGTCGAGGGTTACGGTGGCCAGAATTGAATCGCTGTCTTGGTGCCCGGTAAGCACCGCTGGGTTGGGGGCGGGGCGAGGCGGTGCCGACAAAGATGGCTGCCCCCATGTCTCGAACGAGGCAGGCAGGCAAGATGGCGGCCCCCATGCCTCGCACGAGGCAGGCAGGCAAGATGGCGGCCCCCATGTCTCGCACAAGGCAGGCAGGCAAGATGGCGGCCCCCATGCCTCGCACGAGGTGGGCAGGCAAGATGGCGGCCCCCATGCCTCGCACGAGGTGGGCAGGCAAGATGGTGGCCCCCATGCCTCGCACGAGGCGGGCAGGCAAGATGGTGGCCCCCATGCCTCATACGCAGCGCTGCCCGACCCCGCTCATGGTTCAGACTTACAGACCTTGGTGAAATGGCCCTTCTTCCTGCAGCTGGAGCAGGTCGCTTCTTGGGCCGGGCAGTGTTTTCGGGGGTGCTTTTCGAGTCCGCAGAAGTAAACACTGCACGGACTTGCGACTGGCAGCAGCTGTGGTCGGTTTCGAGGAGTTTGTGGACTCGAGATTGGCAGCGGCGGTGGTGAATTCGCTCATGGGTGGCGGGGTCTGCAGTGTCCACGGAACCGGCGGGGGATCACGTGGCTGGACAGTGTCAGTGTTGTGCAGAGCTGCCTCCAGCGTGTCTGCCGTCTCGATTGCCGAACATAAGGTAAGATCGGCATTTTCCAGCAGCCGCTGGCGCACGTACACTGACCTGATCCCCGTAACGAAGGCGTCTCTTACCAGCAGCTCTGCATGCTGTTCCGCCGTCAGTCCCCTGCAGTCGCAAGTTCGCACGAGTGTCTGTAGGGCTCGGAGAAACTGCCCGCTCGACTCGTCACGTCGCTAAGCGATGTCTTGCATAGACAGTGTTCACCGGCTGCAGGTACTGTCTTTTAAGGGTGTCCAGTGCCCCTTGGTAGGTCAGAGGGTCCCTGATAAGGGAGTAAACTTTCGGGGTGACCCCCAAAAGGAGGATTCTGTGCATAATAGCGGGCTCAGTCACACGAACCTCCTCCAAGTATGATTGGAAGCATGCAAGCCAGAGTTCAAAAGCAAGAGCTGCTTCTGAGTCTTGAGGATCAATGTCTAATTTTTCCGGACGTAAAATGCTTTCCATGTTTTAAAACTTCCAGCCAATAAAATTGATGCACCATCAATAACTCTCCGAGACGTGAGGCGAGATATAGGCTTTTATTGGCTGGAAGGAAAAACAAGCAGCAATTGACCACCACACTACATCCTGGAGACTGAGGGCAGGGCGGTGTCCCCAATCACCTTTATACCGGGGTCCATGGGAGGAGCCACAGGAGCAGTCAGCAGTCGGGGGGGGGGGTCCAGACAGGTATATGTAGTTCACCACACACGGGTTAGTAGGTTAATTGGTCACATGGGTGTAATCGTGCATCACGGGCTGGAAGGACAAGTTACTCTGTAGTATCTCTAAATAAATAAATAAAATCTCTCACTGATTATTCACCAACAAAAATGCCTCTTCACCCCGAGAGAAAAGAAATCCTCTTTTTGCAAAAGTTTTGTTATCTTATTTATTCCCTTGGTGTTCTCCCCACAAATGTAATTTCTTCTTGGTAACTGAAGACAAAACTGTATGGGGATTCTCCTTAGCAGCCATAGGTTCTCTCAGTTTGAAGGTACCATGGGGATCCTGGGGTTTCTTCCTTCTATGTAGGAAGGTGTCAGATCTCCATTTCCGTTCCCTGACAAGGATGCGATTGGGAATTCAACACATAAGAGATCCATGAGTGTGTGAATTCCCATCCCACTGTTTCCTGAAGCAGCTCTTTGCCTGCACCCCGCTTTGGAGGTGAGATGGCAGCAACAGGCATCGAGGATCTTGGGCTTCTTATCAAATCCTATGGACTCTCCTTCTGTTACTTTCAAAGAAAGAGAAATCAGGCACTGTGAGCCTTCCACCTTAATATTTCTCTCTGTGCTTAGGAATATGAAGGCCATGACCTAACTTGTGTCAGCATCCAACCTGCCTTTTAAAATAACAGAGTTTGTTCATCAGATGAATAAAATTATTGGAAATAATACTGCAAATAAACAACTTTGTAGGGAAGTAACCCCATTGGAATTGAACGTTGGATGAACCATCTGTTGGAGCAAATTTTGGTTGTTTCTTCTACAAGTTTGTAATATAAAACAGCATATACAAATGTTTGTACTTACAGTATATATTCACATATGCATGACTATTTGGATTAGCTTGAATTAGCTTCCACCACATTGATAAAATTTGCTTTGTACAATCTAATAGACATACTCATTTTATTCCTGTGAGGGGAGCTAATATTCTTCTAAAATACCTAACAAATATTGAATGGCCTAGATCAGGGGTTCCCAACCTGGGGTCCACAGCCCCCTTGCTTAATAGTATTGATCCACGGCAGAAAAAGTGATTGGGAATCGCTGGCCTAGAGTGGATGTGGAAATAATGTTTCCGATAGTGGGGGAGTCTAGGACCAGAGGGCACAGCCTCAGAATACTGTAAAAGGCATCCCTTTAGAACAGAGATGAGGAGGAATTTCAGCCAGAGGGTGGTGAATCTGTGGAATTCACCATCACAGGCTGCTGTGGAGGCCAAGTCATAGGGTATCTTTAAAGCAGAAGCTGACAGGTTCTTCAAGGAGCATCAAAGGTTACAGGGAGAAGGTAAGAGAATGGATTTGAGAGGGAAAATAAATCAGCCAAGATCAAATGGTGGAGAGGTATAATGGGCTGAATGGCCCCTTTCTGCTCCACTGTCTTATGGTCTAAAATGCTTATTTTGTCAATAGTAACCACTTATTTTTGGTAATTTTTATATTTTTATCATGCAGTGCCAACAACAAGCTGATTATAATATTGAAACCTGCATTTAATACAGTAAGCTTTCTGCAATCAGTATTTTATTTCAGTCCCATCAAAGTCTTGACATTGGTAACCTGCACAAGGTTATATTCACTGACTGTAATGATGGTGCAAACAGTCAATCAGCGCTTACAGGAGGAAATAATTTGCAGGGCTATGAGGAAAGACTGGGGAACGGGAAGGGATAATATGGACTCAATGGGATACAGTATTTGTCCTCCTCCTGTGCCAGAAGGATTCTATGATTCATGATACTTTATAAAGAAAAAAAAATCAACAGAAGCACAGAAAGAAGCCCTTCAGCCCAACCGGTCCATTCCACCCAAGACTCCAACTGAAGCTACTCCCATTTGCCCATACCCCTATAAACCTTTACATGAAAGTTGTTTTAAAAATTATGAACTTGGTAACTGTTTGACATATGGTAAGAACTGCGCTATTGGTTCCCTCCTTCATGTTCTATCATTGAGCAGATCGCGGTTGATCTGATCCTGGCCTCAGTTCCACTTCTTTTGCTATCAGCCAACTAAAGCTTATGCTCCAGATGCAATTGTCTTATGAAACATGCACCTCTCTCTTTCTCTCCTCCTTTAAGATGTTTGACCAAGCTTATGGCGACATGGAACAATGGCAAAATCTGTCCATTTCGGCTCAAGTACAGATCTTCCTCAGGTTACCCCAGGGTTCTGCTTCCGGACAGTTTGCAAGTCAGAAACATGGCCATGAACTATGTCCCCACACAACAACAGCGGGCAACTCTATCCCACCAGTCTCACAAATGCTCACTTGTACGTACGAGCTATACATAAGTTGAGCATTCTTAACCTGAGGATGACCCTACATCCAGAGCCCTCTGGAGTAGAGAATTCCAAAGAGTCACATTTCATCACCTCCATCATAAATGAGAGACCCTTATTCTGAAACTTCCCACCGCATAACTTCCTCTCAGCATCCACACTGAACCTTATATTTTTCAATCAGATCACCCCTCATTTTTCCAAATATGTGTCCAACCTGTTCAAACTCTCTTTGACCCCTTCATGCAAAGAATCAACCCCGTGCCTCTTCTTGGACTGACCAATGGAAGGACCTCCTTCTTTAGGTACAGAAGCCAAGAGTTACCCAAATGAGCCTCACCAAGGTCCTGTGCAATCTCACCTGAACTTCTTCACTTTTGTACTCCATTTACTTTATATAAAGGCTAATGCTGCTTCCTATCGCCTACTGAATCTACACGTTAACTTCCAAGTCTCAATCAGCATACCCAGACTTGTCAGGAAGTCATTTAAAATTTTAAAAAATTTATTTAGCACAGTAACAGGACCTTCTGCCTAATAAGCCCACCTAACTGTTTATCAGCAGCAAACCTGAACATACTCCCATTCTATCTTATGTTAAGCTCCTAAACAGAGGGAGAGAGATCTGTTGCAGCCCACCCACGATCCTTTATATCGAGTATACAGTCCAAGCAGTGCCTAACATCCCCTCAGAGAATCATGCAGACCCTTCATCCACTGAAAGATTAGCTTTATTTGTTACACATACATCGAAACGTACAGTTGTTTGCGTCAATGACCAACACGGTCTGAGGGCGTGCTAGCCGTAGCCAGCAAGTCTTGCCACACTTCTGGCACCAACATAGCATGCGTACAACTTACCAACTTATATGCCTTTGAAGTGTGGGAGGAAACCAGAGCACCTGGAGGAAACCCACATGGTCTGCAAATCCCTTACAGACAGTGGTGTGAATTGAACCCCAATCTCTGGTTGTACGTTTAGAGTTTGTGCCTTTTTGACTCAGACCTACTTGATCAGATTGCTGACTTAGTCTATTTGGCCATGGGCTGGATTGTAGAAAAGAAAAAAAAAACATGTAATATAAGTGTTCAATCAGGAAATGCACAGATAAATCAGAGGGCTGGCTATTTCATCCCTGGTCCAGCTCTATCCAATATATAATGAGATGCAATACTGACCTGCTAATGAACCATTACATTCAATCTGCTTGTGCGTCTTTTGAACTGAAAAGCATGGGGTGAGATTTCAGTTTGTTATTAATGACATTATAAAAAAATAAATGGATGAGAAAGAAAACAAATACAGGCTGTCCTCTGCTATGCATGTGGAGAAACCCAAGAGGCCCAGGTAGCTATGATCATTGTGGAACATGCAGACAGGAGGTTCCTGACAGCCTAGTCACCCACCCAAGGGCAACCAAGATGATTGATGCTCATTGAATCCTTGAGTTTGTAGAGCCACCCATGAAGGAGACGAAGCTGGAACTGTGACCAGAACAGAAAGCAGCCTGGAGTACTGTTTTGGTAAGGAGAGATATAGTTGTTTTGGAGACAGTTCAGAGAAGGCTCACTCGATTGTTTGCTGGAATGAAGAGGTTTTCTTATAGAGAACAAACGAGCAGATTGGACTTCTACTCATTTGAGTTTAGAAGAAAGAAAGGCAAATTTATCGAAGCAGATATCCTTCTGGGATTTATTAAAGTGGATACTGAGAAATGTTACCCTTGTATTTAAGATGAAGGCGAAGAGGAATTTCAGAGGCCGCAAATCTTTGGAATTGCCCGCCCTAGACAGCTTTGGAGGCTGAGTTGTTGAATATATTTCAAGTCAAGATTGGCAGCTACTTGGATTAATTGGAGTCGAGAGTTATTTGGGAACAGGCAGATATAGGGAACTAATAACGAGGAAGTGCTGTCATGGGTATAAAAAGAGTAGGGAGATGCTTAAAAAGGAAATTAGGAAAGTAGAGAGGAATCATGGGAAATCACTGGCAGACAGGATTAAGGTAAATCTGAAGGTGTTTTATAAGAATATTCAGTTCAAAGTAAAATTATTATTATATATGTCACCATGCATGACTCTAGGATTCATTATCTTGCAGGCAATCCCAATAAATACAAGAAACACAATAGAATCAATGAAAGGCTGCCCCCAACAGGATAGACAAAAAATATTCAAAAGACAACAAACTGTGCAAGTACAAAAAGAAATAAATAATAATAATAAATAAGCAATAAATATCAGGAAAATAACATGAAGAGTGCTTGAAAGCGAGTCCATAGGTTGTAGGAACCATTCAGTGATGGGGCGAGTGAAATTATCCCCTCTGGTTCAGGAGCCTGGTGGTTGAGGGGTAATAACTATTCCTGAACCTGGTGGTGTGAGTCCTGAGGCTCCTGTACCAACTTCCTGATGGTTGAGGGGTAATAACTATTCCTGAACCTGGTGGTGTGAGTCCTGAGGCTCCTGTACCACCTTCCTGATGGCAGCAGTGAGGAGACACCATAGGCTAGATGGTGGGGGTCTTTGACGATAGATGCTGCTTTCCCGCAACAATGCTCTGTAGATGTGCTCACTGGTGGGGAGGGCATTACTTGTGATGAACTGGGCTGGATCCATTACTTTTAGCCGCATTTTCTGTTCAAGGGCATTAGTGTTTCCATACCAGGCTGTGATGCTTTTAATATACTCCCCATGACATACCTATAGAAGTTAGTATAAGTTATAGGTGTCATGCCAAATCTTTGCAAACACGTAAGGAGCTTTCTTTGTAATTGCACTTACATGCTGGGCCCAGGACAGATCCTCTGAAATGATAACACTGAGGAATTTAGATTTGCTGACCCTCTCCACCTCTGATCCTCCGATGAGGACTGGCTTCTGGATCCCCAGTTTCCTCCTGAGGTCAATAATCAGCTCTTTGGACTTGTTGACACTGAGTAAGAGGTTGTTGTTGTGGTATCACTCAGCCAGATTTTCATCCTCCCTCCTAAATGCTGATTCATCACCACCTTTGATTCTGCCAATGACAGTGGCGTTGACAGAAAACTTAAGTACGGTATTGGAGCTGTGCTTAGCCTCACAGTCACGAGTATAGAGTAGGTAGAAGAGGGAGCTAAGCACACGGCCTTGTGGTACACCTGTGTTAATGGAGATGGTGGAGGAGATCAAGGACAAGGAGGTATTGAGCCCAAGGTCTTGAAACATTGTTGATGAGTTTTGAGGGGATGATGGTATTGAATGCTGAGCTGTAGTTGATAAAGAGCATCCACTCGTCCCCCCCCCCCCCCCATCCCTTCCCACCGATCTCCCTCCTGGGACTTATCCTTGTAAGTGGAACAAGTGCTACACCTGCCCTTACACTTCCTCCCTCACCACCATTCAGGGGCCCCAGACAGTCCTTCCAGGTGAGACGACACTTCACCTGTGAGTCGGCTGGTGTGGTATACTCCGTCCGGAGCTCCTGGTGTGGCCTTTTATATATTAGGGAGACCCGACGCAGACTGGGAAACTGTTTCGCTGAACACCTACACTCTGTCCGCCAGAGAAAGCAGGATCTCCCAGTGGCCACACATTTTAATTCCACGTCCCATTCCCATTCTGATATGTCTATCCATGGCCTCCTCTACTGTCAAGATGAATCCAAACTCAGGTTGGAGGAACACCACCTTATATTCCGGCTGGGTAGCCTCCAACCTGATGGCATGAACATTGACTTCTCTAACTTCTGTTAATGCCCCTCCTCCCCTTCTTACCCCATCCCTGATATATTTAGTTGTTTGCCTGTTCTCCATCTCCCTCTGGTGCTACTCCCCCCTTCTTTCTCCCAAGGCCTCCCGTCCCATGATCCTTTCCCTTCTCCAGCTCTGTATCACTTTTGCCAATCACCTTTCCAGCTCTTAGCTTCATCCCACCCCCTCCGGTCTACTCCTATCATTTCGCATTTCCCCCTCCCCCACTACTTTCAAATCTCTTACTATCTTTCCTTTCAGTTAGTCCTGACGAAGGGTCTCGGCCCGAAACGTCAACAGTGCTTCTCCCTATAGATGCTCCCTAGCCTGCTGTGTTCCACCAGCATTTTGTGTGTGTTGTAGGTATATTTGCTGTCCAGATGTTCCAGGGTTGAGTGAGACCTGATGTGACGGTAGGTAAATTGGAGCAGATTCAAGTCACTTCTCAGTCAGAAGTTGCTATCACAACATGGCCTGGAAGGTACCTTCCCTGATTTCTCCTCCAACTCCACCTCCTCCAGCTTCGGAGGGTCCGACTTGCGAAATGCTGGGACACCGGGGTACTTCCTAGGCTCGCTGGCCGAGAGCTCAGGTCGTCCACCGCCTGCTGCAGCACGCCTCAGACAGGTGCAGGTGGTGGTGGTGGGGGGGAATCAATAACTTAATCTGCTGTTTCAACAGCCCGTTCAGCCCTGCCGCCTGTAGGTAGCAGGGGATGTGGAACACCCACAAAATGTCAGGCTCATCTCCCTTCAAAAACAAATTTAATCCATGCTTGTGTTTTCCTGCCTTCAAAACCTTCGCAAGTAACTGCAAAACTTGAAACAAACAATTAATTTCCACAGTGAAAAACTTTAACACTTTTTCCAAGATCAAAGGGAAAGCAAAGACCATTGGTTCGGGCCCCGACACATTAACACATTCACACAGCAGCTTAAAGGCACAGCTCTCTTAAAAGGTAAGAGATCCTGCAAATTCACTTCACTGAGTAGTGAAATATTTCAATTGGTCACCTTTTCCGCTGAAGCATAGGATTAATTCAAACAACCTTCCAAACAAATGACAGACTTTACCCTCACTCACACACACACTCTCTCACTTAAGCGAACTCATGTGTGGCCACACATCCATGCAACATTTTTCAAACTCAATCCATTCTCACTGTATTATTGGGGGGGGGGGGTTGCAGGGTGAATGAATCCTCCCTACGGGGGTGGGGCAGAAAGCCGTCACCCATCGTCGGACCCTTGCTGCCACTGAAGGTCCACCAGTGCTTTTGCAGAGCCCCCAGTGAAGAGATATAGGTAATCCTGCGTGGGATGCAGTGGGCAGAAGGAGCCCTTATCAGGAGGGGGTTTGAAGAATGACCTCCTGACCTCTCTTCCCTGACAGTGCTCCATCTACATGGCATGGAGGGTGGAAATGGGAACCCCATTTACCTGCTCCTTCGGGACCCCGGCTCTGAGCAATGGCAAAGTCATTTCCTCACGGGTCACGCTCAACTCCAAAGCCACCTGTCTAATTTACGCACCTTCCCCCAAGTACCCTAATCCCTCCAATAATCTACATCACCCCACCATGGTCGAGGTTAATCTATGATCCTCAGTGGGATGTTACTGTCATGATAGATCCCATTGGCAAAGGGCTCTAGTTCCATCCTCCAGTGCAAATCTCAATCGAGGAGTGAAGGCATTGACTTAGAGGGGGAGCCCGAAGCTCTCTTCTAACCTCTCTTCCCCATCCTCCCTGTGCTCTTACCCTCTAACTCCCTGCTCTAGGTCTGTGCTGAGTGGGCGGCCTCTCTCATAGCAATTCCATCTCATTCCTCCATCTCTTTCTTCTTTTCTGAGATTATCTTGTGCAGCTGCCTTACTATAGCTGCTAGCAACCTGAAACCATTCCCCTGGTTCCCCTTCCTCTTAGGGAACCCTGCTTTATTAAGTACGGACACGATGTGGTGTCCCATTTTCACCTTGCGGGAGTCCAACTTGTCTGACTGGTCTACAGGCGTCCTGTAGCCTGCCAGTAGTAGGCCAGTAAGCGAGACTCCCAAATCCCACACTGTTGTTGGTCCACCTGGGATTTGGCGCTCTTACTTTTCCTTAAAAAAGATACCCATTTTCTGTTCAATCACCAAACCCTGCTCGCAGCGCCAATTGTTGTGAGAAATCAGGTTTGTGGGTTCGGTGAGAGAGGACAGAAGAGACTCACTACCAGTTAATAGGTTAATTATTTATTTACAAGACAAGGCAAACACTAACCATTCTGTTAAACCTTCAAACTAAATTCAGTTAACAGAAACTTATCTAAACAGAGTGCCTGAAGTGGCAGGCGACCACAGGAGCAGGATGTCCTATTGGAGCAGATGGCATGGTAGCATAGTGGTTAGAGTAGTTCTTTACAGTGCTTGCTGCAAGATCATGGTTCAATTCCCGTTACTGTCTGTAAGGAATTTGTGCGTTCTCTCTGTGATTGTGTTGGCTCCCTCAGGGTGCCACGGTTTCCTCCCACATTCCAAAGATGCACAGGTTGGGATTAGCAAGTTGTGGGCTTGCTATGTTGGCGCCAAAAGTATGGTGACACTTGTGGGCTGCCCCTGGCATATCCTCGACACAAACAATGTATTTTACTGTATGTTTTGATGTTTCAAAAAATAAAGCCAGTCTAATCTTCAACCCCTCAATCAGGATCCTGTACATCAAGCCTACTTTCCTGGCCAATCCCCAATACCTTTCGATTCTTTTAGTATCCAGAGTTTTATCCGTCTCAGTCTTGAATATGGCTGGTGATGCAGCATGGACTGGCCATTGGAACAGGAAACACAAAACAATCAGGATGGCACCTTTGAGCTGAATTCCTGGACAGATTGATGTTTCTCTGGCAAGTGCTTTATGTTTACATCGGCCACGGACTTGAGACAAATCCCAATTACTGCTCAGTCATCACCTTCAAAGCGCAGTGCTAAAGAAGTGACTTCAAATGGCACGCACCGCACACTTTGACCTCACCTACGCTAAACTCTTGGACTGTGGCATTGCAGCCAAGTCTTGAGCTAATTGAGGACTTCAGGAAGGGTAAAATGAGGGAAGACATACCAATCCTCACAGAGGGATCAGAAGTGGAGAGAGTGAGCAACTTCAAGTCTCTGGGTGTCAAGATCTCTGAGAATCTAACCTGGTCCCAACATATCAATGCAGCTATAAAGAAGGCAAGACAGCGGCTATATTTATTCAGGAGTTTGAGGGTTGTCACCTAAATCATTTGAAAACTTCTATAGATGTACTGTGGAGAGCATTCTGACAGGCTGCATCACCATCTGGTATGGATAGTGTGGTGGTGGCTACTGCACAGGATTGTAATAAGCTGTAGAAAGTTGTAAAATTAATCATCTCCATCACGGGCACTAGCCTCAGTAGTATCCAGGACATCAAGGAGTAGCTGAGCCTCAGAAAAGCAGCTTCCATCATCTAGGACCCTCAGGACATGCCCCCTTTTCAGTGTTGCCACCAGGAAGGAGGTATAGAAGATATATATACACACTTCAGGTTTTTTTGTTTATTTACCATGTATTTCATTGTACTGCTGCTGTAAAGTTAACAAATTTCACAACATATGCTGGTGATATTAAACCTGATTCTGATTCTTACCAAATCTGTGACCTTTGAGTCTGAGGTGCTGGTCACCTTGTAGGCTCTCCTTCATGTTGATTCCTTGGTTTTTGCCCTCATCAATTTCTTCAACCACCTGCTATTCCATTCTCGTAATCTCTTCTCCACTGGTATCCTGCAGGAGAATTTCACTGGAGGGATTGCATAAAAACTTGGACAGGAAACCTTCCTCACCAGCCCATCCCCAATGTGACTTTTGCATCTTTCCTGCCACTGAAGAGCTTATAGTCAGATGGCTGCCATTTCATTTGAAGTGCTGCCTCCTGGCATGGCTGGCAGTGCCCGTGGCAGATCAGGAAGGGTGAGAATAATTCATCTTCCCTTCTCTGGGGACTTTTACAAATGTTGCCATTTCCAGATGCTTGCAAGTAATTCTGTTGTAGAGGATGCAGCTCTTTGGCCCCTGGTCTTCTGACGATGGCTGCTCTCTTTCTGATATGTCCAGATGGATGCATAATTCATGATAGAGAATTTCCTCTTCCACATCCTTCCTGGCCTGTCTTTCCATGGTGGACAACCCTCACCTGGATCCCCCAAGGATCCAAATGTGTATCTCCCAGGGCCTCCAAGCAGCCTCTAAGCTGAAAGGGAGTGATGTAACATAGCCACTTTTGCTGACAGCACAAGACCTGGTGAGAAAGTGGGCTGAGAGGAGGATGTAAAGGGAGTTAGGCAGATTAAGCAAATTGGCTGAAAATGGAAATATAATCGAGAAAAGTGAAGTTTACTTTCATTTCGCCCTGGTTCAGAGAAATGTTGGCTCACTTCTGTATACGTTATATGATTATATACGTTATATACAGGTATATAGTTAAATGATAATAAACTTGACTTGACTTGATGACTTTGGTAGGGAGAACAGAAAACTGGATTGTTAAATAGTAAGGAAGCAAGTAAGTATTGGCCTAAAGAGGGTTGGTATGCTGGTTTACAAATAGAAAATAAGTTTGTCAGCTCCAACAGTTAGTAGGATGTTATAATGTATTGCAAGGAGATTGGAGGCCAAAATAAGGTAGTTCTGCTGAGATTAATAGAATGTTGGTGAGATCACACCCAAAACTTTAGTCTTTGGACCTACAAGAATCCAGCATAGATTCACTGCATGGCTTCCTGTGATGAGGGAGAAGTTGTCTGAGGAAAAGCGAGGGAAAATTAATCTTCAATCAAAAGAGTTTGAAAGAATGAGATGCAAAGCATTACCTCAACTGTAATTTTGCTGATTCTGCGATGAGAGCTTTGCCATGATAGGTCAGGTTGTCCAATCCTGCCCCTTTTCAAGGATCACTGACCTCACTCCCAGCCACTCCCAAGGCTTGCTGCCTACCTCCTCATACAATCCTAGAGCCCAGGCTCACCTCAGCTAGTTGAGGACCCCACAAAGCCAACCAATCACGTCCCTAGACTGGAGCAACGAGCTGGAGTGTGTTATGACATGTGTTTTAAAAAGATAGTTATTCAGGTAAGACTGTACATATATGATTTAATCATAGTGTCCAATGTTTAAAACATATAAAATACTACCATCCTAAGCATATAAAATATATTCAAGCCTTTTAATCTGTTCCCCACCCCAAAAAGGAAAACGCTTACCAACTTTAGGTAATTAATTCAGTAAATAAAAGTAAATGTTTACTAAATGTTTATTTTCTATACCTTTGTCTACCTTGTACGCAACTCAGCTGCATTTGAAGCTCGTCATGCAATTAAAACAGCCTTAATGAGGGGTTATCTCACTTAACAATTTTGAGAGGAATTGAAAGATGAATACTGAATTGCTCTTTTCTTTGGCAGGCCAATGAAGAACTAGCTAAGGGTAGGCTATTTAGGTTTGAGGTAAAGGATTTTTTTTCACTACAAAAAAGTTTCTAAGTCTTTTGAATCCTCTGTCAATGGTGGGTTTTTGTTGGCTGGGAGATTTCTGAATGTTAAAGGGATCAGACAGGAGCAAGCCTGAAGGGCTGAATGGCCTACCACTATTTCTATTTCTTATGCTTTGGGGCTTATAGAATTGGTTCTAAAGCTTAAAACATGGATGGATTTTGATCCAAAGCTTTAGAAAAATGTCCCTCCAGTGCTCTCCATTTACTTGTGTCCCATCTTCTTTCCTTACATTTACAACTGAAACCTGATAAATGCACAGAACTTGCCAATAATTTTATTCCTTGGATCAAAATTATGTTTGGACAGGGATTTCTTTGAAAACTTCAGATAAAGGTAGCGAATTTCCAAATCTTTGAACTAAAGCCCATGTAATCACTCATCAATTCAATCTAAACAAAAATAATATAAACATAACAAAAACATACTACACAAAAGTGATGAGACTCTTGAACTGTGCTGCTGTTTCTGGATACAAACTGGCAATAAGGAGTTGAGCATAAAGAACATATGTTTTAAGCAACATTTTATTCTTGCATCAACATTGAACTACATGAGTCATTGGGACATGGTTTAGTATATTGGACCTATGTGTTTCATTTAGGCAAATTCAAACTCAGTGAATATTCTGGACGTCCCTTCCTAACGCACATTTGAATGCTGGTGACCGAACCTATTCAAGACTGAAAGCCATTGATTATTGATCACTGAAGGGAAATATGAGGATTGCCTGGAAAGTGAACACGAGGCTCAGGAGTAGCCACAACTTTAAAGATGGTTGCTTTGTCCTGCTACCATTCCTTATATTATTAAAGTATCCTGATCCTGATGCGGGGTCTTGACCCAAAACATCATTTGATTCCAAATATTTGGTTTATTGATAATTACAGAATGTCTCTCTGGTGCTTCCCACTCCCTCCCATCTCCCTTCCCCTTTGCCCAACCATGATTCCCTCTCCCTGCCCCCTTCCCACTCTCAGTCCATAATAGAGACTCATATCAGAACACACACAAAATGCTGGTGGAACGCAGCAGGCCAGGCAGCATCTATAGGGAGAAGCACTGTCAACGTTTCGGGCCGAGACCCTTCGTCAGGATTAACTGAAAGGAAAGATAGTAAGAGATTTGAAAGTAGTGGGGGGGAGGGGAAAATGCGAAATGATAGGAGAAGACCGGAGGGGGTGGGGTGAAACCGAGAGCTGGAAAGGTGATTGACAAAAGGGATACAGAGCTGGAGAAGGGAGAGGATCATGGGACGGGAGGCCTAGGGAGAAAGAAAGGGAGAGGGGTGCACCAGAGGGAGATGGAGAACAGGCAGAGTGATTGTGAGAGGGAGAAAAAAAAGGAGGGGGGGGAAAAACGAAATATGTCAGGGATGGGGTAAGAAGGGGAGGAGGGGCATTAACAGAAGTTAGAGAAGTCGATGTTCATGCCATCAGGTTGGAGGCTACCCAGCTGGTATATAAGGTGTTGTTCCTCCAACCTGAGTGTGGCCTCATTGCAGCAGTAGGCTATGGACTCCCCCTACCCCCGTCCTTACTCTGATCTATCTCCCAGTGGCCACACATTTTAATTCCATGTCCCATTCCCATTCTGATATGTCTATCCATGGCCTCCTCTACTGTCAAGATGAAGCCACACACAGGTTGGAAGAACAACACCTTATATACCGGCTGGGTAGCCTCCAACCTGATGGCATGAACATCGACTTCTCTAACTTCCGTTAATGCCTTTCCTCTCCTTCTTACCCATCCCTGATTTATTTAGTTTTTTCCCCCCCTTTTTTTTCTCTCTCTGCCCATCACTCTGCCTGTTCTCCATCTCCCTCTGGTGCTCCCCTCCCCCTTTCTTTCTCCCTAGGCCTCCCGTCCCATGATTCTTTCTCTTCTCCAGCTCTGAATCCCTTTTGCCAATCACCTTTCCAGCTCTCAGCTTCACCCCACCCACTCTGGTCTTCCCCTATCATTTTGGATTTCCCCTCCCCCTCCTACTTTCAAATCTCTTACCATCTTTCCTTTCAGTTAGTCCTGACAAAGGGTCTCAGCCCGAAACATCGACAGTGCTTCTCCCTATAGTACTGCGTGGCTTGCTGCGTTCCACCAGCATTTTGTGTGTGTTGCTTGAATTTCCAGCATCTGCAGATTTCCTTGTGTTTGCCCATATCAGAATCAGGTTTACCATCACTCACATGTCCTGAAATTCGTTTTGTTTTTTTGCGGCAGTACAGTGCAATATATATCCCTTTGCTTCCACAGATGCTGCTTGAGCTCTTGAGTTTCTCCAGTTTGTTTTTATGCTCCGGATTCCAGTATCTGCAATCTCTGATATCTCTGTATCTCTTCTGAAATATCTGCAATCTCTGATATATCTGTTTCTCTTCTGAAATTATCAGTTTTGTTCCACACTGGCTGAGATGTGTGACAATAAACCAAAGGGCTCTCTGTCCAGATTTCCCCTCCATTCTGATTGGCAAGGTGGCACATGGAGGATTATGGGTGCAAGCCTGTGCTTCTTCCTATCACCAGTGCAGGAATCCCATCAATCTCGCCCATCACCGCCACCTAGTGGGAGCGAACATTCATCAAGATATCATTCTATCCCTGCTTTGAATTGCAAATTGTGGCATTAAACATCAGATTTTACCTCTGGTTGAAATAGCTGTGTTTGAACAGAGCTGAACAACGCAGAAAGAAAGCATTTAATCCATTATGTACTCCTTGGTAAATCACCCTCTTTCCATAGAGACACAGCACTATATATAGCTTGGAAGCCTAAGACTTTTGCACTGTACTGTAGTAATTTTATGTATTGCACTGTACTGCTGCCGCAAAATAAACAAATTTCATGACATATGTGAGTGATGATAAACCTGATTCTGATTCGGGTCTCTATTGTGGACTGAGAATGAGAAGGGGGCAGGGAGAGGGGAATCACGGTTGGGAAAGGGGGCAGGGAGAGGAGAATCACGGTTGGGAAAGGGGGCAGGGAGAGGGGAATCATGGTTGGGAAAGTGGAAGGGAGCGGGAAGCACCAGACAGACATTATGTAATAATCAACAAACCAATTGTTTGGAATCGTGACCTTGCTTGGTGTCTCAGGGCTGGGTGTGTCACCCACTGACACCACCCCCTCACCACCTGTCCCACACCCTTCCTGCTTTCCTCCACCCTCGTCATTCCCAATATCCTTTCCTCCCACCAGATTTACAAACTTGTTCTCTGCTCCACATTGACAAAATTCTTATGACCCTAGCTATATATGTGTGTCTAAGTCTTTTGCACAGTATTGTATTTATCCAAATCCATTTCAAGTATTATACTGAATTCCGTTCTATTGTTCATTTCAGGCGGGAAGTTCCAGACCATAACAATTAGCTGTGTTTAAAAGAAATTATCCTCATCACCCATTGTGAATTAATAGTGCTGGGCTTGTGATGCCCAGGCAGACATGGGAAACGTGAAAAGCCCATTTTGTTTTTAAGAACAGTGGTGTCTTGATAATTCTACATAAAATGCTAAGGATGGATAAAGGTTGATTGGAGGACCAACTATTTGAGGAACCCTCTAAGCACTCTGGAAAAATGGTAAGAATATTTCTCACATTGCCTCACTTTGTTTCTGATGAGACCCTCTGGCATCCTGCATTGGATTAGTCCACGCCTGAAGGAGATTAGCAAAATAGATAGATTTTTTAGCAGCAATCCAGCAGTGTCATTGTCAATTTTTATTCCAGATTCATACTTGAGATTAAATTCCTTAGCAGCAATTGTGGGATTCAAATTCATGTCTCTGCACAGATAATCCAAGACTTTGGATGCTGATGCAGAAACTTCATCACTAGGACTGCTGCATCTTCAAGCACATGTGAGTATATGAGTAAGCTGATATTTCAAAGCAGCTATGTCAGAAGTGCTATCTTATTAGAAATGTCCATCATTTGGGCATGGCATCAAAACAAGGTTTGGTTAGTTCAGGTGAAGACAAAGGACCCCATGGCACGAATTAAAAAGTGAAGGAGGCTTATTTGGTTTTGACTAGTATTGGAAATCGATGCAAATCAGCTAATAGTTGAACATGTCGTAGGATATGAAAGAATTTGAAGCAATTGAAGAAAATTCCAAAGTGCCCAATTCTTACACTAAAATTTTGCCCTCTTTACTGGTGTACACTATCCACAAAACACACTGCACTTGCTTTCCCAGAATACTCTCAAAAGCCACAACCTCTATGTAGGACAAGGGGAGCAGGTGTGGGGCAACATCACCCCCTGTCGGTTTCAGGCTGAGTTTTCCCACCATCTTGACTTGGGAATATGTTGAGGTTTCTTCATCGGCACTAAATCCTGGAACCCTCTCCCCAAAAGCACTGTAGAAGGTCTCAAGTAGTTCAAGAAAGTGGCAAACCCACTTATTCTTAAAGGCAATCAGGGATACCTGTGAGCAAATGAAAAAGAACAAGCTTGCTCTTCTTAATCTTTGGACTGCTACCAGGTCTAGAGAATTGAGTGACATTCTGGCCAGCTAGTTATTTTTTTGTGTGGAGCTTACTCACTCCGACACTCGTCCAAATGTGGTGGTGGTGTTCTGGAACCTCAGAAGTCTAGGCAACTGATTTAGAGGTAGGAGTTTGAATTGCATCGAGACAACAATTAAATAATCTGAAACTTAATAAAAGCTAGTATCAGATATGGTGACCATGAAATTACTGGATTGTGGTTTACTAATGTCCCAGAGGGAAGGAAATCTGCATTTCTTACCCAGTCTTCCCTTTATGTGACTCCAGTTCCACGGCAATGTACTTGACACTTAATTCACCCTCTGAAGTGGTCCAGCAAGTCACTCCATACAGGCACAGCAGCGCTAGTGACCAGGGTACAATGTGTTGCTGCGTGTGTGGAGTTTGCACGTTCTCGCTTTGATGATGTGGGTTTCCTTCAGGTGCTGTGGTTTCCTCTCACTTCCCAAAGACATGCTAGAAGATAAATCAGCTGCTGTAAATTGCACTCTCTCTAAGTGGGCGGTGGGAGAGTCAGAGAGATGGGCTAATGGGAGAGAAACAGTTTTAGGGAAATGTGGGGAGCTGGGATGGATAGGAGTGCCATGTTTATTGTGTTACTGAATTTACATTCTATGAAACTTAGAATGTAATTGACAATCATGAACCTATTATGTTGATCGAGAATCCACAATTTTCCCTCTGGGTCCAGATACACTAATATGTAGATGAGCCCAGACATGCCAGTTGGAATCCAATTCCATGAAATGCGCATCTGGACAGTACTTCTGTAATTTTCATCTGCGTATGAAGATGTCTCTTGGCTTACCATGAACCATCTAGCTAATGTGGCTTGATATAAACCAGCTAATATCTATGGACTTGAGTTTAGCCATGTGATTGTAATGTCCAAATGATTTTACCATAAGATAACGCAATCCAGAATTGCCTGTATGATTTATGATTTGCAACAAAAGTTCCTCCTTCTGATCTGAACATATTGGGACTTAAGCATCATCAGTTAGTTGGAAGGGAAAAGTGCCATTCGTGTCACTTTCAGGACATCCCAAATCATTTTATGGGCAATGAGGTAAAAGCAGAAATTGCTCAGGATGTCAGGCCGTATCTCTGGAAAGTGAAGCAGAGTTAATATTCTCTTCCCACAGATGTTGCCTGACCTGCTAAATATTTTCAGCATGTTCTGCTTTTATTTACTATTTCTAGCATTTGCAGAATTTTTGATTTTTCTTTACAGCTGGTCTAGCAACGGAGGTGGACCATAAAAACAACTGGTAAAGACAAGACCAGATGTTGCTTTGCCAGAGCCGATTTATTTCACAGCAACATGCAGAGCAACTGTTATTATTTTGTTTACCCAGTTTTAACAGTACAGCTTTTCCATGCATTTCCCTTTGATCTGACTTCAAGTATCAGCGCTCTATCCATCCAGATACCTGAACAAGTTCAGAATAAGTACAGTCGCTGCAGGTGAAAACATGAAATACTTTCTAAAAACTGTTCTTGGAATCATCAGTGGGTGAACACTAATATTGATATTCTGTTGTATGGTAATTTCGGCTATCCACTGACAAACAAAAAGTCAAAGTCAAGTTTACTGTCACATGCACAACGAGTACATTTCTGCACAGGGGCAATGAAAAATCAGTTACAGCAGCATCACAGATACTTAGCATCATATGCAGTACGCAGCATCCACAAGTAAAGCAAATTATGCACAATCATTACAAGAATGAACATAATCAGAACAAAAATAAAAAAGTCTATTTTAATGCAAAGTGATCAAAATGATCATAGTGTTGCTAAACTGTAGTGTTTAGGGTTTTGCCAGCTGGTTCAAGAACCATATGTTTGAAGGGAAGTAGCTGGTCCTGAACCTAGTGGTTCAATAACACCATGTGAATTTGCACTCACTGATGTTACCAACAGTCAATGTTGGCTTCAGCTCTGAGGACACTGAATCCACCAGATGTTTTAGTTCCCTCACTGTTTCCCATTTCCTATCTGCATTCATCTTGGATTAGCTTAATCAATCCTACACCCAAAAACTGCTCTAAAGTTACAAGAACTATTTTGTTCCTATTTTCCTCAAGTCTATCTGGAAGATTAAGTACTACTCTTTACAAAAAGAACTCTTAGCCTCAGAATCACAGAACAGTCTCCGTGTATTTTGTTCTCGTTCTGGAGTCTCTGATGCCTGGATAATACAAACAGGATAATAGTCAGTTTGTACATAACTAGGTATAATCACAGAGAATGCAAGCTTTGAAATATAACAACACATTGAAGTGCAGTAAATTAAATACAAATATGATCATTGTTTAGCGAGAATAGATTTTCTTTTTAAACCGAGAGAATTTTGTAGCTTTATGGGGTTTTTAATATTGCTGACTATTTGAGACATATTACTCTTTAATCACATCTTTGTGTTTATTGAAAGTTTTGCTCCAATGGATATTTTTGGTAAAAAGAGAAATTCTTAGCAGTATTTTATTAAATGGATTCATATAAACAAAATAAATCATCATATTAAATGTTAATTAGTCAAGAGTCATTTAAGGATTATATGTTGTCTTTTCAGATGATGAGAAGCATACACTGAAAAATTAGAAGGCAATGAAAAATGTTTGTCCCACTAAGCAACCACAGTTTTATCAGATGTTCCTGTTCGTTTGAGAAATAATCATCCAACACTAAAATTAGAAACAGATTTAGGTTCAGATAGAAGTTTTAAACCACAACAGAACATTTCAATAGCCAAGTCCATGCCATATAAAGAGATAGCTGGAGTCTCACCAACAGGGGTTTCATGCTGAAAGATGAGCTCATTATTAATAGGATCCCAGCACTTTGTAGGTATCTTGATTTAGCCTTTATCAATAGCAAAGCAAACAGACGCCTGCAGGCTTCCTTGTAAATGACAAGCCTTTTTTTACAAGTCTTCATTGGAATTAATTTTCACTATGCATATTTGCAATAGTTGAGGTGTAAAAATATTTTTCTTCAAAATTTTCTTCCATTCAAGAGGTGAAGGTCAGAGGGTTGGTAACATTACTGAGCAATGTTTTACCCCTCAGGCAAAGTTAATCAAAAGCATGGCTGGTTGGGGGTGGAATGGAAGAGTAGATGGAAGGAAGTGATGGTGAGTGTGTGAGTCGGGGTGGAGATAGAAAGGGGGCACATCAGAGTAACCTTGAGGACAATCGTTACATCTTCCGGATCTTTTAGTTTTTTCATTCTTCCCTTCTATTCTTTGCAAGGGATCTCTCCCCTCCTCCTCTCTCCCTTTCCCTCTCTCCCCCCACCCCCTTCTTCTCCCCTCCTCTCCCACCTCTTCCCCCTTTCACTCCCAAACCTTCTCCTCCTCCCCCACTCCTCCTCTCCCTACTCCTCCTCTCCCTCTCCCCATCCCACCTCTTCTCCCTCCCTTCCCCTTCTCCTCATTCTTGCCCCTTCTCCTCCTCCCCTCTTCCATCCTACCCCTTCCCCCTCCTTCCCCTCCTTCTCCACCTTCGTTTCCTCTCCCACCTCTTCCCCTCCCTACTCCTCCTCCCCCTCCCCTCTTCCCACTCCTCCACTTCCCTTTCCCCTCTCCCATCTCTTCCCAATCCCTAACTCCTCCTCCCCCACTCCTTCCTCGTTCTCACCTCTCCTCCTCCCCCTTTCTCGCTGCATCACCCTTCCTGCAGGACCTACAGCAGCACAGTGCAGGTTAAGCATGATGCTGTCTGTGTGGAGTCTGCACGTTCTGCCTGTGACTGCATGAGTTTCTCTCAGGTGCCTCAGTTTCCTCCCTCATGTTTGGTTGCACTAATTTGCCCCTTGTGCGTAAATGAGTGCTAGAATCTGGGGAGAGTTGATGCAGAGAGTGAAGATAGGGTTAGAGTGGGATTTGTGTAAATGATGGTTAATAGTACAGACTCACTGGGCTGAAGGGCTTGTTACTATGGTTCCTTCTGGAGACTGTTTAAATGCATCATTTGGACCATAAGACCACTAGACACAGGAGCAGAATTAGGACATTTGGCCCATCAAGTTGCTCCACCATTCAATCATGGCTGATCTCTTTCTTTCCCCTCCTCAACCCCATTTTCCAGCCTTCTCCCTGTAATCTTTGATGCCGTGTCCAGTCAAGAACCTTTCAATCTCTGACTTAAATACACCGATGACCTGGCCTCCACAGCTGCCTGTGATAACAAATTCCACAAATTCACCACCCGCTGGCTAAAGAATTTTCTCCGCATGTCTGTTTTAAATGGACACCCCTCTATTATGAAGCTGTGCCCTCTTGTCCTAGTCTCCCCCACCATGGGAAACATCCTTTCCACATCTACTCTGTCTAGGCCTTTTAACATTCAAAAGGTTTCAATGAGATCCCCCTCATCCTACAAGGGGTGCTTGATAAGTTCGTGGCCTAAGGTAGAAGGAGTCAATTTTAGAAAACCTAGCACATTTATTTTTCAACATTGTCCCCCTCCTACATTTACACACTTAGTCCAGTGGTCGTGGAGCATACGGATCTTGGACCTCCAGAAAGTGTCCACAGATAGGTGATTGATAAGTTCATGGCCTAAGGTAGAAGGAGGTGAATTATACAGCTCTCGTTACATGCACGTGCAGTTCATCTCTTTGAGTGAAAATGCAGAAAGTTTGAAGTTAATAACTCATCTCCTTCTACCTTAGGCCACAAACTTATCAATCACACCATGCTGTGGACCACTTCTGGAGGTCCAAGATGCTGACTTCTGCAAAGAAGGGATCTGTATGCTCCACGACTGCTGGACTAAGTGTATAAGTGTAGGAAAAATAAATGTGTTAGGGTTTCTAAAATTGACTTCTTCTACCTTAGGCCACAAACTTATCAATCACCCCGTACTAAATATCAACAAGTACAGACCCAGAGCCATCAATCATTCCTCATATGATATCCCTTTAATTCCCAGAATCATCCTTGTGAACCTCCTCTGGATCCTCTCCAATACCAGCACATCGTTTCTAAGATGAGGAGCCCAAAACTGTTCACAATACTCAAGGTGAGGCCTCACCAGAGCCTTATAAAGCCTCAGCATCACATCCCTGCTCTTGTATTCTAGACCTCTTGAAATGAATGCTAACATGGCATTTGCCTTCCTCACCCCTGACTCAACCTGCAAGTTAACCTTCAGGGTGTTCTGCATAAGGACTCCAAGTCCCTTTGAGGTCAGATTTTTGGATTTTCTCCTTATTTAGAAAATAGTCTGCATATTTAATTCTACTACCAAAGTGCATGACCGTGTATTTTCCAACATTGTATTTTATTTGCCACTTTCTTGACCATTCTCCTAATCTGTCCAAGTCGTGCATCCGACCTGTTTCCTCTCCACCGATCTTCATATCATCTGCAAACTTGGCAACAAAGCCATCTATTCTGTCATCTAAATCATTGATATACAGCATAAAAAGAAGTGATCCCAACACTGACCCTTGCGGAACACCACTAGTCACTGGCAGTCAACCAGAGAAGGATCCTTTTATTCCCACTCGCCGCCTCCTACCAATCAGCAAATGCTCTAACCATGTTAGTAACTTCCCTGTAATACCATGGGCTCTTAACCTGGTAAGCAGCCTCATATGTGGTATCTTGTCAAAGGCCTTCTGAAAGTCCACATAAACAATAAACACTGCATCCCCTTTATCTATCCTACTTGTAATCTCCTCTAAGAACTCCAACAGGTTAATCAGGCAGGATTTTCCCTCAAGAAAACCATGCTGACTTTGTTCTATTTTGTCCTGTATCACCAAGTAGTCCCTAAACTCATCCTTAACAATTGACTCCAACAACCTCCCAACCACTGAGGTCAGGCTAACTGGTCTATAACTTTCTTTCTGCTGCCTGCCTCCTTTCTTAAAGAGTGGAGTGACATTTGCAATTTTCCAGTCCTCTGGAACCACGCCAGAATCCAATGATTTTAAAAAGATCATTATTAATGCCTCCACAATCTCTACTGCTATCTCTTTCAGAACCCTAGGGTGCAGTTCATCTGGTCAGGGTGACTTATGTGCTTTAGATCATTCAGCTTTTTGAGCATCTTCTCTCTTGGTATAGTAACTGCACTCGCTTCTCTTCCCTCACCCCCTTCAACACCTGGCATATTGCTGGTGTCTTCCGCAGTGAAGGCTGATGCAAAATACTCATTTAGTTCATCTGCCGTCTCCTTGTCCCCTGTTATTATTTATCCAGCCTCATTTCCTAGTGGTCCTATACCCACTCTCGTCTCTCTTTTGTCTTATACAGATTTGAAAAAGCTTCTACTATCCACTTTGATCTGGTTTACTAGCTCGCTTTCATATTTCATTTTTTCCTTTCTAATGATTCTTTTAGTTGCTCTCTGTAGGTTTTTAAAAGCTTCCCAATCCTCTGTCTTCCCACTAATTTTTGCTTTGTTGTATGCCCTCCCTTTTGTTTGTACATTAGCTTTGACTTCCCTGGTTGTACTATTTTGCCATTTCAGTATTTCTTCATTTTTGGAATACATCTATCCTGCGCTTCCCTCATTTTTCCTAGAAACTCACACCATTGCTGTTCCACTGACATCCCTGCCAGCATCTCCTTCCAATTTACTTTGGCCAACTCCTCTCTCACACCACTGTAATTTCCCTGACTCCACTGAAATACTGCTATATCAGACTTCACTTTCTCCCTATCAGATTGCAAGTTGAGCTCAATCGTCTTGTCATCACTGGTCCCTGAGGGTTCTTTTACCTTAAGCTCCCTAATCACCTCCGGTTCATTACATGACACCCAATCCAGTATAGCTGATCCCCTAGTAGGCTCAACGATAAACTGTTCTAAAAAGCCATCTCATAGGCATTCAACAAACTAACACTCTTAATATCCATTATCAACCTGATTTTCCCAATCAACGTGCATGTCAAAATTTCCCATAACTATCATAAAGTTGCCCTTTTGACTCGCCTTTTCTATTTCCTGCTGTAACCTGTGACCCACCTCCCAGCCACTGTTGGGAAGCCTGCATATGACTACCATCAGGTCCTTTTACCCTTGCAGTTTCTAAACTCAACCCAGGATTCAACATCTTCCAATCCTATGTCACATCTTTCTACTGATTTGATGTCATTCTTTACCAGTAGAGCCACACCACCCCCTCTGCCTACCTTCTTATCCCTCTGATACAACGTGTAACCTTGGACATTCAGCTCCCAACTACAACCATCCTTCAGCCACGATTCAGTGATGGCCGCAACATCATATATGACAATCTGTAATAATGCAACTCAGTGCATGGAGGTATTAACACTTTGACTGTTGTATTTGCTACCCTTTTCGATTCTGCATCCCTAACACACTGATACTTACCCTACTGGCTACAATTTTGTCCCATCACCTGCCTGCCCTTCCTGACAGTCTGACTGCACACTATCTTTACTTTTTTACCATGTGTTCCATCTTGAGTCCCTTCACTCTGGTTCCCACCCAACCCCTCCACCAAATTAGTTTAAACCCTCCTCAACAGCTCTAACAAACCTGCCTGCAAAAATATTCAGGTTCAGGTGCAACCTGTCACTTTTGAACAGGTCTTATCTCCCCCAGAAGAGATCCCAATGATCCAAGAACTTGAAGCCCTGCCCCCTGCACCAGCTTCTCAGCCACGCATTAATTTGCCAAATCATCCTGTTTCTACCCTCAATGGCGTGTGGCACTAGTAGCAATCCAAAAGCTAGTATCCTGTAGGTCCTGCTTCTCAGCTTTCTGCCTAACTCTCTAAATTCTCTCTTCAGGAACTCATTGCTTTTCCTTCCTGCGTCATTGGTACCAATATATACCAAGCCACCTGGCTGCTCCCCTCCTTCTCTAAAATGCTGTGGTCGCAATCCGAGATGTCCCTGACCCTTGCACCTGGGTTTCCTGCTTACATCTACAGAATCTCCTGTCTGTTCCCTGACTATTGAGTCCCCTATCACTACCACTCCCCTCTTCTCCCCCCTTTCCCTCCTGCACCACAGACCCTTGCTCAGTGCCAGTAACCTGGTCTCCATGGCATTCCCCTGGGAGGTCATCCCCACTGTATCCAAAACGGTATACTTATTATTGAGAGGAATGGTCACAGGGGTGCTCTCCACTAACTGCCTATTCACACTTCCAGTTCTCCTGACAGTCACCCACTACTCGCCTCCTGCAACTTCAGGGTGACTACTTCCCTGTAACTCTGATCCTGCCTAGTGATAAACGAAAGCCGGATGGCATTCCTTATTCGAGTAGTTTATAGGCCTTTCCTTCTCTTCAGCTGGACCAGTGAAAGATATAACCTTGCCTGACCATATGGTACAAAATCAGAGCTGAACAGAGCTAATTTGTGTGCAACGCTGCAATAATTGTTAGAAATATAGGTTCATTATCTCTTGAGGAGGTGAAAGTGAATTCATTTCTTCCAGAATATTTCTTTGTCGGTTCCAACTGGATCAGAACGTCTAAATGGAGAATACCTGTTGAAAGGCTATCAAAATCCCAGCTAACCTTTATTCTGGGTCCAGGAGTTGCATTCTTCATTGCGTGAAATACGTTCTGTTGATTCCAGGCAAGTCTCGCATTGCCGTGTTGTGTGCACCTGCAAGGAGCTTTGGCTGCTTTGTTCAAATCAAATCAAGTTTAATTATCATTCAAACCATACGTTGATACAGCTGAACGAGACATTAACCTTGTATCTTAGGGAAGAAACTGGACCACCTGAAGGAATCCCAAGTAGTCAGAAGGAGATTGTAGTCAGATTGTTCCAGAGGACAGGATTGAACCTTGGTCTCTGCAGCTGTAAGGGAGCAGCACTACCTGCTGTACCACCACACCACCCGATGTACTTCATACTGCTTGTACTTCTTGTGTATTTAGCTTCTTCATTCCATGTATAGGGTATCTCCTCTTTTTCGCCATAGTAGTCCACAGCTATTCACTTTCTTCACAACTATTCTTGTTTCTGTCTTTTGTCTATACTGGTATGGTTAGTGCTCCTCAAAACTTCCCTCTCAACTTCAGCCAATCTGCTTCATTGTATTTATTTTTCAGGATCTGGGAATTGCTGACAAGGCCAGTGCTAATGGTTCATCCCAATTGCCATTGAGAAGGTGATGATGGGCTGCCTTCTTAACCACTGCCTGTATAATGAAAGTGCTCCCACAGCTCTGTCAGGGAGGGAGATCCAAGAGTCAGACTTGATAATATGAAGGACCAGCGATGGATTTCCCGTCAGCATGGCGGAGGAGAACTTGCAAGTGGTGGTGTTCCCATTCAGCTCCCACCCTTGTCCTTCTTGATGGTAGGGATTGTGCATTTGGGCAGCACTGACATGAGAACGTAAGACACAGGGGCAGAAGTTGGCCATTTGGTCTCTTAAGCTGGCCCCACCATTCAATAAGGCCACATTGGATCTTCAATTTACTGCTTGTTCTCCAAATCCAAACACCAAATATGTTCAATGACTGCCTCCACTGAGTGGCAAGACTTCATTCGGAGCTTAAGGAGATTTGGTATGTCAACAAAGACTCCAGCAAAATTCTACAGATGTACCGTGAAGAACATCATGACTGGTTGCATCACAATCTAGTATGGAGACTCCAATGCACAGGATGGCAAAAGCCACAGAGGGTTGTAGACTCAGGCTGCTCCATCATGGGCACTGGCCTCCCCACCATCGAGGAAATCTTCAAAAGGCAGCGTCCATCATTAAGTACCCTCAGCATAATGTACATGCCCTCTTCTCGATACCACCATCAGGGAGGAGGTTGAGGAGCCTAAAGACCCACACTCAATGTTTTAGGGACAGCTTCTTCCCCTCTGCCATCAGATTTCCGAATGGTCCATGAGCCCATGAAACTGGGCCTCAATCCCCTCATTTAGCTTCCAATCATTCTCAGGTTCCACTCACTACACACACCTACTTTCCGTCAGCAAATGCAGGATAAAGACCCTGTGATCACAACATGGAACTGCCAGTTCGTTGGTCAACTCCGGTGTGAGTAACCTTGTTTCATGGTTCTTAGGACTGCCAGTTCTAAGTCTGCATCGCTCCTGGATACTGATTCCATGCTTGCTATGTCAAGAACGCCTCCTGACTCTGCACTTGGGTTCGTCCGCCGCCTCGCTCATGCAACACTTTCACCCAAACTTATGACTTCTAGTTTCAACCAACCTGAGGGTAAAAAGCCTTCACTTGATTTATACCTCTTATTATTTTATATACCTCTATAAGATTTCCCTTCGTTCTTCTACACTCTAGGGAATGAAGTCCTAAACTATTCAACCTTTCCCTATAACTCAGTCCCAGCAACATCCTTGTAAATTTTCTTTGCACTCTTTCAAACTTATTGATATCCTCCTTGTAGGCGGTTGACCAGAACTGCACACAATACTCTAAATTCAGCCTCACCAACGTCTTCTACAACTTCAACATTACATCCCAACTCCTGTACTCAATACATTCATTTATGAAGGCCAATATGACAAAAGCTCTCTTTATGATCCTATCTACCTGCGATGCCACTTTCTGGGAATTATGGATCTGTATTCCCAGGTCCCTTTGTTCTACTGCATACCCTAAAGCCATACTGTTCACTGTGTATAAGTCCTACCCTGGTTTGCTCTCCCAAAGTTCAACACCTCATATTTGTCTGCATTAAATTCTATCTGGCATTTTAAACCCATTTTCCTAGCTGGTTGAGCAGCCCCATCTTCTCCCCATGGTTCTCACACTCTTTCCTTTCAGATAATTATCCAGCTCCCTTTTGAGCACTGTAATAGAAATTGTCTCCCACCAGTACGACAACAGCACATTCCAGAACCAAACCAATGATAGTGCAAAAGCACTTTGGTTCTTTTGCTGATCACCTTTACTCTGTGTCCCCTAGCTCCCAACGCCATCTCCACCCGCACCAAAAGTGTGTCTCTGTCTAGTATTTTGTCTATACCCTTCATGGTTTTAAATATCTCCTCACAATTTCCTCTGTTCCATGAAGACCCATCCAGCTTCTCCAGTTCATCTACGTAATAAAGCCCTTAACCTCTGGAATAGTTTTGGCAAATCTCTTCTGCAACCTTTTTAAAGCCTTCTCACCTTGTCACAAACTATGACACCCAAAATTGGACACAATAGTCCAGTTGTAATTAAACCACTGTTTTATAAAAGGTTCATCATAATTTCCTTGCTCCAATAAGAACTGGCCCTGCCTGCTCAATCGTCCTAAGAAAATCCCCTCATCCTAGGTAATGACCCAGTGAGCCTTCTCTAAATTATCTCCTATGCAACTATGTCTCTTGTGAAATGAGACTAAAATTATGTGCAATAATCTTACCATCTCCAGAATCAAAGTCAGGTTTAATATCACTGGCATATGTCATGAAATGCAGCAGCAGTTCAATTCAATACATGATAAATATAGAAAAAAATCAATTACAGTAAGTATATATATATGTATATTAGATAATTAAATTAAAACAAGTAGTGCAAAACCAGAAATTAAAAAAGTAGTGAGGTAGTATCTAAGGGTTCAATGTCCATTTAGAAATCTGATGGCAGAGAGGAAGAAGCTATTCCTGAATCGCTGTGTGTGTGTGTGTGTGTGTCTTCAGGCTTCTGTACCTCCTTCCCAACTATAACACTGAGAAGAGGGCAGGTCCTGGGTGATAGGGGTCCTTTCTGAGGTACCGGTCCTTGAAGCTGTCTTGGATACAGCAGAGGATAGCACCCATGATGAAGCTGACTAATTTTACTGTACATCAACCACTTTGTATTAAAGGCCAATATTCCTTTTCCCTCCTATTACTTTCTGTAGTTGAAAGTTAAATTTCTGTGTTTCATCTACAAGGATACCCCAATCCCTTTGTTCAGCAGCATTCTATAGTTATTTTAGCTTGGGCGAATACATTTTGTAGAAGGGGGTTTTTGGAGGCACTGTGTACTGGTGATGGAGGAGGTGAATATTTTGATGGTAGATGGGGTATCAATCCAATTGGGCTGAATTTTTAAAATAAGGCTAGCTTTATTTGTCACCTGTGCATCAAAACATTGAAACATACAATGAAATGCATCATTCGCGTCTACAGCCAACACAGACCGGAGGTGTATTAAGGGGCAGCCTACAAGTGTCGCCATGCATCCAGTGGCAACATTGCATGCCCACAACTTACCAACCTTAAGCCGTACGTCTTTGGGTTGTGGGAAGAAACCAGAGTACCCAGAGGAAATCCACACAGTCACGGGCCGAATGTACACCCTCCTTACAAACAGTGGTGAGAATTGAACCCCAATCGCTAGTGCTGTAAAGCTTTACACTAGACGCTACCGTGCCACCCGGCCTCAGTGGTGTTGTGCTTCTTAACAGTACTTGGCAGTCAGCCATGAATGTGTCATGGTGTTTTACCACTTGGGTGTTTTACATTCAAAGGTAGATGGGAATATGTAATAAAGCACACCAATTCTTTTTGAGGGCACACATCAAAATAGGAAAATGGTGCATGAGGTTAATAACTGCCTGTAATGCTCTTTGGAGCACAAGAAGCTGCAGATAGCAGAAATCTGGAGCAACATGCAGACCTCAGCGGGTCAGGCATCAGGTATGGGGGGAAATGGACAGTAGACATTTCGGTCGAGACCCTTCATCAAAACTCTGGACTGTAATATCCACGTTGGTGAGCTTTTATATTACAGAATATATCATCATGCTGTTGTATTTCAGACTGGTCACAACATAACTACAGGTCAATAAAAAGCAGTAACATTCTGCCACTCTGAAAGACAATTTGCTGCTTCTTGGGAAATGTTGAGACTATGCTGAAACTGGAACTCAATGCGGTTCCTCCATCTAATTTGAGCAGGGATATTTAAGCTGTTTTGTGAGACGCAATATTATTTGCAGTATTTCCTCCATTGCCTCAAGATCTTGTGTTTTAAAGTGGTTCCGTTTCTCTTGTACACCATATGGGGCGCAAAAAAGTGGGTGGGCAGATTCCTGGGTCAGCATATAAAATAGTTCATCTGGTGTGCCAAACCTGCACTCTAGGGAATAGGCACAATTCACTCCCAAGTTTGGCAAAATTCTGAAAACTGAAATTTTGCTCAACAGACAACTTGCTGGAAGAACAAAATCCCTGACGGGTTTCAACCCAACATCGGCAAATCCTTTCCTCCCACAGATGCTGCTCAACCTGCCAAATCCCTCTAGTAGATAGCGTGTTGCTCCAGATTCCAGCATCTGCAGTCCCTTGCATCTCCATTAAACTTTGCTCTCTATACTTGAATAAGGAGATTTCTAACTGGGATTCTTCCCTCCAAAGGATCTAGAATTTTCCTTTGGTTCGAAAGAATTTCACCCATGATAAGGTTGCAAATCTTAAGGAAAGAATCTTGTCTTATTTCCAAACCTAAATAATTTCTGTCTTTCTGGCTATTGTCTTGAAATTAATAAAAGCTTGATCTTTTGTTTTTTAAACTCAATATTCAGAGTAGTTTACTTAACTGTTATCATAAAGATGAGAAAATCTGCAGATGCTGAAGATCCAAAGGTATGCACACAAAATGGTGGAAGAACTCAGCAGGCCAGGCAGCATCTACGGAAAAGAATAAACAGATGACGTTTTTGGGCCAGGGCCCTTCTTCAGGACCAGAACGGAAGGGGAGAAGTCAGAGTAAGAGGTGGGGGGAGGGGAGGAAGAAGTGGGTGGTAGGTGATTGGTGAAGCCGGGAGAGGGGGAGGAGCTGAAGTAAAGATCTGGGAAGTTGAAAGGTGAAAGGGATAAAGGGCTAGAGGAGGGGGAATCTGATAGGAGAGGATAGAAGACCATGGAAGAAAGGGGAGGGGCAGGAGCACCAGAGGGAGGTAATGGGCATGCTACATGTACTTGGCCCATTGTATCCGTTTTGGCTTCCAGGGGTACAACATCGTTAGTCCCATTCCCTCCCCCTTTAATGCTTTGTATCCCCACAAATAAATAAAATTACTCTCTTTTTGATTATTTTTGGCAATTGCTAACATTAGGCAGCAAATTGAAGGGACCTACTCACCTATCAGCAGATCTTTGGGATGTGTGAAGAATCACGAAACTAGGGGTTGGTAGGTTAATTGGTCATTGTAAGTTGTCTGTGATTAGGCTCGGGTTACTGAGCAGGGTGGCCTGTTCTGTGGTAAATAAAAATCTGACATTCAGTAAGAACATTGCTGATATTTTACCTCAGCATCACTTTCCTCCACTAATCCCTTTCCATATCTACAGACCTAAAGGAAAAGTATATCAGTTTTCGAGTGTGAAGTCTAGCCTTGACAGGAAGGAGAGCTTAATCGGACTGAATCTGCCCACATAGGCTACACATCATGCCTATGTCTTGTGGCATTTTATCTGTTCCTAACATTTCTCACCTTTTGACTCAGCAAGGCTGAATGATATGTAGTGGTTCAAAAGTAAGTGTAAATAATTCACTGTGTTCAAACGCATTCTGTTGAAATAATAACCATGGTTATGTAATGAAAAATATCTTCTAGCCTCAGAGATAATAGTAATAGGTTGTGGTATTCAAGAAAAATCAATCATAGCTACATTTTAGATTAAGACTTCCTCCCACTTCAAAGTTTTACTCTTAAGATGCCTTTACAACGTGTTTTATAAAAATAGAATCAAATTTCCTTGTAAAACTATTATGACTGGCACCAACTTCATAAAAGGATGACATAGCTTGAGTGTGAAGCTCTTATCAAGCCAGAATCTTTGATTAGTAGCATGCCAACCATCTGTTTTTGGAGATATTAAAGGTCTCTCTAATACTTTAATCATTTGGTTTGTTTTTTTTTTCATTCCACAAACGGAATGAATTTCAGTTCAGACGTGTGTTCATTGATTTAATAAATTACCCAACAGTGACCATAACGTGTCTTTGTTGCTGTAGCACCTGTCAAATTAACTGCTGACAAAGATGGGCTAATTAATGAACTGTACTGTCTGGGCAAGATTACAATTAGAACAACAAAATAGAGATTGGCCTTCTTTGAATATAAACAGAGTTGTGATTCAAGTTATTTTTTTATTGGTCATAGAGTCATACAGCATGAAGATAGGCCATTTGGCCCATAAAGTCTGTGCTGACCATCAAGCACTCATTTATATTAATCCCGTTTTCTTCTCCTCATCTACTAACAGACTGGGGGTAATTTATAGCAGACAATTAACCCATCAACTAAAACATCTTTGGGATGTGGAGGAAACTGGAACACTTAGGGGAAACCCATGCAGTCATAAGGAAAACATGCAAACTCCACACAGACAGGTTTGCAGTAAGTAATTAAACAACAGAATTTAAATATTTATAGGAGTTAACTTATGGTATTAGAGAGGGTACTGAGGAGATTTACTAGGCTGTTTCTAGGGGTGGAGATTGATAATAAAAGCACTAAGCTTTGAAAGAACTCAGCAGGTCTAGCAGAATGTGTGGAAAGCTAAACAGAGTTAACGCTTCAGGTTGAAGACCATTGTCAGAATGTATGACAAAGTCTCTTCATTCAGAAACATTAACCCTGTCTCTCTTTCTCCACATGCTGCCTGACCTGCTGGTGTCTCCAGCATTTTCTGGTTTTTATTTCAGATTTCTGGCATCTATCATTTTTATGCTTTTCATTTACTGTTTACAAAGAAAGATTCTCCAGGCAGTAAATCACACACAAGAGTTTCTGCTAATGCTGGAAATCCAGAGCAATGCCCACAAAATGGTGGAGGAACTCAGCAGATCAGGCAGCATCTATGGAAAAGAATAAACAGTCAACATCTCAGGCTGAGACCCTCTTTCAGGGCAGGAAAGGAAGGGGAGAGATACCAGAATAAAAAGATAAAAAGGTCGGGGGGGGGGAGGGGAAGGAGGACAGCTCGAGGGTGTTAGGTGACGTCAAGTGGGTAGGAAAGGTAGAGGGCTCGAGAAGAAATAATGTGACAGGAAAGAAGAGTGGACCATAGGAGAAAGGGAAGGAGGAGGGGACCCAGGGTCCAGTGATAAACAGGAGAGAAGTAAAAGGTCCAGGCTGTGACTAGTTTATTTGGAACAAAGAAGGAATAGGGAAAATTTAATCTAGATGTGTAAAATTATGAGAAGTCTGTACAGGATAAACAAAATTGATCTTTCTCTTAACCAAGAAGTCAGCAACTAGGGCGCTGGACTTGCATTAATAAATTAATCAGTGGAAGAATTAGAAGGGTGCATGAGAAAATATATCGTCAAGATGGCCACCCTCACAGGTCAGCTAATCCCTCGCAGAGTCTTCGGGAGTAGAAGTTTGTGCTGCTAGGTCTGCGAGTTGGCAAATCCAGAATTTGAGGTCCCATCATTGTCGAGTGCTGAGGTCAATACCAAAGATCAATTGGAAGTCCTGAGGTCAAGGCCTGATGGCCGAAGCCCAGAGTCTGCACGACCACTGGAAAAATCGAAGGCTGGACGTCTGAGCATCTGCAAGTCCAATGGAGGCTGAAGCCCGGAGGTGCTCAGTCCTGGGGTTGGAAGACTGTGCGTGTGAGTGGGTGGGTGGGTGAATGAGAGAGAGGAAAGGGGCTTTTTTAGCTGCTGTTGTTATTGTTGTTGTTGTTTCTTGTGCTGTTCTGCTGAATGTGATGGGCATGTCATGCTGGTGCCAAGATGTGTGGTGACCTAAGGGTGTTCTGTAGATTGTTAATATAAATGACACAATTTACTATATGTTTCAATGTACATGCGATAAATAAATGGATCTGAAAATCTTTTCCCTTGACAAATGATGAGCACCCATAACTCATGGACTGTCAGGGTGGTGGAATGCAGAAACCCACTCGGCATTTAAAATGTACCTCAGTGATGCCTTGAAAATGGGCTGCAGACAAAGAGCTGGGAAACGGGATTAAACTAAAGTCCATTTTTGTCTGGCATTGACCACTAGGCTGTATGACTTCTTTCTTTGCCATAACTCTCTATGATTCTCAAAAGTGTCGATTCAGTCAGCAGCTGGCTCCACACGGCAGTGCGAGGATCACTGAGAACTCCATCCTTCTGTGTTGCTTCTAGATTGTTCAATATGCAAATGGGCAGGATACCCATTGTTGACATTTCTATTAATTTGTGAAAAACAAAGCCAATTCTACAAAGACCTTTTAATTGCAAATTTACAGTTGTCAAACAAGCAACAAGTAGCAGTTCAGCGAGGCTTCCAGTGTTGACACCTTCCTCTGAAACAAGTTGATGGGCAGGATTCCAGTGAGTCTATTACACGGACAGCCACCAAAAAAGTTGCCAGAAATGTTTAAGAGGAAAACCCACATCAAAGGCCTGTTGATTCATAGATAAAACCATATCCATTCAACAAGCTGATTGGTGTTCTAAAAATTTTTTTTAGATACAAGACAGGACTCAGGAATTGAACAAAAGTTGATATGGGACCCTTGAAAATAGTTGGTCCAGTAACCCATCAAAACCAGACAGGAGTCTCATCAGCCATGCAAATCAGAGCTACAGGTATGTGCAACTGGAATTTATGTGCAATTCTGGCATAGCAGTGGGTAAAATGTTTGTTCTATCTGCTCCACCCATTTCTGCTTGATGTTGGAGAGGTCCAACCTTCAGTCCTGAAAGGGATGTTGCAAGCTGCTCCTTTTTTTTTTAAATAGTCGCCAATTTCTGCACGATCAGGAATACCATTGAAGTTTCTTCCTGCCTTAGCATTTGACCCGATTCTCGTGGAATTGCCACTCTGCCCACCCTCCCTCCTGTGTTCAGCCCTAATAGTGGCTTTTTAGCCCTCGCTATGACCTCCTCTATCTTTACCCCACTTGTCCCTCTGATGTCTTGTTGGATGACAGCACCTCATTGCAGGCAACCACGTGCCACCCGCTCTGTAAGCTTTCCTCTGGGGCCGGCTTAACTCTCTGCCTCTCGCTTTCACATCTTTTGTAGAAGTTTGCCTAGATTCAGGACACCACCAAAAGCTATGACAAGCTTCTACAGTGAAGAGTATCCTAACTAGTCGCATCTCAGCCTGGTATGGAAACACCAACGCCCAGGAATGGAAAAGGCTACAAAACATCGAAGGTCATGGGTGACGGGTACATGAAGCAAAGGCCAAGATCAGATCACCCATGATCTTTAGACTAAGTGGCAGAGAAGGCTTTAGTTCCCAAATGCCTTATTCCTGTTCCCGTTTCTTAGCTTCTTACTATAGGAGTGATCTTCATTAGGACTCTGAGGAGATTTGGTATGTCACCAAAGACTCCAGCAAATTTCGACAGAGGTAAGGTGGAGAGTATTCTGACTGGTTGCATCATTGTCTGATCTGGAGGCTTCAACGCACAGGATCAGAAAAAGCTGCCGAGGGTTGCACATTCAGCCAGCTCCATCATGGGCACTGGCCTCCCCAGTACTCAGCACATCTTCAAACGTGGTGCCTCAAGAAGGCAGCATCCATCATTAAGGAGCCTCTCCATCAAGGACATGCCCTCTTCTCATTACTACCATCAGGGAGGAGGTACAGGAGCCTGAAGACCCACACCCAATGTTTTAGGAACAGTTTCTTCCTCTGTCATCAGATTTCTGAAAAGACAATGAATCATGCACACTATTTTGCTTTCGTTTTGCACGATATATTTATTTTTAGACATTCCTTATTGTAACTTACAGCAATTTTTTATGTGTTGCACTGCACTGCTGCCAGTAAACAACAAATTTCAGGACATATGTCAGTGTTAATAAACCTGATTCTCATCTCAAATGTGGGAGTCAAATAGGCACCTTTGGCTGCCACTGGACACTTGCGTGAGGGCAGCTGTTGCCCTTGACGGTATGAGGAACCGTAACCCAGAGCAGGTTAGCACTTGTTGGAAAGGTGGGGGAAAGATAAGAGACTCCAGAGCAGACCTGGACATGACACAAATACTGTTGTCACGTCAGCAAACAGAAATAGAATATTTCACTGAAATGTTATACCTTTTTGACAGGATATCGTCTTCATTACAAAATGTTATCAGTCAGCCACGGATACATTACAAAGTTTGGGTCCTTTATTGGATTTGAGCTTGTATGCACACTTGTGTCTGTCTCATTAATATCCACAATGGCCCCAAACCATCTTTTGGACTGAATGCCTCTTTGAATGCCACCCCTGACCAATGACCATCTATTGTTGTCAACATCTTTAAAGGCAGTGCTGGACGTGCTGCACGCACAGGGTTAATTTTTTAAAGTCACAAAAGTCTCCCTTTGAAGCTGACAATGAATAATGGAATACCATAAACCTGACGAGCAGGCCCTGGAGGCAGCTCCTGATTTCCAGCTGTTTGATCTGACTTACCTGTGGTTAGGCGCAGGCTCATTCAATTGTGGGAAAGCATTGCACAGGCTCCTGGTTATGAAATACAAATTGCTTTTGATTATCGGTGGGGGACGGGGAATAGGTAGAAATGAGAAATTCAGCCCTTTGTTTTCAACCAACTACTTCTGCATTTTAATATTTGCTTTCAGTTTTCAGCAAATTTGCAGATCAGAATCTCCTTCCATTGTAGTAGGGCACTCAGATTGTGTTAATGATTAAAGGCAACTGCAGGAAGCACAAAATGTACATTTAAACTACCTCAAACCATAACTCATAGTTCTCACCAGAGTTGGTAGTTTTGAGCTTCGACAGACCTGATAACTTTTGCATAGTTTGCAGTACAAAATAACTGCCTTTCTGAGCAGTGATGATTGTGTATTAATTGTACCGACCTATCACCAAGCCAGTGTTTCATCAGCTGGGTTTGCCACCTTCTGCTATTTGACCACGTGCTTTGGCACTTCTGTACTGCTTTCTTACAGTTTCATTATAGTAATTAAATAATGTTTAATTACATACAAAGATGCAAACATCAGAATGCTCCTTATCGATTACAGCTCAGCATTCAATGCCATCGTCCCCTCAAAACTAATCAATGAGCTCCAAGACCTTGGCCTCAATACCTACTCATGCAATTGGATCCTCAATTTCCTCACTTGCAGACCTCAGTCAGTTCACATCGGCAACAACATCTCCTCCACAATCTCCATCAGCAAATGTGCATCACAGGGCCACGTGCTTAGCCCCCTGTCTACTCACTTTATACTTATGACAGTGTGGCTAAGCACAGATCCACAGCCATATACAAATTTGCTGATGACACCACTGTCACCAGCCGTATCAAAGGTGGTGATGAATCAGCGAAGAGGAGGAAGATTGAAAATTTGGCTGAGTGGTGCCATAACCACAACCTCTCACTCAATGTTAGCAAGAAGTCCATGAGCCAGTCCTCATTGAAGGATCAGAGGTGGAGAATCAGCAACTTTAAACTCCTCGGTGCTATTATCTTGGCCGATCTGTCCTGGGCCCAGCACATATATGAAATTACGAAGAAAGCATGGCAGCGACTCTACTTCCTTAGGAGTTTGTGAATATTTGGCATGTCATCTAAAACTTTGACAAAGTTCTATAGATGTGTGGTGGAGAGTATGTTGACCGGCTGCATCACAGCCTGGTATGGAAACACCAATGCCCTTGAATGGAAAATCCTACAAAAAGTAGTGGATATGGCCCAGTCCATCACGGGTAAAGCCCTCCCCACCACTGAGCACATCTACACAAAACATTGACACAGGTTCATGGACCACACAGAACTTTGATGGTGGAAGGGAAGCAGCTGTTCCTAAACTATTGAGTGTGGTACTTAAAGCTCCTGTATTATTGTGGAATAATGAAAAGAGAGCATGTCCCGGATGACTAGGTTCCTTCATGATGGATGCCGCTTTATTGATGCAACGCCTTTTGAAGGTGCCCCAGTGGTGGGGAGGCCAGTACCTATGATGGAGCTGGCTGAGTCTAGAACTGACTGCAACCTCATTCGATCCTGTGCATTGGAGCCTCCATACAGGCAGTGATGCAACCAGTCAGAATGTTCACCACAATACATCTGTAGAAATGTGCTGGAGTCCTTGGTGACAGACCAAATCTCCTCAAACTCCTAATGAAATATAGCTGCTGGCATGTCTTCTTTGTGATTGCTGACCCTGGAGTGTGTTCTCCCAACTTCCCCTTCCTGAAGTCCACAGTCAATTCCTTGGTCTTGCTGATGCTGACTGTGAGGTTGTTGTTATGACACTACTCAACTAGCTGACAACAATGGTGCCATCGGCAAATTTATAGGTGGCATTTGAGTTGTGCTTCGCCACAGTCATGAGTGTACAGAGAGTAGAGCAGTGGGCTATGCACTTTCCTTGAGGTGCGCCAGTGTAGATTGTCAATGAGGAGGAGATGTTATTGCTGACCCACACTGACTGGTGGATCACCACCCGATGAAGTCAACAATCCAGTTGCAGATGGAGGATAGTGTTGAATGTTGAGAGCTGTAATCAATAATCAGTGGCCTGACGTATGTATTACTGTTGTCCAGGTGATCCAAAGCCAAGTGACGAGCTAGTGTGATCGTGTCCACTGTAGACCTGTTGTAACGATAGGCAAATTGCAATGGGTCTGAGTTCTTCATCAGGCAGGAGCTAATTCTAACCATGACCAAACTCTCAAAGCACTTATTCACAGTAGATGTGAGTTCTACCGGGCCATAGTCATTGAGGCAGCTCACCCTGCTCTTCTTGGGCTCTTCTTGGATGTAGATCTATAGACCTGAGTTTGAATCCCACTGAGATAGCTGGGGAGATTAAATGAGAGGGTAGCATAGGGGTCTGGGTTCAATCCTGACCTCCGAGCACTGACTGTGTGGAGTTTGCACATTCTCCCTGCGACTAAGTCATTTCCCTCCCCTGTCTCAAACACATGCAGATAAATCAATAGGCTACTGTAAGTTACCCCTTGTGTAGGTGGATGGTGGGACAATCAGTGGGCAGTTAATGGGCATGTGTAAGAGAATAGGTCAGAGAGAAATAAGAGGAAAATGTGTTTGATGGGATTGCTCTGAAAGCTGGCATAGACTTACCTCTGTATGGAACTATGGGAAATAAAGTAATTTGGAATCAAAAGTGCAGATTGTTATTTAAAAACCTATCTGTATTTGTATTTGGATAGACATTGACTGACTAAGGATCATCAGCATGGATTCATGCATGATGGGTCATGTCTAACCAATCTTATAGAGATTTTTAAGTAAGTTAGCAGGAAAGCAAGGCAGTGGATGTTGTCTACATGGACTTTAGTAAGGCATTTGACAAGTTCCCACATGTGTATTTGGTCAAGAAGGTTCAGTTGCTTGACATTCATGATGAGGTAGTAAATTGGATTAGACATTGACTTTATGGGAGAAGGCAGAGAGTGGTAGTAGATGGTTGCATCTCTGAGTGGAGGCCTGTGACCACTAGTGTGCCACAGGGATTGGTGCTGGGTCCTTTGTTGTTTGTCATCTATATCAATGATCTCGATGATAATGTGGTTAAACTGGATCAGCAAATCTGTGGATGACACCAAGATTGGGGGTGTAGTGGACAGTGAGGAAGGCTATCAAGGCTTGCAGAAGGATTTGCATCAGCTGGAAAAATGGGCTGAAAATAGAGATTGGAATTTAATGCAGACAAATGCAAGGTTTTGCACTCAGTAGGACCAACCAGTGAATGGTAAGGACTGAGGAGTGTGGTAGAACAGAGGGATCTGGGAATACAGGTCCATAATTTGTTGAAAGTGGTGTCACAGGTAGATAGGGTTGTAAAGAAAGCTATTGGCACATTGGCCTTCATAAATCAATGTATTTATGATGCACCATCAGTAACTCTCGGAGACGTGAGTTAAGGTAGGCTTTCATTAGCTGGAAGAAAGCACAAGCAGCAAGTGACCATCACACAATATCCTGGAGACTGAGGGAGGAGCAGTGCCTCCAATTGCCTTTATACCGGGGTCTATGGGAGGAGCCACAGGAGCAGTCAGCTGGGGGGGGGGGGGGGGGACAGGTATATGTAGTTCACCACAGTACAGGAGATGGGATGTTATGTTGAAGTTGTATGAGATGTTGGTGAGGCCTAATTTGGAGTATTGTGTGCAGTTTGGGCACCTGCCTACAGGAAAGATGTAAAGAAGTTTGAAAGAGTGCAGAGAAAATTTAAATAGTTAGATACGTTATTCATCCCAAAGGAAATTATCGTATCACAGTAGCATTACAAGTTCATAGATATACAAATATTCAAATATTAGAAGTAAGAAAGTAAAAAAATAAATTACCTCAAACAGTCTAACAGGAGGGTGTTACCGCTTCCCCGGCTATAGTTTGATTCACTATATAGCCGAATGGCCAAAGGTAAGAATGACGTTCATAATTATGGACTTTGGAGTAGCGCAGTTGTCTTAGTGAAAAAGCTGTCCAAAATTTCTAGAATTTTCTGTAGGGTCCTTTGTTTTACCTCAGCCTCCAGTGTGTCCAGTTTGACTCCTGTAACAGAGCCAGCCTTTCTAATCAGTTTATTGGGCCTGTTGGCATCACCTGTGTTGATGTCATTGCCCCAGCACACCACCACATAGAAGATTGTACTGGTGACAACAGACTGGTAGAACATGTGAAGGAGAGGTCTGCATAGTCCAAAGAACCTCAGTCTCTTCAGGAAGTAGAGACAACTCTGGCCCTTCTTGTACACAGTCTCTGTGTTGGTGTTCCACTCAAGTCAGATATCCAGGTGCCCCCCCACCCAGGTACTTGTAGGTCCTCACCACATCCATGTCCTCACCATCAATAGTAACAGGGAGCAGTGTGGGCTAAGTCTTCCTAAAGTCCATCACCATCTCCTTTGTCTTACTGATGTTGAGCTGCAGATGATTCAGCTTGTACCATTTGATAAAGTCCTCCACCAGGGCCCTGTATTCATCCTCCAGTCCTCCCTTTATACACCCAACTATTGCTGAATCATCAGAGAATTACTGCAGATGACGTGACTGTGTTGTATCTAAAGTCCGAGGTATACTGCAGGGGATCAAGGGCCGATCTCATCAGGGGTTGAAGGTGAGCCAGGACCAGCCTCTCTAGGGTCTTCATGATGTGTGAATTCAGGGCCACTGGACAGTGGTCATTCAAGACTTTTAGTTGGCCCTTCTTGGGTACTGGGACCACACATGATGTTTTGCACATATTCGGGACCCTTTCCAGGCTGAGACTCAGATTGAAATTGTGCTGGAGAACTCCACACGGCTGCTCAGCACACTCCTTCAGGACCATGGGGTTCACACCATCCGGTCCCAATGCTTTGCCGTGTCTGAGTTTCCCCAGAGCCCTTCTCACCTGCTCAGAGGTGAAGGAGAGTCCATGACGACCGGGGAGCTGATGGGATATGGGGGCTGGGGGAGGTGAAGATCGGGTCAATAGCAGTTGGTATGTGCAGGGCAAGGAAGGGATGTAGACAGGTGTTTTGTTCATCCATATGTTGAATTGGAAGGGGGAGGAGGGGTGGCATTGGTGCTGGGGGAGCATTGAGTACCTCTGCACCTGGACTGGTGTGCTGAGGGGAGTACGAACAGGAGGGCAATTGCCAAGCCTATTGAAGAATTGGTTTAAATCATTAGCCCATTCTCGGGTGCATTCTGAGTCTCCACAGCCAGGCTGATTGAAACCAGTGATGTTCTTCATGCCTCTCCACACCTCCTGTTGTTACTCTGCCCAAGCTTGTTCTCCAGCTCTCTCCTGTATTCCTCTTTAGCCACCTTGATGTTCTCCTTTAGTTCCCTCTGCACACGTTTCATTTCCTCCCCGTCTCCTGATCTAAAGGCTCTTTTTGTGGTTGAGAAGATCCTTTAGATCACTGGTGACCCATGGTTTGTTGTTATGGAAGCAGTGAACAGTCGTTGATGGTATCACAGTGTCCACACCGAAGCTGATGTTGCCAGTGATGGAATCAGTAAGTCCGTTAATGTCCTCCCCATATGGTTTGCAAAGCACATTCCAGTCAGTAACCACAAAGCTGCCCTTTAAGGCCTCGATGGCCTCTAGAGACCATTTCATAACTATCTTGGTGGTAGCTAGCTCTTGTTGTACTTTGGGCCCATACAAGGATGTTGCCCGGTCTGGAGGACCTGAGTTATAAGGAAAGATTGAATAGATTAGGACTGTATTCCTTAGAACATAGAAGAATGAGAGGAGATGTGATACAAGTGTACAAAATTATGAGGAGTAGAGACACAATAACTGCAAGCAGGCTTTTTTCCACTGAGGTTGGGTGGGGCCATAACCAGAGGTCATGGGTTAAGGGTGAAAGTTAAAAATGTTTAAGGGGAACATGAAGGGGAACTTCTTCTCTCAGTCGGTTATGAGAGAGTGGACAAGCTGCCAGTGCAAGTGGTGCGTATGAGCTTGATTTCAACATTTAAGAGAAGTTTGTATAAGTACACAAATAATGGGGGTATGGAGGGCTACGGTCCAGTGCAGGCTGATGGGAGTGGGCAGTTTAAAAGGCTTCAGCATGGATTAAATGGGTCGAAGGGCCTGTTTCTGTGCTGATCTTCTCTATCTGGTTCTGATGACCTTATCCATTCTGGCCAACATACGATTCTGGAATCACCAATGGCCTCAGTGGTGAAGGTTGGACAATAAATGCCGGCTTGCATCATGTCGAGCAATGTAAATTAAAAAATGGGCAAAATAATGTTAGAATCAGGTTTATTATCACTATTGTGAAATTTGTTAATTTAGTGGTAGCAGTACGATGCAATATATGATAAATATAGAAAAATAATTAAATAAATAAATTTCACTGAGTATATGTATGTATATTAAATAGTTAAATTAAAAATAGTTCAGAAACAGAAACAATAAAAAGTAGTGAGGTAGTGTCCAAGGGTTCAATGTCCATTTAGGAATAGGATGGCAGAAGCTGTTCCTGAATCGCTGAGTGTGTGCCTTCAGGCTTCTGTACCTCCAGTATTAATGTGGTGGGGAAAATGAAAAGACTTTTAAAATCTACACAGTAAATTTTGCTCCTGAATTTGTTGGCTGGAAGGGCAGTGGACGCAAATTCAAAAGAAACTTTCAAGGAGAATAGAAAGGAAAATTTTGCAAATCTTGGGATTAAACTATTTCAAAGAGCCAGCACAGGCTCAATGGGCCAAATGGCCTCCTTTGCACCATCCCTCACTTTCAGAACTTCTGTCAATTCCTTCTTATTTCAAGGATATTGTTTTGCACTGTCACTAGGTTTTCAGGGAAGTGTTCAATGTTACACATTCAAAATACTGGAGGAACTCAGCAGGTCAGGCAGCATCTACGGAAATGAATAAACAGTTGACATTTCAGGTCAAGACTCTTCTTCAGGACTGGAAAGGAAGACACAAGAATAAAAAGGTGAGGGGGAGGGGAAGGAAGATGGCTAGAAGGTGATAGGTGAAGCCAGGTGGGTAGGGAAAGGTAAAGGGCTGAAGAGGAAGGAATCTGAGAGGAGAGTGGACCATTAGAGAAATGGAGGAGGAGGCCCAGGGGGAAGTGATAAGCAGGAGAGAAGAGATAAAGGACCAGAATGGGGAATAGAAGAAGAGGGGAGGGAGAGGAAAAAATGTTATTTTCCTTACAAATCAACCAGAACATACTCTTAAAGGAATTCACTCTATCTGAACTGATCGGGTTGTCAAATGAGGTATATATATTGTCGTCTGTCAACAGGACTAAACGTTACAGACCTGGAGAAGTGCCTATCCAGTTATTTGACTGAAGCTTAAACCCCCATCCACTATTCCTAGCTCTGGAAATGTTGCCAGACTGTTCAGTATCATTAGCCTCCACCTACCACCTCTTAGCCTCTATTGCTCTTTCCACTCTCCCCTCCTCCAACAGCCTATCACCCTTCCTCACTTGGATCCACAATTCAGTCACCGGCTCTTGCTCCTCTTCTTCCCGTCACTTCTTTATACCGGCGACCTCCCCGCGACTTTCAGTCCAAATGAAGGGTGTCAACCTGAGACCTCGAATCTCCATCCAGCTCCCCCTTCCGCGCGCACACACCCTCGACCTGCTTCGCTCCTGCCGCCTCTTGTCTCCATCTGCAGCTGGGTAACTCGTCCCAAGTCTCCATTACTACAGCTCTGAGAGGACAAGCCAAATTCCCACAGAGATTTCAACTACACATTATATGTGAGCATGACGGTTATGAGATTAGTATTCAGAACTTGCAACTTCGATCTTGATATACGGCATCGAGAGAATGTACGTAAATGCAAATAATTAAGTAAAAATTAATTAAAAATCTGGTGGTAGCAGTTTGTGACTTCAGATCCATTTGGGCGGCACAGTGAGCTGTTGCCTCATAGCGCGTAAGAGCCGGCTTCAATTCAAACTTCGGCTGTTGTCCGTGTGGAATTTGCATGCTCTCTTAATGACTGCGTGGGTTTCCCACGAGGCGCTCCAGTTTCCTCCCACATCCCAAAGACACGTGGGTCAGTGGGTTAATTGCCCCAGTTTGTAGGTGAGGAGTAGTATCGGGGGGGGGGGGGGAGAGTAGATGATGGGAATGGAGGGGTATAAAAAACGAGAGACAGTAAGGTTCTGTTTCCATATTGTATCTCTCTATGTTCAATGAGGAACACAGGAGCACCCGTTTACACCACATTCCCACATCACCAAGACAGAAACACACACAATCACAGGAGAAAAAGCCAGGCTGCACCAGAGATCGGGTTCGAACCTAAGTCACAAACAAGAGAAAATCTGCAGATGCTGGAGATGCAAGCAACGCACACAAAATGCTGGAGGAACGCAGCAGGCCAGGCAGCATCTATGGAAAGAAGTACAGTCGATGTTTCGGGCTGAGACAGTAAAAAAAAAGTTAAATTTTTTTTTACTGGTCAAAACTTTGGTATGGAAGAGGGAAAAAAAATCTTGCACCTCTACAGTGCCTTTCACCTAAATACTTTACAGTCATTTTGAACATTAGTCCCATGTAATGCAGAATGTGCAGTAACCAGATTGTGCACATGAAACTCCTACAAATGGCAATGCCTTAATCACCAGCTGGTCTGTTTCCAGCCATGTTGATGAGAAATAAATATAACTGGGGAGATATCCCACACTCAGCGTCCAAAGATAGGAGAAAGCAGAGATGGCATTGGGTTTACATCTCCACTGAAAAGCTCCACTTCACTGACCTTTACACTGGACAATCAAAATCAGAATCAGGTTTATTATCACTGACATATTGTACGTTATGAAATTTGTTGCTTTTGTGGCAGCAGTACAGTGAAAGACATAAAAATTACTGTAAATTTCAAAAACAAACAAACAGTGCAAAAGACAAATAATGAGGTTGTGTTCTTCAGTTCATGGACCATTTGGAAATCTGATGGTGAAGGGGAAGGAGCGGTTCCTGAAACATGTGGATCTTCAAGCTCCTGTACCTCCAGCTGATGTAATAAGAATAAGGCATGTCTCGCGCAGTGAGGGTCCTTAATGATGGATGCCACTCTACTTGAGGCACCACCTCTTAAAGATGTCATTGAAGGTGAGGAGGGTTGTGCCCACGGTGAAGCTGTCTGAGTCTATAACCCTCTTTGCTGTTCTGTGCATTGGAGGCTCCATACCAGGCTGTGATGTAACCAGTCAGAATGCTCTCCATGGTACATCTGTAGAAATTTGCTAGAGTCTTTGATGACATACTAAATCTCCTCAAACCCTGATGAAGTAGAGTCGCTGACATGCCTTGTTCATGATTGCATCAATGTTGGGCTCAGGATAGATTCTCTGAGATGTTGACACCCAGAAACAAAGAACTGCCCACCCTTTCCACTGAGGACGGGTGTGTGTTCTCCCAACTTCCCCTTCCTGAAGTCCACAGTCAATTCCTTGGTCTTGCTGATGTTGAGTGCACTCAACCAGCTGACCTATCTCACTGCTGTATGCCTCCTCATCGCCATCTGAGATTCTGCCAACAACATCTGCAAATTTATAGATGGCATTTGAGCTGTGTCTAGTCACGCAGTCATCGGCGTAGAGAGAGTAGAGCAGGGAGCTAAGCACACATCCTTGAGGTGCGCTAGTGTTGATCGTCAGCAAGGAGGAGATGCTGTTTCTGATCTGCACTGACTGGTCTCCCGGTGAGGAAATCAAGGATCCAGTTGCAGAGGGAGGCCCAGGTTTTGGAGAGGATGGTGGCGTTTAACAGCAAACTGTAGTTGATCAACAGCAGCCTGACATATGTATTGCTGTTGTCTAGCGCTCAAGTCGCTGGCATGATTCTCAACCCCACAGAGGTATGACTCACATGCAAGGTTGCAAACCACCATGCCTGTGCTGGCACACACCAGCATTGTCATAGTATGATAAAATCAAAATATATTATAGAAAATTAAGTGAAGTCATTATTGTTATGAGGCAATCGCGTTTAGTCATCACTCTATAACAAACTCATATGTACACCAGCTCTCCTTATTTGGGCATTGCCCTCCTGTGACTCCCAGCTGTGCTTTCAGCTGCTGGCTTAACCACTAGATAGAAGTTCATTAACTGTAACTCTGGAAGTGCTGCATTTTAAAGGAATTTCACTTTATGTTTGTACATAAAGTCAGAGGAGATCGATGGTGAGTTATGAAACATTGGGTTCTGAACATGACTGAGTGAATGGAAGTCTGTAAGAAACAGGATGGGAATATCACAGACTGTGAAAAAGTTGGAGAGGCAGTTGGGACGTATGCTTGGGGAACAAGGTGTCACTGGAGGTGTGGGGGGGGGGCAGGAAGACAAAAGGAATTTTACGAAAGAATTTCTCAGATTATTAAAGGGCCGCATACCATAACAGATTTAATCATATGTGGTTGACAGACAGGGTAGATTATAGGGATTTCTATTTGACAAAGGAACTCAGACCTGAAATATCGACTCTGTTTCCCTTTCCACAACCTGGCGTACTGGATACTTCCAATTCACTTTTGATTTTGATTTCCAGTATCTGCAAGAAGTTAATTTTCATAGATAATAGGGTTTTTTCTTGTTTGATACTTTATGTTACTTATTCAAGGAACATGGGCCAGCATTTATTGCCTCTCCCTAATTGCCCTGAAATAAGTGGTTTAATGAACCATTTGAAACACTACAGAGTTACCTATTGGCCAGACCCCGTAAGGTCGGCAGATTTCATTCTTTGACAGGCATTAGAGACAATTGTTTGAACAACACGATATCTCACTGTAAGTCAGGGCATCACTATTTGCCTTTGGAATCTAATGCCTGAAATGCCCACAGATTGCCCTTCCCTTCCTAACTGCCTGTACAAAATCACCATATTCTGAGGTCCACAAAGAATAGATTAATTGTGGCTTTTCTCTGATGTTAGAATACATGGCACCTTCCAGCAATTGTACTTAAAGTCAACTGTGAAAATAATCCACCAGCTGACACTGCACCAAGAAAATCCCAACAAGTAAGACCCTTGGGTATGGATAATTGGTGAAATGATCACTCCAGCAAGCAGCCTACCTAGGGCTGCCGAAACTACAGCCCAAGATGGCACACACAAAAAAATCTGTTAGTACACAACATGCCAAATGAGGCAGCAAATGATCTGTTACAATCCAAAAGAAGTGAGACATTTTCACAGGAAACATGTCATACCAGCATAGTGCCGGCTAGATGGTTGCAAGAACTCGTGATGTTGGATTATACATTTTAAAATCCTTGCAGACCTGGTGTACACATCAGTATATGGATAGCAATATTATTTAGAAATAATTTTACTCTTCAGTTGTATTTCTAAAAGATTAATACTAAGAATTTTAAACAGGTATTCTAAAATGCTTCATTTATTTCATTTATAAAAGTTATACTTTTATTAATAGTAAAACAATTAATACATGTAAATATGCAACAGGACTCATCCTTTTTCCTTAAAAATCAAAAATTATTGTTACTAATTCATTAACTAATGATAAACTCTTGATGGAATCAGTTGTTCTTTATGTTTTAATAAGGTATTAATTAAACTAATATTTTAGCTGGACTGAATTTGTAGTTTCACTAATATAACACTTGTATTTTTCACAATAAGTGTTGTTAAACTCCACCAATGGGTGGTAAAATGATATAACAGTTACATAATGAGTTGTCACCTTTCATTTTTCATTGGCTAAATGTTAAACATGCTATGCCTGTGTGTCTTCCCATAGACCCCCCCCCCCCTTATCCTAGGAATTTACCTTAACTCAGTATAGAAGTGTCTGTTGCTGCAAAAATTGCCATCGTTGCTCCTTGTTTCTTTCCTTTATTGTCTACTCATCTCCTAGTAGTAACTATAGTCACGTGCTCCGTGCCTGCTTCTTTGTTTTAAACTTTCAATAAAAGATCATGAAGCAACAAGTTTTCAACCAGTTCTTGAAATCGTAAAAGAATCTGCAGATTGAAAATCACCGGTGCCAACAATTTTGGCAACACAAACAGGATGGAGTTTGAAAATTACTCAGACAAAGAAGAACATCCTCCATTCCTGAATTGTCAGATAAATCGTTTGATTCTGCTTCGGTACACTATCTGAAGGAAGTTTAAGATTGAGAAGAAAACGATTTTATTTTGTTATCTGTGGCGAATACGTGCTAAATATTCTGGTTCGTAACTCTATTGATACCTTTTGGGCACAACTCTAAATACTTCAGGTTGCACCTCTACTGAGGACTTTTGGGCACAACTCTACTACAATATTTTGGGTTGTGACTCTATTGATGTTTTGGGTTATAACTCTACTGTTATATTTTTGAGTGTGACTCCAGTCACACATTCTAGCAACCATGACTGATGTCTAAGTGAAGAGTACTCATTGAGATCAAACTAGAATAATAGTCAAAGTTGAGAAACAAACTGCAGAATCTCCAGCTGTGAGAAAATAGATAACTGAGGGTTTAAGTGCTTATCTGAATAAAGTATAAGAACTTAATGCGATTAATGAAAACATCCAGAAGAAATGTGCTTTTGAAAATTGGCTTATGATGATGTTGAAAAGGTATGAAATAAGATTCAAAAATGTGGTCAGGAGATAAAAAAGCTGAGGAGAGAATAAAATGGATCAGCCATGATGGAATGGCAGAGCAGACTTGATGAGCCAAATGGCCTAATTCACCTCCTATGTCTTAAGGTCTTAAACTGCCTGGACGCTTGCAGTATTATCAGAGCTCAGAAAGCGTGAGTGCGCCAAGATAGGAGGTCAAATAAATGAATTTAAATGTGAACGTGCCAAGTTAGAAAATCAAGTGTTTGAACTAAAAGAAACACAGTGAATTGACTGAGCAAGTAAATAATTTAATTAATCAATTGGGGCAAAAGGAAGTAATGTGTAACATGTTGAAGGAATAGACAGTAAAAAGTCTAATGAACAAATCTCCCTGTCAGCTGAATGAGTGAGAAAACAGCTGTATCAAGACATACCGTTCAGAGTTACAGGACAGACTGAAACAAGGTTGCAACGTACAGCAGAGACTTTTGGTGGACGGTTCTGCCAACCTAGTGGGCAGTATTAACAGTGATGTAATTAACGTTGGAATGCAGCCAACACTGAATATGCGCCAGAAACAGCTCCACCTTGGGAACTCCAATGAACTGCAAAATGGATAGAACACTGACTCAACAGAGACCTCTGTTGACTTTCAGATGTAGTAGACACATGGTCAAGGTCATAAAAATGACTAGGTCCATCCATGCAGCCCTTGTTTGCCTTGACAGAGCAAAATTCAGACAGCTTATGTCTACCACATGGCCTTGAGACAATATCTAAGGGACTTTCCAGGCAGTGATTCAACTATCATACAATATGTGGATGATATTTTGATTGCCTCTGAGGCTGCAGATTAGTATAAACATGATATCCTTTATTTGTTTGATTATCTGGCCTTCAAGGGACACAAAGCAAATTTGGCCAAGGCACAATTGCAACACGGGGAAGTGATTTACTCGGAACACAAAATTTTCCAAGGCAAATGAGAAATCACTAAAGATTACGCAAAGCCACCTGGAACAGTCCAGCAACTTTGATCATTTCTGGTTTTGTGCAACTACAACAGAGCATGGGGTGATTCATCTGCTGATATTGCTCAACCCCTCACTAGTCTGTTGAAAGACAAGTTCCTCGATGATACTGTGACTCTTAGCGAAGAACAAATGGAAACTTTTCAATCTTTAAAGGTGATATTGAGCACTGCACCTGCTTTGGGAGTCCCTGATATGGGAAGACCATTTACTCAGTATGACAACAAGAAGCCTTGCTACATGACAAGAGCACGGAGATCAGCAGCGTCCTGTTGGTTATTACTCTGGCCTTTTGATGGGGGTTCACGTCTACAAGCAGTGCAGACAACCTACCTGGCAGTCAGGAAGGTTTCTTACATTGTGCAAGGGCAGACTTCAAATGTTCGATATTAACACTCAGTGCATACTTACCAGACTATAAACAGGGCTGCCCTCTCAAGTGACGGCTGCTCAGTGGTCCACTGTTCTTGAGGCACCTAATATCATCATCCAACGAGCAAATCCAGTGAATCCAGCTACACTGTTGCCAGTGGACATGGAAGATTATGATGACCGTGACTCTGCAGGAACAATAACATGTCAAGAAGATGCCAATTACCATAAAGAAGTTCCTTTATAGAACCCAGATCTGATTCTGTACACTGATGGCTCCTCAGCCATTGAGGGAGGAATCCGAATGGCTGGTTGGGCTGTTGTCACAGAAAATGAAGTGATGGCCTTAGGAAACATGGCCCCAGCACCTCTACACAACAAGCAGAGCTGAAAGCTTACAAGGTCAGCAACAAGTTCAACCCCCTACCTCACAAAGAATGGGAATCTTTGATGGCACAATTATGGAGACAATGAGGATTTCTTACATCATGGGAACTCCAATCAAGAAAGGCCAACTAGTACGAGAATGAATGGAAGTCAGAAGCTGCTGTATTGAAATGCAAAGACCACTCTAAAATGGCCACAATGGAAAACCGTAGAAACGCATTCGCAGACAAAACTGCAGAAAGGGCAGTGAGGGATGAAATAAAAAAAGAAGAAATAGAAGAAAATTTGATAACAGAAATTATGGAAACCAAGTTGAATTCTGTATCATAGACAAACATACAAGATATTTGAGAAATGCAAAATCAATGCTTAGACTAAGAGAAGTGGTCCTGGATGGAAAATAGTAGGTTGTTGAACAGTGATGGAGAATGGAGATATAGACTAGTGGCCCCAACTGAACTGCTTCCTTATCTGGCACAGGTACTCTCCTTCAGACACACTGAAGTGCAAAAGATGATTGACAGATTCTCCTGATGGTGGCAGAATCCAAAGATCAGGATGCAAGCCTGACAAACAGTTGAGAGATGTATGACATGGCAGAAAACAAACCCCGGATCGGTGGAAAAACCACCACAACTAGGTGCTGCTGCCCCACCTGGTCCACTTTTACATCTACAAGTGGACTACATTACTTTACCAAAGTGCCAAGGATATTCAGATGTCCCATTAATAGTGGACAAACTTTCAAGATGTGTGCAAGCCAGCACAGTAAGAAAAACTACTGCTGCACACAAAGCCAAGGCTCTGAGTCCGGACTATATTCCTAGATGGGGATTGCCGTGCCAGATTGACTTTGACAAAGGAACACATTTCACTGGGAGTGTTTGTCAAGAATTATGTCAATTGATGAACATTGAATGGTGTTTTCATTGTCCGCATCATCCAGAGTCATCCAGACAAGTTGAAATAATGAATGGCGTCATCAAACAATGGCTGACTAAGTATCACAAGGAAGGTGTACCATGGCCAAGTTTGCTTTTATGTAACATCAGGGCAACCCCAAACAAGAAAACAAAATGAGTCAATTTGAAGGGGTAACAGGGTGACCTATGTCACTACTGGGAGCCCTTGATCTCAGAGGCTGAATACATATTATGGAAGATAGCTTGGTTGATTATTGTGTAATTAACCCAAGCTGTTCAGTAAGCTTCCCAGCAGGTTTATACTGTTTGGAATAGTCCATTGGAAGGAGGAAACACCCTGATTTCTGGCAAGTGGATCCTGGTTAAGAAACCACTGGGAGCTCAGTGGAAGATCCTTACCAAATACTGTTACTTACCAATTCAGCAGTCAAGGTAGAAGGTAAAAGTAAGTGGATACGCAACAGCCACTGTAAGCAAGTTAAAGTGACACCAGATTAAGACAAGTGCTGTGAGACTTCAAGTGATCATCACCAGAATAATCCAAACCCATCAAGCTCCTATAAGTGTGCCTGATGTGTCCAACCATGATGTAATGCTATAAATGCTTTGAAGATATATTCTTTGATATTATACAAATGAAAGTAGTTTTTGATTATTCTTGTAGACACTTTAAGTTTTTCTGCCTCTGAATTCCAGATTTAATGATTCTAAATGTCTGATTTAGAATCAAAGCGGGTATTGTTGGAATCAGTTGTTCTTTATGCTTTTAATAAGGTACTAATTGATGATCTTTTAACAAGACTGAATTTGTGGTTTCATTAACATATAACTGTATTTTTCACAATATGTGGTGTTAGACTCTCCTACAGGTGGTAAAAAGATATAACAGTTACATAACAATTTATCATCTTTCATTTTTCATTAGCTAACTGTTAAACATACTACACCTGTGTGTCTTCCAATAGGCCCTCCCATATCTCAAGAATTTGCCTTGGTATAAAAGTGTTTATTTCTGCAAAAATCACCATATTTGTTTTTTTTTTCTTAAGCTCTTTTTTTTAGTTTCTGCTCATCTCCTGGTAATAAATATTGCCATGTGCACTGTGCCTGTTCCTTTGTTTTAAACTTTCTTTCAATAAATAATTGTGAAGCACAAGTTTTCAACTCATTCTTGAACTCCTAAATGAACCTGTGGATCGAAAATCACCAGATCTGACACTCTGCTCAAAATTACCATGGCATGCAAGAGAAATTTTTTAGAAGGTTATCATCAATTTGGGCACATGTTCTCAAAAAAGTTTGTCACTCCTGGCCTAGACAATGCCTCATAGGACGGCACAGTGGCCACTGCCTCACAGCTCCAATGACCTGGGTTAAGTCTAGATATCTAGTGTCATCTGTGTGGGGTTTGCAGGTTCTCCCTGTGACCACATGGGTCTCCCTTCAATTGGCAGGTTAATTGGCTACTGTAAAATATCTGTAGTGAGTGGAAATGGAATCAAGGGACACTGATAGGCAGGTGAAAGAGACTAGGATACAGGGAGATAGGACTTATGAGAACACTCTGATGAACTGAATGACACCCTTCTGTGTCAAAAGGAACAATATAAGAAATCACGTTACTCCAGCCAAGTTGGAAAGTGCACTGTTTTACAAGGATGAGAATGTTAAATTAAATCACACATAATAGGCTATAGTGAAATATGGATCAATGATTTTATTATAGTATTCCTTTCCTCATTGGCATCAATAATTCCCTGGAGGGAATCTGTAGGGAAATGACTCTGCCCCTTTGTGGGAAAGTTCTTCTGTATCCACATTTCCTGGAGTTATTTAAAAGTTAATTGGTCCATGTTTAAATCTCTACAATAGAAACATAGAAAACCTACAGCATAATACAGGCCCTTCGGCCCACAAAGTTGTGCCGAACATGTCCCTACCTTAGAAGTTACTAGGCTTACCCATAGCCCTCTATTTTTCTAAGCTCCATGTACCTATCCAGAAGTCTCTTAAAAGACCCTATCGTATCCACCTCCACCGCCAATGCTGGCAGCCCATTCCACACACTCATGGTGCAGCTATATAGGACCCTGGTCAGACCCCACTTGGAGTACTGTGCTCAGTTCTGGTCGCCTCACTACAGGAAGGATGTGGAAACTATAGAAAGGGTGCAGAGGAGATTTACAAGGATGTTGCCTGGATTGGGGAGCATGCCTTATGAGAATAGGGTGAGTGAACTCGGCCTTTCCTCCTTGGAGCAACAGAGGATGGGCAGTGACATGATAGAGGTGTATAAGATGATGAGAGGCATTGATTGTGTGGATAGTCAGAGGCTTTTTCCCAGGGCTGAAATGGTTGCTACAAGAGGACACAGGTTTAAGATGCTGGGGAGCAGGTGCAGAGGAGATGTCATACTTCATGATCAAATCTGAACGAAATGAAGGTTGTTCAATTGTAGTGAATATTACATGGCAACAGGGATGGCACTTTGGCTGTAAAGTATGTTGGAGTATCAGGTCATGAATGACCTATAGAGAACAGTCACTTCTGACTGTGTGGCTAAGTATAACTTCAACACCATATACAAGTTTGCTGATGACAGTATTGTTGTGGATGCTGAAAATTTGGCTGAGTGGTGTCATAACAACAACCACTCACTCAATGTCACTAAGACCAAGGAACTGATTGTAGACTTTAGGAGAGGGAAACCAGAGGTCCATGGGCCAGTACTCATCAGAGGCTCAGAGGGGGAGAGGGTCAGCAACTTTAAATTCCTGGGTGTTGCTATTTCAGAGGATCTGTCCTGCACTCATCATGCAAAGAAAGCATGACTGTGCTTCTACTTCCTTAGGACTCTGCAGAGATTCGACATGATATCAAAAACCTTGACAAATTTCTATAGAGGCATAGTGGAGAGTGCATTGACTGGCTGCATTATAGCCTGGTATGGATTTGGCCCAGTACAGAATGGATAAAGCCCTCCCAGCATTGAGCACATCTGCATGAAACTCTGCTGTAGGAAAGCAGTATCCATCATCAAAGATCCTCACCACCTAGGCAATGCTCTCTTCTCTGCCTCAGGACTCACACTACCAGGTTCAAGAACAGTTTCTACCCCTCAACCATCAGGCTCTTGAGCAAAAGAGAATAACTACATTCATTTTACTTCTGGTGTTTCCACAACCGATGATCTCACTTTAAGGACTCTTTATCGTGTTATTTCATGCTCTTGTTATTTATTGCTATTTATTTATATTTACACCTGCACAGTTTGTTGTTCATTGATCCTGTTTACAGTTACTGTTCTATAGACTTGCTAATTATGCCCACAGAAAAAGAATCTCAGGTTGTACGTGGTGACATGTCTGTACTTTGATAATGAATTTTACTTTGAACTTTGAATGGCACTATCTAAATGCAAATGCTTTCGTTCTTCCTTGAGATAAATAGTTGCTAGCAGTAAGACTTTGATATGTCCCATGCTTTGTTTTTAATTTATTCGTTTGTTGGGATATGGGCATCGTCAGCAAAGCCAGCATTCGGTGACCATTCATGAAGACTGTCAAACTACTGCTGCCCTTCTAGTGAAGGTACTATTGAATATGAAGCTGCAAGATTTAGAATGAACCATGTTGAAGGAGTGATGATATGTGAGGTGGCGTGTCCCTTGCAAAGAAGCCTGCAGGTACAGGAGCACCCTTCACCTTCTACCCTTGTCCATAGGTGATGTCATGGGTTTTGGGATTGTCATCACACCGTTGCAGAAGTACAGGTCATCGAGTGGGGAAGTTACGTCAGTAGTCAGAACTTGGGAAGGAGAGCTTTAAAGACTTAAAGGATGTGTTTGCTGCCTGCCTACTCAAAAATAAATCTGTAGGGCAAGCTAAATGTGAAGCAGGCAGAATTGTTAAAAATTTCAATCAATATGTTAAAACAGTAAATGGCTGGGTAGTACAGCTCATTAGGCTAGAAGGGCCTATTCTGCACTGTATCTCAAAGTAAATAAATGGACAGACAGACAGACAAACAAACAAACAAATAAATAACATTCACATAGATGTGATTGCTAAATAAACTTACTTTAATAGATAAAGCTATGCCAGCAAGAAATGTCAACTATGTAGAAAGACCTGAATGAGGAAGTAGAAGGGTGGGTTAGTAAGTTTGCTGAAGATACAAAAGTTAGGGCTGTTGTAAGTAGTCTGGAGGGTTGTAAGATATTACAGCAGGACATTGATAGGATGCAGAACTGGGTGAAGCATATGGAGTTCAACCCAGATAAGTGTGAAATGGCTCATTTTGGTAGGTCAAATTAGATAATGTTAAAGGTAAGACTCTTGGCAATGTAAAGATCAGCGAGATCTTGGAGTCCATGTCTATAGGACACTCAAAGCTGCTGTGCAGGTTGACAATGTTGTTCAGAAGGCATATTATGTGTTGGCATTCATCAACCATGGGATTGAGTTCAAGAGCCGTGAGGTTATGTTACAGCTATATAAGACAGGGGTGACCAACCTTTTACATTTCATGCGTCAATTTTTTTCCACGCACGAGTTTGGATGCACCATACAATTCTTGTAAAAATATGTTAATATAGACATATTTAGCATTTTACATGATATATTGATTTAATATAAAAACAAGATAAACATTACTTACCTTATTGAGACTTTTGAGTCTGTTTTGATTTCGCCAAACTTTTAATGTTTAGAGTTAAATTAGTTACTGAGAGCAGCAGGGAATTCTTGAAATTTGTATCAGTCAATTACAACCTCGTTTTGTTTTTAATCAATTTCATGGCTGAAAATGCTTGTTCACATCTGTACGTCGTTCCGAAATGACAGATATAACTCTGGGCAAATTTTCTTAGGTCTGGAAAATGTTCACAGGGTAATGATTGCCAGAAATTAATCATGTCAGAAGCATTTGGGACATTTGAACCACCCGACCAGCTATCCTTGGGTATGTCATGGAGAACGGGGTCATTGGCCCTGATCCCGACCGTATGCGCCCCCTGTTAGAACTCCCTCTTCCCACCACCCTCAAAGCCCTCAGACGGTGCCTGGGCTTCTTTTCCTATTACGCCCAATGAGCTCCCTGATGCCCTATCCCGGGGAGCGTGTGCCAGCGCACAGCTTGACCAGCTATACGCCCTCCATGCACATCTTTGCCACCGGGGGTCACCCGATTTTACCATTTCGTGAAAGCCCGGAACCTGCCTTACTCCCTTGAGGACATCAGGACGATGACCAGGGACTGCCAAGTCTGCGCTGAGTGCAAACCGCACTTCTACCGTCCTGAAAAGGCACAACTTATCAAGGCTACCCGCCCCTTTGAGTGACTGAGTGTTGACTTTAAGGGCCCCCTTCCCTCCACTGACCGCAATATCTACTTTCTCAACATTATCGACGAGTACTCGCGGTTCCCCTTTGCCATCCCCTGCCCCGACACCACTGCCACGTCCGTCATAAAAGCCCTGCGCCAGTTCTTCACTCTGTTCGAATATCCCTGCTATATCCACAGTGATAGGTTCTCCTTTATGAGTGACGAGCTGCGCCGGTACCTGCTGGCCAGGGGCATTGCTACTAGTCGGACCACGAGTTATAATCCCCGGGGAAATGGACAGGTGGAGAGGGAGAACGCCACAGTGTGGAAGGCCACACTTTTAGCCCTTAAGTCAAAAGGGTTGCCAGTCTCTCGATGGCAGGAGGTCCTCCCTGAGGCACTCCTCTCTATCCACTCCCTGTGATGTACGTCCACCGATGCCACCCCTCACGAGCACCTATTCTCTTTTCCCAGGAAGTCTGTCACTGGGACCACCCTACCAGTTTGGTTGACATCCCTGGGGCCAGTGCTGCTCCGGAAACATGTGAGGAGCAATAAATACTCCCCGCTGGTCGAGAGGGTTCACCTTCTACATGCGAACCCCCAGTATGCTTACGTGGTCTTACCTGATGGGCAGGAGGACACGGTCTCCGTCCGTGACCTGGCGCCCACAGGAGCAGCAGACCACTACCCCGAACACTCCACGGTAACTATGAACCCTGAACCCGAGGTGACACCATGCACACCAGGCCCTACACAGACTCCTCACGACACTCCTATACCGGGCATCTCGCATGACCATATACCAGGCCCCTCGCACACGCATGAGGGATCACTGACGCCTACTGGGCTGACACCTCCAGTTAGGCCGGAACCAGCACAACCACCGTCTCCGGTGCAATCACCACCGGCACCTGTGCAATCACAGCCGGAGCTACGTAGATCGCAGCGACAGATTCGACCACCTGATAGACTTAACCTGTAAATATACTTGTAAGAAACTTCGCCCCATGGGGACTCTCTTTTAAAACAAAGGGGGGGGTGAATGTGGTGAACTACATATACCTGTCTGGACATGCCCCCTGCTGACTGCTCCTGTGGCTCCTCCCACAGACCCCGGTATAAAGGCGATTGGGGCCTGAGCCCAGCCCTCAGTCTCCAGGATGTAGTATGGTGGTCACTCACTGCTTGTTCCTTCTTCCAGTCAATAAAAGCCGATATCTCGCTTATATCTCGCCTCACGTCTCAGAGAGAGTTATTTTTGGGACTGAGGGAAGCTCATCAAATTTCATGTTCAATAATGAATTTGTTTTCGTCAATAAGTTCCATTTGTATGTTACTAGACATCTTCATGATTTTTTGTTCACTAAGTGAAAATGGGTTTATAAATGCAAGTATGCAGTCTTCTTTAGCAAAATCACGAAAAAGACTTTCAAATGACTCTTTCAATAACCTGATTTTTTCAATATATTTTGTAAAATTGCCATGATTTTCCGCGCATTCACTCTGCTCTTTCAAGTGCAGAAAATGGCTCAAACCCTCATTTTCTAACTGAGGGGTGAACAGTTTTAACTACTTTTTTAAAATATTTTATTTATAATTTTCTACAAACTACAATGAAGAAAAGAAAATCAATAATATATGTAGAAGGATGATTGCCATATAAACAAAAATAACAATAATACATGTGTTAACAAATGAGCAAGTCACCCATGGTAAAAAAGGAAAAAAAAGAGAAAAAGAAAGAAAAGCACCCAATCCATCACCTATCCAACTCTAAGCCAACCATTATATGAGATACACTTTTATTACCCCAGAACTATATATTGTAATAAAAAAGGGGGGCAGCCTGCTACCTGATCAGAAAAAAACAAAAGTCAAAAAAAGCTGAAAATGTAGGGTCTGATTATCAAGGGAAAAAAGAACAAACACCTGTCAACCTAGGTGAGAGTTATGAAAATATTCAAGAAAAGATCCCCACACCCTATGGAACTTTGTGTCTGAATTAGAAAGTGAGTAGTGAATCTTTTCGAGATCTAAGCAAGACATAATATCCCTAAACCATTGAGCATGGGTAGGGGGAACTACATCTCTCCATTTAGGGAGTACTGCTCGTCTGGCTAGAAGAGAGGCAAAAGACAATATTCGTTGTTTAGCAGGGGTCAAATGCTTGTCAGGGTCTCGGAGAACAGCAAAAAGAGCGATCAAAGGATCAGGTTCCAAATGACAATTTAATATAGAAGATAAAGTTAAAAACACATCTTTCCAAAATTTTCCCAGAGTAGGACAGGCCCAATACAAGTGGAAAAGGGAGGCCTCACCTCCTTTGCATTTGTCACACCAGGGACTAATATCAGGACAGAACTTCGCCAATTTGGTTTTGGACATATGAGCCCTGTGGACTACTTTAAACTGCAGGAGACAATGACAAGCACATGAAGAGATTGAATTGACAGATTTAGGAATTGAATCCCAAACCTTGTTGGACAGAGAAAAGCCTAAGTCATGCTCCCAAGCAGTTTTTATTTTATCACAAGGGGCTCGTCTGAGAATCATAAATTTAACATGAATAGTAGAAATTACGCCTTTGCCCAAGGGGTTCATTTGAAGAAACAAGTCTACAACATTTTTATCAGGTTGTTCAGGAAAATGCGGTATTAAAGGGCTAATAAAGTGTCTAATTTGAAGATATCTAAAAAAAATAAGTATTCGGTAAATTAAACTTTATAGACAACTGTTCAAAAGACGCAAAGCGATTGTCTATAAAAAGATCTTCAAAACACCTGATACCTCTCCTACACCAGTCTTGGAATGTGGAATCCTACATAGACGGTTGAAATAAATGATTGTATAGAATAGGACTAGAGAGGGAAAAACTATAAAGACCATGGTATTTTCTAAATTGAGCCCATATTCTCAGAGTAAGCATGATTACAGGATTAATAATAGATTTTGGCAATTGGCAAAGAAGAACAAATCCAAGTAAAGCTGGAATAGATAATTTCTTAGAAACGTTTAATTCCATTGCCACCCATGTTGGACGAACAGACTGATTATAAAAGTAGGACCAAAAGATAATATTACGAATATTGGCTGTCCAATAATATGAACAAAAATTAGGCAATGCCAAACCACCTTCTCTTTTAGGCTTTTGGAGATGAGCTTTATTGAGTCTGGGCTGTTTACCCTTCCACAGGTATGACAAGATAATAGAATCTAAAGAATCAAAAAAAACTTTAACTTCATCTTGAATGCATTGATATCATTTACTAAGCTAGGAAGCAATTTGTTCTTGCCCTGGAGTTTCAAATTTAGATCACTGAGATGGCTGGTAACATCAATTAAAAAATGCTAAATCAACTAGCCAATTGTCATCACATAAAAGGGCTCTTTCCTCAGGCAGCTCATTTTTCTCTTCTAGAAAGTTATGAACAGTGTTTTTCAGTTTCCAAACTCTACTCAGAACCTGTCCTCTAGAAAGCCAGCGCACCTCGTAATGAAGGACGAGATCGCCATATTCCACATCTAACATTTCACAATATTCTCTGAATTCTCATCTGTCTAATCCTCTTGCTCTAATTTTGCTCACACATTTCACAACCAGTAACATAACGTGCTGCAAATTTAACGTTTTTCCACATGGTGACTCTTGGTGTATAATGCAGTGATATTTTAGTAGAGGACAACCTAAAAAGTTTTCAAGCTGTAGTCCCTGCGGCTTTACCTATCATTACCGGCGCTCCATCAGTACAAACACCAACAAGTTTACTGGAATCTAGTTGTAGATTTTCTAGGCATGATTTTACTTTGTCAAATATTTCTGTTGGTCCTGTTTTTCCATAAAGCAACTTAAGACCAATTAGTTCTTCAAAGACACTAAAATTATCATCAATTCCTCTTATAAAAATGCTTATCTGGGCTACATCACATATGTCAGCAGATTCGCCTAAAGCTGATGAAAAGAAAGTTCAAGCACGGACAAGGTCTTTCAGTTGCTCAGATACATCATGACAGAGCTCTTCGGTACGTCTTGTAGCTGTTTGCTTTGACAGAGCAATTTCATCTACTTTCCTTACGATATTTTTATCACCAAGACATCTTGCAAATATTTGGAGACAAGGCTTAACAATTTCTTCTCCATCAGAGAAAGACTACTGTTTTTTGGCCAAAGCTAAAGCAATTTTATAGGACGCTTCTGTCATTGCCAAACTTTCACAACTTCTTTTAACAAATATAGTTTGTCTTCTTTTGATTTCTTCCTTTTTCTTAATTACATCATCTTTCTGTAACTCAGACCCAAGCACTAGCTTCAATTTACCTTCTACTTCAGTCTGATGTTGTGTTTTATATTGTCTATTAAGATCATGTCTTCTATTACGTGAGAAAGTGTTTTCACAAACAATGCACAATGGTTTTCCTGACAGACCCGCTATAAATAAGAACTCATTTTCCCACTGTTCATTGAATTCACGCTTACTATCACTTTCTGCTTTTCTTTTGCTTATTTTCTTTTGCACTATGATGGGTAACTGAATGTAAAAACAAGGCTTAGTTTTTGAAGAAGTATAAAACTGCAAATGTTCACAAAGGACAAACGAAGCACAACTCCGTAGCGCACGAGTGTCAACTGTAAACTGACTGGCAAAAACCTGCGACGCACTGCTGGTGTAGATGCCTGGCGCCTCAGGATCAAACAAGTATCAAACGTGAATTGAACAGTTATGGAACGACTGCTGAACAAAACTCCTTTCCTAGTTTGACATACTGAACTTTTTTAAAAAATTAAAAACAGATTAATGCAAAAGATAACATTTGCCAAAAGATGTGCATGAAATAATAAAATCACTAAAAATTATTGCTAAGTTTTAGATTTGTTCTCAGTAAAACCCATTTCTAGCTCTAAGCTACTTGAATTCTTGTTATAGATTTTTTTTTCTACAAATCGGTTTTTGGTTAATGCGTATTGCACGAGTAGGTTTACTTTTTTATTACTCTCACTGGGGTGCAATGTGCCACTTCTAATCATCCAATGCCCCACTTTTGGTGCATGCGCCATAGGTTGGCCATCCCTGATATAAGACCTTAGTTAGACCCCACTTGGAGTCCTGTGCTCAGTTCTGGTCGCCTCACTACAGGAAGGATGTGGATTCTATAGGGAGAGTGCAGAGGAGATTTACAAGGATGTTGCCTGGATTGGGGAGCATGTCTTATGAGAGTAGGTTGAGTGAACTCGGCCTTTTCTCCTTGGAGCGAAAGAGGATGAGATGATGAGAGGCATTGATCGTGTGGATAGTCAGAGGCTCTTTCCCCAGGGTTGAAATGGCTAGCACGAGGGGGCATAGTTTTAAGGTGCTTGGAAGCAGGTACAAGGGGGATGTCAGAGGTAAGTCTTTCTCACAGAGTGGTGGGTGGCGGAGGCAGATACAATAGGGTCTTTTAAGAGACTCTTAGGTAGGTACATGGAGCTTAGAAAAATAGAGGCCGATGCGGTAGGGAAATTCTAGGCAGCTTCTAGAGTAGGTTACATGTTCAGCAGAGCACTGTGGGCTGAAGGGCCTGTAATGTGCCACAGATTTTCTATGTTTACATTGCATTGGTATAAGAACAGAAAATGCTGGGAACACTCAACATGTTAGGTAACATCTTTGGAAAGAGAGGGAGAGAGGGATACAGACAAAACATATTAGGTAAAAAACCTTTTGTCCATTTCCTATAAAAATGTAGTCAATCTTAAGATATACTGTAGCTGCATATTAAGGGAGGTGGATGAAGATTGTCATACTGGACAAATAGACTTAGTGTTCGCTTCTTGCTACATGTGATAGTAATTTGTAGTCTCTCCCAGCCGTATCACAGTTATTACTAAAATTGCCGGTGTGGAAACAGGGTAGATCACAAGTTGATGCACCCAGGCTGCTCAATAATAAGGCAAAATTAAACCTTTGCAAAATCTTTACTTACTCACACTTCTACTCATTAGAAGTTCAGTGTTATCATTAATCACAGAGCATCCTGTTTTCTCTTTTCTCATGCCAGAAGCACTACGAAAGCTGATTCAAGTGACAACCTGCTGCTTTCCTGCGGCAACACAGTGTAGATGTGCTCAGTGCTGGGGAGGGTTTTACCCGTGATGGACTGGGTCATATCCACTACTGTTTGCAGGTTTTTCCATTCAAGGGCATTGGTGTTTCCAGACCAGGCTGTGATGCAGCCAGTCAATATACTCCCTGCCACACATCTTTAGAAGTCAGTCTGTAACACAACATTTATAACAGAGGAACAGGTCGTTAGACCCATCATGTCCATGATGTGTCTACAGACCGTACCCTGTCACTATATCCTTCTGTTCTCCCTTTCCTCATACAATTATCGGCTTTAAATGAGCTGACGCCAGGTACTTCAACCGTCCCCACGAGTTTTCATGACATTCTAAGACAATTTTCACAAACTTCCTGTGAAACTAATAAGCAAGCAATCACCTTCCGTTGATTCACAGGATCAATATCAACTCCAATAGTGAAAATGAGAAGATGTGCAGATGCTGGAATTCTGCAGCAAATGCAGAAAATGCTGGAAATAGGTAGCAAGTCAGGCAACATCTGTGGTATGAGAGAGAGAGTTAACATTTCAAACTAGAGTATCTTTGTCAGAGCATCCAGTTTCTCTCTCCACAGAGGCTGCCTGACCTGCTGAGTGTTTCCAGCATTTTCTGGTTTTGTTTCAACTCCAATATTTTCAGGATAGCTTGGTCCTATAATTATGGCAAGGTATAAATTACCAAGTTTTGCTAGTTATATTGAAGAGAACATTTCCATACCTCACAAAGTGTTATATAACTACAATTTGTCATAGTATTGTTACGAATGTGCCACAACTCTGAGGGGCCGAGGGGTGCAGAGTGGCCCCCTCCTTTTTGAGAATCGCAAGATCACTATTAAGTCAGGTCAGGAGACCCAGGAAATGAGGGAAAGACATGCAGAATCCACAAAGAGTTTGGAATGTGTCCTGGCCTCCGAAAAGGTGGAACTATTGATACCGGCTATTGTCTCTTGGAGACGGGATTGTGTATTGAATACTGTACGATGCATCGAAGCCCCCAGGCAATGAACCGAGGTGGGGGGGGGGGTTGGTGGAGGGATTGCATCATCCCAACCTGATTGACATCTGAGACCCTGTGAGTCAGGATAAAAGAGGGTCTGTGGGAACAGCCCCTCAGATGCACCAGAAGAAACGCTAGAACTCCTGTAACAGCGTAATAGTGAAAGCCGGTGGAAACAGCCCACGTGCGTCCTTTTCCATTTGCCTCAGAATTAGTGGGTCTTGCCACAGAAGCACGGCTTTAGCTAACCACAAAGGGGAAACCAGTCCCCCAACGACTCTCGAAGGATTGACATCATAAAAGGAATGGGCAAGTTAAACCTCCGTCTTTCTCTCCAACCAAAGAAGGCTGCAGCCTACAGCTTGAATGAACTAAAGTGACTTTTATATTTCCATCGGACAATAGATTATCCCCTAGACAACGATAGAGCTATTTCTTATTGAGTATTATTATACCCGTGCTTTTAGATTTAGTATTGATGACGTATATTATCTGTATGTTTGCATTGATATTATTTTTGTGTATTTTTATCAATAAATACTGTTAAAAATAGTACCATCAGACTTCAACGGACCTCTCTATCTTTGCTGGTAAGTGGCCCAGTTACGGGGTACGTAACAGTATATGTCCATATAGTAAGATGCTGGCTGATGACCAAAGGCTGGTTGATTTACTGCACATCTACGCTGCCTATAAAAAGTATTCAAACCCCCCCCCTCCCCATGGAAATTTCATGTTTTATTGTTTTACAACACTGAATCACAGTAAATTTAATTTGGCTTTTCTGACACTGATCAACAGGAAAAAGAAAGGCTTGAGTCAAAGTGAAAACAGAGGTCTACAGAGTGATCTAGATTAATTACAAATATAAAACATGAAATAATTGATTGCATAAGTATTCACCCCCCTTTAATATGATGCACCAAATCATCACTGGTGCAGCCAATTGGGTTTAGAAGTCACATAATTAGTAAAACAGAGATCACCGTGTGCAGTCAAGGTGTTTCAATTTGACTGTAGTAAAAATACATCGAAACATAGAAAATAGGTGCAGGAATAGGCCATTCAGCCCTTCGAGCCTGCACCGCCATTCAGTATGATCATGGCTGATCATCTAACTCAGAACCCTGTACCTGCTTTCTCTCCATACCCCCTGATCCCTTTAGCCACAAGGGCCATATCTAACTTAAACCTGTACACCTGTCTACATATATATACATATCTACACCTGTACCTGGAAGGTCCAGCTGCTGGTGAGTCAGTATCCTGGCAAAAACTACACCATGAAGACACAAGAACACTTCCAGCAACTCTGTGAAAAGGTTATTGAAAAGCACAAGTCAGGAGATGGAGACAAGAAAATTTCCAAATCACTGAATATCACTCGGAGTACAGTTAAGTCAATCATCAAAAAATGGAAAGAATATGGCACAGCTGTAATCTGCCCAGGGCAAGCTGTCCTCAAAAACTGAGTGACTATGCAAGAAAGGTACGAGTAAGGGAGACCATCAAGAGACCAATGACAACTCTGGAGGAGTTACAAGTTTCAGATGGGAGAGACTGAGCATACAACAACTGTTGCCCAGGTACTTCACCAGTCACAGCTTTATGGGAGAGTGACAAAGAGAAAGCCGCTGTTGAAAAAACCACATGAAATCTCAGCTTGAGTTTGCCAGAGGCATGTGGGAGACTGAAGTCAGCTGGAAGAAGGTTCTATGGTCTGATGAAAACAAAATTGAGCTTTTTTGGCCAAGCACCATACATCATCGAAAACACACCATCCCTACCATGAAACATGGTGGTGGCTGCATCATGCTGTGGGGATGTTTCACTGCAGCAGGCCCTGGAAGGCTTGTGAAGGTCGAGGGTAAAATGAATGCAGCAAAATACAGGGAAATCCTGGAGGAAAACCTGATGCTGTCTGCAAGAGAACTGCGACTTGGGAGAAGATTTGTTTTCCAGCAAGACAATGACCTCAAGCATAAAGCCAAATCTACACAGAAATGGCTTAAAAACAACAAAGTTAATGTCCTGGAGTGGCCAAGTCAGAGTCTAGACCACAGTTCAATTGAGAATTTGTGGCAGGACTTGAAAAGGGATGTTCACTCACGATCCCCATGCAATCTGACAGTGATTGGGCAGTTTTTTAAAGGAGAATAGGGAAAAGTTGCAGTATCCCAACGTGCAAAGCTGATAGAGACCTGTCCACACATAGTCAAGGCTGTAATTGCTGCCAAAGGTGCATCTACTAAATACTGACTTGAAGGGGGTGAATATTTATGCAATCAATTATTTTGTGTTTTTATATTTGTAACTAATTTAGATCACTTTGTAGAGATCTGCTTTCACTTTGACATGAAAGAGTCTTTTTCTGTTGATCAGTGTCAAAAAAGCTAAATTAAATCCATTGTGATTCAATGTTTTAAAACAATAAAACATGAAAACTTCTGGGGGTGGAGGTGAATACTTTTAATAGGCACTGTATGTGTGTAACTTGACATTCTGTTCCATAGGGACAAAGCTGTTATCATGTTGAAATACAGCTTGATTTTTTTTTGTTATCTTTTGATCTGATAATGTTGCAAAATGAAATCATTAAAGATAATTCCAATATTAAAATAGATGCATAATACCACCAGTAACCATGGGCTAAAGCTGATAGATTTCCAATTTATTGCACCTGTGTGATCTACAACAGCAGGTTCACAACTGACCAATGGCTTTAAACTCAGGAAACAGAAATAGGAAGAAGCCATTCAAACCATTAAGCCCATCCTTTCACTGTTCATGATCTTGTCTGGTATGTATCTTAACTCCATCTAAAAGTTTTGTTTTTCCATTCTTAACAGATTTGTGAAATATTTATACATCTTAATTTTCAAATTTTTCAGTTGACTCCTAGCCTTGTGGGGTGGACAGTTGGAGATGAGCACAACTCTTTGTGTGACTAAGTGCTACGTGACATGACCCCAGAATACTCCAGGGCTAACTTTATGGCTATTCCTCTTGTTGACTCCCTCATCCCACCCCACCAAAACCTGCTGCTCCGTGTCTCAACGTAGCATGAAACATGCTCAAGCACATTACACACAGAATCAGAATCTGGTTTCATATCACCGGTATTTGTTATCTTAGCAGCAGCAGTATCATGCAATACATGATAATATAGAAAATCCAATAGTAAGTAAAGTAATTACAGTAAGTATATAGACTGTATGTATATCAGATAGTTAACTTAAGAATAGTGCAAGAACAGACGTAATAAAAGTGAGGTAGTGTCCAAGGTTTCACTGTCCATTTAGAAATCAGGTGGCAAAGGGGAAGAAGCTGTTCCTGAATCGCTGAGTGTGTGCCTTCAGGCTCCTGTACCTAGTCCCTGATGGTAACAGTGAGAAAAGGGCATGCCCTGGGTGCTGGAGGTCCTTAATAATGGTTGCTGCCTTTCTGAGACAATACTCCCTGAAGATGTCTTGAATACTACATGAGGCTAGTGCCCATGATGGAGCTGACTTAGCTTTGCACACATTACACTATTTAAGTTTGAACCCTGAATAAATTTTGTCCATTTGTCACAGGACCCCTTACACCTTTTACCAAACAATTCTTTCCTTTTTGAAATATTAAGAATGTAAGACCATAACACATAGAAACAGAATTAGGATTCGGTCCATCGAGTCTGCTCTGCCATTTCATCACAGCTGACTTATTATCTGTCTCAACCCCATTCTCCTGCCTTCTCCCAATTACCTTTGATGCCCTGATTAATCAAGAATCTATCAAATTCTGCTTTAAATGTGCCCAGTGACTTGGCCTCCTCAGCCATCTGTGGCAATGAATTCCACAGATTCACAACGCTCTCACTAAAGAAATTCCTCCTCATCTCTGTTTAAAGGGACGTTCTTCTATTCTGAGGCTGTGTCCTCTGGTCCTAGACTCCCCCACTAAAGGAAACATCCTCTCCACATCCACTCTATCTAGATCTTTCAATGTTCCATAGGTTTTAATGAGACCCTCCCCCCCATTCTTCTAAACTGCAGTGAGTATAGGCCCAGAGCCATCAAATGCTCCTTTCTATTTATCATAAAAATAACAACCTCAAGGTTAGTTCCTTTTCACTAAGAGTTCAAACAGAGTTCACATACTGCTCAAGCCTTCACTTGTGGTTTCATATTGTTGAGCTCCTCAGTGCTGTGCTGCCTGGTAACACGCGTCTCTGTTACCCTGTTTATAAACACAAACAAACACAAACTCTCCCATTACACAGTGAAATGGACATTTCTGTGCTCAAGTGCACAGAGGTCTCATCGGCTCCATGCGTAGATCTGTGTTCTTTGTCTTCAAGCAAGCATTAGGAGATTACTGCCCTCTGCCTCATGCCTCCTGGCGAACTATTCAAAAACCTGAAACTATTAAATCTCACTTAATTACTATCCGGCCCCTGGCAGATAATGGAGTCTTCTTATTTTACCTGGAATTGATGGGAGACGGAGAGGGGAGGGGGGAACATTCTAGCAATTTTACTTGTATTAGGGCGATCAGACTTTCACGCAGACACAGAGAGTGCGGGCTCTCGCAATGTGCCAGAAAGACAATGCAGTCCACTGCAACAAGTGGTTCCTTCCCCTCAGACTGGTGTGGTGAGAGCTTCTGCACTTCACCCGACCTCAGCCGAGCTACACTCACACTCAATTCTGAGCTGAGGGAGCTGACATTGTTCTGAGGTAGGGCCTGCTTCAGCTCGAGGGAGTATGAACACACCAGTTAACGATCATAAGCTCTGAAATAAGTCAATTGCAGAGTTCAGAGGAGATGAAACATTTAGTTCTGGAACTCTGACACAATCCCAATTATTGTATTTCGCGGTATATTCACTGTGAATACTACACCTATAGCAACATATCTGTCACAAATTGCAAACTTAAATGAGTACAACTACACCCATTAAGATTATATCTTTAATGTTGCAAAATGTTTGATGTTAATAAAGAAAGAAAATGTTGATGCTGTGTCAGAGAGTTGCACCACATTATGGCTGTGACCAAAAGCATTGGCAAATTTGGAGTCAGCTAAATGGCAACTTAAGAGTTTGGGGTAAATTCAAAGGGTCTTTGATTATTTTCAATGAGAAATATAAAATTTTGGAGTCCTAGTCAGTTTTAGTTTCATTTGTGCGTTGAAAGCTTAGAAATACCATGAACTGATGACACAAAGGTTGGAGATGTTGTGAATAGTGTGGAGGGCTGTCAAAGGTTACAGCGGGACATTAATAAGATGCAAAACTGGGCTGAGAAGTGGCAGATGGAGTTCAACCCAGTTAAGTGTGAAGTGGTTCATTTTGACAGGTCAAATATGATGGCAGAATATGGTATTAATGGTAAGGCTCTTGGCAGTGTGGAGGATCAGACGGATCTTGGGGTCCGAGTCCATAGGAGCCGAGAGGTAATGTTGCAGCTATATAGGACCCTGGTCAGACCCCACTTGGAGTACTGTGCTCAGTTCTGGTCGCCTCACTACAGGAAGGATGTGGAAACCATAGAAAGGATGCAGAGGTGATTTACAAGGATGTTGCCTGGATTGGGGAGCATGCCTTATGAGAATAGGTTGAGTGAACTCAGCCTTTTCTCCTTGGAGCGAAGGAGGATGAGAGGTGACCTAATAGAGGTGTATAAGATGATGAGAGGCATTGATCGTGTGTATAGTCAGAGGCTTTTTCCCAGGGCTGAAATGGTTGCCACAAGAGGGCACAGGTTTAAGGTGCTGGGGAGTAGGTACAGAGGAGATGTCAGTGGTAAGTTTTTTACTCAGAGAGTGGTGAGTGCATGGAATGGGCTGCCAGCGATGGTGGTGGAGGCGGATACAAAAGGGTCTTTTAAGAGACTCCTGGGTGGGTACATGGAGCTTAGAAAAATAGGTTATGGGTAACTCTAGGTAATTTCTAAGGTAAGGACATGTTTGGCACAGTTTTGTGGGCTGATTGGCCTGTATTGTGCTGTAGGTTTTCTATGTTTCTAACTACCGTTTTCCATCTTAAGAGCATAAGATCATAAGATATAGGAGCAGAAGTAGGCCATTCAGCCCATCAAGTCTGCTCCACCATTCAATCATAGGCTGATCCAATTCTTCCAGTCATCCCCACTCCCCTGCCTTCATTCCATATCCTTTGATGCCCTGGCTAATCAAGAATCTATCTATCTCTGCTTTAAATACACCCAATGACTTGGCCTCCACAGCCGCTTGTGGCAGCCAATTCCACAGATTTACCACCCTCTGACTAAAGTAATTTCTCCGCATCTCTGTTCTAAAAGGACATCCTTCAATACTGAAGTCGTGCCCTCTTGTCCTACACTCCCCTACCATGGGAAATAACTTTGCCATATCTAATCTGTTCAGGCCTTTTAACATTCGAAATGCTTCTATGAGATCCCCTTCATTCTCCTGAACTCCAGGGAATACAGCCCAAGAGCTGCCAGACGTTCCTCATACGGTAACCCTTTCATTCCTGGAATCATTCTCATGAATCTTCTCTGAAACCTCTCCAATGTCTGTGTGGTGAACTATGTGCCTGTCTGGGCACGCCCCCTGCTGACTGCTCCTGTGGCTCCTCCCACAGGCCCCTGTATAAAGGCGATCTGAGGCCTGACGCTCGGCCTCAGTCTCCAGGACATAGTATGATGGACACTCACTCCTGGTTCCTTCTTCCAGTCAATAAAAGCCGATATCTCGCCTTACGTCTCAGTGTGAGTTATTGATGGTGCATCAGTCTGTATGTCCTTTCTAAAATAAGGAGCCCAAAACTGCACAAAATATTCCAAGTGTGGTCTCATGAGTGCCTTATAGAGCCTCAACATCACATCCTGCTCTTGTATTCCATACCTCTAGAAATGAATGCCAACATTGCATTTGTCTTCTGCACCACGGACTCAACCTGGAGGTTAACCTTTAGGGTGTCCTGCACAAAGACTCCCAAGTCCTTTTGCATCTCTGCATTTTGAATTATCTCCCCATCTAAATAATAGTCTGCCCGTTTAATTCTTCTGGCTGATGAGTTCTCTTATTCACTGAAGAATTATTGGGAAACACTGTGAAAGTTCAGTTCATGGAAAATGAAGGAAATTTTGATTCAGCTATTTCATAATATAACACCCGCACCAACTTAGAATTCTCTAATATAATCTTACTTGATTTTAAAACCGCACATTCACCTGTCCCGACTCAATAGCATAGATTCGCGAAGGAAATTAAACTTGACCTAAACATGACCCAGACATCCCGAGACTAAAGGATATAGTCTGAATGTGTTGGGTTTTGGGTTGGTTTAGCCTTGAAAAAAAATTAAGCCCTTGGTTTTGGATTGGATCAGCTGTTAATTAATAAACAGACTTACGTTCAGGACCATATAAATAGCTGCATTGCAGATCCCAGCTAACATGTAACAGTGCATTTATTTATAAATTTCTAGACTTAAGTGTATTTAATTATAAAGAACCAGCTCAATTTTCTTTCAAGCCGACCCAGATCCAATACATGTAGACTGAACCCAGTGATCTTGGACTCCAACCCACAAACACCTCATTAAAATGCCACTCTCAGTGCGCGAAATGGTGGGAGGCACTCTTTTAGGCATTGTATAACTCGTTAACAAACAGCAAATGGCAATTAACAAAGGTTCTGTGAATTAGTTTCCTTTTTTAATTAAGAGTCCTTACTTGCTGCACAGAACCTGTGATGACTCCACCCCTTAGCAACACTCTTTAAGAAGGGAGGAAGGCAAAAGAAAGGAAATTATAGGCCAGTTAGCCTAACCTCGGTGGTTGGGAAAGTGTTGGAGTCCATTATTAAGGATGAGGTTTCGGGGTATTTGCAGACTAATAATAAAGTAAGTCAATGTCAGCATGGTTTCTGTAAAGGGAAATCTTGCCTGGCAAATCTGTTAGAGTTCTTCAAGGAAGTAACAAGTAGAGTGGACAAAGGAGAGGCAGTGGATGTCATTTACTTGGACTTCCAGAAGGCATTTGATAAGGTGCCACACATGAGATAAAATCTTAACAAGATAAAATCTTATGATGTTACAGGAAAGATACTGGCATGGATAGTCAGAATAGCTGACAGGCAGGAGGCAGCAAGTGGGAATAAAGAGGGGCTTTTGTGGTTGGCTGCCAGTGACTAGTGGTGTTCCTCAGGGGTCAGTTTGTCAATGATTTAAATAATGGAATTGATGGCTTTGTGGCAAAGTTTGCGGATGATATGAAGATAAGTGGAGGGGTAGGTAGTGCTGAGGAAGCAATGCAATTGCAGCAAGACTTAGACAAATTGGAAGAATGGGCAAAAATGTGGCAGATGGAATACAGTGTTGGGAAATGTACGATAATACATTTTGGTAAAAGGGACCATGGTGCAGACTATTATCTAAATGGGGAGACGGTTCAAACATCAGAGGTGCAGAGGGACTTAGAAGTCCTTGTGCAAGACTCCCAGAAGGTTAATTCACAGTTTGAGTCTTTGGCAAAGAAGGCAAATGCAATGTTGACATTTATTTCAAGGAGAATAGAATATAAAAGCAAGGAGATAATGCTGAGGATTTATGAGACACTAGTCAGGCTGCACTTGGAGTATTGTCAACAGTTTTGGGCCCTGTATCTCAGAAAAGATGTGTTGTCATTGGAGAGAGTCCAGAGGAGGTTCACAAGGATGATTCTGAGAATGAAGGGGTTAACATATGAGGAATGTTTGGCAGTTTTGAGCCTGTACTCACTGGAGTATATGGGGCGATATCATTGAAACCTACCAAATGTTGAAAGGACTAAATAGGGGGGATGTGGAGAGGGTGTTTCTTATGGCGGGGGTATCCAGAACTAGAGGGCACAGCCTCAAAACTGAGGGATGACCCTTTAGAACAGAGGTAAGGAGAAATTTTTTTAGCAGGGCAGCACCGAATCTGTGGAATGCTCTGCCACAGACTACAATGGAGGCCAAGTTTATGGGTGTATTTAAGGCGGATGTTGATTGTCTCCTGATTGGTCAGGGCATCAAAGGATATAGCGAGGAGGCAGGTGTATGGGGTTGAGTGGGATCCAGGATCAGAATGATGGAATGGCGGAGAAGACTCGATGGGCTGAATGGCCTAATTCTGCTCCTATGACCTATGATCTTACGGTATAGCATTCCCTTTTCACCTGTTGCTGAAGATCTTAGAAACAGTCTAATACTCTCCAATACTCTCCAGTCTAGTCCATGACATAGCACCACAATGTTCAGGTAAGAGAGAGGTGTTCAGGGACAGTTTAAGCAAACACTTTTTGATATGATAAGTAGGTGAAATCTGAAAACTCCTCCTTGTAAAAACAACTGAGGTTAGGAACTGGAATGATAGAAAGATTGTCTCTTGACAATCAGAAACATAGAAAACCTACAGCACAATACAGACCCTTTGGCCCACAAAGCTGTACTGAACATGTCCCTACCTTAGAAATTACTAGACTTCCCTATTACCCTCTATTTTTCTAAGCTCCATATACCTATCCAGGAGTCTCTTAAAAGACCCTATCGTATCTGCCTCTGTTGCTGGCAGCCCATTCCACACACTCACCACTCTCTGCATAAAAAACTTAACCCTGACATCTCCTCTGTACCTACTTCCAAGAACCTTAAATCGGTGCCCCTCATGTTAGCCATTTCAGCCCTGGGAAAAAGCCTCTGACTATCCACACAATCACTGCCTCTCATCATCTTATACACCTCTATCAGGTCACCTCTCATCCTCCATCGCTCCAAGGAGAAAAGGCCAAGTTCACTCAACCTATTCTCATAAGGCATGCTCCCCAATCCAGGCAACATCCTTGTAAATCTCCTCTGCACCCTTTCTATGGTTTCCACATCCTTCCTGTGGTGAGGCGACCAGAACTGAGCACAGTACTCCAAGTGGGGTCTGACCAGGGTCCTATATAGCTGCAACATTACCTCTCGGCTCTTGAATTCAATCCTATGGTTGATGATGGCCAATACACCGTACACCTTCTTAACCACACAGTCATCCTGTGCAGCAGCTTTGAGTGTCCTATGGATTCGGATCCCAAGATCCCTCGGATCCTCCACACAGCCAAGAGTCTTACCATTAACACTATATTCTGCCATCATATTTGACCTACCAAAATGAACCACCTCACATTCATCTGGGTTGAACTCCATCTGCAACTTCTCAGCCCAGTTTTGCATCCTATCAATGTCCCGCTGTGACCTCTGACAGCCCTCCACACTATCCACAACACCTCCAACCTTTGTGTCATCAGCAAATTTACTGACCCATCACTCCACTTCCTCATCCAGGTAATTTATAAAAATCATGAAGAGTAGGGGTCCCAGAACAGATCCCTGAGGCACTCCACTGGTCACTGACCTCCATGCAGAATATGACCCGTTCACAACCACTCTTTGCCTTCTGTGGGCAAGCCAATTCTAGATCCACAAATCAATGTCCCCTTGGATCCCATGCCTCCTTACTTTCTCAATAAGCCTTGCATGGGGTACCTTATCAAATGCTTTGCTGAAATCCATATACACTACATCTGCTGCTCTTCCTTCATCAATGTGTTTAGTCACATCCTCAAAAAATTCAATCAGGCTCGTAAGGCACGACCTGCCCTTGATAAAGCCATGCTGACTACTCCTAAATTATAACTCTCCAAATGTTCATCAATCCTGCCTCTCAGGATCTTCTCCATCAATTTCCTGACCACTGAGGTAAGACTCACTGGTCTATAATTTCCTAGGCTGTCTCTACTCACTTCCTTGAATAAAGGAACAACATCCGCAACCCTACAATCCTCGGGAACCTCTCCCATCCCCATTGATGATGCAAAGATCATCGACAGAGGCTCAGCAACCTCCTCCCTTGCCTCCCACAGTAGCCTGGGGTAAATTTCGTCTGGTCCCGGCGATTTATCCAACTTGATGCTTTCCAGGATCAGAAACATCCCGGACCCTGGCATCTGGGAGGCAAACTACCATCCGTGTTTCTTTCCTGTGTTCACAGAATCACCTGCCTGACCCCGTAACTCTAGAGTCCCCTACCACTGCTGCCATCCTCTTCCTTTTCCTACCCTTCTGAGCCACAGGGCCGGACTCTGTGCCAGAGGTGCGACCACTGTTGCTTTCCCCAGGTAGGCCGCCTCCGCCAACAGTACTCAAACAGGAGTATTTATTGTTAAGGAAGACAGCCACTGGGGTACTCTCTAGTATCTGCCTCTTGCCCTTCCCTCTCCTGACTGTTACCCACTTATCTGTTTCCTGAGACCCCAGTGTGACTACCTGCCTATAGCTCCTCTCTATCACTCCTCGCTCTCCCTGACCAGACAAAGGTCATTGAGCTGCATCTCCAGTTCCCTAACGCGGTCCCTAAGGAGCTGAAGCTCGACACACCTGGTGCAGATGTGGCCATCTGGGAGGCTGGGTGTCTCCCTGACTTCCCACATCTGATAATGAGCACAGAACACCAGCCTTCCTGAACAGAACACATACTTCCTGTCTGTATTCTACACAGGCAACCTACCTCACCTCAACCCACTATTGCCTAAGCCCCATTGAACCAAAGCCCTCCTACTCAGTCTCCCTCTACTCCGACACCCACTCCTCTGGTGCCTGCTCTATAAAGCTGTCTCCTTTTAAACTCTTCTCGCTGTTCCAACTAGCTGACGTCCATGCGCTTGCACAGTTGTGCCTCGATTGATTTTGATAGATAGATTTTAATTTGCCAAGATATTACTGGAAACCAAGAGCATCAAAGTACCACTTTAACTTCCAGATCAGTTATGATCACACTGAATGGCAAGAAGGGTCGATGTTTCTTTTTCCCTTCCTGTTCTTCAGCCACAGTTCAGCCCATTTGCTTGGATGGTGTGACTGCTCTACAGCTCGAAGGAAAATCAACATGTTCTACTTGGATATTTCCATTCTCAGTGTAAAGTGGCTCTTGATTTCCCCTCCCAATATACTGACCTTCCTCTCGTCAGAATTTCTTTCTGGAACAATCATTAACGTTTTACAGCCTTTAAGAATTTTTATAACTTTCAAATAGGTTTTTGAAATGCTGTAAAAAAGTGAATAGACATAACTAAGAAGTAAGCCAAAGTTGAATGCAGAATTGAGGCTTTTTGGGAGTGGGACTGATGTATCATCGTGGGACCAGGATTTTTTTTTTGTGCCCTATAAATGTGTGCTAAAGAAGGACTACATAGGGGCTCGAGCCAAAATTGTGTGCTGTGCATAAATCCTCTCTTCTGGATTATATATAGAATTCAAATTTTGATTGCAACTCATTACAAAGGAGTTTATTTGAAGAGTTACCACATGTGGGTTGACACAAAACTATGGTCACCATCCTTAAAGGGAAGTGCGAAGCCTCACTCTTTTTCTACTCCACTAAATAGTGCAGGATGGAAAAGTTATTAATTTGATTTTGCTGCACATCGGCTAGTCTTTTGGTATGTTTGTGCTCAGCTTGGAGCAAGTTCAAGTCCTCTTTATTGGTCAGAGATTGATGGAAAGGCCCACAGATTCTCCAAATGATTGTAACAATCTTGGTCGCTAATCTTCAGTTCTGCAATATATTATTCACAAGATTTAACATATGTGCAAAGCTAGCCATTGCCAAGAAAAAAAAGGTTAGACTTTGAAATCTTGTTCAAGATCTGTTTACCCAAAAAACAAGAAAAAAAATCAAGAATAATATTCAGAGAAATGGTGCACAAAAACAGACCGAAATACCTTGTCATCCTCAAGTTGCATTTTTGCATGCAGATGTTGCTTCAACAGAAAGACACAAAACCAAGCCAGTCTTTGTGCTACTGGTTATTGTTTATGGGAATATTATTTTCAAGCATAAGTTGAATTTTGAGAGCTTCAATTTGTTTTAAGCAAGGAAGTTATTCTTGGCAAAGTACTCAGTATCACAACCACTCATCAGCATAGCTTACAACATGTTTGACTCTATTATCCAGGGTTATCATGCCAACTGATGGCATTTGGCTGACTGCATTCACTTGATAATGTATAACATGAAATACATGTTAGCAACTCTGTATGCATGAACACACATCACTGTTTGTTCCATGGTGTGAGGTATACTGAAAACAATAGTCAATAAGTTTATTATTGTCAACTGTATTGAGATACAGTGAAAAGTTTTGTTTTCTATGCTGTCCATACAGATCATTTTGTACAACAATACATTAAGGTAGTACAAGGGAAAACAATTACTAAATACAGAGTAAAGTGTGACAATTACAGAGAGAGTGCAGTGCAGGTAGCCAATAAGATGCAAGGTCATAACAAGATAGACTGGGAGGTTAAGGGTCTATAGGGACCAGTCAATAGTGTTACGACAGTGGGATAGAAGCATGTGCTTTCAGGCTTTTGAATCTTTTGCCCAATGGAAGGGGGAAGATGAAAGAGTGAACAGGGTGAGTGGGGCCCTCGATTATGCTGGCTGCTTTACCGAGGCAGCAGGAAGTGTAGTCAGGGTCCATAGAGGGGAGACTGGTTTCCGTGATGTGCTGAGCTGTGTCCACAGCTCTCTGCAGTTCCTTGTTGTCACGTGCAGAAGAAATGCCAAACCAATCTATGATGCATCCAGATAGGATGTTTTTCCATCATACGTTAATAGAAATTAGTGAGGGTCAAAGGGGACGTACTAAATTTCTTTAGTGTCCTGAGGAAGTAGAGGCTCTGTTTTAGTGTTCAGTCCTTCAGGAAACTATAGCAGGGATTTGATGAAAGCTGGATGGAAACTCACAATGTAACACACAAATCTGTCTGAAAGGTCAAGGGTAGACTATGCAGGCGAACACCACCCTTCCTCCAGACTGCACAGTATCCTGGCCTGGAAGTGTATCACTGTTGCATCATCATCACTGGATTTCTCTGCACGGTGGGAGCTGCTTCAGCGCGATAGACTGCAGCTGTTCAAGAAGGTGGCTCTCTGTCACCACCTCAAAGGCTACTGGGGGTGAATTATAAATGGCAGCAATGCTTACATCCTGTAAATGAATAAGACAGAGGACAGGCAAAGTTTGAAAGCAGGAGAGAAAACGTAATACTTCAGTCCTTATGAAGCAGTGAAAAGAGGGCATTGGGATTGGGATTTAACCAGGAAACCTGATAGAGTAGGAAGACGGGTGCTCTTGGAGACCAGTAAATCGAGTGGGAGTTAGGGCATGTGTGTTTTGGTTCACGGGCCCAAACCTTCCATTTGACCATCCGTGCTTGCTGATCCTGCTCTTGCCTGGTAGGACATCGGAATGACCACCACCAGGAAAGCTGGCTCCAGGGTTGATTGGAAAAGCCCAACACTACCCCCTTCCTCCATCCGCCCTGCCCCTGAGCATCCCTGACTTTCTGGCTGTCATTGATGTCTAGGAGTTTGAATGGTTAACAATATTCCTGAGATTCACAAACAATTTAAAAATATAATCTGCTGAACTCTGCACTCTACAGCTGAGCTCACAAGAAATTGTGTGTCAGAGAACCATAGAAACATAGAAAATCTACAGCACAGTACAGGCCGTTTGGCCCACAGAGTTGTGCTGAACATGTTCCTACCTTAGAAATTACTAGGCTTACCCATAGCCCTCTATTTTTCTAAGCTCCATGTACCTATCCAAAAGTCTCTAAAAAGACCCTATCGTATCTGCCTCCACCACCGTTGCCGGCAGCCCATTCCACGCACTCACCACTCTCTGAGTAAAAAAACTTACCCCTGACATCTCCTCTGTACCTACTCCCCAGCACCTTAAACCTGCATCATCTTGTGGCAACCATTTCAGCCCTGGGAAAAAGCCTCTGACTATCCACACAATCAATGCCTCTCATCTTCTTATACACCTCTATCAGGTCACCTCTCATGCTCCATCGCTCCAAGGAGAAAAGGCCAAGTTCACTCAACCTATTCTCATAAGGCATACTCCCCAATCCAGGCAACATCCTTGTAAATCTCCTCTGCACCCTTTCTATGGTTTCCACATCCTTCCTGTAGTGAGGTGACCAGAACTGAGCACAGTACTCCAAGTGGGGTCTGACCAGGGTCCTATATAGCTGCAACATTACCTCTCAGCTCTTAATCTCAATCCCATGATTGATGAAGGCCAATGCACTGTATGCCTTCTTGACCACAGAGTCAAACTGCGTAGCAGCTTTGAGTAAAGGAACAACATCCGCAATCCTCCAATACTCTGGAACCTCTCCATTGATGATGCAAACATCTTTGCTAGAGGCTCAGCAATCTGCTCCCTCGCCTCCCACAGTAGCCTGGGGAACATCTTATCCGGTCCCAGCGACTTATCCAATTTGATGCTTTCCAAAAGCTCCAGCACCTCCTCATCCTTAATATCTACATGCTCAAGCTTTTCAGTCTGCTGCAAGTCATCACTACAATCACCAAGATCCTTTTCCATAGTGAATACTGAAGTAAAGTATTCACTAAGTACCCCTGCTGTTTCCTCCGGTTCCATACACACTTTTCCACTGTCACATCTGATAGGTCCTATTCTTTCATGTCTTATCCTCTTGCTCTTCACGTAGAATGCCTTGGGGTTTTCCTTAATCCTGTCTGCCAAAGCCTTCACATGGCTCCCTTCTGGCTCTCCGATTTTCCTTCTTAAGCTCCTTCCTGTTAGCCTTATAATCTTCTAGATCTCTAACATTACCTTGCTCTCTGAACCTTCTGTAAGCTTTTCTTTTCTTCTTGACCAGATTTATTACAGCCTTTGTACACCACAGTTCCTGTACCCTACCATAACTTCCCTGTCTCATTGGAACGTACCTATGCAGAACTCCACACAAATATCTCCTGAACATTTGCCACATGTCTTCTGTGAAGAGTGGAGCTGCCTTGCCCACCCAAATACATTTGTGTATGCGTGTCGTGTTTATGCACAATCACAGGGGTAGGTACCGATAGTTTTTAACTGAAAATTTGAAGCTGTGAATTTACAGCAGAGAATTCTGCTCAGCTGTTAGTTGGTTCTTTCTGCTCCTCAATCCCAAGGTATTGCCTAAACAGAAATAATCCAATTTCCTGATTGCTTGCTGTATCTTAAATTTTTTATGTGATTCCCTGTTAAATTATGTTAAATTAGAGTCATAGGGTACTACACCACAGAAACAGACTCTTTGACCCATCTCGTCCATGCTGCGCTATTTTGCCTAGTCCCTCCAGAGCCCTCCCATCCCTGTACCTGTCCAAATACCTCTTAAGTGTTGAAATCGAACAAGTATCTACCACTTGTGCTGACAGTTCATTCCACACTCACACCACCCTCTGTGAAGAGGTTTCTGTGCAGGGTCCCCCTAAACTTTTCACCTTTCACCCTTAACCCTTGACCTCTAGTTCTAGTCTCACCCAACCCAAGGGGAAAAAGCCTGCTTGCATTCATCCTATCTGTACCTCTCATGATTTTGTATATCTCCATCAAATCTCCCCTCATTCTCCTACGCTCCAGGGAATAAAATCATAACCTATTCAACCTTTCCCAAAAACTCACAACCTCAGGTCCCAGCAGCATCTTTGTAAATTTTCTCTGCACTTTTCAATCTTATTGATATCTTTTCTGTGGGTAGGTGACCAAAACTGCACAATGCTCCAAATTAGACCTGACCAACTTTAATACAAATTCAACGTAACATCCCATCTCCTGTACTCAATACTTTGATTTATGAAGGCCAATGTGCCAAAAGCTCTCTTTACAACCCTTTCTACTGGTCCTCTGTGAGGTTGTCTTCCAATAATTCTTTTTACGAAAATCTTTGTCTTCACTTCTTTGTTGCTAAATTGCCAACTACTGAAACAACCTTTCCCCTTTTATCCTCATCTGTCTATATCCTGGACATTTCAATATTCAGAGTATTATTCAATATTCAATATTCGAACATCGAATCCTCCAACTTCTGGTAATTCCCTCCCTCTCCCTTCCCCCATCCCACCTTCACTCTGTCTCCTCTTCTAGCTGCCTATCACCTCTCTCATGATTCTGCCCTCTTCTACTACCCATAGTGCTTTCCCCTTACATTCCTTCTTCACCTCTCCTGCCTATCCCTGCTTCCCCTCCCCCACCCCTTGATCTTTCCTCTGATTGGTTTTCCACCCTCCCCCCCACCTTCTTTATAGGGCCCTTGCCCCCTCCTTCTTTAGTCCTGACGAAGGATCTTGACCCGAAACGTTGACTGCTCCTTTCAACGGATGCTGCCCGACCTGCATAGTTCATCCAGCTTGTTTGTAGGTCTTGATTTGACCACAGCATCTGCAGTGTACTTTGTGTTCAATATTCAGAGTCTCTGTTCCCTTGTTAGAGTCATAATCTTTTGTGATGATATTGGGTTCGCTGTTCAAAAAGTTCTGAACTCAAACGATGATCTTAAGCCCTATCCGATACAGCTAGCTACAGATGCCCTCACTAAAGGAAGGTTATTCTGTAGCCATCTACTCTTCAGGGGCTAGATCACTTCTCTGTTTATCCTCCATTTTGAGTTTATCTGTCAATATCCATTTTTTGAACCTTGGGTTTCCTCCCCCCCGCCCCACCCACCAAGGAGGAGATACTTCCAGCTAGTGAAGTAGTTTAAACACAGTTCATTTATTTCTAGTGATACACATTTAAATTCAAACAACATTCTTAAAACACATTCAAAACTCACAGAGGACTTCTATTATTTGCAGTTTATTGTCCATTGATCCTGTTTACAGTCACTGTTCTATAAATTTGCTAAGTATGCCCACAGAAAAAGAATCTCAGGGTTATATGTGATGATGTGTATGTACTGATGATAAGTTTTACTTTGAACTTTGAACTTCTGAACTTTATCTTATAAAATACTTCCAAATTACAAGCATTTCTAAAACAAAAAGGATTTCCAAATCACAGGTACAATTCTTATAAGCTAAAAAGACTTACCAAACGTTGCAGCCGAATGTCCATCACAGAAATCGAAGGCAGAGGAAAAAAAATCTAGTCACATCTTTCTGTCATTCTTCTGGTCATTCCTTGACCATTGCTAACAAGCCTGATTGTTTGCTCACATTTATGTTATTTTTTTTGGTACTTGGTGACTTCACACACATGTAATTTTTTTTCAGATACCTTTGTGGGTAAATTCACACATATAACCTAAAAGCTTTGGGGATAGAGATTCCAGACACCCAAAATTAATGTTGTAAGGGCTGAATCTTTGAGCACACAGATCTTCCAACTATTTATAGATTAGTAATTTGATGTACTAAGTGATAATATCAGTCTGGTCTGCTGTTATGAATGTGAAGCAACTCTGAGGGGCTGAAGGGTACAAAGTCGCCCCCCTCCTTTTTAAGAATCGCAAGATCGCTATTAATTCAGGTCTGGGACCCAGGAAATGAGAGAGAGATGTCCAGAATACTCAAGGTTTGGAATGTGTCCTGCCCTCAGCGAAATGGAACCACGGATAACGGCTATACGGCTATTGTCTCTTGGAGACAGAATTGTGCATTGAGTACTGTACTAGTCATTGAAACCCCTCAGGGGACAACCAGAGTGGGCTGGTTGAGGGATTGCATCATCCCAACCTGATTGACATCTGGGACCCCGTGAGTAAGGATAAAAGAGGGTCTGGGGAAACACCCCTTTAGACGCACCAAGAGAAACGCTAGAAATCCCGTGACAGCGTTTTATAGCGACAGCCGGTGGGGGCTCGTGTGCGTCCTCCCTTGCCAGGGTGGCGGGCTCATCACGGAAGAACGGTTTAGCTAAAGGAGAGGCCACAAGTGAAAGGCCACGACAACAAGACTCCTGACGGATCAAAATCATAAAAGGAAAGTCGGCGAGTTTTTCTCCAAATCTCTCTCTCTCTCCAACCATTGCAACACAATGGTCCCCAACGGCTGCAGCCTGCATGAACTGAGTGAACTTTATATTTCCATCGGACAATACATTATCCCCTAGACAACGAAAGAGCTTATTTCTTATTGATTATTATTATACCCGCACTTTTAGATTTAGTATTGACGACGTATATTTACATTGATATTATTTTTGTGAATTTTTACTAATAAATACTGTTAAAAATAGTATCATCAGACTTCAATGGACGTCTCCATCTTTGCTGGTAACCCAGTTACGGGGTTCGTAACACTGCAAACTTTCTTGAACTAAATAATTTATCCAGTGTTGTGTGGTTTGATACAGGCCAATTAACATAACCCCATTGTCTTACAGTGCATCTCTTGAGCAGCCAGCACTGTTCTGTGGGCCAGCATCCTGTGCTCTATAGACAGTGCTATTTCTTTGCAAGCTGTCCTTTTAACTTCAGGTTGGCCAGCTGGTGGCACAATGGCTTCAGTGCCAGACTCCGGAGCGAAGACTTCCGAGTTCGAATCCAAGTCAGGCCACCCCCGAGTACACTTTCCATCTGTGGCGGGTTGAGCGTCGAGCTAGCCACTCAGCCTCATAAAAAATACAAGGGTCGAGTCAGGAACATTCATACCGTAATCCGGTTAATCTGAAAGGAGACCAATCCTGACACCACGCGCCAGACAAGAATGGTTGACTGGTGCGACACGCTAAAAAAAAAACTTCAGGTTTATTATTGCTTGCAATTTACATTACAAACTGAAGACTGATTCTTGTTTATGACAAGAAGCTGAGCAAAGACTATTGGTTGAGAGTTTAATTTACTCAAAGTCAACATTTTGACCCCTGTAAGAGTCAGCTACTGAAGTTAGAAAGCTGAGCCCCCTGCGCCATCACACTTCAAAACCTTAAGTCAGCAATCTCTTTGTCCTAGAACCATTCCAGTCAAGCTTTGCCGCACATGAACATTGACAGCACATGACTCAACGACAGCTTGTGAGTGTAGGATGCAAGTATCAAAGCTGGAGCTCCATCAGCCCAAGGATAATTCTTCAATCTAACCTATCCCTAAAGGTGGCTCCCTTATGTCGAACAGTGAAAGATTAAAGCACTTTAACTTCCAAGAAAAACGTCTATGAATTTCCTCCCCATTTCAAAATGCAGGACACCAGCTTAAACCTATATCATATACACTGAGCAGTCCTTACTCATGGTCTCCTTAGATGACGTTTCTATGTTCCAAGCAGAACAGAATCAATTATATTCTGTACAATGCATGACTACGTTGTATTTAACCCTTTGTGCCTTTCAGTTTTGCTGTTAACTAGATCATTATAGAGATCCTTAAAAAAATAAATCTGTGTGCAATTCTCTTTTAATAAGGGAAGAGTATCTGCTATGTTCTAGAGGAACAAATGCTTTCTAATCTCCTGTCTTGCCAAGGCATGTCTATTTGGCATTTGTGTTCTAAAGTTTTGCGGCTTGAACTGAAGTTAAATAACCTGCTTTCATCTGCATTATCTATACCTGTCAACCTTCAAATATCTCAATGATGTCATCTCCCAATCTTGCCACCAGTGAAAATCTGAAGTTCAAATAAATAAAATGTTTAAATCGTCATTCTCAGACTTCTGTGAAACATTCTGTGCTCCATCTGTTATCCATCTTTCCCCTTGCCATTATTTTAACATCATGGCATATGCATTTATTTTCCATTCCCAATTGCCCCTTGAGAAGGTGGTAGGGGGCTGCCTTCTTCAACTGTGGCAATCCTCTGCTCAATGCTGTCCCACTGTGCTGTTGGATAGGGGAGGTCCAGGATTTAGACTTGGTGACAATGAAGGAACAATGATCTATTTCTAAGTCAGAATGATGGATTACCTGGAGGGGAATATTCAGTGGATGATGGTCTTGGTGTCCCTGAAGCCTTGGCTTTCTTGGAGGTGGAGGTTGTGGATTTGGGAGGTGCTTTCGAGTAACCTGGCCAAGTGATGGGGATGTTGGCCTGGTAGAGAACACTACATTTGGGTTTCTTATCCGTCTGGTGAATTTGTCAGATTTTGTGAACACATTGTTGGTGGCAACCTGGTGTAGCTAGTCCAGGTCTCAGAAGCATAAAGCCAGGGCATTTTGTAGATGGCACAGACTGCAGTCAGGGTGTACCAGAGATGGAGGGCATGAGTGTTTCACATGGTGGATGAGGTACCAATCAAGTGGGCTGCTTTGCATGTTCCGGGGTATCAGTTAAAGGCAATATACTAATTACTCCTTGTGTTGGTATTATTATATTTAATCCAATCCCTTAACACGTTCCTTCCTTTTCTTATTTAAACCCATTTCCCTTTGCCCTCAATGGGATTAATTTCTCCTCTGTGTTTGCCAATGGTTTAATCCTTCCCCCTTTGAATCTGCTTTAACTGATTTCCAATTACCATCTTGTGCTTTGAGCCTGCAGCATGACTACTGATCTCTTTAAGTGTGGATTTGTCTTCCTGTCCAGTGTAACAGGAAAAATCCAAATAACCTACAAAGTTAATTTACAAAATTAACTCCCTTCCCCCTTTAACTAATCTTTGTTCCCTCAAAATCCCGAGGTATTGGTGAATGGAATCTGCACAGCACAACCAGGAACTTTTACTTTAAACCCACCTATCCTATAATTGTTTTCTATCATTCCTCTACCATTCTCTCTGTGACTTCATGAACACTGACAGCTTTAATAACCCTCTCCATATTTTTATCAGTGCTTGCTTCTAATTCTATTCTCTTTCCTGGTGTTTTATTCATATTATCCCTGTTCATAACAGTTACATTTGTAGGTAGATGCTTCCATGTCGGTAGAATATTGCCAGGCAGTCAGCTATATCTGTGATAGGTCTTTGTTCAATGTTACATCTGACCCTTTGAGCCCACAGGGAATAAATTATAGCTGTAAGATATAACAGAAAGTCAGCCCCACTTGGACCTTCAGAGGGCTTCATCCACAAATGTTAAACAACCAAGCTATACAATGCGTGGTCATTTACTAACACACAGGATGGGCAGAAGATCCCCCTCTGGGCTATCAAGCTGCATGTGTATCTTAAACATGTTTTAGCCAATGCCCTAGGATCAAAAACAACTTGCTTCCATGCTCAATTTGCAGGTTCTGAGGCTAATGTGGGAACTTGAAAATCTTCCTCAGATGGGGCAGGAGATACCTGGTGAGGCAGGCGTGTGGGTAGCTTGTGAGGCAGTGTGCTCCTTATGCTATTGGCTGTAACACATTGTGGAATAGGTAATCTGTTTTGGGAGTCTGGTACAAGGCACGTGAACGACATGGTTTGCCTAATGGAGGTGTCGGCGTGCAACCAGGGCCTGGGGATGTTGGCTTTGGAAAAGACTCACTTTTGGTTTTCTTATCCTTCCGGTGAATTTGACAGACTTTGCAAACACATTGCTGGTGCTGCCAGCCCGGTGTTTTGAGGTCTCACATTGTTAGTCCAGGTCTCAGAAGCAGAAGGAAGTGCAGAGATAACTGCTGTCCAAAAACCATGAGGTTTTGATCGTCAAATGTCCTTTCTCCTCATTCGACCAAAGGTAGTGCTGTCACATTGAAGATGATGGTGAATTTTATCACTGGTGTTTTTCTTCACAGAGAAGTGGCCCATGCTTTCCAGGGATCTTGCTATGAACCTTTGTTGATGAAGGGCAGTGTTATTGCTTAAACATACAATGTATTAGTAGATAGGTTTTTATCACGGAAGGATTTTAAGGGTCATTGAAAGAAAAAAGGAAAAACTTGGATTTCTTTAACTCCTTTTATAATTTCGAATCATCCTAAAGTGCTTTCAATACAATGTGATCACTATCGTAATGTAGGAAACACAGTAGCCAAGTTGTGAATGCCAAACTTCCCAAAAAGAAGCAATGCCCAATGGGGTGCATCATGACTGGCTACATCACAGCCTGGCTGTAGGACAGAAAGCCCTACAGAAAGTAGTGGATATGGCCCAGTCCGTCACAGGCAAAGCCCTCCCACCACTGAGCACATTTACATGAAGCACTGTCACACGAAAGCAGATTTCATCATCAAAGACCCCCACCATCCAGGCCATGCTTCCTTCTTGCTACTACCTTCGGACAGGAGGAACAGAAGCCTTAGGTCCCGCACCGCCAGGTTCAGGAAGAGTTATCACTCTTCAACCATCAGACTTCTTCACTCATCACAACTCAGAACTGATTCTACAACCTACAGACTCACCTTCAAGGACTCTTTACAACAACACATGTTCACAGTATATTTTCCCCTCTCTCCAATATTGAATGTTTCAGCTGGAATTGACTGTAATTATTTACTGATTTGTTCACTTGCCTTGAGTGGGCATTCTTTGAATAATATCGGCTGATTACAACTATCGAAAATGTGCCAGTTACCTTGGCTTCAGCCATAACTTAGTTTCCACAGTTACTCAAGAGAAAGTAGAAGGTTTGAGGAAGACACAACTGATAGCTGTCTGCCAGGTAAGGCAAAACTTATGTTATATTTGCTTTCTGCCATCCTTTTTCCACACAGTATCTCCAGTTGGCTCAACTCTCTCCCTTGACAAGCTGCCATCTAATAAGCACATTTAATTTTGCTCTCACCTTCTCATCTTGCTCAACACACTTCTCCCTTAAATTCTTGTCAGATGAACTACCTCTGTTTCATTGAGCACATTTACATGGAGCACAGCCATAAGAACTCAGCATTCATCATCAAAGACCCCCACCATCCAGGCCATGCTTCCTTCTCGCTACTACCTTCGGACAGGAGGAACAGAAGCCTTAGGTCCCGCACCGCCAGGTTCAGGAAGAGTTATCACTCTTCAACCATCAGACTTCTTCACTCATCACAACTCAGAACTGATTTTACAACCTACAGACTCACCTTCAAGGACTCTTTACAACAACACATGTTCACAGTACTTCTTATTTATTGCTCAATTTGTCTTTTTTTGTACTTTGGTTGGTTGGCTGTCTTTATTTTTGTACAGTTTTTTCATAAATACTATTGTATTACTTTATTTCTTGTAAATGTCTGCAAGAAATTAAATCTTTGTGATTCACAAATAGCTGGTGACATACATGTACTTTGATAATAAATTTACTTTGACTTTGACGTTGAGCAGATAACCTGTTTCTGAACTTCTATCCACAGCATGAACCAAAGTTCTCCTCCAGAGATAGGAGTGCAAAGATCCAGGTTGACAGCCCATTGCAGAGCTTTGGAAGTGTTGTCTTCATGATTTCTTGGACAATATTTATCATCACATTGCACTGCGTAAATAACTAACTACATGCTGTTGTGGGAACTTCATGTACACAAAATTGGGCACTGTCTTTCTTCTATGACACCTTGTATACAATTCAAATGGCTGTGGAGCTTTTTGGGACTTCATAAAATGGCTTGTGAAAAGAGCTACAAAAGTACAAGACGGTCTTTATTCATGTTTTCTGATGGCGTAGAAGCATAATTAAATCTTGCTACTGTTTTCAGCCACGAACTGCAGTTTATGCTGGAACCTGCAAATCTAAAGGCTAGCTTTATTTTAAGATTAGTTTTAGTTGTCAAATGTCCAGTGAACTGCATCAACAACTAACACAGTTCAAGGATTGTGCTGGGGGCAGCCTGCAAGTGTCTCCACACTTCTGGCGCCAACACTGCATGCCCACAACTCACTGAACTTAACCGGTATGTCTTTGGACTGTGGGAGGAAACTGGAGCACCTGGAGGAAAGCCATGCAGTCACGGGGAGAGCATACAAACTCCTCACAGACAGTGGTGGGAATCGAACCTTGATCAGCGATCGCTGACGCTGTAAAGCATTAGCATTATGTGCCAACCCTAAGTAGCAAGCCCTAAGCATTGTGTTGTTATCTGTATTCTAAGCTCTAAAATTTCCTCCCTAAACCACTTACTCTTTCTTTCTCTCTTGCTCTTTCCCCTTTCAGTTGCATCTAAAAAACATGTTTCCTCAAGTAACCATTTGGTTGCTTGTGCTGACATCAAATTTGAGAACACTCCTGTGAAACATTTGGGTTTGTTTCATGACACCAAAGGCAGTGTGTAGATGCAGGATGTTGTAGATGCTTTCAGCTTTACTACCAACAGCAGCTCTGTTTTGCTGTGATATGGCTAAGATCTTTATACAGGAGAATGTTGTTTAGCTCATTCTTTTTTTTTTTGCCTAAATCATCTTTAAATATAAACTGCTATCCTTAGCAAAGATAACTTGTGTTCTGCCAAAGTGAGACAAGATGTGCTGGTTTCAATTTGCAATCACCCTTTAATTTTCTGCTCTAAGTTGCAAGTGGTAGAATTTCATTGGAGTCTGTGACTTTACAAACTATTGTCAAAATTTCCTCAAGCTCAAGCAGACTTGGAGTGAGTTGATGCACACCCCAGAGCAGACTGGTGGCTGGGCTTGAGGTGAAAATACACTTACAGCCTCCAAAGTTACAGATAGTAACTGACGTCCATTTTAAAAGCCAGAAGCAACTGATAGCACCAACTAATCCTAGTGGCCACTCATTTTAATTCCACTTCCCATTCCATCCATGGCCTTCTCTACTGTTGTGATGAGGCCACACTTAGGTTGGAGGAACAACACCTTATATTCTATTTGGGTAGCCTCCAACCTGATGGCATGAACATCGATTTCTCAACTTCTGGTAATGCCCCCCAGCCCTTCCCTCTCCATTTCCCATCCCCTTTTCCTTCTCTCACCTCATCTCCCTGCCTGCCCATCGCTTCCCCCTGGTGCTCTTTCCCCCTTTTACTTTCTTCCGTGGCCTTCTGTCTCTTTCATCAATCAACTTCCCAGCGCTTTACTTCACCCCTCCCTCTCCCGGTTTCACCGATCACCTGGTGGTTCTCTCTCCCCTCCCCCCACCTTTTAAATCTACTCCTCAGCATCTTCAGTCCTGCTGAAGGGTTTCGGTCCGAAACGTCGACCGTACTTTTCCCCATAGATGCTGCCTGGCCTGCTGAGTTCCTCCACCATTTTGCGTGTGTTGCTCGGATTTCCAGCATTTGTGGATTTTCTCTTGTTTGTGATACTTCAGAAATCTTGTCAATGCTAAAATTGCTGTGGTGTCAGTCAATATGGTCACACAACGGTTTTATTCCTGCCTGTTATATTTGGATGTGCAGCTTAACTTCCTCCGCATTGTTGATGCTTGAAGGTTAGATGAATGTGTACAAGTAGTAAAATGCGTAATATTAAAACAACAAAATTTTACAAAGTCATTGACGGCATTGGCTGTTTTACAGAATAAACTTTATTCAGAAAAATATCTACAAGAAATACCAAACAACAGTGCAAGGCTCTCTTTATATTCAGTTTTATCAGTTCTATTCATTGGTAGTGTTCGCACATTCTGTGCACAGAGCACCAATGACACTCAGGTGGTCTCCTGGGATGATACAAGCCAAGTGTTTGAGTGGCTTCCACAGCCTCTAAGTGTTTAATACTAGTAGAACTGTGATACGGTCCTTCTTTCCACCTGCCCCCCCCCCCATTGGCTGCTTTCAGCAGCTTGACAATCTTCCAGCAGCACTTGATTTCTGTCTCAGTTTGTGCCCCTGCGAACAATCCATGGACCGAAGATCATAGATCTCTGTTACGTAGCTGCTCAGGATAAACCTGGAACAAGGTCATCAGACCTTCAACACAGATACACAGACCACAAAGATGTGGGCGACTGTGTCATCCTTCTTGCAGTTGTCTTGAGGGCAGCATAAGTTGGGAGTAAGATTCCGACTTAGACATAGGACCTGGCGGGGTGGGGTGGGGGTTGTGTTGGAACTATTAAGAGCAAAGCTGTCTGAATGTACCAGGAACCTTCAAGATGCTTTAAAAAATATAACTCAATTAACAAGTGGCAATATTCTGGCTTCTCCAGAAAATGCACACTCTTGCTGGGTTACAGTTTCAAAGGCACTATTTCCCTTTCAACCTTTCACAACCTCAGGTTCTGCAAGGATGCTCTGCAGCCAATTTAGAATTGTGGTCTTTACTGCAACGCACGAACTCACTCAAGCTCCCATAAACAGCAGTGTGATAATGACCTGTTTCATGAACATTGAATCAACCTGCCAGCACGGTGTGGACTTTACTTTCTAAGGAAGCTGAGATCCTTCAATGTGTGCAGCAGGATGTTGGAGATCTTCTACCAGTCTGCTGTAGTGAGTGCAGTCTTCTTTGCAGCTTTATGTCAGGGGGGGGGGGGTAGCATTGGTGCTAGTGATGCAAAGAGACTAAATATACTGATCAAAAAGACTGGATTCATCCTTGGCTACAACCCAGCCTCTTTTGAGCTAGTGATGGAAAGGAGGTCACTAAACAAACTGTCATTGATTATGGACAATCAGGCACATCCTCTCCATGACCTACTGAATAAGCAGTGGAGCTCCCTTTCCAAACAGACTCATTCAGCTCCGCTGTCACAAGGATTATTACAGAAAACCTTTCCTACCAAATACAATAAGCATACACAGCAGTTCATCTCTGTGTGACAGGAGAACACACATCATAGTACAATAGTCTCTGTTTTATTATTTCATACATTATTATTGTACAATATTGTAAATTATTGCACAGTGGTAACTTATTATTGTGTATATTATTATTCTGTACTTTATTATTAGTTATGTCTGCACACTGCTAAATGTGTATTTAAATGCTGCTATAATGAAAAAATCTCTCACTTGGGATCAATAAGGTATTTAGTAAGGCATCAGATATGATCACACATGGCAGGCTGGTCCTGAAGGTTAAGGCACATATAGAGCCATAGAGTCATGGAAAAGTACATTACAGAAATAGGCCCTTCAGCCCATCTAGTCTGTCTTGAACCATAGCCAAGGCAAGCTGGCTAATTGGATCCAAAATTGGCTCAGAGATAGGAGGCAGAAAGTCGTGGTTAAGGCATAATTTTCTGATTGAAAGTCCGTGACCAGTGGTGTATTGTAGAGTTCAATGCTTGGACCCTTGTTATTTGTGATATATGTTAGCAGCTTGCATGTGAATGTAGAAGAAATGATCAGCAAGTTTATGGATGATACAAAAATTGATGACGGTGTATATTGTAAGGAGGGTTATTAAATGCTACAGCAGTCACTTAGAAAGCTGGGCAGATAGAACTTAATCCTGATAAGTGCAAGTAATGCATTTTGGGAAGTCAAATAGGATTCAGACATGTACTGCAAATGATAGGGTGTTAAAGAATATTGAAGAATGAAAGAGACCTTGGAATCTAAAGCCATAGCTCCCTGAAAATGGTAACACACATAGAATATAGCAGTTGGGACATTATGTTGCAACTTTACAAAACACCAGTTAGACTGCAGTGTGTGCAGTACTCAAGTACTGTTAGAAGGATGTGATTGTGCTGGAGAAGATGTAGAGGAGACTTACCAGAACATTGCCTGGACTGGGGAGAGATCAGATCAGCTGTGTTTTTGTGCAGTGACCTAGATCATGAGAGACATAGACAGCCAAATTTGATATCCCTTTCCCATGGAAGGGATATCAAAAACAAGAAGGCACTGTCTTAAGGTAAGATTTAAAAGATTTAATGGGGATCTTAGGAGCATAGTGGTTGATACCTGAAATGCATTGTCAGAGGAGGTGGTGGAATCAAGTGAAATCGCTCAATTTAAAAAAACATTTAGTCAGATACTTAAATAGCAAGATAGAAAGTTATGGTCCAAGTGCAGACAAATAGGATTAGTGTAGATGGGCAAAAAAGCCAACATGGAATTCAAGCAACACTCACAAAATGCTGGTGGAACACAGCAGGCCAGGCAGCATCTATAGGGAGAAGCACTGTCGACGTTTCGGGCTGAGACCCTTCATCAGGACTAACTGAAAGGAAAGATAGTAAGAGATTTGAAAGTAGGAAAGGGAGGGGAAAATGCGAAATGATAGGAGAAGACTGGAGGGGGTGGGATGAAGCTGAGAGCTGGAAAGGTGATTGGCAAAAGTGATACAGAGCTAGAGAAGGGAGAGGATCATGGGACGGGAGGCCCAGGGAGAAAGAAAGGGGGAGGGGAGCACCAGAGGGAGATGGAAAACAGGCAGAGTGATGGGCAGAGAGAGAGAAAAAACTAAATATATCAGGGATGGGGTAAGAAGGGGAGGGGCATTAAAGGAAGTTAAATGCTGGTGGAACGCAGCATTGAATTTGTTGCTTGAATTTCCAGCATCTGCAGATTTCCTCGTGGATGAAATTGATGGGCTGAGGGGCCCATTTCTGTTTTGAACAGTTCAATGACTCTATGAAAGAGCCTCAGTTTAACTTCATAAAAGATAGCAACATGATCAGCCCATCAGACTGAAGGACTGGGCTAGATTTATGTGCTCATGCTTAGGAGTGGAGCTTGAACCCAGCACCTTCTGACTCAGAAAGAAGAGTACAACACACTGACTTACAGCTGAAGGGTGGACAATATAGAATCAGGGGACGTAAACTCAAAATAAGGGAGAAGTCTGCCATTTAGGGCTGAGGGGAAAACATGTTCATCACAGAGGATGTAATTCATAAAGAAATGGAAAGGTGAGAAAAGGAACATTGTGAATCTTCATAATTCTGTGTTACCCGGGGCTCTGGACAATCTGCCAAATATATTCAGGGGACATGGGGTCTGGGTATGAGAATGAGAATTAGCCACGATTTTATAGAATAACAAAGAAATCTAACAAACTGAACAGCTTCTTCCTTCTCTACTGTATGATTGTGCACTCTTAACAAGTATATATTCTTGATTGCTCTTAATAATTGGTTAATTTGGTCTACAAAAGCAGGATTGGTGTAATTGTGAATTATAAGCTTCAGATTGTTGTGTTTTACACTCTTTAAATACAGAGTGCTATTTGCCACACTTCCCTCACCATAAGATCAACTAATAAATATCTCCTATTAACTTTGACATGATTGAACTGTAAGACCCTAGGAATGTGTGTGTGCACGTCTGGGACTGACATCTGGAGACATCTGGTGGAGCTCCGTGGATCCTACACATTGTGAATTCCGAGCATCTCAGTCGTTTTGGGGTTTAGACATGTCTAGACTAATGTAAGCAGGGCAATAATATAATTCAAAGGACCCTGCACCATCTTGTCACCCTATTTGCGCTGCTGTCACCATTTTAGAAGGGTCTACTATTGGGATGATTTTTTGTAGGAACAGGCTGCGTGTGACATGGAATTCACTGTCCATTGACTTAGAACCTCCATTATCACTTCCAAAATGAACTGATCGATCTGTGTGCCATCCAGTCTTGAACTGCTTCCATATCTGATGAGAAGAGAAGCCCAATGGAGAAAAAAGAACTAAAACAAAGTAATCTGGGCCTCTCCCACCCTAATATGATCTTAATTCCTCACCAGCCCATTCAACCGACCCATTCTTTCAAAGAAAGATCATACCCTCTGATGCACCATCAATAACTCACTCTGAGACAAGAGGCGAGATATCGGCTTTTATTGACTGGAAGAAGGAACAAGCAGTAGTTGACCACCATACTACATCCTGGAGACTGAGGGCAGGGCTCAGACCTCAATCGTCTTTATACAGGGGTCTGTGGGAGGAGGCACAGGATATTGGGCTGCTATTGACATGATATTGACATGATATTGGGCTGCTATTCGCTATTCTGTATCCCACTGGTTTGAAATAAACAAATCAGGGCTTCAAACACTACCGTAGTGGGCCGTATCTCAAATAACAATGACTCAGAGTGCAGGAAGGAGATAGAGAGCTTAGTGACATAGTGTCATGACGACAACATTTCCCTCAATGTCAGCAAAACAAAAGAACTGGTCGTTGACTTCAGGAAGGTAGGCGGTGCCCACACTTCTGTTTACATCAACGGTGCTGAGGTTGAGAATTTTGAAAGCTGTACTTACTGAACATTATCAATAGCCTGTCCTGGTCCAACCGCTTAGAAACCACTGTCAAATAAACTCAGCAGCGCCTCTACTTCTTTGGGAGGCTAAAAAATTTGGCATGTCCCTTTTGACCATCACTGATTTTAATTGAAGCACCATATAAAGCATCCTATCCGAATGCATCACAACTTAGTCTCTCCAATAACTGTAACGAACTGCAGAGAGTTGTGGACACAGCTCAGTGCAATACAGAAACCAGCCTCCCCTCTATGGGCTCTGTCTACAATTTACGGTTTTATAATCATTCTTGCACTACCATCTTATCAATGTGAACTGAGAAATCTTGGAATCTATGACTTGTAAATCCTGTACAACTTATTTTTAAGGGTACTTATTTTTTATTCGTTCTTCCTTCTCTTCTAATATTTGTATATCTGTGCACTTGTAATGTTACTGTGACCTTTGGGATCAATAAAGTATCTATCTATCTGTCTATCTATCTATCTATCTATCTGTCTGTCTGTCTATCTATCATTTCTCAGTGCCTCAGTAAAGGCAGCGTAATCAAAGACCACACCAAACATAAACGTTCTCTCTTTGGGCTGAAGGTGTGTAGCATCAGGCTCAAGGACAGCTTCTATCCCGTGGTTATAAGACTATTGAACGGTCCCCGAGTATGATAAGATGGACTCTTGACATATTTGCACTGCACTTTCTCTGTAACTGTAACATTTTATTCTGTTTTCTGTTATTGTTTTCCCTTGTACTACCTCAATGCACTGATGTGGTGAAATGATCTGTATAATGACATGCAGAACAAAATTTTTCACTGTACCTTGGTACACTTGACAGTAATAAACCAATTTACCTTTTCACTGCTGAAATACGCTAGCAATATAGCTACATTGTTGGGATCACACCTCATTTTTGTTTGGATTAAGGGGCCATCTATGATTGAGTAATATGCATTAATGTTCATTCATTTATGATTCCAATTGAATAAAAAATATAGAAAATGATGAAAATACACATAGATCACTCAGGATTTGTCTAAAAGCATTTTGAGGTTTTGCAGAAATGTACTTCAGAATCAGAATCAGGTTTAATATCACCAACATACGTCATGAAATTTGTTAACTTAGCAGAAGCAGTTCAATGAAACACAATATAGAAAAAAACAAAAAAGTGAATTACAGTAAGTATATGTATGGATATTAAATAGTTAAATTAAAAGTAGTCGTGCAAAAACAGATATAATTTAAAAAGTAGTGAGATAGTGTTCATGGGTTGAATGTCCATTCAGAAATCGGATGGCAGAGGGGAAGAAGCTGTTCCTGAATCGCTGAGTGTGTGCCTTCAGGCTTCTGTACCTCCTACCTGATGGTAACAGTGAGAAGAGGACATGACCTAGGTGGTGGGGGAAACCCATTCACTAGAGAGGAAGCCGCAAAATATTCAGAAATGTTTTAGTGTGTCTGGTAAAATAGAGACATTGAAGATAGTGGACCAGCCTCTCACTCTCCCAGGCCATGGAGAAGCAAGTATATTGCACTGATGGTTTGTACTGATGAACATATGCAATCTGAGCCCACAACTATGAACCTGAAGGGTAGACAGTTGTTTGGAGAAGCAGCACTGACAGATTTTTGGGATATTGCAGTGGCAATAGTTCAGGGATGGGAAGCCACTGCTGAAGATGGTATGACTCCTATTAGTTTAGGACAGGAAGGACATGTGAAAGCAGACATACTGAGCTGGATACTGGAACACAAGATTTGGTGAGAATTTGGAGTTCAACCTGGAAAAGTGTGAAGTGATTCACTTTGGAAGGTTGAACTTAAAGGCAGAGTACAGAGTGAATGGAAGGACCCCTGTCATTGTGGAGGAACAGGGGGACCTTGGGGTCCACGTCCATAGATCCCTCAAAGTTGCTTTGCAAGTTGATAGAGTTAATAAGACGACATATGGTTGCAGCTCTATTAAAACCCTGGTTAGACCACATTTGGAGTACTGTGTTCAGATCAAGTCATCCCATTTATTTATCACGTACATCAAAACATACAGTGAAATTTGTCATTTGTGTTAACAACCAACACACACAAAGATGTAGTGGGGGCAGCCCGCAAGTGTTGCTACATAATCTGGCACCAACATAACATGCCCACAATATCCCGCAGCACACAAAGCAGCAACAACTGTTAAAACAAGCACCCAACCGCACCAACCTCTGGGGTTTAGACGCTCTAATTCTCTGGAATATGGATAGTCGGCACGGCCCCTTTAAAGACCAGGCCCAGCCCACTAATTGGCAGCCATGTTTTGGCAACAGGATTTTAATTTTTAAAGAGCACCTGACCTGAGGTTCAGTGCTCAATCGTCATTGGATTCTCGTCTAGCATCGAGCTTACAACTCTGTCCTCATTTCAGTCTCATATTGTGCTTTGATTCTAGTCCCAGATACTCCAACACTTGGGTCCTCACCATCCTCACCTAGGTCTCTCATCACAACATCAACAGAACCAAAACAAGATAACAGCAGCAAAAATAGCCACTTTACCACCCTCCCACCCCCACCATCATACACACACAGGCCTCCAACCCAAGGATGGACCACCTCTGGGCCTCCAGCACTTGACTCCAGACTCACAGATTCACAGACATTGGGTCTCCAACCTCCAGTTGCTGGCCTGGACTCACAGACTCAACCTTTGGGTCTCTACCTCTAGACTCGCCAGCTCTGGACTTTGACCTTTTGCTTTGCCCTCCAGACTTTACCAACCTCTAGGAACTGACCCCAGGATTTGCTGATCATGCATTTATCTTTAGGCCTTGGCTGCAGGACTTGCCAATCATGGATTTAACCTTTGGGCCTTGAATTCTGGACTCAGACAGACCCTTGTGTCTTCTAACTGTACAGACTTCTTACTGAAAACTTAACAACCTGGGACTCGCTGGTCTCTTCAGAGCCTGCCAGGATTGCTGAGCTTTCACCACAGAAGTCGAACTGAACTGTCACAGTCTTCTGGGAATTCTGAGAATTCCAGAAGTTCACCACCCTCTGAGTAACGAAATGTCTCCTCATTTTAAGTCCTAAGTAGCCACCCCATATTTTGAGACTGTGACCCATAGGTCAACAACCCTTAGTCAAGGTAAGTGTTATCTCTGCATCTACCCTGTGAAAGTTTCTAAGTACATTGCACATACGGATGTACAGTGGAGAGCATTCTGATTGGTTATATCACCACCTGGTTTGAAAGCTCCAATGCACTGGATCAAAAAAAGCTACAGAGTGTTATAGACTCAGCCAGCTCCATCACGGACACTAGCCTCCCCACCCTTGAGGACATCTTCAAGAGGTGGCATCCATCATTAAGGACCATCACATCCAGGCCCTCTTCTCACTACTACCAACTAAGGTGGTACAGGAGCTTGAAGACACACACTCAAAGTTTTAGGAACAGCTTCTCCTCCTCCACCATTAGATTTCAGAACGGTCAATGAATTCATGAACAATACTGTGCTATTCTGCTCTCTCTTTGCACTGTTTATATGCTGAGTTTTATATTTCTTATTGGAACTTATAGCATTTTTATGTATTCAATTGTTCTGCTGCCCCAAAACAAGAAATTTCATGACATATGTCAGTGATAATAAACCTGATTCTGATTCTGAGGTGACCTCTCATTCTTCTAACCTCCAGAGCTGTAGCCTATTTAATCTCTCCTCATCTAAAAGTTGTGCCATATAGGACACAAAGTACAAAGTAAATTTATTATCAAAGTTCTTACTTCAGTGGTTGGTGCCTTGATGGAGAAGATCCTGAGAGGCAGGATTTATGAACATTTGGAGAGGTATAATATGATTAGGAGTAGTCAGCATGGCTTTGCAAAGGGCAGGTCGTGCCTTACGAGCCTGATTGAATTTTTTGAGGATGTGACTAAACACATTGATGAAGGATGAGCAGTAGATGTAGTGTAAATGGATTTCAGCAAGGCATTTGATAAGGTACCCCATGCAAGGCTTATTGAGAAAGTAAGGAGGCGTGTGATCCAAGGGGACATTGCTTTGTGGATCCAGAACTGGCTTGCCCACAGAAGGCAAAAAGTGATTGTAGATGGGTCATGTTCTGCATGGAGGCTGGTGACCAGTGGTGTGCCTCAGGGATCTGTTCTGGGACCCCTTCTCTTTGTGATTTTTATAAATGACCTGGATGAGGAAGTGGAGGGATGGGTTAGTAAATTTTCTGATGACACAAATGTTGAGGGTGTTGTGGATAGTGTGGAGGGCTGTCAGAGGTTACAGTGGGACATTGATAGGATGCAAAACTGGGCTGAGAAGTGGCAGATGGAGCTCAACCCAGATAAGTGTAAAGTGGTTCATTTTGGTGGGTCAAATATGATGGCAGAATATAATATTAATGGTAAGACTCTTGGCAGTGTGGAGGATCAGAGGGATCTTGGAGTCCGAGTCCATGGGACACTGAACACTGCTACACAGGTTGACTCTGTGGGTAAGAAGGCATATGGTGCATTGGCCTTCATCAATCATGGGATTGAGTTTAGGAGCCAAGAGGTAATGTTGCAGCTACATAGGACCCTGGTTAGACCCCACTTGGCGTGTTCAATTAAGGTCACCTCACTATAGGAAGGACGTGGAAACTATAGAAAGGGTGCAAAGAAGATTTACAAGGCTGTTGCCTGGATTGGGGAGCATGCCTTATGAGAATAGGTTGAGTGAACTCGGTCTTTCCTCCTTGGAGTGACGGAGGATGAGAGGTGACTTGATAGAGGTGTACAAGATAATGAGAGGCATTGATCGTGTGGATAGTCAGAGGCTTTTCCTCAGAGCTGAAATGCCTAGCATGAGAGGGTATAGTTTTAAGGTGCTTGGAAGTAGGTACAGAGGAGATGTCGGGGTAAGTTTTTTATGCAGGGAGTGGTCAGTGTATGGAATGGGCTGGCGGCGACAGTGGTAGAGGCGGAAATGATAGAGTATTTTAAGAGACTCCTGGATGGCTACGTGGAGCTTAGAAAAATAGAGGGCTATGGGTAAAGCCTAGATAGTTCTTTTTTTATTAATTTTTTTGAGTTTCTACGATGTGACAAAACAAAAAAAACAGTAAAAAGAGGTTTATACAGTGCAAAACAAACGTATCAAATGTACAGTTCGTAACAATTTTTAAAAAGTACCCGTAGTAGAATCGTATAAAGTTAGTTACCACTCCACCCTCCCGCTACCCAACTCCAAGCCAACCTTACGATATATAAAAAAGTTAATCAGAACTTTTATCATCACAGAGCTGTATTTATAAAAAGAAGGTATATTGCCTATGACCTGAACTATAATACACATAAAAAAAACTGTAAATCTTAACCATAAGAAGCTGGAAGCAAGGGACTTAAATGCAAAAGAAAAAAAAAGGGAGGGATGCACCCTTAGTCTAAACGGGAATTATGAATACATTCAAGAAAAGGTCCCCACACCTTTTGAACTTTATGTCTGAATTCAGAAGTGAATAATGAATCTTTTTAAGGTCTGAGCAGGACATAATGTCTCTGAGCCATTGAGCATGGGTGGGTGGGGCAGCTTCTCTCCACCTAAGAGAGGCGAAAGACAATGTACGACGCTTAGTCGGAGTTAAATGTGTGTCAGCTTCTCCTGAAGAACCGAAAAGAGCAGTTAGGTTAGGTTCCAAATAGCACTTAAGTATGTGAGATAAAGTTTAAAAAATATCTCTCCAGAATTTCTCCAAGCTAGGACAAGCCCAATACGTATGAATAAGAGAAGCCTTGCCCCCTTTACACTTATTGCAACAGGGACTAATATCAGGATAGAACCGTGACAATTTAGTTTTAGACAGATGAGCCCTGTGTACCACCTTGAACTGTAAAAGGCAGTGGCGAGCACAGAGAGAAGTTGAATTAACTGACTTGGGAATTGAATCCCAAACCTCATCAGACAAAGAAAAATTTAAATTATGCCCCCAGACAGTTTTAATTTTGTCGAAGGGGGCTCACCTCAACATCGTTAACATATTTTGAATGGTAAAAATTAAACCTTTACCCAATGGGTTCACATGAAGAAACAAATACACAACATTTTTAACGGGTACCTCAGGAAAGTTTGGTATTAAAGGGTTGATAAAATGTCTAATTTGGAGATGTCTGAAGAAATGAGTGTTAGGTAGGCCAAACTTTACAGACAATTGTTCAAAAGTTGCAAAGTGCTTATCTATGAAAAGATCTTCAAAACACCCAATGCCCTTTCTGTGCCAATCTAGAAATGTTAAATCCTGCATAGAAGGCTGAAAAAGATGATTATGTAGAATAGGACTAGAGAGAGAGAGACCATGAAGCCCATTATATTTTCTGAACTGAGCCCACGTTCTCAGAGTGTGTCTGATAACCGGATTAACAATTGACTTAGGCAAATGGCAAGGAAGTGCAGAGCTGGGGAGATTCTTATTAGAGTTCAACTCCATTGCCACCCATATTGGGCAGTTAGACTGATTATAAAAGTAAGACAGCCTAGGTAGTTCTAAGGTAGGGACATGTTTGGCACAGCTTGTGGGCAGAAAGGCCTGTATTGTGCTGTATGTTTTCTGTGTTTACATTTATGTCACCATATACAACTCAGATCATTTTCATGGGGGCATACACAGTAAATACAAGAAACACAATAGAATCGGTGAAAGACTACATTGAGGACAAACAAACGCCCAGTGTACAAAAGACACCAAACTGCAAATGCAAATGAGATAAATAATAATAAACAAATAAACAATAAATATTAAGAACATGAGATGAAGAGTCCTTGAACGTGAGTCCATTAGCTGTGGAAACTTTTCAGTGATGAGGCGTGAAGTTATCCCCTTTGGTTCAACAGACTGATGTTTGAGAGGTAATAACTGTTTCTGAACTTGGTGGTGACAGTCCTGGAACTCCTGTACCTTTTTCTCTTGATGGCAGCAGCGATAAGTGAGCATGACCTGGATGGTAGGGACCCTTGATGATGGCTGCTGCTTTCCTGCGTCAGCGTTCCATGTGGATGTGCTTAATGGTGGGCAAGGCGTGAACGGGCTGTATTCACTACTTTTAGTAGAATTTTTTTATTCAGAGGCGTTGGTGTTTCCATACCAGGCTGTGATGCAGCCAGTCATTATACTCTTCACCACACACCTGTAGAAGTTTGTCAAAGGTTTGGATGTTATGCCGAATCTTCGCAAACTCTTAAGGAGGTACAGGCGCTGATGTGCTTCCTACGTAAAGCACTTACATGCTGGGCCCAGGACAGGTCCTCTGAGATGACAACACCCTTTGCTGCGCTCCTACTATTGCAAGGATATTTTTCAATCGGTAGAAACCAAAACTTCTGTAGGTGTGGAATCACTAACATCCTACACAATTCACCTTTACTCTTGCACTTAAATCCTCTTGCAATAAAGGGCAACTTGATATTTGCCATCATAATTGTCTGTCGCATCTACATGTTAGCTTTCAAACGACATCATGCATGAGTAACTCCCCGCGTTCGCCAGCGCTTGCCATTCATAAATGATTAACATTCGGAAAGTGCTCCGCAAGTTTTTGCGTCAGACGTAGAGGAGGCACGCGGCTGCATGAATTGCGGGTCTTGCGTGGTGCGTATGACGTGTTTCTGGCAGTGCTCGTTGGAGTTGGTGAGTAGCGGTTACACCGACGAGAAGCAGGTAAATTAACGGTTTCGATTTAGGAGGTACTGAGTTGCTCTTCCGTGCCGTGCAGGGGTGAAGAGCGGGGAGGTACCACGAGTCGATGGTTGGCCGTCAGGCCAAGTAACGTGAAAAGGTCGGCTTTGGCCTTCATTGACGAGCTACCGTATTTTTGTGGTCACTCGTCTGGGGTATTCGGCTGGAATTCATGGGTGGTACAGGGTGCGGTGAATGACAATTGCAAAGACAAACTGCTACCTTGCAGCCTTGGAGCTAGCCTTGTTTTGCTTTGCATGATTTAATTAGTACATGTTATTTAATTACCTTTCGTGCATGTTTTCCTCGCTTCCTGTCTCAAATTAGCGTTTAAAGTGGGGCTCCCAGTAACCATTAACGGTTATGTGTAGAAAGGATTTTGGTCGTTAATTTGGGAATGGATGGTTATGTCGACGGCCATTTAATGGCCTTAAGTGGTTTGCTGCAGTCATCGTTGTAGTCCTATTAATGAATGCCAGCGATTAAGCCCAATAAGTTTGATGAGCAATAATGTATTTCCCTGTGAAGTTGGTGTGAATTGGAGAGGAACACTGAAAGGACGTGTTCCCATTCACCGGGGACCCCTGCCATTCTCCATGGTAAAGGTTTCGGATTTGTGACATGCCGTTTGCGCGATTTGTTTTTTTTTTAACATTAGGGATGTGTGGGGTTGACGTCTTTCACCGAACGGGTTCTATAGTGTTTCTTTGTTTTGTGGCTGTCTGGGAAGATGAATCTCGGGGCTGTATGCTGCATAAATACTTTGATAATAAATGCACCTTGAATCTTTTGAAGTAATCTAAGTGAATGGCTGCTGTGTAGTTTCTGAGCAGTGCAGTCCTGATGATGGAAAATGAATGTTTTGGGTTGTGAATGGATTACCAGTTTGGAGACTTGTTTAAGGTAGTGTTCAACCAGTGTATTATTGGAGCTGCACTATACTAGGGAAGTAGAGGGTGTTCTGTAATGCTGCTGATAGGCCTTGTGGATGGTGCAAAGACTAGAGTGTCAGGGGAGGTAAGTCTCTTGCCTTCAATCTGTCCTTATAGTCATAGTATCTGTGTGACTGGTGTAGATGAATTAATGTGTGCTGGTCAATGGTGACCTTTGAGGTGTTGATGGTGGGCTTGATATTTGATGCCATGAATGTCAAAGGTGGTTAAACTCTTATTGTAGACCTGTCACTTACTGGCATGAATGTTACTTGCCCAAGAGTTATTTTAGTCTTGCTGTATGTAGATGTGAGCTATTACATTTGAGGAGTCGAGCTGTTACATTTGAGGAGTTGTGAATGGAATTGAATTTTCTGCAGCTTTGTAGACACCCTTGATAATGGACAAAATCAGGGGAATTGTAGCTAAAAATATTAATGACAGGAAGAGTACAAGTTTTACTGAGCCTTGTGGAAATTACTTGCATACAGTATCTTGTCTTTTGTTACACCTTTTTAATTGCCCATGCAGGGAGTTGATTAAAGGTGCTTTCTGTTTGTACCTGCTTTGTACTTTACTGAAGTAACAATTTTTAGTCTTATTAAGTTGTCATTTCTAAGATCCAAAAAGTTCTCTGGCATATTTTAAGATTGTTGTGAATGATTTTGGCAATAAAAACAGAACCAACAAAGTACATCAATGCATTACAAGTTAGAGGCGTGTAACCACTATGAGCATCTGCATGTGGATGGAAAAGTCTCGCGATACCTCCCTTGTTTTAATGAAGAATTACTGCTAGCTGGCAGGTCATAAATTTAAAATTTTATTCCTTGCGTTGAAGATAACTTTAGAGCAGCTCACTGGCCAGTTTCAAGGCAGTAATGAAGTTACCCTATTGAAGCTGTATCATTGCTTCTCACTTTGTATATCAACCATGTTTCAGTGCTACATCCATGTTTTTGTCGAGCACCTCCACACCATCCACTGCAAGCTGAACTTCCAGGTGGCTAAGAATTTTAATTCTCATTCCTGTTGATCCATGTCAGGGTGGAGGAGCAACACCTTGCATTCCATCTGGGTAGCCTCCAACTTGATAGCATGAATATCGATTTCTCCTCTGGTGAACAAGTCCCCCAACCATCCTATGCTTCCTCTATTCCTTACTCTGACCTTTCACTTCTTCTGACCTGCCTATAACTTCTCCCTGGGTCCCCTCTTCCTTCCTCTTCTCCTTTGGTCCACTCCTCTCCTATCAGATTCCTTCCTCTCTAGCCCGTGACCTTTCCCATCCATGTAGCTTCACCTATCACCTTCCAGCTAGCCACCGCCTCTTTTGCTCCTCTTTCCCACCCTCACCCCCCCCCCCCCAACCTTTTTATTCTGGTGTCTTCCCCTTCCTTTCCAGTCCTGAACAAGAGTCTCGGCCCAAAACATTAACTGTTTACTCTTTTCCATAGATGCTGTCTGACCTGCTGAGAATTTTTCCAGCATTTTGTGTGTATTGCTGTGGATTTTCAAGATCTGCAGAATTTCTCCTATTGTGATTTTACCCTTCTGCATCGCCTTATTTGACATTTTTTGCACTCTCTAGAGATCAGCTTTCAAGTCTTGTTACCAATCATCCCTAAATTGGTTTCTGTTTAAGGAATGTGTTGCTGTACAAATCCTTCCTTGCTGTTATCTCTTATCTCATGCCTGTCATTTTGCAGACCACTTCTCTCTGATTGTGGATATTTGCTAGCTTAATTTCAAAAAAGTAAGTTTGCTTTACTTGAAATGTTGGCATTTTGACTGAACCTGTGGAAGTACATAGAACGGTACAGCACAGGAATGGACCCTTCAGCCCACAACATTGTACCAAGCAAGCTAAAAAGTAAATCAAAACCCCCGAAAAACGAATTCTTTCTACCTACACGATGTCCATATCCCTCCATCCTCCTCATATTCATGTGCCTATCTAAGCGTCTCTTAAAAGCCCCAATCACCGTGCCAGGCATTCTCCACATCCCCTTTGAACCTACCTCCTCTCAACTTTAGTGCAAGACCTCTGGTATTAGACATTTCAACTCTAGAAGCAGATACTCTTTCCACTTTATCTATGCCTCTCATAATCTTATAAACCTCTATAAGATCTCTTCTCAGCCTCTGCTGCTCCAAAGAAAACAGCTCATGTTTGTCCACCTCTCATGATAGCACATGCCCTCTAAACTAGACAGCATCCTGGTAAACCCTCTTCTTAGCCTCAACATCTTTCCTGTAGTGGGGTGACCAGTACTATATGCAATGCTCCAGATGTGGCCTAACCAGGGTTTTGTAAAGTTGCAATGTTACCTCTTGACTTTTGAACTTAATGCCTCAACTAATAAAAGCAAGCATTTCATAAGGCCCCTTATCAGCTTGTGTAGCCACTTTCAAGGTGCTATAAACCTGGACCCAAAGTTCCCTCTGCTCAGCAACACTGTTCAGGATCTTGCCCCTAACAGTGTACTGTCTCCTTTCATTTGCCCTACCGAAATGCAGTATCTCACATTTATCTGTGTTAAACTCCATCTGCCATTTCTCTGCCCGTATGTGCAACTGATCTATATCTCACTGTATTCTTTGTCAGCCTTCTATACTATCCACAACTCCACCAATCTTGGTAGTATCTGCAAACCTACTAACCCACCCATCTACATTTTCATCCAGGCCATCACAAACAATAGAGATCCCAGCACAGGTCCCTGCAGAAATAGAAAGAAAGTGTATCTTTTATTAAATGCAGCAATGTATTTTATATCCCAGTGAAGCCAGGGTTAAATGTGGCATGTTTCATTTAGGTGAAATAGAGCTGCATTAGTGACAAATGGATCAGCATGGCTAACTTATCTTTAGAGGTAGAAGGAAAACACATGAGAACAAGTCTATCACATGAAGTACCATAATTGAGGTGCATTTGCACTTTTGAGTTTCAAGTGCTTTATTTTCTGTGATCTGTGCAAATTCAGACCAACTTTTTTTCTCACTTAAGGGAGGTTAGAAATATAGGATTGTACACATCAGGCAGAGAACACTTTGATATGATAGCAATCCTTGTCCCACTCTGCCCTCTTAAATTTCTGCAAGTGATGCCTCTGATCATTGGATCAATACACTTCGCCCATGATGCTGTGCTGCAGTTCTTTTAAAACTAATGCGGTTTAGCCAGAGAACAGCTTTGAGAAATGCCCCTGCATGATGAGAGAAGTGAAATTGAAATGGTTTCACTTAAGGTATGTACAAATTGATCTTTAAAGGAGTGGGGTTGACATTTCAGTAGCCTTCAAATGTGATATCCAAACCACTAACTCTTTCTACCATAAAACATTGGCCTTGACATCTTGATGTTTTTTTAAAAAAAAACTTTTACTGGAAGCAAGTGGCTGATTCGCCTCTCAATTTTACATACTGAATAATTGCAGTTGAAAACCCACTTGGGTTTTGGACTGCAAGATGCTTATTTGATTGACTTTCCCATAACTATTCAAGTTTTTATAAATTTGTAACATTTTCTGTTTTAATGTTCAGATATGTGTAAAGTCCATTCATCCTCCTGGGCTGCACACTGTAACATGGCAAATAATCCACTTAAATAATGTTGGGCTAGATTAAATTTAGAAGCCAATTGACCCTCTGCATTCTAATTAATGCATAGTTAAGGATGTTAGTCATCTATTTTCAGGGCACTATTTGAGAACCTCATACTGGAATGAATGCCTGAGGAAGGAGCTGATAGTGAACATAGCTCCCTGGATGTGATTACTCTTGTTTTGAACAATAATTCACTTTGTTCGAGGTAAGCCTGAAGGATGAAAAGCACTGTGAGGATTGAGGTTGACTTTTCCAGAAGAAATAGAGCAAGAGAGTAATCACGGGATGGTTCCTCTACAGTTCAGCCTGATGGACTGGACTGCAGTGGTCATTTTTATTCATGTGAATCAGTGTTACTTGAGCCCGTAGCTCCCACTGGAGCATAGGCTATTGATTACCTCTGAAGTCGATGGTTGGAGTTCATCAACGCTTTTGCAGTCCATTGCATCCACTGTACAGGGCCTATACAGCTTTCACCCATTTCCACCCATTTTCATGACGGATGTAAGGGTTGGACTTTGAGAGTGTTAACTTCCAAATCTTTCATTTGGATTGCAAACCTGGACCATGAATGTAACTGTAAGGGTCATTAGACTTGTTAGGGAAATACTGTTGAATATGTTAACCCTTAAGAGCAATTGGGCATTATGTTAAGCAAATAGTTATTATAAACGAGATTCTGTAGATGCTGGAAATTGTGAACAACATGCTTGAAGTTCTGGAAGAACACAGCAGATCATTTAAGGAGGGAAACAGTTGATTCTTTGAGTTAAGTATGCAGAATATCATTGTCTACAAGGGACTTACTGCTTGTAATGTGCTGCCCATTACAATAGGTTTTGTTTCAACTATTACCACTGAACAATTAATATGTATTGCAGAGCATATTGCAGTTAGAGAGGAAGGCAAATGAGGAACTTGTTGCTAATTGTTGTAGAGTAGGTGCTATTGTCCTTGCTGCTCCAAGGACCCAGGTCCCATCCTGATCTTCAGTGCTATCTGAGTAGAGCTTGCACAAGTGGATTTCCCCAGATGTGCTGGTTTCCTCTAAGTAGGCAGGTTAATTGTGCACTATCGGTTGCCCTTGGTGTATACAGGTGGTGAGAGAATTGGAGGGAGGTGATGGGCATGCTGGGAATCAGAAGAATGGGATTTCTGTGATGTTGTAGTAGTATTACTAATTTGAATTGGAGCTTTTTTGTATATCCAGAACTTTTAACCAGCAAATTTATCAGGCCAGACTTGGCAGTTTAGAGGGGAACCACTAGCAAAGTTCCTTCTGTACCTGTATGTAGCAGCATGAAGGCCAAGAGCACAGCCTAGTGTGGTGAGCTGAAGGTCATTTCCTATACCTTTGAACCTGTGCACAGTAATCCCTTTGAGTTAATAAAAAGGTGAGTGGTTTGCTTTGTCAATTAAATTTCATATTTTTTGAATCCATTTCAACTGTTTACATGTCTGTCAGACACTTAAATGCAGTTCAAAATGCTCTTTGAGAGAACAAGCCATCAAAAAGCCATTGAGGTAAATGACATATGGGATTTCAGGGTCTAGTTGCTTGTGGCTGCTGCACTTCAGTGGATTAATGTGATGGTGAGGCTTGGAGTTGGATGAAATAAGCTGAATGTAAATTTTGGTGTCCTTGGGGATTGGACAAGGGGACTGGGGCAAGACCAGCCTGCAAGCTGGGTTGATCAGTTTGTCCTAATGTCTTGGCATTGCTGGCTCTTGAAATCAACAAGTAATAGACCTGCTTGATTTACTATCAAAATGACTACCCTTCAGGTGGGGCAACTACTATTTACTACAGTGGTATTAAAACTGATGTAAAATAATTTGGAGAGCTCAGCCGTCTGAATTACTAAAATTAGAATTAGGTTTAATATCACCGACATATGTCGTGAAATTTGTTATGCAATACACAATAATAGAAAAAACATCAATTACAGTAAGTATAGATTAAATAGTTAAATTAAGTAGTGCAAAAATAGAAATAAAAAAAGTAGAGAGATGGTGTTCAGAAATTGGATGGCAGAGGAAAAGAAGCTGTTCCTGAATCATTGAGTGTGTCCCTTCAGGCTTCTGTACCTCCTTAATGGTAGCAATGAAAAGAAGGCATGTCCTGGGTGATGGGGGTCCTTATTGACGGATGCTGCCTTTTTGAGGCATCACTCCTTGAAGATGTTCTGGATTCTACAGAGATTCGTGCTTGTGATGGAGCTGACTAAGGTAACATGTCTCTGCATCGTATTTCACAGTAGCCCCCCACCATACCAGACAGTGATTCAGTCAGTTAGAATGCCCTCCATGGGACATATTTAGAAATTTGCAAATCTACTCAAACTAATGAAACATAGCCGCTGTCGTGCCGCCTTTGTAGCTGTATCAGTTTGTTGGGCCCAGGATAGATCCTCAAAGATATTGACATCCAGGAACTTGAAATTGCTCACTCTTTTCACTTCTGATCTCTCTGAGGACTGGTCTAAGTTCCCTTGACTCGCCTTTCTGAAGTCCACAATCAGTTCTTTAGTCTTATTGACATTGAGTGCAAGGTTGTTGCTGTGACACCACTTGGCTAGCTGATGTATCTCTCTTCTGTACGCCCTCTCAACACCATCTGAAATTCTGCCAACAATATCATCGGCAAATTTAAATTTGCTGTGCCTAGCCACACAGTCATGGGTGGAGAGAGATTACACCCAGTGTGCAAGTGTTGATTGTCAGCGAGGTGGGGATGTTGTTTCTGATCTGCGAGGTCTGTGGTCTTCCGGTTAGGAAGTTGAGGATCCAGTTGCAGAGGGAAGTAGAGGCCCAGGTTCTGGAGTGTTCTGATCAGAACTGTAGGAATATGAGCACGTACTGTATGTAGAATGCTGATCTTTAAATGTTCATACCTTGAAACTCAGTACATTTGGAGGCTTTAGATCTGTTATAAATTTATGCCCTCAGCTTCTTTTAAAAATTTTGTTAAAGGAATATAATAATGTTCCTTTGCATAATATTTGGGCAGCTAACTGCTGCACGGCTGAAGACCTTATTGTATTCGACAGTTTGTAATCTAAACTGAGATCCAGTGGAACACTTGCATAGCTAGGTGTTGGTAAACCTTTTTGGATCCTGTTTCTAGTAATTAATACTGTGAAATGCACATTAATTCAAATTTCAGATTATGTAACTTGTAATTATTTCTACTGTCGAGCTCGTTGAAAGATCCAAGCCAGTAACCAGAGAAGCGAGATGTTCTGCAAGTGACGCCTGAGCAAAATCTGACTTGAAAATTAAAGATGACTTTTCTTCCTCCTTTGTGAGGACTGTCATTTTTGTATTGCAAATTTGAGATTGACTTCTGCTTGAAGTACTATAGTAACCATTTATAGTAACTTGTGACTCCAATAACTCTTCAACTGATGGTTGAAGAATTAAATCCTTTCTGCTGCAAAGGGAGTTTTAATAACTTTGCAGTATTGAACATAAATATAGGAGCATAGAACTATTAATATTAACACAACAATATAGAACCATAGAACACTACAGCACAGTAACCATATAACAATCACAGCACGGAAACAGGCCATCTTGGCCCTCCTAGTCCGTGCCGAACCCTTAATCTCACCTAGTCCCACCTACCCGCACTCAGCCCATAACCCTCCACTCCTTTCCTGTCCATATACCTATTCAATTTTACCTTAAATGACACAACTGAACTGGCCTCTACTACCTCTACAGGAAGCTCATTCCACACAGCTATCACTCTTTGAGTAAAGAAATACCCCCTCGTGTTTCCCTTAAACTTCTGCCCCCTAACTCTCAAATCATGTCCTCTAGTTTGAATCTCCCCTACTCTCAATGGAAACAGCCTGTTCACGTCAACTCTATCCCTCTCAAAATTTTAAATACCTCGATCAAATCCCCCCTCAACCTTCTACGCTCCAATGAATAGAGACCTAACTTGTTCAACCTTTCTCTGTAACTTAATTGCTGAAACCCAGGTAACATCCTAGTAAATCGTCTCTGCACTCTCTCTAATTTATTGATATCTTTCCTATAATTCGGTGACCAGAACTGCACACAATATTCCAAATTTGGCCTTACCAATGCCTTGTACAACTTTAGCATTACATCCCAACTTCTGTACTCAATGCTTTGATTTATAAAGGCCAGCGTTCCAAAAGCCCTCTTCACCACCCTATCTACATGAGACTCCACTTTCAGGGAACTATGCACAGTTATTCCTAGATCTCTCTGTTCCTCTGCATTCCTCAATGCCCTACCATTTACTCTGTATGTTCTATTTGGATTATTCCTGCCAAAATGTAGAACCTCACACTTCTCAGCATTAAACTCCATCTGCCAACTCCAACTCCATCTGCCCATTCTTCTAACCGGCATAAATCTCCCTGCAAGCTTTGAAAATCCACCTCATTATCCACAACACCTCCTACCTTAGTATCATCGGCATACTTACTAATCCAATTTACCACCCCATCATCCAGATCATTTATGTATATTACAAACAACATTGGGCCCAAAACAGATCCCTGAGGCACCCCGCTAGTCACCGGCCTCCATCCCGATAAACAATTATCCACCACTACTCTCTGGCATCTCCCATCTAGCCACTGTTGAATCCATTTTATTACTCCAGCATTAATACCTAACGACTGAACCTTCTTAACTAACCTTCCATGTGGAACTTTGTCAAAGGCTTTGCTGAAGTCCATATAGACTACATCCACTGCCTTACACTCGTCAACATTCCTCGTAACTTCTTCAAAAAAGTATAGGCCCTTCAACCCTCCATGTTGTGCTGACCCATATAATCCTTAAAATAAAGTACTAAACCCACACTATCCCATAACCCTCCATTTTTCTTTCGTCCATGTGCCTGTCCAAGAGGCTCTTAAATACCCCTAATGTTTTAGCCTCCATCAAAACCATCCCTGGCAAGTCATTCCAGGCACTCACAACCCTCTGTGTTTTTAAAAAAAAAACCCACAAACAAACACCCCTGATGTCTCCCCTAAACTTCCCTCCCTTAACTTTGAACATATGCCCTCTGGTGTTTGCTATTGGTACCCTGGGGAACAGGTACTGGCTATCCACCCTATTTATGCCTCTCATAATCTTGTAGACCTCTATCAAATCCCCCCCTCATTCTTCTATGCACCAAAGAGAAAAGTCCCAGCTCTGCTAACCTTGCCTCATATGACTTGTTCTCCAATCCAGGCAACATCCTGGTAAATCTCCTCTGCACCCTCTCCATAGCTTCCACATCCTTCCTATAATGAGGTGACCAGAATTGAACACAATACTCTAAGTGCAGTCTCACCAGAGATTTGTAGAGTTGCAACATGACCTCTCTACTCTTGCTCAGTTCCCCTGTTAATGAAGCCTAGCATCCCATAGGCCTTCTTAACTACCCTTTCAGCCTGTGCAGTGACCTTGAGGGATGTATGGATTTGAACCCCAAGGTCCCTTTGTTCATCCACACTCTTAAGTAACTGACCATTAATCCTGTACTCAGTCTTCTGGTTTGTCCTTCCAAAATGCATCACCTCACACTTGTCTGGATTGAACTCCTTCTGCCATTTTTCTGCCCAAATCTGCAGCCTGCCTATATCCTCTTGTAACCTTCGACCACCTATAGCTCCATCCACAACTCCTCCAATCTTCGTGTCATCCGCAAACTTACTCACCCCTCCTTCTGCCTCTGCATCCAGGTCATTTATAAAAATCACAAATAGCAGAGGTCCCAGGACAGATCCCTGTGGCACTCCACTAGTCACCGACCTCCAGGAGGTTAAATATTAAATATATCTTAATTCTTGCAGAACTGTTCTACACATTTAATATTAATTGAATTTGGGTGTAAGCATGATTTGAGCTTGTTTAAAGTTCACTTTATTGAATGCTTCACTTTCTGGTTTGTATGCCTCTTTGCATTTAAAGAATTACAGGTAGTTGTTCATAATCAAAGTTTTTTGTTTGTGTCAAAAGCTTCAAAGACCTTGACCACATTGACCAGGGAGTACCTTACACTAAAGTTGAGTTTTTAACCATGTGGTAATATTGTAGATTTGGGACAATAAATTGTATTGGGCAAATGTGGTCTAATTTGCCTTCTGGCCAAGCCTCCATCGGTAAAAGGAAATGGATTTTTGGCTGTTCTAAGAACAACACTGAATAGACATCTTCCTGTACCAAATTACTTAATTTACACCTTTCTGTGATACATTGTTTGAAAACAATGGAGTCTGTGACATATTTAATAATCTTTCTAATTTGGCACATGCAATGATCATTTGAATGTTTTAATATATCTTGGGGAAAATTTTAAACTACTATTCTTTTATGCAGGTACGTGAGCGTGACCATGGGAATTTTTGCTTCAGGTCTTAAAGGCATCTTTGGAAAGAAGGAGATGCGAATTCTCATGGTTGGTCTAGATGCTGCTGGAAAAACCACCATTCTTTACCAATTTAAGCTTGGAGAAATTGTTACCACAATTCCTACCATCGGTATGTTCAAATAGCCTTATAATTGAAGAATCAGCAATTGTATTGCTTTAACTTCAATAATGGAAGATCTTTTACAGCTTGTAATTTGAGTCAGTCTGGTGATTCCAGTACTCTAATTAGCAAGTGATGCTTTACAATCTGTCTGCAGCTAAGTGCCTTAATTTTCCTTGAATAAAAGGTTTGGGCATATTTGGGTATTTATCATTGTGTTAGAGATTTGGATTGTTGAATATAATTAAGAGAACAGCTTTGAGTCAAATCATCCGTGTGAAAGAACAAGGGGAAATGGTTAAAGTTCTTCTTGGGCCTTGAGGTGATCAATAAACTTGGAGACTTTTGGTAACTAGTTTCACTAGTTTGAATTACCCATGTTGACATCATATCACATTTCTATAATCTGTCATAAAATCTGTGCTTTTACTCCTGCATTTCCAGGTGAAAATCATAGATTCCAGCTCCTTCATACCCAGGGAAGCAGTGGTAGCTACCAGATTAAATACACAGATTTTTGCATAACAGGGAAATTAGGGGTTATGGGGAAAAAGGCAGATGGGTGGAGCTGAATCTGTAGTCTAATCAGCCATAATCTTATTGAATGACAGAACAGGGTCAACAGGTGCTCCTGCTTTTTTTTTGAAGAATTGCAACAGGTACTTTTCAAATACTTTGTATTCCTTGTGCACTTACTCTTAATGTTGGTGCCGATATAGGAAAAGGACTGTTTAATACTCAGTTGGGCAGGGTGTTAAATACCTATGGGGGATAAAAGCTGGATTAACTGCATTAACTGGATTAAGCTGGATTAACTGCAAGATGGTTTCTTGGTACTTGGAGAACAGTTTCTGCTTTAATGCTGCAGCTAGAATTTCAAGGTTCCAACTTGGCTATTTGCATCATGATGACTTTTGACTAAATAATTGTGCTTTTGATTAAATTTGCAGTATTGATGCCAAATTTCTGGTTGGATAGATTTGGTGGATTCAGTAAAAGGGGAAATGGATGGGATAACCAGATAATAAAATGTCTTTCTTTTCAGGTTTTAATGTGGAAACCGTGGAATATAAACACATAAGCTTCACAGTATGGGATGTCGGTGGACAGGATAAAATCCGACCACTTTGGCGTCATTACTTTCAAAACACACAAGGTAAGGGGGTGACTTTTTTTTCTATCTACACTTTCTTTATTTTGACACGACAGCCATTACTGGATATTCAATTATATCATTTATTAATGAGCATTTTGGAAGGGTAGGGTGAAATGAGGTGAGAGCAATGTGTAATTTTTAGATTTGGTGTACATTTGAGTCTAGTTTTAATCTTATCAACAGAAGAACTGAGTGAACACATTTTTAGGTTCTAAGTTTACAAACAGCAAAGACTATAAAAAGTGAGGCATTAACAACTTTGATTCGTAGTTTCAATGCACTTGTTGAATTTTAGTCAGCGAATAAGTCACTCAACTAATGGATTATTGGTTTTGTATCTCAAAGGGGCTGGAATACAACAGGTGAAAACTTTTGCTTTTCTTGTACAGAGTCGTGGGTATTCCTTTTCAAAAATTATTTTGCATTGAGCACTGCATCTTTGGCAGATTATATTGACCATGGGTTGCATAAGTTGGCTTGTATTCCAAGTTTAAAGTTGAAAGGTGATGTTCTCAAGGTTTTTAAAACTTCCAGTGTTCAATGGTTGTTGGAAAAACTAGTTCTGAGCAGTGTCTGGAAAGAACAGTACAGTTATGATCCATTTCTAAACTGGTAAGCGCTTTATCTGTGATTGAATTGACTTTGTTTCTTGCATCCTTCACATACATGAGTAAAAATCTTTAGGTTATGTCTCCGTTTGTGCAATTTATAGTAATTTGTAATAAATAGTACTGTATGTGCAACAGAGCAGTCAATATAACTTAGAAATACAAAATATAAATTATGTCAGTGTGAATTAATCAGTCTGATGGTCTGGTGGAAGAAGCTGTCCTGGAGCCTGTTGGTCCTGGCTTTTACAGTTTCCCGGATGGTAGCAGCTGGAACAGTTGTGGTTGGGGTGACTCGGCTCCCCGATGATCCTTCAGGCCCTTTTTAAACACCTGTACTTGTAAGTATCCTGAATCATGGGAAGTTCACAACTACAGATGTGCTGGGCTGTCCACACCATTCTACAAGGTCCTGCGATTGGGGGGAGTACAGTTCCCATAATAGGCCGTGATGTGGCCAGTCAGGATACTCTCAATTGTGCCCCTGTAGAAAGTCCTTCAAACCTGGGGACTCATGCCAAACTTCTTCATCCATCTGAGGTGAAAGAGGTGCTGTTGTGCTTTTTTCTCACTACACAGCCATTATGTACAGGCCATATGACGTCCTTGATGATGTGTTTACTGAGGAACTTAAAGCTGTTCACTCTCTCAACCCCAGATCCATTGATGTCAATAGAGGGGTTAGCCCATCTCCATTCCTCCTGTAATCCACAAACAGCTCCTTTGTTTTTGCTGCATTGATGGAGAGGTTGTTTTCTTGACACCACCGTGTCAGGGTGATGACTTTTTCCTCTGTAGGCTACCTCATTATTGTTTTGCGATTAGGCCTATCAATGTAATGTTGTTGGCAAATTTAATTAGCAGATTGGAGCTGTGGGTGGCGATACAGTCAGGAGTAAAGGAGGGAGCAGAGGTTAGGGAGCCCACTCTTAACACCTGTCAGTAATCTGACAGGAAGTCCAGGATCCAGCTGCACAGGGCAACGTGAAGGCCAAGGTCTTTGAGCTTCTTGTCGAGCCTGGAGGGAATTATGGTGTTGAATGCTGAACTGTAGTCCAAGAACAGCATTCCCCCATAAGAATCCCTCTTCTCCAGATGTGCAGGGACGGTGTGTAGAGCTGTGTCAATTGGTTGTGTCAGTAGGTGAATTGTAGGGGGTCCAGTGTGGGTGGTAGCAAGCTGCAGATGTAATCCTTGACCAGCTTCTCAAAACATTTGCTTATTATTAAGGTGAGTGTGCCAGGACATGATACCTTGGTCTTTTTAGGTGCAGGGACAATGGGAGAGTAGAACTCTCCGTCCTTACTCCTGCCCCTCACCACCCACAAATGTTTATTTCACACTCTTTATTTAGAATATTGAGGGAGATGGGGTTAAGTCAGATGGCCTTTAAAATAGAATTGCAGTAAAAATCTGATTAGAACAGGCTCAAAGGGCTGAATGACCTATCCAAAATGGCAGTCACTTCTGCTTCCACTTGGACTGCAACCTGTGTATGTTTCTTGCAGTGTATTTAACTGTTGTTCAGAGAAATTGGTGTTGTAAGAATTAGGAAAGATTAACTGTAGTCTGAAGTTTTGTGCTCACTTTTGTTCTTCTAGGGTTGATATTTGTCGTTGACAGTAATGACAGAGAGCGTATGAATGAGGCACGTGAGGAGCTGATGCGAATGCTTGCAGAAGATGAATTGCGTGATGCTGTCTTACTTGTCCTTGCCAACAAACAGGTAAATTAACTGTTAAGTGAGGGGTAGTTTTCATCAGTTTCACTGGGATGGTTTGACTACCACTGTTCAAAATAGAACTTTTTTTATTGAAGTGGTTAATTGCAGAACTTTCCTGATTGTGTATCACAGCTGAGATGAGTTCTGAACAACACTTTAGTGGACCAAATGAGTGCCTGAATATTCCAACTAGGCCTGATGTTTCATCACATTTGCAGCAACTGAGCCTGACTTTCCCTCTTGGGTTCACTATGATCACTTTTCCTAAAAGGCCACATTCTTAGTTTATCCGTATTTGCGGCCTAGCAAGTACTGCATGACAAAATATAGCATTTGTAATTTTGCGCAAATTGTCACTGCTAAAATGTTTTGTTGTACTTTGGTACTTTAGTTTCTTGCACCTTCAGCAAAGTGGCAGCATTAGTCTTTGCGCATTGCAAACTGCTAAAAAAAAAACAGCAAATCTCGTTTCTCTTGCAATAATGCCTCTCAAATAGTCTAGGTTACAATGCTTCATTGCCAAAAATAAACTTTTATCCAGGAAGTAGCGAATAATGCATGTACTATGCATTTTGCTAAACATTTTAACAAATGCTTGTCTCAGTATCACAACACAGGCAATCATTCAGTTTATCCTGCCTATTTTGACTCTTTGGTAGAGCTATCCAATCAGTCACATGGCCCTATTTCTTTAGCATTTGTCCAATTCTCGTTACCTCCACACCTTCCACAATCCTTTACAGGTAACAATTCTGAATCATATTTCTGCTGTCTTATTAAGTTAATGTTCTTTGCATCTTGCAACTTATTCTTTTGAAAATTATCTTAAATCTGTGTCTTCTGGTGAATAACCCTTCTGTTTGAAAATAGGTTTTTCTTAATTACGCTTACTAAAATATTTGTCAGATTATATCAGAGCCTGAAAAGTTGAAGGTGAGCCTTAGCTTCTCTGGTTATCAATCTAAGTTCCTGTAAATGGTATCCTCTAAGACATCTGATGCCTTTCTCCAAAGTGTATGCCCAGAATTGGGTGTGCTGCTCCAGCTGAGGCTTAACTAGTAATTTAGAGAAGTTTAACATAACTTTCTTGCATACCATTTTAAGGTTAAGGAACCAGCACATCTCTAATCTTTCTGAACTTGTCTTGCACTCAAGCACCCTGACCTAATGATCCTGTTGCTGCACCTACTTTCACTTAATGTTCATATTGGTATTTCTCTTTCCGTTCTCCATTAGTTACTGTTTTTTTAATGTAGCAATGAGAAAAGGGCATTTTGGGATCAGGGACAATCTTGCAGCTTCTCATAAAGCAATATAATCCTGAGGTATAAATGTTGCCTCTTCCTCCTAGGATCTTCCGAATGCAATGAATGCAGCTCAAATCACAGACAAACTGGGCCTACACAATCTGCGCAGTCGACAGTGGTATATTCAGGCTACGTGCGCCACCTCTGGTGAGGGTCTCTGCAACGGACTGGATTGGTTAGCCAGTCAGTTGAAAAAGAAGTGATGACTGCTTGCCAAGGATTGTGTATTTGGAAAAATGTAACTGTCCTGATGAGGTGAATTTGGCTACACTGACTTTTTTTAATCTTCATCATTTCCTTGGGGTATGGTGTCTTCTGGTTATTGAATTGGGGATCCAAGCAGTAGTGTCCTTTGACTGTATTGTAGTCTCTTTTCCAAGACTCATCAACAGCTGCTGTTGGCTTAAATGTAAGAAACTTGAACTGGAACTGGACCTGTGCAGAAAGATCTTGGAAAAAAAAATGCATCAAGATTGAATTTATCAACAGTGCATTTATCACATTCCAATAAATGGAGCGTTCTGCTTGTATTTTTAAATTGCACTTGAGTACTGGAACTCCCAACAGTTTTGTTCACTTCTCCATGCTTTCATTGTTACTGTAAAATTGGCTTAATTAAACACTTTACTTGTCCACCTCTGCAAAATAGTGTGGGTCAGTATCTTTCTATGGCTGAAATTATAAAATTGACATTTTTTATAGTGACTGTACTGAAATATTGATCTGACATTTGTTTCTGTATTTAAATGGTTTCCAATTGCTTTCAAACCATTTTATTGAAGGGTGAATGAAGTGGTTACTGATTTGCAGACTAACTGAAGGTGCTGAAATACTTGTGTGAAGCCACTGAGTCGTCTGCAATAATAAGTGACCAGCTACGTTCAAGAGGCATTCCTTGCAATGTAGTGTACATGATGTAATTCTCAAGCGTTGTCATTCAAAATAGCACACATTTAATTGTTTGTAGAGCAGGTGGAATGGAGAAGGACTCCATGTTGCTGTATGCTTGGATGTTGGTGCACATTGTCAAGGTAGTATGTAATTGGCAGAATTGTTTGTATTGAAGTTCTACTTGAACCTTTCCTTTTATAAAATTGTAAACATTTCATGCATTTCAATTTCCAATTCAAAGCTTGGGACCTGTGGTACAGTGGATAAGTGCCATTCTTTACTCCAGGATCCAGGTTTGTATCTAGACCATTCCCTCACTGAGTTGTTGACAGCTACAGAAAATGTCAGTTGGTGGAAGCTGTTATTTAACCTGGAGAAGTTGTTCTTAAATATCAGGAAGTATCTGTTCTGAGTTTTGTTCACTTCCCTCAAGTTAGCTGTGGTTGCAACAGGAAAGTATTTTCTTTTTTAAGTTTTTGCAGTATTTATGCATGCTCCTGGGCTGACAAAAGCATTGTGTAATCCAATAAAGATTTCTGGGGGGAGGTTGTGGTTGGGGGGGGGGGGGGAAGTGGCTATAAGTGAATTGTTATACTGAAGAAATTGATGTCTAAGGGATGAGACAGTGGGATGGAGAAACATTTTTTTCACAATTTTGGGCTTTAGAGTGGATGACTGGAGTTTTTTCATTGGCAAGAGACCTCAAAGAAGCATTGTTCAGGTTGTTAGAATATGGATCAAGCTGGACCCTTGTGATTAAACGCCAACGCACACAGGATTAGTGGCTTATGTATTAGAGATACAGCTCCATAACAAACCCTTCTGGGCTAAAAAGCCTGCGCTGCTCAATTACCCCAAGTGACCAATTAACCTACCAACTGCACATCTTTGGAATGTGGGAAGAAATAGGAGGACCTGGAGGAAACCCACAGTCATGAGGAGTATGTTACAGGCTCCTTGCAGACAGTGGCAGAATTGAACCTGGGTTGCCGGTGCTGTATTAGTGTTATGCTAGCTGCTACACTGTACTTGTTAGATGGAATGTATTCATTTATTGGATATTGAAACTCCCTTTGGTAGTATTGAATTGTTTTATAATATCACAGCATCCTTATTTCAGTTTAATATTTATTTTAAATTCAAAATCTGTACTCTATTTATACTTGCCAAGATTATAAGGCTGGGTGATATTTGCCATTCAAGCTGATCTTCATGTGTAAAAGGCAAGTCCATTCCATCCTAGGCCTTGGCACTGATGACAATCACTGGACAATAATCAAACAAGTACCTGGAAAAAAATAAACTGGAGACGACAAAGCAAGGCACTTTAGTAACCATTACATTTTGTGACTTTACGGTTATAGCTCTGCCTTGGTTGTGTCCTGCTATGTGTATTGGGGGGGGGGGTGCATTTCCTGTTCGTCTGATTTCCATTGATTCTTGCAGTTTGAATGTGCCCATATTTGATTGAATTGGCCATTTAAAAGACCAGCATATTTTTTTATATCAGGTAACTGTCACTTTTTAAAACTGAATGCATCTCCTTTATGAACAATGAAGCATTTCACTGTGGTGAGTTTTGCTCATTTATGCAATTGAAAGTGGAGTAAGTTCAGGATCTTAAAGGAATGGATGCCTTTCTGTTCAAGTACTAGTGCATTTGAGATGCTTCTAGTACAGTTTCCTTAAACAGGCCCTTTCAGCACTAATGGTGAATGATCTTGGCTTCATGAGGGCAGGTAACATATCTAAATCTGTTTAAATTTCAGTCCACTAAAGAAGGGGATTATTGCTTGCTCAGATGGTTTTTGCTGCAGTTTCACTGTGGGACTGGGAGATAATACAAAGCTAACCGTTAGGAGAGGGGTTGGCTGAACTGGAAACCTTTTTCTTGGGATCTTGCAGCCACTAATCCTATTCTTCACTAATCCATCTCATTGTTACAGATGAATGACAGGAATGCTCAGAAAGCTCTTTGCCCCACTGAGCTTCTCCTTGATCAGCTGTTGGGTCCTAATGCTCCTTGTGTCTATCCCTCCCTGATACAAGCAGAGAGACTGAGCAGAGGTTGGGAGCCACTCTTGGCTTTGCCCTATTCAGAGCAGTTATTGCTTGTCTGTCACTCGCTTTAAGCCTGTCCACATTGTTCCCAGTGTAACCTCTCCACATCACAAGTCAACATATTGACCCAGGCAGTAATTTCATTAAAACACTGGAGGATTCAGCCATTGTCTTTTCCAATGCACAGCAGCTGACACTGGTATGTAACCAGACAGGGGGAAATGCAGTATTTTCTAATGGAGGAAGTGCACAAAAGACCAGAAGACTGACATAATGGACAGCAACAGTCTCTGTGAAAAATTGTTCAGATTCCTCTCTGGTTGCCATAGAAGTGGAGCTCACCACATATTAGCCCTGACTTCCCCCAAGACATTTGAACGTACATCTTACTGGGACGATTGCTAAATCGTCCTTGTGGAGCTCGTCTCATTTCACTGAAATGTCTTGATTTGCAATGAATGAAGCATTTTACCATCAATGAAACAGCTCCAGAAATAGTTAGAATCTTCAGGTTTTTATTGGTGGAGGTTACATTACCACAGTTAAGTTACAAGAGAGGACTGGTGCAATAGGAATTTAATACCCATCTGAGATGCCTTTATGACACTTCTGCCAAGTCCAGGATGTTTTCTACCTTTGGCCTGAGTTCAGTCTAACACTGAACTGTAACAAGACAAATGGTTTCTTTTGTAGTGATTTCTATTTTTTCAACTGGTTGATGTTTAGAAATAAGACACTTCGTAAAACATGCAAATAAGCACAATCCTTCCGCCTACTTCATGCCTTGCTTTAATGTTTCATCACCCTTCCACCTCTTTGCATGCTTAGGAGTTTGAGACTCATCGCATTGGCACTTGGTTAACTCCTGCTTTATCCTTGACCAGTAATTTGTGTTGCTTCCTGTTGAGGAGTAATGCACAAATTGGTGCTCTTCCCACAAGTGACCCATGTATAAAAGGAATTCCTGAAGGTAGTGGAAACTGCTTTTGTAAAGCCAACACTGGTTACTTTCCTCTGCACATCAGCCTCACCAAACATTAATTTTAGTATTGTTTACAAATAACATGGGGATATTTGAAGTAATAGTGAAATAATGGGAAGTTGCACATTTGAGTGCATGTTAGTAAATTAGTGAAAAAAGAAATTAAAAATGGAAATATGCTTTTAACCTGTGCCTCCCTCCTAGAGCACATTTACTGAGAACAATGACATGGTTAAATTAAATATATTGAACATTGTGTACAATTAAAAATGTGCTCTAGTAGGGAAACGCAGATTAAAAGCACATTTCCAGGACTGGCCTGATGAAGGGTCTCAGCCCAAAGCACTGATTGTTTACTCTTTCCCATAGATGTTACCTGGCCTGCCGAGTTCCTCTAGCATTTTGTGTGTTCCCAAATCATTTTTATGCCATGGACCATTAAAGGAAGGGGTCGGTGGACCCCAGACTGGGAACCCCTGGTTTAAAAGTACCTAAAATGTCTCATATTCCAAGATCCTCTGCCATTAAGTTTACTTCAAAAATACTTTGTCTTGATGTACACAAAGCCCAATTGTCTGCCAGCCTATCCTCGGTAACTTGGATTGGTACCTTGGTTCTTTCTCTTCCCCTTCACTGGTGCTTGAGTTCCCACCCCCATCTCATATCTGTGCAGCAGTTTGTGGATTTTTTCCCCTACTTGTCACCATTAGGTTTGAAGAAAATGTGAAAAGTATATTAGCATCAGTGAGTAAGTACTTGTGTAGATTATACTATTGCACTAATAACCCCTGCGCTTTTGACTTCATTCCTCCTGTGAATGCTCTTTAGTTATTCCTTGCATCTGCTGCTTCCAATTTATGCAAACAGGCAACAAAAGGAATAAAAATACTTTTTTTCTTTTTTAAAAACCTCATTTGGGTATTATAGTGCAATCTCCATTATGAAACTAACTTGGTCAAAGATGTTCTTAAGTTAAAGCCACTGCCCACACTCATGCTGGCAAAACCACAGTATAGTTTTCTCAGCAAGCAGCCACAAAGCTATTTTGTTGCGCATAGTGCAATTTGGATGCACTAATTCCTGTTAATTGCTAATGAAATTTTAGGTTAGCATGTGGAGGCTTTTTAAATTTGCAGTTAAAGTAAGCTGAAAATTGTGCTGGAGCTTGGAGTTGTTGGTCAGGTCCTGTGCAATGGATGAATGAATTATTACATCAAAGGAAGAAACAGTGTGGATAGTTCTGTTCTGTCACCTCCAGCACCCTCCCAACGCATCCTCTGGGGTGGAGGGGGTGGATCTTCAACTTGTACCATTAATCTGCCAAGTGCCTTGCTATTGACTTTTTGCTAAAGGCTCCTTATGCTGAAGTTAATGCTGGAGAGCAGCTAGAATGTCATGCAGTCATCAGTGAATACTTTTCTGACCTCTACTTGTTTTTGTAATTATTAATAATGAGTCTTGGGCATAAGCCTCTGACTTTAGGGACTGATATTCTGACAAGTCAGTACCTACAGCGCTGCTTTTGTGTGGGGGTGGGGTGGGGGAGAGTGTAGTGTTGTAGGATCTCTACCATTGCATGCTGTGGTAAACCTGTGGTGCATGTACAATGTCAAGTGCCTTTCCTAGGCAAGGTAGGAAACCAGCAAAATTTGAAAAGAAGCAGCAGCAGATTCCACATGCTTGGATCTTCTAGAATGTGTTCAGTACTATTGAGAAAAGTTTGGTTGTATGGCATGTTTCCACTCATGAAGGCAGGGAAGAATCCTAGCAATCCAGATCAATTGCCCAGGTAGTTCTGCTAAATGATCTTCAGTGTTGGTATTGCTCTCAAATTTTACCACTCATTCCTGGTTCCCATGTTCCTACGTTTATCAGAGCTGCAAATTGGAATTATTTTGTGATGTCTCCAAGGCAGCAGCGTGAAATGCAAGCAATGATGGCAACCCTAGCTCAGTACTGAGTTAGAATTTAATTTCCAATGACAGTGGGCCTTGCCAATTATCAGGACAAATTAGGAGATTAAAGAATGTAACTGAAATACATTCTTGATTCCCCTGATGTCAGTGCTTGCAGGTCTGGGAATTTGCCAGTCTGCAGTTTGCATTCTTTATGATAAACGAAACTAAAGCTCCTTTTTAAAGATAATACTTTGAGGGCCTGTATCTAACCAAAGGCATGCAGCAGACACGAGTCATCTAAGGAAATGTAGTGTGGTAAATAGCAACAAAGCAACACTCCATTGTTGTATCTTAATTTTTCCCTAGTATAACCATCCAATAAACAACACTTCTGATAGTGCAGAACTCTCTCAGCTTAGCATGAGAGTACCAGATTAGAATTTTTTTGTGTTCAAGTCTCAGAGATTTAAGCCTGCAGGCTTTTCACTTGGCGTGCTACCTACATTTGGAGTCTGCACTTGGAGTATTGTCAGCAGTTTTGGGCTTTTGATCTCAAAATGTGTGTGCTGGTATTGAAGAGGGTCCAAAGGAGGTTCATGAAAATGACCCTGAGAATGAAAGGGTTAACATGTGAGGAGGTTATGGTTATAGTAATGGAAGTAGGTTGTGAGGTCAAGTCCATTTAGGGAGCTGGTCAATAGTCTTATGATAGTGGGTTGGAAGCCATCCTTCTACGTGCCTTTGGCCTTCTGTATTTTCTTTGTGATGTGAGGGAGCATAGAATCTCCAGGATGCATGAGATCTTTAATTATGTTGGCTGGTTTACCAAGCCCATGGGAATGGGGAGACCATGATGTGCTCAACTGTGTCCGCAATCCCCTGCACATGCCATTGTGCGTGTTCCTTCAAACCTCATTTTTGGCAAGGAAATCTTAGTGGTTCTTGCTGTTGTATGGTTTGTTTCACTGAAGTAGATACATAATGGTTGAATTGGTTCAATTGCAAATTTACAGGAATTTCCTTATCACTCATTTCGATGGATGTCGCAAAATAAAACAGATTGTAGGGATTTTACCACCAGATTAATTTAATTCTAAATACAAGTATATGCTATTTTTTCCTCTGAATAAGTTGAACCCTCTGCCATAACAGATCACCCACAAAAGGAAAGAATATTCTGCTACCAATGAGTACTCAACAATAAATATTGAAAATACCCTGAGGTTGCAAGAAAAAAAAGGACATTTGGAATTGGCCACACTGGTATTAGTCAAATTGTGCCAAACAGAGTGGCAATTTCAGGCCCTGATGATCTGAAGTTGTTCTTCTGACATTCCAGTAACAGCATCAGGGCAGAGTTGAATTAATCCAATCATGAGTCATATTTGGTCTCATCATTTCAGGTATTTTGTTGATAAATGCAGTGGGTTTGGTTGTACATCACTGTTTATAAGGTACCCTATGCAAGGCTTATCGAAGGCATTTGATAAGGTATCCCATGCAAGGCTTATTGAGAAAGTAAGGAGGCGTGGGATCTAAGGGGACATTGCTTTGTGGATCCAGAACTGGCTTGCCTACAAGAGGCAGAGTGGTTGTAGATGGGTCATATTCTGCATGGAGGTCAGTCGCCAGTGGGGTGCCTCAAGGATCTGTTCTGGGACCCTTACTCTGTGATTTTTATAAATGACCTGGATGAGGAAGTGGAGGGATGGGTTAGTAAGTTTGCTGATGACACAAAGGTTGGAGGTGTTGTGAATAGTTTGGAGGGCTGTCAGAGGTTACAGCAGGACATTGATAGGATGCAAAACTGGGCTGAGAAGTGGCAGATGGAGTTCAACCCAGATAAGTGTGAGGTGGTTCATTTTGGTAGGTCAAATATGATGGCAGAATACAGTATTAATGGTAAGACTCTTGGCAGTGTGGAGGATCAGAGGGATCTTGGGGTTTGAGTCTATAGGATGGTCAAAGCAGCTGCGCAGGTTGACTCTGTGGTCTTCATCAATCGTGGGATTGAGTTTAAGAGCCGAGAGGTAATGTTGCAGCTATATAGGACCCTGGTCAGACCCCACTTGGAGTACTGTGCTCAGTTCTGGTCACCTCACTACAGGAAGGATGTGGAAACCATAGAAAGGGTGCAGAGGAGATTTACAAGGATGTTGCCTGGATTGGGGAGCATGCCTTATGAGAATAGGTTGAGTGAACTCGGCCTTTTCTCCTTGGAGCAAAGGAGGATGAGAGGTGACTTAATAGAGGTGTATAAGTTGATGAGAGGCATTGATCGTGTGGATAGTCAGAGGCTTTTTCCCAGGGCTGAAATGGTTGCCACAAGAGGACACGGGTTTAAGGTGCTGGGGAGTAGATACAGAGGAGATGTCAGGGGTAAGTGTTTTACTCAGAGAGTGGTGAGTGCATGGAATGGGCTGCCGGCAACGGTGGTGGAGGTGAATATGATAGAGTCTCTTAGACTTTTGGATAGGTACATGGAGCTTAGAAAAATAGAGGGCTATGAGTAAGCCTAGGTAATTTCTAAAGTAAGGACATTTTCAGCACAGCTTTGTGGGCCGAAGGGCCTGTATTGTGCTGTAGGCTTTCTATGTTTCATAATTTTTATGCATGCACAGGGAAAGTATTGAGAGCATCTCAATGCACCAAATTTTCTGAAAGCTACTGGATAATTTGCAGCATCTCCCGTCATGTTTCCACTAGATACTAGATATTATCTGCAAATAACAATTACAATCAGATATGTCTATTGGACAGCACATTGAGAATTTCTATTTACAATGACAAATTAGTAGTAGTAAGCCTCTGTTGGTCAGGGTTGACCATGGATGTTGGGCTCTAGCTGTCTAGGTGCACAAGGCTGGACATTACGATATGGAGAACAAGCTGTTGCCCATGTAGCAAGCTCCCCTTCTCCACCCATCTGGTGAATCCAAAGGAACAGCAGAGACTGATACAGTTTGGTACTAGCAGCATCATAGGAGCTGCCAGTCAATGTTGAACTCAACATAGGACTGCCTTAGGGACTCCAGCTCTGGATTTTTCCTTGGGTTTAATCCCAAAGTCTTTCCCTTGAATGGGTAAAGGCACAAGGGATCAGAGGTTTGAGATCAGTTTTTCTTCTCATGGATAAGCTGCCAACCACGGCTGATGAGCCCCATCTGCCCAAAGCAACTGGTTTTTTAAGGTACCGGTAACCTGGCTTTGCTCCTCTCCTCTCAGTAGAAATAGTTCTGCTGGGTTTAGTAGCTAAACCACACATAAAGGTCAGGAGCTGGACTTGGTTGTCAAAGGCTATTTGAGACACACGCCATTGGGAGCATTTAATAGGTAGAGGGAGCTTGTCCCCATTACCACCCACAATTGTCACAACCTTAGGATTTCTCAAAGTAAGTCAGAAGAAAATATTCCTCATCGAGGAAATTACTGTTGAGCCTCAGATATTTTTAATTGCCATAAAAAAGCAACCATCTTCTGTACTAATAGTTGTGGGGTTGTATTTCACAAGTCTGTACTTTCCTTAATCTTTTGCTAGTTTTCTTCAGCAATGTTTCAAATTAGTGTTGATGTAGTGATACAAACTTAAACAAAATCAGTGCAATGGTGATTCTCCAAGCCTGTGGCCTAGATAATGTGAAGTTTATGCCTTTCCTTGTGATACCTTGTGTTTAACACCATTTGTAGCAATACATTGTTCTGTATAGTTCAAATGGAAAATATCAATAAAGATGTTTGCTACAGATCAGAGCCTGGAATTGCCACCCTTTGGCACAAAGTGACCAACTCCAGATAAGATGTGACAAAATCAAGCACAAAAGCTGTTGCTTTGAGCTATGGCAGTTTTGGCTAAAATACCTTAGTGCAAATCAAGTTTCAGTAATATTTGCCTCTGGTCTAATAAAAACATGATGCTAATGATGAATTATTCCCTTTAGCATCTGCAAATCATTGCACTTGGAATGATGGAAATGCAGTTGGAAATGAAGCATTTTGACTGAATATTTGGAAACAGGAGAATTATTTCCTGTGACAAATACTGTAGTGTGTTGAGATGATTTCCTGACGAAGTAGAGGCTGGTTGCCACCAACTGGCACAGTGATTGTAATATGCAATTAAATTAAGAGCAGTTTGTTTTTCAAAGAGATTAAACTGCTGAATACTTAAGAATGAGCTCATTCATAATTGACTTTGCAGCACATCTGAGAGAGTATTCAGAAAGAAGACACCTGCACTGAGAAACTGGATAACAGCACAGTATATGAGATTCACTTTTTTTTTGAAGTCCAAAAATGATTTGTTTTATTTGTCCAACCCTTATGTATAGCAAAACTTACCAAGCCATTTCATAGGACTGATTATCAAATAAAATTTTGACAATAAGCCAGATACTAGTTTTGGAGTTTAGATATTAAGGGAAACAAAGGAGACAGTGATGTAGCTCTGAGGTAAAAAAAAATCAGTTGCAATCAGAAACGAAACTTGCAGACCCCAAAATCCCCCATTCACAGCAAAAAGCAGCCACAATAATAATCAACAACTGTCTGTACATAACAATCCCCAACCCCCTCACTCACAGAAAATAACAGCGACAGTAGCATCAAAACCCTCCCCCTTACAAAAAATTAATAGATCAGCTATCTGTCAATTGTCCACAAGGAAGAAACCACTGAAAAACTGAAGGAAACCAATATGAAGTACAGTCCAATAATCATATAAATCTCAGAATATGGGAAATGTCTTTTCATCTGCGTATGAGGAGAGCAGCCACAAGGGGAGTGACCGCTGACCTCGGTCCGAATGCCGCTGTTGATCCCAATCGAACACGCTGATCCAGCTGCTGACCCCTCCGCATTCACCTTGATGATTCAATCTTCCTCACCACTTTGAGATGGAGTCGTTCATGACCCTGTGCCTCGTCTCTGGTCTTTTCCACAAGTCAGCTCGTGTTCTCAGCCCTTTTCGGTGTGTGCACCCCCTCCCCCATTCTCTGATCTCCACGAGGTAGCTCTCCAGACACAGCAAAGTGCTGAATCCTTCAATCACGACTGAAATTGTACATCACAGGCTCCAATAGTTTTTGAAACACAATACAAAAAGAACAAGCAGAAGGCATAGAAAAAGTGTAATAATTGAAAAGATTCGCTATCTGGAAGATGTCAACTGAGGAATTGTTTTTTGCTGGTGACATTTTAAATGGTAGATATCTAAGGTTCTAAAACTGGGAGATATACTTATTAAATAAATATTGAATGGATTTTGAGATTTAGTTCTCATTAAATGTCTGTTAGTTTACTCAATAGCTTCTGTGAAGGAGTGTCAATATCATCTGATGCTCAGGTGGCATGGTAGTGTTCTAGTTAGCACAACACTTTACAGTGCCAGTGACCGGGGTTCAATTCCTGCCCACTTTGTGTAAGGAGTTTGTACATTCTCCCCGTGACCAATGGGTTTCCTCCCACAGTCCAAAGATGTACAAGTTGGTAGGTTAATTGGTCATTGTGAATTAGGCTAGAGTTATGTTGGGGGTTGTTGGGCAGCACAGCTGGAAGGGCCAATTGCATGTGTATCTCTGTCTGCTGACCGCTACAATTTCTTCAGTAATTTCTCTAAAGGAATGTCTACATCACCTGATGCTCAGAAGGTTAGAGGAATTGAATTTTAGGAGCTGATGGATTTGGGACAGATGAGATGTTTCCATGGAGAAAGAGAACCAGTGTATCTTGGTATGAGGTAGAATGCATTCAGCAGTGTTTGAGAAAGTTGAAGTTTAATGGATTGTATGAGACCGGCAAGCAGTAGACTAGTGTAATTGGTGGAGAAAGGAGGAATTGGAGTTTGAGAGGCGGTGCAGCACTAATGGATGAAAATGAAAGCTTTCAAAGGGCCTGCATTTCTAGTGCCTTTGAAGAGGGTAATATGTTGGTGCAGCGGGTAGTACAAGTACCTAGGTTCTAGTGACCTGGATTCAGTCCTGACCGTTGGTTTGCACATCCTCCCTGCAACCATGTTGGTCTTATCTGAATACTCCAGTTTCCTCACATTCCAAAGACTTGTGGATTGGTGTTAACATGCTAATGGTGTGTGGATGAGTGGTAGAGACAATGAGCATATGAGAGTGAATAGGTTAGATAGAAATAAATGGGGGAATGGGATTACTCTGAGCCAGCAGAAAGTCAATGGGCCAAATGGTTTCATTTCTATCATAAGAAAATATAGGGCGTCTCAATGTGCTTTGCATCCAGTGAAATACTTTTGAAGGGTGCTGCTTTCTGGGATGTTACATTGTCCCCCCTGTACACTCTGCATAGAACATGCTCATTTCTCCTGTCTTAATATCCTTCTCATTGAGCGGTGAAAAAAATCACAAAACACCTATCAACCACCTCCTGTCTGGAAACCTGTTTGTAGTTTTGAATGCTTTCAACTTAATTAGAAGGGAGGGTGTAGGGCAGAGGAGGAGAAGGGTTGTGAATAGATATTAGATCAGTGCATCTGTCAGTGGGTGACTCCATTGCATCTCACCTCTCCATATCACACTGCACCAATTGTTATTTAATAGGATACCAGTGTTGGAATGTTTAACTGTTGGTACTGTATATAAATGTTTTAATCTCATAAACCTCAAATGATTTAATGGGTGGCACAGTAATGTTGTGCTTGGTGTAACACTTTACAGCACTAGTGATTAGGGTTCAATTCCCACCACTTTCTGTAAGTAGATTTACATTCTCTCTGTTGATCGCGTGGGTTTCCTCTGAATGCTGTGGTTTCCTCCCACATGCCAAAGAAGTATGTATTAGGATTAGTACATTGTGGGCTTGCTATTCTAGTGCCAGCAGCTTGGTGATGCTTATGGGCTGCTCCTAATAGATCCTCAGACTGTTTTGGTCTTTGATGCAACTGATGCATTTCACTATGATCCAATGTACATGTGACAAATAAAGGTGATCTTTATCTTCGGTGCGGAGGTGCGTAAAACTACTTAGTGCAATAGCAGTTCTCCACGTGGCCAGTTACTTGTCTGTTGTACTTGAGGGTTGAATAATAAAATGTCTCAACTAATGGGCTGCCGATGGGTAATTTATGGTGTGTAGTGATGAATTGTTTGGGAAGCAGGTTTATCCATCTGTTCTTTGGCCAAGGCATTTCTGGTTTTAGGATATGAGAAGGAAAGCAAGAGATACTGTATATTAACTGTGTTCTGAAGTTTTGTGCTCGCTTTGTTCTTCTAGGGTTGATATTTGTCGTTGACAGTAATGACAGAGAGCATATGAATGAGGCACGTGAGGAGCTGATGCGAATGCTTGCAGAAGATGAATTGCGTGATGCTGTCTTACTTGTCCTTGCCAACAAACAGGTAAATTAATTGTTAAGTGAGGGGTAGTTTTCATCAGTTTCACTGGGATGGTTTGACTACCACTGTTCAACATAGAGCTTTTTCTTGGAAGTGGTTAATTGCAGAACTTTCCTGATTGTGTATCACAGCTGAGATGAGTTCTGAACAACACTTTAGTGGACCAAATGAGTGCCTGAATATTCCAACTAGGCCTAATATTTCATCCCAGGTGCAGCTTCTACCAGTGCAGAAGCTGATGAGCCAAACTTTCTCCATCTAGTGTAAGTCGACGTATCGGTTTGAGGCCCTGAATCAGAACTGAGAGGGAGCAGGAAAGATTGCTTGGGTACAGCAGTACAAAGGGAGGTAGGGTACAGATTGATAGATGATAAATAGAACCAGATGGGGAGAAGATGAAACCAGGTGGAGGAGGGGATGGGAAGGATGAACAAGGAGAACTAGGTGGACGTATGAGTGTGTGGGAGAAGAGCACCAGGAGTGTGGATTAACTGAAATTAGAAAATTGTCCATGTCCTTGGTCATAAGCTTCCCAAGTAGAATATGCAGTGTTGATCTTTCAATTTGTGTTTGACCTCTCCTTAACAGTGGAGTAAGTCACATTGGTGTGGGAGTGGGAAGAAAAGTTAAAATGGTATGCCACTAGGTCAAGATGGCAATTACTGACAGAGCATGGGTGCTCTGGAAACCAGTTGACTGGTCTATGTTTAATCTCACCAGTGTAGATGAGAGCAGGTTGGGAAAGATGTGAGTGAACTTCTGCCTTGCCTGCAATTTCTCTTGTCTTCACCTAATAGATTCATTTCTATTGGCTGGATCACATATACTGTATTCCAAAAGAAGTAATTTGGTGTAATTTATCACAACTAAAGCAGAAGAATTGTTTCAGATATTCTTTTATCTACACCGTTAAGCACAACGTAAAATCTTAGATCCAGTTTGCTACATTCCCTGTATCCCATGGGCTTTGATTGTCTTCACCAGTTTGTCATGTGGGATTTCTTCAAAAACCTTGCTGCTGAAATCCACATAGACTACATTAAGTAGTGGGACTGTCCTTGTAACCTCAAAAAAAATTTCATACAAGTCTGTCAGAATGACCTTTTCTTAATCTATGCTGACAGTTCCAGAATAATCTGTGCTTTTCTCAGTGAAGATTTTCATTGTCCCTTAGAATGGATTCCAAATTTTCACTCAATTATTGCCGAAGTTAAACCTAGTGGCCTATAATTTCCCTATCTCATACATGAAAATTCCATGCCCATCTTTCAGTAATTCTGTTTACTGACTCGAGATAGGGAAGTGATGGGCTGAATGGTCAGGTCCTTTCTTACCTTGCCTTTTTTCTCCTTCTACCAGTATTCTTAATTGTCATTTTCCTTTTTTTTCCACGTTGAACCTAATTACATTGTGTCAGCTATTTCCAGTTGTATACTTACTCTCACCACAATATCAGAATCGGGTTCAATATCACTGGCATATGTCGTGACATTTGTTAACTTTGCAGCAGCAGTACAATGCCATGCATAACAGAAGTATAATTACAATGAGAAATATATATTTAAAATTAAATAAGTAGTTTAAAAAGGAAAATGAGGAAAAAATATAATGAGGTAGTGTACATGGGTTTATGGGCCAGTCAGCAGTCAGGTGTAGAGGGGAAGAAGCTGTTACTAATACGTTGAGTGTGTGTCTTCAGGCTCCTGTATCTCCTCCTTGATGTGTGTCAAGACCTGCCACTACCCAGCGCCCCTTCCTGGTCTGAAGCGTTCATAGCAGGTGGTCTTACATCCAATCACTATTTTAACCAAATTCATCACTTTCTATATACAAAAAATTATTCAAATGATCACATTATCACAGCAATACACTATTTTTATTTTCAAAGTAAGATACAGTTGTCACTACCTACAATGCAGATGCGCCCCTGGGGGATCCACCAGTCCCGAAAATCTCCCAATGTACCCAGAGACAGACTTGGACGTAACCATGGAAGAGGGATAGGTGAATGGCTTGGGCAGAACTACCTTGACCCATGAATGGATACCTTGGCCAGGTCCAGGAGCAAACCAACCAGGAGATCTCCCAACCAACTCACCCATCAGGACTGTGGGGCTGAAGTGCAGCCAGTATTTGAGGAGCAGCCTCTTTGGATACTCAAACAGAGGCTGCAGCCTCTCACACTCTGTATATATATGTACATGATACACCATCTCCTCCCAGCAACAGTAGTAATAGGTGGCTGGGGAGACCATGAACCAACTCAGAATGTTACATGGTACTGCTCTTCGTAACACTCTTCACCCTAGGTCCCCAATGGAAAGAGGGATGAGTCTTGTGTAAACAGACCTCCACTGGGAACCTTCCTCACTGCTGGATGCTGAAACAGACCACCACTGAGTATCACCAAATGCATCATCTTTTACTCCAGGCCAGCTTTGTATAGCAAAGCATTTAGTAACTTGCTTTTAATGATTATTTGAACTGCCTGCAGATCTGACACTTGCTGATAAGTGGGTTCTAAAGCCTGCAGAATGATCCAGATTTCCTTAGCTCTGCCCATATGGATTCTGTTTGAATACAACCTCCTACACCTTTGCATTGTAACATTGGACTGTGAATTGTTTTATTATTAGTGCCACACATTTCCCCTACCTCCACTCCTAAAAATATTATAGAATATTAAGTTCCCAGTCCTGTCAGATGCTAGCCTTCTCAGCTTCCACTGTAAACTGATAGACTTTTAAGACCATGAGACTGTAACCTCGAGTCTGCTCCACCATTTCATCACAGCTGATTCAATTTTCCTCTCAGCCCCAATCTCCTGCCTTCTCCCCATATCCCTTCATGCCCTGACCAATCAAGAATCTATCAACCTCTGCCTTAAATATACATAAAGACTTGGCCTCCACAGCTGCTTGTGGCAAAGAATTCCACAGATTCACTACACTCTGGCTCAAGAAATCCCTCCTCATCTCCGTTCTAAAAGGACACCCTTCTATTTGAGGCTGTGTCCTCTGGTCTTAGATTCTCCCATCAGATCTACTCTACATCCACTCTATCAAGGCCTTTCACCATTTGATAGGTTTCAATGAGGCCACCTCTCATTCTTCTGAATTCTAGTGATTACAGGTCCAGAGCTATCAAATGGTCTTCATATGACAAGCCATTCAATCCTGGAATCATTTTCGTGAACCTCCTTTGAACCCTCTCCAGTTTCTGCACATCCTAAGATAACAGGCCCAAAGCTGCTCACAATACTCCAAGTGAGGCCACACCAGTGCTTTATAAAATCTCGACATTACATTCCTGCTTTTATATTCTAGTCCTCTTGAAAGTTAACATCACATTTGCCTTCCTCACCACAGACTCAACCTGCAAATTAACCTTTAGGGAATCCTGCACAAGCACTCCTAAGTCCCATTGCGTCTCACTTTTTTGAATTTTCTCTCCATTGAGAAAATAGTCAACCTTTTCATTTCTTCTAACAAAATGCATGACCATACATTTCCTGACACTATTCTGCCTGCCATTTCTTTGCCCATTCTCCTAATCTGTCTGGGTCCTTCTGTAGCCTCTCTACTTCCTCAAAACTACCTACCCCTTCATATTGTCTATTAACTTTGCAACAAAGCTATCAATTCCATCATCCAAATCATTGACATACAATATAAAAAGAATTGGTCCCAACGCAGACCCCTGTGGAACACTTCTAGTAAACCAGCAGCCAACCAGAAAAAGCTCCCAATACAGTCATAGAAACATAGAAAACTTACAGCACAATACAGGCCCTTACCTTAGAAATTACCTAGGGTTACCCATAGCCCTCTATTTTTCTAAGCTCCATGTACCTATCCAGGAGTCTCTTAAAAGACCCTACCGTATCTGCCTCCACCACCATTGCCGGCAGCCCATTTCATCCACTCACCACTCCACGTAAAAAAACTTAACCCTGACATCTCCTCTGTACCTACTTCCAAGCACCTTAAAACGGTGCCCTCTCATGCTAGCCATTTCAGCCCTGGGAAAAAGCCTCTGACTATCCACACGATCAATGCCTCTCATCATCTTGTACACCTCCATCAGGTCACCTCTCATCCTCTGTCGCTCCAAGGAGAAAAGGTCAAGTTCACTCAACTATTCTCATAAGGCATGCTCCCCAATCCAGGCAACATCCTTGTAAATCTCCTCTGCACCCTTTCTATGGCTTCCACATCCTTCCTGTAGTGAGGCGACCAGAACTGAGCACAGTACTCCAAGTGGGGTCTGACCAGCGTCCTATGTAGCTGCAACATTACCTTTCGGCTCCTAAATTCAATTCCACGATTGATGAAGGCCAATACACCGTACACCTTCTTAATCGCAGAGTCAACCTGCACAGCTGCTTTGAGTGTCCTGTGAACTCGGACCCCAAGATCCCTCTGATCCTCCACACTGCCAAGAGTCTTACCATTAATACTGTATTCTGTCATCAATTTTGACCTACCAAAATGAACCACTTCACACTTATCTGGGCTGAACAACATCTGCAACTTCTCAGCCTAGTTTTGCATCTTATCAATGTCCTGCTGTAACCTCTGGCAGCCCTTCACACTATCCACAACACACCCAACCTGTGTGTCATCAGCAAATTTACTAAGCCATCCCTCCACTTCCTCATCCAGGTCATTGATAAAAATCACGAAGACCAGGGGTCCCAGAACAGATCTCTGAGGCATTCCACCGGTTACCGGCCTCCATGCGGAATATGTCCCGTCTACAACCACTCTTTGCCTGCTGTGGGCAAGCCAGTTCTGGATCCACAAAGCAATGTCCCCTTGGATCCCATGCCTCTTTACTATCTCAATAAGTCTTGCATGGGGTACCTTATCAATGCCTTGCTAAAATCCAAATACACTACATCTACTGCTCTACCTTCATCAATATGTTCAGTCACATCCTCAAAAAATTCAATCAGGCTTTAAAGGTTCAACCTGCCTTTGACAAAGCCATGCTGACTATTCCTAATATTGTATGCCTCTCCAAATATTCATAAATCCTGCCTCTCAGGATCTTCTCCATCAACTTACCAACCTCTGAAGTAAGACTCACAGGTCTATAGTTTCCTGGACTATCTCTACTCCCTTTCTTGAATAAGGGAACAACATCCACAACCCTCCTATCCTCTGGAACCTCTCCCATCTTCATTGATGATGCAAAGATCAAAAAAAAAAGATCATCGCCAGAGGCTCAGCAATCTCCTCCCTCGCCTCCCACAGTAGTCTGGCGTACATCTCATCTGGTCCTGGTGACTTATCCAACTTGATACTTTCCAAAAGCTCCAGCACATCCTCTTTCTTAATGTCTACATGCTCAAGCTTTTCCGTCCGCTGCAAGTCATCACTACAATTGCCAAGATCCTTTTCCGGCGTGAATACTGAAGTAAAGTATTCATTAAGTACCTCTGGTATTTCCTCCGGTTCCATACACACTTTCCCACTGTCACACTTGATTGGTCTTATTCTCTCACGTCCTATCCTCTTGCTCTTCACATACTTGTACAATGCCTTGGGGTTTTCCTTAATCCTGTCCACCAAGGCCTTCTCGTGGCCCCTTCTGGCTCTCCTAATTTCATTCTTAAGCTCCTTCCTGCTAGCCTTATAATCTTCTAGATCTCTAACATTACCTAGCTCTCTGAACCTCTTGTAAGCTTTTCTTTTCTTCTTGACTAGATTTACAAAAGTCTTTGTACACCATGGTTCCTGTACCCTATCATCCTGTCCCTGTCTCATTGGAATGTACCTATGCAGAACTCCATGCAAATATCCCCTGAACATTTGACACATTTCTTCCATACCTTTCCCTGAGAACATCTGTTTCCAATTTATGCTTTCAAGTTCCTGCGTGATAGCCTCATATTGCTTGTCATGTGGCACAGGCAGTAATCGAGAGATTATTACCTTTGTGGTCTTGCGACTCAACTTCCTTCCTAACACCCTGTAATCTTTTTTCAGGACCTCCTCCCTTTTCCTACCTACTGGGAGGCTGGGAGTTTCCTGGACTTTACACATTACACTGAGCACAGAACACTGGCCTCACACACATACTTCCTGTCTGTACTCGACACAGGCAACCTACCTTGCCTCGACTCTTTATCGCCTAAGCTCCGTTGAACCAAAGCACTCCTACCCTGTCTCCCACTCCTCTGATGCCCGCTCTATGAAGCTGACTCCTTTTAAACTTTTCTAGTTGTTCTAACTGGCTGACGTCCACTTGCTCGCACAGTTGTACCTCGATCAAACTGCTGAAGAAATAACCACTCTGTCTCCTGCCAATCAGCTACTGCTTTATGCATGTTAGAATCTTTCCTGTAATACCATGAGCTTATAGCTTGTTAAGCAGCTTCATGTGTGTCACCTTGTTAAAGGTCTTCTGAAAATTCAAGTACACAACATTAACCAATTCTCCTTTGTCTATCCTGCTTGTTATTTCTTCAAAGGATTCTAACAGATTAGTCAGGCAAGATTTTCCCATGAGGAAACAATGCTGACTATGGCCTATTTTATCATGTGCTTCCAAGTACACTGAGACCTCATCCTTAAAAATCAACTCCAACATCTTCCTTAGGACAGACTGACTGGCCTATAGTTTCCTTTCTTCTGCCTCTCTCCTTTCTTGAAGAGTGAAGTGACATTTACAATTTTCTAGTCTTTCGGAACAATTCCGCAATGTAGTGATTCTTTAAAGATTATTACTAATGCCTCCACAATCTCTTCAGCCACCTTTCTCAGAACTCTGGGGTGTACACCATCTGGTCCAGGTGACTTATCCACCTTCTTTTCTAATCTCCTACTCCATAATATCTACTAAATAAAGCAGAATGGATATCTTGCCATTAGCACACTTCAGTGTGTTATCAGTTTGAACATAAAGCATAACCTCTGCTTAGTTTGCCATCCCAAGTGTATATCTTTACTCTGGGCTCTGAAATGCAACATTCTATTTTAGGGTTCTGTGTCAGAATTGCAAAATAGTTCTTTTCCACCCCCCCTTGATTATAGAGCTTTCATTATTACCATTCTGCTGGTACTGTGACCCTTTAACACTTGAGTAATTCCTTGATGTCATAGTGGTGTTATTTGGGGCCACATCCATTGAATTACTGTCATTGTCCACATCTCATCTGTCCGCTCTTGCCTTTCAAATGGACTTTTCCTGCAACTCAGAATTCCCTGAGTTTATAACTCTTCCAATTCCAGCCTCTATTTTCCTCGCTTCATGACATGTGTGCCCTGAGCTGATTCTACCATAGGGTTTCCCCATCAGCACTTAATGGTGGAATGGCCTTGGTTTCATGACTGCAGATAACTTGTCTAAATATGTTTTAAATTTTAGTCCACTAAAGAAGGGGGATCATTGCTTGCTCTGATTTTTGCTGTACTTTCACAGTGGGACTAGGTGATAGGGTGCAGTTAGCCATGAGGAGAGGGGTTTTACCAAACTGGAAACCTTTTTCTTGTGCACTTTCTGCTGTAAATCTAACTCACTAATTCACTAATCCTCAGGAGTTTGCGAAAATTCGCTATGATGTCGAAAACTCTGACAAACCTCTATAGATGTACAGTGGAGAGTATATTGACTGGCTAGATCACAGCCTGGTATAGAAACACTAATGCCCTTGAATGGAAAATCCAACAAACAGTATTTGATACAGCCCAGTCATCTTGGGTAAAGCTCTCTCCACCATTGAGCACATCTACATGGAGCATTGTCACAGGAAAGCAGCATCCATCATCAGGGACCTCCAGGGAGAAGGAAGGTACAGGAGCTTCAGGACCCATACCACCAGATTCAAGAACAGTTATTACCGCTCAACCATCAGGCTCTTGAACCAAAGGGGATAAGTTCAGTCAACTTCACTTGTCCCATCATTGAAATGTTCCCACAACCTATGGGCTCACTTTCAAGGATTCTTCATCTCATGTTCTCAATATTTATTGCTTATTTGTTTGTTAATTTATTTATTTCTTTTAGTATTTGCGGTTTGTTATCTTCTGCACACTGGTTGAATGTCCACTTGACATGGTCTTTCATTGATGCTATTATGGTTGTGATTCTATTGTGGATTTATTGAGTATGCCTGCAAGAAAATGAATCTCAGGGTTGTATATGGTGATGTATGTGTTTTTTGATAATACATTTACTGTGAACTCATTGTTACAGATGAATGACAGGAATGCTCAGAAAGCTCTTTGCCCCACTGAGCTTCTCCTTGATCAGCTGTTGGGTCCTAATGCTCCTTGTGTCTATCCCTCCCTGATACAAGCAGAGAGACTGAGCAGAGGTTGGGAGCCACTCTTGGCTTTGCCCTATTCAGAGCAGTTATTGCTTGTCTGTCACTCGCTTTAAGCCTGTCCACATTGTTCCCAGTGTAACCTCTCCACATCACAAGTCAACATATTGACCCAGGCAGTAATTTCATTAAAACACTGGAGGATTCAGCCATTGTCTTTTCCAATGCACAGCAGCTGACACTGGTATGTAACCAGACAGGGGGAAATGCAGTATTTTCTAATGGAGGAAGTGCACAAAAGACCAGAAGACTGACATAATGGACAGCAACAGTCTCTGTGAAAAATTGTTCAGATTCCTCTCTGGTTGCCATAGAAGTGGAGCTCACCACATATTAGCCCTGACTTCCCCCAAGACATTTGAACGTACATCTTACTGGGACGATTGCTAAATCGTCCTTGTGGAGCTCGTCTCATTTCACTGAAATGTCTTGATTTGCAATGAATGAAGCATTTTACCATCAATGAAACAGCTCCAGAAATAGTTAGAATCTTCAGGTTTTTATTGGTGGAGGTTACATTACCACAGTTTATAATGGAGGAGTTGCTAATAAAGCTTTGTTGGTGTGTAGGAGAAGGTACTTGAAATATCTAATAAAGTACCTATGACAGTCTTATTTAGAGAGGAAGAAAAGGGAAACATTTGTATAACTCCTTATCATTTCTCCCACATCCTTCATTGGTTGTGTATTAACAGGGAATGCAGCCAGCAATGTAACTGCAAGTATAGCTGTTATTTTGCCTTCAGCAAGAATTTAGAAACTGTTTGAGGTGAATTAGTTGTGGATCAGGGATAAAAATAATTCCTCAAGAGATTATTCCCTAACTGCTCTTTGAATTGTGGCATCTATTTTAACATACTTTTTCTTTTGCTTCTATACATTTACTTGAACAGGAAGTACAATTACAAAATGTCCGTGTTTTATTTGGTGCCATAGTTCAGACTGAAAATGACTGCAACAAAATACTAAAGGAACAAACATCCTGGACGTGAAAATATCAACTGAATGTTCATACAGGTTTGTGAGTTGGTGGGTGGTAATGGGATCAAGAAAAGATTGGATCTGAGATAATCGTTGCGTTTATGATTGAAGTTTTATTTTATATAGGGAAGTGGAATGGTCATTTTGTCTGCTTCCTTGGTTCAACCACATTTGGAGTACCATGCACAGTTCTGGTTCCTATATCACGAAAGATATACTGAAGAGGGTAAAACGTACACACGCCCGCCTGCCTGCAGCATGGCAGACGGCTTCTATGAGGTTCAATAAAGTGGACGTTTTGGGCCAAGATCCTTCAGGATGTTTGCTATTTTGGGAAGACCAAAATTAAGGACCATGAATGAAACACAGTACCTGATGCAAAAAGGGATTCCACAGAAATTTCTTAGCTAAAGGTTAGATTTGAATGTGAATTCAACCCCACAAGGTATGACTGAGGCAAATGCTATTGATAGGTTGCAGGGAAAGATGGACATGGACATAAGGGAGAAAATTGAAGTGAAGTACACTAGCAAAAGCAGAAATAGAAACAGAAAACCTACAGCACAATACAGGCCCTTCAGCCCACAAAGTTGTGCCGAACATGTCCCTACCTTAGAAATTACTAGGCTTACCTTATAGCCCTCTGTTTTTCTAAGCTCCATGTACCTATTCAGAAGTCTCTTAAAAGACTCTATCATATCTGCCTCCACCTCCACTGCCGACAGCCCATTCCACACACTCACCACTCTGAGTAAAAAAACTTAACACTGACATCTCCTCTGTACCTACTCCCCAGCACCTTAAACCTGTGTCCTCTTGTGGCAACTATTTCAGCCCTGGGAAAAAGCCTCTGACTATCCACACAATCAAAGCCTCTCATCATCTTGTACATCTCTATCAGGTCACCTCTCATCCTCCGTCACTCCAAGGAGTAAAGGCTGAGTTCACGCAACTTATTCTCATAAAGCGTGCTCCCCAATCCAGGCAACATCCTTGTAAATCTCCTCTGCACCCTTTCTATGGCTTCCACATCCTTCCTGTAGTGAGGCGACTAGAACTGAGCACAGTACTCCAAGTGGGGTCTGACCAGTGTCCTATATAGCTGCAACATTACCTTTCGGCTCCTAAGTTCAATTCCACGATTGATGAAGGCCAATACACCGTACACCTTCTTAACCGCAGAGTCAACCTGCACAGCTGCTTTGAGTGTCCTATGAACTCGGACCCCAAGATCCCTCTGATCCTCCACACTGCCAAGAGTCTTACCATTAATACTATATTCTGCCATCATATTTGACCTAACAAAATGAACCACTTCACACTTATCTGGGTTGAACTCCATCTGCCACTTCTCAGCCCAGTTTTGCATCCTATCAATGTCCCGCTGTAACCTCTGACAGCCCTCCACACTATCCACAACACCTCCAACCTTTTATGTAATCAGCAAACTTACTAACCCATCCCTCCACTTCCTCATCCAGGTTATTTATAAAAATCACGGAGAGTAAGGGTCCCAGAACAGATCCCTGAGGCACTCCACTGGTGACCGACCCCCATGCAGAATATGACCCGTCTACAACTGAGATAAACAGGTAATTTGGGCCAAAAGATATAAGCTGTAAACTCTGTGTAAAACACTTTGGTCTAATTTTATGGGCAATGGTGTGTGATCTGATAACATGATTAATATCTATTTTCATGACACGTATCCTGTGTTAGGTTTTAGAATCACTCACTATATGCAAAGGTTTCCTTTTAAAATAGAAACTGGGCCACAAAAGTAGAAAGGAAAGTAAATTGTAAAGAGGATATAAGGCAGCTCCAAAGGAGTAGTATTAGATTGAATGGGGAAAATGTAAAGTTGCTCATATGGCAAGAAAAATATTAAACAACAGGAAAGGGTTCTGGGTGACCTAGAGCATGATTAGCAAAAGACCAGAGGCAGGTATGACAAGTCATTAAGAAAGCTAACAGAACAATATTATTTTGAGAGTAATTGAGTACAAAAGTAGAGAGGATCTGCTTCAGTTATATAGGTATCAGTGTGACCACATCTGGAGTACTCTGGAGTATTGGTCCCCTTATTTAAGGAAGGATGTTAATGCATTGATAACACTTTTTACTAGGCTAGAATGGGCAGGTTATCTTATAAGGAAAGGTTGGACAGGCTAAGCTTGAGGTTTGAAAAGCGATATGGGACTTGATTGAAACTTGTTACATTCTGAGGGGTCTTGACAGGGTGGATATGGAAGGCACAGAGCAGCAGCCACAACAGCAAAACAGTCCCCACCACCCACCCACCAATGCACATTCACAGTCATCTAACCCCAGCTCAGGGCATCTTTGGCCTCCAGCCTCCAGTGGACACAGGAATTTGCAGACACTGGGCCTGTCATTAAGCATCCCACCACCCATGACATTAGACCATAAGACACTGGAGCAGAATTAGGATGTTTGGCCTGTTGAGTCTTCACCATTTGATCATGGCTGATCCATTTCCTTTTCAGCCCCATTCTCTTGCCTTCTCCCCATATTTGTTCACGCCCTGACATATCAAGAACCTATCAACCTTCACCTTAACTACACTCAATTACCTCCACAGCTGCCTGTGGCAATGAATTCCGCAGATTTGCCACTAACTGGCTGAAGAAATTCCTCCTCTCTTCTAAATGGATGTCCTGCTATTCTGAGGTTGTGTCCTTTGGCTGTACTCACCCCACTACAAGAAACATTCTCTCCACATCCATACTACCTATGCCTTTCAACATTTGATAGGTTTCAATGAGGTCACCCCACTCATTTTTGTAAGTTCTAGTGTGTACAGGCCCAGAGCTATCAAACACTTGTATGATAAGCCTTTCAATCCCAGAATCACTTTCGTGAACCTCCTTTGAACCCTTCCCAATGTCAGCACGTCCTTTCTTAGACAAGGGCCCAAAGTTGCTCACAGTCCTCCAAGTGAGGCTTCACCAGTGCCTTATAAATCCTCAGCATTGCATCCTTCTTTTATGTTCTAGTCCTCTCAAAATGAATTGTAACATTGCTTTCCTCACCACTGACTCAACTTGCAAGTTAACCTTGAGGGAGCCCTGCACAAGGACTTCCAAGTCCCTTTGCACCTGGGAATCTTGAATTTTCTCCCCATTTAGAAAATCCTCTATGCTTTTATTCCTTCTATCAAAGTGCATGACCATACACTTCCCGACACAGTATTCCATCTGCCACTTCTTTGCCCATTCTCCCAATCTGTCTAAGTCTTTCTGTAGCCTCTCTGCTTCCTCAATACTACCTGCCCCTCCACCTATCTTCGTATCATCTGCAAACTTTGCAACAAAGCCATTAGTTCCATCATCCAAATCATTGACATACACCGACCCCTTTGGAATACCTATAGTCACTGGCAGCCAATCAGAACAGGCTCCCTTTATTCCCATACATTGCATCCTGCCAATCAGCCACTGCTCTATCTTGTTAGTATCTTTCCTGTAATACCACAGGCTCTTGTCAAATGCAAAATCCAAGTACACAACATCCACTGATTCTCCTTTGTCTATCCTGCTTGTTATTTCCTCAAAAAATTTGAACAGATTTGTCAGGCAAGATTTTCCCTTAAGGAAATCATGTTGACTTTGGCCTATTTTATCATGTGCCTCCAAGTACCCTGAAACCTCATCCTTAATAATTAACTCTAACATCTTCCTTAGGACAGACTGACTGACCTATAGTTTCCTTTCTTCTGCCTCTCTCCTTTCTTGAAGAGTGAAGTGATATTTGCAATTTTCCAGTCCTCCAGAACCATGCCAGAATCTTGTGATTCTTGACAGATCATTACTATTGCCTCCACTATCTCTTCAGCTACCTCTTTCAGAAGGCCTGGGTTGCAGTCCATTTGGTCCAGGTGACTTATCTACCTTCAGACCTTTCAGCTTCCCAAACACCTTCTCTCTAGTAATAGCAAGTGCACTCACTTCTGCCCCTGATGCTCTCAAACATCTGGCATACTGCTTGTATCATCCATGGAGAAGACTGATGCAAAATACTTTTTCAGGTCATCCACCATTTCCTTGTCCCTCATTACTACCTTTCCAGTGGTCCAATATCTACTCTCACCTCTCTTTTACTCTTTGTATATCTGAAAAACTTTTGGTATCCTCTTTGATATTATTGACTAGTTTACTTTCATATTTCATCTTTTCCACCCTTATGACTTTTTCCCATTGCCTTCTGTTGGTTTTAAAAGGCTTCTCAATCCTCTAACTTCCCACTAATTTTTGCTCTGCTATATGCCATCTCTTTTGCTTTTATGTTGGCTTTGACTTCCCTTGTCAGCCATGGTTGTTGTCACCCTGGCTTTAGAATATTTCTTCTTTGGAATACATCTATCCTGCACCTTCCAAATTGCTCCCAGAAACTGCAGCCATTGCTGCTCTACCATCATCCTTGCTAGTGTCCCCTTCCAGTTAACTTTGGCCACCTCCCCTCTCATGCCTTTGTAATTCCCTTTTCTCCACTGTAATATTGATATGTTTGACTTTAGCTTCTCCCTCTCAAATTACAGAGTGATTCTATCATATTATGATTCTTGACTCCAAGGGTTCCTTTGCCTTAAGCTCCCTAATTAAATCTGGGTCATTACACGACACCAAATCCAGAATAGCTGATCCCCTAATAAGACTCAACCACAAGCTGCCCTAAAAAGCCATCTCATTGCATTCTGCAAATTCTCTCTTGGAATCCAAAATCAGCACCAACCTGTTTTCCCCAAACTACCTGCATATTGAAATTTCCCCATGACTATTGTAACATTGCCCTCTTGTCATGTCTTTTCTATCTCCCATTGTAGTTTGTAGCCAACATCCTTGCTACTGTTCAGAGGCCTGTATATAACCCTCATCAAGGTCTTTTTACACTTAACTCTACCCATAAGGATTCTACATCATCTGATCCTATGTTGCCTCTTTCTAAGGATTTGATTTCATTTTTTATCAGTAGAGCCACCCCACCCCTTCTGCCTACCTGTCTGTCCTGTCTATACAATGTGTATCCTTGGATGTCAAGTTCCCAACTATAATTATTTTTCAGCATAACTCAATGATGCCCACAATGTCATACCTGCCAATTTCTAACTGCGATACAAGATCATCTGCCTTACTCTGTATACTGCTTGCTTTCAAATATAACACCTTTAGTCCTATGTTCATCACCCACCCTTTTTAAATTGTTTTAATCCCCCGTTACACTGTAACTCATTGTACTGACTGCAATTTTGCCCTGTTATCTGCCTTTCCTTTCTGACAGAGTCACTGTACACTGCCTCTGCTTGTAAACCAACTGCCCCATCCTCAGCCCTATCATTCTGGTTCCTATCTCCTTGCCAAATTAGTTTAAACCCATCCAATAGCTGTAGCAAACCTGTCTGCAAGGATATTGGTTCCCCTCCCCAATAGTAATAATGAGACTAGGACACGCCCTCTCCTCGCTGGTACCACCAGGGAGGAGGTACAGGAGCCTGAAGACAAACGCTCACCATTTTAGCGACAACTTCTTCCCCTCTGTCATCAGATTTCTGAACGGTCTATGAGCACTACCTCACTATTTTCACTCTTTTTGCATTACTTTTTTATATATTCTGTACTATATACTCCTTATTGTAAATTATGGTATTTTTGTGTTACACTGTACTGCTGCCACAAAACTACATATTTCACATATGTCAGTGATAATAAACGTGATTCTGATTCTTCCTGTTGACTCTTGCTCTTGTTTTGAGTAGTCTGCTGCTTTAGCATTTGCAACAAATAAAATAGTGCATTTTGAAATCTTGTATTTAATTCAGATAACGCGTTCTAAGTGGCTGTAGAGCCTTGTTATTTTTAATCAAAATGAAACAATCAGGGCAATAAGCTATTGCTCTTGTATGATGTACTGCAACTTCCAGGATAGTAGAAATTGAACTGGATGGAATCTCGTCTATTTTTCCAAAATAATTTCAGTGTTAAGTTTTCAAAGATTCTATTATTCAGATTTTTAGAAGGGTTCTGAGTAAAAGTGAAGACACAAGAGACTGCACATGCTGAATTCTGGAGCAACAAACAATTTGCTGGAGGAACTCTGTGGTTTAAGTTTTTCCAAATCAGTAAATAAAGAGAATTGGAATTTGAAAGGAGCAGAAAAAAAAATATGTATCCAAAGCGCCAGGAAAAATTAAGTATGCACGTTCCTGCTTTAAGGGTAACAGATGTTCAGGTATTACTAAGGAATTTGAGTTCACAAGTCTACATTTAAAATACATGTAATCAGAAGGGATATAGCTCCATCCACTGTTTCACTCCAGCAGTATACATTCTGTTTTACTTTCTTAGAAGAGACCTCATTTTGTTCTTGGGAGTGAATTTCACCAGGTGGTAAAGGTAGCAGAAGTATTGTCACCCAAGTGGGAATATGCTGCCACCTGATGGCACGTTAGTGCCTGGCAAGATTTTGTTTGCTCACTCAAAAAGAGTTGAGGAGATGGGTATCACCGTGGTCATAAAATTCATCAATGCCGTTAAAAGGTCAATAATCTGTGGGACTGTTGCTGCAAGATTCAGTAGTGCAGCTCTGGTGTGCTCAGAGACTGAGGTATCAGTGGGAGATGAGGAGGGATTGGGGCATATAAATTCAATAAAAGAAACTTTCATTGAATAGTATTAGGCAATTAAAGGCAAAATTAGGTAAACAAAAGACAGAAAGGAAAAGAACGATATGGGGATGTGGTGAGGATGGAAGGATACATGTGGATTATAAGCAAGAGGATAGACCAGGTGGGAGACTGCTTCTTGTTAGTATCATATTTGATGGGGATCTACTATCTAACTGCCCAGAAAAGTGGATAACTAAATGTGATTGTTTATTAATAATTTAAGGGTGTAGTACCATAGTGGTTAAACTACTGGACTAAATAGTTAACCACAGTGGTACTCTACCCATAAATTATGGGATGAGTTCAAATCCCATCAAGGTAGCTGGGAATATTAATTTAGTTAATTAGTCTGGAATAAGTATTTCTGACCAGGTTCCCTAATCTGATTAACAGCAATCCTTTAAAAAAAGGCAATCTGCCTGGTCAAAGTTCGAAGTAAATTTTTTTTTATCAAAGTATGTAATTTGCCATATACAGGCACTACCTTGAGTTTCATTTTCATATAAGCATTTACAAGAAAAAGTACAATAGAATTTTTAAAAAATACATGAATAAAGACTGACAAATAACAAACCTGGTCTGTCTAATATATGACTCCAAACCCAGAGAAATATGATGGACTCTCAGCTGTCCTTTTAGATGAGCCAACAATGCAGTTAGGTATATGCATGAATGCTGAGCAATGACAGTGACACTCGCAACCTATGATTTTAGAAAAAAATGTGATCAGAACATTTCAGGCATTGGGAATTACTACCATAACTATGTTCACCCTATACCAACTTCTTTAACAATTCAAATAAGAATAATTGAAAAGTCCCTCTATAATTATATCTGGATTAACTTCAAAATAGGCACAGTAGCAAAAGAGAAACAACCAAGGCTGTTAGGGAGACTACAAGTTCTCAATTCAACAACAAACATATCGTAGCTAATTATTTAAATTGAGGGGAAGATAAAGGCTAGTGATAAGATTTTTTTAAATGGGGTATTATTTTTCCTCTGCCCTCTTCTAGAAACTTCAATTTTAATTGAACTTATAATCAATTCTTTTCACCATCTTAAATTAGTTAACATTCCAAATCCTCCTGGGACATTTCCTGACATTAATCCTGGATTATTTTCTGCTTTTCACCTTGTACATTTTAAAACCTTTGGTCTGTCTCGCACTGCTGCCCTCACACCAAGCTGCTTCCAATACTCTCCCATTTTTTTTTTTATTTGTGTCTGGGGGTAGAATTCCAAGGCAGAGTTTTAATATGAGGTTAAAAACCAAGGACAAAACAGTCACTTTAAGTTTATTTATTTATAAAATATCTAAAATTCATAAACAATCCTTTAACTATCTCCTTTTAAGTATCTTTCCACATTTCTCTGTAATTGTATTTATATCATCTGAGTTTGAAGGGAAGTTTCTCAGGAACCCTCAGACGTGACCACAACATGAAAAGTAATTGCTCAATGTGTTTACATGTTGGCTCCGATTCCATGCAATGATCTGGATGTTTACTGAGGTTTTTTTTAGTGTTTCACAGTGCTTTATGTTCAGTCTTTTTCTTGCCACAGTCAGCATTTGGTAATGGCTGAGCAGAGTGTGACCATGCAGGTCAAGGCTGGAACTCTACTTTTGATTCCCCTGGCCTGGACTGCCTTCCCCTGGCAGTCTACCTCACCTGAACATGTGTTCAGATGCCCTTTGGAACATGTAACGGAAACCCTAGAGAAGACTAACTAACCCCAGTGGGTTGGGGGCCCTCGTGCTTCCCTTTCACCTGCTGTGCTAGTGTTGAAATAATGTTGCATGTTTCCTGGAAGTGTCCTGTAACCACTCAGTTCCCACAGACTAAATCTGCTGTACCAATGGGGGTGCTGAGCTGTTTGTTGTAAATGTAAAAATAGCTAATGAACATCAAATGAATGTATTAAGTATATGTTTGCTGATATAACAGATGCTAAATTTAGGTTCCGTCAAGCTTCAAGATTGCTTAATGTAATTTCCAATACACAAGTATAAAGGAGAACAAAATAATTGTTACTTTGGGACGCGCGCGCGCACACACACACACACACACACACACACACACACACACACACACACACAACACACAACACACAACACACAACACACAACACACACACACACACACACACACACACACACACACACACACACACACACACACACACACACACACACACACAAAATGCTGGAGGAACTCAGCAGGCCAGGTTGACTGTACTTTTTTTCCATAGATGCTGCCTGGCCTGCTGAGTTCTTCCAGTATTTTGTGTGTGTTGCTTGAGTTTCCAACATCTGCAGATTTCCTCGTGTTTGTATTTGTTGCTTTGGATCCAATGCAGTGCAAGAAAAAAACACAAAGGAAAAGAACACAATAAATATAAATATATAAGATAGCTTATAGATAAATATATGTACATAAAGAAATGCTGGTACAGGAGTGTCTGTACATAAGCTGACTGACAGGAAATGAAGCAGTGATGGTGAAAGGTGTGTTGGGGTGAGTTAGTGGGTAGATGTGTCAATTAGCCATACTGCTTAAGGAAAGTAGCTGTTTTTGAATCTGGTGGACCTGGTGTGAATGTTACATAGCCTCATCCCTAATGGGAGTGGGACAAACAGTCCATAAGCAGGGTGTGTGGGATCCTTCATGATGTTCCTGGCTCTTTTCCGGCACCTTTCTGTATGCAGGTTCTTGATGGTAGGGAGGCTGGTGCCGGTGATGCGTTAGGCAGCTTTGACTACCTGTTGTGGAGCCTTCCTGTCTGCCACAGTGCAGTTTCTGTACCACACAGTGATGCAGCTTGTCAGGATGCTCGCGACTGCATATCTGTAGAAGGCTGGGAAAGTGTAGTCCTTCAGGCTCTGACCATGAGAGGTTGTGGGAGACGTGCACTCCCAGAAGTGAATTGACACAGGACTATATCATATCATATGGAATATATTTAAGAAATTACTTTTTTGAAATTCTGAGCATAAGACTAAACTAATAAGGAAAATTCACCAGGAAGGGATTTTCATCCCATCAATTTGAAATGGTCTGCACTGTTATAACCCACTGTTGCACTCACTCCCTGATTTTTTTTATTGCAAATCTAATTTGATTTAGTGGTTTGATTTGAACTCCATCAGTAATTTCAAACAACACTTACATCAAAGCTCAGACAGTATTGGTTGTCAAGCTTGCTTCAGCCAGACAATAGTGAAACCTTGCACAGCATTCACCCGCTTCCTCCGCACACTATCAGATGCAAGGAAAGCTCTGAATCCACAGAGGCCCCTCACTCTAACAACAATGCAATTATATAGCATGTCAGATCCCAAGGTGCTTAACCTCCAAGAGGCTAAATACAGTATAGCCTTTTATGATCTTCTCAGTTATATCTTGCAAGGCCCTACTTTTTCCAAATCAACTTTAACTCCTGAACCCTGTGCTCATAACTAAAAACAGACTGATTATTCTAATTTTGACATTCCAGCACAGGGGTGTAAATTAGTTCAAAAGTATGAACACAGATGAAAACGAAAAATGCTTTCTGTTTTGAATATCAAGTACTCGGTATTTGTCAGCAAAAGTTAATCAAGTACTTTAGAAGTATTTGATTTAATGACAGTTCATTAGGGCACTTTAGAGGGAAGCCATCTGTTCGTATGAGGCCAAACTGGTTTGAGAACTAGTAGTTTTTGATTACTATGGTCACTGCCAGAAGAATCAGCAACCACAGAATTAAGGTTATTGTAAAAAGCCTTTGAACTTTTGAAAAAGGCGCAACAGCCAATTTCTGCACAGCGAACTCCCATAACAAATAATTGTGATAAAGGGACAGCTGTGATTATTTTTTATTTGCGAGACAAAGGGTCATGGCTTTGTCAAAGACCCTACATCTGAACCAGAAAAGTGAGAGAGCAAACATGTTTTAGGTTGTACAGAGATTAAAAGATCAGAGGGGTTGTTTGTGATAGAATGCAAACTAAAGTTGTCCAGATCATTACTTTTCAAACTGATAGACTTTTGTTTTAATTTGTTAGGTTTCAGTTTGTCACTGTGCTATTTTGTTTCAGCTGCTAGATTTTCAACTAAGTCTTATTTGTAAAACAGGCCATATATCAACTGAAAAACAAGAAGTCTTCAGGAACGAACACTCTCCTTGCTATAGTTCTAAAACTTGTCAGAGAGTTCAGATGAGTCCACAACCTCCTCTTACAGATCAGGAGAATGTGAACATCCACTTTGGTTGAAGAATAAGAAAATAAATTATAATTCATGTGGAATAAGACTTGTGCAAACAAACCTGAAATCATAATATCAAACACAACAAGTTAACATGCATGTAACAGTAAGTAATTACGAAGACTATTTGTGTGTTGTAAGGGATCTGGAGCACAAAAATTGCTGTTTTGATGCAACTTTATAGAATTTGGTGAAAAACAGCAGGAGCACTTGTGTACAAGTTTGGGCTCTACTTTTAAATAAGGATACACAGTGACTGTAAAAAGTATTCACCCCCTTGGAAGTTTTCATGTTTTATTGTCTTACAACATTGAATCACAGTGGATTTAATTTGGCTATTTTTGACACTAATCACCAAAAAAAGACTCTTTCGTGTCAAAGTGAAAACCGATCTCTACAAAGTGATTGCATAAGTATTCACCCCCTTAAGTAAATCATCATTGGTGCCAACAATTGGTTTTAGAAGTCACAGAATTAGTTAAATAGAGATCACTGTGTTCAGTCAAGGTGTTTCAATGGATTGTAGTAAAATACACCTATATCTGGAAAGTCCAACTACTGCTGAGTCAGTATCTTGGCAAAAACTACACCAAAAACAAAAGAACATTCCAAGCAACTCCACAAAAGGGTTGTTGAAAAATCACAAGAAAATTTCCAAGTTACTGATTATCCCTTGGAGTACAGCTAACTCAGTCATCAAGAAATGGAAAGAGTATGACGCAGCTGTAAATCTGCCCAGGACAAGCTGTCCTCAAAAACTGAGTGACCATGCAAGAAGGGGAACTAGTGAGGGAGGCCACCAAGAGACCTATGACAACTCTGGAGGAGTTACAAGCTTCAGTGGCTGAGATGGGAGAGACTGAGCATACAACAACTGTTGCCCGGGTGCTTCACCAGTCGCAGCTTTAAGGAAGAGTGGCAAAGAGAAAGCCACTGTTGGAAAAAAAACTAGCATGAAATCATGGCTAGAGTTTGCCAGAAGTCACGTGGGAGACTCTAAAGTCAACTGGAAGAAGGTTCTATGGTCTGATAAAATTTAAATTGAGCTTTTTGGCCATCAGACTAAACACTAAGTTTGGGATAAGCCAAACACTGCACATTATCAAAAATACATCATCCCTACCATGAAGCATGGTGGTGGCTGCATCATGCTGTGGGGATGTTTCACTGCAGCAGGCCCTGGAAGGCTTGTGAAGGTAGAGAATAAAATGAATGCAGCAAAATACAGGGAAATCCTGGAGGAAAACCTGATGCAGTCTGCAAGAGAACTGCGACTTGGGAGAAGATTTGTTTTCCAGCAAGATAATGACCCCAAGCATAAAGCCAAAGCTACACAGGAATGGCTTAAAAGCAACAAAATTAATGTCCTGGAGTGGCCAAGTCAGAGTCCAGACCTCAAACCACTTGAGAATTTACGGCTGGACTTGAAAAATTCTGTTCACTCACGATCCCCATGCAATTTGACAGAGCTTGAATAGTTTTGTAAAGAAGGGGGGAAATTGCAGTGTCTAGATATGCAAAGCTGTTAGAGACCTATCCACACAGACTCAAGGCTGTAATTGCTGCCAAAGCTACATCTACTAAATACTGACTTGAAGGGGGTGTATATTTATGCAATCAATTATTTTGTATTTAATAATTGTATGCAAGATTAAGGAAAACCCCAAAGCATTCTACAAGCAAGAGGATAAGACGTGAAAGAAAAGGACCTATCAAATGTGACAGTGGGAAAGTGTGTATGGAACAGGAGGAAATAGCAGAAGTACTTAATGAATACTTAACTTCAGTATTCACTGTGGAAAAGGATCTTGGTGATTGTAGTGCTGACTTGCACCAGACTGAAAAGCTTGAGCATTTAGATATTAAGAAAGAGGATGTACTGGAGCTTTTGAAAATTATCAAGTTGGATAAGTCGCCAGGACCGGATGAAATGTACCAAAATAAAGTGGGAGGCGAGGGAAGAGATTGCTGAACCTCCGGCAATGATCTTTGCATCATCAATGGGGATGGGAGAGGTTCTGGAGTATTGGAGGGCTGTGGATGTTGTTCCCTTATTCAAGAAAGGGAGTAGAGATAGCCCAGGAAATTATAGACTGGTGAGTCTTACCTCGGTTGTTGGTAAGTTGATGGAGAAGATCCTGAGAGGCAGGATTTATGAACATTTAGAGAGTTATAATTTAGTAGTAGTCAGCATGGCTTTGTAAAGGATTGGTCGTATCTTACGAGCCTGATTGAATTTTTTGAGGATATGACTAAACGCATTGATGAAGGAAAAGCAGTAGATGTAGTGTATATGGATTTCAGCAAGGCATTTGATAAGGTACCCCATGCAAGGCTTATGCTTATTGAGAAAGTAGGGAGGCATGGGTTCCAAGGGGACATTGCTTTGTGGATCCAGAACTGGCTTGCCCACAGAAGGCAAAGAGTGGTTGTAGACAGGTCATTTTCTGCATGGAGGTCGGTCACCAGTGGAGTGCCTCAAGGATCTGTTCTGGGACCCTTACTCTGTGATTTTTATAAATGACCTGGATGAGAAAGTAGAGGAATGGGTTAGTAAGTTTGCTGATGACACAAAGGTTGGAGTCGTTGTGGGTAGTGTGGAGGGCTGTCAGAGGTTACAGCGGGACATTGATAGGATGCAAAACTGGGCTGAGAAGTGGCAGATGGAGTTCAACCCAGATGTGTGAAGTGGTTCATTTTGGTAGGTCAAATATGATGGCATAATATAGTATTAATGGTAAGACTCTTGGCAGTGTGGAGGATCAGAGGGATCTTGGGGTCCGAGTCCATAGGACACTCAAAGCAGCTGTGCAGGTTGACTCTGTAGTTAAGAAGGCATATCGTGTATTGGCCTTTATCAATCGTAGAATTGAATTTAGGAGCCGAGAGGTAATGCTGCAGGACCCTGGTCAGACCCCACTTGGAGTACTGTGCTCATTTCTGGTCACCTCACTACAGGAAGGATGTGGAAGCCATAGAAAGGGTGCAGAGGAGATTTACAAGGATATTGCCTGGAATGGGAGCATGCCTTATGAGAATAGGTTGAGTGAACTCGGCCTTTTCTCCTTGGAGCGACGGAGGATGAGAGGTGACCTGATAGAGGTGTATAAGTTGATGAGAGGCATTGATCGTGTGGATAGTCAGAGGCTTTTCCCCAGGGCTGAAATGGTTGCCACAAGAGGACACAGGTTTAAGGTGCTGGGGAGTAGGTACAGAGGAGATGTCAGGGGTAAGTTTTTTACTCAGAGTGGTGAGTGCGTGGAATGGGCTGCCAGCATTGGCGGTGGAGGTGGATATGATAGGGTCTTTTAAGAGACTTTTGGATAGGTACATGGAGCTTAGAAAAATAGAGGGCTATGTGTAAGCCTAGTAATTTCTAAGGTAAGGGACATGTTTGTCACAGTTTGTGCTGTAGGTTTTCTATGTTTCTAAATCCAGTGTTGTAAAACAATAAAACATGAAAGATTATGGGGGGGGGGGAGTGGCGGGAATACATTTTATAGGCACTGCACTTGCATTGAAGGCACTGCAGAGAAGGTTCATTCAATTGATTCCTGGGATGAAGGAGTTCATGTTTGAAGAGTGTTTGAGCAGGTGGCTCCTATATTCAACCAAGTTCAAAGAATGAGAGGTGATTTTCTTGAAACATACGAGATTCTGAAGGGAGACGGCAGGATGGATGCTGAGAACTAGTTTCAGAGTAAGGGGCCATGAGCAGGAATTCTCTCAGACATCATACTTTGAAATTCTGTCCATCAGAGCTGTGGGTGTGGAGGCATGGAAAATATTCAAAGTGGAAGCTGACATATCCTTAACCGACAAAGGGGGAGTGGGAAAGTGGTATTGAGGCCAAGATTGGAGCAGCTCTGGTTTTATTGCATGGTGGGGTAAATTCAGGGGCCAAATGGCCCACACCAGCTCTCATTTTTTATGTGTTCATCTCGCTGAAGTACAAATGGAAGTACAATCCTAAATTATGTGCTTTGGAGAGGAATTAACCAACAATCTGCCGATCCTTCTAATCCATGCTGGCACAGCGAGTACAGGAATAGGACCCGAAGGATGATTAAGAAACTCCTCTGTGATAAACGGCAGCCGTGTCCAAACGAAGGTAAATATCTGAAATGCTCTTAACAGTCGCTAATGAAAGTGGGCGGAGCTTTTTCGTAGGGACAAAACAGAGACTGCCGGGATATTGGACGACTACTTAATTTCATGGTAGTTCAGCGAAGGAGCTCGGTTGCGATTCAGGTGTCTTTCTCCAGTCGCTCGATCGGCTGCTCGGGATGAGCAGAACCGTTCTCCTCCTGATCTTCGGCTTCTTGAGCGGCATTTCCAGGCAGGATGAAAAAGTACAAGAACTCAAAGTGGAAGTTTTGGTGAGCAGATCCCTTTTTACAAGCGGCTCTCCGGGACTTTTATTTTTGAGCAGAACGTTGAGTTCACAACTATAAACATGTATCTTCATTTCCATTTGTGTTTATTTTAATAAACAGCTGAAACCAGAGGGATGCCCCGAGCAATCGAAATCTGGGGACACGGTTCACATCCACTACACTGTAAGAAACATAAAACATTTTTCGCTTTATTAAATCTGTAACTAAAAAATTCGGATTACTTTGCTAAATTGCACACGTGGAGACTGCGGGACTCTAGTTGTACTAACACGTCAGCAGATATTTGGCGACCAGGGAATAGATTAAGGGGAAGTATATTTCCTCTTGAAAACCAACCGTAACTCCACCAAACTTTGGGGGGGGGGGGGGGGGTGCAGTGATTATAAAACGTGAGGAAGTGGCAAAGTGGACTCGAAGTAGTGTGTCATGCAATATTCTATCCGCACTAACTATAAACAAACTAGCAACATTATCTTGGGAATATTGGATTTTATTAGACTTTTTAATTATGCCTTTGCGTTACTCACGTTGCGTACGTTTACTTAATGTAACCAAGAATCCCAGATATAAATAACTTATTCATAGAAATTCAATGCAAATTTAACATATTTATTTATTGAAGATAGCAAACTGTGTAGCAACTTAACAATTGTTATGAATTGACAAATTAAGTAAATGGGAAAATTACAACAAGTGAATAAATCACGCAGAAATAAGTTGAAGGCATGTACTCAGTGATTGCTGTAAAAACAGCTAAAGTTAATGCTTGTGAGGCTTAGCTTCTGACATTACAACGCTGACCACACTTCAAATAAAAATTTAATTTGCTGTAAAATGCTTTGGGCATCCTAGGGTTGTGAAAGATGCTTAAGAAATGCTTTTACACGGGCAAAGCCATCAAACACAAATCAAAGAAAACCATCACACTAGATTTATAGTGTCTGTCCCATTTCCAGACATCAACTCCTGCAGCCACCATAAATAAGGAGAAATTAAATTTAGATATCAATTTATTAGCTGTGGTGTCCAAGCCTTTGATGTGTTGCCCTGTGAAATGTTGCTAGCTGCAGTGGGTATAAATGATAGTTATAATTATATTAGCAACTTGTTGACAGTTATTGCCTTTAGATATTCAGTGTCACTCTATAAGGTCATCTGCCAATTCCATTAATGTTTTATGGAATAATCAGTGCAGCAAATGGTATGGAATCCATACCAGCCCTGATGAAGGGTCTTGGCCTAAAACATAAACTGTTTATTACTCTCTGTAGATGCTGCCTGACTTGCTGAGTTCCTCTAGCATTTGATGTGTGTTGCTTTGGATTTTCAGTATCAACAGAGAATTTTTTTTGTTTGTAAATGGTATGAAATATTGACTGGATTTGAATGGTACTTTGATGCTGGAAATTATTTTGGTGACCATTGGGAGGTTCCTCAGTTTGCTAGTGCAAGGTTAATTAAATGTATTGTTAGATACTTAGGTTACTGCTTGCTGAATTATTGACAGAACCTTATGGATTGCTATGGAGGTACATACTGGAGAGTTGATGTGCTTTCTTTTCTCTGTATTAGGGCAAACTGGAAGATGGGACCATTTTTGATAATTCTTTGATCCGTGATCCTCTGGTGGTAGAACTGGGCAAAAAACAAGTTATTCCAGGTAAAAAGAGACATTCTGATGCTGCAATGAAGCTGTACTGAAGAAATGTCTCCCAAACCCAGTTACAAAGATTGATTCAAGAATGAGGCAGTCACTTGCCCTTTAAGTGCTATTAATTTGACACTCATGAAAGTAATGTTGACTTCACTCCATAAACACAAATCTTCATTGAAGTGTGATTGCCATCAGGAGGTTAATTATGATTCAGAATTTTAATTCAGTTCCAATTCTGAAACCATTGGTGGAAGTATATTTACAAATAGTATTGTAAATGATTTGATTTCTTTTCATAGGTTTGGAACAGGGTCTTCTTGACATGTGTGTGGGGTAAGTTGATTTGATTGTATCATGGGGTGACTTAAAGTTTCATCTGAATTAGACTGCAGTTGAAGCTAAAAGCAAATAAGACTTCAGATGCTAGACATTTGATAGAGAAAATGCTATGAACAGCCCGTCAAATCAGAATCCTTAGAAAGGGAAGCAGAGCCAATGATTGAGTTAACTGAAAAAGGGTTGTTATCCTGAAACATTACCTGCTTTTCCAATTGGATTTAAAGTCAGTGATTTTAATAAGCATTGCTAACTCTCCAACAATTTACTCTTGACAAGGCCATGAACAATTTATGTCTGTCATCATGTATGTTTACCATCATATTTCCCCCACAATCAAGCTTATTTCTATTTTCTCCCTCTCAAATCCAAAATCAATGACTCCCATCACTATACTGGTTGACAACAGTTAAGTAACTCCATGTGGGAAAGCTGTTTTGTTCTTGAAAGGTACGGGTTTGATTTTGTTCAATATTCAATTCAATGCAGTTGAGACAAGAGGTTCTGTACAAGTGATGATGAAGGGGAGAATCTGGATCATTACCTGATCTTTTGGAGCAATTTACAACTTTGTTCTAACAGGCAGTAAATGAATCATATGATTTGACCTTGGGAGCTTGCTGACAATCATTAGCTGTGACTTCCCAAAAACTAATCTTGAAAAGACACAAAATGCCTAGCTGTATGTTGAACGTTCTACACAAGCATCCACAATTTCTATAAAGGTCGCACTTCATGTTTGGAAATATGCACTTTCTAGAGCACTGACCTATGTCACAGGAAATCGGCAATTCTGATTTATGAAAAAACAGGATATTGGAGAATTTTGAATATGTTATATTGATATACAGATGGCTGAAGTCAACTCAGTCCCAAATGTGTTGTTGATCAAACCATCCAGAATATCACCCTGTAACATCTGTTGTTTATTATACAAAAATTAATTTAAACATAATATGCACAGTGTTGTGTAGTAACAATAATCATATGTTCTATAATGTTTTATTATACGCTACAGAGTTTTCAAAAACCTAAAGTGTCAGCCAGCTGTCTCTCAATCACTTCTTAATATCTTACAAGCTTTCTCTTCTCTCCCGGTGGAGTTCATTCCCATGAACATTGGACACTCACCCAATTCCTTTATGAGAGCTTGGACACTGAGTAATAATAAGCTTTTAAGATGAAACCCATTCTCATCTACTATTCTGGCTCTCACACTTTTCAGGAAGGGTTCATGTTATGGAAAAGTGCTTTGGATTTCCCTTTCTAATCCAAGTATACTGAAGCTAATTCTACTGGCCTTGCTAATACATTAACCAGGGAATGACCTTTGTATTTGTTAGTGATAACTGACTTTACCAATTAAGCAATAGTGATCTATTAGATACTGGATGATTAGTAATAATGAAATAGGAAAATAATTATGTTCCTGCTAGAAAACTAACAAGTGTTTTTTTTATTATTCAAGGGAAAAAAGAAAGTTAACCATTCCATCTAACCTCGCATATGGAAAACGAGGCTTTCCACCGTCCATTCCAGGTATGGACCCATTTCCAACTCTGATCTTACCTTCATGCTCTGTTGTCTGACATCTTTTTTTTTAGTAACAACACCACAGAATGCCTATTCTGAACTTTCTGCAGCTATATTTTCAGCCAGCTTGAATTAAAATAGCATCTTGTAATATAAATGATCGCCAGTGTTTATTTCAAAGAAAGTGATAGAAATCATTACAAAAACTCAATAGCACAATAAAAAACCTATGATTTCTCAGTTTTTTTCAATTTTAAACTTTGAGAAGTAAATTGAAAAGATACAAGATTAAATGGGGGTAGAGGAGGGTGGAGTAATTAAATATCACAACAAATAGATTTTAGACTTTTTGCACACTGCATGTTTCCAAAGACCCTGTGAGATGAGTTTTGATTTCCATATATTGAGAAGATCAGGAGAGTGATTGTGCATTGGATTAATAATTTGGAGAAGAAAGAAATGAACATTCCGAGGAATAATTATCCTAGTTATGTAGATTACAATTGAGGGGAGAACTTGGAGAGTAGAGACCCGGGGGGGGGGGGGTGGAAATCATCTCTGAAACTGCAGAAATTTTCCTGGTCTTCTGCAGAAATGTGCCTGGATACAGGGAAGATTGTGTTCTGCACTGTTAAATACTGTTAAAAAGAAAAGCTTTTTTGAGACTATGGATATGGTTCAGTGTGAGATCAAAATAGATAGCCAGGCCCAGATGACAACAACGTATAATGAAATGAGTGATCTATTTAGTGTCAGAACCACTGAAAATGCCCCACCTTTCTATTCTACTAGTGTGTTCATATACCTGCATTTTAATTACTGTAATTAAAATATTAGATATGTCTGGATATTGAGTTTAGAATATTTTCTGTATTTCAGGAGACTCTGTACTGTTATTTGAGACTGAATTGGTGACATTAGTGAAATCAACATACCTGAAGAAGTTGATGGACAATGTGATCCCTATAATCAGCCTGCTGCTGATCCCTGGACTTCTGTGTCTAATAGGCTATTACCTGTATTCAAAAGCAAACACGCAAAAAACATCCAGACGAAAAGCCAAAGAGGATAAAAGAGGCAAAGCAAAAAATAAATAAAATTTCTGCAGAAATTAATTGTTCTGTTTTGTTTTAATATTTTGTTTATTTTATATCAGATAGCCCTTTGATTCTGGCAGTGATATCTGTGCATGATAATTGGGTTACTATTATGGTTATCATTACTACCTCAAGTAATATTGACAGGTTGAACTCTAGGCCCTTCAATTCTACACATGTAACAGAGTCACAGAGGTGAACAATATTACAGTTAGTTAGCTGTGTAATAGTGTAAAACATATATTCAAATACATTTCTATAACTGACAGTATTCTTCCCATACATTGGTCATGCCCATGGCCATAATTGTGCAAGATTGTAATTTTAAAGCTCCACTTGATGTTCTTTCACACAGAAAAAAAGAATGCCAAGATTATTTTTCTAATAAAGAAATATGGCAGTGCTAAATACCAAGACATGCTCATACACTCTGCATGTCTCTTACTTAATTTTAATGTTCAGATATGGGTTGAAAATAACATCTTTAGTCTTGCCATGGTGCCACTCTGTAGAATTCTGAATTACACAGAGGTTCACTAGTGCATTATAGACAATTCCCAAACTTTTATCTGGCAGTGCAGTTTACACAAAATGATATGGAGCCTCTAATGGATATGTAGTCTTATGGATAATATCAAAATTCTCTATTGGATTAATGGAGGGAAATACTCATTATTTTGCATAGGTTATTAAAAAAGCAAGAAGAGGTCTTTGTAGAAGTCCCTTACCTGTTTGTATTGGCTTAAACTCAAACATGGTGTCCAACCATCAAAGATGATGCATTGGGGAATCTCAACCTAGTTCCAAATGGGCTGAATAAAGAAAGCTCATCATTCAACACGAATTAGCTCAGAATTGGTAATCCTACTCATGGGAGACCAGTGACAGATTCAGTAGGAAATGAGAATTCACACTGGTGGAATTAGTTCTTTCATACTACAGTTGTGCAAGCTTGCTTGATCTTATATTTTATATCCCGCCATATGATTAATCAAAGTAATGACTTGATGCTGAAATATAAACCAGAAAATATCATATTTCCTCAACTGTGACAATAGAACTCAATAAAAAACTTCACTTACAAGCTGCCATTAATCTGCAGTGAGGCTCATGTTAGTCTTTAACTGTGTGAACAGCACAATTGTAGAATGGAAATAGGGGTTACCTATGGGAATGACAGGTAGGGTGTTGGTGATAGGGTTGTGTTGTCTTCTCTCAAATATTTTCATTAAATGTGACATTGGCCACATGAAAATATCAAACTGAAGGTTAACCTGAGTGATAACGTGCTTCAAGCAAATATCCTCCAAATGATAATATTACTGAGTGTTAAGAAAGAACAGGTAGTTGTGCTATCAGTAAGGCAAAACAGAATTATTCCTTCTCTCAGTAAAGGCTTCCAACAAGAACTAAATTTACTGAAACCATCAGGATAGCATTATAGAGGCTGCACAGAAAAAGTGAATGAGACAATCTCAATAAAACATCACTAGAACTGCCTCTTTCAGGAGGCTGCAGCTTTTCACATTTTAACAATGCTATCAATGACTGGAAATGACTGTGCAACTGAAGAGTGATAATTACTTGAACCTTTTGTAACCACAGGATTTCCCAAAGCGTTTTACAACCAGTGATGTACTTCTTGAAGAACAATGAATTAAGTGCCCCAGGCTCTTCCCCAGATGTGTCCTGAAGACAGAAAGTAGTCAAGACTGAATGGGAGAAACACGGGGATAATGCAAACAAAACGTTCCTTACTAGGGATGGAAACAAGTCATCCAGGCTAATGGTAAGAGATACTTTTAGGAGAACATATCAGTATAGAAATTCAAATACTTTCTTTATTGGCAGTGACTACAAATCTCTTTTTTTTTGGAAATGCAATGCAATTGCAACCATTTTTAGAAAGTAATCAGGCACTTTGGTCGAGAATTACCTTAAAATAGCTGAGATAATGTCAGTGTCAGATTGTGTCATACCTTGTTCAACACCCTCTTTTGACTGCTGTTCAGGAAATGGTTATCCCCAAGGAGCAAGTATTTCCACTATACCCAGGATTTAACAAGGGGCTTGGGTCTCTCCTCTCCTTAAGGGCCCCACTCCACCCAACAACTTATCCTACTCCCATAATCCCCAATCAGTCCCCACCACCGGGACAAATCATCAACCTCTGGCCAGTTGGCAAGTACTTTTATATACCCACCTCTTCCAGTGATTGAGCTGCTGACCTCCAGCCATAGAATTCATACAGTATAGAATCAGGCCCTTTGGACTGCCCTGACCATGTTGTCCATCATACATATCTATGCAAATCCCATTTACCAGCACTTGATCCATATCTTTCTATGGCTTGGTGACCCAGATGTTTCTTAAAATGCTGTGAGAGTCTCTGCCTCCACCACCCCCTCAGGCACAGGTGTATTTTTACCACAATCAATCAAACACCTTGACCGCACATGGGATCTCTATTTAACTAATTTTGTGACTTCTAAAACCAATTGTTTGCACCAGCAATGATTTGTTGTGTCATATTAATAGGGATGAATACTTATACAATCAATTATTTTGTTATTAATTTAGATCACAACAGTTTTCCTGTTGATCAATGTCAAAAAAGTCAAGTTAAATTCACTGTGATTCAATGTTGTAAACAGTAAAACATGAAAACTTCCAGATGGTGGTGAATACTTTTATAGGCACTGTAACTCCCATCAGGGTCTTTTTACCATGTAGTTTCTTAACTCTACCCACAAGGATCCTACACCTTCTGATCCTATGTCACCCCTTTCTAAGGATTTGATTTCATTTTTTAACCAACAGAGCCACCCACCCCACCCCCTTCACCTACCTGCCTGTCCTTTCAATATAATGTGTATCCTTGGATGTTAAGCTCCCAACTATGATCTCTTTCAGCCACGATTCAGTGATGCCAACAAGGTCGTACCGACCAATCTCTGTACTACAAGATCATCAAACTACTCCATATGCTGTGTGCATTCAAATATATCATCAGCCTTTTTACTTTAACTTATCTGACTGACTGCAATTTTGCCCTGTCATCTGTCTGTCCTTTCTTACAGTCTCACTGCACACTGTATCTAGTTGTATACCAACAGCCCATCCTCAGGCCTATTACTTTGGATCTCATCCCCCTGCGTCTCGGGCATTTTTCAGCTAGGTTGAAGATTCTGTACCACATGCTACAATCCTTCCTTAGCTGCACCAGTGTGTGACCACTTTGAGAACCTAATGATGGTGCAGTGAGGAATGATTGATGGGTTGAACACTGTCTCTCATATATGTCACTCAGAATGGTCAACTGAACTGGGGAAACTATATACACACACTCTTCTTTTCAAGATTTAGGTTTCAGTCAACCTGTTCATGTCTGAAGTTAAGGTTCTTTATTTAGCATAGTTGTTGATCGAAAACAAAAGGTAGATCTCTTGACAGAAAAGAGAAAAACTGCAAAATTTAAAACCAAGTGACTGTACCAGTCAGATGCAAGGAAGAGCAGATCCATTTTGCTGAATGAAAAGAGGCAATCAATAGCTGATACCATGAAAGTAACAAAGATGGACTGTGGGTCCTGTAATAACCTTACATCAAACAAGTAGGAAATGTTTGGATTGCTCATCTCTATTCTTGGTTAGATCTGTGCCCTGGACTCCCTATTCAGTACCTCCACTGGGCACAACTTGAAAGATTCAGAAAAGACTAGGGGGAGAATGTCCCCAACCACAGACCTGATCAGAAGAAGGAACCTCATAAATACAAGATTGTTATAAATTAAATCCCAAAAAAAATGTAACTCTCACTTTGGCTAGCAGTTTAATCTGGGAGATGATAGCCCCCAGCCTGGCCAAACTTAAGAAATCTCGTTTGGGTGGATGCTGTGCAATGTGTCCCCTGTTACAAATCAGCACCACAAAATAACAAACAGTCCACAATATGCGATTAAACGATTGAGCTTTATAATTCTTAATTTGCCAAATGGTTGGTAAAGAAACAAAAAAATAGAAAAAGGGCCCATTCTCACGAAAGTCTAATGCGCAAATGTTGGAGCTCACTGATAAGGCCGTTCATCCACCATCGACCTCCTCCAATCATCGCTGACCTTCAGACCCTCGCTCCAAGTCCACTCTGTCCAGCGATCTACCAAATCTCTCCATTCGTGTCTTCTCTCCTCATCTCTCCCCGGCAAAAAAAAATCGCAAAATCCCTCTCCCAGACACACAAGAAAGAACAACATCCCACTCATTGGCTAACATGCCCAGTTATCTCTAGTCATAACCCAAACATTGCTGCTACAGAGAAACCATTACCGTAGCAGTGGAACATTGCAGCGTGTTACAGAAATACAGAACATCTCTACCCAGAATACTTGGAATGTGGCAGTCAAAGTGCAGATGTATTTAAAGGAAGGTGAACTAGACGTACTGTACACGTTGATAAGGTTACCTGAACAAGGGTGAGAGCTGGCTGGTGTTGTTCATACACACTGCTACAGAATTTTGGGCCAAATTCCCCATACAGTTTAAAGACCCCTATTTGTTACAACATACCACAGGATAGAATTTGATCGTAGCCATTTGCATTAAACATAGAATATACTGGCATTGGACTCTCCTTCCAAAGTTTGGCAGCATTGAAATCTCTGTATTGTGTGCTGAGCACATAAAATCAAGGACAGATTTCTGGCCCTTTATCTCTACATTCACCATGTGCGCTAGAAATATTACAGGTGATTTGCAAAGGCTTAGCTATTGAGTTGAACTTTGAAAGCCTTTCTTAAATGGAAACAATGAGCTATTTACTTTGTTACAAAGGCTATGTGCATAAATTTATCTGGACCATTTGACAAATGACGTAGACTAATTATTTATTGAACATAAATGACTGGTAAGTAGATAGTTAACTTGGTAATTAAGTAAAGCTTTGCTAAACAGACATAAGGGTTAGGCACCAATCAGTAAAGACAGGCACATTTAGGCTCAAAATGAAGTGATTGTTAGACTGTGTGATTAACAATATGTGCTGCTTCAATCACATTGTAAACTAGCTTTGCAGATTCTGTCACAGGCATATTAATTTTCACATTTGTTTTGTTGTTTATAACAATGAGTGGGTTCAGATTTGACAGGATTTGGTCATTGACTGAGATTCCATCTAAGTACTGTTTCAGGAGTTGCCGAAGTTTCTGGTTCTCCTGCAGTAAGGTTTGCTTATCTTGTTCTAGAACCATCTGGTCTAAGCGAACCTTATTATAGCGCTTCCAGAATTGGTCCAGAGCCTCATAATCTGTCATCATCTTAAAAGAAGAAAAAAAAAGAGAAAAATGTCACCATTTACCATGCTATGGAACCTGGGAAGATCAATCACTGAGGTGGATCTGGTTAGACAAGTCCCATATCCAAATTAAGATCTTTAGTTTTAGCCAAAATCTCAACTAATTAAAGTTAACCAGAGCCCGATCTAAACATTTCACTTTATGAGAATATATTTTGTAATAAATATTCCAGGGATAGACACCAAAATTGAAGTTCTGTTTGGAACTAAGGGAGTGCCAACTTTTGGGACTGGAGCTGCCAACTTTTTTGGCTGAAAGATTCAGTCAAGGCCTTATCTGCTCTCTCAGGTGATATAAAAGATCACAAAGCACTATTTTGAAGAAGGTCAACAGAGTTCACCTTGGGCCAATATTTATCCCTCAACTAGATAATCCAGTCTAAGGTTTGCAGGAGTTTGCTAAACACACTTTGGCTTTTGTATTATCTACATTGCAACAGTGTTAACACTTAAATACATTATTATCCACAAAAGGGTATCCTGAAAGGGATAGCAAAAACCTGATTGAAATACAACACTGTCTTTTGCCAATATATAAAATGTTACATAATTACTATTCATAATAGACAATAGACAATAGGTGCAGAAGTAGACCATTCGGCCCCTCGAGTCTGCACCGCCATTCTGAGATCATGGCTGATCATTCACTATCAATACCCAGTCCCTGCCTTGTCCCCATATCCCTTGATTCCCCTATCCATCAGATATCTATCTAGCTCCTTCTTGAAAGCATCCAGAGAATTGGCCTCCACCGTCTTCCGAGGCAGTGCATTCCACACCTCCACAACTCTCTGGGAGAAGAAGCTCTTCCTCAACTCTGTTTTAAATAACTGACCTCTTATTCTCAATCCATGCCCTCTGGTACTGGACTCTCCCAACATCTGGAACATATTTCCTGCCTCAATCCTATCAAATCCTTTAATTATCTTAAACGTTTCAATCAGATCCCCTCTCAATTTCCTCAATTCCAGCATGTACAAGCCCAATCTCTCCAATCTCTCTGCGTAAGACAGCCCTGCCATCCCAGGAATCAACCTAGTGAATCTACGCTGCACTTCCTCAATTGCCAGAATGTCCTTCCTTCCATAATTGTATTATGTTCCATAGGGAGGTTCCACAAATTAATGAAGCACATAACTCAAGTGATCCATATCAGTCTGTGTTCTACTAGATTAACTGATGTTGTCTGGAATTCTCTCTCTCACATCCACAAGATCCAAACTCTAGCATGCCTATCTTACCCAAATCTTCCCTCTGCTACCTGGAAGCATAAACATGTCAAGTTTTAGACTTTATCCACTTCCTCCTTTAGTATATTCACATTTCCAAAAATTTCAATTTAAGTAACTCTTGTTTATAAGACAGTTTCTCCACCACTTACTTGAACTAGCTCCTCACAAGGCGGCTTCTTCATTAAAGTTTGAACCCTTTCCTCTTCTTCTGGGGTCAGAGAGCAGGCATAAAATGGAAGAACTTTCTCTTTTTCTGTTTCTAATTTCCTGCATGCCTCTGCCATTTTCAGAATGTGTTCACCCTATGCCAAAGATAGGAAGTATTCAAAATTGACGCCAAAAGAATTGTATTTGTAAGGACTAATGGTAATTAGCTATGATGATCATCCAGAACTGAGAATGGACCCCACAAGGACTTTGTTTGAAGAGATCTGGTGCACTTTTAAAATAGAACCCATTAACAGATTAAGTTTTCATACCCAAGTTTTGAAATATATGCAGGGATGACAGCAGAACAGCAATGGCTGGAGTTAATGGGAGCAATGTAGAAGTTCCACGATAGATACATCCCAAAGATGAAGAAATATTCTAAAAGGGAGGATGAGGCACCCATGGCTGAGAAGGGAAGTCAAAGCCAACATAAAAGCAAAAGGGAGGGCATATAATATATTAAAATTAGCAGGAAGTTAGAAGATTAGAGTACTTTTAAAAACTAACAAGGCAAGTAGAAAAGCAGCGAAGAGAGAAAAGATGAAATATGAAGGTAAGCTAGCCAGTAATATAAAAGGATACCAAAAGATTTTTAAGATACACCTATAAAGCGTAAAAGAAAAGCGAGGGCAGATATTGGACTGATGGAAAATAGCACTGGAGAGAGAGTGCAATAACCTTGCACTCAATGTCAGTAAGACCAAAGAACTAATTGTGGACTTCAGAAAGGATAAGACAAGGGAACACACACCAGTTCTCGTAGAGGGATTAGAAGTGGAAAGAGTGAGCAATTTCAAGTTCCTGGGTGTCAATATCACTGAGGATCTATTCTGGGCTCAACGTATCAATGCAGCTACAAAGAAGGCACGACAGTGGCTAATTTCATTAGGAGTTTGAAGATAATTGGTATGTCTCTAAAGACACTCGCAAATTTCTACAGATGTGTTGTTGAGAGCATTCTAACTGGCTTGCATCACTGTCTGGTATTGGGGTGAGGGGAGGAGGCCAAGGTTCGAGATAAGCTGCAGAGTCTTGTAAACTTAGTTAGCTCCATCATGGGTACTAGCCTCCCTAGTATCCAGGACAACTTAAGGAGTGATGCCTCTGAAAAGCAGCATCCATCATTAAGGACTCCCATCACCCAGGATTACATATCTCAATAACCTGGAGAACTACGTTGGCTGGAGTCAATAGACAATAGGTGCAGAAGCAGACCATTCGGCCCTTTGAGCCTGCACCGCCATTTTGAGATCATGGCTGATCATCTACTATCAATACCCGGTTCCTGCCTTGTCCCCATATCCCTTGATTCCCCTATCCATAAGATACCTATCTAGCTCCTTCTTGAAAGCATCCAGAGAATTGGCCTCCACTACCTTCTGAGGCAGTGCATTCCAGACCCCCACAACTCTCTGGGAGAAGAAGTTTTTCCTTGACTCTGTCCTAAATGACCTACCCCTTATTCTCAAACCATGCCCTCTGGTACTGGACTCTCCCAGCATCTGGAACATATTTCCTGCCTCTATCTTGTCCAATCCCTTAATAATCTTATATGTTTCAATCAGATCCCCTCTCAATCTCCTTAATTCCAGCGTATACAAGCCCAGTCTCTCTAACCTCTCTGCGTAAGACAGTCCAGATATCCCAGGAATTAACCTCAAGGAATTAAAGTCAAGGCTTTAAGCTTTGGCTTTTGGTAAGGTCATCCATGCCAAGCAGGTTAAAGGGTAGAGGACAGACTAAGAGTGGTCCACCAGTCCTCCAGGTTTGGTGGTTCAACTCAGGGCTTTCAACCCTGACTGGTAAAACAAAATTGATATGGAAACAGCAATGAAGAATCCTCCTACATCTGAGTGCGACAGTATTCCTGAGTCTGCACAGTAGTGAAAACCCAGAGGAAGCTAGTGACACGATGAAGGAAGCCCTAAGCACCACCAGAGATGGAGGACCTTCATTGCTGCCCTAAATGCCAGCAGTATAACAGGTAATAAATAAGTGATTCTGTCATGAGGGATTTCAATATGCGGATTTTTTGGGAAAATCAGGTTGGCGCTGGATTCCAGGAGAGGGAATTTCTAGAGTGCCAATGAGATGGCTTTTTAGAGCAGCTTGTGGTTGAGCCCACTAGTGGATTAGCTATTCAGGATTGGGTGTTGTGCAATGAACTGGATTTGATTAGGGAGCCCAAGGTAAAGGAGCTCTTAGAAGGTAGTGATCATAATATGATAAAATTCACCCTGCAGCTTGAGAGGGAGAAGCTAAAATCAGACTTATTAGTAAAAAGTGGAGTACAGAGGCACAAGACAGTTGCTGACCAAAGATGATTGAAAGGGACCATTAACAGGGATAACAATGGCTGGAGTTTCTGGGAGCAATTCGGAATGAGACAAGGGAAGTCAAAGCCAGCATAAAAGCAAAAGAGATGACATACAATACAGCAAAATATAGTGGGTAACTTAAAGAGAATTGGCAAGCTTTTACAAACCAATAGAAGGCAACTAAAAAAAAATATAAGTGGAGAAAAAGTACTTTGCATCAGTCTCCACTGTGGAAGACACCAGTAGTGTGCCAGAAATTCAAGAATGTCGGGGGCAGAAGTGAGTGTAGTTGCTATTACTAAGGAAGCTGAAAGGTCTGAAGGTAGATAAGTTACCTGGACTAGATGGACTACATCCATGGATCTGAAAGAGGTGGCTGAAGAGATTGTGGAGTCATTAATAATGATCTTTCAAGAATCACTTGATTCTGGAATAGTTCTGGAGGACTGCAAAATCACAATTGTCACTCCATTCTTTAAGGAGGAAGGGAGGCAGAAGACAGAAAATTATAGGCCAGAGAGCCTGACTTCAGTGGTAAGGAAGATGTTAGGTTCCAATATTAAGGAAGAAGTTTCGAGGTATTTGGAGGGACACGATAAAATAGGCCAAAGACAGCATGGTTTTTGTAAGGGGAAATCTTGCCTGACGAATCTATTGGAATTTTTTTGAGGAATTAACAGGCAGGATAGACAAAAGAGAGTCAGTGGATATTGTTTACTTGGTTTTTCAGAAGGCTTTTGATAAGCTGTGAGCCCATGGTATTACAGGAAGGATACTAGCATGGATAAAGAAAAAAAAAATTGGCTGATTGAAAAGGGGGCCTTTTCTGGTTGGTTGTTCTGCAGCCTTTTCTGACTGACTGTTAGTGGTGTTCTACAGGGGTCAGTGTTGGGACAGATTCTTTTCATGTTATATGTCAATGATTTGGATGGCGGAATTGATGGTGTGGCCAAGTTTAGAACAAAGAACAATACAGCACAGTACAGGACATTCATCTCACAATGTTGTGCCGACCCTTAAACTCTGTCCCCCCCATATAACCCTCCACCTTAAATATATATGAAGATAGGTGGAAGGGCAGGTAGTGTTGAGGAAGCACAGAGTCTGCATACGGACTTAAGACAGATTAAGAAATTGTGCAAATAAAGGCAGATGGAATATACAGTGGTGCTAGAAAGTTTGTGAACCCTTTAGAATTTTCTCTATTTCTGCATAAATATGACCTAAGACGTGATTAGATCTTCACGCGTCCTAAAACTAGATAAATAGAACCAAATTAAAAAATACAACAAAACATTATACTTTTTCATTTATTTATTAAGAAAAATGATCCAATATACATATATTTGTTTGAAAAAGTATGTGAACCTTTGCTTTCAGTAACTGGTGTGACCCCTTTGTACAGCAACAACTTCAACCAAATGTTTCTGGTAACTGTTGATCAGTGCTGCACATACACTTGGAGGGATTTTAGACCATTCCTCCATACAAAACTGTTTCAGTTCATCAATATTTCTATGAAACCTTGCATGAACAGCCCTCTTCAGGTCATGCCACAGCATCTCAATTGGGTTAAGATCTGTACTCTGACTTGGCCATTTCAAAACACAAATTTTCTTTTCTTTAAACCATTCTGTTGTTGATTTACTCTTGTGTGTTGGATCATTGTTGCATTATCCAACTTCTATTAAGCTTCAGGTGATGGAGTGCTACCCTGCCATTCTCCTGTGAAACATCTTGGTACAATTTTGAATTCATTGTTCCCTCAACAATTGCAAGCTGTCCAGGCCCTGAGGCAGCAAAGCAGCCCCAAACCATGCTGCTCCTTCCACCATGCTTCACAGTTGGGATGTGGTTTTGGTGTTGGTGTACAGTGCCCTTTACCTCCAAACATAGCAGTGTGCATTTCTGCCAAAAGATTCAACTTTTGTCTCATCTGTCCACAGGTTATCCCAAAAGTGTTGGGGAACATCCAGGTGGTCTTTGCAAACTTGAGACGTGCAGCAATGTCTTTTTTGGAGGGCAGTGGTTTTCTCTATGGTGTCTTTTCATGAACAGCATTCTTGTTAAGTGTTTTTCTTATAGTGGACACATGAACAGAGGCTTTAGCAAGTTCTAGAGATTTCTGCAGGTCTTCTACTGTTACCCTTGGGTTCTTTGTCACCACCTTCAGCATTGTACATTGCTGTATTGATGTACTCCTTCAGTATTGATGTGATCTTTGCAGGATGCCCACTCTTAGGGAGAGTAGCAACAGTATCAAATTTCCTCCACTTGTAGACAATTTTTCTTACTGTGTACTGATGAACACTCAGGTCTTCAGAAATGGTTTTGTAGCCTTTTCCAGCTTCATGCATCTCTACAATTGTTCTTCTAAGGTCCTCTGAAAGTTGTTTTGCTCAAAGCATGGTGCACATAAAGAGATTGTTACATACTCATGACACATGACAGTGGAGCCCTTGTCATGTGACTGGGGTTGAAGCTGTACTGGACTTGAGGTGATGGTCTTGTGATGGTGGAATGACATCATTTTCCCGCCAGTAGAGATCATGTGACGGGTTTTTTTTACAGGTTATAAAAGGTAGACCCCACCCTGTGAGGAGGGGCAGTTCGTGGCTGGATTTGCCAAGTTGACTTCATGCCACTGCGTGTTTGAAGTGATGACGCAGTTTAGTTGAAGGATGAAGTTTTTATTTAATGCCTAAAGTTTAAAAGGTTAATGCCAACAGGTTCTTTATGATTCTGTTAGTTTGAGAATTAAAGGAGAGTGAAGATTCAAGGTTGGAAGTTAAAGATCGAGGAGAATCGCTTTCTACGGTGAAACGGGGGCGACCTTTGTTTGATCCTTATTTGGAAGGATTTCGTTGACTATCTTCATGTTAATCCCTGGGTTTACCAGAAAGGATTGAGGATAGTGAGGAAGGAAAGGTCAGTGCCTTTAAGCCGTTCTGTTTCGTAAATTCTTCGTGGGAATTTCGACGTCGGGGATCGAAGCAAGCGACGTGAAAGAGAATTTAAATCGTCCTGTAAAGTCTCTCCTTTTAAATGGACTGTGAGCATATCGAACTTTTGGCAATATCACTTTAAGAACTGTTTTGGAATATCACTTTAAAGAACTGTTTTGGAATATCACTTTAAAGAACTGTTTGAACAGCCGCTCAGCAGCTGTTTCCGGTTACGGTAGTGTTTGTTTACTTTTGGGGGGTTTGTTTTCTGTGTTTAATAAACGTGTTGTTTGTTATAAGAAACCCTTGCCGAACTCATATATTTATTGTTGCCTGAATACGTAACAAGATCTTTCTTGAGAAGAGCAGGCTCTGTCAGTAACCTGACTTTGTGTATCTTTTTTTTAAAGAGGAGGGCACTTCTACAACCCACACCTCCAATCTAAACTCATTGATTGGAACATCTGATTCCAAATAGCTTTTGTAGAAGGCATTACCCCAGAGGTTTACATACTTCTTTTGTACCTAGACTATGATTTCTTAAAAGATGCACTCAGTAATGATGAGAAGTACAATTGCTTGCGTGTTTTTAGTTTAGGCAGATTGTGCTTGTCTATTATCGTGACTTAGATGAAGATCACACCACATTTTATGAGTAAATAATGCAGAAAACCATGCAATTTAGAAGGAATAAAGGCATAGACTATTTTCTAAATGAGGAGGAAATTCAGAAATCAGAGGTGCAAAAGGACTTTGGAGTTCTTGTGCAGGATCCCATAAAGGTTAACTTGCATGTTGAGTTGGTAGTAAGGAAGACAAATGCAATGTTACCACTTATTTCAAGAGGACTAGACTATAAAAGCAAGGATATAACACTGGGGCTTTATAAGGTACTGGTCAGACCACACTTGGAGTACTGTGAGCAGTCTTGGGCCATTTCTCTAAGAAAGGATGTACTGGTAATGAAGAGGGTGCAGCGGACAGTCACAAGAATTATTCCGTGAATGAAAGGGTTTATGAGAATTGATTGATGGCTCTGGATCTGTACTCGCTGGAGTTCAGAAGAATGGGTGGGGGGGGGGGGTGATCTCATTGAAACCTTTTGAATATTGAAAGGCCTAGATAAAGTGGATACGGAGAGGATGTCTTTGAGAGTGGGGCAGTCTAGGACCAGAGAGCACAGCTTCAGAAAAGAAGGACATCCCTTTAGATCAGAGATCAGGAAAAAAATTTTTAACCAGTCAGCAGTGGAGGCCAAGGCATTGGGTATATTTAAAGTGGAGGTTGATAGGTTCTTGTTTAGTAAGAGTAATTAGTAGTAGATGGGGAGAAGGCTGGAGAATGGGGTTCAGAGGAATAATAAATCAGTCATAATTGAACTGAGCAGACCCGATGGGCCTAATTCTGTTCCTATGACTGTCACTTGCCAGAGGCTGTCTGGACTGTCTCCACACTATTTCATCTGGGTCTTAGTCAGCAGTGGGGTCAGGTCATTGGATTTAGGAGTGCATAGAGGAACTAAAATGGGTTTCCGTGGTCAGCCTGAGTAAGGCAGTAACCTGATGGCAATAAGTGACTTCAGGCAGACTGACATCTGGTCTAAATTCACAGTGTAGTGTATGTCCTGCTGGAATATTTGCAAGGCAAGTTCGGTGTGCCAGAAGGAACAAAATACTTAATCATTTCAGCAGTACAAACATTAGATAATTCTATATAATCTTATACCCATCAAACAGTGTTCTGATAAAATAAACTAAATTGGGAGTTTTGCTTTCATGAGTAGGCAAGGCACATGTCAGTATAGACCTTCCAATATCCCTTTTTATTGATCCACCCCTTATCCTGGTCCTGTGTCCCATAGTTCTTGATCCTTTGCTAGGGGAAACAGTATCACCATCCACCCTTTTCAATCTTATATAATTCAACACCATCACCATTCAGTTCCTCTGAATTCCACTGAGCATAGGTTAATCTAAATCTCTCCTCATAGGGGAAAGCCATCATCTCAAAATTCAATCCCGTGAATCTACATCGCACTGACTCCAGCCAAGTATAGACTCCCTTGGGTATAGAGTCATAGTTTGGGAGATCTGTGACTTTACCTTAGCACAGATGTTCTTCAATGCTTCAATTGCAGCTTTACTCTCAACAGTCAGTTTGACAAGCTGCTCGTGCTCAGACGCTCGGAGACTATTCATCTGATTTTTCTGCATGAGAAAGTGTTGCTTTATAGCATCTTTACCCTCCCGTATTTTTCTATGTTTTGTTTCATACTTCCATGTGTTGATCGCCATCTTAATCTTCAGTGCTGATATTGCATCCTACCAAAAAATATACAGATGTCAAACTTGCAGTTATCACTATAAATACTGATTTAAACTGAGCACTGAATGAAAAGCCAAGAATCACCGTACAAGTAATACCCTTGATAGGACAAAAAACAAAGTAATTCAGCAAACAGTGGTTAGGTGCAAGTTTTTAAATACAGTCGGCCCTCCTTATCCATGGGTTCCACATGCGTAGAGTCAACCAACTGCGGATCGGGAAAACCCGGAAGTTCTCTCTCCAACACTTGTTGTTTGAGCATGTACAGACTTTTTTTTCTTGTCATTATTCCCTAAACAATACATTATAACAACTATTTACATAGCATTTACATTGTATTAGGTATAAGTCAGAACAGGTACATCCGGTATTATTTAGTGTCAGTTAGCCAAACGTTTGTCTTAGTATATAGTATATATTTTACCTTTCTATGCATATAAAACACTTAAGAAACGTATGTATTTCAATAATTAAACTGCTGCGTTGCTTAGTAATAATTGTAACTTTCATTGGGGCAGGGCCTTTCACATGCTCCATTACTCTCACTTGATCCTTTAAAATTGTTCCAATTGTTGACCAACTGTAGCCTAACGTTTTTCCAGTGTTGTTTCACCTCTTTCCGTTCGCTTTATTATTTCCACTTTATTTTCAATCGTGATCATTTTCTGTCAACGGAACAGAAACACTGAGGGTGGTGGGTCCTGAGCTCCGCCGGATCCTAAACTCCACTGCACTGAGACAGGTTAAATAAGGGACTTGAGCATCTGCTGGGGGGGGGTTCCCCCGCAATCAACCCCCCCCCCCCCCCCCCCGTGGATAAGGAGGGCCGACTGTACTGTAGCTTGTAGGAAGAGAGGGGTAGGATGAGTACACAGTGGTCAGATTCAGATTCATTTACCTATCACAAGGTAGGCTTATTCAGAAAGTCAGAAGGCATGGGATCCAGGGAAGTTTGGCCAGGTGGATTCAGAATTGGCTTGCCTGCAGAAAGCAGAGGGTCATGGTGGTGAGAGTACATTTGAATTGGAGGGTTGTGACTAGTGGTGTCCCACAAGGATCGGTTCTGGGACCCCTACTTTTCGTGATTTTTATTAACTGGATCTGGGGGTGGAAGGGTGGGTTGGCAAGTTTGGAGACGACACAGAGGTTGGTGGTGTTGTGGATAGTGTAGAGGATTGTTTTAGATTGCAGAGAGACACTGATAGGATGCAGAAGTGGGCTGAGAAGTGGCAGATGGAGTTCAACCCGGAAAAGTGTGAGGTGGTACACTTTGGAAGGACAAACTCCAAGGCAGAGTACAAAGTAAATGGCAGGATACTTGGAAGTGTGGAGGAGCAAAGGGATCTGGGGTACATTTCCACAGATCCCTGAAAGTTGCCTCACAGGTAGATAGGGTAGTTAAAGCTTATGAAGTGTTAGCTTTCATAAGTCGAGGGATAGAGTTTAAGAGTCATGGGGTAATGATGCAGCTCTATAAAACTCTAGTTAGGCCACACTTGGAGTACTGTGTCCAGTTTTGGTCGCCTCTCTATAAGAAGGATGTGGAAGCATTGGAAAGGGTACAGAGGAGATTTACCAGGATGCTGCCTGGTTTAGAGAGTATGGATTATGATCAGAGATTAAGGGAGCTAGGGCTTTACTCTCTGGAGAGAAGGAGGATGAGAGGAGACATGATAGAGGTATACAAGATATTAAGAGGAATAGATAGAGTGTACAGCCAGCGCCTCTTCCCCAGGGCACCACTGCTCAGTACAAGAGGACATGCCTTTAAGGTAAGGGGAGGGAAGTTCCAGGGGGATATTAGAGGAAGGTTTTTTACTCAGAGTGGTTGGTGCATGGAATGCACTGCCTGAGTCAGTGGTGGAGGCAGATACACTAGTGAAGTTTAAGAGACTACTAGACAGGTATATGGAGGAATTTAAGGTGGGGGGGGTTATATGGGAGGCAGGGTTTGAGGGTCGGCACAACATTGTGGGCCAAATGGCCTGTAATGTGCTGTACTATTCTATGTTCTATCACATGTACATTAAAACACACAGTGAAATGTGTCATTTGCGTTAACAACCAACACAACCCAGGGACGTGCTGGGGGCAGCCCGCAAGTGTCACCACACATTCCAGTGCCAACATAACATGACCACAATGCTTGGCAGAACAACACACAAACATCAATAACAGCAGCAAATCAAGCCCCATTCCTTTTTCTCTCCCTCTCTTTCACAGTACTCCAACCCCAGGACAGGCCATCTCCAGCCTCCAGTAGTCTCACATGTTCACCGACATTGGGGCTTTTGACTTCCCCAGTGGACTTGCAGACCACTCCATCCACTGTGTTGTGTTCTTTATATTAATATGTACCGCGGGTTTCTAATAAAAGAACCACATTCTGGAAGAAATATAACTTTTATTTAACAGCAACAACCACACGTGTCTTACAGCGCGCCCTGCTTCCAGATCTTTCTATCATTTCTGCGCATGCTCAGAACTCACTCCAATCACATTCTTACACATCATATCACCACACACTGGGCTTCAACTGCAATCGACTTTTGGGCTTTGATCTTCAGTATCAATCCCAGGGCTCATTGATGATGACGAATGAGGACCCTGGATGAAGACTCCAAACTCGAGGACTTAAAATCTAGACTCTCCACTGACTGGGATCCTGAACACTTGGGTTCAGACTCGGGTCTTGCTGACTCACATATCTGAGAGTTCACCAGCCCGCATGGAACTCCAACCCTGGAACATACAAAAGCCTGCTGAACTTGGGAGGGTGGGGTGGGGGGGCCCAACATCCAAACCTGGATGTTTTTCAGCCCAACTCCACGTCGCTGGCCTTCTAATGCGGAACACAGTGCAGAAGCCTAGACTCTGACCTGACCTCTAACTTCCCTACATCCCTTACCTCTAAAGCCTAACCCAATACCTAACTCCCTTCTCGGTTCCTAAAACCATCTGTACAAACCTAAGCCTAAAAATAACAACTAACTCTGAGCCACAACCTCAATGGAGATTGCCGCTTGGCACCATCTTGATTGGAAGGTGCTGGTACACTATTTTTGAAGTAGAAAACTGTGAAGAAACCAGTGGAGCAATTTTATACATTCATTCTCCCAATCATGTTACCAGAAGTACTTAACGTGAATTTTCAAGTGCTTGCCTCACAATTTACCATCCACTAAAATAAATTTGTCTGAGATTTCCAAACACATTAAACACCACTCACACTCATCCCACTATCACTGGTCATTCATAAAATCCACCTGAAAGTTTATTGGAGAACATGGCCACTTGGAGCTCACATGGCACAATACAGTTCAGAGGAGCAGGTATTTACAAAGTTAAGAGGGACAAGAAAAATTGCAACATAAAGAGCATTATTAATATTCTAAACAACAAGTGTTAAAGAGGCACACAGGTCCACTTTCTGTCCGTGTGTGTAATATATATATATATATGTATATAGATACACACATACACACACACACACACACACACACTCACTCACTCACTCACACACTCACACACTCACTCACTCACTCACTCACTCACTCACTTACTCACTCACTCACTCACTCACTCACTTACTCACTCACTCTTATACTCCACAACAACTATGGTGAACTACACAGGTTTTTTTTAAACATCACACCTACTTGGATTTTCTGCGCCTTTTTCATTTGTATTTCAATCTCTTTTGAACTCTTCTCATCTCGTGCCTTCAGTGTTTCAAATGCAATTTTTCTATCCTCAGTTGCGTCGACGTAGTTCTTTAGTCCAAGCTGGAACTGCACCCACAGATCTTCCACCAAACTTTCCAGGTGAACACGGAGTGAATGCTTCTTCTCCAGGCCCTAAACACAGCAAAAACATTATTTCTCTTAATGAGTGCCAACATGCTGTTGGGCCAAGTAATTTGGAAATAAATAAATTTGACAAATATTAGAAATGACTCTTTTCAGTAAGCTAAATTTCCATAATTCTGCCATAATTTCTATGATAGCAATTCTAATAAACTCTACTAAAATACAGGAATCATCTTTAATTTCAACATTAGCACTGATGAAATCAATCTTCCTCATGATCTTGAGTCTTAGGTTGCTCAATGTTTTTATTCATGAAATAAAAAACTGAAGAGGAAAGTTATTTGTCCAGCAAAAGCCTGAACTGGGGGACATGGGAGGGAAGAGATTTAATAGGACTTAAGGGGCAACCGCTTTTAAATAAATAAATAAATAAATAAATGGATGGATGAATGAATGAATAAACAAACAAACACTAAGTGTGATGTCAATGTGGAATGAACTGCCAGAGGAACTGGTTAAGGCACATACAGTATATTAACAACTTTTAAAAGATAGTAGGACAGGAATATAGATAGAAAAGGTTTAGAAGGTTACAGGCCAAATGCTGGTAAATGGGACTAGCTTGGATGGGGCATCTTGGTTGACATGGACCAGTGGACCAGTGCCCCCAGCACAACCCTCACTGATCTGATTTGATGCAACTAACGCATTTCACTGCATGTTTCAGTGTACACATGACAAATAAAGCTAATCTTTAAATCCTCCTTTACCTTTAGGTAACTTTAACAATTGGGTAGCACCCTTGCCCATCGCAGTGCATACTGTGCAATCTGGCTATGTCTGCCCTTGATTTTCTCTCCACTATCAAATCAGTTGATCAAATACTGCCAATGGATAAGACTGGTAATCAATAGACTTACAAAATGATGCATCATAGCCACATGATAAACAGACAAAATCATTCCTCTTTCAGAGCATCTGCTACCTCAGTGAATACTATTCAGTGAGGATTGGCAAATTCCTTGAATCTGGAACATTTCATCCATGTCTCAAAAAACTTCCAGGTTTCCCTGATGACTCTTTGAACCCTATCTGTGAGGAAAGATCCAGTTCAAAGCCCCTGATTGTCCAGAGTTGGTGGTGGGTGTGGGGACTTAGCTGGACTCGACTCTGTGGGTCTGTTACCCCCCCATAACCCAACAGCACACTAACTCTTGGTGTTAAACGTGCAATAAAGGTGTGCCTTCAGAAGAGGATGCTGCTTTAGTTTGAACACAAAAGTGCATTTGCTACTTAGCAGTTCTATAATAATGTTAGAACCCAGAAAACTAGCAAACTTATCGGCCAGGATTTAATGTTAACATGAGATATTCTACTGTTTCTAATTTAATTCCTATATTTGATCACATGGTATCCACATCTTGTTCAGCCATGTTCAAGTTTCCTTACCTTGTGCGTGAGGTCTTCCTTTGTGTTAGTAAAGTCTTGCCATGCAGTATCTGAGACCTTAGTAAAGACCTGGTCTATTGCATGTATGATATGCTCCAGATTGGTCTTTTCCCGCTCATGCTGTGCCATCATCTGTTGTCTGTGCAGAAACAAACTGACTTAAACAACTACTATAATAACAACCACTTTATTAAATGTAACATATAAATAAATCATTTAATTACACTTTGCTCTCTTGCATCATTAAAAGATCATTACGCTACTGAAAAATCTTTTTTTTTCTAAATTGAAACAGACTGTAAACACTTTGTAAAAATTTACTATTTCAGAGTTTGAGAACTTCCTGATGACAAGATATATCCGGGAGGACTGGAAAATTGCAAATATCACTTCACTCTTCAATAAGGGAGGAAGGCAGAAGGAAGGAAATTACAGGCCAATTTGTCTGGCCTCAGTGGTTGGGAAGATGTTGGAGTCGATTGTTAAGAATGTGGTTTCAGGGTACCTGGAGGCACATGACAAAATAGCCCAGAGTCAGCATGGTTTCCTTAAAGCAAAATCTTGTCTGACAAATCTGTTGGAATTTCTTTGAAGAAATAACAAGCAGGATAGACAAAGGAGAATTGGTAGATGATGTGTACTAGGATTTTCAGAAGGCCTTTATCAAAGTGCTGTTCATGAGGCTGCTAAACAAGATAACAGCATTACATAAGATCAAGTATTAAAGGAAAGATATCCCCATGGATAGAGCATTGGCTGATTGGCAGGAGGCAAAGAGTAGGGAGAAAGGGAGCCTTCTCTGATTAGCTGCTGGTGTTCCACAGGGGTCAATGTTGAAATCGCTTCTTTTTATGTTGTACGTCAATGATTTGGATGACAGGATTGACAGCTTTGTGGACAAGTTAATGGACGATACAAAGATAGGTGGAGGGGCAGGTGGTGTTGAGGAAGCAGAGGACTTGGGCAGATTAGGAGAATAGGCAAAGAGGTGGCAGATGGAATAGTGTCAGGCAGTGTATCGTCTTGCACTTTGACAGAAGGAATAAAAGCATAGACTATATATCAGAAATGATCTAGTAAGTGTGGGTTGGGACAGGCTGTTTTCTGGCAAGCATGTATCTTTGTACTTGCTAAAAGAGCAAAAGGATTGTAAAGGACAAAATTGGTCCTCAGGAAGATCCAAATGCTAATCCATGTGTGGAACCAAAAAAGATGGGGAGATCTTAAATAATGTCTTTGCATCTGTACTTAATCGGGAGATGGATACAGAGTCTACAGATGAGGCAAAGCGGCATCAACTTCATAGATCCGATGAAGGAGGAGGAGGTGTTTGCCGTCCTGAGGCAAATCAGGGTAGATAGATCCCCAGGGCCCAATAAGGCTCCCTTGGACCCCATGGGAGGCAAGTGCCAGGGCTCTAGCAGAGATATTTAAGTCATCCTTGGCGGTAGGGGAGTTACCAGAGGATTGGAGGATAGTCAATGTTATTCTGCTGTTTAAGAAAGGCTGTAGACATAAACCAGGAAATTATAGGCCAGTGAGCCTGACATCAGTAGTGGGAAAGTTACTGGAAGGTGTTCTAAGGGACCGGATATGTAAGCATTTGTATAGACATGGACTGATTAAGGATAGTTAGCATGGCTATCCAACCTTGGGAGTTGTGGATAATGTGGAGGGCTGTCAGAGGTTACAGCAGGACCTTGATAGGGTGCAAAACTGGGCTGAGAAGTGGCAGATGGAGTTCAACCCAGATAAGTGTGAGGTGGTTCATTTTGGTAGGTCAAATATGATGGCAGAATATAGCATTAATGGTAAGACTCTTGGCAGTGTGGAGGATCAGAGGGATCTTGGGGTCTGAGTCCATTGGACGCTCAAAGCAGCGCAGGTTGACTCTGTGGTTAAGGCAGCATATGGTGCATTGGCCTTCATCAATCGTGGAATTGAGTTTAAGAGCTGAGAGGTAATGTTGCAGCCATATAGGACCCTGGTCAGACTCCATTTGGAGTACTGTGCTCAGTTCTGGTCACCTCACTACAGGAAGGATGTGGATACTATAGAAAGGGTGCAGAGGAGATTTACAAGGCTGTTGCCTGGATTGGGGAGCATGCCTTATGAGAATAGGTTGAGTAAACTCGGCCTTTTCTCCTTGGAGCGACGGAGGATGAGAGGTGACCTGATAGAGGTGTATAAGATGATGAGAGGCATTGATCGTGTGGATAGTCAGAGGCTTTTTCCCAGGGTGAAATGGCTGGCACAAGAGGACACAGGTTTAAGGTGCTGGGGAGTAGGTACAGAGGAGATGTCAGGGGTAAGTTTTTTACTCAGAGAGTGGTGAGTGCGTGGAATGGGCTGCCGGCAATGGTCGTGCAGGTGGATATGATAGGGTCTTTTAAGAGACTCCTCGATAGGTACATGGAGCTCAGAAAAATAGAGGGCTTTGGGTAACCCTAGGTAATTTCTAAGGTAGGGACATGTTCAGCACAGCTTTGTGGGCTGAAGGGCCTGTATTGTGCTGTAGATTTTCTATGTTTAAAATATTGTGAGGCCTAATTAGGAGTATTGTAACCAGTTTTGGTCACTTGCCTACAGGAAAGATGCAAATAAGGTTGAAAGAATAGAGAGAAAATTTACAAGGATGTTGCTGGGTCTGTAGGACCCAAGTTATAAGGAAAGATTGAATAGATTAGGACTTTATTCCTTAGGATGTATAAGATTCAGATGAGTTTTTTCAGAGGTATACAAAATTATGAGGGGTATAGATAGGGTAAATGCAAGCAGGCTTTTTCCACTGAGGTTGGGTGGGACTACAACTAGAGGTCATGGGTTAAGGGTGAAAGGTGAAAAGTTTAAGGGGAACATGAGGGGAAACTTCTTCACTCAAAGGGTCATGAGACTGGAACAAGCGGCTAGCAGAAGTGGTGCTCAATTTCAATGTTTAAGTGAAGTTTGGCTAAGTATATGGATGGAGGATTATGGTTTTGGGATGGGCTAGATGGGCTGTACTTTTCTATGTTTTATAAATGGGGAGAAAATTCAAAAATCAGAGATGCATAGGAACATGCAGGATTCCCTAAAGGTTTATTTGCAGGTTGAGTTGGTGGTGAGGAAGGCAAATGCCATGTTCGCAATCATTTTGAGATGACTAGAATATAAAGGCAAGGGTGTGATGCTGAGGCTTTATAAGGCACTGGTGAGGCCTCACTTAGAGTATCGTGAGCAGTTTTGGGCTCCTTATTTAAGAAAGGCTGTGCTGACATTAGAGAGGGTTCAAAGGAGGTTCACGAGAATGATTACAGGAATGAAAGGGCTATCATGTGAGGAGCAATTGATGGCTCTGGGTCTTAACTCGCTGGAATTTAGAAGAATGAGGGGGGAGGATCATTCCCGCAATCCTGATTGAGAAGTTGCAGAACCTGGGCCTCTGTACCTCCCTCTGCAATTGGATCCTCGACTTCCTAACTGGAAGACCACAGTCTGTGTGGATTGGTGATAAAATATCCTCTTCGCTGATGATCAACTCTGGCGCACCTCAGGGGTGTGTGCTTAGCCCACTGCTCTACTCTCTCTATATCCATGACTGTGTGGCTAGGCATACATAGCACAAATACCATCTATAAATTTGCTGATGATACAACCATTGTCGGTAGAATCTCAGGTGGTGACGAGAGGGTGTACAGGAGTGAGATATGCCAACTACTGGAGTGGTGTTACAGCAACAACCTGGCACTCAATGTCAATAAGATGAAAGGGCTGATTGTGGACTTCAGGAAGGGTAAGACGAAGGAACACATACCAATCCTCATAGAGGGGTCAGAAGTGGAGAGAGTGAGCAGTTTCAAGTTCCTGGGTGTCAAGCTCTCTGAGGATCTAACCTGATCCCAACATATCGATGCAGTTATAAAGAAGGCAAGACAGTGGATATACTTTATTAGGAGCTTGAAGAGATTTGGTATGGCAACAACTACACTCAAAAACTTATTTAGATGTAACATGAAGAGCATTCTGACAGGCTGCATCACTGTCTGGTATGGGGGGTGGGGGGGGGGCAACTGCACAGGACCGAAAGAAGCTGCAGAGGGTTGTAAATCTACTCAGCTCCATCTTGGGTACTAGCCTACAAAGTACCCAGGACATTTTCAGAGAGTGGTGTCTCAAAAAGACAGTATCCATTATTAAGGACCTCCAGCACCCAGGGCATGCCCTTTTCTCACTGTTACCATCAGGTAGGAGGTACAGAAGCCTGAAGGCACACACTCAGCGATTCAGGAACAGCTTATTCCCCTTTGCCATCTGATTCCTAAATGGACATTGAACCCTTGGACACCGCCTCACTTTTTAAAAATATACAGTATTTCTGTTTTTAGCATGTTTTTAAATAATCTATTCAATATTTGCATATTGTAATTGATTTACTTATTTATCAGTTATTACTTTCTAATTTTTTTTTCTCTTTGCTAGATTTTGTATTGCATTGAATTGCTGCTGCTAAGTTAACAAATTTCACATCACATGCCGGTGATAATAAACCTGATTCTGAATGTCATTGAAACCTATCAAATATTGAATGGCCTAGATAGAGTGAACGTGGAGAGGATGCTTCCAATTGTGGGGGAGTCTAGGACCAGAGGTCACAGCCTCAGAATAGAGGGACGTCCAGTTAGAACGGAATTTCTTTAGCCAGACAGTGGAATTCGTTGCCACAGGCGGCTGTAGAGTCCAGGTCATTGGGTGGTTGATAGGTTCTTGATTGGTCAGGGCATGAAGGAATACGGGAAGAAGGCATGAGATTGGGGCTGAGAGGGAAAATGGATCAGCCATGATGAAATGGCAGAAGAGGCCTGATGGGTCAAATGGCCTAATTCTGCTCCTATATATTATGGACTTGTATATTAATATAATTAGGGAAATGATAGCACAGTGGTTAATTTACTAGACTAGTATCCACAGCTATTGATCTGGAGACAAGGCTTGCATTCCCACCATGCAATTAAGTAATTTAAATCTAGTAAATTAAATTCACCAAAGATAAAAATCCGAGCATCAGTAATAGGAAAGTATTTCACTGTCATAAAACATGTTCATTAGTAGCTTTTAGGGTCTCACCTTCTGTAGCTATATGCTTTGATGAAGCCTCACTTGGAGTGTTTACTATTTTGGTTGAACCATTAAGGAAGGATGCTGAGGTTTTGGAGAGGGTGCTGCCTGAATTAGAGGGCATATGCAAGGAGAGGTTGGACAAATTCAGATTGCTTTCTCTGGAGTGTCAGAGGCAGAGAGGAGACCTGATGGAAGTTTATAAAATTATGCGAGGCAGAGATAGGGTAGACAGGCAGAGAATTTTTTTCAAAGTTAGAAATGTCAAACACTAAATCCATTTTAGGCAAAAGTGTGTACGTTTAAAGGAGATGTACAAAGCAAGCTTTTGTTTTTAAACAGAGTGATAGCGCCAAGAACATACTGCTAGGGGTGGTGGTGGAAGCAGATTCAATCGTGGTGTTTAGGCTTAGGCACCAATGACAGTGGAAGGATATGGATCACGTGTAAGGTAGAGGGGATTTGTTTAATTTGACAACATGTTTGGCACAAATATCACAGGCTGAAGGGACTGTTCCTGAGCTGCACTGTTTTATGTTCTTAATGTGATTCCAAACTCATTAATATGCTTGAATCAGAATCAGATTTATTATCATTGACATATGTTGTGAAATTTGTTGTTTTGCAGCAACTACAATGCAAAACATAAAAATTACTATAAGTTGTAAGATAAATAGTGCCAAAGGATGGTAGTATTCACGGGTCCATGGACTGTTCAGAAACTGATGGCAGTGACAAAGAAGCTTTCCTAAATTGTTGAATGTGGGTCTTCAGGTTCCTAAACCTCCTCCCTGATGGTAGTAACGAGAAGAGGGCATGTCCCAGATGGTGAGGGTCTTTAATGATGGGTGCTGCTTGCTTGAGGTACCGCCTCATTGTACTTGGTGGTGTGGAGGGTTATGCCCGTGATAAAGCAGGCTAAATTAGAAACCCTCCACAGCTTTTTCCATAACAGGCAGTAATGCAACCAGTCATACACCTGGAGAAATTTCCAAGTGTTTTTGATGACATGCCAAATCTCCTCAAACTTTTAATGAAGTAGAGACACTATCATGCCTTCTTCATAATTGCATCAGTGCCTCCATCCAGGGTAGATCCTCTGTGATACTGACTCTTAACTGTACTATGAAATGGCCTATTAAGCCAACTAGATCCTAATATTGTTGTGGTGAACTACATATACCTGTCTGGACACGCCCCCTGCTGACTGCTCCTGTGGCTCCTCTCACAGACCCCTGTATAAAGGCCTGAACATCCTCTCAGTCTCCAGGATGTAGTATGGTGGTCACTCACTGCTTGTTCCTTCTTCCAGTCAATAAGAGCCGATATCTCGCCTTTACGTCTCAGAGTGAGTTATTGACGGTGCATCAGTTGTCAAGGCTGGAGTGGTAGTGGAGATAAGCTCCCACTACCTATTAAATGCTCCAAATGGCGTGCGGCTCTAGCACCCTCTGACAACTTCTCATGTGGCTTAACTACTAGGCCCAGCAAGACTGTTTCTACTGACAAGAGATAGGGCAAAGGTGGACCACTGGCGCCTCAAAACCAGTTGCTACAGGCAGGTGGGGCACAACAGCCTTGGTTTTAAACCTCTGCTGCCTTGCAGCCATACCCACCCATGGGAAAGGCTTCAGGGGTAAACCCCAAGGAACAAATCGAGAGCCGGGCTCCCTAAGCAAGTTTGATGTTGTTTAAACTTCACTCTGGCAACCTCTGCAACAACACTGGTGCCAAGCTGTATCAGCACTTGCCCTTCCCTTACTACATCAGTGATGTGGAGAGGGAAACCTGCTGCATGGGCAACAGCTGGTTTTTCAGATCTTCCCACCCAGGCTTGCACCATAGTCCACCAGAGGCGCAAACCCATGATCCCCTGGGATCAACAGCTGCCTACTAGTTCATTAAATGTTGTATTTGACAGTGAAGTCTACATCTCGTGAAAGAATATAACACAATTTTGTTTGCATCCTAAGCTTACTTTCAATAAATGCTCAAATTGGAGACTGACCTCTCAACATCAAGTTCTTCTTTTAGTAACTCCAACTCTGCCTCAAATTCGTCCTCGAGTACGACCAGTCTACTCCGCTGCAAATCCATCAACTTATCTACATTCTGAACATGGTTACGCATGGCTGTTATATATTGCTGTTCTGCCTCTTCCAAATCCTTTGTTAAAGCCTGGATAAAGAGTAATTTAAAATATATTAGTGGATCTACTGATGGCTTTAGTACGTTAAACTTGCTCATTCAACACCATTCTCTCTGGTTTGGTAGTCTGGTGTTCTACTGCCCCATACTGCCTGAAACATTTTACTGCAATATGGGACTTACAGGAAGCTGAAATACAGGTCGAGGGTTTCTGATCCAGAGTTTCAGTTGTAGCATTAGTATATATAGTAGTATATATGTAGTATATACGGAACTTCCTCAAAAAAAAGTATGAAGTGAATTGTTAAATCTCTTGGGGTGGGTGTGTTATAGTTCTATGTTCTGTAAAAGAAAAATAATTAAAATACTAGCTATTTCACTTATGTTATTATAGGGAGGATTTCGTAGTAATCATCAGACTGAAATTTTAGCCAAAAGGCTACTTCCTCAAAAAAAACTCTGACTTTCTGCCTACTTTCACTGTCTGTCTATGTCTCTTACTACTAACTGATCTTTCCTGACTACATGCCTGCATTTAATAATCCCCTCTGCTTTTGAACTCTAACTGTTGACCAAAAACGAACCTGAGACATTGGATTGTTCCTGTGACTCACTGCATCCAATAGGAAGTGCAAAGATTTGTGTTTGTTTATGCACTTGCCAGCCAGCAGTCTAATTAATGAGGGAGGAAAGTATGCAAAATGATTAGTAAATTTGCAAATGACACAAAAATTAGTGACGTTGTTATGTGTAAAGAACATAATCTAAGAATACAGCAGGACAGAGATTAACTGTAAAGTTAGGTGGATCGTTAGCAGATGGAATTTAATCTGGACAAGTGAGGTAATGCACTTTGAGTAGTCGCATTCTGAAATGCCAGGAACCTTAGGAATGTTGATGTACAGAGGGACTTGGCGATGCAAATTCTTAGCACATTGAAAGCAAAGATACAGATGGATAGCAGAGTGAAAAATGCTTTCAGCACACTTGCCTTCATAGTCAAGATTACGATTAGTAGAGTTGGGAGATTGGTTAGACAACATTTGGAATATCGTGCACAGTTCTGGTTCCAACACTCCAGGAAGGATGTGGTAGCAATACAGAGTACAGAAGAGATTCACTAAGATGTTGCCTGGAATGGAGGGTTGTAGTTATAAGGAGAGATTCTCACTGGAACTGAGGAGGCTGAAGGGTGACTTTATAAAGGTTTATTAAGTTAATGAAGGGCATGGATATGACAGATAACAGTCATTTATCCAGGGCAGTGGAGTCTAGAACGAGAGGGAACGTGAGTGGAGAGAAATTTAAAGGACTCTGCGGGGTAACGTTTTCACACAGAGGGTAATGATTATCTGGAATGAGCTGCCAAAGGCAGTGGTGGAGGCAGATACAATTACATTAAAAAGGTATCTGGACAGACACCTTGACAGGAAAGCATAGAGGAATGCAGGCACATAGGATTAGTACAGATAGGCATCATAGTCAGCATGGATAAGGTGAGCTGAAAGGGCCCATTGCAGTTCTATGATTCTGTGTTGTGCTTGTTCTACTTTCTCTCCTTATTCAAAAAAAGAGTTGAAACTCACAATAGGTTTAGTTAGGGGCAATGGTAATTTCAGCTCTCACCCTGATGATGCCATCTTTCCGATCTATAATTCTTCCAAAGGTTTGAGTCAAGATCTCAATGTCCTTGCGTAAATCTGCAGCTTTAGCTTCTCGCATCACAGTGCGCCATTTCTCAGTTAGCTTTAAGACGTTGATACGGGTGTTGTGTTGTTCTTTAGACAGTTTGTCCTGCATGATACAAATAGAAAGAACACGGTAAGTTACACCAGAATATAACAGTATGTAAATAACAGGTTGCTGTAAATCTGGCGGCTAGTAGCCTGCATCATCCACTGGTAAAACTATCAATGTTTCCATCACTTCTCTGTGAAACTGGCAGCAATTCAAGAATTTCTGTGTCTGTGCTGTTCAAAAGCGAATCTTAAAGATGCTGTCAGTGATAAGGCTTCCCCCACAAGCAGTTTGTAACCTTCTCCGTTGTAATCAATGGAGTTTCTTGAAATGTCATAAATTACAGGTATTTACAAACTAGTCCCAATGTAGAACATCATGAAAATCTTAACTCCTTATTGCCAGAGGCCTATGACTTTTTAATGCTTAGTAAATTATCTAACTTTACATACAATCTTTACGGATTTGATTTACTAATCTCTCACAGATTTTTTCCGAAATATTAAGAACTTTTAAAATTATATTTATTTATGATTAAAGTAGAAGTTGATATTTCATGAGTGTCAACCAGTTTTCATTTAGTAAACCATATTTCAGAAGTTAATTTCTTTTAATGTTGATTTTGCCTTCTGAATTAAACAGTGAAAAACCTTCGATTTGATTGGCTGTTCTGTCATCTTGATTTCAACATAACTTCAGGACACAATAGTCCCTTTTAAACTAAGCCTGAAGAAGAGAAATTTGTACCGTCATTATATCCGTTGGAACTTCGTTTGAGGTCTGGTGGGAAGTGCCGTTGACTAAAAGTTCCAGGCAATAAGTTGGCTTTGACTATCCAAAGGGACCATTCCTTAAACTCACTGCTTGCTATTTGTCACTTGAAGTATTTGTTGCTCCTGACAAGCAAGTCACATGCAAAAGAAATGAGTTGGGAGAAGATGCGCCACACACTACCCACTCCTTACCTGCAAGTTGATAATTTAAAACAAAAAATAAGTCTGCTACCTTCCTCCCTATATACAGAAAGCACACGGAATATATTATTGTATGTACATGGTAATGGAAATGACAGAGACTCAGTCCCAGATCTCTTAAGTCACACTTAATTCTCGCGATAGCCACTGTTTTATGCAGAACTTTTGACAGCTTGCCAAGTGTTTAGCTGCAAAACACGTTTGCAATCTAAATTGCTGTCTTTGCTCATTATCATATTGTTTCCTGTGGCTTGACATTTCCATTACTGCATGGGATTCAGAGATAGAGAGCATTGTGTGGTCAAGCCTGCAAAACAAGTTTTTTTCCCCAGAAGCAGGCCACAAATAGATGACAGATTATAAAGGTGTAAGTGACCACAATATCAGTCAAGATAGCTTTACAAACTTCAACAAAAAAACTCTTTCTCTCATATAATATGTACAGGAAGATATGGTTTTCAAAAATACTGTGACACACTATTGGATCACAGGATAGCAATTAAACTACATTTGTAAACATTTTAGAAAATAATAATACCCAAATATGAACAGCAACCAATTTTGTAAAAAAAATCAAAAGGATCTGGATTATATATACTTTGACTATCCCTTCATCTTCACCTGGTCCATCTCCAATTCTCAATGATCTTGTTGCCTCCACCTCCATCTCTCAGAGTAGGCCAGTGACCCAAATCCACTCTAAGCCACTGATTCCTAAAGTTATGTTGATAATTCTGCCTCCAAATTCAATTCCTTTGAAGATTCTATTCTATTCTCTAGTTTCTTAGTCTCCATTTGATTTGTTCTGACAATGCTACCTCCTTCACCTGGATCACAAATACATCTTTCATTCATGTTGTGGTTAACAAGGCCCTGAACAGTATGCATGTAATTTTCTGTATTTTTAATATCAATCATTCTCTTCACTGCTAGAATCAAAACAAAGGCTTCCCGATGTCCTCATCCTCAACATTCAGTGGATCATTTTCCCATAGTGCTCAATATCTGAAGGTAATTAATGGCATGCCCACAAATTAAACAGAGAATATTTGTTACTGTATTTTAGTTACTGCCTGTTACACTGCTGGATTTTAGGACAGCAATGAAAGTCCTCCATCTCTATCATTGACCATCTTCTCTATTGTGCCCCGGGTGTAGTTCAGGAGTCCTCACTTCTGCCTCTCCATTACAATGCCAAGTTTTCTTTGGTCTCCTGCATTTCCTCCACCCTTCAGGGATTCAATGAAGTTCTGTCTTGATGATGAAGTTGACCTCTCTTCTCATCAAGTGCCCAGTCTATAAACAATGTTTCCTCATGATGATTGAGGCCATGCCCTCTTGATGACACTGGAGGATCTTCTGGAGGCTCATGGTGTGGAAAGACAACAGCTTGACAAGGTCATTCCCTGTCATGCACCAGCATTCTGACCCGTACAAGAGTGTGGACAGAACACAGCTCTGGTACAGCTTCACCTTGCTGTGAACACTGTACTTGGTTGATCCCCATATGTTGCTCATTAATCTGAAGAAGTTTCTAGCTTTGCTGGGTCTGCACTGGATGCTGTCCTTGGTCCCAGCGTCCTGCTGAATGATGCTGCCCAGTTAGGGTGAGTCTGCCAGGGCTGGGTAAGTTGACATCATGTGCCTTGACGGGAGGAGGAGACTCTACATTGAGGGTCATGGTCGGAGTCTTTCTCTCTCTGACTCTGAGTCCAGCCTGTCCTCCAAAGGTACATAGACATTTAGCTTTCTCTTGTGCGCTGGTATGTACGTGATAGTAATGTGAGTTCATCCACAAAGTCAAGATCTCCTAAAGTAGAGAATAGAGTTCACCTAGTGCCTCTCTGCTTATCTTTTATTGTTCGCCTCATAACCCAGTCAGTCACCAGGTTAAATAAGATCACCAACATCACACATCCTTGCCTGACTCTTGTCTTGACTTCAAAGTTCAAATTGTAGTCCCCAACTGTGCATGCAAAGCTTACACAGAAACTCTGGACGATTTTGGCAGGGATCCCCATGATCTGAGAATTGGCCAGAGGCTCTCCCTGTGGATGCTATCAAAAGCCTTTTCAAAGTCCACGAAATTCACATAGTTGTTTCTGCCACTCTGTACATTTGTTCTATGATGTTATGCAGCACAAAGACCTGGTTGAAACAGCCTCTGTTTCTCCTGAAGCCAGTTTGCTCTTTCTTCAAGCACATATCAACAGCATCTGTAATCTGTTGGACAATGACACTGGCGAGGATCTTGCTGGCAACTCACAAGAGTATGATGCCACGCCAGTTGTTGCAATTACTTAGTGCTCCTTTCTTGGGGATCCTAACAATGACTCCATTTGTCCAGTCCTTGGGTATTTGTCCCTGTTCCCAGAATATAGTAAAAGTGGTTGCAGGATGGCTGCTGCAACTTTTAGTTCAGCTTTGAACAGTTCGGCATTTAAATTGTCATGTCCTGGAGCTTTGCTGTTCATTAGTGATTTAATCACAGCAACAATCTCTTCTTTCTTTGGTGGATCTGTGTTGACATCAAGGTCCTCTGTTGCCTCTTGTATGTCAGGCTCTTCACCTGCTGGTGGTCTATTCAGTAATTGTCTGGAATACTCTGTCCAATGTACTTCTTACTCTTTCTCAGTTATCAAAAGCAGACTGTTATCTCTCACAGGACCACTGGTTCTGCCCTGCAACTTTCCGCATACCAATTTTGAAATCTTGCATATATTTCCCTGATCATCCCAATTGGCTGCTACTTCAGCCTCCTCTGCAAGGTCTGCCATGTAGCTTTCTCATCCTTTCTTGCAAGCCTCTTCACCTTCTTGTTAGCTTCAGTATATGCTAGTTGAAGTTTCTCCTTAATTCGTGTTGACTTTGCATCTAACACTTTCTTTTTAATTTTCTGTATTTCTTCTAAGGCTGTCCATGTTTTCTGCTGTATCTGTTCTTTGTTCTTCTTTCCTGCTCTGTAGCCTAGACAAGCCTCACTGCTCTCCTTGAAGATTGAGGCAATCCATTTCCACATTGTGTCGATCTTTTCTGCTGACACATCCCCGTCAAGGTTTTGCAAGGCCTAGGATCAGATCTCACACTGGTGTCCTTGAGCTTTTCAACATCAAAATGTCTTTGTACACGTGTTCTTCTCCCAGTGCTTCTCAGCTTGAGTTTCATCACTCCTACAACAAGGTGGTGATCACTTCCTGTATCAGCTCCTCTCTTCACCTTTACATCCTGCAAGGATCGTCTCCACGTACTATTGATCATTAAGTGGTCAGTCTAGTTCTTGTCACATCCACTGGGTGAGCACCTTGCCAGTTTGTGGATTTTATAGTGTGGGAAGAGGGTTCCTCCTATAACCAGATTGTCCACGGCACAGAATTCCACCACTTTCACCATTGTTACTCATCGTTCCACATCCATGCATGCCCATGACCCTATTGAAATGTGAGTTGTTATTTCCCACTTTGGCATTTAGATCTCCCATGAAGATGATTATGTCATGGTGTGGTGTTAACTCTACCTCTGATTGCAGCTGTTTGTAGAAAACCTCATTTTCTTCAATGTCAACCATTAGTTGGAGCACAGCATTGGATCACACTCCTGTTCACTGCTTCCCTTTCAGCCTGACTCTCATCAGCCTGCAGTTGATTAGTTTCCATTCCAGCAAGCACTTCTCAATTCCTTTCTTCAAAATGACAACTACACCATCATGTTGATGATCACCTTCCCTTCCTGAGTATAAAACTGTTTCACTAGTTGTAGCTTTTAGTCTGCCAGACCCTGTCCACCTGCTTTCACTGACACCCAGTATATGTAGGGTGTGACAATGTATTTTTAATTATTTGTGTTAGCTTGCCAGCTTTGCACATGGTTTTTACATTCCAAAAAAACAATTTTGGTCTTGATCTTGGTGGTCTTCATCATGTCTGTAGCTTCCTCTTGGTTTACACTACTGTCAGTCATGCAAATCCCGGATAGAGACTTAGGAATACCATCACACACCAATATAAGATTCTTCATTGCTGTTTCTCTAACAATTTTTTCAAGCAGTTACTAGCCCTGAGTTGAACCCCCCAACCTGGAGGACCAGCGGACTTAGTCTGGCTTCTACCCTTTGACCTGTTTGGCATAGGTGATCCTACCAAGAGTCAAAACACAAGGCACTGACTCCAGCCAACACAGCTCTCCAGGTCTTTAAGGCATGAAAAGCCTCCAAAACCTACACCAAGGTTGTGGTCCTCTTGTAGGGTTACTGTATTTTAGTTAAACATATAGAGTATATGTGCCTTGACAACCTCCAGTACATGGTGGAGTTCAGTTGAGACTGTGAAATTACCAATGTGATTTTAATAATGGGGGAGTTCAGTTGTGGGTGTGAAATTTCTAGTATGGTTATACTAGTAGTGGAGTTCAGTTGCAGGTGTGAAAGTAACTATGGAGGTGTTCAGCTGGACAAGTGAAATTACTCATCAATAACATGATGCTCACCGAAGCCCAGAGTTTCACTATGACCACTCCACTCCAGACCTCATCACGCCCTTGGTCGAAACAAAGTCAATGAACTAAATTCTAGAAGAGAGAGATTGCCCTTGACATCAAGGAAACATTTGACTCAGTGTGGCATCAAGGAGCCCCAGCACAACTGAGGTCAACGGACGTAAAGGGGAAATATTCCAGTGGTTGGAGTCGTACCTTTCATAAAGAAAAATGGTTCATCATCCCAGAACATTACTGCAGGAGTTCCTCAGGGAAGAATCCTAGGCCTAACTATCTTCCACTTTTTTTTCCCCAATGCCTTTTTCCCCATCATAAGGTTAAAAGTGGGATGTTCACTGATTATTGCACAGTGTTCAATTCCATTCACAACTCCTCAGCAAATGAAGGCCACGCCTGTTTGCAGCAAGACCTCGGTAACATTCAGGCATGGGCTTATATGTGGCATATAACAGCTGGACCACAAAATTACTAGACAATGACCATTCTCCAATAAGAGAGATTTCAGAGCAACACACACAAAATGCTGGAGGAACTCAGCAGGCCAGGCAGCATCCATGGAAATAAACAGCAAACATTTCGGGCCGAGGCCCTTCTTCAGGGCAGGAAAAAAAGTGGGAGGGTGCCAGAATAAAAAATGAGGGGAGGGGAAGAAGGATAACTAGAAGCTGACAGGTGAAGCCAAGTGGGTAGGGAAGATAAATGAGTGGAGATGACGGAATCTGATAGGAGAGAAGGGCGGATCATAGGAGAAAACAAAAGAGGAGACAACCAGGGGAGGTGATGCGCAGGTGAGAAAAGGTAAGAGACCAGAATGGGAAATAGAAGAAGGAGGGGGACAGAATTTTTTTTTACGGGAAGGAGAAATCAATAATCATGCCATCAGGTTGGAGGCTACCCAGATGGAATATAAGCTGTTGCTCCTCCACCCTAAGAATGGGCTCATCTGGGCACAAGGGAAAGCCATATACTGACATGTCGGAACAGGAATGGGAACCAGAATTAAAACATTTGACCACTAGAAAGTACTGGTTTTGGCAGATGGAGCAGAGGTGCTTGACAAAGTGGTCCCTCAATTTACAACGGGTCTCACCAATGTAGAGGTTGCACTGGGAGCACCAGGCACAGTAGATGACCTCAGCAGATTTACAGGTGAAGTGTTACCATACCCGGAAGGACTGTTTTGTGTCCTGAAAGTTGGTGAGGGAGGAGGTGAATGGTCAGGTGTTGCACTTTGGCCGCTTACAGGGTTAAGTGCCGTGAGGAAGATTAGTGCGATGGGACAAATGGACAAGGGGCTCACAGAGGGAGCGAACTTTGTGGAAAGCAGAGAAAGGGGGAGGTAAAGATATGTTTACTGGTAGGATTCCTTTGGAGATGGTGGAAGTTGCAGAGGATGATTGTTGGACAGAGGTTTATGGGGTGGTAGGTAAGGACAAAAGGAACTCTATCAGGGTGAAGATGTGGTAGGAAATGGATGTGTAGGAAATGGAGGAGATGTGGGTGAGGGCAGCATCAATAGTGGAGAGAGGGAAACCCCGTTCTTTGAAGGAGGAGGATGCCCATGGCTACCCCTCGAGTCTGGAAAAAGTGGGAGCTGAAGAAAAATTTCTTCAGGGTGAGAATCAGTTTTGCCAGTCAGATGAGGGTGGTGGTGGAGGGGGATTGGTTGGTTCTTTTGTCCAGAAAAAAAGTGAACAGATTTAAGGGCTCCTTTTTGAAGGTTAGAAGCGTATAGCAACTGAAAATGAATGGTAAAAATGAGGCCGTCAAGACCCAGGAATTGAAAGTTACCAAGGAGATCAAGAGTATCAGATACCAACCATCTTTACCTGTAGCTTGATGGAATGGTTACTGAATCAATACAGCTCTCATGTGCTCAAGAAGCTTGACGCTATCCAGGACAAAGCAGCCCATTTGATCGATAGCCCATCCAGCCCCGAGTATGCATTCTCTCCACCACCAGTGTACAGTAGTTGCAGTATGTACCATCTACCAAATGCAAATTTCTCAACCAGTTTACTGCAATGGCATTTCCTAAACCTTCACCTCTACCACCAAGAGCAGCAGGTGCAGGGGAACACCATCACCGACAGGTTCTCAAAATTATGTAACATCCTGACTTGGAAATATATCCACATCGCTGACTCTAAACCCTCCAGCACACCTGTGGTAGCATCTCCACTAGAAGCACTGCAGTGGTTCAAGAACTTGACTCACCAGTGCTTTCTCAAGGGCTGATTTGGGATGAGTTACAAATGTTGGCTTTGCCTGTGGCACTTAGTTTCCAGTAAACAAATAAAAATTTATAGAACAGTCTTATTAACTAACCAATTGACAAAAGAGCACAGTCTGTGACACATTTCAGATTCACAAGGTAAACAGTCTTACCTCCCATTTCTTAACAAATTAAGGCTCACAAAAATTGCTCAGCCGCACTTTACAAAAACACTTAAAATTTGTATCCAGGATGTACCTTCAAGAATTGACTTAACATCTCCTCTTTCCTCCTTTGCACCTCTTCTTCATCCAGCATTTTCTGCTGCAGGTATAGCAGACGTTCCTCCTCAGTCATCAAGTCTAATTTTTTTTTTTGCTTAGACATGATGAGTTAGTTTCAAAATTCCTAAAGAAACATAAATATCAAAAGCATAAATAAAAGATCATCTATTTAAAGCTCTCCAAAGAAATGCAATATATTACAATCAAGAGCACTAGATCTTTATTTCAACTTAATTATAAATGGTTTCCTGAAAGGAAAATCCTGCCTGATAAACCTACTGCAATTCTTTGAGGAAATTACAAGCAGGGTAGACAAAGGAGGTGTAGTAGACATGGTATACTTGGATTTTCAGAAGGCCTTTGACAAGGTGCCCCACATGAGGCTGCTTAGCAAGATAAGAGCCCATGGAATTACAGGGAAGTTACTAGCATGGGTGGAGCATTAGTTGATCGGCTGAAAACAAAGTGGGAATAAAGGGATCCTATTCTGGCTGTCTGCCCATTACCAGTGGAGTTCCACAGTGGTCGGTGTTGGGACTACTGCTTTTTAACATATCATTTGGACTATGGTATTAATGGATCTGTGGCTAAATTTGCCGATGATACAAAGATAGGTGGAGGAGCAGATAGTGTTGAGGACACAGAGAGCCTACAGAGAGACTTTGAATGTTTAGGAGAATGGGCAAAGATATGGCAAGTGATATACAATGTTGGAAAGTGTATGGTCATGCACTTTGGTGGAAGAAATAAACAGGCAGACTATTATTTAGATGGGGAGAGAATTCAAAATGCAGAGATGCAAAGGGATTTGGGAGTCCTTGTGCAAGATACCCTAAAGGTTAATCTCCAGGTTGGTGAAGAAGACAAATGCAATGTTGGCATTCATTTCTAGAGGTATAGAATATAAGAGCAGGGATATGATGTTGAGGCTCTATAGGGCACTCGTGAGACCACACTTGGAGTATCGTGTGCAGTTTTGGGCTCCTTATTTTAGAAAAGGATATACTGACACTGGAGAGGGTTCAGAGAAGATTCACGAGAATGATTCCAGGAATGAAATGGTTACTGTATGAAGAATGTCTGGCAGCTCTTGGACTGTACTCCCTGCAGTTCAGGAGAATCTCATAGAAATATTCCAAATGTTGAAAGGCCTGAACAGATTAGATATGGCAAAGTTATTTCCAGTGATAGGGGATTCTAGGACAAGAGGGCACAACTTCAGTATTGAAGGATGTCCTTTTAGAACTGAGATGCGGAGAAATTACTCTAGTCAGAGGGTGATAAATCTGTGGAATTTGTTGCCACGAGTGGCTGTGGAGGCCAAGTCATTGGGTGTATTTTAGACAGAGATAGATAGGTTCTTGATTAGCCAGGGCATTAAAGGGAATGGGGTGAAGGCAGGGGAGTGAGGATGAGTGGAAGAATTGGATCAGCCCATGATTGAATGGCGGAGCAGACTTGATTGGCTGAATGGCCTACTTCTGCTCCTATATCTTATGGTCTTACGGTTAGAATAAGCAACAACAACAAAAACTCTTCCAAGCACCATTTTATAACACGGGCAATCTTGATAATTAAAATCTAAAACATTGGTTACTTTGGTCACAACTAAACTACATAAGTAGCATTAATTTAGCTGTGGTTTCCAAAGCAGTTGGTGGCTGTGGAAATGTACTCTTGGCTTAAGACTTGCCCAACCTCAAACTTCTGCTTTTTGAGTATTCCAGAACCCCTACAGCTAACATTCTGACTCAACCACACCCTAGAAATAATAGAATTTCCCAGCTTTTCTGCTCTTGTAAAACATTTTACTTAGTAGGAGCAACACAGATCAGTCAATATCAATTTCTAACAACTCGTCCAAAAGATAGCAGAAAATGCAGAAAGTACTCAGCAGAACAGGCAGCATATGGAGAGTGAGAAAAATACATATGACCAAAAGAGAATATCCCCATCGGCTCGTCGGATGATTGCATTAATGGCCAGAAGATCCATTTTATTGAACTGGAAAGAGATTAATCCTCCAACTACATTCCAATGGTTTTCCCAAGCTATATCTTGTTTAAATTTAGAGAAAATCAGAAGTGTTATTTTTGACCCTTCAATTAAATTTGAAGCCTGGAAACCAATTATTCAACACTTTCATATGAGCTAAATTGACCTTTCCCAAACCTCTTTTACTACCTTTAATTATTTGGATAGAGGAGCGGAGTTATTGACACTACTGTTCATATCTGTTGTAATATAATAGCCCAGTTGTTTTTTTTCCTTCTCAGTTTTTTTTTCAAGTTAGTTAGTTGCTTTTATATATATATATTTTAATTTGGGGTTTTTTCTTTTCATTATAAATACAGGATGAGTTTGGGAGATTTGGCACATTTGTGTTACTAATAGTTGTTACTTGTATATACTGTTCTATTAACTCTGTATTCCCAATCTCTCTGTATTTCTATTGTTATTTTGTTTTGTTCGAAAACCAATAAAAAGATTTGAAAAGAAAGAGAATTTTTTTTGCGACTTCCTTGCTCTAGGGAAGGTTATAGAATTCTATCAAAGATAAATTTACTGTTGTTTTTGAGACTTTGGATATATAGCAGAACATTGCTTTATATATTCTCTAGGTAAATGGGAAATACTGCCCAGCCACAGATGTCCTGGAAGCATTAAAATTCATGTACAAAGTAGGGACTGGAGATACATGTACACCAATCTAAGTAAAATTAGCTTGCAAATTTCACTCAAGGGCATTAGAACTCACCACAGTGACCTTTGGTATTTGGGTAACCCACCCCACACACAAATGTGGACATCAGGGTGAAGCTCTTATTAAACATAATTTTCACCACTTTCTTGGAGATTTGTACATTGTGTGCTATGGTCATTGTAGATCTACAGATAGGATGGAAAGTGACTTAGTGACTTCTACAGGGCAGATAAGGACTATAAGCTGCACCTGTACCACATAGAGCAATACTGAGAACACTTGGCACTTGATGACCCATTTATTTCCCATATCAAAATGAAGTACTGTTGTGACAATCCATGTTTCTGCTTCAGCTTGTCTCTATACTCTATCCACTTCTTGGTAAATTTCCCAGCTCATCCAAACCATATTCCTAGCACCTCCAAGTATCTAGACTTGATGATGAAGGGAAAAAAGGAATGATTGTACCAGCTCCAAAGAACTTTCACTATAATTGACTCCAGCTCCCAAGGACAAATCAAACTGTGACATATGCTTATAATTCTGTGGATCGACAATAGATCCAAGTGAAAGACTGAGATGATCACCCTTCCTACATGCTTTCTGATGGGACTAATCTGGCAATACACATTAGATCTTGCCTAATTCCAGATTTGATAAGGAAACACCTTGTTTACTTTGATGAGGACTCTGCTATTTATGTTGATGTTGAGCGGTCTTTTCCAATTGTGATTCTCTTCCCTAACCCCATTTTGGGGAGCATATCCATTCTGTACATGTGATATTTGATATTCCTTCTCCTTTAATCTAGGTGAATCACCAAATCCAGGGATTTGACATGGTTGGCAGTGAGGTGGATCACCACTTTCTGAGCTTATCTTGCTTCTTTTTTTTTTGTTTTTAATGTGGGTAATGATGTATTTCTTCATAGATTCTGACAATCAGAAATACCAATTGGAAGCATATTGTCGTCGACTTCCATCTGGTCTGCACTAATCCTGCTCCACACGGCCAAGAACAACTCAGCCAGCAAGCCATCACTTCTGGGAGCTTTATTTGCCTGAAGGGAACTTGTCAGCTCATTCAGTTACTGGTTGGTCCAGACTCTCCTGCCTGCTAAGATTCTGGGAGACAATACTGTCTGTCACTTTGAAATTGTATTGTCCAGCTCATATTCCCACACCCTTAATATGTCTGACTGTGAAGAGATTGTTGAACCATCCTCTTCTTCGGGGTTGCTCATTATAAAGCTCTCTCTGTGAACCTTTTGGAAGAAGTGCAAGAACATCTCATCCAGCTTGCTGGTTCTCTACCTCTTAGGACACCTCCTTGACATCAACTTCTTTTGACCACAAAAGGAACAGATTCTGTGTGCACGGTACCATAATGTAAAGGGTGTCATGGTAGCATTAGCAGTTAGCACAATGCTTTATAGTGGCAATGATCACCAATTGGGGTTCAATTCCTGCTGCTGTCTGTAAGGTGTCTGTATGTTCTCTCCGTTGACCATGTGGGTTTCCTCCAAGTACTCTGGTTTCCTCCCACATTCCAAAGATGTACAGGTAGGGTTAGAGATAGTAAGTTGTGGGCATGCTATGTTGATGCTGGAAGTGTGGCCGCACTTGTGGCCTGCCCCCAGCCCAATCCTTGGACTGTGTTGATTGTTGAATCAAATGTCACATTTCAATGTGTTTCAATTTTTCAATGTACATGTGACAAATAATGCTAATCTTTATTAACATGGTGGGATGTAATGATCAATGCCCTATGTTCCAATCTGCTTTCTGAGAGTTACCTTCTTTCTGAACACCTTTCAGGGTGAAGAACCTAGTGATGCTAATGATTCTCACCAGTTAATCAGCAAAGTGAAGAGTGGGGCTTCAGGGCTCTCCAACCTAGGCAATCTCATCTAAGATCACCCTGCCAGTCTCTGATCTTCCTGTAGATGTCAGTACTCCACAACTGAAGCAATTGCTGATCTGATAATGTCAACGTGTCTGGTCTGGTGTTGGTGTAACAATCCTCAGAAATCTCTGATGTGTCCCATTACTCTGCAGAATATGGGGAGATATGCCAAATAACTGGCCTACATGATAATAGTATGGATTTATCGCCCCTCTCCATACAACACCTCATTTTACCTTTCCCTTCCTAGGTGAGCGTGAAATATCCCAGAGCCAACACTATCAAATTCAGATTTATTTATTACATGTTACACCGAAACAGATAGTGAAATGCATCATTTGTGCTAACAAATCAACACACCTAATGTGCTAGGGGCAGCCTGCAAGTATCCTGCCCCACATTCCCGCGCCAACACAGCATGCCCACAATGTTCTGAAACAACAGCACCAAAAACAGCGGAGGCGCAACATTGGAGCAAATGTTCTGACTCAGGTGAAAACCTAATCACAATGTGCAAAACGAACAAAAACTTTAGTTTCAAAAACCAGTTTAAGTGAAATTGTTAAAAACACAAAATGCTGGCAGAACTCAGCAGGCCAGACAGCATCTATGGGAGGAGGTAGTGACGACGTTTTGTACAGTTTTGGTCTCCAGGGTTAAGGAAGGACATCCTGGCTGTAGAGGAAGTGCAGCGTAGATTCACGAGGTTAATTCCTGGGATGTCTGGACTGTCTTACGCAGAGAGGTTAGAGAGACTGGGCTTGTACACACTGGAATTAAGGAGATTGAGAAGGGATCTGATTGCAACATATAAGATTATTAAGGGATTGGACAAGATAGAGGCAGGAAATATGTTCCAGATGCTGGGAGAGTCCAGTACCAGAGGGCATGGTTTGAGAATAAGGGGTAGGTCATTTAGGACAGAGTTAAGGAAAAACTTCTTCTCCCAGAGAGTTGTGGGGGTCTGGAATGCACTGCCTCGGAAGGTAGTGGAGGCCAATTCTCTGGATGCTTTCAAGGAGGAGCTAGATAGGTATCTTATGGATATATGGAATCAAGGGATATGGGGACAAGGCAGGAAGTAGATGATCAGCCATGAGCTCAGAATGGTGGTGCAGGCTCAAAGGGCCGAATGGTCTACTTCTGCACCTATTGTCTATTATCTATAAAACCCTTCATCAGGTGATTAGATTAGTGTCAAGAATATTTCCTGCAGCACAGTTGGTGAGACACTTTATTTTGACTCAAAGGTCAATTATTTTCCATTGAAAAACATCATGATTTTTGCAATCCCCAAGTAATGGAGTTGTATTTAACAGAAGTAGAATTTAGTTTCTTTTGTGCCACAGCATTAACGGCTTTGTAAATTTTAATTGAAACCCTGTGGTAACAGCTCCATCTTAGCAGCAATACAGTTTCTGGTGGTATTATTTTGCCCAGTATACAAACTATACAAACTTATTAATCCTGATGAAGGGTCCTGGCCTGTTCATTCTGACTATTCATTCGGTTCACCTCCTCCCATAGATGCTGAGTTCTGCCAGCATTTTGTGTTTTTATTTATTTCCAGCATCTGCAGATTCATTCGTGTTGCCTTTAAATGAAATTGTGACTGTTTCCAGGTGATTGGAGAACAGAAGTGCCCTGGGATTAGGGTTTATCTCTCGACAGGGTTTCACCATCACCAGTTGGCTCCTGTTGTGTACACAGCGTTACAAAAGGGATAACATCCAGACACCTTGCTCGCTACGAAATATTGAGAGGGAAGTGAAAAGTGCTAAAGGAATGTAGATCTGCCTTACTGCGTAGGATAGATCCCAGGGGTCGCCTGTACTTTATAGGGAGCCGCCGGTCGATACCTCCGCCCTTCTTCGCCTCTTTTCCTCCTTCGTTCCTTTCGTAGCCCCTGCTTTGTCCTTCTTTCTCTCTCCCCCAGTCTCGTGCGGTAATCTAGCAACCGCCCTAACAATAACATAGCAACGGGCAACAAGGAGTGTTGGCAAGAGCGTCTTCCATGGAGAACCACCCTGCCCTTGCGGAGAGCGACGCACTCCGGTCGGAAGGACACATATATTTTAATTAGGTTTATGAACTCCTGAATCACGTCGGATGAAAGAAAAACTACTGTATATCTTTAAATAATACCAGATAAGATCATTTTAATGTTTTGTTCAAAAAGTTAAGTTATTTGGATTAGTAAAATAAGAATGAGAAAATAAACTCATCACAGACTGAAGGGCATTAAAATATTTTGTATTAATTTCTATTCAGGTTTGATAATAAAGCAGCAAATAATAAAAACAAGAGATTCTGCAGATACTGGAACACATACACAAAATGCTATAGGAGCTCAGGAAATCAGGCAGCCTCTGTGGAGGAGAATGAACAGTCAGGGTTTGGGGCCAGGACCTTTCATCAGGACTAATAAGTTTGTATTGTATACTGGGCAAAATAATATCACCAGAAACTGTATTGCTGCTAAGATGGAGCTGTTACAATAGGGTTTCAATTAAAATTTACAAAGCCATTAATGCTGTGGCACAAAAGAAACTAAATTCTACTTCTGTTAAGCACAATTCCATTACTTGGGGATTGCAAAAATCATGATTTTTTTCAATGGAAAATAATTGACGTTTGAGTCAAAATAAATAGTCTCACCAACTGTGCTGCAGGAAATATTCTTGACACTAATCTTCATGCAGGTGGGCCTAATAACCTATGAGTTTGGTGTTCAATGCCATTAATTGGATGTTCCTTGGATGCCTGTCAGGAAACATATACATATGGATTACAGTATTCACCATATTGGACAAGGTTAATGAGCTCACTTACAGTATTTGGATGGGAGTCTTGTGTTTTCTGCAGGATGCATTTCCAATTTGGCTGCATGTGAAAGTCAGCTGGAATGAAAATGATTGGGCTAATCAGATCTAGTAGTCACACTACTTTTGGTAACTGAGATTGGATTGATGTTCTTCATGTATGTTATTTTTTTAAATTCCTGACTTATTCAATTAAACAAAATTGAAATTGCTTAATTTTGCAGGTGGAATGGAACTCATGCATTATGCCAGTAACATCTAAAATGTCACTAAGAAGTGATTATTCTGCCTTGTTAAATTTCCATCTTTATTTTTTATACATTTTTTAGGAATGTGGAACTGGTGATGGTAGGCTAGTTAAGAATTATTAACAACTTGCTAACAGATCACACCTTTGCAAACATTCCAATTTTGAAAATGCCTGCGTTATGGTACATTTTATCCCTGCAATCAACTGAGCAGGTTCTGAAATAAATCCTCCAATCCTTGGAGAGCAACATCAGAGATTTCTCTAAGCAATAGCAATCTGATTAGCTGCTCGAACCTCAGAAAATATCACAAAACTGTCTTCATTTCTGACCTCATAATGTACAATGCAGTACTCTACAATTCAGAGACCAAATTTGTTTTGCTTTTTCAGTGTGGGATGAGATGCCCTGTCATGCTCAGTTGAATTGATTTGTTCTGGGACAGTTATGTCACATTTATGATTTCTGAATGCAAACTTCATTTTGTTCAGGATGGTTTCTCTTATCCACAGGACATGGGGAACCACTGGTAAACCCAGCATTTATTGCCCATCCCTAAGTTCTTCTTCAGAAGGGGGGAGGTGGGTAAGCCACCTTTTGAACGACTGCTGTTCTTCTGGTGAAGCTGCTCCCACATTGCTGTTGAGTAGAGGACTCAGAGTTTATGACTCTGTTTTCATAAAGGACTGGCAATACATTATGGTCTGTGACTTGGAGGTAGTGTATCCATGTACCTGAAACCCTTATCCTTCTTGGTGATAGAGATCATAGATTTGAGAGGTGCTGGGTGAGTTACTGCAGTTCATTTTGTGGATGGCGCACACTGCAGTCACTGTGGACACATGGTGGAGTAAATGAATACAATATTTAGGGCAATTAATGCATTGTTCAAGTTCAAGTTTATTGTCATTCAACCCTACACATGTATATCGCCAAACAAAACAACATTCCTCCAGACCAGGGTGCACAACACAGTACATATAACTTACACACAACACATAAGGTAACTATTGCCACTAGTAAATTAACAAATAATTAAAATATATTCCAGCAGATTGACATTTTGCATAAAGTGCATTTACAACACTAGTTTAAAAAGTAAATGGTATAACACTACTGGTGCTTCATAAGTGATAAGACCTGGGTGGTGGCAGAGAGTTCAGTAGTCCCACAACCTGGGGGAAGAAGCTGTTTTCCACCCTAACAGTCCTTGTCCTAATGCCACAGTACCTCCTGCCTGATGGTAGGGGATCAAAGAGATTGTTGGACAGATAGAATGGATCACTGACAATACTATCAAGCTAAATTGTCTTGGATTGTGAATCTTGAGATTCACTGGAGCTGCACCATCTCCCTGATCTTCCAGTCTACCTTGTCATGGCCCTTGCGCTTCGTTTGATTACCTGCACCTCACTTTCTCTGTAACTGTAATATTTTTTGCATTCTGTTTTCCTTTTTACTACCTTAATGTACTTGTGTATGGAATGATTTGCCTGCATGGCACACAAACAAAAGCTTTTCACAGCATCTCAGTAGACATGACAATAATAGTAATGAGGTTCTGCAAAGTGAGTTCAGGGAGTTAGGTACTAAGTTAAAGGGCAGGATCTCCATGGTTGCAATCTCAGGATTGCTACCCATGTCACATACTAGTGAGGTCAGAATAGGAAGATTATACAGTTTAACATGTTGCTAGGATTTTGTGTAGGAGGGAAGGCTTCATATATTTGGATCATTGGGCTTCCTTCCAGAGAAGGTGGGACCTGTACAGAAGAGACAGTTTGCACCTGAACTGAAGAGGGACTAATATCCTCGTGAGTTTAACTAGAGTTGCAGGGGAGTGGGTACCAAAGTGCCAGAACAGATATTGGAGAGGTTGTGGAGACAGATGTTGTTAAGACCTCAGACAAAGTCAGGAATCAAAAGGTTGAGCATGGTGGGATTAATGTTGTAAGTTATGTACATTTCAATGCAAGGAGTATTGTACTGTAAGTATTGTTGAATGTTTTGTAAATGGTCTTCAGCAAGATTTGGTTGCAGGAGGGGCAGGACTGGAAGATCAATATTTCAGTGTTCCATATAACCATATAACAATTACAGCACGGAAACAGGCCATCTCAGCCATTCTAGTCCATGCTGACGCTTACACTCACCTAGTCCCACTGGCCCGCACTCAGCCCATAACCCTCCATTCCTTTCCTGTCCATATACCTATCCAATTTTACTTTAATTGACAATATCGAACCTGCTTTAGATGTGACAGACCGGAAGGGATTAAAGGAGGAGGGCTGACGTTACTAGTCAGGGAAAATGTTACAACAGTGCTTAGGACAGACTAGATAACTCATCTAGTGAGGTGTTATGGGTGGAACTGAGAAATAAGAAAGGTATGACCATTTTAATGGGGCTATATTACAGACCACCCAGTAGACCATGGGAGATAGAGGAACAAATTTTAAGAGAGATCACAGACTGTTGCAAGAAACATAAGGTTGTGATAGTAGGTGATTTTAACTTTCTACATATTTTCTGGGAATCCCATACTGTAAAAAGAGTTTGTCAAACATGCTCAGGAAAGTTTCCTTAATCAGTACATAGAAATCCCAATGAGGGAGTGTGAAATACTTAATCTACTATTAGGGAATGAGACAGGGCAAGTGACAGAAGTTTGTGTAGGGAAACACTTGGCATCTAGTGATCATAATGCCATTAGTTTCAAAGTAAGTACTGTATGGAAAAAGATGGATCTGGTCCTTGAGTTGAGATTCTAAACTGGAGAAAGGCCAATTTTGAAGGTTTCAGAAAGGATCTGGCCAGTCTCTTTTCTGGCAAAGGTGTACTTGGTAAGTGGGGGGCCTTCAAAAGTGAAAATTTTGAGAGTACAAAGCTTCTATGTGCTTGTCAGAATAAAAGGTAAAGGTAACAAGTGTAGGGGACCTTGGTTTTCAAGAGATATTGAGGCCCTGGTTAAGGTGCATAACAGGTACAGGCAGATAGGAACACATGAGATACTTGAGGAGTATAAGAAATGCAAGAGAACACTTAAGAAAGAAATCAGGAGGGCTAAAGAAAGACATGAGGTTGCTCTAACAGACAAAGTAAAGGAGAATCCCAAGGGATTCTACAGATAAGAGCAAAAAGATTGTAAGGGACAAAGTTGGTCCTCTGGAAGATCAGAATGGTAATCCATGCATGAAGCCAAAAGAGATGGGGAAGAGACCTTAAATGGATATTTTGTATCTATGTTTACTCAGGAGATGGACACGGAGTCTGTAGAAGTGAGGCAAAACATCAGCCTACACAGATTACAGAGGAGAAAATGTTTGCTGTCTTGAGGTAAATTAGGGTGGATAAATCCCCAGGGCCTGACAAGGTGTTCCCTTGTCCCTGTGGGAGGCAAGTGCAGAAATTGCAGGGGCCCAAGCAGAGATATTTAGATTATCCTGAGTGACAGGTGAGGTACAGAAGGATTGAAGGATAGCCAATGCTGTTCCATTGTTTTAAAAAAAAGGATCTGAATACAAACCAGGAAATTATAGGCTGGTGAGCCTGACTGATGTAGTAGATAAGTCCCTATATCTAAGGGACTGGATATGTAAGTATTTGGATAGACATGGAGTGATTAGGGATGGTCAGCATAGCTTCAGGCATGGTATGTTGTGTCTAACCAAACTTCCAAGTTTTAATTACCAGGAAAGTGGATGTTGTCTAAATGGATTTTAGCTAAACATTTGACAAGGACCCGCATGGGAGGTTGGTCGAGAAGGTTCAGTCGCTCAGCATTCAAGATGAGGTAGAAAATTGGATTAGACATTTGCTTTGTGGTAGAAACTAGAGAGTGATAGCAGATGGTTGTCTCTCTAACTGGAGACCTATGACTAGTGGTGTGCCACAGGGATCAGTGCTGGGTCTCTTGTTAAGTGAACTCAGCAGGTCGGGCAGAATCCAGTGAAATGAGCAGTCAACGGATGCTGCGCGACCTGCTGAGTTCATCCAGCTTGTTTGTACGTGTTGATTTGACCACAGCATCTGCAGTGTACTTTGTGTTTATTTTGGGTCTGTTGTTGTTTGTCATCTATATCAATGAGCTGGATGATAATGTGGTTAACTGGATCCAGCAAATTTGTGGATGACAGCAAGATTGGGGGTATAGTGGACAGTGAGGAAGACGATCAGCTTGCAGTGGGATCTGGACCAGCTGGAAAAATGGGCTGAAAATGGCAGAGTGAAATTTGATGTCGATAATTGCGAGGTGCTGCACTTCAGAAGGATTAACTAGGGTAGGTCTCACACAGTGAATGGTAGGGCACTGAGAAGTGTGGTAGAACAAAGGGATCTTGGAATACAGGTCCATAACTCATTGGCAGTGGTGGCACAGATAGACAGGGTCATAAAAAAAGCTTTTGGCACATTGGCCTTCATAAATCAATGTATTGAATTCAGGAGATGGGATGTTATGTTGAAGTTGTCTAAGACATTAGTGAGGCCTAATTTGAGAGTATTGTGTCCAGTTTTGAGCTTCAACCTCCGTGAATTATGTAAATAAGGTTAAAAGAGTGCAGAGAAAATTTACAAGGATGTTGCCGGAACTAGAGGACTTGAATAATAAGTAAAGATTGAATAGGTTAGGACTTTATACCTTGAAAATTAAAAAATTGAGAGATTTGATAGTTATACAAAAATTATGAGGGGTTTAGATGGGGTAAATGCAAGCAGGCTTTTTCCACTGAGGCTGGGTGGGACTACAAGAGGTCATGGGTTAAGGGTGAAAGGTGAAATGTTTTAAGGGAACATGAAGGGAAACTTCTTCTCTCAGAGGGTGGTGAGAGTGTGGAATGAGCTGCCAGCACAAGTGGTGGGTGTGATTTTGATTTCAATGTTTAAGGGAAGCCCGGATAGGTACATGGATGGGATGGGTATGGAGGGCTATGGGACAAGGCAGTTTAAATGGTTTGACATGAGCCGAAGGACCTGTTTCTGTGCTGTGGTTTTCTATGACACTAATTTACTAATATTTGTGTGCAATTTTTGTGTTCATACCTGAGAAAGAATATATTTATCATCAGGAGAGTGCATTAAAAGTTTACCAGACTGATTCCTGGGATGGCGGGACTGGAGGGATTTGGTTGATTGTTCACCAGGGTGTAGAATAAGAGGGGATCTCACTGAAATGAGCAAAATTCTAATGGGGTTCAAGAGGCTGGATGCATCCAGAAGAAAGAGACACAAGTTATGACATTTAGGACTGAAATAAAATGAATTTTTTTCACTTCACATGCCTGTGAATTCACTACCATGCAGGGTTGTAGAGTTGAATATATTTAAGGAGGAAGATAATATTTCTAGATACAAAAGGCACCAAGGCAAATGGGGAGAAAACAGGGTAGTGGTACTAAGAGACCTGATCATACTCATTAGTGAAACAGCAATAAAGGGCTGAATGGCCTACTCTTGCTCCTATTTTATATTTTTCTACATATAATGCTGAAAATTAATGTTGCAGTGACAGTTACTTACCTAATACGAACAGAAAAGTCAGTTAATTTTTGAATTCATTATTAAGAAAAGCAGACATGCCCAGGTGGACGATGAGGTGCTGTTGCTCAAGCTTGTATTGGGATCCACTGGAACAGAGTGAGGAGAAGAATTACAGTGGCAGGCAGCAGAAAGCTCAGGTGGATTGAACACACAGCCTCTGCAAAGCCATCACCCTAGCTGCATTTGGTTTCTCCAGTGCAGGGGAGATAACGCTGTGAACATAGAATGCGGAGCACCAGATGTGCAAGTGTTTCACCTGGAAGGACTTTTGCTCCCTGAATGGTGAGAAGGGAGGTGAAAGTGAAGGTAATTCACCTCTTGCAGTTTCATGGGAAGGAGACAGAGTAATTGTAAAATCTGCTCACTGCAAGCTCTTTGTTAAAGGCCAGGGTTTACACCAACTAAGGTACCAGAAAGATAATCAGCTTGATTTGGATCTTTCTTTCATATGATCTTTCAGAATGAAAGGTCAGCAAATTCAACTTTTGTTTATAATCTGTGGTTTCATTGGGCTGAGAGAGACTCCTCACCTTGTGTTTTATGGCTAGAGATGAAAATGGCAATGGGGCAGCAGCCCCTCTCCCATAGTTCACAGCAAAGGGTTATACTTGAGTCTGGTGACACTAGCACCACCAAATTGTTATGACATACAAAAAAAGACTACTCCTCCTGTTCACTCTACACCAGCTCCTTAGAGAGCAAACACGTCAGTCCTTTCCCCTGCTCCTTCTGTCCAGAAGAATGCTCTAGGGACTGGAATGAACATCTCATACAGTGTTGTTGTCTTGAATGCATCTTGAGCTTAATAGATCTGGAAGTGGTACTCCTTGGAACAAAGGGGAGTGGAAGGATACTTAATGGAGAGCAGATAAACAGCCTGGACCTACTTCCCCAAGCAAAGAGGTTGATATCCAGTTGCCATAGATCCAAGGTGGGAGTATTAGGGGACAGGCAAACAATTATTTAACTCTTTGAATATTGGGTGCTCTGGAACTCAGTGTGTAATAGAAGTAGAAACCTTACTGACATTTAAAAAGTACCTGCATGAGTTCCTGAGCAGCTGCAAACTGCAGGGTTATGGACCAAGAGCTGGGAACTGTGAGTAACCTTGAGGCCCTCATTGGTCAGGGTCAACCATGGACATTGCGCCCCAGCTGCCTAACTGATACGCAAGCCACGACAGTATGATATGGAGTACAAGCTGTTGCCTGTACAGCAGGCTCCCCCCTCTTAACGCAGCTGATGAATCCAAAGGAGCGGAACGGGAGAGACTGATATAGTCTGGCACCAGGGGCATCGCTGGAGTTGCCAGTCAATATTGAATTCAATGTTGGACTGCGTTAGGGACTCCAGCTCCAGACTTTTCTTCTGGTTTACTCCCGAAGCCTTCCCCGTGAGTGGGTATAGCTGCAAGACAGTGAAGATTTGAGGTCGGGTTTTCCTTCTCCGAGATGAGCAGCCAACCATGGCTGATGAGCCCCATCTGCCGGAAGTGGCAGGTTTTAAGGCGCCAGTAATTTGTCTTTGCCCTTTTTCCTGTCAGTAGAGACGGTTCTGCCAGGCTTAGTAGTTCAGCCACACGAAGGCCAGGAGCTGGATATGTTTGTTAGAAGCTATTTGAGACGCATGCCATTGGGAGCATTAGTAGGTAGTGGGAGCTTATCCCCATTATCACCCCTGGATAGTACCTTAAGAATTCAGGGAGAAACCTAAAACCCATTTTTTTAATTGAATTGACTTTACTTCTTACATCCTTCACATACATGAGGAGTAAAAATCTTTATGTTACATCTCCATCTAAATGTGCATTGTGCAATTTATAGTAATTTGTAATAAATAGTAGGTACAACAGCACGGTCAATATAACACAGAAATACAATTGTATCAGCGTGAATTAATCAGTCTAGTCGTCTGGCTTTTATGCTGCAATACCGTTTCCTGGAATGGTAGCAGCTGGAACAGTTTGTGTTTGGGGTGACCCGGGTCCCCAATGATCCTTCGGGTGCTTTTTACACACCTGTCTCCGTAAACCTCCTGAATAGTGGGAAGTTCACATTTACAGATGCACTGAGCTGTTTGTACCACTCTCTGAGGGAAGTACAGCTCCCATACCAGGTTGAATGGTCTCCTACTGTGAGTCTGTGAAAGCCTCGTCTCCTTGAAGGAAAGGAAAAGTTTGCAAAGGAGTTTTCCTTCCTCCTCCTTCCCTCCAACTTCACCACAACCCAACCCCTCCTGCCAGCAGATATAAAAGTGAAAGGGGTGTGAACTTTTTGAATATCAGGCATTCAAAGTAATTTGCAGATTAATATCTGGAAGCTCTAAAAGTACTCGTTTTATTCTGTAGCTTAATACAATGAATAACTCAGTTATTGATTTAAAGAAAAATCTATCAGAGTTTTATTATTTACTTTTAATCGGTGACACTAGTTGCTTCCTTCAGCCTTGGGGACTACTTTGAGATTTATTCTGATAATGGCATACCAAATGAATTTTGTGCCATTTGGAAAAGTGACTCAGATGTGCTCTACAAGCCTAACAGTACTCCCCATGCACCAATTATTCTTTTTAATCACTTAATGATTGCAAATTTGCAGTGACATAACCCATTATGGCTTTTAAATCATTCTTCTTAATACTTAAAGAAGCTTTGCTGTGTTAAACACACCTTTTATTATCCATCCTTCCCATTCCCCAACCCCCCACTTCAGTCATACGTGTTTCCCTCTGCAGAATTCAAGGAAATGGTTTAAAAAGGCAGGGTGGAGATGTTTGTGCATTTGGAGCCACTATCACTGCTGCTTTCTGCTTCCTCTGACCACCCTCAGCAATGGACAGCAAACTATTCCTTCTTGTCTTTTGCTCATTTGTGAGCTACCTAGGAATGGCAACATGCACTCAAGAGGGAGATCTCAAGTCAATCTATCAGGCAGATCATGAGGTCAGTTTCCCTGCAAGAGCTCATACTGCAGTGGTAAGAACTCTACTGTTCTTCTGAAGTTTTTTTTAAAATCTGTCCAATAAAGCTGAAAATACTGTAAAGATTCAGAGATCATGTTAACTTTAGAAAAAGCAAATAAATTACAGCTGCTTGAAGTCTGAAATTAGAAGTAAAAAAGCACTGGAAACAATCAGCATCTGTGGGGAACGAAAGCCATCGCAATCTAGCCTAAGTATTTGCAGTAATTTGTTTTTAGTTCATCAGTTCTGCCTTAAGATGTTAACTGTTTCTCTCTCTTTTTGACTTGTGGAGCGTTCCTAGTGTTCTGTTTTAATTTCAGATTCCCAGCATATGTGGGATTTTGCTTTAGTTTTTACAAATGCCCATGGGTTATGGTAACTTGGCAACACGTCCAACAGAAATGCATTCCATCGGGAACCTAAAAAATAGTCTTCCAATTTCTTTTTGCAACTTTATTGGTTTGTTATATTTATTAATTGAAGAAAAGTCTCTGACTTGTTTCCCACTCCATGGATGTTGTGTTATATGCAATTTTCAACATTTTGTGGGTTAAATGTTTCTTTTCCCTATTTGCTTGTGCCGAGGTTTATTCCACAGGACTTCTAGCTCATTTTTCTTGACACTTTGAAATCCACAGACCCAGATGTTTGAAGTGGAGAGGTCAGAGAGAATCAGCCATCTAAAACTTGACAATCTTCTTCCAGCCTTTTGCCCCCTGGGTGTTTGTTATCCAGCAAACAATTTAACCACAGAGCTGAGCATCACTGTTGAGTGAGGAGTAATTGGAGGCAAGGAGTATATTTCTCTGCTCTGAGAGACTGACTAATTGCTCAAATCTGACTGCAGGATGAGGACATGAAGAGGCTGGGCAGTGATCACATTCTGAGCTCACTGGTGAACTCCATAATCCGTGTCCCAGAAAAAACTGGAAGAAACCCTTCCTTTGTATTCCAGCCCCAAAGGTAGGTTTACACTATTGTCTATGTGGTTTGTTCAAAGCAAGTACGTGGCTTCTGTTATCCATCTCTCCAAAACATTACTCTTTACAGTATATGGATCTGCCTTGGGGAAGGTAAATAATGAAGATACGATAGATAGTAAGTTCCTGGAGGGCAGGACCAGATGGCAAATTGAAAAATTCAAATAATTAAATAGAACTGATGGTCATGACGTAAAAATCCATGAGAAACAGGCCACTCGGCCCCTTCAAGCTATGCCAATTAACCATTATCATGATCTGCCCCAGGCCTCATTTCCCCTGTGCCAATCCCTCATAGCCCTCAATTCCCTTAACTTCTGAAAATTTAAGTACCTCAGTGATCCAGCCTCCACAATCCTTGAGTGAAAAGCATCCACAGATTCACCACCCTGCACAAGAAGTTGTATAAAACTTCAGTTAAGGCACATTTGGAGTACTGTGTGCTGTTCTAGTCACACCTGATTACAAGAAAGCTTTGGAGGGTTTTGAGAGGGTGCAGTAGATTTTTACAAGGATGTTGCCTGGATTACAGATTATTAATGATAAGAATAGTTTGGATAAACTTACATTGTTTTGTCTGGAATGCTGGAAGCTGAAGGGAAACTTGATAGAGGAGGCAGAGAGAGGGTAGATAGTCAAAGTCTCAGGGCAGAAATGTCAAACACTAGGGAACCATAACTTTAAAGTGAGAGGGTGGGAATTTAAAGAGACTTATGAGGCAAGTTTTTCCATTTACACAGTGGTAGGTGCCTACAAAGTACTTCCAGAGGAAGTTGTGTAGGGAGAGACAACAGCAAAAATTTAAGAGGCTGTTAGACAAGTGCATGAACAGGAAGAGAATGAAGAGAATGGACCATGTGCAGGCAGATGGGATTAGTTTAAATTGGTATCATGGTCAGACCAGGCATGGTGGGCTGAAGGGCCTGTTCCTGTACTGTATTGTTCCATGCAAATTCATCTGCACATCAGCTTTAAGTGTTCACGGAAGGCAGTCTGCCATCTTAATTTGTTCCTGCCTGTGTGTGATTCCAAACCCACCAATGTGACCCTTAATTGTCCTCTAAAATTACCTTAGGGTGTAGGGATGGGTGGGAAATTGTGATAGATAACAACTAAAAAATGACATCCACCCCCACCTTTCAAGTCTAAGCTAAAGAGTAATGTGTGAGAATCAGAAACAGACAAGATTCGGCTGAGCTCTACTGGACTTACAATCACAAACAAACAACACTCACTGCCTGTGCCCATGGGCTGGGCAGATGCCAATATGATCAATGTCTTTAGAACATAGAACACAGGAATAGGCTCTTCAGCCCACAATGTAGTGTTAAACCAACAAAAATTAGTAATCAAATGGCCAACTAAACTAATCCCTTATGCCTACATAATGTCCATATACTTCTATTTATGTACCCATCTGAACATCTCTACCTAATGTATCTGTCATTACCACAAGCCCAGGCTCCCACCACTCTGTGTAAAAAAAAAACTTGCCCCTCATATCTCCTTTGAAATTACCTCATCTCACCTTCAATGCATGCCCTCTGGTATTAGACACTTCAACCCTTGGATAAAAATATTGCCTGTCCACTCTATCTATGCCTCTCACAATCTTATAAACCTCTATCAGATCTCTCCTCAGCCTCTGCCACTCCAGAGAAAACAACCCAAGTTTGTTCAAACTCTCATGATAGCACATGCCCTCTGAACCAGGCAGCATCCCGGTAAACCTCTTCTGTACACTCTCCAAAGACTCGACATCCTTCTTATAATGGGGCGACTAGAACTGTGTGCAGTACTCCAGATACAGCCTAACTAGAGTTTTGTAAAGCTGCAACATAACTTCCTGACTTTTAAACTCATTGCTTGACTAATAAAAGTAAGCATGCCATACGCCCTTCTTAACCATCTTATCAACCTGTGTAGCCACATCCATGGAACTACGAACTTGGACCCCAAGTCCGTCTGCTCAGCAACACTATTAAGGGTCTTGCAATAACAGTGCACTGTCTCCTTACATTTGACATACCAAAGAGCAACTCTCCGCATTAGGTCATGTTGAACTCCATCTGCCATTTCTCTGCCCATATCTGTAACTGATCTACGTCCCATAGTATTCTTTGCCAGTCTTCTACACTATCCACACCACCACCACCAATCTTCGTATTATCTGCAAGCTTACTAACCCACTCATCTGCATTTTCATCCAAGTCATTTATATACATCACAAACAGCAGAGATCCCAGCACAGAGAAGATGTGGAGGTCAAAGAGTTATTATGGATTCCTTTCTTATGGAACTTAATAGAGGACTTTAGTCACCCCAACACTGAACTGATCCCACAACCTCTGGACTCACTTTCAAGGACTCTACAACTCATGTCCTCAATATTTATTACTTATTTGTTTATCATTTTTTGTATTTTCATAAATTTGTATTTGGCAGTTTTTCATTGATTCTAGTATGTTTATATTTACTATAAATGCCCACAAGAAAATGAATCACAGTGCTGACATATATGTACTTTGAAATTTCAAACTGGTCAATGACAGCAAAAAAATTAATCAGAATCAGATTTAATATCACTGGCATATGTCGTGAAATTTGTTAACTTTGCAGTAGCAGTACAATGCAATACATGATAAATATAAGAAACATAAACTGTGAATTACAATAAATATATACAATTAAATAGCTAAATAAGTAGTGCAAAAATAGAAATAAAAATGTAGTGAGGTAGTGTTCATGGGTTCAATGTCCATTAAGAAATCGGATAGCAGAGGGGAAGAAGCTGGTACTAAATCGCTGAATGTGTGCCTTCAGGCTTCTGTACCTCCTTCCTGACAGAAACAGCAAGAACAGGGCATTCATGATGGACACTGCCTTTTTGAAGCATCACTCCTTGAAGATTTCCTGGAGGTGCTAAAAATCAGACCCACACCAAGCAACTACATAGTCAAAAACATGCTGGTGTGAATAAGTGGGAAAATGTGATAACAAGTCACACATTACATTTAACTACATTCACTGAAGGCCTTAGTTGGAAAGGCACATCCTCCTTTCATCTGGTAAAATAAACAATTGACGGTGCTAAGACCTTCAGCACAGAGTGAATGGACTGAGTAGTCTTGTATTTAATGAGAAAAATGAAAATAAAAGGAAACTGTGGAAAGAGCCAGAGATAGGACTGTTATTCTAGCCTCTTGACCTTCCCAGAGTTTCACCACTTGCGATGGTGCCTTCAGCTGCCTGGATTCCCTCCCTAAACATCTCCCCTCTCTTTCTCTTTATAGTTGTATCTTACAGTTTACATCTTTGACTGAAATGTTTTTACATTGTTTTATGTAGCTCAGCATAATTTTTTTTATGATGATATTCCTGTCAAATAAAATGGGAGAATTTACACTGTTAGAGAAGTATAAGAGTGTGCTTTTATTAAGATGGTGATTACTGCTATTTGATGGTGTCACTCAGGTTAAAATGCTTTTATAGTGATCATTTCATTCTTGTTCTTAAATTGATCGTTTGTCTTGAAATATCTTTTATTCAGGTTTGGGCGTGAAGTTCAGAGAACCTCTGAGGCTCGAATACACTCCCGGGGATGGAATATCATTCCACCACAGCGTTTTGGAAAGAAGAAATGACAGAACTAGACACCTCAGTCACCTGATTACAGTTAGAGTTCTTGTCGCATTGGCTAAACTTGATTTAGAAGTTAAAATACATTCATCACTTAAACTCCTCCAAATACTGTGTCCCTAGAAATAAATTTAATATGTGATAATTATAATTGTCTTTGTGAATAGTTAAATAAAGGTGATATTCAGAGAGCTGATTTACTCATTGGAAATTTAATTCAGCCTCTAGCCCTTGCAAACTCTTCCGAGAAATTACTTCTTTTTAAAATGCTTCTTTTTCTCTATTCCACCTAAATTTGTGGCCTCCAAAACTTTATGACTCATATCATTCATGCCATTTCCCCCATACTCGTTGAACCTCCTGCTGGGCTCCCAGATCAGCAACACCTCAATAATCCAGGAAAATTAGCGTGTGAGATGTGAAAGTCACTGGCGGCCAACATTTATTGACACCCCAACTTGCTCTTTAACCACGAGTCTGCAGTTACACAACATCCAGACAAGGCTTACAGATTTCTTTCTCTGTATTAGTGAACCATTACTGACATCTACTTCTTAATTCCAGATTGATTGAAAGAAACCAGATGTAAAATGCCATGCTGCCACGCTGGGGTTTGAAATAATTTCCTCCAGAATTGCAGCCCGAAACTGTTTCTTGGTGTAGTAACTTATCCCCTGTGTTACCACTGGCACATCCATAAAAATTAAAGCCGGGTTAGATCACCCAGCCCAGATGATCAGCAGTGGACCAGTGAACCAACTGGAGGCTGAGGATGGATGCATGCCATCCTTTGTCCTAGATGATCACAGTCACAAACTAGAAGAGAAATTAGCTAATACTCTCAGGAAATACCCTGATGTTGTTCAGTCTCTACCACCTTTAATATCAAGCTGCCTAATTTCCAGTGATCGAAAACTTTCACAGGGTATTCCAGAATAACTTAGGATCATAGCTATGAATTTCTCATTAGTCATGTTAATGCTGAATTATAAGTTAAAAAGACTAGCTGATTAATAACAGAATATAGCCCTTCATGGGTTCCTTATATGTACTGTTTCAGAGTTAAGGCTCCTCTAAGAGACCACAACCTCATTGTAGGGTTTGGAGGCTTGTGTGCCTCAATGACCCGGAGAATTATGTTGGCCGGAGTCAGGACTTTATGCTTTGGCTCTTGGTAGGGTTACCCTCGCCAACCAGGTCAAAGGATGGAGGCCAGACTAAGAGTGGTCCACTGGTCCTTCAAGTTTGGGGGTTCAGCTCAGGGCTAACAACCCTGATAGGTAAAAGAAAAAAATGTTACAGAAACAGCAATGAAGAATTCTATACCTGAGTGCATGGTATTCCTGTGTCTCCACCCAGGAGTTACATGACTGACATTAGTGAAAACTGAGTTACTGATACAATGAAGGAAACCCTGAACACCACCAGAGATGAAGAACCTTCACTGCTGCCCTAAACGTCAGCAGCGAAAGGGGCAGTAAGTACAAACGTTTGTAAGTAAGAGTTAAGGCTATACTGAAAAACCATCATGGGAGTTATTAATCAAAATGTTCTAAGTGATGGCAGGAACATTATTTTAAACACACACACGTTATATATATATATATATAAAAATTAATGGTAGTTGAGGAATATAAGAGAACACTAAAGAGGGAAATCAGGAGGGCTAAAAGAATGGATGAGGTTGCTCGAGCAGACAAGGTGAAGTAGAATCCCAATGGCTTCTATATTAAGAGCAAAAGGACAGCAAGGTACAAAATTAGTCATTTTGAAGATCAGACTGGTCATCTGTGCATGGAGCCAAAACAGATGGGTGAGGTCTAATATGGACTCTTGCATCTCTATTTACTCGGGAGATGGACACGGAGACCATAGAACTGAGGCAACACAGTAGTGAGGTCATGGACTTTATACAGATTAAAGAGGAGGAGGTGTTTGCTGTCTTGAGCCAATTAGGCTAGATAAATCCCCAGGGCCTGACAAAATGTTCCCTCAGACTTTGCGAGGGGCAAGTGCAGAAACTGAAGAGGCCCGAGCAGAGATACTTAAAACATCCTTATCCACGGGTGAGATGCCAAAGGATTGGATGATAACTAACGTCGTTCTTTTGTTTAAGAAAGGCTCCAAGACTAAGCTGGGAAATTATAGGTCGGTGAGCCTAACATCAGTAGTGGGAAAGTTACTGGAAGGTGTTCCAAGGGACCGGATATACAAGACTGATTAAGATAGTTAACATGGCTTTGTGCACGGTAGGTCATGTCTAACCAACCTTAGAGTTTTTGGAGGAAGTTACCAGGAAAGTTGTTGAAGGCAAAGCAATGGATGTAGTGAAGCATCTAACAATGTCCCACGTGGGAGGTCGATAAAGAAGGTTCAGTCACTTGGCATTCAGGATGCAGTAGATAACTGGCTTTGTGGAAGAACCAGAGAGTGGTAGTAGATGGTTGCCTCGCTGACTGGAGGCCTGTGACTAGTGGAGTGCTGCTGGATCCTTTGTTGTTTGTTATCTATATCAATAATTTGGATAATAAAGTGAATCAGCAAATTTGTGGATGATACCAAGATTGGAGGCATAGTAGGCAGCGAGTAAGGCCATCAAAGCTTGCAGCAGGAAAAAATGGGCTGAAAACTGGCAAATGGAATTTAAAGCAGACATGTGTGCAGTGCTGCATTTTGGGAGAACAAACCAGGGTAGGACATACACAGTGAGTGGTAGGACACTGAGGAATGTGGAAGAACCGAGGGATGTCGGAATACAGATCCATAGTTCCTTGAAAGTGGCATCACAGTGCCAAAACAGGCCCTTCAGCTATCTAGTCTCTTCTGAACTATTAATCGGCCTAACCCCATCAACTTGCACCAGACCATCCACTTAGGGTCATAAAGAGAGCTTTTGGCACATTGGCCTTCATAAATCAAAGTATTGAGTACAGGATATGGGATGTTAAGTTGAAATTGTATGAGTTTGGAGTATTGTGTCCAGTTCTGGTCATCTACCTACAGAAAAGATATCAAGAAGGTTAAAATAGTAGTGCAGAGAAAATTTACAAGAATGTTGCCAGGACAGGACTTGAGAAACTGAGTTACAGGGAAAGGTTGAATAGGTTAGGACTTTATTTCCTGGAGCATAGGAGAATGAGGGGAGATTTGACAGAGGTATATAAAATTATGAGGGGTATAGATAGGGCAAGTGTAAGCAGGCTTTTTCCACTGAGGTTGGGTGAAGCTAGAAGTTAAGGGTGAAAGGTGACATATTTAAACAGAATCTGAGGGGGAATTTCTTCACTCAGGGAGGTGAGAGTGTGGAACGAGCTGCCAGCTCGTGGTGGATACAAGCTTGATTTCAATATTTAAGAGAAATTCAGATAAGTACATGGATGGGAGGGCTATGGTCTGAGTGCCAGTCAATGGGGTTAGGCAGATTAATAGTTCGGAAGAGACTAGATAGCTGAAGGGCCTGTTTCTGCACTGTAGTACTCTATTACTCCATAAATTATATACAGGTATAACATATAAACAAATAAACATTATTTAATATATATGTTTATATGAGTGAAATGGACTAATGAAACTTAAAACTCTGCTGCAGTGTGGCTAATTATTCATTATTGCAGCTTGCAGTTACATAAATGGGATGCTGGCACAGACAATCTGTCAGTAGGGATTACTAGTGCACAAGGGCTGCTGGAGGAGAATCATCTTTGACCTACCAGATAAGATTTAGCCAATTGTCTCAGTGTAAGAAATGATAGAAAGTAACCATTTGACAGCACAGTTCACCAAACAAGAATAAGTTTGAGCCGCTTGTACTTCCTGTTTCATTAACTTCCAGAAGAGCCCTGACCTGCACATCAGGTGAAAACTTAAACCTACAAAGGTTTAAACCCAAAAACTTGAGTTTTTGGGTTGGTAAAAACCCAAACTTGGATGACGTCTGTGTGGAATTTGCACGTTCTCCCTGTGAAACCGGCTCTGGTTTCACCCAACATCTCAAGCATATACTTAGGCTGGTGGGTTAATTTGCCACTGTAAATTGTTTCCATTGTAGGTGAGTAAGAGGATCAGTGGGGAGTTCATGGTGTACGTGCGAGAGAATAGATTACAGGGGAATAAGTACGGAATGGGGATACAAGAGAAAATCTGCAGATGCTAGAAATCTGGAGCAACAAACACAAAATGCTGGTGGAACTCAGCAGGTCAGGCAGCATCTGTGCAGTCAATGTTTCGGGTTGGGACCCTCCATCAGGACTGGACAAGAGATTCTGCAGATGCTGGAATCAGGAGCAACTTTGGAGTCACGAGAGCGAGATCTGTGCGAGAGCAGGAACTGTTGAAAAGAGCAAGTCTCACTGCATGTGAGTCTTACTTTGGCCAATAAAAGAACTGAGATTTAAGCAGAGGTTTAAGAAGTGAGGGGGTTAAGAGTGTGGAACAGATGCTTGAGCTCAAGACTTCGATGAGAAGAGACAGAAGATAGGTTGAGGTTTTTTGTCATGTTACCCTTTCTTTTTTAATTATAGCAGCAAGAATGGATGCCAGGGCAGTGGTGTGCCTCCCTTGCATGATGGGAGAACTCCTGTGTCCCTGATTGCTATATCTATGAGAAAAGCATCTGGGTGCAGCTCCTTTCAAACAGAAACCAGATAGGAGGCTGTGAGTGATCGGGAAGATGATGGAGCAGTTAGTGTAAATGTAGATGCAGTGTGTAGAGAAACTGTGATAGGCAGCAGGTAGGGCATTAATGAAGACAGCTGGATGGGTTGAAATATGTTTATTTTCCTGCAGAAATGATCAAGGACAAGGGTGATGTACTTGGAGCAAGGATTAGTACTTGGAGCTACAATGCTGTGCTATTACACAGACTTGGCTATCACAAGGGCAGGAATGGCTGCTGGAATTTCTGAAGTTTCTAGTCTTGATAAATTAATATTGTTATTTATAATATCTGTGATGATACCTTATCTGGAGCTTGTCTGAAATAATTGGCACTTCTATAGCACTCTTCACAGCTTCATAAAAATCCTTGCCATTGCTTAGAACAGTTTGATGATTAATTCCTGTGATGGTTCTTCAGCTCTGAAACCTACCAGCTCAATACAAATGAGGAGCCTGCAAGGGCCTGTATTCAGCTGGCCTGTAATTCAGCATGTCGAATTAAAAACGCATAGCTACAATGCAGAGACACTCTGGAGAGTTTCATGGAGGGCTTTACAGCCCAGCCACTAGAGGCCTTTTTGAAGTAGCAGTTGTCAGTAGAAAAGGGAGAAGTAACATTCCAGATAGCAATGAATACAGAAGTATGTTTTAGTGAGGGATAAACATTATTTGGGACGAGAGAGGTCTCTCCTGCTTTCAGGGTCATAGATTCAGATTCAAATTTATTTATCACATGTAGATCAAAACATACAGTGAAATGCATCATTTTTGTTAACAACCAACGTGCCCAAGGATGTGGGGGCAGCCCACATGTGCTGCCTCACACTCTGGTGCCAACACAGCTTGCCCACAATGCTCAGCAGAACAACACAGAACACAACAAGCAACAAAATTAACCCTGCTCCCTTCTCCCAAATGCACACGTATTGTCCTCCAACCCCAGGGCAGGCAGCCTCCAGCGGACTCAGATTCGCAGTCGCTAGGCCTTCAACTTTCCCAGCAGTCTTGCAGAGATTCGCAGACTTGGGGCTCTGGTCATCAAGAGTACAGCAGAGTTACAGGCCCCTTGGCCCAACCAGTCCATGCTGATCACAGTGACCACCTATCCAGTTCCCCATTTCCTGTGTTCAGCCCATATCCCTCTAAGCTTCACCACTCATGTACATCTTAAATGATACTATTGTACCTACCTCAACCACTTCCTCTGGCATCTCTTTCTATATACTCACCACCCTATGTGTGACGGGAAAGAAGTTGCCCCTCAAGTCCCTTTTAAAATCTTTCCCTTCTCACCCTCAATCTATGTTGCTAATTTTGGAATCCCTACTGTGGAAAAGACTGTTACCATCCACCTTATCTATGCATCTCATAATTTTAAACATTTCTATAAGGTTCATTCTCCTACATTCCTAGCCTGACCAATCTCTCCCTATTAGCCAGGGAACATCCTCATAGATCTATTTTGCACTCTTTCCAGTTTAACCACACCTTTGCTATAACAAGGTGATCAAAATCATACACAATACCTCAAATGCATCCTCACCAGTGATTTGTACAACTGCAACATAACGTTCCAACTCCTGCACTCAACACCCTGACTGATGAAGGCCAGTGTTCTAAACAAAGGGTGATTGATAACTTCGTGGCCTAAAGTAGAAGTAGTCAATTTTAGAAACCCTAGCACATTTATTTTTCCTACATTTACACACTTAGTCCAGTGGCCGAGGAGCATACGGATCTCTCTCTGTAGAAGTCTACGTCTTGGACCGCCAGAAATGGTCCACAGCATGGGGTGATTGATAAGTATGTGGCCGAAGGTAGAAGGAGATGAGTTATTAACTTCAATCTTGCTGCATTATCATTCAAAAGAGTTGAACTGCACGTGCATGTAACGAGAGCTGTATAACTCATCCTATTCTACCTAGGCCATGAACTTATCAATCACCCCTGCTGTGGACTACCTGGAGGTCCAAGGCGCTCTCGTTACATGCACGTGTAGTTCAAGTCTGAGTGAAAATGCAGAAAGTTTGAAGTTAATAACTCATCTCCTTCTACCTGTGGACCACTTCTTCAAAGAAGGGATCTGGATGCTCCACGACTGCTGGAATAAGTGTGTACATGTAGGAGGGGACTATGTTGAATAATAAATGTGCTAGGTTTTCTAAAATTGTCTCCTTCTACCTAGGCCACGAACTTATCAATCACCCCTTGTACACCTTCTTCACTACCCTGTCTACCGGTGATGCCACTTTCATTGAACTATGCCCATATACTTTGAGGTCCCTCTATTCCATTGCACTTTCTAATGCTCTAGTATTCATTGTACCTATGCAGGCTTGACTTTACAAAATGCATCATCTAACACTTATCTGCATTGAAATCCATTTGCCATTCCTCGGCTATTTCCCTAACTGATCTAGGTCACCCTGTAATCTACAATAACCTTTGTCACTATCAACAACATCTCCTAATTTCTTGTTGTGTCTGCAATTGTTTTTCCCTTCAGAATGTTGTTGCAGAATTGACAGCAGTACGCGCCTAGAGGAAGTAGGAAGGTCTTCTCAGTCACCTACGGTACGTGGGAGTCATCCAGAAACTTCAGCCATTGTCAATCATTTCCTCCAGGTGCTCTGATTTCCCCCCACATTTCAAAGACATATGGATCAGTAGGTTAATTGGTCATATGGGTGTAATTGGGTAGTGCAGTCTCATTGGGCCAGAAGGGCCTGTTACTGTGCTGTATCTCGAAGTAAACCCAAAAAGTCAAATAGCATCTGTGGAAAGAGAATCAAGTTTCTTGTTACAGGTCATAGTCATGCAGCATAGATACAGGCCTTTCAGCCCAACTCATGCCAACTGATAGTCCCATCTGCCCATGTTTGGCCCATAACCCCTCCTATCGATTTACTTATAGATTACTTTAAAATGTTGCCAATTGCCTGCCTTAACCACCACGCTCTTTGGTCGGTCTGAAACTTGATGGTCTACTAGCACATGGAGATGTCCGTGGGGGAATGCTGCCAACTGGCACACTCTCAGCTGCAGGAGTACGTGCTGAGGGACGCACTCTAACTTGGTGCAGCCACCGCAAGGGCCCGGTGGGGAAGGACCACAGTCTAGGGTTCTTCTCCCGCGGGAGTTGAGGGTATACCCCACTGAATGTAAATATGAAAGAACAGAGTGCCACGTGAGTGGCAAATTTTGAATTTTGAAAATGTTAAAACAGTAATGGTAATAACTGTAAAGAATTGAAAGTCATTGAATGGCTGTTGTATATAATTTTATTTTTGAATAAAGTATCTTTTGTTTAATAAAAAAAAAACACCATCTCTGGCAGATCATTGCAAATACACACCACCCTTTGTGTGAAGAAGTTGCCTCTAATGACCCTTTTAAATCCCTCATCTGATCTTAAACCTATACCTTTTCATTTTTAACATCCCTTGCCTGAGAAAAAAGACCATGTACTTTTCCCCTGTCTGTGCCCCTCATGATCTTATTTATCTATCAGGACCCTCTATCTCCTACGTTCCAGGGAACAGAATCTAGACTACACAACCTCTCTCAGTCTGGGAGACATTATCAGAATGGCTTCAAAAAAATCCCGGCGCTCAGTGGCTGAGCTCATCTCCCAGACTGCTACTGCGACCAAGTGGACCTGACTAAGCCATAGATGGTAGTAACAAGATGTGAAGGGATTAACATCTCTGGCAAAAATTTACTGAAATAAACTTGTGCTGATTTTTTGAATAAGAGAATGAATGCAAATGCACCTCATGAGCCACCTCACTGCAGGGTGCTAAGACATCTTCTGGAGAACTACAAAAGGCATTTGGCCACACAAAATTAAAAGGTCAAGCTGCCTTGGATAGACTTGGACCTTCAATAAGATTTAATGTCGTCACGACAGAAGAAATATAATGATTCTGATTCATTTACAATTTATCACATGTACATTAAAACACACAGTGAAATGCATCATTTATGTTAACAACCAACACAATCTGAGGATGTGCTGGGGGCAGCCCCCAAGTGTCACCACACATTCTGGCACCGACATAGCATGTCCACAACGTTCAGCAGAGCGACACAACAAAAAAAGAAAACAGCAGCAAAACAAGCCCTTTCCCACCTTCCCACCCTCCCACCCCACTCACACAAACCCCAGGACAAAGCCCGACGACAATACTGTATCCTTGTTTAATACCTTCACACAGAGGCACTAACAATAAAAGCTAAATGAGTCAGAGTGGGGCGATTTGGAAAAATGTGATGGGACAGTAATGGTTGTTATATTTTGGGGAGCTGCATATCAAAAACGCAAGAGAATCTGCAGATGCTGGAAATTTTAATCAACACACACAAAATGCTGGAAGAATTCAGCAGGTCAGGCAGCATCTATAGAAATGAATAAACAGCCAATATTTTGGGCCAAGACCCTTCTTCAAGACGGAAAAAGGAAGGGGGAAGACACCAGAATTAAAAGGTGAGGAGAGGGAAAGGAGGATAGCTGGAAGATGATGGGTGAAGCCAGGTGGGTGAAAAAGCTTAAAGGTTGGAGAAGAAGGAATTTGATAGGAGAAAAGAGTGGACCACAGGAGAAAGGGAAGGAGGAGGGGACCCAAGGGGAGGGTGGTAGGCAGGTGAGAAGAGGTAAAAGGTCAGAGTGGGGAATAGAAGAGGGATGGAAGGGGAGAGAACAGACTTTTCACCAGAAGGAGAAATCAATATTCACGCCATCAAGTTGGAGGCTAAACAGACAGAATACAAGGTTTTGTTCCACCACCTTGAGGGTGGCCTCCTCTTGGCACAAGAGGAGGCCACGGACGGACATGTCCGAATAGGAAGAGGAGTAAGAACCAAAGTCTTTAGCCACTGGGAAGCTCCGCTCTTGGCGGATAGAGCAGAGGTGCTTGTCGAAGGGATCCCCCAATTTACGACGGATCTCACCAATGTAGAAAAACCCATTTCGGGTGCGCCAGACACAACAGACTACCCCAGCAGTGTTGCCTCAAGTGGAAGGACTGTTTGGGGCTCTAAATGGAGGTGAGGCAGGTGCCGAGAGAGAGATTAGTGGGGAGGACAAACACACAAGGGAGTCACGGAGGGAGTGATCCCTGTGGAATGTGGAGTGGGGGGGGGGGAGGAGATAAAGATGTGTTTATTAGTGAAGTGGGAGAGGTGAATATCATGCATATCAATAATTTTACATTTGTGTTGTATGATCATTGGAGGTTTGCCCTGGCCCTCTGCAGTCTGACCTTGCTACAGCTTGTGAAAGAAGTATTATTCCTAAGGCCAGGCAATACTCAAGTGCAAAACATACCTCACTGGTTCAATTTGGGAAGATTTGCAAGGGTTTTAACTGTCCCACTGGAAAAAGGGTTACTTGTTCATTTCAGCTTGTGGACTGCGTCAGAACATCAGGACAAAGATTAACATTCAGCTCTCCCTGTAGGAACATTAATCAAACCAATAATAACTGATGTGTCCCAATCAGCATCCATTAATGGGTCTTTTACTAAGCTGTCCAAAGACTCAGACCTCTTTTTATAAAACAGAATTATAACTCCTGAGAGCTAATTGACAATTTCACTCTTATCTAGAGAAAATGCTAAATCTTATTGAAAGCATGATCAATATAATCTGTGCTTAGCTTTGCTGAGACTAAATCACCGCGATGGGTGAAGAGAGAACTTACATCACAGTCACTGAACTCGATGGGGACTGGGGGCCATGGCCAGGCACTTGGCCTCTCTGTTCCAATGCTGGTGAGACCTAGCATCAGGTTGAAGATTCTAGTTACGGATTCGTGGCCTGGTGATTAAGAGGAAAATGCACTTTTTAAACTTCTTTTAATGTTTGTCATCATTTCTTGCTATTGTAGTGTTTTAATTGTGTAACTTAAATTACTTGCATCATTTTAATGCTTCTTAAATGTCTCTAAATTTCAGAAACAGTAAAATTCTGTTAACCTGCTATCTGAATGTTGGGAAATCAAGATGTTTCGGTATCTGGCTCATCAGATGCTGATCCTCAAGTTCCCTCTCTTACACCAGAGCTCCACTTCATTAAACATACTGAATTTACTGGAGAATTTGTTATAGTGTTATGTGATATCTTACAAAAAGTGAATTAAAAGAGTGTTAGAGTATGAATTGGAGTAACTGAGTCAGGGACCAAAGTCGTGGCTGCGGCAGATTCACAGGGTTTTACCATAAAGTTCTTTTAGAAACAATGCCTTTCTGTTTTGGCAGGTGGAGATCAGTCTCTCAGCCTTGCCTTCTCTCACAGCCTATCAGAGTGTTGCAGGGGGGCAAGACTACTGCTGCCTGAGGCCTACACACTTTGTTGGATGCCTCATTCGATTGGTTGGATGCAAGGGGCTGATCCCCAATGAGATCAGCCCCACATCTAGCTCAGGTGCAGGGCAGATTTTTACTGATTTCTCCCATCTGACACTCAAGGGATTTATAAAAGAATATTAGACATAGGAGCAAGAGTAGGCAATCTGGCCCATCAAACCTGCTCCACCATTCAATAAGATCATGGCTGATCTGACCTTTGAACTCAGCTTTACTTACCTACCTTTTCCCCATAACCCTTAATTTCCCTGTGATGCAAAAATCTGTGTCTTAAATATATTTATTGAGGTACCTCAATTGCTTCCCTGGGGAGAAAATTCCACAGATACACTACTCTCTGGGAAAAGCAGTTTATCCCCATCTCTGTCCTAAATCTACTTCCCACAAGTCTCAAGGCTATGTTCCCTAGTGCTAGTCCCATTTACCAGTGGAAATAACTTTCCTCTCTATCTTAACAATCCCTTACATAATTTTATATATTTCTATAAGATCCCCACTCATTCTTCTGAATTCTAGTGAGTATAGTCCCAGGTAACTCAATCTCTCCTCACAGGCTAAACCCCTTAACTCTGGAATCAACCTAGTGAACATCCTCTGCACCGCCTCCAAAAACTGCATGCACTACTCTAGACGCAGTACCGTGGCAGCATAACCTCCCTGCTCTGAAGTTCAATCCTTCTAGCAAGCAGGTTAACCAGGTTACTGTGGGATACATACAGAACAGAAGATAGGGTGAGAGTAGAGTGTACTAATAACAAATATATTAAGCATTTGATAAAAGAATATTTAAAAGGAAAGAATTGGGTCTATTAACTTTGTGTGATTACAAATTTTGTTCATCTAACTAAATACTCTTTTACTAGCAAAGTGATATCCTTGCTTGGTTCCAGTTGGAGTATCCAAATGTTATTTTTAATGGCTGCATGGGTGTTTACCATGAAGTCTTACAAGATACACTAGTCATACAGCACAAAAACATTCCCACTACATTTACGCCAACCATCAAGCAATTAATCTCAATTCCCAGAATTTATTCCATAACATTAGTAATTGAAGACCAGTGATTCCCAAACTTTTTTGGGTTATCACCCACTCAGCTCCCAGGCCACATCCTCAGCACCCCTTGTCCCTTTCCAACTGTTCCACAAACACTATAAAGAATTTTGATTAATGATGCACAATGAAAGAAAATAGGAACTGTAAATCCAAAACAATGACAAATAATTACAAAATTATTCAAATCTATTTAAAGCTACAAATAAAATAACTCCTATATTTAACGACAGAAAAAAACAATTTTCATCAACAATTTTAGAGTGTACATTAACAGTCCAACTATTCACTACCTCATTGTTTTTTCACCTTTCAATGAGATGAACAGGCTTGGTACAGTGATATCAGCTTCTCAACATCAGGTTGAATGTCACTCTGGATTCTCAGATCCCCACATTCAGTAATTTTCAATCTGTTTCTTGGCTTTGAAAGAAGTTGAGTGACTGCACTGAAACTGTGCTCCACTAAATATGATGTTGCAAAGGAAATAAAGAACATCTTGATCTTTTTCCACAGTGCAGGATAGCAATCAAAAATTTCTCTCTGCAACCAAAAGTCTTGATATGACTTTTTGGCCCTTGGCTTCAGCTCAAGGTCATTTTGTGGTGAGACCGTTTTTTTCCTCCATATTTCCTGTTAATTCCTTGTTACAAGAGTTCAGGAATTTGGATTGACAGAAGATCTGAAATCTCTCTGACATGTCTTTATGCAGCTCACACAGGTGGGCACGATATACTTGAAAGTTATCATCTGGTGTTCTTCCTTTTGTTTCCAAATCAGAGTGTCTCAGAAATTGTAAAATGTCATAATGGACAACGTTGCACTTAACATTGGTTAAATTGGACAGAATGTGGAGATAACAGATTTGACTTTGATAAGATTCTCATCATTTCCTTGGAAATGAAGATTGATTTTATTAAACTCTGCAAATAATTCTGACATAAGTAATGTCATCCTTAATATTCTTGAGTTGATGACTAAATGAAGCATTTGAGTCTTCAAAGAATATTATCAGTTTCAACAGTGCATAAAAGAGTCTAAGAAAGTTTCCTTTTGAGAGCCATCTGACTTCTGTGTGCAACAGCAAGCATTCAAACTGTTCATCCTTCTCAATACAAAGCTCTCTAAATGATAACTTATGCAAAGCCATACTCAAAACCTCCCTTACTGCTGGCAGAATCAGTCCTTTGCCAATTGTATGGGGCTTTTCAGATGTAGCAATGAGCAAAGAAATCTTGTATGAAGCACTCAAACCATCACTGTTTTGCAGTGAGATGCTAGCAAACATGTTTTGAATGTTTTCCTTTTCTGAAAGTTTTCACGAGGTGACCGAAAATAAGCCAAGTTCTTGTTTGTTCAATCAGAGTGTATTCTCTTCAAATGTTCAAGGAGTCTGGATAGTTGCATTACCTCATTTGGGGAAAAAAAACTTTTTTCACCGAGACACATTGGCTGCTGTTGGTTGCTTGGTGCTGGTATAAATCCAGATACTCCACATTACACTGTCTACACTTTTTCATTTGGTCTGCTTCTCCATTTTCATTATGGATTAATGGCCACAGTCAATCACCTATTGTTTAAATCCAAACTCAAGCACTGCGATCAATAAAGGGAAAAATTATGACACCATCATAACTCAGGCAAAACCTGACTCGCTGCCCAAAGTGGGGCAGTGATATCTTGGTTGAGCCATGGGCTAGAGAAATGTGGTCAAGACCATTCGAAAAGGCAGGTTCTGAATTTTACCCCATTGAACGCCATACCCTACTTCACAGGAATTGTGTCACTTCGTGATTAGAGTATGGGAATCGCAATACTCTATAACACTGTACTACAGCAGTGAACAATAATGCGTGGAGAGATCTCAGAAATAACACAATTTCTTCAATCCAGGTTTCTCATGATAGGCCAAATACAGAAGGGTCACATTTCTTTACAACTACTATAACATGCTTCAAGCAAAATCAAAGAGAATGGTGATTTAGCAAAAGATGAGGTGATTATGTAATCGCTGAAATCAATTATAAAGCACTGAGGATCAAATGCTTATACAGGTTGAGTACTCGTTATCCAAAATTACAAAATCCAAAAACCTCTGAAATCCAAAATTTTATTTTGAGTACCGACGTAACATCACAAATGGAAAATTTCACAAGGCATTGAGTATGTTCCAGGGTCCACAGGTCTCTATGCACCACAGATAGTTCTGAGAAGTGACCTCACATATTATTTAATGAGCAGAAGTTAATAAAAAATAAAACAGAAAAATACTGCAAAATGAAATCTCGATCGTATATTGAAAGAGTGGGTTTGTCAGTGCTGGAGTGAACATATGGTACTTAACAGTACGCCGATCATGAAACAAGCAAAGATCTATCATGACAAACTGAAAACTTTCTATAAGGTTATTGTAAATATTCAGCAGGCTGGCTGCAGAAACTTAAGAAAAGGGATTCCATTAAGTTTTAAAAATGTAAACTTTTTTTAAGATCAAGTGCCTGCTGATCATTAAGCAGCAGAGAAATTCAATGATGAATTGGCAAAGATCGTTACTGATGAAAATCTAACACCTGAAGTCTACAATGCTGATTGTTTTTATACTGAACACAAAACCTAAAAAAAAGTAAATTACTAATGCAATGTACTGTAACCTTTTAATCCAAACACAGCATCATAGGTGGAGACTGAAAGCCTGCTGTAGTTTGTTGTTCAAAAGCTGATTCGGGTATTTTCCCAATGTTGCTGTGCTGCTTTCGCTACCCTGCACACATTATATTTTCATCATATTAATGGTATGTGATAATTTTTACTATTAAGTACATATGTGAGATGAACAAGTATAAGACAAAGACTGCTTACCAGTAGCACATAAACTCAGATATGGAAATGATAGCTTTGGATCGCCATCTCAGTATATATTCCAAAATCCAAAAGCAATACGAAATCTAAAATACTTCCATCCCCAAGCATTTTGGATAAGGGGTACTCAACCTGTAGTAAGTAATTTGCTTTTTTAAAATTAAGCCTGAAATCCCTCAGCTGCCCCCTTGCTACTGAGTAAACCTCATCACCCCCTTAGAAATTCCACATCGCTAGAGGAGCGTGGGGTGAGTGGTGATACCATCCACCTAGGGAGCCACTGATTTAGACACTTAATAAATATTATGACAGTCTCTGCCTCTACTACCCCCTCAGGCAGTGCTATCCACTTACCCAACACCCTCTGGGTGGAAAAAAATCCTTCCTCAGATCCTCTCTAAACCTCTTAACCCCTCGTCCTAAAACTATGTACATTTGTTTTCGACACCTCTACTTTGGGGAAAAGTTTCCAACTATCTGTCTTATCCATTCCTCTCAATCAGGCACTTCCCTCAGACTCCTCTGTTACAAGGAAAACAAACCTAATCTCTCTAGTCTCTTCTTGAAGCTTAAAGCCCAGCCCAGACAATGTTCTGGTCAATCTCCTTTGCACCTTCTCCAATGCAATCACATCCTTTCCTTAGAATTGTAGTCAAAATGCACACAGAACTGTAGCTGTGGCCTAATCAATGTTTTATAAAGCTGTGACATAACCTCACTATTCTTAAAAACCATAGCCTAGACAGCAAAGGCAGTGTTCCATATGCTCTCCTCACCTTATCGATCTGTGCTGCCACCTTCAGATATCCTTAGACTTGTGTACCAATGTCCCTCTGCTTCTTAACACTCTCTAGGGCACTACCATTCATTCTTATTCTTGTCAGGTCTTCCAAAATGCACATAAGGTTCAAATGCATGAACCAGAATCCCCTTCACTGCACTAATAGATCATATTTAGATTGCACAATAAATTATTCCATAAATTAGTAGATTGTTACCTCTGCCTCCCTTTGCTTCACAAACCCTGATTGGTCAGTTTTACTAGCTGCTTTTGGCATCACCAAATGAAAAACAAAGGGTGGAATTTCCTAGCCTCCTTAATTGACATCAACTTAATTCAAAACATGTAAATTATCTGAAACTTCTTTCCCTTGCAGCTGTTCCTCTCCATCAAACCATCTACGTCACGGTAGTGTAGTGGTGTGATGCTGTCGTAGCTTGGGGCATCATAGTTCGGAGTTCACTCCCAGCATCCTCCCTGTGGAATGCGTGAGTTTAGCTCAGGTGCTCCAGTTTCGTCCCATAGTCAAAAAACATACCGGTTGGTAGGTTAATTGGTCATTGTAAATTGTCTTTTGATTGGCGTAGGGTTAAATTGAAGGTTGCTGGCGGAAGAGCTAAGGACTGGAAGGTGCTATTGCAAGCTGTATTACTAAATAAAATAAAATAAAAATAAATAATTAACCAATTAGATGAATGGCTAAGTCTGACCTGGGGCAAAACTGCTGAATTTAGTGCCCTATCAAGGAACTTAGTGGAGTGGTGTTTGACACCAGCAAGGAACCCCAATCCACCCCAGAGAATGTGTGTTCTCATGAATGGCCCTCAAGAGCGCTTCAGATTGCCAACCTGGTCTTACCTGCAAATAGGTTATGTTAACTTTCTTCAGATCACTTTCTGCTGGTCAGGACAGCACAATAGCACCATCCACAGGGAAGATTTGATGTTGCTCTGCCTTTTCTAATATTCAAACAAGGGGAAATTAGAACTAATTGAATTAAAATCAAATACAGAAAAAAAGTATTGACAGGAGATGGAACACACAGTATCAGATCATTAATATTGGATATTCAGAAGGCAACAAACTGAGAAGTAAATACAGTGCCTATAAAAAGTATTCACCCTCCTTGGAAGCTTTCATGTTTTATAACATTGAATCACAGTGGATTTAATTTGGCTTTTTTGACACTGATCAACAGAAGTTTTTTTTTTCAGGTCAAAGAGAAACAATTTTGTACAAATTGGTCTAAATTTATTACAATTATTAAACACAAGATAATTGATTGCTAATTACTCACTCCAGTAAATTAGTCAGTATTTAGAAGATGCACCTTTGGCAGCAATTACAGGCTTGAGTCTGTGTGCATAGGTCTCTATCAGCCTTGCACATCCGGGCACTGCAATTTTCCCCATTCTTCTTCTTCCATGGGTTTAAGATGAGAGGGGATAAATTTAAAGCAGTTCTGAGTGGTGATTTTTCACTCAGAGGGTGGGGGTTATCTGGATTGAACTGCCAGAGGTGGTGGTAAAAGCAAATACAATTATAGCATTTCAAAGGCCCTTGGATAGGTACTGTGGTTGGAAATAGTGACACAGAGCCTAATGCAGACAAATGGAATTAGTGTAGACAGGCATCATGGTTGGCATGGGTTGAAATGGGCTTGCTTCTGTGCTGTACGAGTTTATGCTTCTATGAAAAGGATAATATGATAAAGAACTATCATTACTCATAAAACACTGAAGAACATGTTTGCAGATGAAAGGCTTGAACTCTTTCTTCCTCAATGGATGCTATGTGACTCGCCAAATTTTTCCCAACATTTTCTTTTTTCATTTCAGACTTCCAGTATCTGCGGTGTTTTATTTCTGTAAAATGGTAGACTTAGACTCTTGATGTTTCTATTAAATGGTCCCTTGATATTTTCACACAAAGGCATGTGTGCAGACATTTTAAGAAACTTAACTCAGCATTTGCAGTCCTCGGTTGGCAACCTGCTGCTCAAATTCTTGCTCAGATTTATGCCACTCGAGATTTCAAAATGCACCCGTCATTATTTTCTTGCATAAAAAAAACTGCATTGAAATTACCAATACCTTAAATATTGTTTGTTTGCTTCACTAGTACTCACACAAGGCCTTTTATGGTGCATCAGTGATCTCTAGTGATGAGAATCTGACACTGTTCAATGGTGATTTAAGTTTAAGACCAAGTTTAATTGTCATTCAACTGTTCAACTGCCAGATGAAACGACGTCACTCCAGGGCCTAGGTGTAAAACACAGTTCCAACAGTCATGCACAGCACAGCAGTAAAATACAGTCACACAAAAAAAAGTAGTTCAAGTCCCTGAGTCCACGAACATTGCAGCAGTCTGCAGTTGAACACATTTTGTCTTCTGCCAAGCAAACACTGGAGGAAAGCACTGACTCCAGCATGTATGCTGTGCCACATTGCCTCTGGCACTCTGCTGAGTATGCCGACTCCGGTGCCACTCTTTTGGAGCAGATGCAAACAGAAAACACCACGGCTTTGAAACCTAGTCCTCGCTATGACAGGCCATGCAGCTCCCCGGCTGTTGGCCAATAAACCAGTGAATCAAACTTGCAGCATTTCCATATTAACAATGTCCAACAGGCTCTTGCGATTACAAGAAAAACAACTTAGACAATTAGACCGCACACCTCCTTTGCGCAACCACTCCCATGCCTCTCTGACGCAGGGAGCAGCACGATCCGCACCAACTCCTTCATTTTCTCTGCCAATGAGAAACTTGTTGATGGGGTAGATCTGCAGTGCTCTCAGTTCTTAATGTCTAGCAGGGTCTTGCGAGCATAAAAAATACATTTAAAAAGACCATAGTACTTTTGGTTCACCCCATAGAAGCTGCTATGTTCAAGCATGCCGCCATCTTACCAGAAGACCTTGGTTAACACACCACTGAACTCTAACATTTACTCCTAGGTTATGACAAGCTTCTATTTCTGTGAACTGTTTCTTACCCAAACAGTTTACAAGTTGGAAATGAGGCTGTGAACACACAATAGCAGATGCCTGTAGCTCTGCAACAGCTAGCAAGTCCATCCCATACATCTAACATACACACGTTTTTACACTAGGTCTGTTCATAATGCAGGTGTTTGTAAGATGGGAATGATGTGTAATTCACATTGAGCAAGCAGTCCAATATTCCTTCAGAGCCCTGGGGCCATTCAGCACATCATACACATGCCATCGCTTTTGAAAGAATTTGGTTCATTTCCCTGAAAGTTTTTCATTTCCAGGTATCTACCCAATTCTCTTAGTTATCATTGAATATGCTCCCAATATCTTCTAAGGCACCATGTTCCATAAGGAACAGGAGGAAAAGGGGGTCATACAGTTCCTTGAGTCTGCTCCACCATTCAATAAGGATGAGGCTGAGCTGATCCTGGCCAAGGATCCACATTCCTCTGCTTCCCATTAACTTTGACTGGACTCTGAAAAGCCTGCCCACTGTATATATTCAGTGACTAGCTCCCAGCATCATTCCCATTTGGGAGAAAAAAAAAATCATCTTCATTTCCACTTAAAATTGGTCTCAGTCTCAGTTCCCCCAATAACAGAAATATCCTCCAATTAAGAACCAAGCATTGTCCTTACCCTTCTTCTTTCACTTCCAATGGACCTTTCTTCTCTGGACCTTATTTTTTTTTTAAATTGTTTTAATCAGTGGTGGCTCTTGGACCCAATGCTCATTCCATGAATGAGATATGCCAACCCTTCCATTTGCAGACTGCATTTTGGGAAACCTGGTCATCTGACTGTACTCCTGCCTGCATACAGACAGAAGCTAAAGTGCAAGGCGCCAGCAGCTAGGTCAATAAAGGGGTGGTCATGGGAGGCAGAGGGGAAGCTATGCAATTGTTTCACATTGGTGGACTGGGCCATGTTCAAGGACTCAAAGGACTGGAACGAATATACCACAGTCATTACAGACTTTATAAAGACACTCATGGACGAGTGTGTCCCCACAAAATCATTTAGTCTTCCCCAATCAGAAGCCCTGGATGAACCATGAGATCTACAATCTGCTGAGGGCCGGATCAGTGGCATTCAGCACACATAAAATGCTGGTGGAACACAGCAGGCCAGGCAGCATCTATAGGAAGCAGCACTGTCGACTTTTTGCGCCGAGAAGTGATACTGTCTACATCAGGCTTTCGATTTTGCCAGACTATATATCAATCATCAGGACGAAGGATCTCGGTCCGAAACGTTGACAGCGCTTCTTCCTAAAGATGCTGCCTGGCCTGCTGTGTTCCACCAACATCTTGTGTGTGCTGCTTGAATTTCCAGCATCTGCAGATTTCCTCGTGTTTGCTTTTTAAAGTCAGTGGCATTCAGGTCTGGTGACCAAGTAAAATACACAAGGCCCAGGTATGATCTCCAGAAAGCCATCTCGTATGCAAAGTGTCAATTCTGGACCAAACTTGAATCACAGAAGGATGCTCACAGCAGGGCTTGAATTCTATCACATTCTACAGGTGACAACATGGCTTCACTCCCAAATGAGTTCAATGTATTTTATGCTGAAACTGACAGAACATGGAGGCACCTTACAAACTCCCACAGCGCCTGATAACCCTGAGAGCATCCTTCAGGAAGATGAACCCAGGGAAAGCATCTGGCCCAGAACTTCAGACCTGTTCTAATCAACTGGCTGGAATGTTTATCAACATCTTCAACCTCTTGCTTTGGCAATCTGAGATACTTACCTGTCTTAAGACAGCTTCAGTCATACCAGTGCCTAAGAACATGGTAACCTGCATCAGACTATCATCCAGTAGCACTTCCATCCACTTTGATAAAATGTTGAAAGGTTGGTCATGAAACTCATCAACTCCTGCCTGAGGATTGACTCAGATCTACTTCAATCTGCCTACCGTTACAAACAGGTTAACAGCAGATACCATTTCATCGGCTCTTAACTTAGCCCTGGAGCATCAGGACAATAAAAATGCACATATAAGGATGCTCTTCATTGACTACAGCGCAGCATTTAACGCTATTATCTCCTTGAAGTGAATCACGCAGTTCCAAGACCTCGGCCTCCATACCTACTTGTGCAACCGGATCCTTCACTTTTTCTCAATTGCAATCTGTACTGGTTGGGTCTGCAACACCACCTCCACCATTTCCATCACCACTTAGCCCCCTGCCCTCTGGGGTGGAGTTACGATGGCGCGTAACAGTGACTCGTTTAGGCTCATCTATAGAAACAGCTTTATTTCTACCTTTTTTCCTTTTCAAGGTGGTTGGGTTTCTGTTGGAGACCCTGACCTAGTTACACCCAGGCTTCAGTTCTTCGAGAGGTGGGACCCTCTCCCGGGAGCTTACCACCGGTCACTTTTCAATATTCCTAGGACATGGCCCAGAAAACTAGCATGCCTTCGGGGTTTCGGGGCTTTGTGGACCTATGGTTGAACCGGTGCCACTGACTGAAGCATTGCAGGAGAAAACAGAATATCGGATTGGCTGTCGGAGGCTCTGTAGTCAGCAAATCACACACTCTCTCTAGTTGGTGAGGGAGTTTGTTGACTATTCTCAAGTCAGAGACCTCGGGGGGGGGAGAAAAGCACCGAAGCAAACTATCATCACAAATCAGTGAGTTGTTTTGTTATGTTACTCCTATCGTCGTGAAAGGGTGACACCTCTATGTCAATTTATTGCCTGTGGTATGTCGAATTGTTGGGTGAATTAGTTTTTGTTGTACTGCAGATCATTGCCTTCCTTGAGGGATTTGCTATTGCTTGCTTGGTGAATGGAGGGTGCGATGCTTTTTTGCATTAGTGGGGGTGGAGGAGGGCCATTGCAAAGTATGAGACCATAGACGCTTGTGCATGGGAAGTTTTGGGGTTCTAACGTTTTAACTGTCACACTCATTCTGTTTTTGTGAATGTCTGCAAGAATTTCAGGTCCTATATTGTACATATATATTAAAAATGTTATTAAATCACAGTTGTTCCTCACTGTGATGGCCAAATCTACATAGAGAGAAATTGAAAATCTGGTTGAATGATGCCACATCAATCTCTCACTCAACGTCAGCAAAACTAAAAGAGCTGATTATTGATTAAAGGAAGATAGAAATTGGAGGTCCACAAACCAGTCCTCATTAAGGGAGCAAAGGTGGAGAAGGTTGGCTATCTTGGCTTTATTTGTCCTATGACCAGCATATAAATGTTATCACAAAGGTGGCACAAGAGCACTTCTACTTGGACGTTTGCACGGATTCAGCATGCCATCTAAAACTTTGACAAACTTCTAGACGCAGTGGAGAGTTGCTTCACAGTCAGGTGAATTTAATCCCTTGGTGAAGGGATTCAAAGCACTTATGACACACATATAACCAAAGCCAACCTCAGCAACAATAATAGCATAAGCCTCTATTTTCATCTGAAGATCCAAGGGTTCAATGAGCTTTGCCGGGCAACTTGTTACATCTATTTAGCTAGGTGACATGAGGAATATTCGCTCTCTTAGAGTCCACTGATATCAAAGAGGGCAACACCCTGGGGGAAACTTTTCTCTGGTCCCCAAACATAGTCAAGCATTGGTTGGAGATGTAGGAACTAGTTAGCTCCCTTGACTTGATAAGTGTCTGGTAAGACCTCCAGATTTCACTGCCTTCATCTGAAGCTCTGAACACATATCCCTAACCAATGTTATCTATGTTTCATGGACATACATTTTTTGTCTTGGCAGCCTCCTCACAGCCAAATTCACCCTGTCAAGAAATATCTCATGCTCCAATCAAGCAGGCCTTTAGACTCTGAGCCAAGCGCAAGGAGACAATATTTAAGGCTCCAGCAGCCTTGCAAAAGACGCACACTGACCACTCAGGATGCCAGAGGAATGCATGTATAGTGGCTCATGGGTATACAGAACAGAGTGTGTGCAATTGTACAAGTGTAGTGTGGCAACTGAGAACACATAGGTAATGTGGAAGATGCTGTTCTGGACATCAGAGAGAGCTTTAACAGGAACAGTTTCTGCACCTAATATTGAAGCCAGGCCCGTTCATGTTCCTTTGCATTAATAACAGGAATAAGATGACCTGGGTGTCAAACTTATTGACTGATAACTCAGCCAAGTCATCAGATAGACTAAGCCTTAACAGGACAAACAAAAAAGTGATGTGATGGCAGGGATAAGGAAGGGTCATATCTACATTGCCTGATCAAGTTGTTTGGGGTCTGTTTGTCATTGGTTAATTAAGGGATGGAGGTAACTAGGATAGTGATGAATTCCTAGAAGTAGGGCATTTTTTTAGGAATAATGGTGCATAGTTCCCTGAAGGTGGAATCTCATGTGGATAGGGTGGTGAAGAAAGCTTTTTGTATGCTGGCCTTTATAAATCCGAGCAATGAGTATAGGAGCTGGAATGTAATGTTAAAATTGTACAAGGCATTGGTGAGACCAAATTTGGAGTATTGTGTACAGTTCTGGTCACCGAATTATAGGAAAGATGTCAACAAAATACAGAGAGTACAGAGAAGATTTACTAGAATGTTACCTGGGTTTCAGCACCTAAGTTACAGAGAAAGGTTGAACAAGTTAGGTCCTTATTCTTTGGAGCATAGAAGGTTGAGGGGGGACTTGATAGAGGTATTTAAAATAATGAGGGGGATAGATAGAGTTGACATGGATAGGCTTTTTCCATTGAGAGTAGGGGAGATTCAAACAAGAGGACATGAGTTGAGAGTTAAGGGGCAACATTTCAGGGGTAACATGAGGGGGAACTTCTTTACTCAGAGAGTGGTAGCTGTATGGAACGAGCTTCCAGTAGAAGTGGCAGAGGCAGGTTCGTTATCGTCATTAAAAAAAATGTATAGGTATATGGACAGGAAAGGAACGGAGGGCTGTGGGCTGAGTGCAGGTCAGTGGGACTAGGTGAGAGAAGCGTTCGGCACAGACTAGAAGGGCCAAGATTCGCTACTTTCGTGCTGTAATTGTTATATATATAATTCATGCAGAAAGTAAAGGTCAGACAGCTGATGGAACCGCTGAGCTGGTCTTGATTGGATGTGGTTCGCTGGGAAAGATGTAAGTATCACAGAATGATAGCACTGCACAGCACGGAAGATCAAGGCCCAATAGCCAAAGCCGAGGGTCTGTGAGTCTACTGAGGAAGTTGAAGGCCTAAGATTAGTAAGTCTGAGTCTGCCTGTTCAGGGGTTGGAGGGCCTGTTTCGTTGTTGTTGCTTGTGTTGAACATTGTGGGTATGCCAAGTTGGTGCTGGAATATGTGGCGCCACACTTGCATGCTGCTCCCAGCACATCTTTGATATGTGTTGGTCTTAATGCAAATGGATTATGTTACAATATAGGTGTGATAAATAAATGAATCCGAACCTGGCCCTGTTTAAAGTGTAATCAGCAGACGACACCCATTCCAGTATTCTGGAAGAATTTCAATCCAAGTATCTGAATCCTGCAGCGAGGTTTCCTCACTAAACCAAATCTTAGAACAACTTAACTAAATGTCTGATCATTTAAAGTGTAAGCATGCCTATTAACAAAAGATGGATGGTGCAGTTTTGGTCACCGAATTACAGGAAGGATATTAATATGGTTGAAAGAGTGCAGAGAAGGTTTACAAGGATATTGCTGGGACTTGAGAAACTGAGTTACAGAGAAAGGTTGAATAGGTTAGGTCTTTATTCCCTGGAGCATAGAAGAGTGAGGGGGAGATTTGATAGAGGTGTATAAAATTATGATGGGTATAGATAGAGTGAATGCAAGCAGGATTTTTCCACAGAGGCTAGGGGAGAAAAAAAACCAGAGGACATGGGTTAAGGGTGAAGGGGGAAAAGTTTAAAGGGAACATTGGGGTGGGGGGGGGGCTTCTTCACACAGAGAGTGGTGGGAGTGTGGAAGGAGCTGCCAGATGAAGTTGTAAATGCGGGCTCACTTTTAACATTTAAGAAAATCTTGGACAGGCACATGGATGAGAGGTGTATGGAGGGATATGGTGCAGGTGCAGGTCAGTGGGACTAGGCAGAAAAATGGTTTGGCACAGCCAAGAAGGGCCAAAAGGCCTGTTTCTGTGCTGTAATGTTCTATGGCTTGATCATCACCCCTTCGATCTGATTCTGATAATCTCAAAAATGATGTGAGGTATTAATTGGAGAGTTTTCCTTCTCTTTTCCCAGATCCAGTGTATCACTTGGCAGTTGAAGTGCAATTTTGTTCTCACCTGTCAATTTTATCCCCTCAGGAAGGCTTACACCTCTCGGTAAACACATTTCCAAAGACCTGGTATCCTACGTGCTCCTTCACATGCAAGCCACAATGGTGTCTGCAGGATGTTCTAGCACAGAAGCATTTGATACTGTCTACATCAGGCTTTTGATTTCACCAGACTTTATCAATCAGGAGCTGTAATGTGGAGGTCAACAGGAATGTTACGAGCAATATCTTGGCTAAGGTCAGGGTCCACTGCTGGTTGACGATGTGATGGGCGTTAATTGTGGCCATTGTCTTAAACTGACACCTTACTGCCTTATTGTTTTGTTTGTTATTTATTTATTGTAATGCCTGCATTGTTTTGTGTACTTTATGCAGTCCTGGGTAGGTCTGTAGTCTAGTGTAGTTTTTTTCTGTGTTGTTGTTGTGTATTTTTTTTACATAGTTCAGTCTAGTTTTTGTACTGTGTCATGTAACACCATGGTCCTGAAAAAACATTGTCTCATTTTTACTATGTAAAATGCATTTGGCATTCCCACAGCTGAACTAACACTGGAAAGGTGGGCAGAGAAACGTCATACTAAGTGCCTATCAAATTTCTTTGCCTGTTAAATGAAAGGGAAAAGAAACTGTAAATACCAGAAATCAAAAGGGTTTCTTTCCCTTTCCTCCAGAGGTCAATAAAGTAGATGAGTGTTCCCGCATTTTGTTTGCTTTCCCCAAACACGAACTCTCATGGGATAAATAAGCAAAACATTCCCGAAGTCTTGCAGGGTAAAAAGAATGCAATTTATGAAAAAAAAACTTACATGATTTTTGTTTTCAGAACTACCAGTTAAGAAATTATGCATACTTAAAAACATTAAAATCGAGACATCAATTTCAATGAAAACACAATATTTCTTTTACCAATAAAAAAATGAACTCCGTACAAAGCATTTGTATAATGCTTTACCCAGAACCACATTTGCTGGGTGAATTGTGCACTCATTGTGTGGTCAAGGACAATTTATTTAAAATGGGGGATGGCATGGTTCAGCCAGCACCAGAAAGACACTTCCTCTGCCTCATCCCAACACTAGGGAAAAGAATACTTCTCTAGCAACTGCATCAAAATTATTATTTTTTAAAAAATGTATTTACAATAAGCAACTGACCAAAGAATTTTCTACTCAACATGCCTTCAAACTAAACCTTGAGGAACACTTGACAGCACCACTATGACTTTCCCTAAGTGAGTCAAACTGTGTTAGTCGTGGACTCACACTGATTGAGAATGTTGAGAGCCATTTAGTACCCCCATGGTAAGTAACTGGAACTCTAACCTCATCGGTTGAAAGAAATTTTAATCTACAGAAGTTAACTTACTGTGTGGATTATGCCTCCCTTCTAAATTTTCCAATTGCTCTCTCTCCACCTCTCACCCTCCAACTCCCCTCAATACACAACTACCTTTCCAAAAGGTACTGAGAAACAGTGCCTTACCCAAGTGACAAGTCACTTAATAGGTGCTCAGAAAGCAACAAATCCTATCCATGTCTGATGACATTTTCTACAAAGGGAGGTCAGTTAACTCACTGTCTGCTGCACAAGTCAAGGATCAGCCTTGAGACTCTGTATCTGGCTGAACTTCCAAGTGGCCAGTGTTTCATCAACCACTTTCCTACATTATTAACAGTGACTACACTTTCAAAGTACCATATTGAATATAAAGTCAATGAAGTCCTTAAGTCATAAAAGTGCTATAGAATTTCTAATTCTTTTGTCCTTTGCTTTACTGAAAGGGCACATTCTATCTTTTAATTAAGGTCTATGTTCACTGTCGAAGCTGCAAAGTCTAATGATGTTGGGCCCTTATTAAGGGTGCATTTCCCTATCAACGTAAATATTGTGGGATAATTACGCATGTTCGTTACAAGATCCTGTTTTAGAACACAAGTATACATTGATAAAAAAGCAGAAATCTGCCCTTTGTGTAGCATACAGCAATTACTTTAACTGAAGTACAGTGCGACATATGGTCACTTAGTAGTGTACATTCTTTGATTGACCTGATCCCTTGATTGCGAAAGTTCCAAAATTGATAAATAGCATTTCAAATGAGCTTCATAATACTTAACAGAATAAAAAAGAAACCATATCTAATTGCTGTAGCTTATCCTAACCTCCCACCACCCCACAGCTGGACAACTATATGCAGGGATGCTGTAAAAGCTACATTGTACTGAAGGAACACTAGCAGGCAAGGACCTCAGAGAGAGATCGATCAGAGCCTTTCTTTGAAAGGAACAATCAGTAGCTTCCCACTGCTCAGACAACCTGGTCTGGATCAGGCCTGGGCGCACTGAGAAATCATCGGGCACACGATGCCGTAAAGCAATAGGACACGTGCAAGTAAATGGGATTAGTGTAGATGGGTACTTAGATGATTGGCATGGATATAATTGTTCAAGGAACCGGTTTCTGCAATGTATGAATCAATAACATCATTTGACACAATGTTAGGCTAATTACTGACCATAACAATCATAACAGGTGATTGGCCTTAAAAAAATGGGCCTCAAGTTTGGCCCATTAAAACACTTTACATTTTCAGGGAAAATTGGATTAAAAGAATCACAGCAGATGCCAGCAATACTGAAGCAATTCAACTAAAACTACAGTAAGTAGGGCCAGGGTGTTACAACCACACTGGGCTTCTTAGTAGCAGTTTTGGAAAACTCAGGAGTAAAAGGTTTTCCAATGGCAAGTTGGCCAAACAATGAACTAAAGACCTGCGGGTAGTGAACATGGGAGAACATTTTGTAATCAATCACTTACTTAAAATAAACCTTCAGATCCCTTTGTTCTCCCAGACCCACACCACATTTTTATATCCTAAAATTTAAAAAGGCACCTGGTAGGCAGAGCAGCAAGGAACTTTCAGTCAAGTGCACATCTTGTGAAATTCAAGCTGTTGATTTAAAAAAAATATTTCAGTTTGGGAGCAAAAGAAAATTGTGCTGGTCAGATGAAGAGTAACATCATTCAACATTCGACTCATTTTCCTCCAGCCATTATTTTCAGATACTGCAGTGCATTGTGAGCTGCATTGGCGCGGGCGCAATCCCTTGTTGAGGCAGATCCATGGCAGACGGTGGTGGGTTGAGTGGATAGCTCCACTAAACATTGGTATAAACCACTCAAACTCAACTCTTCTGGGGGAAGGGGGAAAAAATAAGACACTGGGGTTATCAGACATCTTGAAAAACAGGATCAGCCACAACATGTTTAAATCAATGAATCAGTCTCTTCACACCAGCCTTTCTCTTAAATTAACTGGTCACACCTTTTACCAAAAACTGCAAATTAAATATTAAGGGTGTGACTTCTAAGTGGGAAATTAACCATAACGGAGAGGAATGAGAGATGAGATTGTAAAGTGTGTATAACCCTACTAAAGATTAACCCGAACAACAGAGAAAATGAAAAATAATTCCAGAGTAAATAATACAGGTCATCATATTTCAGTGTTCAACTACTCCAGAATTTGAGTTTGCAATCCTGTAATCAAGCACAGGATTGCGGCACTGCTGTTAGTACCATGTTTCAGATAAGAGCAGTAAGTTCCCTATAATGCCAGTGAAGTCAAATTAACTGATCGCTCTTCTCACTTACTGTATTGAGTTATTGTTGGATACAAATTAGCTGCATCATCTGACTATGTCAATGTTACATTTCAATCAAGGCATTTTGAGATGTTCCAAGGATGCAATCCTCTGGTCAAGATGGTGCCAAGCGGCAGTCTTTGTTGAGGTCATGGCTCAGACTTAGTTGTTTAATTTTTGTTTAGGTTTGTACAGATGGTACTGGAGATAGAGAATGGAGTTAATGATCATATTTGTGTTTAAGGACAGGGATGTTGGGAAGCTAGAGGTCAGGCTAGAGTCTAGACTTCCACTCTGTGCTTGAAGCCCAGCAACGTGGACGTGGGCCAAAAACCATCCAGGGTTGTATATCTGGACGGCAGAGCAGGAGGATGAGGACTGGTGCACCCCTCCCCCCCCATGCCACTCAGCTCAGTGAGTCATCGGTACTTTTCAGAATCAGAGTTCCATGTGGGTAGGAGACATGAGGGCCATTGACCCTCTCAGTATGCAAGTTAGTGGAGAGTTCAAGGCCTGGTGTTTGGGGTCCTGGTCACTGGAGAGTCCTGCATTCAAGGCCTTAAGTTTAGGGACCCCATTCATCATCATCAGCGAGTCTTGGGGATGATACTGAAGATTGAAGTCTGAAAATCAATTGGAAGTCAAGGCCCAATGACCAAAGCCCTGAGCTTGCAAGTCCACTGGAGAAGTTGAAGCCAGTCCACTGAAGGCTGGAGACTGCTAGTCTTCAAGTTGAAGGTGTATGAGTAAGGGTGGGTGGGAGGGAGGGACAGGACTTGTTTTTCTGTCGTTGTATTGTTGCTTGTTCTGTTGTGCTCAGTGTTGTTCTGCTAAACATTGTGGGCATGTTATATTGGCAAAGAGCGTAGCAACACTTTTGGGCTTCCCCAACACATTCTTAGGATGTGCTGGTTTGTTAATACAAATGACACATTTCTCTCTATGTTTTGATGTACATGTGATAAATAAAATATGAATCTGAATCCAAAGGGTAAATATTCCTTTCCATTTCATAGCCCTCCAAATTAACCGATTCCTAAACTAATAAGAGGTTTCATCATTTGTTCCTGATGATCCAGGTAGTATCAGAGACTGATCTATGCGGTCTCAAGACACAAAGGAAGTAACAAAGCTATAAATGGTCTTGCCAGTACTACTAAACTTAGATTAATCCAAGCTAGATGGAACAGACCCCATTCGGCCAAAGGTGACTTACCAATGTCCAAGTAACTAACATCGAACCGCTGCTCTTCTGCCAGCTCCCTCAACATCTGGCAGAAGTTGGAGTTGACGACACCAAGTGGGTGGCTCTTGAGGTGCATAATCCTTTCTCCAGCCGAGTTCCGGAGCGAGTCCCATGTGCAACCTGCGTTCTTGCCCCTTGAGCAATCTAACTTACCAACCATCTATAGGTAAAGAGGTGGAGAGTGACAGCGAGAAAGCCAAATGACTGAAGATGAGTGAAAGTGGCATTAGTTAATTTTACATTTGTTTCCATTTTTACAACCTCCCTTTTCACCCACTGTCCCAGTTGTCACACTAGAGAAAAGGAAACAGATGGATATGATGATGTGCACAAAATGTAATTTTGAGTGGTTGGGTTGAATGGGATGTCTGTTTTGCAATCTGTTTTACAAGAAAAGAAAGCTCCCCTGCACCAACAAACATTAGCTGACAGAGAATCAAAGTGGCTTTATATAAAAACAAGAATAATTATTAAGATTTCAAGAAAAAAATGGAACCAGGAGTAGGCCATCTCCACCCTCCCCATCCCCTGCTCTGCTATTTTATACAAATTGCTTTTATTGGGTAAACCTGGAGTTGGCAGCCCCGATCAGAATCAACCAGTTTACAGCTATTGAAACTTCAGGTCTTGACCTTCCAGGCACATGCTACCAGATGTAGAAGGACAAGACTCATCAAATGGCCTCTGACACCTAATCAGGTACTAAGCTCTGCCACTGGATTCCAAACTAAGTCCAACAATCAGGCCCAGAATTGCTGAGAATCCTCCAGAATTATGCTAAGAGGATGTAGGGAAAAAGAGAAAAATAAATTTAAGCCTCTGAGCCCGTGATGGGTCAAGACCTTTGCTCTACATTCTGTCAAATCCTGTTAGGGGTATTCCAGGAATGGGATGTTTTCACTGTGCAGCCCAAGGACTGGATGATATTGAGCATTCATCACCAGACTCCAGCAAGAGAAGGAGTAGGGGTACAGGGACTGTGGCTGGCCACTTCAGGAAGTGAGCTAGGTCCTGCAAGATCCAGCCTGATGTATCTGTGCAGGGCTGACATTAACGTCACAGAATTAAGATATCAGTCTGGCATTTCAGTCAAGAGGCTATGCGTTCCACCATCTAAATGAAGGCGCCTTTGTACTCTAGGGTTCCTCTGGTCATCTTCAATTTTTCTTTCAGCAAGTCACAGATTCATACAGCACAGAAACAGGCCCTTCAGTCAACTCCATGCTGACTTGTCAACCACCCATTTATACTAATCCCATTTCTGCTAACCACATTCCCATCTCATCTCCCAGATTCCACTATTCACCTACATACTGTAAGGGAAGAGTTATGTAGGAGCCATGTGTCTATTTACCTGCCTGTATTGTATTGGTGTTGTGCATGCTCACCCTGGGTCAAGGTAATTTGTCACGTGGGTTTGGGTGCTGGTTAGCAGGCGGTGCACGGCATTAGGTGGCAGTTTTAAAGGGGGAGGGGGAGGGGGAGAGGGAGGGGGAGAGGGAGGGGGAGAGGGAGGGGGAGAGGGAGGGGGAGAGGGAGGGGGAGAGGGAGGGGGAGAGGGAGGGGGAGAGGGAGGGGGAGAGGGAGGGGGAGAGGGAGGGGGAGAGGGAGGGGGAGAGGGAGGGGGAGAGGGAGGGGGAGAGGGAGGGGGAGAGGGAGGGGGAGAGGGAGGGGGAGAGGGAGGGGGAGAGGGAGGGGGAGAGGGAGGGGGAGAGGGAGACTCCCTTAGTTTGTGAATGCAAATACAAATGTCGAGCTGAATCAGAAAAGAACACAGAATGAATTGAAAAATAAGTCTCATTACACATACCAGGGGCAATAAAATTCCCGAATCAGTAAAGCAAGTGAGGGATTGTGCAAATCCAACAACCTGAATTACTTTACACCTATGACCGTGTAGCTAAGTGCAGTTCCAATGTCGCATTTAAGTTTACTGACAAAACCACTGCTGTTGGCCGAATCAGCATATACTGTAGGAGGGAAATTGAAAATCTGGTTGCATGGTGCTACAACAACCAACCCTTCACTCAATGTTAGCAAAACCAAAGAGCTAATAATTGACTACAAGAGGAAGAAGTGGAGCCCATGAACCTGTCCTCATTAGGGGAACATGGTAGAAAGATTCGGTAGCTTTAAATTCTGTGGTGTTATCTACAGGCCCCTAAACAGCAGTCTGGATGTAGGGTGTAAGTTGAATGAAGAGTTAAAATTGGCATGTCGCAAAGGTAATGATACAGTTGTCATGGGGGATTTCAACTTGCAGGTAGACTGGGAGAATCAGAATGGTACTGGACCCCAAGAAAGGGAGTTTGTGGAGTGCCTCCGAGATGGATTCTTAGAACAGCTTGTACTGGAGCCTACCAGGGAGAAGGCAAGTGCAGATTTAGTGTTGTGCAACTGGATTTGATCAGGGACCTCGAGGTAAAGGAACCATTAGGAGGTAGTGACCATAATATGATGTTTTAACCTACAATTTGAGAAGGAGAAGGGAAAATCGGATGTGTCATAATTACAGTTGAACAAAGGGAACTATGGAGCTATGAGGGAGGAGCTGGCCAAAGTTCAATGGAACAATACCCTAGCAGGGAAGACAGTGGAACAACAATGGCAGGTATTTCTGAGAATAATGCAGAAGGTGCAGGATCGGTTCATTCCAAAGAGGAAGAAAGATCCTAAGGGGAGTAAGTAAGGGGCAGTATAAAAATAAAGGAGAAGTATAACATAGCAACGATGAGTGGGAAACCGGAGGACTGGGAAGCTTTTAAAGAGCAATAGAAGATAACAAAAAAGGCAATACGCCAAGAAAAAAATGAGGTACGAAGGTAAACTAGCCAAGAATATAAAGGAGGATAGTAAAAGCTTCTGTAGGTATGTGAATAGCAAAAAAAATAGTTAAGACCAAAATTGGGCCATTGAAGACAAAAACGGGAGAATTTATTATGGGGAACAAGGAAATGGCAGATGAGTTGAACAAGTACTTTAGATCTGTCTTCACTAGGGAAGACACAATCTCCCAGATGTAATAGTGGCCAAAGGAACTAGGGTAAAGGATGAACTGAAGGAAATTTATATTAGGCAAGAAACAGTGTTGGATAGACTGTTGAGTCTGAAGGCTGTTAAGTCCCCGGGACCTGATGGTCTGCATCCCAGGGTACTTAAAGAGGTGGCTCTAGAAATCGTGGACGCATTGGTAATCATTTTCCAATGTTCTATAGATTCAGGAACAGTTCCTGCTGATTGGAGGGTGGCTAATGTTGTCCCACTTTTCAAGAAAGGAGGGAGAGAGAAAACAGGGAATTATAGACCGGTTAGCCTGACGTCAGTGGTGGGAAAGATGGAGTCAATTATAAAAGAGGAAATTACGACACAATTGGATAGCAGTAGAAGGATCAGTTCGAGTCAGCATGGATTTATGAAGGGAAAATCATGCTTGACTAATCTTCTGGAGTTTTTTTTTGAGGATGTAACTATGAAAATGGACTAGGGAGAGCCAGTGGATGTAGTGTACCTGGACTTCCAGAAAGCTTTTGATAAAGTCCCACATAGGAGATTAGTGGGCAAAATTAGGGCACATGGTATTGGGGGCAGAGTACTGACATGGATTGAAAATTGACTGGCTGACAGGAAACAAAGAGTAGCGATAAACGAGTCCCTTTCAGAATGGCAGGCTGTGACCAGTGTGCTACCGCAAGGTTCAGTGCTGGGACCGCAGCTGTTTACAATATACATTAATGATTTAGATGAAGGGATTAAAAGTAACATTAGCAAATTTGCTGATGACACAAAGCTGGGTGGCAGTGTGAAATGTCAGGAGGATGTTATGAGAATGCAGGGTGACTTGGACAGGTTGGGTGAGTGGGCAAATGTATGGCAGATGCAGTTTAATGTGGATAAATGTGAGGTTATCCACCTTGGTGGCAAGACCAGGAAGGCAGATTATGATCTGAATGGAGTCAAGTTAGGAAAAGGGGAAGTACAACGAGATCTAGGTGTTCTTGTACATCAGTCAATGAAAGCAAGCATACAGGTACAGCAGGCAGTGAAGAAAGCTAATGGCATGCTGGCTTTTATAACAAGAGGAATTGAGTATAGGAGTAAAGAGGTCCTTCTGCAGCTGTACAGGGCCCTGGTGAGACCCCACCTGGAGTATTGTGTGGAGTTTTGGTCTCCAAATTTGAGGAAGGACATTCTTGCTATTGAGGGAGTGCAGCGTAGGTTCACAAGGTTAATTCCCAGAATGGCGGGACTATCACATGTTGAAAGATTGGAGCGACTGGGCTTGTATACACTGGAATTTCGAAGGATGAGAGGGGATCTGATTGAAACATATAAGATTATTAAGGGATTGGACACACTGGAGGCAGGAAGCATGTTCCCGCTGATGGGCGAGTCCAGAACTAGAGGCCACAGTTTAAGAATAAGGGGTAGGCCATTTAGAACAGAGATGCGGAAAAACTTTTTCACCCAGAGAGTGGTGGATATGTGGAATGCTCTGCCCCAGAAGGCAGTGGAGGCCAAGTCTCTGGATGCATTCAAGAGAGAGTTAGATAGAGCTCATATAGATAGCGGGGTCAAGGGATATGGGGAGAGGGCAGGAACGGGGTACAGATTGTGTACGATCAGCCATGATCACAGTGAATGGTGGTGCTGGCTAGAAGGGCCGAATGGCCTACTCCTGCACCTACTGTCTATTGTTAACATATCAGAGGATCTGTCCTAGGACAAGCATATAAGTGTCATCACAAAGACACAACACCTCTACTTTCTTCGACGTTTGCGTAGATTTGGCACATCATTTAAAACTGACAAATTTCTATAGATACACGGTAGAGAGTATCCTAACTGGCTGCATCACAGCCTGGTATGGAAATGCCAATGCCCAGGAATGGCAAAGTCTACAGAAGGTAGAGGACACAGCCCAGTCCATCACAGGCAAAGCCCTCCCCAGCACTGAGTATGTTTAAATAGAGTGCAGTTGCAAGAAAGCAGCATTCATCATCAAAGCCTCCAACCATCCAGGTTATACCCTCTTCTTGCTAATACCATTGGGCTGGAGGTACAGAAGCATTAGGTCCCACACCACCGGGTTCAGGAACAGTTATTACCCCACAATCATCAGGCTCCTGAACAGCTGTAGATAACTTCAATCTCCACTAATCTGAACTGATTCTATGACCTACAGACCGACTTTCAAGGACTCTTTACTACTCATGTTCTTGATATTTTTTTTATTTGTTTAATTTGTCTTGATTTGCCCGTTGTTTGTCTATGTATATTTCTTCATAAACTGTATTGCATTTCTTTTACCCCTGAAATGCCTACCAGATAATGGATCTTAAGTTAATACATAGCAACATATGTACTTTGATAATAAATTTACTTTGAACATCATATCCTTCAAGTAGGGAAAATTGTTTGATTGGAATGCCAGTCTAGTATTTTACCCCTATGACAGATTATGTGCACAGTACCGACTGTAGCTGGATATGAAGCAACTGCCACTTCAAGATCCAAATACCACTGGGTTCTCTAGCAACTGCAGTATGAAGATTTTTCCCACCCACCATGTTGCCCGCCAATCTAGCTCATAACACAAGTTTCTACAATAATCTCCTACCTTGGCTCTGTATCTATGGCTTGAACCTTTACACGGCAGGTGGCACCTAAGACACATCACTACTATCAGATCTGCTGGTCCACCTCATTATACAAACTGGAGCTCTATCGGCAACGTTTACACACTTACTATGGAAAACTGGTCATCTTCCAACTCAGCTTCATTCCCATCTCTTTGATCCACTGGAACATCATGGATCCTTGCTAACATCTTGGCAGCAGCATTGCGTTTTGCCAGCTTTTTTGACGTCCCACTTCCTAAAACAATAGGACAGTGCAAATGAATGGACTGATCACACACTCAATCCATTTTACATTGCCTTCTTAACTATGGAAAAATTCTTGTTCTTAAGATACCCCAATGGACAAAATGTTCATAACCTCACAGATATTCGTTATTCAGAATAATTGCTAAAAGTGCTTCCTCAAGTGGACTGAAATGTGTTAAAAGACATTCCAATACTGCCCTCCACCTGTCTCTCCTCAATGACACAACCATAATGGTGAATGCTCAAAATTTTGAAGCCTGTCTGTAGCAGCATTATATTTTTACTGGAGAGATCACTGAATTCAGAGGTAAAGTGTGGAAACAGGCCCTTCAGCCTACCAAATCCACGCTCTGACAGGATGAAGAGATCATTACTCCCCAATGCCATTCGGCTCTACAATTCAACCACCAGGGGCAAGACATGTTAAAGTGCCGGGGTTAGGACTGAGCTTAAGTTACCACTCAATGCACTTTAGTAAACTATTTAAGAACTTTTTAAAAGCTATTTATTAATGCTTTTTGGGAGGGTGATTTTAGATGCATATCATATTTATACTGAGTTAAATACTGTATGTAATTTAGTTTTGCTACAATAAGTGTATGGGACACTGGAAAAATTATGAATTTCCCCTTGGGGATGAATAAAGTATCTATCTATTAATCAATAATAATTTTATATTAATAACAATTTTTCTTTTTCCCCACATTATCATCTGCTCCCTCCAGGTCCTACACTAGTTGCTAATTAACTCATCTTGGGGATGTGGGAGGATTTTAAAGCACCCTGAGGAAACCAAAGCAGTCACAGGGAGGACATGCGATCTCCACATAGGCAGCACTCAAGATCAAAATCAAGCTCAGGTTCCTGGAGCTGTGAGGCAGTGGCTTTACTCACTGCATCACTGTGCTGCACCACATCCAAGGAGACGACAAATTCAGAATACATAAGTTACGGTGGGTGGACAAAAAGAAAAAGACATCAACCTTCTAAAAGAGTTTGCATCTTCTAATCTAAAACTAGAAATTACCTGTTTGGCAGATGACCATTAAACCACAGACTATGGATGGTGTGGAAGAACCAGTTGATGATAGCACTTAAGAAGTATCCAGATGAGCACTTTGACTCGCCTGGGCAATGAAGGCTATGGGTCAAGTCCTGCAAGATAGGATTAATATGGAATGGTGCCCACTTGTCAGCATGGGCATGGTGGACTGAATGGCCTGTTTCCCCCCTTGTAGGACTCTATAATCATTCATGTGACATTCTACTTTCAGAAAATTGGCCAACATAATCGAAAGGGGAATCCATCTCATTCCCTAACCATTAACCAAAAATAATTAGATACAGAATAAAATTTGCTCTCACAGAATTCGTGAAGCAATAAAGCAACACTAAATTAAATTTTCCCCCAATTTGTTTCTTGATGCACACACAGATGATGTGGTTTTGATTACAGAATATTGCAATTCGACCTAGTTTCGAGGAACACAATACAACTGTAATGTCAATATCACTTGTACAGTCTTGTCAAAGTACATATCTAACACCTATTAAAGATTACTTCAAGAATTAGCAATGTTTCAGGGAAAACATTCCAGATCTCAACAACTTGCAAGATGGGTAACTGCTCTCTTTCTTAGTGCTGGCGCAAATAATTTTAAATCTCAGTAGTTTCTCTCTGCTGTGTTAAAACCATTATTTTTCTTGAAAATCTCTACTTTGTCAATGGAAGACAGACCAAATTTTTTCAGCCTCTTTCTGTTTCTTCTCATCCTGCAGAAGATCAAGGATGACTCCTGTTCAGCTTATCACTGAATGCCAGGAAGAGCCACATGGACCTACACCTGTTCCTATGTTAGTGCATCATTGTAAGTGACACGCACAACCCGTCCTTCAGCAAACTCAGAGGGGATTTTGACACTGACTTGGTTCACATGTCATCCATTCTAAATAACATGACTCTTGGACCAGAGGCAGCACAAGGCTTTCACTGCATAACTGTTATAGAGGCAAGCACAACACACCCTGGAATACTTTAGAAGATGCGATGGGTTTATACCTATCTCCAAGAATCTCTCCACTCTGCAGGTCATAGTGAACTCTTTCCTATGGGCAGGGCCTGATTCCTGAGTCACTGTATATTCTGGGAGTCTCCATCCTTTCTGAACCACTAGCTCCTAGAAAGAAAGAGCACCAAAGAAACATTACCAAAACAAAAGTTACTTTTAAATATTCAAACACATTAACCACAATTGTCTGAGGATGCAAATGTGGCTCATTCCCAGAACTCCACAGCACCTTGTCACTGATCCAACCTGTTGTCCCTCCAGCACAGGCACAAAAGCCACTGTGCAACCCTGCTCTGATGTACAGCCTCCTTGACAGAGGAAAATAAAACATCAAGATTAAATGTGGACTTAAGGACTGCTTAACTTTTGCATATCAGTATCCAGTAAACATGAACATTCTAAACCAAAAAGGCATAATTTCTTCAACACCCATTGCCCAACACTTTTGGGACACTGCACAGAGTTCTGGTTTCCACATTAATAGAAGGAATATAGAGGGACAGAGGGAGGTACAAGACTTTGTGTAGTGACATCAGAATTGAAGGCATAACTGTCAGGAAAAACCATAATAGGCTAGACACACAAAATGCTGGAGGAACTCAGGTCAGGCATAATCTATGGAAATTAATAAAACTGTTGATGTTTCAGGCCCAATTTCCTCTCCCATCAGATTCCTTCATTTCCAGCCCTTTACCTTTCCCACCCACCTGGCTTCATCTGTCACCTTTCAGCTATCTGCCTTCCCCTCCCCCCACTATTTTGATATCTTCCCCTTTCTTTTCCAGTTCTGAAGAAGGGTGTCGGCCTGAAAAGTCATCTTTCATAGATGCTGCCTGACCTGCTGAGTTCCTCTAGCATTTTTGCATGTTGCTTTGGATTTCTAGTATCTGCAGAAGTTCTTGTGTTTATAATAGGCTGGAGCTTCTCTTCCCCCACCCCAAAAAAAAACAAATGGTCTTCCCTCCTCCAAAACAGATGTTGTTTAACCAACTTCTAAAATTATGAAGAACTTTTATAGGAGAGGAGAGAGAAAAAGACATCAAAGCTAGGGCCCATAACTGTAAGATGTCTCCAATACACTCTACAGAAACTTCATTCCTCAGACTGGATAGACTGCAGAACCTGTCATCAGAAGGCATGGTTAAAATGGCACAGGATCTGTGGATCAAAGGGATAGTTAGATAAACACAAAGGGAAGAGGAATGGGATAAGAGGATGAATTAATAAAGCAAGAAGAGGCACTTGCACGAAGCTCCAATGCAGCAAATTCTCTGTAAATTTAAGAAATTCAAAAATATAATCTCTTCTGAGGTTTGGGGAAACAAGACCACAGTACCTGTAAGGCCCCCACAGGGTTACATTCTGCCAGTTGTGCAGAGCTGGAGCTTTTAGATTCGTTGCCAGAGATTCTGCAAGAGAAAAAGAGAACAGTAATGAGCAATACCAACATAAGTATCTTTAATTTGTTCTGAGCATGACTTTTTTTAGACAGTCCCTCCTACCTCAACTAAGCTGAGGAAATAAAGTCGAGGGATACACTCTTCAATCTCCGTGCAATTCCAGCCCTTTAACCCATTGCCACATTGATGCATTGGCTCCTGGTTTTGAGGAGTGATGCTCTGTAATTGATATTTATTACCTGGATGCCACATCTTGGGCTAATGTACTTTTCAGCCATGTGCCTAGTGCCCTACCGTGACACAGCATGGGATTTGAGGCATGGCACAGATAGATGATACAAGACAATTAAATAGTGACTCTCAAAATCCAGATGAAGGAGGGGGAAAAAAAAGAAAAAAAAAATCGGTTCTCAAGACTTCAGCAGTTCAAATGAACTCAGTGCTAGTGCATGGCTCAGTGCACCACTGCACAACAGGACACTAGAAAGTATCCAAGGAATGTACATAGAGAATTTCCTTTCATACCTAGCCTCTATAGTAACTTGGCTGAAACTGACAACTCAGCTGTAAATGAATTAGAGCATGATAATGTCGTGGACCAAGAACGAAGGAGATTATAAGTTCATATCCCACCAAATTGTGAAGATGAATTCAATAAATCCAGTAGTTTGTGTGCTAGGAGTTAGGAGACACAAGGCCACAAAATGCCTGTTTCATTGCAGACTCTGGACCTGCTCCTGTGCTAATGCTACACTAGATGATTAAATTTTAATACCTACTAGTTAACAAGTATAATTTTGCTAACATTAGCTAATTTCCATGAACATTTTTTGTAAGGAAGACTGACTTGTTCCTGCTTCTGGGGAAAGTGCTTCAACACAGATAAGGTTACAGCATTCCACATTTATAGTACACATCTGAACTTCAGAAAGTTGACTTCCCTCCTCCTTTCTAGCCCAGAGTAGATCCATCTCTTGATCCTCCATGACTAGATTGAGCATGTGAAAACAATCATTCTGCTAAAGGTAAGGTAACGGAGTAATTCTGCATTATTAAAGACTTGAGTTAAATGGAAAGAGATCATTTTTAAAATTAAAAAGTGTATTTGCAAACTGCCTTATTAAGTCCTTTTTACTTAAAATGGTATATTCAAGCGCTGTACACGTGACCTAGTATGGAGTTTAGCGACTTTTGTGCAGATAAACACAGCAGCTACTTTGCACACTGCAAAATTCAATAAGTAGCAACGAAACAAATGCCTTTGATTGTGCTGGCCAAGACGAGAGAAAAATTACCTGCTTGCTTTCAAATAGTACTGAGGGAATTTTACAATTCCCCATATAGTCTACACTTAAAAAAGGTAATTCCAAGCATTTAATGGCATAACAGTCAGAACAGGTTAATGCCTTTGAGCATTTTGCATAACTACATTTTATTCCTACCCATAGCTATCACTAGAATGAGGTGATCATATAAAAATATCATAATAGTTACCTCAAAGTAAATGCTCCTTTTAAATAGATTTTTGACTAAAAAGACAGCTGTAAAATTTATCTTACATTAACATATTTAATCAGAACTGTGAATAAGTGGCCTTGGAAGACCGAAGGCCTCTTGCCTGGAACAGTTACAGTACTATGCTTAACTCCAAATAGCATAGGTTTTTATGTCAAGTTTATCTTGTCTCTTTTTAAACTCTTAACAGACTGCCCCACTAAAAGGTTTGTGGACAGACCAATACCAAGTTTCCAACATATTCAGGACATAAAACCCATGACTATTGCCTAAAGTCCTAGATTCTTTCCAATGAATTCCAACTATGTACATATTTAACATTTGATGTCCTTCATATAGAGAGAAGATAGCTTGTAGTTCTTAGCCTGTACTAAGCTATCACTTGGAGGGAAAAATTTGCATTTATATAGCGCCATATCTTTCAGAAATATTTCATAATGTTCACACACAACAACTTGCTTTGAAATGCAGTGACTTATGTAGGCAAATGCAGCAGCCATTTTGCGCACAGCAACATCCTGCAACAAGCAATGAGATGAGTAACCAGTGAAATTTTGGGAGTATTCAGGGAGAAGTTTTGACCATAGAACATGGGTGAATTCCACGCTCTTATTTTTAAAAAAATACCTGTGGCAAACAATTTTCCACATCTAGCTCAATCATTTAGGACACACAGATAGGATCATGGTTCACCATCACATCAGAACAGCACCTCTGATCCACTCCTTTGGATCAGCAGAGAATTTTAAATTGGGTAACAAACAGGGACATGATAATGGGGATGGTGTGGGGGGAGGGGAGGGAAGATGACCAGTACAAGATTCTTGCTCATGACCAGCCAGCGTCCTCTGGTCAAAGTGCAGGTGCGTGAACAATAGGGTACAAGATAATTGATACTAGAATACAGCTGCTTCTCCAACTTGCTGCCAAGGCTCATTCTAAAAAGGACTGGGCAGTTAATAAGAAGTTGACAGCACCTGTGGAATGGTTTCCCTGCATATGTCACTGCCTTTAGGAGAGATGGGCATGGAAGAAGGGCAGGTAAAGGATTGAATGTCACCGTTACAAGATGGAATAGAAAGATCTTTCTAGGAGCAGGTAGCTATTCACGTACTTGACTCCATCCAACATAGGCTCCAACATGTTTCCTCCCTTTAGTAATTTCAGGGCAGCTTCTGCTGCCTTGTGTTTTGCTGCCTTTTTGCTAGGCCCCTGACCTGAGGGGGGAAAAAAAATCAATTAAAACACAAAGTAAGATTTAAATAAAAGTCACGAAACAGGTGCAAACACAGAACAACCAGTTTCTATGACCACTTCAGTCCTAAAACCTCATTGCCAAATTGGAACAGCTGGTCTCAACTTGGTCAGTTTATACCCTTTTTAAAACGATGGAATATCTTCCAAGTGCGTCGTTTGCCTTTGTTGCCAGCACTCAACTGAAGCACAATAGTGCCGTTAAGCTGGCCCAGTACAGAAGTATAAGCATATAAGCTGATATTCCAGTGCAGAACAAGGGATCACTGCATCTTAGGACTAAACTTCACTTGCAGGTGGTAAACAGCTCATGGTACTGGAAGAAAACATGAAGGCCTGATCAAAAGTTCCTTCCTCGACTAACAAAATGCTCAAAGCTGCTTGTAAAATATTAACATACACTAAATAGGCACTGCAGATAGTTACTGCAATAAAAGAATCACAGCATTTCAAAGGAATCCACACAAGATGTTTTTCTTTAGATTTTGCAGTTATCAAATGATTTGTGCATGGTGGAAAAGATCACATCTAGCACACCAGATCCACCTTATAAACAAAAATCTTTATCTGCTAACATCGCATTTAAAAAGAGCATCGGTCTGGCTTTGAGGGTAGAATAACCCATTAATTAAAAGCTTTTTATCAAATTTGATCCGGCCAATTAAGAAACAGTTTTACTGAGAGTGGCAAGAATGTGGAACATGATACCACATGAAATAGTTGAGGCAGTTACATGTGTACATTTACTTATGTAACTGTTCATTCAGGATCAGTTACCCAAATAAATGTAAGAGAGGAATGAATAGGATGAGATGAAATAGAGCCATGTGTGGCAAAATGGAGGCATAACACAGATGGGCTCAACGACCTATTCCTGTGCTCCAACTTTGATGCAAGGAATGTAGTTTTAGATTGTCAGAACAAATTCTGCTGGAGACCATTCACTGCAGATTTCCTGCTTGTAAAGTGAATTGTACAGTACTTCACATGAATCAGCTTTGGACTGGTAGCAATTACATTGAGTGGCATTCTTCCCAGTCATTATATTGATGTCAGTGTAATGTACCCATCAGAAGCTCCTGAACTTGCCAATTTCAGAACTGATACAAACACGGTGAACACCACTGCTCCTGCATGCCCACAAAGCAGGTTTCTTACTCCAGCTGCTTCAAAGGAAACATAATTTCTACATATTATGAACAGTGCTGAAAAATGCCCAGCTGAAAAATAGTAACCATGAAGATAAAAGAAACAGCTAGCAGTACTCTGCATACAAAAGAAACAAAGTTAACATCTGTATGGTAGCAGGAGTGAACACTGTGCAAAGGTAAAAAAAGATACGCTTAGAACACAGTAACACATAAGATAGAGGAAAACGAATCTTAAAATACCCACAAACCATCAAGGTGTCTGGCACTGTAAAATCTTGTTAATACAGCCAGTGCCAATTTTGACACCAGATTATACATATAGGAATCACTTTTCCCTTTAACAATGCCATCGCTGCACAACAACTTCAACAAAGATTAATACCGAACATTTTATTTTTAATTATTGAGATACAGGCCCTTCCTTTGAGCCACGCCACCCAGCAATTCCCAATTTAACCCGAGCCTGATCATAGGACAATTTACAATGACCAATTAACCTACCAACCAGTAGGTCTTTGGACTGTGGGAAAAAACTCACACAGTCACAGGGAAATCGTACTAACTCCTGACAGGCAACAGCAGGAATTGAACCCAGGTTGCCAGCAATGTAAAGTGTTCTGCTAACCACTGTGCTACCATGCCAACCATTCTAATAAATTAAAGAATTTATTGCTATTTTCAAAGTGTACAACTTGAATATATGTATAAGTCATCACAAACTCCCCCGTCACCTTGAAGGAACTTCCAAATGAGACACAAACCTGTGCAATTAATATCTCCGACTGTGACTCGGAAAGTAAAATTAGGTTGGTGGGCTTGGCCCTCCGCTTTCAGCAGGTCATACACCGGTGTCTTTCCAATCCTTGTTCCATACTCCTGCAGTAAACTAATAGGTGTCTTTCCAGGGTTTGAGGCCAGCATTTGCTCAATACTGTATAATAAAACAGAAAACAAGTAAATTTGTAAGACTTCAGCAGAGAGATTGGAGATGAGCAGCAGTTTGCAAGCTGAAAGCAACAGATTTGTAGTGGAAAACAGGACCGGGAAGACCGAAATGTTAACATCAGGAGCAGGAAGACAAGCTGACTGATCACCAGATAAGCAGTGATATCCTATGGTGAGTGACTTACCTTCTGACACCTTTCCACTATCACTATATAGCACAAGCCAGGGGTGTGATTAAATCTGAAAGTCTTCAATATTTAAGGTGACAGCTCACAACAACCTACTCAAAAGGAATAAAAGCTTGTGATGACTACCCGGAGGAAAATTAATGGATTGGGGGAAGGTGGGTGAAAAGGTTTAATAAATGGGTGAAGCTATCCTTGGGATTAGGATAAATTTTCGGAGGATATTGGTTTTAAGGAATGGTAAAATATTTTCAAAATTAACTTAGTTATGGGGAAGGGGGTACGTGGCATTAATTTCCGGCACCTAGAGTTTTTTTTTTCCCTCTTATTCTAATAAATCAGTTAACCAGATGGTCTCAATTGTTGTCACCAAATGTTCACGAAAGTCTTTGCTTGCGTTGTTAGGCTGGAAGGTGCACAAAGTTGAGAAGATGTTCGACCCGAGGACTCTACCTGGCTTCTCCTGTGTATGCAAAAGATCGATGAGACTTTTGGAAGAACATAATCATTCTCGCAGCAACATTCTGCTGGAGGAACTCAGTGGCAGCATGCGTTGGGGAAGGTGGGATTGGAATGAAACTGCCGACCCTTCGAGTCGAAAAATTTTGGGATTAGGATAAATTTTGGGAGTGTGTAAAATACCTTTTTAAATTTAACAAGGGGAAATGGGCTACGTCTCATTCATTTCCACCACCTGTAATGTTTTCTTTCTTTTTCAAGTTAAAAAAATGACCAGATGGTCTTAATTGTTCTCGATGTTGGTCGGGGGTGCAAACATTCGTACTTAAACTAAAATCGCAAAAGATTGTCATCACACTGATGTTAAGGGGAGCTTGCTGAGCAGATTGAGCACCGCGTTTCATAAGTCACAAACGTCCCGGTGAAATGAAGATAAAGCTTCTACTTAACAGCAATGAACAAAGACTTTTTTCCAAGAGGCTCCGATTGGACGTGCAGCTAGTCCTTACCTGGGACAGCTGGAACTCTTCTTTGCTGCAGTAGCGGCCCGATCCTCCGTCATCCCAGACAGCACTGCCGGTAATTGTGGCTCAGAGGACGACAGCGGCAGCGGCTCTTATTCGTTCACGGTCCCGCATAAGCGCCGGCGCGGATGCCACTGCGCAAGCCCACACTGGCCGTCAACGTCACTTCCTAGTCAGGGTGAACCGGTGGAGAGAAGAGCGCGAAGGACGTTAAGTAGAGAGCTGGCTAGATTTGCAATGGTGTGAGGGAAGAGACGTTATCTCTCTTAAACAATTTATGCCAAACCAAGTTGCTGTTTTCAAAGTCCGCATTTTAAAACTTTTGCGAATAAAGCAATCCGCCCACCTTGATACACCACTCATGCCTGCTGTTGATTTCCCTTTAAATATATCAATGGTTTCTGCCTCTTTTCCCGTAAATAAGCTTCCCTTGTTTTCTGCATTCGTTATAACCATATAACAATTACAGCACAGAAACAGGCCATCTCGGCCCTTCTAGTCCGTGCCGAACACTTACTCTCACCTAGTCCCACTGACCCGCACTCAGCCCATAACCCTCCATTCCTTTCCTGTCCGTATACCTATCCAATTTTACTTTAAATGACAATACCGAACCTGCCTCTACCACTTCTACTGGAAGCTCATTCCACACAGCTACCACTCTGAGTAAAGAAATCCCCCGTTATTTTGTTACTTGTCTTTCTATTTAAAGTTGTAAAACGAAATAAAACCATCCTACCACCGTTAGATTTACTTCGTGCAAAATGGGAAAGAAAATCAACTCAAAATAAGCTCTCATCAGGTTTTGAAGCATATTCTTGATAGTAAATACGCCGAAAGTACTGCAAAGTATTTGAAGCAAACTTACAGAAATGAAGTGGGAGAGAAGGAAGGTGCTAGCATTTCTTCAGCGTTCTTGGACTGTTCTTCCAAGATCAGCTTTCTAGCATTAATAGCATCTGGAAACTTTAAGCACATAATCATGAAGGAGCTGGTTTTAAAATTATAAAATGAAAACAAGCCCTTTATCAGGTAACAGCCATGTTATACAGTTTTTGCTGTTCACAAAAACATGGGGATGCTAATGTATTGAGAGAGGGGCTTGCTAGAAAAGAGGAATAGATGAATTTTGTTTAAACTAGAGTGAGCCCAGATAATCTATCGTCTGTCGTCCTTGATCACACTAATAGCATGTGAAGTTTTTAAAGTCAGATCTGAACTAATCTGAGCTATTACAAAGCATACTATGTGGTCCACAAGGACATCACCTCAAATTTACTTATTTTGCAAGAGAGAGAAAATGGAATATACTGGAGTACTTTTTAAAATGTCCACTTCTTGTGCATACCTCTCACTTAGTAGCAGCTGGAATTTAAGCAAGAGAACAAAAATGCTGAAAGATTTAATCTAGCCAGGTCAAGAACAGGGGAAAATAGATAAGATAGGAATGCCCATTTCCATATTTGGGACTTAAGATAGAATTTAAAACAGCCAGTGCCTTCCAATCGATCATTTGGTTACAATATCCAGACCAAAATGCTATTCAAACAGACTATTAAAAACAAGAACTAACTATGGAAAAATACTGATTGAAGCAATTTTATTATATTTACAGTTTTATGCAAAAGCAAATGGGCATGTACATACAAAATAATACAATTGATTTAAAAACTGAGCTATGTTTAAATGGATGTCACATATATTTTTGCTTTAGTCAATGGTAAAATACAACAATCATTGGCTTGAAGAAAACCTACAAAATACTGCAAAGTTTAATGTCTAGAGATTGCTTCGTTACATCTGACAATATTTCTCTTTCTGGACCTCAAGACTAAACAGAATAGAAAAGTGTACTATAGAAATACAAGTCTTAATATAGTGTAACTTAAGAAAAATAAATCTTCTATCCCAGCATTTTGTATTAAGTTGGTGTTCATAAGTGATTGAGCTTTCAATGTTTCCATCTGTTCAAACCAATAGACAGAATCCTTTTTTCTCATTTTCAGGTACAAAGGTTCATATGGTAAATTGGTCTGTCACAATCCAGATTCTTAAAATGTATAAAACAGTTACACATTCTCTGCAAAAAAAAGAGAATCTCACTCAAAATGGGCTGGTGTGGAAAATTGAATTTTTCATGTCTGTCCAATTGGAGCTGTACATTAGAGGTTGCTCTAGTATTAAATCATGCTGTGCCTGCCTTTGTAGTGCTTGAGGTGCATAAGGGTTGGCCAAAATGGCAAGTGTTCTATCCCTCAGCACCAGGGCATAATTCCAGTATTTTCACAAAAATGAAATTAGGCACAATTAGCAAAAGTAAAACATTACAACTTAACCTATTTTGACCCTTTACAACAGAGCAAGATACAAAAAGTTACCACAGCTTAATGCAACCTTGTAACACCATAGAGAATGGAAGAACCATTTTCTTCTTTTGCATTTTTAATCACTTTAAGAGTATATCTTTTCATACAAAAACTGCAACCACAATTTCATTTGATTTTAGTTACCTTCATTTAAAGCTACACAGTGCTGTGCAGGTTCTTAAAAAAAAGTCAGTATAAATAGTCTATGCACACTAAATAACAAATAGATTCCAACAAAAACCTCTTAACCAGAGTGTGACAGCCTTCTGAAAAGACAGTATCTTTTTTTTAGTGGAATCCTGGAACACAGTTGCTTGCGAGTGACACTTCTTAATTTGTACTGCCTATAGATTTTTTTTCCAAGATATAAAAGTATATATATATTTTCAAAACTCTTGCCCCTTCAACTTTCTGGACTCATTCTGCACCCCTATCTTACTACCTCATTCACTTCCCTTCAAAATCTTTCCGTTGAAAAACACTAATTTATACTCATCTATGTCATCATGTCCTTCACAGAAGGTATAAGGAGGAACATGACACGGTGGAACCATACAGCAAGTTAACACAGTAAACAAGAAGTGTTGATAATATTGGTATAGTTTAATGAAAAGAGTAGAAAAATTAAGTTCAGTTACAGCATCAGCCACGATATTATGGAACCGTGGACCAGCTTTGAGCAACAAGGTCCGCTGCTCCTATTTTGATTGTTATTCTTAAGTACAGACATAGGATTTGGCTTAAAACTAAGGATACAGGACACAGTGATAAAATCTTTTACATCAATGGGAAATCTATTTCACTCATAATATTTCAACAGACTTGAAAAATACAATAGATTTAAATAGTATAGCAGAGTTCCCAGATGCACTCATTCACCTCCTCAATCTGTTTATTTAAATACCAATCTCATCTGCTTCAAGATCAAAAGGAGATACTACACTCTAAAGATCGTCATACGTTTAAACAAAAAGAATCTCAACACCAGTGAATTGATTTTCAAACAAATTCATTTTTTGCATACATAAGAACTTACATCATGGTGATATTTGTGCCTAACAAACCCATACATGGAACTATTAATATTTTGTACTCAAGATACTACAGAAAAAGCCAATAAATTATTTAATAGTTTATTTAAATTATATAGCATATAACAATTATAGCAAGGAAACAGGCCATCTCGGCCCTTCTAGTCTGTGCCGAACACTTACTCTCACCTAGTCCCACCTACCTGCACTCAGCCCATAACCCTCCATTCCTGTCCATATACCTATCCAATTTTTTTTTAAATGACAAAATCAAACCTGCCTCTACCACTTCTACCGGAAGTTCATTCCACTCAGCTACCACTCTCTGAGTAAAGAAGTTTCCCCTTGTGTTACCCCTAAACTTTTGCCCCTTAACTCTCAACTCATGTCCTCTTGTTTGAAACTCCCCTACTCTCAATGGAAAAAGCCTATCCACATCAACTTTATCTAACCCCCTCATAATTTTGAATACCTCTATCAAGTCCCCCCTCAACCATCTACGCTCCAAAGAATAAAGACCTAACTTGTTCAACCTTTCTCTGTAACTTAGGTTCTGAAACCCAGGTAACATTCTAGTGAATCTACTATTGGCCACTTTTTCCCTTCAAGAATCTTACTTTAATATTGTGCCACAAAAATGTCCCAAAACGTTGGCTTTAAAATAGCTGAGAAAATAATTGCAATTTCAATTGTTAATTTTCCTAAATCTCACGTCCCTATTTTGTTCACTCTACTTTCTCAATCTTCAGTTGCACAGTCTGAACAGTAGGAGTAAAAAGCACATTCAGACTTGACAAGGTACAGATGCAGGAAAAGCATGCCACATTGTCTAAATACAAAACTACAATACGAGGTACTTCAGACTAAACTATTTTCATTTGTTCCATTTTAATTAGAGTAGTGTGCACTACTCAAATGAACTTGCATTTCAAGTCCATATTCAATTAATATTTCCATGATTAAAAGACAGATCAACAAAGAAAAACGTTCATCCTTTTGTACCTCATGTAGAAATTGAACAGCTGAGTTGACTGTGAGTAAAGGTTAAAGTACCGATGGTTCAGGGACATTGTTACCCCAGCAAAAGTAGCCCCATTGGATATGGACAAATACAACCCAAATACCAATGAGGCTGCAGTCCTGAATACAGTTAAGTGAGTAAAACATTAACGTATACCTGGTAAAAACTAAATAAAAGTACAATGACTCATCACTAATCTTTTTTTTAAATCTACATCGGGCAACATGGATTCCAGTTTGGAATTTGTATATACATGTTTTCATAAATATAAATATTGTGGACAATTTATCAACACTTCACAACTTACTAGTACTATTTCCAGCTAAAAACAATGTAAAGGAATAGCAATAACAGTTATTATTAAGGAAACAACTTCAAGTTAGCAGAAGCTGGTTTCAAGCAGAATAAAGAAAGATGCTAGAACAATGATTGACTCACCCCACACCTTTGGGGAAATTAAATGATTCGATTCACTGCCTCTCTAACTGGAGAGAATGTAAACTTGGAAACAAATTAGGTGATATGTCTCAATCAGCATAGACATGAAGCGACTTTTTAAAATAGCCATTTACTGTACCAGCAACATCATTTTTTAAAAAAGGGTTAAATTTGCCCTTGAGAAAGATAGTACATTTGATACAGTCAGAGGCTCTGATTTTGGAGCAAAGGTGCAGATGGCACAACTTACTAGTACCATGCCTCAACAAAACCAGGTAATCACAGGCTGTGCCTTTATTTGGTGATTATGATGTACGTGATACGAGCTCTGAACTCAGTAATTCAGGCAATTAAGATTTAAGAACAGTGCCCATTGTAAACATGATTGGACAAGCAGTGGAGATTTTGTTTGAGCAAGTATACCTTCAATCGTAAATGAAGCAACTGTAGATGCCCCTATTAAACAATTCCTGGAAGCAAGTATTTTAATATTTGTTAAAGTACTTTTGCTTCCTGCACAAGAGGTGAGGACAAGGAGTGGGAGAATAATAAAATGCATTAGCTTGCTTACTATTTCTGCCATGTTCATACATTAGAAAAACAGGACTGGAATTCATAAAGTCTGGAATTAAAAATAAAAGATAGCAAATCACAGTATAATAATGGATGGTAATGAACACACTTCATTACATGCCTACCCTTGACAAAAACCTCTGTCACATTAACTAATAAGTCAGTATTTAGGTTCTGTACATGTGCATCTGTACTATACCACTGAAATATTAAGCTGTATACTGGCAGGACACTTAAGCAGATATAGAGGTTTGTTAATGTTTGCTATACATCATTTTGAACAAATGTGTCCATGGAAACCTCAGCATTAATATTAGAAAGTTAGCAGTGGTGCATGTGCAATATTCCATTCTTGATACGCCAGGAGCTGATCTCAGGTTCTTACTTTCCTCCACCTCCCCCTCCTCTACCCTGCCCCCACAACCAAGTTGAAAGAACTTTATTTCCCTATGTTTCCTTGATTTAAGTTAAGACCATGTCACAATGAGCTCCTTCTGTATCACTCAGCGGATTATGGGGTGCTGGAGAATCAAGTGTTTCCTGTAACGTTATTCACCATTGGCACTGCTTGCAGAATCATCTTGGGCATTTTGTAAAGGCTGGAGTAAATCTGTCAAGTTAGAAACCAGATTAGTTAACAAATCTGATAATGCACATATGGACACCACATGACTTGTGGAGTATTTCCAAAATTCAATTTTAATTACACAAGCAAGTTTTTCTCCCCAATGCACTCCAAAACAAAAATCAGTTCACTAATGAACAGTATATATCAGATAATACAGGTGGTGTGCTATCCTGATCTTTCCTGCTGGAAGAGGTTATGATCTTAGGAGCGCCAGAGGAAAGGGGGTTGAGGCACGTGATTGCACTGCACTTGTTGTACATGGAATTAATCACTGCCAATTAAAGTGGATGGAGTAGAGGTTAAAGCTGTGCTCATTCAGACACGCAGAGAGTATTCCTGATTTATGCCTTGCCACTGTTGGAAAGGATTAGGGCTGTCATGAAGCGAGTTATTTGTCACCTGATATCAAGCCTTTGATTTACTTTTGTGTCCATGGTATCTAAGTGGCTGATCCAATTAAGTTTCTGATTAATGAAGGCCCCACTCCAACCCCAGGATGTTGATGGTAGGGAATGAGGTAATGGTAATGCTATTGAATGTCCAGGATAGATGGTTAAACACTCTCTCATTGGAGATGGCCATTGTCCGGCACTTGTGGGATGCATGTTGATGGCCACTAATCAGCCCATGCCTAAATACTGTACACATCCTTCTGCATCCAGGCATGGACAGCGTCATTTGGTGAGGGGGTTGATTAGGAACTGACCATTGTGCAGTCAGTGGGCATCCCTACTTCTGACCTCATGACAGAAGAAAGGTTTGATGAGGCAGGTGATGATGGTTGAGCCCTGAGGGTCTCCTGTTTTGATGTCTTGAGGCAGCTACGATGATTTCTAATGACCACAAACATCTTCCTTTGTGTGAGTTATGGCTCCAAGTATTGGCATCAGATTTACCAGTGCTCCTTGATCAACTATTTCCAAAAGTAATTGGTAATTGTGCCTTTAAAATTTAGCTCTAGTCCACATTTAGACCAAGGGCATGAAGAAGTCTGGACTGAAGTGGTCCTGGCAATACCCAAATTGGGCAATGGTGGGTGTGCTTAAAAAGTGTCACTTATGTTGTGTCCCACCACGATTGAAGATGGGGATATGCTAAGTTACAAAGCTACAGAATATGGCGTTCATTTGAGCTGCTGCTGGCAGTCCTTCAAGTCTCATAGATGTCCAGTTTTGAGCCACCACATCAGTCTCGAGTCCAACCCCATTTAGTTCAATTGCAGTGCCACACATGGTGGAAGGAGTACTTGATGTAAAGACAAGTTTAACTTTCATGTTGGCTTAACTACTCACGCCACGCACCTCATCTGACAGCTATATCGTTCAAGACTTTCCCAGTTTGATTAGCACTGATGCAGCCAAGATATTTTTTATGGTGGACAGTGAAGTCCCCACCCAGATTACATTCTCAGCCTCTGCTACTTTCATTGCACCATCCAAGTGTTGTTTGACATAGGAGCACTGATTCATCTGCCGAGAGAGAATAGCAGGTGCTTTTCTTAGTCACGTTTGACCTGATGTCATGTAAACTTCATGAGGTCTGGAGTCATTGTTGAAGACTCCAAGGACTGGCTCCTCCCCCACCAGTGACAGTGACATAACTAGAGGTTGAGATGGAGCAATTTAGCACATTGTCTAGGGTATAATTGCGTATGTATGACTGCCAAGCTTTTGCTCTCTGGCCTAAGGAGCAACACTCTTAGTTTGCTGAGCTCCAGTCCCAAGACGTTTGTGAGGAAGACTTTACAAGGTCAACTGGGCTGGGAGAAATCTTTATCACAACCAAATTCAAGTCTTAGCTGAGTGCTCTGTATAGTTTTATTCTCTTGGGAAATCCAAATCTAATTGGTTGTCTGGGCTGCTTCACAGGGCATCACAAGGAATAGGTCTTGAGGCAGTTTGGTCAGACCACGTAAAGTGTCAGATTTCCTCCGCTGAAAAGGATACTGTAACCAGAATGGGTTTTGTAAAGTCACAATGGTCATTTTGGTGATCATTATCACAATTAGTTACTCCCCTCCACCCAATACCCAAATTTCCAGATTATTAATCTGAATTTACTTTCCACACCTACTGTGGATGGATTTGAACTCTACTCTGTGAATTGTTAGTCTGGGCCCCTAGGTTAATCATCTAACCATATATTTTTGCAATTAGACCAGAAGTCAGAATAAGGGAGTGGGAGTAGAAACACATTCCTGAAGACATTTATAACAATACCAAATGTAGACATGCAGCAGGAAAGAACAAAATACCAGTAAAGAGAAATGCTCTTAGCCGTTTTCCAGCTCAACATTCTGGACAGCATTTGCACAGGATGTTCTCAAAACAATTTGCACGTGATGTTGGTCATCACAAGTCAAGTGCCACTCAAAACCTGTACCTGCCAGGAGCAAAGCAAGGGATTTGCAGAATAAAGAGTATCCTTTATGCGAACAGAGCACAAGGCTTTGCAAATTGCACTTAGCTGATAATATCTCAATTTTGACAATGTACAGTTGGAAGGCATTTTGTTCCGGGGATTTGCTTCACTTGCAGGACCACATTTAGTTTTAGTCTCTATAACCAGAGGAGGACATACTTAGAGGACATGTCTTAGAGCAAGTGCAGTGTAGATTCTCTAGAATCATTTACTTGAATGAGGGAGTTGTCTTTTAAGAGAGTGAGGAGCATAGACCTCACTGGACCTAGATCACTGGTGATCTCAGCCAAGATACAAAATCAAGAGGGCAAGTTTATTGAGGCCGGAGAATGGAGAAAGGGGAAAGTCTAAGGATAAAGGGTCAACTATTTGGAATGGAGGTCTAAGAACTATTATTTCACTCAAAGGGCAGTGAATCTTTAGGATTGCCTTCCCCCCACCCCACCCCCCCACACACCCAAGGGCCGTAAGCTATTTAGTACGTAGAAGACGGAGATGGAAATTTTTGGGCACAAAGGGAATCATGAGATGAGAGTGTAATAGGGAATCAGATTTGAGATAGATCAGCCTTGGTATTGAATGGCAAATCAGACTCATGGGGCCATCCTTCACATTTCAAATGTTCTTTTTATTCTCTATCTTCTCAGGCAGATATTTTCAAATAAGAGTTCAGACTCAAATTGTAGACTACTAAACTAACCAAGCATATATTTAAAGTGTAGCACAAAAGAGAAATGCAGGTTTGCTTTAATGATCTTTGCAGACCGTCTTTCTCCTGCTTCTGTCACTGAACCAAAGACAAGGTAAAGCAATCCCTCTGGTTTTTTTTACTGCAAACAGTCTTGCTGGCTGGAGATACATTTAGTACAAAAGACTTCTTACTTGATGGCTGTCCCGTGTAATTATTGTCTGGGCTCTTGATTTCCACAGGGGGTCTTGTCCACTTACTGGCTCGATACGCAGCCATTTCCTCCAGGTTTCTCATTACTGTAACGGAACCCTTCTGAGGCTGTTCTGGGCTGTTCATTTCTGTACTCCTGCAGCCAAACAATTAAGAATCAACAAGGCAGACACAGGACTATATATGCAATTTAGGCTCAACTAGCAGCACTGGGTATTAATGATTTACAATTGTTTGCTTATGAAGATTACTTCAGTACAGTTGGAGATATCTTTGCACAGCTTACCATTTACCACAATATCACAAGGTTTAGAAATTATCTATTGTTTTGTCAATTTTAAATTAAAAATGGAAAATGCTGGCAAGGTCAGCATTTACTGTATTATCCATTCAAGAGAAGTTTGGATAGGTACATGGATGGGAAGGGATATGGAGGGCTGAGGACCGGGTGAAGGTGGCTTAAATGGTTCGGCAGGGACTAGATGGGCCGAAGGGCCTGTTTCTGTGCTGTATTTCTCCATGGCTCTAGAGGTACAAAAAAGGGGTTAAAGGTTGCCGAGTCATACTTCGGTGCCAGGGAAGCTACTACAGAGGATTCTTAGCCAATTGCATCGGGAAAGACAGATTTCTTAGGGACAAGGTAAATCACGGCTTTGCGCAGAGGATGTCAAGGGCTTACAAACTCAACTGAGTTTTTTTGAGGTGGTGATGAAAATGATTGATGAATGATTTCCATTCCAGTACTGACTGTGTGAGATTTATATTCTCTGCTCAGCTACACTCACAGGAGGAAAAGTTCTTTACACAGAGTGGCGAGTCTGTGGAATGGGCTGCCGGAGACGGTGGTGGAGGCGGAAACAGTAGGGTCTTTTAATAGACTCCTGGATGGGTACATGGAGCTTAGAAAAACAGAGGGCTATGGGTGACCCTGGGTAATTTCTAAGGTAAGGACATGTTTGGCACAGCATTGTGGGCTGAAGGGCCTGTATTGTGCTGTAGGTTTTCTATGTTTCTATTCCTAACTGACCGAGAGGACTGTGGTCAGCTGGCACTTTAAATCTTTGCAATCCTGCTGGTGAAGGCGTCATATAATGCTGTTGTGGAGGGAATTCCAAGAGTTAGACTCAGCAATGAAGGAACAGCAATATAATTCTGAGTCTGTATGGTGAGGGACTTTAATGGGTACCTCGAGGGAGTGGTATTCTTTTGGCTTTATACTTCTGGGCCATTGATGTTGCAGGTTGGATGGTGCTGTTGAAGAAGCCCAGGCAAGTAACTGCAGTGCAATTTATAGATGGCTATGGTGTGCCAGTAGTGAAGAGAATAAAGGTTTAGGGTAGTGGATGAGGTACAATCATATGATCCGCTTAGTCCTGGATAAATCAAACTTTGATTGTTAATGCAGCCACTTTAATCTACGCAAGTGAAGACCGGTGTCAGCATCATCACATTCATGTCAACATTTAATACAAGCACCATAAATCCGGATTCACAAATTGCACTTTATTAAGATTGCTCAGAAATATCTTCATATGCCTTCAGTCCAAATACTTACTTCAAAAAATTACCAAATGAAGCAGCTGCTCACAGCTAACTGATTAATCACTGGCGAATGTGGTAATGGTATTGGTATAGGAAGAAATATTACCTAGAGAATTCTATGGCGGGCAGGGTATGAGTGGGGAGGTGTGACTGGGAAAGAAAGCAAACTTACTCTTCTTCTAATACTGCCATGGGAGTTTTGATGTATGTAGCATTTAGCACAGGAAGTTGTCAATGCATTTGAGATTGAACACAAGCAGTCAGGATGCCTACCTGTCAAAAGCAACAACACCACTGTGGCTTACAGAACGCTTAACCTGTAGATTAAAAACCAAAAGGGAAGAATGAACACAAGTTAACTTCTTTTGTCCTGAAAACATGACTCTTCCACCATGAAAGAGCCCTGTGCAAACTTCTGTCGCTGAATTCACTCACTCACAGCTCACATGGGATTGCAACTGATTTTGCTTTTAAAACACAAGCAATAAAACAGGGCCCATTGTTAAGAAAGACCTTTGCTTTCATTCAATCCAGCAGCTGTTATATCCATATGTAAAACAAAACCAATAGTCTCAGTTAACTAAAACATAACCAATGGGACAGATGCCACAATTAGAATGTGATCCTCGTCGGGCGAGGTATCTCCATATGGCGGTGAGCATGGCTCAGAGAATCCGGTGGGAGCAGCGGAGGGAGCAATGGTCAATAAAACGGAGGTCCCTGGGATCCTTGTGATCCTGACTCCTTCCTCTACCCCTCCAGGTAAATTACCAGAGCTTAATCAGAAAACAATCCAATATCAGTCTCACAGTACAGCATATTAGTGCATCAGGTCTGCACAGCCCAAAGCAACAGCTCTGGGCTCACACCCATCAGCAAGTTCCAAGATGTATCAAAAAAAAGTATTTGCCTAAGAAGAAAGTTAAAAAAAATAAATCCCATCATGAGACACATCACATAGCAGAAAGATACATTCTTCCTTCAATCAGGAAGCCTTCAAGGGATGGGAATATTTCTTTAACAGAAGGAAAATACTTTTAAGTCCACTTACCCTGCGAAGAGGCGTGGAAGTGACATGAGTAGCAGCGGATTCTGGGGGTGAAAGTAGCTCTGGGGATATCCTCACACTTGCTATTTTCATACAGTCCTCGAGGGTACATATAAAGGTGTTGCATGTGGCTTTAAGTAAAGAAGAAGCCTCGTTCATTTTCTGAAAGAGAGAAACAATCTATAAATTTGTACACAGAACAAAGTACCTTTGTTCTTTAAGCTATTGTGAATAACCAGACAGTGAAAATGTAATTGAAGTCAACCATGAGTGCTCCTATTTCCTCCCGCATTCCAAATACATTCAGGTTAGTAGGTTAATCGGTCACATGGGTGTAATTGGCCGCACAGGCTTGTTGGGCTGGAGAGGCCTGTTACTGTGCAGTATCTCGAAATAATAAAAATCAAAAAGCTTTTTCCCCCAAACTGAAGGCACGTGTTAGGCATAATGCCAGAGGACTGGAAGGTACTATTGTTCAAATGGAGAGAAGAAATAAAATTAATTACAGGGCAGTTGTCCAGCAGCAATACTGAGCAAATTCCAAGGCTAGTGAGGTATACAACAGCCAGCATGGACTTCAAGCTGTTCATGCTCGACTAACTTGACTGAATTTAAAAGGAGCCATAATGGCAGAATATCTGATGTCTGTATACGTAGATTGTAAGTATTTTTAACAAGGATCCACATGGCAGACTGAGCAGGAAGAAATAAACAGACAGGAAACAAGGAAAAGAGGATGGTTTCATTAAAAGTTGAGAGAGAAAAGGTTGACAGGAACTTTACTGACAAGTCTGTCTTCTCTAAATTTCCACTTGCTTTGGATTTAATAAATGATTTGACAAACAAATGATTTGGACGAGTGTAGAAGACATGATCAAAAAGTTTGTAAATAATACCAGCATGGTTATAGCAAGAAAATTTGGCTGCAGGAAGAAATCAATGAGTTGGTTAGGTTGGAACAGAAGAGATAAATAGAATTCAATCCAGACAAATAGCAAGTAATGCATTGGAAAGAGTAAACAATGCAAAGGAATATAGGATTAATTGTAGAACACAGAAGGCAATCTTGGAGTACATGTCCACAGACTCTCCAGAGATTATGGGGAAATAGATGAGTTGGTGAAGCTTGCCATTCAGAATACAAGAACAGAAAGGCCATGGTAGAAATGTATGAAACACTAATTAGGCCACAAAGCAGTGTATATTTTTGATCACTATATTGCAGATGTCATGTTATGACACTCGAGAGTGCAGGGAAGCTTCTGGGAGTACCTGAGGCTGGAGATGTTCAGTTGCTGCAGTACCTGCAAATAAGTCACTGACAATTTGATCTTATATGTATTACTATGACTATGTGTGCAACTGAAAAACCTCAAATCAACCAGACTCTTTATTAACAGGCAACACGAGTGAATCTGCAGATGCTGGAAATAAATAAAAACACAAAATGCTGGCAGAACTCAGCAGGCCAGACAGCATCTATGGGAGGAGGTAGTGACGACGTTTTGGGCTGAAACCCTTCATCAGGAGACTCTTTATTAAGTTCCTTCTCCCCCTCTCCCCCCCCCCATAGGTATTATTATGTATGTTACTTCACTACAAACTAGGTACCCACAAGGATATGCAAATTAATTTCATATGACATAGGAGGCTACCGTTTGGCTTAAAGATTTAGCCAGTTCTCAGAGCACACCCAATAGTCTCATTCCCCCCACTTCCCTGAAACCCACTCTTTCACATACCCATTTCCTCTACCACCTCAGACTTAACAATTTACAGTTGGCAAATAATCTACCAAAATACCTTTGGGATGTGGAAGGAAACCAGAACTTCCAGCATTCCTGTATTAAACTATATTTTATGAATAGTTTATAATTCAGAAACGAGGCTCAGCTGTAAAAGCCAAGACAGTGCAAGATGGCAGGTCAGTCCCAATTCTGATGTACTGCAACTTGCCCAGATCTATGATAAAGCACATGTACAGACACTTCTCGGGTGAATTGAGGTTTTTGGGGTCAAAGTCAGAATGCTACAGCACAGAAAGAGGCTCTTCAGTCCAAAGGCTGAGTCCAGCGGTGCCGTGGAAGTCCATAGCGGGGGTATTCCCTTCTGCCGCCTGCGTGGGATGACGAGTCTATTGGGACCCTGAGGACTTGTGGAAATTGTGTGGCGGTTTCTTTTGAACTTATAGTCTTTTAACATCTTTGGACTATTTTTACCATGCCCATGGTCTGTTTTTTTATCAATTATGCTATTGTTTGTACTGTTGTAACTATATGGTTTTGTGCAGGTCTTGTAGCTTTAGTTTTTGGTCTTGTTTTGTCTGGTGGAATTGGAGCTCCTTTCCGGGGAACGCGCTAAGATAGTAGCACAATATTAATATGCAGCAGCCTCTCCGGACTGGATTGGGGATTGCCAAACGTTATGTGGATTTTCTGGTGTAGTCTGTTTTGTCATGTGCTTTTGTGATATCATTCTGGAGGACGTTGTCTCATTTTTTAACTGCATTGCATTTGTGGTTTCTAAATGACAATAAACTGAATCTGAATTAGTCCATGCTGAACTGTTACCTGCCTAGTCCCATCAACTTTCACTTGGGCCACACTGTTCCCGTTCATGTACTTATCCAAACTTCTCTTAAATGTTCTAGTCAAACCCACATCCATCACTTCCAATGGCAACTTGTTCCACACTCGCACCATCTTCTGAGTGAAGTTCCCCCTCAGATTCCCTTAAATATTTCCCCTTTCACCTTTAACCAATGACCTCTAAGCTCTAGTATCACCCAACCTCAGTGGAAAAAGCCTGCTTGCATTTACCCTATCTATCCCCCTCAATTTTGTATACTTCATCAAATCTCCCCTTATTCTCCTGGATTCCAAGGAATAAAGTTCTCAAATATTCAATTTTCCCCTACAACTCAGGTCAAGTTTCGGGTTGACAGACATGTGAAAATGTATGGGTTAAAGTGAAGGTTTGCGTTTGTGGTGTGGGGGAGTGGGGAGGCAGAAATAGGACTGCTTTGACAGCTGGCGTAGCTTCACATGTCACAAGGAAATTTACGGATTATGCTGCAGAATTTAGAGGGTAGAAAATAAATCTCATTGTCAAGTACTAGAAGAATTTTAGTTGTTTCAGGGTAGATACGCAGTTGACATTGTCCCAGTCTAGAAACAGTTGGTGATTCACAGCAGGTGACTTTTTAATCCAGAGGTGAGGAATCTTTGGAATTCATTACTCAAGGTGGATGTAGTGGTTTAGTCACCAAATTCATTCAAAAGATATCCCTTGAGGCATACAGAGGGTGTAGGAGACATCTTAAAATTAGGAGTACGAAAAAAAATCTATCAAATATTCCCAACAGACAAGATTAAGGAGAATTCCAGACATTATGTATATAGGAGTCAGAGAATACTTAGGGAAAATGTGGTCCCCTTCGGGAATAATGTGTGGAGTCAGGGAATGTAGGCAGGGTTCCAAATGAATATTTTTGGAAGTATTCACAAAGGACATGGCAGAAGGTGACACAGATGCAAAAGGTCAGCCATAATCATATTGACTGGCAGCAAAGTGCTAAATGGTCCACTACTAAAATTAATGAAAAAAAATAGTATTGAAACAGGTGCACAAGCATACTTAAGTGGTTGGACTGATTGTTTGGGCAAGAATAGAAAGCCTTTATGAATTTCAAATAGGAGTTGTCCACAAATTTGGCCACATCAAAAGCTGCCACAACACTCGTACAGCAGAAATAATAGAGGAACTTCACTTGCAAAATGCAAGCATCAGCAACACGAAAGCAGTAGCTTGTGGATTAGCTACTAAAAGCACCATTCTAAATATGGAAATAATGCACAAGGACACTTCCAGCATGTCCACAGACAACTGTGAGAGTGGCATTTCTGGATTGAGGCAAGGCACAACGTCATTAATTCCACTGAACGCATTGACAATGCAAATATCTACATCAGGATGCTGTTTATTGACTATCGCTCAGCATTTTACACCATCATTCCTGATGGAAAAGCTACAGAACCTCTGACTCGGTGCCTCTCTCTGCAACTGGATCCTCAGCTTCCTACCTGGCAGAGCACAATCTGTGCGGATCAGAAATAACATCTGCACCTCACTGACAATTAACATTGGCGCACCTCAGGGATGTGTGCTTAACCCATTGCCCTACTCCCTCTACACCCATGACTGTGTGATGGGCACAGCTCAAATGCCATCTATAAATTTGCTGATGATTGTTGGCAGAATTTCAGATGGTGACAAGAGGGCATACAGGAGCTAGATATACCAGCTAGTTGAGTGGTGTTGCAGGAACAACCTGGCACTCAATGTCAGTGTAACGTGCTGTAATGTGGCTAAGCTGAAAGAGCTGATCGTGGGCTTCAGAAATGGTAAGATGAGGGAACACACACCAGTCCTCTGAGGGATCAGAAGTGGAGTGAGTGAGCAATTTCAAGTTCCTGGGTGTCAATATCCCCAAGGACCTAACCTGAACCCAACATATCAATATAATTATAAAGGCAGCAAGACAGTGGCTATATTTTATTAGGAGTTTGAGGAGATTTGGCATATCACTAAAGCAGTGGAGAACTTCTACAAATGTACTGTGAAGAGCATTCTGACTGGCTGCATCACCATCTGGTATGGGGGAGAGGCTACTGCCCAGAATTGAAATAAGTTGCAGAAACTTGTAAAATTTGTCAGCTCCATCCCATTATATCCAAGGTATCTGCAAAGAGTAGTGCCTTAGGGAGGCAGCATCTATCAATAATGATCCCCACCACCCAGGACATGCCCTTTTCTCACTGTTACCATCAGGAGGAGATACAGGAGCCTGAGTTCACACACTCAGCGATTCAGGAACAGCTTCTTCCTCTCTGCCATCTGATTCCTAAATGGACATTGAACTCATGAACACTACTTCATTTTTTTTTTATGCTGCTTATATGATGCCGTGCTTTACATTGCACCTGTGCATACATGTACATATAAACTACTTTGAATAAAGCTGGTATATTGGAGCTCTGTTTACACAAGGACATAAGAAATAGAAGCAGGAGTCGGCCATCTGGCCCATTGAGCCTGCTCTGTCATTCAATCAGATCATGGCTGATCTGGCCATGGACTCATCTCCACCTACCTGCCTTTTTCCCCATAACCCTTTAATTCCCCTAGTTTGCAAAAATCTATCCAACCTGGTCTTAAATATATTTACTGAGGCAACCTCCACTGCTTCATTGGGCAGAGAATTCCACAGATTCACCACTCTCTCGGAAAAGCAGTTCCTCCTCATCTCCGTCCTAAATCTATTCCCCCAAAATCTTGAGGCTATGTCCCCTAGTTCTAGTCTCACCTACCAGTGGAAACAATTTTCCTGCCTCTATCTTATCTATCCCTTTCATAATTGTACGTTTCAATAAGATCTCCTCTCATTCTTCTAAATTCCAGCAAGTACATTCCCAGACAACGCAATCTCTCCTCATAGTCTAACCCCTTCATCTCTGGAATCAGCCTGGTGAACCTCCTCTGCACTGCCTCTAAAGCCAGTATACCCTTCCTCAAGTAAGGAGACCAGACCTGCACACAGCACTCCAGGTGTGGCCTCACCAGTACCCTGTACAGTTGCAACATGACCTCCCTGCTCTTAAATTCAATCCCTCTAGCAATGAAGACCTACATTCCATTTGTCTTCTTGATAGCCTGCTGCACCTGCAAACCAACCTTTTGTGATTCATACACAGCACTCCCAGGTCCCTCTGCACAGCAGCGTGCTGCATTTTTTTTGAAAACTATTTAAATAATCTGCTCTTTCATTTTTCCTTCCAAAGTCAATGGCCTCACATTTACCAACATTGTACTCCATGTGCCAGACCCTTCGCACTCAATCTATCTATATCTCTCTGCAGACTCTCTGTATCTTCTGTACCATTTGCTTTTCCACTCTATTTTGTATCATCAACAAACTTAGATACTCTACACTTGGTCCTCTTTTCCACATCATTAATGTATATCGTGAACAGTTGCAGGCCCAGCACTGACACCTGTGACACACCGCTCACCACTGATTGACAACCAGAGTAACACCCATGTATCCCAACTCTCTGCTGTCTATTAGTTAGCCAATCCTCTATCAATGCAAATGCATCACCCCCAACTCCATGCATCCTTATCTTATGAATAACTCTTTTATGTGGCACCTTATCGAACGCCTTCTTGAAATCCAAGTGAATAACATCTATCTATTCCCCTCTATCCATATGCTTGTTATATCCTCAAATAACTCAAGTAAATTTGTCAGACAGGACCTGCCTTTGCTGAATCCATGCTGTGTCTACCTGATGGATCCATTTTTTCCTCAAATGCCTCATGATTTCTTCTTTAATGATAGCTTCAAGCATTTTCCTAACTACAGATGTTAAACTAACTGGCCTGTAGTTACCTGCTTTTAGACTACATCTTTTGTTTGAACAGTGGCATGACATTCACCATCTTCCAATCCGCTGGGACCTGCCCAGAGTCCAGAGAATTTCTGTGAATCGTCACCAAAGCCTCTACTATAACTTCTGTCATTTCTTTCAGTACCCTGGGATGCATTCCATCAGATCCAGGGGATTTGCCCATCTTCAGGCCCACAAGTTTATTTTCTTTATTGCTCGCTTGGTGGTACTTCTTTGCTTTTTAAACTTTTCCCAATCTTCTAGTTTTCCACTACTCTTGGTGACTTTGTATGCACAAGCTTTTAGTTTGATGCCTTATTTTATTTCCTTAGTTATCCAAGGCTGTCTCTCCCCACCCTCCCACCCTTACCGTCCTTGTTTTTAATATATTACTCTGCACATTCCTTCAGTAGACTAGAAATCTTCAGGATTCACTGGGGTGGGATTCCATGTTTTGGAACAGAGGGGCTTTTTTTTTTGGTCGGGGTTGTAGGGGTAGAGAGATTTGAGATGTTTAAAACTACAAGCAGCTTAAAGTGACGGGAAAGGCTTGCTCCCCTTTGAATAAAAGTCAGTAACGATAAACATAAAATTTAGAGCAAGACTTCTGCCAAGCTACTGCATGCAAATAGGAAACATTAACTGCATTGCAAAATTCTCCACTGGCACAGGACAAAAGAGGTACAAGCAAGATTTTAAACAGTACTTTATTTCAATCATCTTTAAATAACTCAAGCAATACAGGTTTCTGCAACTGTTTCAAGAAAATGCACTTTGCCATTAAATTATGGTAAACATATGATGTACGTATCAGCAGAAGAACTTGGTAGTCCCACATCATCTAACCACAACAGGCACATTAGATTTGCACATTCATGAGGATGAGAAAGATTTTATAGCTCACTACATCTAAAACACTTCAGCTAATGAGATGCTTTAAATTAGTAGCTACTATTGTTGGAAGCTCCCACAAACCAGATGATCCATTGATTGAGAGATAAACATTGGGCAGGAAACTGGGGAGAAATCTGTGCTTCTCAAGTAGCACCAAGAATTCTTTCAGGTCCACTCAAGAGATTAAAGATCCGAAAATCTGAAACCTTTGACCATGCCGAATATCACTGGCAAAACTTGGGACAAATGCATAATCTTCTGCTCCAGTGGCACTTTAGCAATTTGAGAGATGGAGACTGCATCAACATTACCTGTTGAGATCCAGGGTTAATCCAAGCCCGCCAAGCCGTTGTCAGCAACCCAGGATAAAACAAAGACAAGGACAGGAAATGGAACTTCAGTAATTCAGAACGGCTTCGAAAGATTGTTAGGGGTTGAAAGAGTGGGGAAAGAGTGGGTGGGGGGAAGAAAGAGCCAAGACAGAAAGGGATTTGGGTCAAACATTTGTTGTAGTCACATTAGTTGATCAGTTTAGTTAACAGACAGCATAATCCAGAAAACTGAAGTTTAAAATGTAAGCTCAAAAATTGCTTTTAAAAAAAAGCAGCCTGGAATAAAAAGCAAGCATCAGTAAAAATGTGGAAAACCCAAACTTGTTCATCCACCTTTTTAAATAAATAAAGCTCCCCAGGAGTTCTGATCTCACTGCAGCAGGTGGACAAATTTTAAAATTAAATAACTCCAATTACACACAAAGTATGAGACACAGCTGTTATCGTTTCAATCCTGACTTCCAGCACCACTTGTGTGGAGTTTGCACATTCTCCCCATGAATGTTCAAGTTTTCCCTAGGTGCTCCCAGATCCAAAAAGGCAGGTTAAAAGGTAGGTTAATTAAACCTTGTGCAGGTAAGGTATCGAGAAGAAAGAGAACGAATTGCAGAACTACTGGGAAATAAGTAGACAGGGAATGGGGCTGTTCTGCTGGAAGCTGTTGTGGAACGTAATGAACAAGTATCTTTTCAAATTCATGCCATGGTATTGTTGCAAAGTAGTGGAAAAATAAAAATGCAGACCACCTATCCACAACCTACACGATGAATTGAAGTGGCCTTTTGGAGGAAATCGTTCCACATCGGCAGTTCAGTGAAATACCCAATGTCGGATTTTTACATCAAGGGCAACATCATGTGATGCCCCCAAAGTTAAACCACCTCCAAGCTTAATCTTAATCCTTAATCCAAGCTTAATTCCCCCAAAACATCTCTCAATTTTGAAAGCAGGTGCTAGAAATATTACTCCCTTTTCATATAATGAATTTGAATTTGAGGTCATTGGCAAGCACCCTGCTTTTGCCTTTTGTTCACTTCTGCTGTAGCTGGGCATAATTTTAACAGGATGTCCTGTGTCCTTAACTGCAATGTCATCACACTGGCTAAGCACACAATCAGAACATGAACAGAAGACAAGGAGTTTCTGAATTAATTTTTACGACATTTGTTACAATTGGAACATCAGATTGAAATAGAAGCCAAGATGTCAGAACATTTAAAATCCCTTGTTTTTTGAAATATTGAAGGGCTAGATAGTTGTTAAACTGCAACATGGCTCAATTCAAAAATCTGAACTTTTGCAACACAATCCAAACTTCAGGACAATTGACACCCTGATTAATCCATAGGGATGGACAATAAATGCTGGCTTAGCTGGTGATACCCACATCCCGTAAATCAATAATTTTTTTTTTTACTTTTTTTTTAAAAATCAAGAACCTATCAATCTCTGCCTTAAATATACCCAGTGACTTGACCTGCACAGTCGCCTGTGGTAAAGAATTCCGCAGATTCACCACACTCTGGCTAGAGAAATTTTTCCTCATTTCTGTTCTAAATGGAAGCCCCAAAATTCTAAGGCTGTGTCCTCTAGTCTTAGACTCCCTCACTATAGGAAACATCCTCTCCATATCCACTGTATCCAGACCTTTCAATATTCAATATTGAATGGTTGAGGGGGTTTTCTGATGAAATTTCCCTTCCCCATTCTTCAAAGTTCCAGCGAGTACAGGCCCAGAGCCATCAAATGTTCCTTATTAGTTAACTCTTTTATTCCCAGGATCATCCTTGTGAACCTTCACTGAACCCTCTCCAATATTAGCACATCCTTTTGTAGATAAGGGGCCTAAAAGAGCTCAAAGTGCAGTCTGACCAATGCCTCAGAGCATCAGCATTACATGCTCGCTTTTATATTCTAGTCCTCTCAAAATGAATGCCAACATTGCATTTGCCTCCCTCACCACCGATTCATCTGCAAGTTAATCTTTAAGGAATCCTGCACAAGGACTCCCAAGACCATCTGCACCTGATTTAAGAGGGAAAGGGTGACTAAGAACTGAGTAGGCCCCTGAGAGATCGGTAAGGCCACCTATATCTTGAGCCACAGAAAACAACTTTTTAAACAAATATTTCTCCTATGTCTACTGAAGAGAAAACCATGCAGCCCACAACACAAGGGAGATGTTTTTGCAAACATTCATTACCAGGAAGGAGGTGTTTGCAGCCTAACAATACAGTACGGGCCAAGTGCATCCTCTTACTTAGTGGGAGAATGAAGAGTAAATCGCAGAGGCCCTTGCAGAGATTTTGCTTCATTGTTAACTGCAGGTGACGTTCCCAAAGACTGGAAGTTGGCTAAAGTTGTTCTGTTGTTTAAGGGTAGTGAGGATGAGCCAAAGAACTCCAGGCTGGTCAGCCTGACATCAGCAGTGGGGATCCCACTACAGGGGATTCTGAAAGACAAGATTTGCCAGCATTTGTACACTCAGAGTCTGATGCAGAGAAGTTAGCATGGCTTTATGTGTGGGACGTTGTGTTTGATAAACCTTTGAGAGATATTTTGAAGTAACCAAAAAAGATAGATTGGTGTATGCTGTCTATTACAAGGCCTTCAACAAGGTCCCACATGGTAGGCTGTTCTGGAAGGTTAGGTCGCACAGAATCCAGAAAGAGCTAGTGAGGTGGATTCAAATTGGCTCCAAGATAGGAAGCAGAGGGTGATGGCTAAAGCTTGCTTCTCAGAATGGAGGCTGGTGATTAGTGGTGTGTCACAGGGGTCAGTGCTGGGATCCTTGTTATTCATATACATGATTTATATATGAGTGCACAAGGTTTGATTGGCAAGTTTTCAGATGACATAAAATTTATAATAATTTATTTACAGAGCACTTTTCATACAAATGATGTAGTTCGAAGTGCTTTACAATGGGATAAAGTACAAACACAGAGATAAAAGACTGAGCTGATATTTAAAAGTGTCAACTAAGTCTGCATTCCTTATAGTTTTCAGGCATTGAGTTCCATAGTTTAGGAGTGTAGTTTAAAAAAAAAGCTGACCAGAGAGAGGCATTGTTCAAAGTAAAGGTGATCATAGATTACAGTTGGGGAAGTGGGCTGAAGAGTGGTCAATACAGATAAGAGTGAGGTGGTGCATTCTGGAAAGACTTGTACAATGAATGATAGAGTCCTGGGGAGTGTAATAAGCAGCATCACAGGTAGACCTGCTAGTCTTCATCACTAAGGGTATTGAATACAGGAGTTGGGACAGCTTGCCAGTTGTAAACATTGTTGGTGAGGCTGCACTTAGAGTACTGTGTACAGCCGGTCATCCTGATGTGGTTAAACTGAAAAAGGGTGCAGAAAGGATTTACAAGGATGTTGCCAGGACTATTGCTTACGTCACAGGGAGTGGTTGGCCAGGCTAGGTTTTTATTCCTTACAACAAAGAAGAATGAGGGGTGACCTTATAGAAATGTTTAAAATTATGAGAGGCATAGATAAGTTGGAGGGTAACAGTCTTTTCCACAGGGTAGGGAGTCCAAAATTAGCAAAGTAGATTGAGGGTGAGAAGGGAAAGATTTAAAAAGGAACTTGAGGGGCAACTTTTTCCACCCGAGAGGGTGGTGAGTAAATGGAGCAAGGTGCCAGAAATGGATGGGGAAGAGGCACTTGGATAGATACATGGCATTCCACGAGAGGTTGTGATTTTTAAAGAAACATTGTTTTTTTTGAAGTTGCTAGCACTCGCAACGGTGGGCAGTGACCGAGCATCCCCTTTCTCTGAATCTTCTGCTCAGCGTGAGAACTGGGCTTTGAGAAAAGAGGAAGAACTTTGTTTCATGCAGAGATTGGTGATTATGTGGGGGGATCTGGCAGAGGAAGAGGATCAGGCAGACACCATTGTAAAATTCCAGAACTTTGTGAGCTGCAGTCTGATTGTGCAAGAAGAGCATAGGAAAGCAATAAATATTTTGCTACAGTTCTCAACTTCTTACAAGAGCAAGGATAGAATTAGTCTCATTTCAGTTGAAGGTGAAATCCGCATATACTTATCTCAAGTTTGACTCAGAATTGAATATTTGTGCTGCAAAAAACAAGCAGAGGTTTCACATGCTAGGCCTATATTTGAGCCTGATCATGTCACTTAGAAAGAAAATGTTTTTTCAAAGTCTTGTATAAAATTGTGTTTTAGTCTATATTTTTATTCATATTGCTTTGGCTAATGGCTTTTAGTAACTTCACTATTCAACATTGTCAATAAATTTTCATGTTGGAAATAGCATTAATTAAAATCAATTTGTAACCTCTATTTAAATTATATCTACCAAGCCTACCTTTAGAAAAATTAAATCCCATTTTAGCTTAAGCCAGGTTATTTAACAGAAATTTATAATATTTGCCTTATGAGTTTTTTTTTATTTATGAAAAAGGGAAAGAAAGAGATATTTCAAGAAAGGTAAACTAAGCTTAACTATGCACCCTCCCCAAGAAAGTTTGGCTAAAAATTCATTCTCTACTCAAAAGAGCATTGACAATTATTTTTGGATTATTATTTCTACAACTTACTGATCATGCTATACCGAGAGCTGTAAATAGATTGATTGATTTATCTATTATGCAGGGGTTCCAAGATCTGCAAGTTATTTCAAGGATTGCTCCAGGGAAAAAATGGTTGAGAAAGGCTGGCTTAGAGAGATATAGGCCAAATGCAGGAAATCGGGACGTACAAACAAGCTGGATGAACTCAGCAGGTCGGGCAGCATTTGTTGAAATGAGCAGTCAACGTTTCGGGCCAAGACCCTTCGTCGTTGACTGCTCATTTCCACGGATGATCATCCAGCTTGTTTGTACGTGTTGATTTGACCACAGCATCTGCAGTGTACTTTGTGTTAGCAGGAAATCGGGACTGGCTGGTGGCACTGTGGCTAGTTGGGCCAAGGGATTGTATCCATCTTGTATTGCTCTATGACTCTGTAACACTTGCGTTTAAGTGTTACAATGTTACTTAGTTTTCCCCTGAAAGAAGAGGTAATGGCTAATCTGATTATTGAAGTGCCTATTTAATGCTTAGAAGTTGAGATTTGCAAGGTCTAGTTAATCACCGTGGGTCTGGACTTTTCAACACCATCACCTCCTCCTCCACCTTCACTAGAGCAATGCAATTGTAGCAAGCCCTGCCTATAATCCCAAACCAGAGTGCATTGTGAAACTTGAACTCTGAACCTTCCAGCAGAATTTGCATCATTAATGTCTGGGCCATCCATAGGAGGATTGGGTGCTGGCAGACGAAAATTCAGGTGATAAATGCCATGAAAACACCAACAATACTTCCAAGTCAAAGCTACATGATCCTGGTAGACTTAGGAAACAATACTTGTACAATACCTCAATGTCAGGAGTGGATCTAGTGTTGACTGGCTGTGCCGATTCCTGAATCTTATGGACCTGTTGCATCAGTAGGTCACAGTACAGTCGAAGCTCAGACATCTTGACTTTCAAAGAATCCTCATTTTCACTGATTTCTACAAAGATTTAAAAATATTTAAATGTTACATTTCTTCCAACGATTTAGGAAACAATGAATTGGCCTTAAATATGCTTCTTTAACAATTGAGATCTTTAAACAAATTACTTTCTTTGGAAATATTATTGAAAGAGTCAGTATGGGCATGATTGGCTGATTAGCCTTGTGTGCTGCACAATTCATACACTGTTCTTCCATTGCTTGGAGACTAGCGCTAATCTGACACCTTCCATGGGTAGCGGAGGAGTTACAGGAGATGCTGCCTCGTAGCTTCAAAAATCAACCTTGATCTTTTGTGCTGTCTGTATGTGGAGTTTGCCCATTCTCCCTGTGACCACATGAGTTTGCTCCACATCCCAAAGACAGTGATTGATTGCTGCAAATTAATTACTGTGGAGAAGAGTGGTCAAATCTGGGGAAAATGAGATTAGTGTAGGATTGGCATAAATGGATGCTTCGTGGTTGACAAAGACTATTTCTTGGCCTATTTCTGTGCTGTACAAATGACTCCAGGACATCCAATGCTTTGCAACCATTGGAAACAGATTTCCTGTTATAATGAACAAAAATGCAACTGCTAATTTTCACACAGAACAAGATCCCACAAATTATTGCTGTCAACAATTTGATGGATTTAATTTGTACCATTGTTATCTCTATGCCTCATTGCTGACTGTTCAGTTTTCCCTTTTGCTAAATCTGAGGAAATTCCTCTTTAAATTTCCACCACAGTGTTTGCACTTTTCCCCTCAACAAATTCAATTAGGTATTTGTTTCCAAAAGTAGTATTGAAACAGCAATGATTTGTTCAAGGTGCAGCAGTTTGAAAGTAATAGCCAAGTCAATTCTGTTCAGGTAGGCATAAAAGACCCTACAGTAGAATTTGGAGAGATGCAGTGGAGCTCTGAGCAACAACTAAACTGGATTAACCAAAGATTTCTCAAGCCCTGCTAACAAATTGTGGAAAAATTAGCCATCAACTGGTCATGTTGCAGCTGTATGAAACACTGATTAGACCACTTTTGGAGTACTGTGCAAACTTCTGGTCACTATCCTGTGGGAAAGACGGAGCCATAGAAAAAGGTGAAGAAGAGCTTCACCAAAAGTATTAGAAACAAACCCCTGGAGGAACTCAGCTGGTCAAGCAACATCTAGGAAGGCAAAGGGATAGTTGGTGTTTGAATCGAAACCCTGCATCAAGATTGAAATCATCCCTTCATCTTCCCAGATGCTACTCAACTCATTGGGTTTCTTGTCAGCAAAATGGTAGGTGTCAAGATGTACAGCTAGAGGAGGTGGCAGCAACACTTAAGGGGCATTTAGACAACCACGTGAACATTCAGACAGTGGAAGGATATAGGCCACATGCAGGCAGAAGGAACTAGTTGAGATTGGGAGATGCCAGAGTGTGGTAGCAGATGGTTGCCTCTCTGAGTGGAGGCCTGTGACTAGTGGTTGCCACAGGGATCAGTGCTGGGTCCATTGTTATTTGTCATCTATATCAGTAATCTGGATGATAGTGTGGTTAACTGGATCAGCAAATTTGTGGATGACACCAAGATTGGGGGTGTAGTGGACAGCAAGGAAGACTATCGTGACTTGCAGTGGGATCTGGACCAGCTGGAAAAATGGGCTGAGAAATGGAGAATGGAAGTTAATGCAGACAAGTGTGAGGTGTTGCCCTTTGGTAGGACCAACCAGGGTAGGCCTTACACAGTGACTGGCAGGGCACTGAGAAGTGTTGTATTCCCAGATCCCTTTCTTCTACAAGTCCTTAATTCACTGAGAGTGGTGTCACAGTTCAATAGGGATGGAACAAAAGATTTTGGCACATTGGCCTTCATAAACCAAAGTACCGAGTACAGTCAGCACAGATATGTTGGGCCAAAGGGCCTGTTCCTATGCTGTACTGTTCTATGTTCCACGAATACTCCATAAGACAATGCCTGCATGTATATAGTGCTTTTTAGAACCTCAGGATATTCTAAAGTATTTCTTTAGCTACAAAAAACTTTTTTGAAATATTGTTACTCATGTACTGTCTGAAATAGCAGTCGCCTCATATTACAATAAATACTGAGATACATTTTTTTTTAAATTGCAAGTTGGACAGGTGAAGACATCTTGGCTTGCTTTCCCTCTAAGATGCAGTACCTTGTGGGTTACAATATGCACACCAGTCTTCCACTCTACCCAAAGAAACATGAAGCCAGCAAAAGGCTAAATTGGTAGAGAAATAATGGAAAAATAGATAGTAAATGTCCAAAATACAAAAAAAGCTGGAAACACCTTGCATCAGGCAGGATCCATGAAGAGATAGTTAATGTTTCAGATCAATGACCTTCTCATCAGAAGAGATGAAAGGCTAGCAACCTGAAGAACACCATTCATGGTGTTATACAACAATAGGGCCAAAAACACAAATGAACAAAAAACATTGAAAATAGCAAATGCCTGTGAAAGATTTAAAACAGTACCTCGCTCCTTCTTGGTCTTGCTATCTGCTAGGCAGGCTTTGGCACTACCAAGTGCCACCAACCATTTCTGTCTCTCAGCTGCATTCACGGCCTTGAGGTAAAAGTATTGCTCTCCAGGAATAATCAGGTCCATCCTTGTGTTGTCTGTTAGATGCACTAGCAAGAGAAATGCATTACTTCAGCATACTGGAGAAGTGGTGTTTTAGGACATCTCTTCATGAAAACCTAATGGCTAAAACAGAAGAGTCACAGGTCTTGACTTCAAATTCAAGTTTAATTGCCATTCAACCAGACATGAATATAGCCAAATGAAACCATGGTGCAAAACACAGTACCAACAGTTACACACACCACAAAGCACATACAAAATAGCAAGCACACAGATGATATCAGAAAAATAGTCACCCAAAAAAAGTCCAAGACCCTAAGTCCATGAATATTGCAGCAGTCTGTAATTAAAGATAAGCTGGCTTGTCTTCTGCTGAGTGAACACTGGGGGGGAGGAGCACAGACTCTCTTTTGGATAGCTGTAAATACGTGACACCACAGCTTGAGGTCTCGTCCTTGCTACAACCAAGACCATACAGCTCCTCCGTTGTCCACCAATAAACCAGTGAATCAGACTTGCAGCAATCCACATTAACAATATCCAATAGGTCTTGTGATCACAAGAAAAGTGACTATGACCTTCACTTGCCATTAGACTGCACACCGCCTTCACGTACCGCCTCTGTGCCACAAGCACAGCACAATCCATACCAAGTCCATAGGAGCTTAGGAGAGTCAACGGCACCCAACAGCGACTCCTATGCTTGAATCTTCAGAAACAGCTCTATTTCCATCTTTAATATCTCTATTTTCCCCTTTCCAGTTTCCTTTGAAGACCCTGACCTGGAGTTACACACCGGCTTCGGTTCTTTGCGGGAATGGGCCTACCTCCGGGTTTCACGACTGGCCGTTATTCGATATCCTAAGGGCGTGGCCTAAGAGATTAGCTCGCCTACAGAAGTCCGAGATTTCGTGGCTCTGGAGACGGGCAGACCGAAGGTCGGTGTCCCGGCAGGAGATTGGTGTGTCGTTTTGGGAGTCAGAAGATCTCTGGCTGTGTGCCCAGAGACTCAAGATCTTTGGGCACAGAGCTCAGAAAAAGCGACACAACAGACATTTAACATCGTGAACCAGTGAGTTGTTTGTTATTTCTCCCCTCTCACTGTGAAACAGAGACAGAGAGACAGTCTGTGGTACGTTGAATGCCAGGTGAGCGAGTAGTCTTTGGGGAGCTGCAAGTCAGTGTCTTTGCTGTTGCTTTGCTGCACACTTGTGTGTTGATGGTGCGGGGCTGCCAATGTTTCTTTTGCTGGTGGGGGGAGGGGGGATCGTTGCTTTGCTGCAGCTTTCATGCGGGAGGGAGGGGAGCTGGGGGAGCTGTGGGGTTCTAACATTTAACTGTCATTCATTCTTTGGGCCTCTCCTCTGTTTTCGTGGATGTTTGAGAAGAAAAAGCATTTCAGGATGTATATTGTATACATTTCTCTGACATTAAATGTACCTTTGAAACCCTGCTCCTTCAGTTTCTCCAGCACCATACGCCTTTGATTGGCCCCATAGAAGCTGCTGCATCTGAGTGCGCCACCATCTTTTTTTAAGGATCGCCTAATGGTATTTCACAGGAGCCACAACTGCTACATTAGCCCAAGCAGTGCTGACAAGGAATACTAAATCACTAAATACCAGAAAGAATTTGCATCAGAGCTGCTGTAAATCAACTTTCTTTCCCCCCTCTCCCCCCAACCCAACTCAGCATGACTCCATATCCCCAAGTAACCTCAGCTAGGGAAAAAAAAAGCCACAGATTTTGGGTTTACTGAAGCTAGTATCTATTACTTTGTGGGAAAACGTTTCCCACCTGTCCTCCTGGACGGACTAGTTCTGGGTCAAAATCAGACTCGCCCATTCTGAAAACTCAATGGCTTCAGCTCAGAAAACACCAACGAGTCTATGGCCTTTAAACCAAGGCTTAACACAATAAATTCAGCTTGTGCTTTTGTGACAAGGTGATGCTAGGGTTGCCATTACCTCTGATCATTCCCATCCCTGTGCCAGATGGGGATGGGTGCAGAATCCCAGTCACCGAGTGCTTTTCAGTGTTGATACCAACTTTCAAATCAAACGCTAGTAACCGTGGACCCACTGTTTTGCGCTGACGTGTGCAAACAACAGCAGTAGGCCATCATTCAGTTACATCATGGCTAATCCACATTGGCCTCAACTAAAGTGCCAGTTCTTAACCTCAGAAATTGATCTACCTCCTTCAGTACTTCTACTGATATAGTCTCTGAGGGCTTAAGGGATAGAAAATTCCAGAGATTCAATAACTTGACAGAAAAAGTTTCTAAGCTCCTTTAAATCTGTTTTTCTTTTAATTATATCCATTGTTCAAAAATCTCCCATTTGTAGAAACATCTCAACAACCATCATGTCAAACCCTTTTAGAATGTTACATTTCTCAAATAAGGTCACCCCTCATTCTTCTAGACTCCAAATATGGGCCCAAACTGTTTAGCCTCTCTTGACAGGACAGCCCTCTCATCCCAGGACTTATCCTGGGGAATTGTTACAGACAATTTCAATGCTACTATATTCTTTGAAAAAGTGTAAGGGGACCAAAATTGTGCTCCAAATAAGGCCTTACCAACATCCTATACAACTGTAACAAATCATCCCCTTTTCTAAACTCCTACCCCTTCGCAATAAAGGCCGTTCATTATTCATGCAAAAGGAGGATAGAAGCACGTTGAGTCAATTTCATATGTCAACATTTGATTTCCCAAATCTTCCTTTCCTCTTTCAGTGAATGACCTTGATAAATCAGTAGCACAGATCCTGGGGGCCATCTAGGAGTCTTCTGATCACCATTTGCGTTTGCCTCCATTACTGTGCGTTCTAGGCACCCACCACTCCGTAAAGAACTCACTTTGCACATTACTGTTGGACTTGCTCCCTCTCACCTTGGATCTTGACACAGACTATCTGCTTAGCCTACATCTCAATCTCAGTCCTTCTGCAGGGTGTCTACGGGGGGGTGGGGGGGAATGTCAGAGGTAAGTGTTCTCACTGAGTGGTGGTGTCGTGGAGCACCCTGCCAGGGGTGGTGGTAGAGGCAGATACATTTGGGGTACTTAAACTCTTAGATAGGCACGTGGCTGATAGAAAAATGGAGGGTTATGATGGAGGGAAGGGTCAGATTGATCTTGGAGTAGGTTAAAAGGTCAGCACTGTGCTGTGATGTTCTTTGCTCAAACACTTTGCCTGCCCCACTGCCACCCCTACCCCACTAGCCTGGGGTACATTCCTAAAGTCAGCGTCCAATTACCGCACTGTATTCCCAAACACACAATTTGAAACATTTTCCCCAGGTTTCCCTACACCCCCAAAGGCAATGGCGAGCTTAAGCACAAACCTTTATCCAATGTAAAGGTGGCTTAACTCCAAGCTCAAAAAAATCCATCACTTGTTTTTTACCTTTTATTTCACACACGGCCATTTTGATGCTCCCTTTACTGCCTTTGCCGACATCTTCCTGGGAGTCATAGTAGGAGAACACGCTGCCATCCAACACAAAGTACCGCGGTTGCCAACCTACCAATGACAAATTAGGAGAGTCACTACAAGATTATAAATTTGGGGAACAAGGGATTGGAAGTGGACAGTGTAATTGAAAAGGGCAAAGCAACAAAAGAGCAGGTTTGGACTAATTACGTTCTTTAAACTCTTTCAGTCCATTTATTCATTCAACACGATATTAGGATTTGGCTCCAAATGCTAACCTTGGTTAAAGTGGGGGGGGGGGGGCAAGATAGGTAATAACATTTTAAAGTCTGGTATCAAGAGCCACAAGGTAATGTTGCAGCTCTAGAAAACCCTGGTTAGATCACACTTGGAACATTGTGTACAGTTTTGGGTACCTCATAGGAAGGATGTGGAAGGTTTAGAGAGGGTGCAGGGGAGATTGACCAGGATACCGTCCGGATTAGAGAGGGTGCGGGGGAGATTGACCAGGATACCGTCCGGATTAGAGAGGGTGCGGGGGAGATTGACCAGGATACCGTCCGGATTAGAGAGGGTGCAGGGGAGATTGACCAGGATACCGTCCGGATTAGAGAGGGTGCGGGGGAGATTAACCAGGATACCGTCCGGATTAGAGAGGGTGCGGGGGAGATTGACCAGGATACCGTCCGGATTAGAGAGGGTGCAGGGGAGATTGACCAGGATACCGTCCGGATTAGAGAGGGTGCAGGGGAGATTGACCAGGATACCGTCCGGATTAGAGAGGGTGCAGGGGAGATTGTCCAGGATACCGTCCGGATTAGAGAGGGTGCAGGGGAGATTGACCAGGATACCGTCCGGATTAGAGAGGGTGCAGGGGAGATTGACCAGGATACCGTCCGGATTAGAGAGGGTGCAGGGGAGATTGACCAGGATACCGTCCGGATTACAGAGGGTGCAGGGGAGATTGACCAGGATACCGTCCGGATTACAGAGGGTGCAGGGGAGATTGACCAGGATATCGTCCGGATTTGAGAGGGTGCAGGGGAGCTTGACCAGGATACCGTCCGGATTACAGAGGGTGCAGGGAAGATTGACCAGGATACCGTCCGGATTAGAGAGGGTGCAGGGGAGATTGACCAGGATACCGTCCGGATTAGAGAGGGTGCAGGGGAGATTGACCAGGATACCGTCTGGATTAGAGAGGGTGCAGAGGAGATTCACCAGGATACCGTCCGGATTAGAGAGGGTGCAGGGGAGATTGACCAGGATACCGTCTGGATTAAAGGGCACGTTTTATGAGGAATGTTTGAGTGAGCTAGGTCTGTTTTCAGGAGCGAAGAAGGATGAGAGGTGTCCTGATGGATATGTACAAAATAATAAGAGGCATAGATTGCATAACCAGAGTTTTTTTCTTCAGTACAGAAATGGCTAATAAGAGGGGGCATCATTTTAAGGTGATGGGGGGGGGTGGAAGAGGAGATATCAAAGTGGTGGGTGTGTGGAATGCCCTACCGGGGGTGGTGGTAGAGGCAGATATATTAGGGATATTTAAGAAAATCTTAGAAAAGCACATGGATGATAGAAAAATGGAGGGCTATGTGGGAGGAAAGGTTAGATTGAACTTAGAATAGGTTACAAGGTCGGCACAAGATTGTGGGCCGAAGGGCCTGTAGTGTTCTATATCTAATTGCTATTTTGAGTTTACCAAGTTTCTACAACCCTGTGTGGGGAAGAAGTTTTGCAATCACACTCCTGAAGGAGCACTCTGTCTCCCCAGATGATAGGAACAGTTCACCTGGAAATTTGAGAAAATCTGCTTGCAAGAAGCAAGCTCACTTTTAAATTCAAATGCTGACAAAGTGATAGGGCCATTTCAGAGCACCTCACAGCTAGTCGCTTGCAGGCAAAGTTACAATCTCCATACTGTCCAGCCTATAGGCAACAGCAAAGAGGGCAATAATCAGGATCTGATCACATCATGACGTGTGATCCAGTCAGGAAACAGTTGGTGTTTATCTGAAGGATGACTACATTTTACCAACTGTGCCGCACAGGTGTATCCACAGCAAGATCCTTTGAAATATATATTTACACAAGACACTATTTGCATAAAACAAAAATGTTTCTCTTTGGATTTCAGTTGCAAGTAATTCTGAGAATGTATTGTAAGTACACATTCCATCTTATCCAGTATCAAACTGGGCATTGTGCCAACCATCCAATACATCACAGTGCAACTGCCACCTCTGGCAGAAAGCTACTTCCAATTGTACATGTATTTGAATATCTTGAAAATGATTAACTTACAGCAAAACAAATTGTTTCATAGTGTTACCACTACAGACAGTGGGAAGTAATCACATTAACTCCATTGCAAGATTTGAGTGGAATGGATCAAAAACTTGACTGGAGAAAATGACAGATTTAGTCATTGGTTGCAGCATTTATTTTACCTTCGTTAATACAGCAGACTCATTAGAAATACAAAAACCCAAAAGCTGCTCGATGTAACTGCTAGCATTCAGGGTAGACGAGCAGTGACCTGCGTGTCACTAGCCCAGCCAGCATTTGTTACCCGTCACCAGGGAGGGAGGTAGGTAGTTACCAGCTCTATGCTACAGAACTGGATGTTTGCATCACAGACAAGGGATATTCTGTCCATCATGCTGACTCCATACCCTTTAGCTCTCCGATACAACTGAATGATTCACTGGGCCATTTTGTAGAGCGATTAAATGACAGTAATGCAGATCAAGTCACCCAAAAGATCAACATACAAGTCCCAAAATGATTTTTTTTAATTAAAAAAAAACATCAATTGCAGTGATTTCCAAATTCCCAAACCACTGCAGTAGGATTTGAAATCACACTCTCAGAATTACACACCGATTAGAAGCACAACCAGGTAGTTTGATTCCCTTTAACTGCCCCACCTTTCAAATAAGACAATGGCATATGATTGGAACCTCAACTCAACAATCCAGTCTAGTTCTGCTGGTTTTCTAGTTCCTTGCTGCACGTACTTACCTGCATCTGCTTTACAAATATTCGAAGTATCTGCTTCCATGGCCTTTGAAAATTTCCAAAGATGCATGACCGTCAGAGAAAGAAGCGACTTCAATGGACAACCCTTTGTCGAGATTCTCCTGAGGAAATTTCTATCTTGTTGAGACCCCTCAGGATCTAATTCATTTCAACCATTTTTCCCCTCTTACTCTTGATCCACCTCTACCCTGTTCAACCTTTGCTCATTAGTCAATTTACAGATTCAACAGGTGATTAACTTGGATAGTAAATTGCTTCCAACACCTTTATATTCAAGTCAAGTCACTTTTATTGTCATTTTGACCATAACTGCTGGTACAGTACATAGTAAAAACGAGACAATGTTTTTCAGGACCACGGTGTTACATGACAGTACAAAAACTAGACTGAACTACGTAAAAAAAGAGAAAGCTACACTAGACTACAGACCTACACAGGACTGCATAAAGTGCACAAAAACAGTGCAGGCATTACAATAAATAATAAACAGGACAATAGGGCAAGGTATCAGTCCAGGCTTTCGGGTATTGAGCAGTCTGATAGCTTGGGGGAAGAAACTGTTACACAGTCTGGTCGTGAGAGCCCGAATGCTTCGGAGCCTTTTCCCAGATGGCAGGAGGGAGAAGAGTTTGTATGAGGGGTTGATGGGGTCCTTCATAATGCTGTTTCCTTTGTGGATGCAGCATGAAGTGTAAATGTCTGTAATGGCGGGAAGAGAGACCCCGATGATCTTCTCAGCTGACCTCACTATCCGCTGCAGGATCTTGCGATCCGAGATGGTGCAATTTCCGAACCAGGCAGTGATGCAGCTGCTCAGGATGCTCTCAATACAACCCCTGCAGAATGTGATGAGGATGGGGGGTGGGAGATGGACTTTCCTCAGCCTTCGCAGAAAGTAGAGACGCTGCTGGGCTTTCTTTGCTATGGAGCTGGTGTTGAGAGACCAGGTGAGATTCTCCACCAGGTGAACACCGAGAAATTTAGTGCTCAAAAATCAAGAGACCTACACCGTACACAGCACACATTTGATGTGATTCTACCAGCATCCTGTATGCCCAATTCCCAACCATGAATGCTAACAGTAGCTGGACCTATACATAGCCATCTGAGAAATGCCTTGGTGCACTCAGACCCTGCTGTATCTCAAAACTCTTATCTCTAGTCTTTTAGATAATGTGCTTTCTTTTATGCCCCTCTATTAAAATAAGGGATTTCATATTTTCCCCACCTTGTACTTGATTTGCCAAATCTATGCCCGCATCCCTCTGTAACCCATGTCCACTTAGCAACTTATTTGCCTACCTTCCCCTCAGTGCCTTCATCCATGTAATGTGCAAACTGCAAACGCATTGATCCTACACAAGAGAAAATCTGCAGATATTACAAATCCAAGCGACACAGGATTGAAAGGGTCTTGGCCCGAAACACCGACTGTACTCTTTTCCAGAGACACTGCCTGGCCTGAGTTTTCCCAGCATTTTGTGTGCATTGCAAAACATTGATTCCTTGCAGTTACACACCACTCATTTTGCCAACAAGAAAGTGACTCTTCGGCCCTTCAACTTTTCAATCACATTTTGACCCAGACCCGCTATTACAGCCACGTTCTTTGGAACGTGTCTCTGCTGCCAACTTACTCCAGTAGGCTTCAGGATTCATTTGAGCTTCTCAATTTGGACCTTCTGAGGATCCCAGGTCCCTTTTGTCAATCAACTTTCCAGCTCTTGGCTTCATCCCTCCCACTCCTGTCTTCTCCTATCATTTCAGATCTCCCCCTCCCACTTTCAAATCTCTTACTATCTTTCCTTTCAATTAGTCCTGACGAAGGGTCTCGGCCCGAAACGTCGACAGTGCTTCTTCCTATAGATGCTGCCTGGCCTGCTGCGTTCCACCAGCATTTTGTGTGTGTTGCTTGTATACCTACTCTGTTGAGCAATAGAAAACCAACAGGTCACATAAACAACACCACAGTAGTGGCTCTTAAGGAAAGCAACAGGGCATGTCACAGGGAACAATTTGGATCTAGTGATCTTAATTCCATCATTTTCAATATAATTACGGGGAGGGATAGGTCTCGTCCTCAGGTTAAGATTCTAACCTGGAGAAGGGCCATTTTTGATGGCATCAGCAAGGATCTGGCAGGCATGGATTGGAGTAGGTAGTTTTCTGGTAAAGAGATTATTGGCAAGTGCTGTGATGGCACTGGCCTTGCTGACCCTGAAGTTCTAAACTCAGACGAAGACTTTAAATTACATCGAATATAAATAGCCATGAATATCCTAACACTGTAACTACTCAACCTTCAAAAGCTAGTTCACCTCTGTTTAAATTCCACAGCGAGGTTAGTTGTCAATACCCACTATTTGAGCGCTGGGCCCCCCAGCCCCCTACCAAAGGAGAGATACTTCCAGCTAACAAAGTAGTTTAAAGACAGTTCATTTATTTCTAGTGATGCACATTTAAATTCAAACAACATTCTTAAAAAAACACTTATAAAATACTTCCAAAGTGCTATAGCACAAAGGATTTCCAAACATGGATACAATTCCTATAAGCTAAAAAGACATACCCACAAACTGTACATGAACCAGTCATCTGATGCGGAAATCAAAGACAGAGGAATGGATTCTATTTCACCCCGTCTTTCTGTAATGCTTCTCGATGTTCTTGGACCATTCCTAAAAAGCCTGAACTTTTCTCTTTATTTCTTTGCCACTTGGGTGACTTCACAAATGTGATTTTTTCCCCCAAATGTCTTTGAACAATTAGTCTAAAAACTTCTGGAGACGGAGATCTCAAGTACGCACAATTAATGCTGTGAAGCTGACATAAACCTTCCAACTATTAACAAAATCAGCCATTGATATGTTAAATGATAGTATCCATCTGGTCTACAAGCTTCCTTGAACTAAATATCTTAGCCAATGTTGACTAGTTTGAAACAAGCCAAATTAAATAACCCATTAGACCAAGTGCAGTGGGGCCAGCAAGTTTGGTCTATTGACAGTGCTTGTTTGCAAAGCTGTCTCTTCAACTTCAAACTGATTACTGCTTGCTATTTATATTGAGAACTAAAGACTGGCTCCTGTTTACGGCAAGCTGCCGAAGGATATTCGTTGGAAGTTTAACTTATTGAAAAACAACTCTTGAATCTTTAGAAGCCCATAGCTGCTGTGTTTAGAAAATTGAGCTTAGAAAAGACAGTGAATATCCATCACAGTAGGAGACCTTCAAAAGTGAAACATTGAGAGTACAGTTTGTATATTCCTAATAGAATAAAAGGCAAGGCTTTAGAGCCCTTTGGTTTTCAAGGGATAGTGAAGATCAACGTGGTCATCTATGCATGCAATGAAAGAGATGGGAGTGATCTTAAATTAATTTCTTTGCATCTGAATTTACTCGCAATGGATACATTGTGGGTAGAACGGAGGCAAAACAATAGTGAGGTCGTGGATCATATCCAGACTATGAAAGAGAAGGAAATGATGTGAATCTTGAAGTCAAATCTGTCATCTCCACATTTCCATCAGAGTTAACCTTACTTAAGTGCAACATTGGCTGTCGCGACCTTTTACAATTTCCGAGACAGTCTGATTTGGAAGATGAAGGAAGTATACCAGATGATGATATTCAGGTATATTGTGCCTAATTGGGTGAGCTGCAAAAAGTCACGTCAGAGAGATTTGAAGATCTTCTCTCAACCCAAATTCCAGATTGGTTACTAAATCCAAATTCCTGAACTCTTGTAATGAGGAATTAACAGTTAATATGGAGGAAGAAATGGTCTTGCTACAAAGTGACCTTGAGCTAAAGCCAAGGGCCAAAAAGTCATATCAAGACTTTTGGTTGCAGAGAGAAATTTTTGATTGCTATCCTGCACTGTGGAAAAAGATCAAGATGTTCTTTATTGCCTTTGCAACATTGTATTTAGTGGAGCACAGTTTCAGTGCAGTCGCTCAACTTCTTTCAAGGCCAAGAAACAGATTGAAAATTACTGAATGTGGGGATCTGAGAATCCAGAGTGACATTCAACCTGATGTTGAGAAGCTGATATCACTGTACCAAGCCTGTTCATCTCACTGAAAGGTGAAAAAACAATGAGGTAGTGAATAGTTGGACTGTTAATGTACACTCTAAAATTGTTGATGAAAATTGTTTTTTTTACTGTCATTAAAATTATTTGGTGCCTTAAATAGATATTTCAATAGGTACATTTATTGCCAGAGAAATGTGTACAATATACCTACTGAAAACATTTTTCTTTGTAAACATGCACGAAGAGGAGTGCCCCAAAGAATGAATGACAGATGGGTTTCCCAGGGCAAATTTCGGATCTAATGACAAGGGAGATTAGGACAATTGGAGACTAGGCTCTGTTGCATGTGATTTTATGCTCACACAACAGCGGGCATATAAACAAGTATCATTTATCAGGTATATCCTTGCTCTCTTGCACCCACCTAAAAGATGTAGGCTCGAGTCCAAGAACCCTTGCCCACTAACCCGTTCCTTGGTTCTCAGCAACCCTACTCACCCTCCTGTCTATGTGCCCACTTAATCCCAATCTGTTTGCACCCCCTCACCAAGCACTCAAGCGTGAAGCAAAGCATCAATAAAGATGCAGACTTTCAGTACCCCCAAAGACTACTCATTCACCCGGTAATTCGACATACCACAGGCCCTCCCCCCTCCCCCCACCCTCTCCCTCTCCCTAATAAGGGAGAAAGAGGTGTCCCTGTTTCACAGCGAGAGGGGAGACATAACAAAACAACTCGCTGGTTTACGGTGTTAAAAGTCTGTTGTGTCACTTTTTCTGAGCTCTGCACCCAGAGAGGCTCAGGTGTCTGGACACACAGCTGTCAGCTAATCCGCTGCTCCCGATGTTCCGTGTTCTCCCGCGATTCAGGGGCACCGGCCTAGAATCAGCCCATCTCCAGAGCCACGAAAATCCGGCACCCTGAAGGTGCACTAGTCTTTCAGGCCACGTCCTTCAGATATCAAAAAGCAGCCGGTTGTGAGGCCCTGACAGCTGGTCCCATTCCCACAAAGAACCAAAGTCAGATATTTAAATAGATAGCATGTGTAGTCAAGAGGTTCAGTTGTTGTTCAGACCAAACATCAGAAGAGGCCACTGAGTGTAGATGACAATGTAGTTAACTGGATCAGGAAACTTGCAGATGACACCAAGATTGGGGGTGTCGTGGACAGCAAGGAAGACTATCGTGACTTGCAGTGGGATCTGGACCAGCTGGAAAAATGGCAGGGGGGGGGGGGCAGATGGAATTTAATGCAGACTAGTGTGAGGTGTTGCACTTTGGGAGGGCAAGACATAAAACAGTGAATGGTGTGCAGTGGAACAACGGAACCTGGGAATTGAGATCCATAATTCCTTGGAAGTGGTTTTGTAAGTGGATAAGGTCTTCGGCATGTTGTTGTGAGGTTAATATTTACTGATCTGGACACATTTGAATTCTCCTAATTTTTATTTTTCAAGTAATCAAATGTAGAACAAACATAAGAGGTTGTGGTTTTGACATTCTCAAAAACCAAACTTTTAATGAGATGTCACCCTAGATGTTTTGCATTTTCCATTCAGCTGCACATTAAACACACAGACACAAGATGAATGATTGACTAGACTTTGACACTCAAAATGAAAAAGTTCCACCTGCTGAAAGGATATGGCTTTTTTTTAAATATAAAAAAACATTGCATTTTTGAGCCAGTGCCACAACCAGTACCAATGTTAGCAATCACCCAAGGACCAAAAAAAAATCAGATCACCAACCAATTCTATTTAAGTAGGACCGCAGGCTCCTGACAATGTTCCTATTTTTGTTAATAGTTGTGTGAACCAATCATTGCCCTGAGCAACAATTTTTATACGGCCTGAAAACTGCATGACACTTTAAATGTGTGTTTTTGTAATATACATTTAGAATGAAAAGTGAAAAAAAACATACTGAAAATCTGAAATAAATCAGATGAAGGGTCCTAGGCTCAAAATATTTACTGTTTCTCTTTCCATAGATGCTGCCTGACTAGCTGAATGTTTCCAGAACATTTATTTTTTACTTCCTTCTTAAGTAACTCCACCTTATCATTTCTTGGAATATTTTATACTAAACACTCCTTTCAAAACATTGTTTATTAACTATTTTAACCCTTCCTTCTACATTTCCACTCCGTCTCCCACAATTCCTCCTTTAAACCTGCTCAATATCTCTTTCACCAAACAGGTCACCTGGTGGGAGTGTTTTCTCTTGTGACACATTGTGCCATTTTGTTTGATAACGTTCCATGTTAAAGTGGGTGTAATAGTAAATAACTATTTCCACACATTGGATTTTTCTCACATTCACGTTAGAATAATAAAGCACAGAAACAAGATGTTCAGCCTAGCAAACCCGCTAGTATTTATGCCCTGTGCAAAACTTCCTCACACTGTCACATAATAACCAGTATAAAAGCTAGTATGTTTCCACTTGTAACGATATTAATGTTAGTTACCTTGCGATAACAGGCCCCATAATCCAACTACACCCCACATAGTATTTTCTTAATTTAAGCTCTTATTAGTGCATTAACATATTTATATCCATAACTTTGAGTTCCCTACAATTAGAAGCTTCTGTGTTTATCCTACAAAGTCTTTAAAAATCTGAATTTGATTCTTAATTAGGAGATGTACATGAAGGGTTCTGACTTCTGGACACTAACACGACTGTTCACTGGTTTCCAACACAACTGTGATTAGATCCGGGAGGATAACTACAAATGCGAGGCTCCATTCTCAACTTAGTTTAAGAATACTGTAGATTACTTTTTTTTAACGGTACCACGTCAAACAAACCAGAAGGTCTCGGGGTCGAATTACGTGATATCATGTGGTAGGGTACAATTAGACTCGGCATCCTTATGGGCGGGGGGGGGGGGGTGAAATTCTGAAGTCCCCACTCTTCATCATTACGTAGCAAACTGTAGTCCCAACAAAGAGGGTCACAAATATAAAGAAGCAGTTGTAAATTAAAGCGAGCCCCAACCCTTTTACTGCAAGAACACATTGACTCTGCAAGTTGCCTACAAACTCTGCCATAGGTTCCGTGTTCGTAACAAGTTAACTGACTTCCATCACTGCCAACTAGAATTGGCACATGACCACCGTGTACTTACCACTTAAATAGTTGGTCCATTTGTGTAATACACCCTCCATGCTATCACTACCAGCTGCAAATTCTCCAAAATTTGCTTGCAGAGCTTCAAGCACAAACTACTGCAGGAAACTACAGGCAAGCCTATGACTGACAGTGAGCAAGAACCAATCCACCGACGGTCACGTCACTTCAACAAGCGCATTCCTCCATCGTGCTGTCATAAAGGCCCCGCTGTCGCAGCCAGCCAATCGACAGCGGCAGAGCGAAGGCTCTGTTCACCGAATGGATCATTCCTGCCGTACAGTTGGCAAATGAGAACACGGGTAGAAGAGGCTAGCCAATGGAAGTTGAGCAGGCTGGGATGGGGTGGGGATAGAGGCCAGTGGGTGGGGCAGGCATGAGCAGCCACGCGGAGGGCAGAGGAGAGTTTTGATTGTACTTGGGTTTCAGGCAAGTCTTACAGTTGTGGAAGAACAGAAGTTCTGAGACTTTTTTTAAACTAAAAAAATGGAATGGCGGGTTCCCTGCCAATTTTGCTTTATGTTATCAAACAGCGATGAGGAAGTTCCAAACGTTTCCATCAGCAGTGCCAGGCACCTGCCCTGTCTCCAATCCGGTCCGCGGTACCTGCAGCAATTAGGGTAGTAGTGCAGGGAGAGATGTTCTGGTGGGCAGAAAGGTGCGATGGGATGGGGGGGTCATGGTGTGGGAGGGAAATGGACGAGTAGGAGCAACAGCAGGTTCGGCATGAACATGACTGATCTTCAACCCTAGCATCATTACCCAGTGTTATCCATATACTGTATCCCTCGACGACTTCAATATCATCTCAGTTGACCGCTTGTTTGATTGGGTGGCCACCCCACCCCCTGCAGTCACAGACACTTCGCCAGGTTACCCTGCATCCAGCCTGTCCAGACCTTTCTGAATTTTGCAAGTTTCAATGAGATGATCTCTCATTCTTCTACCACACACAAAATGTCGGAGGAACCCAGTGGGTCAGGCAACATCCAGTTTCCCTTCATAGATGCTGCCTGACCTGCTGAGTCCCTCCAGCATTTTGTGTGTATTGCTGAAGACTTCCAGCATTTGCAGAATCACTTGTGTCTAGTTTACTCCATCTCCTCTCATATGGCAAACTCACCATCAGTTTAGTGCATCCTCACTGCACTTCCTTCAGTTTAGTAATGAGCCAAAATTGTACAGAGTACTCCAGGTGTGGTCTCACCAAGACTCTATCTGATTACAGTAAAGCTCCCTCCCTCCTGCATTCAAATCCTTTTGTAATAAAATTCAAAGTATCATTTACACAAGGAGATTTTGCAGATGCTGAACATCAAGAACAACACACAAAATGCTGAAGGAAGTCAGGTCAGGATCTATGGAGGGGAATAAACGGTCAACATTTTGGCCCAAGCCCTTTCGCCAGGACTGGAAAGGAAGGGGGAAGAAGCCAGAAATAGAAACTGGGGGGTGGGGGGTGGGGGGTGGTGAGGAGAAGGTGGACAGGTTGGAAGGTGATAGGTGAAGCCAAGTGAGGGGTAAGGTAAGTGGGTGGGGGAAGGGGAGATGAGGTGAGAAGCTGAGAGGTGACAGATGGAAAATGGAAAGGACTGAAGAAGATGAAATCTGATAGGAGAGGACAGTGGACTATGGAAGGAAGGGACCCAGAGGGAGGTGAGACACAAATAGTGCACTTTTCTCCATAAATGCTGCCTGACCTGCTGAGTTCCTCCAGTATTTTATGTGTGTTTACGTATCATTTTCTATCTTACCTTGCTGCATCTGCAAATTGGCGTTCACTGACTTAGTTTAAGGACATATAGGTTAAAGATGGCGTCTCTGTGGGTGGAGGTCAGGAACAGGAAGGAGTCAGTGACTTTACTGGGTGATTTTCATCGGCCGCCCAATAGTAACAGGGATATCGAGGAGCAGATAGGGAAACAGATCCTGGAGAGGTGTAATAATAGAGTTGTCGTGATGGGAGATTTTAATATCCCAAATATCGATTGGCATCTCCCTAGAGCAAGGGGTTTAGATGGGGTGGAGTTTGTTAGGTGTGTTCAGGAAGGTTCCTTGACACAGTATGTAGATAAGCCTACAAGAGGAGAGGCTGTACTTAATTTGTTATTGGGAAATGAACCTGATCAGGTGTCAGATCTCTCAATGGGAGAGCATTTTGTAGATAGTGATCATAAGTTAGACAACCTCTCCTCCTCCACTCTCACCCTGAACACCAGTGTGCCTCAAGGCTGTGTGCTGAGCCCTCTTCTATATTCCCTTTTCACCTATGTCTGCATTCCTGTACATGGTTCTAACTCCATAATCAAGTTGGCAGATGACACCAAGGTGATTGGTCTGATCAGAGGGGATGACGGCCTACAGGGATGAGGTCCAGGACCTGGCCGTGTGGTGTGCCGACAACAACCTGGCCCCTAACACCCATCAGACCAAGGAGATCATTGTGGATTCAAGCACGCTAGGAGCTACACTCATGTCCCCATCTACATCAATGGAGCTGTAATGGAGCGTGTATCAAGCTTCTAATTCCTTTGTGTCCACATTTCGGAGGATCTCACCTGGTCCCTGAACTCCTCCATCCTGATCAAAAAGGTGCAACAGAGCCTTTATTTCCTGCGGAGCATCAAGAAAGCTCACCTCTGTCCCAGGATACTGACGGACTTTTACCGTTGTACCATTGAGAGCATACTCACCAACTGCATCTCAGTGTGGTATGTCAATTGTCCCGTATCAGACCGTAAAGCACTCCAGCATGTGGTGAAAACTGCCCAGCGGATTATCAGCACCCAATTGCCCACCATTGAGAACATTTACCATAAATGCTTCCTGAGCAGGGCGAGAAGCATTATTAAGGATGCATCTCACCCTAACCATGGACTTTTTACTCTCCTCCCATCTGGTAGGCGCTACAGGAGCCTCTGCTCCCGCACCAGCAGACACAGGAAGAGCTTCTTCCCTGAGGCTGTGACCCTGCTGAACCTCACATCACAGCACTAAGCAGTATTGCACCCATATTGTACTGTCTCAGTACTTTTGTATTTGTGTGCTGTTACAACAGACAATAGGTGCAGGAGTAGGCCATTCAGCCCTTTGGGCCAGCACCGCCATTCAATGTGATCATGGCTGATCATCCACAATCAGTACCCCGTTCCTGACTTCTCCCCATATCCCTTGTCTCCGCTATCTTTAAGAGCTCTATCTAATTCTTTCTTGAAAGCATCCAGAGAATTGGCCTCCACTGCCTTCTGAGGCAGAGCATTCCATAGATCCACAGCTCTCTGTTTGAAAAAGTTTTCCCTGAACTCCGTTCTAAATGGCCTACCCCTTATTCTTAAACTGTGGCCTCTGGTTCTGGACTCCCCCAACATCCGGAACATGTTTCCTGCCTCTAGCGTGTCCAATCCCTTAATAATCTTATATGTTTCGACCAGATCCCCTCTCATCCTTCGAAATTCCAGTGTATACAAGCCCAGTCCCACCATCCTGGGAATTAACCTTGTGAACCTGCACTGCACTCCCTCAATAGCAAAAATGTCCTTCCTCAGATTTGGAGACCAAAACTGAACACAATACTCCAGGTGTGGACTCAACAGGGCCCTGTACAACTGCAGAAGGACCTCTTTGTTTCTATACTCAACTCCCCTTGTTATGAAGGCCAACATGCCATTAAGCTTTCTTCACTGCCTGCTGTACCTGCATGCTTACTTTCAGTGACTGATGTACAAGAACACCTAGATCTCGTTGTACTTCCCTTTTCCTAACTTGACTCCATTTAGATAGTAATCTGCCTTCCCGTTCTTGCCACCAAAGTGGATAACCTCACATTTATCCACATTAAACTGCATCTGCCATGCATCTGCCCACTCACCCAACCTGTCCAAGTCACCCTGCATTCTCCTAACATCCTCCTCATATTTCACACTGCCACCCAGCTTTGTGTCATCTGCAAATTTGCTAATGTTACTTTTAATCCCTTCAGCTAAATCATTAATGTATATTGTAAATAGCTGTGGTCCCAGCACCGAGCCTTGCGGTACCCCACTAGTCACTGCCTGCCATTCTGAAAAGGACCAGTTAATCCCTACTCTTTGTTTCCTGTCTGCCAACCAATTTTCAATCCATGTCAGTACTCTGCCCCCAATACCATGTGCCCTAATTTTGCCTACTGATCTTCTATGTGGGACCTTATCAAAGGTTTTCTGAAAGTCCAGGTACATTACATCCACTGGCTCTCCCTTGTCCATTTTCATAGTTACATCCTCAAAAAATTCCAGAAGATTAGTCAAGCATGATTTCCCCTTTATAAATCCATGCTGACTCGGACCGATCCTGTTACTGCTATCCAAATGTGCCGCCATTTCATCTTTTATAATTGACTCCAGCATCTTCCCCACCACTGATGTCAGGCTAACTGGTCTATAATTCCCTGTTTTCTCTCTCCCTCCTTTCTTAAAAAGTGGGATAACATTAGCCACCCTCCAATCCTCAGGAACTGATCCTGAATCTATAGAACATTGGAAAATGATTACCAATATGACCACCATTTCTAGAGCCACCTCCTTAAGTACCCTGGGATGCAGACCATCAGGCCCTTACTTTTACATTTATTCACACTTACTTTGCATTTCTGGTTAGATGTTAACTGCATTTCATTGGCTTTGTATCTGTACTCGGCACAATGACAATAAAGTTGAATCTAATCTAATCTAATTCTATCTCCTTTACAATAGCATTGGAGAGATAGGAACAGACAAGTTAGGAAAGTGTTTAATTGGAGTAAGGGGAATTATGAGGCTATCAGGCAGGAAATTGGAAGCTTAAATTGGAAACAGATGTTCTCAGGGAAAAGTACAGAAGAAATGTGGCAAATATTCAGGGGATATTTGTGTGGAGTTCTGCATAGGTACAGTCCAATGAAACAGGGAAGTTATGGTAGGGTACAGGAACCGTGGTGTACAAAGGCTGTAATAAATCTAGCCAAAAAGAAGGAAAATCTTACAAAAGGTTCACAGAGCTAAGTAATGTTAGAGATCGAGAAATTATAAGGCTAACAGGAAGGAGCTTAAGAAGGAAAATCGGAGAGACAGAAGGGGCCATGAGAAGGCCTTGGCAGGCAGGATTAAGGAAAACCCCAAGGCATTCTACAAGTACGTGAAGAGCAAGAGGATAAGATGTGAAAGAATAGGACCTATCAGGTGTGACAGTGGAAAAGTGTGTATGGAACTGGAGGAAATAGCAGAGGTACTTAATGAATACTTTACTTCAGTATTCACTGTGGAAAGGGATCTTGGTGATTGTAGTGATGACTTGCAGCAGACTGAAAAGCTTGAGCATGTAGATATTAAGAAAAAGGAGGTGCTGGAGCTTTTGGAAAGCATCAAGTTGGATAAGTCACCAGGACCAGATCAGATGTACGCCAGGCTACTGTGGGAGGCGAGGGAGGAGATTGCTGAGCCTCTGGTGATGATCTTTGCAACATCAATGGGGACAAGAGAGGTTCCAGAGGATTGGAGGGGTGTGGATGTTGTTCCTTTATTCAAGAAAGGGAGTAGAGATAGGCCAGGAAACTATAGACCAGTGAGTCTTACTTCAGTGGTTGGTAAGTTGATGGAGAAGATCCTGAGAGGCAGGATTTATGAACATTTGGAGAGGCATAATATGATTAGGAGTAGTCAGCATGGCTTTGTAAAGGGCAGGTCCTGCCTTACAAGCCTAAACAAATTTTTTGAGGATGTGACTAAACACATTGATGAAGGAAGAGCAGTAGATGTAGTGTATATGGATTTCAGCAAGGCATTTGATTAGGTTCCCCGTGCAAGGCTTATTGAGAAAGAAAGGAAGCATGGGATCCAGGGGGACATTGCTTTGTGGATCCAGAACTGGCTTGCCCACAGAAGGCAAAGAGTGGTTGCAGACGGGTCATATTCTGCATGGAGGTCGGTGACCAGTGGTGTGCCTCAGGGATCTGTTCTGGGACCTCTGTTCTTCATGATTTTTATAAATGACCTGGATGAGGAAGTGGAGGGATGGGTTAGTAAGTTTGATGATGACACAAAGGTTGGGGGTGTTGTGGATAGTGTGGAGGGCTGTCAGAGGTTAGAGTGGGACATTGACAGGATGCAAAACTGGGCTGAGAAGTGGCAGATGGAGTTCAACCCAGATAAGCGTGAAGTGGTTCATTTTGGTAGGTCAAATATGATGGCAGAATATAGTATTAATGGTAAGACTCTTGGCAAGATCAGAGGGATCTTGGGGTCCGAGTCCATAGGACACTCAAAGCAGCTGCACAGGTTGACTCTGTGGTTAAGAAGGCGTACGGTGTATTGGCCTTCGCCAATCGTGGAATTGAATTTAGGAGCTGAGAGGTAATGTTGCAGTTATATAGGAACCTGGTCAGACCCCACTTGGGGTACTGTGCTCAGTTCTGGGTCGCCTCACTACAGGAAGGATGTGGAAACCATAGAAAGGGTGCAGAGGAGATTTACAAGGATGTTGCCTGGATTGGGGAGCATGCCTTATGAGAATAGGTTGAGTGAACTCAGCCTTTTCTCCTTGGAGCGAAGGAGGATGAGAGGTGACCTGATAGAGGTGTACAAGATGATGAGAGGCATTGATCGTGTGTATAGTCAGAGGCTTTTTCCCAGGGCTGAAATGGTTGCCACAAGAGGGCACATGTTTAAGGTGCTGGGGAGTAGGTACAGAGGTGACATCAGGGATAAGTTTTTTACACAGAGAGTGGTGAGTGCATGGAATGGGCTGCCGGCAACGGTGGTGGAGGCGGATACGATAGGGTCTTTTAAGAGACTTTTGGATAGGTACATGGAGCTTAGAAAAATAGAGGGACATGTTTGGCACAACTTTGTGGGCCGAAGGGCCTGTATTGTGCTGTAGGTTTTCTAAATTTCTATGACATCCAGGTCCTTTGAAATGTGAACATTACCCAACCTCACACCATGGAAGTAATACTCTGCTTTTCTGTTTTATCCACTAAAATGGGCAACCTCACATTCTTCCACATTAAGCTGCACCTGCCATGTGCCCACCCACTCACTTGGCTTGCCCAATCCCCTGAAGCCTCTCAACATCTTCTTCCCCTTTCATAATCCCACTTCAGAGTATACTTAGTATATCTCACTACAATTATATGGGACCTCAGTGAGACTGCACTTGGAGTTTTGGACTTACCTTACTCGTAGAGGTCTTGACAGGCTAGATGCAGTGGAGATGTTTCCTGGCCAAGGTGATTGAGGCAAGGGGAAACGTCTTCGCTCAGAGGTTAGGGTATCTTCAAAGGTGCCATTATTGACTGCCTTTGAAACACAGATTGATGGGTTTCTGGAACCAGGGATTATGAGGATAGGACGTGAAATTGTGTTGAGGTAGGAGATCAGTCATGAACTTATCAAGTGGTGGAGCAGATTCAAGAGGACAATCCCTGAGACCTGGAACTCCCTCCCCAACAGCACTGAGGGAGAACCTTCACTAGAAGGAGTGTGGTGGTTCAAGGAGGCAATTCACCTCACCTTTTCTGGGTCAGTTAAGGATGGGCAATAAATAATGTAACTGCCAGCAATTAATGCATGCCAAGACAGGACAAAATGTCCATCTTGGGGTGGTATGGTAGCAAAGTGGTTAGCATAATGCTATTACAGTGCTAGTGACCCAGATTCAATTCCGCCATTGTCTGTAAGGAGTTTGTACATTCTCACCATCACTGCATGGGTTTCCTCCAGATGCTCCAGTTTCTTCTTCTTCTTCTTCTTCTTCTTCTTGTTTTACGGTGGTTGGCACCCAGCTTAATGATGCATTACCACCACCTTCTGCTCCGGAGAGTGGATCAGACAATAGACTTACATTCCAGATCCCTTCATCCATTCTCTCTCTCTCTCTCTCTCTCTCTCTCTCTCTCTCTCTCTCTCACACACACACACACTTTATCCTTCCTTCTTTGGCCATCCTAGTACCCTATTCCTGCTAATCCATCATATCCTATATAAAAAAAACCCTGTATCCCTTAAGAAAGCAAAAAGTACCCTGACCTGTGCCCTCTCACCCATGCCCAGTAACCCTTTTAATGTGAATTCCTGCACCCCCAATTCCCTTAGATTAATTCTCATCATCTCTGTATCCCAGAATTACATGTTCTACTGACTCCTCTTCCTGACATTCCTCACACAAACCTGTCTGGTGTTTCCCTATCATTTTCAATGTTTGGTTTAGTGCACAATGCCCCAGCCTTAACCTAGTCCACACAGTTTCCTCTCTTCTGTATCCACTGCCTACCCTAGTACTTGTAACACTCTTTTGTATTGGATATAAATGCCTCCTTTTCCCCTCTCTGTCCCATCTTTCTTGCCACATTTGGATGATTCTTTCCCAGATTACACACTTAGCCTCTGTTTTGCTGATACTAATGTGCATTTCTATATTTTCTTTCTTTAACGCCCTCTATGCCAACTCATCCACCCTCTCATTCCCCTTCTACCCCTACATGAGCTAGAACCCATAGAAATTTAACCTGACCTCCCTGATTTGCAACTCGTGACTGACTGAAGGACTTCATAAAGTACACATTTTCAGCTGTTTGAATGAAAAGACCTTAAACTTGTTAGAACTGAGGATGAATCTGAGCATAACTCTTTGACTTGTCTAGCTTTCTCCACCCATTGCAACGCAACCGACACTGCCAACATCTCCACTGTATACACTCCTAACTTATTAGATGTTCTTCTGCTGATTCCGATTTCTTTTGCTGGAATAGCCACCCCAAACCCTGTCACTCCTGTTTCAGGTTCCTTAGCACCATCCGTATAAATCTGAGTATAACCATTATACTTTTCCATCACATGACAGTTAAATGCGCCTACCAAATTAGTTTTATATTTTCCTTTCCTTTTTACCTCTAACAAATGCCAGTCTATGTCAGGCCATACAACCTTCCATGGAGGCTCTAAAATACCCCTAATGTTTTAGCCTCCACCATCATCCCTGGCAAGTCATTCCAGGCACTCACAACCCTCTGTGTAAAAAACTTACCCCTGATGTCTCCCCTAAACTTCCCTCCCTTAATTTTGTACATGTGCCCTCTGGTGTTTGCTATTGGTGCCCTGGGAAACAGGTACTGACTATCCACCCTATCTATGCCTCTCATAATCTTGTAGACCTCTATCAAATCCCCTCTCATTCTTCTACGCTCCAAAGAGAAAAGTCCCAGCTCTGCTAACCTTGCCTCATATGACTTGTTCTCCAATCCAGGCAACATCCTGGTAAATCTCCTCTGCACCCTCTCCATAGTTTCCACATCCATCCTATAATGAGGTGACAGGACTTAACATGATACTCTTAAGTGTGGTCTCACTAGAGATTTGTAGAGTTGCAACATGACTGCTCTACTCTTGACTTCAATCCCCCTATTAATGAAGCCGAGCATCCCATAGGCCGCCTTAACTATCCTATCAGCCTGTGCAGCGACTTTGAGGGATGTATGGATTTGAACCCCAAAGACCCTCTGTTCATCCACAATCTTAAGTAACCGACCATTAACCCTGTACTCAGTCCTCTGGTTTGTCCTTCCAAAATGCACCACCTCACACTTATCCAGATTGAACTCCATCTGCCATTTTTCTGTCCAACTCTGCAGCCTGTCTATATCCTCTTGTAACCTTAGACAACCTACAGCTTCATCCATATCTCTCCAATCTTCGTGTCATCCGCAAACTTACCCATCCTTCCGCCTCTTCATCCAGGTCATTTATAAAAATCACAAAGAGCAGGGGTCCCAGGACAGATCCTTGCGGCACTCCACTAGTCACCGACCTCCAGGCAGAATACTTTCCTTCCACAACTACCCTCTGCTTTCTTCCTTTAAGACAATTTTTTATCCAAACAGCCAAGGTTCCACTTATCCCATGCCTCATGACTTTCTGGATGAGTCTCTCGTGAGGAACCTTGTCAAATGCCTTGCTAAAGTCCATGTAGACCACATCCACTGCCATACCCTCATCAATTTCTTTTTTTACCTCTTCAAAAAACTCAATCAGGCTCGTGAGGCATGATCTTCCCTTCACAAAGCCATGTTAACTATCCACAAGTAGACTGTAATTCTCCAAATGCTCGTAGATCCTATCCTTAAGAATCCTTTCCAGTGGTTTGCAGACTCACTGATCTATAGTTCCCAGGTTTCTCCCTATTACCTTTTTTAAACAAGGGAACTATATTTGCCATTCTCCAGTCCTCCGGCACTTCCCCTGTAGCCAAAGAGGATTCAAAGATCATAGCTAATGCTCCTGCGATCTCTTCTCTCAGTTCCCACAACAACCTGGGGTGTATCATATCCGACCCTGGGGATTTATCAATCTTAATGTTTTTAAGAAGATCCAGCACTTCTTCTTCCCTAATCTCCACATTGTCCAGCACACAGGTCTGCTCTACTTCGACCTCACCTTGATCAAGATCCTTTTCATTTGTGAATACTGAAGCAAAGTATTCATTTAGGACCTCCCCCACCTCCTCTGCTTCCAGGAACATGTTGCCCTCTTTATCCTTTAGTGGTCCCACCTTTGTTCTCGTCATCCTCCTATTCTTCACATATGCATAGAATGCCTTGGGGTTCTCCTTAATCCTACATGCCAAGGCCTTCTCGTGCCCCCTTCGAGCTCTCCTAAGTCCTTTCTTTAGCTCTTTCCTGGCTACCCTATATTATAAGCCCCTCCTATTTCCTGTTTCTTATACCTAACATATGTTTCCTTTCTCCTCTTGACGAGTTGCCTCACATGTTTCGTCAGCCATGGTTCCCTTTTCCTACCATTTTTTCCTTGCCTCAGTGGGACAAACCTATCCTGAACCCAGCTCAAGTGGTCCCTAAACTTCTCCCACATTACTTTTGTGCTTTCTCCTTTGAATATCTGTTTTCAATTTACTACTGCTAGTTCCTGCCTCATCCCTTCAAAGTTAGCCCTTCCCCAGTTAAGCACTTTACCAGTTCGTCTGATTTTATCCCTTTCCATAGCTACTTCCTTTTAAAACACCTGAACCCCAGGACCTGCATCATCCAATCCTGCCCTTCCTCCAACCAAGTTTCAGTAATGGCCACAACATCATAGTTCCACCTACTAATCCATGCTCTAAGGTCACTCTCCTTGTTCCTAATACTCTTAGCATTGAAATAGTCACAATTCAACCCCTTTAACGGGCTACAATTATGTTCTGTCCCCTGCCTGTCCTTCCTCATCAACTCAAAACTCTTAGCATCATGTCCTTGTCCTTCTACCTTAATCCCTGCACTCATATTCTGATTCCCACCCCCTTGCCAAACTAGGTTAAACCCACCCCAACAGCTCTATCAAACCTGCCTGCCAGGATATTGGTCCCCCTGGGATTCAAGTGCAACCTGTCCTTTTCGTACAGGTCACACCCACCCCAAAAGAGGTCCCAATGATCCAGAAATCTGAATCCCTGCCCCCTGCTCCAATCCCTCAGCCACGCATTTATCCTCCACCTCATTCTATTCCTATTCTCACTGTCGCGTGGCACAGGCAGTAATCCCGAGATTACTACCTTTGAGGTCCTGCTTTTCAACTTCCTTCCTAACTCCCTGTAGTCTTCTTTCAGGACCTCTTCCCTATTCCTAACTATGTCATTGGTACCAATATGTACCACGACCTCTGGTTGTTCTCCCTCCCACCGAAGGATATCTTGGACATGATCAGAAACATCCCGGACCCTGGCACCTGGGAGGCAAACTACGATCCGAGTTTCTTTCCTGCATCCACAGAATCACCTGTCTGACCCCTTGACTATAGAGTCCCCTGTCACTACTGCCTTCCTCTACCTGTTCCCTTCCCTACCCTTCTGAGCCACAGGGCCAGACTCTGTGCCAGAGACATGGCCACTGTCGCTTCCCCCAGGTAGGCTGTCCCCCCCAACGGTACTCAAGCAGGAGTATTTATTGTCAAGGGGTACAGCCACAGGGGTACTCTCTAGTACCTGACTCTTCCCCTTCCCTCTCCTGACTGTGACCCATTTCTCTGTCCCCCTTGGCCCCGGAGTGACCACCTGCCTGTAACTCCTCTCTGTCACCTCCTCACTCTCCCTGACCAGACGAAGGTCACCGAGCTGCATCTCCAGTTCCCCAACATGGTCCCTTAGGAATTGCATCTCAATGCACCAGGTGCAGATATGGCCATCTGGCTGATGTCGCACGCCTGTGCAGTCCGGCCTCCCTCTTCTCCCGAAAACTCAAAATGTCTTCTCGCTGGAAATCCTTAGGTGCTCTCCCGCTGCCTTCTTGTTCTGAATCAAAATTACACATGTACACATTTGTTTCAAAAATTTTATATAATTGTTAAGAAATACACGTACACAATAATATTTATTCATGCATGTAGTTTTTTAAACTGTTAATTTGTACTAGTTTCAGTAATCATAATGTACATATATTCCAAATGTTTTCAAAATCTTCACTGATGATTGTTTTAACTATATTGAGCGTATTTAATATGGTAATGAACTACAGGAACATGTAAGAAAAATAAGCGAATTTGCATTTCAGTAACATAAGATTAGACTGCCAAAAATAAAAGGGAAAAAACTGAAATATTTTTAATTATATTTATTTGTCTAAGTAAATGGTCAAAACATGGAGAAAAATATGTAAAAAAAAAGCAAACCAATAAAATTAGAGATATTTTAATCAGATACCACCTTACAAATTTACAGTCGTATCATAATACTTTTATGACATAAACAGACAATGCTACAATTATCAGGCTATTAAAGCCACTATTCACTGCCAGTAAAGGTCTTGCAGGTCTCCATCTTGGCTGTGAGTTGTTGAAAATCTGGCTGATAAGTTGTCAAGGCTATACGAAATAGCTCCGTCAGGTATTGATTTGTAAGGATTACACGATGCTGCGACTTGACTAACTTCAACACAGAGTACAGTGATTCACAGCAGTATGTTGTGCTGAAAATTGACATGAGTCGCACTCTAGTTTTCTTCAGTTCGGGATATTTTATTTCTGAAATTTGTTTCCAGAACTCATTTGTAAACTGGGATTTATGGATCATCTTTAGACCCAGGTCCTCCTGTAATTCCGTTAGTTCCATTTCCACAGCACATGATTCTGTAACCAGCGGTTCGAGAATTGGACAACCATCATTGGCCACATCAACCATGAATGAATTTACATGAAAGGCGAAGCAGGGCTTCAACTTCTTCAAGTCATCAAACCCGGCTAGGAAATTATCAAGCAGTCCTTGTAATTTATCTTTGTATTCTTCCAGTTTGTGGTCTTTTATATTAGGGAATGCATTTACTCTCCTACTGAGATTGGGAAAGTGAATGAAGTTTCTGGACAATATGTCTCTTTGAAAAATTCTTATTTTATTCTGAAAGCTGAAAATGGTCAGAGTAAGATCAGAAACAATCTTATCCTTCTCCTGGAGTGCGAAGTTGAGAATTTTTAGATGACTCATTATATCAGTAAGGAACATCAAATCTTGCATCATTTTCTGGTTGAGGATGGGATCTTTTCTTTTCTTTAAGTAATAATAGGCTCCAACAGATCCACAAACCTACTCGAGACATTGCTGGTTGACAGCCACCTCACAATGCAGTAGAAAGAGACGTCAGTAGGTTTATCTTCAAGCTCCAGTTCTTCAGTAAAATTTTTGAACTGGCAGTGGGTCTTCCCATTTAAGAGTATGAAAATGTCAATTTCAAGGACAGATTTCATAACATCTTCATACTTGAAGTATCTCTGCTGCTAGGTGTTCACGATGAATAATGCAATGAACAGGGAGAAACCCTGGAAAGCTGGGATCACTTTTCATAAGCGCAATTAACCCTGCATTTTCCCCCACCATTGCAGGTGCTCCATCTGACGAGTTTAATCAGTGCAACGTCAGCATTTGTCAAGCACATTTTTAATGTCAACACCACGAGTTGCTTCTTTTAATGCCACCAAGTCCAACATCTCTTCTTTCACAGTTACATCAGAGGAAACATAACGAATAAGTACCGCCAGTTGTGGGTTGTCTTGTATGTCTGTAGATTCATCAGGAACTAAGCTGAATGCAAGGGAATTCTTTACATCATTTTGCCTGCAACATCAGCACTGATCTGAGAGATAGGCCTCTCTGTAGCGTGCCGTGAAACTGGTGTTTGTGCTATTAGTCACTGAAGTTTTGTGTTATTTGGATCTAACACTACAACAACTTCAGCTATATTCTTCTTAACAAATTCACCATCAGAATATGGGCATTTAGCACAAGCAATATTCCATGAAATAATGAAACTAGCTTCAGTCGTTGTATCAGCTTCCTTACTGAACGTTGTCAACAGTGTCCGCTGGCTATTTAGAGATGATTTTAACACAGTTAATTTGTTTTTCCATAATTTGGATTTACTTGGATAATCAGCCGAAAAGTTTTCGTGATTTGTTTCATAGTGGTGTTTCAAATCACTGGCTTTGTAATGACTGAGTGACACATTGCAGATAAGACACAAAGGTTTACCTCCTGTAACCGTGAATGCTAAATTTTCCTCCCATTTTCGTTTCTTACAATTTGATGACGCCATCTTCCTTCACAAAATTTTCACAGACACTGGTAAACAAAACTTGTATCTGCAGTGTACCAAATGGGTCAGCATCCTGTGTTACACTGCATTAACGTACATGATGTGAGTGAGGTCAGGCCTAGATTCACTAACACTTTGAGCGCCAAACAACGTAGATCTACGTCTGCGCTACTTTTGCCTTCAGCGCCCAATGACGTAGATCTACGTTGTGTATTTTGAAACTCGCACCTCTGTCTTCAAGTTGTCTTCAGCGCCACGTAGCGGTTCTCACCAACTCTCTAGCGATGGAATTAAGTCTCAAGGGATTTCCCGCAGTTCTATTTATCGCCAAAATGCTTTTCCATTAATTTCTATGCAATGGCAGCATATGGTAAAAAGGAGGTCAACCAACATATTTCCATGAGCCGCACATTGAATGCCAGAGAGACGCATGTGGCTCGCGAGCCGCGGTTTGGCCACCCCTGCCATACATTAACTTCTTCCCTACCTCAATTCTTTTCCTGGTGAAACATACAGTTTGAGGTTTTTCCACTGAAAATCTACATCCCCAATCATAACCCCACTCCACCACTTCATCAATTGCTCCTTGTAGCTTCCTGATTATATGCTCCATGTTCCCATCACTTTTCCACAAGGCCCTATCATTCGCAAACAGTGACCTACCTATATCCACTGGTACCTTTGTGAAGACATCATTGATCATAATGATGAAGTAATAGGCTGATCACACTACCTTGAGGTGCGCCATTTCCTACTATGTACTGATTTGATAATTCTGACCCAATTCAAAGTTGAATTTTCCTACCAAACAAAAATTCTTTTATCCAATTAAGAACTCTCCCACCAACCCCCATCTTGTGCAGTTTAATTAACAATCCTTCCTTCCACATCATGTCATAGGCTTTTTCTACATCAAAAATACTGCAACTACTGACTCTTTATTTGCCTGAGCCTTTCTTATTTCAGTCTCTAACCTTATCACAGAGTCCATGGAATTCCTTCCGTTCCTAAAACCACTCTGATAACTTGCCAGCATTCCCCTCTTCTCAAACTCATACGATAACCTTTCTGTTATCATCCTTTCCATTATCTTGCATATATTTGATGTTAGTGCTATTGGCCTGTAGCTAGTAGGTTTTGACGGATCCTTGCCAGGTTTCCTTACTGGAATTACTACTGCTTCTTTCCATGCACTTGGCAATCTTCCCTCCTCCCACACTCTGTTGTAAAGATACAGTAACTTCAAGAGCACTCCTTCTCCTAGACTTTAAAAAAAAATCATAACATCGCATATCAGATCTGTCCCTGGGGAGGTTGGTCTCGATCTCGTTATTGCTCTCACCATCTCTGCCAATGTAAACTGTTCATCAATCATATCATCAGTTTCTTCTCTCCTGTTTAACACACCTGGGTGTTACTCATTGTTCTTTCCCTTCTCCTTCTCCATTCTTCAGACAAATTTTCTGAACTATATATCTTTACAAACAATGTGGCCATGATCTCAGCCTTATCCCTGCTGGAGACTGCTGTTTCCTCCTCAGATATCACTACTGGATATTCCCATTCCCTTCTATCTCCTCCCACCTCTTAATCATTCCCCATACCTCTCTCACAGGCGTTGTTCTTCCTATTTTGTTGCAAAAACTCCTCCAACTTGCCCTGTTAGCTTGACGTATAGTTCTTCTCACCACTGCCTGTGCCTTCTTATATTGAATCAAATGCAGCATATTATGGGTTCTTTTAACTAGTCTGAATGCTCTATTTCTGTTTTTTTTTAAAAAAAATACAGCCTGACATCATTCCTGTCCACCATGGAACCAGTTTTCTATTCATCCTATTTTTATTCCTGGGTATAGATCCTTCTGCTGCCATAATTGCTGAAGTCACCTGACTGTTTAATTCATCTATATTTTCAGAAATGTCAATCCTTGTCAATGCTTCTTCACTCAACTTTTGGAACTTACCCCAATCTGCTTTTCCAAACACCCACTTTGGGATTCCACCACCTGCTCTTACTTCAACTCTTTCACCCACTGAACATGAAACTGGGTAGTGATCACTGCCTACTGTTGAAGCAGTCCAAACGCCCCAGTTACTAACTCCAGCCAAGGTATTTGACACTGACGCAATATCTAATACTGACTCAGTTCGTTATGTTTATCCTTGTTCCTCTACCATCATTCGTACACACCAAATCCTTTTCTTCCATTAAATCTTCAATTACCTTTCCATTTGAATCTGTAAACAAATCCCCCCATATTGTGCTGTGAGCATTGAAATCTGCACACCACTTTATTTCTGTTTTGTCCTTGTATCCTTAGTAGGCTATCCAAATCCAACCTTTTACATGGATTATAGTAGTTAATTATAACCACACCCTCCCCTCTCCCCCACACTTCCCCCACTATGTATTCCTGATCATCTCCTTTTTCCAGTACCCTATATGGTATACCTTGTTAGATTAATATAGCACAACCCCCTCCTCCCCCTAGATTTCTATCTTTCCTTATCATTGTATATCCATATACCACAAAGTCTAAAGTTGGTTTCAACCAAGTCTCCTGAATACACACTACATCCAGTTTTACAACCATTTCTTTAATAAACTGCTGGAATTCCTGGCTATTGGCCAGTAAGCTCCTTGCATTCCATTGCAAAACAATCATCATAATTAGTATTAACCAACCCATGACACTTCCTGGTTTGACTGATTAGTGAGGTTCTCCCTCACTTCTTCCCATGTCAATCTTACTAACCCTAAGTGGCTCATTGCTGCTTTGACAACCAGCTGAATTTTTTCACTTTGTGGTGAACTACGTGAGCCTGTCTGGACAAGCCCCCTGCTGACTGCTCCTGTGTCTCCTCCCACAGACCCCTGTATAAAGGCGATCAAGGCCTGAGCCCGGTCTCTCAGTCTCCAGGTCATAGTATGATGGACACTCACTCCTGGTTCCTTCTTCCAGTCAATAAAAGCCGATATCTCGCCTTACGTCTCAGAGTGAGTTATTGATGGTGCATCAGTCCTCTTACGCAGAGATCCTGAAAAATGAATAAAAATTTCAAAAAATTAAGTTATTGAAATAATATTCAGGATAGTATGAACATCTTTTATATGTGGCTTATAAAAATCACTACTGCATCTTTTAAAAACAGTTTCTATATCGATCTTGTGTTAATGCTTCAAATACTCTTCTCCAGTTGTCCTCCCTTATGCATATATTAAAGGACTAAAGAGGTTGGATTGTTGTGGTGAACTACGTGTGCCTGTCTGGACACGCCCCCTGCTGACTGCTCCTGTGTTTCCTCCCACAGACCCCTGTATAAAGGCGATCAGAGCCTGGGCCCGGCCCTCAGTCTCCAGGATGTAGTATGGTGGTCACTCACTGCTGGTTCCTTCTTCCAGTCAATAAAAGCCGATATCTCGCCTTACGTCTCAGAGTGAGTTATTGACGGTGCATCACACTTTTTGACTTTACCTCAGCTGTACTATTAATCACTCCTGCAATGAATTTTACTAGAACCTTTTTGTCTACATAAATCCTGTCATTTGTTCTTTGTTGCATCTCTCGCATCCCTCTTGCTCCCTGTTCATTAGGAGCATTATTCTGTTCTCTTGACATTCTTACAGCTTCTGCATAAGTAACCTTTCTTTTCGCTCTTATTTCTTGAATTTTATTCTCCTGTCTCATAACCTCACACCCACTATATGCCACATTATGAGCTCCTCCACAATTGCAGCATTTTGGTTGCACTCCTGGTCCACACTTTCCATACTCATGATCACTCCCACATCTAGCACATCTCCTCTGCCTATTACAGTTTTCAGCTATGTGTCCAATCCTTTGACAATTTATAGCACCTCAATGGCTTTGGCATATACACTCTTACTGGGTAACTCATGAAACCCAGGAACACCTTCCCTGGCACTCTTTCTTCTTCAAATTCAATCAATACTGTTTCACTTTCCTTTTTCAATCCCTCCTTTGTTGTTTTCCGTCTTTGAACATTCATTACTTTTCCTCCTTTGATATTCCTCTTTAACTCCTCCATATTTATACTCATTGTTACCTCTGTGATCACTCCTTTACATCCACCACCATTTCATACTCCCACCCTCCCTGTGTATTCCACCTTACATTTTCCTATCTCTCTTAATTTGAGTACTTTCTCAAGCTGTTCCTCATTTGCATTACTTACCAATAGGTTGCCATCATTAAGGACTTTTGCAAATACTATTTCCCCTTATCTTATTTGCCAGTGTTATTGTTAGTACAAAAGGGTTAATTTTCTTCATGTTTCCTTGAGCCTTCTCATTAAACCTTATTATGACAACACCTTCTCTCTGAACTTGTTCATCTTCCTCACTTTCAGAGCTCTGTCCACTATCCTTTCTTATTCTTTACTCCCTTTGTCTCGGTTTTCATTCATCTGTCCCCTCACTATTTCCTCATTCCCTTTAATTCTCCCTTCATAACCATCCATTTCTCCCCAGCTGATCCCCCTTGGCCTTCCCCAGCCGTAATTCTACAACCAATACTACTGTACTCCACACAAGAAAAACCCGCCTTTTCCAACCATTTGACCAACGTCCCTGGTCTTACTCCTCCTCCCTCTCCGTGTCTTCCGAAAGCCGCAATTCACGCGTCGAGGGCCCGCAGCCTAGCAGTTCCAGGCACTGACATCATGCACCAGTTACCTCCACATTCCAAAGATATATGGGTTAGTAGATTAATTAGTCACATTGTTGTAATTGGTGGTGCAAGCTCATTAGGCTAGTAGGGTCTGTTATCATGCTGTATCTCATGTAAAAAAATAAAATTACTTAAATCATAAACTCCACTACAGATGGGATCAGTCAACTTTCAGACCAACTATCTGTTGTGGATTACAAAGAAACCCAACTTCCATGAACAAGAGTCACTTTGAAAGCTGGACTCCTTCCTGACAAAGGGTCTCGGCCCAAAACGTCGACAGTGCTTCTCCCTATAGATGCTGCCTGGCCTGCTGCGTTCCACCAGCATTTTGTGTGTGTCGCTTGTATTTCCAACATCTGCAGACTTCCTCGTGTTTGTTCCATGAACACAAGTCACTTTGAAAGCTGGACTCCTTTCGCTGCAGCTTCAGTAATATGGTGCGGCAATCCTGATGCTGCAGAACAAGGAATGTAGGGAAAGACAAAAGAAAAAAATCTGGCCATAGTTCCAATAAAGTGTGTCAAGTTTGATTCGTCGACCACATGTCCGGTGTCTACTATGTTCAAGTTGCATTGTGTAGTTATAAAGTGTGTGAAAGTGTGTCAGGGCTCCGATGTCACACCCTCAATATCTGTCAGCACCATTGTTTCACAGTTGTTTGTATGCCCGACTAGCAGTGTACACACAACCTACTCTGCATTTTTATTGCCCAAGCACTTTTCTCAAAACTCCTACATCCTAGTTGTGAAATCTAGTTATCCTGCCATGTGATAATATATCCCAGGCTGGCTGTATGGCATAGAGGTCATTAAAGGAAGTTGAATGATTTATATAGGATGCAGGTTTGCTATGGGCTTCAAAGGCTAATGATCACATTGGCAGGGAGAGGGCTGCTGAGTGTCCCAGACAGCTTCTCCACAGGACAAACCTTTATTACATACTTCTTCGGTCCAGGGCTGGCTGGCTACAGACCAATAATATAAACAACTGATTAGATGCATTCCAAACCAGGTATGAAGAAATGGTTTAATCATCTTAAGGACAACTCTGGGCTATTACATGATGTTTACCAGACACCCTGTCTATCGCTCTAGGGCCTCAAAAATGTTGGGATTCTGTGATCTCGGGATCACAGCTTGTGCTGCCTCAGCACTGATGTGTGTAGGCCTCTGTTAGTCTCGATAGACCACGGATTTGCACCTTGGAAAGTTTCCAGGGCACAAGCCTGGGCAAGGTTATTTGTTATGGGAGACCGGCAGTTGCCCAAGCTGCATGTCTCCCCTCTCCATGCCACCGATGTTGTCCAAGGGAAGGGCATTAGGACCCATACAGCTTGGCACCGGTGACGTCGCAGAGCAATGTGTGGTTAAGTGCCTCGCTCAAGGACACACACGCAACCTCAGCTAAGGCTCGAACTAGCAACCTTCAGATCACTAGACGAACACCTTAACCACTTGGCCATGCGCCAACATTCTTAGCACTGATAATGGGGGCCTCTAAGATATCTGGTCAAGCTAGACCAGGGGTTCCCAACCTTTCTTTATGCCTTGGACCATTGAGCAAGGGGTCCGTGGAGGCCAGGTTGGGAAACCCTGAGCGAGAGGAATGTGGTCATTCTATAAAACCTGACACCCAGTTAGTTCTCCACGTGGTAACATAATTTTCCCTTTCTGGAGACCTACTGTCTTTGCCCTCGCCACCCCTAAAGAGGATAACGCAAACAAGAGCACGTTACAGAAGATTAAGATGGTGAGATTGTGTTCCATGCAGGGGGAGACAGAGGTGGCAGATAATGCACAGGAGCAGACCCCCCCCCCCACCCCTCCCCCAGCTGGGCGACATCACTTCCTTTCCTCTGCATGCACAACCAGAGCATTGGCAACAATGATGTCTCTTCTTTCACACACACTATCTCAAAGGCATGCTCACTCTTGGGATCACCTGCAGACCTTGGGATCAACTCAGTGCCCATTGCTCTCCGATTTGCATGCTTGCATCGTAATGCAGATCCTCGTGGTACAAACCACCCAACTTATGGCCGCCCCATATATATGAACAAGTTTTTCAATGTACCTTGACACTGCATCAGGATGTTGCCTAGACCTGGGGTCCTGAGTTGCAAGGAAGGGTTGTATGGACTGTGATTTTCTTCCCTGGAATGCAAGAGATTGAGGGTGACCTGATGGAGGTACTATATATACAGTAGGATCATGAGAAATATAGAGAAATTTTTACATATAGTTTTTATAGTTGCACATAGTCTTTTTTCCCATGGAAGGGGCGCTAGAAACAAGAGGGCATGGGTTAAACATCAGAGGTGAGAGCTTTAAAGCGGCATCAGGTGCAGCTTCTTCACATATTTGGAACAGGCCGCCAGAAATGGTGGCTCAGGACTTTCCAAGAATGTTCACATTTAAACGCACAGGAGTGTACCATTTGGGATCTTGCCCCTACTCCACCAGTCAATCGATGTCTGTTCCAACTCAGTCCCATTTTCCTGTCTGGTCCCTGGGTTCCTTACCGTCTTCCCCCATGCTCAGGCCAATTTGGAAATGCTCTGGTTAAGCTGTGTGAGCCGACCCTGGTCACAGGGGTTGGAGGTTGAAATCGAGAAGTTTACCACAGAGATGTTGCCGGGCCTGGAGCGACAAGAAGGGTGGATGGGTGGCAAGGTTTTAAGTCGGTCTCAAGTTGACTGTGGGAGACTGACCGTTGGGACTACTGGGATGTTAAAAAATGTTCAGCGTTATAACAATAACAGAACCAGTTTTGTTTGGGACACCCTGTTTGCCCAGTTCAACCTGATATCTCGCCCTGCAGTGCTATTTCCCCGTAAGCCCCACAGTAACTTGCAGAAAAATAACACAGTAAGTACATAATAGAGCTTATAACTATTTGAAATGTCATTAAGTAGGAGCACCCGTTTCAGACTGGTTGTTTTACATTCTATCTGGGTTTCAGGTTTTTTTTGGTTAACAATGCTGCACATCATTGTGTTGTGTTCACCTTTCTTCCAGTGAAGAGCAGTTGCACATTAATCCCTATATTAAATTGTAGATTGGGCAGCACCTATGGAGAGAGAAGCATATTCCTGGAAGAGGGACAAGGCGAAAAACCCTCGACTGACCACCTACCTGGATGGCCATCTTGGTCAGGCACAGTAGCAAGCCCACCAGTGTGACCCGCCCCCTTCCGTACAGGCTACCCATGTGTCAGGAGCACGGGGCTAAAGCGGTTTGTCGAATTGTTGGGTGAACGATGAGTTTTTGTTGTACTTCAGTTTGTGGTCTTTCTTGAAGGCTTTGCTTTGGCTTGCTTGGTGGGTAGAGGGTGCTGATGCTTTTTGCTGAGGTAAGTGGGGGCCATTTTGCCTTGCTGCTCGTGCTTGTGCATGGGGGGGGGGATTCTAACATTTTTACTGCCACTCATTCTGTTTTTGTGGATGTCTGCAAAAACAAGAATTTCAGGATGTATATTATATATATTTCTCTGATATTAAATGGAATTATTGAAACTAAATGTGGTACACTAACTCCTCTTGGCCACAGAATGGATAGGTGGAGCAGGGTGTCAGTGAATCAACTTAAAAACCTGCTGCCCTGTGCAACGCCTTCCACTCCAGGTCCCCAATGTACAGGGGAAGGACCCCTGCATAAAGAGATTTCCACTGGGGACCTCTCCTGCCACTGGATGGTAAAACGGACCACCGTGGTGAGTCTAGTCAGCTGCATTGCATTTATTTTGTCAGTGTGGACATAGTTGTCTGGGCTGCCCGGACAACATCGGAGTAAGTTCATTGGCTTTCACAGCGACAGTTAATGAGCAGCGATACAGGAGCTGCACTCTCACAGATGCATGGAGCTTATCTCCTAACCTCTTCACCCCAGTCCATCCCTGTTGTGTATCAATCCCAATTACACACCCAAAATCCCTGGTCATATTCCCAATCTCCATTACCTTCTGGACCAAACTACAGCATTATCTGCAGCCTGTTAAGTCTGCAATGGACTTCGTACATTAACATATATTCTTGGCTGCCGTGGAATTTATGTCTTTCTGAGTACGACTCTCAGATACTGATCACGTTTTGCACATCTGCAAGGTCTTTACATAAGAACATAAGAAATAGGTGCAGGAATAGGCCATCTGCCCCATCTAACCCCCAAATGGAGCCTGTTTGTCTGAGTGCAAGTGGGCATATTGGATGAGGACAGAATTGGGCTTGGATGTGACAACTGTTGTCCTCTTTTAAATGCTTGCAAAGTTGAATTAATTCCTCATAGTTCTTTACCCTGCGGCAGAAAAATGGCAAAATAGCTACTCCAGAATATGCGCCCATCTTTCACTTTTCACTGTTTGTTTTTTCAGCAAAAACACTGAACCAACACAATTTTGCAATAACTCAACTACCTCATGCCAGTAGGATTAAAGACTTCTGTGAGAAGCAGCACTATTGCAGGGGACGTTGAATGTCCAGTGCTCAAGTTACTAGACTACCTACAGAACATGATAGAGATAGAGAATAAACCCTGCATTTAGCAGCAAATACAGCAGGGAAACTAACCCTTTGGAAAATCTTGTTTGAATGCAAGATGGCATCTAAGACCAATGGCGATGTTTTGCAGACAACACATAAAATTGCTAAATACTCGAGTAGATACACTTCTGAACTGTGATCGCTGCAGTCTGCTGCCTGTAATCTCCTTTTTAAGTTTGCACTTTTAAACTGACTAAATGATTGGGTGCTTTTACGATCTCCTGGGGGATTCGGCAAACTAGACTTGCGAGTGCAGGTGTGGCAGGGGTGAGCATTTCTGGGGGTGGATGCTGCATCGAGGAAGACGAACCCGTGGTCAGCCTCATTACTCTTTGCTGATTAAAGCATCAAGCAAGGTTAAAATCATGATGGACGAGAGCAGAAAATGGACAGGTGTTCAATGACTAATCTACTGTCAGGCGGGAGGTGCAGGAGTTTTGGGTTTGGGGGCATTTGCTGCCCTGCGGCCGTCAGCTGTGGACTCACTTTTGAGGCCTGGGCAGTTCATGTTCCTTGTGTTTTTGTTTACTTTTTTAAAAAGATATTCGTGTGAATTCTCTTTTGCAAATTGGATATGTGGTGGTGCCAGTACCTCTAGTTGAACTTTGTCTTTTTGTGTGTTTCCCCTAGCCGTCAGTCTGTGGCTTTGTCTTGCCATGGGCTCTTGTTTGTTTTATTAATTTTTTATGAGATTTTACAATGCAACAAAACAAAAAAAAATAAAGAAAGAGGTTTATACAGTGCAAAACAGACATACCAAAGTACAATTCATAACAATTAAGCAAAGCACCCATAGTAGAATTGTATAAAGTTAGTTACCACCCCACCCTCCCACAACCCAACTCCAAGCCAGCCTTACGATGTGTTATGAGTGATGGACAGACCTGATGGTCAATGGGGCGCAGAGATAACCATTCCCAACCCCCCTCCTGAGAACTACGAACTATTGCTGTTGCTATGCTGCTCATGAGAGAGAGAGATAAAGCCCAGGCAAGAACATCTGCTACAGATAAGAGGGGGAGAGAGACCGTTGATTTACTGAATTATGACTCTTCCTGGATTATTTACCTTCCACTACAAGGACTTTACTTTGCTCGTTAACGTTCCTCAGGAGACAGCAGGAGTGGCCTGATTTGATGGACACGGTCATTCAGAGTTGATGGATAGCTGAGACCCCGTGAGTGGGGATAAAAAGACAGATCTGGAGAGACACCCTTCAGACACACCAGTGGACACTGACTGAGTGTTGGGAACCCACAGAAAGGTGGGGGCTTCGGAGACCGAACCAGGAGATCGGTCAGTAAAGGTCAGTGTTACAGCAGGGCCGGTGGGGACTTGTGTGTGTGTCCACTCATGCCAGAGTGACGAGTCCACCACAGAAGAACGATCTAGCTGAAGACCAGAGGGGTCATAACTGAATAACCACAATGACTCGACGGATTAAGAAAGCCACAAAAAGGTTTGCCTGCCACAACTGCTGCTGTTACATCTCGCTCGCTCTCTCTCTCTCCAATGATTTCAACACAACAACCATAACCACCTCAGCATTTATGAACTGAATTCTGTACTTTCCTTTGACAGTTCATTTACCCCTAGACATCGATAGAGCTTGTTTATTATTGATTATTATTATTCCTACACTTTTAGATTTATTACTGCTAACTTGTTTTATATGTATATTTGCATTTTTGATATTGTATTGTGTAGTTTACCAATAAACACCTTTAGTTTGGTACCACCAGACTCCAACGGATTCTTCTTTCTCTGCTGGTCAGACACCCAGTTACGGGGTATGAAACAGATGTATAAAAAAGTTAATCAGAACTATATCACCATAGAGCTGTATTTATAAAAAGAAGGTATATTGCCTACTACCCGAACTATAATGTTTACACATTAAAAAAAACAAAAATCTTAACCATAAGAAGCTGGAAATAAGGGATTTAAATGCAAAAGAAAAAAAAGGGAGGGATGCACCCTTAGTCTAAACAGGAATCATGAAAATATTCAAGAAAAGGTCCCCACGCCTTTTGGAACTTTATGTCCGAATTCAGAAGTGAATAATGAATCTTTTCAAGATCTGAGCAGGACATAATGTCCATTGGGTGGGTGGGGCAGCTTCTCTCCACCTAAGAAGGACTACACGTCTGGCCAAAGGACAGGCGAAAGACAATGTACGACGCTTAGTCGGAGTCAAATGTGTGTCAGCTTCTCCCGAAGTACCGAAAAGAGCAATCAGAGGGTTAGGTTCCAAATAGCACTTAAGTATGTGAGATAAAGTTTAAAAAACATCTCTCCAGAATTTCTCCAAGCTAGGACAAGCCCAATACGTATGAATAAGAGAAGCCTTGCCCCCTTTACACTTATCGCCACAGGGACTAATATCAGGTTAGAACCGTGACAATTTAGTTTTAGACAGATGAGCCCTGTGTACCACCTTGAACTGTAAAAGGCAGTGGCGAGCACAGAGAGAAGTTGAATTAACTGACTTGGGAATTGAATCCCAAACCTCATCAGACAAAGAAAAATTTAAATTATGCCCCCAGACAGTTTTAATTTTGTCGAAGGGGGCTCACCTCAACATCGTTAACATATCTCGAATGGTAAAAATTAAACCTTTACCCAATGGGTTCACATGAAGAAACAAATCCACAATATTTTTAACGGGTGCCTCAGGAAAGTTTGGTATTAAAGGGTTGATAAAATGTCTAACTTGGAGATGTCTGAAGAAATGAGTGTTAGGTAGGCTAAACTTTACAGACAATTGTTCAAAAGTTGCAAAGTGCTTATCTATGAAAAGATCTTCAAAACACCTAATGCCCTTTCTGTGCCAATCTAGAAATGTTAAATCCTGCATCGAAGGCTGAAAAAGATGATTATGTAGAATAGGACTAGAGAGAGAGAGACCATGAAGCCCATTATATTTTCTGAACTGAGCCCACGTTCTCAGAGTGTGTCTGATAACCGGATTAACAATTGACTTAGGCAAATGGCAAGGAAGTGCAGAGCTGGGGAGATTCTTATTAGAGTTCAACTCCATTGCCACCCATATTGGGCAGTCAGACTGATTATAAAAGTAAGACCAAAAAATAAGGGAACGTCTGCTCGCTGCCCAGTAATATAAATGAAAATTGGGTAAGGCCATACCACCTACCCTGTTAGGTTTTCAAAGATAAGCTTTATTTAGTCTGGGACGTTTGCCCTTCCATAGATAGGACGAAATAATAGAATCTAACAAATCAAAAAAAGCTTTAGAAATAAAAATTGGTAAAGATTGAAATAAGTATAAATGTTTAGGAAGAATAAACATTTTAATAACATTAATTCGACCTATCAGCTCTGTTTTGTATGATTTAAAAGATTAGTAAAATTTTCTTCAAATAGATGCTGATAATTTCTTGTTACTGTAATGCCAAGGTAAGTAAATTGATTATTTACTACTTTAAAAGAAAGGTTATGAAATTCTAGTGATTGTGCTTCTCTATTCACTGGAAAAAGTTCGCTCTTATGTAAATTAAGTTTGTATCCGGAAAGCTGACTAAATTTATTAAGGAGTGAAAACATTGGGGATGATGAGGTAGTCGGGTTTGATATAAAAAGTAAAAGGTCATCAGCATACAGAGAGACTTTTTGCTCAGCACCCACCCCACTCCAAATCCCCGTCAATTCAGCACAACTTTGAAATGCATTCGCCAATGGCTCTATAGCCAAATCAAAAAGTAAGGGACTTAAAGGGCACCCATGCTGGGTGCCACGTTTAAGATTCAAAGGTTGGGATTGCTGAAAATTAGTCAAGCCAGAAGCAGTGGGGTGTGAATATAACAATTTAATCCACGTAATAAAACTTTGTCCAAAATCAAATTTTTCTAAAACCGCAAGAAGATAGTTCCACTACACACGATCAAACTCTTTCTCCGCATCTAGAGAAATGACACATTCAGGAAACCCAGCTGAAGGTGAGTATAAGATATTAAATAGACACCGTATATTAAAAGAAGGGAGATGATTTTTAATAAAAACCAGTTTGGTCTTCAGAAATAATTAAAGGTAGAATGTTCTCCAATCTATGGGCCAAAATTTTAACATCAACATTCAGCAAAGAAATCGGCCAGTACGAGGAACACCCTATTGGATCTTTACCTTTTTTCACTAAAAGAATGATACATCCCTCATTAAAAGATGCTGGCAATTTACCATGTTTAAACGAGTCAGTTAAAACTAACATTAGTTGAGGCAAAAGCAGTGAGGAAAATGATTTATAGAATTCTGCAGAGAACCCATCAGGTCCAGGAGATTTCCCAGACTGCAGCCACCTGTGTAAAATTAAAGAATTGGGTGGAAATGGTCTAAGTTTGGGACACGGTGTTGATAAAATAACCCCTATGAAAAAGGCGGGCGGGAGTTTACCTCGCCAGATTACTCAAGTTCCCCACGTGGGAACTCACTGGAAAAGAGGCGACGGTTAATGGGGACGCCATTTTAAATAGCAAAGCCGGTTATACGGGATTTCGCCAAAGCCTGTGAATAATAAAGACAACCCCCTTGGAAGCCTGCCTGTTCAGTTGAAAACGACCGAAAAGATTAGTATTCACATAAACTTTTGTAGATGCACGTAAGCTAAGAGCACACCTCCTTAGTTTTGTTGCTGAAAAAAAAATAGGTGGTTATTAAATTGAAGTCTGATGCTACAAGACGTTAGTACGGTACAAGATATTAAGATATTAAAGAAAGTGACACTGAAATCGTTAACTGTTTAGATACTGAATTGAATGTATAACTGTATTACTCTGTAGAAAAAAAACTTTGGTGTTGTGTTAGATTCTAACACCCTGTAAGACTCTGTATGAATTCGTTTTTTTCCGATGGCAAAAAACGCCCTGAAGAAAGGTGGTGTTACGTCCGTAGCCCCCTCCTTTGTGAGAATCGCCAGATCACTGTTGGGTTGAGTCAAACGGGGGGCCCAAGACATGAGGGGGAGACGTGCAGGATGTCACGTTTCTCCCCCCCATAGCGATGTAAAGCTACGGGACATGGCCATTGTCTCTTGGAGACAGATTTGTGGATTGAGATGCTCTGCTACGTGAATGCCCTCGGGCAAAGTGGGCTGGTTGAGGGAGAGATTGCATCACCCCCAACCTGATTGACATCTACGACCCTGCGAGTCAGAATAAAAGAGGGGCTGTAGGAACAACCCCTTAGACGCACCAGAATAAACGTTAAGCGACCACGTAACAGCAGACGGTCATCGGAAACCAAGCCACGTGCGTTCAATTCCGTGGCTGGAATTGGTGGCTGAAACCACGGAAAACGGCCTTTTAGCTAACTACGGGGAAACCCGCTCCCCTGACTCAACGGATTGGCATCATAAAAGACTTGGGCAAGTTTAAACCGCATCACTTTTAAACCCGACAACGCTGCAGCTTGAACGAACTGATAGTGACTTATCTTTCCATCGGACAATACAGTAACCCCTAGACAACGAGAGTTATTTCTTATCGGTTATTATTATACCCGCGCTTAGATTTAGTATTGACGACGTATATTATCTGTATGTTTGCATTAATCTTCTTTTTGTGCCCTTTATCAATAAATATTTTTTAAAATAGTACCATCAGATTTCAACGGACCTCTCTATCTTGGCTGGTAAGTGGTCCAGTTACGGGAATTTCGTTACACACTACAGACTAAATTTATACAAAGTGAAAAGAAAAACCATTCCACTGAAATTTGATATGTTTAACTCAAGGTAATAATCCAAAGTTTAAGAAAGAATATAAAGACAAGTAAACAGATTTTATCTATAACCTAATAACCTACCCGCGAAAAACTACGAAAAAAAATTTACTGACTTAAGAAAGAAAAATCAGGAAAAAAACAGAAAAAAAAAGTACTTCTCCACCAATGAAAGTCATCAGAGCGAAGCAAAGGGAGTCGAAGCCTCATCAATAAATTTCTGGGCTTCTGAAGCTGAGTTAAACCACTTTTTGTCTCCACTAGTAAGATTCATTCAGAGGAAAGCTGGAAATCGAAGAGAAGGCCTGAATCCGTGATTATATAGTTCTTTCATAACTCCTTTAAACTCAGCTCGCAGATTCAGATCTTGTGGAACATAGTTCTCGACAATACAAATTGGTTGATCCTTTCCTCTCCAATGAGCTTCTTTAATGAGTAGCGATGAAGACAGATAATTACAGGACATGGCCTGTGTCCTGGGTCTGGGATAAGCCCTGAAGTGCAGTGAGCTCTGTCTATCTCGGGTGGGGTCAGAAGTACTTTGTTCCTGAAAATCTAACATAGCAGAGTACAGAAAAATTCGACAGGACATTCATGTTCTGGCAAGCTGAAACTACCGAGATTTAGCCGTCTGCTCCGACTTTCCAAATCAGTAACTTTGGATACTAACTTAATGTTATGACCTCTTAAGTGGGAACAAATGCTTTCCAGCTCTTTAAATCAGCGGTCTAGCATATCTGTAGTAGACTTGAGATGCGATATGTGTCGGGCATAATCCTCCACCATGGACGTAATATGATCCAATTTCAAATTCACCGAACAAATAGAAGACTTAATTTCACCTATTATCTCCTCTCTGTGCTGCACCAAAATCGAGGTGATCTCACTCGAGGGGCCAGCGGCCCTTTCTTCCCGGATTTGGTGGTCTTTGAAGCCATCGTAAAACAGGCATATTCGCAGGCAGATAGGAGAATAAAAAGTTTAACAGTTTGGAGTGGAAAAAAAAGGGAGAGAAGGAGTGCAGAGATAAGAAATAAAACAGAGCGATAGCTTTTAGCGACTAAACCATCGCCATCTTAACCGGAAGTCCGAGCTCTTGTTTGTTTTCATGCCCCATGTGCTCCTGCTCGACTCCGGCCCCTGTATCACCGAGTACTCCATCTCTCACCTGTTTCTCATTATTACCTGTATTGCTGCCACCCACGTCTCATTGTGCTCCACCTATCACCTGCCTCTCTGTTTATTGCTCAGTGTATTTCAGTCCTGTGCTTTCACCTGTTTGTTGCCAGTGAATTTTCCTGAGCCTTTCCAGCATTTGTATCTGAACGCTCTCCGTCTGAATATCGACTCTGCCTGTCTCCCGATTCTGGTTTTTGGATTTCTCCGGATGTTTTGATCTCTGCCTGAACTTTGACGCTGACTTGGTTTGCTCCTCGGGATTTGTTACTTAATTAATATCACTGCGTGCACAGTACTGGGTCTGTGATTGGATCCCTGCTCCAGCGCCCTGACAGTACAATCTTGCCAGAATGGATCCAGCAGACCCCAGTTGTCTGAGAGCTGCCCTGGAACAACAGGGAGTGAAGCTGGGAGACACCAGAACCAGCCGGACTCCATGTTCAGATCAGTGGAGTCGCTTTCTGCCAGTGTAGCTGATCTTGTGGCCTGGACTCAGCCACTCCAGCTGTCCCAGAGCACCCATCGACATTCTGCCACTGCATCTTCTGCCCTGCCCTCCACGTTCTCACTTAGTAATCCTGTCCAACAGCCCCATCTGCCCCCTCCAGAAACGTACTCAGGTGAGCCTGGTACCTGCCGTTCTTTTCTTTCCCAGTGCACTCTCATTTTTGAATTGCAACCAACAACCTTTCTGACTGATTGAGGCAAGGTGGCCTACATCATCACCCAATTGTCTGGTCGGGTGAGAGAGTGGGGAACAGCTGTCTGGGAGGCAGGCTCCCCTTTTTTGCAGTAGTTTTCAGTTGTTTTCTGTGGAAATGAGAGAAGTGTTTGATTGCTCCAAACATGGGAGAGAGAGGCTGCCTGAGAAATGCTGCACGTGCACCAGGGGTGCAGATCTGTGTCAGATTACACCATAGAGTTCCAGACCCGAGCCACCGCCAGCGGCTGGAACTCGGAGGCACAGTACGACACCTTCCTGAACGGCCTCTCCGAGGACATCAAGGATGAACTGGTCACCCAGGACCTTCCTGCCACTTTTGAAGCCCTGGTGGATTTGGCCATCCGTATTGATGTTCAGCAGTGCCGCAGAGGGAGGGGTTCCAGAGGGTCCCTGGTGGCACCGGATGAGTTCCAAGCTCCTCGTCAGTCTACATTGCCCTGCCATTTTCCCACATCTGCAATTCCCACTCCAGAGCCCGAGGTTATGCATGTTGACTGTACCCGCCTGACACCGACTGAAAGACGAAGGAGAATCAGCACCCGTTCCTGTCTGTACTGTGACCAACCAGACCACTTCATCTCCACCTGCCCAGTAAAAGCCAAGTGCTCACCAGTAGGTGAGGAGTATTTGTGAGTGTGACCCCTGTCCGGCCCTCCTCAATGCCACTCACTCATACCTGCTTCTCTGGAGTGGGGCGTCCAATGGCGAGCAGTCTCCGCCTTGGTCGATTCTGGTGTGAAGGTGTGTTTTATCGATTCCAGCTTGGCTGCCCAGTGGAGATTACCCACGTCTGCTCTTCAGTCACATTAATGGCCAACGCCTTGAACGGCCAGAGACTGACTAACGTCACCCATATCACGGCCCCAGTCAGTCTCAGTTTATCCGGCAACAATCATGGACAGTTAACCCTTTGTGTTATTGACTCTCCTCAAGCTCCCATTGTCCTGGGCCATCCCTGGTTAGTCAGACACAACCCCCACATTGACTGGCTCAGTCGCAAGATTGAAAGCTGAAGCCCATTCTGTCACTCCCTCTACCAAGTTCAGATCCTCTTGTCTCCAAGCCCAGATCCCCTGAGGAATTTCCGGACCTTAGTGCCATCCCTCCTGAATACAGGAGGCTGTGTTCAGCAAGTCCCGGGCCACTTCCCTGCCACCTCATTGTCCATATGATTGCCCCATTGGCCTCTTGCCTGGCACATCTCCCCAAGGGGCCGCCTGTATTCCCTGTCTGTACCTGAAACAGAAGCCATGAGTAAGTACATTCAGAGTCTCTGGCTGCAGGCATCATCCGGCCATCTTCCTCCCCTGCTGGTGCCACTTTTTTTTTCTTTGTTGAAAAGGACGGATCCTTCCATCCAAGCATTGATTATCAGGGACGGAGTGAAATCACCGTTAAGAACCGTCACCCTCTTTCACTCATGACCTCGGCATTTCAACTACCGCAAGGAACCTCCGTTTTCACCAAACTTGATCTCCATAACGTCTACCATCTTGTCCACATCCGCAAAGGGGACGAGTGGAAGACAGACTTCAACACCACCTCAAGCCATTATCGGTCTCATCAAGTCCCCCGCAGTCTTCCAAGCTCTGGTAAATGACGTTCTCAGGGACATGCTGAACCAATTTGTTTTTGTGTATTTCAATGATATTTTAATTTTTATTCTAAGTCTCTTGCTGAACACACAGGTCACGCCCATACAGTTCTCCAGCGCCTTCTGGAGAACCAGCTCTTTGCAAAGGCTGAAAAAAGTGAGTTTCATCGCAATACAGTCTCCTTCCTGGGGTATGTAATTTCAGGCGGTTCCATTCAGATGGACCAACAGAAGGTCAAGGTGGTGGTTGTTGGCCCCAACCTTCGACTCGTCGGGAGTTGCAACACTACTTGGGCTTCACTAACTTCTTTCACTGCTTCATCAGAAATTACAGTACACTGGCTGCACCACTCACTGCTCTTACCTCATCTGCTGTCAAATTCTCCTGGTCCCCTGCTGCTGAAAAAGCATTCTCTGACCCGAGGGAACGTTTCACCTCTGCCCCCATCCTGATTCAACCCGACACCGACCGACAGTTCATTGTGGAGGTGGATGCGTCTGACGTTGGCGTAGGAGCTGTTCTCTCTCAGCACTTGGCCAAGGGTGAGAAGGTACACCCCTGCGCTGCCTTCTCTCACCGCCTCACTCCCACTGAGCAGAATTATGATGACGGAAACCGGGAGCTGCTGGCTGTGAAGCTAGCTCTGGAGGAGTAGAGGCATTGGCTGGAGGGAGCCAAGGTGCCATTCTTGATCTGGACTGATCACAAGAATCCGTACTGCCAAGTGTCTCAACTCCCGTCAAGCTTGTTGGTCCCTGTTTTTCTCAAGATTCTGTCCTTCCACCCCAGTTCCAAGAAGGGAAAACCTGATGCCCTCTCCCGAAGATTTCCCTCCTCTGAGACCCCTGAGGTATCCAATGCCACAATGTCATCCGCCCTGCTCACTGTCTCGAGGGTGCAGCGCAATGGAACATTGAAGCCATGGTGCAAACTGCTCAACAGAGTGAGGCAGCCCCTAGTCAATGTCCCACTAACTGTGTTTATGTTCCCAGTTCTATCCGCTCACAGGTATTACAGTGGGGTCATTCCTCGCGCTTATCCCGTCACCCTGGAACCAAGCGTACTCAGGTTCTGGTGGCCCTCCATGGGAGATGGCATCCACAACTTTGTCTCAGCCTGCTCGGTCTGTACTCGAGGCAGAACCCTAACCAGTCACCTGCTGGTCTGTTACAACCCCTGTCTATCTCCAAGTTGCCTTGGTCCCACATTTCCCTGGATTTTGTCAGCAGTCTTCCCCCATCAGATGGTAACACCACCATTCTCACAGTAGTTGATCGTTTCTTCAAGTCTGTACACTTCATTTCTTTACTTAAACTCCCCTCTGCCAAAGAAACAGCCAAATTACTAGTACTGCATGTTTGTAAATTACATGGTTTACCTGTAGATGTTGTGTCGGACAGGGGCTCTCAATTCACATCCAACTTCTGGAGGGCATTCTGTAATCTTCTGGGTGCCTCTGTGAGTCTGTCTTCAGGATTCCACCCACAATGGCCAGACCAACAGCTGGAGACAGTATTGTGGTGTCTGGTCTCCCAGAACCCCTCCACATGGAGTCAGCAGCTATCCTGGGCCGAGTACACCATAAACTCTCATCCGTCCTCATCCACCGGTCGGTCCCCCTTCAAGTGTTGCCTTGGCTACCAACCTCCACTGTCTCCTGCCCAGGAGGAGGAGGTTGGCGTTCCATCTGTTGAGGCATTCATCTGCCATTGAGAGCGGACATGGAGGCTGCCCTTCTGCCCTCCTCTGTGCCTCTGCTAGGATCAAGCTGACCGCCATCACTCCAAGGCCCCATGTTACTGCTAGGGACAGCGTGTGTGGCTTTCAACCCAAGACCTGCCCCTCAAGGTGGATTCCTGAAATCTTGCCCCCCCCGCTTTATCGGCCCCTTTCCCATTGCTAAAGTCATCAGTCCTGCTGCCGTCTGTCTCAAGCTCCCCTCTGCTCTCTGCTGCATTCATCATACCTTCCATGTGACCTGCATTAAGCCTTTCATGAGCCACCCCATGTCCTATCCCCAAACCCCCCCCCCCCTCACTCACAGCTCATCAATGGATCAGAGGCCTTCACAGTGCGTTGACTGCTGGACGTTCATTGCTGGGGCTGTGGCCTCCAGTACCTTGTGGACTGCAAGGGCTCCAGTCCTAAGGAGAGGTGCTGGGTCCCTGCCTGTAACATCCTGGACCCCTCTCTCTCATCAGGGACTTTCATCGCCAGCACCCAGCTCTACCTGCCGTGACTCCAGGAGGTGTCCGTAGAGGATGGGTACTCCTGCTCTACTCCAGCCCTGTATCACTGAGTACTCCGTGTCTCACCTGTTTCTCATTATTACCTGTTTTGCTGCCACCCGTGTCTCATTGTGCTCCACCTATCATCTGCCTCTCTGTTTATTGCTCAGTGTATTTCTGTCCTGTGTTTTCACCTGTTTGTTGCCAGATTGTGCCAATGAATTTTCCTGAGCGTTTCCAGCATTCGTATCTGTAGTCTGTCCGTCTGAATATCGACTCTGTCTGTTTCCCGATTCTGGTTTTCAGATTTCTCTGGATGTTTTGATCTCTGCCTGAACTTTGATGCCAACTTGATTTGCTCCTGGGGACTTGTTACTCAATTAATATCACTGTGTGCTCAGAATTGGATCCCTGCTCCAACATCATGACAAGTGTTCTTATGGTGTGTGTGTGTGTGTGTTTTTTTTTTAGTGAATTGTATTGTGTTTCTTTGTTTTGTGAGTGCCTGCAAGAAGATGAATCTGAAGATTGTATATAATATGAACTGAGTCTGTGTCAACCACCCATTTATATCAAAGCTCCATTACTCCCATTTTATTCTCCCTGCATTCCCATCAACTGCCCAAGTTCAACCCCTCACTCACACAGGAGGGGAATTAACCCAGACATCTTTGGGATGTGGGGGAAAGCCTAAAGCTGGAGCTGGTTCGATGATGTTTCTACTTAGTTATTAGAGATCCGTTCCCTGCAGAATACTTCAGCAGCAGTTTCTGTGTTCTTGGTCCTCCAGGGCTGGAATTCCTCCTTTAATCACTTCAGTGTAAAGTATCTTTATCTCACTCATCGATCAGTGCCCCATCCTCTTGTTGTTAGTTATGTGAAGAGTACTCATACTCCTTTTATTTTAATATTATTTTATATATTCCTAAGTAGGAAATATGAGTGTGAATAGGCCATTTGACCCCTTGCACCTGCTCCACCATTCAACGTTAAGGCTGATCATGTGCCTCAAACTCACCTTCCCATCAGATTCTCATCTCTCTCCAGTTCCTTATTGCTCAAAGTCTATCTGCCCTGGTCTCAACAACTGAACATTCACGGTCCTGTGGAACAGAGAATTCCGAAGCCTCCAAATTGACAACCCTCCAAGTGAAGAAATCTCTCCTCATCACAGTCCTAAATAGCTGACCCTTCATCCCAAGTCTCTGCTCTAGACCCAGATCCTAAACTCAATTTCCTGTATTTTGCCCATATATCTCCAGGCCCCTCCCTTCCATGTATCTATCCAAGTGCTTCTAAAATGTACCTACCTCGACCACTTTCTCTGGGAAGTTATTCCACATACTCACACCCTGTATGAAAATGTTGCCCCTCAGGTCCCTTTTAGATCTTTCTCCTCACCCTAAGTTGGTGCAACCTCATTTGGGTCTCCCTTGCCCTGGGGACAAGACTGTTACCATTCACATCTCCTGATGTGAAACATTCCTACAAGGTTGCCTCTCCTACTCCTACTCTCGAAGGAATAAAAGCCTAGCCTGGTCAACTCTAAGTGTAACATTATTAAATGTTGGAGCAGGTTTGGAGGGTTGAGTGTCCTAATTTGTATCTTTGCTTGAGATTCAGATTTGCTTGATTTATTCTCCTAGTTTCTCTGTGACATATGCTTTTAATTACATAAAATACTGAACTTTATCTCCACCTCATTGTTACTGTTACTTATTTCCCAGTTGATTTTTCTTATTTATTTTATTTTGAGAGACAATGCAGAACAGGCCTCCCGGCCCACTGAGCTGCACCGTTCAGCAGCCCACTGATTTAACCCTCACCTAATCACAGGACAATTTACAATGACCAATCAACTGACCAACTGATACATCCTTTGATTGTAGGAGGGCACCGGAGCACCTAGAGACAACCCAGACATTCCATGGGGTCTCTGCACTAACCACATCTTTCTCAATTATTACTTATTATCATCAGACCACAAGACAAAGGATCAGAATTAGGCCATTTGGCCCATTGAGTCTACTCTGCCATTTCATCATGGCTGATCCAATTTTCCTCTCAACCCCAATCTCCTGATTTCTCCCTGTATCCCTTCACACCTTGACCAATCAAGAATCTAGCAACCTCAACCTTAAATATTCATAAAGACTTGGCCTCCACAGCAACAAATTCCACAGATTCATCTCTCTCTGGTTAAAGAAATTCCTCCTCATCTCTGTTCTAAAAGGACACTCAATTCTGAGGCTGTGCCCTCTGCTCCTAGACTTTCCCACCATAGGAAACATCCTCACCATATCCACTCTAATAAGACCTTTCACCATTCATTAGGTTTCAATTAGGCCACCCCTCATTCTTCTGAATTCTAGTGAATACAGGCCCAGAGCCATAGAACACTCTTCATATGACAAGCTATTCAATTCTGGAATCATTTTCATGAACCTCCTTTGAACCCTCTCCAGTATCTGCACATTCTTTCTTAGATAAGGGGCCCAAAACTACTCACAATACCCCAAGTGAGGCCTCACCAGTGCTTTATAAAGCTTCAACATTTCATCCTTACTTTTATATTCTAGTCCTCTTAAAATGAATGCTAACATTGCATTTGCCTTCCTCACCACAGACTCAATGTGCAAATTAACCTTTAGGGAATCCTGCACAAGGACTCCCAAGTCTCATTGCGCCTCAGATTTTTGAATTTTCTCTCCATTTAGAAAATAGTCAACCCTTTTATTTCTTCTACCAAAGTTCATGACCATACATTTCCTGATACTGTATTCCATCTTCCACTTATTTGCCCATTCTCCTAATCTAAGTCCTTCCGTAGCCTATGACCTCAAATCTCCCTGCCTCACCACCTAACTTCGTACCATCCATAAATTTGGCCACAAAGCCACCAATTCCATCATCGTAATCATTAATGCACAATGTAAAAAGAAGCAGCCCCACACAGACCTCTGTGGAACACCACTAGTCACTGGGAGCCAACCAGAAAAGGTTCCCTTTATTCCCACTCTTTGCCTCCTCACAATCAGCCATTGCTTTATCCATGCTAGTATTTTTCCTGTCATACCATGGGCTCTTAATTTGTTAAGCAGCCTTATGTGTGGCACCTTGTCAAAGGCCTTCTGAAAATTCAAGTGCACAACATCAACCAATTCTCCTTCATCTATCTTGCTTGTTATTTCTTCAAAGAATTCTGGCAGATTTTTCAGGCAAGATTTTCCCTTGTTAATAAACCATGTTAATAACAGCCTATTTTATCATATGTGTTCAAGTACCCAGAAACCACATGCTTAACAATCATCTCCAACATCTTCCCTACCACTGAGGTAGTAGGAAACTGGCCTATAGTTTCCTTTCTTCTGCTCCTCTCTTCTTGAAGAGTGGAGTGACATTTGCAATTTTCCAGTCTTCTGGAACAATTCCAGAATCTCATGATTCTTGAACGATCATTACTAATGGCTCCACAATCTCTTCAGCCATCTCTTTCAGAACTCTGGGGTGTACACCATCTTGTCCAGGTGACTTGTCTACCTTCACACCTTTCAGTTTCCCAGGAACCTTCTCCCTAGTAACAGCAACTTTACTCACTTCTGCCCCCCTGACAATCTTGAACTTCCTCAATATTGGTAGTACCTTCCACAGAGAAAATACTTATTCAATTCATCCACTATTTCCTTGTCCCCCATTACTCCTCTCCAGCATCGTTTTCCAGTGGTCCGATATCCATTTTCACCTCTACTACACTTTATGTATCTGAAGAAACTTTGGATAATCTCTTTAATATTATTAGCTAGCTTGCTTTTGTATTTCATTTTTACCTTCTGAAAGACCTTTTTAGTTGCCTTCTGTTGGTTTTTAAAAGCTTCCCAATCCTCTGACTTCCCACTAATTTTAGCTCTATTATATTCCCTCTCTTTGGCTTTCATATTGGCTTTGACTTCTCGTTATCCCGTTGTGTTGTCTTGCCTTTAAAATACTACTTCCTCTTTGGGATATATCTATCCTGTGCCTTCCGAATTGCTTCCAGAAATTCTAGCCATTGTTGCTTTGCCATCATCTCTGCCAGTGTTCTTTTCCAATCAATTCTGGCCAAATTCTCAGTAATTCCCTTTACTCCACTGTAATACTGATACATCTGACTTTAGCTTCTCCTTCTCAAATGTCAGGGTGAATTTGATTATATTCTTTTCCCCTAAGAGTTCCTTTACCTAAAGCTGTATAATCAATTCCAGTTCATTGCACAACACCCAGACCAGAATAGCTGGTCACCTGCTGGGCTCAACCACAAGCTGCTCTAAAAAGCCATCTCAAAGGCATTCTAGTAATTTCCCCTGTTGGGATCCAGCACCAACCTGACTTTCCCAATCTACCTGCATATTGAAATCCCCCATGACTACTGTAACATTGCCTTTTTGGCATTCATTTTCTATTTCCCATTGTGATTTGTAGACCACATCCTTACTACTGTTTCAAGGTCTGTACATAACTCCCATCAGGGTCCTTTTACCCTTGCAGTTCCATAGCTCTATCCACAACGATTCAACACCTTCCGACCCTATATCATCTCTTTTGACTTTTGATTTGACTTCATTTTTTAAAAACCAACATCATATACTCACCCACACCATCTTATCTGTTTGAGAATCTGGCAATGCCTTTTCTTTTGTTGAACCTTCTTGTTGACGTGGCTCAGCAAAATGCTTTTTAAATAACTTGTCTTCTTAACAAAATATGGGAGCCAATAGCAAAGCAAGGATATAGTGTGCATTCTCAATCGTCTTTGAACTTGGGGAAACTATTTCAGCAGAGGCATTTAAGAACCAACCACATTACAGTGGGTCTGGAGTCACAGACTACCAGACTGTTAAGGAGAAATTGAATGACAGTGGGGTTTTATTGACAATCCATTTTCATTATTACTGAAATTAATTTCTAAAATAAAAAGATGTAAATGCAGATCAAGGAGTTTAGAAATAAGTTCTAGCGACTGCTGTTTTATTAACAAATTAAATTCTGTTATACATTGCAGAACAGGAATCCCATAAACTCTGACTTGGCACGGGAACCATTTAAACAAATTCCACAGCATCTCACATCTTCCAGCAGGCGGCGCTGCTGTTGCATTTTCCCCCCAAAGCTGGTAGAAATCAAAAAAATCTTTCAACTGCTTCAACCACTCATATTCATACATAGTATTGTAATCCAGAGGAACAGAGGTGAAAACATGACAGTAAGTGCTGGTGTTGGTATCAAAACTTGCCCGCAAGAGAAGCGCATTTATAATGCCCTCCAATTGAGGCAGGGCTAAGTACATAATCTGGCTGAGCTCAACCAAATAAAGGGTCAGCAATACAGACATGACACTGCCTTAGTCCCCTTGATATCATTCAGCATTCCCACGTATTCACTGAAAACCCTTGCTAGAAATTTGCTTGTGTGCTCAAGGAACCGAAGGCAGAGTTATGATTGTGGTTACATCCACCGTCAAATCAAGTCATGGCATTGTCAATATTGGGCAGTTCAGTAAAGGTGAGTGCCTCAAGTGGAGGGAGGAGAGAGGGGAGGGAAATAGAACTTTTCCAGCAACAAAAGCTGTGTCCAGTTAGAGCTTAAGCAAAGTGGGATTTTCTGTTTTATTAAATAAAAATGACAGACTGTAGTTAAAGGTTTAACAAAGAAAGCAAAGGTCTAAGTTATTCCAATTTATTATGAGAGAGGTCTTCTATCCTACTTTTCATCCTAAAGTTAATGTTACAGCTGATAAACAGTAAGAGCTCTACTGAACTCTCCAGTGGCAATCACCACACTCCTACCCTGTTCTACAGCAGCTTTGCATGCTTAAGCACAAAAACCTAACCCGCTTCTTTCACAATTACACTAGCAACATTTTCAAACTGGATTTTTTCTGTAAACTTCTGTGAATTATTCTCCTGTTGGTTTCCAATTTTTAGTATTTTCTTCACCTGTGGATGTTAATCTTGAGTTTTGCTCAGTTGCTGTTCTTGACTGAAATCTGGACATTGAATGGTGCTGTATAACTTAACCTGTGGCCATGGAGAGTGAATGAGGCAGCTCAAAGGGTCAAAGATTTACTTCTCCCAACCAGAAAGCACTCACAACATTGCACATTTTCATGAATAAATTAATTTTGAAAGGAAAACATGATAATCAGGAGCTATTTTAATTGGTCCATATAAAATCCTATTGAAGAATAGCAACATCTTTCATTTTTACAGCACCTTTAATGCAATGAAATATCTCAAAGGAGCAATCACCAAACCAAAACTGGTATCAAGGTGCAAAAGGACGGATGACCAAAATCTCATATGTTTTTGAGGATGGACTCACAACATAAAGGGTGAATTTGGGAGGTATTTCTAGTGCTAAATGTAGCTGTCAATGTTGGGGAAAGGGCTTCTTACTGTGGTGGCAAATATAAAAGAGGTCCAGGAGCTATGTTAGTGTCTGTGTAGGAAGGATCATGCTCTTGGACTGTAGGGTTATTGGGTAGGAGGAGATTAAAGGGATGGAGAAGGGGTGAGTTGTTGGAAGGATTTGAAAATTAACAGAAATTTAAAGTTGTAGCACTGATTAATATGCAGACGGGGTTTGGGGTGATGATTGACTTGGACTTTCTAAAGATAGATGAATCAGGATCAGACCTTGCTATCTCACATGAATAATCCCCACCACCCTCACTCCATCCAACTTCCTCCTGAACTTCCTTCAAGGATCCAATTCATCATAAATTCTGATGGGAAACTGGTGCTCCAATTCACACTGGCAGACTAATCAACTGGGGAAGGCAGTATAGCCAATGGAGATTTGAATATTCATCCACTGGATGGTCATTTTGATTGAGTTCAGCACAAGATCATGGCCCATGTCATCTGCACCAGACAACTTCACATAAAGGTTTGGGGAAAAAGGCAGGAAGTATCCTTGGAGCTAAATTCAAAAAGAGAAAACAAGGGGTGATTGTCCATGTTTTTTGCAACATTGCTTAATTGGAAACCAGACACTTACACATGGCACACCCACAAAAGAATACACAGAACTTGTTTAGCTGGTGTTTGATACCACACTACATACACAAAGAAAAAACAGCGTAAGTATAATATATTATACATTCTTGACTAAAGCTTTTTCCATAAATTCTCCATTATCAGGCAAAATAAATGTCTGAGCTATACAAATAAAACTATAGACTTTGATTAAAATATGTAATATACAGTATGGTGAAAGCTCTTCAAATATATACCTTTTTTGCTGCTTGGCCCAATGGGTACCTCAGCCTCACAGATTTACAAAGTATTAGCTACACCCCATGGGCACAGTGGGTTACAGGCATTGGAGGGCAACTATCACTTTCCCTCTCCACCCTTCATGTACTTTAAGTAATCATTCAGAAGGGATAGTATCTTTTGCAAAGGGGAAAAAATCAGTCGAGGAATTAGAAAGGCTACTGTCTAGCTTTATGTAAAATATAACACTATGCACACAATGCAAGAGGTGAGGGGAGGTCCCAAAAAGACACCTCTGACACTTTCTCTCCCTTCCCCACCACTTGTTTAACTGGAGGAAGCCCAGGTGACTTTGTTGCCACCCAGGTGAGGTGGTAAAAATTCCAATGTTGTTTATTGCCGATCCCTCCCTAGACCCTGAGCCAAGTGGCTCTGAGAGAGCAGTTAAACCACTTTGATCGGTCTGGAGTCACAAGGATGGCAGATTTCCTTTGCTTAAACACAGAAGTGCATTAGATCAGTAGAAATTTCTAAGAATCTGCTCATTTCTAGAATACATTATAACATAGACCCAGGCCAATGTATAGTTTTTTTTTTCCAGATTTCATTACTGTACCTGAACTTGAATTCCCCTGCTACGATGGTGGGATTTGAACTTGTGTCTCTGAATCAATGGAAAATTATTCTGCTACTATAGCCCAAATATGCTGACTTTTCCCTTGCTTATCTCCTGTGGCCTTATTCTATATATCTTGCTCCTGGGATTTCAAGGGATTCTACTTCCAATGGTGTGGTGAGGCCATGTGTCATGACCAAAATCTACTTTGCCCACTCACGATCCACAAGCCACTGTGCCCACCAATTAGCCAGTTCTCAGTCGTGCTGCCAATCTGAAAACACGCAGAACTCAGAAATGCACTACAAACTTCCTCTCTATCATTCCCAATCTCACCAAACATATCAACCTTCATCCTCCCCTAGGCAAAAATAAAGAAAAGCAACATTGTCAGCAAGATTCTGGTAGTTCTTAGATGGAGCACCAATCTTCAATAATCTGTGAAGCTGAACTTGTTTGAATATATTGTTAAACATAAAGGTTACAACACATTTAGCAGTGACTCATTGACATTTTGTGACAGTTTATCATAATATTGAAATCTTTTGGATTAATATTTTTGACGTGTCTATATCTGAGCAAAAACATAAAAATATACTTTTCTTCACTGAAATGAATGCGTGTGATTCCTCTTATTTGAGCGTGCAACCAGAAAGCCATTCATAAACATATTAGTTTGAAAGATTGATCTCCACACTACAGGAATGAGGACCTCTGTACAAAATGGCTGTTTAGAGTGGTTTAGTTTTGGGCAAGGTGCTTCTAGGCTGGCCTACATACACTCACTATCAAAAGCAGCTGAAAACCTTCCCAATATCAACTATCCCTTACTTGCCTTGTTTTTTTAAAAAAAAGACTTGTTGCACATATGCTCAGTGACAAGCCATTGTTGTCTGGTATTGGAAGGCTGACTTGTGTTTATGGCAACCTCTGACCAAATCTGCTGTAAGCTGTAATGTGAAAAAACTGAAAAACTTTCCACAAGCTTGAGATGGCCCAAGGCATTTAGGAATGCATGAAACAGCTTCTGAAGTGAATTGTGCCATGTAGATAGTACACAGCAAGATCCTACAATCTGCAGTGCAATGATGACCAAATCATTCATTTTACTTGTGCTTGTCAAGATTTTGCACTCGGTCACGTTATGTGAACATTCCACCCAAAAGTCTGGAGGGATAGCAACATATTCAGCCAAATGCATAACCCAGCCACTTTATAGAAATAATATTTCAATACTAATCTGCTTCCAAGGCTCTCTCAGCTATGTGCCATAATAAAACACACTGGCATATTTAATAAGCACAGCAGAAACTATCATGTTAGTTCACCATTTGTCAGGTGTTGTGACTACTCTGAGATCACATAATAGCCAATCTTTGTCACCAACACATTAATATACACAATATATTACATACGCATACTATATATTACATACCAGGAATCTGGTGCTGAGCTGTTGTTGTTCACTACTAGCTCCATGGTTCTTGTTTACATTATAATAAAGAACCAGACATTTTACACAAGCATTTCAAAGGCATCTGAGTGCTTCTGTAGGCCAGCTCATTTGATCCAAACAACAGAATGTAACATTAGTCAAGGCTGATTCACAGAGCACTCCTGAAGTAAGAGGTGATATGCAGAAGAACTGTAGGGTATGTGAATGCTAAGTTCCATTTTGCTCCACTTCTACAGTCAGATGATGGGGAAGGGGGGCGGTGGTTAAGAGGATAGTGTGGAGCAAGAGCTTTGTTCTAAGGGTCTCAAGGTGAAGTTGACTCAGGAAGACACAGCACAAAATCATCCATCACCCAAAGATAGTTGTTGGGAGAGATGGAAGGCTGTCACTCCAGTGGGAATTTAGGTGAGGCTTACCACACTACTGCACTGACTGAGCTGACCATTTGGGTGGGTTGATATCAAAACCAAACAGGCTACTGGCAGGGGTTCAAAGACGTCCTTGAAGATCCAGTAGGGCAAAGGCAGAGCAAAGGAGTTCAGGACAAATGCCATGAGATCCTGGGAGGCCAATGGCTAATGTTTTTGAGTCATCCAAAAGCAATCACAGTAAACAGAAAGTGCTGGAACACTCAGCAGGTCAGGCAGTGTCTGTGTAGAGAGCAACTGAATTAATGTTTCAGGTCAATAACCATTTGCTAGTGCTCCAGTGAAAGGACTTCGATCTGAAATGTTGTTACCATAGGTAATGAAAAAGTTTTTTTTAAAATGCCAGGCTTATTACTGCTCAGTGTAAATACAGGTATTCGGGCAGTGGAAAGGACAGAGCCACAGAACATGGGACGGGTTTTAATGTTTCAATGATTTGGTGCTAAGAATAACCTTAAAAGTGTAACCCACTCCACCTACCCAATGGGAAGTGTTGCAAAAGTTAGCACTTGGCAGATGTGCAGGGGGGGGGCAGTGAGGGATCACACCTGGGAATGCTTCAGCATAGCACCCTTCCTTGGTACTAGTTGGTGCCAAGTACACCTACTGATGTGTAATGGCCCAAGAACTGGGAGAGAAGCCCTTGTAAATTAAGTCTCCAAATGGAATTTTGTTTTGGGAAGGCAAGTTTAGTTTGTAGACAATAAAACCATCTTCAGGGAAACCCTGGTTACTTTGACTTTACTGGGAGAGAGTTTGCTACACTTTCTGCTTCCTCCGCTCTTTAGTTAGGCTGTGTTCTGAGCAGACTAGGTTTGTCAGCTGGTTTTGAGAGTCTGGAAATACACCTTAGCCCATGTCCAAACCACTCTAATACAAGAACTGGTTTATGACCAGCCTGACCTGATCTGGAAAAGATAGGAAGGACTAGTCTTTCATTCAATAAAATAATATTTTGGTGAGTTAAGCTGTGCTATTGTTGTTGGTAAGGAATCCCAAATCCATTACACTTCGTCTTCAAGTATCACCAACTTTGTTCTCCCAAAAGCTTTCATTGAAAGCCTCGATAAATGTCAGACCAACATTACATTTTCACTGACTGATACTACAAGTTAGACCTGCTCTGAACTTATAATCAAAGACCAGTGCAGTATGACATTCTACTACAAAGGATGGCAGTGCCTTTAGGGAACAGCAATATTCATGTGAACACTCCAAGCTGCCAGTGACGTCCACATTGCAGCACCAGATACTTTGGAAACTTCACACTTAAACTTGAGTGAGTTCTTAGCTTCATAAATCTGGATCTAACATTGGTCCCAATTAATCCACTACTCTTTAATCATCCCACAGCCCCTTTCCTCCTTGTCTAGTCCCCCACCTAAACATTTTGCACATGCCTGTTGTATTAGTAACACATGGTGTTATTCAATGATTGAGTCCGCTGGGCTCCCATTTACATGGGCAGTTACAATGAGGATCCTCAGTGAAACACAATGCAGGCATTGCGCAGTGCAATCAGTTTATCTCATCATGATTGAATTCACTCTCTGAGGAGGACTAGGCTGTGAGGGAGTGGGACCCAACCTAACATTAACACCTTACAAAGTGCAGCCATCAAACATGAGTTGAGATTAAAAGGAACCTCGTGTAATATGAATATCTATATAGAGGCTAGAGCAAGTTGATCTTATACAGAGAAAAGGATTGTTTTTAAGAGGAACACTGATGTTTCTAAAGCTTGCTCCTTTGGGTGATGTAGTAGGAGCTAGCTATCCTTGTCTGGCCAGTTGACCCCTTTGGTTTGTCTTTGAATGCAGCAAATCTCCATCTCATCTTTTCTGTGGCCCGAGCATGACTTTGGTGATGAAGTTCACTATGGCGGATGCTGGCTGCTCTGGGTCAAGTTCAGCAAAAAGATGACAGACATTGTCCGATGTGCTTCCCTGTTTCTTCGCCACAAAACCAAACATTCTGCAAGAGAGAGAAACAAAAGGAGATTGAAGTACCATGCACCATTTCTTTGAATATCGCTGTAAGACATTCCTTGATCTCAAAGCTCTAAAGATTCATATTCAGTCCAGACCTTTGGTGTTGTCTGTGTGGAGTTTACATGTTCTCCCTGTGACCCTGTGGGGTTCCTTAGGTGCTCTGGCTTCCTTCCACATTATGACGAAGTGTGAACTAATTGATTAATTGGATGTTGTAAATTGCCCCTAGTGTGTGGTGAGACACAGGCTGCCAACACTCAGTGTCTAGCCTCAGCAACTCTGGCCAGCTGGGAGTCTGCAGGCTCCTTCTTAGGACACCAGCAGAGAAGGCAGCAAATAACACTCTTAATACTAAAGCAAAGTCATGAGCATACTGAAAATCTGAGTTAAAATGGAAAATACTCAGCAGGTCAGGCAGCATCTTCGGAGTGAGAGTTAATGTTTCAGGTTGATGCCCTTTAATCAGAAATGGGAGATGATGAAGATGAAATTGGTTTTATTTTAAAAAGAAGGGAAGGGTGGAGAGAACAAAGGGAATGTCTGTGTGGGTGGGAAATGACACAAGTGGTGGAGCTATAAGGCAAGGGGAACAAGTAAGAAATAGGTGAAGACACAAAATATCGGTTCAGAGGAGGGGCAATTGTGAATCAGAATCATTGTTGGAAAGAGCTGAATCAGCATTGACCCTAGGTGGTTGTAATGTGCCCGTTTAAGGATGTGGTGCTCTTGCCCAAGTTTACATCGAACCTCACTACAATAGTCCAGGAGCCAAAGGCAGAGAGGTTTTGGTGGAGAATTAAAGTGAGAGGTGACCAGAACCCCAAGGTCACACTTGGTATTTATATAAAAGAATGCATTTACAAAGCAGTTTTGAAAAACTTTGAATGTTTGGGCCCTTGTGTGGCTAAGTGTCTAGGAGTTTACACATGCCGGTGTTTAGAACATAATTGTGGGTGGATGGGAGCCCATCCCATAGACTGCAGGGACCCCCTGGCTCAAATGATCAACCTGATTTTGGACAAGGGGCAGACTTTCCAGGAGTATATTTAATTCAAGACATTAGGTCTCCTGGAATGATTGAGGGCTTGACGTTGACAGCACTTGGGGTTGATCTTGCAGGTAAGAACACTGTCAGGTTTGCCAGTGAGGCAAGAAGCTGCAGCTTTAAGAGATTCCAGCCATATTTCTGAGCCTCAGTCTTCTTCAGTGACACACCCTAGGTTGGGCGTGCAGGAAAAATGACACCAGGGATGTGGTCCTTTGCACTCACTGCCATGTTACCACCTGTCTCCAATCAATGCTGAATACACAGCTCAGGTTACAAGCTTGACAAGCAAAGATGCACAGATGTCAAGTGCAGGATATATCACACAGTGGCACTGCCACAGATATATGGTCTGTAGGACTGCACTGACACTCCAGAGGCAATAAATTAAAATACACAGCACAAAAGAAGCCCATCCTATTTATGCCAGCTGAAAATAAAGCTGTTTATATACAGTAGATCCATTTCTCGGTCCTTAGCTTACAATTTTGTAGCTTATCTGCATAAAATTTAAATTCAGTTCATTTAATAATTCTGGAATTAAAAGCTAGTACCAAGAAGGGAGAACCATAAAAATACTGCATTACTGTTAGAAACTTTAACTGCCCTCAAAAATGGGAATGTGGACAGTGGAGAAAGTCCAGTTTCAAGCGCTCCTGGGCATGGTCAGGATGGGCTCCATTTATGCTGGAGTCTGTGGAAAAGCTCTCAGTGAAATTATGGAAAAGAAAAACTGGTCTATTGAGATACAGTGTGAATCTTGTTTGTGAAAGGAAGCTGCTGCCTTGCATATATAAAAAGGGGCATATATGCTGTAAAGTTTATGAAAAAATAATTTGAGACAAAAGTTAGCGATGGGCAATTAATGCTGACCTTACCGGCAATTCCCACATCCCATAAATCAATTAAAAGCCCCACTACTCTCCCCCACAACTCCCCAAAATCACTTACTTTGATGTTGTGCCATCTGGGTTAGTCCACCTGAAAAAAGAGGAAATTTAGTGTGGGTGTGAGTAAGTGAGAAGAGACCAGAAACCTAGCACTAAAGGGCCAGCATTCAATTGATAAACAAAAAGAGTGGTTTGAAAGCTTGCATTTTCTCAGTTTGCCATTCAAATACTAAAAGCATCAGATTTCTGCACAATATTTTAAATCTCCCCTGGATTGCAGAATCAGGTGTGGGAAACCCCATAACCCAGGGAACAGACAATAATTTATTGAAGGCAAGATTCAGAATTGAAGGCATAATTCTAAAATGATAGCCTGTGCAAGGCCAGGCTGCTAAAGTAACTGGCAACAATTTGCCCTTGAATGTACAACATATCCCATCTGAAAGTGCTTTTGGATTTGTCAAATAACAGCTTAAAAGCTGAACTATAAGGAAAGTTACCAAGACAGATCACAAAGGCTTGATTAAGGAGATTGTTTAAGTAATATCTTTAAGGAGGATAGAGACAGGGAGGTTTAGGGAGTGAATTCCAGAGTCAGGATCCAGGCAGCTGGAGGCATGGCTGCAAGAACTGGAGGAATGCAGCAATCTAGAAAGTTTATAGAAGCTGGAAGGAATTACAGAGACTAAGGCTGGGAGGTGAGTCAGTGAGACATTTGGAAAGGATTGGGATTTTAAAACTAAGTCACTTTTGGAATGGGAGCTGATATACAGTAAGCACAAATGTAAAAAGTGGATGTGACCTGGAGTGAATTAAGAGTTCAGAGTAGCACTGTTATGTTTTGTAACTCCAAAACATAAATCGAATGAAAAGAAAACACAGGAGCCTGGGAGAACATGTACACTTAGCTTTTCTTTAGTGAGGTGCACACGTATGATGTGGTGCTGTAATGACGTATACCATTCATATACTTTTATATAGACAATAGACAATAGGTGCAGAAGTAGACCGTTCGGCCCTTCGAGCCTGCACCTCCATTTTGAGATCATGGCTGATCAACTACTATCAATACCCGGTTCCTGCCTTGTCCCCATATCCCTTGATTCCCCTATCCATAAGATACCTATCTAGCTCCTTCTTGAAAGCATCCAGAGAATTGGCCTCCACTACCTTCCGAGGCAGTGCATTCCAGACCCCCACAACTCTCTGGGAGAAGAACAACCCATAATGAATTATGTAAACATCAAAGAATGCTTAATCAAACAATGTGTTGACAATATTACTCAAATATCATTGAAATATTAAATACACTATACTCCTCCCCTTTAGCTATAAACTCCAACTTAATACAGAATGCATCTCACATATATATATTTCATACTCTTGTGGGATAATATCTTTCCTGACAAGGAGTATCACTCTGCCTGCCAGATGAGACTTGTGACTGTGAAATAATCTCAGGTTCTGGGGCCGCCTCTGTGCTGGTTGTAGGAGTTAGTTGACTCTGGAACTGCAGGAAGTGGTTCCGACAGCTCTGGACAGCTTTCTTCTCCAACGATCGACTCTGCTCCCCTCAACTGATCAATGTGTTGCCTCCAGGTGACATCGGACACCATCTCCGCTGTGTCGGAGAGTGGACCAGTTCTGTCCTTAATCTTTCCAAGTACCCACTTTTGATCACCTCTGTAGTCTCTCACCAGGACTGCTTGTCCAGCACACTCCTTCTCAGACTGGTTTTGAGGAGATCCCAGCGTGAGTGCAAGGGATGACCAGGAACAGCGTAGCTGGTGAGTTGTTGGTCGTGTACCGTGCTGCATTACAATATGCAAGGAGGAAATTGGCAAACTTCTGATTCAGTGTCAGTGTAGTGTGTTCTTTAGACTCTGGTCAAACTTTTCTGCCAAGCCATCTGTAGCTGGGTGGTATGGTGTAAATGTAATCTATTTTATTCAATTAATTTTCAGGAAGGACTGAAACTGTTCCACAACAAACTGTGGTCCACTGTCATTAGCTAACTGTTCTAGAACACTAGCCCTTGAGAAGAATTTTCTCAACATATCAACAGAGTGTGAGGCTGTAGTGGAGGCTATTGGGAACACTCTGGATGGCCACTCCGTAGCTGCATCCACTGCTACTAAGAAATTTGTGTCCATAAATAGTCAAGCAAAATCCATATGAAACCTCCGTCAGGGCAATTGAACACATTTATCTTTCCGATGTAGCCATTTCTGCTTTTTTAAAAATTTATGATTATTATCACCCAGTACTCTGTTTATGAACCCATGAATTTTGTCTGTTTACTACTTTTTTAAAATTCAGACATCTTTCTGTCCCCCCTGAAGAAAAATGTGCTGTGCTTTTTAAAAATTCAAACATCTCTTTCTTCCCTTCCAAAAAAAAACACTGCGATTTTTTAACTCTAACATCTTGTTCTGCTAGAACACATAGGTAGTTGTCTTGGGTTTATTTTAAAACTTACTTGTCACCACTGTTATGTTTTGTAACTCCAAAACATAAATCTAATGGAAAGAAAACACAGGGGCCTGGGAGAATGTGTGCGCTTAGGTATGATGTGGTGGCAGAATGACGTATACCATTCATATCCTTTTACATAAAACCCATAATAAATTATTTAAACAACAATTAATGCTTAATCAAACAATATATTTACAATATTACTGAAATATTAAATACACAACAAACACTTGCCCAATGGGATGAGCATATCATAAACACAAGAAAGTCTGCAAATGCTGGAAATCCAAAGCAACACACACAAAGTGCTGGAGGAACTCAGCAGGTCAGGCAGTATCTTTGGAACTGAATAAACAGTTGACATATCAGGCAATAAACCATAAGACCATCAGATATAGGCCACTTGGCCCATTGAGTCTGCTCCACTATTTCATCTAGGCTGATCTAATTTTCCTCTCAACCACAATCTCCTGCCTTCGCCCCAAATCCCTTCATATCCTGACTAAACAAGAATCTATCAACCTCTGCCTTAAATATAAAGATTGGTCTCCACAGTAGTCTGTGGCAAAAAATTCCACAGATTTACGATTCTCTGGCTAATGAAATTTCTCCTCATCTCCATTCTAAAAAGACACCTTCTGAGGCTGTGTCCTCTGGTCTTAGACTCTCCACCATGGGAAACATCCTCTCCACCTCTACTCTGTCAAGGCCTTTCACCATTTGATAGGTTTCAATGAGGTCACTTCTTCTGAATTCCAGCAAGTACAGAGCCATTCAATCCTGGATTTATTTTCATTTTCACCAATGTAGAGCAGACTGTATTGGGAGCACCAGACACAATAGACTACCCCAGCAGATTTGCAGGTGAAGTGTTGCCTCACTTGGAAGGACGGTTTGGGGCCTTGAAAGGAGGTGGAGGAGGGGAATGGGCAGGTGTAGCAGTTAGGCCGCTTACAGGGAAAAGTGCTTGGAGAAAGATTCATGGGGAGGGACGGACATATACCCAAATTCTGTTCACGTTGTGTAAGGTTATGCAAGGCTCATAGCTAGAGGTTTATAGCTTCATGTAGCATGAGCTGAATAGTAAACAAAAAAAAACATTGAATATTACTTGAAAAATAGTAAATAAATCCTCGATACAAGGGTATGGGGCTTAGCGTAGCCGTAGGGATTCGTAAGTATATGTCCCCGTCCTTTGGTCTGACAAGATGTTCAATGGGTGCCATTTCTGGTTCTACACAAAATAGAGACCTTTACAGAGATATGGTGTGACTGTTCCAAGACAGATTCTGACATTTCCCTATTTGCTGCCTCAGTGAGGCAGTCGGTCAGGGTCGACCATGGATGTCGTGTCCCAGCTGTGTAGATACGCAAGCCTGGGCAGTACGATATGGAGAGGAAGCTGTTGCCCATGGAGCAAGCTCCCCCTCTCCACACATCTGATGAACCCAAAGGAACGGCAGAGACCGACCGATACAGTTTGGCACCAGCAGTGTCGCAGGAGTTGCCAGTCAGCAATGAACTCAACGTAGGACTGTCTTAGCGAGTCCAGCTCCAGATTTTCCCCTCAGGGTTTACTCCTAAAGCCTTCCCCATGAGTGGGTATAGCCACAAGGCAGCGGAGGTTTGAGATCAGAATTTCCCTTCTCCTAGATGAGCTGTCAACCGCGGCTGACGAGCCCCTTCTGACTGAAGCAACTGGTTTTAAGGAGCCAGTGACCCGCCTTTGCCCCTTCTCCTGTCAGTAGAAACGGTTCCGCCGGGCTAAGCCACACGTGAAGGCCAGGCGCTGGACTTGGTTGTCAGAGACTATTTGAGTCACACGCCATTGGGAGCATTTAATAGATAGTGGGAGCTTGTCCCCATTACCACCCCTAGCTCTCACAACCTTAAGGAAATAGGGCTTGCTGCTTTAATTACTCAAGTTTATGTCCAAAGAATCTGAGGCAGAGAAAAGACAACAATGCCGAAGGGTGAAGTTACCTTTTGTCCTGGGGACCCAGGTTGCAGAACGTTACAGTGTTAACTGGGTAATGTCGTCTGAAAAAAATCCTGTGGATCATGAAAAAAAAAGGATATATTTAGAAAAGTGGAGAGTTTAGGGGTTTGTGCAGCTCCATTTTCAAACTCTTCCATCAAGTCATCTTTATACAAACAAAGTAAACAAAGCTAACATCATCTCCAACACAACATTTTGCTTCTAACAGCTTTCCACTAGAATGCATGCCTAGACTTTAACATTATTTATCATCACTTTTTAAACAGATTTTGCTTTGGAGATGTATAGACTTTGTCAGCTCCACAAATTTGCCTGAATCTCACTGGTAAATGTGAATCTCTAAAGATCTGGTTGAGAGCCTGCTTCAGGTCAGCATGAATGAGCAGTGTTGTCTGAATGATGGCCTCTCCTCAAGAAGTTACCAGTAGGAAATGAAGAACAGTAGTAAGCTGAACATGGATAATCATTCATTTTTCAGTCCTGCAGTTCAAATGAAGAATTGCATTTTAAGTGCAATTTCAACAAGCTCAGAACACCCTCAATGTGCTTTCTAACCATGAAACAGCAATGAAGTATGCTTGCTGCTGTAATGCAGGAAAAAGAGCAGCCAGTTTGTGCAAAGGAAGCACCCACACACAATAGTTTGATTATGGCCAGATGATTAATTTCACTGATCCTGAGGGCTAGGCTTTGGCCCATACAAAAGTTCAAAGTAAAACTTTATTATCAGAGTACATACATGTCACCACATACAATCCTGAGATTCTTTTCCTTGCAGGCATACTTAGCAAGCCTATAGAACAGCAACTATAAACAAGATCAATGAATAACAAGCTGTGCAAATGCAAATATAAATAAATAGCAATAAATAACGAGAGCATGAAGCAAGAAAGAGTCCTTAAAGTGAGACAATCGGTTATGGAACATCTCAATAGAATGAGTGCAGTTATCCCCTGTTGTTCAAGAGCCTGATGGTTAAGGGATAGAAACTGTTCTTGAACCTGGTGGTGCAAGTCCTCAGGCACTTGTATCTTCTACCTGATGGCAGCAGCGAGAAAAGAGTATGGCCTGGGTGGTGAGGATCTTTGATGATGGATGCTGCCTTTCTACGACAACATTTCATGTAGATGTGCTCAACGGTTGTATCTTTTACACCCACCTAAGAGAGCAGACAGGGCCTCAGCTTAAGTCCTCACTTGCAATATATGATCAAATGGTAAATTTGAATGCTATGTTAAGTTGGCTTCTGGGGAAGGCCTTATTCCAGAAATAGACAGTGTTATTTCCCAAATTAATGAACTAAATGAGCCTGGGCCAATAAAAATTTGCAGCAGGATATTACAATAACTTATGCTTCTGGTAATACAGTTTTGGCCTTACTTCCGTTGGCTGTCGGTTAGGGTGATGCCCTGCACTGAGACTTTGAAGTGGACCATGGTGGCAGTAGGCCGAGGCTTCATAGCAAATGTCTGCATGGTTGCTTTGGCAACAGCCTGTGGGCCAGTGAGCGACTCTGTCTCCACTGAGTTGATATACAACACGTTGCAAGCTGAAAAGAGGAAACAAAGATTGAATTGTACAGCACAGCTGAAGAATTCCCAACAGTAAAGAAATTACTAAACTGCTGCAAAGCAAGCAAGTCAGATCAGTGCTTTGATGAGACATTAACAACTGTTCCCCATGCTCATCAATCACTACGATTTAATCATCAGTCTTTTTCTTTTTTTCTTTCTTTTTCATTGTTGAATTTTTCTCGACAAATACATAGTGGTCATAATAGTACAAAGGGAGTGAGATTACATTGTTGGCAATTAATACATGTGAGTAGAAACTATAGATAACACCAATATAATTGACCTCCCAAATTCTTAATATAGACAAGATACAAGGGAATGAAAAGATGAAAAAAAAACCCAAATTGAAAAATCAAAAACAAAGTGAACTAAACAGAACTAAAACTTAACAAAGCTGGGCTATTCTATTATATCAGATAAAAGCATTAATGTCGTCAACTCCGCTCCTCTACTCAAATTAATAAATAATATAAAGGAATCGGAAAATGTCAAATTACATTCTATGAAAGCATTGGATGAATGGCCTCCAAGTTTCTTCAAATTTAACTGAGGGATCAAAGGTACCACTTCTAATTTTTTCTAAGTTTAAACAGGATATGGTTTGGGAAAACCATTGAGAAGTAGTTGGAGGATGTGTCTCTTTCCAATTCAATAAAATAGATCCTCTAGCCATTAAAGTAGCAAATGCAATCATCTGCTGAGCTGCAGAGGGCAGATCAATCATTGGTAAGCCAAAAATTGCAGTGATAGGGTGGGGTTGTAAATCAATGTGCAAAACTGTAGAAAATGTATCAAAAATATCTTCCCAAAATATTTCCAAAAGAGGACAAAAGACCAAAAGAGGCTACCTCAGAATGACATTTATCACAGATCGGATTTATATGAGAGTAAAAATGAGCTAATTTCACTTTAGACATATGAGCTCCATGCACCACTTTAAATTGAATCAACATGTGTTTAGCACAAATAGAAGAAAAGTTAACTAATTGAAAAATTTTCTCCCATTCCTCTATAGGTAAGGAAAGTTGAAGTTCCTTCTCCCATTCATTTTTAATTTTATTGGATATATCTGACGGTATTTTCATAATCATATCATAAATGATTGCTATTAAACTCTTTTGATAAGGGTTTAAGCCTAAAATTTTTTCCATGATATCGGTTGGTTATGAAATCGGAAAAGTAGATAACGTAGTATTCAAAAAATCTCTGATCTGTAAATATCTACAAAAATGGGATCTGGGCAAATTATATTTGTTAGTTAACTTTTCAAAAGACATGAAACAGTTATCCAAAAATAAATCACGAAAACATATTATACCCTTCATTTTCCATACCAAAAGAGGGTTGAAAGAAAAAATGAGATATAATAGGACTTGATAAAATAAATTTATTCAAGCCAAACCATTTACGAAACTGAAACCATATTCGTAATGTATATTTAATTATTGGATTAACCATTTGTTTATTCAATTTAGAAAGAACAAAGGGAAACAAAGTCCCTAAAATGGAAATCAATGAAAATCCTTGTGCAGAATTACATTCAAGGTTAACCCATTGCGGACTGACATTAATATCCACATCTTGAGTCCAAAATATTAAATATCAAATAATAATTACCCAATAATAAAATCTTAAATTCAGCAGTGCCAGGCGACCGCTCTTTTTTGGATTTCTGCAAGTACTTTTTACTTAACCTAGGATTTTTATTCTGCCATATATAAGACGAAATTTTAGAGTCAATAGTATCAAAAAAGGATTTGGGAATAAAGATTGGTACTGCTTGGAAAAGATATAAAAATTTAGGTAAAATAATCATCTTAATAGCATTAATTCCATCAATCAGTGATATAGACAGTGAGGACCATTTAGTAAGCGATTGTTTGACCTGGTCTATTAAAGGTAGATCATCAGTCCATTAATTAAACTAAATTCTTCCACATTAAATTTAAGAGGATGTTTGTCTATTAATAAATAATCATTCAGCACAGATGAAGTTCACATAACCCATCGGATCTAAACCAGATTTTTTGAAAGGGCTACCCAGCTGGCCTCACTCTTCTACTTTCCTCATTTTACCTTCCCTGAATTGACAGTTTAGTGGTAAAGTTATGGGCATCTGGACAACTAACCCAGGGGCAGGAGTTCAAGGCCCATTACAGCATCTAGGGAAATTAAATACAAATAATTGGATTCAAAATGGTCTGAGTGCAACTACTGGATTGGACCCATTTTACTGACCAGATCTTGCTGGGAAGGAACTCCACCACCTAATCTGGTCAACATATGACTCCAGATCTATCAATGAAGTTGACTATTAATTGTTTTCTCAGATCAGGGGAAATTAAGGATGGAAGGTAAATGCTGGCACTACCAGCGACAACGATGTTGGGTGACTAAGAAAGAAGTCTAGCCCTCTTTTGGAAGCTCCTGTTGAATTTGCTTTCAGGCTACATATCATGGGTCACAACACGTGCATGAAAAATCTCATCCTGTCCTGCAAGTCAATGCCAGCATGGATGCCACTCCAAGGACTCTCCTCACCTGCTCCCTGTTTAAGCAGTTCAGCAGCGGTACTGGTGTGGCCAGGGACAACGCTCTCCTGGATTTCATCCATGGGATCTGCAAGAGGAAGGCAGAATGAATCAGGTAAGCTGTCAGTGAGAGCTGTGGTAGTCTGTAGAAAAAAATAAGTAAGAAAGGACAGGTGGGGTAGGAGAAATGATTGGTGAGGAGGGTGGGAAGTGGGATGAGGGAGAAGATAGGAAATGGGAGGGGAGAGAGGGGTATGAAGGGGTGGAAGAGCTAGGGAAGCAGAAGAGAGGGAGCAGAAAAGTGCGAAGAAAGGATAGAAGCACGAGCAAGGGGAGGAGGGGAGAGGGGGAGGGAAAGCGTAACTGAGGGGAGGGGAGGGAGTGGAGATACAGAAGGTGGAAGGTGGGAGAGGAAGGGAAGGAAGCAGGAATGAGGGTCCCACTCCAACAAAACCCCCGTCCATAACCTGCTGTTATTTGAAACGAAAAATAAGCTTTTAAATAGGTCAAGCTTTGTTGTGAAAAAATTCAAGAAGGATTGAATAAGCTTAAGTCCCTGGCTGAAGACAATTTGTAGGGGACTATGAGATAATGAAACCTGGTCATTGGGCAAATTAAGTTTATCTTTGGTCCAACAAAGGTAGATCCAACTAGACCATAGATGGAAGAGTAGAGCAGTCAGTGGGAGTCACTACTTTCTGGAGGGGTGGCAGTGAACTAGTCCAGATCACCAACACAGTGTGAGCCAACCAGCAAAGGAAGCAAGTGCCCAGCAGAACAAGACATGGCCTCAGACTTGGCGTTTACTCCATTCTGAGTGAGATTAAGTATCACTGGCTACACAAAGGTTTCAAGGAACTAGCAAACAATGATTGTTTGAAATTTAGCTCTGTTGGTAGGGGCCTGCAATTCTTCATTTAAGAAGGCAGTATTAAAGTACAAGGTCAAGTATATCCTGGTCTGAGTATTAAATATTCCAATCCATCATTCTCAAGCCAGAGTAGTGCAGGAATTGGGAGCTAATCCTGACAAGCTGGTAGGCTGGAAAAGATTACTGATGGGAATTCTGTTCCTGGAATGCCATTCCATATCAAGGCTGATTCTATGCCATCTATGTTTCCAACCCAATCTCCAAATCTGCTGATTTCCTTAGTATCCAAAAATTACTCATACCAGCCTTGAAGATGTTCAGTAACTGAACAACACAGTCCTCTGGGGAGAAATCCTCAGACACTCACACCCCTCCAGATGTTTACATTTTTCCTAATCTGTCAGAAATGTCTTAATCCCTTATTCTGATTCTCTGGCCCGGGGAAAAGGCTCCCAGTATCCTTCCAGTTAATCTCACTTGATATTGCAGAGTCTCAACGAGACCACCTCTCAACTGCAATGAACATCCTCAAGCTTCCCTAATGGGATACGCCCCTCATTCCCAGATGAATATCTTTGTCCTGGGCTGTCGTTGAGTCTTCTACTTCTAGTGTCAGATTCAGAGGGAGCATCTCCCACAGCAGCCCTCCTCCTGCCTGCTCAGTTGGGTTACCAATTGTGAAACAACTCAGAACCAGAATAATATGTGAACAAGAAATAGGAGCACTGCCTACCCCCAATCCCTATCTTCAGGCTTTTGGCCAAGTTTTATTTCCCAGTCCCTTTTACACACATATCCAGAATCTGGAATGTCATGTGTCAAGGCGGCTTCATGACTCAGAAGCACTTCTGATTTTGACCATACAAAATGTATTTCAAGGTTTATTTCACCTTTATCCGGAATCTTCAACTTGTAAGGCAGGGAGATGGGTGTGATAGAGTGCTGATACACCAGAGCTGACAGGCTTCCTGTGGGAGATCCAAACACAAAGGCCAGTTAGTTCTTTAACACAAGTATCTGCAGGCTCATTTAAAATAAACAGCTTTCTCAGAGCAGCTCACTATATCACCAGAACATCTTAAAGACCAGCACAGGGGGTCTTCAGCACAGTCTCTTATAGATTCAGTGGAGAATTCAAGGAATCTTCTTCAACATAAGAGCGACTAGAGATGGAATGTGACCCCTCAGGATGTGGCTGAGGCAAATAGTATAGAGATATTTATGAGGGAGCTAGATAAACACTTGAGAGGAAAAAGGAATAGGATTATATGTAGATAAGGAAAGAGGAAGGAAGGTGGGATAAGGCTCAATTACAGCTTGAGTACTGATATGGACGTCATAACTGAAGGCACAACATTAAGGGTGTGGGAGGAGCAGCATTTAGGGAGTGTTACACTGTGAAGGGGTGGTACTGAAGTAGTGCTGTAGTGAGCGAGAGGCAGCATTAAGGGAATGCTGCACTGTGGGAGTGGTGGTACTGAGGGAGTGTTGCACTGTGGGATTGGTGGTACTGAGGGAGTGTCGCACTGTGGGACGGGTGGTATCAACCAAGGAAATACTGAACTGTTGGAGGGAGAGTGCTGAGGGACTCACTGCTGGTGGGAAGACATTGAAAGAATGCTGCGCTGCTAGACAGGCGATGTTGTCACACTGTGTTGGAGACACCATCTTTCAGATAAGATGATAAAGAAAGGCCAAGTCTGCTGTCTCAGATGGGTAGAAAAATTCCTGTAGCCACTGTTTGCAAGGGTGAATGACCAGAGATATATGAGTGGGAGAGAGAAAATATGAATCCTTTTGTTAATTTAATGGCAAGACAAGGAGTCATTGTATGATAGGACCGAACAGATTCATGTTCCTAGACAATCTGCAGACTGTGAACAGGAACAGATTTTGGACTATTAGTGTGAGCTTAAAACCTGCCATTTTAATAGACATACCAAAGTGCGGTTCATTCTGACAGCCCTTGATCTTCACTCCCTTCGGGCCTGTTTCAACAAGAAAATGCCTGACAAGCAGTTCATTTGGGTCACCTGTGGTAACAATGCAGAGAGACAGGACACAGAGGTCAACATAGCTGAGGGAAGACATTCACTCCTTCCAATTCATCCTTACCCAGAGAATTTGAGATTCTCAAAACCAAAATATTCCACGTTTTACATCCAAACATGGAAATTGGCAGGCTCAGAACAGCTCTAGGAAGCACAATATTATCTCCATTTCTGCCAGACAACAGGATTTAGTCCCAGCCTCTGCTCCCAAAATCATCACTTGGCATTTCTATTTCAGAGTCAATTTGACCAAATTCTGGAGTCTGTTTTTGTGAGAAAAGGGACTGGGTTTTGGCCTACAATCAGACTTCACATCCCCAACCTGATGCCAAACTGTACAATGCCAGCAATAGCAGTTAAGGTGTGCCTCATTTAGGAAAGGAGGGATTCTCTGTGATAGAAGCATCAGTTGGAACCCAGGTGAGGTGTTAACTCCTCTCTGAGGGAGAGGTAAATTGAATTCCTGTTAAACTCATTTAAATCTATGTGCTGCACATTTGCTCATTGGGGCCCCACCAAATAGTTGGTCCACTGGGAAGCATAGCTCTGTGCTCATAGCAGCCAGTCAGAGGCTGGGTATCCTGTGGCAAGTGACTCACCACCTGACACCCAAATTCTTTCCATCATCGAGAAAGTGCAAGTCAGGAGTGTGATGGGACACTCTCCATTTGCCTAGATGATGTAGCTCCAACAACTCCCAAGAAGCTCAACATCATTCAAGATCAAAGCAGCCACTTGACTGGCACACTATCCACCACCCTAAACATTCCTTCCTTTCAGCATCAGCACACAGTGGCTACTGTGTTAAAACATGCACAGCAGTCACTCACGCAGGCAATTCTGACAGCACCTCCCAAACCCATGACTTTTACCACTGTGAAAGACAAAAAGAGTAGGTGCAGGGGAACACCACTACCTGCAGGTTTCCCTCTGAGTCAAAGACCACCTTGAATTGGAAATGATGCTGATCATTCAGCATCACTGTCTTCACCAGGACTGCACCACTCCTTTCCTAAGGTCAGTTAGGGATGGGCTGTAAATGCTGGACTGGACAATGATGCCCATGTCCCAGAAATGAATAAAAAATTGTAGAAAAATAACATGTGTAAGCTCACAAAGAGGGTGCATTCAATCTGGAAGTTCTCAAGGTTCAAACTTCAAAGTAAATTTATTATCAAAGTACTTGGCTGTTCGAATGAACCTCAAAACTAGAAATTTAGTTCTTGGCTTCAGACTTGATTGTGCCACTCACTGCACACTAAACACACCCATAACATCAGCACCCCAAACCAAGACCTCACTGGCTTTCCGCAACTTACCTTTAATGCTGTGGGAACTGAAGTTAGCTGGAGGCATCAGCACTTTGAGGGCAAGGCCATAGGCCCCCTGAAATGAATTGCTGTCCCGAATCAGGAATGAGCCAGGCTCCCGGTCTTTCAGAAGGGCAATGGCTGCAATTGGAAGAGGGTGAATAAGTAGATATTTGTATTCCTTTTGTACAAAGTTATTTAAATTTCTAATTACCAGCGTCAGCTGTGATCAGTCTACAATGATCTGTTCAGACCAGTCACAAAGCCGTCCTGGGTCACTGCCCCCTCAGGACAAGAGTGAAACAGAGAAACCAGAGGGGACTGGAAGAGAGTGGATGGAGGAGATAGGAAAGGAAGGCAGGAGAGTTTAGACAGGAACAGAGGATACTGAATCAGAGGAGAATATTAGATTGGAGCACAGAGGACTGGAGTGGACTGCTCAAGAACCTGCCTTGTCCCATTCCACTTAAGTTAATGGAACAAGAACCAGGTATGTTTGCCAACAGGCTACCTGGTGCCTGAGTGATATGCCATCCTTCCTACTTTACTTGGATGTTTTCATTGTGTCAGTAGCCTTGATAAAATTGAGGGAGAAAGGGCTGCGCTGGAGAAACCATTGCATGTCCTCCTCTGAACTCCTCCCTTTGTGATCAGTCTGCAGGCTGGTTTAGAAAGGGTTAAAAATATTGATATAACTTTCATTGTTATCTATGGCACTGTGTCCAGAATAGTTTTTCCCATCTCCATGACAACACATGCTAAATAGTCCGTTCCCACCAGGCTATTTTTGGAAAAGACCTCGGTGTCAGAACAACAGGAAGTTGCTGCCGAGCTCTGCTTGAAATTTAATGAAAAAACTACTTCAGGTTGCTGAGCTGGGTTAAGTTGTTATTTATGGACAAAAGCAATATCCCAAAATGCTCACTCAACAAAGGTCACCCATATGTAGCACCCATGACAGGCAGAAGGCACACAGTGCAGGTCATGATATCATACTAACAGTTAGTGTGATTTCTGTGCAAGAATCTTTGTGAAGTCTGCACTGTATAAAAAGAATCAAGGAGATGTCAGGGATAAGATTTTTTACGCAGAATGGTGAGTGCATGGAATGGGCTGCCGGCGATGCTGGTGGAGGCGGGTACGATAGGGTCTTTTAAGAGACTCCTGGACAGGTACACGGAGCTTAGAAAAATAGAGGGCTATGAGTAACCCTAGGTAATCTCTCAGGTAAGAACATGTTCGGCACCGCTTTGTGGGCCAAAGGGCCTGTATTGTGCTGTAGGTTTTCTATGTTAACCACAGTTCCAGAGTCACATTTGATCTGTGGTCAGTGTGGAGTTTGTATCTTCTCTGGTTTCCTCACATATCCCAAATATGTGGAGTTGGCAGGTTAATTGCTTGTTGCAAATGTCCCTAGTGTATGGGTGAGGGGAAGATGGACACAAATCTACCAGCACTGGTGATGTGGTGTTGAGTATAAGCTAGACAGGGTAACGATGATAGATTGTCTTTCCCGAAGGATTTTAGAGAACCAGTTATTTTATTTTACATTAATAGTCAGTTTCAGGATGATAGTTATTAAGACTATATTTCTTTTAAAGTTTCAGGTTAGGGTACCAAGGTGGGACTTGAATTCATGCTTCCAGATTTTGTATTTAGGTGAATGTAATTCCTAACCATTACACAACCATATCCTGTGGGTTAAATGACTCCAAACTCTGTCTCTCAAGGACCAGGACTACCACTGGAACATAGAGTTCCAACTTTTCTCTCACCACATCCCAGTCACATTGGGCAAGAAATTACAGGAATGTCTGAGTCTCCATAAGTTGCATTGCCAAATATATAATAGAATGAGAGATCTGCCATTAAAGTTCACCTTGGTCCCTGGAGATGTTCGGCTTATACCAAAACTTAGATGTGTCTTGGACAAACTTGGCATTGATATGGCTTTCCTGATATCCATCTGCAAGAAAAAAAAAGGCAAAGGTTCAACCTGTTGAAACAGAGTAGCCCCTCTGTTCAGACCCCAGAAGACAGGGAGGGACAAAGAGACAAACCAAAGAAACATTTCAGCCCGGCATGCTGAGGGGAAATCAGCAATCACACCTGATTTCTGCTTCCTCTACTGCCTGAGGTCACAGGGTGGCCATTTAGCATTTACATTGTTTGGCTGGCTGAGTCTTCTCTGGGGCTGAGCTTTATCTCATGTCAAATTCTGGAAATCTCGAAGGTACTTAGGGTTGGAAGGAAAGGGAAATGGGATTTGTCTCCTGGGTGGGAGGAACAGAAGATTCAGTATGGGACATGCTGGCCCTTCTTACTTGAAAAAAAAATTCAACCTGGCCCTGCACCAACACAGCCCACACAGAACACTCTTCAGTTTGCTCATACACTTTGGCAAAGCCAAGCAAGGCTGATGCAAGCCAGTCCAGGATAAAATATACCCCTACTTTTGGGTTGCCTATTGTCTAGGTCTGGGGGGCAGGGTGGAGATATGTCTCTACCAAAGGAGGTGTAAGGCCCTCCTTCCCTCCACTAAGCACCTGCTTAGCCCCCTGATCAGGGTCATGTGAAGCCATGGGAGCAGGTGGTGGATGGTCGTATGAGCAGCTGGTGCATATCACAAGTCCTGGTTATGCGACCATTGACTCCAGGCAGACAATCTCTGAAGAGTCTTGATAATGGCTGGGGAGTCACCCATCTTGTAAAGACACTGCCCAGAAGGCGGCAATATCAAACCACTTCTGTAAAAACTTTGCCAAGAACAATCATGATCATGGAAAGCCCATGACCACTTACATGATGATGATGACTGTGTGCATGCCTTCATGTCTCCAGTAGTCCAGGTTAAATCCTGACCCTAGATGTTGTCTGTGTGGAATTTACACATTCTTGCAGTGTGGTTATGTCCCATATCCCCAAAACGCAGGTTGAATGGCCACTGCAAGTTACCCCAGTGTGTGGGTGAGTGGTAGAATCTGGAGGGAGTTGATGGGAATGTGAGAGAGAATTGGTTACGTGGAGATAGGTCAAGGAATGGGTTTCTGAGAGCTAGTGTACACTTGAAAGGCTAATTAAATCCTTTTGTGCTGTTAAGAAATATAAAAGCAGAAACTGTTGATGTGCGTGACTACATTGGGCAGGGTTCGCATGATTAATGCTCTCTTGGCCAGACTCTTGGATGTTGCCAGGACCAGGAGGTGTTTCATGGTTCCTGAAAATTCCAGGTTTGACCCTGAGTCTTGATAAAATCACCAAGGACATTGCTGCTGTTGTAAGTCACAAGATCTGCCCACCTCCATTTTCTGATTGGTGTCAGGGGCATGACAGGTCAGTTCTTAGACCCTATCTAACATGTCTAAAACAAGGGATCACAGTCTCAAAGTAGAGTGTCAGCCTGAGGGTGGTGAATCTGTGGAATCCTCTGCCTAAGAGAGCTATGGAAGTTCAAACATTAATTTACTCAAGACCAATAGATTTTTGGATCTTCTGGGATTCAAGAGATGTCGGGCCAGCGAAGGAAAGTGGTTCTGAGGTAGGAGATCAGGAATGATCTTATTGAATAGTGAATAGACACAAGGGTCTAAATAGCCTAATGCTGCTCCTATTTCCATTGCAATTTCATCCCCACCAAAATGGTATCAGTCTAAGCTTCTGACCTGTGACCTCTTAGTTTAAGGAACTTGTGAGTAAAAAGGAACTTGAAAGTGGCCACTTACCTGTTAATGAATGCATTGGGAAGTCCAAAGTGGTTGGGGAGAAGGTCACATGGTGTGTAGTACCTTCATTAGGAGTTTGTGCGCCTCTGTGTGTGATTGAGAAGGACCTTTCATTTGCTGGTCCATGGCTGGCAGACATCCGCCGTTTCTCTGGTAAAGGTGGTTGCTGTGGGTACATCGAGCCGCTTGATTGGTAGGTGAATACTTCAGAAGGAGAGGTAGGAGCACTGTAGGGAGTCACAACTGGGAAGGCAGGGGTTGGAGGTGCCAAGGAATCTGGACTTCCTTGGCATGATTGTGATGCTGCAGGGTCCAGACTCAACAGCTGGTGTTGTGTGTTGATAAAGCAAGGGTTGCTCGTGGTGTCGTTCGATGGATGCCTGACAATGGCTGAAGTTGGCGATGTAATCGAGTTGCAGTGGTCAGAGGTAGTCTCTGGTAAACACCCCTTCATGACTGGGCTGCAGGGTGGTGGTGACCGAGTGAAACCATCTTTATTTTGGTTTGGACTTCGCTGTGTGTCATTGGTCAATGACTGATGAGTACTCCCCAGGTCACTAGACACTGTGTGGGTCTCAATGCCATTTACCTGATAGGCACTGGACTGCTGGTTAGCTGGACTGCTAGGGCTCTTGCTTCTTTGACAGCTGTTTCCTGGCTCAGGAGAGACAGTGGTGGGGGGCAGACTTGCCTCTGGTCTGGGTAGGGATGCCTGCTTTTGTCCAGTAACCAGAGGGGTCTGCATTGGTGTTGTAGGGCTGCCATCTGTTGTCGCCGTACTGCTGATAGTAACATAAAAGTGAAAAAAGTTATAGCATCAGCAACATAAAGAATTAGGATACAGAAGCTCAGTTATTTGCCACCTGTTGCTAAGTGCCCAACACAGCAGTGGCTGTGTATTGGCCTTAATTCCAAATGCATCAAGTCCAATGAAACCAAATTTTATTAAGGCAGCATAATGTACAGTAATAACCAGAGCACAAGCAAGGATAAACTTCTAGTGCAAATATTACAAAAATGCCTCTGAGGTGGGCTTGGCCAAAATTAAATTTATTGTTATGTGCACAAGTACATGTACGTACAGGTACAATGAAAAAACTTACTTGCAGCAGCACCACAAGCACTTAGCATCAGATAAGCAGCATTCACAAGGAAAAAAACACAAATTAGTTATATCCAATTTTTACAATAAAGAATACAAATAGAACAGGAAAAATAAAATTTATTATTGTGCGTAGTGGTTAGTGTTGCTATAACAAGGTAGTGATTAGGGTTGTGCAAGTTGGTTCAAAAACCAAATAGTTAAAGGGAAATGGTGGTTCCTGAAGCTAGTCGTGTGGGACTTCAGGTTTCTGTACCTCCTGTCCGAAGTAGCTGGGGCAAGATAGATGGCCCAGATAGTAGCCAGCCTGAAGTTTAAAGAATCAGAGGGCAAGGTTGTGAAAAATAGGCTCTGGCTTCTTGGGAGCTCAATCTGGGTTGGGGTGGTCAGACCTCAGAATTATGGGTAACCTACATATTAATGATTGTGATGTTATTGTTGTATGTTTCAGGAAAAGACAGTTTATTGCCATGAGATTTTACATTTAAAGATAACTATAGATAAGTGAATTTTAATAGTATGTTGGGATGTCCACCATGGCAATGATGTGTGGTGCTTTCATTGTGAGCCTGTGTACTTATTCAGATGAATGAGAAGGATCTTGCACTGGACAATCTATGGCAGGCAGAGATCCACTATTTTTATCAAACTTCCAGTAAAAGGAGATGGCTAAGGAGCACACTGAAACTTGGTTTCCCTGCAAAGAGCACGTGGGGAAGGACCACATTCTGGACATTGAGGGGCTGGGTCCGATATAAAAGCTGCTCAAATACTTCACAGGAACATTGTTTAAGCAGGAAAGATGATTGGCAATATATTGGATTGATGATATAATGATTATATTTACTGTATATACATTCTAAATGAAGTATAATTTTGAAATTTTTTAAAAATTCTGCCTTTTCTACATGAGCGGTGGTTGATGTGTGCAGGGCAAACTGCCTTCTTGGTAGATGAATGCTTCAAGAGACATTCCGTTTCATTGGGTCTTCTGGTTTATTTGTGGACCATCAGTACAATAGAAAATGGAGTAAAGAGTGTATTGTGTAGTACTGAGTTCCACACATGGGGAACTTCTAGTCACTGTGTAGTGAGCAACCTTAATACAGTCAATAGAGGGGTAAAACTAATGATAAGAGGGAGGGAGATAAGAGGAGATAAGGGGACAGAGAGGGAGAGAAGTTTGTAAACAGAGCAGCACAGCTAGTAGAACCACTGCCTCACAGCTCTAGCAAGCTGGGTTCAATCCTGACCTCGTATTGTCTGTGTGGAGTTTGCACATTCTCCCTGTGACTCTGTGGGTTTTCCATGGGTGTTTGGTTTTCACCCACATCCCAAAAAATGTGCAGATTGGTGAATTAATTGGCCATTGTAAATCACGTCAGGTGGTTCAGAGGGGTAAATCTAGGTGGTGGGGGTTGATAGGCACCTGGGGCAAATAGAATAGGATTAGTGCAGTGAAGTATAAATGGGTCAGTGTGGACTTGATGGGTTGAAGGGCCTGTTTCAGTGCCTGCCTGTGAAGGTTTTGCTATGATAACCATCTCATACATTTGGGCCCTATGCTGACAATTCTCACAGAGGACTCAATGAGAAGTTGTGGGTTCATGATGCTTGCAGAATTCACCACTGATCAAGCCACCATATTTGAATGGGATGGAGGCAAGTGAAGAGCCTCCCCACCCAAACAGCCGTGTGTGTGTGTGTGTGTGTGTGTGTGTGTAGATCAGGATCGATGCAGCAAATATCAGTAGGTTCTGTGAATTGCAGTGATTAAAAGGATCTACTGCAGGCACTCCAGAAGCAGCCATCTGAACTCTGATGCTTCCTCCAACTGCTGTGCTTCTTGGTAACCATCACTGTATCAATGAAAAGAAGGAAACCACAGAATTGCTTCAATCCAGTGGCCAAGCCACCTGGCAGTCTGGGCATAGAGTTCAGCTTTATGTTGTTTTGACTGATGAAAGGCAACATCTTTCTAGGACCTGGATCACACGTTTCACTTTCAATAACCTTCCTGTACTTATGGAAAGAAAATGAAATAATTCTGCTTTTGATTCAGTTTATTACACTGATAAAGTCACTGCAATTCTTGCTCAGCTTCAGACTATGTATTGAGCCTTCTGACTGGATAGACATAACTCATTATTATACCAAACGCAGGACAGAAGGAGAACTTGTGCCTACAGTTGGAATTAAAATGAAATTGGTTCCACATAAGTGGAGTGATTCTATCTTCATTATATCCCCTGTTCACCTGCCTTCAAATTTTTGGAGGGGAGGAAAGGAGGTGGGAAGCAGGGTGGGGGAATGCATTATGTTCATTAAAGGTGAAGGGTAGAAAAAGGAACTTGCATACAACTCACTGTCTTGGTAGACTGACAGAAAGCAATGAGTTCATGGAGGCACTGGGGGTGGCTAGAACAATGCACTCACTCCATCTATGGGCTGGGATATCGAGAGAAAGTTGGAAGCGTTTTGTGTTTTAATTCTAAGATCCTAAGATCTATTGTTGTAAATAACCTACAAAATAGAACATACTTCTTTCAAATTAGAGCTAGGAATTGTGAATCACCCTAGGAATCCTCCAGCTGTACATTCCTCTGATGTAATCTCTGCATTCATCCAATTCTCAAGACTTCCCTATTTTCAGTTTTGATCACTCCACAGTTGAAGAAAGTGCCTTCAGCTGCCTCAGCTTTGGGTTCTGGAATATCACCCTTAAAGCTCTCTAACTTTTTTTCCTCCTTGTCTGAGAATTTGGTCATTAGGCTTAATATCTCCTTACATGGCTTACTGTCAAACTTTGTTTTTATAATTGCTCCAGGGAAGCATTTTGGGACTCTTAGGGACGACCTTGTGAATTCACCCTCTGAGGTCAACGTTAGAGAAGCCTTCAGGAAGGTAAATCCACAGAAAACATCTGGCCCAGGTGGTATACCTGGTTGAATACTGAAGATCTGTGTTAATCAACTGGCTGGAGTGTTTACAGACATCTTCAACTTCTTGCTTCGGCAGTCTGAGGTACCCATCTGTTTCAAGCATGCATTAATCATACTGTTGCCCAAGAAAAAGGTGGTAACATGCCTTGATGACTGTTGTCCAATAGCACTTACATCTGTTGTGATGAAGTGCTTCAAGAGGTTGGTCATGAAGCATGTCAATTCCTGCCTGAAGAGCGACCTGATTCCACTCCAATTTGCCTACCATCACAGCAGGTCAGTGACAGATGCCATTTTATTGGCTCTTCACTCAGCTTTGGAACACCTCAGCAGTGAAGATGCGTACATCACAAGGCTCTTCATTGACTACAGCTCAATAATCCAAACCATCATCCTCTAGAAACTCATCTCTAAGCTCCCTGTACTTCCTTGTACGTTGGTAGCTCCCTGTGCAACTCAATTCAATTTTATCATCAGCACAGGTTGTGTGCTTAGCCCCTGCTCTATTCACTTAAAACTTAAGATTGTGTGACTAAGTACTGCTCCAATGTTGTATTTGCTGATGACACCACTGTTGTTGGGTGAATCAAAAGTAGTGATGAACTGGCATATAGGAAGGAGAATGAAAATCTAGTTCAGTGGTACCACAACAACTTCTCACTCAACTTCAGCAAAACCAAAGAGGTGGTTATCAATTACAGGAGGAAGAAGCCAGAGATCCACAAGCCAGTTCTCATTATGTGCAGTGGGTCAGTAAATTTAAACTCCTTGGCATCAACATATCAGGGGATCTGTCCTGGGACCAGAACATAAGGGTCATCAGAAAGAAGGCATGACAGTACCTCTACTTTCTTAGAAGCTTGCATATAATTTGGTATGTCACCAAAGGCTTTGGCAGCTTCTATAGATGTGTGGTAGAGTGTATTGTTACGTACTCGTGTCACATGACAGTGGAGCCCTTGTCATGTGACTGGGGTTGAAGCTATACTGGACTTGAGGTAATGGTCTTGTGATGGTGGAATGACATCATTTTCCCGCCAGTAGAGATCATGTGACAGGTTTTTTCACAGGTTATAAAAGGTAGACCCCACCCTGTGAGGAGGGGCAGTTCGTGGCTGGATTTGCCAGGTAGACTTCATGCCACTGCGTGTTTGAAGTGATGACGCAGTTTAGTTGAAGGATGAAGTTTTTATTTAATGCCTAAAGTTTAAAAGGTCATTACCAGCAGGTTCTTTACGATTCTGCTAGTTCAAAATTAGTGGAGAGTGAAGATTGGAAGTTCGGAAGTTAAAGATCGAGGAGAATCGCTTTCTACGGTGAAACGGGGGCGACCTTTGTTTGATCCTTATTTGGAAGGATTTCGTTGACTATCTTCGTGTTAATCCCTGGATTTTACCAGAAAGGATTGAGGATAGTGTGGAAGGAAAGGTCAGTGCCTTCAAGCCGTTTCGTTTCGTAAATTCTTCGTGGGAAGTTCGACGTCGGGGATCGAAGCCAAGCGACGTGAAAGAGAATTTAAATCGTCCTGTAAAGTCTCTCCTTTTAGATGGACTGTGAGCATATCGAACTTTTGGCAATACCACTTTAAAGAACTGTTTTTGCAATACCACTTTAAAGAACTGTTTTTGCAATACCACTTTAAAGAACTGTTTTTGCAATATCACTTTAAAGAACTGTTTTTACAATATCACTTTAAGAACTGTTTGGGCTGCCGCTCAGCAGCTGTTTCCGGTTGCGTTAGTGTTTGTTTACTTTTGGGGGGGGTTTGTTTTCTGTGTTTAATAAACATGTTGTTTGTTATACCAAACCCTTGCCAAACTCATATATTTATTGTTGCCTGAATACATAACATTAAATATGGGGGTTCGTCCAGGATTGAATCATTTGAGTTTAAATGCTTGCTAACTTTTAAATCGGTGTTTTGGAAACGGGGATTACTCGGTTCTTTTGTTTGGCTTGTTGTGGTATTCGGCAGCAATTAATATTGATGAGTTTCTGGCTTCGCCAGCTGCGGAGGTGTTGGCGAAGGCGAAAAAAACAGAGGTGTTTGAGATAGCTAGTAGATTGCAATTTAAAGGTATTTTGCTGACTACATCTAAGGCTGTGATACAGAGAAAAATCGCGTCACACTATGTGGTCTCGGGTGTTTTTGATGAATCGATTTTAGAGTCGTTTCCAATAAGTAATCTGGAGATGCAGTTGCAAATTGAACAAATGAAATTGGAACAAAGTAAAGCTGATTTGGAGAGGTGTAAATTGGAGATGGATCAGAAAAAGAGAGAATTTGCATATGCAATGGAGGAATTAAAGTCTGGGAATCAGTCTTCTGGTTCTAAAAAAACGTTTGTTGCTAGTCAAGAAATTAAATTGGTCCCTCCATTTAGTGAAACAGAAGTGGAAAGGTATTTTCAACATTTTGAAACTATTGCTCGGATGTCAGAGTGGCCGAAAGATAAATGGTCAGTGTTGTTACAGAGTGTAATTAAAGGCAAAACACGACAAGTTTACACAGCTTTAACAGCTGCGCAAGCACTTGATTATGGTATTGTAAAGATGCATATCTTAAACGCATATGAGTTAGTCCCAGAAGCATATAGGGAAAGATTCAGAAGTTTGAAAAAGTCTGTGAAAAAAACTTATGTGGAATTTGCCTATGATAAAGCTATGTGTTTTGAGAGAAGGGTTTCTTCTAAAAATGTAAATGGGGACTATGATACATTGAGAGAGCTGATTTTAATGGAGGAATTTAAAAGAAGCATTCCTGTTGAAGTAAGGACCTACTTAAATGAGAAGGATACTGATAAATTGCAGGACTGTGCTAGATTAGCTGATGAGTATGTTTTAATCCATAAGAATAAATTTCCTCAGGGCAGAATTTTTAAGAGGAAAAATAACATGGAGACTCCAGGTAAATCTGAAATTAAATCGGAGGTTAATGAGAAAGTTGATGAGAAAGGAAAGCCTGTGAAGGAAAGACAGTTTGGTCTTACTTGTAACTATTGTAAGAAGCCTGGCCATGTAATAGCTAACTGTTTCAAATTGAAAAAGAAAGAGAAGGAAGCAGTTCCAGATGCTTGTGTGCAACATACTGAAGCACCTGTAAAGTTACAGGGTTTGATAAAAACAAATGGGGTTTGTTAGAGTCTGACCAAGTTAGAAAGGGATATGATCATTTTATAACTGAAGGGTTTGTATCCTTGAAGGAAGGATCTACTCTGGTGCCAATAAAAATCCTTAGGGATACTGGTGCTTCTCAGTCATTGATGTTAGACAGTGTGTTGAAGTTTAATGAAGAGTCTGATACTGGTGAGGTAAATTACATAAGAGGTGTTGGAAGTGATTTTATGCCTGTACATTTACATAAAGTGAATTTAAAGTCAGGGTTAGTTACAGGATTTGTTAAAGTAGGATTACAGCATAGTTTACCTGTGAAGGGTATTTCTTTATTGTTAGGTAATGACTTGGCAGGTGGACAAGTTTTTCCTGAAGTGCATTTGTCAATGGAGTCAGAGGAACCAGAGTTGAATTCTAACACAGATTCTTCCTGTGTTGTGGCTAGAGCTATGGCTAAAAAGATTGATGCGCAGAATGAGGTTGTTACTCAGGACTGTTTAACACAGGATTCGAGTTTTGAGGATGTGTCAGAGACTTTCTTATCTTCGTTGTTTGAACAAGATTCTGGGAGTAAGTCTGACTATAAAAATTTATCTTTGTCTTGGAAGCAGATGATAGAGCAGAACAGAGACTCTGAGATTATAAAATTAAGAGAGCAGGTTTTACTAGATAGTGAAATTGATAAGGTGCCAGTAGGATATTACTTGGAAAAAGGAGTGTTGATGAGGAAGTGGAGATCGCCTACAATTCCTGCAATTGAGGATTGGAATGTTGTTTACCAGGTAGTTGTTCCAAAAGTTTATCGAAATGAGATTTTGACTTTAGCTCATAGTGTGCCTTTAGGTGGACATCAAGGGGTAAGGAAAACTGTGGACAAGATTTTAAAACATTTTTACTGGCCTGGTCTAAGAAAAGATGTGGTGATGTTTTGTAAAAGGTGCCATACTTGTCAAATTATGGGTAAACCAAATCAGGTTACACCAGTAGCTCCATTACAACCTATCCCAGCATTTGGTGAACCACTTTCTAAAGTTATTGTAGATTGTGTTGGTCCATTACCAAAGACAAAAACTGGTTATCAGTATTTGTTGACTATCATGTGTACTTCTTCTAGGTTTCCAGAGGCAGTACCACTTAGGAATATAAAAGCTAAGACTGTGACAAAGGCCCTTATAAATTTTTTTACTTATTTTGGATTACCTAAGGAGATACAAACTGATCAAGGCAGTAATTTTATGTCTGGATTGTTTCAACAGATAGTTTATAAATTGGGAGCTAAGCAAATCACTTCGTCTGCATACCATCCAGAATCGCAGGGTGCCTTGGAGAGGTTTCATTCTACCCTCAAGAATATGATTAGGACATTTTGTGTGGAAAATGAAAGTGACTGGAATGAGGGTATAAACTTACTTTTATTTGCAGTAAGGGAATCGGTACAGGAATCTTTAGGTTTTAGTCCATTTGAACTTGTGTTTGGGCATAGAGTTAGAGGACCTTTAGCTTTATTGAAAGAACAGTGGATTAGTAAGGAAGTACACACTAATTTGTTGGACTATGTTTTGAAATTTAAGGACAGGTTACATAAAGCTTGTAGCTTAGCTAAGGGAAATTTAAAGTTGGCTCAGGAGAAAATGAAGACTTGGTATGACAAAGAAGCTAGGATGAGGATGTTTAAGCCTGGAGATAAGGTGTTGGTTCTTTTCCCAGTGCAGACAAATCCTTTACAAGCTAGATTTCATGGTCCTTATGAAATTGTGTCTAAAATCAATGATGTGGATTACGTGATAAAAACTCCAGATCGTAGAAGGTGAACACAACTTTGCCATATAAATATGTTGAAACCATATTTTGAGAAACAATCTGATACTGTGACTGTTGTGGTTAGTGAGAGTGAGTCTGATTTAACTAGGAACATGATAGATGATTCATCTGACTTTCATTCCAAATCCAACATTGTTTCTGTTAGGTTACCAAATTCAACCATTCTGGAAAATATTGATGAAAAATTAGCACATTTACAGTTAGAGCAGAGGCAACAGATGAAGGAGTTGATTTTTAAGTATAGGGAGTTGTTTCCAGATGTTCCGAGAAGGACTACTATAGCTTCACATGACGTTGATGTTGGGGATGCCAAACCTATTAAACAACATCCATATAGGATGAACATGGAAAAATGTGAACTTGCTGAGAAAGAAATTGAATATATGTTAGAGAATAATATCATTAGACATTCTAACTCGAATTGGAGTTCGCCATGTGTAATGGTGCCAAAGCCAGATGGTAGTATTAGGTTTTGTACGGATTATAGGAAGGTGAATGCTGTAACGAAAACAGATGCATATCCAATTCCTAGAGTAGATGATTGTGTAGATAAGGTTGGAAAAGCAAAGTTCCTTACAAAGATTGATTTATTGAAAGGGTATTGGTGTGTTCCATTAACAGACAGAGGTAGAGAGATTTCTGCATTTGTAACTCCATCTGGGTTATATGAGTATAATGTTCTTCCATTTGGGATGAAGAATGCCCCAGGTACTTTCCAGAGGATGATTAACTCTGCGATTCAGGGATTGAAAGATACTGATGCTTATATTGATGATTTAGTGACAGGAAATGATACTTGGGAAGTACACATTATTGCGATGGAGAAATTATTTGAAAGGCTTTCAAAAGCTAACTTAACTATTAATTTAGCTAAGAGTGAATTTGGACATGCCACTGTGACTTACCTTGGTTATGTTGTGGGTCAAGGTAAGGTAGCTCCTGTTCAGGCAAAAGTTCAGGCAATTTTAGAGATTCCCACTCCAACAGGGAAAAAGACTCTCAGAAGGTTTTTGGGAATGGTAGGATATTATCGGAAATTTTGTAAGAATTTTGCTAATGTTGCCCTTCCATTAACTAACCTTCTGCGGAAGAATGAGAAGTTTGTATGGACGGTGCCTTGTCAAGAAGCATTTGAAAAATTGAAAACAATGATATGTCAACAACCTGTGCTTAAGGCACCTGACTTTGGAAAACCTTTTTCATTGGCTGTGGATGCTAGTGATGAAGCTGCAGGAGCAGTATTAATGCAAAGGAATGAGGGTGATGAGGTTGATCATCCAGTAGCTTACTTTTCTAAGAAATTTAATAAGCATCAAAGAAACTATTCGACAATAGAGAAAGAATTGTTATCTCTTGTTTTAGCTTTGGAATATTTTGAGGTATATGTTGGTACAACTCAAAAACCACTTATTGTTTACACTGATCATAATCATACTTTTTCTGAGTCAGATGAAAAACAAAAACAGAAGATTATTAAATTGGAGTTTGATGTTACAAGAGTACAATATTGTGATAACTCATATTAAAGGTAAAGATAATGTGGTTGCTGATTGTCTATCTCGATATTGAATGTACACTATAATTTTTTAATGGAGTGGTTTTTCAATTGTGACACTCCTACTGTATTGTGAGTTATAAGCTGTTATATGATGGTGTTGTATATTGTGTATGTTATAAAATTTATACCTTTGTTTTCTTGTAAGCAATTGTTAAAAATTTTTGTTCTTGTCAGACCAAAAATGTTTTTTTGGAGGGAGGTGTTACGTACTCGTGTCACATGACAGTAGAGCCCTTGTCATGTGACTGGGGTTGAAGCTATACTGGACTTGAGGTGATGGTCTTGTGATGGTGGAATGACGTCATTTTCCCGCCAGTAGAGATCATGTGACAGGTTTTTTTCACAGGTTATAAAAGGTAGACCCCACCCTGTGAGGAGGGGCAGTTCGTGGCTGGATTTGCCAGGTAGACTTCATGCCACTGCGTGTTTGAAGTGATGACGCAGTTTAGTTGAAGGATGAAGTTTTTATTTAATGCCTAAAGTTTAAAAGGTCATTACCAGCAGGTTCTTTACGATTCTGCTGCTAGTTCAAAATTAGTGGAGAGTGAAGATTGGAAGTTCAGAAGTTAAAGATCAAGGAGAATCGCTTTCTACGGTGAAACGGGGGCGACCTTTGTTTGATCCTTATTTGGAAGGATTTCGTTGACTATCTTCATGTTAATCCCTGGGTTTTACCAGAAAGGATTGAGGATAGTGAGGAAGGAAAGGTCAGTGCCTTCAAGCCGTTTCGTTTCGTAAATTCTTCGTGGGAAGTTCGACGTCGGGGATCGAAGCCAAGCGACGTGAAAGAGAATTTAAATCGTCCTGTAAAGTCTCTCCTTTTAGATGGACTGTGAGCATATCGAACTTTTGGCAATACCACTTTAAAGAACTGTTTTTGCAATATCACTTTAAAGAACTGTTTTTGGAATATCACTTTAAGAACTGTTTGGGCTGCCGCTCAGCAGCTGTTTCCGGTTGCGTTAGTGTTTGTTTACTTTTGGGGGGTTTGTTTTCTGTGTTTAATAAACGTGTTGTTTGTTATACCAAACCCTTGCCGAACTCATATATTTATTGTTGCCTGAATACATAACAGTATCCTAACTGACTGCATCATGGCTTGGTACGGAAATATCAATACCTAGGAACAGAGAAAGCTATAGAAAAAGGTGGATACAGCCCAGTCCATCACAGGCAAAGCCCTCTCTACCATTGGGCACATTTATAAGGAGCACTGCCACAAGAAAGCAGCTTCCATCATCCAGACCATGCCCTCTTTTCATTACTACCATCAGATAGGAGGAACAGAAACCTTAGGTCCAACACCACAAAGTTTAGGAACAATTATTATCTTCCAACCATCTAGTCTCTGAACTGGGATGGATAACTTCATCCACCACTGCTCTGAACTGATTCTACAATCTACAGGCTCACTTTCAAGGATTCTTTAGACTAGTGATCGCCAACCTGTCGATCGTGATGGACTGGTCGATCTTTGAGACTTTCCCAGTAGATCCCAAAAAAAAGAAAAATAATGTTGAGAGATTGTTTCCGGGAAGTGGGGTTTTAGTTCTGTTCTTTCTGCCCAGTGCGCATGCACATGGCTCCCCCACACTCCTTTTTTCCTGTAAATGCCTACAAGAAAATGAATCTCAAGGCAGTAGTAGTGCAATCACTCAAATTGTGTATCATGTTCTCCTAAGCGGTTGTCTATTGTTGGGTCCTCAAGTAGCTGTAGATGCTGATTTGGGATCTACATATTCTGGTGCACCATGCGTCTCGGCTCAAGAGCCCAGCAATTAAATAAAAGTCACACAGCCCAATGTGCCAGCTTGTGATTGGGGGCTTCCAAACATCACAATCCTGCCCCCTTTGCTTCTTGCTGATCGCCACAGGACTAATCCAGGATGTTAAAGTGGATTCCCTTAATGGAGAACGCCTGTGTATGACTTTGTTTAAAATGTGGAGGCTGATGCCTGGGCAGCCACCACATGATCCTTGACAGATCGGGGGTCAGGGTCCAGTGGCAAGGAATTCAAGATAGCTGAGGATTCACTGCTGCAGCTTTCTTACATCTTCACTGCCTTTGTGATGTGTCATCATCTTGTGCTGGCTCCACCATTGAGGTCTATGTTGTCTGGAACCTCCCCCCTGACTTTACTGCCATGGGTGACTCCACCAGGAGCTAAATGCCAGATGGCTAGACTCCAGACAGCATCACTCTCAGGAACTCACAAGCCTCTCCACCATGACAAGACCAGGCCCTAGAGCACATTGAGACGATAGTACTTGAGCTTTGGTCGATTTATGGGCCGGGCCAGACTGAAATGGTCAGAGTGTCGGGGCTCGAGGCAAGGGAAGGGCTTGTTTAGATCGTTGCTCCACAAGGTTTACTTGCCTCCGCACTGAACCATTGGACTCTCTTGCAGACTTCAGTTCAGATCGCTATTGTTTACGGTCTTTTTTTCTCTGCACATTGGGTGTTCAATGGTCTTTTTTTTATGTAGGTTCTTTTATTTAGGCATGATATGTTTTTTTCTGTCAGCATGTTGGGTTATTGGTGGTCTTTTTTTATATATGGTTTGATTTGCTTTATTTCGCGGCTGCATGTAAGAAGATGAATCTCAAAGTTGTATAATGTATACATACTTTAATAGTAAATGCACTTTGAACTTTGGTAACACATACGTACTTTGATAATAAATTTATTTTGAACTTAGAGTTACTCTGCAAAACATGCTGGATAAATGCTAATCATTAAATGCTGTCAATTGTTTATACTTGATATTTTCAGTTCATTCTGTACCAAGGACTTCTTTGCTGGACTACTGTCAGACCACTATTCTCTGAGCACACTGTGTACATATCTCAATTGAAAGCACATCTGAGTTGGATACCCAAGGGAATCCAACATAACTTGAAGATGATAAAATGCACTGGGTTGCGATGGGGAATATGTAGTCATGTAAAATGAAAAATATTCTCAGAGTCCCATGCTATTATTCATTTAATTATGTAATTGAAGTACTTAGGACAAGAGGAGTTTATATATCATCAAGAGATGAACAGCCCTATAAATGCTCAGAGTCAATCTCTCAAATGACTACATGAGTGCCAAAACCTATGCTGTTATAGTTATCCCTGGACAGCAATCCCATTTGCCACATGTGTGATCCATCCTCAGCTGAACTGAAACAGCTGTAGAGTAAGAGACAGCCAACATTTCCTATTAATTGTGCCAAGTCTTGTGACTTGAGCCACATCACCCTCCTCATGTGAACTCTTAATAAAAAATGCTCATTATTGTTGCCTTGAGGACCTGTCATTGTTCATCTGGAAATTATGGTGCCACAGTAGCGTAGTGGTTAGCACAGCTCAGGGTATTCCAGAGTTTGGAGTGTCTTTCTATAAAGGGTCTCTGTACATCCTCTCCGAGGAATGCATGGAGAGGTCCTCTGGGTCCTCTGCTCCAAAGTCATCGTAAATTGTAAATTGTCCCATGATTAGGTCAGGGTTAATTGGGTTTGTCAGGGGTTGCTGGGGTGGCATCGCTCGAAAGGCTGGACGGGCCTACTCAGTGCTGTATCACCAAATAAATAAATAAATGGACGAACGAACGAACTAATAAATACATAGACAAATAAATAAATAACCACATACATACCAATTTCAAAGGTGCTAAAGAAATGGGCAAATGGTTGTCACAAAAGTGCAGCAAACCATTTCTGGGTTACCTATCATTACTTGCAGTTGCTAGGCTATCAGAACATGCAAGGACCTCCAAGTCTCTTCAACCCGCACTTCTGGCATAATCTCCTACTTCCCAGAACTGGCTGCTAGGAATCCCAGCAGCCAATTCCTGCACAACAAACTTCCACAAACAGGAGTGCAATAATGACCAGAACATTTAAAAAATGTTGATTGATGGATAACCCAGGACACTGGTGAAAACTTGGGTACACTTTTTTCAAAATAGCAACCCTGGATCTTTTAAAACCACCTGAGAGGGCAGGCAAGGTTTTCAATAGTGAAGTACTCCCTCAGTACCACACTGGAATGTAAGGCTAGATTTCTGTTCTTGAGTGTCCAAATGGGGGGTTGAATTTGTAGTTTTCTACCAAGAGGCCTGAATGCTAAGACGCAATGTTGACATGCAGTAGGATCATAGAAATTTATGGCGTAATAGGAAGCCATTCAACCTATCTTGTCCAATTAGGTTTTTCCCACTTTCCAACTCTTGCTCTGTAACTCTGTAGGCTCTATAAATTCAAATGTTCATCCAATGGGATGTTTTACCTAATTTACGCACACACCACCTTAATACCTGTCCTGCTATCTTCAGGAATCATGGTGGTGCACTACACTATCCTTCTGGTTCTCTATATTTCTCAGTATCACAGAGATAGAATTATCATCCTGTTATTCACAGAACTATCATTCCCTACCATGAACAGGATATGTATTTATTATAAGTGGGAAGCAAGATCAGTGACAGATATTTTATCTCCTTGTGTTTGGGCTACTTAATACTTTCCACCTGGAACCTCTTACTGTCTCCAAGGCATCACTTTATAAACTATCTTAACTTTCTGGGAGGCCAAAACAATCTGGAGGTATTGTCTGATGTAATATGGTACTTATGGGGCAGTTTGCCCATTTTGTTACCTCTCCATTTAAAATGAGAAAGCAATATATATACTTGTTGCTGCATAAAATCAATACCTTGTTTGGAGGGCATTGGCCACAAACACATCCTCCGAATATTAAATATTTTTGGTTTATTTACTCTATTTGGTTAAATGATGCTGTATTCAACAATGATTACATTTCATCCGCTTTCCTGGGTAGCCGGAGGCAATGAAAGGCATATTATCAGCTAAGCACTATTTTTTTTGTATAGAGGGCTAATTTAACAACACAGATAATTTCAGAAAGCTGTGCATGCAAAATAGGTTTTTGCTACTGTTATTCTATAGATGAACTCCTCATAGAGTAAAACTATGGGGTGTCAACACCCATAATGTTAGAAATCTGCCAAGATTAGACTTGATGCAGGTTTAGCAACTCCTTTCATTTCAACAGAGATAGACAACTGCAAAGGAGAGAGGCAAGTTCCAGATATGCAATTTACACGTTTTTGAAATGAGTTAATTTAAATGCATTTAATTGTTTCCATATTTTCAGTTTTAAATGTGTTTCTCATCTTTTTAAAATGTAGTAATATCTTTAATAGATGAATTTTTAAAACATGATAAAGCTTTAAAAGTTTTATTAAAATATTTTTCAATGTTTGGGAATACTTAAAAGATTTACACACATTTAAGTTCTTGCAATAGTTCTGACAGTTAGTACATTGGCTTAAATGCCTATCAAAGCATTTTGGGGTGGGGGAGGTTGGTGGACTGCCATTTCCAAAATATAAGACCTTACGCTGCATTGGACCTCTTTGATGAAGAGTCCCCCTTGGGAACTTGCTTCAGGTAATCACACTTAGGGAAATGGTGAGCATAGGAAGCTCCAGCTCACTGGGGTGGGCCAGGTGTTGAGCGCTACTGCACCAAATATATGTAAGCTTTTCTTTTCTATCATCTGATTCACTGTGCAACTTGCTACATCTCTAAACATTGATCATTCTAAACACTGGTGCTCCCGATGCACCATCAATAACTCTTGGAGACGGGAGGCGAACGATAGGCTTTTATTAGCTGCAAGAGACCACGATTAGCAGCACGAGACCACCACACAACATCCTGGAGACTGAGGGGGGAGCAGTGCCTCCAATTGCCTTTATACAGGGGTCTGTGGAAGGAGCCACAGGAGCAGTCAGCGGAGGGGTGTGTCCAGACAGGTACAGGGTGGTTCACCACAGCTCCACAATGTTGCACCTCAGCCCTTTACACTCTTGGCCAGCTCCCTGTACACTCATGGCCAGATTCTCCTCTAACTCTACTTACAAGTTTGCAGAGGATACCACTGTAGTGGGCCATATCTCAAATAATAATGAATCAAAGCACAGGAAGGATATAGAGAGTTTAGTGACATGGTGTCATGACAACAACATGCCCACAATGTTAACAAAAGAGCTGGTCACTGGCTTCAGAAAGGGGGGCAGTGTACGTGCTCCTGTCTACATCAATGGTGTTGAGGTCGAGAGGATTAAGAGTTTCATGTTCCAATGTGTAAACATCACCAATAGTCTGTCCTGGTCCAACCATTAGATATCACGGCCAAGAAAGCTCACCAACGCATCTACTTCCTCAAGAGCCTAAAGAAATTCAACATGTCCCCTTTAACCCTTACCAATTTTTAACAATACACCATAGAAACCATTCCGTCTGGACACACAAAGGCTCGGTATGGCAACAGCTCTGCCGTACCAAGCTCTGCACATGGCTGCAAGAATTTGCAGAGAGATGCGGACACAGCTCAGCACGTTTCAGGGACCAGCCTCCCCTCTGTAAACTCAGTCTATACTACTCACTGTCTCAGTAAAGCAGCCAGCGTAATCAAAGATCTCAGACCCCGGACGTTCTCTAGTCTCCCCTCCCCCACCAGGCACAAGATACAATAGCCTGAAAACATGTACCACCAGGCTCACGGGCAGTGTCTATCCCTTTGTCTTAGACTCTTGAACTGACCTCTGATACGATAAGATGGACTCGGCCTCACAATCTACCTCGTTATGATCTTGCAGTTTATTGTTTACCTGCACTGCACTCTTTCAGTAGTTTTTACACTTTATTCTGCATTGTTATTGTTTTACCTCATTCTACCTCAATAAACTATGTAATGATTTGATCTCTATGCTCGGTATGCAAGACAAGCTTTCACTGTATCTTGGTACATGTGACAATAAGAAACCAATATCAATCTCATTAACAATGAAAAGGTTTTGCAATTAATTGCAATCTTTAGATCGCTACTGCTGCGCACATTCAAAATAATTGGCATTAATTATGCAGGCACTTGACAGATTGACATCCATAATGCCAATCAGAGAATTCACTGACACCACTTCAGAGGATGGGTCTAAGTAAAAGCTGAGGACAATGAAGAAAGGCCACTGCCGAAGTTGAAAACAGTAGAGAAGGAATTAGCACTCCTAGCAGCATGCTCGGTTGAGGTTAGCACCAAGTGGTGAGAGGAAAAAAATAGAATGGGCAACCCTCGCGTCTTCTTCGACATTGGTTTTGATAAGCAGCCAGTGGGCCGTATTGTATTCGAGCTAAGGAGTGATGTTGTTCCAAAAACTGCAGAGAACTTCCATGTGCTTTGTACCAAGCCAGAGGGTGAGGGGTTTAAGGGATCAATTTTTCACCAAATAATTCCTGGCTTTATGTGCCAAGGTGGAGATTTCACAAAAGGCAATGGCACAGGGGACAAATCCATCTATGGTAACAAATTTCCAGATGAGAACTTCATACTCAAACATGAAGGACCAGGAATACTGTCAATGGCAAATGCTGGGCCCAATACAAGTGGATCACAATTTTTTATCTGTACTGCCCAAACTAGTTGGTTGGATGGAAAGCATGTTGTGTTTGGCCGTGTGGTAGAAGGCATGGATGTCGTAAAACAAATGGAATCAAAGGGATCGCAGAGTGGAAAGACAAGTGTTACTGTTCTCATTCTTGACTGTGGAACAATGTGATGAGAACATTCCTATGGTGGCTGCTCAGTCTTTCTTCCATTGGTACGTTGCTATGAAGGTGGCAAAATCCAAATCTCAAGTTGATTTGTGTGATCATACATTTCCAAGTTACCTGAGGCTTTTGCCCAGGTTGGAGCCTGAACCATCAATTTTCAGTGATCTGTGGCAGTGCTTAGCCTTTAACTTTTTCATGAGGTATAATGGAATTATGTTTATTTTAGCCTTTTACTAAAACACTTCATTCAAATAAAATGTACATTTGCGCACCAAAAAGAAAGAAAGAAAGAAAGAAAGAAAAGAGTAGAGAGGTATAACGAGCTTGTGGTTATGTGTTGCCCTACTCACATCTACAAGGTCAGAGAAGCCCCATGTCCTTGATCTTCTGACAAGAGAAGTTAAGGAAGATGATAGATGTGAGTCTAGAATTTCACACACAATGTAATCAACTTCAAAGGCAGAATGAAATACAACAACACAGCCACATAGTATTGTTAGCATTGTTGAGCTGGGACTAATTTATTGGAAAATGACATTTCAGCTTGACATTGGGAGGACAGAGAAAGTAGGTTATTAGTATTGGGTCTGACCTGCTGGCTGATCAATGTTGCTTTGCCTTCCAGAACATTTACAATCAGGTTTCCATATATTTTTCCAGATAGGAACATACCTTTCAGGATTATGTCCAGGGCTGCCTGTGGATCCAGCAGTTGACACTTCAGTGATATTAGATGGAGAGCTACAGGTTACCATTCCTTCACTGTGGTGTTGCCTTGGAATTTTGGTGTTATTAAGTTCTCCAGGAGCACCATATACCATCATTTCTTTTCCCCAGGCTGCTGAATCAGCATGGAGTTGGACTTCTACAGAGGAGTGAAAAAAAAAGCTATATATTTTCTCTTTGTAATGCTATTCTGCTTTATCCCCTCTAACCCTGTTTAACTCTAGATTTTCTCCATAATGTCACTATAACCTTTAAGACATTGCCTGTTCTGCTGAACTGTTTGAGATTAGCTTAGAGCCTCATCAAGGTAACAACTCCTTAAAACTGAGTGGTGTAGTTAAAGCCAATCCATTGCAGTAATAATTTGGAGCAGGGGTTCAAAACCTGGAGAATTCCCATACAGTTGCAAAGGGTATGATATATCGGCCTTGGAGGGAATCCATTGTAGATTTTATGTGGATTATAACTGTATTCCAAGGGTTAAATTACAAAACACGATCTCATAAACTAGCTTTGTATTCTCTGGAATTTAAAAGGTTATGGAGTGATTTGATTGAAGTTTTCAATATATTCAGGGTAATTGGAGAGATGCCATTTTCAGTAATTGGGGTGTCTGCAAAAGGGGCAAAGTCTAAAATTAAAACTTGGGTTTCAGGAGTGAGGTCAGGAAATAATCCTACATGTATAATGTTGGAGATATATGGAATTCTAGCCTGCAAATGAACAGCTGGTGCTGAGTCAGTGGTTAATTTTAAAATAAATGCAGTAGGTTTTTGCAACACAATGGTATTAAGGGAAATGAAGCACATATATCAAATGGAGTTGAGTCACAGATCCCCCCTATTCTCTGTGAAGAGTACAATTGGCTTGAAGGGCCAAATGGACTCCGCCTTCTTCCATGTTCTCAAAAATTGTATCCAAAAGAATCACAGCAATTGGGAGCAATCTTTGCGCTGAGAAAATATGATGGTCACTGACAGCATTGACAGTTATGTGGTCCATGGTATGCACACCATTTGGGAGAAAGCTACGTGATGGAGACACCTAGTGGACAGAATCCACAATCACAGCTTAGCAAAATAAATGGGAATCATTGACGAAGCAAAACACAAACATTGATGAAAAATCAATGAGAGAAGGAAACATGGCTTAGAAATAGGAAATGTGCAACCCCACCCAACCCTGGTCAATATTTTTACTCAGCTATAGATACGGTTTGTTAAAATTTAAGTCTATAATCCTTGATTGTGCTTCAGTAAGGTCTTTAAGTAAGAGTGGCTTAAATCAAACCAGGTTGAAGTTCTCTTGCTTTTTCCATTTATTAAGCAAGGTAGACTTCAATGGTTAGGCAGAGGAGAATAATGTAATTGTTCCATGGTTTCTGACATCACTTTTGTTCTTTTTGTCAATTCCACTACCACATAGGGCGGCATGGTGGCATAGTGGAAGAATTGGAATAGCCTATTTCATGCTGGATCTCAATAAATGCATAAATAAATCAATAAAATATAGCAGCAAGAAGTTGCAATGTCTAAAAGCCAAAGACTGAGACTGTGACTTATAGATAGCATTAAAACTTTGTTTTCCAGGGAGTATTCTGACATTGTGTAAACTTTCCTCATACCCTTTGGATTGAGAGAAATGCTAGAGCATGAAACACATAGTAACAAAGGGGAAAATTTAATGAATCCCAATAATGGAGTTAGGACTAAATAACTGAAGCATTTGGAATTTGGCTTACAAGGTTAGATTACGGAAAGGCTTCCTTCTTTGGAATGAGATCGCTTGAATTTTAAGATCACGGAAGAGGCTTATAACAGTTAATTGAACATATAGTTCAGTCTTCGTGAAGTATTTAAGTATTAATAGACATCATTTGGTAATAAGGACATCTCAAATTGAGTCTTCATCCACACCTGTTCAAAATTTTAAAGATTCTTCCCAAAAAAAATCATTGGTTGGGGGACAAATGGGAAGAGTAATAGATAAGAAGAGAAATTAACAGGAAGGCCCACTGGCATACAACACAAATAGACTCAAGAGGCATCTGGGTGTCTTTCTGAAGAGAGAAAAATTGAGGAATCTGTTGAGGGCAGTAACTGAGGTGAAAGTATCAAGACAAAACATTCTTGTGGGCTCCAACTAGCCTTTCTCTTGTTCCAAGATTGATTTACGTTGCGATACAGGCTAAATGAATGCTCTCTTGTTACTTAAGTTTGTGACCCTCAATTATATTTTCACCCTGCCAGTCAATTGCAACAAAAATAGGTCACAAACATTCCAATGTGCATAAACAATCTTCGGAATTAGTTATGAGAAATTCCTGGTTGACTTCAGAGTCTGTTTGTTAGTCAGGGGTTTTTGAGACCTGAAAAAAAATTCCACCTCTAATTATACAATCACCAGAGACAATAAGGAAAAGGGCACAATTTATACTGAGCTTCACTTACCAGGCAGTTGCTGAGAGGGTGCGGCTTCTGGGTATTGAGGACCTTCATCGGTTGGTCTTACAGCTCGATCACAAGCACTTAAGTTCCTGGAGAAAACCTGGGACGCACACGAGTTCACTGCTGACACAGAAGCAGGCCCTTGTGGACTCTGAGCACATGGTCCCAGCACAGAGGATGACATGAGTGGACTGTCCGGGTAGACTTCACAGCTTCTGTTGGCACAGTGCTGCTCTTGGTAATGGTCATATGGATAATGTTGCTGGTAATGTTGCTGGTAATCTGGGCTGTACTTCAGCTCTGGGTACCTGCCGTAAGGAGCATGTGATTCAGAAGAACCTTCCATGTTTCTCTGAAGCTGCCCATGAGGAACTGGTGAAATCGGTGTGGAGTAGGCATGAGCCATTGGGGTTGCCACTGGCATATTTGCATGGGCATGGTTATAACCGAATGAGGTGTATCCATGTCCTCTTGGGTACTGACTGTATGAGTGTGCAGGCATCAGCAGGGGAACTGGTTGAGGTGCCTGTCCATTTCTGATAGGGTGGTTTAGCAGATGTGGCTTTGGATGATCATGTTGCCACATATCTAGGTCAGGAGGACAAGGGTGCTGGTACAATGAGTCGTGGTCTAACTTAATAGCATTAAACGCTGCTGCAGATCTCTCCACCTCTTCCTCTGACATTTTTAAAGAACAGTTACGACAGCCACAATTGTGAGACATAATTTCTGGAGAATCACGCTCAAGAAACTGTACAGTTTGTCCATCCAGAATTCCCTCTAAATGGTGGTAATCAATTATCCGGTTCCTATTTGCCTTAATGTCATGGTCTCTTTGGGCATCATCCCCATGTCTCATTCGATGGACTAGACCAGGAGGCATTCTCTCTGAGCAGGTATACTGATGAAACATAGGTGAGTAGACCTGGAGTACATCATTGCGTGGCCGTTGGTAACTCACCCTCTCCAACATTGCTGCCTGGTGCTGAATGGGGTCTATCCCTTTCACATGCTCATAAGGATTGTGCAGTCTGCCCTCCACCCCAACGTCACTCACTGGGCCTATGTTTCTCTCAAACATGGGTCGTCTTCTTTCTAGTGTCCCATCAGGCCTGTAGTAGACATCAGTTCGTAGTCCTACAGGACTATGGCCATAACCAGGTATTCTGTGCTCTGGTGAGTGATGGCTAACCTTAACATTGTAAGGATGGGCATTGTGATGCATGTTTCTCGGCAAAGTGGCAAACCTATTCATCTCACATGCATCTTCATCATCCAGTATGTCTGTTTCCCTTTCATTGGAGCTAGATCGGCCATGGGAGCAGCTCTGTGAAGCAATCCCTGGTTGGGACATCATATTTTGCCCATTCTTCATTGCGCCCACACCAAACCCACTGAGCAATCGATCTAGCTGCTCCTTCTCTACTTGTGATGGAACTTGCTTTGTGCTAACACTGTGGTCCTCTGTCTTAACTGAAGCAGTGGAATGGCCAGAATCTGTGCTGACAGACAAGGTGTGGCCACAATGAACAGATGTGACACTTAACGGACTACCATTGGCTGTGCCAATGCTTGGACTCCTCTTCTTGACTTTGGCGTATAAGCTTCCATCTAGTGGTCCTCGTGTGTGAGGTACTTCTTACAAAAAGAAAGCCTCAGTGTTAGATGTGTGGCAGCATTTATAATCCATATGTACAAATACTACATTTATACATTTTTAAAAATGCCGTGTTGTTAAAATAATTTGCGTGCTCCCCAAAATAGACTGACCATAAATGGGTAGTGAATGGAGGAGGGAATTTGGAGGATTCTGACTGAGCTTTGAGAGGATCACCTTGCTCCATTCCTCACGGTTTTCTAAATCCAATCTTTTCAAACTCAAGAAAATAATTTAAGTTTATTTGATTTCCAAAATTTGAAAACACAAATTTCAATAAAAATGCAGATTTCCTCAAATGAGTCATGTAGCCATCGACACTTATGGCACAGAAGGAAGTTATTCAGCCTATTGCATCTTTGTCAAATAAAAAGCAGCTACCAGCCTAATGCCAGTTGCCAACTCGCCTTATTACAACAAATAATGTGCTCATTCAGGTACTTTTCAAACACGTCAAGAGTTTTCTGCTTCCATCACCTTTTGGGATAGTGCATTCCAGACTCTTCCACACTTTAGGTGACAGCAATTCCCTCATCTCCCTCTAATTCCTCCACATATCACTCTAAATCCACTCCTCCCTCCCACACCCCTACCCCCACCATCATCCTCTCTGATGAGAGAAATGTGTTCTGTCTACTTATCCTGTCAAAGTACATATACTGTACCTCAATTAAACATCTCCTCAGTTTCCTTTGTTTCCATTATAAGAACCTCTAGCCTCTCGTAACTATAATTCTCTGACCCTGCCAACATCTTCATAATTTCCTCTGCACCCACTCTTGTACAACGGCATCCTTTTTGTTATGTGACTAGAACTGCACACACTGCTCCAGCTGTGGTCTAACTTGTATTTTGTAAACTATAAGGATGCCCTCCCCGCTCCTACAGTCTGTGTCTCAGCCAATAAAGACCAGCATGCTATCTTGTCTATCTGCACTATTACCTGCAAAGATCTGTGGACATGCACTGTAAGATCCTTAGGTACCTCTAAACTTCAAAGTTGCCACCAATTATTCTATTTCAGGTCATAAATCTGGACCAGGCTTCATATTTGCTTCATTAATAACATAATCTAAGGGAGGGTAGTCATCAAGATATTACTAAGGGTCTGGAAAATGAAGGTGCTGGGGTTCCCATTCTGATTCTGTGAAACTGAGAAATTCAGTCTGACATCTGGCACTTGTTACAATGTTCCACCTTGAGGGGCAGTTACCTGTGGGTAGGGCCAAAGGACTGTTAACAGCCATTAAGAAGTATCCAAGCATGAAGTAAAAGAGGAGGGATTAAAAGCTAATTAACTAAAGTACCACTCTGAGATGTATCAACTGCTTCATTATCAAATACCACCAGCACTTTGTCAGCCTGCATCAGCAGTTTTCCAGTTAAACTCAAGATATTCCTATGCATTCCTCCATCCCCTGTGGTCACAAGTACATTTCCTGTTTTGATAGCAAAAGCAAGATGTTGGACCTTACTTTGAAATACTATTGTTGTCAAGCAAACATAGGTCAAACCTTAGTTCTTACAACACATTGCAAAACACCAGTGAAATATATTTGAATGTGTGCAGTTTGGCTGGCATACCCGCTACATTAACGCTGGTAATGTATGGATATGTCAACCAAACTGCACAAAAGCCAATGGAATATGGATATGCCAACCAAACTGCACAAAACTCTAGTTAGGCCACACTTGGAGTACTGTGTCCAGTTCTGGTTGCCTCACTAATGGAAGCATTGGAAAGGGTACAGAGGAGATTTACCAGGATGCTGCCTGGTTTAGAGAGTGTGGATTATGATCAGAGATTAAGTGAGCTAGGGCTTTACTCTTTGGAGAGAAGGAGGATGAGAGGAGACATGATAGAGGTGGACAAGATATTAAGAGGAATAGACAGAGTGGACAGCCAGCGCCTCTTCCCCCAGGGCACCACTGCTCAATACAAGAGGACATGGCTTTAAGGTAAGGGGAGGGAAGTTCAAGGGGGATATTAGAGGAAGGTTTTTTACTCAGAGTGCCTGAGTCAGTGGTGGAGGCAGATACACTAATGAAGTTTAAGAGATTACTAGACAGGTATATGGAGGAATTTAAGGTGGAGGGTTATATGGGAGGCAGGGTTTGAGGGTCGGCACAACATTGTGGGCTGAAGGGCCTGTAATGTGCTGTATTATTCTATGTTCTATGAATAATGACTAGAACACTAATTTTAGTGACCTCTGAGGGATAAGTATTGACCTCAGAATTGTAAGGAAATAAATCCTTGATCTTTTTCAAAATTGCACTATTGGATCTTTATATCAATCTGACAGGGCTGATGGAACCTTGAGCTAACATGTCATCCAAACAGCGGTATTGATGGCAGTGGCTTTTGGAGGATGCCATCATCCTTAATGGGTGATGCCCTTAATGCTAAAGGACAAAAGTGCTCAGACAATAGGGGAGAAGCGCCCCTTTTTCCCAACATCTGCATCCAAATCATAGCATTTCCACAACACTATCCTGCTTGGTACCACACTAAGTGTCAGCCTGCATTCCAGTACTGAAGTCTCTGGAGTGGGATTTGAACCTACTATCAAGAGAATGCTGCCCATTGAACCATGACTTAAGCAAATTTAAGGACTGGACTGCAATCATTAAGTGTGTAGACGTCAACTGTAACTTCTGAATGTGATTCTTGGCCGCTGTTATATTCAGTCCTTGTTAACACACGTGTAGGCACCAAGAATGTAGATATATTTCCTTTTAATCAGTGGTTTGACTCAGAATGAAACTACTGCTGGGAAGAAGGAGAATGTTTGCTTGAAGTGGTCTGTAGTAACATGATCGAGGACCTGGCTGGTGCTATGGGTTGGACACACTCCTTTCCCTTGAATTTGAATCCAGCTCAAACCAACATGATCAAAAGTCTCTGTGTCCGGATAGCTCAATCAGCCTATAGTCAGCACAGGTTCTTTGGGAAAAAAAGAACCTGCTGCCTATCTTGCACAGACAGGTGGCTGGCTATACGAGCCATTACACCACATCCTGGAAGTCAGGGTGCTATTCTGAGTCAGTGCGAGTTTTGTGTGAAAGAAACTGATGGTGCTTGATACATTCAAAAATAGGAAGCGGACGCACCTCAAATGGATGAGGACAAAAGAACCAAGTTATTCTGTAGTTGAAATAATAGACATTTATAGCACAGGAGAAGGTAATTTTGCTCAAATGTCTGTGCTACATTGAAATGGATGTTAGGTCACTCTCACTACCCAGTTTTTGGTCTGTGGCTTTGCTGGTCACAGCTCCTTGTGCTCATTCAGATTTTTTAAATGGGTTATGTCTCCATTTCCTTTCGAACACCCACTACTCATTGAGTGAAATAGCTTTTTCTCATCATCCATCATATCCTTCCATGAATCACCTTAGATCTATGCACTCTAGCTACCGAACTCTCTGCCGAGGGAAATAATTGCTTACCTTTCCATTTTATGCACCTCAATCAAACCTTTCTTCAAGACTCATTTGTACAAAAAAATGACATCAGCTGGACAAAATTTCCTCAGAACTATAATTCTCTAGCCTTGGCATCATACTGGCAAATCTCCACTAGGTCCTCCCTATGTGCCATGACATCCTTCCTTTAACATGGTGACCAGAACTGTACACAATACCTTAAAAGTGGAATTCAGACAGAGAAAACGTCAAAGGTGGTTGTCTTCTATAGTTTTAACATGTCTTCTCTGCCCTGTATTCTGTATCTCACCAATGATGTAAATGTGGTAAGTGAATATGAACACACTTTTAATGCTGTGCAGTCTGCTTGTGAATCCATTTTACCAAGCTTTGAGGTAAAGGGGCTGATTTGTACTTGATTTTATGTGCCTGTTCAAAATAGTAAAGACCTGATGTGGTTTTCAGTACTATGGCTGTGATGATGTTACGGTAACCAGGTCTGCTTCTTGGATAAACTCCTTTGAGCAACAACTCACAAGTCCAATTGTGGAGGTCAGCACCGATTGGGGGAAGTAGAAATCACACGCATGTGAAATTTGAAATCTGAAAACTTTTGGAAAGACATGAGAGGCTCATCAATCCAAATCCAAATCCAAAGACTGGTAACAATGAAGGCCTGAAGTTTGTTTACCTTGGATTTTAATCTACCAGCTTCCTGGCCACTGAGCTCTGGAATTTCCTCTCTAAACTCATCCTTCTTTAAGAAATTCCTTAAAGCTGGCCTCTGTGATCAAGCTTCTTACTATCTATGCATGTTCCACAGAAACAGCACTGGAGATCTGGATTCAACCTAGGTCAATGGCACTGTGAGGCAGCAGCTCTATTAGCCACACATCTGTATTTTGTCCTCCCATCTAAATCACAAGAATAAATTTTAAGTAGTTGCGAGCTCAGCATTGATCCCTGTAATGTTCCACTAGTAACCAACCCACCATCCTGATAAAGAGTCATTTCTATAACCGCCCTTTAACCAGTCCTGTCTTTAATTCAACTTGTGTAAAATGCTGAACAGCTACTGTAATGCTACTTTGAAATGGTTGAGCTGGGAGTCTGTTTCTGGGATAACAGAACACACTGTGGTGCCTCCTTCACATCTGTAGAGCCAGCAATGTATTTGAGATGTTTTCTTTGACTGCAGTCACACATTGGTAAGCTTTTAATCTTGCATTTTTGCATCGTCTTTTCAGCTCCCATGTTTTGTACAGAAATAGTGTGAAGCTTTGTGTAAAGTCATTCTATTGTGACAATCACGAAATCTTTGTTATGATCTCTGTTCAGCTTCGCAAGCGATATTAGAGTTCAAGGGCTCTGGGGCTTAGAGACTAAGGGATGTTGGTGGGTCCAAAGGATTGACCTTCTTTCAGACTGTCATAGATCTTTGGAAGTCTGTACCCCAGAGGACACTAGAGGGCAAACCATTGGTACATTAGAGGCCTGTTGGTCTTTGGGAGAGTGAAGGGTTATAGGAAACAGGCAGGAAAGTAGAGCTAACGCATTGAATGGCAAAACAGGATTGAGGGGGCACTTTTCTTCTATTTCATACCACGTTATGTTGTTGAAGACCTCATGGTTGGATAAAGAATTCTGCTTCAATTCGATAGAATTCATAGGAAGGCTTGTCCATCAAGTCCTTGCCAGCTCTTTGCAACAGCAATCCAGCTCATCTTTTGCCATCTCACCATAGTTTGTAAACCTCTAAAGCTAGGAAGGTGTACAGAAAAGATTCTGTTTCTGGGACTCAAGGGCTTGAGTAATGTCAGCTTGGACAGGCTGGGACTATTTTCTCTGGGAGGTTTATAAAATCAGGAGAGGCATAGTCAGTCTTTTTAATAAGTTGGGCCAAAGGGTCTGTTTCCACTCTGTATAACTCTATGAATCTTTAATATTCTCTCTGAGGCTCAGTGTCAAAATTTGTTTGTTAATGATCCTTTGGGATGCTTTCTTTTTTAAAGGTGTTATATCAATTGTTGTAGGCATGAGTCTGCAGATGCAGACTATAGCAGATGAGTGCTTGACTCCCATTTGTTAATTTGTGAAGAAGAGATGCTAAGGATTAGGCCTGTACCTCATACAGACACAGAACACAGCAACAAGTCCTTTGGCCTACCATGTCCAAGCTGACCATCAAGTACCCTTGTCTAAGCCTTTCCTGCCAAATTAGTTTACCTGACTCCTGCCATCTTTGGCTGTGCTAGTCAGTACCATATGGTGCTGCCAATGACACCAATGACCTAAACTGTGTGAAAGCAGCTGCCCAATTATATGCTATGACCTTTGGAAATGGTTGGTGGCATTGTTGTAAGGATAGGCAGTGGCAGCTACAGAAAATCTTAAAGGTGCTTTTTACCAGGTAGGACCACTGAGTGGGACCCTGTGCTACATTTAGCCAGGCACTGTCACACTGCAGTGGAGTCAGTGTATTTGTTCTAGGTTCTTCTTGAAATGACAATTTCTTCCTGTACCAATCATCCTCTGGAAAAGCAAACACTTTGCCTTTGACAGAGAGAACTTCAAAAACAGGTTGTGTTGTCAAGTATCTCTTTGTGTACCTTCACCGTACACACAATAATGTTTCAAAAGGCAGCTCATCATGAATTCTTTAAGGATAATTGGAGATGGCCAGTAAATGTTGAGCCTTGCCAGTGCTTTTTATATCCCATGAGTCAATTAAAGAAAATGATATCCAACTTATTTAATGCAGAAGGACTATCTCATTAAGTGACCTTGAGAGGATCGCCCTTGACTCCTAAAGTTGAGGCTTATTAGATTCACAGATCAGTAGGCTAGGACAGAAATAGCTACTTGCATTGTTTGAACGATGAACCAGATTTTTACAGAGATGCCTTGGCTCTCTGACACCAACCTGTTCTCAGGCACTCAGATAATGCGCAGTCTTACAGAACTCTCAGAATTGCAAAGATTATAACATAAGACCCATACTACAATGCCATTCTTTGCAGTAGCAGCACTTGTTTATACACTGTTCCTCCAATTTGGTCCTGTGCCAATCAGATTAAGACACAAAGACATAATCAAGACCAGAAAAAAAAGGGAAAGGAAAGGAGGGGGGGGGGTGTGTGTGTGTGTGTGTGTGTGTGTGTGTGTGTGTGTCTCTGTATACACAGGTTAGCAGAGGTGTTGGTGGAAGGAGGACATCCCAAAAAGCTGGTGTGACCCCTGAGAGAGTTTCTCATCATCCCTGTCCAAAATGGCCAACATCTCAGGATTCTGTGACAGCGTTTTCTAGTTCTAGATGTTCCTCCGGGGTAAGCATTCACTTTGTCAAGTCCCAAATGGATTTTTATATTGTTCAATTAGGTCACTGTTCAATCTTCTCAAGGAAAAGAAAGAGTTGAATTTATAAAGTGCTTTTTGTGTCTCTTTCAGAATATTCCAAAGCACTTTAGAGTGAATAAAATATATCTGCATTGCAGTAAAACATACAGCAATATGATTAGAAAAAATAATCTAGACTGCAAGTCTCACTGGCAACACCATAAACGAACAAAACACAGAGTTCTGAATTCCATTCTAATACCTTCCAGTCCATCCTCATGGTGAAGGTTGAAGTTCTCATAGGAATCCCATCTAACTGTTGGATCAGAGGTGTTGTAATCCACAGTCACTGTTGAATCATTCCTTAAATATTCTCCCTCTGCAATTGGAAGCAGAAGAACTGAGAACCAGTATCATTATTTCCTTGTTAACTATGTTCGCTGACAGATATCTCCTTACCCAGAACTGGATCTAACTACAGAGATCTTGGACATAATATGCATAAACAGAGATCTAATTGCATACAACTGGCTTCAACTGCAAGCAGAATCAAATTTATGCACAAAAAGATCTAACGATCAACAGATCTATTTCACACAATAAGATCCAAATACTAACAATGATCTGAAATAAGAATAGAAAATGACACAGGTTGGGCAGTATCTGTGGCGAGAGAAACTGAATTAATGTTTCAGATCAATGATCTTTCATCAGAACAGTTAGATCTAATTATTGCAGATAGATTTATATTAAGTCAGACCTTATTGTGTGCAAGAAAGAGCTCTGTCAATAATTAAATGTTACTTTGTACAATAAGTGTCTGTTAGAAGTTGGTAGTTCTCTGATAATAGAGATCAACATTCACAAAATTACATCAAACTACTTACCCAGTTCCAGCTGCTATTTGTTAGTGAGAAATACTCATTGTTAGTGAAGAGATTTGTCAGTGGCCCAGTCTCTGAGTTCTGACCGAGGTTTCCGTCTCATGCATTAGTCATTTTTTCTCTGCACAGATGCTGACAGACCTTCAGTGCAATTACTTTTTGTTACTTTTCCAATGTGTACAGATTCTTAACTTTTTATTTGCAATATCTTCATCTCATCTCAAAGCTCTCAATGTTACTCAGTTTCTTACCTTTGATTTTCTCTGGACCAGAAGAGAAAATGAACTCCACCATAGCATCTCGTGGAAACCTGTCATCTAGGAAGAGAGCAGATCAACAGTCAGTACCAGTTATGAATCACGGCATCCTTCAGCCATTGAAACTTTCATGTGTTTCTAGTGTGCAGGGCCCTCACTATAAACCAATGCTGACTGACTCCTGCATCTTGTGCTTTCTTGCACAGTGAATGCTTCTCACCAAATATTTAATTTGCATATCTGGTGGTCAGAGGTTCAGACTGTAAGGGGAGAAATTCAACATGGGCACAAGAACCTCAACTGCAGGTTGTAGTCACCTCTGCAAATTTGAATCTGTTGACTTCATAGGAACCAAATATGTTGTTAGCTGAATGTGACCAGCCATAACCCTTCCAGAATGGTGGTTATTGCCAGCTAGCGAAGTTGAATTTCTGTTCCAAGGCTGAAGAGACTACATTCTGCAGCAGTCAGAGCCCCATTACATTAATGCAGGTCAGTAAACCTGGGGAAGGTAAAAAAAATGCCTTAGTTCCCCTCTCCCCAGTGATACACGAGCTCATACTTAATTCCCCCAAATGCATTAAACATTGGGCATTCTGTTTAACAGGGGGGACTGAAACAATGCCATCCTTTTTTAACCAGGCTCCAAAACAAATTTCTATTATGTGATGTTCCAACATTTAAGCTCTTAACACATTCAGGAAAAAAAATAGAGATCCGCAGGAGTATCACACACTGCTGTGCTGAAATGTTACCAGATTGGTGTAAGGATGCCACCAAGACTCATGTTCAGGGCCTCAATCCCAATCACAAAAGAGTAAAGATACCATTTTGAGATAGCTTGCATTTATATAGCGCAGTGTCACAACTTTTAGCGCCTTATGTGCTGAGTTACTTTGAAACGCAGTAGCAATTAAATGCAGCGGCCTTCTGCGCACAGCAAGAGCCCCCATAGCAATGAGACGAATTTGTTTTTGGTGGTGTGGGTTGGGAGAGGAATGTTGGCCAAAACACCTGGAGAATGCCTCATTCTTCTTTGAATAAAAGCCATGGGATATTAATCAGCCTCTGAGAGAAGAGACAGTCAGAAGATGGTTTAAAGATCTGATACTCCAAGTGGCACCTCGGACAACACAGCATTCCCCATTGTAAAAACATGACAAGACAGCCTGCAGTCCTAAAGTGTGTCAAAATGCTTCATGTGTAAGGAATTACTCTGCACAGCAGTGCCCATTGTATCGTTAATAAACACAGCAGGTATTAGTGGGAGAGCTAGTTAGACTCTGTTTGGAATAGTGCAGCTCCTGGGCCCAAGGGGCTTGCTCACCAGAGCTTAACAGAATCAACATAGCACAAAACCTGGACATTTGGTCTATCTGCAGGCATCCTGTAAAACAATCTATTCAAAGCAGGTGCTCTGCCCATTACCCACAGCCCTGCAAATCCTTCTCTCACAAGTGTCAATCTAATACCATTTTTAAAGCACAGACTGACTCTGTTTCCAACATCATCATCACCCCCCTCACCTTTGACGGAAAATCTGTGCCAGATACACATTTTTTACTTAAAATATTCTGCTCACATCTCTCTTTCCATCACTATCAATCTGTGTTCCCTGGTCTTTCCATCTATTTACCATAAAAGATATCCAATACAGACTGTTTTGCCTGGGGTCATGGACAACTCTGCAAAATCTTCTCCCAGCATTGGGTCTGGAAGAGGCTTGATCATTGCTCTTAAATACTACATCCTGGGAGCAAGGCTTGGTGATCTTTTTAGGATGGGAATGCAGCAGAAGATGGAAAAAAGACACAGTATTCAAAAAGGTGGAAGCAAGTATCCTGAAGTATGGTGCATAACTTGCTTTTATTTATTTCCCTCACCCACCCCACCACCTAAAATAACTTGCTCTTTAGTGAATGTGGACCATACATGGGAATGTTGAACGGAGAGCATTTCATGTTTGCTGCATGATCCATGCAGACAGGGATACTGCTGTTCCCAAAAATTCCCACTGACCTCCATAAGCATCATCCAGTTCATCCTTTCCAAACCAGAGCTGTGAGCCATGGATAGCGCAAGTATGGAACTGTACTCGAAAAACAACGTCCCGTTCCGGGTTTTTGTATTGCTTATGGTAACACTTCACCTGTAAAGGTAAGATGGAAGAACATGTCTAAGACCGAGCCACTCACTGGACATCACCAATATTTACAATTGCAAAATGGCCAGGTTGAGGGAGTAGGGGTCTCGGCTACATTTCAGCTGACCTCTGAACTGCAGATTTACAGTACTGGGATCAAACCTCACAAGCATTTGGAGGGCTCCATTCACATATGCAGTTCAAGATCTTGTTCTCAGTGAAGTACTGGGCACTCTGTGGGGACATCATGATAGGGGGGCATTTATATGCAAAGGCCGGCACAGAGGATTTGCACTGTTCGCAATCTCTGGTGATGCTCACAATCCTCCCAACTCTGGTGACGCTCACACAATCCTCTAATCATTAGTGATGGTGACAAACTTCCAATCTGTAATGATGCTCACACAGTTGTCACACATTGGTGATGCTCACAATCACTGGTAATGCTAACACAATCCTCCAATCCACAGTGTGTTATCAATCCTCCAGAACCCAGGGATGCCCGCAGTTCTCCAATCCTTGTTGTGGTCCATGGTCTTCCAGTCCACAGTGATGGTCACAAAACTAAGGATGCCTATGATTCTTCAATTCTTGGTGATGCCCACAATCCTCCAAACCTGTGCTGCCATCTATTGAGATGATATGCAAATTGGGCAACACACTTCAGAACTGAGTACCCATCCTGCAGTTTTATTAATTCTTGTTAACACTCCTCAGTTGAAATCTTCTGTACCAAAGATAAGAGGAAAGACAAGCAGAGATGACTTTCCCCACTGAAGGAAGAGATGTTTTGGAGTTACCAGACTCTTCAGGCTGTACTGAGGTGTCACACTGCTATTTGTCGGAGCACTGTGAGTCATAGGATGCAAAATGTGAACAATGAACCAAAGGGTAGTGGGTGCCCAGCTTCCCTAAATCCTGAGCTCCATATTCTCTGATATTTAAACTGTTCCTCTTGTTGCAAAGAATATAAAATGTGCAGTTCACAGCAATTAATATGCGTGGTTCTGTGAGATAGGGGCAGTATTTACAGATGGAGTTCATGCAGAAAGGCTTGAAAGGCAGAACTGCTGGGACTAAGATATCACAGAAAGGGCAAAGAAGTGGGAGGGGAAAACAAATCTGAGATTAGAAGGGAAGTACAACTGAATTTAGTAGATCAACTGAACCAGTTAGAATTCAAAGCATTTTTGGCTTTAGTTAGAATTTGGCTTAGATTTTTATCAATATCACAGAACCCAGAAGTTTACCATTCACCCAGAGGCTGCAAGGGTAAAATGATGTTTGTGCTGCAGTGGATTATACATGCTCCAGATTTAAAAGTGGCAGGAAAGGGCTGTGTATTGGCTCATACTTCCAGCCCACTTCTACTGACAAGCTCTATGGCTAGATATCACTGTGTGAGGCCCTCCAAGTTGAATAAGTGCTGGCCATGAAATGCACATGCACACTGGTTAACTAGGACCTTACTTAGTTAGCAAGTGTACCAATCCAGTGTTGTAGCAGCACTTCTCAAGTTGCAATGCTCTGCTAACAGAAATGTTTTAGAGGTGACAGAATGGAGTGCAATTTATTCACAATGGCACTACAGAAACACGACAGCAGTATCACTCCCTTTGATATTGTGGGATGGGAGGTGCTAAGAGGATATAGGGCAGGTTGAGTCAGAGTCTTCACCCAAAGGGTCAACAGATATATCAATGCAGTCATCTGAATTCCTTCTGCTTGGAAGTCGCTTGTAATGAGGGAAAGGTGAAGTGAGAGTGGTAATCGCTATTAAAGGAGAGCTCATGAGGTTCATTGAACATGAAATAAACTAACTCGGAAATAAGTGTGCCCTATGGGTGGTGACAAACCAAGCATCACATTGCCTGTTGTTCTTTCACTAATTGTATTTTAGTTGCATAGAAGACTTTTTGACTGTACCGGGGCTAGGGAGATACTAAAAAAACCCTAGAAACTCCTCTGCATTTTGGATGTTTTTTGTAAGAGGCTTTGGAGTCCTGGGTCTCTTGAGAGGCATCTCCCAGGGCTGATTACACTTCTGAAAATGCAATGCAGAAAAATGCAGAAAAACAGATGTGTTTCTCCAGCAACTTCTACAGTCTTGTGATGTCCCAGAGAGCCTCATGCCCAGTGAAGTACCTCAGAAACAGTCACTGTTATGATATTGGAAATGCTGCAGCTAATGTGCACACAACAAGCTCCCACCAACAGCAATATGATAATGACTAACAACCTGACTTACTGATAAATATTGGCCAGGAAGAACTCCTCACCTCTACTTTGAAAGAGAGCCCTCACAGAGCAGATGCAGACTTGGTTTGCCATCTATCTATATACTACTAAAATTCTCATGCTCTGTTTGTCTGTTTGTGACCACCAATTAGCCCAAAAGGTGTATTACAGCAGCACTTTTTTTTGACTAAATCAACTTAAAATGTGCTAACTTACAGAATGCATGCAAAGTTCAGGGTTATATATTCGTATAAAATTGCTCACTCATCAATCAACAGGCCCCCCTTTCTACAACCCAAGACGATTCCAGCTTTAGTGGAAACTGTGACGCGACACCACGATGCATGCACACGGCCAGCCTCAGCAGCGACACCAACTGCAGCAAAAGGGCAGGGCTATCATGTCCACTTAGGAGAGCACCAACCACATCATCCAGAAAAATTAGCATCCTGGAGACTTTGGTGTTACTGCTTCGTATCTTCTATCCAGCATTAGGGTAAAAAAATATATGGTCAGCCTAATTATGCTGCGTGGAAAGAGAAGGGGGACATTATGGTCAAGAGATGATGTCAAACGTCGTCGGGAAGTGGCAAGGAGAGGGAGAGAACGAGAATCTGATGAGGCCAAGGCCACAAGACTCCAGGATCAAAGAGTCAGGACAAAAAAGATGAGAGAAGAAGGGACAGAGGAGGAGAGGCATGTACGTCTCTGAAATGACAACAACTGGCGCAGGAGAAGAGAACAAGAATCGGATGAGGCCAGGGCCGCACGACTCCAGGATCAGAGAGAAAGAACAAATGGTAGAAGAGATGAAGGATGAAAGGGCTGCGTGTCTCCAGAATGACAAAAACAGGCAGAGAAGGAGGAGACAGGAAGAGACAAAGGAGAAAAGGAAAGATCAACTTGAGAATATGTGGCAAAGAATACCTATTGAATAATGAACAAAGAGAAGTATATGAATATGTGTGTGACTGCTTGGAATCTCTCTTCAATGATTTTCATTGATGCACCAGGAGGAACAGGCAAGACATTTATCATCAACTTGATCCTTGCTAAAGTTAGGGGAGGTGGAGGTGTTGCTATTGCTGTAGCATCATCAGGTATTGCAGCAACATTGATGCCTGGTGGTAGGACAGCGCATTCAAAATTCAAAATACCTCTCAAAGTCAATGAAGATGCCCTTTGTAACATCGATAAAAACACCAATACTGCAAATTTATTTCAAAATGCGAGGCTTATTGTCTGGAATGAGTGCCTTATGATTAGGAGGGAGAGCTTCAAAGCCGTGGACCGGACTCTTGGTGATTTATGTGACAAGAATGAGGCCTTCGGGGGTACTTTAACCATTTGCTGTGGCGATTTCCGTCAGCTTCTAGCAGTTGTGAAATGCGGAAATTATGCTGATGTGGAGAATTCATGCATCAAAAAGTCCTACTTATGGAGAAGCTTAATCGAGTTTCAATTGAAGAGAAATATGTGATTAAGTGAGGGAAGAAGGATGATATTCTGAGTTCTTATTAGATGTTGGAGAAGATAAGATTGAGAAAAATGAAAACGATGAAATTGGATTACCTGAAGATATGATTCTGCCAGCAAAAACTATGGAAGAATGATTGATTTCATCTACCCGACATTCAACAATCCTACGGAACTGTTCTCGAGGAATTCTACCTTGGTTCCTCTCAATGAAATGATGCGAAAAATAAACTTCACATGCATTAGACGTTTCCCTGGAATCATGAAAGAATACTGTTCCTTCAATGCCGTAAGTGAAGGAGCTAACACCACTCATTTTCCAACAGAATTCCTTGATTCGGTCGAACTTCAATCCTTGATTGCCATCACATAAACTGGAATTGAAGAGGGGATATTCCATCACTTCAATGAGGAACTTGGATCCACCAAGGCTTTACAATGGAATGCGAATGATGGTGGAAGAACTGCACAACAATCTCATCGTAGCAAAGATAAACAATGGTGCGTTCAATAATGACATTGTCATGATCCCAAGAATTACTCTCTATTTATCAGAAGGGGAAGATGTCCCTCTTCAGCAGAGCCAGTTCCCAATACAGTCATGCTTTGCTATGACTATGCATAAGGTGCAAGGCCAAACCATGGAGAATGTGTTGATTTATCTGGAGAAACTGGTATTCCAGCATGGTCAGCTGTATGTGGCGTTAAATCGGGGAAAAAGAAATGAAAATGTTAGAGTATTCTTGAAGGGTGGCAGATCAACCAGAAATATTGTCATCAAAAGTGTCCTTCATTAAACAAGGAGGAGCTATATTTGTCTTGCTATGCATCTTTCTTCTTTAATAAACTGAGTTTTTCTTCTTTAATTTCCAAAGCACATCACATCAGATTGCACTATTTTTCTCTCAAAGGGTGCCCCAATGGGTCGCCCGGTTGTCTAGTCTCATCTAAGAGACAGCCACTGTGACAGTGCTCAGTTCTGAACCCGACTAACAGTCTGAATTTTGTGTCCAAGTCTTTGGTGTGGGACTTGAATCCATGACCTTTGGACTCAGAGCTACAAGCTTTGCTTAGCTGCCATGTCAGTTAATATAACCTTATTGTTTAACTTTGTGTTGGTGCGCAGCCAAGTGGTTAAGGTGTTCGTCTAGTGATCTGAAGGTCGCTAGTTGAAGCCTTAGCTGAGGCTGCGTGTGTGTCCTTGAGTAAGGCACTTAACCACACATTGCTCTACGACAACACTGGTGCCAAGCTGTATGGGTCCTAATACCCTTCACTTGGACAACATCGGTGGCGTGGAGAGGGGAGACTTGCAGCTTGGGCAACTGCCGGTCTTCCATAACAAATAACCTTGCCCAGGCTTGTGCCCTGGAAACTTTCCAAGGTGCAAATCCATGGTCTACCGAGACTAACGGAGACCTACACCATACAGTGTTTAACTTTACAAACCTCTGACCTTCTGGAGTTGACACACAGAGTTATGTTGTCTCTACAGGTAACACTTCAGGTAAGCATGAGAATCTTTGCAGCATTCTGTCCCTTGTCCAACCAAGGCCTTTTCTGGTGATGTTAACACTCTGCTTTGCACCTCCCCGTTGGCTCACCCCTTCCATGATCACACTGCAGGCCACATCAAGATGATGATGGCTCTAGAGTGGCTTGAAATACCTCAGTCTAATTGCAGTCCCATCACTGGTGTTAACTCCTACTCATAGAATGTGGGCCTCCAAAATTGTTTGGGGCTCTGCAAGAAGGCACACCCCTGTGGCGCTGTGTTGGGTGAACCTGTGGAGCCAAGCCTTTAGCAGATTAGACAGAAATCCTCGGGTGTCTGTGCACCTACTTTTATTGCACCTCACTCATGTTTCCATGTGCAGTTGTATAGTCCTCCAAACTCACAAAAGAATACTCATCATCTCCATGTTGTGCAAAACATTGTAAATACCAGCTGAAACCAAGTGTAATAAAGGAGACTACACTGTGAGAAATAGGCCCAAGAAGGTGAAAAGATCAGACTGTTTGACAAAACAAATGGACTGTATGAAAAAATGCAACATGGGTACATCCCTATCTGGCAGATAGGTGCTCTGCACCTTGGAGGGCAAAGGAGCTGGTGAAAAGTTAGTTCGGAGGAGAGGGTCGAGGAGACATACACCAGAGATTAGTGTCTCTTGAAGATGTGGTGGTTATCAAATGTGACTGAAAATTCCTGCTGTACATTTCATGCTCTGTTCTTCTAGCCCTGCTATTGTCCTTAAAATTTTTGAAAGCCAAGGAAACTGATCTTTTGAACCTAAAAGAACAGACTTGTAATGTTATATAATCTCTTAGGATGTCCTGGAATGTTTTACCAAGAATTGAATAGTTTTGAAATCTAGATGCAGTTGCAGAGTAGGTAAAGCAGTACCAATTTGTGCACAGCAAGCTCCCTCAAACAGCAATGTGATAATGACCAGAGGAGCTATTTTAATGGTGGTTGCTGAGGGATAAATGTTGGCATGGAGTAGCAGGAAGAGTTCTTCACATTCATGGCCATGGGACGTTTTATATCTGGCAGATGGGACTTTTGATTACTGACTCTTCCAAAAACCACCGACATAGACAGTACAGTGTTTGCTTAGTGCCACAAGGCCTGCATTTTACTACTCAAAGCTCTGGAGTTGGACAAAACCTCTGACTCAGAAGGAGCATAGTACCCGCTAAGACGTGTGTTTGCAACTTCGCTTCTGCCTACCGTACAGACAGCAGTCAATGTTTGTCACTCTCAATAACCAGTACCATTGCCCAGCAAGTTCTGCCAAACCATTTTTCCAGAGTCCCAACCGCAAAGGAATTAGCAAAACAGATTAGCATCCAAAGCTCGGCATATCTTCAAAGGCTCAGGGCCAAGAAATTTTGCAGTGCGTCTGAGATTGGTGAGTCAAGGTTTGCAATCCAGGAGCACTATTTTACCTTACACACATATCAGAAAGCTTAAGATGTTTGCCAGAATGATTAAGAACATCAGTATTAAAAAACTGATGGGGGCATCAAGCTTTGCAATTAAAATAAATTATAATGATTAAATGATAATTAAGAGCATCTGTATATTCAGGATTAATAACTTGTAGAATAACAATTAATGAAGTGTACAATAATGTTTAAAGGAGTGTGTTTATTTATGATTACATCACTATGCTTCAAATGATCACTTAAGTCTACAATGATGATAAATGGAGTATGTTTAATAACAGTTAATGGAGTATAAAAGCAATGACCATCTCTCGTGCATCAAGTAGTGGAATGTGTATAACAGTGATTAATGGAGTATAAAATTATCTAATTAATTAAAACAACAATTAATGAATATTAATGAATTAATACATTAACAACTAAAGTAGTGCTATTAATAACAATGAATGTTCCAACTCACCATAATGTCTCCCTTCAGCAGTAAGGCAGGCTCGATAGAGATGCACAACTTTTTACAACCAGGTGCTTGGACACTGCTGTGGGAAATGGAATGTGACACATGGATTTATAAAGCTGCATTTGACTGAAAATCTCTCTCTCTCACTCTTTCACACACAACTTGGCACCAGTGCTGCTTGATGCATGAAGGTCCAGTGCCACCAAACTCCATAGCTGATGTGATATTACATGTACTTAAGCCTGACATGAAGACAGAAAGCATTTGCACGCTATAAAACATGCACACGATCATTTGCAATGTCTGTTCTGGTTGAGGAATTGTGGTAGAGTTCAGATACTAAAAAATACAAACCCACATAAAACAACTGTGCATAGTTTTTGTATGAAAAGGAACTTGAGTGAATGTTTTTTCATTCCATGTGAAACATTTCTTTGAGCATTTCCTGTTTGTAGTCTACATAAACACACAGCAATAAGTCACTTACTAGATGCCTGAAGTGTAGACAAGTTGCATTGACTGATAAATCTTCAGGAATGGGTGGCATCCTGTAATTAAATAGAAATACACTGAGCTCTAGCCTCTCATGGTCTGATACAGTCAACATTATGTTTTCAAGATAAGTATAACAAGCAAAGAGAAAAGGGAAAGGTTAGAGACAGGGCTAGCCTCCAGAGAGAGGGAAACAGACAACAATCTACCAACGCCCAAACTGCATGCCCAGTAGCAAAGCATTGCCAGCACTCTGATTTACTTGTGATCTGTGGATCTTTCCCTGCTCCCAGGTAGGAGAAGAGTTGATATTCCATGGCCAAACACAAATAAACTTGGAACATTAGCAGCATAGAGGCCAATCAGCCTAACAGATTCATACTAGCTTCTTCCTCTCACCCCATGACCATATCATTCTGTACCTTACACTCTCATGAAACTCTACAGTTTCTCCCAAAATTGTTCAAGTTACTTGTCTCAGTCACTGTCTGCAACAGCAAATCACACATTTCTGTCTGTGTAAAAAAGTTTTTCCTGAATTCTTTAGTAACCATCTTGTATTCAGAATCAGGTTTATTATCATCGGCATGTGACATGAAATTTGTTAACTTAGCAGCAGTAGTTCAATGCAACCATAGTCCTTGCTTAGATCTGGAGTAGAAGAGTTTCTCAACTTCTAACCTATCAAACTTCTTCATAATCTTAACGACTTCCATTGGGTCAGCCTTTGTCTTTTTGATGATTAAGAACTCCAGCTTGCTCTGTCTTTGCTGTCAGATGTTATCACACTGGTTCTGTGGGGATCTCTGTGGGGATCACTGTGGCAAACTCCAAAACCTCTTACAAGTCATGGCAGAATCCTCACTGCAGAATTAAGAGATGTGCGTGGTCTTTGGGGTCGTTTCCTATTAGCCAAGGACCTAGTATAGATCTCAATGCAAAACATCCACCATCTCTCTGCCTTTTTAGGTGCTGCCTGGCTGCTGAGTTCCTCCAGAATACAGCATCTGCAGTCTCCTGTGTTGTTCTAGCACAATTGTTCTAACTGAAGAAGTGTCGAGTTCCTTTATAGATCAACATCACTCCCTCTGTCAATTCCATTAAAATGTGGTCCCTCCCTACTGATTCCTTGCCAGATTGTGCTATGTACAAAATGATTGACATCAAAATGACTTGACTGCTCTTCCAATTCTTTACTGTTTTGCTCACAGAAACCCAACCAAGCATTGTGCTCCACTGAGATGGGGGCAACCAAAGGGTGCATCAGTCAATAGTAATGAAGGCTTGGTACCTACTTTTATTTTAACATGGCCTATTCCCTTTGAGAGCTGGACTACCTACAGCAGGCATCTCAAGGCACTGGGGAGGTACCACCGACCTTTCAGTTTAGGCCTGTATTGATATTCAAAGATGACGCTGCTCATTACACTCTGTGGCGTAGGAATTTGACAAGTCATGATGAAATGTGTGTTTCAGTCTTTGAAATCCACTATGCAAGTCCAGTGGCCTCTGTGCTTCTACATACTACACACATTAAGTACCTGTAACAAAAATCTGAAAATGTGTTATTGGTGAATTTTGATGAAATTCAATCACAATTTGCACAGAAACATTCACTTTAGCAGGAGTGTCAGGGGAGAAGGTTTGAAGCTGGGGCTGCAGCATGGTGGGAGTGGGGAGTTCAACGTCTGCAAAGAGGCAGGTTAAACTGGAGAAAACACAAGGGGAACAAACTGTTCCGGATATAGGCTGAGTAAACAGAAATCTCTGAGTTGTTTTTGGTCTGGCTGTGCTGCTTGGACTGTGCTGCTTCCTGCAGGCATGAAGAAGGCCTGAGTACACCAGGGGCAAAATCTGCAAAAGCCGCCCACCTGACATCCAACCAATGGAGTAGTCACTACCTGAACCAGTGCAGGGTCAGGTCCATAGACAAACTGGATAAATTATCTGCAGGGACAATCAGTACGATGTTTGATAAGATGGCGCTGGCGACCTACAGAGATGTTTTGAAGGCAGCTCACAAAACTACTCGATAATCAACAAGATATACTTCTTTTGACCTGTGTTCATTACAATTTGCAGCCTGTAATTTCCTTCCAAGTGGTGTACTTTTGGACCGTCTGAATGAACTGGCGATTTTGCGATTTCTTGAAGATTATCCTGTCTGGACATCTGTTTGAGTGTAAAACATGCCACAAAGCTATTTCAAAGAAAAGCATGAGATGTCTCCCTCATGTCCTCAGGCCATTGCTTTCCTCACACTCAACATCACTGAAATCAGTTATCTTGTCTCTGCTGTTTGTGGGAGCTTGCTGTGTGCAAACTGGTTGCTGTGATTTTCCTACATTATAATTGACTACACTTCAAGACTACTTTAATGGCTGCAAAGCACTATGGGCCGTACGATGTTGTGAAAAGCCCTACATAGATCTATTAATAGAAGTACGTGAATGACTTGAATTAGAGATCACCATGGTAATGCACTTTCTTTTCCACACTCCTTGAGTTGAGTTCAAATTTACCACGTGTTTACACAAAAAAATTTAATTACAGATTTTGCAGCCTGCTAACATCTCAAAGTTCAATGACTCTGAAGGACAACTACTAAATAATATCATCACTTGGGTCTGATGTGAATGCTGGAATTTGTTTGGGTTTCAGCTGTACTTCCAGAATTAGTCACTCTGTTGTTAGACAAGTGTGAAAAGTTCACCCATTTCCTGTCTTAATTGCTCTAACTCTGGCTTGTGAGCTTGACACTTTTGAACAGGCCAATGCAAAGATTCCTGTTTAACTCCCTGCTGTTCTGTTCTTGGCTTTATGCCGTGTTTTTACATAGTGATGCAAAGTTTTAAGGTCTGTTTGGGGACCGCAAATCATAGAAAAATTATGGCACAGGAGGCTATTTGGCCCATCATATCCATGTTGGTTGAAAAAGAATCATTCAACCTAATCCCACACACAGTTCACAGCTCCCATCCCAGTACTGATTAATTGTATCAGGGGTTTCTACCTCTCTGAGTCTTGCAGGCAGTGAGCTCCAACCCTGAAAGTAATGCTCATTTTCCTTCTAATTCATCTTTCTATTACTTTAAATCTATGCTCCTTTGATTTTTAACTCTCTATTAAAGGAAAACATTCCTTGTATTTACTCTACTTTGTTCCCTAATAATTGTATATCCCTCAATAAAGATTTCCCCTCAGTCCTAATTAACACAATCTTTCCTCATAGTTAAAACTTTTCAATGCTTGGCAATGTCCTTATAAATCTCACCTGCACCCATTTCAATGCAATCGCATGCTTCCTGCGAAGTGGGTACTGAATTTCTTGTAAAGAGTGGGGCATTGTGTTTGTTCTAGGCATCAGGGCTTTCATTGGAAGTGTGCAGAGGTTCTCCTTTAACTTAAACTGAGAGTCCTGAGGGAAGCTCCAACAATAGGAGTAAGAAGCAAACCAAGAAGGAATGGTTTAGTACTGATGGCACAGGGGCAAAGGAACTCTGAAGGAGGGGAGGAGTCATGCACTTATGATTGGAGGATATAAAACACTGTGTTCTGTAAATGTCTTAAAACTTTTAAATACACAGTAACAAAGCCACTAAGTTCAACTGTGCAGATGCGAATCAAAATATCCTTTTATCATCCCGCTATTAATGTGCCTTTGTCTATCTAAGCCCTAAACTCTGGAACACATACAAAATGCTGGTGGAACGCAGCAGACCAGGCAGCATCTATAGGAAGAAGAACAGTTGACGTTTCAGGTCGAGACCCTTCGTCAGGAATAACAGAAAGAAGAGATAGTAAGAGATTTGAAAGTGGGGGTAGAGGGAGAGACCCGAAATGATAGAAGAAGACTGGGGGGGGGAGGGATGAAACTAAGAGCTGGGAAGTTGATTGGCAAAAGGGATACAAGGCTGGAGAAGGGGGAGAATCATGGGACAGGAGGCTTAGGGAGAAAGAAAGGGGAGGGGGCACCAGAGGGAGATGGAGAACAGGCAAAGAGTGATTGTGAGAGGGGCAGAGAGTGAAAAGAGGAAAAAAAGGAAGGAAATAAATAAATAAACAAACAAACGAATAAATGAATAAGGGGTGGGGCATTAATGGAAGTGAGAGAAATCAATGTTCGTGCCATCAGGTTGGAGGCTACCCAGACGGAATATAAGGTGTTGATCCTCCAACCTGAGTTTGGATTCATCTTGACAGTAGAGGAGGCCATGGATAGACATATCAGAATGTGAATGGGACGTAGAATTAAAATGTGTGGCCACTGGGAGATCCTGCTTTCTCTAGCGGACCGAGTGTAGGTGTTCAGCAAAACGGTCTCCCAGTCTGCGTCGGGTCTCACCAATATATAAAAGGCCACACCAGGAGCACCGGATGCAGTATACCACACCAGCCGACTCACAGGTGAAGTGTTACCTCACCTGGAAGGACTATCTGGGGCGCTGAATGGTGGTGAGGGAGGAAGTGTAAGGGCAGGTGTAACACTTGTTCCACTTACAAGGATAAGTCCCAGGAGGGAGATCGGTGGGAAAGGATGGGGGGGACGACGAGTGGACAAGGGAGTCGTGTATGGAGCAATCCCTGCGGAAGGCAGAAGTTGGGGGGGAGGGAAAGATGTGCTTGGTGGTGGAATCCTGTTGGAGGTGGCGGAAGTTACGGTGAATTATATATTGGTCCCGGAGGCTGGTGGGGTGGTAGCTGAGGACAAGGGGGACCCTATCCCGAGTGGGGTGGCAGGCGGATGGGGTGAGGGCAGATGTGCGTGAAATGGGAGAGATGCGTTTGAGAGCAGAGTTGATGGTGGAAGAAGGGAAGCCCCTTTGTTTAAAAAAGGAAGACATCCCCTTCATCCTGGAAAGAAAAGCCTCATCCTGAGAGCAGATGCGGCAGAGATGGAGGAATTGTGAGAAGGGGATAGCAGTTTTGCAAGAGACAGGGTGGGAAGAGGAATAGTCCAGGTAGCTGTGAGAGTCCATAGGCTTATAGTAGATATCAGTAGATAAGCCGTCTCCAGAGATAGAGACGGAAAGATCCAGAAAGGGGAGGGAGTGTTGGAAATGGACCAGGTAAATTTGTGGGTAGGGTGAAAGTTTGAGGCAAAGTTAATGAAGTCAACGAGCTCAGCATGCGTGCAGGAAGCAGCGCCAATGCAGTCGTCGATGTAGTGAAGGAAAAGAGGGGGACGGATACCCATATAGACTTGGAACATGGACTGTTCCACAAAGCCAACAAAAAGGCAGGCATAACTGGGACCCATATGGGTGCCTATGGCTACACTTTGGTTTGGAGGAAGTGGGAGGAGCCAAAGGAGAAATTATTAAAAGTAAGGACTAATTCTGCTAGATGGAGGAGAGTGGTGGTAGAGGGGAATTAGTTAGGTCTGGAATCCAAAAAGAAACGGAGAGTTTTGAGATCTTCCTGGTGGGGGATGGAGGTATTTAGGGACTGGACATCCATGGTGAAAATAAGGCGGTGGGGGCCAGGGAAATTAAAATCATTGAAAAAATCCAGAGTATAAGAAGTATCACGAACATAGGTGGGAAGGGATTGAAAAAGGGGGGATAAAACAGTGTCGAGATATGCAGAAATGAGTTCGGTGGGGCAGGAGCAAGCTGAGACAATGGGTCTACCTGGACAGGCAGGTTTGTGGATCTTGGGTAGGAGGTAGAAACGGGAAGTGCGGGGTGTGGGCACTATGAGGTTGGTGGCAGTGGATGAGAGATCCCCAGAGCTGATAAGGTTGGTGATGGTATAGGAGACAATGGTCTGAACTCTGGAATTCTCTCACTAAATCTCCCCTCTCTCCATCTCTTTGGCCAAACATCTGATCACCTCCTTAATAACTTCTTCTGCGGATTAGAATCAATTATTGTTTGACCGTACTGTGAAGCACCTTGGGACACTGTACACTACTAAATATACTGTGCAAATCTAAATTGCTGCTGTAATATGTAGAATGATGTATTTGAAGCATCAGAGAGACAGTAAAAGAAAGCTAAGAGTAACACCAAGCAACCCAGTGAGTCAGAGGAAGGCAAGTAAAGAGAGAAAGACAGAGAGCAGGTAAAAAGGTAAGAGAGTGAGGGAAAGAAAAAGAGAAGCAAGTAAAAGAGAAAGGACAAAACAGGAAGAAAGCTATGTGAGAGAGAGGGGAGTGGGGTGAGGGGGAGGGGAAGAGAGGAGGGGAGATGAGGGGGGTGGGGTGGGGGAAGATGGGGAGAGACGGGGGTGTGAGAACGGGGAGAGGAGGGGTTTGAGGGGGAGGGGCACTGGAAGTGAGAAGGATTTACAATTATCCACTGTGTTTTGGTAGATGCTGTCATAAAGTACAAGAAAAAATTTTGGGAAATACACAAGCAAGATCTAATGATCTGAGTGTGCTGAAAAGTTGAGCTATTGGGGGAAAAAAGTGTCTGGATTGAGAGGAAAGTGGGAACTTGGAGGCAAAGTGTGGGCTTTTCGCAAAAGCAAAGGCTATCATAAAAGCATAGAAGCTAATAGGACAGAAATAAGTCACCCAGCCAATATTTAATGGTTCCTTGTTGAAGCAACCTAAAACGGATCCTGCTGTTGTGTTTCCATATCCTCATCCATTTCAAAACAAGAATGGCCACAATAGGGTAGATGGGTGGAACTATCAAAAGTAAGAGAGGTGAGGCTGTTAGCTGACCTTAAGGAGACACAAGGAAACCAACTCAGGAAATGGAAAATGATTAACAATGCACTGTTCACTATCTACCTCACGTTTACATCCCACTGCTGGGCGCAGAGGAGTTAAATAGAAGAAAAGCAGCAGATGGAAGTGTATGAAGGTAGAGTGGAATCAACAGAAAAATGGAGGCTTTGTTTCAGAGAACAGCAAGCTTAAACCAACTGCATGCTTTTCTGCCTGCGAATGGAAAATATAAAAGAATATTTCAAGGTTCAAGAGGTTATGAGACTTTAAGCAGTTCTTGTGAGCTGAGTAAACACAGTGCAAATATCTGGAAGATTCAGTGCTGCAGAAGGTCTAGAGGTTGAGTAACTTCCTATATTCCCACATATACAAGAGTGGCACTGTACAAGTGGTCACCAATCAATACTAATCTGTGAAAGCTGTTTAAATTCCTTGACAAGATATGGGGAACTAGATGATTGTGGTGCTATGTGATATACTCAAGGAGCAGCTAATAGTTATCAAAGGATTTGATATAACTCCATATGACATTACTATAAGTGTCTGATAATACAGAACAATCAGTTATTGTAGCCTGCAATGTCTCAGTTGTTGCCATATTAGGAGCATTCTTGCAGCGCTCTAAAGGTTCGGATGTCTCTAAACATAATTCCACAAATTACACGGCATCCACAATTAACTCAATACAACATAACACTGCTAATATTTTACTTTTAAGTTGTCCATCTAATTGCTCTGCTGTCTCATTGGCCAAGGCATCTTTGCTTAACTAATGTCATGGGAATTGACTGCTCTGCCATTTGATTGGCCTTGACATCTGCCTTTAGGGGGCTGAATGCTTGGTCTTCTAGTTTGATGCCAATGCTCATTGCCATTATTTGCCATGTGGTACCCCTCCCCTAGAGCCCTGCTCTGCCCTGAAGGAACATTCTGCATTCTGCTTGGCTCTTTGGGGAAATGAATGGTGGCAGAGTTCCAGCTTGTTTTTGTTATTGCTGAGAGGCTGAGATGAATTACGATTTTTTTCCTAACTCACAAGAGGCCTTGTTTTTTTCCAGCTTGATTGATACAAGGGAGTGGCTTGCTCCGTATCTCAGGGTCTCATGTACAGGCAACAACACCACACACGCAGCAGCTTAAGGCCTCTTCCTATGCTGGCAACAAGGTGTCCTGCAGAGCAGGCAGACAGGAGAGAGCCAGCCCATTGCCATCCCTGTTCACAACATAAAATGTATAATGGAGCTGAGCACCTCCTCTGCCCAATCACTCTTACTAACTGTGCCATCCAGGATAGGAAACAGATAGCATCAAGAGCAGTTTTTGTTATAACTATTCTCAGACTTTAGCAAGCCCTGATGACACACCCTGCCAACATTTGTTTTCCATAAGCTGCACCTTGGATTTACCTGACTTTCAGTGCTTTGCTAGTAGTCGGCCCTCCTTATTCGCAGGGGATTGGTTCCAGGACACCCCCATGGATACCAAAAAACGCGGATGCTCAAGTCCCCTATTTAACCTATCTCAGTGTGGTGGTCTTTAGGACCCAGTGGAACCCCGGACATTTAACCTGTCTCAGTGCAGTGGACTTTAGGACCCAGCGCAGCTCTGAATGCGCAGTGTTTCTGTTCATGAAAATAATCACGATCACGATTGAAAATAAAGTGGAAGTAATAAAGCGTCGGAAAGAGGTGAAACGTCATTGGTCATTGGAAAAGCGTTAGGCTACAGTTGGTCAACGATCGGAACAATTTTAATGGAGCATGTGAAAGGCCCTGCCCCGATGAAAGCTACAATTATTACTAAGCAACGCAGTGGTTTAATTATTGAAATACATATGTTTCTTAAGCGTTTTATATGCATAGAAAGGTAAAATATATACTATATATCTTAAAGACAAACGTTTGACTAACTGATGCTAAATAATACCATATGTACCTGTTCTGACTTCAAATCCGACTTGAAGACAGACTCAGGAACGTAACTCATTCATAACCCGGGGACTGCCTGTACTTTTAATTCATCTCTAAATTATTTACAATACCTAATACAATATAAATGCTATGTAAATTAGTTGTTATACTGTATAGTTTAGGGAATAATGACAAGAAAAAATAGTCTGTACATGCTCAAACAACGGATGCTAGAGAGAAACCTTCTGGGTTTTCCCGATCCGTGGTTGGTTGAATCCACGCATGCGGAACCCACGGATAAAGAGGGCCGACTGTACAAGTAACACAGCTAATGATGGGGTTTGAAGCTGCAGTGTGGCTTGGTTATTCATTATGGGTGAGGAATCTTCAGACCAGCAACAATCTCATTTTACCTCAGGCAATTCATGTGCTGCTAATTCTGTGATTGATATGACTGGCCAGAACATTCAAAGTGGGTGTATGATACTCAGCCGGTGCCAAGATGAGCGGGCACTAACTTTACAGGTGGTATTTTCACATTAAAGGCCAACCTGGCCACATTGGTTGAAGCCAATTTTGAGTGGGAAGAAAGATATTTTCTTTTAAAAAATTTGCTTCCAAGATAAACAAAAGGATGCAAGCAGAATATACAGGGATAGGACTGAACAAAGCACATACATGGAATCAACAGGGAAGAGAAAAAGATTGCATTTCTTTAGCACCTTTAATATCCCCACCAGGACATTTCAAGATGATTTACATTCAGCAAATATTAGTTTGAAATGCATTCACTGTTGTACTGTAGGAATCATGACAGCAAATTTCTGAACAGCAAGATTCCACAAATTTCAATGTAGTAAGGAAAATATAATGTTTTTGGAAAAAACTGTTATTATGGGGGGGGGGGGGTTAAGGATCATCTAGACAATGGAAGGCACTCTCCCTTTCTTCTGAGAGCCTGGGTTGTAGAATCTTCTGCATCCAACTGAGACAGCAGATGGGGCCTCGGTTTATTATCTTATTCCAACACTGCAGCCTTCCATTAGTACTGCACTGGAAGTGTCAGCCCGAAATAGAGGATGACTAGAATCTTGTATCCACTACCATACAGGGTAACTGAGATGACTGACAGATTCACTTAGAAGCCAAATTAGCACAAGAGATAGAAATGGGAGGATAAAGTGGCTGAGTTGCACAAAGCAGTGTAGGAGGAAACTCAAGTACAACATAGATGTGTTGGGCCAGCTTCCCTACTGTAAGTACCCTTCAGGTTATTGCCCTCAACCCTCCCACTTAGTACAGAACTATTCAAAAAGAAGCTATTAACAAGAAGCTTTGTTCACTCTATGAACTGCTTTTCTTCCTATCAAAGCAAATAAATCTGGTGCTTTAATTTAAGATTTGGTGATGATCTTTCCTCACTGGCCACAGGAGCAGTGTCAGATGATTGGAGGGTGGCAAATTTTATTCCTTTGTTCAAAAAGGGGAGTAGGGATAATCCTGGCAACTATAGACCAGTGAGTTTTACATCAGCGATGGGAAAACTATTGGAGAGGATCCTTAGAGACAGGATTTACAAACATTTGAAGAAGCATAGTCTGATTAGGGATAGTCAACATGGCTTTGTGAGGGTTGGATCATGCCTCATGAGCCTGAATGAATTCTTTGAGGATCTGACAAAAAGTACATTGATGAAGGTAGAGCAGTGGATGTGGTGTATATGGATTTCAGTGAGGAATTTGATGAGGTTCCCCTTGCTAGGCTCATTCAGAAAGTCAGGAGGCAAGAGATTCAGGGAAACTTGGCTGAGTGGATTCAGAATTGGCTTGCCCACAGATGTCAGAGGATAATAGCCGAACTTGAAGTCAGAATACAGGATTAGTAGCAGGATTTTTGACAGTGTGGAGGAAGAGCGGGATTTCGAGTGCACATCCATAGATTCCTCAAAACTGCAGTGCAAGTTGATAGGATGGTTAAGAAGGCACATGCTGTGTTGGCCTTCATTATTTGGCAGATTGAGTTCAAGAGCCACAAAGTAACAATGCAGCTCTGTAAAACTCTGTTTTGACCACACTTGGAGTATTGTGTTCAATTCTGGTCAGATTATTATAGTAAGCATGTGGAAGCCTTAGGAAGGGTGCAAAGGAGATTTATCACAATGCTGTCTGGATTAGAGAGCATGTCTTATGAGGAAAGGTTGAGCAAGCTTTGGAGAGAAGGAGATTGAGAGATGACTTGACAGAGATATAGATAGAGTGGACAACCAAAGACTTACCTGGTTGGCTGCCAGTGACTAGTGGTGTTCCGCAGGAGTCAGTGTTGGGACCGCTTCTTTTTATGCTGTATATCAATGATTTAGATGATGGAATAGATGGCCTTGTTGCCAATTTTGCAGATGATACAAAGATTGGTGGAGGGGCAGGTAGTGTTGAGGAAACAGGTATGCTGCAGAAGGACTTAGACAGATTAGGAGAATGGGCAAGAAAGTGGCAAATGAAATACAAATGTTGGAAAACACATGGCCATGCACTTTGATAGAAGAAATAAGTGTGTAGACTATTTTCTAAACAGGGAGAAAATCCAAAAATCTGAGATACAAAGGGACTTGGGAGTCCTTGTGCAGAACACCTTGAAGGTTAACTTGCAGGTAGAGTTTGTGGTTAGGAAGGCAAATGCAATGTTAGCATTCATTTCAAGAGGTCTAGAAGACAAGAGCAAGGATGTGAGGTCTTATAAGGCACTGGTGAGGCCTCACCTTGAGGACTGTGAACAGTTTTGGGTTCTTTGTCAAAGAAAAGATGTGCTGGCATTGGAAAGGGTTCTGGTCACAAGGATGATTCCAGGAATGAAAGTTTATCATATGAGGAATGTTTGGTGACTAGGCCTATACTCGCTGGAATTTAGAAGGATGAGAGTGGGGAATCTCACTGAAACCTTTCGAATGTTGAAAGGCCTAGACAGAGTAGATATGGAAAGGATGCTTCCCATGGGAATCTAGGACAAGAGGGCACAACCTCAGGATAGAGGGGCGTCCATATAAAACAGACATGCGGAAAAATTTCTTTAGCTAGAGGGTGATGCATTTGTGGAATTTGTTACCACAGGCAGCTGTGGAGGCCAGGTCGTTGGGTGTATTTAAGGCAGAGCTTGATAGGTTCTTCATTGGCCACAGCATCAAAGGTTACGGGGAAAAGGCTGGGGAGCAGGGCTGAGGAAGGAAAAAAGGTTCAGCCATGATTGAATGGTGGAGTAGACTCAATAGGCCAAATAGCCTAATTCTGCTCTTATGTCTATGATCTTATAGATTAAAGAGTCGGCACAATATTGTGGGCCAAAGGGCCTGTATTGTACTGTACTATTCTATGTTCTATGATAACCAAAATCTCTTGCTGCAGATACAGCCTTGTGACTGAAAGTAATTTAGTTTAGTGTAGAGCTATTAAACAGACAGGGTCTTAATCTACAGATTGGCAAAATACTGTGGCGAGTGAAATCAACTGATAATCAGATGTTATCAGTTGCATAAATGTGAATGTTCTGAATGAGTATAGAGAAGCAGAGGATGCCAACTTTTGCTCCATTCATGTACCCTAAGTTCAGCTTCATGTCCAATCCTTACACATTCCATTAATAGGTGGTTTGAGGAACAACAAGCAACTTGAAAAAGACTTTTCCACAGCTCCTCCAATTGTGCCTCCCAATAAGTAATGTCTATCACCTAACAGAAGAAGGAATGCACCATCAACCCCTATTCACATGTTATCCAGACCTGGTAATACATTGCCATTCACTTCCTATTGCTGTGCCTAAATCCTAGCAAACTGGGGGAGGTACTTCCACCAGAAGGTCTGCAGTGGTTCTAAAGATGGCTCATCACCTCCTTCTCACAGATAATTAGGAAATGGCATCAAATGTTGGTGATGCCAGTGATGCATACATCCTGAAGATTTTAACAAAAAGATTTGTACTTTTTACAAAAAGGGACCCATAATTCAGACCAGTCACTCAGTCACACTGGGGCTCAGCCCATTTCCAGACCCTCACCTCAGTGATGCAGACAAACAATACCAGACACAAGTTCAGAGCCAGGCGACAGTTGAGGATATCTTCTCAACCCTGTCTGTATTCCCATTAGTAAATGAACAAACGTAGTTTTCTTTAGTTTCAGTGCAACTGGATAATTTTCTTTGAGCTGGCTATCATAAGAGGAGCTTCAATACACTTTGGTAATCTTCTTGAGAGATTTTTTAAATATAGTAATGATAGCCCATGCTTTGCTTTTTCATTCATTTGTTCCCTGGATGTGGGCATCATTGGCAAATCCTATTATTTATTGCCATCATTAATGGTACTTGAACTGAATAGTCATTACAGAAAGGCAGTTAACAGACACTAACTGGGGAAAATTTTAAAAAGATTTTGTATACAGTATGCAACACACACAAAATGCTGGTGGAACGCAGCAGGCCAGGCAGCATCTATAGGGAGAAGCGCTGTCGACGTTTCAGGCCGAGACCCTTCCTCAGGTCCTGACAAATGGTCTCGGCCCGAAACGTCGACAGCGCTTCTCCCTATAGATGTTGCCTGGCCTGCTGCGTTCCACCAGCATTTTGTGTGTGTTGCTTGAATTTCCAGCATCTGCAGATTTCCTCGTGTTTGCCTTGTATACAGTATGTTCTGCAGATAACAGAAGAGGGTAAAAATGGATCTGCAAACATGTTGTCTGAACACAGTTACCTCCATGGGGCTCAAAGCTGGGTATAGCAGGGATGATGACATGGTGCAGGAACAGGGGCATGCTGTTCATTTTTATCGCTCCAGACAACAGGCCGCTGAAGTAATAGATGTATCTGCAGGAGGAAAGAAACAGTGAAGTCAAAGCTCTGAAAACTCACTGCAACCTCAGCCTGGACACCATTTTGTGGTGGTCGAAGAGGATGACATACAGTAAGCCATTCACTTGTCTCTGTGCACTATTTCAGCAGGGTTCCTAACCCGCTTCACATAATTGAGTCAGGGAATGGACAAGGTGAGATCATTCAAACTGCTCATGAAAGTAACAGCATGGTCCAGGCTTCCCCTATTTTAATCAAGCATAGTTCATGAATAACCAATACTGCTCGACTTGGCCTCCTATCCCAGGTCATCTGCTGCCAGAACCCTCACTTCCCACTCCAGCCTCCCTCATTCTATTCTCCATAAAGAAGAGGTCACTCAAAACATTGCTATCCTTGCATTGAATCCCATTTGGCCACTACTCTATGTTTACTGACTTCCAGCTAATGCCTTGGTTTTAAAATGCACATCTTTATTTTCAAATCCTGCCATTGTCTCACCCCTCCCTATTTCTGCTCCATAACTCTTCAAAAGCTATCCCCTTTTTACAGTTCTAGCCTGCTGACAAACTCCGAGTTCAACTAGGAGACACAAGAGACTGCAGATGCTGGACTCTGGAGCAGCAAATTGCTGGAAGAACTTAGTGGGTCAAGCAGAATCTGTGCGAGGAAAGGAAATGACCACATTTCAGGTCAAAATCATGCACACAGGTCCTGATACATCAATATTTTTTCCCCATTCGTAGATGTTACATGGCCCACTGAGTTCCTCCAGCAGAATGTTCATTGCTCTGAATTGAATTATTCCACCAACAATGATCATGCTTTCAGCTGCCTGGATCTATGAAATGCCCTTTTTAAACCTCTCCACCTCTATCTCCTCCCTTAAGATGATGTAATCAGGCATTTGGTGACCCTTCCTGATATCTCCCCCTGTGGCTCAGCACCATATTTTAAAATAAGTTGAAGCATCGTTACTATTTTAAAGGTGGCACATAAATGTAGGTTGTTGTTGTTGGCACTGAATCCCGAAAAGGACAAGGGATGAGTGGAAGCAAACTGGACCCCTTCTATTCTGACAGACTGGGATTGATTGTGCCCGAAAGGGAGTGGGGGAAAGTACCAAGGACTAGTTGGCCACCAACAGCTGCTGAGAAATGTGGTGACTAGCCTGCATTTCAAGTTTAGATTGACAGTCATCCCAGGAGAATGCAAGCGACTATGGCAACAAGATGGCAGGGCGGAATGACCAAAAGCATCTATGATTGCTCCCATTTGTCTCTTATAATTGTACTGGGAGAGCCTAATCTGAAGAGTTTGCTTCACCTGCAGCAATGTTTGTCTCCCATGTATCCAAACTCTCAACTCTTTTTCTGCACTGAGAGACTTGCTACCCCAGATAATTTGAGGACAACAGGCTTCTGTATTGGTTACACTGATTCTGGCCACTGTTGTAGCAATAACAATTTTGCTGCCTGGCTTAATTCCCATGTCCTGTTATTTGACCTCCCTTTGGTCAAAAAATCAGTATGTTCCAACTGTCCCCAGAGACGTGCTTGCTATGATCTTCCTTTTCTCTCTCCTAATAGCTAGGGTTCAGCTCTGAGAAGAATGCAGCTCATCAACGTGCCTGTGCAGAGCCTGGGGTTGGGGAGGGGGCTGGTCAGTCAAATCTGTGTGGAGTTTGTATGTTCTCTCAGACCGTATGGGTTTTGCCCAGTGCTCCTGGTTTCTCTCAGCCCAAAGATGTGCTGGTAGGTTAATTGGCTACTGTGAATTGCCCTTTCATGTTGGTTAATGGCAAAGTAATCAAAAGGAGTTGGTGGGCATCAGAGAGAACAAGGGCAATACAAGTGGAAGGTGAGAGCAAATGGGACAGATCAAATTGCTATGCAGGGAGTTGGATGACCTTCTTCTAGGTCATAACAATGTGTTAAAGCCTAGTCTTTGCCACAGTTCACAAATGCACATTCCAGAATTGGGGGTGTGTAAGAAGGGTTTTACTGGTGAAGGAAGACAGAACCTCTGGCTGATCCTTGTGTCCTTCTCAACCAAGCCCACTTTCTCAAGAGCAAACTTTTGTTCCCTTTTGAAGCTGAAACAGTACTTGGATTTATATGACACCTTTAACAAAATAAACGTTTGAAGGGATTTCACAGGAATTTTATCTGACACTAAATCACATTGAGACATATTGGAACAAATGACTAAATGTTCAAAGATGGTTTTGTGTGTTGTCTTAATGTAGGAAAACAAGGTGATGTTTAGGGAAGGGATTCCAGCATTAGGGCCCAGACAGATTCCAGATTAAGCAATAGAAGCTCGTAGAGATTAAGAAGCCAGATTGGAAGAGTGCTGAGATCTCAGAGGGTTACAGAGAAGTAGTGAGAGAAGAGACTATTTGATGAGACCGATGACAAATGATATATTTAAAAGCCTCTCTGGATTTTACATCATGGAACATTCTCTCTATTATTTTTACAGCTGCTTGGACCAACCACTGAACTGAGCAGGAAATTATTTACATGGTCTGAAAACTGCATGGCACTTTAAATGTGTTTTTTTTTAAAGCACATCAAACACAAACCACAACTCACAACAAAAGTAAACAATGTTAGGCAGTCAAAATACTGACAGGCACAATGGCAAAAGTAAAATGTTTTGACCAGATGGTGTCGACGGTTTATTAAGAATGAGTTACTGACTTCCATTCAGCGTTTAGTGTCTCAATTTTTAAGTGTTGTAACTTGTAACACTGACAATGTAAATATGCTGAAGCTCTAAACTGTTTCAAAGTAAAGGTTGTGGTACATTTATTTTGGGTATTTATGGATAATATTCATTAATACATAATTAATTACGTATTTCACAATTATAACATATATTTCAAAACTATATTTGCATAATTTCAAAATTATATTAATATTATATAAAAGAAAATTCCAACTGTGTGGCAACAAAGGCTGTGCACACTGTGCAGCCACACACCCATGGAGCTTAAAGGGAACAGTAATCATGGGATATGCAAAATTGCCCAGGTCAGGATTCTCATTCTAGAATCTGCAGAGAGCAAATCAGAACTTCTTCAGTATGCTTGTCACTGGTAAGTCATAAAAATAGACACTGAAATTTATTCAAAAGAACACCAACAGTATACATATAAACTCTGCAATTGTGCTGCATAAAGAACTTGAAATGCCTCAACTAATGAAAAGATGCTTGCTAATTTTTAATGCATTGAAAGAGAGGCACCAGCAGTAGACAGAGGAGAATAGCCTTATTTTTATTAGTGGCAGAACTTGCTTGAAGAAGTTCTCATTTGCTGTTTAAGTATGCTGCTTTGACACATCTAACCAGGGCAGTTTTGCTGTTGCCCTGATGTATGAAGGTTATGAAATCATAAAATTTTCAAGCCCACCCCCACCCTTAGAGATACAGGGTTATCTTGGTGCAAGGTACAGCCCCTTACCTGGTTTGTGAAGGTTGTATTGCTGGAGCAACTTTGTCCTCACAGAACTTCCTCATGGCTAGTGTACTGAGTGCCTGGTCAGCCCTGTATTTTAGAAAGATATGTTCAGCAATACTATACACAGTAATCTTCAAGATAAAATGTGGGTTGGAACACAACTCCAGAAACTTCAGCAGATAATCCAAACCAGCACTTGAGTGCAGTACAGAGGGGTTACTGCATGTACGTTCAATGCAAGAAGCATTCCTGCATGAGAGCTGGCAATTAAGATTCCCCACTCATCACTAACTGGCCTGAGTAACAGCAAAGAAATCTTTGCTGTCAAATTAAGTTCTGCCCAGACTCTCACATTCCAAAACTGCGTGTGGTTTTCTGCTGGGTTTCAAGAGGTCAGTGCAATCAGTCTATAAGGTTTTAGTTGAGGCTGATAGCACTTACCCTGCAGATATCTTGCTGTAGTGCATGTATGCTGCAATTATAACTCCTGTTCGACCTTTGTTACCCTGTTGAGACACAAACGTGAGAAGGGCTGATATCCACTGGACCAGTGTAGAGTGTGTGTGGCACCATGGCCCACCATCATTACCTGCTGGGGTGGTAGACCAGTGCTTGTACTACTAGTAATACCTCTTCACTGTTGCTTGAACCAATGTTCAGGGGCAAAGGACTGCCCAGTGAGCCAATGAGTCACTCACTCACTTGCTGATAAAGCAGTACCTGTACTTTGGTTTAGCAAAAGCCAGGTTCTCATTAAATTCAAAGGCCCAGGTGAAAAGAAGAAGCAGAGCAGGTACCTGTGACTGACACTTACAAGTGATGTGCTGTGGTGAAGCAGGCGTACCCAGATAAGATCAGGCTCTAGTATGACATAGGATGAGATTGAATAGTTGTGCAAGGTTACTTCATAGGTGGGTTTGATTTAGAAGGGTCGCTGATGCCTTGCATCAATGAATGCCCATGACTATAATGGAAATGAGGAAAAATAAATGTTGAGAAAGCAGGAAGTGATAAATTGAATATTTGTCCAAGGATCAAACACTAGTCATGGAATTCTGCACAGCAGAGCCCAGGCAAGGTGAGAAATAAAGCAGTCAACCCTCTTTCAAACTCCATTTATACACCAAATACTAATTAAGAAATCTAATAGAAAATGCTAAATAAGGAATAATGAAATTTGCATTATCCTGCAGACTAAGGCTGTGGGTAGGTAAGAGTATGGAAGTGCCTACATGAGTGGAGAAGAACAATACCACAACCATTTATTATACTGCAAACAGTGCAAACTCAAAAAGGCGGGACATGGAATCCTGAAACAAGTCTTCCAGAGGTAGGCTTTAATGAGCTGGAGTGTCATAAAGGCACCCAGTTCTCAGTTCTGAAAACCATCCCAAGGTGAAGATTTATATGCATCTTTACAGAAATAGGACTCCTCATTTCAACAATTATACTGAGGCCACTTCCATCAGGCCTGCAAAACACATCCATAAAACAGTCTGCTGGGAATGACGGGAGGGTTTTGCTGATCAAATTGCCTGCACCGTTGCTTGCTCACCTTGCAGTGCAGGACAACAACATGATGGGGGTCAGAGTTCAGCCACATCTCCATGGCTTTGCAGATGGCACAAATCTTGTCCAGTGGAGGAGCATGAAGGTCAGGCCAGCCAAAGTCCTGAACCTGAGGAGCCAAAACATATTTGTTAATATTTGTTTCACATTTCCCAGGTGGTGGCATCACTGGCAAGGCTGACATTTATTGCCCATCCCCAATTGCTCCTCCAAAGTTAAGATGCTTGATGGCTCATTTCAAAGGGTTTTTAAGCGTCAACCATTCTAAAATGAAGGGAAAAGAAAATTCAGACCACTTACCTTGGGATTGAGTCTGCTGATGTCTTGCCTCTTTTCGGACAGATTGAAAAGCTATAAAAGAAATGTAATAGTTTTAAACAGGTGAAGCATAGTGGATTTGTATACTAATACCTACTTGTTGGAGAGGATAGATTAGAAGCTCCTGAGAGTAACCATTTCAGGTCTCCTAAGAATCAAGAATCTCTGTACCAGCCACCAATACCAGATGGGAGTGCACACTCTTGTGTCGCCTTGAGCAAAGATGCAAGTGGTTTTTGAAGCAATTTTAAACTATTCCTGCACATAAGGACTTTTACTGTAAAGGACTTTCCATATAGGAATTTTGACCTTGCCCCTGTATTAGGAATTTTTTAACAGAAAGAAAATCACCGATTCACGAGTGTAGAAACAATATTTATCCATCATGTTAAACTCCTTGTGAGCTACAGCCTTCTTCAACTGACCCCCTCCCCGCAAACTCCTCTACCTGCTATGTTTTCTCCCAACTTCGTTGTCTATGCTGCTGAAAAACAACAAAGCTCATTTGTCAGTGCTAATAAATATGATTCTGATTCTGACAAAAAATGGCCAAAACCTTCCAAATTAATTCAGGGCATATGCTGTTATAGCTTTGTGACTGGGCATTGTGGGTTAATATTTCAGCATGTTTGAATAAAATTCTTCACTAAATATTGACACAAAGGAGTCCCCTGTTTATTTTAACTAGGTCTCCATCTTTTAAGAAGAGTTTCAGACAAACCGATCCATTTACAGATAGTGTCCGAATGCCAACTTAACTTGGCTGAACAATGTCTGGGTGATATTTAGAGTCTTACCATAGTGACAGAGCCAAATTAAGATTCAGATACATTGCTATGATAAACATGGACTGCAACATAAACCAAAATAAAACCATTCCTTTTTTAAAATTTAGGATGTGGGCATTACTGGTGGGGCTGATATTTATTGTCCATTTCTAATTACCACTTGAAGCGGATGACTTGTGATTTCATTTCAGAAGGCAGATGAGAATCAATTACATTGCCGTGCATCTTAAGTTACATAAAGGCCAGACCAGATAAAGCCAGCAGACTTCCTCTCCAATAAAGACACCAGTGAACCGGATGAGGTTTTACAATATAGCAGTTTTACAGTCACAGTTACTGATATATTTCATTCTAGAAAGTATTAAATTAATTAAAATTACAAGGGCAGCACAGTGACACCGGTAACCCAGGTTCAATACTGTTTTCAGGCGCTATCTATATGGAGTTTATGCATTCCTCGTGTGATTGCAGGGGTTTCCTCCGTGTGTTCTGATTTCCTCCCATTTCCCAAAGATGTTGAGGATGGTAGGTTAATTGTCCACTGTAAGTTGTAACTTGTACATAGAATCTGGAGAGAGTTGGAAATATGCAGAGAATCCAATGGAATTAATGTAAATGGGCACTTGGCGGTCAACATAGACTTGTTGAGTTGAAGGGTCTGTTTCTATGTTGTATTACACTAGGACTCTACATTCCCCAGCTCCGATTGTGGGACTTGAACTATGTCTCCAGATCATTATTGCAGACCTTTGACTAATCTGGTCTGATATTTTACTTCATGCATTGGCATCTACATCAGTGGGGCAGCAGTACACAAATTAAATTAAAATCAGCACTCCAGCAGCACGTGGTTAATGAATGTGCTGCCATATATGTTGACCTCTGATAATCCAGCTCTATCTCACAATTCACCTTTAAGTTAAGGTGAAGCCAATGGCATCTGATCTTCAAAAGAAATAAACTGCTTCAAACATCAACAAGAATGAAGGAAGAGGAAGCTGGTGGTCATAGTTCTGCTTTGTCAAACAGCAAAACCAAACCTCTGCCAGACCCCAAACAAACAAAGGATTTCAGAGGCATTTTCTTTACATTTCAATGTCTTCAATCCCAACCCTATAGCTACTGAACCATACTTTGAAGTCAGCTGGACAAAACATTGTAGAAGTAAGCCACTTAGCCTACTCCTGCTAGAGGTAGAATTCATTTACCTCCAAAAATATTCAAAGATGCTATGCCACCCTTTGAGAAAGAGGAACTCTAACCCTAATGCACTTCCACTTCAGAGACTTGATGCAGGGAGGATGGTACCCCTCGTTGAGGAATCTAGAAACAGTCTGAGAATAAAGTGTGGGTTGTTTAGTACAGAGGTAAGAAGAAATCCATTCACTCAGAGGATGGTGAATCTCCAGAATTTTTTTATCCCTGGAGATTGGAGGGGCTTGATCATTGTGCTAATTCATTACAGAGGTTGATAAATTTTTAGTCATCTATAGCCTACTCCTGCTCCAATTTCTTATGTCAGAGGAAAAGTCTGACGAAGCAATAAAACATTGTCAGAAAATAGAAACGGGACACTTAAACATCAAAGTTTATTTTCTTTTAAATTCTACTTTGCCACTACTGAATCTAAAGTGTGATTCGTGTGTGTGATCAGAATGTTCCTGATATCTGGAGGTCCTCTGCAGGTTACATGAGGAGTCTGTATTGGCAATGCCATACGTACCAAATAATTATCTCCATGCTTGGACTTCAACATGTGAGCAACTTCCTTCAGATTGCTGCGATATCGCTGTTCCTCAAGCACCGATGGGAAGAAAACTGAAATAATTCGCTCTGTGATGTACGTCAGGTCAAAATCATAGTTCTTCTCCATGACGTGGTCCACACTGAAACTCCTGATGAAAATATAGGACAGCGGGTTAGGGTTAGAATCTCAGCAGCACCAGGCACTAAACTTGCAATGGGTGAGAAATGCTGGAGTGAATGGTGGTTCTTGCATCAGGTCAGAAACTTGGAGGTTATAAGATCAAATCCCCACCCCCAACCAATCTATAAGGTCATGAAAGCCCAACAGGGTCCCTGAAACGCACATAAAATGCTGAAGGAACTCAGCAGGCCAGGCAGCATCTATGTAAAAGAGATGTTTCGGGCTGAGACCCTTCATCTGGACTGGAGAAAAAAGATGAGGAGTCAGAGTTAGAAGGTGGGGGAGGGGAGGAAGAAACACAAGATGATGGGTGAAACTGGGAGGGGAGAGGTGAAGTAAAGAACTGGGAAGTTGATTGGTGAAAGAGATACAGGGGCTGGAGAAGGGGGAATCTGATAGGAGAGGACAGAAGGCCATGGAAGAAAGAAAAGGGGGAGGAGCACTAGAGGGAGGTGATGGGCAGGCAAGGAGATAAGGTGAGAGAGGGAAATGGAAATGGGGCATTAATTGCAGTTCGAGAAATCGATGTTCATGCCATCAGGTTGGGGGCTACCTAGATGGAATATCAGGTGTTGCTTCTCGAACCTGAGTGTGGCCTCATCACGACAGTAGCAGCAATGGACTGATATGCTGGAATTGTAATGGGAAGTGGAATTGAAATGGGTGGCCACTGGGAGAACCCACTTTTTCTGGCGAATGGTGTGTAGGTGCTCAGCGAAACGGTCTCCCAATCCACGTCAGGTCTCACCGATATACACAAGGCCACACTGGGAGCACTGGATATAGTAGATGATCCCAACAGACTCACAGGTGAAGTGTCACCTCACCTGGAAGGACTGTTTAGGACCATGAATGTTAGTGAGGGAGGAGGTGTAGGGGCAGGTGTAGCATTTGTTCCATTTGCAAGGATAAATGCCAGGAGGGAGATCAGTAGGGACGGACAAATGGACAAGGGAGTCGCGTATGGGGTAATCCCTGTGGAAAGCAGAAAGTGGGGGGGAAGAAAGATGTGCTTGGTGGTGGGATCCCACTGGAGATGGGATCCAATGGATCCCTGATATTGTTCTTGGAAGAGAACTTGTCAGGGCTGGCTATACTCCAGACTTTTTCTTACACATTGGTCTCAAACATGAGCTTTGCTCAAAAAACAGCTTCTCCCTTCAAAGCACCCACAACTTTCCCTGCAATGCCCCCCCAAACAGCACACATACCCCCCAATCATCTCACAGATCAGGGAATTTCTTTTGCACCTTACAGATGCCTTTCAGGATTCCCCAAAAACCTCACTAGAAATGATGTACTACCAAAGCACAGGCACCATTGCAGGAAACATGACAAGATCTCACAGACGACAAATATGACCATGACCAGATTACTAAACCTGTCAATGCTAATTGAGTAATGAATATTGGCCAGGAAGGATACTCCTGGCCAATCTCCCCCTGTTCTTCTTCAAAATTGTGCCATGGGATCTTTCACATCTACCTAAGAGGGCAGACCTCAGTTTAATGTCTCATCCAAAAGACAGAATTCCTTTGGTGTTGTTCTGTTAAGATTTAAGTACTCAAGTCCCTGGATTGGCACTTGAATCTACAACATTGGGGCTACAGAGGCAAGAGCACAACCCATTCAGCCACAACTGATACCACTGGGAGGCAAGTGCAGAAATTGCCAGGGCCCTATCAGAGATATTTAAATCACCCTTAGCAACAGGGGATGTACCAAAGGATTGGAGGACAACCAATGTTGTTCCACTGTTTAAAAAAGGCTCTAAATATAAACCAGGACAATTATAGGCTAGTGAGTCTGACATCAGTTGTGGGAAAGTTATTGGAAGGTATTCTAAGGGATCAAATATACAAGTATTTGGATAGACATGAACTGATTAAGGATAGTCAGCATGGCTTCATGCATGATAGTGTCTAACCAATCTTATAGAGTTTTTCAAGGAAGTTATCAGGAAAGTGGAAGAATGCAAGGCAGTGGATGTTGTCTACATGGACTTTAGTAAGACATTTCACGTTCCCACAAGGGAGGCTGGTCAAACAGGTTCATTTGCTTGGCATTCAGGATGAGGTAGTAAATGGGATTAGATTTTGGCTTTGTGGGACAAGGAGGAGAGTGGTAGTAGATGATTGCCTCTCTGACTGGAGGCCTGTGACAAGTGGAGTGCCATAGGGTTCAATGCTGGGTCCTTCATTGTTTGTCATCTATATCAATGATCTGGATCAGCAAATTTGCGGATGACACCAAGATTGGGAGTGTAGTGGGGAAGTGAGGAAGGTTATCATGGCTTGCAGAAGGATTTGCACCAGCTGGAAAAGTGGGCTGAAAAATGACAGATGAAATTTAATGCAGACAAGTGCAAGGTTTTGCAATTTGGTAGGACCAACCAGGGTGAGTCTTACACAGTGAACAGTAGGGCACGGAGGTGAGTGGTAGAACAAAGGGATCTGGGAATAGACCGATAATTAATTGAAAGTGATGTCACAGGTAGATAGGGTCATAAAGAAAGCTTTTGGCACATTTGGCCTTCATAAATCAATGTTTTGAGTACAGGAGATGGGGTGTTATATTGAAATTGTATAAGACATTGGTGAGGTCTAATTTGGAGCATTGTGTGCAGTTTTGGGCACCTGCCTACAGGAAAGATATAAACAAGGTTGAAAGAGTGCAGAGAAAATTTACAAGGATGTTGCCGGGTCTGGAGGACCTGAGTTACAAGGAAAGATTGGATACATTAGGACTGTATTATTTAGAATATAGAAGATTGAGAGGAGAGTTGATAGAGGTATACAAAATTATGAGGGGTATGGATAGGGTAAATGCAAGCAGGCTTTTTCCACTGAGGTTGGTTCAGATTACAACCAGAGGTTTTGGCTTAAGAGTGAAAGGTGAGAAGTTTAAGGGGAACATGAGGAGAAACTTCTTCACTCAGAGGGTTGTGAGAGTGTGAAGCAAGCTGCCAGCAGAAGTGGTGCATGTGAGCTTGATGTCGATGTTTAAGATAAGCAGTCTAAATGGTTTTGGCATGGACTAGAGGACCTCAGGGCCTGTTTCTGTGGTGTATTTCTCTATGACTCTATAACTGAGCAAATCCAATCATCTTACTTCGGAATCTTGAACATTCCAAACTTTTAAGAACTGGAGACTTATAATTTAATTAAGAATGCACCATGAAGATCCCAGGCATAGAAAAACATGGTGGCAACGTCTATTATATTAACCTGGCTTTCATAAAGAGCCTTTCAATGTTGGCTCCTGTCGATGAGTATTAATTCTCCTTGTAACCCTGAGGCCTTGAGTTCTTGGCAACCTTGAACAGGGAGAAAGCTGTGTTTCAGATCACGCACCGTTAATGCTTTCTCAAAACTTCATAAATTCCTTCACTCCTTCAATTATCTATTTTTAAAATGAACACTTCAACAAATTGACTGACTTACCTTGGCAGAGTGCTCCTTTGATTGGGACTTTTCAAAGATCTTGTTGACCCCTACACAGAGAAAAGAACTTTATTTCAACTAGTGAATGTGGTAAAACATCTACTGTATGAGACTGAAAACATTTTTTTGATCTCTTCATGTTTAATATTGTTTATCACAACTGTGTGGGCTGGGAACTGGCAAAGTCATTCTTGTGAAGGGAGTATCACATTTCAGTTTTGGGCCTGTCTCCAGCTAAACCAGGGAAAGTTCACAGCAAATCAAATACTTGCTATGTGAGTTCATTAGAAGTAAGCATTTTTTTGAATAGAAATTTGAGCAGAGGGATGCAAGGTTGAGGGACCAGGAGTGTAAAATCAACAGCAGCAGTTCATCCCTTTCTCCTAGTGTATACAGCTATAACTTTCATTGAATCATAAAGAGATACAGCATATCTCTCCATGATTCAACAAGAGATTGAATCATAGAATGCGGACCTGCATAATTCCATTTTTATTCTTCACCTCTGCTCGTCAACCACCCTCAGGTTCTACACATCACCTACACACTTTATAGTGGCCAATTAACGTACCAGTAAATAAAGGAACCAAAGACCAAGAGTGGGAAAATTGGACTAAGAGAATGCTTACAGAATTTCTATCCTTGTTCCTCCTGAAAAGACAGACCTATCATAACTACAGCACATCCTAAGGAGAACTTACAGGCAATAGAGTCCTGCTGGAAGTCCAGCCACTCTTGTGTTGGCCAATATGTACATGGCAACCTTACTGAAGCAATGAGATAATGATTGTCCTTGCAGAGAACTTTGGAATTGCTCTGACACAAGAAGAGGCTGTTCAGCTCATGAGTCAAAAGTGTTTCCTTGTTCAGCATTTGGCTCTTCCTTGTCTCATTCCTTCACTCTTTCCCCATGGCCTTGCAGATTATTTTTCCTCCAGTGCTTACCCAATTACCTTCTGAAATCCCTGATTCACTCAGTTCCCAGCACTCTCCAGGCAGTGAGTTCCAGACTATAACCATTGTCCACATATCAAATCTTTTCCTCACACCCTCCCTGTTTTAGGTATGATGACTGGGGTATAAATATTGACTAGGACACAAAGAAGAACTATTCAAAATAGTACCATGGGATGTTTTGCTTCCACTGGAGAGAGCAGATCTACATGCAGAGCTTCCCATGCCAGAAAATTAGTTATTTATTAAATATTCTACACAACAGAAACACAGACACTGGCATGAGCTTATAGACGTGTTCTTGACCAACACACCAGAAACTTTACACACTTCAGAAGTCAAAACATACTACACAGAACAGTACCTAATGTATGTAGCTGCCTCCACAATGAGCCCTGGCAACATGTTCCTCACACCCACCACTCTATGTAAAAAAAAAAACACCTCTGACATCTCTCTATATTTTCCTCTAATCACCTTAAAATGATGCCTTCTCATATTAGCCATTGCCGCCCTGGATAAAGGGTGCTGGCTGTTCTCTCGATCTATGCATCTTATCATCTTATACACTTCTATTAATTCAGCTCTCAACCTCCTTTGAGGAAAGCTCTACCTCGCTCAACCTTTCTTCATAAAATAATTCAGGCAGCATTGCGGTAAATCTCCTCTGTATCCTCTCTAAAGATTCCATATGCTTCCTAATAATGAGGAACCAGAACTGAACACAATATTCTAAGTGTGTTCTATCCAGAGTCTTTTAGAGCTACAATATTATTTCGCAGCTCTTGAACTCAATACCCCGACTAATGAAGGCCATCACAGCATATATCTTCTTAACCACCCTATCAACTTGCACTGCAACTTTGAGTGATCTATGAATATGAACCCAAAGATCCCTTTGTTCTTCCAGACTGCTAAGAATCCTGCTATTCACCATGTACTCTGCCTTCAAGTTCAACCTTTCAAAGTGCATCACTTCACACTTCTCCGGATTTCATCTGCTATTTCTCAGCCCAGCTCTGCATCCCATCAATGTCCTGTTGTAACCTATGACAACCTTCTACACTATCCACAACACCATCAACCTCAGTGTCCTCTGCAAACTTATTAACCCTCCCTTCCACTTCCTCATCTAAATCACAAAGAGCAGGGCTCCCAAAACAGATCTGAGCAGAACACCACTAGTCACGGACCTGCAAGCAGAATATTCTCCATTTACAACCACCCTCTGAGTCTTGTGGGCAAGCCAATTCTGAATCCACACAGCCAAGTTTCCCTGGATCACATACCCCTGACTTTCTGAGTGAGGCTACCTGGGGGAACCTCATCAGAACTCAATAAAATCCATATACACCACATCACTGCTCTATATTCATCAATTTATTTTTTCACTTCCTCAAAAAATTTATCAGGCTCATGAGGCACAACCTACCCCTCACAAAGTTATATAGACGATCCCTAATCAGACTATTCTTCTCCAAATACTCATAAATCCTGTTTCTAAGGATCCTCTCTGTAAGTTTGCCTACTACTGATGTAAAACTCACTGGTCTATCATTCCTAGGATATGCCTATTACCCTTCTTGAACAAATGAATAACATTTGCCACCCTTCATTTTCTGGTACACTTGTGGCGAGTGAGGATGCAAAGATGATCGCAAAAGGCAGAGCAATGCCAGATCCTTCCGTGCAGTCCTGGGTTTTACACAAGATCAGCTGCACACTACAAAGTGTCACAAGCAGGAAAGATAGCTCTTGTAACGCACATCTTAAAAAACTGATGCTTCTCACTTTTCAGCAAAGAGACATTACCTATTGTTATCTAAACTATGGGAGTGGTATGAATAAAATCACCAGGAAGGAATATACAGCAAACAGCATCAGACAGTAAAAGCACTAAACAGTGAAACAAAATATTAACAGAAAGGAGAAAAAGGGATAAAGAAAATAAAATACAATTCAGAAAACAACTAAAATCCTTTGAGGTTATAGTTGAGGCTATAGTTTTTGATGTACTATCCTCGTTACATAAATGTAGTTTAAATATATTTAAGGAGAATTCAGGGAAACCTTGGACACTTATTCTGTGAAGGAATCTTATTTATTTGTAAAGATAATAGCCTCCAGCACTTGATACTTCACAGAAGCATGTGGGCACATGTCATTGCCACAGTGTTTCATACACACACACACACACACACACACACACACACACGACAGACACTCACAAGCACACATATAAACACACACATGCATACAAAGATAGACACGCTCACTTTATTTTACTCACCAAATGCTCTATATTCTTCACTGTTCCAGTACTCTTCCTTGGCTATGAGAAATCAGAAACAGGAAAGCTATTTACTGACGCATCAACAAAACTAGCCCTTATCTTACAGGAATCCACATTGAGTTGATTGTGGGCATTCATCCAGGACCGATAACATGACAGAAATGTTGTCTGCTCACTTCCCTGACCTAGCCTGCACCAACCCAACCCCGCCCTCCACCCAAACACCCCCACCACTTCACACTCTTACTCTCTTCTAAAATGAAAAGAAGACAGGAGTGTCCTGTTTCCTGTACTCAGAAATGACACAGCCCATGAGAGGTGGAGGACAGACCCTGGAAGATTCACACAGAGAGAAAAAAACATTTTGTAGGGCCCTCCTGCCTTTTGCCCGGGAGAATTATTTGTGCACCACAGGTGTTTTTATTATTACTCAGTCTAAAAACAACCATTTCTATAAAGTTCTGGTGCTGAATGTGACCCAGCAGTAAATTTAAACATTTAAAGAGGGCAAATATTTATGAATCTTGCAATGTTCTCCAATGAAAACCTCTCAAATTGAAGCTGATGCTGGGGGTCCCACTAGGGAGCTTTGGGCCAACGCACTGGAGCAACTATGTTGAAGTGACATTAGTGAACCATTCCCTTGCCAGAAAGCACAACTGATGGGTTAAGTAATGTAGTTGTTAAATGACTGGTCTCGTAACCAGCAGTGATCTAAAGATATACATTCATATCTCACCACAGCAGTAGTAGAGCTTAAATTCTTGTTAACCTTGCAAAATAACATTCTTTTTTAAAGTAAGTAAAAACTTATCTTGGGAACTGAATGATCATAAAATCTACCTGGTTCACTAGTGAGTTCTTCAGAGGACTTACCCGCTTTGGTCTCTGTGTGATTCCAGACCCACCAAGTGTACATTGGTAGTGGTATTGGTATCAGTTTATTATTGTCACATGTACCAAGATGCAGTGAAAAGCTTGTTTTGCAAACTGTCCATTCAGATCAGATCATTACACAGTGCATTGAGGTAATACACGTAAAACAATAACAATGCAGAAAAAAAGTATAAAAGCTACTGAAAGAGTGCAGTGCAGGAAAACAACAAACCATTAATTCAGGGGCAAATAAATAGATAGTAAATGTCAGTAACATTAATATGCTATGACTGAATATGGTTTTAAAAAAAACACAGGATACAAGAGTATTGCTTTAGAATATCCCATTTTCATTTCATTTATATTCATGGGAAATGAGAGTTATGAGCAAGACCCATCCATCACTAATTGATCCACAAACTGAATGGCTTGCATAAGCACAGCAAGGGGTATCAGATTTGACAGTTCAGTTATTCCACAGTTACCCTTACAAATAACATTTTTTTAAAATTTAGATTTAAATTAATTAAATTAAATAACCACAGTGCTGGGATTTGAACCTCAGGTCTTCATATTATAGTTCAAACCCTTGGATTCAAATTCAATGACATAGCCACTATGCTATGCCTACCTACAGAACTTCTCCATTAAGCAAATAAGTTTAAAATGTTTGTGTGCACAGACTATATTGACAGTCTGGTATATATAAATGGTATTTGTATATCAGGGGTCCTGAATGTTTTTTTTAGGGAAGGAGATTAGTAGGGACACTGCTTGGTTCTACAGCACTTGAGCAATAGGTGTCAGGGAATACACTCAGTGGATATATAGAATTGGCCGGGTTATTCTGAATCCTTCCACATGCACCTCTGGATTTACAGTTCCTGGAAAGTGTGCTGGAGCCTTAGATATAGGGACTGTATGGGAAAGATATGAGGGAGAGGATTTTACTGAAAGGTGAAGCAGGTTTAAGGCAAATAATGACCTCTTCTTGATTCTATCTCTTTATATCCTCAGAATCATGACATGTATAAATGCCTTGCCACGTGGGCCCAATTCGACGGCAAGCTTTCGGTGAGTAGTGCTGACAAAGGTGGCAAAATTCTCAGCTGACTGAAGGTGGATGGAGCCTCCTCATCTTATGCTTTCCTTTCCAATTACAACTCTCAAGCTGTACATAGCAACCATAATAAAAACCAGGGAGGTATGGAATTTTTCTGACTCATAAGGGCAAAAAGGCCTGGGGAGCCCAACAACAGTTACTGAAGTTATCAGCTTGATCTGAGATTAGAGTAGCAACCCACTGCTTGTTCAACATTCAGTGCTCCAACACTGGTAATGAGGTGGCTGAGTTAACCTTCTAGATGCCTTTGTTCAGAATCTGCTGGGTTGCTGGAAATGGCAACAGGTTTATTGGAGCAACTATTTATATACTGTATACCAGAGCATAATACACCACAGACGCCAATACGGATTATCATAGTTGTGCCAGTTCATCAGAAGAGCTTGCCCATCGGTCCCATTTGTCTGCTCCTTCCCTGTAAACCTGATAACTTTATCTTCACTACCTTTCCCATAATAATCCAATTTCTTATGGGAAGTTTCTATTAAATCTGCTTTTGTCTGCCTTCCAAATGGTCTTCCCATTGGTACAGAGCTAAAGGACTGGGGAACACAGTAATAAAGTTTTGGCCAATAGATATGGGGGGGGGGGGGAATGTGGGGGAAACTATTTTACATAGATAGCAATAGTGATGTGGAGCTGACTTACAGGTACTGGAAAGAGTCATTTGGCACAGAACAGTGGCAGAGCTTTTAGAAGCACTGCCTCACAGGTTGGATCCTGACCTCATGTGCTGTTTGTGTGGAGTTTGCACATTCTTCCTGTTGCTGTGTGGTTTTCTGCTGGGTGTTTGCTTTCCTCCCACATTCCAAAGATGTGCAGGTCAGTAGAGTGGTGGCTGCTGTAAACTGTCTCTTGTATGTAGGTGAAGGGTAGAATCCAGGAGTTGATGGGCATGTGGGGAGAATAAAATGAGATGAAAGTCAGATTTGTGTGAATAGGTGGTTGACAGTCAGGTCAGTCTGCCAGCTGAAAGGCCTGTTTCTGTGTTGTATTGCTCTATGACACTAATTGGAAAGATGTGGGGAAAAAAAAGAACTTCTGGGGAAAGAGCATGGAAATGGGACTCAGTGTATTGTTTCCCATGGAGCTGACATTAACTCAATGAGCCAAGTGGCTTCCTTTTGTGCTGTAATGATTCTATGATCCCACTAAGACACTTATGAACAGAAAACATCCTTGTTGTCTCTCTGGATTTGCCAACTATCTTAAACCTTTGGTATCTTGATTACTGGCCCTTCTGCCACTGGAAATACTTCTTCTAATTAAATTCTTAATGACTTTAAACACTCTATCTGATCTCTGCTGAGCTTCGTCTGCTCTAAGGAGCTTGTCTCATAACAGCAAATAACTGAAGTAAATTTTGTGCAATGCTTGACTCAGAGATCGGTTAACCAAACTTCCCTATCTCAGTTTATCACAGGCTGGCAAACCAGCCATTAAACCAATTCTGCAAAATGTGATCTGGACTCTAAAATGGCCATTGGGTGCAGAACAACAGAAGTGGAAGGAGAATTGGAATGACTGATATTGGAAGCTAGCAGGGAAAAAAGGTCCAACAAGATACATCACTGGACAGTGTATAAGACTAGCAAGAAAAACAGGTAAATGGAAAAATAGGAGAACAGGGGGACAGTATTCTAGTTTTATATATACAGTGGATTCCAGTTAATTGGACCACTGATTAATCGGGGCAACCACTTATTTGGTATACCTCATAAACAAAAACAAATCAAGAAAATAGCTGGGTCTCCCTTTATTTACAAACATATTCGGGACACAATGCTGCTTAATTGGGACAGGAGACTGTTGCTTAACTATGGTCTAACTATGGTCAGTCATGTGCATTTGCATGGCTGTTAGACACTACACCATGCTCAGGGATAGCATCGGTTGCATGCGTTTGTGCTCAAAATGCAGTGTTTGTTGTCACTGATAGTTGGTGAGAAACAAGCAGCAAGAAAACCCAGGACTGTTTTGCTCACTGTGGTTTCAAGTGTTTAGGCTTAGAGATGCAAGAAACAGCTGGGAGTGAAAATGAAATAATTTTACTACTTCAACAAGTTAGGAATTACAAAGAATTTGAAAGTATTAACAATCATCTTGAATGTTACAATTAAAATGAAGATTTAAAGGATGTAATTGTCAGAAGCACTGTATGAAGGCAATCCATTATCTGCACTGATTTTGTTCATTTACAGTCAATTGAAAAAAAATGGAAGCGCACACTGGATGAATTCCTCCATCAACAACTATGAGGAACTAATACACAGTTTTATAGTACTGTAGTCTTATTGGTAATGTTCTAATTTGTTTTGTATTTCATTTAAATACAAAATTTATTACTCAGTTAAAATTAGTTTGTCTTTTTTAATACCTTTTCAACTATTTCCATGGAATTTTGGCTAATCGGACAGCCACTTAATTGGGCCAAAATGTACTGGTCACAATATGTCCTAATTAACTGGAGTCCACTGTATTTGTGTTTTATCATTCTCAGAATAATTATCTCCAATGTGAAGACAGATGGAAATAGAAGCAAAAGTAAGCCACTCAGCCTCCTGAACTGCTCTACCACTCAACAATATCATGGCTGATTCTCAACCTCTCTTATCCCCATATCCCTTCATTTCTTAAATTCAGAAATCCATCAACCTGTGTATGAAACATACTTAATGAGCAATTGTCTACATTCTTCTCGAAAAGAGAATCTCAAAGATTCACTTTCTGAGTGAAGAATTTTTTTTCCATTTAGTCATAAAAAACTGCCCATCCTTTATTTTGAAACTTTTGACTCCTGGTTTGTAGACTCCATATCCAAGGGAAATATCATCCAGCCCAGTAGATTCCTGTAATATTATTTTGTTAGTTTCAATAGCATTATCTCTTATTTTCTAAACTCCAGAGAATGGAGGCCTAGTTTTCTAGCTTGCACTGGGTGCCAATTTCAGTTCTGTAAATCCAACCTTTAACGCCAGTGGGAGGTGATACGGGAAGGCTCAAAGGAGAACAAGAGACCTGTAGTACAACTTGGATTAAAGAGCCTTGAAGTCCTGCTGTTCATCTGCTGAAGGCCCCAGTTGAAAGAGAAACACAAGCTCCTGGCTGGCTGTGGGAATAAGTAATCAGGGCACCCAGAAGACCGACACTGGGCAGTCAGCTAAGTAGTTTGGAGTTGGAGAAGTGGAAGGATAGGGCAGTGTCAGTAGGGCATTGTGAGGGTGGGGTGGGGGTGTGGCAGTGGAGAGACCTCAAGTCCGTTCCTGGCTCACAAGGAAACAAAACTAAAATTTAAAATAGCTTACCTTTCCAGGCCCAGGTTGGGAATCCAAAATTGCTTCTCTGGGTTAACACCTTGGCTAGGACTGAATGAGATGATCATAGCCCATGGTATCCATTTTTTAAAGAAGTTCCCTACAGTCCACCAGTCAAAATTCGATAATGAGTCAAAAGGAGCAAGTTAAAATTTGAACCGACTAGTTCAGGTGAGGGGAATGTTAACTGGGCCACACAGCCAGTGTTGAAACCTGTCTCACAGCTTTTGAACTGAAAGCACTACATAAACTGGTCAACGCAGAGGACAGGATACTGACACAGCGGAAGGGCTCATTTTACAGTATTTACTCACTCATCAACATGACAGAGAAGTCAGGCTGTGCTGCTTTCATTACTATTGCATTTGAAACCAGCAGCTCTTGATTACAAATAATGGTGATGTACACAGAATGAGCTGCTTCTTGAAAATAATTAAAAAGATACAGGTGCCTGCCATTTAATTGCTTTATGACTAAACGGTTAAACCCTGTGGATACTTTTCCACTGTTTGCAATGTAATTAGCATTTGCCTGATCAAATAAATTTATGTGCACAACCTGGTTGGTTTCCTGAAATGCTGATCTTCAGTTTGATAATAGTATGGTGCCTTTGCCACACCTCTGCAGTGTGATCAAACTGCTGCCAATTTAACTCGCACAGGTACTGACAGAACAGTGCTCTTATCAGTAAATTACAAGAAATCACAATCACAAAGACAAAATCAACAGAATTAAGACTGCTTGCTTTACCAGTACTTAAGTGATTGGCTTTGTGTCCTATTGAATGAAGTAGGCCAAGCAGATTAATTTCTCAACCTTGTACCCAACAGAGTTACTCTTTCTTTTTATAGTATTGTGACCCAGGTCACCCTGCCTTGTGCAGCTGGATCCTGGACTTCCTGTCAGATCGCCAGCAGGTGGTAAGAGTGGGTCCCTCACCTCCACCCCTCTGACTCTCAGTACAGGAGCCCCTCAGGGCTGCATACTGAGTCCCCTCCTTTACTCTCTGTATACCCATGACTGTGTCGCCATCCACAGCTCCAATCTGCTAATTAAATTTGCCGATGACACTACATTGATTAGCTTCATCTCAAACAATAACGAGGTGGCCTACGGGGAAGAAGTCATCTCTCTGACATGGTGGCGTCAAAAAAACCTCTCCCTCAATGTCGCAAAAACAAAGGAGCTGTTTGTGGATTACAGGAGGAATGGAGACCAGCTAACCACTATTGACATCAATGGATCTGGGGTTGAGAGGGTGAACAGCTTTAAGTTCCTCAGCATCCACATCACCGGGGACCTCACGGGGACTGTACACACCAGCTGTGTGGAGAAAAAAAGCACAACAGCACCTCTTTCACCTCAGACGGTTGAAGAAGTTTGGTATGGACCCCAAATCCTAAGGACTTTCTACAGGAGCACAATTGAAAGCATCCTGACTGGCTGCATCACTGCCTGGTATGGGAACTGTACCTCCCTGAATCGCAGGACTCTGCAGAGAGTGGTGCGGACAGCCCAGCACATCTGTAGATGTGAACTCACCACTATTCAGAACATTTACAAGGTCACCCCAACCACAATCTATTCCAGCTGCTATCATCTGGGAAGCGGTACTGCAGCATAAAAGCCAGGACTAACAGGCTCCGGGACAGTTTCTTCCACCAGGCCATCAGACTGATGAACTCACGCTGATTTCAGTGTACTCTATATTACATTGACTGTTCTATTTATTATAAATTATTATAATTACTATGATTGCACATTTAGACGGAGACATAATGTAAAGATTTTTACTCCTCATGCATGTGAAGGATGTAAGAGATAAAGTCAATTCAATTCAATGGTCAGATATGGGGTAAATTGTACTGATAGTCCCACAGTAAAACTACAGCTAGTGTCAGCAACTTGAAGACCAAATCACGCAAAGGGGTTACTGAACCACACTGCAAGGGGTAAGTGGCTTATTTTTCACTTTGTCGTTCCTCTCCACGCCTTATGACACATTGGGCAGCAAGCTTGCTGTTTCTTTAGCACTTGTCTGTTGTTTACGAGGCCAAATTGCTAGCACGATGCTCAACCCAGCACGGATAGAAAGTGTGCAAGGAGCTGACCAGATTCAAACCAGGAACCACTTGCCTCAAAGTTCGGTGCAGATACCACTACACCACCAGCCGGCATTTTTTCCCCCACTTCAAAAAATATTAATTTATTTACATACAGTAGATTGAATATTGTTTTGAAATTAAATTACTTATTTAAGAATTTCTTTTGAATTATTTAAATGTTCTTCATCTGTACCTAATTATCTCTAATCATGAGACACTTAGGAACTGTTAAAGAAAACATCAGAAGACCATCATGTTGGTCTGTGGATGAGGCCTCAATTTCTGCCCTCTAATTTAGAGCACTGAACCTCGTAGAATGACCAAGGCAGCAGGGTTGGCAGGATACTTGTTGTCCCATCTCTGCAGAGGCAAGTGTGGCCATGGACATCCTGTGAATGGGTACTGCAATTTAGGCTCTGGAATAAATATTAGGCAAGACAACAGGGAAAACTCCTCTGCCTCTGTTCCCAATAGTGGTACAGGGTCTCTCACATTCTCCTGAGGGAGTAGGTAGGGCTTCAATTTAATGTCTCATGGGATAAAATATCACCTCCAAAAGTGCTGCACTCCTTCTTCACTGCATTGAAAACACAATAAGCAAGAGAGAGAAACAAAGGTGGACCAGGAGAATAAGGAAGATTCTGGTGACTGGAAATTAAAAACTGCAAATACTGGGAGTCTGAAATAAAAATCAAAAACTGTGATAATACTCATCAAGTCAGGCACCTAGCACTTTCTGAGACTATAGCAATGTCTCCTTGCTGTCACTATCACCTAGATTATATGCCCTGGTATTTTATGTAAATACTTTGAGCAATGCGTCAGGAAGATGGAAGATTTCACGTTTCCAAGATGGACAGGCAAGAAGGCCCTCCAATGGCAGGTAAATGGATCAAGCACTGACAATGACATCCTGATGTCCTAAGCTGACACAAAGTTGAATCAATGAGAGCAGGAATCTATGGACAAAGGTAAAGCTTGGCAAAACAGGTCACACACCCATCATTTTTGGTGGCACAGTGTGCCAGGGTACTTACAAGTTCAAGGCTGCGCGGGGCTGGAGGCACACAGATGGTCATTACCTGCAAAACACAATAAAGCTCAAAGGTTGAAGTCATTTGAAACAAATACAGGATGTGAACTGGCTCAGCAGCTAATTTGTTCTGCACATTTTATACTGTTAGCTCCATAATTCAATTTCTATGCTGTTGTCACACACCACTTTTGAGACTTGCTCCAATTTACATCAATCCTCTCCTAATACAAACTGGAGGCTTAGAAGCCAAAGCTTTGTGCAGTTTAAAATGGGGAAGCCAAGCTGAAAGGCCCAGGCATAGACCCTCTGAATAAAGCACAGTCTTAAGTTCAGAGTGCAGCCCAAGGCCGAGAACATTTGCTCACCATGCAAACCTGGGCTCAGGTCCAGGCAAGGTTGAATGAAATAGTGATTCAGTGACATCATACTTGGCATTTCAAAAGGTGTACATAGCAGAACAAAAAGAAGTTGTAAGAGAAGATCAGCTCCACAACTTTGAGGCTCACAGGAGACAACTGAGGAAGCAGTAAAGGTAAATAGCTGTTGATGCTAAATTTGAGAAGATGATCCATCAGCAGGTATTGACAGCCAGAATAAAGCATCACATCTGAGCACGTGTAGTGTGACACACACAGCCCAGGAACAATGAAAATACCATCAATACTTCAGAGTTTTTGTCTTGCAGTTTGATGTCAGGTGGATCAGGTGCAGAATAAATCTCCCTACACATTCTTCCAAAATCAAACCTGAACTTGAACCTGGGGCAAAACTCTGTATTGCTCAGAGCAATGCAGATTGTGTCCTGTGAGTGAAGTGAATGATTTTATGAATTCTGCACAACTTTGCATGCTGGCAGAAATTGGCACTGCTCCAACTTCTTTCCATTAAGCCCCTTAGAGTCAGCAGAGTGAGACTCCTGTTGCTTTTGATCCACAGGTAACTCTGGATTCAGAGCTGGAAGAACGATCGACTTTGCTTCCATTAAGTGTGGAAGCAGTCAGCCTCACTGTGGGTTTGCTCCTAAAACCAGTGACCCAAGCTTACTGCACCTCAAATAGATTTCTTGCATTTGGCTGTTTGGTCATTGATTCTAATTCAATAGCTGTTAAAAAGATTGACAGTATAAACTGTAGTCTCTGTTTATAGAAGCCTACATCTGTACATCCATCTACAGAACTTTAATAAGATGGAAAGCAAATCCAGACAGAGAGCTCTTTCAGTTCCAGTGTTTAATGTCTGACTCTCTCCACCTGGCTTGGCTTCATTTCACACAATCACTGAGACAAGCCCCTTTAAATCTCCACCCTGGGTGTTCTCCAATTAATTTCTGTTACCTCTAAAACAGACTATTGCTAACACACTCCTGGCTGACTTCCCACCTTTCCAAAACAGTCACTTGACTAAAATGCTGTGTCCAATGTCCTATTCAGCTGTCACCCCACACTTGCTGATCCATTCTGGTCCTGGTCATGACTCAAGGGTAACATTTTCATCTTGATAATCAATTCCCTCCAGGGCCTTACTCCTCATATCTCTGGTTCAAACTGCCTTTCATCTCTGCACTTTCCTAATTCTGTTTCTTTTAACATCTCTAGTTTTAATCACTCCACCACTGGCGGCTATGCCATGATTTGCCTGGGCCCTACCTGAGCCCTGGAATTCCCTCCCTAAACCTCTCCAACTCTCTCATACTTTCTCCTACTTAAAATCGATCACTGTAAATGAGCATTTGCCACACATCCTGATATCTCCCTATGTGCCTCAGTGTCATTCCTTACTTTGCCAAGGCTGCTGGTAAGAGCCTCGGGATGTTTCACTAACTTAAAGGTGTCATGTAATTAAGGTTGTTTTGTTGATATTGAATCCTCTGGTTGTTAATGAAAAAACTGGTGAGCTCAGTTCTCTGGAATTATGGGCAGGGTGGGGAGAGGTGTTCAATGATGAACTTTGTTGAAATTCTTCCCAAAACGATGAGCACTGTTATTAGAGTCGGGGTTTATCTCAACGCACTTCCCAGAAACCACAAATCTAAAGTATAATTTGCTAGTTTTTGTACTGGATTAGAGTTCCATATTTTGACCAACCTCTCTTTTGTGGTCCCTAGATCTCCGTTTAGTTATGTCCTTTGTACTCAAACATACTTTACTGAAATTTAAAGTCCCCTCCAAAAAACTGCATTTGAATAAATCTGTGAACTTTCAATTAAAGGATTTTTCTGCAAAGTCCTCAACTCTGCTTCTGACATAAACAGGATCCTACTCAAAGGAAGGAGCTAACATGTTAAGAATCAAAATCAGTAAATCAGATTTAATCTGTGCCTTGAACCTTCAAATCATGAAGAGTAACTTCCCTTCAGGCGATGCACACTAACTTAATCAAAGAATGTTGCAACTGCCACAGCTAAATCTACTATAAACCTGAAATTGATTAGGGCCTTAAACATATTCCAACACTGATACATTATAATCCGTAGAGAAAGTAGTTTAGCCTTTCCAAGCAAATATCCAGTCATCATTTTACATAGATCATGGAGAGGTGCTAAATACTTTTTTTACAAAAGGATATCTTCACACAATGGCTAATGGTCCCAATGACCACTTATGTTGATCACATCCACAATGCAGGTTGACTTTAAATTTATTGCAGATTTAGCATCAAGGTTGTACAGTATATGTTGACATATATGTACTTTGATAATAAATTTACTTTGAACTCTGATATTATTTTGAAGGGAACATAAGGGCATCTATATCATCCCAAGCTGTTTTCAGATCGTATCTTGAGCTACAAGCTGTTACAGTGTAAACTTTGACCTTCCTTGTTGTTGCAAGGCAATACCACCATAGCATTCACTCTGTACTGCACCTTTGGTACTTCCTGTATGTTCCTGAAAGGCTATACCTCCATACCTCTGGTCACCTCACTACAGGAAGGATGTGGATACTATAGCGAGAGTGCAGAGGAGATTTACAAGGATGTTGCCTGGATTGGAGAGCATGTCTTATGAGAATAGGTTGAGTGAACTTGACCTTTTCTCCTTGGAGCGACAGACTATGAGAAGTGACCTAATAGAGATGTATAAGATGATGAGAGGCATTGATCATGTGGATAGTCAGAGGCTTTTTCCCAGGGCTGAAATGGTTGCCACAAGAGGACATAGTTTTAAGGTCAACACGAGGAAATCTGCAGATGCTGGAAATTCAAACAACACACATGAAATGCTGGTGGAACACAGCAGGTCAGTCAGCATCTATAGGGAGAAGCACTGTTGACGTTTCGGGCCTGACAAAGGGTCTCGGCCCGAAACGTCGACAGCTCTTCTCCCTATAGATGCTGACTGACCTGCTGCGTTCCACCAGCATTTCGTGTGTGTTGCATAGTTTTAAGGTGCTTGGAAGAAAGTACGGGGGGATGTCAGAAGTAAGTTTTCCCACCCAGAGAGTAGTGGCTGCGTGGAATGGGCTGCCAGCGACAGTGGTAGAGGCGGATACAATAGGGTCTTTTAAGAGACTATCAGATACATGGAGTTCAGAAAAATAGAGTGTTATGTGTTAGGGTAATTCTAGGTAGTTTCTAGAGTTGGTTACATGGTCGGCACGACATTGTGGGCTGAAAGGCCAGTAATCTGCTGTAGATTTCTATGTTCTGTGTTCTTTCAATGCCTTTTATGGCTGCTCGATCCAACCTTGTTTCTTTGCAGTAATTTGTGCTGAAATCAAATTCTTTTCTTCCTCTGTGTATCTTTACCCTTTCCCTCATGAAGAAATGAAAATGTGAGACTCATCAATGTCAAGACCGTTACCAATAACCAATAAAATTCCTGCAGTCCAGTTGGGGCATGATAGACACATATAGACCAAACTGGCTAAGGACTTCCTTCCTGGAAGAACCAAGTGGATTTTGCTTTAATTTAATAATTTTTCAGAATCTTGAAGTTGCTGCATTAGTTGCACTTGAGAAAGTAGTGGTGAGCCTTCCTGAACCTTATGAAAATACTTCCACAGTGATGTTGGAGAGAGTTCCAAGATTCAGATCCAGTGATGATGAAGGACCAGCAATATACACTCAGTGTCCACTTTATTAGGTTCAGGAGTGGAACCTGGTGTGGTCTTCGGCTGCTGTAGCCTATCCACTTCAAGGTAGGCATGTTGTGTATTCAGAGATGCTCTTTTGCACACCACTGTTGTAGTGCGTGGTTATTTGAGTTACTATCGCCTTCCTGTCAGCTCGAATCAGACTGGCCATTCTCCTCTGACCTTTCACATTAACAAGGCATTTTCATCCACAGAACTGCTGCTCACTAGATGTTTTTTTGTTTTTGCACTATTCTATGTAACCTCTAAAGATTGTTGTGCGTGAAAATCCCAGGAAGTCAGCAGTTTCTGAGATACTCAAACCATCCTGCCAACAATCATTCCACAATCAAGTCATTTAAGTCACATCTCTTCCCCATTCTGATGTTGTTCTGCACAATGACTGAACCTCTTAATGACTTCAGAATCAGAATCAGGTTTATTACCACCGGCATGTGATGTGAAATTTGTTAACTTAGCAGCAGCAGTTCAATGCAATACATAATCTAGCAGAGAGAAAAAAATAAATGAATCTTATTCAGTATACCTTATACAGTATATTGTATAGATTAAAAATTGTGCAAAAAAACAGAAATACTATATTTTTTTTTTAAAAAGTGAGGCAGTGTCCAAGGGTTCAATGTCCATATAGGAATCAGAGGGGAAGAAGCTGTTCCTAAATAGCTGAGTGTGTGCCTTCAGTCTTCTGTACTCCTACCTACAGTGAGAAAAGGGCATGCCCTGGGTACTGGAGGTCCTTAATAATGGATGCTGTCTTTCTGAGATACCGCTCCTTGAAGATGTCCTGGGTACTTTGTAGGCTAGATGGAGCTGACTAATTTTATAACCCTAGGCAGCTTCTTTCGGTCCTGTGCAGTAGCCGCCCCCCCCCCCCCATACCAGACAGTGATGCAGCCTCTCAGAAGTTTTTGAGTGTATTTGTTGACATATCAAATCTCTTCAAACTCCTAAAAAAAGGATAGCCGCTGTCTTGCCTTGAATATGTTGAGACCAGGTTAGATCCTCTGAGATCTTGACACCCAGGAACTAGAAACCGCATATTTTTATGCATTGTGTTGTTGCCACATGATTGGCTGATTAGATATTTGCATTAATGAGCAGGTGCACTGGTGTACCTAACAAAGTGGCCACTGAGTACACTTCCAAGTAGGAAGGGCAACCAGCAGAGATTAGTGTGCTTATGCACAAGCTACCTTGTCCTTCTTACTTCTAGAAGATGTAGATTTAAGGGAACAAATCAAATGGTTAAAGACCAGCTTCTGTGATATTGGAGATTCCAGGAAGAAACAGATGATCATCTACTTGGCACTAATGTGGTCATAAATGCTACAGTCTATTCTTTAGCCTTCACATTCTAGACCCTACCACAATCGAACATCCTCCTCCCTTTAGTTATTTAATTGTCCACAACCATTTACAATTTGATAAGAGCATTTATCTATTGTGAGATCACATAGTTGTCTATTGTATTCATGCAGGTTAGACTCTCATCAGGGTCATCCCTCGATACTAATGGTCAGCAATACAGCAGGTCATGCAGTATCTATGGAGGAAAATGTACAGTCGATAGTTTGTGCTGAGACTCTAATCAGGACTGAAAAGAAAGGGGGCAGAGGGAAGAGATCAGAATAGCAGCCCACTGCCTGTCCCTTGATCTTGCTTGTTTGCTCACACCTCACCACTCCCCACCCCCACCTCACCTTGACTGAGCAGGCCAAGCAGCAGCTATGGATGCAAGAGGTTTAAGTCTGCATTGAGGCCATCTGGTTGGAGACTCCCAAGACAGAATGTGAGGTGTTTCTCTCCCAACCTGCGTCTGACCTCATTCTGATGGCCTTCTCACCTCCTTCCCTTTATTCCATGGTCCACTGGCTTCTCCAGCAGATTCTTTCTTCTTCATCCCTTTACTTCTTATACCTATCACCTCCTAGCTTCTCACAGAACCCCTTCCATCTCCCCTCCCCCACCCATCCACCTTCCTCACCACCTGGTCTCAGCTATCATTTTGTACTCCTCCCCAACCCCACCCTCTCATTTTTGCTTCCGCCCCCTTCCTTTCCAGTCCTGATGAAGGATCTCAGCCCAAAATGTCGACTGTTTATTTCCCTCTATATACGCAGGAAAACAGCATCCACCATTAAGGGCCCCTACCATCCAGGCCATGCTCTCTTCTCACTGCTGCTATTAGGAAGAAGGTACAGGAGCCTCAGGACCCACACTGCCAAGTTCATGAACAATTATTGCCCCTCAACCATCAGGCTCTTGAACCAGAGGGGATAACATCACTCAACCCATCACTGAACTGTTCCCACAACCTATGGACTCACTTTCAAGGATTCTTCATCTAATTTTCTCAATATTTATTGTTTATTTATTTGTTTGTTTGTTTATTATCATTTTTTCTTCTCTTTCTTTTTGTATTTGCACAGTTTGTTGTTTTTTTTGCACGCTGGTTGTTTTCTGTTTTCTGTCCTATTGGGTGAGATCTTCCATTGATTCTATTGTGTTTCTTGTAGTTAATGTGATTGCCCACAAGAAAATGAATCTCAGGGTTGTATATTCAAAAGGTTCAAATGTTCAATTATTATCAAAGTATACAACTCTGAGATTCTTCTTCACCAGATAGCCACAAAACCAAGAGAAAAGAAAGAACGGCAACATGATCATCAACCCCCAAACCCCCCCCACACACAAAATGGAACAAGAACATCAGCCCCCAAATCCCCCTCCTCCAGTAAAAAAAAACAAAACGCAACAAGAAGCAACATGAAGATTGACCCCCCCCAGACCCCCTTCTCCTGGACAAAACACACAAGAACATTAACCCCAAATCCCCCTCTCCCACACAAAAAAACAAACAAAACACAACAAGAACATTGACCCCCAAACCTCCCTCCCCCTGCACAAAAGACACAAGAACATCGACCCCCAAATCCCCCTCTTCCACACAAAAAACAGAAAGAGCAGACGACAAAAAAACCTACAAAATATAAAAAGCAATAAGTCTGAAAAGGAAGTCCATAAACCATAGCCTAAATCCATATCCATCTCCAAAATGCAGAAAAAATTACTTTGAACTTTAATCTGCCAAGTTCCTTCAACATCTGCAAAATGTCTTGTGTCTTGATAGGAAGGGTGGAATGAGGGTCATGCTAGGTCATGGATTTACAGGTTGTGAGAGTGAACATTTCTGCTGCTGCTGATGGTCCACAGCACCTTGTGTGAATGTCCAGTTTTGAGTAGCCAGATGTGTTCTAAACCTACCCTATTTAAAATGATGGCAGTTCCTCAGTGTGAAGACAGGGCTAAATCTCCACAAGGACTGTGCACTCATCATTTTTACTAAAGCTGTTATGGACAGATGCTTCTATCACTGAAAGATTGGTGAGATAGGTTTATCCCTTATATTGATTCACTCAGTGCATGCCTTGACAACAATCTGGTAGCTTTATGGCTATGATTAGTGATTCCAGTTTCTTTTCTTAAATTTCAAATGTATTAACTGAATTTAAATTCTCCAGCTGCAGCGGTGGGTTTAAAACTCAATAATCCAGACATCTAGGGATTAACATAGTAAATTAGCTACAATGCAACTGTCCTCCCAAAGTTGAGTAACAAGCACAGATGTTTTTAAGGGGAAGTTAGTTAGCTAGCAGGTGAAAGAGAAAGGAAGGAAAGAATAGAGGAATGGGGTGACTGGAAGTATACAGGATATATCTGATGCATTATTCCCCTCCCCTCAAAACCTCCAAACCATTAAGTTGATTGCCTCCCTCCATCCACAATGAAAGCTACCTGGTTGTGAAATTCTGCAGCAAGTACTATATAATCCTATCACTGTTTCTCTTCACTGGTCTTCCTGCTGATTAGGATGTAATAGTTCCAAAACAGTGTTTTACCACTGATAGTGCAAATCTGAATGACTTGCTTTCTTGACCTGAATGACTAAAGCATGATCAATGTTGCCTATTAATCCTTTCAAATTCAAACGATATGCAGTAGGAGGACCAATGGCTCTTGTCTGAGCCCCAGAGAAGAGACCAAAGTAGGAAAATGATGTCTACAAAGAACAGCATTCAAGCTAGTACCTAACTTTGCTGCTGTGTCCTAACACACAGTCATTATCATTCACCCTTATGTTCACTGATTCACTACAGCTCTCAATTAAGCAATGTCTCCATTTAAAAATTCTCACCCACCTTTCAAATTCTTCCCTAGTCTTACCCCTCTCTGTCTTTAATTTCCTTCAGCCTTCTATCCCTCTAAGATGTCCAAGATATTCCAACTTTAGTCTCATGGTCATCTCTGGCCCTTATCACTCAACCACTGATAGTGCTGGCTCTGGAATTCTCTCTAAACATCTCCATCTCTCTCCATACTCCTGCTTAAAGTTTCCTTTACTGACTAACCTTTTGATTGTTGCTCCAATATTTCCTCATGTGGCTTAGTGTTAATTTATGTTTAAAAATCACTCTTGGAAAACATCCTGGGTGCTTTGCTAATGTTAAAGGTTCTGCATAAAATGCAAAGTATCTGCTTAAGTTCTAACAGGAACCCCTGCTTGCACCTGGCATTTCTAACCCTTGGCCAGATCACCCAAGGAACCTGTTAGTGCGCACACTCAGAATCAGAATCAGAATCAGGTTTATTATCACCGGCATGTGACATGAAATTTGTTAACTTAGCAGCAGCAGTTCAATGCAATTCATAATCTAGCAGAGAGAGAAAAGTAATAATAATAATAAAATAAAATAAAACATAATAATAAATAATGAAGTAAATCAATTATGTATATTGAATAGATATAAAAAATGTGCAAAAACAGAAATACTGTTTATTAAAAAAAAAGTCAGGTAGTGTCCATATCCAGACTCCACACTCCAGACTGATGTTCTGAATGGGTTAGTTTCTTGGTGTGCCAAGTGATGGAGCACAATGAGCTGAATGAACTCCTCCTGGGCCATCGCTATATGATCACTGACTAGCAATGAGTTCATCATTTAGCCTATGAAATACTTAGTGTTACAGAGAGATACAGATTGGAAACAGACCCCTCAGACTGTCCATTCCCCATGTCTGATATTATAATTTTCAATTTTGAACTGCTGGGGTTGCTGGGGTCATTGCAACCTGGATTTTTGGGCTCCCAGCCTTTCATGAAATTACGGTAATACGAATGTGTACTGTTTAGTTTATGGAATTGGCTATGGGCTATTGCTCCAGGGACATGTGTATGAATCCCACCATGGTAGCTGGTAGGCATGAGACTACTGGATTATTGTGAGAACTCATATGGTTTACTAATGTCCTTTCATGTAGGAACTCTGTCCTGACCTGGTCTATATGTGACCTCAAAATGACCACTATAGTTGACCCTTAATTGCCTCAGTTCTGGAGCAATTGGGGATAAACAATATATGCCAATAATGTCCATATCATGTGAACAAACACAAAAAGATGAATTTTTATGACTGTTTAATTAATATAATTTGAATATCCCAGCTGCCGTGGTGGTATTTGAACTTGTGTTTCTGGGTTATGATTCCAGTACTTAATCACTCAGCTGTCAAATAAACAATATTCTCAGCTATCTGAATATGGCCAGAAGGACTGCAAACATCCAAGACAATTAACAGCTGAACAGGAAGAGATACAACAAGAAAAGTCAGTCACACAGTCAGGATTAAAAATTCACAAAAAGCAAAACACTACAGATGCTTGAAATCTGAAATAAAATTAGGGTTCCAGGAATAAAGCAAAACAGGCTGCATCTATGGAGAAAGTAACATGGTAAAATTGGACAAATGGGTTCTAATGGAAGTTTATTAACTCAAAACATTAATTTTGTTTTGTTATTCACAACCTGCTGCTTGGCCTGCTATATATGTAGAAATCCAGAAGGGTAGTAAGTTACTAGAGCAGATTATCCAACTGTTTATTCTCTTTATTTATTATATTCAATTTATTCTCTTTGAATAAATATCAGTCAGATCACAAGCTCCACTCATGATGTTGTTATGAAGTTGCTGGGGTTATTGTGACATCTTCCCTGCCCCATTACCATCTATCCCCCCCCACCCCCAACACACACATAGAACTATCTTCCCAAGTCAAGCTCTGTGCAAAGCCAATTACAATTGGCATTGAGATTCTGAAATAGAAGGACAGACTCTAAGCAAGTTAGCTGTATTTTGCGGCACACTCCTAATCCAACTCTGCCATGAAAGCAAACATTTGTTGATTTGATAACCCAAAGATATATTACCCAAAGTCATTTACACAGGAAAGGAGGAAATATATCAGCAAAGCAGGATGCACCTATAACAAAAATCATTCAGCTCTCTTACGAGCAACTACTATCTCGCACAGTCGATGGACAAAGGTAGACTGCTCACTGCTGAAGCTGGGGATGGTGTAATGTCCGCACAGGGTCCAGTAACTAATTGCACTCGTGTGCTGGGCCCATGACAGGTCCACAGAAATGAGAACATTGAGGGATTTAAATTTGCTGATCCTTCAATAAGGATTGACTTATAGACCTCTGATTTCCTCCTTTGAAGTCAGTACTCAGCCCCTTGGTCTTGCTGACATTGAGTAACAGGTTGTTGTTACGGCACCACTCAGCCAGATTTCCAGTCTGCCTCCTATTTGCTGATACATCACTACTGTTGATTCATCCTGTGACAGTGGTGTCATCAGCAAACTTGAATATGGCATTGGAGCTGTGCTTAGCCACACAATCTTAAGTGTAAATCGAGCAGAGTAGAGGGCTAGGCATACAGTTTTGTGGTTCATCTGTGCTGATGGAGATTGTGGAGGAGATACTGTTGCCAATCCAAACTGACAAGAGTCTGCAAGTGAGGAAATTAAGAGTCCAATTGCACAGGGAAATATTAAGGCCAAGGTCTTGAAGCTTATTGATTAGTTCTGAGAAGATTATGGTATTGAATACTGAGCTGTAATCAATAAAGAGCATCCTGATGTACGCATGTACGAATCTGCTGTCCAGATGTTCCAGGGTTGAGTGAAGAATCAATGAGATGGCACCTACTGAGAACGTTGCTCCAGTAGCCAAATTGGAGAAGATCCAAGTCACTTCTCAGGCAGGAGTTGATCACCAACCTCTCAAAACACTTCAACACTGTGGATGTAGATACAATGGGACAATAGGCATTGAGGCAGGTTATCACGTTCTTCTTAGGCACCAGTATAAGTGAAGTGTACCTCAGACTGTCGAAGAGAGAAGTTAAAGATCTCAGTGAACACTCCAGTCAGTTGATCAGCAAAGGTCTGTAGTACTTGGCCAAGTACCCCGTTTGGCCTGGATGATTTCTGTGGGTTCATTTGCCTGAAGGATGCTGTCACGTCAACCTCAGTGACTAATATTACAAGTGTATCGAGGGCTGTGGGAGATTGTGATTGTCCCTCCATGCTTTGACAGTCAAAGCGAGTATAGAAGGCATTGAGTTCATCTGGAAATGAAGCCTGTTGTTGCCTTTGTCACTTGATTTTACTTTATAAAAGGTGATACCATTCAAGCCCTGCTACAACTGTTGAGCATTCTTCATTGTTTCAAGTTTAGTCCAGAATTGCCACTCCACCCGTGAAATGGCTTTCCAGAGAATCAGCTTTCAGCAGGAATCACAAGACAGTGATGGTGAAGTGGCATTACATGGAATTTACAAAATGCAAATGTACCATCTGAAGGTAAAACAGACATTTTCCCCAAAACACCACAGATCTTTTCAACACCTCAACCTATGATCCGAATTCTGACCACAAGATGGCAGATTCAAGTCAACTACAACTTTAGGAGCAACACACACAAAATGCTGGAGGAACTCAGCAGGCTAGGCAGCATCTATAGAAAAAAGTACAGTCAACGTTTCAGGCCGAGACCCTTCAGCAGGATTGGAGAAAAGAAGCTGAGGAGTAGATCTAAAAGGTGGGAGGAAGGAAGAAAGAACTGCCAAGTGATGGGAACCGCCTGGGAGGGGGAGGGGTGAAGTAAAGAGCTGGGAGGTTGATTGGTGAAAGAGATACAGAGCTGGAGAAGGGGAATCTGATAGAGGACAGAAGGCCATGGAAGAAAGAAAAGGGCGGTGATGGGCAGGCAAGGAGATAAGGTAAGAGAGGGAAATAAGGATGGACGATGGTCAAGGGGGAGGGGGACATTATTAAAGTTCAAAAAAATCGATGTTCATGCCATCAGTTTGGAGGCTACCCAGATGGGATACAAGGTATTGTTCCTCCAACCTGTATGTGGCCTCATTGCAACAGAAAAGGAGACCATGGATTGACGTATCAAAATGGGAATGGGAAGTGGAATTAAAACAGGTGGGAGATCCCACTTCTTCTGGTGGATGGAGCACAGGTACTCGGTGAAACGGACTCCCAATCTAGATTGGGTCTCCCCAATATACAGCAGGTCATACCAGACACAGTATATGACCCCAACAGACTCAGGGTGAAGTGTCGCCTCACCTGGAAGGACTGTCTGGGGCCCTGAATGGTGGTGAGGGAGGAGGTGTAGGGGCAAGTGTGGCACTTGTTCCGCTTGCAAGGTTAAGTGCCAGGAGGGAGATCAGCGGGGAAGGATGAATGGACAAGGGCATAATACCCCCCTCCTTCACCATTCCCCATCCCCTTTTCCCTCTCTCACTTTATCTCCTTGCCTCCCTCTGCTGGTCCTCCCCCTTTTCTTTCTTCCATGGCTTTCTGTCCTCTCCCCGACCCTGTATCTCTTTCACCAATCAACTTCCCAGTTCTTTACTTCATACCTCCCCCTTTCAAGTTTCGCCTGTCACCTTGTGTTTCTCTCTCCCCACCTTTTAAATCTATTCCTCAGCTTTTTTCTCCAGTCCTGCTGAAGGGTCTCAGCCCAAAACATCAACTGTACTCTTTTCCATAGATGCTGCCTCACCTGCTGAGTTCCTCCACCATTTCGTGTGTGTTGCTTCAACCTGAAATGTTAATTTTTCTCTCTTCCTACACATACAGCCTGACTTGCTCAGTATTTCCAGTATTTTTTTTTATTTTAGGTTTTCCAGCATCCACAATGTTTTTGAATTTGATTCACTTGATGAATTTTCAACTGAAACAGACACAACAGGCCAAGTGGCTTTCTGTTCATAGATTTTCTAAAATTCAATACTTGTGCATTCCAGGAGTTCATAGTAAGGGCTTGAAGTGTATTCCTAACACTATGCTACTGTACAATACCACAGTGGTTCTGTTATTGGACGAGTAAGCAACAAACTCGAGACTTGAGTTCAAATTCCAACATACCAGCTGAGGAATTTAAATTCATTTGCTTAAATAAATGTAGAACATAAAAAGCTAGAATCAATAGTTATGCTGAAATGTGGAGGGTTTGAAAAGTCATTAATCTAAATGTATTTGAAATCCCTCACTTTGCTAATTTACTGGCGTTGTTAACTTGTTTGGAATATATGGGTAAAGACAGAGCAGAGAGGAATTCCAGTTGTATGCCAAGACTATTAAGACTATCAGTCTGATTGTTGTGTTCTGCATAGCAAGATCTCACAAGTGGCAAGAAGATGGCTGACTAACTTGTTTTTATTAATGTGGCCATTAATGAGAGTCAAGTGTTCTCCAAGATACAAGAACATAAGAAATAACAGCAGGAGAAGGCCATTCAGCCCCTTGAACCTACTTCACAATTCATAAAGACAGGGACTGCCGAGCTGGGAAAGCAGCCTCTTGGCATTGGGAGGAGGCTGTGGAGTTCTCCTGCAGCTCTATTGGTACCATGTGGTGTGCAGTTCCAAAAGGAGAGCACAAAGCAAAGGGATTTGCCTAAAGAATAGCACACTTGACAATGCTGCCCTCAGCAATGGGCTCAAATATCATTGTGATTTACAGGCCTCCTGTTGTCTCTTGTTATATTCCCAGATGAACAATACCGAGTCTTAAATTTTACACTTCTCTCCTTGACTGACACCAGCAGAGACTAGAACCTGGTAATTTTCTGGAGTCTATGACTTGATGCATTACAAAGCCTTCATTTTCCAGCCGGTTATCAGTTTGCTATGTTTGGATATATAGAGTGTAATCTAATCTTCCAAAACGAATTATAAACTCTGAGACAGCCTGTTGAGAAACAGGTAATGCTTTAAAAAATACATTCTTTGAAAATTTCATTTGCTTTATCCAGCCCCCAGCTAGAGGTGCCTGGAGGAGTAAGCTGGGCCTGCAAACCATATGATCTCATCCCTCCTCAGTATTCAGCATCCTGGCTCTATCTTCTCCAGCAGCAGCTGGACTTATTCACTTTGAACATGCACAGCTTGACATTTCCAGAATTTCCAGGGGAAGAGCAAGATTTTTAAACTGGGCCATAACTGGAGAGGGTTCCAAGGAATGGGTCATCAACCTTCCCTCATTGCAGCAGCTATTTTTTTTACACAAAATTATCAGTGTAAACATCAGTTTCCTCTCCCCTGTCCTCTCTATAATGGTTGACAGGCCTGGAAGCCTTATGACTGCAGGTTAGCCTGTAGCTATAAGGAGTCAAGATAGTTGGTCAGTGGCTCTTTGAAAGGTGTGTGTGTCACGATAGGATCTGTTACATTCATTTAAGGCTGTCATAATGTGCTTAACACCCATTGGACTACTTTGCCAGTGTAGTTCAAGACAATGTGACAGCTAGTTTGTACACAGCAAGATCCATATGCAGCAATACGACAGAATGACCCAGATTAACTGTTTTAGGGATGTGCTGACCAGGTCACTAAGCCCAGTGGAGTCCAATCGAGCTTCATCCTAGAGACGCTGCTGGTGACAAAACAGAAAGATGCATTTTTCCCACCCCACCAGAGAGATTGTTTCAGAATCCGAATCACTTTATGGCCAGTATGTGAAGCATGCCAGAATTGATTGCATTTCAGTGCCAAGCATAAAACACAGGACAGCACCATAACAGACAACACAATAGCAACCAACAGTTTACAGGACAATAGTGCAAATAGTCATGAGCAGTCAACAAGTAGCAGAACGGTCACATGCACAAACATCTTAAATAAACGTGAACACACAAACAGACTCAATAATTATCAACAGAACAAGGAGAGCAGGAAAGAGCATTTAACGGATGTTGTGCAGGGACAGTTAGAGTATTACACCTGAGTGAATTTTGTTGAGAAGCTGGACCGCTACAAGAAAGAAACTTCAGAGAGGATGTGTAGCCCTGGTGGTGATCAACTTGCAGCGTCTCCCCGATGGCAATTTGGTGAATAGGTGTGACTGTTATGGTGGGTGGAGTCAGCAGTAAATTTTTCAGCTCTTTTCTTTGTCCTGTCAATGAACAGGTCTCCTAATATCAGTAATTTTCTCTAATGAGTGGCTCACTGCAATCTGGACTTGGAGAGTGAGGAGGTGGCGGACGTAGAGTGATAGAGGTGGTCACAACACTGTAGACGATGGCTGAATAAAAATTCATCAGGATACACCCTGAGACGTTAAGTTTCCTAAGCTGGTGCAGGAAAAGCAATCTCCGCTGGGCTTTCCTCGTGATGAGTGTAATGTGCCTGTCCCACTTCAATGTATTTATAGGTAATGGTAGACCCCAGAAGTTTGAATGACTTAACCCCAGACACAGCCTGACCATTAACTTCCAAGGGGGGTGTGGGGGAGGCAAGTAGGGGGTTGTCAGCAGAAGTCAATCCTCGTTTCCACTGTCTTGATAGCATTAAGCTCCAAGTTGTGACGAGCACACCATCACACTATGCTACAAGATGGTCTACCTCTGGTTTGGCTCCGATTACAATTTATTCTTGTGGTGAACTACATATACCTGTCTGGACACACCCCCTGCTGACTGCTCCTGTGGCCCCTCCCACAGACCCCGATATAAAGGCGATTGAGGCCTGAGCCTGGCCCTCATTCTCCAGGATGTAGTATGGTGGTCACTCACTGCTGGTTCCTTCTTCCAGTCAATAAAAGCCGATATCTCGACTTCACGTCTCAGAGAGAGTTATTGATGGTGCATCATTTTTATTGACTGGAAGTTTTAAAACATGGAAAGCGTTTTACGTCCGGAAAGATTGGATTTGGACCCCCAAGACCCTGAAGCAGCTCTTGCCTTTGAACTCTGGCTTGCATGCTTCCAATCATACTTGGAGGAGGTTAATGCAACTGAACCCGCTGTTATACACCGAATTCTCCTCTCAAAGGTCACCCCGAAAGTTTACTCACTTATCAGAGGCCTGCCGACCTACGAAGGGGCACTGGACACCCTCAAAAGACAGTACCTGCGGCCGGTGAACACCGTCTACGCAAGACATCGCTTAGCTACGCGATGACAGCGGCCTGCAGAGTCGAGCACCCAGTTTCTCCAAGCCCTACAGACACTCGTGCGAACTTGCGACTGCAAAACTCTCACGGCGGAACAGCATGCGGAACTTTCACCCCGAAGTTTACTCACTTATCAGAGGCCTGCCGACCTACGAAGGGGCCATATCTGGGCCAATGCATCAAATAAGCAGAGGGATCTCAGTGCTGGGGTGCCACCATCTTTTGCAAAATGTGACTTGAAAAGTTGTGGAGTAAATGAAGATTAAGCCTTTGCCTGAAGATGCATTAATCATTAAAATGCACATTTTTTTTCATCTCTAGAATGTTGCTTTTAAGTGAAACTAGAAACAGTTCAGACAGGTTATACATTCCCAGTCACTCATATGTTGTGGCCTTTTGAACTATATATCATCAAACTCCAACATCTGGAACTGATAATAATGTTCCAATTAGAATAAATAACATAATAGGAATTGGGGATGATATCAGGAATGCAAAACACATTTGATTGATGGTTACTTGGCTAGATCTGGCCATGTGTCAGTACTTGGAGTGCAGCAGTTTGGGTTTTGATTACTATCTATAATATTTCAGTCATCTCTTGGATATTTTAATTTCCTTCACTCATTTTGAGAAGTTTTCTTTTTCCGCAATGGGAGCTTTTCCTCAGTAAAATACCATTCATCAACCAATGTACAACTTGGTAGGGTCTGCAGATGAGGCTCCTCAAAGCAGGCTTGGCAGTACTTGTCCTACTTGTAGGTAAGGACCTCACTTCAGATTCCAGTCTCATGAAATTCTGACAGGGCTTGATTGGACAAGTGTAAATGTTCCCTGAACTGGAATTAAGTCTCAGAACTTTGCTAATTTTGATTTATAAAAAATATCATTCACTTAAGTGCAGTTAAGAGTTCACCATATTAATGGTGTTGTCAAGGAAAAGACTTGCCTGACTAATCTGTTGGAGGGAGTAACAAGCAGGATAGACAAAGGAGAATCAGCTAATGCTGTGTATTTGGATTTTCAGAAGGTCTTTGACAAGGTGTCACACATGAGACTCTTTAACAAGATAAGAGCCCATGGCATTACAGGAAAGATACTAGCATAGATAAAGCAGTGACTGATTGGCAGGAGGCAAAGAGTGGGAATAAAGGGAGCCTGTTCTGGTGGCTGCCAATGACTAGTGGTGTTCCACAGGGATCAATGTTGGGACCGATTCTTTTTACATTATATGTCATTGATTTGGATGAAGGAATTGATGGCTTTCTGGCCAAGTTTGCAGATGATACGAAGATAGGTGAAAGGATAGGTAGTGTTGAGGAAGCAGGGAGTCTGCAGAAGGATTTAGACAGAGTAGGAGAATAGGCAAAGAAGTGACAGATTGGGAAGCATATAGTCATGGCCTTTAGTAGAAGTGTAGACTAGTTTCTAAACGGACAGAAAATTCAAAAATCTGAGGTGCAGAGAGACTTGGGAGTTCTCATGCAGGATTCCCTAAGGATTAACTTGCAAGTTGAGTTAATGGTGAGGAGGGCAAATGCAATGTTAGCATTCATTTCAAGAGGACTAGAATACAAAAGTGTAGATCTAATGTTGAGACTTTGTAAGGCACTGGTGAGATCTCACTTGAGGAATTGAGAGCAGTTTTGGGCTCCATATCCAAGAAAGGTTGTGCTGATATTTGAGAGGGTTCAGAGGTGGTTTACGAGAATGATTCCGGGAATGAGAGGATTATCGTATGAGAAGAGTTTGATGGTTCTGGAATTTTGAAGAATGTTGGGGGGGGGGGGGCGAAATCTCATTGAAGCATTGAATGTTGAAAGGCATAGACAGAGTGGATGTGGAGAGGATGTTCCCTATAATGGGGAAGTCTAGGACCAGAGGGCACAGCCTCAGAATAGAGGGACGTCCATTTAGAACAGATGAAGAAAAATTTCTTTAGCCAGAGGGTGGTGAATCTGTGAAATTCACTGCCGCGGGTGGCTGTGGAGGCCAAGTCATTGAATCTATTTAAGGTGGCGGTTGATAGATCCTTGACTAGTCAGGGCTTGAAAGGATACAGAGAGAAGGCAGGAGAATGGGGTTGAGAGGGAAAATGGATCTGCCATGGTGCAGACGATGGGCCAAATGGCCTAATTCTGCTCCCATCACTTATGAACTTATGGTCTAAAATGCAGGTATATTTAATTATTTAAATTTAAATTCTCTAGCTACCACAGTAAGAGCTGAACTCATATCCAGATTAGTTATCCAGAACTCTGGATCTTGGCCAATAATCTAACTACGATACTACCAGAATCCCTAACAGGCTGAGAAGTGGGGAATATTCTTTACTCAGAAGGTTGTGAACCTTTGGCATTCTCATTCTTAATCTCCATCCAGGCAAATCATTGCAATACACAGTTTCTACCCACTGTGTGAACTAAAGAAGCGGTGGAATTGAATGGGAAGGATAAAGTAACCAGCCGTGATCTTACACAAAAGCCAAATTTTCTCTTCCTGCTCAGAGTTCTTGTTCTTCAAGCATGTTACATTGCTCAGCACAGGTTTTGCACAGTAACCGCGAGCCCTTTCAGTGCAAACTCCCTGGAAATCTTTACTACCTACCAGAAATGTTTGCTGCCTTGGCCCTGGGATATTAAACAGTGAGTTGGTTAGAAGGATGGTGATTTGTGAAGGAGCAAACCACAAAGGAGGTCAAGAGCAAGGAAGTTGCTGCAGATGGATAAAAAATCCAAGACAACTTCTTGAACTGTGAGGCACCCCTGGGCTTGTACTTGTGATCCGAATCAGTGTTCCTCTGCTAACATAAGCAAATGTACAGATAAGATTTTATTCTGATGCTTTTCCTGATGATTAAATCATGCAATAGTTCCAAGGCTGAGTGAATATCATGGGTTCTCTGAGAGGCTGTACAACTATAACTTTTTGAAAACCTACTGTCAATATTCTACAACCCATTAAATATATTTGCCTCAAACATCACAGCAAACTACACAGTGAAATCAGATAGCCACCATTCAAACTGCAAGAGGCAATGGATTCAGTGGATTAAAGAATCCATAAAAAAGCAGCACAGTTGCCTTGCTATAGATCAGTTTACATAATCAGAATACTTTCCAGTGGTGGGTAAATTAATGGAAGGTATTCTTAGAGATAGTATTACTAATTATCTGGATAGACAGGATCTGATTAGGAGTAGCCAGCATGGATTTGTGCGTGGAAGGTCATGTTTGACAAACCTTATTGAATTTTTTGAAGAAGTTACGAGGAATGTTGACGACGGTAAGGCAGTGGATGTAGTCTATATGGACTTCAGCAAAGCCTTTGACAAAGTTCCACATGGAAGGTTAGTTAAGAAGGTTCAGTCGTTAGGTATTAATGCTGGAGTAATAAAATGGATTCAACAGTGGCTAGATGGGAGATGCCAGAGAGTAGTGGTGGATAATTGTTTATCGGGATGGAGGCCGGTGACTAGCGGGGTGCCTCAGGGATCTGTTTTGGGCCCAATGTTGTTTGTAATATACATAAATGATCTGGATAATGGGGTGGTAAATTGGATTAGTAAGTATGCCGATGATACTAAGGTAGGAGGTGTTGTGGATAATGAGGTGGGTTTTCAAAGCTTGCAGGGAGATTTATGCCGGTTAGAAGAATGGGCTGAACGTTGGGAGATGGAGTTTAATGCTGAGAAGTGTGAGGTTCTACATTTTGGCAGGAATAATCCAAATAGAACATACAGGGTAAATGGTAGGGCATTGAGGAATGCAGTGGAACAGAGAGATCTAGGAATAACAGTGCATAGTTCCCTGAAGGTGGAGTCTCATGTAGATAGGGTGGTGAAGAAGGCTTTTGGAACGCTGGCCTTTATAAATCAGAGCATTGAGTACAGAAGTTGGGATGTAATGTTGAAATTGTACAAGGCATTGGTAAGGCCAAATGTAGAATATTGTGTACAGTTCTGGTCACCAAATTATAGGAAAGATATCAATAAATTAGAGAGAGTGCAGAGACGATTTACTAGGATGTTACCTGGGTTTCAGGACTTAAGTTACAGAGAAAGGTTGAACGAGTTAGGTCTCTATTCATTGGAGCGTAGAAGGTTGAGGGGGGATTTGATCGAGGTATTTAAAATTTTGAGAGCGATAGATAGAGTTGACGTGAATAGGCTGTTTCTATCGCGAGTAAGGGAGATTCAAACGAGAGGACATGATTTGAGAGTTAGGGGGCAGAAGTTTAAGGGAAACACGAGGGGGTATTTCTTTACTCAGAGAGTGATAGCTGTGTGGAATGAGCTTCCTGTAGAAGTAGTAGAGACCAGTTCAGTTGTGTCATTTAAGGTAAAATTGGATAGGTACATGGACAGGAAAGGAGTGGAGAGTTATGGGCTGAGTGCGGGTAGGTGGGACTAGGTGAGATTAAGAGTTCGGCACGGACTAGGAGGGCCGAGATTGCCTGTTTCCGTGCTGTGATTGTTATATGGTTATATGGTTACTGCCCTATCTAGACTATGTTGTACATTACCACCAAATTCACTTGGTGTGAAATCTAGAAATGATCATTAATTGCACGACATGCTCACCAGAGATACTATTTGGTAAACTCTAAATTGCTATGTGTGAACTGCAATCAAAACATAGCAACACAAAAAGGGATAGGCATTTTCTTTAATCCAGTGTGAAGGGGTACATTTTTGTAACCTTAAGGTGCGGATGGGGGCTCAATTTAATGTTTCATCTGAAAGTCAGCTTGTCTAACAGCACAGCATTCTCTGTGTACTGCTTGGACTCTGTGTTTGGTCTCTGAAGTGGGAGTTGAATTCACAAACTTCTGACTTAAAAGGTGAGAGGGCTACCAACTGAAAACAAGATAATTCCCCAAAACACATACACTCAGTGGCCACATTATTAGGTACCTCCTGTACCTAATAAAGTACCCACAGAGTGTATGTTCGTGGTCTTCTGCTGCTGTAGCCTATCCACTTCAAGGTTTGTTGTGTTGTGCGTTCAGAGATGCTCTTCTGCACACCACTGTTGTGAAGTGTGGTTATCTGAGTTACTGTCACCCTCCTGCCAGCTTGAACCAGTCTGGCCATTCTCCTCTGACCTCTCTCATTAACAAGGGCACTCATTGGATTTATTTTTTGTTTTTTGCACCATTCTCTGTAAATTCTGTTGTGCATGGAAATCCCAGGAGATCAGCCGTTTCTGAGATTGTCAAACCACCCCATCTGGGGCACCAACAAACATTACATGATCAAAGTCACTTAGATCACATTTCTTCCCCATTCTGGTGTTAGTCGTAAAAAATAACTTCTTCTTCTGGTAATGTTTAATGGCAGTTGGCAGACCAATGTAAGGAGCATTAACGAGCATCATTCAAGCACACTAAATACTTTCCTTCCAGAAAGTCTTCCCCACCATCCCTTTCACATTTGTGTCATTACAACCCCACATAGTACTTATGAGCATTAAAATCCCCTGACCATCAGCTAACAAATGTTTAGCATTCCATTGTGAGATAAGAACAAAAGGAAAAAAAATTAACAACCCTTCTCGGACCATTAACTAACAAACTTCTAGCATTCCATTGTAACAGAAAAAAGGAAAAAAAGTCAAGAAAAAAGCATCAACAACTTTTCTTTGAAGACTGGATATTATTTACCCTTCCTTGTGAAGCATCTTCAATAACTTCTAGAGTTAAGTCTTTTATCTCCTGATGTTTTTCTGCAGGCTTTAATACAATATTAATTTTTTCTGTCTTTGAATTTGCCACGAGAGTAACAAATTTTACTTTATCAACAATCAACGAATCCTTTGTTAAAAAATCATGCCTTCGCACACTGACTGTAATCTATCTGTACTCTGGATATTAATAGGTCCCATTGACACCGCCTTCTGTACTTTCTGCAGAGCCTTTGCATATGTAATGCCAATTTCCAGCCTAATACACTGCACTTCCAGTGTGTCCTTATATACAGGCCACCCTGCATAAGCACAGCTATGTTCCCCTCCACAATTGCTACATTTTGGACTAATGCCTTCTTCACAATTACCATAATTATGTTCTCCAGCACATCGACAACACCACTTTTTACCCCTACACACAGCTGCTACATGACCAAACTTCTGGTACTGAATACATTTCAGAGGGGGCGGCACATAGACTTGAACCATAAAATTCATATAACCAAAATTAACCCTATCTGGCAACTTTTTTCATCAAATTTAATCAACACTAATAAGCTATCTAGAGACACGCCTGTGATTACTCCCTAAAATCATTGTCGTTCGAAATAATTCCTTGGTGTTCCTTTTATTCCTCTCACAGCCTTTAACTGCAAACCATTGTAACACTGCTTACCATCTTTACAAAACACTAAGAGTGTCTTGTCTCTTAAAGGTTTTGCACCCACAATATCTCCTTTTTTTTTCAAATCTTCAGCTAATCTAATCTCATTGATATCAGAAACAGGTCTCAAAACTCACAATACCTTAAACGCTTTGTTCCATCCTTTATTTAAATCCTGTCTTTTGCATTCATCACTGGACAATAAGTCACTACAATCCTCAATACACTGCTTGTTTTTTCATTTCCCAGAAACCTTCCATATGCCTTCCTATCACACAATACCATCTCCTGTTCACTACCTCAGTCTTCTTTGTAATTTCCTGTCATCTCTACCAATACCACCCCCCACCACCCCCCATGCCTGAGAACACCTTCTAAGAGCAGCCTCATCCTTTGCTTTACTAAACTCAACATCCAGCTGAAAATCCAAGTACCCATCCATTCCAACTGAACCTCTTGACCATGCTTTTATGCATTGAGTAACATGATTGGCTGATGAGATATATACATTAATGAGCAGGTGTACATGTGTACCTAAAAAAGTGACAACTGAATGTATATGTGGAAGTGGTAGCAGCTTTAACTTAGGAGTAACTCAGCAATGCTTTCAAAAGCCTTCATCACTCCTTGGGTCTACAGGCATGGTCGACAGATGTGACTGGGATAAGTCTCCAGAGCATTGTATTATAGACCCTGTAGAGGGGTGGAAAGGACATCAAACTGGACTACGTAATATTTAGAATCATAGAATGATCCAGCACAGGAGGAGACCTTTACACCCACCTGTGCTGTCTCCTTTATTGAGTAATTCAATTAGTTCCACTCCCCAAAGCCCTGCAAGGATTTCCTCTTGAAGGTTTTAGTCATTTCTCCTTTGACAACTGCTTCCATTTTTTCCTTCAACCGAAATTATAAAGAAACTTCATTTCTTTATTTAAAAATAAATATGTATCTAGAAGAACCCCATCAGAGCTATTAATTCAAAGCAAGAAGGGATTACATTTCCATACCCTAATGATGTTCCAAAATTATTGGAGTACCTTACTATGCTCCCACAGTGTGACAATGACCAAGACATCTGTTCTAATGATGTTGATGAGAGGATAAATGTTGGCCAAGACCCCACAGAAAACTTCCCCTACTGCTGTACTTCAAAATAGTGTCCAAAATAACAGGTAGGACCTCATCCAACAGCATAGTATTTCCCTCAATACCACACTGAAGTGTTGGCCTTAACTTTTGTACTCTAGTCTTTGGAGTGGGACTTGAACCCACAATCCCTTCTGTTTTATAAGTCCTCATTGTTGTTTCATTGGTTCCTAAATAGACTACTAGGTGGAGCAGCCGAAGGGAAGGGAGGGATATAGGGTCTGTGAGACTTGTGAGGAGTTAGGCAAGGGGGTGGGAGAGTGCTGTGGAAGCCAGACTTGTCTATCTACTAACAACAGCCATATACAGTTGACCAATTTATCAAATTACCACAGGCGATGAAAGGAGCCAAATTAGGGAACAAAAACACACAAAGTATGCTGGAGGAATTCAGCAAGGTAGCATCTATGGAGAGGAATAAACAATTGATGCTTCAGGCCGAGACCCTTCACCAGGACTGGAAAGAAAGAAGGCAGAAGCCAGAATAAGAAGTTGGGGGCAGGAGGAGGAGGAGTACAAGCTGGCAGGTGATAGATGAGATCAGGTTAGGGGGAGGGTGGATAAAGTGATAAGATGAGAAGTGATAGGTGGAAAAGGTAAAGGGCTAAAGAAGAAGGAATCTGGTAGGAGAGGACAGTGGACCATAGAAGAAAGGGAAGGAGGTGGGGCACCAAACCGAGGTGATGAGCGGGTGAGGAGAAGGGGCAACCAGAATAAGGAATGGAAAAAGAGAGAATGAGGGAGGCAGAGAAATTACTGGAAGTTAGAGAAATTGATGTTCATGCAGTTAGACTGCAGACTACCCAAACACAATATGAGGTGTTGCTCTTCTAAACTGAGTTTGGCTCATTGTGGCAGTAGAAGATGCTTTGGACAGACATGTCAGAATGTGAATGGGAAGTCAAAATGAAATGCGTAACCACCAGGAGATCCTGCCTTTTGCATCAGGCAGAGCGAAGGTGCTCGACAAAGCGGTCCTCCAATCTTCCTCATTCTGTACTTCATCCCCTCCCCCCACACCTTATTCGGGCTTCTGCTCCTTTCCTTTCCAGTCCTGATGAAAGGTCTCAGCCTGAAACGTCAATTGTCTATTCCTGTCCATAGATGCTGCCGGACAGGCTGAGTTGTTCCAGTATTTTGTTTGTTGCTCTAGATTTCCAGAATCTCTTGTGTTTATGTTCTCTTGATCAGGAGGAAGCCTCCAAGAAGACAGCACATTTGTCACACAGTACAACCATCTGCTCAAGATAGCTGGACTCAAAATTAAAAAAAACTCTTTTTTTTTGTTAATGAATTCTCCAAGGCATTCAGCTATGTCAAATTGGCAAATACTTTATCCCACTTGTTGCTCAACTCTATTTTTACTGCCATTTTGTTCCCTCCACCCCTCTCTATATTGCTGATCAGTGGCAAATCCTCTAAGGGCCTTAAATAGGAGGACAGCAGCAATTAAATTGCTTAGCTAATTGGTGGACAGTCTTGGCCAGGGCCAGCCTGGGAATGGGCATGCCTGATGGAATTCTGGAGGAGGAAATGATTCAGATTTCCAGCTTGCTGGTGGTTGGAGATTAAATTTAAACTCCAGAGAACAGTGTCCTGTACAGCTTTGAAAACATGGAATTTTCACATGATAGCAGGAGCCAAAGTTACTGCAAGCCCCCCAGTAACACTTCGCAGGTCTCAGAATGTGCAGCAGCCAACTACAAATTCTTTAAGCTATATATAGTGTGTGTGTGTGTGAGTGTGTGTGTGTGAGTGTGTGTGTGTGTGTGTGTGTGTGTGTGTGTGTGTGTGTGTGTGTGTGTGTGTGTGTGTGTATGTGTGTGTGTGTGTATGTGTGTGTGTGTGTATGTGTATGTGTGTATGTGTATATATATATAAAAAACTATTCCTAATTGCATCTGAAGTGAGTGGATTCCTGAGTTATTTTCAAAAGGGAACTTGCTGTTGGCCTGGAATAACATATAGGCCAGACTAGGTAACAACATTAATTTATTCCCTTTAGTGAATCAGGTGGGATTTTTACAATAATACATGTGATTACTGTCATCAGATTTTCTTTAAACCAGATTTGTTTAATTACTTGAATAATACTTTCTCCAGTGACTGTGGTGTGATTCAAACTCAAACATCTGGCTCAGTAGTCAAGATCTCTGGATGTAAGCCTAGCAATTTAACTTCTATGTTACTGTAGTTAATGATGACTGGAAAGCGGGACAGTGCAACTTCTAGAGCCAGGGCTTGCTGTAGTTGTGGTGCACTGATCATGCAGTACAGTAGACAGCCAGCTGTGGTAAAGAGGGATCTGATCCTTTTGGCTACATTTTGGTTTTACAAATTTAATTCCATCACACCTGCAATATACCATATCCAAAATAATAAAACCTGCTCCGGTATTTGTAGGGAGGGTTTGGAAGAGGAATTGGAGATTAGAAATAGTAACAGACTATAGGAAGAGAGTCAAGTATTTATCCTTGGAAGAGTGTGGAAGCTGATAGGACTGGCGGTCAAGGGGTTAAAATGTAGAACATCTACCAGTATCCATTCACAGGCAATCTGTTAATTTGGAAAGAAACAAGAGATACAGAAGGCAAAAAAAAACTCACTGCAGAAAACTCTTTAGACAAGCCGGACCTCCTGATAAACTTCTTAAAACATTTAAACTGGCTTGAACAAATTGAAAGGAAAATAAGCTGTGTTATAAGCAATTAATATGGGAACATTTGGCAGCTTTGATGTTGCCCAGGGTGAGACACAATTCAAAGAAGAGTTTCCATGTGATGAATTTGTGGCTGCAGATCACTAACTGTGATTGAATCTCTGCAGCTGTGTTCACAGTTGTCCATGCTGTTTGGTAGTCCTGCCATTCTTCCCATGAGCCTTTGTCCCAACACACACCAAACTTTGTCTCTTACTATAAATAACTGACCTAAAAGCAGTGTTCAATTGTCATCTTCAGCCCACAGGAGTAATGCATTTCAGTCTAGTGCTAAGTTCCAATTTGAAGTCAATGGCTGTTAGAAAGAAAATCCAGGTCAACAAGACAAACACCATACTATTTGCCAGTTGATCATGAGCACCTAAAATACTTTAAAGTCACCTGCATGCTGACTGGTGTTTGGCCATGGCACTGAGCATCTGGCTTGCTATGTTGTCTTGAGGACTACAAGCACAGAAAACATCCTTGCATCCCGATGCCACTGCAGGAGCTAAAGGCTTGGACAGAAGAAGCCACTGCAGGTTAATTCCACCCATCGATTTCCACACATTTAATGAAAATAAAATACAAGCACATGACTACAAAAGCTGCTAAGTAATAGACTAAAACGTAATTAAGGAGAAAACAGAGTGAGAATATTTGAGGGTAATGAAAACAAGGAATTTAGGAAATGCTCAGCAGATCAGGCTACATCTGTGAAGAGCAAAATAGAGTCAATGTTTCATATCAAAGACTTTTAATCAGACGAATGTTCTGATGAAAGATCATCAATCAAATGTTAATCCTGTTTTCTCTCTCTCTCTCTACAGATGCTGACTGAACTTCTGAAAGTTTCTAGTATTTCAATCTTATCTCAGATTTCCAGCATCTGCAGTAATTTTGCCTGTGCATGTCAAAAATCAGATACAAACATCTGTGTGGCCACTTTTAAGTGTTTATCAGGGAGGATGACAGGAGTTTACAGAATTAAATCAACAATGCCAAACATCAGAAAATTTGTCTGTTCAAATAGCTAACCAAGTGAGCATATCAAATAAAGCAACATCTTACCTTGGATTCACATTTCTTGTGACTTGCTAACTTGCAGACTGGAGGAGAAAGAAAACAATGTGTCAATCATTGAGGAAATTAGGTTCTAGATAAGATAGTAGACTCTGTAATCGTTGGTCAATCACTTTTTCAAACTTTTCTTATTGTAAATTATAGTAATTTTTATGTATTGCACAGTGCTGCTGTCACAAAATAACAATATTTCATGACACATCAGTGGTAATAAACCTGATTCTTTCCTTCCCCCACTTCAGGTCTCAAACAATCTATTGGGTTCACTTTTCTGATTCAGGATTATTGGAAAAGAATCACTTAAAGTCACCAATATTAGGGCTGCATTCATTTCATATGCAAAGTGCATTTGTTAATATCATCTCCCATGCCTGTTATACAATCTGGCACCCAATTTTCAAGTGTCTGTTGGGTTGAGACCTCACAATACATGCCCAGAGAGCAAAATTCTGAAGAGGCAGTTGCAGGGACCACGGAACTGTTGTTCTCAGTGGCACAGAAGCAGTACAAGATGGTGACTATTTACAATCTGGTAAACAACAGGATCCGGTCAGATTCAATCCTAGTAAAACTGGGCTTCAAAACCCAGCTAGAGTAGACACTATGTACCATTTACAGTATGGAACTGTGGTCTAGTTTAGTCATTAGTTCTGTGGCAGATCATAAATTGTCATTGGAAGGAACCTCTCAGCTAGCACTCTGTAAATATGATTAGTGAGTTCATACTCTATTAAAGGTCATTATATGTCATTTCCTTTCTTTGTCTTGTTAATTAGAATTCTGCTCTGCTGTGTGTATGCCAGGTCTTCCTTCTGCCTCTGGCATGCGAGCTGGAAAACCAGTTTTCAGCTACTCACGGCAAAATCCCAGTGAGGGCCTCCTTATCTCTCCCAGGCCTCTGTCTGACTGAAACAAGAGTACTGTACACTATTGACAAAACTAGCAAGGTGAGTTCTGTCCATCCACGCTATTACTAAAATACACCATTCCCACCTCTGTAAAGTCGCACAACTCCACTCTTCCTTGCCTCCGTTGCTGAAATCCTCTTCCACAAGGATCCTCTGATTCATTTTACACAAGGCAACCCTGACCTTTCCACTTCCTTCCTGAGCATATCCAGAACCCAGCTGTGTGTACCTTAGCTCACATTGATATCATACCAGTCCCATCCTGACACCTAATTAAGAAATTCGCTGTTTAAAAAAATTCTCATTCTTGCTTTCAATCCTTTGCGTCCTTTCTCTCTCACTAATCATTTTCACAAACCTCCAAGATCACGTTAAGATTCCAAGATCACTCCCAGAGAGGACCTGGGGACATCTTACTATATTAAAGATGCTATTGAAATGGATGTTGCCTTCAATGGGCTAGTGAAATTGGCAATCTTCAGTATCTCTTCTTTTCCTCGTCCTTCAACCTCTAGTTGGTCTGTTTCTCCTGCTTCTTCCCTCTCCAGGCTTCCATTTGTGTCAATCACGCCCCTCCAAATATTTGTGACTTTATAATTCAATGGTTTAGTGGTCCCCATTCTACTGATATAAACTTTAACAGTACAAGCTGATATACACTGATGTAAGTGCTTTGAGAGGTTGGTCATGGCTAGAATTAACTCCTATCTAAGCAAGGACCTGAACCCGCTGCAATTTGCTTACCGTCACAATAGGTCAACAGTGGATGCAATCTCACTGGTTCTCCACTCGATCTTGGATCACCTGGATAATAGCAATACTGTCTAAGGTCCTCTAACCTCTCCTATCAGATTCCCCATCCTCCAGCCCTTTGTCTCTTTTACCAATTAACTTCTCAGCTCTCTACTTCACCTCCTTTCCCTCTCCCAGTTTCACCTACCACCTAGTACTTCTTCCTCCCCTCTCCCCACCTTCTTACGCATTTCTCATCTCTCCTTCCAGACCTGATGAAGGGTTTAGGCCCTAAATGTCGACTGTTTACTCTTTTCATAGATGCTGCCTGGCCTACTGAGTCCTTCCAGCATTTTGTGTGCATTGCTCTCTACACCCATGACTGTTTGGCTAGGCACAGCTCAAACACCATCTTTCAATTCACCAATGACACAACTGTTGTTGACAGAATCTCAGATGGTGATGAGGAGGCATACAGGAGTGAGATAGATCTGCTGGTTGAGTGGTGTCACAACAAAACCTTGCACTCAATGTCAGTATGACCAAGTAACAAATTGTGGACTTCAGGAAGGGGAAGTAAGGAGAACACACAGCAGTCCTCATTGAGGGGTCAGCAGCTTCAAGTTGCTGATTGTGTCGACATCTCTGAGGATCTATCATGGTCCCAACATATTGATACAATTATGAAGATGGATGTATTTCATTAGGAGTTTAAGGAGATTTGGTGTGTCACCAAAGACTCTAGCAAATTTCTACAGAAAGTATTCTGACTGATTGCATCACTGGCTGTTATGGAGGCCCAGGATCATAAAAAGTTGCAAAGTGTTGCAAACTCTGCGAGTTCCATCATGGCACTAGCTGCTCCACCATCAAGGAAATCTTCAAAAGGCAATGCCTCAGGACAGCATCCATCATTAAGGATCCACACCACCTGGAACATGCCCTCTTCTCATTGCCACCACTAGGGAGGAGGTACAGGAACCTGAAGACACACACTCAATATTTTAGGAACAGCTTCTTACCTTCTGCCATCAGGTTTCTGAACGGTCCATGAACCCATGAACAATACCTCAGTATTTTGCACTACTGTACTTATTTACTATATTTCTTATTGTAACTTATAGTAATGTTTATGTATTGCAATGTTCATGTTTTGCTGCCAGTAAACAACAAATCTCATGATGCATGTCAGTTCAATTCATTTTTAATTCCAGATTTATTTCATTAACTAAATTTAAATTATCTCTGTGAACCCAGTATTTATGATAACAAATCTTCCATTTCATTCTCTCTGTACCGCCAGCCATTTTCTGCAACTTAGAACATTATTTATTTCTAACTTCTCCAGTTCTATTAAAATCATTGACCCGAAGGGTTAATTCAGTCTCTCCACAAATACTGCCTGATTTGCTGAGTTTTTCCATTAGTTAATAAGTATTTTGATAAATCATGGAAGACTCAATAGAAATAAAAGCCTTTTCTATTTATCAACATTTTCAGCTCCAACCATGCTAAAAAACATCCTGAATGCTGTATCAAGAAATTCCTTCAGAAGTCTCAAGCTTGATGTGTCAGTTGTTTTCCTAGATTGAAGCCCCTTTGTTCCAACTCAACCAGAAAGGAAACAATTTCTCTACATTCAACCTATCAATAAATATACCCCAATCTGTTGAACCAGCTAAGCAAGTGGTCAACGTTGGCCTCGATAATCCACCTCTTTTACATCATAGCTAGGACATTTGTGTTTTCAGGTCACTCGTTTTCTCCCTTGTTAACCTACTCACTTTTCAAAGTCACTTTAATAAACAAATTTAATAAAGGGGAAAGCCAAGGGCTTAATTCCAACCTCTACCACCAAAACTCTTCTAACAGTTTACAGAATTTAAGTAAGTAAGGATATAGCACCATAGTGGCCTGGTACAAAAGACCAGAACAGTTAAGCTGGAGACATGGATTTGTATCCTGTAGCTGGTTAATTTAAATTGAACTAATTAAGTAATTCTAGATAACAAGCTGACATCAACAACAGTGATATGACGAAGGGTCTCAGCCCAAACCATCAGCTGTTCATTTCCATTCATAGATGCTGCCTGACTTGCTTAGTCCCTGATGCACCATCAATAACTCACTCTGAGACGCAAGGCGAGATATCGGCTTTCATTGACTGGAAGAAGGAACAAACAGTGAGTGACCACCATACTACATCCTGGAGACTGAGAGGCCGGGCTCAGGCCTTGATCGCCTTTACAAAAGGGTCTGTGGGAGGAGCCACAGGAGCAGTCAGCAGGGGGCGTGTCGAGACATGTATATGTAGTTCACCACAGTCCCTCCAACATTTTGTATGTGTTGCTCAAGATTTTCAGCATCTGCAGAATCTCATGTCCATAAAACCATTGGACTACCATCCAGTTCACAAATGTCTCTCAGGGAAAGAAGTCTACTGTCCTTACCCAGTCTTGGTCTATATTTGATCATATATATTCGTGCTTGACTCAACCACACACAGAAAACCAACCACTTCAGTGGATATCTATCTGAACAGATCACACGAGCAGGGCTTGAGACAGACAGCAAAAGGCACACTGAAAATCAATCCTACTTGCTTCCACTGGGAGAACTTACTGCCAACTTCAATCTCCATTTGCTTCTTGACTGATTATCAGAACTCAGGGTGGGAGCAAGGAGTATTTACTGTAAGGCAGGATATTTTATTCAGCAAGTTCCAGGCAGGGACTTTCCAGTCTTTTAAAAAAAAACACCAGTTAATGACTATCCACTTTGATTAATGACAGGGTTCAGGGCCCATTTTGCAGCACAAAAATAGGAGAAAACACTGCTGCAAACTTGTGGTGTAAACAATGCACCAGTCACCATCAGAGAGAAAGGGAGAACGAGGGAAAGAGGGGGAGGGGGAGGGGAAAGGGAAATCAGTTTTTAAAATATAGCATTTTTGAGTTGGCTTCAAACTCCTGTTGGCATGATCTTCCCAGTGAAACCACCCATTTTATATGGTACTCTCTGTGAAACTCTTTGTCTGTTTTCACACCCATGACAGCTATTTAATAAACATCAGGTGTTTTCCATTGTAATGTATGCATCATCAGATGTTAGTTTTGCTGGAACTAGTGTAGTATTCTCTAATACACAAACAGAGAATGTTGTAAATATTTGGGAGGTTATGCAGAACATATAAAGCTGAAAACACAGTTAACATTTCATCTAGGAAATGTTAGAAATGAAACAAGATTAAAGACAAAAGATGGGTGGGGAGCAGGGGTGGGGAGGGGTGGAAGAAGGAGAGATGATGAGTACAAGAGGCATCTGTGACAAGGCTGAGACCAGGAGAGTGAGTAACACAAGCAGTGGTTGTGCTGGCTGAGTGAAGGTAGTGAAGGCTTTTGTGTTTGAGGGAGCTCCAACATGGTTATACTACTAAATACAGCTCTCCCTGCCCCATTACTCCCTTCTCTTTGCCCTACCCCACCCTTACAACCAGCCCAACACCTTCACCTTCTTCCCTCATTGTCCGTCCTTCCCTTTATTTCACAGTCCACTATCAATTCCCATTGAATTCCTCCATCCCTTTGACACTCTCACCTATCATCTCTCAAATTCTCACATCATTCCCACTTACCTTCCCTCCACCACCACCACCACCTATCTTCCCTCTCACCACCTATCACCTGCCGGCTCAATTACCTACCCTCTCCCCATTCTTTTATTCTGGCTTTTGCACTCTTTCTTTCTAGATGTGATGAAGGGTCTCGGCCCAAAACGTCAACTGCCATTTACCTCCATATATCTTGCCTGATCTGCTAAGTTCCTCCAGCATTTTGTTTTTACACTCCCCTGTCTTTTCATAATTTCAAAGGGACAGTTCCTTTTGTGACAATTACAAATTCATTCCCTGCCCCTGTCAACCACTTCTCTATTATGGCATATTCCCACACAACCAAAGGGGTTGCCATATCTGCCTTTTCACTTCTTCCCTTCCACCATCCAAGGTCTCAACAATCCTTCCCAGTGAGGCAGTCATTCAGTTGCAATCTAGCCTAGAGCCATAGAGCACTACAGCACAGAATCAGGCCCTTTTGCCCACCTTGTCTGTCTGAAGCCTTATTATGCTAGTTCCATCGCCCCACACCTGAACTATGGGCCTCCATACCCCTTGCATTGAAGTACTTATCCAAACTTCTCCTAAAAGTTGAAATTGAACCTATATCCACTATTTTTTTCTGGTAGCTCATTCCACACTCACACCACACTCTGAGTGGAGACCCCTCAGGTTCCCCTTAATACTTGACCTTTCACCCTTAACCATATAACAATTACAGCATGGAAACAGGTGATCTCGGCCCTTCTAGTCCATGCCGAACGCTTACTCTCACCTTGTCCCATCGACCCGCACTCAGCCCATAACCCTCCATTCCTTTCCTGTTCATATACCTATCCAATTTTTTTTTAAATGACAATACTGAACCTGCCTCTACCACTTCTACTAAAAGCTTGTTCCACACAGTAAAGAAATTCCCCCTCATGTTACCCTTAAACTTTTGCCCCTTAACTCTCAACTCATGTCCTCGTATTTGAATCTCCCCTACTCTCAATGGAAAAAGCCTATCCACATCAACTCTATCTATCCCCCTCATAATTTTAAATACCTCTATCAAGTCCCCTCTCAAGTCCTCTCCAAAGAATAAAGACCTAACTTGTTCAACCTTTCTCTGTAACTTAGGTTCTGAAACCCAGGTAACAGTCTAGTAAATATCCTAGGTACTCTCTCTATTTTGTTGACATCTTTCCTATAATTGTACTACTATTCTCTGGCTTTTTCCATGAAGCCAATGTCCAATCCAATTTTCTATCTCATCCTGAATTCCAAGCAACTAAACCTTTTTAACCAACCTTCCATGCAGGTCTTTATCAAAGGCTTTGCTAAAGTCCATGTAGACAACATCCTCTGCTTTTCCTTCATTTACTTTTCTAGTAACCTCTTCAAAAAAACTCTAAGATTGGTTGGACATGCACAAAGCCATGTTGATGATCCAAAATCAGGCCCAGTCTATCCAAATGCTTATATATCCAGTCCTTTGAATAATTTACCCACTGACATCAGACTCACTGGCCTATAATTTCCCATTATAATTCTTAAAGCTTTTCTTGAACAACAGAACAACATTAGCTGTCCTCCAGTCCACAGGCTGCCCTTATCCTGTGGCTAAGTATGTTTCAAATGCCTCTGCAATTTCTGTACTAGCCTCCCATAGGGTCTGAGGGGACACTTTGTCAGACCCTGGGGATTTGTCCACTCTAATTTGCCTCAAGACAGCAAACACCTCTGTAATCCGTATGCAATTCATGACCTCTCTGTTGTTTTGTCTGAGTTTTATAAACTCTGTGTCTGTCTCTCGAGTAAGTACAGAGACAAAATATCCATTCAAGATCTCCCCCATTTATTTTGGCTCCACACATATATGACCATGTGATCCTCAAGCGGACTAATTTTGTCCCTTGCTATGTATGTTTTTGCTCGTAGTATATTGGTAGAAACCCTTGAGATTCTCCTTTACTTTGTCTGAAGGAGCAACCTCATGCCTTCTTTTAACCCTCCTGATTTCCATCTTTACTGTTCTCTTGCATTTCTTATACTTCTCAAGTACATGCACGTCATTTGTTCCTTGCTGCCTATGCCTGTAATGCACCTCTTTCTTCTTAACCAGGACCTTAATATCTCTCAAAAAGCAAGGTTCCCTAAGTCTGTTTGCCTTGTTTTTTTCTCCCCTTCTAACAGGAACATAAAACTCCGTATTTTCAGAATTTCACTTTTGAAGGCCTCCCTATTTACCAAGTATACCTTTTCCAGGAAGCAACCTGTCCCAATCAACACTTGCTAGATCCTTTCTCATGCCATCAAACTTTAGAATCTCAACCCAGTCTTATCCTTCTCCATAATTATTTTGAAACTAACGGCATTGTGATCACTAGATGCAAAGTGTTCCCCTACACACACTTCTGTCACCTGACTGTCTCATTCCCTAATAGCAGATCCAGTGTCACACACTCTCTAGTTGGGACCTCTATATATTGATCAAAAAAATTTCCTGAACACATTTGCCAAACTCTATCCCATCTAGTCCTTTTAGAATATGGAAGTCCCAATCAATATTTGGAAAGTTAAAATCACCTATCAGAACCTTATGTTTCTTGCAACAGTCTGCAATCTTTTTACAAATCTGCTCCTCAAAATCTCGCTGACTATTGTGTGGTCTATAATATAATCCCATTAATGTGGTCATCTCTTACTTAATCCACAGTTCCACCCATATAGCCTGAGTAGATCAGTTCCCCAGTCTGTCCTGTCTGAGCACTGCTGTGACGTTTTCCCTGATTAATAATGCCACCCCTCCCCCTTTAAACCCTCCCACTGTTTCACATCCAAGACAACAGAAACCCGGAACATTGAGCTGCCAGTCTTGCCCCATGGCTACAATATCATAATTATACATGCTGATCCATGCTCTAAGCTCATCCGCCTTACCTACAACAGTCTACTTGCATTGAAATAGACACAACTCAGAACATTATTCCCACCAAGCTCAACCTTTTGATTCCTGACTTTGTATATAGGCTTAACATAATCTTTCTCCACAACCTCTCCACCATCTGCTGTGGCACTTTGGTTCCCATCCTGCTGCAACTCTGGTTTAAACCCTTCAAAGAAGCACCAGCAAATCTTCCCACAAATACATTGGTTCCCCTCCAGTTCAGGTATAAACCATGTCGTCTATACATGTCGAAACCCTCCTGATGAAGGGTTTCGGCCCAAAACGTCATCACTACCTCCTCCCATAGATGCTGTCTGGCCTGCTGAGTTCTGCCAGCATTTTGTGTTTTTATTTCCTGCATCTGCAGATTCACTCGTGTCATCTATACAGGTCCCACCTTCCCTGGAAGAGAGCTCAATGATCCAAAAATCTGAAGTTTTCCCTCCTCCACCAATTCCTTAGTAATGTGTTAAACTATATAATCTTCCTAGTTCTGGCCTCACTAGCACGTGGCACAGGTAGCAATCCTGAGATCACAATCCTGGAGGTTCTGTCCTTTGACTTAACACCTAACTCCTGAACTCATTTTGCAGGACCTCATCACCCTTTCTACCTGTCATTGATACTGATGTGGACCATGACCTCTGGCTACACTCCCTCTCACTTCATCCGAGATGTCTGTGGCCCTTGCACCAATGAAGCAACATACATTTGGGAATCTCATTCTCTTTCACAGAACCTTCTGTCCACTGTTCCCTCTAAGCTGTGCGGGTGTGCAGCTGCACAGTAACTGAAATGCTCTGGCACACACTGCCTTTGTTGCCGTGCAGCTGAAATTTTCTTTTATATAATATTTTATTAAAGTGCCATACAGCTCCTGTCTGTTCCCCTAACCAATGAATCCCCTATCACTACTGCTCATGTGACTGGGGGGGGGGGGGGCAGGTGGCACAGTGGCATTATCAAATTCACATCCTTGTTTTTAAATCCCTCCGAGTCTCATTCCTTCTTGTCTTTGTACCTTCCTACAGTCCCTAAAACCTCGGCGCTCCTCCAACTCCAACCTCTTGACCATCTTCAAATTCCACCATCCAAGCTCCAGGATTCTTGCCCTAAACCTTTTCGTCCTCTCCTTCTTTAAGATGTTCCTCAATAAATATCCTGTTGATCAAGCTGTTCGTCCCCATCCTAACTTGTGGCTGCATCAAAGGTTCAATATAATTGCTGCTTTGATGAACGTATGAACACAGGAAAGAGGAATGGGAGTGAGTTAGTTAATTAACCCTTTGAGTCTACTGTATCATTCAATAAGATCAAGGCTGATCAATCTTGGTTTGAATGCCATTCAACACACTCAAAATTCTAGAGGAACTCAGCAGGCCAGGCAGCATCTATGGAAATGAATAAACAGTCTACGTTTCAGGCCAAGACCCTTCTTCAGGACTCAAATGAATACCATTCTCTGTTCTCTCCACATATCCTTTATCTTCCTTGCAGTTCAAGTGCTTTTCTGTCTCCACTTTGAATATATTCAATGACTCCACCTTTACAGCTCTGCGAGGAAAGAATTCCAAAGACTGACCTCCCTCTGGGAGAGAAATTCCTTCTCATCTTTGTCTGAAATGGGAAACCTCTTATTCAGAAACTCTGTTTCCTGGTTCTCGATACCCCCACCACAGAAACATCCTCACAGCATCCACCCTGACAACCCCATTCAAAATCTTATGTGGTTTAATAAGACACCTTCCTATTTGTCTGAACTGTAATGAGTACAAACCCAGCTTCTCCTTATGCATCAACCCTTCACCCCAGGAATTAACCTAATGAACCTGAAACACTTCCTTAAATGTGGAGACCAAAAGTGAATGCAATATTCTAGGGACAGTCTCGCCTCTCAATATACACAAAAATCTGCCTTCACAGCACTCTGGGGTACAGAATTAAAGAGTCATAGTCCTCAGAAAAGGAATCTCTTCTCATCTCTGCCTTAAATGGGTGACTCAAAGTAACAGAGCAATACATCATGGATACAAGTCATTAGGCCCAATGAGTCTATGCTGATCATGGTGCCCACCCAACTAGTCCCAACTCCCTACACTCAGCTCATATCCCTCTGTGCCCTGCTTCTCCATGTACCTATCCAGGTGCCTCTACTGTACCAGCCTCAACCGCTTCTTCTGGCAACTTGTTCCATATACTCACCACCCTCTGCATGGAAAAAGTTCAAAGTTCAACATAAATTTGTAATCAAAGTATGTATATATCACCATATATTACTCTGAGATTTACTTTCTTGAAGGGATTCACAATGTAATAATAAAATACAATAGAATCAATGCAAAACTACCACACAAAGACTGACAACCATTGTGGAAAAGACAAACTGTGCAAATAAAAAATAATAATAAATAAATAATACTGAGACCATGAGTTGAGAGCCCTTGAAAGTGAGTCTATATGTTGTGGTATCAGTTCAGAGTTAAGGTGAGGGAAGTTATCCATACTGGTTCAGGAGCCTGATGGTTGAAGGATAATAACTGTTCATGAACCTAGTGTTGTGGGACCTAAGGCTTTTATACCTCCTTCCTGATGGAAGCAGCAAGAAAAGAGCATGGCCTGGATGGTGGAGGTCCCTGATGATGGATGTGGCTTTCTTGTGGAAGTGCTCCTTGTATAGATGTGTTCAGTGATGTGGAGGGCTTTGCTTGTAATGGGTTGTGTCCACCACTTTTTATAGGCTTTTCCATTCATGGGCATTGGTGTTTCCATACTGAGCCATGATGCAACCAGTTAGGAAACACTCCAATATGCATCTATAGAGGTTTTAATACAACTACAGTTTCAATGTTATAGTATCAAGATACTTTTCCTCAGATGTTTAACTGAACAATAGGGAAGAAATAAGAAGGAACAACGCAGGCATTTACTCACCGTTCTATAAGGGCATCCCATGGTTATTTTAACACACAATTGGGATGCTCACTGGCAAGAAACACCAACTTTCTCTGACCAAGATTCAATATGCAATAAATGCATGGCTTTTCTGTTCTTAAGCATGGGTGTTTTCATACCAGACCATGATGTAACCAGTCTGAATACCTTCCACTGTACATCTGCATTGTCAAAGTCTTAGATAACATTTAGCTGCCCATCAAGTTTCTTTTAAATCTTTCTCTTCTCACCCTGAATCTATGCCCCATAGTTTTGGGTGTTTCCAACTTATCTAAGTGTCTCATAATTTTCAACACTTCTATAAGGTCAACACTCATTTGCCTTAGCTCCAAGGAATGAAGAACGAACCTGGCCAACCTCTCTTTATCACTCACACCATCTAGTCATGGCAGCATCCATGTAAATCTTTTCTGCATTCTTTCCAGCTTACCCCATCTGTCCTATAACAAGGTGACCAAAATTGTACACAGTACCCCAAGTGCAGCCTCACAAACAACATAACGTTCCAACTCCTACACTCAATGTTCTGACTGATGAAGGTCAGTGTTCTAAACACCTGTCTATCTGTGATGTCACTTTCAATGAACAATGCACTTGTACTCCTTGATCCCTCTGTTCCATTACACTCCCTATGCTCCCACCATTCTTCGTACAAGGCCTATGCTGGTTTGACTTTCCAGTTTGATTCCCCACTCTGAAACTATGCTCTCTTGTTCTAGCTACACCCAGGAAGATGGTAAATGTTGGTTCTAAGCCTTATTCCTATACTTCACCTGCCTTATGATTTCCATAACCCCAGCAAGGCTGTCGCTAGCAAGTCCAAGACCAAAAGTGAACAAAGTTCATTTGTGAGCACCACCATAGCGTAGAAGTTAGCACGATGCTAATATAGCTTGGGGAGTTTAATTCTGGCGCCACTGTAAGGAGTTTTTATGTCCTCCTGTGAATGTGTAGGTTTCCTCCGGGTGCTCCAGTTTCCTCCCATATTCCAAAGATGCACTGTTTAGTAGGTTAATTGGTCCTTGATTAGGCTAGGGTTAAATTGTCTTGTGATTAGGCTGGGGTTAAATTGGTGAATTGCTGGGTGGTGCAGCTCATTGGGTTGAAAGGGCCTGTTCTGTGCCTTATCTCTAAATTAAATAACATTTTAATTTTTTTAAAAGCAAAAAGCAAATCAGTTTAAGAATTGTGCACCTCTGAGCCAGCACAGGTCCACAGGAAGGCATGTAACCCGTGGCCCACATCCATCATTGGTGCCTGGCTGAGAGGGCAGTTACAGAACAGAGGAATGTGTGTCATATTTTTAATGCTCTCTTTTCCAGAGGGCCTTTCACTTCTCTTTCAGAATGCCGCAAAGCTCTTTTTAGTAAAATGTAATAAGGTGAGGTCACTGCTACAATGTAGGATACATGGGATCTAATTTGTGCACAGTAAGCTACCGTAAATAGTAATAAGCTCATGATGATTTTGGCGAAGGGATAAACACTGATCTCAAAACACCAGGAAAACTCTGCTGCTCTTCTTTAAAATAGTACTACATCCACCTGAGGGGACATATGGGGCCTCAGTTTAATATCTCGCCCAAAGACAACTGATGCCAGTGAGAATATTGATCCACAGTCTGACACTGACTCCTTCCCCTTAGAAAAATTGTTTGAAGTTTCATGATTTGCTCTGTTGTCAGGACTTCACTTACCGCGACATAAGATGCCCTGTGATGTGATTGGCTGTTTGCATACTACACAGTGCTTCTTCTTCTTAAATGTCTTCTCCTTGAAGCTGTGAGTAGTTGGGGGATCGACCTTACCAGGCTGTACAACAGAAAAAAGATATGCATTAGCACCTGCCTCATATTCAATGAATGTTAGTGGCATGAGGTCAATTGTCACTGAACAGTATAGCACCTCTGAAACACATCTCAAGGACATTAAACACACACTTTCCCTATTCATTTTACAATGCAAACTAAGATACTTTGTGCTTATTTCTGTATTTCACAATAATCACTGTGTCATCAGAACTCAGCTCAAGGGAGTCACATCTCACTTGGCTTCACACAACTGACATCTCTCTCAAGGCATTAGCACATGAGTCTATTCCTTGCACTGTCTTTGTTTTCCTTTCCTACCTTCCATGTACCACTACCCTAAAATCCAAAAAACCACAGAGATCCCCTGACAAACAAGTAGAGTGCCCCTGAGACAGGTGCTGAAAGAGATCAAGGATGGGTTCAAGTAGAGCAAGAGAAACACAACTGGATTACAAGAGGTGGGTGTTGAGATTGGCCTAAATTTCTGTGTTTATCTCCGGATGTAGGAAAGATTGTAACTCACTGAGTAACATATAAATACAGCCAAGAAAGAGATCATTGCTACATGCTACACTATATTATCTATGTCAGATTCAGAATCAGGTTTCATATCACTAGTATATGTCATGAAATTTGTTGACTTAGTGGCAGCAGTACAATGCAATACATAATAATATAGAAAAAAAATCAATTACAGTAAGTATATGTATATTAAATAGTTAAATTAAGAATAGTGCAAAACAGAAATAATAAAAGTGAGATGGTATTCATGGGTTGAATGTCCATTTAGAAATCAGATGGCAGAGGGGGAGAAGCTGTTCCTGAATTGCTGAGTGTGTGCCTTCCAGTTTCTGTACCTCCTTCCTGATGGTAACAATGTGAAGAGGGCATGCCCAGGGTGGTGGAGGTCCTTAATAATGGATGCTGCCTTCCTGAGGTACCACTCCTTACAGATGTCTTGGATATAATGGAGGCTTGTACCCATGATGGAGCCGACTAATTTTACAACTTCCTATAGCTTCTTTCGGTCCAGGGCAGTAGCCCCCCACCCCCATACGAGACAGCAATGCAGCCTGTCAGAATGCTCTCCACAGTACATCTATAGACGTTTATGGGTGTTTCAGGTGACAAATCAAATTTCCTCAAATTCCTGATGAAATATAGCCATTGTCTTGCCTTCTTTACAGTGGCATCGATATGTTGGGACCAGGTTAGGTCGTCAGAGATCTCGACACCCAGAGACTTGAAACTGCTCACTCTCTCCACTTCTGATCCCTTTATGAGGATTGGTTCGTGTTCCCTCATCTTACCCTTCCTGAAGTCCATAATCAGTTCTTTAATCTTACTGACACTGAGTGCAAGGTTCTTGCTGTGACACCACTAGTTGGTATATCTCACTCCTGTACACCCTCTCGTCTCCATCTGAGATTCTACCAACAATGGTTATACAGCAAATTTATATAAACACCGGAAATCTGAAATAAAACCAGAAAATATTGGAAACACTCAGCAATATTGGACTGTTATTGCTGAGCAGGTTCAGCAGACTTCACCCAGGCAAAGCTCTGCGACCAGACGGCATCAACCCAAAGGTACTCAAGGTGTGTGCTACTCAGTTGGGTGCAGAATTTCAATATACCTTTAATCTAAGCCTGAGCCTGGAGAGGTCCCTGTGCTGTGGAAAACATCCTGCCTAGTTCCAGTACCAGACATCCCATCTCTCCCAGAAGTTCCAGGAGTCTCCCACATATTGATAGCGGCTCCCTGACGCCCACAAATTATATACAATAACCAGGAAATCGATATTTCTTGAGAGGGAGAGGGAAAGGGAGCATCCTGATTGGTCTCTCTTCGTGCTAAGTGGACCTATCAGTTTTCTCTGTGGGCGGGCTTTACAGTCCATCTCAAAAATAATGAGAGTGTTGCTTGCTGCACTGTTTGCAACAGTGATTTTTCTATTGCCCATGGTGGGTTAAAATGTTAAAGACATGTTGAGGTGAGTTTAACAGGTGTCATTCGTTCACTAGCATAGTTAATGTTATTTAAACTAGCTGGCTAGCTGCTAAGGAGCTACTCTATTGATGTCCTGCGTGATGAGGCCAAACTCCCTGTAGACTTGCTTAAAGTTGTAATAGAATAAAAAAGTGACTCCATAATAATATAAGTACATATTTTAATGTCACATTTTCTGCATATATTGAATTTGGTTTACAGATTAGACAAAATCACTAAATGAAGTATTACATACACCCTTGGAGGTCGACTGTGGGGAGGCGGGTGCTACCTCCCTGAAATGAGTTTTTGCATGGTGGGATGTCTGCAGTCCCACCATGCCTGGTGACTATAAACCAGTGGCACTGATCTCACATGATATGAAATCAGTAGAAAGACTTCTCCTGACACACCTCCAGACCATTGTAAATCCATCACTGGACACCCTGCAGTTTGCTTATCAACTACATATTGGAGTCGAGGACACCATTATCTTTCTTCTTCAATAGACTTATACCCATCTGGGTGAGCCAGGCAACACTGTGAGAATCATGTTCTTTGATTTCCCCAGTGCTTTTAACACCATGCGTCCTGCTTTACTAGGAGTAAGCTCACAGAGATGCAGATGGATGCTCCAATAGTGTCCTGGATTATAGGTGACCTGTCCAAAGAGCCACAGAATATGAAATTGCAAAGCTGTCTATCAGATACTGTGGTTAGCAGCACAGGGGCACCTGCAGAAGATTTTGGATGATTCGGCAGTTGTGGGCTGTCTCAGCCAGGGTCGAGAGGCTGAGTACAGAAGAGTGGTGGACAAGTTTGTTGAGTGGTGTGGGCTGAATCACCTGCAGCTGGGACAAAGAAGTTGGTGGTGGACTCCACACCCTGCATTCCCATCTCCATCATGGGAACGGATGGACAAGTCATCCGAAACTACAAAAACCTGGACAATAAACTGGACTGGACTAAAAATACTGTGGTTCTGTACAAGAAGGGACAGAGCCAACTGTACTTCCTGAGGAGGCTCTGGTCATACAACGTCTATGCTGCAGATGTTCTTTGACTCTGTGGTGGCCAGCAGTCTATTCTACAGGGCCAGTAGAGCAGAGCAGCTGACACCAAGAAGATGGACAAGCTCGTCAGGAAGGCTGGCTCTGTTCTGGGGGTGGAACTGGATTCCCTGGTGGTTGTGTCTGAGGGGAGGATGGTGCAGAAGCTACGGAGCATTACGGACAATCCCTCTCACCCCCTTCGTGGCATTCTGGATAAACAGAGGAGCTCCTTTAGTAAGAGACTGATTTCACCGGAGTTTCCCACTGAATGCCACAGGAGATCCTTCCTCCCTGTGTCTAGAAGACCCTACAACTCCTCCTCCTTAAGTGTATAAGTATATGGTTTCATTGCACATCTGTATTTTGCTCTATTACTTTTAAATGCACATTTTGTAGTTTTTCCTCAATGCTTACATTTTGTACTCTAAAGTATATATTTCTGACTGAACAACCTTGAAACAATAATTTCCTTTGGGATAAATGTTTTATCTTATCTTAATTCAGAGAACAAGAGTTGACCATACCTCCTCTTGAGCTTGCTCTGCCATTCAATAAATCACAGCTTCACTATCCTGTCTGTATGCCCATAACCCTGGGCACTCCTTTTAAACCAAAAATCTTCCGTGAAAGTATTGAATGACTCCAACCTGAGAGTTTTCAGGGCTAGAGAGATCCAAAGTTCATGATCTGAGAGAAGAAATTTCTCCGTGTCTATCTTAAATGAACAACACTTATTCCTGAAGCTCCACCCCCATAGTTCTAGATACCCCATTAGGGGAAATAGACTCAGTATCCACAATGTCAATTCTCAATAACAATCAACTCTCATTACATAGAACAGTACAACACAGGAACAGCCTACAATGGCTGTGCCAAACCCAATGCTAAATTGAACAAAATTTCTTCTACCTGCAATCATCCACATCGTCTCATTCTTCTAACCACAATGAGTATTGATCCAACCTGCTCAACCATCCATAACTCCTTCATCTCAGCAATCAACTGAGTGAACTTCCTCTGAACTGCCTCCACATTAAGTATCTCTCTCCTTAAAGGAGAGAGAGGAATAATTTCAATTCAATAGCTTTTCAATCTGACTAACTGGGTGGGGCTAATGCTGGCACCAAGCCACCCATTTACCTCAGTGATACTGGAGATGGGGAGGGAGACGTCATGGATTGTTGGCTCACAACTGTCAACTTGGCACTATCTCCCCAAAAAGATCTCCCCACAGGTCCCCCTCAAGTGAGTCAGTAACAAGTAAAATAAAATGAAACAGTACAAAGCCTCAGTTAAAATACAGTTGGGTAGGAGGTCAGATGAACGCATTCATCTGTTAATATACTGAAGGTCTCTTTTAGCCGGTTATGGGAGCACAGTGATTATATTACTGGGCGAGCATCCAGAGGCCTGGCCTAGTGACCTGCAGATGCAAGTTCAAATCCTGCTAAGTAATTTATAAATCTGGAATAAAAATCAGTAACTTTGACCATAAAACTACCATGTTGTTATTTAAAGCCCATCTAGTTTGTTCCAATATGGACAATTTAAAGGTAATTTATTAGGCATAACAAAAAATGATGGGAAAACTCAGCTGGTCATGTCATGCAACCTCCTGGGAGAGACAAAGCTAGATAAAAGGCCCAGAATAATTTAGGTAAGGGGGAAAAATCTGAGAATTTCCTTTTTGACCTATATTGACAATCAAAACACACCTAGGAGTCAGTCCTGAATTCCCTCCAGTCCTGAATTCCCTTTGAAACTCTACAGACATAATACTAATTCTAAAGTCTCAGTGCAGTGTTTTTAAGATCACACCATTGACTAGCACATTTTAATCATTCCAATTCCCTTCCAAATAAAACTACATTAAAATCGTTCAGTCAGAAAGAGATTAATTTGTGTTTCCATGTTTACACTAGGCAGTTGTGAACCCCTCCCTTAGATGCAGAGCATGGTCATATTCATGTCTGCTTGTAACATGACAGAACTATAAAGTGTATAATAGAACACAGAACATGGCAACATAATAGATGCCTTTCAGCCCACAAAGTTGCGCCGACATTTTACCTACTCTAAGAACAATCTCTCTCACATAGCCCTCCGTTTTTCTAAGATCCATTTTAAATGTCCCGAATATAGCTGCTTCTACCACTACACACCCACCAGTCTGTGTAAAAAGCCTACCTCTGACAATCTCCACACCCCATACATTCCTCCAATCACTTCACAAGTACAGTATTGTGCAAATGTCTCAGACACATATACATATATACTGTAGCTCGGGAGTCTAAAACTTCTGCACAGTGTTGTAGCATATTATGTATTGCAATGCACTGCTGCCACGAAAAAAAAACAGATTTCATGATAAGTGAGTGATGATAAACCTGATTCTGATCTGGGTCTCTATCATGGACTGAGAGTGGGAAGGGGAAGGGAGAGGAGAATCATAGTTGGGAAAAGGGGAAGGGAGAGGAGGAAGTGGGAAGCACCAGAGAGACATTCTGTAGTGATCAATAAACCAAATGCTTGGAATCGAATGACCTTGACTGTAGTCTTAGCGCTGGGTGTGTCTGCACCAACACCATCCCCTTGCACTTGGCACTCCTTCTCTACCACCTGTCCCACACCCCTCCCAGGGCTCTCCACCCTCACCATTCACAACATTCCACTAGATTTACAAACTCACTCTCTACTCCACATTGACAAACACAGTACTGTACAAAAGTCTTAGGCACCATAGCTATATATGCCTAAGACTTTTGCACACTACAGTATTTCCTCTTGTATTAGCCATATGACGTGATGTATTTGACTGGGCTCTGCTTTGTTGTACAATTACAGATGAAACAAAAAACCTTGGTTAGGTCACACAGGGAGAACTGTGAGCACCAGACCTTTGGGAGGGAATACTGTCCTTGGAGGGAGAGCAGCATCAACTTGCAGAACAAGATATGGACCTGCAGAGCTTAAATTCAAGGGAAAATTACAAAAACTACTTTTCTTTCAATTTAGAAGTTTAAAGGATGATTTGACTGATTTACAAGATATTGAAGGGAACACGAGCTCAGGGAGTCCAGGAGATTCACCAGGATATTGCCTGGGATTGAACGTCTCATTTATGAGGGGAGTACAAAATTATATGGAACATAGACAGAACAGACAGTATTAAACTGTTTGCCATCACAGAGATCTCTAGATCAAGTCAAGTCAAGTCACTTTTTATTGTCATTTCAACCATAACTGCTGGTACAGTACACAGTAAAAACAAGACAATGTTTTTCAGGACCATGATTCTATATGACACAGTACAAAAACTACACTGAACTATGTAAAAACAACACAGAAAAAAACTACACTAGACTACAGACCTACTCAGGACTGCATAAAGTGCACAAAACAGTGCAGGCATTACAATATATAACAAACAAGACAATAGGCACAGTAGAGGGCAGTAAGTTGGTGTCAGTCCAAACTCTGGGTATTGAAGAGTCTGATGGCTTGGGGGAAGAAACTATTACAAAATCTGGTTGTGAGAGCCCGAATGCTCTGGTGCCTTTTCCCAGATGGCAGGAGGGAGAAGAGTTTGTATGAGGGGTGCGTGGGGTCCTTCATAATGCTGTTTGCTTTGCGGATGCAGCGTGTGGTGTAAATGTCTGTAATGGCGGGAAGAGAGACCACGATGATCTTCTCAGCTGATCTCACTATCTGCTGCAGGGTCTTGCAATCCAAGATGGTGCAATTTCCGAACCAGGCAGTGATGCAGCTGCTCAGGATGCTCTCAATACAACCCCTGTGGAATGTGATGAGAATGGGTGGTGGGAGATGAACTTTCCTCAGCACAGAAAGTAGAGATGCTGCTGGGCTTTCTTTGCTATGGAGCTGGTGTTGAGGGACCAGGTGAGATTCTCCACCAGGTGAACACCAAGAAATTTGGATAACGATCTCTACCGAGGAGCCATTGATGTTCAGCAGAGAGTGGTCGCTCCGTGCCCTCCTGAAGTTAACAACCATCTCTTTTGTTTTGTTCACATTCAGAGACAGATTGTTGGCTCTGCACCGGTCCGTTAGCCGCTGCACCTCCTCTCTGTATGCTGACTCGTCATTCTTGCTGATGAGACCCACCATGGTCGTGTCATCGGCGAACTTGATGATGTGGTTCAAGCTGTGTGTTGCAGCACAGTCGTGGGTCAGCAGAGTGAACAGCAGTGGACTGAGCACACAGCCCTGGGGGGCCCCCGTGCTCAGTGTGATGGTGTTGGAGATGCTGCTCCCGATCCGGACTGACTGAGGTCTCCCAGTCAGGAAGTCTAGGATCCAGTTGCAGAGGGAGGTGTTTATGCCCAGTAGGCTCAGCTTTCCAATCAGTTTCTGAGGGATGATTGTGTTGAATGCTGAACTGAAGTCTATGAACAGCATTCAAATGTACATGTAGGTAGGGGCATAGGTTGAAGTTAAGAAGTAGAAAGTTTAGAAGGGCTATAAGGAAGGTGTTTAAGGTGATTTTTTCACCCACAGGGTAGTTGGAATTTGGAACACACTTTCTGAGATGGTAATGGAGGCACAGACTTTCACAACAGCATGGAGAACTGGGTAAGCTGAAGGGCCTATTTGCTTTGAATGACTCTATGACATATTAAGAAATAAGGGGGTATTTAGAGTTAGTTCACAGATCCACCTTGGTCTCATTGAATGGCAAAACAGGTTATTAGGATTATCCCAAATAGAGGAGAGATCATTTCAGACTGAACTTCACAATAACAACATCTTTCAATGGTTCAGGAATTATGGTAAAATTCTGATACAAAGGAGGGCAGGATTATTTATTAGGTATCACAGGCAGCATTCTTCCCTCAAAGAACATCACTAAAGAAAATTGACCAGATGTAGAGCTGTTGTGGGATCTTGTTTTTTGTGGGAACGCTGCTTTTCAGATGAGATGTTAAACTAAGCCTATCTGATAGATGTGAAAAAAGTCTATGGCATCATTTGGTGCCAGAATATGTGGCAATACATGCAGGCTGCCCTCAGCACATCCCTAAGCGTGTTAATTGTTCAGGTAAATTACATATTTCACTCTATGTTTCAATGTACATGTGATAAATAAATAAATCTGAATCAAAGAACTAGAAACTTCATTCTGGGCTCCTGCCGAATATCTAACTCTCAAGCAACATCACAATAAAAACACATTACCTGGTCACTTTTGCATTCCTGTGTCTTGGAGTTTACTGCACCCTTCAAATGTACTTTGGTGGCACTTTGGAACATCTGAAGTTCTGAAAGGCACCATAAAAATACAATTCTGTCTAAAATCTGTACCACTGATCATACCACTAACTTACTTCCTCTCTGATAAAAATGGATGGCTTGTGTTCTGAACTGGCTACTGATTTGAATTATTATGCATTGGAACACAAGATAACATGACAAAACGTAGACAAATTCTTGTTCCCCATTTCCAGGCTGCCTCTTCAAACGTTTCACTGTGCTGACTATTCCGTCCTAAAGCATAAATGGCAAATTCGTAGGGCAGTCCATGAACGTGCTGCCCATTCAGCTTAATCCACAATGGAACAGGGTCAGGGTTAAAAGAACATTCTGAAGCACATGTGCCTTAACCTTTTAGCACTTAACAAATCCTGAAGCTTTCCAAAGAAGGAAAAAATAAATTAGGAACATAACGTTCTACAGGCTTATAAGTGTGGATATAGTTTGAAAGCCAGTAAAGATTGAATATAGTGGCAGATAATCTGAAAATTGGCAGATGTTATTTGCAGATCCTGATGGCCCAGATCATTTTGTGCATACTTTTCATAGCCTATGACCTCAGAAGCTCTTCATTTAATTACTGTCTGGATGCCAAGTGCCAATAACCTAACCCTGAAAACATCCATCACAAGGTGCAGCAAACATTGATGAGAAACAGGAAAGCAAGTTATTGCTCACAGAACAAAAATGGTCTGATGGAATTCTTGGGTCATTAAGTTGAGAAACAAAATAATTATTGCCGAACAAGAGAATTTTGTCAACAATTTCCATTTACTGTCATTTTCCTATACAGCCCAGCTTCATAATTATGGCCTGAATAAACAGGAAGGGAATTTTAAGAAAACCAGACTACATTGCAGCACATATTAATAATGGAGTCATGCTCCATATTAACATAAACTAATCCTATTGCAGTATTAACACTTAATAATTCATCAGGTTTAAAGACGTTGCATAATGTTTTAGCAAAGTGTTGGAAGATACTGTTTAGCACACCGATGTGGTGATGTACAGGGAAGATGCTACCATGAAAGACACTGTTTAGTGCAATGATACTGTGATGTTGTGGTGAACTACATATACCTGTCTGGACAAGCCTGCCCCGCCCCCCCCCCCCCCCCCACTGACTGCTCCTGTGGCTCCTCCCATGGACCCCGGTATAAAGGTGATTGGGGACACCGCCCTGCCCTCAGTCTCCAGGATGTAGTGTGGTGGTCAATTGCTGCTTGTTCTTTCTTCCAGCCAATAAAAGCCTGTATCTCGCCTCACATCTCAGAGAGTTATTGATGGTGCATCAGATGTACAGGACAGATGTTGCCTTAGAAAGCACCGTTTAGCATAGTGATGCTGTGATGTACAGGAGAGGATATTGCCTCTTGGGAGCAGTAGATTAATTTGGTTTGCAGAGCACCTCCTGAACAGTAAGTTGCTTGCAAGTCAGGACTAAATGGACAGAATGCAGATGTACAACAGGAAAGGACCTGCTCGCCTGTCTGTTATTGTATAGACTTGAGGACTAATATTTTGCAAAATTAATTGAACATGACCCAGCCTAAACTTGGCAATCACAGATTGGTAGCAAGTTCCTCGCCCACACTGGAAAATGCCAGGCAAGCTGCCAACAGGCCAGTCTGGCACTGCCACTTTGATTCCAAAATAGCTGTCTTAGAATTATATAAAGAACAAATTTTTCAGACTGAAGGCTTCACATTGTATAAAAAAGTGGGTTTTGCTATTGTTTCAACGCTGTTTTTCAGAGGCAGTTTATTTTAAAAAATTATTAATTTCTCAGGACATGTTTATCATTGACAAAGCCAGTAATTGATCTATACCTCTTCCTAACCTGTTATTTGTAATAACACCATCCCTTTCTCTCAATTCTGGCGCATCTGCTCTCAGGCTGAGGCTTTTCATTTTAGAATGAAGCTATCCTCCTTTTTCAAAGAAAGGGGCTTCCCTTCCTCAACTATCAATGCTGCCCTAAACATCTCTTATATTTTACACGCATCTGCTATTACCCCATTCTCCTGCCACCCTCCCAGGGATAGGGTTCCTCTTGTCCTCACCTACCACCCCACCAGCCTCCACGTCCAGTACATAATTCTCTGCAACTTCTGCCAGCTCCAAAGGGATCCCACTACCTAGCAACCCTTCCCTCCCCCACCCACTTCCTGCTTTCTGCAGAGATCGCTCCCTACGTGACTCCCTTGTCCATTCGTCTTTCCTCACTGATCTCACTCCTGGTACTTATCCTTGCAAGCGGAACAAGTGCTATACCTGCCCCTACACCTCCTCCCTTACCACCATTCAGGGCCCCAATAAGTCCTTCCAAGTGAAGCGACACTTCACCTGTGAGTCTGTTGAGGTCATATACTATGTCTGGTACTCTTGATGTGGCTTCCTGTGTATCAGTGAGACCCGATGTAGATTGGGAGACCGTTTTGCTGAACACCTATCTGCCATCCGCCAGAAAAGGCAGGATCTCCCAATGACCCATTTTAATTCCACTTCCAATTCTGATATGTCTATCCATGGCCTCCTCGACTATCACAATGAGGCCACACTCAGGTTGGAGAAACAACACTATATTCTGTCTGAGTAGCCTCCAACCTGATGGCATGAACATCGATTTCTTGAATTTCTGGTAATGCTCCTCCCACCCTCTCCTTCACCATTCCCCGTTCCCTTTTCCCTCTCTCACCTTATCTCCTTACCTGCCCATCACCTCCTTCTGGTGCTCCTCCCCATTTTCTTTCTTCCATGGCCTTCTGCCCTCTCCTATCAAAGTCCCCTTCTCCGGCCCTGTATCTCTTTCACCAAACAACTTCCAAGATTTTTACTTCATCCTTCCCCCTCCAGGTTCACCTATCACCTTGTGTTTCTCTCTCCCCTCCCCCACCCTTTTAAATCTACTTGTCTTTTTTTCTCTAGTCCTGCTGAAGGGTCTCGGCCTGAAATGTTGACTGTTTACTCTTTTCCATAGATGCTGCCTGGCCTGCTGAGTTTCTGCAGCATTTTGTGTGTGTTGCTTGGATTTCCAGCATCTGTAGATTTTCTCTTGTTTGTGATTTATTGCCCAACCTCAGTTGCCCTTGAGAAGGTGGGAGTAAGTTGCCTTCTTGAATCATTGCAGTCCTACAGTACAGGGTGTACAGAGCAGCAGAGAGCCAAAGTCAATTATCACACTGTATTGAGTGAAAATTAGTGGGTCTCTGGTCAACGGAGTGAGAGGAGCAACTAAAAACATTGTTGCTCCTCTTGAATTCAATCTGTTAGAACATGCAAGCTTATGTGGGCTAAGAGTAAATGGGGTCAGACTAATCTGGTCACATCACCCCAATGTTCCAGCAACCTTCCAACAGTCTTTATTCCAACCCATCCGCAATCAAGCTCACTTGTGAGGTTGTTGAAGACTAGAGTCTCTGTAATCAGTGAATAGAAACAAAAGTCAACACCCTGGCAAAGAGCCTTCAACTCACTGACCCAGATTTTATAAACCACCCTTCAAGCCAAAACAGCCTCACATAATACTTCAGTTCTTGAGTAAAGAATGTCAGGGAACCTCTCCAGAGATTTTGCAAGGATTTAGTCAGTTCACTGACAATGGCAGGCATTGGCACAGCAAAACACTGGAAAACACAAACACTGGGCACTGGTACACTGAAGCACCAAGCACATGCACACAAGGAGATGGGATAGCACCATACCAGTACATTGGTGAACTGTGACACTAGTACACTGCACATTGGCTCACCAGGTACTATGACAGTGGTCATGGGTGAACCCAAACAATGGGCACTGACATATAGTAAAGAAACAGCATCAACCTAAGATGAACTCTGGTGTGTGAGGGATCAGAGACACTAGCAAACAATGAATACTGCCAAATTATATCGTCCCATCTAATGGCTCAGCTTCCTGGGATCACCTTGGCACTAAGATGCTAATCAGGAGTCATCCTCAAGAGACTGGTTTAGGGATTGGAAGTGCCTGGTTTGTGCATTTGGGAGAGGTGCACATTGGGACTTTACTCTACTAGTGGGCTGTGAACATAATGCGGCCAAGCAACTGGGTATTCCGTTTCTCTGGAAGAACCCCCCCTCCCTATCCTCAAAATTCCCATTCAAAAAACTGTTAACTTAGAAAACCATGGCACATAATCAAGGGTGGGCATCATGTAACATCTAACAAAATGTAATACCCGAGGACAAACAGAGCCTCACTCAACAGCTTTGAGCAAGGCATCCCTTCCTAACCAGCTGAGTTATGTTGTGCTCTATAGAAATTTGCTCCGATGATATCAATTCACATTTCAAAATTCAGAACATGATGTAACTTCTCTCTGCTCTGGTGCTCTGCCACCTTTCACAGTGGAGGAAACAAAACTGCACAATTTTAAGCAGGGAGGCTGAAAACAAAATCGCTCTCTATTTTCAAACTGTCTGTGTTTGCAATCTGTATCACACCTGGCTCATATCTGAACACCTTTTCAAATACTAAAGGCATGAAGCAATTAGAAATATGGATCATTTGTAAGTTAAATGAAAGATTTTTTTTTAGTCTCAGGAGCAAGGTAACATCCTACTCATGCATAAAATCAGAAGGTGCATCCAGCAGACTGGCTCTAAAGTTATAAAATGCACTCACTTGGATATCGTGACTCCTTTTGTTTCCAAGTCCAAATTTATGTGGGAAAAGCTCAATTCCTACACTTTTCCTTTCCCCTTAAGGTTTCCTCTGGTGCAAAGTGCCTCAACCACCTGGTCCTCCTTTGACCTATCACAGTGACTGCTGTCAGTGGCCATGGCTTTAGATCACCCATGGGACTGTTGCAGCCAGATGTTTCCAGCAGATGCCAAGGCCACACTAACACACTCGTCGCCTGTCCCTCCACGTATGACAGTAAAAGAGGGGCAGCTTTGGTGCAAGTCATTGAGACCAATCCTTGGTCCAAAAGATCTCTTAGACCACCAATTTCACCCCTCCTAAACTGGTGTTGCTTTGTGGCATGCAGAGACTGCTGCAGAATATTTTTAACCTACAGGGGTCCTACCCATAATAAATAGACAACAAAGGGCAACTTTAAGCTGCTTTAGTGAATTAAGCCAAGCCTGAGAAAGAGACTGTCCCCTCAGCTAAAACAAAGACTAGATGCAGACTAAACCTGCTTCATTCCTTCCCCAAGTGATGCATCCAAAGTGCCTGTTGCATCAGTATCAAGCCCTGCATTAGCTTTAGCTCTGGCTGTATTTTTACTCTTCTCCTGACTCCAGTGTGAAACTATCATGCTGTCAAACTATCCCTTTTTTACCAGTCCCTCTCCCTCTCTCTCTCTCATTAACCCAGGGTATAGCAAGCTGTTGCAGCCCAGCACAGTCAGCCAGCTATCAGGGCTGCTGCCTCACAGCACTAGCAACCAAGTTCAATCGTGAGCTACAGCGCTGTCTGTGTGGAGTTTGAATGCTATCTCTGTGATCGTGTGGGTTTCCCCTGGGTGCTCCAGTTTCCTCCCACATCCCAAAGAGATGTGGCTTACTGTTAGGTTAATTGTCCACAGTAAGTCAAACCTAGTGTGTAGATGAATGGAAGAATCCGGTGGGAGTTAATGCGAATGAAAAGAGAATCGATTGCAGGGAAAATGGTACTGCTCTGTGAGCTGGCATAGACTGGATGGGCCAATTTGTCTCCCATGTCATAAAGAAATCTGTAAATATTGAAGGAAGACGAATGACACTGTTTCAGAACAACCTCACACCCAACTTGATCAATAGGAAAATCTCAGAGATCTTTCATTGCAAGTATTCCATTAGCTCCAGAGTGTTTTGCAACTCTCCTGATCACACAAACTGCTAAAGAAATGGGGGCTCATGGTTTCACCTGGGTAACCTTAACACAAATAAGACCTGTCTAGCTTTGCCTCTCCCAATAATCAACAGACCACTTGGTATTGTTAACCAGTGCGACTGAGGTTCATTACAGGAATGGCCAAAATCAAACCTAACTGCTCAGGAATTGCTGTCTTCACAAGGAGAACTGATGGTACAAAATTACTGAATGGTTACAGAACATATGGTGGACATTCAGCCCAAAGTTAGTGTCACACTGTGCAAGAACCAGGCAACCCTCTCCCATAGCTCTGCAACTTTTTCTTTCCCTTTTGAACATCATGATTGAACTGACCTCCACTACTATCTCAACAGAATGTTCCAGACCATAAGCACTCACTGCTTGAAAGCAAAAATGTTTCCTCATGTCACCTTCCATTCTTTTGCCATTCACCTTCATTCTCTGTCCCCTGATTCTTGACCCTTTTAACAATGAGAACTGTTCATCTCAGTCTTACTCCATCTGTATCCTTCATAATTTCGGATTTTCTTGCAACTTCCTCTGCTCTAAAGAGAATAATCCCATCTTCTCCAATGTATCATCTCTTCAGCATCCCTTCTAAAACCTTAACATCTTTCCCAAAGTGTAGTGCCCAGAACTGCAGACATTATTTCAAGAATGTTATATTGAACAATTATATAATACTAGACAATATTCTAGTACTTCATAAAGGTTCAATATAACATCCTTGTCCCCTTCCTTTGGAGATCTTTCAAAAATTCCTAACAAAAAGAGTAATTGCCAGATAATATAATCAGTCTTGATACAGTGAAATACAGGGAACAAGGAAAATGCATGAGCCAGATTTAAAAACCTAGAGGGATACTGTCAGCCACAACTCAGTGCATAGTGCTCCCACCTCTCTAAATGAGCTTTTTGCAAAGGGCAATTAAACACACACACACACACACACCACTGGCCTTCTCTCTTCCCTAGTACCCAGCTGCATCAGAACCTTATCCAATCTTCCTCAAGAAAGAAATTACTGGACCCATCACAGGCTCAAGAGACAGAACCTGAGCCTTCAGTGGTCTCAAGTGCCCTCTGGAGTATCAGCCATTCAACTGATGTCAATGCCAAGGAAGGGGTTAATGAGAAGTATTTATTTTTCCATGAAAGAAGAAGAAATCATCTGAGCTTAAATTTCAATAGTCTATTACGTGATTTTTGGCAGTATGTCATAAATTTATGACTAATGCATCTAATGTACTAAAAAATCCACCCATTCTTTACAAAGGTGCCCTACAGCAATAAATCAGAGGGAATTTCAGGGGGAAAAAATGCCCACATTGTATAACGGAGGTCTCATGTCAATGCTACAGTAACAGTTTCCATCCCAGTGATATAATGAAGGCACTGTAGAGGCTTAAAGCGGACCTCACCCATTCAGAGTGAGAGAGGTCTATTTATAACTAAGACAACTGTATTGCCCCCCTACAAAAAAAACTATGATAGCCAGGCAAGGGGTTCAAGAGGATTTCATTAGACAAATGAACAATCATTCTTAATACGAAGGGTGGGGGCCAAAATCATTGGTGGTGCCAACCCCACCCACCTATAGCTTCCCCACACCCTGCTCTCATGGTTCCTCACAAAGGGCTGCGTAGCCTTTTTGGCTTCTTGATAAGTCAAAATACTGTTTCATCATCTCAATACAGATAGTGAAATGGTAGCATGTTGGAAGAGGGTCAGAAGGAAATTGGTGCCCACAGAAGCCATGTGCCACCATGCTGGCATATTCAACAATACACATTGGCACAACAAATTTTGCCAGGTAGCTTTCTGCTGACACTCTGGCAAGGAAGGTGACATTTACACATTGGAAGCGTTTCCACCTCCCCACCCCTGCCATTTCTGGTAAAAGAAACCTCTTCTACCACTTTCCCACATCACCCTGAAGATCCTTTCACGTGCACACTTTGCTTTGCACTTGCTTTTAAACAAGAACCCTGCTTCTGTCAGAAGATCAACCCCCTGGTCCTACATTTGGCTGTTAATTCTTGAGTCAGAAGGACATCTCCCCTGCAGGCAATATGGAAATCTGATGTAAATTCCTGCATGCCTAATATTCTATCTGCCAATGGATTCTGGTTGAAAGCACAATAAAACAAACACACCTACCTCTCTCTCTCTCCTAGTTTAATAATTAATCCCTTGCAGCTGTTAAAGTTGTTGTCCCTCTTCACGGACCCAACTCACCAAGATTTCCCATCAAACAGAGAAAGCAGCAATTTTACAAACAGCTCAAGCGCAACAAAGTCAAGTTTAAATCTGTGCAATTACCATGAGAGCCGGTTTCACCAGGACACTGTTTTTGCCATGCAGAAGAATTTCCAAAGCATCCTATCAGGCACTGCTATTAACAGCAAACCTGCACTTCCAGAATGTGAGCGTGTCAGTACATAAACCTTCACAAAACAGTCCAAAAGAGTTAAATACTCCCAAGCACTCGCTCTCTTGGGCCACATTTACAAGTCACAGAGCTTTCAAGAATTCCTCAATATCTTGACGTGAGCTCACAGCAGCAGAGCCCTGGATTTGTTTTTCTTGTATTAAAAATAGCAATCCCACCCCAACCCCCACCCACCCCTCACCTCCCACAGGCCATTTACCTGAGGCACAACCTCTGTTCCTGGGGCTTGCTGCAAGGACGACATTCTACAGTCTGCAAGGCTCCGTAGATGTTTTTTCTTCCCTCTCTCCCTTCCTTCCTCACACCCCACCAAGAAGCAAAGTGGAACACTGAATGTCTGTCTGTGGAGCAGTACAAAGTGCGTTTGTAAGGCGGCTGTGCTGCTCCAGTACTGGAGAGCAGTGTCAGGCTTGGCCTCTCTGCTTCAGTGCTTGCACTCTGCCAAGAAAACACTTCTGTCCACACAACCATTACCCTGGCACACAAGGAAGCTGAGGAAATTGGCTGATAAGGTATCCTCTCCCAAGAAACAGCAAGAGAAATCCATAAATTAAAAATCAATCAACCAATAAAGAAATAATTCTTACTTTTTGTGGTTACATCAATAATTCCATAGTTATGTCAGCAACATGTTGGACATTCTAACTAAATCTTCATTCTAACTGTAAGAATAAGTTTCCCTCACAAAAACAATAGTGGAGTCGGTCCAAATGCATTTATAATTAATATAAGTGCAACATTTATAGGTTAAATTAAGTGTTTAACTTTAGCTGAGACTTTGAAGGAAAATCCACGTAATGTTACAAAAATATACATTCTTCTATATTTATTGAATGCCTGAGAACAAGATGAGGGATCTGCATTACTCCTCTTGCCCGGGTATTTGGGGACTTTAGTAAAAGGTACCTGGCAATAGCAGTTTGTTTACCAGCCAAAGAAGAGTTGTTGAAAAGAACTGCCAGATGAAAAGGACAAATCCTAGACCCAAATGATACCTGCACATCACTGTCACCCCGGTAGTTTTTATAAGTAACTGGACCTTGGAATCAAATCCTGGGGATTCTTACATTGGGGTCTATCACCCCTTTGTATTTTCAAGAGCAGGGCAAAGTCTGAACACTGATACTGTGTGAGGCAGCATCCAGTTTATCCAAACACGAGTTTCAAGTTAAGCTATTGTGGCATTCTCTCTGCTCACTTGTAACATGGAGGGCAAAGTATTTCATCCAAATAGACAGAGTTATTTGACTTCACACCCTTCAGCAGCAGAAATCATCTCCTGAGTGCACAAGTCCTCAATGTTACTTTGACATAATCATTTGTGAGCCATTCTCAAGAAAGGGAAGAACAGGGATGTCATTGCAACATGGTTGCCTCCAAGCCACACATCATCCTGATGAGTACAAGCTGTAATTTCTTCATCATAGGAGCAGTACAGTAGAATTCTCAACATTATCCCACTAGCACAAGCTGAAAAGTAGGAGATCCCAAACTATGGGATCACCCCTCATAAAAGGCCTTACAAACTTGTTGATCAGTGGGCTTTGCCACGAGGAGATCCTGAGAAAAGTACATTTGTGTTTTCCATTATGCCCCTTAGACCCGCCAGACTCCCATACTCACATACTCTCTGTCAGCATTCCAGTGACACCAACTCACTTGACACAATTCATTCTGTGTGGTGCCAGTTTTGGGCAGCTGGTAAATAATACTGGTGATAGATGGGTCCTTGAGGTTGGCATGGACATGATGAGCCAAAGAATCTGTTTCTATGCTAAATAACTGTTATAACACAATCACATTTTGGATGGAAGTTTTTTTTTAAATTTCAACTATATTGATGCCACATTCATTAAAGATCTACAGCCTCCTCCTGTCACAACACACCACCACCTTCCCCATCCTCAACTCTTCAGTGATAGGGTATCCCACTCATTAGACTCATATATGCAACATTCACAATGATCATCCTGGTTTCCCTTTTGACAGCCCTGCCTAATGAGCCAATACTGAATACATATCTGGGCTTGTGATAGTCTAGAGCTGAGATCACTGCTAATCACCAGAACCTCACCTTCTGACTTCTGGCCCAATGTTCTTATCAAATCCTCAGGCACTTCCTATGTGCTTATTAATAACTCCTGCACATTGACCATGCTGTCATATCAGGATTAATGGTCACTCCCAAATCCTTTTTCTTTCTAGCCACACCTGCAATAAATTTATTGTTAGCCTGTAAATATGTTCACCTAAGAATAACCCACTCTAAAGTATAAACATTCAGCCATCCTACTGATGAAATCTATTGCACCTTTTTTTAAGATCGCCATTTGCCTCCCCACTTATAATTCAATGCTGCAGGTTTACTTTGGATCCAGGTAGACTGTCCATCATCATTCTTAAGATCCACTTCAGCTCAAAACAGAAGCTATCAAATGTAAGCCGTAGTGGGAGCTCAGAGCATTGCCATCGTGGCTCCGGATATTAGTGTTCAAAGGGACTAGCTGGACATTACTACTGAGTGCCAGTAGATCCATGGATCATGAACCAATTGTAGCCTCTCAGGATGATGGCATTTATTATTCACCATTCCACCTGTGCCAGTCTGGTCTCCAGCCCAGAAAAGCAATCTGAAGCCAAGGCTTCCTGGGTCCATAGCTCCTTGCACTCATCTTTCAAGACCATCTGCAGCCTCCTCGTCCTCTGCACTTCCACCAATCGGAGCAATGGGACTGACACAAGGAGATGGGAACCAAGAACATCCTCAATTTCCAAATGTTTGATTTATGAATTTTTGTTATGATGTTGTTAATTCTTCAAGGTTTGTATCTTTGACTTACATATTTAATTTTTTCTATACTGGTGAGTGTGGCATCCTCTGTCCATAGGAATTCTTTGTACCAAAAAATACTAATAATGGCACATAGCCCAGCCTTTTTTGATTAACAAAATATTGCTAAGCAAAATGTTTTCCAGGAACGCAACCCTTTTTGTAAATTGAGGAATATCTACAGAAATCTCCTACCTGTTCAACAGTTCCACGCATCCTGTCCCATCAGACAGGAGATACCAGAGCATCAAGGATTGTTAGGATGGGAAACAGCTTCTTTCTCCAGGATGTAAGCCTACTAAATTCCCTGCCACCACCCAGGTCTCATCATGTATGAAACATCAATAGCATTATACTGTTTACTTTTTAAATTCACATCGTAAATGTACCTTATGCTAAATATCAATCTTCTGGAATATATTTTATTATTTGTTAATTTATTTGTGGTAATATTTTATGTGTCATGTGTGTTACATGTACCGTGTTGTGTACCTTGGTTGGAAGAACGTTGTTTCATTTGGCAGTATACATGTATTAAGTTGAACAATAATAAACTTGAGCTATAGCTGGTGCAAGTATGGTTTTAGTCATGAATGAGTGCACAGACGTTGAAGCGCTGGCTTTTGTTCAGTAACTGCATTCAAACATATGCCAAGGTGAGGAATAGAGATAATGAAGCCGTGGACTGAACTGAAATGGGAATACGTTTCCCAAAATAGCAGTTGGTCTCAGACAGCCTGAAGGTGGGCAGCATGGTCAATCCAGCAATACCTGGTAATGATGAGAATATTAACTGCAACACAACAGAGACTTATCTGGAGAAATATTCTGATTGGCCAGATGTTGATGGAGGCTTGGGAGCTGGTCATCAACAGAAAGACAACCAGAGGGAAGGAAACAACATGCATCACCAAGCAAGTCTTTCCTTGTGGCCTGTTGAACATTCAAATCACTCAAGTTTGATAAGTCTCTGCAGAATGTTTTAAGCTAACAACTATTACACAGTTTACAGAAGCTCTTGTCAAAGGCAGCAGTTGCCAATGCATTGTGTGAAGCCAGTGGCATGTGTTTATCCATCTGAAATATTTTTAGCAGTAGTGTAGAACGTTACCAAACCAGTCCACACCGAAAGAGACAGGATTCCTTTCAACTTTCCTCTCTGTCTAACTGGGCTCTACTTCAAAGCTGTTCGCTCTACAATTCTTATGCTTTGTTTCCAACTAACAGTTGCCTTGGAGGTTAAATATAAAATAATTAATTGGTTTTGCAACACTGCTTAAAGTAAGCATTCAAATACTTCTCATTTCACTCGTTGTTGTTGTCTAAGACATTGTGTTGTATTAAACACCATTTCATATCTGATTTTCTCCAACTGTTTCTCATCAGAACTGAATCCATTTGCACAAAGCTACCCTCAACCCTGCACCTCTCCCCTGATCTGTCCTTTATTCCATAAATAACCAGTCAAATTTCAATTACTGTAACTACTCTCCTGATTGTGACTTGAAAGTGAAGTCAAATTATGTCTTTCAGCACTGAGTTTGAGCAATTAATATGGTGAGGAAAACTGCAGGGGCTGCACCAGACTTGGGAATTCAACCATATGGAAAGAAGGGAGACGGAAGGAGAAGGGTGATGGAGTCATACAGGTAAAAGAGGCCTTTCAGTCCACCCTATCTGTAATGATCATCAAGCACCCATTAATTTTACATGAATGTCTGCATATATGTCCACATATTTTTTTATCAACTCCCTCCAGATTCTGACACTCACCTACACACCAGGTGTAATTTACAGTAGCCTACCAGTCAAACAGACAGAACTGCAAAGAAGGAGAAAGTTCTACAATCCTGTGGTTCTGGTGAAACTGCAAAATTAAAAGTTAACACAAAAAAATTTTGCAATTTTTACAATGAATATTGTACAGTATTTTTAAAGAATCAATTTCACTTTGTAAAGTTTTGCTTAGAATCTTTTGTAATGAACATTTACACAGGGCATCCTTGCATCTGACACATTATCTGCAAAATAGGAAAAATGAACCCATGGAAAGCATCTGGCTCAGGTGATGTACCTGGATGAGTACATAATCAATTAAATAATCAGCTAGCTGGAGTGTCTATTTACATCTTCAACCTCGTGCTTTGGCAGTCTGAGGTACCCAACTGATTCAAGCAGGCTTCAATCATTACCCTGTCCAAGAAGGACAGGATACCTGCCTCAATGACTATCATCCAGTAGTACTGTACATCCACTGTGATGAAGTACCATGAGAGGCTGGTCATGAAGCATATCAACTCCTGCCTCAGAAGCCACTTGGATCCACTCCAATTTGCTTATCGTCACAACAGGTCTACAGTAGATGCTATTTCATGGTCCTTCACTCAGCTCTGGAACATCTGGACAATGAAGATGCATACATCAGGTTGCTTTTCATTGACTGCAGCTCAGCATCTCCTCAAAACTCATCACTAAGCTCCTAGGCCTGTATGACTGATTTCTCAACTTCCTCACTGGCAGTCCTCAGTCAATTTGGATTGGTAACAACATCTCCTGCATGATCTCCATCAGCATAGGTGCACCATAAAGCAATGTCTTTAGCCCCCTACTTTACTCACTTTATACTTATGACTGTGAGGTTAAGTACAGCTCCAATGCCATACTTAAGTTTGCTGATGACATCACTGTTGTAGGCCAAATCAAAGATGGTGACAAATTGGCATGTAGGAAGGAAATTGAAAATCTGGTTGAGTGGTGCCACAACAACAATCTCTCACTCAACACAAGCAAAACCAAAGAGCTGATATTTGACTACAGGAGGAAAAAGCCAGAGGTCCATAAGGTAGTCCTCTCATTAGAGGATTGGAGGTGGAGAGGGTCAGTAGCTTTAAAATTCCTTGGTGCTTTCATATCAGAGGATCTGTCCTGGGTCAAGCACATAAGTGGCATCACAAAGAAGGCATGACAATGTCACTACTTTCTCAGAAGTTTGTGTAAATTCAGCAAAAACTTTGACAAAATTCTATAGATGCACAGTGAAGAATAACACCAATGCCCAGGAATGGAAAAGTCTATAGAAAGTGGGGGATACAGGCCAGTCGATCACAGGCAAAGCCCTCCCCACCACTGAACATATTCACATCGAGCACTGCCATGAAAAAGCAGCATCCATCATCAAAGACCCCCACCATCCAGGCCATGCTCTCTTCTCATTACTATCATTGGACAGGAGGTTCAGAAGCATTAGACCCCACACCACCAGCTTCAGGAACAGTTATTACCTCACAACTATCAGGCACATGAATGGGTGTGGATGACTTTACTCATTATACAGTGCCTTGAAAACATATTCAGCCCTCAACACTTTGTTCACATTTTAATGAATATTAAAACCAGGGATTTTGATCAATTTAACTGAAAATTTTTATTTGTGAATCAGATGCTTTTTTTTACCCCTCCCCACAGTAGAGCCCCAAAAAACAGGGAAAATTGTAAAGCATAAAAAACTAAAAATTCAAAAAGTGAAATATCAGCAGTATTAGATTTACACCACAGATATTGCTAAAAAAAGACATATCCTTGGCCATAAAGACTTGCTTATTCCTCCTTGCAAATACTTTTTACAAGGCATTGTACTCTAATTCCACGATCTACAGACTCACTTTCAAGGACTACACAACTCATGTTCTCAATATTATTTATTTTTTTATTTGCACAATTTGTCTTCTGGTTGTTTGTCAGTCTTTGTTTATGTATAGACATACAAACAAGCTGGATGAACTCAGCAGGTCGGGCAGCATCCGTGGAAATGAGCAATCAACGTTTCAGGCCAAGACCCTTTGTCAGGACTGGTATTGAGGCCTGAAATGTTGACTGCTCATTTCCACGGATGCTGCCCGACCTGTTGAGTTCATCCAGCTTGTTTGTACATTTTGATTTGACCACAGCATCTGCAGTGTACTTTGTGTTTGTTTATGTATTGTTTTTGTAAATTCAATTGCATTTCTTTATTTTCCTGTAAGTACCTGCAAGAAAATGAATCTCAAGGTAGTCTATGGTAACATACCTGTAGTTAGACAATAAATTTACTTTGAACTTTGGGAGCACATGTTTAATCATTTCCTCTACTTACCCCCTTGGTTTGAGGTAACTTCCTGTACTTTGTATATCCTAACTTGACAGACTAGGAAGAGGGTCATTGGCCAAGACCAAAAATGAAGAGAATGTCAGGAAAGGACAGGGCAGTAGATTGTTCTTTTGCTTTTCACCTCTGTGACCGCTTTCAAATCCAAAGCAAATTAAAGGGTTAAAAATCACTATTCTCTGCTACACAGATACACAAATGTGGTCAGCCTACATCCAGCAATGGGCACAATCGCAGGATAGAAAGACACATATTATTCAACAAGGAGGCTGCCTCAGGAAGCCTGCTGTCACAATGCAACAGCACCACAGCTTAATGAGGTACACAATTGTCAGTTTCAGTGGATATTAGAACAGGTTAAAAACCAAGTACATATATGAATCTTGCCATACCTGTGCTAGGAATGTGCAATGCCAACAGTGAATGGAAGATCTTCCATGTCTGGTATTGAGCAGTACTCTTATTTTAATAAGATGCCTAGCCATATAAGCAGTTCTTGAAGGAGGAAACTGCTATTAAGCGCTTATGGGGGGGGGGGGGGGGGATCCTAGATCTCGGGGGAGGCCATGTAGCTGAAGGTGCGAGCCCCAGAGGTAAAGCAATTATAGTCAGGGATGATCAACAGGCCAGAACTGGAGTAGCTCAGAGATCCCAAAAGGATGTAATCACTTGGAGTATAACTATATGAAAATCATGCTGCACAAATGTTGAGAGCTCTGGCAGAACCATACCTGCAATTCTGAGCCCAACCTTGCCCTCTGTATTCAAAGGAGAAATTCCTTTTCTATAGTCTGTAAAATGTAAAGTCACAGATACAGCAAGGGTCATTTAACCCACAAGATTTGTGCCAACCGTCAAGCACCCATTTTTACACTAATGCGATCCTAACCCATTTTATTCTATCTATCTTCTTATCAATTCTCCCAACATTCTACGAATCACGTACACACTAGAGGCAATTAACAATATCAACCTGTATGTCTTTGGGTTGTGGGAGGAAAGAGGATGGGCTGGAGCTTTTGGAAAGCATCAAGTTGGATAAGTCACCGGGCCCGGATGAGATGTACCCCAGGCTACTGTGGGAGGCGAGGGAGGAGATTGCTGAACCTCTGGCGATGATCTTTGCATCATCAATGGACAGGCGAGGTTCCAGAGGATTAGAGGGTTGTGGATGTTGTTCCCTTATTCAAGGAGTAGAGATAGCCCAGGAAATTATAGACCAGTCAGTCTTACTTCAGTGGTTGGTAAGTTGATGGAGAAGATCCTGAGAGATAGGATTTATGAACATTTGGAGAGTCATAATATGATTAGGAATAATCAGCATGGCTTTGTCAAGGGCAGGTTATGCCTTACGAGCCTGATTGAATTTTTTGAGGATGTGACTAAACACATTGATGAAGGATGAGCAGTAGATGGAGTGTATATGGATTTCAACAAGGCATTTGATAAGGTACCCCATGCAGGGCCTATTAAGAAAGTAAGGTGGCATAGGATCCAAGGGGACATTGTTTTCTGGATCCAGAACTGGCTTGCCCACAGAAGGCAAAGAGTGGTTGTAGATGGGTCATATTCTGCATGGAGGTCAGTGACCAGTGGTGTGCCTCAGGGATCTGTTCCGAGACCTCTGCTCTTCATGATTTTTATAAATGACCTGGAAGTGGAAGTGGAGGGATGGGTTAGTTGTTGTGGGTAGTGTGGAGGGTTGTCAGAGGTTACAGCGGGATATTGACAGGATGCAAAACTGGGCTGAGAAGTGGCAGATGGAGTTCAACCCAGAAAAGTGTGAGGTGGTTCATTTTGGGTAGGTCAAGTATGATGGCAGAATATAGTATTAATGGTAAGACTCTGGGCAGTGTGGAGGATCAGAGGGATCTTGGGGTCTGAGTCCATTGGACGCTCAAAGCTGCTGCACAGGTTGACTCTGTAGTTAAGAAGGCATATGGTGTATTGGCCTTCATCAATCGTGGGATTGAGTTTAGGAGCCGAGAGGTAATGCTGCAGGACCCTGGTCAGACCCCACTTGGAGTACTGTGCTCAGTTCTGGTCGCCTCACTACAGGAAGGATGTGGAAACCATAGAGAGGGTGCAGAGGAGAATTACAAGGATGATGCCTGGATTGGGAGCATGCCTTATGAGAATAGGTTGAGTGAACTCGGCCTTTTCTTCTTGGAGCGACGGAGGATGAGAGGTGACCTGACAGAGGTGTACAAGATGATGAAAGGCATCAATCGTATGGATAGTCAGAGGCTTTTACCCAGGGCTGAAATGGTTAACACGAGAGGGCACAGTTTTAAGGTGCTGGGGAGTAGGTACAGAGGAGATGTCGGGGTAAGTTTTTTTTTACACAGAGAGTGATGAGTGTGTGGAATGGGCTGCCAGCGACAGTGGTGGAGGTGGATACGACAGGGTCTTTTAAGAGACTCCTGGATAGCTACATGGAACTTGGAAAGATAGAGAGCTATGGGTAACCCTAGATAATTTGTAAGGTAAGGACATGTTTGGCACAGCTTTGTGGGCTGAAGGGCCTATATTGTACTGTAGGTTTTCTATGTTTCTATGAAACTGGAGCACCCAGGGGAAACACACGCAGTCAAACGGAGAACATGCAAAATCCACATAGACAGCACCCCAGGTCAGGATTGAACCTGGGTCTCTGAAGTTTTGTGGCAGCAGCTCTAATTACACCATGGTGATGCAGTGAATGAAGAGGGGAGAGAGGGGTGGGAGTTGGGAGAGAAGACATAGGTTTATTTGATAGTTTCCTGGGGTGACAAAAAGGAAAAAGTGCAGATGCTAGAAATCTGAAATAAAAATAGAAAATGACGAAAACATTCAATAGATCAGTGTCCGTGGACAGAGAAACAGTGTTAATGGCTCAGAACTGTGAATGTTAACTCTGTTTATGTTTCCACAGACCACTGCTTGAGCTGCTGAGTATATGCAGAAATTCTGTTTTTATTCCTAAGTCATCATTTGGGGAAAGACTGGAAAAGGATGACCTACCTTCAATGTGGTTTGGGAGAATGAAAGGTAATGAAATTTAAAACGCAGAAGTTTGAAAGGCTGAATGACAAGCGGTTATTTCCCCTGGTGAGAACATTTAGAATTGAGGTCATGGTCTCAGCATAAGGGTCTAGCCATCCATGCATGACTGAAATGAGGAGATGCTTCTTTGGAATTCTATCCCAGAAGACATTCGGTTGTTGCATATATTCAGGGTTGACATCAACAGATTTTTGGACATTAAAGGAATCAAGGAATGAGGACTGGACTTGATCATGAGGATTAGCTCTAATATGGAATGGCAGAGGAGGCGTAAGAGGTTGAGTGGATTATTCCTGTTCTTATTTCGCAAGCAGTAAGTTGCAATAACCAGAAGGTACCCGCACTCAGACTGAAACTGGAGCTGAAAAACATGAGTATTTCCTTATCTTCCTTATCACTCATTAAAAAGGTGACTTATCAACCACATTCAGCAGAATTGGCAAACAAACAAATCTATAAGCTGCACAAGCAACAACTTGCAAAAATGACAATCAGCTTCATCGTGTGGACAAAATGCCAAGGAAATGCTCCACATGGGTTTGGTTACATAAATGAAGCATCAATCATATCCAGCAAGGGAAAGCAAAACCACTACCAAGCACATCTTTCCCTCCTCCCCTCTTTCTGCTTTCCGCAGGGATCGCTCCCTACGCAATTCCCTTGTCCATTCATCCCCACCATCCCTTCCCACCGATCTCCCTCCTGGCACTTATCCTTGCAAGTGGAACAAGTGCTACACCTGCCCTTACACTTCCTCCCTCACCACCATTCAGGGCCCCAGTCAGTCCTTCCAGGTGAGACGACACTTCACCTGTGAGTCAGCTAGTGCAGTATACTGCATCCGGTGCTCCTGGTGTGGCCTTTTATATATTGGTGAGACCCGACGCAGACTGGGAGACTGTTTCGCTGAACACCTACGCTCTGTCCGCCAGAGAAAGCAGGATCTCCCAATGGCCACACATTTTAATTCCACGTCCCATTCCCATTCTGATATGTCTATCCATGGCCTCCTCTACTGTCAAGATGAAGCCACACTCAGGTTGGAGGAACAACACCTTATATACCAGCTGGGTAGCCTCCAACCTGATGGCATGAACATTGACTTCTCTAACTTCCGTTAATGCCCCTCCCCTTCTTACCCCATCCCTGATATATTTAGGTTTTTTTTCTCTCTTTCTACCCATCACTCTGCCTGTTCTCCATCTCCCTCTGGTGCTCCCCTCCCTCTTTCTCCCTAGGCCTCCTGTCCCATGATCCTTTCCCTTCTCTAGCTCTGTATCACTTTTGCCAATCACCTGTCTGGCTCTCAGCTTCACCCCACCCCCTCCGGTCTTCTCCTATCATTTCGCATTTTCCCCTCTCCCCCACTACTTTCAAATCTCCTACTACCTTTCCTTTCAGTTAATCCTGACGAAGGGTCTCAGCCCGAAACATCAACAGTGCTTCTCCTTATAGATGCTGCCTGGCCTGCTGTGTTCCACCAGCATTTTGTGTGTGTTAGTTGAAGGGAAAGCAAAAGACCATGCAAGATATTAAACAACAGTGCAGACCACAGGGGATTTGTAGGTCAGGGTTCAAGGGTGTCAACATTGCAAAACCTACTGTCCCCAACCCTGCTCTTAAGTTCAAGTGCTCCTGCTGCCTGTCTAATCTCCAAAGGTTCATGCCCTCTGATTAAAAAAAAAGCATTCCTCCTCATCCAGGCACACCCTTACCCTGGGACTGTGCTCCATGGTTCAAGATTCCCCATGAGGGGAGACATTCTTTCTGTATCTAAATGGTCAATCCTCTTGAATATAAAAAATGTTTCATTCAGATTACCTCTTATTCTACTTCTGTTTGTTCGTTAAATTTCCTCTCTTCATTTCAATCTCCAGTTTTCCAAATCAGTTTTAACATAGAAAAATGTGAAAGCAGAAAATATTGGCATACAAAGTACATAAACTGGTCCTTGTAGCTCACAACCAGAGAAAACTAGCAAACTGGCCCGATATCAGAACTTGAAAAAAATGCTGAAATCTCTTCAGGGAATAAGATAGAAAACACTTAGCAAAACATGATATTATTGTGCACAACCAATGTCATCAATGGGAAGAAAAACTGCATTTCACAAAATTTTTGGCTGGCAGCATGTCAAGACTCCATGAAGAAGAGCATCATCACCCCCATCAACAAGTAAAAGACTAAAGAAACTTTACTGCAGTTTTGTAGGGCCTTAGTTTGACCACACCTAGTAGAATATGCATAGCTTCTTTGCTCTTTTGCCTGAGGGTAGACATACATGCCTTCAATCAAGTGCACAGATTGCTTGATAAAATAGAAACCAAAAGGATGTTTCTTTTGATGCATTCTCACTCTACACTTTGAGGGAGGGAGGCAAAAGACAGGAAATTATTGGCTAGTTAGCCTCATTTCAGTGGTTGGCAAGAGTCTAGTAGAGGATGGGAACCAGAGTGCCGGGGCAGACAGACTGGTTGTGGGGAAAGATATTGTTCAGCCTACATACAAAGACAGGAATCAAAAAGTTGAGCATGGTGGGAATAATGCTCTGAGTTGCATTTATTTCTTTGCAAGGATTACTTAGCAGATTATTGCTAAGGCAGATTACGTCAGAGCATGGACCAGTTCATGGAATTATGATATTGTAGCCATTAGTGAGACTTGGTTGCAGGAGGGGCAGGACTGCCAGCTCAGTGTTCCAAAGTGTCATTGTTTTAGACATGATAGAGTGGGAGGGATTAAAGGGGGAGGGTTGGCATCACTAGTCAAGGAAAATGTCAGACAGAACAGACTGGAGAGCTCCTCTACTGAGGCTATATAGGTGGAGCTGAGGAATAAGAAAGGCATGATGGGTTAATGGGATTATATTATAGGCCACTTAATAGTCAGTGGGATTTAAAGGAGCAAATTTGTAGAGAAATTACAGACAGCTAAAAGAACATAAGATTGTGATAGTAAGTGATTTTAACTTTCCGTATATTAATTGGGATTCCCATACTATAAAAGGCCTGGATGGGATAGAGTTTGTCAGTGGTGTTCAGGACAGTTTCCTGAATCAGTATATAGAGGTCCCAACTAGAGAGAGTGCCATACTGGATCTCCTATTAGGGAACAAGACAGGGCAGGTGACAGAAGTACAGTATGTGTAGGGGAACACTTTGGATGTAGTGATCATAATGCCATTAGTTTCAAGATAACTATGAAGAAGTATAGGTCTGGTCCTTGGGTTGAGATTCTAAATTGGAGAAAGACCAGTTCTGGTGATATCAGAAAGGATCTGGCACGTGTGGATTGGAACAGGTTGTTTTCTGGAAAAGGTGTGCTTGGTAGGTTTGTGTATTGTGAAGAGTTAATCTTTGTGTGTATCAAATGTCTCCACACCTTGGTCTTGGGTGTATGTAACTAGCTGCAGAAGCTTCGATGGCAACCGTGGGAATGGAACATGACTGTGAGAATACAACTGTGTAAACATTAAAGTCATGTGAACACAGGGGCGGGACTTGTGAAGAGTGGTGGTAAGTGATAATTGTTTCGGTGGTTTGAGTTGGTGCGAATGTATTGGTCCACTTACTACCGCATTCCATGGAGTGGGTATAAAAGAAATCCATCAGCGAGCTTGGGGAAAGTTTACCAGGGCCTCACTGACTGGCTGGGTCGCGAACAGCGCCACAGATAGGTCAGAACAGTTAAGTATTCTAGTTAAGTATTTTAATGCCTGTTCTGTCCTAATAAACAAAGTTTTGAAACAGAAAAAGGGAATTTGTGTCTTTCTGCCTTAAGAGCTGGATCTGCACGTCTTTAGGCATAACAGTGGGAGGCCTGCAAAAATGAAATTTTGAGTGTACAGAGTTTGTACGGTCCTATTAGAAATAAAGGCAAGGCAAACAGATTTAGGGAACCTTGCTTTTCGAGAGATATTAAGGTCCTGGTTAAGAAGAACAAGGTGAATTATAGGCATAGGCAGCAAGGAAACAAATGAGGTGCATGATCTTGGAGTATAAGAAATGCAAGAGAACAGTAAGGAGGGAAATCAGGAGCATTAAAGGAAGGCATTAGGTTGCTCCTTCAAACAAGATAAAGGAGAATGGCAAGGGCTTCTATCAATATATTAAGAGCAAAAAATAGCAAGGGACAAAATTAGTCCACTTGAGGATCAGAGAGGTCATCTATACATGGAGCTGAAAGAGATGGGAGAGATCTCAAATGGACTTTTGTAAATTTTTATTTACTCAGGAAGCAGACGCAGTGTCTATAGAAATAAGGGAAAACAGCAGAGAGGTCGTGGACTGTATATGGATTAAACAGGAGGTGCTTGCTGCCTTGAGGCAAATTAGGATGGATAAATGGCCTGAGCCTGATAAGGTGTTCCCTTGAACCTTATGGGAGGCTACTGGAGAAACTGCAGGAGTCCCAGCAGAGGTATATAAAATGTCTTTGCCATGAGTGAAGTGCTAAATGATTGGAGGTTGGTTAATGTTGTTCCAATATTTAAGAAGGACTTTAAGAATAAACCAGGAAACTAGGGGCTGGAGAGCCTGACGTCAGTAGTGGATAAGTTATTAACAGCTATTCTAAGGGACTGGATATACGAATATTTGAATAGATAAGGACTGATTAGGGATAGTCAACATTGTTCTGTGCATGGTAGGTCATGCTCTTATATGGTTTCTGATGAAGTTACCTCGAAAGTTGAGTTAGAAAAGGCAGTGGATGTTGACGACATGGACTTCAGCAAGGTCCTGCATGGGAGGCTGGTCAACAAGGTGTAGTCACTTGGCATTCAGGATGAGGTAGCAAATTTGAATAGACTTTGGCATCACGGGAGAAGGCAGAGAGTGGTAGTGGAGGATTGGCTCTCTGACTGGGAGGCCTGTGACTAGTGGTCTGCTGCAGGGATTGGTGCCGGGTCCATTGTTGTTTGTCATCTATATCAACAATCTGGATGATAATGTGGTTAAATGTATCAGCAAATTTGCAGATTACACCAAGATTGGGTGTAGTGGACATTGGGGAAGCCTATCATGGCTTGCAGAAGGATTTGCATCAGCAGGAGAAATGGGCTACAAAATAGCAGACGGAATTTAATGCAGACAAGTGAGATTTTGCACTTTGGTAAGACCAACCAGTCTTACACAGTGAACAGTAAGGCACAGAGCTGAGACAAAGGGATCTGGGAATTTGGGTCAATAATTCATTGAAAGTGGTGTCACAGGTAGATAGTTTCATAAAGAAAGCTTTTGGCACATTGACCTTCATAAATCAAAGTATTGAGTACAGATGTTATGTTCAAGTTGTAAAAGACATTGGTGAGGCCTAATTTGGAGTATTGTGTGCAGTTTTGGCCACCTACCTACAGGAATGATGTAAACAAGGTTGAAAGAGTGCAGAGAAAATTTACAAGGATATTGCTGGTTCTAGAAGACCTGAGTTATAAGTAAAGATTGAATAGATTAGGACTGTATTCTTTAGAACATAGAAGACAGGAAATTTGATAGAGGTATACAAAATTATGAGGGGGATGGATTTGGTTGATGCAAACAGGCCTTTTCCACTGATGTTGGGTGGGACTATAACCAGGTCATGGAAAAAGGGTGAAAGGTGAGAAGATTAAGGGGAACATGAGGGGTAATTTATTCACAGGGTCAAGAGTGTGGAAAGAGCTGCCACCACAAGTGGTGCATGTGAGCTTGATTCAAATGCTTAAGAGAGGTTTGGATAAGAACATGGATGTGGAGAGCCATGGTCCTGGTGCAGGTCAATGGGAGTAGGCAGCTTAAATGGTCTCAGCATGGACTAGATGAGCCAAAGGGCCTGTTTCTGTGCTGTACTTCTCTATGACTATTTCTTGTAAATATGCTATTCTCTTTTCTCAGTTCCTTTGTCTCCATCATATCTGTTCCCAGGACGAAGCTTTCCTTTCCAGAGATGTCCTCCTTCTTCAAAGAACAGGGTTTCCCTTCCTCCGCCATTGATGCTGCCTTCACCTGCATCTCCATTTCCCAAATTTCTATGCTCACCCTATCTTCCCATTGCTTTAATAGTGATAGTTCCTCTTGTCCTTCCGTCACCCACTGAGACTCTGCATCCAACACGTCATTGTCCACAACTTCTACCATCTCCAAAATGATCCTACCACCAAACATATCTTTACCTCCCCCCCCCCAACTTTTCACGGGGATCACTCCCTTGTCCATTTGTCCCTCCCTACTAAGCTCCCTCCCAGCACTTATCCCTGCAAGTGGCCAAAGTGCTACACCTGCCCTTACACCTCCTCCCTCACTACCATTCAGGGATCCAAAACAGACCTTCCAGGGGAAGCAAATTATAAAGAAGGCAAGACAGTGGCTATACTTCATTAGGAGTTTGAAGAGATTTGGCATGTCAACAAATACACTCAAAAACTTCTATAGTTGTACCGTGGAGAGCATTCTGACAAGCTGCATCACTGTCTGGTATGGAGAGGCTACTGTACAGGACTGAAAGAAGCTGCGGAAGGTTGTAAATCTAGTCAGCTTCATCTTGGGCACTAGTCTACAAAGTACCCTGGACATCTTCAGTGAGTGGTGTCTCAGAAAGGCAGCGTCCGTTATTAAGGACCTCCAGCACCAAGGGCATGTTCTTTTCTCACTGTTACCATCAGGAAGGAGGTACAGAAGCCTGAAGGCACACACTCAGCGATTCAGGAACAGCCTCTTCCCCTCCGCCATCTGATTCCTAAATGGACATTGAACCCATGAACACTACCTCACTTTATAAATAATATATTATTTGTTTTTGCACTATTTTTAATCTATTCAATATCCATATATTGTAATTGATTTACTTATAATTATTATAGTATGTTTTCTTCTTCTATATTGTCATGTATTGCATTGAACTGCTTCTGCCAAGTTAACAAATTTCACAACACATGCCGGTGATAATAAACCTGATTCTGATTAGATTTCTCCTTCAAGTTTAAAAAATAATCCCTCTTCCCTTCCTCTTCTATTCCCCACTCTGGCCTCTTATCTCTTCTCACCTGCCTATCTTATCCCCCTGGTGACCCTCCTGTGGCCCACTCTCCTTTCCAGTCCATTATCTTTCCAACCCCAACCTGGCTTTACCTATCACCTTCTAGCCATCCTCCTTCCCCTCCCGCCCACCTTTTTTATTCTGGCATTTTCCTCCTTCCTTTCCTGTCCTGTCCTGAAGAAGGGTCACAGCCTGAAATATCGACTGTTTATTCATTTCCATCGATTTTACGTGACCTGCTGAGCTCTCTGAGCATTTTGTGTGTGTTGCTTTGGAGTTTCAGCATCTGTAGGCTTTCTCTTGTTTATGATATAGGCGTATGCTATCTTTTAAATGGGGAATGAATTCAGATATTGGAAATGCAAAGGGTCTTGGGGTGGATGGGCTGGTAAAGAAGTAGATGAGGCAGAAAATCAACCATGATCATACTGAATGCTGAATGAGGCTTGTAAGCCAAATGACCTTCTCATTTCTACTTATGGGAGGTATGCCTAGGAAAGCACACAGCTAGAAATCAAGACTATTTAAATAGCTTTGAGTAACTCAAACCAGAGGTTGGCACTCAACTGCAACTGTGTGTTCCAAAAATTATCTCTACACTCATCTGGTTATACATGGATAAAAATATTCATTCAAATAATCATTTCAGACACATTCTCATGTATTGCACCCTTCCCAGCTCAAAAAGAAAACTCAGGAAATTACATTTTAAGCAGATACATTGAGAGTGGACTATTTTTAAGGTTTTTCAGAGCATGGCAAAGAATTCATGGTGGTCAATAGAAAATTAACCTTCTCCTACATGAAAGATTAATGAATGTTGCTGTCCAGATCAATTCATCTACCTTTCCTATCCTCTCAAGTTAAAAGGCAGGAAAACAAACAACATCCGTAGGACTTTGAAAGTCTGGGGATGAAAACGGCCCTACAAACTAAGGCCATGATTGACTCCCAGTCAAAATTAGTACAAGCGTCTTTGTACCCAGTGAAAGCTCTGCTAGTTTACCTAGCAACACAACAGCAAGATGATCAATAGCACGTTCCGGCAGTCATTTTTGGCATCTGAACACTGCTCCAATTAAACCTCAAATTCTTCCTCTTTTGACTCCAGTTTACAATCCACAAAAGTGTGAGGCAAGAAAGGACTTCTCCATAAAGTCAAACAATTCAAGGTCAATGCCTCCTGCTTCCTTGGAAACACAGCTGAGTGTAATTCATTCAAGTTAACCCAATACAGATTCAGTGCCTGTGCTGGCTGGGCATTCTGCCAGACTGAAGCAAAATACTACTGCCAAGGGTCACCTTAAGCCATGTGTGTCATTACAATGCATTCCCCATTACAATATGCACCAGGTTACAAAGCAACTAGCTGAACATTCATAATAAAGATCCAGAAATGAAACACTGCAGAAGGTAGAGATCTAAAATTTTTAAAAGTAGTAGAAACACTCAGCAGTATCTGTGGAGAGATAAACAGGGTTAATTGTACAGACAATTACTCTTTATTATTTGACTCACAGAACGGTCACTGATGGGAAACTGATGCTAACTTTGATCAAATCCCTTAAAGAGCAGAGTCCCAAGACTGGCAACCTAACCTCATTAACTAAGATGCTTTGGGCTGGGAGTTAACCCAATGGTAGCCCCCATTCTGCTAAAGAATAGCAATCAAAATTTACACACTCTCCCTGTGATCCGTGGGATTCCTCCAGGTCCTCTAGTGCCCTACCACATTCCAAACAAATAAGGGTCAGTGGGTTAATTGGACACTACAAACTACCTCTAGTGTGTAGGTGAAGGGTAGAATCTAGGGAAGTTGATGGGAATGTTTTAATCAGTTGACACTGCACTCCCAATTACTATATGTGCCAATTAGCTGGAGTCCATCCTGCAAATCCTATCATATATTTAACTAGCAGCGAGTGCATCCCAGAAAACAGAAATAATTATGAGGCTGCAGAGAATTTGGCTTCAAAGTTCAAAGTAAATTTATTATCAAAGTACATATATGTTACTACATACAACCCTGAGATTCATTTTCTTGTGGACATAGTCAAAAATTGCATAAAATTATAACAGTAACAGAATCAATGAAAGACCACATCAACTTGAACATTCAACCAGTGTGCAAAAGCCAACAAACTGTGCAAATACAAAAAGAAAGAACAAGAATAAATAAATAAGCAAAAGTATCTAGAACATGAGATGACGAGTCCTTGAAAGTGAGTCCATGGATTGTGCGAACATCTCAAGTGAATCTGAGTGACCCATTTGGTTCAATGACTGACAGTTGAGGGGTAATAACTATTTCTGAACCTGTTAGTGTGAGTCCTGAGGCTCCTGCACCTTCTTCCCATGGGCAGCAGGATGAAGAGAGCATGTCCTGGGTGGTGGGAGTCCCTGATGATGCATTCTTATGACAATATTTCATATAGATGTGTTCAATGGTAGGGAGGGCTGTACCCATGATGGACTGGGCTGTATCTACTACTTTTTGTACGATTTTTCATTCAAAGACACTGTTTCTATACTAGGCTCTGATGTAGGCATCAATATACACTCCACCACACATCTACAGACATTTGTTAAAGTTTTAGATGCTATGCCAAATCTTCGGAAACTCCTAAGTATGTGCTGGGTCCACGACAGGTCTGCTGAAATAATAACACCAAGGAATTTAAAGTTGCTGACCCTCTCCATCTCTGATCCCCCAATGAGGACTGGCTCATGGACTTCCGGTTTCCATCTCTTGAAGTCAATAATCTTCTTGATCTTGCTGATATTGAGTAAGAGGTTGTTGTTATGACACCACTCAGCCAGATTTCCCATCTCCAACATGCTGATTCATCACCACCTTTGATTCAGCCTATGATAGTGATGTCATTAGCAAACTTGAATAGGGCATTCGAGCTGTGTTTAACCTCACAGTCATAAGTATAAAGCAAGTAGAGAAGGGGGTTCAGTACACAGCCTTGTGGTGCACCTATGCTGATGGAGATTGTGGAGGAGATGCTGTTGCCCATATGAACTAACTGGAGTCTGCAAGTAAGGAAATCATGAATCCAATTACACAGGGACATATTGAGGCTAAGGTCTTGGAGCTTATTGATTAGTTCTGAGATTATGGTATTGAATGCCAAGCTATAATCGATAAAAGGCATCTGATGTATGAATCTGCTGTCCAGTTGTTCCAGGGTTGAGTGAAGAGCCAATGAGATGACACCTACTGGGACTTGTTGCTCCAGTAGGCAAGCTGAAGCAGATCCAAGTCATTTCTCAGGCAGGAGTTGATGTGCTTCATCACCAACCTCTAAAAACACTTCAGCACTGTGGATGTACTGTAAGTGCTACTGGATGATAGTCACAGAGCAGATCACTGTGTTCTTCTTTAGCACTGGTATAATTGAAGTGAGAGTTTAAAGATCTCAGTGAATACTCCAGCCAGTTGATCAGCACAGGCCTTTAGTACTTGCCCAGGAACCCCATATGGGCCAGATGCTTTTCATAGCTTTATCCTTCTGAAGGCTGGTCAAATGTCAGCCTCAGTGACTGAAATCACAGGATCACCAGGAGCTGTGGGAGCTTGTGAAGGTTCCTCCATGCTTTGGAGGTCAAAGCAAACACAGAAGGCATTGAACTCATCTGAAAGCAAAGACTTGCTATCACCTACATTGTTTGATTTCACTTTATAAGAGGTGATACTATGCAAGCCCTGCCACAACTATCAATCAGCATCCAAATCAAGAGCACTGCTAACGAACACCCCCAAAATCTTTCCACTTGCCTGGATGAACACAGCTCCAACACTCAAGACATTCAACACTATCCTGACAAAGTAGCCGATTTGATTGTCATTCTCCATTTACCATCCTAGTCATTCATTCCCTCCACAAAGAGTCACCGTGCAGTGTGTGCCATCTATAAATGCACTGCCGCTATAGAGACTTCTTCAACAGCACCTTGCAAACATATGGCCTCTGTCACTGAGAGGGAAAGGCAACAGGCAAAAGGGAACACACTCCCTGCAAGAACCCCTTTAAGTCACACACCATCCTGTAGAAATACATCACCGTTGCTTTATTGTTACTGGATCTAAATCCTGGAACTCCCTATCAAACAGGTCTACAAGGGAATCTTTCACAGAAAGACTACGAAGGATTTTTCCGAGAATGATTAGAGGTGGAAAATAAACACTGCTCTTGCAAGCAATGTCCAAATCCTGGAAATGAATAAAAATGCAAAAGAAAATTTGAGTAAAAGTTGCACTGATATGGCCACTGACAGACAGCAAACAACACGCAACTTGTGATGCAGAACCTGCTCTGCATTAACCTGAGACACCTCTGATTCAGAAGGGTGAACACAGGGTCTGGTGGAGGACTTTATCAAATGGTACAAGCTGAATCATCTGCAGCTCAACATCAGTAAGACAAAGGAGATGGTGATGGACTTTAGGAAGACTAAGCCTACATTGCTCCCTGTTACTATTGATGGTGAGGACGTGGATGTGGTGAGGACCTACAAGTACCTGGCGGTGCACCTGGATGACTTGAGTGGAGCACCAACACAGAGGCTGTGTATAAGAAGGGCCAGAGTCAACCTTACTTCCTGAGAAGACTGAGGCCCTTTGGAGTATGCAGGCCTCTCCTTCACATGTTCTACCAATCTGTTGTCACCAGTACAATCTTCTACTGGAGTGGTGGGGCAATGGCATCAACAAGGGCAACGCCAACAGGCTCCATAAACTGATTAGGAAAGCTGACTCTGTTATAAGTGTCAAACTGGATACCCTGGAGGCTGAGGTAGAGCAAAGTTCCTTGCAAAATATCCTAGCAATTCTGGACAATGTTTCTCGCCCTCTGCATGTCACCTTGGCTGAACAGAGGAGGACTTCTAGTAATAGACTAAGACAACTGTGCTGCTTTAACGAGTGCTATACGAGGTTATTCTTACCCTCAGCCATTAGGCTCTATAATGAGTCAACCTATAGCCAGGAAAGTGATGACCCCCTCCTGTTTGAGGTAATTTTTTTTAATTCTTTCTTAACTCTCTTCTAATATTTGTATATTGTATATCTGTGCACTCATAATGCTACTGTGACACTAATTTCCAAGGGATCAATAAATTATCTATTAACTTGAGGAAAGAATTTAGGAGTTTGAAATTTCCCCAGAGGACAGCTGGAGGTTTCGAGTTAAAATTGCTTTTGTTTTAGGAAATATGAACTAACAGATTTTTTAAGAGGAGCTGCACTTCCCTGCTGCAAAATCCCAAGCAGGAAGGTAAAATGCTGCAGATGTAATACAAAGGCTCTAGTTGCATCTCCACAGTTAGGATTTAAAAAAAATATAAATACACCAAGCAATACCTTGTGTTCAGAAAATTCCTTTAATGTAGCAAAAATGTACCTGGAAATGCAGCAAGAATTTATCAAACAAAAAAGCTATGTTGAGCCATATACATACAGTACTTTGAAAAAGTATTCGGTCACCAACCCTTTATTCATATATATGAGTATTACAACCAGGGATTTTAATCAATTTAACAGAGAATTTTTGTTTGTGAATCACATGGTCCTTTTTTCAAGGTAGAGTCCAAAAAATAGGGAAAATTGCAAAGCATGAAAAACTAAATTCAAAAACCAAAATGTCAACAGTTCAAGTGTTCATCCTCCTTTGGTCAGTACTTAACTGAATCACAGCTCAACTCACGCGGCTATTACAGCCAGTAGTCTTTTTGGATAAGTCTTTGCACAATGAGATGGGGCAAGATTTGCCCATTCCTCCCTGCAAAATTTCTCAAGCTGTGCCAGTTAGTTGGGGAGTGGTGGTGGATAGTAACCTTGAGGTCTTGCCAGAGATGTTTGATTGAGTCAAGGTCAAGACTCTGACTGGGCAACTCAAGGACATCAATTTTCTTCATTTGAAGCCACTCCATGATTGCTCTGGCAACATGCTTTGAGCTGTTGTCCTGCTGAAAAAGGAATTCCACCTCCCCCCCCCCCCACCCACCCAAGTTTGGCAGAGGCTGAAAGGTTTTTAATCTAGGATCTTTCTGTATTTAGCAGTATTCATCTTCCCATTAATCCTGACCAGATTTCCAGTCCCTGATGCTGAAAACCATCCCCATAGCATGATGCTACCTCTACCATACTTTATAGTGGGGATGGTGTTAACTTTAGTTTCAGCCAACCACTATACCTTCTTACACATTTTAACAGTATCTTCTAATTGACACTTTGCAAAGTCTTTACAGGCAAGGATGTGTGTTTTTTTTAGCTAGAGCTTCTTCCTTGCCACTCTTCCCTAAATACCCTTTTTTGTGCAAGGCCTTGGAGATTGTGGAGCCATGAAGTTCATCTCCAGTTACAGCCATTGATTTCTGCAGCTCACTCAGAGTGACTGCTGGCATCATAGTAACCTCTCTTAGAAGTGCCATTCTTCTCCAGTGACTAAGTTTAGAGGGATGGCCTGACCTTGGCAGTGTGGTTATGGTTTCATATTTTTTTCATGATGGACCGCACTGAGCTCTGAGGTATGTTCGGTGCCTTTGAGATGGTTTTGTACCCTTCCCCAGATTTGTGCTTCTCCATCCTCATTTCTTTGACTTGTCTCAAATGCTCTTTTCCCTTCTTTTTGGTTTGGTCTGTTGAAAATCTATCATACTGTTGGGCCTTACAGAGAGAGGGGATATTTATTCTTATGAATTCATTGAAAACAGGTGATCCTCCAATTTTCTACTTTAACAAATTGGGTGAGGTGGTAAGGTAATATATTACACCGGAGGAAAGTTAGTATAGTAATTACAATAGGGATGAATATTTTTTCAGCCTTAAGTTTGGTTTTTAATTTTCAGTAAATTGTTGACAGGTTTTGGAATTTTTCTTTTGATTTGACAAGATGTACAATGTTTTGTACATAAGCTCAAAATTTCTACTTTAATATATTTTAAATTTAGAAAATGAGACAGTAAAATGTGAAAATAGTTGTGGGACTGAATACTTTTAAGGAACTGTAAGTATTTAGACCATCTCAAGAGGATGGATTTAAAGAGGAGAAAGGGAGTCAGAGAAGGTTAGACCTTCCAGACCTTGGGTCCCAGACAACTGAAGGCACAGTTGCATCAGTCAAGTTGGAGGAGTTATTTTAAATTGAAGTTATAGTAGGAGGACCAGCTGGTGGTGTAGTAGCATCAGTGCTGGACTTTGGAGCAAAGGCTCCTGATCCAGCTAGCTCCCTTGCACGCTTTCCATCCGTGCTGGGTTGAGCATCAAGCTAGTAACTCAATCTTGTAAAAACAAGAAAGCCTGTTAAAAAAAACACTTGATGTCTTGATGTCATCGGTGTCCTGGTGTCCTGATGACTCCACTTGGAGTTAAGGGCTTTCTTTTTCTTTCTTTATAGCAGGAGACTACTGTACCCATAATCTTCCCTCATTACTCCTGAGAACACAAAGGCTCTGTTATTGTCACCACATTGCCATCTATCAAGCTAACTTAGCACATGAAGAAGATAAAACTTGGACTTTTCCATGTTTTGATATGGTTACACCGCACCTGGAGCACTGTGAGCAGTTCTAGGCATGATGCCTTAACAAGGAGATATTAACCTCGAAAGGCATGCAAATTGGATTTACCAGAATGTATCCTGGACTCCAAAAAAAACTGCATAAACAAGGATTGTATTCCCTGCAGTTTATTTTAAGCTGAATAGGGAGCCTAGGATGAGAGGGTAGAGTCTATTGGAGCCAAGTCATTCAAGAGTGGTTAGAAAGCACTTATGCATAGAAAGCAGAGGGGAACTGGGAATTTTCATTCACAAATGGTAATTGATGCTGAGTCGATTATTAATTTGAAATTTGAGATTGGTGATGATTATAATACAGCTCCTGTTGCAAGCATAATTTTTTCAAAATGGGGCCATTCACTTTTTTTGAAATGATTTGTATTACTGGATCCCTTTGTCAATAGGTTAACTTGCACCGGAGGGACTTCTGATACAAAGCTCCAAGCTCCTCACAGCAGGGTAAAGATGGGAGATGGAGATAGAAGTCTGGAGCTGTACCACAGAGGGGCTCTTTTTCTAGGTTACTATAGCCATCCCCTTGAACAGGAACATTTGTGGGCCTGAATGATGGGCAGAGACCATCAAGCCAAGCCTCACTCACCTGTCCTGTGCCTGGTTACAAGACTTCGGGAACCAGTAATGGTTTGCTTTCTGGATAAACAGACTTCACCTGGCCTAGCAGGCAGCTCACAAAAGCTCAAATAATCCTGCAAGAGCCAAAAGCAGGCCATGCTTTCTGAGAACTAAGGTCACCCACTGAATATTATTTCAGTGGCAGTCAGCCAGATTTCCTGGGAGCAAAAGGGCTTTCTGGTACTGATGATAACTATATTATCTTCAGGCATCTGCTTTGCAATGCGCGTGGACAAGATCTTTGAGACAGCAGTGTTGATATTTGTAGTTTAAGGATCTTTCTGGTTAAAGCTTTGAGCTCCATGGTTGGAATCTATGGCTGCTTTGCGCACAGGAAACTGTAATGTTCCAAAACCAAGACATGAACAGTTTGTCCCACTGCACCCCCTCTTTCCCTCAGCCCCTTTTTCGGCTCATGAGCGCAGCAGAGCCTTACAAACATACAAACAAGTACCTTTTTATAGCCTGGGCCTAGCTCTCTGCATGCACACCTCCACCCACAGAGCAACAAAGTAGCCTTGTATCCCTGCTGCACATTGCCCACGACGGAAAAGGCACAGCCACACCCAGAGCGAGAGGAAACAGAAAAGGCATTCATCAGCAAAAGGTCTGGGACCAAGCAGCAGCAGAAGAAGATTACAGAGCCAAAAACAACAGGCCAAGCCATCATTGGCAGGCTTTGTGTACAGTGTTTCACCTTCAAGAAAGTTGGGATAAAATTGGGCAAAACTAAAGAATCCCATATGGGGCTAAACCTGTCAAAGGACCACTGTTAGGATTTTAAGAACAAGATTCATTAAACCTCGATATTTGTATGTGACATAGCTCCTTATTTTTCTTTTCTCCTTTTAGGCTATTTAAGGGAAGTTATTGCCACTGTAAGGTTTATTTGTGTTTTACTTTGCTTCGTAGCCTGAAATCCCCATCAGCTCCTCTTTTAGAGTCACTTTTCTTTCAGTTGTGTGGTGTTTTTTTGAATGCAACTTTTCCACAGGTATCTTGGGAGACCTGTTGGCACCCACTGAACTAAACCCAGTTCAAGCAATTTGGGTGTTGCCACAGTGGCTAAATTACTGGACTAGTAATCCAGAGACCTAGACTGACAATCTGCAGACAAGAGTTCAAATCCCACTAGAGCAGCTATGGAAATAAATAATCTCTTTTTAAAAAATCCATTCTATTTTAGAATTGACTGGACATAAAACCCACTGGGTTCGCTATGTCTATATGTGACTCTAGAAGACCCACTAAAGTGGTTGACTCTAATATGGTTTAACAAGCAACTGAAAGGCAAATCATGTTCAGCAAAAAAATGCTAAGCAGCCTATCAATAAATTTCCATGGACTTTAAGCCACTGCAAAGAGTGATCTCAGTTTGTTTGCTGGACTATTGCTACTTGCATTAATGATGGTTCAATCTAAGCTTTAGACTTGGGATTCACTGCAACCATACTATATTCTCTTTCCAACAGCCATTAGCGGCTGAGACACATTTTGACTAACAGAAGACAGATTAGTCCAGAACTTGTGGTTAAAAATAAAGTGACAACCCCCAACGCTGACTTCAAATAAAGTGCCCTGAAATTATCTTGCTTCCTCTGTGACCAAAACTTCCTTGTTTCCACACTTTCTGCTGTTGCACCTCAATTCAACAGGATTCCTGGCACCCATCAAGTTCACTGAACAGCCAGTTACATTATAAAAAACTCATAGCCAGCAAACCAGAAAGCAAAAAGAGCTTTTAAATTCACCTTTTAAAGCACTATGCAGAGCACTTAATAAAGTCTCAAGCAGTAGTAAATCAAGGCAAACTGACTTGCAGTGTTGTCTAGAAGAAGTTTCATCACTTAGCCAAGAGGCTTTGTCAGTTCTGATCCACGGTGGGTAGTGCTCTGGCTTATAAATTCTGTGAATTGTTTAAAGGTATAGTAAACACATGAGGGTCATTAAGCGTCATAGAGGAAATGGACGTGTGAACAGTCATGGAGATGCTGGGGTTCACACTTCCATACATGCAAAGACTAATGACCCTCTTATTACTGCTACAACTCTTAATGACCCTCATGTGACTGCCATACCTTTAAACAACTCAGAGTTTATAAGCCAGAAAACTACCCACCATGCATTCAAACTGAAGAAGCCTCTTGGATGAGTGGTGAAATGTCTTCTTGACACAAGTCCAGTTGCCTTGATTTACTACTGCTTGATATACAATGACCTGGATTAGCGAGAACCTTCACAGACATAAATAAAGTCTCAAACATATACAAAGCTGAAATTTCATTGGCAAGTCCTGCTTAAAAATTCTTACATTTGCTTATATTTTGAAATATGCATATAAACAATTAGAATACACAATAATCAAATCAACACTTTAGCAATACTTTGATGAATGGAATGAGGAAAAACAGTTATCCTGCATGACCAACTTGAAAAAGGATGATGTCTTCCCTTCCAGGAACACTAACTTTATCCACACAAATTGATAAATGATACCAAGTGGCAGCAAATGGGCACCTCCTGTGAGGCTGTAACACTATTTTTATACCACACAATAGTACTATAAATGACTCATTTTGAAATCTTTTTTTATAATTGGTGTCCATATTAAAAAATAAACAAATGAATGTCTTCAAAATATCAGATGAGGAGCTTGGCCAGGTTGTGTTTGTTTGCATTGGAATAGAAGAGACAGATTTAACTGCCGGCTGGCAACATCTACGGAAATGTTAAACAGTCGACATTTTGAGCCGAAACCCTTCATCAGGAATGGAAAGGGGGGGGGGGGGAGGAGAACAACCAGAAGGTGATAGGTGAAGCCAGGAAAGGTCAAGGTCTGGAGAGGAAATAATCCGTTAACAGAGAGTGGACCATATGACCATAAATACTGCTGATTTCTTTTTACAGCAACCAACGAATGTGTCACAACTCCAATTTTTGGAACTATAGGCCCCCGTTCCTCTGATCTCGCCTTGCCGTTTCCACCCCACACATTCCTTCAAGTCCGCGCATCCCCGTGTTCTCTGAAACTCCCCAACTCTCTGTTCCTGTAAGACGCTCCTTAAAAATGACCTCTCCGACCAAGCTAATTTGCATTGTCCAATCAAAATCGGAACCAAAGTTATTATGTGATCGAAGAATATGAAGTTTTAGGATGTTCTGCAACTTTTAAAATGGCAGGTAAATTGAAAGGTGCTGGTGGTGTGTCCACCTCGCATCTTAAAACAAGAATTTCCAGCAAACGACCAACTTTTCTGATTCACGTCTGCGTGAATCAACACTGCGTACATTTCTCATTAACACAAGTCCCGACAAACCATTTAAAGCTGGGATGGTTTTTCCACAATCTGATCACACACACTCCATTTTGCCGAGGAATCCGGGCAGATAAAAACGGCAGCGATGAGGAGGCGGTTCGGGAACAGGAAGACGGCCGGTCGTAAGGGGAAATTGCACCACCTAGTGCACTGACTGGCAACTACAGCAAAAACACTAGATTTTCAATAGTAAAACTGCAGATAATGGGAAATCGATATTTTTAAAAAAGAACAGAGCACAGCTCAAAAGGTGAGAGACAAGAATGGAACGGCCCTTCCAGCTCCAAATTTGTTCAATTTCCAGGTCGGCTTCCAATTTCCAACATCCGTAAACCCAACCTTATACTGACCTGCTGGCTGCCCATGTGCAAATGCGCACCATCTATGGTCCCATCACCAACACCCATTTCAACAACATATCTAATATTAAAATCTCGCCTTTGGTAGCAAAGTCCTTTATAATGTTCAATTTTTCCCAGTCCACTCATTTTCTATAACCCTGTAACTCCCTCCAGTCACTAAATACTTCCCTGTCTGTAACACTCCAGCCACTACACATATTCCTATCTGAAAGATTCTCCAGCCCATACAACTCTTAACCCTACGTTCCCCTCCCTGTTTCCACGACTCCCTTCAACCCCTATACTCCTCCCTGTCTATGATCCCCTCCAGCCCCTGCACCCCTCTTATCTCTGTAAACCCCTCAGGCTTCTCACATCCCTCCTTATCTCTGGAACTCCCTCCAGCTTTTACTCTTTGCTATCTTTGTAACCCTCTCCAGCTCCTTCATTGTTCTATATCCCCTCCAATCCCTTCACCTCTCCCTGTTATGTAATCACCTCCAGACTCTTCACATAATCTGCCTCTGTAACCTTTTCCATTTCCCTGTAACCATCTCCAACACCTTTATTGCTCGAAACATATTCCTATCTCTAGCAGTTCTGTGGGGCTTCTCCAGCTCAGAATCCTGCAGATATACCCAGTCAAAATCAATGGTGTTGCCAGTTGAACTATTTGACTCCAAGGGTATTGCAGCTGTCAGAACTCAATATCCAAACATACCAACATGAGTCTCACATCCTCAATCCTTACACAGCAGCATAAAGCCTAACCCTGCTGAAGGCCAGGGCAGGAAGTGAACCTGTAAGTTAGCATACAGGAGCATGAGCTAGTCCATATTGCTCACTGAATAAGGAGCATGAACCACTTGGAAGGGGGTGGAGCAAGGTGGAAGAATAACCTATCAACTTGTTCCAGATGTCAGCATAGTCTCGGCTTTCTAGTTCCTCAGGGCAAATATTTTCACAAAAGTCTTGGAGGAAGAAAAATGTATATTTCCCAAAAATGATACCCAAACTCCAAAGTTTTAATTCTACACAAACAAGGGTTGCATTCCATGGACCTGAGGGGGTGAAAAATTGATTTGGTTTTCAAAGTTCAAAGGGGGATTTAAAGGGTTTATAGGAGGAAACTAATTTTACTGAGATAAAACAGAAAATACTACTAATACTCAGCAGGTCAGAGCACTGTGGAGAAACAGTTGCTGTTCTGCACACCCAAGGAGATGATTATTGGCCTCAGGAGGAGGAAACCGTTGGTCCATGAACCAGTCCTCATCAGGGGATCACAGATGGAGAGACTCAACAATTTTAAATTCCTTGGTCTTATCATTTCAGAGGATCTGCCCTGGGTCCAGCACATAACTGCCATTATAAAGAAAGCACAACAGCACTCCTACTTTCTTAGAAGTTTGTGAAGATTCAGCACTATAGATGTATAGTGGAGAGTATATTGACTAGTTGCATCACAGCCTGGTATGGAAACACCAATACCCTTGTACAGAAAAGCCTACAAAAAAACAGTGGATATAGCCCAGTCCATCATAGGTAAAGCCCTCCCCACCATTGAGCACATTTACATGGAATGCTGTCACAGAAAAACAGCATTCATCATCAAGGGCCCCAATCATCCAAGCCATGCTCTCTTCTCAGTGCTGCCATCAGAAACAAGGTACAAGAGCCTCAGGACTTGAACTGTCAGGTTCAAGATCAGTTATTACCCCTCAACCATCAGGCTTTTGAATCAGTGGGGATAACTTCATTCAACTTCAATTGCCCCACCACTGAACTATTCTCACAATTTTGGAACACACTTTCAAGGACTCTTCATCTCCTGTTCTCGATATTTATTTTCTTTTCTTCTTTTTCATTTTGTATTTGCAGTTTGTTTTTTTTTCTTTTTGCACATTGGTTGTTGTCCTATTGAATTCAGTCTTTCAAGAGTGAGATATACCAGTTAGTTGAGTGTTGTCACAGGAACAACCTTGCACTCAACTAACTAAAGAGCTAAGACAAAAGAGCTGATTGGTGACTTCAGAAAGGGTAAGAGGATGGAATAAAACCAATCCTCATAGAGGGATCAGAAGTGGAGAGAGTGAGCAGTTTCAAGTTCCTGGGTGTCAAGATCTCTGAGGACCTAACCTGGACTCAAAATATTAATGCAGCTATAAAGAAGGCAAGACAGTGGCTATATTTTATTAGGGGTTTGGGGAGATTCAGTTTGTCAATTAAAACACTCGAAAACTTCTACAAATGTACTGTGAAGAACATTCTGACTGGCTGCATCACCATCTGGTATGGGGGGAGGTCTACTGCACAAGATCAATATAAGTTGCAGAAACTTGTAAAATTAGTCAGCTCCATCATGGGTACTAGCCTCCATAGTATCCAAGATATCTTCAAGGAGCAGTGCCTTAGGGAGGCAGCATCCATCATTAAGGACCCCCACCACCCAGGACATGGATTCTTCACACTTCATCAGGAAGGAGGTACAGAAGCCTCCTCTGCCATCCGATTTCTAAATGGACATTGAGCCCTTGGACACTACCTCACTTTTTTAAAATTTCTGTCTTTATACACTACTTATTTTAACTTAACTTTTTAATAGACATATATGTACTTAATGTAACTCAGCTTTTTTCTCTATATTTATCATGCATTTCATTGTACTGCTGATGTAAAGTCAACAAATTTCACAACATATGCTGATGATATTAAACCTGCTTCTGATTCTATTATACATTTTGTATTTACTGTGGTTGCCTGCAAGAAAATGAATCACAAAGTTGTATTTGATGACATATATGTACTTTGATAATAAAGTTACTTTGAACTTTGATCCAGGCAAATGACCTTTGTCAAAAATAGGCTTCTCATGAAAGGTTATTAACCTAAATTGTCCCTCTCTTTCTCCGTCCACAGGTACTGAGTGTTCCCAGCAGTTTTTGTTTACTTTTCAGATCCTGATATCTGCATTATTTTTCTTTCCAGTAACCATTTCCACTGTTTGGGAAGTCTGCAACGAGAGGGCAGAATCTGAAAACAAGCACCAAGTTTTCAAGAGGAAATTTAGGAAATTCTTCTAAATGTTGATTGTGATGTGCACAAGGGAGATATTTGAAACTCCCTACCACAAATAACAACTGCTGTTGACTCAATTGTTTACTTGCAACAAGACTGATATACTCGAGCTTTAATCAGTCTATCACTAGTGACTGTCCCTTCAACAGTGTTTGAATTGCACCCAATCAGTGAATAGGAGCGTGAGAAGAAGATGCGACTTCACACAGGTCCACGATGGAAGATTTAAAAAAGCAGCACTTCACAACAGTTTTCTGAGTTTGAACTGTGCCCAATCAGTGAACAGGATCCATTAGCAAGGACATACAAAGGTGTTGTGGGAGTGGGCCAGTGTTAGAGTGGGGAGGCTTTGGCTCAACAGGCTTAAACAAGGTACGTATCTGATAAGTTTCATCTTCTTTATTCTTCATTCCTTTTCTGCAGCTCCTCAGAGAACATGTTAATGAACTGGAGCTGCAGCTTCATAACCTTCAGCTCATTCACCTGGATGCCATGTTCAGGGATGTCTCAGATTGGATCATGGCATTCTAAACGGGGAGGGTGAGCAGCCAAAAGTCCTGGTACTTATTGGCACCAATGACATTGGTAGGAAAGGCAAAGACGTCCTGAAGAGAGATTTTAGGGGGTCAGGTAGAAAGCTGAAAAACTGGACCTCCAGGGTAGTAATCTCTGGATTGCTGCCTGTGCCACGTGCTAGTGAGGGTAAGAATTGGATAATTTGGCAGATAAATGTGTGGCTGAGGAACTAGCGCAGGGGGCAGTGATTCAGATTTCTGGAACATTGGGATCTATCCTGGGGAAGGTACAACTAGTACAAAAGGGACAGGTTACACCTGAACCCAAGGGGGTCTAACCTCCTTCTGGGCAGGTTGGCTAGAGTTGTTTGGGAGGGTTTAAATTAATTTGGTGAGGGTGTGGGATTCAGAGTGATAGGGCCGAAGATGGGGTAACTGGGTTACAAACAGAGGCAGTGTGTCATGAGACTGCAAGCAAGGACATTCAGATGATAGGAAAAAAATTGTAGTGAGCAGGATGAATTGTAATGTAAAAGAGGGACAAAGTCAAAAAGGGTAATGAATAAAAAAAGACCATAAGATATAGAAGTAGAATTAGGCTATTTGGCCCATCGCGCCTGCTCCGCCATTTCATCACGGTTGATCCAATTTTCCTCTTGGCCCCAGTCTCCTGCCTTCTTCCCATTTCCCTTCATGCCCTGAACAATCAAGAGGCTATCAACCTCTTCCTTAAATATATGTAAAGACTTGGCCTCCACAGCTGCCTGTGGCAAAGAATTCCACATATTCACCATTTTCTGGCTAAAGTGGAGAGAGTGAGCAGCTTCACGTTCCTGGGTGTCAAGATCTCTGAGGATCTAACCTGGCTTAACATATCGATGTAGGTATAAAGAAGGCAAGACAGCGATGATCTTTCATTAGGAGTTTGAAGAGATTTGGTATGTCAACAAAAACACTCAAAAACTTCTATAGATGTACCGTGGAGAGCATTCGGACAGGCTGCATCACTGTCTGGTATTGGGGGGGGGGGGGGGAAAGAGGGCTACTGTACAGGACCAAAAGAAGCTGCAGAGGGTCGTAAATTTAGTCGGCTCCATTTTGGGTACTAGTCTACAAAGTACCCAAGGTATCTTTAGGGAGTGGTGTCTCAGAAAGGCAGCGTCCATTATTAAGGAGCCCCAGCACCCAGGGCATGTCCTTTTCTCACTGTTACCATCAGGTAGGAGGTACAGAAGCCTTAAGACACACACTCAGTGATTCTGGAACAGCTTTTTCCCCTCTGCCATCCGATTCCTAAATGGACATTGAATCCATGAACACTACCTTACTTTTAAAGTATATATTATTTCTGTTTTTGGACTATTTTTAATCTATTTGATATCCATATACTGTTATTGATTTACTTATTTATTAATTATTACTTTTTTTCTTCTATATTATGTATTGCATTGAACTGCTGCTGCTAAGTTAATAAACTTCTGAACACATGCCGGTGATAATAAGCTTGATTCTGGTTCTGATTCTAAAGAAATTCTTCCTCATCTCCGTTCTAAAAGGACACCACTCTACTCTGAGGCTGAGTCCTTTGGTCTGACACTCCCCCACCATAGAAAACATCCTCTCAACATCCACTCTATCAAGGCCTTTCAATATTCGATAGGTTTTAATGAGGTCACCCTTCATTCTTCTGAATTCCAGTGAATACAGGCCCAGAGCTCTTCATATGACAAGCCGTTCAATCTTGGAATCACTTTCTTGAATGTCCTTTGAACCCTCTCCAGTTTCAGCACATCCTTTCTAAGGGGTCAAAAACTGCTCACAATACTCCAAGTGAGGCCTCACCAGTGCTTTATAAAGTCCCAACATTACATCCTTGCTTTTTTCTGCTAACATTGCATTTGCCTTCCTCACCACAGACTCAACCTGCAAACTAACCTTTAGGGAATCCTGCACAAGGACTCCCAAGACCCTTTGCAGCTCAGTTTTTTGAATTTTCTCTCCACTTAGAAAATAGTCAACCCTTTCATTTCTTCTGCCAACTTTCCAACACCTCCTTTGAAGCCTTTCCAATGTCAGCACATCCTTTCTAAGATAGGGGGCCCAAAACTGCTCACAGTACTCCCAAGTGGGGCCTCACAGGTGCCTTATAAAGCCTCAACATTATATCCTTGCTTTTATATTCTAGTCCTCTTGAAACGAATGCTAACATTGCACTTGTGTTCCTCATCACCAACTCAACCTACAGATTAACATTTAGGGAATTCTGCAAGAGGACTCCCAAATCCCTTTGCGTCTCAGTTTTTTGAATTTTCTCTCCATTTAGAAAATAGTCAACCCTTTCATTTCTTCTACCAAAGTGCATGACCATACACTTCCTGACAGTGTATTCCATCTGCTCCTACTTTGTCCATTCTTCTAATCTGCCTAAGTCCTTGTGCAGTCTCTCTGCTTCCCTATCACTACCTGCCCTTCCACCTTTCTCCGTATCGTCTGCAAACTCAGCCACAAAGCCAACAATTCCATCTTCCAAATCATTGACATATAAAGTAAATAGAAGCGGTCCCAATGTAGACCCCTGTGGAACACTACTAGTCACCAGCAGTCAGCAAGAAAAGGCTCCCTTCATTCTCACTCTTTGTCTCCTGCCAATCAACCACTGCTTTATCCCTGCGAGAATCTTTCCTTTCATCCCATGGGCTTGTAGTTTGCTAAGCAGCCTCAAGTATCATACTTTCTGAAAGGCCTTCTGAAAATCCAAGTACACAACATCAACTGATTCCCCTTTGTCTATCCTGCTTGTTACTTCCTCAAAGAATTCCAACAGATTTGTCAGGCAAGATTTTGAGGAAACCATGCTGACTATGGCCTATTTTATCATGTGCCTCCAAGTACCCTGAGATCTCATTCTGAATAATCAACTCCAACACCTTCCCAACCACTGAGGTCAGACTAACTGGCCTATAGTCTCCTTTCTTCTGTCTCTCACCCTTCTTGAAGAGTGGAGAGACATTTGCAATTCCAGAACCATGCCAGAATCTAGTGATTCTTGGAAGATCATTACTAATGCCTCCATGCTCTCTTCAGCCACCTTTTCCAGAACCCTGGGGTGTACACCATCTGGTCCAGAAGGCTTATCAACCTTCACACCTTCCAGTTTCCCAAGACCTTCTGCCTAGTAATGGTAACTTCACATACTTCATGACCCCTGACAACAGGAACTTCCACCATACTGCTAGTGTCTTCCACAGTGAAGACTGATGCAAAATACTTACACAGTTCATCCGTCATTTCCTTGTCCCCATTACTACCTCTCCAGCATTGTTTCCAGTTGTTTAATATCCACTCTCACCTCTCTATTACACTTTATGTATCTGAAGAAACTTTTGGTATCCTCTTTAATATTATTGGCTCGCTTACTTTTGTATTCCATCTTTACCTTTTTAATTTGCCTTCTGTTGGTTTTTAAAGCTTCCCAATCCTTTAACTTCCCACTAATTTTTGCTCTATTATATGCCCTCTCTTTGGCTTTTATGTTGGCTTTGACTTCTCTTGTTAACTACGGTGTGTAATTTTTCCAGAATACAGGACTGAAGGTGTGATATTTGAATGCACACAGTATACAGAATAAGGTGGATGATTTTGCAGTGGCTAGAGAGTGGCATGTATCACTGAATCATGGCAGAAAAAGATTATAGCTAGGAGCTTAACATCCAAGGATACAATTGTATCAAAAGGACAGGCAGGTAGGCAGAGGGGGTGCGGTGGCTTAGTTGGTAAAAAATGAAATCAAAATCTTATGACAAGATCACAAGGTGTAGAATCGTTGTGGGTAAAACTAAGAAACTGCAAGGGTAAAAAAAAACCCTGATGGGAGTTATACACAGAACAGTGGCAAAGATGTGGGGTACAAATTACAATGGGAGATTTTTAAAAATCATGTCAAAAAGGCAATGTTACAGTAGTCATAGGGGATTTCAACATACAGGTACAGTATATTGGGAAAATGAGGTTGGTACTGGATCTCAAGAGGGGGAGTTTGTAGAAAGCCTACAAGATGGCTTTTTAGAACAGCTCCTGGTTGAGTCCACTAGGGGATCAGCTATAATGGATTGGGTGTTGTGCAATGAACTGGAATTGATTGGAGACCTTAAGGTAAAGGAACCCTTGGGAGACAGTGATCATAATACAATAGAATTCATCTTGCAATTTGAGAGGGAGAAGCTAGTCAGGTATATTAGGATTACAGTGGAGTAAAGGGAATGACAGAAACATGAGAGTGGAGCTGGCCAAAGTTGATTAGAAGGGGACACTAGCAGGGATGACGGCAAAGCAGCAATGGCTGGAGTTTCTGGAAGCATTTCAAAAGGCACAGGATAGATATATCGCAAAGAAGTAGTATTCTAAAGGCAGGATAACATTGTGGCTGACAAGCGAAGAGAGGGCATATAATCAGAGCAAAAATTAGTGGAAGTTAGAGGACTGGGAAACTTTTAAAAAACAACAGAAAACAACTAAGAAGTCATAAAGAGAGAAAAGATGGAATACAAAAGTAAGCTAGCCAATAATATTAAAGAGGATGTTTCTTCAGATATGCAAGGAGTAGAAGAAAGGCAAGAGAAGATATCGGACCACTGGAAAATGATGCTAGAGAGGTAGTAATGGGGGACAAGGAAATGGCAGATGAACTGAATAAGTATTTTGCATCAGTCTTCACTGTGGAAGACACTAGCAGTGTGCTAGAAGTTTGAGAGTGTCGGGGCAGAAGTAAGTGAAGTTGCCATCACTAGGGAGAGTGTTCTTGGGAAATTAAAAGTTCTGAGGGTAGATAAGTCACCTAGAACAGATGGTGTACACCCCAGGGTCCTGAAGATGGTGGCTGAAGAGACTGAGAAGGTATTAGTAATGATCTTTCAAGAATCAACAGACTTTGGCAAGGTTCTGGAGGACTGGAAATTGCAAACATCACTCCACTCTTCAAGAAGGGAGGAAGGCAGAATAAAGGAAATTATAGGCCACTTAGACTGACCTCAGTGGTTGGGAAACTGTTGGAGTCTTTGACAAGGTGCCACACATGAGGCTGCTTAACAAGTTAAGAACCCATGGTATTACAGGAGAGATACTAGCATGGATAAAGCATTGGCTGATTGGCAGGTGGCAAACAGTGGAAATGAAGGGAGCCTTTTCTGGCTGGCTGCTGGTGACTAGTGATGCTCCACAGGGGTCTGCATTGGGACTTCTTCTATTTACATGACATGTCAATGATTTGGAAGATGGAATTGATGGCTTTGTGGCCGAGTTTGCAGATGATACAAAGATAGGCAGAGGGGCAGATAGTGTTGAGGAAGCAGAGAGGCTGCAGAAGGACCTGGGCAGATTAGAAGAATGGGCAAAGAAGTGGTAGATTCAATACAGTGTCAGGAAGTGTATGGTCATGCACTTTGGTAGAAGAAATGAAAGGGTTGACTATTTTCTAAATGGAGAGAAAATTCAAAAAACTGAGACACAAAGGGACTTGGGAGTCCTCTTGCAGAATTCCCTAAATGTTAATCTGTAGGTTGAGTTGGTGGTGAGGAACACAAATGCAATGTTAGCATTCGTTTCAAGAGGACTGTCAAATGAAGAGCATTTGATTGCTCTGGGCCTGTACTCACTAGAATTCAGAAGAATAAGGGGGAGATTTCATTGAAACCTATCGAATGGTGAAAGACCTCAATAGAGTGGATGTGGGGAGGAAGTTTCCTTTGGTGGGGGAGTCTAGAACCAGAGGACACAGCCTCAGAATAGAGGGACATCCATTTAAAACAGATATGAGGTGGAGTTTCTTTCGCCAGAGAGTGATAAATCTGTGAAATACACTGCCATCAGTGGCTCTGGAGGCCATGTCATTGGGTATGTAAGACAGAGGTTGACAGATTCTTAATTAGTCAGGGTTGAAGGATTACAGGGAGAAGGCAAGTGATTTGTGCTGAGAGGGAAATGGATCAGCTGTGATGAAATGCAGTGTAGACTTGATAGGCCGAATGGCCTGTTTCTGCTCCTATATCTTATGATCTAACATATGGCCTGGAACTCCCTCTCCAATTTATTTATTGAGATAGAGTGCAAGATAGGCCCTTCCAGCCCTTCATGCCATGCTGCCCAGCAACCCCGATTTAACCCTAGCCTAATTTGTACGTATTTGGACTGTGGGGGTGAGCTGAAGCACCCGGAATAAACCCACATGGTCACAGGGAGAACTTATAAACTCCTTAAAGCGGCAGGAAATGAACCTGGGTCGCTGGTACTGTAAAGCGTTGCACTAACCACTACACTACTGTGACATTTCCAATACCAAGAGGCACACACCAAAGCAGGGGTTTCCAACCTTTTTTATGCCATGGACCAAAAACCATTAACAAAGGCTCCATGGACCTCAGGTTGGAAACTCATGCACTAAAATAACATAGCCCCAAAGCCCAGTGTCACAATGGCACAACCAATAGGGAATGGCCAGTATTGCACATATTATTTTAATGTCTTTATAACAGATCTCATTTGGGTGGATTCAGCAAAGGATATGCAGTCACTGCAGCAGGTAATGTTTGACTCCTCCCCCTATGCTGGGAAAACTTCAGTGCAATATTGGTCCCACCATCTTCACAAATGAACAATGAAAAAAATCGGGGTTTGTAAAACCATACTCATACTTGCATACATTCATACCCACCTCATCCGCACACTTGCATGCTCTCCAGTGCAAGCATCTCCTCTCTATTTTGACAGAGCATCTTGACCTGAAATGTTAACTATTTTTCTTTGTACAGATGCTGTTCGATCTTCGGAATGCTTCAAGCATTTTCTGTTTGTTTCAGATCTCCAGGATCTACAGATTTTTAAAATATTCATGTTCTTCCTATAGTGTAGTGACCAGAACTGCACATGTATTCCAGCTGTGGCTAAACCAATGTTTTATGAAGTTGTACCATAACCTTCCTGCTATAGCCACTTGAAGGCAAATATCCCATATGCCCTCTTCATCACTATATCTATCCTTGCTGCCACCTTCTGAAATCCTTGGATTGTATACCAAGAACACTGTCCTCTGTACTTCCCAGAGTCTTATCATTCATTGTGCATTGTCTTACGCTCACATGCAATTACAAGGATTCATAGACTTACAAAATCATGCTCTCATACACAGGACACATTGACATACTTTACACACTTGCTCGTACTGTTTTCCTTTACTTTCTATTCTGGACAGTTATGGTCACCCTCACAGAAAAGTCCTCACCTTGAACTTTGTCTCTGATGTTCAAGTGGACTGGGCTCCAGATCTGCCTTGTGCTCTGTTGCACAGCTCCTTCCTCATCGTAGCCCCTGAAGGACCCATGAGGCAGAAAGTTGGTTCAAAGTTTGATAGCAAAGTTGTAACCAAACTCCTCCAAGAAACAAAGGCTATTCTCAAACGGAGCTTAAAAGAATTCAGAGCGATGCTGGAAAACTGCTTTTTGCCCTTTAATTGTCCTATGTGCCTTTGTGCTACCGGATGGCAGGAAGTGCACTGCATTCAGAGCAATATTTAGCCTGTTCTTAATGGGGCTATTTTTGCTTCCGTTAAATGTCAAAGCAAACATAAGGGAACAGGTGGTGTGAACATGATGAAACGAATACTCACAGCCAGAGAGCCAAGATGTGTGGGGGTAAAATCTGACACAGCAAGGGACACAAGATGGCTGAAAAGACTCCCCTTGGGGCTTTTTACAATCTCAAATAACCCCAAAACATCCTGGGATGCTTTCTGAAATAATGTAACCCCACAACGCATACTGCGCACAGCAAGATCCCACTAACAACAATGTGATAAGGACTATGGTATTCTTTGCATCTAAGGAAGCAAACAACGCCTATCTTAACCTCTCATCTGAAAAGAACACCCACACTGGGTGGCAGCAGCCTGGATTTCTGGAGAGGGATTCAAGTCGCAATCACCTGAATCAGAAGCAAGAGTGCTGTACAATGAGCCAATGGGAAGCAAAATCATTTTCAATCCCAGTCCATATAGTCTTAAATGTAGAATAGTATTACCAAATAGAAGTGCACTGACCATCTGTGACTGTGTCAGATGATTAACTATTGCTAAGCTATTAGAATAGAGGAGTTGTTCTGTTCATGCTGGCTTCAAGCCTCCATTCACACAGCACCACCTCTCCTACAGTGAGAGAGGAGTCTCCATCACATTACTGAGACAATGACAGACTTTTTACTGGGCCCTGAGTGAATATTAACCTTTTAATTACCGTTCAAGGAATCATGCACAACTCTTGGTTTTCTGTTATGCCTTGCTATAGAACATAGAATATTCAGTAGGATATGGCCCAGTCCTCACTCTCCAGGCTGAATGATTAAGTGCACTGCAGCCACCAGGAGGTGGCACCTCAATCCCCAGCTATCCTGAGCAGGGACAGCTGCAATCTGCCTCACCACCCCTGAGTTTTGGTTAAGAGTAAATTAAAGGTCCTTTGTGCAAAATCTTTCATAACCCGAGGACATTCAGAATGCTTGGCAGCCAATAAATTGCCTCATTGGTGTAGATTCTGTCGGATCATAGATAATCATGGAAGATTCCACAAGCCTTGAACAGGGTGAATTACCAATTTGTCAGTTACGAATGGAATATTTGTCAAAACACCAGAAAAATTCCTTGCTCCTTCAAATCTTCCCAAGGGATTGGTTAGGGTCACTTATACAGACTGACAGGACCCTGATTTAAGACAGTAACCAGGCACTGTAACCAGGCAAGACAGTAGCTCTGCCAATGCAGCACTCCATCTGTACTATTCTGAGATGACAGCCTCAAACAGCCTGGGTTCCCAATACTATCTGCTGGAAGGTACGCCTATAGGGGTGGCAGATGGGCCATAGGACTATGGGATTATGTGTGATCCCATTCCAAAAATCATACCAAACATCAGTCGCTGGATAAGGCAAGCAGAGCCCCTGAAACTCCAGTGAGGAGTCAGTGCCTGCAGCGAGCAGAGAAGACACAGCAGAACACTAAATAATCCACATTATTTATTGCTTTATTTACCAAAGGCTGCCTCTTGGAGTATAAGAATCAAATGTGTAAAATAGCAGAAAACACATAGAAAGATGAGTGACTCACCCTGCTTCGCCCAGGCTTTCCAGGGCATTCTGTAGCACTTTTAGGTTTCATCCTGACTACTGCACTCCAGACAAGCAGCAGGATAAGGAGGAGGGAACAATAAGGAGGGACACAGCCACAAAAGCAACAAGAGAATGGGAATGGATGATCAACAGTTTCCTGAAGCACATCCCTGCTTCCCTGAGAGAGTCCCACATCCCCCTGCTTTCTCCCAACAGCCCCCACCCTCTTCTACTGGAGCAGGGTGTTGCACACTGACAACCCTGTGTGAAACGGACAGCTCCACTGACGCAAACACTTGGCAGATTAATCTTTCAACCAAAACAGTCATTTCAAAACTCCGACTCGTTTCCTGTCTACACCCACACTATTTAACTGCAGGAGTTTTTGTTGCAAATTCCTGGTAATTCCCAGTTTTATTTAGAAAAGAGTCACAGGAATTACAGTTTGCATAATGTTCCAATCCAGACTGCCTATTTCTCAATCCAAGCTGCAGAATCTGGTTAACCATGATAACATAATAATCCTTTATAATGAGTCAATTTTTCACTTGCTGTTGAAAGTGCATTATTTTACTTGGAAAACTATATATACCTTGAAGTGATTCCTTTGATTTTCCAATTCTCGTCCTTGTTTTCAAGTCCCTCCACAGTCTCATTCCTCCTGATCCTCCTCCTGGTGTGCACCCCTCCAAGGGTGTAATGCCGAGGAATTATAAGGCATTGGTCAGCCTGCATTTGGAGTACTGTGAGCAGTTTTGGGCCCCTTATTTAAGAAAGGATGTGCTGACATTGGAGAGGGTCCAGATGAAGCTCACAAAAATGATTGCTGGAATAATAGGGTTATCATATGAGGAGCATTTGATGGCTCTGGGTCTATATTCGCTGGAATTTAAAACGAGGAGTATCACATTGAAACCTGTCAAATATTGAAAGGCCTAGATCAAGTGGATGTGAAGAGGACATTTCCTTTAGTGAGGGAGTCTGGTTGTAAAGGACACACCCAATAGAACGATGTCTATTTAGAACAGAGATGAGAAGGAATTCTTCAGCCAAAGGGTGGTGAATATGTGGAATTCATTGCCATTAATGGCTGTGGAGGCCAAGTCACTGGGAATATTTAAAGCAGAGGTTGACAAGTTCTTGTTTAGTAAGGGTGTGGAAGGTTACAGGAGGAAGGCAGAATGGGGTTGAGAGTGATAATAAATCAGCCGTGATCAAATGGCGGAGAAGACTCCAAGGAGCAGAAACAGATCATTCGGTCCAATATCTTAAAGTCATAAGACCCACCAACTCTCATCTCTTTGCCATGCAGGCATTTAATTGCTCTCCAACTGGCAGCTGTGCCTTCAGCTGCGTGGGCCTCAAACTCTAGAATTCCCTTTGTAAACCTCCCTACCTCTCTCCTCCTCTTAAAATTCTCCATGAAGCTACTCTTTTAACTAAGCTTTGGATCACCTGCCCCAGGATCTGTCATGGGATTCCATGCGAATGTTTATGCTGCAGTGAAGATGCTAGGTTAAAGGAACTGGCTATTGGCAATCCATACAGTTTGTCGCAAAAGCACAAGTAGGAAAATAAATTCTGCAGCCAGTTAAAAATAGATTTATCCAAAGGTTATTTTTCATTAGTGCCCTTTTATTTTTCTTTATCATAGAACATGGAACATAGAAATCCACAGCACATTACAGGCCCTTTGGCCCGCAATGTTGTGCCAACCATGTAACCTACTCTAGAAACTACCTAGAATTTCCCTAGTACATAGCCCTCTATTTTTCTAAGCTCCATGCCCCTATCTAAGAATCTCTTAAAAGACTCTATTGTATCAGCCTTTACCACCGCCGCTGGCAGTGCATTCCACACACCCACCACCCTCTGTTTTTCTAACATCCCCCCCTATACTTTCTTCCAAGCACCTTAAAACTATGCCTCCTTGTGTTAGCCATTTCAGCCCTGGGAAAAAGCCTCCGACTATCCACACAATCAATGCCGCTCATCATCTTATACACCTCTATCAGGTCACCCCTCATCCTCCGTTGCTCCAAGGAGAAAAGGCCAAGTTCACTCAACCATAAGGCAAGCTTTCCAATCCAGACAACATCCTAGTAAATCCCCTCTGCACTCTCTCTATAGTATCCATATCCTTCCTGTAATGAGGTGACCAGAACTGAACACAGTACTCCAACTGGGGTCTAACAAAGGTCTTACATAGCTGTAACATTACCTTATGGCTCTGGAACTCAATCTCACAGTTGATGAATGCCAACACACCATACGCCTTCTTAATAACATTGTCAACCTGCACAGCAACTTTGAGTGTCCTATGGACACAAACTCCAAGATCTCTATCAAGAGTCTTACCATTAATATTATATTCAGTCTTCAAATTTGACTTACCAACATGAACCACTTCACACTTACCTGGGTTGAACTCTATCTGCTAGTTCTCAGCCCAGTTCTGCATCCTATTGATGTCTCGCTGTAACCTCTGACAGCCCTCCACACTATCCACAACAGCCCCAACCTTTGTGTCATCAGCAAATTTACTAACCCATCCCTCCACTTCCTCATCCAGGTCATTTATAAAAATCACAAAGAGGAGGAGTCCCAGAACAGATCAATTTGGAACATAACTGGTCACTGTTCTCCATGCAGAATATGACCAATCTACAACCACTCTTTGCCTTTTGTGGGCAAGCCAGTTCTGGATCCACAGAGCAAGGTCTCCTTGGATCCCATGCCTCCTTACTTTCTGAATGAGCCTCACATGGGGAACCTTATCCAATGCATTACTGAAATCCATATACACTACATCCACTGCTCTACCTTCATTAATGTGTTTTGTTACATCCTCAAAAAATTCAAGCAGGTTCGGAAGGCAGGACCAGACCTTGACAAAGCCATGCTGACCATTTCTAAACATATTATGCCTTTCCAGATGTTCATAAATCCTGCCTATTAGGATCTTCTCCATCAGCTTACCAACCACTGAAGTAAGACTTGCTGGTCTATAATTTCCCGGGCTATCTCTACTCCCTTTCTTGAACAAGGGAACAACATTTGCAACCCTCCAATCCTCTGGTACTTCTTCCATCCCTATTGATGATGCAAAGATCATCGCCAAAGGCTCAGCAATCTCCTTCCTCGCTTCCCACAGTTGCCAGGGGTATATCTTGTCTGGACCCAGAGACTTATCTAACTCAATGCTTTTCAAAAGCTCCAGCACATCCTCTTTCTTAATGTCTATATGCTCAAGTGTTATAGTCCACTGTAAGTCACTCGCACAATTGCCAAGGTCCTTTTCCAGATGAATACTGAAGCAAAGTATTCATTAAGTACCTCCGCTATCTCCTCTGACTCCACACACGTTTCCACTATCACACCTTATTGGTCCTATTCTCGCACAGCTCATCCTCTTGCTCTTCACATACTTGTAGAATGCCTTGGGGTTTTCCTTAATCCTGCTCACCAAGAACCTTCTCATGGCCCCTTCCAGCTCTCCTAATTTCATTCTTGAGCTCCTTCTTAGCACCCTTGTAATTTACTGGAGTTCTAACAGTACATAGTTTCTTGAACCTTTGTAAGCTTTTCTTCTTAACTAGATCCTCTCATGCTTTGTACACCATGGTTCTTTTACCCTACCATCCTTTCCCTGCCTCAATGGAACATACCTAAACATAACACCATGCAAATGTTCCCTGAATATTTGCCACACTTCTGTCATGCATTTCCCTGGGAACATCTTCTCCCAAGTTTCTGCCTAATAGCATCATATTTCCTCCTACCCCAATTATTGTTTCCTCAAGTTGTCTGCTCCTCTCCCTCTCCAGTGATAGAGTTGTGATCACTACCTCCAAAATGCTCTCCCACTGAGAGATCTGACACCTGACCAGGTTCATTTCCCAATACCAAATCAAGTACAACCTCTCCTCTAGTTGGCTTATCTACATATTGTGTCAGGAAATCTTCCTGAACACACCAAAAAAACTCCACTTCATTAAAACTCCCCTTGCTCTAAGGAGATGACGGTCAATATTAGGAAAGTTAAAATCACCCATCACAACAACCCTATTATTATTGTCCTGTTCCAGTATCTGTCTCCCTATCTGCTCCTCAATGTCTCTAACTATTGGGGGGAGGTCTATAAAAAACACCAGGTAGAGTTATTGCCCCCTTTCTGTTTCTGACTTCCAGCTACATTGACTCAGTGAACAATCCCTCCATGACTTCCTCCTTTTCTGCAGCTGTGATACAATCCCTGATTAGCAATGCCACATCACCATCTCTTTCGCCTCCTTCCCTGTCCTTTTTAAAACACCGAAAGCCCAGCACACTCAGCAACTATTCTTGGCCCGAGACAGCCAAGTCTCTGTAATGGCCACAATGTCATAGTTCCACATATTGATCCACGCTCTAAGTTCATCCGCCTTGTTTATGATACTGCTTGCATTAAAATAGACACATCTCAAACCATCTGGCTGACTGCATCTTTGCTCTAACATCTGCCTGTCCCTCCTCACAAACTCCCTACAAGCTGTCTCCTCTTGTGCACCAATCGCCCCATCCTCTGCCTCTTCACTTCAGTTCCCAAACCTCTAAAAATCTAGTTTAAACCCTCCACAATAACATTAGGGAACCTCCCTCTCAGGATATTGGTTCCCCTCCAGTTCAAGTGCAACCCGTCCCACTTATACAGGTAACCCCTTCCCCAGAAAAGGTTCCAATGATTCAAGAACTTGAAACCTTGCCCCATGCCCCAATTCCTTAGTCACTCATTCATCTGCGCTATCTTTCTGTTCTGGCCTTCCCTAGCTCATTGCACCAGGTGTAATCCAGAGATTACCACCTTAGAATTCCTGCTCTTCAGCCTCTTTCCTAACTCCCTAAACTTACTGTGCAGGACCTCTACCCCTCTCCTGCCTTTGTCATTGGTGCCAACATGTACCACGACCTCTGGCTGCTCACCCTCCCCTTCAAGAATACTCTGCAACTGCTCAGAGACATCCTGAATCCTAGCATCCGGGAGGCAACACACTACCCTGGCATCTCTTTTGCTGCTGCAGAATCTTCTATCTGTCCTCCTAACTATCGAATCCCCTTTGACTATCGCTCCACCTGACTTCTCCCTACCCTTCTGAGGTTCAGAGCCAACCACAGTGCTATTGGTCTGGCTGCTGCTGCCTTGCCCAGATAGGTCATCCCCCACAGCAGTATCCAAAGGGGTATACTTGTTGCTGAGGGGAATGGCCACCGGGGGACCCTGCACTGACTTCCTTCCCCCTTTACCTCTCTCGGTGTTCACCCATCTAAACCCCGAGTTCTGCACTCTGGGTGTAACCACCTGCTCAAAAGTCTTATCTATCAATTGCTCTGCCTCCCGGATGATACTTATTTCATCTAATTCCAGCTCCAGCTCCTTAATGTGGTCTTACAGGAGCTGGAGTTGGCTGCACTTCCCGCACGTGTAGTCATCAGAGTGACCAACAGGTTCTATGAATTCCCACATCCAACAGGAGGAGCATTCCACTGCCACATCTGCCACCCTGCCTGAGCAACCAGGACCAAATCAGCAATAACAAAAGGAAAAAAACCTACCCTTCTTACCCATTTCTTTGGCTTCAGCCTTTTTTCATCGAAGCCTCTTGAGTAAAAGCCTCCAAGTTCCCACTCTGACTCTGGACCCCACACCGACAATGGTTGCTCCAACAATAGCCACTCTGCTAAACACTATCTCTCTTTTATGGTTTAAAGAATAAGAAAAACCCCATGCAAGGAGAAATAACTCATCCTGTTTGGTGGTGTTCTGCCTGTCTTTCGCTGCCGCTGATGCCTTTCAAAGCTTAAATTAGGGTCATTTTAGGAGCAGACATATTACCTCACAGGCCATAGCATGGTACAGAAATAAGGAAAATCTGAGACTGAATCTGCCCTCGTAGGGAGGATAGATTCATAGAATTGAAAACCTTTCGATCACTCTGGGGGCTATGGTTCCACCGTTCACTACCAAAACTTGCTAGGGGTGGATCAGCCAGGATTTCCCCTCCTGGAAAGACAATTTATTGGCATTCCCTTGGAAAGAGAGCTGCCAATTTGCTTTTTAAAATTACAGGGTGATTGTCTCAGCACCCCTGCCCTCCTCTCAATTGCAACCAATTATAGCACTCATCTTTTTCACTTGGAAACATGTTGCTGGATTTTATAGCAACATACCTTTACACTCCCCTAACTCAGTGCAAGCACCAAAATCGACATTAGCCACCAATAGTGATTTGCAGGCAATAGTTCTGCCACCTGTAGATTAATTCAGTATATTAACAAACTTGTTTTGCTTTAAAGTATTGTAGTTGGGGGTGCAGAGCTTCTGAGATCATTGGGTCAAAAACTGGAGGGGCAACCAGGTTGAGGGAGATTACTGGGTCAGGGGTTATCTAGCTTAGATGCCTGAGTGAGACGAACAATAGTTGGTAGAACAGGGTTTTGGCAAGAGCCTTGGGATCCTGGGGGGTGAAGCTGGGTGGGAGCTTTAACATGGGAATCAGAGGATTGGCATGAGGACTATGGTCAGGGTATCAAGAAGAGATAAAGGAGAGACCTTGCAGGGGACCCAAAAGGATGAACAAAATGTCTGGGGCTTCCTTGAAGAGGCCGCAATCCAATGTCATTAATGAGACATGGTTGTTTTTTTATACAGTGACATTTGCACGGAGAATAGCATCACTCTGTGTGTGATTGATACAGAAATTGCCTCAAGTGCAACCCACTCCACAGCGTTCTTGGTTGTATTTAGGGAACAACCTCAAAGTGGGCAAATCTGATATTTCATTCTAGTGTGGGGTGGGGGGGGGGGTTGGGTGCAAAAAATGAAAATCACTTTTCAATAATGTAACATGTTTGAAAAGGCTTATTGGTTGAATTTCTAAGGTTTTTCATTTTCAGGTTTTATACCACAAAGGAAAATAGACAACCCTACAAATTTCGAGTTTTAATTCGTGCTGAGACTCAGCTGTGAGAACCTCAGAGACCAGAAGAGATCTTGTGACCAGTCATGTTCTCATTGCAAGCAGTTAATTTAAAAAGCATTCAAGCTGAAGGGCCTTGGCCCAGGAAGACCCGAGTTACCCCAAAGTATAAACAAACTAATGGGTGTAATGTTTTGCTAAAGTATTTGGCAAGAAGGCTGTGTGGTGAGGGAATAAACAATTACACAAATTAGAGAGACCAAGAGAGTGCCATTGGGATGATTGTTGTGGGCAGGGTATTGGGACACAGAGGCTGCATTCAATATATCTGCACTGATAGACAAAGGAATCACTGGAGCTTATAATGAAGTTTATTAAACAGTAATTTCCTTATTAAAGAAAGCAGAGCATTTGCTGCTTCCATTGTGGCTCCATTGCCAATAGCCCAAAACAGAAGTCTTCAATTTCCAAGCAAATCTGTTCAGCTTCTGCACCACCTAGACCAGCTCCTGAAGTCCCAGTTCTTTTCTATCATGAAAGTCCAGTACAGACCTATTGGTGACACCATTCAGGGCACAGAAGAGGGACTTCCAGGCATGAAGAGTTTGGCTCCTAATGACTAAGCTCCATCATTTCAGTGCTCCTGTCCTTGATACAGAGACAAGAGTTGAAAACCCCATGGTGACAGTTGGGAGTATTTAAATACAAGCAATTAAATAATTTTAAAAATTGGAATTTAAAAATGCCAGCTAATTAGCAGTAACCATAAAAATGAATTCACATGAAAATCTCCCACCCTAACTCCCTCCCCATAACACACGTCATTTATCCAATGAAATTCCTGCACAATAAAGGCATGTAAAGATAAATATGCTCTGTAGTGCAATGTTTACCAATGTCTACATTATATCTTTTTATTGATATTGTTCAGTAGATCTTACTGATTTGGTGAAGTTGACTAATGAAGTTGATTGATACAGCTTCACTGTTCATTTTGCCACAGGGTTTAAATCTATAATGACCTGACTGATTACAACAGGGCTAAGGGAGAATGCTATCAGGAGAGACTTGGGAAGACTGGCCATTGTTCACCGGAGTGCAGAAGAATAATCTGGCCACTCATCCAGAAATAGAATCTGAGGCGGATTGACTGGGAAGGTGCCTAGCAAGTAGACAGGAGGAAGAAATAATGGCCAGCACACCAAAAATCTCCTTGCATGTGTGGACAGTGAGCGTGATCTATCTGTAAAAGAAATCCTCACCTGCACTCAAGGTCTTCACCATCACATATCCAGCACCCAGCAGGTAAATTTGCAGCCAGATAGATAGGGCTGATCATGACTATGGTTTCATGGTGTTTATAACTGAAGACTGCTGTTCCATTCAACAGATTAAACCAGCCTCCCCCTGGTGTATGTGAACTCCTTTCTCATTGAATACAGTAAGTGATGATAATATGCAGCAAGAATGTTATCCCTGCTATACAGAGCAAAACATTTACTGCTAAAAATGTTTAGACAGCTCCCTCAAAACACAGGATGAAACAGGTTCACTCAAGTTGTAGTCAATGATCAACATGTTTTCTTTCAAATCTTGCCTTATGCCGTGAGACTTGAAGCCTATCTCTTTAAACCTTCCAGCCAGCAACACATTACACTGAAACAAGTGCACCATTAACTAATTCCAAGCTCCCTGGTATTTGAGCAGTTAGGAAGTGTGCCCAAGTTCCCCATAAGTGCTCTGTATGGACAGGGCAAAAATTCCTTAAATAAAAATTCCATAACTTTAGTAAGGTTCAAATTTACTTTATATGGCTGTTGCAAAGCCTCAGCTAAAGTGTGATCCTCCACTGTCATTTCAACTGAACATTATGTTAATTAATTTTGCTCTGACACATGGCTGTCTTGATGCATTGTGCTCTACAGTAAAGCACATCAGGTTTCTGGTCAGAGGACCTTTTCAAAAAATAAAAGAGTTTCGGCCAAGCATGTGATCAGGTTCAACAACATTGCTATCAATAGCAAACAGTCTGACCTACTTCCAAGATGGAGAGCTCGGTCAGTGGGAGAGAAGTACCTGAATACATGAAGAGGAAAGGTTAGCAGGACTGTGTGGAAAAAGTTAAAAAGTGTGATTAAGCCTTCTTCAAAGAGGTATGACAGACAGAATGTCTTTTTCTGTCCTGTATCAACCATGGGTATCAATTCAATGGGATAATTGGCACCCAACAATTGTTATATTCAAAAAATTTTCACAGCTATCAGGGAAGCACCATTTAAAATTAACTTAGTACCGTTACACATGACACTAAATTAAAAACTGTAATTTATTTTATTTAAACAGAAGCTGTGGTTAACTTAAAAAATGTAGAATCAAGCATAAAATTTCAAGACATATTCCTTGGAATTCTTCTTTCTTGTTGCATTGTAACTGTTTTGGAAGATCCCCTTAAATGTCTGCCATTGCATTTCAGTTGACTGATCCTTTAATTTGCCAGTTCACTTAACTAGCTCTGCTTTTTACACACTCATAGTTGGCCTTATTTAAAGTACATTGATAGAACTAGAGACACATGTGCAGACCAACTAAGGATGGCAGATTTTTAGTAGCATTATGAATCAAATAAAATTTTACAATACAGTAGTAATTTTGTTGCCATCATTATTATTGACTTGTTTTTCTTTAAATTCTAGACTTCCATACTTTAAAGTTGAGTTGTTGCATTACTTATCTAATAAACTAATCACCATCATACATTCCCTTTTGAATGAAATTTCCATGAGAGGATAGAAAGCTTCATTTTGCCAGATTCCATATTAGAACCAGAGTATCACCAGCACTAAGTGCACCCTGAGAAGCCAGAGACTGTGGTTAGCCTTATCTACCAGCAGGACACACCTCTCGAGGACAAGCTTCACAAAATATCCTTACCACTTATGTCTATTCACACACTTCCACTTAGGGGAGAAGAGTATCGGTCGGGATTTGGCAAGGAGGTTAAACACAATCCCCTTATCAGTGAAAATGGAATTTTTCCAATTACTTTGAAGTAATTCCACATCGTTTGCAGTTGAATAACCAACAGGAATGTGTTCTTGTTAAGTGAAGTTTTATTGAAGTTATTTTTCTAATTGGCATACCATGATTGGAGTTTTATTAAGAGGGGGTGGGAAGGGGGGAAAAGCATTAACTCTTGTACTGACTGATTCAGAGTTCCCTGAATAAAGCTGCAAAAAAAACACAACATACAGAGAACAAAAATGCAAACTCCTTTTATTATCATGGTTGCAGCTCCATATACAGAAAATAATATAAAGGGCATAGGTATTACTATAATATACTGTACTATTGGCATTACTGTATAGTTACTAGTCAAGAGGAAGAAAGAAACTTACTTCAGGTTTAGGAAGCAAGATCAGACAATGCTCTTGAGAGTTACAGGGCAGTCAGGAAGGAGCTGAAGAATGGAGTTAGGAGACCTAGAAGAGAAGGTGCTGGTGAGTAGAATTAAGAAAACCCCCAAAGCATTCCTGTAAAGAACAGGAGGATGAAATAGAGTGAAAGTTGGACTGATGAGGGACAGATGTGGTGTACATGGATTTTAGTAAGGCATTTGACAAGGTTCCCCGTGGTAGGCTCATTCAAAAAGTCAGGAGGCATGGAATTCAGAGAAACTTGGCTTGTGGATTCAGAATTGGCTTGCCCAGAGAATAGTAGTATATGTTAAGTATTCTGCCTGGAGATTGGTAAACAGTGGTGTTCTGCAGGGATCTGTTCTGGGACCCTTGGTCTTTGTGATTCTTATAAGTGACTTGGATGAAGAAGTTTGGGGGGGGGGTTAGTAAGTTTGCAGATAACATGAAGGTTGGTAGAGTTGTGTATAGTGGGGAGGGTTGTTGTAGGTTGCAATGGGACATTGATAGGATGCAGAGCTAGGCTGAGAGGTGGCAGATGGAGTTCAACCCAGATAAGTGTTAAGCAATTCACTTTGGAAGGTCGATTTGAAGGCAGAATATAGGGCTAATGCCAGGATTTTTAGCAGTGTGGAGGAACAAAGGGGTCTTGGAATCAATATCCATAGATCCCTCAAAGTTGCCATACAAGTTGATAGAGTTGTTAAGAAGGTTTATGGTGTGTTGCCCTTTGTTAGTTGAGGGATTGAGTTCAAGAGCTCCAAGGTAATGTTACAGCTCTATAAAACCCTCATTACATCACACTTGGAAAATTGTGTTCAATCCTGGTTGCCTCAATATAGGAAGGATGTGGAAGCTTTGAGAGGGTGTGTGACAGATTTACCAGATTAGACAGCATGTCTTATGAGGGAATGTTAAGTGAGCTAGGCTTTTCCCTTTGGAGCAAAGGAGGATAAGAGGTGACTTGATAGAGGTGTAGAAGAAAAGAGGCATAGATAGAATGGACAGACAAAGACTTTTTCCCAGGGCAGAAATAGCTAATACGAGGGGACATAACTTTAAGGTGTTTGGAGGAAAGTATTGGGGAGGGGGTGTCAGATAGTGTTTTTTTTTTTTTTTTTTTTTTACACACAGAGAGTAGTAAGTACATGGAATGCCCTGCCAGGGGTGGTGATAAGGGACTGATACGTTAGGGATATTTGGATGAAAGAAAAATGGTTATATAGGAGGGAAGAATTAGATTGATCTTTAAGTAGATTAAAAAGTATGCATAACATTGTGGGCTGAAGGGGTCATTCTGTGCTTTCTATGTTCTAAAGGTAGCATGTTTCAGTTTGCAACTAAGTCGTAATGAATTTAGTTACTACAATCATTTCTGATAAAAGATGAAATATAAGAAAAACTGAAACATCATTGCAGCACATTCTGTGCCCCAGATTGTTGCAAAATGCAATCACTGTTGCAAATTTGTACATACAGTAGCAGACTCCCATAACTTGCAATGTGATAACAGCCAGATCGTCCATCAGTTTTAGTGATATTGAAGATTATTTGTTTCTAAAAGATCAACTCTTGCTTCTCATCAAAGTAGAGCAGTGGAATCTTTAAACTGAGAATGTTGGTAACTATGCTCAAAAATTGCTACAAAATACAGCACTTATGACTGTGTGGCACTACCCCAGCACAAAAATGAAGCATTGCCTGACTTCTGTGCTCAACTATATGAAATGGGACTTAAACCCACAAACTTCTGGAGTGCGAGTGATGGACTGAACAAGTTCCTGCTGTTGCTATGGCTAGCAGAGCTTGGAAGATTCCTTTACATTCCAAAACGGGCAAACTACGATTGGTGAAAAGTCAGCAAAAAGCTATTTTAATTTGTTAAAGCTGTCTTCACATCATTAGTAAGGAATGCAGACGGCTTACCAGGCTGCAGCGTCAGAGTGAAAGAAGCAAGCAATAAGGAAGGCAAAGGGGAAGAAGTGGGGAAGGTCCAGCACCATCAGGCTGACGTGCCAGAAATCAACAGCACTGGGAAGAGGCACAGAATCGTAAAGAGAAAAAAATCTAGGTTGCTCTCCCATCTTCCAGTGTTTGTTACAAACAGATCAGCACTTCACTGTATACAATGTATTATACACAGACCGACAGATAACCGCATCAGTTCAATGTACATAAATCCATAGATCACTATACACAGACCACTGTACCTGATGTACATAAATCAATATACAAACCAACAGCTCTGTCCTCACATGTTACTGTGCTTATTGTACACAATGTTAGTCTCTGTATACAGCTCAATGTACACAGCAACACGTACAAAATTTCTGGATTACCAGCATCTGCAGAATTTCATGTTCATCGATGTACACAGACCCGCAGTTCATGTATGTTGTATGCAATATACACTGCTCACCGTATACAATGAATTCAGCAAACAGAAACAGATACCCACTGGTCATTGTAAACACAACACAATCCCTTGTACACAGCCTCAGGCTATAAAAGTTTACATAGTTCACACTATGCCAAACACCATAGTGGGCCAAATTCTGAAGTTTTACTTATCACACTGCACTTACTTAGAGAGCCAAAGGGACCATGCAGTGGTTTACTTGTTTTTAATTGAAGTGTTTTCTGCTTTTATTGTTTACATAATTAATCTTAAATCTTTTCAATATATTTTTTTTTAAGATCACTGCCATTTATTGTGTAGGGCAGCAATAATGTATGTGGCGATGTATAAATAGAATATTCCTCCTGGTGGCCAGCCAGCGTTCTTGTAGAATGTCAATATGAATCCCAAGTTTTTTTTTCCAACAAATGCTCTGTCAAATGTTAAATTCTGTAAAATTCTAAGTAGTTTTCTCAACATATAGTACCTAACTTGTGTGTACTCACATAGGTAAGCATGCTAGGAATGAACAGGCACATGCAATGTAACATAATTGATGTACGAGGATCAGTTAAAAACACACATGAATAAAATCCTGGACTCTATTAGACAGTTACATTCAAAGGTTTGGACTAGTTACAAATCTGACATGAACAAGGCAATTCCTACAGGCCATGCTAAATGGCTTTTTTAAGAAATAATATGCCTTTATAAGTTGTATTTCTATTGATGTATGATGTCTCAAATTCTTCAGAGGTACAAATCTAGGGTTTCCTAGGATCACCTTGGAAAGTTTCACAGTAGGTTGAGAAATTACTTCGAACAAAATTGTCTGTGTAGATGGTGCTTTCACGTAGGTATGAAAAAGGCTTTATAAGATACAAAAGAATCTGCAGAGGCTGAAAATCCAGAGTAACAAGCACAAAACGCTGGAAGAACTCAGCAGGTCAGGCAGCATCTATGGAAATGAATAAAGAGTTGATATTTCATGTCAAGACCTTTCATCAGTACTGGAAAGGAGGTGGAAGGAAACAGAATAAGGTGAGGGAAAGGAAAGGAGTACAAGCTGGAAGTGGATAGGTGAAGCCAGGTCAAGCGGAAGGTAAGCGGCTGGGGGAGAGGTAATGAAGTGAGAAGCTGAGAGGTGATAGGTAGATAATGTAAAGGACTGAAGAAGGAATCTGATAGAAGAGAGTGGACTATGGGAGAAAGGAGAGGAGGGACACCAGAAGAAGGTGAGGAGAAGGGACAAGAGAGGAGCCACAATGTGGAATGGAAAAGGTGAGAAGAGAGAGGGAAAAGAGATGAGAAATGTTTATGCCATCAAGCTGGTGACTTCCCAAACAAAATATGAGGTGTTGCTCCTCCAACCATTGAGTCTCACTGTGGCAGTAGAAGCGGCCATGGATCGGCAGCCTTCATTAATGCATAGAATGACTTCAACTGAGTTATCACAGTATTGAACCACCTAGATCTAAAACCAGCACCACAGATTGGTTAAGTAACACTGGCTTCCCAGCAACAATGTGGAGACTGGGGCAGTCACCTCCTGATCAGTGATTGTACTCTCATAATCCATGCTGGCAAGTGAGCTGATGGCGAGAAAGCTTTGTGGCTCAACTTGGCTGAACACCGCATTCACAAGTGGCAGGCATCCTATCCACAGAGATAGAGGTTTCAAACCTCTTCATTAATATGTTTGCTTTCTCTTCACTTGTTAACTTTATTAATGACATCAGTATCATCAGGGTTATTCCTCATAAGTCAAGCTTAATTATAACAATGATGTAAGTGACTGATTACCTTTATGTGCATAATTTATAGGTGATACTCTCACTGAATCTTGCTGGAGGAAAAAACCCTGTTTGTGGGGTAGTTTCTGCTTCCTTTGCTTTTTAATAGGAGTGTTTTCTGAGTAAATTGACTTTATATCAAGGTGTAAAATCTACCCAGCATGTGTGCAATCAGAACCTCATACTAACAAGCTCCTTTGGGGCAAGTGAAGAGAAATAACAGGGCAATGACTGAGTAAAGAATAATGGGAAAAGCTAAGAACTAAACACTGTACTGAATCCAAAGTAACCTGAGCAATGTCTAGCAGTTATTCAAAATCAGGACTGGTGTTACATTTCAATCTAAGTCTGTCTCTTTAATAAGTTGTGCAAAGAAAAAGTTTAAAATAAAGCATTTGCTATTGAATGGTCTAGGGAGAATTTAAAGTAAAGGTTTTAGTTCTGAGAGAAAAACATATTTTGTTTTATTTATTTATGGGCTTTCAGCAATACTGGCAAGACTAGCATTTATTGCCCATCCCTATCTGTCCCTGAAAAGTTTCTGATGAGTTGCTTTCTTGAGCCACTGCTATCTTTCTAGTGAAGTGCTGCTGGGGAGAGAGCTCCATGATTTAGAGAAAGGATCTGATAAAGGAACAGAAATATATTCCCACTATTCCCATGTCAATTTGGTAAACACCAAAGGAGAATCTGCAAGGGGTGATGTTCCCCTGAACCTACCACCCTTGTCCCCAGTGGTAGAGGTCATAGTTTGAAAGATGCTATCAAGAATAGCTGTAAGTAGGTGAAACACACTGTAGCCACTGCATGCCAGTGGTGGCAGGAATAAATGTTCAGGGATATGGATGGGTTGACAATCAAGTGTGCTGCTTTGTCCTTGATGATGGTGAGTGACAAAGGTATAAAAGCTTCTAAATCCAAGGTTTTGTTGTAGTGATCTATGTACAGCTGTTTCTGTTCAGATACTTACCTCAGCTATGGAGTATTTTCAAATACTGTGGAAGATTTGGAAAGGAATTAACTAATCCTTTAGGAACCATGTCATGTAAATCGCTCAAAAATGCATTTTTTTGCAATTGATTCAAGACCTCCTCCCTTGGGCAGCCAAAATCAAATCACACTTTACAATCAAATAGATGCCAAAAAAAATCATAATGTTATTGGAAGATTTGGCCCATGTCTTTGGTCCACAGAATGATGACAACACTTGTAAAAACAACCCTTGATGAATATATTGCCCAAAGTTACCTCACAAAGTCTGTACTTAACATTATGAAATTATATCACGGATGTGTTCTGAGGAGTGAGTTCATCAAGAAACACCCTGTCCAGCTGCACAAATCCCCATCAGTGGGGAATATCAGATTAGCCAATGATGGATTTTGGGAACTCGTTTTCCATAGTGCTGAGGCTCCCCAGCTAACAGAATGGATATTGCTGCAAGTCATCCCTCAACTTCCCAGAGTAAGCCAAGCATCAAACCAGTGAAAAGGGTGGCACTCTCACTACTGAGTCAGTTCTGAACTCAGGAAGCTGTGCATTCAAATCCTGCTCCTGAGACTGTAGCACAGAAATTCAGGCTGATGCTCTATAGGAATAGTTAGGGTGTGCCACACTGGGGAAAGGGGGGGTGGGGAGGTTGGAGCACTGCCTTTCAGTTTAGATTGCTAAAATTCAATCCACTCAGGCATTATGAATGTTAACAATATGACTGCACTAGAGAGGATGCAAAGAATATTCATGAGGATATTGCCACCACTGTAGAATTATAGTTACAAAGAAAGATTGTCCAGGCTGACATTGCTTTCTTTGGAACAAAGAGACTGTGGGGAGCTTTCATTGAGGTGCATGAAACTCTGAAAGTCTTGACAGGGTAGAGTATTCAATTACATTAGCACGGAGGTGGGGGGGGGGCCAGTGGCATAGATTTATGCAAATTAAAAGAAATATTAGAAGGGAGTTGAAAAGAAAAAGTGAATAAGTTGCATAATCTTCCCCAGATTTCAAAGGTACCTGATTGAGCATTTGAAGATCTAGAGGACAGAACAAGAGCTGGGAAGTGAAACTAAGCTAGACAGCTCTGGCATGAAGACATGGGCTGAACAGCTACCCTTCCGTGCCCTATATTGTTACATTCTAAAAGAGCAGGTGTGACCTAGGAAATGTCTGCCCCTCACTCAACTTAAGAGATCATTATCGCATTGCTATTTGTGGGAGCTTGCTGTGCACAAACTGTGCTTCCTTCATTACTAAATGGAAAAGTGCTTCATTGGCATTTTAGATGTTCTAAGAATAATAGAAACCCCCATAGCAACACGCTGGAGTGAGGGAGCTTCTGTTACTCCGAACTCAAACTAGTCTGAGTATCAGGCTTCAGACTGAAATGTTTGGTTGCAACAGTTTTGTACTTTTGTTTAAAACTAACAGTGATTCCAGCATTACCTTCGTGAGAAATAAAGACGGCAGCAAGACTTGCTTTCAGCAAATAGTTCTGGAGCGATATCATCAACGTGCTTTTCCTTTGCTGTCGGCAAATGGTGAATGCCCAGTCACTATGAATCGATGTTTTCATACATTCTTCGCAGTTTTTCGTTGGCTGTTTATCCAGCTGCCCCAACTGTGTGTACAATGCCGGTCTCTTTTTTTTCACTCAAATCTGTTGGTTCTGCAAGCATAACATTTCAACAACTCTGGCTGGAAATTGTGCGCATGAAAACAAATTGCCCGACACGTGACAGGCCAAGTGCGCGCGGGGTCGGATAAAAATGTTTGATTGAAGAGCGTTTGTTCTTCCCCTCGCACAGAGCAAGGCAGAGGACAAGCTGGAAAGGCACACTATCCCGCCGCATCAGGCCGCGTGCGACATTGCGCCCGCGCGTGCACTTTCAGGCGGGAATGACGTCGCGTTCATGCAGCGTATGTCTTGAGTAGTGGAACTGTGGTGTGAAGGGTGCCCTGCTGGGTATTTATACAAAAGTTCATTATAGCCCCCTTGCTCCTGGAGTCCGAAGACTCACTGGTACATCCCCTCAAACAACAGACACCTGCTCGGGATGTGCCGACAATATGGCGCGACCCTTCGTCCGTCCTGCTGTTGGCCGCTGAGCTCAATACCATAGGGAAAAATCTGGGCCAAAGAGTCAGTAGCTTCCATCACATCCAACAGGAGGTGATGAGGGAGAATAAAAGATTCAGGCGGTCTATCAACATCCAGACCAGCCCCCAGCATTTGCTACGATGCAGTGACGAGCCCCACAGTTCGGTGTTCAGCATCGTGGTTATCAGATTGCTGTTTCGTTAATGCGGGAGTACCGATGAGAACAGATGGTTACACACGGTTCCCAGCTCACTGGTTCCATCAGTAACGCACCTATAAAATTCAGTGATGACTTGTTTCCACGTTGATTCTACTGGTGTTCATGTTCCTGGTAATGCATCCTGAGTGCTAAGCGAGGTACCACTATACTGTACGAAGTCAGAACATGAAAGAGAAGCAGGTATAGATTAATACAAACCATCAAACCTCATCTCGAATCGCGTAAGATCAGGACTGATTTTTTTCACTCGGCTCTATTTTCCCTGCATGAATATAAAACCAGTCAATCGCTGCAAATGTTATCATGTGTAATTTTTTACACGTGATAATATTTTTTACCCATAGCCCACCATGTCTGGGCCACAGTACACAAAAGCCACGGATTGCTCTGAAAATCTAACTTATTTTATTGAAAGCACTGGGCTGTATTTTGTAGGACGGGGGTGTAAATCACCCCCAAAATGACATCAAATAGTATTCACCCTCAAAATTCCCTCTAATTTGGAATAATAAGTGTGCACAAAAATCTTGTGCTGTGTAACTTTTTGCCCAGTGACAACAACATGTGCTCACTGTATTTTTAAGTGAAAGTGAACTTGAAGCTATTCTAAGGATAATAAACTACCAAGTCCAGTTTGTTGTTCATTGTTTAAAAGAAATAAAATAACTGTCAATAAGAACTTTAATCTCCTCTGGGTTTGATCGATTTTACTCTTGTTCATATGCAAAACATCTGTAGCAGACCTGCAATGGGTAATGAAGGATTTTCTTGCCAGAGCTTTTGCACACAGTCCATATGTGATACTTTAAAAGGTCAATGTTCCAAATATAATACCACACCTTCCCACCTGCAAATTCTCTAACAACTTTTGCATCACAACAATACACGCCGTTAGCACCAGTTTCTGTATTGTTCATAAATATTTCTCGTAGCTGCCCGTTCCTGACCTCATGAGCTTTCACTGCAGCTATTTCTACTCTTTCATTAAGCCATTCCACTTTAAATGAACTAGCAGTTCTTTTGCACTTCACACCCTTTGTTTCTTTGGAATTTGACACATTGAATCAATAATCTCTTCAATAAAAAGTATAAATAAACCAGTTCTAAAATCTGCTGACAGATCATTGCAAGCTCCATGTTGTCAACACTGTCTACATCAGAAACCAGAAAAGGAAATGTGATTGTGTACAATCGTGGAATATATTTTACATGCCAACAAGGTAGAGGGTGACAACCTTTTGTGTGGTAGTAGCGAAGGTGCGTGAGTGCACACACATTAGAAGGAACATTGTTCACCCTGCTTCTGGAAGTATTTTCCACACCCAGCTCACAGCTGGAATATATTTTCCTCAATATCCAGTGTCATCAAACCCAATATCACCATTTGTCCACGTAAATTACTTCTCTGGAGAAAAAAATATTTACTTCATATCAGCAAAACTCTTTTGACAATGGTCAGAACTTCCCTGTTCTGAGTGGGGAAAAATACATACCATACAGTTCTTGGAGCCTGATCCAATATTCAACATGATCATAGCTAACCGTACAAATTTATTACCTTCTTCAAGCTTTCTCCCTGTATCCCTTGATTCCTCTAGCTCTAAGGATGGTATCTAACTCCTTGAATATACTTAATGATTTGCCTTCAATGCTTTCTGTAGTGGAGACTTCCACAGGTTCACCACTCTGAGAGAGAAAAAAAAATCCTCATCTCAGTCTTAAATGGCTTACCACTAAACCACAGACTATGAATTTTGGTTCAGGACTCTCCAGCCATAATGAACATCTTTCCTTTATCTGATGTTTTCAGTCCCATTAGAATTTTGTATCATTCTCCAAAATTCCATCTTATTCTTCTAAATCCTAATGAATTTAAACCTAACCATCTCAATCTTTCTGCATATATCAGTCCAGTCAACCCAGGAATCAGTCTGGTCAACATTGACTGAATCCCTCCGTAGCAACAGCATCTTTCCCCAAACAAAGAGACCAAAACTTCACATAGTGCTCAAGGTGCAGACTATACAATTGCAGCAAGACATCCCATTATTTTTAAAAGATAATTAATATCAAAGTTGTAACTATCACAGTGCAGGACCAAGGGGAAATAATTTGTCCTTGTAAAACCAGTGGAATTATTTAGTCACAGCCTATTGGTTAATCCACACATTCTTACACAGAAGGGAAGACCAGGTCAGAAACACCTTCATACCACCACCTGGACAGCAGTGAGATTAATTCAAAATGATTTTTTAAGAGCATAAGAAATAGGAGCAAAAGGAAGATATTTGCCCCTCAAGCCTGCCACATCATCATTTGCACCTTCATTTTCCTCAAACAGACACGTACAGTAGAATTGAGTACAATGCTCAAGCAGCAATGAGAACAGCACCCAAATTCCAGCCAGGATCTTGGGTATTTGAGATGAGACCTGACAGGTTTACCTTCTTTTGGCTTAATACATGAAAAGTAGCAGTTGATTTATACACAGCATGCTCCCATAAACAGCAATGCAATGTCAAATGGATTATCTATTTTTTAAGTTATCTTGTTTAAAATATGTTGCTTTGATAGTAGGAAGAACTTCAATGCTTCTTTTCACAATAGGGCCATTAAATCTTTTACATCCAACTGAAAGAAAGAAAATCCTTGGTTTAACAACTCATCTGTAAGACATTGGCTCTAACAATGCAGCACAACTGCAAGACTGCATTAAAGAAACCTAGATTTTTGCTTTCCGGTCTCTGAATGAGACTTGAACCTCCAACCTTTACACAGGAGGCAAGAATGATAACCTTCTGGGGCATGGAAGCACTGTTGGAGCAGAGTTTGTATTTGCCTTCTTGTTTAATTTCAGAAACTAAAACTACTTGAAGAGAACCACTGCCCTCAAAGCCTCTAAATACATTGCGGGAAGTTACAATCTGCTGAAGGAAATTCAAATTGTTCAGTACAATTGAGGTCCACCCTTTTCCTAATTTTGTGTTACGTTCTTATCAAAAATCATTTTGGTTTGGAACAATCAAAACTTTATGACATTTGTCATACAGTTGACTCCAGATAAAGCTGTTTCTGACCAAGATATAAGATTAATATATTTTAAAATATAGAATGATACAGAAGCAGGCCTTTTGAGTCCATATCAGTTCCTTGAAGAGCAATTTCTTCAGTCCCATTCTCTTACTTTTTGTTCCATAGGTCTGCAAATTATCTTCCCTCATACCTGGCCAGAATCCTAATTGATATTATTCCCATCACTCGGCAAACAGTCTATTGCCCCATACATCTTCAGTTTTTAGCCTATCATTTTAATTCCATAGTTTATGAACTATCTGCTAATGAAAATAATTTCCTTCTGTTTACTCCAAACTCATCATGGTCTCATCCACCTTCAGCAAATCTCCTCTCAACCTTCTGTGCTCCAAAGGAGAATAATCCTGGGTTCTCCAGTCTAAACTCAGAACTGAAATGGCAGAATTTCAGAAAACTCTTCCCATTCTCAGGTCTAGAGAGCCTGCAATTCAGAATACCAAAAGTAATGCGATCCTAGCCACAATTTTCCAAACTGTTTACACAAATGGGAATGACGAGTAACATCCATGTTTAAAAGTGGGAAGAGATCAGTTGAGAAGGTCTGGGGAAGTTAGCCTTACATTATTAAGAGAGAATTCACTGAAGAGTACTGTAAAATAAGGAATAACGAACATTCTGCAGCAGGCAACTCACCCCCTGATTCCACAAAGCATTTCCACAAATCAGGAATAGGATAGAATATTCTGCACTTGCCTCAACGAGTGCAGCTCCAAGAGCACTCCTGAAGTTTTACACCATTAGTAATAAATCAGCCCATTTGATTATACCCATCCACCATCCTAAATAGTCCAGTGCAGTTATTTGCTTAGGCTACTCTAACAGAATCTCCCAAAACAATAATCATCACCATCAAGATGGATAGTATTCCGATAGGCTTCAAGCATATTGGAATTCTACCCTTGCAGATTCCTCTCCTCTCCAACATGGACCAGATGATCTACACCCCAGAATTTTGAAAGGGTGGCTGAAGAGTTCGTTGAGGTATTAGCAATGACCTTTCAAGAATCACTAGATTCTGGCATGGTTCCGGAAGACAGGAAAATTGCAAATGTCATTCACTCTCCAAGAATGGAGAGAGGCAGAAGAGAGGAAACTATAGGCCAGTTAGTCTGACTCAGTGGTTGGGAAGATGTTGGAGTCAATTGTTAAGCATGAAGTCTCGGGGTACTTGGAGACACATGATAAAATAAGCCATAGCCAGCATAGTCTCAAGGGAACATCTTGCCTGACAAATCTGTTGGAATTCTTTGAAGAAGTAACAAACAAGATTGACAAAAGAGAATCAGTTGATGTTGGATTTGCCAAAGGCCTTTGAAAATGTGCCACACGAGGCTGCTTAACAAACTACAAGCCCATGGGATTAAAGGAAAGATTCTCACAGGGATAAAGCAGTGGCTGATTGGCAGGAGACAAAGAGTGTGAATAAAGGGAGCCATTTCTGACTGGCTGCTGGTGACTGGTGGTGTTCCACAGGAGTCTGTGTTGGGACTGATTCTTTTTATATTATATGTCAATAATTTGGATGATGGAATTGATGGCTTTGTTGCAGGTAATTTTGAGGAAGTAGAGAGGCTACAGAAGGACTTAGACAGATTAGAATAGGCAAAAAAATGGCAGATGGAAAACAGTGCCAGGAAGTGTATGGTCATGCACCTTGGTAGAAGAAATGAAAGGGTTGACTATTTTCTAAATGGAGAGAAAATACATAAAACTGAAATGCAAAGGGACTTGGGAGTCCTCATGCAGGATTCCCTAAAGGTTGAGTCTGTGGTGACAAAAGCAAATGCAATGTAGCATTCATTTCGAGAGGACTAGAATATAAAAGCAAGGATGTAATGTTGAGACTTTATGAAGTACTGTGAGGCCTCACTTGGAGTATTGTGAGCAAGTTTGGGCCCCTTATCTTAGAAAGGATGTGCTGAAACTGGAGAGGGTTCAAAAGAAGTTCACGAAAATGATTCCAGATTTGATCCACTTGTCATATGAAGAGTGCTTGATGGCTCTGGGCCTGTATTCACTGGATTTCAGAAGAATGAGGGGTGGCTTAATTGAAACCAATGGTGAAAGGCCTTGATAGAGTGGATGTGGAGAGGATTTTTCCTATGGTGGGAGAGTCTAAGACAAGAGGACACAGCCTCTCTTCTAGAACCTTCAGGACAGGGATGAGGAGGGATTTCTTTAGCCAGAGAGTGGTGAATCTGTGGAATTCTTTGTTATGTATATTTAAGGCAGAGATTCATAGATTTTTGATTGGTCAGGGGATGAAGGGATACAGGGAGAAAGCAGGAGATTGTGGCTGAAAGGAAAATTGAATCAGCCATGATGAAATGGCAGAGCAGTTTCGATGGGCCAAATGGCCTAATTCTGCTCCTATATCTTATGGTCTTAGGGTCTAAATTGCACAGCTCACCATCCTGACTTGAAACATATAGTCAGTCCATCATCATCACTGGGTCTAAATTCTGGAACTCCTTTACCAGAAGGACTGCAGCAGTTCAAGAATACGATCAGGGGATAAATATTTGTCTAATCAGCAATTCCCCAGAGGAAATAAATAAAGTAGTGTCTGCATGAAAACGTAGAGACTAATTAATCAGGAGCATTCAGTGTAGAACTGTAAAGGGCAAGTCAGGTTTGACTAATTGAAACAAGTTCCTCAAGGAAATGACTGTGGATAGATAGAGATTTGCCTTGTGACCTTTCCTATTTTACACAGAAACAAATGTAAGCTGGTGAGAGGTGAACTAAATCCGTGCACTCAGTGAACTGCCAGGAGTACTGCCTAAAAAGCCAATGAAAACTTTCCAATTTTAAAATGGATTTGGACGGGTAAGAGAAAACAAGGGGCTTCAGGGATAACATTTAAAAAGAAGGGCTAACAACCACAGCTCTCTCAAAGAGCTATCACAATAGGCTGAATAGCCCTTTATGCTATACATATCTGTACCAGGACAAGTTAAAATAGACATAATAAAGAATAGCTTGCATACAATTTGTCATGTAATACTAAACCACCAAAATGATGTCCAAAGCTAAATCATTTGCTCAGTTTGAGAGGTGGGAAGCAGCCTGACCCTTCAAACTGAGCAATGGGTCTTGGACAGAACAGGCTTGAGTCAAGTGGGTTCATTCTGCAAAGCCCTTGTGTTCTCTCGCATCGCATATTGTGTCAAATGATACAAAACACTTCACGTTCACTGTCAGTGACACTTCAGCCATTTCATATCTATACCCACCACAAAGTGCCCAAATCAAGGTCAAATTGTACCAAACCAGTGCCCATATTCTCTCATCTTCACATCTTACTCATTTCATTTTCAAACCTGTCCAGATCTTGATCCAAGTAAAAGATTTCCTTCCAAGGTAAGTAGCCAAATTAGACTGTCGTTGGCCAGAATGTTTGTCCACCTTTTCATCCAAAAAGGAGGGAGTAAAGTGTCCAGTTCAGCCTTCCTTTGACTTTCTGTAACTTCAAAAGATTGTTAACTCTCTGCATTATCTGGCAGATTGGGGAGGGTGCAAAACTGAGAACAACTGACAGAGACCTCAACTAATTTCACCCGCTCTGTGAAATTGCCTTGCTTACACACACACACACACACACACACACACACACACACACACACACACACACACACACACACACACACACACACACACACACACACACACACACACACACACACACACACACACCCCCCCCCCCCCTCTGCAACTAAGTGCCAGATCTAGTACAAGATTAACGATGCCAGTTTCAGCTTTTCTTGATGATATCTCCAACAGGAAACAGTCGCAACGACAAGGTATGCAGCTGACTGGTCCCCTTGGGTTTGCGCTCTCCTCCACCACCCCTGTCCCTGCCCTAGCGAGGTTGACCCTGCAGGAGAGAATGAAAAATAATCATCTATTAATGATTTGGCTGAACAGCCAGCGAGATTTGGCAAGGGCTGGGATCCATTTGGTTTAGATCTATTTCTGGCACGGCTGCTACCCATTCCTTAAAAGTACTTTTATTTGTTATTTGGACGATATGTTCCTTTACAGCAAGTTTAAAACAGAGGTACAGGCCATTAGGCCCATCTGTTCTATGTTTTGCCCCTGTACCTAACCATTCTCATCTAGATATCAGGCTTCCTTTTATATCTGCTAATCTACCACACCACACACTTTTTGGGACTTTGGAAGAAATCAGAATACCTTGAGAAAACCCACATAATCATAAAGAGACTAAACAAATTCACAAATACAGCATCCGGGCTCAGGATTGAACCTGGATCACTGGTTCTATGAGGCAAATGCTCCACTAGCTGTGCCACTATGCTCCAAAGTTACTGTAAGTTTCACAGAGTACTTCAGCCATCATTAACATCATAAAGATCTCTGGTGAGGTGGGGGGGGGGGGGTTGAGAAACATTGTGTGGTGTACTTTGGGAAACCAAGAGTTTGCCAGACTTGGACGCCACCTCTTGGCCACACAGAGGATGAGAAGCAAAATCTCCTCATTCTGCAAAGGATGACCACTCTTTCACATTGTACAGTAACAGTACCTTACACTAGTAGATTCAAACTCCAGAAAGCAAGATATTCATTCATTCACCTCACTGTAAATATCAGTTGAGCTAGTTGTACAAAACAGCTCATTGTTTAGTCTTTTATAAAAATTCACCATATCTTTAAAATCCAGATTTTAAAGCTGGAAGCTGTTTCTCTGCTTAGCATGACCCATTTACCCTTACTCCTACAAGGACACCAATATCAATTCTATGTAATAGGAATTATGTTGGCAATATGAGATAAAACTACCAAACCATGTCAATTACTGTCTTAAGCTAACAAGGCAAAAATAAAAACAGAACTTTTTTTAAAAAGGAGAGAGACCTTAAGTAATTTTCCCTGACAGGAAATGATTTGGAAAACAGTTAAAACAATGATTTACGGAATCACACAGTCTTCGGCCAAAGATAGTCAAAGTTCAAAGTTTAAAACTTGCCCCTCTTTCTTGCCAAATGTTGCTATATTTTACAGAATATATCATGATCGACATACATAAAACCCAGACAGAGACACAAGAGACTGCAGATGCTGGAATCCAGATAAATGCACAAAATGCTGGAGGAACTCAGTAGCTATGGAATAAAATTGACAGTTGATGTTTCAGTTCAAGACCCTTCATCTGCACTACATAAAACCTGTACTTAAAGCGTCTTAAGGAAATGCCAGAACATCTGGTGCAGAAAGAATTTCTGTTAAACTTGCAATCAATTAAAAATCTGGATCTTCAGTTTTCTGGGCTCGTGGATTTTCCATCATAAGACCACAAGAAAAAAGAGCAGAAGTCGGCCATTTGGCCCATTGAGTCTGCTCCGCCATTTCATCATGAGCTGATCCAATCTCCCATTTAGTCCCACTCTCCCGCCTTCTCCCCATAACCTTTGATGCCCTGACTACTCAGATACCTATCGATCTCTGCCTTAAATACACCCAATGACTTGGCCTCCACTGCCGCCCGTGGCAACAAATTCCACAGGTTCACCACTCTCTGGCTAAAAAAATCTTTTTTGCATCTCTGTCCTGAATGGGCGCCCTTCAATCCTCAAGTCATGTTCTCTCGTACTAGACTCCCCCACCATGGGAAACAACTTTGCCACATCCACTCTGTCCATGCCTTTCAACATTCAAAATGTTTCTATGAGGTCCCCCCTCATTCTTCTAAACTCCAAGGAGTACAGTCCAAGAGCAGTCAACCGTTCCTCATATGTTAAAACTCTCATTCCAGGAATCATTCTAGTGAATCTTCTCTGAACCCTCTCCAATGTCAGCACATCCTTTCTTAAATAAGGAGCCCAAAACTGCAACAGTACTCCAAGTGAGGTCTTACCAGTGCCTTATAGAGCCTCAACATCACATCCCTGCTCCTATACTCTATTCCTCTAGAAATGAATGCCAACGTTGCATTTGCCTTCTTCACCACCAACTCAACCTGGAGGTTAACCTTAAGGGTATCCTGCACGAGGACTCCCAAATCCCGTTGCATCTCAGAACTTTGAATTATCTCCCCATTTAAATAATAGTCTGCCCATTTATTTCTTCTACCAAAGTGCATGACTGTACACTTTCTGACATTGTAATTCATTTACCACTTCTTTGCCCATTCCCCCAATCTATCCAAGTCTCTCTACAGACTCTCTGTTTCCTCAGCACTACCGGCCCCTCCACCTATCTTTCTTTCATCAACTAACTTAGCCACAAAGCCATCTATTCCATAATCCAAATCGTTGATATACAACGTAAAGAGAAGCGGCCCCAACACGGACCCTTGTGGAACACCACTGGTAACTGGCAGCCAACCAGAATGGGATCCCTTTATTCCCACTCTCTGTTTCCTGCCAATCAACCAACGCTCTATCCACGTATGTAACTTTTCCGTAATTCCATGGGCTCTTATTTTGTTTAGCAGCCTCATGTGTGGCATCTTGTCAAAGGCCTTCTAAAAATCCAAATATACAACATCCACTGCATCTCCCTTGTCTAGCGTACTTGTAATTTCCTCAAAAAATTGCACTAGGTTTGTCAGGCAGGATTTTCCTTTAAGGAAACCATGCTGAGTTCTGCCTATCTTGTCATATGCCTCCAGGTACTCCATAACCTCATCCTTGACAATCAACTCCAACAACTTCCCAACCACCGATGTCAAGCTAACAGGTCTATAATTTCCTTTTTGCTTCCTTGCCCCCTTCTTAAATAGCGGAGTGACATTTGCAATCTTCCAGTCCTCCGCAACCAGGCCAGAATCTATCGACTTTTGAAGGATCATTGCTAATGCCTCCGCAATCTCCACAGCTACTTCCTTCAGAATACGAGGGTGCATTCCATCTGGTCCAGGAGATTTATCTACCCTTAGACTATTCAGCTTCCTGAGTACTTTCTCTGTCGTAATTGTGACTGTGCATATTTCTCTTCCCTGACACCCTTGAATGTCCGGTATATTGCTGATGTCTTCTTCAGTGAAGACTGATGCAAAATAGTCATTCAGTTCCTCCGCCATCTCCTTATCTCCCATTACAATTTCTCCAGCATCATTTTCTATCGGTCTTGCACCTTCCTCATTTCTCGCATAAACTCCAGCCACTGCTGCTCTGCCATCCTTCCTGCTAGTGTCCATTTCCAGTCAACTTTGGCCAGTTCCTCTCTCATGTCACTGTAATTTCCTTAAGTCCACTGAAGTACCGACACATCGGATTTCGGCTTCTTTCTCAAATTTCACAGTGAACTCAATCATGTTGTGATCACTGCCTCCTAAGGGTTCCTTCACTTCCATCTCTCTAATGACATCTGGTTCATTACACAATACCCAGTCCAGTACAGCCGATCCCCTAGTGGGCTCAACAACAAGCTGTTCTAAAAAGCCATCTCGTAGATATTCTACAAATTCTCTCTCTTGAGATCCAGTGCCGACCTGATTTTTCCAAATCCACTCGCATGTTAAAATCCCCCACAATTATCATAACAGTGCCCTTCTGGCAAGCCTTTTCTATTTCCTGTTGTAATTTGTAGTCCACATCACTGCAGCTGTTTGGAGGCCTGTAGATAACTGCCATCAGGGTCCTTTTACCCCTGCGATTTCTCAGCTCAACCCATAAAGATTCTGTACCTTACAATCCTGTGTCACCTCTTTGTAATGATTAAATATCATTTCTTACCAATAAAGCCATGCCACCCCCTCTGCCTATCTGCCTATCCTTCCGATATGCCGTGTATCCTTGGACGTTCAGCTCTCAGAGACATGCATCCTTTAGCCACGTCTCAGTGATGGCCACAATATCATGCCTGTCAATCTGTAACTGTACAACAAGATCATCCACCTTATTCCTTATGCTGCGTGCATTTAAGTATAACACCTTAAGTCCAGTATTTGGTACTTTTTACATTGATTGCACTGCAACTCATCACAATGGCTGCAAATTTGCTCCATCACCTGCCTGTCCTTCCTCACATCCTTACTGCTCACTATCTTAGATCTATTTTTGTTTTCTCTCTCCTCCGCTCCATCATTCTGGTTCCCATCCCCCTGCCAAATTAGTTTAAACCCGCCCTAATAGCTCTATTAAACCTTCCCACCAGGATATTGCTTCCCCTAGGATTCAAGTGTAACCCGTCCTTTTTGTACAAGTCACACCTGCCCCAAAAGAGGTCCCAATGATCCAGAAACTTTAATCCCTGCCCCCTGCTTCAATCCCTCAGCCATGCATTTATCCTTCACCTCATTCCATTCCTACTCTCACTGTCACATGGCACAGGCAGTAATCCCGAGATTACTACCTTTGTGGTCCTTCTTCTTAACTCCCTTCCTAACTCCCTATATTCTCCTTTCAGGACCTCTTCCCTTTTCCTACCCATGTCATTGGTACCTATATGTACCACGACCTCTGGCTCCTCACCCTCCCACTTCAGGATATCATGGACGCGATCAGAAACATCCTGGACCCTGGCACCAGGGAGGCAAACTACCATCCAGGTCTCCTGACTGCGTCCACAGAATCGCCTATCTGACCCCCTAACTATCGAGTCCCCTATCACTACTGCCATTCTCTTCCTTTCCCTACCCTTCTGAGCTACAGGGCTGGACTCTGTGCAGGAGGCATGGCCACTGTTGCTTCCCCCAGGTAGGCCATCCCCCCCAACAGTACTCAAACAGGAGTACTTATTGTCAAGGGGTACACCCACTGGGGTACTCTCTAGTACCTGACTCTTCCCCTTCCCCCTCCTAACTGTGACCACCTGCCTGTAACTCCTTTCTATCAACTCCTCACTCTCCCTGACCAGTTCCCCAACACGGTCCCTTAGGAGCTACAGCACGGCACACCCGGCACAGATGTGGACGTCCGGGAGGCTAGGAGACTCCAGGACCTCCCACATCCAACACCGAGAACAACAAGCTGCCCTCACACTCATAATTCCCCCTTTCCTCAAATAACAGGAAAAACTAAAACCTAAACTACCTTGCCTCGCCCACTTCCACCTAAGCCCGTTGAGGAGGATGGTTGTGGAGGAGAACTGGTCGGGTCTTTTGTCAAGAAAGAATCAGAGAGCTTTAAGGACTTCCTGATGGGGGAATAGAAGTGTTTAGGGACTGGACACTCATGGTGAAAATGAGGCAATTGGGACCAGGAATTAAAAGTTATTGAGGAGATTGAGAGCATGCGAAGTGTCGCGGATGTAGGTCGGAAGGGACTGAACCAAGGGAGACAGAATAGAGTTGAGGTATGCAGACACATTCACTGGGGCAGGAGCAGGCAGAAACAATGGGCCTACCTGGACAATTAGGTTTGTGGATCTTGGGTAGGAGGAAGAAACGAGCAGTGTGGGATAAGGGAACTATGAGGTTGGTGGTTGTGAATAGAGAAAGTAGGGGCCAGAGACTTTCTCCCCCTTGTGAGGGTATCAAAAACAAGACAGTATGAGCTTGAAGTGAGAGGAAGAAATTTTAAAAGGGATGAGGGAAAAGTTGTATACGTTGATATCTGGAATTCACTGTCAAAAGAAGTGATGGGGTGAAATACCTTTAAGAGACATTTATACAGACAAGACATTGGAGGATACTGTCTTTGTGCAGGCAAATGGGATTAGTGTCAATAGAAAAAATCGACATCGGATGCACAGCAACTCTGGCAGGGTCTGAGAGGTTTGTCATGACTAGACTGAACTCCTGCCTCAGCAAGGACCTGGACCCATTGCAATTTGCCTATCGTCACAATAAGTCAATGGCAGATGCAATCTCAATGGCTCTTCACACGATTTTAGACCACCTGGACAACACGAACACCTACGTCAGGATGCTGTTCATCAACCATAGCTCAGCATTTAATATCATCATTCCCAAAATCCTGATTGGGAAGTTGCAGAACCTGGGCCTCTGTACCTCCTTCTGCAATTGGATCCTCGACTTCTTAACCGGAAGACCACAATCTGCGTGGATTGGTGATAATATCTCCTCCTCGCTGACGATCAACACTGGTGCACCTCAGGGGTGTGTGCTTAGTCCACTGCTCTACTCTCTATACCCATCACTGTGTGGCTAGGCATAGTTCAAATACCATCTATAAATTTACTGACAATACAACAATTGTTGGTAGAATCTCAGGTGGAGATGAGAGGGCATACAGGAGTGAGATATGCCAACTAGTGGAGTGGAGCCACAGCAACAACCTGGCACTTAACGTCAGTAAGACAGAAGAGCTGATTGTGGACTTCAGAAAGGGTAAGATGAAGGAACACATACCAATCCTCATAAAGGGATCAGAAGTGGAGAGAGTGAGCAGTTTCAAGTTCCTGGATGTCAAGAACTCTGAGGATCTAACCTGGTCCCAACATATCGATGTAATTATAAAGAAGGCAAGACAATGGCTGTACTTCATTAGGAGTCTGAAGAGATTTGGCATGTCAACAAATACACTCAAAAGCTTCTATAGATGTACCATGGAGAGCATTCTGACAGGCTACATCACTGTCTGGTATGGAGGGGCTACTACACAGGACCAAAAGAAGCTGCAGAAGGTTGTAAATCTAGTCAGCTCCATCTTGGGTAGTAGCCTACAAAGTACCCAGGACATCTTCAGGGAGTGGTGTCTCAGAAAGGCAGTGTCCATTATTAAGGACCCCCAGCACCCAGGGCATGTTCTTTTCTCACTGTTACCATCAGGTAGGAGATACAGAAGCCTGAAGGCACATACTCAGCGATTCAGGAATAGCTTCTTCTCCTCTGCCATCCAATTGTTAAATGGACATTGAATCACTCAACACTACCTCACTTTTTTTAACACATAGTATTTCTGTTTTTGCACATTTTTAATTTATTCAATATATGTATACTGTAATTGATTTACCTGTTTATTTATTATTATTATTATTTTATTTTTTCCCTTCTCTGCTAGATTATGTATTGCATTGAACTGCTGCTGCTAAGTTAACAAATTTCATGTCACACGCTGGGGATAATAAACCTGATTCTGATTCTGGTCCTCACCCTCAATAATTTCTCTTTCAGCTCCTCCAACTTTCTCCAAACTCAAGGTGTACCCATGGGCACCCACATGGGCCCAGCTATGCCTGCCTTTTCTTGGCTATGTGGAACAGTCCATGTTCCAAGCCTTCCCTGGTAATGCTCCCCAACTCTTCATCCACTACATTGATGACTGCATTGGTGCTGCTTCATGCACCCGTGCTGACCTCGTCAATTTCATCAACTTTGCCTCCAAATTCCACCCTGCCCTTAAATTCACTTGGTCCATTTCTGACACCTCCCTCCCCTTTCTCAATCTCTCTGTCTCCATCTCTGGAGAAAAAATACTTACTGATATCTTTTTATAAACCCACTGATTACCAGGGCTATCTTGACTATATCTCTTCCCACCCTTTCTCGTGCAAAAATGCCATTCCCTTTTCTCAGTTCCTTCATTTCTGCTTCATCTGTTCCCAGGATGAGACTTTCCTCTTCAGGACATCAGAGGTGTACTCCTTCAAAAAACTATTGATGCTGCCCTCACTCACATCTCCTCCATTTGTTGGACATCCACACTCACCCCATCTTCCTGCCACCTTAACAGGGATACAGTTTCTCTTATCCTCACCTACCACCCCATGAGCCTTCTCATACTATACATCATACTCTGCAACTTACACCATCTTTTACAGGACTCTACCACCAAATGCATCTTTACCTCCCCCTCCCAACTCTTTGCTTTCCGCAGGAATCGCTCCCTCCATGAGTCCCTTGTCCATTCGTCCCTCCCTGCTGATCTCCCTCCTGGCACTTACCCCTGCAAGCAGCAGAGGTACTACATCTGCCCCAACACCTCCTCCCTCACCTCCATTCAGGGCCCCAAACTGTCCTTCCAGGTGAGGAAATACTTCACTTGTGAATCTGTTGGGGTCGTCTACTGTATCCAGTGCTCCACATGTGGCCTACTCTACACTGGTGAGACCTGTCATAGATTGGGTGACCACTTTGTCAAGCACATCGGTTCCAACCGCAAAAAGTGGAATTTCCTGGTGGCCAACCATTTCAGTTCCTATCCCCATTCCCATTCTGACATGTCGGTCCTTGGCCTCTTCTGCCACAATGAGGCCACCCTCAGGTTGGAGTAGCAACACCTCACATTCCATTTATGTAGCCTCCAACACGATGGCATAAACGTCAATTTGTCCAACTTCCAGTAACTTTCCCTTCCTCCTTCCCTCTTCTTCACTTCCCCACTCTGGCCTCTTACCTCTTCTTCTCATCTGACCATCACCTCCCCCTGGATCCCCTCCTCCTTCCCTTTCTCCTATGATCCACTTTCATCTCCTATCAAATTCCTTCTTCTCTAGCCCTTTGCCTTTTCCACTTATCACCTCCCAGGTTACTTCATCTTCCCCCTTCCTTTTCAGTCCTCATGAAGAGTTTCAGCCCGAAACATCAAATGTTTACTTATTTCCTTGCTGCCTGACCTCCAGTGTTGTGTTTATGTTGCTCTGGATTTTTAGCATCTGTAGAATCTCTTGTGTTTATGATTTCCTATTCTATCTATGCCTTTTTTTTTTACATACTTCTATCAGGTCATCTCAGCTGCTTTCACTTCAGGAAGTATAAACATAACGGATTCCATCTGTCCCCATAACAAAAGTCCTTGAATCCAGCTATATCCTGGTGAATCTCCTCTGCATTCTCTCCAGTGCAAATTAAAGGTTTTCCCCAAAATTATAGATCTCTCACAATTGGACAACAACATTTTAATTAGCTTTTTAAGTATTCCATAGGTCACTAAATAATGATTGGAACATGCAGTACATATATTGTTAATGTCAAAGCTGAAATATAAATGCCTTGGACAACCTTCTTTGTTGTCGACACCAACTTCTGCATCAACTGCAAGCTTATTAATCACATTTGGTACTTTCACATTCAAGTAATTTATATCACAACCAGGATTCCAACACTAATCCCTGCAGCATACCTCTGGTCAGACTTCCAATAGGAGAAGCTTCTTTCTCCCACTGCCCTTTGCCTCATGTCACCAAACCAGTTTTGAATCCAATCAGCCAGCTGGACTTGTATCCCAGCTGAACCAGCCTATCACGCAGGCCTTGACAAATGCCTTACTAAAAGTCCATCACCACTTGCTGCTGTCAGGCATCAGTTCAAATGATCTCCAATACAAAGTTGGCTGAACAATCAATCAAATTAAAGGATTCTCACAATCAGACAACAAAGATTTTAATTAACTTTTTAAATATTCTACAGACCACAAAAAGAGACCAGACAGGACATACGTATATTGTTAATGTAGACGCTGAAACAAAAAATATAATGTTTTTAAATGGCCTCTACATTTAAAAATAGTTATGTGGAGGTATAAGAATTAACAAGCAAGTTTTTAGGCTAAACAGTCATTATGGCTTAATTTTTCATTTAAAAAACTCATTCAGACCTTGTGTAAAAAAAAGGTGCAAGATATTCAGAGTATTTTACAATGGATTCAGTTAATAAATACTTAAAATTCACATCAGTTCAACCAATTTCCTTGATTGCAGTGAAAAGGCTAGAAAATGCAAGGAGTTGAATCACAGACACCAACATCCAGACTAAACCACATAAGGAAATCCTTAAGCTGCTGTCAGCTTCATCAAGCAAACACTGATTTTTGTGCACTGATTAATATTGAAATATCTGCTGAGTGTATGGTTAATCTGCCTCCATTACTCAGAAGGGTTCGGCAGCAGACTAGCATTTTTTAAGAGCCCTGCATTTCAATCAATGTACAGGCAGGCACTGCTTAGAAGGCACAACATAGTTATGAGAATAGGCTGAGTGAACAAGATGATGAGGCATTGATCATGTGGATAGTCAGAGGCTTTTTCCCAGGGCTGAAATGGTTGCCACAAGAGGGCACAGGTTTAAGGTGCTTAGAAGTAGGTACAGAGGAGATGTCAGGCGTAAGATTTTTACTCCAAGAGTGGTGAGTGTGTGAAATGCGCTGCCGGCGACAGTGGTGGAGGCAGATACAATAGGGTCTTTTAAGAGACTCCTGGATAGGTACATGGAGCTTAGAAAAATAGAGGGCTATGGGTAACTCTAAGGAATTTCTAAAGTAAGTACATGTTTGGTGCAGCATTGTGGGCCGAAGGGCCTGTCTTACGCTGTAGGGTTTCTATGTTTCTAGAAGGACTGGCCGCCCTCCTATAATGAATTTCAACCCTACATCTCCAGTAAGTCCAACACTTAAAACGGTTTTACAGGCAGCATAAGACTCAATGTGAGAAATAGCCTTAATACAACTGTGTTAAGGAGGGAGGAGCTGAGTTGCAGTGACTCTAACAGCAAATGGTATGTGAGAAGATTAGGTTTGGGTGCTCCACTCTCAGCAACTTGATGGTTGGGTATCCAGACGGAGGAAAGACACCTGGACGAGGTGCTGTGGTGTACCACTCAGCATCTTTCACACCTGATCCTCAGAAGCAACCTGCCCACCTAATACCTATGAGGGGCCAAGCAACCTTTGAGCATAAACGGCGAGCTCTCCGCTTTTGTTGAGATAGCATGCCGAGAGCACTCTATATGGTCATGACAGTGAACAGTGGGGAGTTGTTTAGCTGCTCTGTTGCCTGCTTGTAATGCACTCTCCACATTCTTGGAACTGTTTCAAATCAACATTAATTAGTGGACAGATTAAATGCTTGAGTAGAGAGTTAATCCTCTTGGGTTCTCAAATATCGAGCTTGAGCCCCTGCCAGCAACTTTAATGGAGCTGTGTCAGTTCTGATTGACAGCTTTTAGTAAAAGTTATCCATGCAGAAGGACTCATGTGAAACTGGACACACCTTTGTACAAGAGAACCTCAGGGCAAGCTGCCCGCATCCTTATAAAATTTGATGACCCACATGACTGTCAGTTTGCCCTTCTTGCTGTACTGATCTGGGACTCGTTTCCCTTCAGTTGTACCATATTTTACAATGCTGCTGGATGAGACTGAAATGACTCCTACATCATAATCCAGCATGAAAAATACTTACAGCCATTTAATCCAAGTCATACACACCATCCTCCTCCAACCCATCTTCAACTAATCCCATTCCCTTCTACTCCTTTCTCCCTCTGTGTTTCCTTATCTTCCTTTTGGAAACTAACTCAGCTGTCCATCTCCCTGTGAGAAGTAGTCCCACATCCTCTCTACCCTCTGAGTCACAGATTTCTCCCCAATTCCCTATTGGATTAATTGGTGATCATCTTATCTACCTGGCGATATAAATTGCACACTGGTGCTTATTTTACTGGACTTTAACAGCTCTATTTCCCAGCTGGAAGCATAGACTTGAAGGAGAGATCAAAATTGGAATGATCAAAAGTTTGAAGTTGGATGACAGCAGGTGGGACTTGAAAAAGGATGAAATTTTATATAAATACAATTAATGGGTCACTTAAGCAGGAGGTGATGTGGGTCAGCGAGCTCAGGAAGTGATGGGTGACTGGGAGTTTGTGCTTATTCAATTATAGGCACCAGTGTTTTGAATCACCTGAAGTTTATAAAGAGCAGAACAAGGAAGGGTTGACCAAGAGTGGATTGGGATCACCAATTCTGGTAGTGACAAAGGGAGGAATGAGTCTTTCAGCAGCCAATAAGCTGAAGCAGTGAGTGACAAGAGTTAGAAACAGCGGTTCTTCAAGGTGGCAAGCTGAAAAGTCACAAACATGACAACTAAGTTGTGAGCAGTCTGGTTTGGGTTCAGGTGATCACTCGGGAGATAGACAGAGCCCAGTTGAGTCAGTAATCGGGATACAAGGTCCTTGCTTTAGCCAGACAAAATTTGTGCATGTCCAGTCCCAACACTGCAGAGTTACTCGGTGGATATAATCTAAGCTCCTCACTTGCAGTTTGGACTTTGCAGAGGGTGCAACACAACATAAAAGCAAATTTATATACAACGCAAACACGGGGAAATCTGCAGATGCTGGAAATTCAAGCACAAAATGCTGGTGGAAAGCAGCAGGCCTATACAAGATAGGTTTATGCTAGTGACTTGATAAAAGTTTATGATGGAGTGAATACAGAGAGAATATATCCACTTGCAGGGAAGAGAATAACCAAAGACCACCAAAATCAGTCAGCAAGAAATTTAATAGAGACCAGGAAAAATCTCATTTACCCAGACGTGGTGAGAATAAGGAATCCATGGTTGAAGTGAACTGTACAGAAGCTAGACGAGCATTTGCTGATTTGGGGAAGAGTCAGAAACTTACAAGCAACTGGTAATCTACAGATGATGTACACTCCTTAAAATTGTACCAGGATGTGAGGTGAGCTTACCTGTAGCAAGTCAACTTGGTGGAGTAGAACTTATGATGAACATCTCCCCAAAGACACAACTCCAATAGTGCAGCACTTGCTTGGTATTGCATTGAAATGTCAGTCCAGCTTTTCACATTCAAGCCTCTTGAGTGCAACTTGAACCAGTAATCTACTGAGCAGAGGTTCCCACTCATGAGCATTATCCATATGGAGAAGGTAGTCAAGCGAAGGGATGAGTGTGCACAGCTGCAATGCCTGCTATGGTTGAATCAGCATCCAGACTCACACCAGTGCTGGGAAGGAGGAGGCAGCACAGTGTGACTGGTACCAGTGGGAACCGTACCCATGGTTCATTGTGGAGCTCAGTTGATTGGTTAGATAATGAAAGAAAGAGAATGGAAAGTCTATATGAACACTTTTTGAAAGAGGGGTGAGGTGAGGGAATTGAAGAGTACAAGCAGAGAAGTTTTGACATACTTATGAGCTCCAGTCAACATCTCCAATTCTCATTGGCAATGGTAGTGTAATGGTTAAGCTACTAATCTAGCCCGAGCCTATTGATCCAGAAAGAAGCTCAAATCCAAGCATTGCAACTGAGGAACCTAAATTAAATTACTCTGTACTTTTTTTTAAAAGAGAAAGCCAGTCTTAGTAATAAAATTACCAAATTGACAATAAAGTCTACCTGGTTCACTAATGTCTTTTGGGGAAGAAAATCTGCCTTATTTAACTATTGATTCTTAACTGCTCCAATTTTGGTGCAACTAGGGATGGACAATACATACTAGTAACATGCCACATTGAAAGAATAAATGAAAACTAAAGGATAGAAGCAATTCAAAAGCACCCATTCTTCCAGATGATATTATTAAATAAACCTTTGAAGAAAATTAAACCAGGGTTTGATGAAAGTTCACAACTTGTTTCCAGGATTGTGTAAAGTTAAATCAGGATACATACTACACAGAAGTCAAAGAATTGATAGCTGGAATTTAGAATTATTAAAGGATTTGTGGGATGAAGAGTGACTAAAGTCAGATTTAATAAATCCAAGAAATGATATTTATTTCAACAACCTGAATCCAGATAAACAACATCAAAGAGTGTTATGTTCAACAATAACACTTTGAACCGACCAGTCTCAGTAAAGCCCATGAGGAACATTAAGCTAACTTAATTTAAATAAGTTTAATCACAGAATTATATTGATGCACTGAAGCTCAAGTTAACAAGCCTCATTTTGTGTAATTGTTCTAAAATACAATACTCTCAAGGCCCTAAATGATGGACCTTCTCTGGTGACAGCCGGTTGCTAACCCACTATTCAGTGCACAAAGAGCCAACTGCACAGTGTAAAGCAGGAGGGACTCCTAAGCCAGACAAGTCACAGCTCCCTTTGCCATTTTGACCAGAGCCAATATGCATCAAATTTCATCTTAGCAACTTGTGCAGTTCCCTTGTGAATGCTACAATTGAATCTGTCGTCTCTACTTCCTTGGCAGTGCACTCCAGACCCCAAGCACTAACCGTGTAAGACAAGTTTTTCATCGAGTCACCTTTTGTATTTTTGCCAATCACCTTCATTCTCTGTGCCCTAGTTTCTTGAGAAGGACATGCTGGTGTTGAGGGAATGCACTTACGCCTGCAAATGCAGTTGGTAGACGTCAGTCTTAGCTGTCCCCACCAATTTCAAAACAAATCTGCTCTGCCAACAGAACACAATTCATGTCCCGTGGATCTGGAACTTTCACTTTCAGGAGACTCATACCACTATTTTCCCCTGGTCACAACAACATTTAAGACAACCTCACAATTTATGCGTCAATTTGTCCACTTCCCTATACTGAACACATCTGTTTCAGTCTGGCTTGTGACCCTCAACACAGACAGTCTTTAAGGAACCTCCTTCAGCCTAACCTGGAGCTCTTCCCAAGACCAGTGGCTTCATTTCACTCGTCGATGTTAGCCCTGACATGGTCAGTTTAAGGTGAGTGACCAGTTTTGTGCATTAGGGAATTTCTATAGCAGGTTTCGGGTGCTCCCACACTGCAGAATAAGCAACATGCCCTCTGACAGTAGAAGGAGCTTGAGCTCAGAATGGGAAATACAACAAGGTCATGGACGTGTGATGAGTAGATTCAAAAGTCCACATAAACTCCCATTGGATTCTGTTGTTGGGATAACCCAAATTTGTGACAATGTGCAGCCACATTTATTCACTTTCTTCCAGAGAATTGTTTGAATCTCACAATGGTAACGGGGGGTTAAACTCAATTAGATACATCTGTAATAAAAAGCTTGCCTCAGCAATGGAACCCATTGTTGTAAAATCCATCTTGTTCATTAAAGTCCTTTAGGAAAGGAAATATGTTCTCCTTGCTCCCTCAGGTCTGTATGTGGTGATAGCCTTGCCTTGTTTTTTCATTCACATCTCTGATTCTACCTCCCCAGCCCAAACCCCTACATAAGTTATTTTTGCACAAGGATCCAGCTGTGTTCCAACATATCGAATTCCCCACCAGCATACCAGTGTTCCAGTGGGGAAGCCTCACAGTGTGCACTCTCATCTGCTAAGTGAGGTGATGAAATGACAGCGGGAGGTGTGTGTGTGTGTGTGTGTGTGTGTGTGTGTGTGTGTGTGTGTGTGTGTGTGTGTGTGTGTGTGTGTGTGTGTGTGTGTGTGTGTGTGTGTGTGTGTGTGTGTGTGTGTGTGTGTATGTGTGTGTGTGTGTGTGTGTGTCCATTGCTTAGAAAGAGGGTCATGAAACAGGAGCAGACATATTAGTTCTTCCAAAAACCAGAAGACTCTGATTGCTCCCAAATGCTTCACTGGTGACTAACGTCAACCTCACAAGTTACTAAACACTGGAGACTGTTTAGTTGGCACCGAAGGCCAGGATCAAAGCTGGGTTGCTGGATGTGACTCTACTGATTTTGCCATTGTGCCTTCTCAGATTAACAGAGACATACAGCAGGGAACAAGGCCCCTCAGCCATAGAGTCTGCACCCACTTACACCAATCCCATTTTATTCATCCTGCAGTCCCATCAATTTCCCCCAACTCTTGTGAGAGCACAAGGCCTATTGTAGTTGGATTCTACCAATCTACTTTGGCGGAAATTCTAAGCAAAACAGGATTAGCTTTTGTGATGTTAACCTTTAACATTGTTTTACTTCTTTGATTATAAAAAGTCTTTGGTTCAGTCTCCAATCATGTGGCATGCCTGTGCATCTGAGATTCTGAACTCTTGTATATTTGATGCTTCAGCAGGACTTGCCAAGTTGCTCCTAGCAACATTTTCATCAGTAATAATCGCCTTCTCCACCATTACAGTAATTTATTTCTCACATACAGGCCATCCCTGGATAATGAACAGGTTCCATTTTTACAGACATCCACAAGTTGGTTTTGTCCATAAGCCAGAGAAAACACTCACTACAATAACCATACATCCACAGTATTGTAACGAGTAACATCAAAAGCACGTAAGACTGATAAGAAAGTTTAGAGCAGTCCTGCCATTTATTAGAAACCTGAAGCCCTCTCAGCCTGGTTAAGTCCATGTTTCTTATGAATCCAGAATACCATCCTCCTTATCATTGAATGTCTGGTATGGAGAAGGGAAGTGGGCAGCCTCAAGGAGGCCAATCATGGGCTTCGCAAAATAACCACCTTCAGGTTTGTGTGATCTTGCTGTGCAAACAATAAAAACAAAATCTTGGAAATTCTCAACAGATCAGGCTGGATCTGTGAAGGGACAAACAGAACATCTTTGACCTGAAGCATTAACTCATGTGGAGAGGATGTTTCCATTAACTAGAGTCCAAGCTTCAAGAGCACAGCCTCAGACAGCCTCAGAATGAAGGGATGACCCTTTAATCCTGAGATGAACAGGAATTTGTTTAGCCATAGGGTGGTAAATCTGTGGAATTTTCTTTACCATTTGGCTGTGGAGGACAAGTCAGAGATTGATAGGTTCTTGATTATTAAGGGGTGGGTTAAGGGTTACAGGAAGAAGTTTGGAGAGTAAAGTTTATAAAATCAGTCATGGTTGAATGGTAGAACAAACCTGATGGGCCAAATGGCCTATTTCCACTCCAATATCTTATGGTCTCTTGTTTCTTCGTCTACAGATGCAGCCTTAGCTGTTGAGTTTTCATTTCAGATTTTCAGAGTTTGTGCTTTTTTTGTTTTGGTGTGTACAACATTGCTGCCTTCTCCCCTTCATTACAACCGTTACTCAACTGGGTATGAGACACCTTGGATCTCCTATTCTTGTGGAAGCTGCTACAGAAAGAAATGTGTTCTCAATTTGGGACTTTACCCGTTATCAATCCACTATTATCTGTGACAAACACAAATCATTTGAATGTACTCCTGTTGTGATAGTGTCAGCAGTTTAGCGAGACCAGACTGTCTTCTCACGTTGTAGTCTGCTCCCTGTCGGCATATTCAATTCACATCAGACACTGATCTTTAAATGTAATAGATACGGACAAATAAGAAAGCATTCTGCTGTTCCAATAACACGAAAGGCTAATCTCTCATGCCAATTTATCAGCAGCCCTGACAAATCTCAAATGCTCTGGGAACCACAAGCAGTTGCCTCACATAAATAAAACAGATTTTTCATCTCAGAAATGTAAGTTGTCTGTTCGGCATATGTTTGAAGCCTAGAGAGAAGCAACTGGGGCCCAGTTTGACAGACAAACCAGTTTAATCTTTTCCAGGCCAGCAGGGTTGGAAGACCTTGTTACATCTCAGTTGTTACAACTCATTTCAATTGATCAAAACAACCGTTAGTGTCAAACAAATCCATTAATTTACAGCATGAATAGTGTTAATAAAGACCAAAGAGAATTACAGGATTCAATTACACCTGAGATGCTGGTGCCTCTGTGACCTCAAGGCATGACAATTCTAACAACCTCCTGGTCAGCCTTCCATGTTCCACCCTCTGAACTCCAGCTCATCCAAAACTCTGCTACCCCAACTCCAAACTGGCACCCAGGTCTGCACGGTCATCGCCCATTGAGTTCACTAATCAACGCTGGCTCCTGGTCAAGTAACAGCTCAGTGTTAAAACTTTCACCCTTGTCTTCAAACCTTCCTCCAGCCACACAACTCTCAGCAATCTCTGTTTCAATTGAGTGGTTAAATCCCTGAATTTAACAACTCAGCCGAAACATAAAATATCCCTAGGAGTCTTGACAAGGTGGCTAAAGAAGAAATTTCTAATTGTGAGAGACCCTACAACTAAGGGTCATTAAAGTAAGGGTCTAAAAATAAGGCATCACCTATCTAAAACATAGGCAAGGCATTTTTTTTTCTCCTTGACGGTCGAATGCTTCTGGAGATCTTTTCCACATAGGGTTCAGGAAGCTAAATATTTTAAAGGCAGAGGTAAACACATTCTTGATATGCAAGTCAGAGAAAGCTTAACAGGTGACGGGGAGACAATCAGATCTTATTAAATGGCAGAGCAGCTCATGAGGCTGGGAGGTCTACTCCTCCACCGAGTTTGCATGCCTTTTAGTTGTTTGCCTCACTATTTCCCCCGTGACTTGATGTCAGATTTTATTTGCTCCTGGGAAGCATGCTTTACAATGTTAAAGGTGCTATGCAAATAAAATTCTCTTCTGCCAAACTCTTCTATTTATATTTTTCTCCCTTTTAAACAGAGAGGACTGCACTTCTGTACTAGAGTTGGAACAGCAGTTGGGCTGGTGCCTCGTGGAACTTTCAATAACAAACTGCTTTTTCTGACGTGATGCAGGGTGAGAATGGTGATTGTTGCATCTGTCAAAACCACTCCCAACAGCTCATTGTGTATAGGACACTACACCCTTGGGGCACAGCCCATCCTTGGGCCAGTGCAGTGACGCCAGCAGAGCTGCAAAAGGCTATCCCTGTGTGCCAACTGCTGGCAGGTTATAAATTACACTAGGGACCCCACACAAAGCTCATGAGCTCACTGGGTTAGTTGTTAAACTCTTTTGGCTTGAACTGCTGACCCAACTGGGCAGAAGTTCCAGAACAGTGGGGCTTGCTGCCAGATGTTTTATGTCATCTCCAAGCTGGAGTCTATTAAGCTTCAGGAGAACGTGGGCCTTCAAGTCCCATTACCAACAGGGGGCCTTTGGAAAAAATATTGTCAACTGGAGGTGGCATCCTTTTCCAAGGACACAAAAGCTAGCATAGAGGACCATCTCCCATTTCACACACCCACCATACTTCTACATCACAATTCCTTACAGGATTAAAATGGGTTCTTCAACCCACTGAGTCTGTGCCAACCATCAACCATCCAACGACACTAAGCTTACCTCAATCCCATTTTGCTTTCCCCACATTCCTCCCAGATACTACCACTTACCTCTGCACCACAGACGACCGACAGTGACCAATTAACCAACCAATCCACATGACTTTGCAATGTGGAAGAAAACAGAAATCCATGTAATCATAGGGAAAAATGTGCAACCCTGGAGGCTGGAATTGAACCCAGGCCGTTGGAGGTGTGAAGCAGCAGCTCCATTATACTGCCCTACCACTGACAGACATGGGCTCAAGCTCTGAAATCCCCTTCCTAATCTTCACATCTCTCTCCTCATTAAAACCTCTGTTACTCTGCACCCACCCCAATATCCCCTCATCAGTGTCAGATTTGGTTTGATTATTACTCATGGGTATGTTTTTCATTCAAAGATGCTGGTTAAATGTAAGTTGCTTTTGTTGTCAAGTTGCACAAGTCTCCCTCCACCTTTCTTTAACTCCATTATCCCTCTGTTCTGACCTCCCTTGTGCCTTTAGCTGGCTCCCCCTTGCATTTTGGTCCCTCATGCCTGCTCTGCCTTCCAATAAAATCATAGCTGATTTTCTACCTGACCCCATAATCTAAATTTCTCAGTGAAAAATGTCCCCTGTACACACACTGAACTGAACTTCCAAATGGTAGAGTTCAGTATGCTTATGTTACTCAGCAGAGTGTGAATTTCAACCCCAGTATAGTTTTGGGAAGTAACATTGATCAGAACTTGAAGCAAGCACTGTCCTGCTACAGAGAAAAGTGTTGTGTGATAGTTCACATTTATCTGAGACTGCCCAATAGCCTTCCAATGTAACTCAATAGTCTGAAACATGGCATCAACCCTGGATAGCACACTCCCATAGAATGCCTTCAAACCCTAGGCATGCTAGCTGAATATATCTTATGTTTTAAAAAGGATTTAGCCTCATTCTGGTGACCAACTTCAGTTGTTAGCAAAAGTTCGAGAAGTTTTAGAGTTGAATTTGGCTTGGATACACTGGCCATTCTGGAAACATCACTTAAAATGACCATGGAGAGCTACGTGTTAAAGTGGGCCTGGTCACCATATTAATGCCATCTTAGCTGACCCCTGGAGTAACACATCCAGCCTGCTGCAAAATGGGAAACAAAAAACTTGGTACAGAAAGGCTGACCTCTGCCTTGGAAAGGAAGCTCAGTAAATATCATTCAAAATTTCAAAACAATCTAGGTCCTGGCCCTTTGGAACAAGATGGAAATTATCAGGAGCAACTTCCATCTTGTGTGTTGTTTTGGGACAGCCTAAACAGCTAATGAGGATCTCCAGTCACCAAGCAGGTATGGTTAACATTCTCAAAATCAAGTCAATTTTAATCCTTTCCGATTTACATTTTTCTTTACAATTTTCCACTAGAAATTTTAGCTCCACTTTCACCTTGGCAGAGGAGCAAACAGTAATTCTTCTGACAATTAAAACAGTCAAGCTCTGTTGCCCTGGAGGCATTACTTTACAGATACACTTTCACGAAAGCTCAAGAGCTCTGTTAAATATTGATTTTATTGAACACGTGTGGTCCGTATGTGACTCATTAGAAAGGAGAGAGTGTCAGCCTTTTGACAGGACGTTAGGTCACACGTGTTTGGGTCTCTGTTAGCATTAACTCTTCTCTCAAGTGTGGAGCAGATTTTCTGCAGGTTTTTTATATATAAAAAATGAGCCTGGCTCCCACACGGAAGAGCTGGACAGCACACTGTGATGAAGGGAATTAAAAAGATTTATTTGAAACAGTTTGATTTTACAACAGAGTAATTTAAAAAGGCACCAGAGTTCTTGAAAAAAAGGTGCTGGCTGAACCATTTGATGCATTGGTATCATAGAACCGATCTCACATCGTACTTTGATCATAGAGTCATATAGCAATACAGCACAGATACAGGCCCTTTGGCCCAACTAGTCCATGCTGACCACAGTGCATACCCAGCTAGTCCTAATTTCCTGTGTTCAGCCCATATCTCTCTAAGCCCTGCCCTTCCATTGCAGCTTCTTAAAGGATAGTATTGCATCTACCTCAACCACTTCCTTTGGCAGCTCATTCCATATACTCACCACCCTCTATGTGAAAAAGTTTACTCTTTTTCCTTCTCACCCTAAATCTATGCCCCCCAGTTCGGGTCTCCTTTACCCTTTTCCCCAGAATAGGGGAGACCAAAACTAGGGGGCATAGTTCCACCTTATCTATGTCTCCAGGAATTTTGAACATTTCGATAAGGTCGCCCCTCATTCTCCAACATTCCAAGGAATAAAGACCTAGTCTGGCCAATCTCTCCTAAATATCTCAGGCTCTCTAGTCCTAGTGACATCCTCATAAATATTTTCTGCACTGCACTCTTTCCACCTTTAACCACAACTTTTCTATAACAGGGTGACCAAAACTCTATATAGTACTCCAAGTGCAGCCTCATCAACATCTTGTACAATTGCAACATAACGTCCCAACTCCTACACTCAATGCCCTGACTGATGTAGGTCAGCAAGCTAAGTGCTGTTTTTACTTCCTTGTGTACCTGTTTTACTGTTTTTAATGAACTAAGCCCTTGGGGCCAGGGATATACTGACACATGTGTGATTCGCTAAGATCCTCATCATGCTGCCTGAAAGGGCAATGGAAAAAGACTCAATCAGAACTTCCAAAAGGACAATTAGATCAACATTCAGAAGGTGAAAGTTGTGCAGAGCAGACGAAGTGAGGCTAACTGGATCACTCAATGAAACAGAGTCATGGAGTTATAAGGACAGAAACTGGTGCTTTGACTCATCTCCTCAATACTGAATGTAATCTCTTTCTGCACTCATCCCATTTGCCTGCAATAAGTCTGTTTCCCTCTACTCCCTCTGTATTCAAGTACTTGTCAAATTCCCACCTCTACCAGTTCCTCTGGCAGTTTGTTCCATCTACCCATCTCTCTCTCTGTGAGCAACTTCCCCCCTCAGATTCCCTTTCATCTTAAATCTGTGCCCTCTAGTTCTAGACTCCCCATCCTGGGAAAAATATTCTGCCTATCTATAGCCCCCTTTCTGTTTGGGTATCATTCTACAATGCTGGTATTTTAAAAAATGGTTTGCTAGCGATTGTTTTTATCAAACAAAAGTTTCAATGGCAAAGTGCATAAGAGCTACACCTCTATTTCAGCATAAAGCAATCTGCACTGTGGTGCAGGGCAGATTCAGAAAATTGATTCCCTTCATATTCTATGAAAAATGATTGAAGCTTGTCTTGCACTTGCTGGAGCTTAGAGGTGAGTGGCAGCCTTGGTGATACTCATTAAGCATGTATGTAACAACATAAGAGACTCCTGGACAGGTACATGGAGCTCAGAAAAATAGAGGGCTATGGGTAACCCTAGGTAATTTCTAAGGTAGGGACATGTTCAGCACTGCTTTGTGGGCCGAAGGGCCTGTATTGTGCTGTAGGGTTTTCTATGCTTCTAACATTGGAAGAGTTAAGACAGGACTGAGTGAAAAGCTGCACTTGCTGTAATAGCTTGCTAACACCAAATGGACACACACACACACACACACACACACACACACACACACACACACACACACACACACACACACACACACACACACACACACACACACACACACACACACACACACACAGCAAGACCAATACCGGTCCTGAATAGAAAAGGGGTTCACACCCACAGTGAATGGGATATTTGGTCAAGATGGCATGGGTGAACCATGGTGACATTCTGCAGGCTACATACAATGCTTCTAAACATAACTCTTTCGAATTACTCTCACAGCAATCTGCAGCATATAATTTCCCTTTAATCAATGTACTTTTAAATTGATGTTATGAATTACAGATTTCACGATCTTCTGAAGGACTCATCGGACTTAATTCTCAAGCAAGCAGGTATAGCACCTTTAAGTGGACGAGGTACATTGCCATGGCCAGAAACAAGGCAAGGGGCAGATCTCCAGGGCAGGCTGAAACCCAAGAAGAGGCCCCCTCGACCCAGCACCTTGTCAGCAAATGTGTAGTTGCTGGAGAACAAAAATGAGGACCTGACGGCAAGAGTGCTGTATCGAAGGGAAATGAGATATTGTTGTGTTCTGTGTTTTACTGAGATGTAGGTTGCTCAAGAGTACACCAGATATGGTGATCAGACCTGAAGGCTTCTCAATACACAGGATGGACCAAAGGTGGAGGTGTGTGTTTCATGATAAACTCTCTATGGTGCTCCGATGTGGTGGTTTTGTCATACTCTTGTTCCCCTGCCTTTGAACAAGAATATGACAAAACCACAAAAATGATCAAATGCTGACCATTTTATTTACCAAGAGAGTTTACCATCGGTTGACTGTCATCAGGCACTTGAGGTACTGCATGATGCCATCACCAAACAAGAAACCATCCACCCCAACACATTTCATATCATAGCTGGTTATTTCAATCAGGCTTGTTTGAAGAAATCTCTGCCCAGCTAACAGTAGCACCAAGGGTCCCAACACAGTAGACCACTGTTATACTAAGATAAGGAATGCCGACCATTCCATGCCCAGACTGTACTTCAGTAAATCTGATCACTTGGCTGTCCTTCTCCGAGCTGCAGATAGCCAGGGCCTAAAGAGCAAGGCTCCATGGATTAGGACAGCAAAGAGGCAGAGGAGCAGCTGTGAGATTGCTTCAAGTTGATGGACTCATCTGGGGTTCTGAATGACTACTCCATGGTTGTCAAGGATTTTATAGAAACAGTCAGTGAGTGTGTCCCCACAAAATCATTCAGAGTCTTCCCCAACCAGAAGCCTTGGATGAACCATGAGATTTGCAATCTGCTGAGGCACAAGTCTAGCCACAAGAGGTCCAGGTACAATCTCCAGAAATCCATCTCACATGCAAAGTGGCAATTCCGGACCAAACTTGAATCACTGAAGGATGCTCGACAGTCGTGGCTGGGCTTGAATACATCACCTCCTACAAAGTGAAACCACGCAACATAGGTGACAACAGGACTTCACTTCCAGAGGAGCTCAATGCCTTCTATGCTTGTCAGATCATGGTGGAATCACCATGAACTCCCCACAGCTCCCGATAACCCTGTGATTTCAGCCTCTGAGGCCAATGCGAGAGCATCCTTCAGCAGGGTGAACCCATGGAAAGCATCCATCCCCGATGGGGTATCTGACCGAGTACTAAAGACCTGTGCTGATCAACTGGCTGAAGAATTCACTGAGATCTTTAACCCCTCACTTTGACAGTCTGAGGTACCCACCTGCTTGAAGTGGGCTTCAAATATACCGGTGCCTACAAAGAATGTGGTAACCTGACTCAATGACTGTCGTCCAGTAGCACTTACAACCACAGTGATGAAGTGTTTTGAGATGCTGGTGATGAAACATACCAACTCCTGCCTGAGAAACGACTTGGATCTGCTCCAATTTGCATATGGACACAACAGGTTCTCAGCAGATGCTGTTTCACTGGCTCCTCACCCAACCCTGGAAAATCTGGACAGCAAAGGTACATACATCAGAGTGCCCTTTATCGACTACACCTTGGCATTCAGTACTGTCTGTTATGTTTTGTCACTCCAAAACATAAAAAACTAATTGAAAGGAAAACAAGAGAGAGCCAAGAAGGTGAGTCTAACTTTGCCTTGACTTTTTAATCGAGACATGCACATATCACATGATGACATCGTGGCATATACAATTCACATATTTTTACATATAACCAGTAATGAATGATTTAATCGAACAAAATGCTTAATCAAAACAATATATTTAAAATATTACTCAAATTTTACTGAAATATTAAATACACAACACTTCTCCCTGCTTAGCTATGAACTTCAACACAATAGAGAATCCATCTCAACAGTATACAATATAACACAACTGTTATATAGACATCGACAACATAGTAAATTTTAAATTGCCTCATTCAGGCCTAAAGATTTAATTGCTGTGGAGGATTTCTTATTTTTGTGGGATAACTTCTTTCCTTACAAGTGAAGTCATTCTGCTTGGCAGGTGTGAGTTGTGGCTGTAAAAATAATCTCAGTTTCTTGAGGCCTCCTCCATGGTGGTTGTGGGAGTTGACTCTGAGACCTCAGGGAGTAGTTATGACAGCTCTGGACACCTTTCTTCTCCTTCCTTTCTCTTCTTCTAGTCTGTGCATCTTGAACTTGGGAAGATGCTTGAGTATCTCTGATTAATCCTTCTATTGCTCCCTTTACAGTCTGATCTCCCCTCATGTTTTCCTCATCTAATGAATCCTCCATGTTTTCTTATCTCCATTGACTCCTTTGTTTGGCCTTCCATTCCTCCAGCTGGGCTTTGGTCTTTGCATCTACTTTTACCAGCAGCTTTTTGTCTCCCACTCAAAGTTCATGCAATAACTTTAATACACACAGAGGAGATTCTGGTTCTTTGTACCCACAGAAGCTGAATACTTGCAACTTTCCTGAGCTCCCTAAACTCTCTTCCAGCTTAAAACCAAGCCACAATTCACAGGTAACTGCCTGGTTAACATATCAGAAGCTTTCTCAGATATGTTGCCTACAAAAACTATTGTAGTCAGGCCACTGCTTTCATCACTTTCCCTATTCCTGAGCAGCATGGTCCTTCCTTGCTCCAATATGCTTTCCAGCCAGAGGCACAGAGGTTGACACCAACACCTGTTTGCCCTCTGTTGGGGAATGGTTCATGGTGTTTAGTATGGAGACAGTTGTGACATCATCCAGCACCTTTCTTAATTTGCTTTCAGTTGACTTCATTACAAGGGATGGATCATGCAAATGGTGGATCTCCCATCAAGTTGTAGTGTCTCAGCCAATCACATCCCCACAATGCTGGTCCTCCTGTTTTTACCAGATACAAGCTCAATGTGGTTTCCTGGTTGTTGTATTTCACTGTTACAAATGTCATTCCCACAGGAGTCATCTTTTCTCAAGTATAAGTTCTTAGTTGGATATCTGTAGGCTTCAGTTTAGTATCTTTGAAATGCTGCTCAAACTCATTTTGTGGAATGACTGAAACAGTGTCCAATTCCATTTTAATTAACTTGCCATTAAATTCTGGTGTAAACCACATTGTTTGTCTCTTGTCAGTTTTCACATTGTTAATCTCAGTCCTGTGTCACTCTCATCATTATCAGATCAACAGCTCTTTTTGAATCTGCAACTTGACTTTTTATCTTTTTCGCTTCCCTGTACAGACCATTTGTTCTTGTCTGTCCAACATGCTCTTCATTTGTGCCCTACTGTGTTGCATTTTTTGTAAATTTCACCTTTAAATCTATATTTTTGTTTGGTGTATGTGACTCCCCCCACCCCCACCACCACAATGGGAACACAATTTGTTTGTTCAGGCAGGTCTCCATGCAATTTTGTTCACACTCACTTTCACTCCTGACTATATTCAATTGCATCTCTGTCTGCTGCTTCCATTGATACAATTTCAAATGTTTTTATAAATGTAAGTTATGCTTCAGTTAGGAGCCATTTTTGAATGTTTTCTTGTCAGATTCCACAAACTAAATGATCTCTGAGTGCATCAAATGTTTTTTCAGCATCCAAAGATATAACGCATTGTGGAGTTTTAGAAGAAGGCAAATATATAATGTTAAATAATCTCCGAACATTTGAGAAAGAATAACAACCCTTTATAAAGCCTGTTTGATCTTTAAAAATAATTTCACCCAAAATACTCTCCAATTGATTGGCCATTATCTTTGAGAGAATCTTAACATCAACATTCAATAATGAAATAGGTCTGTATGAGGCACAATCAGTAGGATCTTTATCCTTTTTGAGAATTAAAGAAATAGATGGTTCATAAAAAGTAAAGGGTAAATCACTTTTCACAAAAGAATCTTTAAACATCTTTAACATATATGGAAAAAGCAATTTTCCAAATGCAGCTGGAAGAGGAGGCAGAGTGAAAGTGGGATGGGGGAAGGGATGGATAGTCTTCAGCCCCTTGGTATGAACATCGAATTCTCCAATTACCTCCAGAGGGAGGTAATTCCCTCCCTCTCCCTTCCCCCATCCCACTTTCACTCTGCCTCCTCTTCCAGCTGCCTATCACCTCTCTCATGATTCTGCCTTATTCTAATACCCATAGTGCTTTCCCCTTACATTCCTTCTTCACCTTTCCTGCCTATCCCCTCCCTGCTTCCCCTCCCCCACCCCTTGATCTTTCCTCTGATTGGTTTTTCACCTGGCACCTTCTTCATAGGGCCCCTGCCCCCTCCTTCTTCAGTCCTGATGAAGAGTCTTGGCCTGAAATGTTGACTGTTCATTTCAACGGATGCTGCCCAACCTGCTGAGTTCATCCAGCTTGTTTGTACATGTTGATTTGACCACAGCATCTGCAGTGTACTTTGTGTTTACAGCAGGGCCTCTACTTACATTGGGGTTTGCAATGATTCAGCATGACATCTAAAACTTTAACAAATTTCTATAGATGTATGGTGGAGAGTATATTGACTGGCTGCATCACGTCCTGGTATGGAAATACTAATGCCATTGAACAGAAAATCATTCCAAAACCAGTGGATATAGCCCAGTCCATCATGAGTAACGCCATTGAGCACATCTACATGGAACACTGTCACAGGAAAGCAGCATCATCCATCATCAGGGACCCCCACCACCCAGGCCAAGCTCTCTTCTCACTGCTGCCATCAGGAAAAAGGTACAGGAGCCTCAGGACTCACACCACCAGGTTCAGGAACAGTTATTACCCCTCAACCATCAGGCTCTTGAACCAGAGGAGATAACTTCACTCAACTTCATTTGGCCCATCATTTAACTGTTCCCACATCCTATGGACTCACTTTCAAAGACTCCTCATCTCATGTTTTCAATATTTATTGCTAATTTATTTTTTATTATTATTAATATTTCTTCTTATTTTCTCCCTTTTTGTATTTGCACAGTTTGTTGTCTTTTGCACACTGGTAGTCTGCCTTGTTGGTGCGATCTTTCACTGATTCTATTATGGTTATCGGATTTATTGAGTATGCCCACTAGAAAATGAATCTCAGGATTGTACATGCTGACATGTATGTACTTTGATAATAAATTTACTTTGAACTTTGAATTTACATATGTTCCCATTTAAGATTACACCGAATAGGAAGTGATTGTGGGGGCGTCACAGAGCAGGCAAACTATTTTTTTACCTGCCCTAATTAAAATAGAGGCGACACTGGTCAAAATAACAGTCCTGGTAAAGGTGTCGCCACAGCACTGTTAGGGAGGAAGTTTCAGGACTTGAACCCGGAGACATAGCAGAAGTGGTGATAAGTCAAGAAAGTGAGAGACTTGAAGGGTGAGGCATCTAACATTGATGCTCCCATGCACCTCTACCATGTTGATAGAGGTCACAAGGTTTTAGAGATGCTGTAGTACAGCCTTGCAGATTCCAGACCTGTAACAAACTATAGATGCATGACCGCAAAGGCAGTAATAAATTTAAATAGGTGATTGTGCACAAATTTGGTAAAGCTTTGGGAGCCCGTGTTGATTTGCTGTGAGTGGTACTGAATAACTCAGTATGTTTGCACAGTGCACACAGTACTTGAAGTCACAAAATGCCATCTGTGTGCATTACTGCCCAATGCTTTATCATCAGGTTCCGCTCAGCCATAAAAAGAAAAGGTGGATTATAACGTGGTGTACACCAATACTGGTTATTAACTCTTGCTGTATGCAAGAATTCTGTGGTAACAGAATTTTACCATACTCTCAAACTCATGCTGTTACCCAGACCGTATCCGTATTCCCATGACTGGATGAGGTTGGACAGAAGTCTCACAAACCACTGCCTCTCCCCACCCCCCCCCCCCCCACCAGCCTTCAGACTGTCGTTTGGAAGTCTCACATTTTCAGGGGCAGTCCACGATTCTACAGAGTGCAGGAAAGTGCAGGAGATTGGGGAATGATCTTCTGTAGTTTGCAGAATTCCCATCAACATAGTTGGAACAAAACTTGAATTATGTCAACACAAAGAATCAATACTAATGATTATCATGGCTAGTGACAACCGTTTCAAATAAACTATGCCCTTGTAAAAGTGTGAAGTCAGCTTGGAATATTCACAGCAATAAACACACAATATATCTAGAAAATAGAACAGTATAGCACAGGAACTGGCTCTTCAGCTCATAAAGTTGTGCTGAACCAAAAACCCCATAAAACGAATCCCTCCTACTTACACCATGTCCATATCCCTCCATCTTTCTCATATTCATGTGCCTATCTAAACATCTCTTAAAAGCCTCTAATGTATTTGCCTCTAACACCATACCAGGCAGTGCATCCAGGCATCCACCACTCTGCGTAAAAAAACTTACCCCTCACATCCCCTTTGAACCTATCCCCTCTCACTTTCAATGCATGCCCTCTGGTATTAAGACATTTCAACCCTTGGAAAAAGATACTCCTGTCTACTCTATCTATGCCTGACATGATATTATAAACTTCATTCAGATCTCCCCTCAGCCTCCGCTGCTCTATTACAAGTAAAATGATTGCCTGCACTCTACAGTAGTGGTTCTCAAGCTTTCTGAATGAAAGGCCCACTTGTTCACACTCGTTAAAATATGCACACATCCCCTCCCCACCCCCATAAATGCCTGATAACATCATGAGCCTTTCCTATTAAGGAGTTGGGGCTGTCCCAGGGATTCTCAGGGACCTAAGAACACACAGAGGTACATTTTTACTTGTTGTGAACTTTTGAACTAAATTACCTTAATAATATTAAACCCATGGACCACTTGTGATTTTTGGTAGCTGCCAGGTTGGGAACTGCTGCTTTATAGCAATGTACAAAAGTTTTATGCACTTTTCATCAAAATTGTTCATTGCAACAGATGAATATACTTACCATAAAAACTGGCTGTATAAACCTGTCACAGTGTAATGAAACCCTCCTGCCAGAGGAGGAGCTGCAGTGCCACTAGTGGGGAAAGAATGTCATTATGATGTGATAAATTCAGATGGAGTGTCCCCATCATAATTGAGAACAGAGAGGTTTAGAATGTCAATAGAAAAGAAAAATGGTTGAATTTAAGACAGACTGAGTTACATCTGTGCCCTGGTCCACCTGGACTTCTACACTTGACACTCTGCCAGGCGAGATATGCTGGAATACAGGATGTCTATCTCAACTACAGGCATTACATCACCAAAGTTTATTGATATGGTTTTAAAAACTTTTTAAAAAGAAGGAAACCAGTCATTTCCTTCTGACATCTATAGGGGATACATAAAGAAAAAGGAAAAAGTAGAACAGACCTGCATGAAGCAATGCAAGTTTTTAATTTATTTATTTTATTTACAGATGCGCACCAATTTAACCCTCGCCTAATCACAGGACAATTTATAGAACCATAGAACATTACAGCACAGAAACAGGCCTTTTGGCCCTTCTTGACTATGCCAAACTATTTTTCTGCCTAGTCCCACTGACCTGCACCTGGACCATATCCCTCCATACACCTCTCATCCATGTACCTGTCCTTCTTAAATGTCAAAAGTGAGCCCGCATTTACCACTTCATCTGGCAGCTCATTCCACACTCCCACCACTCTCTGTGTGAAGAAGTCCCCCCCACCCCAATGTTCCCTTTAAACTTTTCCCCCTTCACCCTTAACCCATGTCCTCTGGTTTTTTTCTCCCCTAGACTCAGTGGAAAAAGCCTGCTTGCATTCACTCTATCTATACCCATCGTAATTTTATACACCTCTATCAAATCTCCCCTCATTCTTCTACGCTCCAGGGAATAAAGTCCTAACCTATTCAACCTTTCTCTGTAATTCAGTTTCTCAAGTCCCAGCAGCATCCTTGTAAACCTTCTCTACACTCTTTCAACCTTATTAATATCCTTCCTGTAATTTGGTGTCCAAAATAACGACCAATTAACCGGTGTGTCTTTTGACTGTGGGGGGAAATGGAGCACCCAGAGAAAACTCACATAGTCACAGGAAGAATGTACAAATTTGCTTACAGAGGATGTCTGAATGGAACACCGAACTCCAATGCTCTGGCACTAATCACACACTACCATGGCACCCAGATGATGAGATAATTTGGTTTCAATGATACTGATTAAGGTGGGCTGGTGCAAAACCTCAACAAGTCAAACAGCACTTGTGCGTGGGTGGGGGAAATGACAGGGTTAACACTTTTGACTGACGAGTTTCCACCAGAATTTGTTTCTTTCGCCACTTCTGAGGAAAAAAATCATCAGCCTGAAACAATAGCAGTGTCTTTCTCTCTGCACAGATGCTACTCGACCTGCAGAGGATTTACAGCACTTCCGGGTATTCACATTTCCAGCAGAATTTTATCTTTAATCTGCAAAAATTACCTGGCGCTGGTCTACAAAATGTACCAACTTGCAGCAATTACACCTTGTGGCATAAGTACAGACGTGCACACATAGACACTGGCAACTTTAATCTCTTTGTGTTTGCCTTTCAGACTGAGTGGCTGGCCAGTGACATCATTGGGGACAGTAATGTGCCAAAGATCCGAGGAGGCAGGGCTGGCAGGGATATTATCCCCAAGACCTGAAGCAACTGCATCAAAGAGGCAAAGTAGGAACCAGCAACATATTTTATAGTCCCTGATTTGTTTTGAAGTAGCTTGACAGATCGCATTCTTCCAGTGCGAAGGCTGTGGGTTCAAGTCCCACACCAGTATTGAGGTGACTGAGGGGATGCTACACTTTTAAAGGCGATATTCCCTTGAAGTGTTAACTGTTTCTCTCTCCACAAATGATACTTGACCTAAAGTATCTCCAGCATCCGTTTTTATTCCACATTAAATCATCTGCCCTTTCCTGTGGCGCTAAAACAAAAAAAAATGAACTCCACTGTTTTGAAAAAGGGCCAGTTCTCTGAGGAATCCTGATCAATATTCATTGCTCAATCAACATCACTGAAGAGAATGATCCCATTGCTACATGTGGGATTTTGTGTCGAAAATTGGCTACCTTGTTTTCCCATATGGCATCAGTTAACTACGCTTCTAAAAGGACTTCACTTGCAGTGAGAGGGTTGGGACATCCTGGCAGAGCTAAGTAAAAAAAATTCTGTCAAACAGCTCTGGGGAAAACATTGATTGCGCAGGTTGGAATCTTCCCAGGTAAAGGTCGAGTGGCCGTTCATCTGCGCCTCTCCAAGGTCGCGACCCCTCTGCAACCACAACAGGGCCCATCCTCCAGTGTTTCCTGGACGATGGACCGATTGCGCATTGTATCATTAGGCAGGACAGTTTCCATGCATCAGAAGTTCGCGGCCTCTTCCTTGACATCGGAGGCAGCGCATTCCAGGAAGAGTTGAGGAGCTCAGTAACCGCAAATGGAAAAGCTTCTTTGCATTTAATCAGATCTCAGTGTGCGAATGACACACATAGCCGTTCTTGCTTTTATTCTCCTTCTGTTGGACAGACATCAAGAGAGCAGAGAGTATTTTTCGGTGTAATTGTTCCTTGGGTTGATATTATAGAGCGCTTTCCGCCCCTGTCATTCTATTCCACAGCCACTGTCCCAAGTCCACCATTCTGCTGGCTCTTTACAAACGGGCGCCTCCCCTTGCTCGCCCATCCGCAAACCAAAACACAAAGATTTGCCAAGCACTGAACACAATGACACTGGACGTCCGCCGTCACTTGCATGTGACAATGATTGCAACACACCCGGCTTCATCCAAATAAACGGCAGGACATTCTTGATTTGTTTAACCAGGGCAATGCCCTTTTAAAAACTGTGCCAGACTACTCTCAAACAGGTTTTTATTCTTTTCCGGTTACGTTCTGTTCCACTGTACATTCTCTTTAAATCATGCATTGCGAATTCTCGAAAATAAAACATTAACAACTCGTGTTTTTCAGAAAACAATATTTCAGTTACTTGAACTTTGGCCACGTATTTTTCGTATTGAGTAAAAGCACGGGGGAAAAGTGAGCATTCTCGGTAGAACTGAAACAAATCAAGTCTGATAAAGTCAACAGAACTTTTAAAAAAGATCACTGTTGTGTCCAGCATGCGTACAATGACAATGTCACACGATATACAGTACACAGCAGCTCACAAACTCTTTCAATGCGCGCGCATACACACTCACGGCCAGAGGATGGTCTGAACTACCTTTGTGAGCCTCATTTTCTCTTCTTTCTTCTTTGTAGGTTCATCTGGGGTTCCGCAAAGCTCCGTCCCGCAGCAATCGAGGCTTATAGAACAGCCCATGCAGCTATCCTGCGGGCTCCCGGGGAGAGATGGCTTATCCGCCCCCTCTCACTCGAAGAGACCGAGCCCAGTTGACTTCAGTATAAGCACCGCCTCCGCGTTGAACACCACCGCGGCAGAAGCGGGCTTGGCAGATGTGGCTGGGGGGAAAGAGAGAGTGAAGGGAGAGGTGGGTAAGTGCAGATGTTGCTGTTCCCTGTCTCACAAACAGGTGTCAACAGTGTGTACTCAGGGAGCCAGTCTCATCCAGGATTCGAGCACCGGCTATAAAACTTCAGCTGCGCTCATCGGGGCTGCACTTCATATTTCATAACACGCCTATCAGTCACATCGGGCTTTCAAGGAACAAAAGATGACGGCATGCTGCGAGTATTTAAACTCAATAGCATTTTTTCTCTCCTTCTCTCTTGGAGCAAACTGTGACCTGCAAACAATTATTTAAACTGGGGGGAAAAAGACAGCTCCAATTGGTCCACACTGCAGTGTCTCTCGCCACAAATGTTTAACAGAGTGCAGAGGGAGATCTGCGAAATCCATCATAACTGAACAAATATTGGTCATGCTGTGCCAGCATGTGTCTTACTATACTTCGAATAGATGTGCCCAGTGGCCCAGTACTACTACCAGCTGTGGCTCTGTGGGTAGTCAACAACTTCTTACCCAAAGTCAGCAAGACCAAGGAGCTGATTATTGACTTCAGGAGGAGGAAACTGGAGATCCATGAGCCAGTCCTCATTGGGGGAATCAGAGGTGGAGAGGGTCAGCAACTTTAAATTCCTCTGTGCTGTCATTTTAGAGGACCTGTCCTGGGTCCTGCATGTCATTATGAAGAAAGCACGGCCATGTCTCTACTTTCTTAGAAGTTTGAAAATATTCGGCATGTCACCTAAAACTTTGACAAACTACTATAGGTGTGTGGCGGAGAGTATATTGACTAGTCGCATCACAGCCTGGTACGGAAACACCAATGCCTTTGAATAGAAAAACCTCGAAAAAGTAGTGGATACGGCCCAGTCCATCACAGGGTAAAGCCCTCCCCACCACTGAGCACAGAACTCTGTCACGGGAGAGCAGCAAGGATCTCTGCTGCCATTGGGAGAAAGTACAGGAGCCTCAGGACTCACACCATCAGATTCAGGAATAGCCATTACCCTCAACCAGAGGGGATAACTTCATTCACTGAACTGTTCCCACAATCTATGGACTCGCTTTCAAGGACTTTTCATCTCATGTTCTCAATATTTATTGCTTATTTATTTTCCTTTATTTTTGTATTTTCACAGTTTGTTGTCTTTCGCACATTGGTTATTGTCTGTCCTATTGGGTGTGGTTTTTCATTGATTCTATTGTGTTTCATGTATTTCCTATGTATGCCCACAAGAAAATGAATCTCAGGTTGCATATACTGTGCAAATAATTTTAGGCACAATACAGTAGTCACCAAAATACTGCTGCCACCAAAAAAAACTTTTTTTTCTCATGACACACAGAAGTGATGATAAATCTGATTCTGATCCGGGTCTCTATTGTGGACTGAGAGTGGGAAGGGGGCGGAGAGGGAATCATAGTTGGGAAAAGGGGAAGGAGAGGGGAGGGAGTGGGAAGCACCGGAGAGACATTCTGTAATGATCAATAAACCAATTGATTGGAATCAAATGACCTTGCCGTGTGTATCAGCGCTGGGTGTATCTGTACCCACGCCACCCCCCAGCACCCTCCTGTGGTGTTCTATCCTCGCCATTCCCAACGTCCTTTGCTCCTGCCAGGCTTACAAACTCGGTCTCCGCTCCACGTTTTATATATTACTAAGTCTTTTGCACAGTACTGTATGTACTTTGATAATAAATTTATCTTTAACTTTGAACTTTAACTATTTCTGAACCTGGTGGTGTGGGACAAGGCTCCTGTAGCCCAAGAGGTATAGTGTGAGCTGCCTTAATGACTATCACCCAGTAGTACTCACATCTACAGTGATGGAATGCCTTGAGAGGTTGGCCATGAGTAGACTGAACTCTTGCCTCAGCAAGGACCCGGACCCACTGCAATTTGCCTATCATCACAATATGTCTACAGCAGACACAATCTCAATGGCTCTCCACATGGCCTTAGATCATCTGGACAACACAAGTACCTATATCAGGATACTTTTTATTGACTACCGTTCAGCGTTTAACACCATCATTCACACAATCCTGATTGAGAAGTTACAGAACCTGGGCCTCTGTACCTCTCTCTGCAACTGAATCCTTGGCTTCCTTACTGGAAGACCACAATCTGTGCGGACTGGTGATAACATATCCTCCTCGCTGACGATCAACACTGGCGCACCTCAGGGGTGTGCGCTTAGCCCACTGTTCTACTCTCTATATACCCATGACTGTGTGGCTAGACACAGCTCAAATACCATCTATAAATTTGCTGACGATACAACCATTGCTGGTAGAATCTCAGATGGTGACAAGAGGACATACAGGAGTGAGATATGCCAACTAGTGGAGTGGTGTCACAGCAACGACCTTGCACTCAATGTCAGTAAGACGAAAGAGCTGATTGTGGACTTCAGGAAGGGTAAGACGAAGGAACACATACCAATCTTCATAGAGGGATCTGAAGTTGAGAGAATGAGCAGTTTTAATTTCCTGGGTGTCAATATCTCTGAGGATCTAACCTGATCCCAATATAAAGATGCAGTTATAAAGAAGGCAAGACAGCGACTATACTTCATTAGGAGTCTGAAGGATTTGGTATGTCAACAAATACACTCAAAAACTTCTACAGATATACTGTGGAGAGCATTCTGACAGGCTGCATCACTGTCTTGTATGGGGGGGTGGTGCTACTGAACAGGATCAAAAAGAAGCTACAGAAAGTTGTAAAAGTGGTCAGCTCCATCTTAGCTACTAGCCTCTGTGATATCCAATACATCTTCAAGGAGTGGTGTCTCAGAAAGGCAGCATCCATTATTAATGACCCCCATCACCCAGGACATGCCCTTTTCTCACTGTTACCATCAGGGAGGAGGTACAGAAGCCTGAAGGAACACACTCAGCGATTCAGGAATAGCTTCTTCCCCTCTGCCATCCGATTCCTAAATGGACATTGAACCCATGAATACCACCTCACTTATTAAAATTATTTCTGTTTTTGCACTTAATTTAACTTTAATATATATGTACTTACTGTAATTCATTTTTCATATATTTATCATGTGTTACACTGTACTGCTGCTGCTAAGTTAACAAATTTCATGACATATGCAGGTGATAAGAAACCTGATTCTGAACCTCCAGCCCATGCTCAATAGAGATCTCAACTCTGCAATGCTCCAGGTGTGGTCTTGCCACCATCCTGTACAGTTGCCACAAGAATTCCCTATTTCTGTACTTCAGTCCTTCTTGCATTTCTATTTACCTTCTTAATTGCTTGCTAAATGTGCGTGCCAATTTAATGTTTCCTGAACAAACAGGTTACTTTCACAACAATCATTTAATAATCTCACACTATTAAAACAAATAAAAACAGAATCACTTAACAGGTAGTCAGATGCTGGAAGTTAATGGAGCAGGGTTACTCGCCTGAAAAATGAGATGGATGGAAGTGCATTCTTTTTGCCATGTCAATCATGTCTGTGGTTGAAATTATCAGTGGGAACAGTTGTGATTACTGGCATAAAAAGCATTATTTAATTACTACATCTTAATCATCATTTTACCCATGTACGTCAGAATTTCCAAGAGAAGACTAGATGTTACTTGCAGCATTAGTGACAGATTGTAGTCACATTTCTGGGGCAAACTGGCTGTTATCAACTCATAGGATGACGCACAGTATCAGTTAATGTTGTCTGAGCCTCGGCAAGTACAATCGCATATAGCACTCCTCCGAATGGGAACAAGATGCTGTTTTTCTGGCATGCTGCCATAGCACTATGTATGTGATCGTATCAAGTGCTGAACCTTCCCCTTTTGTTCTTTCGAAACTTCGAGTACATCATACCTTTAATCTATAGTCATTAATGCTGCGCACCAGCCTGTCCTGGGCCACAGCTGAGGAAATTTGTCACAGTTCAGGGAAAGGCTCACACATTATTTCTTCAATGTTTATCCTTCCTTTTAAGTCTTGTGGTGAGGTGATCCATTTTGTTTGTAGTCATGCCTTTTGGAGCCATGCTTTAGTGAGGCCATCTCCTAACATACCCTTCTCTGAGACATTAAATGTCCAGGAGCCTCCCTTTCTTCCTTTTAACAACAGACTTGGAACAAAAGAAATAAACAGGAGAGGGCCATTTGGCCCCTTGTGCCTGGATTGCTCTTCACGGCTGGCCTTCATCATTGCCACTTTTCTGCACTAACCCCATTTCTAAAGAATATATCCATCTATGTCTTGAATACAGTGACTTGGCTTCCTGTCTTGGATCGAGAATTCCAAAGATTCAGCCAGTTTTCAGCGGGAGTCTTTGATTGGACAGTGGTGGAGACACAGTAGAAGAATTCCTGCACAGGTCCGGAGCAGAGCTTGGAAAAGCAGCCAGTTTTCAGTGGGAGTCTCTGATTGGACAGCTGCACAGCCGTAGCAGAAACATTCTTGTGTAGGTCCAGAGAGGAGCTTGAAAAACCCAGTCTCCATAAAAGAGAGGTATCGTCTAGCAGAGCTGATATCATGGGAGTGGTCTGGGTCAGAGTGGTCAGGCTTTGGCTCAAGAGGCTTCGGCAGGAACTGGCAGAGGCAAGAAGTAGGCAAGTGTATTTCTTACTTCTTTTTCTTATTTAACTCTTGAAAGAATAGGGGGTATGTCTGCAGGGCCAGTGTTCTGTTCTGAGTGTCAGGTGTGGATTTTCAGGAGACTCCTAGCCTCCACAGTGGCCACATCTATGCCAGGTGCATTGACATGCAGCTCCTTAGAGATCGTGTTAGGGAACTGGAACTGCAACTCGATGACCTTCGGCTTGTTAGAGAAAGTGAGGAGTTGATAGACAGGAGCTACAGGGAGGTAGTCAGCCCAAGACTACAGGAGACAGATAAATGGGTAACTGTCAAAAGAGGGAAGGGAAAACATTGGATAATGGAGAGAACCCCTGTGGCTGTCCCTTCAACAATAAGTACTCCATTTTGAGTATTGTTGGGGGGAGGAAACGACCTATGTGGGGGAAGCAACAGTGTCTGTGCCTCTGGCACAGAGTCTGGCCCTGTGGCTCAGAAGGGTAGGGAAAGGAAGAGGATGGGAGCAGTGATAGGGGACTCTGTAGTTAGGGGGACAGACAGGCGATTCTGTGGATGCGGGAAAGAAACACAGATGGTAGTTGGCCTCCCAGGTGCCAGGGTCTGCAATGTTTCTGAACACATCCATAATATCCTGAAAAGGGAGGGTGAGCAGCCAGAAATTGTGGTACATATTGGTACCAACAACATGGGTCGAAAAAGGAAGAGGGTCCTGAAAATAGAATACAGGAATTTAGGAAGGAAATTGAGAAACAGAACCTCAAGGGTAATGGTTTCAGAATTACTGTCTGTGCCACACGACAGTGAGTATAGGAATAGGATGTGGTGGCAGATAAATGCATGGCTGAAGAATTGGAGCAGGTGACAGGGATTCAGATTTATGGATCATTGAGACCTCTTCTGAGGCAGGTGGGACCTGTACAAAAGGGACGGGTTGCATGTGAATCCAAGGGGCACCAATATTCTTGCGGGCAGGTTTACTAGAGCTGTTGGGAATGGTTTAAAATAATATGACAGGGGGATGGGAACCAGTATGATAGAGCTGAGGATGAGCCAGCAGATTTACAAGTAGATGATGGGTGTAACATGAATGTAAGGAAGGACAAGCCAATGATTGGGTATAAATACAGACAGTACAAAGAGTAAAATTGTACCACAGTGGCACAATTCAAAAGGCTGAAGGTGCTGTATTTAAATGCACATAGTATTTGGAATAAGGTGGATAAACTTGTGGTGCAATTAGAGGTTGGTTGGTATGATGTGGGCATCACTGAGTCGTGGCCGAAAGAAGGCCATAGTTGGGAGCCTAATATCAAAGGATGTACTTTGTATTGAAAGGACAGGCAGGAAGGCATAGGCTGTGGTGTGGCTCTGTAGGTAAGAGATGGAATTACATCTTTAGAAAGAGGTGACATTGGGTCAGAGACTGTTGAATCTTTGTGGGTGGAGTTAAGAAACTGCAAGGGTAAAAAGAAACATTATGGGAATCATATATAGGCCTCCAAATAGTAGCCAAGATTGAAAAGGGAGCTGGAAAGGGTATGTAATAAGAATAATGACACAATTGTAATGGGGGACTTCAATATGCAAGGGGATTGGGAAAATCAGGTTGGTGTCGGTTTGAAGAAAGAGAATTTGTTGAGTACCTACAAGGTGGCTTTTAGAGCAGCTTGTGCTTAAGCCTACTCGGGGAAAGGCTATGTTTGTGTAATAATCAGATTGTGTAATAATCAGAGCTTAAAGGTAAAGGAACCCTTAGGAGGCAGTGGTCATAATATGATTGAATTCATACTGCAGTTTGAGAGGGAGAAGCCTAAGTCACATGCATCAGTATCGCAATGGAATAAAAGGGAATTACAGAGGCACGAGAGAGGAGCTTTCCCAGGTGGGTTGGAGGGGGTAACTGGCAGGGATAACGGTAGAACAGAGGTGGCTGAAGTTTCTGGCAACAGTTCACAAGGCACAGGATAGATATGTCCCATAGAGGAAGAAGTTCTCAAATGGCAGGGCTAGGCAACCATGGCTGACAAAGGGAGTTAGGGACTGCATCATACCCAAGGAAAAGGCAGATAAGGTGGTGAAAGTGATCGGGAAGTTGGATGATTGGGAAGCTTTTAAAATCCAACAAAAGGCAATTAAAAAGTGATAAGAAGGGGAAAGGTGAAATATGAGGGCAAACCAGCCAATAATATAAAGCAGGATACCAAAGGTTTTTTCAGTTCAATAGGGAGTAAAGGAGAGGTGAGAGTCGATATTGGACCACTGGAAAATGATGCTGGTGAGGTAGTAATCGGGACAAAGAAATGACAGATGAACTTAATGGTACTTTGCATCTGGTTTCACTGTGGAAAACATTAGCATGTGCCAGAAGTCCGTGAGGTCCTACAACAAAGGAAGAAGTGCCAGGTAAACTGAAAGGTCATAAGGTGGATAAGTCACCTGGACCAGATGGACTACATCCCAGAGTCCTGAGAGAGGTTGCTGAAGAGATAGCAGATGCATTGGTTATGATCTTTCAGGAATCACTTGATTCTGGCATGGTTCTGGAGGACTGGAAAATTGTAAATGTCACTCCACTCTTTAAGAAGGGAGGAAGACAAAAGAAAGGAAATTATAGGCCAGTTAGCCTCACCTCAGTGGTTGGGAAAGTGTTGGAGTCCATTATTAAGAATGAGGTTTCGGGGTACTTGGAGACTAATAATAAAGTAAGTCAAAGTCAGCATGGTTTCTGTAAAGGGAAATCTTGGCTGACAAATCTATTGGAGTAATTCAAGGAAGTAACATGTGGGATGGACAAAGGAGAGGCAATGGATGTTATTCAGTTCAGTTTCAGTTTATTGTCATTTAGAAACCACAAATGCAATGCAGTTAAAAAAATGAGACAACGTTCCTCCAGAATGATATCACAAAAACACATGACAAAACAGACTACACCAGAAAATCCACATAACGTTTGATAATCCCCAATCCAGAGTCCAGAGAGGCTGCTGCGTATTAATATCGCGCTACCGTCTTAATGCGTACCCCGGAAAGGAGCTCCAATTCCACCAGACAAAAACAAGACTGCCCAGACACACCAAGTCAGGAGACCAACTCTAGCACCCAACAAACCAAAAACTAAAGCTACAAGACCTACACAAAACCACATAGTTACATATAGTTATAGTTAACAAATAGTTACAACAGTGCAGACAATACCATAATTGATAAAAAAACAGACCATGGGCACAGTAAAAATAGTCCAAAGATGTTAAAAGACTATAAGTTCAAAAGAAACCACCACACAGTTTCCACAAGTCCTCAGGGTCCCGATAGACTCGTCATCCCACGCAGGCGGCAGAAGATAATGCCCCCGCTAAGAACTTCCAAGGCACCGCTAGTGAATCCATGGAATACTCTCCCACAGACAGCTGAGGAGGCCAAAACTGTGGGTATATTTAAAGCAAAAATTGATAGTTTTCTGATTGGTCAGGGCATCAAAGGATATGGTGAGTAGGCAGGTGTATGGGGTTGAGTGGGATCCGGGATCAGCCATGATGGAACGGCGGAGCAGGTTCAATGTGTTGAACGGCCTAATTCTACTCCTATGTCTTAATGTCATCCAACACCTTGCTATGACCATTACACCCAGTCAGGGGAAGCAGAAAGAAAATATGAGTAGGCCAAAAATATGATCAAGGCTAATCTGGCCTGAACTCCTCTTCTGTGCCAGTTTCCCACAGCTGTAATTTCCCCAATCATTCAAATATTTATCTGTCTCCACCTTAAATGTATCTACTGATTTGGCCTCCACCATCCTGGAGGGTGAAAATTCCAGTGACTCGCTACCCTCAAAGAAACATCTAATTCCCTTGGATTTAAATCAGCACCCCTTACCTTGGAATGAGAACATCTCATTCTTCCAAACTCCAGAGTACAGAGTGCTTAATCTCTTATCACATTACAGGGCTGCCATCCGAGGAATCAATTCACACTCTCACGATCAGAAGTGCATATTTCTTCAGGTAGAATGATCAGACCTGTTCACACCATTCTGGGTGCAGTTTCACCTTGTATCACCTTGACATCTTCTCATTGTAACCTGTAATAAGGAAAGACAAGAGGCTTATTATTCTGGATAAATCAGATATCGTGAATTAAGGGGCCTTTTTCGTATATATCTAGTTCCATAATTTTTTAATTACCTTTTCTGATGTACTTGTTTACAGGATATGGGGATCAACAGATAGTGCTGGTATTTATTGCATGCCCTAAGTGCCTAATAAGAGAGAGCAGGAATGGAGTCATATATCAAATGAGCTGGAGCAGCAGACTGCCTTCCCTGTAGGTCATTAGTGAACCTGTGAAACTAGAAGACCATAGACACTTGCATTTCTATTGCACTGTACATGTCACCTCAAAATATATTACAGCCAAGGAAACACTTCTTAAAGTGAGGGAAACATAACACAATTTGTGCACAGCAAGCACTAAAAACAAATCAACATGATAATTATCAGAGTATCTGTTTATCCCAGTGCTGATTGAGGAATAAGTTCCAATCAGGACGTTGGGGACACCTCCTTCAGAATTGTACCATAGGATCCTTTCTGTCCATCTGGGAGGGCAAACAGAGTCTCGGTAACTGTTCCACAATGCAGAGGATCGCATTGTAGCACCATGCTGGAGTTTTGACCTCTGCTCTCTAGGGTGGGATTTGAACCCACAACCTTCTCATTTTGAGGCAAGAAAGCAACACATATGGGCTGTAGCCCTTCATTTTAGACCATGCATTTCAAAGATCAACACGTGTCCAACATCTAATATTGGGTGCTAAATTATATTTTAGAGTGCCCACAACTGCTGCTTTTGGTCCCCACCACAAACGCTATCCCTTACCAATGATTCCACTGTCTCTCCCTGCCACCTTCTGAGCTCAAAGGAGATTGGTTGGGACATCCACATCTGGTTTGGTTCCCCCAGCTAAAATTCCAATACATCAAGGTCACCCAATTACCTTCTCTCTTCAGGCGTATTCTGTCGCAAGATCTTGACCCAAAATGTTTACGTTTCCTTTCTCTCCTTAGATGCTGCTTGAGCCATTAACTTCCTCCAGATGTCTGTTTTTCTTTGCTCCAAATTCCAGTCTCCTGTGTCTCACTTAATTATTGGTCTGTAACAAAGCCCAACTCCATCCTGCCTTAGCCATGTTGGCTCCTGATGCTTTCCATATGACATCGGAGCAGAATTACACCATTCAGCCCATCGAGTCTGCTCCGCCGTTCCATCATGGCTGACTTATTATCCCTCTCAACCTATTTTCCTGCCTTCTCTGTAACCATTGATATCCTTACTAATCAAAAACCTATCAAACTCCTTTTTAAATATACCCACTGATTTGACCTCCACAGCCATCTGTGGCAATGAATTCCACACATTCTCCACCCTCTGGCTAAAAAATTACTCTTCATCTCTGTTCTAAAATGGATGTCCTTCAATTCTGAGGCTGTGGTTCTAGACTTCCCCACTATTGGAAACATCCTTTCCACATCCAATCAATCTAGGACTTTCAATATTCAATAGGTTTCAACAAGATCCTCCCCCCATTATTCTAAATTCCAGTGAATACAGGCCCAGAAGCCATCAAATGCTCCTCATATGTTAAACTTTTCATTCCCATAAACATTCTCATGAACTTCCTCTGGACCCTCTCCAAAGCCAGCGCATCTTTTGTTAGACAAGGGGCCCAAAACTGCTCACAATACTCCAAGTCCATTCTGACCAATGCCATATAAAGCCTCAGAATTACATCCTTGCTTTTATATTCCAGTCCTCTTCAAATGAATGCTAACATTACATTTGCCTTCCTCACCACAGAATTAACCTGCACGTTAACCTTTAAGGAATCGTGCATGTGGACTCTCAAATCCCTTTGCACCTGTGATTTTTGAATTTTCTTGCTGCTGTGAAAACAGTCTACACCTTTATTCCTTCTACCAAAGTGCATGACCGTACACTATACTGCATCTGCCATTTCTTTGCCCATTCACCTAATCTATCCAGGTCCCTCTGCAGACTCACAGATTCTTCAACACTACCTGTCCCTCCACCTATCTTTGTATTGTCCACAAATTTGGCCACAAAGCCATCAGTTCCAACATCCAAATCATTGACATAGAACATGAAAAAAAGCAGTCCCAACACTGACCCCTGCGGAACACCACTAGCCACTGGTGTCTTTCCTGTAATACCATGGGCTCTTATCTCGTTAAGCGGACTCATGTGCGGCACCTTGTCAAAGGCCTTCTGAAAATCCAAGTACACAACATCCACTGACTCTCCTTTGTCTATCCTGTCTGTTATTTCCTCAAAGGATTTCAACAGATTTGTCAGGCAAGATTTCCCCCATAGAAAATCCGCTGACTTTGGCCTATTTTATCATGTGCTTCCAAGTACCCTGAAACCTCATCCTTAATAATAGACTCCAATATCTTTCCAACCACTGACGTCAGGCTAACTGGCCTATATACTGTAATTTCCTTTATTCTGCCTTCCTCCCTTCTTGAAGAGTGGAGTGATGTTTGCAATTTCTAGTCCTCCAGAACCTTGCCAAGGTCTGTTGATTCTTGAAAGATCATTACTAATGGCTTCACAATCTCTTCAGCCACCTCCTTCAGGACCCTGGGCCTGGGTGTGATGCTATTACAGCCTAGGGCATTCCAGAATTCAGAGTTCCATTCCAGCATTCTTCCCATGGAATGTGTGGATTTTCTCCAGATTCTCTAGTTTCCTCCCACAGTCCAAAGACGTACCGGGTAGGTTAATAGGTCACTGTAAATCGTCTTGTGATTAGGTTTGGGTTAAATGGGTTTGTTGATGGCTGCAAGGGCCTATTCTGTGCTGTATCACTAAATAAAATAAATAGTGCCTCCACAATCTCTTCAGCCACCTCTTTCAGAACTCTGGGGTGTAGTCCATCTGGTCCAGGTGACTTATCTACCTTCAAACTTTTCAGCTTCCAAAGCACCTTCTCCCTAGTAATAGCAATTGCACTCACCACTTCTCCCTGACATTTTCAACTTCTGGCACATTGCTCATGTCTTCCACAGTGAAGACTGATGCAAAGTACTTATTCCATTGATCTGCCAATTCTTTGTCCCCCATTACTACCTCTCCAGCAACATTTTCCAGCAGTCCATTATCCACTCACTTTTACTCTTTACATATCCAAAAAAAGGCTTTTGGTATTCTCTTTTGATATTTTACCTTCATATTTCATCTTTTCTCTCCTTATGGATTTTTTAGTTGCCTTCTGGTGGTTTTTAAAGTTTCCCAATCCTCTAACTTCCCCCTAATTTTTGCTATATAATATGCCCTCTCTTTTGCTTTTATGCTTCTTTGACCTCCCTTTAGAATGCTTCTTTATCTTTGAGATGTATCTAGCCTGCACCTTCCAAATTGCTCCCAGAAATTTCAGCTATTGCTATTCTGCCATCATCCCTGCTTGTGTCCCCTTCCACACAACTTTGGCCAGCTCCTCTCATGCCTCTGTAATTGCCTTTATTCCACTGTAATATTAATACAACTAATTTTAGTTTCCCCATCTCAAATTTCAGGATAAATATTATGATCACTGTCTTTTAGGGGTTCCTTTACCTTGAGCTCCTTAATCAAATTTGGTCTATTACACAACACCCAGTCCAGAATAGCTTGTTCCCTAGTTGCTTCAACAATGAGCTGCTCCAAAAAGCCATCTTGTAGGCATTCTAGAAGTTTCCCCTATTGGGATCCAGCACCAATCTGATTTCCCCAATCTACCTGCATATTGAAATCCCTCATGACTCTCGTAACATTGCTCTTTTTACATGCCTTTTCTATCTCCCATTGTATTTTGTATCCACATCCTGGCTACTGTTTGAAGACTTATATATAAGTCCTATCAGGATCCTTTTACCCTTGAGGTCTTTTAACTCTACCCACAAGGATTTACACTTTCTGATCCTATGTCACCTCTTTCCAGGGATTTGATTTAATTTTTTACCAACAGAGCCACCTCATCCCCTCTGCCTACCTGCCTGTCCTTTCAGTACAATGTGTACCTTGGATGTTAAGCTCCCAATATGACCTCCTTTCAGCCACAACTCAGTGATGCCCACAACGTCATACCTGCCAATCTCTAACTACACTGCAAGATCATCTACTTTATTCCATGTACTGCACACATTCAAACGTAACACCTTCAGTCCTGTTTTCATCAACCTTTTCAATTTTTCTCTCATGTTACACTTAAACCCATCCCACTGATTGCAATTTTACCCTATCATCTGCCTATCCTTCCTCACAGTCTCACTAAACACTACATTGACTTGCATACCAACAGCACCATCCTCAGCTCTATCACTTCAGTTCCCAACCCCCTGCCAAATTAGTTTAAACCCCAGCAGCTCCAACAAACAGATCCTCAAGGGTATTGATCCCCCGAGTTCAGGTGTAACTTGTCCTTTTTGTGCAGGTCATACCTTTTGCGATCCAAAGGTTCTTTTAAAATCAAGAATGAGTCATAAAACTGATTGCTAATCAGTGTTATTAAGTGTTACAAATTCCAGTCATAACATTTAACCTATAAAAAGGCAGATTCAAGTGGTGTGACACCTGCCACAGAAAGCTAAGGAACATCTAGAAAAACTGTCCTGTAATTGTGGGAAAATTCAATGTAACATTACATATATATAGGTGATTATATGAAAATGCAAGCAAGCATAAGAATGTTAAACTAAAAGAAAAATAATGATTCAACAACCAGATATGGTAGTATAGTGGTTAAGTTGGTGGATGAACAGTCTGAGCTTTAGATCATAGATCTCGTGATACAAGTTCGAATCCCACCAATGACAGCTGGTGAATTTAAATTCAATCATAACGCTTTACAGCACCAGCTGTGAGATGAGGGTTCCATTCCTACCGCTAGGAGTTTGTACGTTCTCCCCGTGACCCCATGGGTTTCCTCTGGGTGCTCCAGTTTCCTCCCACAGTCCGAAGATGTATGATTACAGTTAGTAAGTTGTGGGCATGCTATTTTGGTGACACTTGTGGATTGTGGGAAATGCTCTAATGCATTTCATCATATGTTTCAATGTACATGTGAAAAATAAAGTACTGTACATTGTTATCTTTAATTAAGTGTGGAATTAAAGCTGTTCTCAGCAAGTTGCTGGCTGTTTGGGTTGCTGTAAAACCCTAGCGCTCTTCGGGGGTGGGGGGAGGGAAATCTGCCATGATTACTGAAATGTGCTTCCAGACACCAATGTGGTCAGCTCAGATGACATGGTGTATTTGGATTTTCAGAAAAGCGTCATTTGGACATTATTGAACATTTAGTGGGACAGTATTGGGGTGATATACTGTTGAGGATTGATTAATAACAGAAAGCAGAGAGTAGGGATCAATAGATCATGTTTTAGCTTGAGAGCCTGTGACCAGTAGGATGGTGCAGGTAGCGGAGCTATCGTGAGGAGTTTAGGAGAATATGGACAGGTTGAGTGAGTAGGCAAGGACATGGCAGATGGAATATAATGTGGAAACATGTTGTGTATTTAATATGAGTAATCTTGTATATACATTGGTTGATTAAACATTCGTTTTTTTAAACTCACATTTCCAACTCCCCATCTTCTTTTGAATTAATTTAATATTTTGAAGGTATAAAACATAACAGTGATGATGAGGTATTTTTTTAATGACACAACCACCAACCTGTTGAAGCACAGCGAGGAATGGCGGGTTAAAAAAAACAGCGCAGCACATGCAGAGACGGTCAAGTTAGAAACAGCACAGAGCAGCATGTATTCTTCAGAAGGGAAGACATGAACAAATTTTTTTTTAAAGTCAAGAAACGGAAGAATTCATAGGTTCATAAAGAGTGAGTACTGGGTAATAATAATCATAAAAAAAGAGCAAAAATGATTGGCTACATTGGAAAGATTGTCAAATTTGATTCCACAAGAGATAACTGGCTCATGAATATTGAACTAATTGAACAGTATTTTCAAGCAAATGGAATAGTCAATGAGAAACAAATACCAATTTTGCTAGGTGCATTGGGTTTAAAGGCGTACAGTTTATTTAAAAGTTTGACTGCTCCAACCAATCCAACAGAAATGAATTTTGCTAATATTGTCAAAGTAATGCAGGAACATTTAGAACCGAAGCCATTGTTGATTGCAGAATGCTTTGGGTTTCATAAGTGGAATCAAAAGGAAAAGGAGTCCATTTCAGCGAAGGTGGCTGAATTGAAGAGACTGTCTGAGCATTGTCAGTTCAGTGATGGGCTTAATGATGCGCTGAGAGATTGGTTCATTTGTGGAGTCTTACAAGAAAGCATTCAAAAACAGCTCCTAACTGAAGCACAACTCACATTTTAAAGAGCAGTTGAAATTGTTGTATCAATGGAAATATAATTGAGTTGCAGTCAGGAATGACAGTGAGCGTGAACAAAATTGCAATATAAATTGTGTTACAATTGTAACAGGGGCTCACGTACACCAGACCAATGTAGGTTTAAAGTCAAAACTTGCAGAAAATGCAACAAAGTAGGACAAGTGCAAAGAGCATGCTGGGCAGACAAAAATAAGTAGAGTGCATAGAGAAGAGAAAAAGAAAATAAAAATCAAATTGCAGTTTCTGAAAGAGCCCTAATCTGTGTGCCATTGTTGAAAAGTCTGAGAATGAGAAAAGTGACACTGCACTGGATACCTTGAGATTTGCAGTGTGAAAACTAACAATATACAACATAAGTGAACAGTTGTGGTCCTTTTTAGGATTTGTCAACTACTATAACAGGTTCTTGCCAAACTTGAGGTGGTTCTTTCACCGATTGAAGCATCAAGGAAGGATGAAATGATCGAGGTGAGAGTGGAAGGAGAGCGAGTGTTCAGCGTTGTCTACTGGCTGCTGCCGGAGGAAGGTGTCTGCGTGACTGACTCTCTCTCCCTCTCACTCGCCGCTCGGGGAGAAAGGTCCCTGCATTTAAATGATCTCTCTTTCTCCCTCTCACAAAGTTTAATCAGCGCGGTTTGTGGATCGGACTCCATAGTTCATGTTATGATGTGTTTCTGGTTTCCTGTTGCTCCTTTGTTTCGTTGTTAACTTGGACAATTTTGATTGGAGCAGCCTGCGGATAACGGAATAACGAATGACAAAAGCTAGATTGAACTGAACTGAATATGCTGGACTCTTTTGATGTTGTGTTTCATATTCTGTGTTTTTTGCTATTTTTTTATTTGCTGTTTGGGCGATTTGCTTTTTTTTGCACATGGGATGGGGTTGATATTTCTCCTTCGAACAGGTTCCATGGTTTTCTTTGTTTCGGGCTGTCTGTGGGTAGACAAACCTCAGGGTTGTATAATGCATACATAATTTGGTAATAAATGTACTGTACTTTCATTCTTTGAATCTTTGAAGAGGACGACTAATCATGGAAATGCTGGTGGAGTGCCCCGATTACCCTTGGAAAAGGAAATACCTGAAAAACTTACAAAAAAAGACACTCCTCTTTACGTATTCTCCCTAATGCATATCAAAAGTTTCCCTATTATGGTCGTAATGATCCAATGGGAAACTATAAAAAAACCTAACTGGTTCAGGTTCACATGGCCACCCAGAATGGGTGGAATGTGCAACAGAAACTCCAGTTCCTCCATTTTTACCAGTGCCAAGATGCACATTCCCTTGACAGAGGTTGAGAATCTTTGTACCATATAAGCTGAGAGGAACTATAGTACACACTGGTCATCTAGGTGTGGTCAAAATGAAAATGTTGGTTCAAATCTTTGGTAGCCTGGGATAGATCAGCAGATCAAGCAGCTTGCTATGGACTGCCAACACATGTCTAGAAGATACCAAAGCAGCTCTCCATCTCTGGGAATGGCCTGCATTACCCTGGCAGAGGATTCATGTGGATTTGGTCAGACCATTAAAATGGGTGCAAATTTCTTGATAGCAGTGGATGCAGCTACAAAATGGCCAGAAGTGTTCCCAATAGCCTCCACTACAGCCTCACACTATGTTGATGAGTGGAGAAGCCTCTTCACAAGGACTGGTCTTCCAGAGCACTTAGTCACTGACAATACGGACCACAGTTTGCTGCAGAACAGTTTCAGTTATTCTTGAAAATGAATAGAATAAGACATATTACATCTGCACCACACCACCCAGCTACAAATGTCTTGGTGCAAAGGTTTATCTAGAGTGTGAAGAACACACTGCATGCAATGTCAGCAAAACACACCACACTAACACTGAATCAGAAGCTCAACGATTTCCTCCTTGCATATCGTAATGCAGCACAGTACACGACCAACGACTCACCAGCTACGCTGTTCCTGGTCATCCCTTGCACTCACGCTGGTATCTCCTCAAAACCAGTCTGAGAAGGAGTGGGCTGGACAAACAGCTGAGGCAAATTGAGGGCTCCTCAAACAAGGAGGTTTGATGTTTCACTCCTGGACAAGCAGTCCTGGTGAGAGACTACAGAGGTGATCAAAAGTGGGTACTTGGAAAGATTAAGGACAGAACTGGTCCACTCTCCGACACAGCGGAGATGGTGTCCGATGTCACCTGGAGACAACACATTGATCAGTTGAGGAGAGCAGAGTCGATCGTTGGAGAAGAAAGCTGTCCAGAGCTGTCGGAACCACTTCCTGCAGTTCCAGAGTCAACTAACTCCTACAACCAGCACAGAGGCAGCCCCAGAACCTGAGATTGTTTCACAGTCACAAGTCTCATCTGGCAGGCATAGCGATACCCCTACCCCCGTTCGGGAAAGATGTTATCCTTCAAGAGTATGAAATCCTCCATAGTGATTAGATCTTTAGGCCTGAATGGGACAATTTAAAATTTACTGTGCAGTGGACATCTGTATATAGTAGTTGTATTATATAATATACTGTGTATATAGTTGAGATGCATTCTCCATTGAGTTGGAGTTTATAGCTAAGCAGGGAGGAGTGTTGTGTATTTAATATTTGGCGGTGTGAGCTTTGTGGTGATTTGCCGCAGCAGTAGTGAATTGAGACCGAGGCTACGAGCCTGTTCCAGGCTGAGGGTCTATGGACTCATTTTTGGTTCAGAATGCTGTTGCTTGCTTTTATTGTTTGCATGATTTGTTTTTTTTCTGCACTGGATATTGGTCTCTTTTTTAATATTGGGTTCTTTTGGGTTTCTTGTTTAGTGGCTGCCTGCAAGGAGACGAATCTCAAGGTTGTATAATTTATACATACTTTGATACTAAATGAGCTTTGACTAAGCATTCTTGTTCATTTAAATAATTCATTATGGCTTATGTGTATAAATACATGAATTGCATAAGTCATCACACTATCATGTAATACGTCCGCGCCTTGCTGAAGGTAAACACAAAATTAGATTCATATTTCGGATGCCTGTGTCTTCCTTTGAATTAATTTAATGTTTTGAAGGTATAAGACATAGCACATGTGAGGTCAGCCAGTTTGGAATTTTTTAATGTTGGGACATTGATGTTCTGAGATACCTGGATGCCCATGTACAAGAATCCTTTCAAATTAACATACAGGTACAACCAGTGAATAAGGCAGCAGGAAAGGCAATTAAAGGTAAAAAGATCAACCATGAACTTATGGGATGACTAAAAGAGTCACTCCTGCTTCTATTTATTATGTTCCCAAAAAAATAGCAAGTCAGACAATATCTGCAGTGAAAAAAAGTTAAAGTTTCAATCAATGAACTTTCATAACTTGCAAAGTATTTTCACCTCCTCATTATATTCCAAATGGTCGACCTTCATGGTATTTGTATTTCAACTGCTGTTCTCTAGATTTATTTCTTGGATTAAGTTTATTCCTTGACTCTTTGCTTATTCCTTGGTATCTGAAGCCTTCAACAACTATTTCCCTCAGTTCAATCTTCCGTAATCTGGCTCTCTCCAATTACGCTGTTCCAAGTTTTTCTTCTAAAGAAAGTATTTCATGATTTGATGTATTTTTCAAAAGAAACATTATTTCAGAAGTACTTGGCCACCATGGACACTAAAATATTTTCTCTCTCGTTATTAGCTATTAAATCTGTTTGTCATGGAGCAGGTTAACAGACAAATCTCATTTGGTAGAGCCACATTGCCAAAGGCAACATGGTACACATGAACAAGATGCCTTTTTATTGGCTACTTGAAACAAAACTGGATCTTAAAACCTTTTAGCTTTAACAGAACATTTTTACAAGTCATCGCCTGTACACCTTCAACTTTTCAGGAGGCTTAAACAAAGCAGTTCCATTCTGCATTCCCATCTACTCATCGATGGGGGTGGATGGGTCCTGAAACGTTTCAAGAATGTCACTTTTCATCACAGCAGCACAAAATCATTTGTTGTTACTTTCAGAAACCTTTTCTGAGGCTGTCCCCGAGCATTGCCGAGTTAATTATTATTATGCACCCACTCCAGCACTGCAGAAAAGGGCCATTCAGCCTGTGACCCGTGTCAGTACTTCAGAGGGAGGGGGGTGGAACTCCTCAGTGTTCACAGGTGCTCCACTGTGAGCGTATTGGTATACAGAAGGACCCTGGGTTTGCTAGGCAGAACGAAGCCCACAAAATGTTTGTAAATTGCTGGTTTTAAAAGTGAACAACTCTCTCACAGGTCTGCTGGTACTTCCCCACCTGCAAGCTAACCTGCTCACTGGCTCACCGCTAGACTAACAAGACTGTCAAAATGCACTTGCTGGTTTTTAAGTATTTCTGAAGAATCCCAGGAAAACAATCCCTTACAGACTCTTGGCATTCTTGCAGTCTGTAAATGTGGGCTTTGTGCCGAGGCCCATAAAGTCTGATGACATTGCAGTGATGATCGGAATCTGCCTGCGATTCTGAGGATGTTGCTTCCATGAATTGCTCCGAAAGGCCTAAAACTTTAACAATTTATTTCCTCTTTAAAATGTTCCTGTTCTTGGCCCTTTGCTCTGCTGGTGAAGTATCACTGTTTACAACTGCTGCCCAATGGGAAATGGGAGGAGACAGCTGCTTCCACACTCAACTTGCAGCTGCCAATCCCTCTGCTTCTCTGAGGACGCTGCTGTTCAGTACATGGAAGTGGCTGTAGGCCATTTGGCCCCTCATGCCTGCTCTGCCATTGGCTGATCCACTACCTCGACACCACTTTGCATTCTCCCCATATCCCTGGATTCCTTTAAATATCCCCAAATCTATCAACATATCCTGAATGCAATCAAAGAGTCACTGTGGCTTCTGGGATAGGAAGATTCAAAAATCCAACACCCTTTGCGTGAAGAAATTTCTCAGAGGATGCGTTATCATACAGCAGGTGAGGTTTGCAGCTTCCTCTCTGCTGTGACTGCACTGCTGTAGGGATGAATTACGGGCTCTTTCTTCCCTTCTGCTTCCTTTCAGAGCTTCCAGTTTATGTGCAGTGAAGACTCCAGTTGCCACAACCCCAGTGTTCCCGGCTCTCTTGTATGCTGGTGATCTTTTTGGGATATTGGGGGGAAAAACACAGTGTGCCCGTGTCCAAAGCACCAAGAAAGAAAAACTGCATTTCTGCAGCACCTTTCCCAGCCTCAAATTTTCTCAATCTGCTTTCCAACCAGTAAAGGATTATTTTTAAAAGAATGTGTGAATGAATTTGCACAAAACCAACTCCCACAAAACAACAGCCAATTTGTTTTTAGTGGACCCAGTTTCCAACTGAGGTTCAGATTAGCTAGATTGAAGCAGATTTGCCAAGAGCCCTTGAAGGTACCACTGCAGGCTACTCTTTCTGGCCCAAAACCACACTGATTCAGTGCAAACTAATACTGTCCCCCACAAAAACATTTCACCCCCTTACTGACCAAGAATCTATCTCCCTCTGCCTTAAATATTCAAACTCTATTTCCACTGCCCAAAGGGAGGGTAGGGGAAGAGGGAGGAGGGGGGGAGAGGAAGAGAGAGGGGAGAGAGGGAGAGAGAAAGAGGGGGAGAGGGAGAGGGGAGAGGGAGAGGAAGAGAGGGAGGAGAGAGAGTTGGGTGGGGGTGAGGGGGGAAGAGAAGGAGAATCCAGAAACTCAACCCAGGGAAAAAAAATCTCATGTTTTAAATGGGCAACCCCTTATTCTGTGAACTCTTAGCTCTACAACAAGGGGAAATGTCTATTTCACATAGAGTCATATGGCATGAAAACAGGCCTTTGTGTCCAACTGGTCCAAGATTCCAATCTCAGCTAGTACCATTTGCCCTTATTTGGCCAAGATGCCTCTCAAATTTTCCTATCCGTGTACCTTTTAAATGTTGTTAATGTACCTGCCTCAACCACTTCCTCTGGCAGCTAATTCTGTATACTGACCACTCTGGGTGAAAAAGGGGCCCCTCAGATTCCTATTAAACCTCTCCTCTCTCATATTAAACCTGTGTCCTCTTGTACTTGATGCCCCAAACCTGGGGAAAAAAAAGACTGTACACATTGACCCTGTTGCCCTCAAAATCTTATGCACCTCTGAGATCACCCCTCATTCTCCTACCTTCAATGAAAAATTCCCAATCTGCTCAGCCTCTCTACATAACTCAGTCTTTGAGTCCCAGCAACATCCTCGTAAATCTTCCCTGCACTATTTCCAGCTTAATGGCATCTCTCCTATAACAGGGTGATTAAAACAGAATGCTGTATTCCAAATGCAACAGACCGTCCCAATTTCAATACTCAGTGCCCTGGTTGATGAAAGCCAGCATGCCAAAAGCCTTCTTCACCATCCTGTCTACCTGAGCATCACTTTCGGGGAACTCATTGGTGCCTCTGTCCTACAACACTCTCCAAGGCCCTACTGTAAATGTCCTACCTGACTTGTCTTCCCAAAATTCACACTTATCCAAACTAAACTCCACTTGCCATTCCTCAGCCCATTTACCCAGCTGATAAAGATCCCTCTGTAAATCCTGGTAACCATCTTCAGTGCTAACAACATCACCTATTTTAGTGTCACTTGCAAGCTTAATAACCTTTCCTTGTACACTCCCATCCAAATAATTAATATAGAACCTACCTGGTCAAGACCGCATTAGGATCTTGTTTCAATCAAGCCCCTCTTGCTCTTTTAACCTCAAGTTCCAGGGTATATCCGTTTCTAAAGCTCTTTAACATGGTGAAGCATCCCAGTTACCATCCAGGACTGAAAATCAAATATATAACAAAGTCACAAGGAAATTAGTTAAAGGGGAGAGAAGCAGCAAGAGTTATGGAAAGAATTCCAAAGTTTGGGAGCAAGAAAGCATTTCAAGTCAAGTCACTTTTATTGTCATTTTGACCATAACTGCAATGTACAGTACATAGTAAAATGAGACAATGTTTTTCAGGACTATGGTGTTACATGACACAGTACAAAAACTAGACTGATCTACATAAAAAACAACACAGAAAGAGAAAAAAACAACTACACTAGACTACAGACCTACTCAGGACTGCATAAAGTGCACAAAACAGTGCAGGCATTACAATAAATAATAAACAAGACAAAAGGGCAGTAAGGTGTCAGTCCAGGCTCTGGGTATTGAGGAGTCTGATAGCTTAGGGGAAGAAACTGTTACATAGTCTGGTCGTGAGAGCCCGAATGCGTCGGTACCTTTTCCCAGACGGCAGGAGGGAGAAGAGTTTGTATGAGTGGTGCGTGGGGTCCTTCATAATGCTGTTTGCTTTGCGGATGCAGTGAGTAGTGTAAATGCCCGTGATGGCAGGAAGAGAGACCCCAATGATCTTCTCAGCTGACCTCACTATCCGCTGCAGGGTCTTGCGATCCGAGATGGTGCAATTTTCGAACCAGGCAGTGATGCAGCTGCTCAGGATGCTCTCAATACGACCCCTGTAGAATGTGATGAGGATGGGGGGTGGGATTTGTATATGATCGGGGGCAGTCCAAACTGGGGATCTCGGATGGCTGTGAGGCAGGAGGAGGCACAGGGGCAAAGAGGGGCAAGATTGCAGAGGGATATGAAGAGGGTGAGAATTTCAGGGCATGGTTTAACTGGGAGCTGGCATGGGCCAGTGAGCACAGGATGGTGTGCAAGTGTTAGGGCATGGATGAGCTCAGCTTTACAAAAAGTGGAAATGGAAGCTGGACCCAAGTGGGCTGGAATCATCATCCACAGATAGCCAAGGCATGGTGAGGATTTTGGCAGCTGATAAGCTGAAGTAGGGGATGGAGTCAAGCATTGTTAGAAAGGTAGGAATAGGCAGTCTCAGAGAGACACATTGGACCGTAAGACATTGAAGCAGAACTAGTCTACTCTACTATTTGATCATGGCTGATTTATTTTCCCTTCCAACCCTGTTCTCCTGACTTCTTCCCATAACCTTTGATGCCCTTACATCCGAGGGGTGAACAGCCTGAAATTAAACAGTGTGCTGGAAACATTTGGCAGCACCTGTGGAGAGAGAAACTGAGTTAGTGTTTCAAACTGATGGCTTTTCCAACATCAGTCTCATTTTGTTTTCCTGAATGGCTAGGCTCGGTGGTGAGGAACAGAACTTGCAGTGGGGATCATGAACACTGATTCTGGTCTTCACAGTGTCACACTGGAGGAAAATTTGACTTCTTCATTCCGAGACCTTCAGACAGTCTCACCGTGTAGAGGCAGTGGCATGGAGCTTGAGACATCAGCCTTCATATGGAAACTAACATCACATTTTTGGTGATATTGCCAAGGACATCATGGACACAGAAAGCGAGTGATGGTGAGGGCGTATTGTCCTGATAAACCCTGGGTGACACTGGGGCTGACAGAACAGTTATGGGAGCAAGTGACAGTGCTGTTAACCAGTCTAACACAGTGAAGGGATTGGAGGGTGCAGTGGGTGACCAGGCTGTGGACAGCTTGAGAGGCACAAGGGTGGGGAGAGGAAGGAACAAGGGTAGGTTACATTAAAGAGATTTTGAATCAAGGTCAGTCATAAGCCAGGTAGGAGGGAAAACACTGATGGGAGACTGAGAAACAGGATTGTTCATCAGTGAGCAACACTGAGTTGAACAGCACAGAAACAGACCCTTCAGCCCACTGAGTTTGTGCTGACCATCAACCACCCATCCACATTAATCCCATATTGTTCTCACCACCTTCCCAACATCTTCCCCTGGATTCTACCCCTCACCCACACACGAGGGGCAATTTATGGTGGCCCATTAACCCAACAACCCATGAGGTTGAGGGAGGAAATAGGAGCACCCAGGGGAAACTCACACAGTTAGAAGAAGGACGTGCAAATGCCACGCAGACAACACCCAAGGTCAGGATCGAACATGTTTCTCTGGGGCTGCGAGGCAACTGCGCCATTCGACATGCAGGATGAAATTCTAATAGGTTGCAGCAAGACACACACACTCACGTGGGATTGAGGGAGGAGGCTGACGTCAAAGGAAAGCTTTTGGAAGGGGATACAGAGCACAAGGAGATTGTAGCTGCAGGATGGGACTAGGGCTATATCAGGGGTGGGGTTTTGTTACGGATGGACAAGGTGGAGGCAGATATGGCGAAGACAAAGAACCAGATTAGGTCAGTCTGTAGAATGGCAGTGAGCTAGAAATGGGCTAGTAATCATATCTCAAGATGACAATGGCATGGGTGGGAATATCAGCAGAGAAGGCAATGCAGTAAGTGGAGCAGCAGGCAGTCCTCCATAGTTGTACAGAACCTAGCACATTACCAGGCTGAGTCCTTACGACATAGGAGCAGAATTGGGCCATTTGGCCCATTGAGTCTGCTCCGCCATTTCGTCATGGCTGATCCATTTCCCTCTCAGCCCCAATCTCCTGCCTTCTCCCCATATCCCTTCCTGTCCTGACCAATCGAGAATCTATCAACCTCTACCTTAAATATACATACAGACTTGGCCTCCACAGATGCTTGTAGCAAAGAATTCCACAGGTTCACCACTCTCTGGCTAAAGAAATTCCTCCTCATCTCTGTTCTAAAAGGATGCCCCTCTGTTATGAGGCTGTGTCCTGTGGTCTTAGATTCTCCCACCATAGGAAACATCCTCTCAACATACACTCTAAAAAGGCCTTTTCACCATTTGATAGGTTTCAATGTCAGCCCTCATTCTTCTGATTCTAGTTAATACAGGCCCAGAGCCATCAAACACTCTTCATATGACAGGCCATTCAATCCTGGAATCATTCTTGTGAACCTCCTTTGAACCCTCTCCAGTTTCAGCACATCCTTTCTAAGGGGCCTAAAACTGCTCACAATACTCCAAGTGGGGCCTCACAGTACTTCATAAAGTCTCAACATTACATCCTTGCTTTTATATTCTAGTCCTCTCGAAATGAATGCTAACATTGCATTTGCCTTCCTCACCACAGACTCAACGTGCAAATTAACCTTTAGGGAATCCTGCACAAGGGCTCACAAGTCCTTTTGTGCCTCAGTTTTTTTGTATTTTCTCTCCATTTAGAAAACAGTCAACTTTTTATTTCTTCTACCAAAGTGCATGACCATACACTTCCTGACACTGTATTCCATCTGCCACTTCTTTGCCCATTCTCCTGATCTAAGTTCTTCTGTAGCCTCTCTATTTCCTCAAAACTACCTGCCCCTCCACCTGTCTTCATATTGTCTGCAAACTTTGCAACAAAGCCATCAATCCCATCATCCAAATCATTGACATATAATGTAAAAAGAATCAGTTCCAACACAGACCTCTGTGGAACATCACTAGTCACCAGCAGCCAGTCAGAAAAGGCTCCCCTTGTTCACACTTCTTGCTTCTTGCCAATCAGCCACTGCTTTATCCATGCGAGAATCTTTCTTTTCATCTCATGGGCTCATAGCTCGTTAAGCAACCTCGTGTGTGGCACCTTGTCAATGGCCTTCTGTAAATTCAAGCACACAACATCAACTGATTCTCCTTTGTCTGTCCTGCCAGCTATTTCTTCAAAGAATTCCAACAGAGTTGTCAGGCAAGATTTTCCCTAGAAAAAACCATGCTGACTATGGCCTATTTTATCATGTGCCTCCAAGTACCCTGAGACCTAATCCTTAATCTTTGACTCTAACATCTTCCCAACCATGGAGTCAGACTAACTGGCCTATAATTTCCTTTCTTCTGCTTCTCTCCATTCTTGAAGAGTGGAGTGACATTTGCAGTTCCAGAACCATTCCGGAATCTAGTGATTTCTGAAAGATCATTACTAATGCCTCCACAATCTCTTCAGCCACCTTTTTCAGAACCCTGGGGTGTACACCATCTGGTCCAGGTGGCTTATCTACCTTCAGACCTTGTAGTTTCCCAAGAACCTTCGCTCTAGTAATGGTAACTTCACATACTTCCTGACCCCTGACACATGGAACTTCCACCATACTGCTAGTGTCTTCCACAGTGAAGACCGATGCAAAATATTTATTCAGTTCATCCACCATTTCCTTGTCCCCCATTACTATCTCACCAGCATCATTTTCCAATGGGAAAATGCCTCTTGCCTCTCTTATAGAACTTTATGTATCTGAAGTAACTTTTGGTACCCTCTTTAATATTATTGGCTAGCTTAGTTTCATATTCCATCTTTATCTTCTTAATGACATTTTTAGTTGCCTTCTGTTGGTTTTTAAAAGCTTCCCAATCTTCTAATTTCCCACTAATTTTTTGCTGTATTATATTCCCACTCTTTGGCTTTTATGTTGGCTTTGACTTCTCTTGTTAACCACGGTTATGTAATCTTGCCTTTAAAATACTTCTTCCTCTGAATGTATAAATCCTGTGCTTCCTGAATTGCTTCCAGAAATTCCAGCCATTGCTGCTCTGCCGTCATCCCTGCCAGTGTTCTTTTTCAATCAAGTCTGGCCATCTCCTCTCTCGTGCCTCTGTAATTCTCTTTACTCCACTGTAATACTGATACCTCTGACTTTAGCTTCTCCTTCTCAGATTTCAGGATGAATTCAACCATATTCTGATCACTTCCCCGAAGGATTCTTTTACCTGAAGCTCTCCAATCAATTTCAGTTCATTGCACAACACCCAATCCAGAATAGCTGATTCCCTAGTGGGCTCAACCACGAGCTGCTCTAAAAAGCCGTCTTGTAGGCACTCCAGAAATTCCCCCTCTTGGAATGAAAGGCATGCCTTAACTCAAGTGGCTGAAGAAATTAGATCTATATTCTTTAGAGTTTGGAAGAATGAAGAGTGATTTCAATGAAACGAAAAGATACTGAGGAAGCAAGGTAAAAGTTTCCATTAGTGGGAGAGTCTCAAGTGAGGGGACACATTTATGGTGGGCTGGTCACTTCAAATGGACCTATGTAGAATTTTTTTTCCTTTGAGGGTGTGGAATCTTTGAAATTCTCTACACAAGAAGGTTGTGGAATCTAAATCTTCAAAAGTATTTAAAGTTGAGTTAGATAAATATTTGAAAATTTAGGGAATTGGGGTGGTGGGGAGAGGAGGCGTGGGGCTGATCAGCCAGGAACTGTAGAAAGAGAACCAGTAGGTCAGCAACCCTTCATCAAAATGCCGTTTCTCTCTCCACGCTTGCTGACTGGCTTGCTGGCCAGCATTTTCTGATTTTGTTTCTGATTTGCATCTGCAGAGTTAAACAAAAAAAATTCAGTCACGTTCAAGAAATTGTAGGCTCAAGGGGCAAGTGGCCTATTCCTGCTTCTATTTTCACTTCCTTAGCCCTAAGCCCTTTTCAGCAAAATAAATACTTCCAGAGTATAGTCACTGTTGCACAGTAGAAAACATGCAAGCAATTTGCACAGAGCAAGATCCCACAGACAACAGCACCCATTTGTATCAGTGGGAAGGAATCCAGATTCAAGGCAGGCATGGGAGACAATATCATTCGCGTTAGTAACCAGGGGGAACCGAGTCTAGACAGGGAGACCGACAGTGAGGGTCTCCCTGAGACATGAAAAGTGGTGGCAAGCAAGAGCCAAGAGATAAAACAGACTGTCTTATGAAAGCTGATAACTGCCTGCAGAAGCCTCACCGCGAACTCTCAATGTTCAGCGATAACCTGTCGTCTCCTAGGCAACACTCTGGAAGAAGGTCAGCCCATCACCCTGTCAGCTTTGGCTCAGAAGGAGGCTTCTGTGGATGAAAAAAATAACAAAACCTTATTTAAACATGTAAAATAACGTTTAATCCAAGCCATCCCTCACATTGTTTTATGTCAGACAGACAAGGCAACAATGCTCACTTTAAAGAGAAAATCAGTAACAATCCTTAATCTTCATTAAGCAAAAACATTACAGCCAGCAAACAGGAGCTTTGACAGCACATCAAACTCTCTCTGTGAAAAAGTGTGGACCCTGATGAAGTGGTGCAGTATGGGGTTTATTAAGAAGTGTATACAATTTCATGCAAGCTCTCCACACCAATATTCAAAAGCATCAGTCACAACTCATGTACGATTGAGTTGAAGTCCCACTGGGCAGTGATTCACAAATTCTTAACACAGAGACCATTAAAGTGGGCACACAGCCAAAAGAAAAGTTTGACTGCGACATTCATTACCATTGGTTGACACAGGCTAAATCTCTGAGTTGCTAGTAACCAGATTAACATTTGCGAGACAATGGGAAAGTGGATTGACCCTGTCCTTTTAAGGACTGGGTCACAGAAAGTCTGTAGCTGGCATAATACATGGAGCTGAAGTTTGCAATTGAGAGGGAAAGAAAGATGGGGGAGGAGGGAAGAGAAAAGAGGGAAAGAAGGGAGAGGAGGAGGAGGGGAGAATGGGGGAAAGGAAGAGAGAGGGTGGGGGAAGTGGGGGAGGGAAGAGAGAGGGTTGGATAGAGGTGGGTGAGAAGAGGGGGAGGGAAGGGAGGGTGGGAGGAGTGGGGGAGGGAAGAGCGGGGTGTGATGTGGGAGGGGTGGGGAGAGAGGAGGTGGAGAGTGGAGAGAGGGATGGGGAAAGAAAGGGGGAGAGAAGGGGAAGAGAGATGAAAGGGGGAGAGGGAAGGGGAAGAGGAAGAGGGAGGGAAGGGGAAGAGGGGAAAAGGGAGGGAGGGAGGGAAGAGAGCGTGTTGGAAGGGAGGGGAGAGCAGAGAGAGAGAGGAGAGAGAAGGGGAGAGAGAGGAGGAGAGGGGGGAGGGAAGTGGGTGGGAAAAGGGGTAGGGAAGGAGAGGGGAGGAAAGGGGAGGACGGGAGAGTGGGGAGGGAAGGGAGAGTGGGAGGAAAGAGGGGGTAAGAGAGGCCATGGGGGGAGAGACAGGAGAGAAAAGGGGGGAAGGTGGAAGGGGAGGGAAGTTTGGGTGGGGTGACAGGGTTTGGGAAGAGAGGGAGGGAAGGGGGCAGTGGAGGGGGAGAGAGGGGGAAGGAAGAGGTGGGGAAGAGAGGGGAGGGAAGAGAGTGCAGGGGAGGGGAGGGGTGAGAGGAGTTGGGAAGGCGGAGTTAAGAGCAAGGAGGTACGAGAGAGTGGGAGGGAAGGGGGGAGGGAAAGGGGTGGGAAGAGAGATGGATTGGAGAGGTGGAATGGGAGAAGAGAGATGAGGGGGAGAGAGACAAAGAGAGAAGTGTGAAGGGGGGAGGGAAGTGAGAGAATCAGAATCAGGTTTATTATCACCGGCATGTGATGTGAAATTTGTTAACTTAGCAGCAGCAGTTCAATGCAATACATAATCTAGCAGAGAGAGAAAAATATAAATAAATAAAACATACCAACAAATAAACAAGTAAATCAATTACATATATTGAATAGATTATTTTAAAAAGTGCAAAAACAGAAATACTGTATATTAAAAAAGTGAGGTCGTGTCCAGTGATTCAATGTCCATTTAACAATCAGCCGGCAAAGAGGAAGAAGCTGTTCCTGAATCACTGAGTGTGTGCCTTCAGACTTCTGTACCTCCTTCCTGATGGTAACAGTGAGTAACAGGCAACAGGCATGGTAACAGGCATGCCCTGGGTGCTGGGGGTCCTTAATAATAGATGCTGCCTTTCTGAGACACCTCTCCCTAAAGATGTCTTGGGTACTTTGTAGGCTAGTACCCAAGATGGAGCTGACTAGATTTACAACTGTCTGCAGCTTCTTTTGGTCCTGTGCAGTAGCCCCTCCATACCAGACAGTGATGCAGCCTGTCAGAATGCTCTCCATGGTACATCTATAGAAGTTTTTGAGTGTATTCATTGACATGCCAAATCTCTTCAAACTCCTAATAAAGTATAGCCACTGTCTTTCCTTCTTTATGACTGCATCGATATGTTGGGACCAGGTTAGATCCTCAAAGATCTTGACATCCAGGAACTTGAAGCTGCTCACTCTCTCCACTTCTGATCCCTCTATGAGGATTGGTATGTGTTCCTTCGTCTTACCCTTCCTGAAGTCCACAATCAGCTCTTTCGTCTTACTGACATTGAGTGCAAGGTTGTTGCTGTAACACCACTCACACTAGTTGGCATATCTCACTCCTGTATACCCTCTCGTCTCCATCTGAGATTCTACCAACAATGGTTGTATAGTCAGCAAATTTATAGATGGTATTTGAGCTATGCCTAGCCACACAGTCATGGATATAGAGAGAGTAGAGCAGTGGGCTAAGCACACACCCCTGAGGTGTGCCAGTGTTGATCATCAGCGAGGAGGATATGTTATCACCAGTCCGCACAGACTGTGGTCTTCTGGTTAGGAAGTTGAGGATCCAATTACAGAGGGAGGTACAGAGGCCCAGGTTCTGCAACTTCTCACTCAGGATTTTGGGAATGATGGTATTAAATGCTGAGCTACAGTCGATGAACAGCATCCTGATGTAGGTGTTTGTGTTGTCCAGGTGGTCTAAGGCCACGTGAAGAGCCATTGAGATTGTGAACTTGTGTTCGCATTCCTTTTATCTCCCTTGGTTCAGTCCCTTCCCACTACATTTGCGACACTTCATGTGCTCACAATCTCCTCAACAACTTTCAATTCCTTAGCACCGATCTCATTTTCATCATGGATGTCCAGTCCGTTCTTTTCTATCCCCCATCGCGTAGGCCTTAAAGCTGTCCGCTTCTTTCTTTTCAAAAGAACCAACTAGTTCCCCTCCACCACCACCCTCCTCTGTCTGGCAGAACTGGTCCTCATCCTCACCCTCAACAATTTCTTCTTTGGATTCTCCCACTTTCTCCAGACTCAGGGTATAGCCGTGTGGGCACCCACATGGGCTCGAGCTATACCTGCCTGCCTCTTCGTTGTCTGTGTTCAGGGAAGTGTTCAGTCCACATTCCAAGCCTTCCCTGGTAATGCTTCTCAACTCTTTCTGCACTAGGTTGACAGATGCATCGGAGCTGCTTCATGCACCCATGCTGAACTCGTTAATTTTATCAATTTTGCCTCCAACTACCACCCTGCCTTTAAATCCACTTGGTCCATTTCTGACACCTCTTCCTATCTCCCTGTCTCCATCTCTAGAGGAAAACTGTCTACTCACATCTTTTATAAATCTACCAACTCCCAACCAGGGCTATCTTGACTATACCTCTTCCCATTCTTTCTCCTATAAAAGTGCCATTCCCTTTCCTCAGTTCCTTCTTCTCTGATGGCTCTGTTCCCAGGATTAAACTTTCCTTTCCAGGACATCAGAGGTGTCGTCCTTCTTCAAAGAATGGGGTTTCCCTCCTTCCTTGATACTGCCCTCGCCCAAATCTCCTCCATTTCCCAGACTTCCATGCTCACTCCATCTTCCTTAACAGGGATAGAGTTCCTCTTGTCCTCACCTGCCACTCCATGAGCCTCCACATCCAACACATCATTCTCTGCAACCTTTGCCTTCTTCAATGGGACCCTACAAACAAACACACCTTTACCTGTCTCCCCCACCACCACCAACACTCTCTGCGGGGATCTCTCCCCCCCCCCATGATTCCTTTGTCTATTTATCCCTCCCCCCAATCTCCCTCCTGGCACGTATCCATGCAAGCAGTCAAAGTGCTACATTCAGGGCTCCAAACAGTCCTTCCAAGTGAGGCAACACTTCACCTGCAAATCTCTTGGGTTTGTCTACTGGTGCTCCCAAAGCGGCTTCCTCTACTTTGATGAGACTCTACGTAAATCGGTTAACCTCTTCATTGAGCATCTCCACTCCATCCGCCAAAAGTGGAATTTCTCGTGGGCAATGATTTTAATTCCTATTCCCATTCCTGTTCTGACAGGTTGGTCCATGGCCTCCTCTTCTGCCACGATGAGGCCACTCCCAGATTGGAGGAGGAACACCTCATATTCCATCTAGGTAGCCTCTAACCTGATAGCATGAACACCGATTTCTCTTTCTGGTATTTTTTACCCCCTCACCCTTCCCTTTTCTTCTATTTTCCATTCTGGTCTCCTAACCTCTTCTCCTCACCTGCCCCTCTCCTCCCCTTTCTCAAATGGTCCACTTTCCTCTCCTAGCAGAATCCCTCTTCTCCAGCCCTTTGCTTTTTCCACCCATCACCTTCCAGCCTCTTTCTTGATTTCCTCCTCCACCACCCACCTGGCTTCACCTATCACCTTCTAGCTTAACCTCCTCTGCCCCCAGATTTTTATTCTGGTATCCCTCCCCCCCGCCCCCATTGCCAGTCCTGATGAAGGGTCTTGGCCTGAAACAGTGACTGTCCATTAATTTCTATAGATACTGCCTGATCTGCTGAGTTCCTCCAGCATTTTTTGTGTGTTGTTCTGGATTTCTAGCATCTGCAGAAACTCCTGTGTTTATAAGAAAAATATTGTTCCAAAAGACTGGGTTGAATCCAAAGTAATTCCAATGCTTCAAATCAGTCTTTCCGCACTAGATTCCAGCCCTGCCAAATCTGCAGCAGCTCATCTCACTGCATTGTGTGAAAACAGGAAATGGCAGCAAGAAACTCCGGAGCCCTTTGCAGCATTTGGTCCTCACAGCAGGGACACTGGTGAAGCTGCCTGTCGGCCAAACTCCTCAGCATTTCCAAACCTCTGCTGTGGCCCTCAGCCACACCTCCGTATCCTGCTGTGATGGTTCTGTCTGCAGTCACTGCCTACAATGAACCCTGAAACAGAAGGCTCTCTCAGATCAAGAATTAGAATCAGATTTATTCTTATGTGTGGCTGCAATATAGTGCAAGGCATCAACAATTTACTACAAGTCACAATATATCAAAAAGAGAGCAAAACCATGAGGTGGTTTCCGTTCAGAAATCTGAGGGCAGCGGGGAAGAAACTGGTCCTAAAACATTGAGAGTATGTCTTCCGACTCCTGTAATGGTAGTAAAGAGAGGAGGAGATGTCTTTTATGGTGAGGGTCTTTGATCATGAACGGTGCCTTCTTGAGTCACCGTCTTTTGAAGATGTCCTTGATGGTGGGAGGTTGGTGCCCATGATGGAGCTGGCTTGAGATCACAATCGTCTGTTGCTTTTTCGATCCTGTGCGTTGGAGTCCCCATACCAGGCAGTGAGGCCATGACTAATCAAGCAGCTATCAACCTCTGCTTTAAACATATTCAATGATTTGACCTCTTCAGCTGAATTCCACAGATTCACCACCCTCTGGCTAAAGAAACTTCTCATCTCTGTTCTAAATAGATGTCCTCTTCTGAGGGTACGCCTCTAGCCCTAGACTCTCCCACTGTAGGAAATGTCCTCTCCACATCCATTCTATCTAGGCCTTCAACATTTGGTAGGTTTCAGTGAGATCAAATGCTCCTTGAACGTTAAACCTTTCATTTGCAGGATCACTCACCTCCACCTGCCACCTGTCAGGGACACAGCACAGAAACAAGCCCTTCAGCCCAATGGTCTTTAAAATGGTGGGACGGTGGGAGGGGGGGGAGGGGAAGGACAGCCTCATGATCAAAACGTGCAAACTCTACCCAGACTAATTTGACAGGAGGATAGGAACCGGAGTGATAGAGCAGAAGTTGGGACAGATGCAGCATGTAGTAAGAATGTGAGGAAGGCTAGGCAGATGATAGGGCAAAGCTGCAGCCAGAGGGATGGCTTGAAGTATGTCTTTAAATAACAGAGGGGTTGGTTCAACAGTTTGGAAAAGTAAAAGGGAAGGAGAATGCAGGAGAGGTTATGAAAGTCTCCAGGATAAATAAAAAAGTGACCAAAAGCTTAGAAAGGGGCAACATGAGGGCACAATTGAAAAGGGCAATGAATACGGGACTAAAGGTGCTATATTTGAATGCACACAGTACACAGAACATGATAGATGATCTTGCAGCGCAGTTAGAGATCAGCAGGTTTGACTGTGGGCATCACTGAGCCGTGGCTGAAAGATCACTGTTGGGAGCTGAACATTCAAGGATATGCATTGTATCAAAAGAACAGGCAGGTAAGCAGAGGGGGTGGGATGGTTCAGTTGGTAAAAAAATGAATTCAAATCCTTAAAGAAGTGACATAGGATCAGAAAATGTAGAAATCCTTGTGGTAGAGTGAAGAAACTGCAAGGGTAAAAAGATGCTTCGAGAGTTAAACTGGCATCTGAGAGTATTAGGCACATTAGGCTCATTAATGCAAATTTCTACTGAGCCAATCATTTGGGAGAAGCTCAATGCATAAAAGCACACCAACATGGTTGTGTATTTTGCACCTTGGCCCTGGAGTAACAGAGTTTCATTTGGCTGTATTCATGGGTATTCATATATGGTTGTACAACAATTAAACTTGAACAGGTTCAGAATGGAGTAGAAATCTGATCTAAGTGACTTTGACTGGGGAATGACTGTTGGTGCCAGACGGGGTGGTTTGCAGATGTCAGATTGCTGCTCTCCTGAGATTTTCACACACAACTGTCTCTAGAGTTTACAGAGAATTGTGCAAAAAAAAAATACAGTGATCAGCATTCTGTAGGTGAAAATGCCTTGTTAATGAGAGACAAGAGAAAATCTGCAGATGCTGGAAATCCAAGCAACACACACAAAATGCTGGAAGAACTCAGCAGGCCAGGCAGCAACTATGGAAAAATAGTACAAGACGAAGTCCTGATGAAGGGTCTCTGCCTGAAATGTCGACTGTACTTTTTTCCACTGTTAACCACAAACCTACACTCAGTGGACGTACAGTGGCGCTGGAAGGTTCGTGAACCCTGTAGAATTTTATCCACTTCTGTATAAATATGACCTAAAATGTGATCAGATCTTCATGCAAGTCCTAAAACTAGATAAAGAGAACCCAATTAAATAACACAAAAAATTGTATACTTGTTCATTTATTGAGAAAAATGATCCAATATTACATGTATTTGTTGGAAAAAGTCTGTGAACCTTTATTTTCAGTGACTGGTTCAACCCCCTTGTACAGCAATAACTTCAACAAAATGTTTCCAGTAACTGTTGATCAGTCCTGCACATCGGCTTGGAGGAATTTTAGACCATTCCTCTTCACAAAACTGCTTCAACTCTGGGATGTTGGTGGACTTCCTTGATTCAGGTCCTGCCACAACTTTCCTATAGGATTAGGGTCAGGAATTTAACTCAGCCATTTCAAACACAAATGTTCTTCTTTTTAAACCATTCTGTTGTTGATTTACTCTGGTCTTTTGGATCATTGTCTTGTTGCATTATCCAACTTATATTAAGCTTCAGGTGACAAACTGCTACCCCAACATTCTCCTGTGAAACATCTTGATACAATTCTGAATTCATTGTTCCCTCAATGATTGCAAACTATTCAAGCCCTGAGGCAGCAAAGCAGCTGCAAACCATGATGTTCCTTCCACCATGCTCACAGTTGGGATGAGGTTTTGGTGTTGGTGTGCAGTGCCATTTCTCCTCCAAAAAATAGCACTGTGCAATTCTGCCAAAAATTTCAACTTTTGTCTTACCTGTCCACAGAACATTGTCCCAGAAGTGCTGTGGAACATCCAGGTGGTCTTTTGCAAACTTGAGAATGTTTATTTTTTGGAGAGCAGTGGTTTCCTCTGTGGTGTCCTTCCATGAACACCATTCTTGTTCAGTGTTTTTCTTATAGTGGACACATGAACAGAGACATCAGCAAGTTCTAGAGATTTCTGCAGGTCTTCTACTGTTGCCCTTGGGTTCTTTTTCACCTCCTTCAGCATTGCACATTGTGTTCTTGGTGTGATCTTTGCAAGACGCCCACTCCTAGGGAGAGTAGCAACAGTACTGAGTTTCCTCCATTTGTAGACAATTTCTCTTACTGTGGACTGATGAACTCTCAGGTCTTTAGAAAAGCTTTGGTAGCCTTTTCCAGGTTTGTGTATCTCTACAATTCTTCTTCTAAGGTCCTCTGAAAGTTGTTTTGATCGAGGCGTGGTGTACATGAACAGATCTTTCTTGAGAAGAGCAGGCTCTGTCAGTAACCTGACTTTTTGTGTCTTTTTTTATATATATAGGATGGAGCACCTCTACAACCCACACCTCCAATCCTGTCTCATTGATTAGTCAGTTGGACCAGATGGACTACACCCCAGGGTTCTGAAAGAGGTAGCTGAAGAGATACTGGAGGCATTAGTAGTGATCTTTCAAGAATCACTAGATTCTGGAATGGTTCTGGAAGACTGGAAAATTGCATATGTCCTTCCACTCTTTAAGGAGGGAGGGAGGCAAAAGACAGGAAACTATAGGCCAGTTAGCCTGACTTCAGTGGAAGATGTTGGAGTCCATTGTAAAGGATGAAATTTCAGGTATTTGGAGGCACATGATAAAATATGCTGAAGTCAGTATGGTTTCTTGGTCTTGCCTGACAAACCTGTTAACATTCTTTGAGAAAGTAACAGGCAGGATAGACAAAGGAGAGTCAGTTGATGTTGTTAATTGGCTTTCCAGAAGACCTTTGACAAGGTGACGCATATGAGGCTGCTCAACAAGAAAGAGCCCATGGTAATACAGGAAAGATACTAGCATGGAGAGAAGATTGGCTGACTGGCAGGAGGTAAAGAGTGGGAATAAAGGGAGCCTTTTCTGGTTGGTTGTCCATGACTAGTGGTGATTCACAGGGGTCAGTGTTGGAATTGCTACTTTGCACATTATGTCTCACTGATTTTGATTACGGAATTGATAGTGCTGTGGCAAAGTTTGTGGATGATATGAAGATGGGTGGAGGGGCATGTAGTGTTTAGGAAACAGTGAGACTACAGAAGGATTTAGACAGATCAGGTGAATGGGCAAAGAAGTGGCAGATGAAATACAATGTAGGAAAGTCTGTGCACTTTTGTAGGAAGAATAAAGGCTTAGACTGTTTTCTAAACTGGAATCAAATTCAGAAATCAGAGGAGCAAAGGGACTTAGGAGCTCTCGTGCAGGATTCTCTAAAGGTTAAGTTGCAGGTTGAGTCGGTGGTAAGGAAGTCCAATAAAATGTTAGCATTCGTTTCAAGAGGATGGTTGTAATGCTGAGGGTTTATAAGGCATTGGTCAGGCTACTTGGTGTATTGTGAGCTCCTTATCTAAGAAAGGTGTGCAGGCAATGGAAGGATCCAGTGGAGGTTCATCAAAATTATCCTAGGAATGTAAGGGTTAACATATGAGAATCGTTTGATGGCCCTGGGCTTGTACTCGCTGGACTTTAGGAGGGGGAGGGGGAGATCTCATTGAAACCTATTCAATATTGAAAGGCCTTGACAGAGTTAATGTGGAGAGGATGTTTATTATAGTGGGAGAATCGAGGAGCAGAGAGCACAGCCTCAGAATACAAAAATATCCTTTTAAAACACAGATGAGGAAGAATTTCTGAAGCTAGAGTAGTGAATCTGTGGAGTTCATTGCCATTGATGGCCGAGGTCGATTCATTGGGTATATTCAAAGCAGTAGTTGATAGGTTCTTGATTAGTAAGGGCAAAGGTTACAGGAAGAAGACAGGAGATTAGGGGGATGAGAACGATGATAGTTAAATCAGCCATGATGGAATGGTGGAACAGACTTGATGGGCCAAATGGCCTAATTCTGCTCTGAAGTCATATGGTCAGACAACATTCAAGGTCAGGATTGAACCCCGATCACAACAACTAAGGCAGTAGCTCCATCCACTGTGCTGTCCCTCTGCACACAAGTTCTCCTCTCCACAGTTTGTATAACCCCCCCCCCCCCATAGACATCTGTCTCTCATACGCTATCACTCACATAGTCCTGGAAGAATGTCAATTGCTGGACTAAGAGGCAACCAACTCTGAAAGGTGATCACAATGCCATTAGTTTCAAAGTAAATATGGAAAAAGATAGGTCAGGTCTGCGGGTTGAGATTATAAATTGGCAAAAGGCCAATTTTGATGATATCAGAAAGGATCTGGCAAGTGTGGATTGGGACAGGTTGCTTTCTGACAAAGATGTACTTGGTATGTGGGAAGCCTTCAAAAGTGAAATTTTCTGAGTAGAGAATTTGTATGTACCTGTCAGAATAAAAAGCAAGGATAACAGGTATAGGTAATCTTGCTTTTCGAGAGATGTTAAGACCCTGGTTAATATCAAGGAGGTGGTGCATGGCAGGCCCAGACAGACAGGAACAAATGAGCTTTTTCAGAGAACACAAGAAGGAAATGAGGAGGGCAAAAAGAATGGATGAGATTGCTCTAGCAGACAAGGTGAAGGAGAATCCTAAGGGATTCTATGGGTATATTAAGAGCAAAAGGATAAGCAAGGGACAAAATTGATCCTCTGGAAGATCAGAATGGTAATCTATGCATGGACCTGAAAGAGATGGGGGAGATTTTAAATGGATGTTTTGCATCTGTATTTACTCGGGAGATGGGCACTGAGTCTATAGAAGTGAGGCAAAACAGCATTGACTTCATGGATCCTACACAGATTTTGGAGGGGGAGGTGTTTGCTGTCTTGAGGCAAATTAGAGTGGATAAATCACCAGGGCCTGACAAGATGTTCCCTTGGACCCTATGGGAGGCAAGTGCAGAAATTGCCAGGACCCTAGCGGAGATATTTAAATCATCCTTAGCAAAAGATGAGGTACCGGAGGATTGGAGGATAGCTAATGTTTTTCCACTGTTTAAGAAAGGCTCCACAAATAAACCAGGAAATTATAGGCCAATGTGACCTAGCATTGGGGAAGTTATTGGAAGGTTTTCTAAGGGACTGGATATACAAGTATTTCAATAGACATGGACTGATTAAGGATAGTCAGCATGGCTTTATGCATGGTAGTCTATCTAAGCAATCTTACAGAATTTTTCGAGGAAGTTACCAGGAAAGCTGATGAAGACAATTCAGTGCATATTGTCTACATGGACTTTAGCAAGGCACTTTGACAAAGTCCCGCATGGAAGGTTGGTCAAGAAGGTTCTGTCGCTTGAAATTCAGAATGAGGTAGCAAATCGGATTAGACATTGGCTTTGTGGAAGAAGCCAGAGAGTAGTAGCCGAGGATTGCTACTCAGACTGGAGGCCTGTGACTAGGGATTGGTGCTGGGTCCATTGTTGTTTGTCAACTATATCAACAATCTGGATGACAATGTGGTTAATTGGATCAACAAATATGTAGATAACACCAAGATTGGGGGTGTAGTGGACAGCAAGGAAGACATATCGTAGCTTATAGCGGGATCTGGACCAGCTGGAAAAATGGCAGATGGAATTTAATGCAGACAAGTGTGAACTATTGCACTTCGGTAGGACCAGCCAGGGTAGGTCTTACACAGTGAACGGTAGGGCACTGAGGAGTGGGGTAGAACAAAGAGATCTAGGAATACAGGTCCACAATTCATTGAAAATGGAGTCACAGGTAGACAGGGTTGTAAAGAAAGTTTCTGGCATATTGGCCTTCATAAATCAAAGTATTGAGTACTGGAGATGGGATGTTATGTTGAAGTTGTAGGAGACGTTGGTGAGGCCTAATTTGGAGTATTGTGTAGAGTTTTGGTAGGTACAAGAAAATTTACAAGGATGTTGCCAGTTCTGAAGGACCTGACTTATAAGGAAAGATTGAATAGGTTAGGACTTTATTCCTTGGAATGTAGAAGATTGAGGGGATATTTGATAGAGGTATACAAAATTATGAGGGGTATAGATAGGGTAAATGCAAGCAGGATTTTTCCACTGAGGTTGGGTGGGACGACAACTAGAGGTCATGGGTCAAGGGTGAAAGGTGAGAAGTTTAGGGGGAACATGAGGGAAAACTTATTCACTCAGAGGGTTGTGATGGTGTGGAATGAGCTGCCAGCTGAAGTAGTGCATGCAAGCTCGATTTCAATGTTTAAGAGAAGTTTGGATAGGTACATGGATAGTAGGCCTACGATGGGAGTACAGCTTAAATGGCTTAGCACAGACTAGATAGGCCAAGGGGCCTGTTTCTGAGCTGTACTTTTCTAGGACTCTAACTTCTCAATCTACAACAAAATTCACCCTGCGAAGAGGTTTGAAAGCAGGACCACAGGATTGAAAGCGGCACTGAGCTGAAGAATGGGAAGAGAACAAAATGCATGGAGCAGTATTTTTTAACGAAGTGGAAAAACAACCACAGTGCACTAGTGGCAAAAAAATAGAAAGCACTCCAATGCTCGGTACATCAGGCAACACCCACAAGGAGAGAGAGTCAAGGACCCTCCGTCAGAACTGGAAAGAAAGAAAAAAAAAGTCTTTAAAACTGCAGAGAGGGAGGGAGGGAGGGGTGGGGAGAATAGAGGGTTATCTGGCTACACATTTTAATCCAACTTCACATTCCATGTCTGTCCACTACCACAATGAGGTCACAATCAGGTTGGAGGAGGAACGCCGCCTATTCTGTCTGGGTAGTCTCCAACCTGAAGTGATGAACATCAATCCATCTGACTTCTGCTAATTTCTTCCCCTCACCCGCCTTCTTGTTTTGGCTTCTGTCCACTTCCTTTCCAGTCCTGATGAAGAGTTTCAGCCTGAAACATCAACTGTTTACTCCTTTCCATAGATGCTGCCAAGTTCCTCCAGCATTTTGCATGTATTGAGGGATATCTGTGCTAGGCTGTAAACCCAAGTTGCCCAAGTAACAATTCCTTTAAAACAACACACACAATATTAAATCCAGAGGGCTTAAACCGACCCTGAGCTGCTGTTCCTGGAGCATACATTGACCATCGTCAGAGCAATGTAAAAGTTTGAAGTCAGAAGAATGAGATGGAGAATGAAAGTAAAAATTAGCTCAATGCCACTTTTGCAGACTGAATGCAGGTATTCTCTAAAGCAGTGTAACCTGCGGCTTCTCCAATGTAGAAGAGATCACATTAGAACACAGAACCGTACAGCACAGCACAGACCCTTCAGCCCAGTGCCGTGCCAAGCTTTAACTTACTTTCAGATCAACATAACCCGACGCTCCCACAAAGCCCTCCATTTTTCTTTCATCAATGTGCCTATCTTAAGAGTCTCTTTAATGTCCCTAATGTATCTGCTTCTACCACTGCCTCTGGCAGCACTCTCTACCCTGTAAAAATAACCTACCCCTGATATTCCCCCATACTGTACTTTTCTCCAATTATTATGCCCTCCCGCATTAGCCATTTCCACTTTGGGCAAAAGTCACTGGCTGTCCACCTTATACACCTCAATCAAGTCACTTTGCATCCTCCTCCTCCTCCTCTCCAAAGAGAAAAGCCCAAGCTCACCTAACCTATCCTCATGCGCTCTAATCCAGGCAGCATCCTGGTAAATCTCCTGGCACCCTCTCTAAAGCTTCCAAATCCTCCTTTAATGAGGCAACCGGAACTGAACACAATATTCCAAGTGTGGCCTAACTGGATTTTTATGGAGCTGCAACTTTACCTTGTGGCTCTTTAATTCAGTCCCCAACTAATAAAGGCCAACACTCCATATGCCTTTTTAACCATTGTTTACACTGTGAATACTAGGCTGGAAGAGGTGCAAGTGAATCATTGCTTCACCTGAAAGAACTGTTCAGGTCCCTAGTCAGTGGAAAAGGAAGAGGTGCTACATTTTGGCTGTTATGCTTTATGATATCACATCTTGGAAGTTCAAATGAGGTCCACTGAATATTCTTTGCTGGCAGTCATTTCTCATTCATAAAGTATTGTTGAGGCTCAATAGGCTAGGTATGGAACAGAACAAATCAACAATTTCATTTCACACTGCTTCTAACAATACAAAAGGGATTTTGTAGATGGTGAAATCTTGAGCAACACACAAAATGCAGGAGGAACTCAGCAGGTCAGGCAGCATCTATGGAGAAAAATAAACAATGATGTTTTGGGCTGAGACCCTTCATCAGGGCAGAGGAATACGATGGAGAAAGCAGGGTAGTTATCAGCTCAGCAGCCAGAGGTCAGAACCAGCAATCTGATTGTGGCAGAATTCAATGACCATCAGACAATAGTGAACCAGTTAATTTTTCAAGATAAAAGTGATGAAAACACTCAAAAGGATCTTCAACCAAAAATATTGCTTTTTTTTTCCCTCTTCACAGATGCTGTCTGACATGTTGACTATTCACAACACTTTGTTTTTCAAATTTCCAGCATCTGCAGCTTTTAAAATACTTGGACTTTAATGAGAATCTGGTAGATCTATGATTACTACTATTACGACTAACCTTTTGTTTACACCAGGTTACCACACGCCACAGCAGGATCGAAATTTGTGCTGGGATTTTGAGTTAAATAGTCCCTCCACTGGTTGGAGTTGACTATGGATGTTGTCATATTCAAATCAGTGCAGTACGATATGGAGAGTAAGCTGTCGTCCATGCAGCAGGCTCCACCTCTACAGTTATTGAATCTAAAGTAATCGCAGACCAATATAATTTGGCACCAGCAGCATTGCAGGAGTTGCCAGTCTATGTTGAACACAATGTAGGAACCCAGCTCCAGATTTTACTCCCAAAGCCTTTCCCATGAGTGGGTACAGCTGCAAGGTAGCAGAGGCTTGAGATCAGAGTTTTCCTTCTTCTAAATGAGCTGCCAACCACGGCTGATGACCCCCAACTACCTGAAGCAACTCGTTTTGAGGTGCCAGTAAACTGCCTTTGCCCCTTCTTCCGTCAGTAGAAACAGTTCCACTAGGCTTAGTAGCTCAGCCACAGGAGCTGGACTTGGGTGTCAGGCTATTTAAGATGCACACCACTGGGAGCGATGGGTGGTGGGAGCTCATCTCCACTTCACCCCCCCCCCCACTGTTTCATTCTCCTCTGTTACATCCAATCCACACAGCACTGAACACCTCAGATTCAGATGTATTCATGTTTACGTCGAAACATACACTGAAATAAGTTGTTTGCTTTAACAATGATTTAACAACCAATGATGAGCTGGGGCTGGGGGCAGCCCACAAGTGTCGCCACACATTCTAGTATCAACACAGCAAGGCCACAATGCTCAGAACAACACAAGCAACAAGTCCCTGCTCAGTGACCCCCCCCCCCCCCCCCCGCCACAAGACAACTCCAGCTCATGCCCACAAAAAAACCTTGGGAGCATTCAGTAACACTGGAATGGACTGGATGAAACATTTCTATTGCTACATTCCCATTTAATTCTTGTAAAACACTACCCTGGGTGGCACCGGATATTCAGCCATTGAGTATACACAAGAGGTCAAGAGATCTTGCACACTGGGAACCAAAGGGGTTGACAGGAATGTGGAACTCAGACTCAAGATCAGTACTGATCTTACTGAATGACTCCCTCTTCCTGATTCTATTTTTGTTCTTATACTCAAAATAAATCTCCCCAGCTTTTCATGTCTTCTTTTATTCCATTTTCTCTCACATACTCATCCAGTTTCCTGTTGCAAGCTTCTAAGTTATTTACTCAACCACTTCCTGAGGTCAAGTACCACATACTAACCACTGAATGAAGAATATTCTCATGTCCCCCAATGATTTTATCATCTTCTATTTATGGTCATGGTTTTGGATTCACGCCACATCTGCCAAACCCATTCATAACTTTCAAGGCCTCCTTCAGCTCACCTTTATAAAGGAAAATTATGCCTGACCCACTCAATCTTCAAATCACAAGACATACAACACTCCCCAAAAAGCTGAGTCATCACAGACTGAACACTGTTATTTTACATCATAACCTTGCCAGTTTACAATGATCAAGTGGAAATACTTTTTCAGAATACTGTGGTAATTTGAAATTTTCACTGCCTTCATCTTTGTGGTTGATGAGATGGTAATAGAGAGCAGACCATTCCAAAGGGAAAATGCAGAACGGATCACTGCTGTTTTTTTAAAAAAAGAATTGCTGAAAGCAACCAGGGGATTAAAATAAAGGCCCAAATGGAAGGCAAAGGGAATTTCATCAGTTAAAGAAAACCACTCATTGAAATACACCAAATTTCCTATTTGTAAATGAAGAGTTAAAATAAACACACACCAAGACAGTCATGAGGCTCACGCTTCCTCACGATTTGAAGTGCAGTTAACTAACATCATTATATTAAAAAAAACACAAATCAGACATTTGCACTAATGATGAGAAATCATTACACATTGGAGTTCAGCAACACTATCTGGATAGAGTGGATAGTGGGGGGCTCTTCCCTGTCGAATGGGTCACGAGTATAGGTTGCAGATATAAAAAGGGAAAAAGGGAATTGTAAGTGTGACACAATTGTGTGATACACACACATACACACGTGACTGGAATCTGGAAAGCCCTCCCTGTAGGTGTAGTGGAGACGGGCTCCACTGTGGGCTTCAGGAAGAATGACATGGAGGAGATTAACTTGCACGGCTGTGGGGAAAAGAGCAGCAGGTGGAATCGGAGTAGCCGTGGAAGAGAATGGGTGTAGACAGTGGGCCAAGTCCCTCCTCCTACACCGCAACCACTCTACAGCATAGTTCTAGTGTCCGGCAGTGGTTCATTTATACAGGCATAAAAGAGTACAGGAGCCATTTGACCCACCTCCTCCATGCTGGCCAAAATTGAACATGTTAATTTCACTTGTGAGCTCAGACCACAGCCCTGCTGGTTATAGCACTTCTAAGCGCTCATCTAGCACTTTGCAAATGTAGGCAGGGCTTTGCTGGGAGGGGGTGGGGAGGTTGAGGCTCTTTGGGAGTAGGCTCTGTAAGGTCTAGGGACAGAGTGTTCCAGGAGGTCTGGGACTCGTGTGCCAAGGTACAGTGGATTTAGACATGGCAACCATCTAAGCTCTGATCTACCCATACTAACCTTGAACCTTAGCATTCACATATTTACAAATTCTGATTGCAATGTTTTAACAGTTAACCCGACCTTCTTCCTCAGGCACAAGTTAGTCAAATAACAAGTTCCCTTGCTTGCATACCATCATGTGAGCAGGACATGGATGGGGCTTAATGCTCAATCCTGATTGGTTGGATCATAATTTACTATTTCTGATTAGTTTGACGTGGCTTTATTCTGATTGGTCGATTTTGTAGGCCGAGCCCTCTTTAAGTATGTGTGGTCCTAACTGGAACAATCTCAGCCATGTTTAAATCCACTGTACCATGGAACACTGTCCCTAGACCTTACAGAGCCTACTCCCAAAGAGCCTGAACGTCCACACCCCATCCCAGCAAAGCCCTACCTACATTTACAAAGTAGTAGATGAGCCATGCAGTGTGTGGCCAAGTGGTTAAGGCGTTGGACTAGCGATCTGAAGGTCGTGAGTTCGAGCCCCAGCCAAGGCAGCGTGTTGTATCCACACCTTGCTCCAGTCTACCCATCCATGGCTGAAAATGGGTATGGGTAAAATGCTGCGGGTTAACCTTGCAATAGACTGGCAATAGACTCTGTCCGGAGTGTAGAGTCTCGTACTCTCAGTCGCTTCAGCATAAACCAGCACCACCGGCCTGATGAGCCTATAAGGTTATTCTTAGAGCCTACATTTAGGTTTCCCTAATCTTCCATTAGGGGAAGATTCCACATGCTTCCCTAATCTTTCTCTTGTGATTCTCTTTCTTGCCAAGGATGTTGGCCTCATTAAATCTTGGTCTACATGAGCATGATGGGTAGAGTTCAGCGATCTCATTGCTCTGGTCCCAAGTGTTTTTTTTAAAGGCACTCTTAAGTTTTGCTATCCTGGTCTTCAATGGCCTTCCATTCTCACCAATATATATTTTTTGTCATGGAGATAGTTATAGCGTACACAACTCCCTGACACAGGTCCTCTAGGTCCCTTTAGGTCTTTTAGGTCCCACTTTGCTTAGTCTTTTGATCATATTGTTTGTTCACCACCACCACCACCCCCCCTCCAGTTCTCACCTGTTCAAATTCCTTTCCCTACCCCAAACTATTTAAAATTGCACCTCCCAAACTATAATATGCTAATGGCCTGAAAAGATTGTGTTGTTAGTTTAACGCTGCCCTCTGGTGGTCTCTCACTGTCCAACCAGGCCAGAAGGGAGGGAGGGATGAAGAGAGGCAGGCAGTAAAGTCCCTTGTGGCACTGACTACTAACACTACATCACATACTGACCACGAGCATCTGTATTCAGAGATTGAACAAACCCCAACATTAGAAATCATATTACAATTAATGCTAAAGATATTGTAAAGGTTTTAGAACTCGCACACACACATTCCTATCCACATTGCAGTCGGACATTAAATTAGGGATAGTTGCTAGACATTTCTTTCTGGTGTGTCCTAGAGCCTCTGAGTAACTTCAAGAACCAAGTGGATAGATGGTCCTCTTGGCCTACTTATTAGGAGTTTACTCTAGCTGTACTGTGGCAAGCCACTTAGCTTGAGTTAACACTGGCAGCCATGTCTATGATGGGAGAAATCAACAAAACATTTCAGGTCGATGACTGTTCATCAGAAAGCATAAACTTAACTCTCCTTCTGCAGATTTGCCTGTCTGTTTCCAGAGTTTTTGGTTTTATTTTGGATATCCAGCATCCACCGTACTTTGCTTGTTGTAAGTATACCTGTAAATTTAAGTCACTGGGGGATTGCTTACATCAGATCAGGTAAACTGAAATCCTGCATTAATGCCCCTACATCCTTGCATCCAACTTAGTCCTCAGCCTTTGGTTTACTTATAAAGATCCAGCCCAGCCCAATCTCCTCCAAGAGGATCACAACCTCGTTGTAGGGTTTGGAGGCTTGCGTGCCTCCGTGACCCGGAAAGCTATGCTGGCTGGAGTCAGGCCTTTATGCTTTGGCTCTTGGTAGGGTCACCCATGCCAAACAGGTCAAAGGGTAGAAGCCAGACTAATAGCGGTCCACTAGTCCTCCAGGTATGGGAGTTCAGCTCAGGGCCAACAACCGATAGAACAAAAATTGTTACAGAAACACCAGTGAAGATTACTTCTACACCTGAGTGTGATGGGTATTCCTGAATCTGTGCCTGGGACTTGCATGACTGACAGTAGCAGAAACCAAGAGGAAGCTACTGAGATGAAAGAAGTCCTGAACACCATGAGAGACGGAGGACCTTCATTACTGTCCTAAGCCAGCAGCAGCATGATGGGCAAGCCTGTCCACCAGCCTGATCTGACCCAAGCCAGAGGAAGTTTTTTTTACCCCCACACCCAAAGCAAACAAATCCCCGGCATTCACTTCATGTGAATAGCACTTAACAGGCTCCAAGGTAAGGTACGTTTTAACTTAACCTTTTCTTTCAGAACTCAAACACATTCATCTTCAGAATTACTAAACATACAAACCATTTTTTCCTACTTCACCACTGCAAATTAACTTAAAAACTGGAGCCTTTATCTGTAAATGCAAGCAAAATTAAGTAACCACAAAGAAATATTAGCATTTTAGTTAAGAATTTTTAAATTTCACGTACAGAATCATTTGGATTTTGGTCTGAAGCATTAACTCCTTTCACAGATACTGCCTAGCCTGCTGAGTTTTTCCAAAATTTTCCATTTTTATTTTAAGTTTTACATTATCATTTGCTTTTCCCCTCTCCCCAATGAAAGGAAGTTAAACCAGTCTCGAATAGGATGTTTAATAAAGAATAAACATAGACACAAGTGCCCAAATACAATTTATAGGGGAGGCCAGGAAAGAAAATTTTTAAAGCAAAAGTAAACAGTCCATGTAATATACTTTGCAAAGGAAAGTTTAATTCCTCAGTAGTTATATAAATACTTTAAATACTTGTGATGAGATGATGGCAAGTTCAAAATCCTGGACTGCTGCTGGTGGCTCCAGGACTGCAAGATTCTATGAACAATTTCTAATCAGTTCTTGTCAAACACAAATTTGCATTTTGAAGAGAACTACTATTAGCATGTTTGATAACAATTTCAACAGAAATTTGGCTGTTCCTAACATTTAGAATTTGTGACTCCATGTACATGTCTAAAAATATCAGGATCTGGTTATGTGGTTAAATGAAATGGGAATGATCTGTAGAACAAACTTGGACTGTCACTCTGATCCATCCCAAAAAATATGCACCACTGATGTCAGTCATGAATAATTCAATTGTGTGTTTGCGCTTATCTGCCCCTCTGCCTGTGCCCATGTCTGTCTGTAGTCACTGGGGTAGAAGGAACACATACCCAAGCTCAATGAATACTACAATGAAATTTAAAAATTATCAAAATCAGACAGTAACATAAAGTCTGAAATAAAACAGAAAATGCATGCATATGGCATGATAATGTGCCCTCCAAAAGCAATGAATTTTAATTGTCGTGCATGCCCCTACTGCTGGAGTAATAAATTACACCAGTACCAGATGGCAAGAAAGAGTAGGCTTGCTATGTTCAAGCCTGCACCACCATTAAGATCACGGTTAATTTTGTAACTCAGCACTATTTTCTGACATAATCCTCATAACCTTCAATTTTATTTGAATGAACATAACAACTGGACCTCCCCAGCTCTCCGGGTAAGAAGTTCCAGACTCCCCACCTTCTGAATGAAGAAATGTTTCCTCACCTTCATGTTAAATGCTTTAACCCTTTATCTTTAAACTGTGTCCCTGGCCCAAGACTCCTCAGCCAGGGGAAACATCCTCCCTTATTTAGCCCTTCAAGTTTTTTAAAAATGAGGTTTTGATGAGATCGCTTCTCATTGTTCTGCACTCTTGAGAATGCCAGTCTAGCCAATCTCCCCTCGTGGCAGAGCCACCATTCCTGGATCTAGTTAGCTAACCTACACTGACCTCCCACTCTGGCAAACACTTCATTTCTTAGGTAATGAGACTAAAACATATACAATTCTCAAAGCGTGACCTCACCAAGGCCCCACACAATTGCCACAAGACCTTCTTAGTTGTGTAATTAAATCCTTTTACACCATTTGCTCTTACATGTTGACCTTCGACCTTCAGTGAATCGCAAAAAAAAGCCCATCAACACTATCCAAATCTTTTTTAAAAACTAATTGTTTTTGTTTTGTGAAGTGGATGACCACGAAACTGTGCCCCCCCCCCCACACACACATAATCCATGCTCTCACCCAATTTACCTACATCTCCTTGAAGCCACATCTTTCCTCATAATCAGAACCCTGTTTCGTTTAGTATCACCAGCAAGCTTTGAAATACATCTTTTGATACACTGAGGTATGAGCACAAAATTTAATTGTGCAATTAGCATTAAACTGTTGATTTGCCATAATCTTCTGTCATTTCAGCATCCTGTACACTCTACAATTCCTTCCCAAAACTGTTCCATCACTCTTCCTTCTTCCAAATTTCAACATAACTTGATGCTGCTTCTGAGCCTGGTGCCAGTTGCTGACCAATTTCATTGCAAAGCAGCATCTTGATGTTTCATTATTTTGAAAACATGATATAGCAAGTCAACTTGCAATGTTATAGAGGAAAGGGAACAGAAGTGCAAGGATGAATTTTTTAAAACAAAAAAGGCTCAAACCTAGTTCACAAACAGAAAGGAATTTTGTGCAGTTGTGTGAACAGAGGCGCAGTCTCTCACCTCTGGCCAATCTCTTAACATGATCCTCTATGTCATTAACACTACAAGGCAGTATGCCAAGGGTGTTTGTATTTTCATTGAAACCAATAAATACCAGAATCTGTAACTGTCAAATCTCTAAGAGACCTAAACCATAAACTTGATGGACTTATCTACTTATAGTACAAGAATAGAGCAACTTAATACTGAAGGGCCAATTATCAGAGGCCATTGATTTTTAAACTATTAGCAGAAGTAATGAGGGAGAACATTTTGTTTTGAAAATTTGCAATGGGTGGAATATGGAACTGTCTGACAGTGCAGATACAAGTCAAATATATATATCTATCTTCTGACCAGTCCTAAGGGTCTCAGCCCGAAACGTCGACAGCGCTTCTCCCTATAGATGCTGCCTAGCCTGCTGTGTTCCACCAGCATTTTGTGCTTGTTGTTTGAATTTCCAGCATCTGCAGATTTCCTTGTGTTAGATATATATATCTTCTAATTTTATGGGAAATTTGAGAATCAATCCTTTATCTGGTGTGCAATGAGGAGAGTTATCATGGTCTTGCCATCAACAACCACACTCTGTAAATTAATTAAAACTTAATGTGCCATACAAAAGGCACAGGGATTAAGGAGTAGGGGGCAGCCAGGTAGGGTCAGTCTTTTTTTAAATAATCAAGTATTTTTGCACAAAGTGAGTGGTAAAGAAAAGTTCAAGTAGAAGAAGTATGACTGGAATTCATATTTAATTCAATTTTTAAATTGGGACTTGTTAACCTTATTTGGAGTGATAGAACAGTGGGAATGTTCACAGTCAGCACACAACGCTGATGGCAGGAGAGATCCTGAAAGACAAATTATTCCAATAACTACTAGTTTTCAGTTAACCTCAGCAATTAAGTCCATGAAGCTATTATACAGAGTGCACAGTGCTATTGCAAAAGGTGCATCAGTTCTGCATGTGGATTCAAAGACTGTGAGCAGGGGCCTCTCTAGTTGTGTTTCATATGGCTAGAGACTACAGTAACTTGAGGTATGAGGTCTTTAGTGAAAATCAACTTCAAATTTTTATTTGAACTCTTTGTTGGGAACTTCTCTGAAGAGAAATATTTGCAAACAGCATTTGCCCAACAACATGAATTGTACATGTGCATATAGTCACTATAAAGATCAGCTTCACAGGCTAGCAGAAATGAACCAGAAACCATCAAGTCCAACCCAGAACTTGTGGATCAATTTCAATAGAATTCAATTACTAAGCATTTAGAAGTTTGATTTGATTCAGCCTGAAAGTAAACAGTCGACATTTCCAGTTGACCCTTCACACCAGTTTCAATGAAGGGTCTCGGCCTGAAACATCCACAGTTTACTCTTTTCCATAGATGTTGCCTGACCTGCTGAGTTCCTCCAGCATTTTGTGTGTGTTGCTCTAGATTTCCAGCATCTGCAGATTTTCTCGCGTTTCTGTTAAAATCAAGTTGTGTTTAACAGAGTTTTTAGTTTGAAGTCACTAGCTTGATAAGGATCCATTTGGTGCTGTGCAGTAGTCCCAACTGTAGCAAAGGACATGCTTGGTTAACTCTCACATTCTCTTGAGAAACTTTTGATACTTTTTCCACTACACAAGTAGAGAAGGATAGTGAAAGCTTCAATAAACAAGAGCACAGAGAAAATTCTGAGTGAAGAGATCAGTGAAAAATGCCCCAAAATTTAAAATCACTAGCAAAAGACAAGGTTAAAAGAAATTCCTATATAGAAAATAAGTTGCAACAGACTAATTATGTCCAGCAGCAATATCTCAACTCCGCATTGAAGCACCTCCAAAATCCCTTTGGATTCAGCACAAGAAATTCTTCATAAAAGTATATCCAATTGAGTATTTTTTCCCTCTTTTAATTCAAATGACTTAAAAAAACGCCTGCCATGTTGCGTTAACAGTGCCAGATTACTCCTAGCAGCTGCTCCAGAGTGAGTACCAGGGCAAGAGATGAACAAGGAAGCACTGTTGCTTGTGAAGGTCGTACACACTGAGTGGTGGTACTAGTAGTGTGGTGCAATCTCACAGGAACCATTATCAACATGGGGGGGGGGGGGGGAGAGAGGGGAGAGATATTGGGGCATGCAAACATGATGGGAATCATCTACTATAACCAGAACCATATTACACTAAGAGTGCTTTAATGACAGGAAGGCATTGCAGCAAGTGGTAGGGGACATGAAGCAAGACAAACCAAGTACAGAAGTAATATTCACTTATTTATTTAATCCCCACAGTGACCCAAAACAAATCATGGTATTACACTGAGCTCCTATCTCACATAAACACAGAGAAGTCATTGATGGCAAGGGCTAACACAACAAGAGTTCTTATTCCAGTTTGGTATATATGCTGCACGCTATTTTTGTTTTCTTAAATTAAAAAGGTTGGGGCAGCATTTGCAACCGGGAATAGAATACCAGCCAATCGTTAAAGACACTAAAATCAGACAGAACCACACAATTTATTATATAATACAAATCTGCATCAATCCAGCCTGTGCTCACAAGTACACTTCCAATCCTGCAAATCAGGTCTGTAAAATGTAAATTCCCTCTTCCTCAAAAATATGAAATAGAGAAAGAGGCAGCCATTTCACAGTACAGAAACAATGTACATGGTCTCCAAACTGGCCTGTTGCAATAGTTATTTGGCCCATCATTCACAGAGGGTCACAATTAAATGCAGTGCTAATTTTCTTAAAAGTTCCAGTTTCCCGGAAATTGCCGAATCCTTCTGAATTACACGGGATAATTAATAATAGCTTTGAAATGCATGTTTTCAGTTTATCCTGAGCTGTTTCGAGTCTACAGAAAACTCTACTGGAGAAAAGACCATAAACACATGCAGCATTTATTTAGAACCACAATAAGTAAACTGGGAAATTGGCAATATTTCATAAAACTGGATACAAAAAAAAGGTGGAAACTGACTTCTAATAAGCTATACAGTTTTAAAATGTTTTAACCCAAGAAACTCCACACCCCCCAGCTGTATTCCACCCACCCCAAGTTCTGACCCAACAGCATTTGATGTCTATTATGCTGTCTCAATAAGCAGTAATAGCCAACAAGTTGGATGACTACACAAACATCAAAGGGAAACTATTGCAAAGAGGGTTGGCGTTAAGAGTTAAACAGCTACCTTTCAGTATCCAATACCAATTACCCTCTGCCATATGCTCTCACTTGGATAGAAAATATAAAACCATACAAATAGCACAAAGTTTTTTTTTGTTTTTTTTATTTTGTTTTGGAAGTAGTCTGCAGTCATAAATGCGAGTCCTGTGGTCCTCCCTCAATGTAAGAATATAGGAGCTGGTGAAAAGGGTCCCACAAGCTGTACACCAACAGCACTGGGAGATGGATCTCGCCATCAGGTACAGACAGTATGTCAAAGGAAGGTCAGGTCAGTTCTGGGGCTATGGTTACCGGAGGTCAGTCTCCAGTCTCATTTTCCTCATTGGTGTTGCCAGTGGTGGCAGAGAGTCCACACTGGGAAGCCTGGAGATGAGAGACATACAAGTGTATTAAATTATTGCTTCACCAACACATGCGTTTCCCACCACAGCCTTGGGAGAAGGGGAACTCAAACTTTGAGGCCCATTAATTATGCTACTGACCATAGAGGAAACAAAAGACTCTAAGCATGGCAAAAACTACTATTGGAGACATTTTAACCCTCACAGAAATATTTTTTTAATTTTGTTTTTGAGGTGGTCTGCAGTCCTGTGATGTTATTTATTATATCTATTCAAAAATACTGTTCATTTGAATGTAGTTGTCTTATTAATTGGTTTGAAAGTTTGGTTTCAGGCACAGAAAAGCTTTTTTTTAAATAAGATGACCACTTTCTACACTGTATTTATGCTTTTTTTTAGGAAGATTAGCTGACCTGAGTAATCCAATAGAACCACTAGTCACATGGAGTATTTCAAATCATGACTTTTAATCTATTAAGAATCATGTTAGACTGCAACATAATTTTTGTTTTACTGTATGGGGATAGTTGTTAAAATTTTTATTCCATTGTGCTTATAGAAATATATTGAATCATGTAGCCTGATTGAACACAGCAAGCTCCATTTATCTGAAATGTACGTGCAGTCAATACTACTTTTACTCTGGCTAAAATACCATTTAGTATTTTTCCTTCCTTATTTTTCCAAAAATTGGCAAAATTACAACATTCTACAAGGGGAGATTAATGAGAACTTACAACTTTGAGAATATCAAGAACAAATTCCACTTACAGGTACTGAAGTGAAAGCAGATGCATTATCAATGAGCTCTAAAAACATGCTACTTACCACCTTCTTCTTCTTCCTCCTCTTCTGATTCCTTCGGCTAACAGAACTTTGAAGTAAGGCCTAAATTGGTATTTAAAAAGACTAATTTTAATGCGAGTAACAGAGGTAGGAAAAAAAAGATTTGCTTCTTTGTACATCAAGAATTATTTTGTATAGTACTAAAATATTATTGCAACAAGTTGTGTTTGGATGTTTTCTGTGACCACATGCAAGTGATCGGTAGAGGAGTCAAAATGGAATTGATGGACATTGGAGAGAATAGGGGAAAGATGAAGTTACCTTTATGCAACAGGATGCGGCTAGTGCGGCATTTATTGATCATCCCAAATCACCCCTTGGATAACTTGCTAGGCCTTTTCATTTGGATGCATTTAGCAAGGTGGTTGATTTCCAAAGATATAAAGGTCAAAACAGATGCAGGTTTCTTTCTTGATCAAAACAGATGCAGCTTTCTTTCTTGAAGAACATCACTGAACTAATGTGCTTTCATGGATATTAGTCCACTAACAATCATAACAAGTTCCTATCTCACAACTGTCTTTTCAAAAACAAAAACTAAGCCTGTTTCTGGTAGAACTGGAATTTTGGGTATCTATTACTGATAGTCATGAAGCTATTGGGCTCCTGTTAACCACTGTTGATTTTGTGAATTGGTATTGGTTTATTATTGTCACACGTACCAAAAAATCTAGGTTGCCTAAGACTTTTGCACAGTACTGTAATATCTGGCAGAATTTCCAGTCTTCTTAAAACTGGATATGTTAGAATAAATTGCTGGGAATACCCAGGTCAAACAGTATATATGGGAAAAGAGAATAAGCCACTTCTGTATCAAGGTGTCAGCTATAGTGGATTCCAGTTAATTGATCCACTGATTAATCAGGGCAGCCGCTTATTTGGGACAACTCTCTTAAAGAACAAACACAAATCAAAAAAAAAAACAGCTGGGATTACATTTGTTTATTTGGGACACTGTGCTGCTTAATTGGGACAGGAGATTGGAGGCAGTTTCTAACTAGCGTCAGTCATGTGCCCACCAGCTAGCCTCACCTGAAGTAGCCCACCAGTCCATGTGATGTACCAGAGTGCGATTGCTGTCGCATGTTAACAGCTACTTGGAGCCACAGGTGAGAGCTGGGGTGGGGACCAAAGCTAAGTGAGCAGTCTGAGAATGGACATGACAAGCCCCTTCACCAGAGATACTATCCTTCCCTGGACACCCCATACACAGCAGCGTATACTGGATGAATTCCTCTGTTGATATTTATTAGGAGCTAATACAGTTTTATAGTACTGAAGTAGCATTGGTAGTGTTCTAATTTGTCTGCATTTAATTTAAATACATAATTTGTTTCTCAGTTAAAAACAGTAGTTTGTCTTTTTTTTAAAAAAAAACCTTTATAACTATTTCCATGAAACTTCAGCTAATTAGGGCAGCCAATTGGGCCAAAATATACTGGTCCTGTTGTGTCCCAATTAACCCGAATTCACTGTATTCCAATTAGGCTTGTACCTATCACACAGATTGAAAACTTAGACACAGGTCCGTCAATGATAAACCAAGTGTGATATATTTGTTTAAAAAACACAATACTCATTTCAGGAGGTAGTAAGTCACTTCAGTTGATATTCAAAAAAGGTAGCAAATCAAGACAGTAATGCAAGCTCATGAAAACCCAAAGCATTTCCTGATGGAACTGGAGAACAAAAACCTTATAAACAGAAAGGGTTTAAAAAAACTTTCAAAACTGATAAATCACTTTGTAAAGTTTTATATTATTTTGAAATCTGCCTTTGATTTAAGGAAAATTAGGAGGTTTAGTTGTATCACTTGCCTTTAGGTCAGGATCCTTAATGTCCAATTCAGATTTGTAAAGTTCAGTTTCAAATGTTCCACTGGTAATTCTCATTGGACCATTTGGCATGAGCAGAACTGTGAACTTAAACTGAGCCACAAACTCTCCTGAGGAAGCACAAAGAACAGACACCAAGTAAAGCACAACTTCAAATTTAGATATAAAGAAATGACACCATTTCAGGCATCAGAACATCCAAAATCAATGCACACACTAAACGTACCCAGTATATTTTAACCAAATTACAACACTATCAAAGCTGTTGAGATCAAATTGAGTTTCAAATGTACCACTTGAGAATGAAATTCAGTCAAGGCACAGGATATTGTCCAACCTAGATCTGTGGGTTGTCACGACAGCCCAAACCCCTGCTAGAAAGTGTTTAGGAGCCAGATTTCACAATGGTGTAATCAGCAGTGAACAACACAATTACTACTGGGTTAAGATCAGCATGTAAATAACCATCTATACGTGGCACTTGCAACTGCCCAGCAGCCACAGAATCTTATCCAACACACAGTTAACAAGGTGTAAAATGGCCTCTTATCGCAACGGGCCATACCATAACACCACTTAATAAATAGGGAAGCAAACTTCCACAATTAAATCATTTAATGTTTTACTGGCGCTCTCCAGCTTACAAAAGTCCAAATTGCATACAGCATATACGCAAGGATAAATGTCTGGGGAATAGGTGGGATGGATTTGCAAGTTGCTGCAGGCATCTTCTGCTGTGGGATCTTGATTCGCAACCTCATTTCTGACTTGCGAACTGTTCAGGTGACAGTAACAGGAACAGAACCCTATCATAACCTGGGGATGACCTATCGTTCTCAGAGGATCTTACCTTCCTTCTCATATAGTACACTGAATGGCTGTAGAAGTTCATGCTTTGCGCACTCCATAACTCCCATCTTGGCTTTTTTCTCGTCCTCAAATGCCCTTTGAAAAGAAGTTTTAGCTTTACCAGCATCCTGAAGAATCTGCAATTGCAAACCTTAGCAGCTACATCCTTAATATCAGGCCTACCTCAGAGTGAAGGGCATAGCATCAAACCTCCTTTCAACCTCACTAAAAAAGGCACGAGAAGTCTTCATTTTCAAACCATATTGTTGTGTTGGGTCCCTCTTATACACCGTTGTTCTCTGACCAGCATCCTTTGCCTAAAGACATACCAGAGTTAAGGAGTTTGTGTTTATAATGCGCACGTTCATAAGCATGTTAATAGTTCAAATCCATTGAACTTCATTCCACCTCCCAGCTATTTTAAATCTGCCTCTTCCTTCCCATTGTTGGAAAACAAACAAACAAAAAGAAAACACAATTTTTTGCTGCATCCTACAATTTCTCTTCTCTTTAAATAAAGGCCACCTGGGAAGTTCTAGTCACAGAACTTATATAAATTGCTAGTTAAGTTGTTCAAAGCTGTTATGGCAAATAAACACCTCTTGCAATAAAAAAAACATTTGGGGAAAATAAGACTGCTGCAATAAGTTTCTAGCTCACTAGATTATTTGCAAAGTAGCATGTACAAGAAAATATGGTATATGCCAAGATCCTTAAAAATGTGTTTGCTATAAATTGATCTAAAATCAAGAATATCAATCAAATATTAGTGGTATAAGGTAGATATGGAATATGAATAAAATTATTTGAGCAATCTTAATCTATAACAATATCAAAAAGCATTACCTCAGGAAAACAATGAGGCTTTTATGGAGTTAACTATTCAGCTAATCTCATACCAGCTCTGAATTTTTTTATATAGAAAAACAGAAAATTTAAATTTAAGCACTGTAGAGTATTGCAAAACTGGATTCAAGCTGCCCACACTCCTCTTATAAATGCCAGAATATTCATTACATTAACAGAAATACTTCAGATTTATGCTTGCATATTTCCTAAGATAAAGCTTACAAAACATATAACTAGATTTCAGTTTATTATGTCCAAATGTATGAATAGACCTCAGATTATGCTCCGTGGTGGACTTATGTACATATCATTGCTCTTCACATAATTAAATTGGGAGTGAAAACTTACCAGTACATATCAACATTTTTGCACTCTCACACAAGTTTTGCAAGGCCATTTTCCCAGCCATAGATTGAGAATACTTTCATAATTCCAATGAAAGTAACCTAATGTTTATCTATATTTATGCATCCAGAATGCTGACACAACTGCCAAAATAAAATTATTTATAAAATTGCTTAACATTCACAGACTGCCTTTTTGACATTAAGAATGAAGTGGTGGCTTAGCCCAGTTTAGGCATAATGAGCTATGCAGAGCATACTTAAAAGATTGTTACACTTCTATGAAAATAAGTTCAAACAGTGTTTTGTTGTGCAAAAATAAGCCTGAAGTCACTTAATTTACATTATACACAAGGGCAGTGTACATTTATAGGCTGATTAAGATCAACGCCCTCATTGAAGATTTGACTTCACATGATGAAAAGTACAGTCATTCATTTTATATTTGCTGTATTTTATTGTACTTTCTTGGACAGGCATTTTCAGCAATTTAAAGGTTTATGCACACAATACTACTGTTTGATGTACAGTAATGTTTGTTACCAATTCGATTCTCAGGTTACCAATGCAACCTGAACTCTACCCCTGCTGCCCCATCTCTCCCCACCTCCTCTATTCCTCTAATAAGAGGAATAGATAGAGTAGACAGCCAGCACCTCTTCCCCATGGCACCTACTCAGTACAAGAGGACATGGCTTTAAGGTAAGGGGTGGGAAGTTCAAGGGGGCTATTAGAGGAAGGTTTTTCACTCAGAGAGTGGTTGGTACGTGGAATGCATTGCTTGAGTCAGTGGTGGAGGCATATACACTAGTGAAGTTTAAGAGACTACTGGACAGGTAGATGGAGGAATTTAAGGTGGGGGGTTATATGGGAGTCAGGGTTTAAGGGTCAGCACAACATTGTGGGCTGAAGGGCCTGTACTGTGCTGTACTGTTCTATGTTCTACGTTCACCCCAGCTCCACCCTAAAGCTTTTGGATACCAGAGATAAGGGTATACTCATCTGAACAAACATTTCATTCTAACCCAAATGGAAACAAACTCATGGCCTGTTATTTACCAACTCCTCACCTTGCCTTCTCCAGTGCTGATTAATACGTCAACAGCGTAAACTTCATGTACTTCAAATGCTGTCTTTTCATGATCTTTCCTTTACAAGAAAACAAACAGACCATCAGCAATGGAAGAACTTGAAAATCTAGAATTGATTGGAATCAATGCACATCACTGCTAGATTGGGGGGGGGGGTGTGGGGGAGTGAACCTTTCAGGCTAATATTTTAAATGGAGTAAAGAACAAAAGATACACAGTATTCTTTGGTTTTGTACCTAAAGGGCAGGAGACATGATCTTGAATTTGTACATGACCATTCTAGCTTTTGGTTTTGGACACCAAACTAACAGAAATGAAATAAATACAATAGAAAAGTTAAAGTGTAACTTTAAAAGAATGTTGTCAGGATTAAAATACAGCTCTAGAATACATACATTGTAATCCCACAGTTTGACATAGCATAGACTCAGACGGTTACATGACCTGCTTCTATGCATCGCATTCAATCTTGGGAATAATTTCAAGCCAATCCATTACCTAGAAAAACTCACTCTGCAAATACATCACACACTCAGTGTCACACTGTTAAAATGAGTTTGTATTTAATTCTTATAACATTCACCTGCTACTACATTCAGTAAGTTCTGGTCAAACAGCCTGAAATTATTTATAAGGTAAAGTAAAGCAAGATTCAACACGCCCGAGCAGTATTGAATCTTGCCAAGTCATGGAAGGATACAGGCGTAATGTGTTAAGTGGGAATACCACAGACAAGTATCACAGTTGGTGTGGAGCATTTCTGTGCCAAATGATTCTATGATTGCACATTTTTATTGTTTCAACTTTCATCCATATGTTTGCTGGCAAATCCCAAGCATTCTTGTCTGCCAGTGCACACCACCAATTAAAACATTAGCCCTGCTATCCACAAGCCACCTTCCACAACCAAGTGCTATTGACAAAGCAGACACGATTTAAGACAATGTCATCTTGAAGATCAACTTCTCAAGCATTTTCTTACAGGTACATTACTTCATTTGTAATAAAAAGCAAAGTTTTCTAAAACTTACTTTTGCTGATCTGTGGGGTTCTGTATGATTGTTTTCTCCCCATCAATAATGTGTTGTTTGAGCTGGTGTGACAGCATGCCTGAACAGAAATAAGTGTAACTTAAATTTGGCTTGAAACCACCTGCCCCCCCCCCCCCCCATCCTAGACCTTAAAATGACCATCTATCCTAAACTTGTGTAACATCTCTGTGTGATCCAGGAGGTTCAATGACAGCAATTTACTCTTTGAATACCATAATTATAATTAGGTTAGCCACAGAATAAAAATTGCAACAATTGGGAAATAAAGATACATGAACAATTAATCTACTTGGACTGCATTTGGCAGTGATGGAATGTTGGCCACAGTACTAGACTCTGAATGTTGCCGCGGGACCTTCAGCATCCACTAACATTGGAATGGCGGTTTAGGGCTAACATCCCAATTCAAAAATCATAATTCACATTCTAAATGCCATGGAGGTTAGCTTAGTAGGCAGCACTCTTGACAGAATTAAAGTTTATGAATTCATACAGTACATGTACTGTATTACTCAATGTTTTAAACTAAATATTAAACTGAAGCCCAGTTTCAAGTATTCCATTTTCAGTAGTGGATCTATGCAGATTGGGAAATACCTGGATTCAAACACAACTAATTTTCAATGGGGCATCAAATGGGCTCCACAGCAAAACTGAATGAGGAATTGTAACACTAAATTACTTGATCCTAACTGCAGCCCAGTGAACTTTGATGGCAACCTCATTATAATACCAGTTGTAACATACCATAGGTTCATACCTGATGAACAACTTGGGCAAGGTACAAGAGTGAACCCAGCATCACAAACAACAGCTCACTATTCAATATTATTCCACTGTTTTAAGTTTCATGGTTTAGGACACATCTTTCAAACATTCTCAGCTAATTAGTTTTAATACTTACAGATTACAGAAAAGGAAGTTACAAATGCACCAGTCTTAAACAAAAAGAGAGTAGCAGCAATCCATTCAAAAAGATCATAGCTGGTCTTCCAACTCACTGTCCTCCCCCTCCCCCACCCCCATTCCCACATCCCTCAATTCCTCTAATACTCAAACACATCCACCTTAGTTTGTCTGTAATTGATGCCTGGAGAATTAAAAAAGATTCACCACAGCGAAGAAACCCTTCCTCATTCTGGTCCCCAATGGCCTACCACATATTTTAAGACCGGGCCCTCCAAGTTAGGGGAACCATTCTCATCCTTTTGCCTAAAATAGTAGAATATTTCCTACTGTCCAATCAGTAAGAATTAATCCAGAACTTAGAAAGTTCTGGAAGGTGATAACAAAAGTAGCTGCTATTTCCAATAGCCACTACTTAAAGCTCTGGAATGTAGAACAGAGGACTGGAAATTGGCAGTTTTCTTTTAAACCAATTCTAAGTTTCTGTTACTGCCTTCTTTACATTGCACTCTTTATTCCCTAGTTTTCCTGGGAAGGTATGCTGTTTCTTACCTAAATAAAGTATTTGTTCAATTTCCCTATCCTTACCTATCATAAAATCTTCCTGTCTGATATGTAAGGAACCCATATTTTCCTTTTGTGGTCTTTTCCTCTTTTGGTTTTAAGAACATACACTGAAGCTCATTGAGCACATTTTTGTGTTTCTTGCCAGTTTAGCCTCATTTTAAAATGCACCCAATCCATAGGCTTATTGCCTTTTCTGGCAACTGAAAATGTATTAAATCTCAGGAAAAGGCTACCTTTAACTTTGCCTGTAATGTGTAATAATACCTTTTTAAAAAACACTTTACTGCCTTAAAGGAATGTCACAGTCTAATTTAATATCTTTCCCCAATCTACTATTGCCAACCTGCTCTCATACTTTCACAGCATCTTTTGGTTAGATTGAAAACCTTGGTTTCAGACTGAACAATACCAATTTCCATCTTAATGTAAAATTCTATTATATTATAGTCATTTTCCTCAATGTTGTCCCACTTTTCAAGAAAGGAGGAGAGAGAAAACAGGGAAATACAGACCTTATATTACCTTATACAGGGAAGTATAGCTTGTCGTCAGTGGTGGGAAAGATGATGGAGTCAATTATAAAAGAGGAAATTACGACACATTTGGATAGCAGTAGAAGGATCAGTCCGAGTCAGCATGGATTTATGAAGGGAAAATCATGCTTGACTAATCTTCTGGAGTTTTTTAAGGATGTAACTATGAAAATGGACAAGGGAGAGCCAGTGGATATAGTGTACCTGGACTTCCAGAAAGCTTTTGATAAAGTCCCACATAGATTAGTGGGCAAAATTAGGGCACATGGTATTGGGGGCACAGTACTGACATGGATTGAAAATTGGCTGGCTGACAGGAAACAAAGAGTAGCGATTAACGGGTCCCTTTCGGAATGGCAGGCTGTGACCAGTGGGCTACCGCAAGGTTCGGTGCTGGGACCGCAGCTGCTTACAATATACATTAATGATTTAGATGAAGGGATTAAAAGTAACATTAGCAAATTTGCTGATGACACAAAGCTGGGTGGCAGTGTGAAATGTCAGGAGGATGTTATGAGAATGCAGGGTGACTTGGACAGGTTGGGTGAGTGGGCAAATGTATGGCAGATGCAGTTTAATGTGGATAAATGTGAGGTTATCCACTTTGGTGGCAAGAACAGGAAAGCAGATTACTATTTAAATGGAGTCAAGTTAGGAAAAGGGGAAGTACAATGAGATCTTGGTGTTCTTGTACATCAGTCAATGAAAGCAAGCATACAGGTACAGCAGGCAGTGAAGAAAGCTAATGGCATGCTGGCTTTTATAACAAGAGGAATTGAGTATAGGAGTAAAGAGGTCCTTCTGCAGCTGTACAGGGCCTTGGTGAGACCCCACCTGGAGTATTGTGTGCAGTTTTGGTCTCCAGATTTGAGGAAGGACATTCTTGCTATTGAGGGAGTGCAGCGTAGGTTCACAAGGTTAATTCCTGGAATGGGGGGACTGTCACATGTTGAAAGATTGGAGTGACTGGGCTTGTATACACTGGAATTTAGAAGGATGAGAGGGGATCTGATTGAAACATATAAGATTATTAAGGGATTAGACACACTGGAGGCAGGAAGTATGTTCCCACTGATGGGTGAGTCCAGAACTAGAGGCCACAGTTTAAGAATAAGGGGTAGGCCATTTAGAACAGAGATGAGGAAAAACTTTTTCACCCAGAGAGTGGTGGATATGTGGAATGCTTTGCCCCAGAAGGCAGTGGAGGCCAAGTCTCTGGATGCATTCAAGAGAGAGTTAGATAGAGCTCTTATAGATAGCGGGGTCAAGGGATATGGGGAGAGGACAGGAACGGGGTACTGATTGTGTATAATCAGCCATGATCACAGTGAATGGTGGTGCTGGCTAGAAGGGCCGAATGGCCTACTCCCAAATCTACTGTCTATTGTCTATTGGACCCCCCACCCCAAACAAGATTATTAATTATCACTGCACAGGACTAAGTTAACAAAACATTTTGACAAAGGGTCTTCAACCTGAAACATTCTCAGTCTACAAGGAGATGAAAGTTTTCCCCTATAATTATATTATCTATTAAATGCACTTTGATCATAACAAAAATTCAGAGGCCTAAAACACACCTGCATCAATATTTTCTGTTCCCTGCCATTTCTCGGCTCAAACCAAACCAACTCGATTCTGTAGAACTATTTGCTAGACCCAGATTCTTTCCAATTACTGTACTGATGTTGGCCTTTTGGGAAAAAAACAGAAGCTACCTCTCCTTTTCACCAGTCTCTCCCAAATGTCTTATTTTATTCCCACCTTCTTTAACCACAGTTAACATTTAACAGTGGGCAAACTGAAGTTACTGCTTCATAATTTAAGAGGACCTGTCTACATTATGTTGATACCTATTAACCACAGGGAATGTATTACTGTCCAGTGAAGGGGACCAAAAATATGGCTGCCAGCATCTTAATGTTTCAGACTAAGTACCTGCAATCTGCTGCAAAGCAGATCCACTGTGCGTAGTATTTGAGCTAAGCAGCAAAGGGTGTCACCTTCTCCAATACTTAGAAAGTATGCAAGTTTACCCAATCTTCTAACTACAGTTCCATCTCAAACATAACCAAGTAAACCCTGCTCCCACTTGCAAAGTGTGGATGTTCCTCGTAGTCACTGGATATGGCATTCCTCACACCAAAAACTTTTTCCAGTTTATAAAGCACTTGAGGAAAGTGAGACTTTGTTTTTAGGATTGAAAATCGTACATTATTTTCCCCTCTGATCAGAATTGAACATCTCACCTTCTATTGGAGTGCAATTAAAGGACTGAGCAATCTTGTTCCAGGCTTCTGTCACTTGAGTGTTCTAAGGTTAAAAGGAAATCAAGAAAATTCCACTTAAGTAACAATATTCCTATAAAAAGTCAATAAATAAGAACAATTCTGGCTTCCAACAATAATTAATTGTGCTCTAAATAAAACCTCTCAAAGGCAAGTTAGAAATTACAGAATAAGTTGACTAAAATATAAATATGGATAGAACAATGCTTGGTGAAATCTAATACAATCTGCAGATAGGAAAGAAAATAGGTAACACATGTGCACCATGATTGACTTTGAGATGGTCATGGGTGAAAAGTTGAAAAAGTGTTACAAGTCTTAGTTCCATATTTGAAGAAGTTGAAACACAAACAGAAATAAATTATGATTCAACTGTATATTGCTTTGATCCAGCCTTGTCAAATTGTGTTCAGTTACAGGCACTGTATTTTGAAGAGGTTGCAGTTTTCTTGGAGTGCGTGCAGTTCAAGTTCACCAGAACAACATGGGGATTTAAAGGGTTAAGTTACAAAAAAAGGCTGCACAAATTCAACCTGTATTCCTCGATCAAAGTGCTCAAAACGTTTTTGGTTTGATTGGATATGGAGAAGGTACATCCTCTTTGGGATGGTGGGGAAGCAATAAATCAAGAACAAGAGAGTAACTTTAACATTAGAGCTAGTTGCTATTAGTTAATAATTACAATAGAAATCTGTGAGGGTGGGGCGGGTAGAGGCAGAGTTTAGTGGACACTGCAACATAAATTTAAATAAGTCTATGTTAAAAATAACAATAAAATGATCCTATATTAACTGCCAAGTCACTTATTAGAGCAAAATGTTTTGTTTTAATCTCCTTTTTCAGTAATCTTACCTGATTGCCAGGCTTCACTAGCCGCAGAGCCGCTTCTGCACAGTAGTGTGCAGCCTTAATGACATCAGCTTTACGACCAGATACAGGCCTATCCTGGAAAACAAAGTATTTTGATAAAGGAAAAGAGACCAAATGATAGACATAATCTGAATGCAATACTTTCTAAGAATTATTAATTTTAAACTTGCCAAAACTCTTATCTAAATAAAAATTGGACAATGGATTAGTAGGAGCATCAAAGGAGGAGAAGGCAGGAGAATGGAGTTGAGGAGGAAAATATAAAATCTAAAAAATAATAAAAATAAATATATCAGCCATGATCAAGTGGCAGAGCAGACTCAATGGGCTGAATGGCCTAATTCTGCTCCTACAACATGTAACTTCAGCTCAGACATTCCAGCCAGTTAAGAAGAAACTAGTCTGATAACTTTAAGGAACCAAGCTCTAATGTCAGACCCTGCGTAGCTGCAACAGGCTTTTAGATAAATCCAAACTAAAGTATATTTAATCCCTATCTATCCATCTATCTATTTATTTATTTAAAAAGAAGTGCTGGGAACTATCACTGCACATTGCTTTTAGCCAATTCAATACAATTCCATCAACACCTTAACTAACATGCAGGATAAGAAAAATCAGAAGTCAGCATCATGCTCCAGTGATGCACTCACTACTTTGACAGTAGTTCAGGCAAATAAACATCTGATGTCTTCAGGAAGTGACCAAAGGTATCCTTGCTAAAATTTGCAGATGACGGGCAAGAAGGTAAGTTGTGAAAAGGACACAATGAAACCAAAGGATATATATGCGTGTATATTGAAGACAAGGATGTGTGCTTAACCCCCTGCTCTAACTGCTTACACCTATGACTGTGGCTTTTAAAAAAAAAAGAGCTTTTTCCTTGCCACGCTTCCATAAGTACCCTTTTTTGTGCAAGGCAAGAGATTGTGGAGCCATGAACTTCATCTCCAGTTGCAGCCACTGACTGCTGCAGCTCACTCAGTGACGGTTGGCATCACAGTAGCCTCTCTCTTACAAATGCCATTCTTCTCTGGCAATTAAGTTTAGGGGGAGCCTGACGTAGGCAGGGTTGCTGCAGTTTCATATTTTGCCCACTTTTTCCATGAGGAACTGCACTGAACTCTGAGGTATGTTCAGTGCCTTTAAGACGGTCTTGTACCCTTCCCCAGATTTGTGCTTCTCTATTATCATTTCCCTGATTTGTCTTGAATGCTCTTTTGTTTTCATTTTGGTTTGGTCTGTCGAAAATCTACCACACTGTTGTACCTTAGAGAGAGAGAGGATATTTATTCTTATAAATTCATTGAAAACAAAAGAGCATCTTCCAATTTTCTACATCAGTAAATCTGGCGAGTCAGTAAAGTAATTCATACATTGCACCTGAGGAAAGTTACCATAGTGTTTACAAATGGGATGAATACTTTCTCAGCTTCACAATTTTGGTTTGGAATTTTTCTTTTAATTTGACATGATGCACAATGTTTTGGAGATTAGTTCAAAACTCCTACTTCAATACATCTTAAATTTAAAAAATGAGACAGTAAAATGTAAAAAATATTTGAAACAGAAAAAGATCCTGAGGAGTCTTGACAGATAAACGTGGAAAGGACAATTCTTCTTATGGGAGAATCTGGAGCCACTATATTAAAAAAAGGGGGTCTCCCGTTTGAATAAGATTATGTAGCTCTCTGTGATGCTCCAATGTGACAGTTTTGTCATTCTCGTGTTCCCTCAACCTTGAACACCCAATGATCAAATGCTGACTGTTCAATTTACCGAAAGAGTTCTCCTCCGTGATCCTAACCGCAGTTCACATACCATCATAAGCCAACTGTGATCAGGCATTTGGGATACTGCATGATGCTGTCTCCAAACAAGAAACCATCCACCCCAAAGCATTTCATATCATAGTTAGGTATTTAAATCAGGCTTGTTTGAAGAAATCCTGGCCCAATTACCATCAGCACATAACCTGTGGCACCAAAGGTCCAAACACACTCGACCACTGATATTTGAAGATAAGGAATGCCTATCATTCCACGCCCAGACTGCACTTCAGCAGATCTGAGCACTTGGCGGTCCTTTTCCCACTTGCATACAGCCAGAGGCTAAAGAACAAGACTCCAAAGATTTGAAAAAAAGAGGTGGGTGTTGGAAGCAGAGGAGTGGCTAAAGGATTTCTTCAAATTGGTGGACTGGGCTGTGTACAAGGACTTATCTGAGGATCTGAATGAATGCACCATAGTTGTCACAGACTTTATAAACAGGGTCGTAGAGGAGTGTGTCCCCACAAAATCATTCAGTCTTCCCCAACCAAAAGCTCTAGATGAACCATGAGCTCTGCAATCTGCAGAGGGCCAAATCAAAAGCCTGTAAGTCTGACGACCAAGAGAGTTACACGAGGTCTAGGGACGACCTTTAGAAAGCTATCTCATGGGCGAAGTGGTAATTCTGAATTTAACTTGAATCTATGAAGGATGCTCAACAACCGTGACAGGGCTTGAATTCTATCATCTCTAACAAAGTGAAACCAAGGGGAAACCTTCAAACTCTCGTAGCCCCTGATAACCCTGTGTTTTCAGTCCAAGGCCAATGCAAGAGCATCCTTCAGCAGGGTGAACCCACAGAAAGCATCTGGCCCAGATGGGGTACCTGACCGAGTACTAAAGACCTGTGCTGATCAACTGGCTGGAGCGTTCACTGAGATCTTTAACCTCTCGCTTCAGCAGTCTGAGGTTCCAACCTCACCTATACCAGTGTCTTAGAAAAACATGGTAACATACTCAATGACTATGATCCGGTAGCACTTACATCCACAGTGAAGAAGTGTTTTGAGAGGTTGGTGATGAAACGCATCAACCCAATGCCCGAGAAGGGACTTGGATTCACTCCAATTTGCCTACTGGCCCAACAAGTCAACAGCAGATGCCATTTCATTGGCTCTTCACTCAACTCTGGAACATCTTGACATCATAGATGCCTACATCAGAGTGCTTTTATCAACTACAGCTCGGCATTCAATACTACCATCCCCTCAAAACTAATCAATAAGATTCAAGAACTTGACCACAATAACTCCGAGCAATTGGATTCTTGATTTCCTCACTCGTAGATCCTAGTCAGTTCAGATTGGCAACATCTCCTCCATGATCTCCATCAGCACAGGTACACTGCAAGGCTGTGTGCTTAGCGCCCTGCTCTACTCAAATTACACTTATGACTTTGTGACTAAACACAGCTCCACAGGCAAATTCAAGTGTGCTGAAGACACCACTGTCGTAGACCAAATTAAAAGTGACAAGGAATTAGCATATAGGAGGGAGATTGAAAAATCTGGTTGAGTGGTGCCACAACAACCTCTTACTCAATGTCACTAAGACCAAATAGCTGATTACTGACTTCAGGAGGAGAAAACCAGAGGTCCATGAGCCAGTCCTCATCAGAAGATCAGAGGTGGAAAGGCTCAGTAACTTTAAATTCCTCAGTGTTACCATTTCGGAGGACCTGTCTTGGGCCCAGTGTTATAGTGCAATTATGAGGAAAGCACGACAGCACCTCTACTTCCTTAGAAGTCTGCAAAGATTCAGCAAGACATCTATAACTTTGACAAACTTCTATAGGTGTGTGGTGGAGAGTATATTGACTGGTTGTACCACAGCCTGGTAAGCAAACACCAATACCCTTGAATGAAAAATCCTACAAAAAGTAATGGATATAGCCCAGTCCATCGCTGGTAAAGCCCTCTCCACAGTTGAATATTTTATTTATTTATATGCAAGGGTAGCTAATAAGGACTGGGAGGTTACTGTGGTTACAAGGGAATGTGGAGTTGAGGTTAGTCAAACAAACCATAATGAATTAAATGGCAAAGCAGACTTGAGGGGCTAAGTGACTAAATTCCGCTCCTAACTCATAGTTACTTATCCGTTGCTTGTCCCAGTTCCAAGAGTGCCCATCACATGGCAACAAACCCACCTCGCCAAAGATATTGGTCACAACATTTTAGTAAGAATTTTATATTTTAATAACTGACAATGAATTCAAAAGCAAACTCAATATAATCAACTTTAATGTACACAGCTGCTGTGAATTTCAGTTTAAAGGAAGCAGAACCAGCTGGATTAGTGAAGGGGAAAGTAAATGTAGGAGTGAACATTCAATATTGCTTCAGAATGTTATGTAGCTATGCAGCTACTCTGTAGGGTGTAGCGGTGTGCTACACGCAGCGCTAAAATTACGACACGGAGTCGGTAACTGCAGTCGAAGGAAAAAACTTTATTCGAAATCCTCAGCCTCACTTTTTAGCCTCCCTCAACCTGCCCCCCATGGCGCAGAGGCCCCAAAGCTCTGTGCTCGCAAACCCCCGTAGGCTATCTAATTGTGAGTCGGTTCGGATGTGCCAGGAAATGGGTCGCCACATAACCCCCCCCCCCCCCCAGAACCGGCGATACACCCCCCAATGTCCACAGTCTGGGCCAGAACCTGCTTGGGAGGTCGGCCTCTGCGCCGAGGTGCCGGAAACTCGGCCGGTTGCGCCAGGTCCACATGGGCCGGTTTGAGGCGGTCCACCGTGAAAACCTCCTCTTTCCCCCCAACGTCCAGCACGAACGTGGACCCGTTGTTCCGGAGCACCATAAACGGCCCCTCGTATGGCCGCTGCAGCGGTGGCCGATGCCCGCCCCTTCGTACAAACACAAACTTACAGTTCTGTAGGTCTTTGGGTACGCAGGTCGGGTGCCGCCCGTGCTGTGAAGTGGGTATGGGGGCCAGGTTGCCGAGATTCTCGCGTAGTCTGCCCAGGACTGCTGCGGGATCTTCCTCTTGCCCCCGGGGAACTCGAGAGTAGGAACTCCCCGGGGACGACCAGGGGCGCGCCGTATACCAACTCGGCCAACGAGGCGTGCAGGTCGTCCTTGGGCGCTGTGCGGATGCCGAGTAGGACCCAGGGAAGCTCGTCCGCCCAGTTGGCTCCTGAGGGCCGACTTCAGGTGACGGTGGAAACGCTCCACTAGCCCATTCGACTGTGGGTGGTAGGCAGTGGTGTGGTGCAGCTGAGTCCCCAAAAGGCTAGCGGTGAACTGGGTGCCTCTGTCGGAGGTAATGTGGGCTGGTACACCAAAGCGAGATATCCAGGTGGCGATCAGGGCTCGGGCGCAAGATTCGGAGGTGGTGTCGGTGAGCAGGACCGCCTCTGTCCATCTTGTGAACCGGTCCATGATAGTCAGGAGGTGCCGCGCTCCGCGCGACACTGGCAGGGGGCCCACGATATCCACATGAATGTGGTCGAAACGCTGGTGGGCGGGATGGAACTGCTGCGGTGGGGCTTTGGTGTGCCGCTGCACCTTGGCCGTCTGGCAGTGCATGCACGTTTTGGCCCATTCACTGACCTGTTTGCGGAGTCCGTGCCAAACGAACCTGCTGGAAACCATCCGGACAGTTGTCCGGATGGAGGGATGCGCCAAGTTATGAATGGAGTCAAAAACGAATTCCTGAAGGCCTTTGATCGTGGTGGGTCGGGGGAAGTGGCGGACCGCATCTACCTTAGCGGGTAGAGGGGTTGCCCCGTCTTTAGTAATCCTGTGGCCCAGGAAGTCAATGGTATCGAGTCCGAACTGGCATTTGGCGGGGTTGATTGTAAGACCGTACTCACTCAGTCTGGCGCAGAGTTGACGGAGGTGGGACAGATGCTCCTGACGACTGCTGCTGGCTATGAGGATGTCATCCAAATAGATGAACGCGAAGTCCAGGTCCCGTCCCACCGCGTCCATTAACCGCTGGAACGTCTGTGCGGCATTCTTCAGGCCGAACGGCATGTGGAGGAACTCGAAAAGGCCGAACGGGGTGATGAGAGCCGTTTTGGGGACGTCGTCAGGATGCATCGGGATTTGATGGTACCCTCGGACGAGGTCTACCTTGGAGAAGATCCGTGCGCCGTGCAGGTTTGCTGCAAAGTCCTGAATGTGCGGCACAGGGTAGCGGTCCAGTGTGGTAGCCTCGTTCAGCCTGCGGTAGTCGCCGCACGGTCTCCAGCCACCCGTCGCTTTGGGCACCATGTGCAGGGGGGAGGCCCATGGGCTGTCGGACCGCCGGATGATCCCCAATTCCTCCATCCTCTGGAACTCCTCCTTCGCCAGTCGGAGCTTGTCCGGGGGAAGCCGCCGAGCGCGGGCGTGGAGGGGTGGTCCCTGGGTCGGGATGTGGTGCTGTACGCCGTGCCTGGGCATGGCCGCTGTGAACTGCGGTGCCAGAACCGATGGGAAATCCGCCAGGACCCTGGTGAAGTCGTTGTCGGACAGCATGATGGAGCCGAGGTGAGGGGCTGGCAACTGGGCTGCACCCAGGGAGAACGTCTGAAAGGTCTCGGCGTGTACCAGTCTCTTCCTGGGCAGGTCGACCAGTAGGCTGTGAGCCCGCAAAAAATCCGCACCCAGAAGCGGTTGGGCTACGGCGGCCAGTGTGAAGTCCCACGTGAACTGGCTGGAGCCGAACTGTAGCTGCACCTGACGGGTGCCATAGGTCCTTACTGTGCTGCCATTCACGGCCCTCAGGGGGGGACCCGGTGCCCTGCTGCGGGTGTCGTAACTCGTCGGAGGTAAAACGCTGATCTCAGCCCCAGTATCGACCAAAAACCGGCGTCCCAACCTTCTATCCCACACATACAGGAGGCTATCCTGATGGCCAGCCGCCGTAGCCATCAGCGGCGGCTGGCCCTGGCGTTTCCTGCAGGACGGGCGACAACGGCGGGCTTCTGCGCCCCACCGCTGGTGGTAGAAGCACCAGTGTTCATTGGGCCGGGGGTTGGCGGGCTCTGCGGCCGGACCTGGACTGGTTTGCTGCCGGGAGCGTGGCAGGGGGATCTGTGCGATGGACGCCCCGCTCACCTTTTTGGCGTTCCACAGCAAGTCCGCCCGGGCTGCCACCTTCCGGGGGTCACTGAAATCCGCGTCGGACTGCAGCAGGCGTATGTCCTCGGGCAGCTGCTTCAGGAATGCCTGCTCAAACATGAGGGAGGGCTTGTGTCCTCCGGCCAGAGACAACATGTCATTCATTAAAGCCGATGGAGGTCTGTCGCCCGAGCCGTCCAGGTGCAGTAAACGGGCAGCCCGCTCGCGCCGTGAGAGTCCGAAAGTCCTGAGGAGCAGGGCTTTGAATTCCGTGTACTTGCCGTCTGCCGGGGGCGACTGTATGAACTCCGCGACCTGGGCCGCTGTGTCCTGGTCGAGGGAGCTCACCACGTAGTAGTAGCGGGTGTCTTCTGAGGTGATCTGGCGAACGTGGAATTGGGCTTCGGCTTGCTGGAACCATAGGTTCGGGCGCTGTGTCCAGAAACCCGGCAGTTTCAACGAAACCGCATGAACAGAGGCGGCGTCGGTCATTTCTGGTCCAAAAATCGTTTGGACCGTCGGGGTCACCAATTGTAGCGGTGTGCTACACGCAGCGCTAAAATTACGACACGGAGTCGGTAACTGCAGTCGAAGGAAAAAACTTTATTCGAAATCCTCAGCTTCACTTTTTAGCCTCCCTCAACCTGCCCCCCATGGCGCAGAGGCTCCAAAGCTCTGTGCTCGCAAACCCCCCGTAGGCTATCTAATTGTGAGTCGGTTCGGATGTGCCAGGAAATGGGTCGCCACAAGGGCATCTCATTATAAAGGGTAAATACTGATAATCAGACTATCCAGAGTGGGGAATTCCAAAAGAATCAGCACAGAGACTCATAGCATCTGTCTTTAAGAGATCAGGGCCAGTTTACTTCTGAAATCGCTGCTGAGTTTTAGTATCAGCATCTTCTGCCAAAAAATGGCCAGAATTAAATTTGTACTCATAATCATTGTGTTGAGCAACTGAACTTAGCCAGTCTGCTACGGAGAAGCTACAAGGAAAACAAGGGGTTCCAATCCCTTGTGTAGACACACCAGTGTAACAGTCACCCTTTCACTGAACAGTTTTAAGCCACAAATGCGAAAGACCTGGCAATAGATCATTTGCTTTCTCTGTTCCAACCAAGATACAAATTTTTATTTTTAAATTACAGGAGTTAAGTGGATCAACTTGCAAATAAATAAATAAATTGGGGTTTAAAAAAAATTTTTGAATTGAAAATTAATTACACCCGTGCTGCCAAATTTCAGTCTTATTAATCTAAGAAGCAGCCTCATTAACTGGAAGGCCAAAATCATTCCTTTCCAAACAGTTACAACATACTAGTGATAACCCAATGCTTGAGCTCCCAAAATGAACATACCTTACTGACACCAACAATAAAACTGTGGGCCACATTAGCAATAAATCCATCCACATGGACACCCAAATCACTGTTGGGGGAAAACAAAATAAAATATTGCATAAATTACAGCTGCAACTCCCACAGACGATATCACGCTTGAGTAGCATTTTCTCAGAATTTTGAAAGCACCCCATCCTACCATTAGGACAAATACACAAGAATGAACAGTAGCTTGCTCCAATGCTTCAAACAGTAGAAGTGTAAAATCCAAGATTAACCTAGGGTTATTCTTGTAAGTCCCCGGGACCTGATGGTCTGCATCCCAGGGTACTTAAAGAGGTGGCTCCAGAAATCATGGACGCATTGGTAATCATTTTCCAATGTTCTATAGATTCAGGAACAGTTCCTGCTGATTGGAGAGTGGCTAATGTTGTCCCACTTTTCAAGGAAGGAGGAAGAGAGAAAACAGGGAATTATAGACATATTACCTTATACAGGGAATTATAGCTTGACGTCAGTGGTGGGAAAGATGCTGGAGTCAATTATAAAAGAGCAAATTTCGACACATTTGGATAGCAGTAGAAGGATCAGTCCAAGTCAGCATGGATTTATGAAGGGAAAATCAAGCTTGACTAATCATCTGGAGTTTTTTTAAGGATTTAACTATGAAAATGGACAAGGGAGAGCCAGTGGATGTAGTGTACCTGGGCTTCCAGAAAGCTTTTGATAAAGTCCCACATAGGAGATTAGTGGGCAAAATTAGGGCACATGGTATTGGGGGCAGAGTACTGACATGGATTGAAAATTGACTGGCTGACAGGAAACAAAGAGTAGTGATTAACGGGTCCCTTTCGGAATGGCAGGCTGTGACCAGTGGGCTACCGCAAGGTTCGGTGCTGGGACCGCAGCTGTTTACAATATACATTAATGATTTAGATGAAGGGATTAAAAGTAACATTAGCAAATTTGCTGATGACACAAAGCTGGGTGGCAGTGTGAAATGTCAGGAGGATGTTATGAGAATGCAGGGTGACTTGGACAGGTTGGGTGAGTGGGCAAATGTATGGCAGATGCAGTTTAATGTGGATAAATGTGAGGTTATCCACTTTGGTGGCAAGAACAGGAAGGCAGGTTACTATCTAAATGGAGTCAAGTTAGGAAAAGGGAAGTACAACGAGATCTAGGTGTTCTTGTAGATCAGTCAATGAAAGTAAGCATGCAGGTACAGCAGGCAGTGAAGAAAGCTAATGGCATGCTGGCTTTTATAACAAGAGGAATTGAGTATAGGAATAAAGAGGTCCTTCTGCAGCTGTACAGGGCCTTGGTGAGACCCCACCTGGAGTATTGTGTGCAGTTTTGGTCTCCAAATTTGAGGAAGGACATTCTTGCTATTGAGGGAGTGAAGCGTAGGTTCACAAGGTTAATTCCCGGAATGGGGGGCCTGTCACATGTTGAAAGATTGGAGCGACTGGGCTTGTATACACTGGAATTTAGAAGGATGAGAGGGGATCTGATTGAAACATATAAGATTATTAAGGGATTAGACACACTGGAGGCAGGAAGCATGTTCCCGCTGATGGGCGAGTCCAGAACTAGAGGCCACAGTTTAAGAATAAGGGGTAGGCCATTTAGAACAGAGATGAGGAAAAACTTTTTCATCCAGAGAGTGGTGGATATGTGGAATGCTTTGCCCCAGAAGGCAGTGGAGGCCATTCAAGAGAGAGTTAGATAGAGCTCTTATAGATAGCGGGGTCAAGGGATATGGGGAGAGGGCAGGAACGGGGTACTGATTGTGTATGATCAGCCATGATCACAGTGAATGGCGGTGCTGGCTAGTAGGGCCGAATGGCCTACTCCTGCACCTACTGTCTATTGTCTATTCTTGTCAGTCAAGGCTTTGATAAGGTCACTACAACTTCTTCCATACCTCCGGATTTTGAGGAGGAAGGGAGAGAACAAAAGTGAACTGGATCATTGTTTCCATTTGGATTAATGACAAATAACAACTCCTGGAAGATGGGCGTATGAATTTCAACTAAGAAAAGGACAATAGTTCCTGTTGTTCTTTGAACAGCATTTGAAATCCTTTACACCCACCCAAACATTCATACTTGATTTAAAAATCGCATAAAAAGATGGCACCTCTGGATTATCTCCCACTCCTTCAGTTCTATGCTGAAATGCCATAGTGAATAAATCATATGCTAAAGTTCTGGAGTAAAATTTGAACCCAAAACGTTTGATACAGGATGCATGATAAGTTGACATTAAAAGGATAGTATGTACGATTTCAATTGAGAAAGTTCTGAACAATGCACAGCTAGATTTCTGTACAGAAATTTCATTGGAAGTTTTTGATGCTTTCTAAAAATCACATTTAACAGGCCAACATCTAACACAAAAATGTGACTTTAGAAAAAAAAATAGACAAGCATTATTGGCCATCTTTAATTACCCTTGAACGGAGTAATTTGCTAGGCCAGAGGCTGTTTAAAACTAAAACAACCATGAGTCTGGGTTCACTGTGCAAGAATAGTTTTCTGCTCTGACATTTGTCTGAGGGGAAAAAAAAACAGTATTTTATTCCCTGCTGAAGACACTACAAACTTTACAGTTTTCTGTCAATTGACAAAACTATTTTTTTTGAGAGACCCTACATATCAAATCTAAGATAGCATTCCAGTTTGAAAATATACTTACATTTTAACAAGGTCTTCCTCTTTCAGGACGTAGTCAGGGTCACTCTTAAGAGGAGAGTAGTGGCAGACACAGTTGTTCACTGATATACACGTGGGAAAGGCAATTCCTTTAAAGGAACACAAGCCATTTACTTACAAAAAGACTACTATTGTTAATGTTCAGTCAACTTCATACAGGAAGCGTAAACTAAATAGAAAGCACTAGGCTTCTGAATTTGTTCTAGAACAGGGCTACTGATTCATTGTGGCAACACAGGATCCTTCTGCCTCACCAAACAGATTACAAACTGGATACAAAATTGGTCCTTTTGGCCAACCCTGATGCCAATTTATGCTAATCTCATTTGTTCACATTAGGACCATATCCTCTACGCTTTTCCTCTCTGAGTACCTATCCAAAAGCCTTTTTAAATGTCGTAATTGTATGACATTCATACATGAGGCCCTCAGCCCCATCCATTCCAACGGCTACAAAGTTAGATGGGAGTGTCTGGCTGGAAGTCTGCAACAAGTGTTGAATTGCAGGTATCAGTGTTGAGACCTTTGTTATTGTTTACCAGTGACCTGAAAGAGAGTACAAGTGGTATGATACTAATCTGAAGAAGTCATAAATGTTTGAGTCGTAGATAGCAGAAGTCTGTTAAGGGTTAGAGTTATGAGCAGCGATTACGTAATCTTGGTTTATTTACATTGGAATGAATGAGGCTGAGGGGTGACCTGAGAAAGCCCAGAATTCTTTACCTCGGGCAGGGGAACCTAAAGCTAGAAGGTGTGAGTTTAAGGTGAGGGGGAGAAGTTTTCCCCACACAGAGGGTGGTGGCTATGTGGAATGAACTGCTAGAGGAGGAAGTGGAGGAAAATACAATTACAACACTTAAAAAAGGTTTTGGACAGGTGCTCAGAGGAAAAGCGTAGAGGATATGGTCCTAATGTGAACAAATGAGATTAGCATAAATTGGCATCAGGGTTGGCCAAAAGGGCCCGTTTCTGTGTTGTACTTTTCAGATTCTCTATTCAAGGTCAGCAACAGGATACAATACAATCACGACAACTATAGCCAGGACCAGAAGTTTCCCTTAACACACAAGCTGGCATTGTTATCACTTTCACTCTCATAACTACATCTATTTATAGTAAGGTTAAAAAGTACAGGCATTTACACAACTAACACTATGAAGATTAGTTTTTGGAGCAAATTTAACCACCACAGCTTAGCATTGTTATAAAACAAATGTGTAGGCTCCACCACTCTGATGGCTGAGTATTACAAATACCTTGATCATTCATATTATTGTCAAAACAACTTGTATTATGCATGACAGTCCAGCAAGCCTCACAATTCAAGGAGCAAGGACTAAACTATGGGGAGATGACAGGTCTGAATTAGTCTCACTAGTGTGCAATTTACACAATTGTAACAACAGCTTAACTTCATTTGTTGCAATTTTCTAAATCTTCTACTTCAATATTTATAAAAGATTTGCTTTAGAGCAGAAGTTCCTGAAGCTATTAACACAAAACCACAACAACCTCAAAGTGATCCTTTCTCTCAAGCAATGTGCACTTTAAAAGTAAACTCAGGATCAAGTGTCTCTTACCCTTTTTCATTTCTTTCTCCTTTTTGAAGATTTTCCCCGTTTCCTCCATGATCATTTCATCTCCTTTCTCACACAGGCTTACAACAGACACACCCACCCTTGCTGCATCCACCACCATCTTCAAAACACCTGCAAAGGGACACAATGCATTAACAGCAGCAACATTTGAGCACGATTCATTAATGCCAAGTCTACTAATTCAGTAGAACCTATAGAAATAACACCTGGGGATCAGGATCTGGCCTCTCAAATAATATTATCCAATTCTACCAAGAAACCAGGCATGGAAAGCAGAAACCAATAAAACAAGTTGGTAAGAATCTTACCTTTGCAGTAACTTCATGACTAATAGCAGCACTGCTACAGCCACAGAATGTAAACGTTTTTTTAAAAAAATATTGGTCAATTCTTGTCTGAAACACTGCTGACAGACAGAAGGACTGGTGAGTAGCTATTGTTGTTCCATTATTCAAGAAGGGAAAGACAGACAATCTTGGAAACTATAGGCCATTGAGTCTCATGTCAGTGGTAGGGAAGTTACTGGACAGGATTCCTAAGGATAGGATTCATGAAACCACAGCCTAATTAGCCACAGTCAGCATGACTTTGTGCGGGGCAAGTTGTGTCTTACTAACTTGAGTTTTTTGATGAGATGATAAGTATGATTGATGAAGGTAGAGCTGTGGATGTTGTCTACATGGATTTTAATAAGGTGTTTGACAAGGTTCCTCATGGGAGGCTCATGCAGAAAATTTAGATACATGGGATCCATAGTTAATGGCCCATTTAGATTCAGAAAGGGCTTGCCATAGAGATGGGGTATTGGTCGATGGGACTTATTCTGGCTGGAGATCTATGACTCATGGTGTTCTGGGATCCGTATTGTAACCTCGGCTGTTCATGATACGTGCAAGAAACCTGGATGAAAACGTAGATGGGTGGGTTAGTAAGTTTGCAGATGACACAAAGACTGGTGGTATCCCGGATAGCATAAATTACTGGTGAAGGATACAGTGGGATATGGATCAGTTGCAGATATGGGTGGGGAAGTGGTAGATAGAGATTAACACAACCAAATGTGAAGTGTTGTGCTTTGGGAGATCAAATGTAAAAAGACAGTACACTGTTAATGGAAAAACCTTTAACAGTGTTGATGTGCAGAAAGATCCATAGCTCTCTGAAAGTGATTACACAGACCGACAAGCTGATAAAAGGTGGCATATGGCTTGTTTGCCTTTGTTAATCAATGAATTGAACTCAAGACTTGGGAAGTTATGCTGCAGATTTACAAAACTGTCAGTTTTATTTTAGAGTACTGCATGCAGTTCTGGTCACCTTATGCGAAGGATGTTGAGGCTTTGGAGGGGTACAAAAGCGGTTTACCAGGACGCTGCCTGGTTTAGAGGGCATGTGCTATAAGGAGAGGTCTGACAGAATTGGAAGATGAGAGGTAGAGACAGAGAAGACAGCAGTATCTTTTATTCCCCCCTCACGGTTGAAATGTCTAATACCACAGACCATGCAGTTAAAAGTGAGAGGTGCTATATTCAAGGGAGATGTGCAGGGTACTTCTTCTTTTATACACAGAGTGGTGGGTGCCTGGAATGTACTGCCTTAGGTGGTGCTGGAGGCAAATATGAAAGGGGCAATTAACAGACTCTTAGATAGGCATGTGAGTGCAGGAAACTAAAGGATGTGGACAACGTACAGGCAGAAGGGATTAGTTTTGTTCAGCATTTGATTATTAATTTAGTTTGGCACAACATTGTGGACCAAACGGCCTGTTCCCCTGCTATACTAGTTTATGTTAAATGTTTAAAGAGGTCTTACAATGTAGATATGCTGAGAGGTAAAATAAAGATTGCACTCCCTCTCTAAAATAAATCACAACCCAGCCATCAAGAATTTGCAACTTCCGTTCTATTGATGAGAAAGTGCTTAGGTAGCAGCCGCACTGCCTCAAAAAAGGCCTGTTCACTGCCATTTCAGGAATGACTCAAAAGGGAGAAGGTTTTACATACATCTTAAAATCTAAAAGTATAAAGTGTGGTTCCTATAATAGCTGAGATGCAGCCACAAAGAGCTTGGCAACTAGGAGCAAATGACAAAGGAATTGGAGAAAGGGCAAGCTATGCAGATTGTAAAAGTCAAAAATAAGCTACACAATTTAAAGTCAAACTATACTTCCCATTTCATTCAACTCTCAATTTAAAAAAACAGGCTGGATTAGTTCAATCAATTAGTTTTTCTCAAAAGCACCTTTGGAGGTCTTCCTCCACTTACAAAATAAACCAAGGGAATAACAAACAGTCTGATTAGATTTACCCTACTTTTATTATTTAAGGCATAACAGGTTACTTTTCCTTATTCCTGTGTATTTTGGCCATACTACACTGGTACAGCTTAACTAGGAATATGACTAGCTGTGGAACACAAACATTCAGCACTTCACTAAACCCACAGAAATTTGCTATGTCCAGTGCAATCTCGTGAATTAAATTGGCTGAAGACTGACATTTAGAAATAGGCTGAACAGATCATGAATTTGGCAATTCTGTCTGAATAACGTTGCTAACACTTTAGCCTAATCTTTCCAAGCTTGGAATCTGCCATCATTAAAAATGGGGATGCTTATGAAGCCAACTCCTCCAGCTAATGGCTTGAGAGCACATTACTATTCAATGCTTTTGACTGCTGCACCTGGCAATGATATGGGGGGGGGGGGGGGCAATCCATTAGAGTCTTTAGTTAATAGCAAGACATTTCAGAAATGTATTTCTACAACAGCAAATTATTCCAAGCATAATAGCAGCAACTGTTCCTTGGTTATAGAACACCATGCAAGCCAGCATCTTAACAATGCAAGTGCAATAGTAGACTTGCAGTCTGCTAGCAGAGTTGAAGTTTAAATGCTGGTTTTGTGCCAGTTACTGCGCTGCTTCGACCAAACAAAGCCAAACCAAAGCAAGATGATCCCCATGACACAGTTACACACCAAAGTCAAAGTCAGACAGCAGAATTGCTGCCTCATTAGCTGTAGTAAATACTGATAGGATGGAAAGAGAAAAGCACGACTGGTTAAAAAAAAATTACAGCCTCAAGATAACTGTTTTACTTTTGTTATCTGTAAGTATCTAGCAATCATGAGGATAATGGATCCAGACTGCCCAGTATCCCACTTTCTTGATCTCGGCAACTGATTTAAAGCTCACTCAAAGGAATGAAATCAAATTTAAATCCAGCACCATCCTGCTCAGTTCTCAAACCACTCCCTAACTGGATTTCTTACACAGGAGGAGGAACTGACCAGTCACCCACTTTCTGATTGGTATCTTGCAACCAGAGTGAAGGAGGAGACATCTTTCAAAAACGTCAAGACTTTCCACTTACACCATCCCTTCCAATTACTACACAAGTGTGACTAGGATGTGCCAGACATACTTCTAGTTCATGATTATGCCAGTACAGTAATCAATCATCACTTACACCACAAGTAAGGGTTACAGCAGGTGCAACTTCAAATAGACAAGGGCATCAAGGCAACTCCTCAAAACCTAACCCCGAACCAAAATTAACAGACAATTTGGTAAAATAGGGACAGACCCAAGACTATAGCAAAAGGCAAATCACATAAACTTTGTTTCAGTCATGCTTGAGATTGCATGTTAATTTACTAATGATCATGCAAATAACGATCTTCTCAATAGATTCACTGGGCACTCAATACTGGGGATGCTGGCCTGGGAGAGGATAATGATACTGGTTTTCTTATTTCAGTGAATCAAGAATTTTGCCAGGACTGTACTAGTGTATCTTTCTGGTACAGAAAGGTGACTACGAGGTAGTTCAGGTCTCAGATGCATACAAGAGGAGGGCTCATTGCCATCCAGCAGGGAATTAGTTTGACAAATGCGAGGACTTGACCTTCAACTGTAAAAAGACATGCTAGTACATTGAAAGGAGTGCTGAAGTTCTTTTGGATTTATCACCTTTCTTGAAAGTGGTCACAATTACAGTATCTGAGGTCCTCTGTTAAATTTCCTTCTCTGCTGAGAATGGCAAGATTGCAGATTCATCACCAGCTAGAGTTTTCTACCAAGGGCTCTAAGCTGCAAAACATGTACCCCCACATACAGGTTAAGAGCAAGACCATGGAAAACGTGGACCACTTTCCAACTCTCAGGAGCCACCTTTTGTTAAAGGCACAAATAGATGCGGGTGCTGAAGTCACTGGAATGGAAAACCACAATCTTCTGATTCAAAGATTCCATTCTACTCTCTGCTCATTACTAAAGAACATGTACAATTGAAATATCATACAATCACCTAACCACGTGCGCTTAGTATTGAATTGGAACACGTGTTATGTGATTAAACTCCAATGTTCATTCCTAAATATCACTCAATAGCAACTCCAACCCATTAAGGTTGTACTTTTACAACTTTAAGTAGTGAGCAATGAAGAAGGGTTAGTTAGCAATCTTGTAGTGCAAGGCCCCTTGGGTAAGAGTGACCATAATATGGTGGAATTCTTCATTAAGATGGAGAGTGACATAGTTAATTCCGAAACAAAGGTTCTGAACTTAAAGAAGGCTAACTTTGAAGGTATGAGATGTGAATTAGCTAAGATAGACTGACAAATGATAATTAAAGGGTTGACGGTGGATATACAATGGCAAGCATTTAAAGATCGCATGGATGAACTACAACAATTGTTCATCCCAGTTTGGCAAAAGAATAAACCAGGGAAGGTAGTGCACCCATGGCTGACAAGGGAAATTAGGGATAGTATCAAGTCCAAAGAAGAAACACATAAATTAGCAAAAAAAAGCAGCACACCTGAGGACTAGGAGAAATTCAGAGACCAGCAAGGACGACAAAGGGCTTAATTAGGAAAGGGAAAAAAGATTATGAGAGAAAGCTGGCAGGGAACATAAAAACTGACTGTAAAAGCTTTTATAGATACGTGAAAAGAAAAAGATTGGTCAAGACAAATGTAGGTCCTTTACAGTCAGAAACAGGTGAATTGATCATAGGGAACAAAGACATGGCAGACCAATTGAATAACTACTTTGGTTCTGTCTTCACGAAGGAGGACATAAATAATCTTCCGGAAAGAGTAAGGGACCGAGGGTCTAGTGAGATGGAGGAATTGAGGGAAATACATGTTAGTAGGGAAGTGGTGTTTGGTAAACTGAAGGGATTAAAGGCAGATAAATCCCCAGGGCCAGATGGTCTGCATCCCAGAGTGCTTAAGGAAGTAGCCCAAGAAATAGTGGATGCATTAGTGATAATTTTTCAAAACTCCTTAGATTCTGGATTAGTTCCTGAGGATTGGAGGATGGCTAATATAACCCCACTTTTTAAAAAAGGAGGAAGAGAAACCGGGGTATTATAGACCGGTTAGTCTGACATCGGTGGTGGGGAAAATGCTAGAGTCGGTTATCAAAGATGTGATGATAACAGCACATCTGGAAAGAGGTGAAATCATCGGACAAAGTCAGCATGGATTTGTGAAGGAAAATCATGTCTGACGAATCTTATAGAAACTTTTGAAGATGTAACTAGTAAAGTGGATAGGGGAGAGCCAGTGGATGTGGTATATTTAGATTTTCAAAAGGCTTTTGACAAGGTCCCACACAGGAGATTAGTGTGCAAACTTAAAGCACACGGTATTGGGGGTATGGTATTGATGTGGATAGAGAATTGGTTGGCAGACAGGAAGCAAAGAGTGGGAGTAAACGGGACCTTTTCAGAATGACAGGCAGTGACTAGTGGGGTACTGCAAAGCTCAGTGCTGGGACCCCAGTTGTTTACAATATATATTAATGATCTAGACGAGGGAATTAAATGCAGCATCTCCAAGTTTGCGGATGACATGAAGCTGGGTGGTGGTGTTAGCTGTGAGGAGGATGCTAAGAGGATGCAGGGTGACTTGGATAGGTTAGGTGAGCGGGCAAATTCATGGCAGATGCAATTTAATGTGGATAAATGTGAGGTTATTTTGCCAATTTTCCTGATGCACGGTAGATTCCAAATTTTGGTAGCCTTTCACTATCTGGCCCAAGAGGTGGCAGAAAAGAGACTGCAGATGCTGGAAATCTGTTTCAATATACAGAAAATTTGGGAGGAACTTTGGATCAGGCAGTGACGTTTTGGGCAAAGACACTTCATCAAGGCTGCTTAAGTACTGATGAAATATCTCAACCCGAAACATTGATTGTTCATTCCCCCCCACCCCCACAAGAGTGCTGCCTGACCTGCTGAGTTCCTCCAGCATTTTGTGTGTGCTGGCCCAAGGTGAGATAGGACACTAACCACTAGTCAGGAGAGCTGGGGAGGTGCTGGAGAGAATGTATGCTTAAGCAAGACCAAACTTGTCCTAAATTCCACTTGGTCATGAAGATGTGACAAAAAGGAAGTTTCCTGCTTTCTTCTATAAACAAATGAAAAACAGTTAACCAAAGCCAAAGTCTTGATCAGTAACATCGACTGTACTTCCCCCCCCCCCCCCCCACACCCATAGATGCTGCCTGGCCTGCTGAGTTCCTCCAGCATTGTGTGTGTGTTGCTTAGATTTCCATCATCTGCAGATATTCTCCTGCTTTAATCAGTATGTTTCAATTACAGAATGTACTGGAAAGGAAAAGATTTCTGTTTACTTAACATCTTTCACAATATCAAGACAGCCTGAAATTTTTTAGCCAATGAAATTCTGTTCTTGTAATTAGAAAACAAGCAGTCAACTTGGCCACAGTGAGCACTGACCAAACAATCCATTTTTCCTGACAATGCTGCGAGATAGGACACCAAGAACAACTCTCAACTCTTCTTCAAAATAGAGCCTCAAGACCTTTTTAAAATTAAACATACATCCCCAGAGAGCAAATTGCAATCAATCTAATGCTTCATTTAAAGAACAGCATGTCCCATACAAATAGCTGCAATGGGATCATTCTACTGTAGTTTTAAACTAATGATTTTTCCCTGAAAACTGCTGGTGGAATAAATTTCCAGGCACCCTACCTAACTCAGCAGCCAGATTGAGATACAACATCTGACAATAACTAACTTGCCAATTTGATGAGCCCCTGCCTGTAACATCCATGCACAGATGCTTTCAGATTCAGAATCTTGATGCTTTCTGCTTGCAAACAGGAGACTCCTTTCTTCTGATTTAGACACAGACAACTATAATCTTGTTTCAACACTTCTAGCAAGATTAGCAAAATGGAGACTGAGTGCCAAACCTAGGCACTCTCTGTGAAGTAACTCTTTCATGGGAATCCAGCTCAAACCAATATTGTGAACCTCCTAAAGGCTTAAGTTTCCCATTCAGATAATATGGCCAAATTAACTATGAACGTCAGAAGGAACATCAAGGAAAAAAAATTCTAGTAAAATTAATAGACTTACTGAACTGCAAACCTCAAAAACATAGCCTAGGAAAAAAAATGAAAAGCTTTTCTGACAGCACAACTTGAGTGTGGTTAGTGATTTTTCTGTTCTGTTTTGTGCAGAAAGCATTACTTTTGCAAGCAGGGTGTTTATTGGCAGCAAGGCAATAAGGCTCATAATTAAATAATGAATTTTGACCAATTTTGCAATAATTGATTATAGACAATTTATGACTCTATACAATAAACTTCCATCTCCACATGCTAAATAGGAACCTTGTCAAAGCTCAATATACAATGTTAACTCGCAAACCTCTGCACAAGTTCTGAAACTACACTGCATAGTTTAAAATTTAAAAAAAACACACAGCAGACATCTGCAGAAAGAGAAACAGGTCAAATATGCTGCCTGTACAGCTGAGCTTTCCCCAGATATTCTGTTTTTATTTCAGATTTTTATGTGTAATTTAAACCTAGTTGGGACAATTCCACGGATAAGTGTCAAATCTTACTAGCGACATACATCTTGTTTAAAAATAGATTTTTCCTTATAAAACAAGTCGCATTCATCTACCCTCAACACAGAATAAACTATGTGCCATTAAGGTTAATCGGGAGCCTATGCTGAGTTCATGATCTGAGACGGCCACAAAGGCTTAGGATTAATCACCTCCTTCTGCCAACGACTTGGTAAATCCCAGATCGGATCGCACACGATAACCATATGTTCTAATAGCCATTACCATACCCAATCAAGTCTCCACAAGGGAAAGTGGAGCTATGGCCCAAAAAGGAATCAAATGTCTGCAGCAGTAAATACAACTGAAACATATTTAGGAGGAAGAATTCCTATCTGTCCACAAACGCTACAATGTTGTCTAAGAAGCACGAAATGTAGAAGTGCAGTGAGAAATTATTGCAGTATATACTTGCGGGAAGAGAATAAGCGCGCTGAATGCTGACAGCCGCCAGACTCAGGCTCTTCGGCCCATCGCCTCGTGGCGATACATCTCGAGAAACGGACACTTCCGAGGAATCTTTCTCAGCCACTGTGCCCTAACAGGGAAGAACGAGGTTAGGACCGAGCACAAGGTGGCTCAGAGAGGTAGGGAAGGAGAGAGGTAGCCCCATTGCCAAGGCCCGTTCGCTCCCCACGTGCCCCACATGGTAGCACAGCGGTTATCTCAAATACCACATCCGAAGGCAGCACCTGTTGCTTTAGGTCCCGTCTGCTCACCCAAGAGCCGCCTTATTCCCCAGCTCAACCCCCGGACTCACGATTCGCGATGTCACCGCCCATCTTGTACTTGGTGACCACCAGGTCCTCAGCGATCGTCTGCTCCTGGCTCTCATCGTCCGACATCTTTCCCTCCTGTTACCCACATTCCCCCGCGGGCGCCGCGTCCTCCCCGTCACCAGCCAGCTTGTGTGCCGCGGGTTTTTGTGGAGATTGTAGTTCGACTGCAGCATTCACAATGTTAGTGACAGAAAATGTAAACTACAACCCCCAGAAGGTACTGGGATACAGCACGCATGCGGACTGGAGCGTTCTGCCACACCGACCATTCACTGATTTTTTTTGGTGTGTTGTTTTGTGGGAGTGAAGTGCTACGTTCCTTCCCGCCCGCCCAACACCATGTGGCGGAGTGGAATAAGTAACAAACCGTTAGAGGGACTTACACATTAAAAGGGTTTGCGTATCAGTTGGCCACGCTTATTACTAAATCCTCAAATTGACAGTTAACACAGAGTAGCGCTACACCAGAAAAGTGGGTCTTTTTTAAATATTCAGATATAAATTGGAAACTACAAGTTATGAATTAAGAAAAATCCTGCGTTTTGACAGTGTCATTCAGAAGTACTCAAAGTGCTCTCCAGTCGATTAGGTACCTTTGAAGTGCAGATTTTGTTGGTTATGAGCGAACATGCACAATTGTACCCACCAAGATCCCATAAACAGCAGTGTGGTGACCTAAATAATGTGTGTTGAGAGGATGTTTCCATTAATAGGCAAGTCTAGGAATCCATGAATACAGCCTCAGAATAAAGGGACATATGTTGAAAACTGAGACAAGGAGGAATTTCTTCAGCTAGGATGGTATGAAATTTGTTACCATAGAGGGCTGTGGAGGCCAAATCATTGGGTATATTTAGAAACATAGAAAATAGGTGCAGGAATAGGCCATTGGGCCCTTTGAGCCTGCACCGCCATTCAGTATGATCATGGCTGATCATCCAACAGAACCCTGTACCTGCTTTCTCTCCATACCCCCTGATCCTTTTAGCCACAAGGGCCATATCTAACAAAGCAGAGAATAATCAATAAAAGGGTTAAGAAGGAGAATGAGAGGAGACATGATAGAGGTATACAAGATATTAAGAGGAATAGATAGAGTGGACAGCCAGCGCCTCTTCCCCCAGGGCACCACTGCTCAATACAAGAGGACATGGCTTTAAGGTAAGGGGAGGGAAGTTCAAGGGGGATATTAGAGAAAGGTTTTTTACTCAGAGAGTGGTTGGTGTGTGGAATGCACTGCCTGAGTCAGTAGTGGAGGTAGATACACTAGTGAAATTTAAGAGACTACTAGACAGGTATATGGAAGAAGTTAAGGTGGAGGGTTATATGGGAGGCAGGGTTTAAGGGTCGGCACAACATTGTGGGCCAAAGAGCCTGTACTGTGCTGTATTGTTCTATGATACAGGGAGAATAGGATTATAAAAAAATCAGCTGGTGGAGAAGACTCGATGGGCTGAATGGCCTAATTCTGGTCTTATAATTTATGGTCAAATAAATATAGTTCTGAATAGCAATTTCTAATCTGAAAGATATTGAACAGGTTACACCTCAACATGACCAGGGCCTTGCAGGACTTCATCTAATGCTGGAGAGAATCTAAAATTGGCTTGACAGAAGGATGAAACAAAAGAAAAGCAAAAGTAAGAAATGTGTTAAACAAAATAGGCAATAAATACATGGGCAAGTATGAAATAGGTTAAGAGTTAAGGAAAATGTTAAAAGGTCAAATTTAAAAGTAGTATATTTTCTTGCAAATTGCATTTGGCAACTGGGTGACTGAATTAATATTACAAATAGTTGTAAATAGTGATCTAATTACTATTACAGAAGCATGGCTCCAGGATGGCCAAACTTGGAATTTAAATATTACAGGGTATTTGACACTTAAGGACCAGTATGAAGGAAAAGGAGCAATGAGATCTGTTAATAAGGGATGGCATCATGATGTTGGCTCAGCAGACGGTAACATAGAATCAGTTTAGATAGAGCCAAAACAAAGCGGGGAGCAGGAAACATTGGTGGGAGTTGTTTATAGGCCTCTAAACAGTAGTCGTGATGAAGTGAGCTCCATAAATGAGGAAATTAGAGATGTATATTTCAGCAATATATGAACCATGGTTAAAAAAAGCTAATCTTTAGGGAATGAATTCCAGAAATATAAAGCAGAATGGATTTCTGGATCAATCTGTTGAGGAACCAACTTGGAAACTGATTATTTTACATGTAACACTGTACAGAAAGAAAGGGTTAATTGTACAGAGGTGCCCCCCCCCCCATTCCAAAGAAAGTGACGGAATTTTACGTGAAGTTGGGAAAGTGATTCGGATTGACAGCAGAATCTTCAATCTAACCTGAAGGTTGGCTATGGTAGATTAGGAAACTACATGAACGATGGGTTGCATTTAAGTCAATAAAACAGCATTTGCAGCAAATACACAGACTTTAAGGCATGTCAGCAAAAATTAATTATAGAGTCATCGAGCACTACAGCTGTGGTTTAATACACAGCAAAGATTCCAGAATTGGTTCAGAAGTCAGTGCCATTTGTTTCAGAATAGATTGGCATTAGAGGATTGGTGTAGAATTGTTTTTTTATAGTATTTTTCTTGTATTTGAACTTTACTGTGCTTGTTTATAATTTTTTATAAAAATCACCTATAAATGTGTAATTGTTCTAGTAATTTTAGTATAACTGCATTTTCTGGAAGCTTCTCGGTTTTTCTGTAGCAGGAGTCACACCAGTTGAATCTGGCTATTTCATAGGTTACATCTTATCAATGTAATCTGCCTCATCCCGAGTTAGAATATTAAACGACTACAATTTTTTAAAAACACAAAATGCTGGCAGAACTCAGCAGGCCAGACAGCATCTATGGAAGGAGGTAGTGACGACGTTTCGGGCTGAAACCCTTCATCAGGGGTTTTTAACCTGATGAAGCATTTCAGCCCGAAACGTCATCACTACCTTTTCCCATAGATGCCGCCTGGCCTGCTGAGTTCTGCCAGCATTTTGTGTTTTTATTTATTTCCAGCATCTGCAGATTCACTCATGTTGCCTTTGACTACAATTTTTTTCCCCTCCTTTCTCTGTTCTTAATAAAATGGTCATGACCACCAAATTTCATGCCCCATTCTCTACTCCCAAAGCGCCTCTGGATCAATAGGTGCAGCACAGTAACATAGTGGTTAGTACAACACTTTATGGTACAGGCAACCCAGGTTCAGTTCCCACTGCTGCCAATAAGGAGTTTGAATGCTCTCCTCCTGACCATGAGGGTATGCTCTGGTTTCCTCCCACAGTACAAAGACATACTGGTTAATTGGTCCTTGTAAATTGTCCCATGATTAGGCTAGGATTAAATTGGGGGTTTGCTGGGTGGCACTTTACCTTCATTTAAAAAAAAATCACCAGATCCAACATCAGCTGGAAGCACTCTGACTCACAAACCAAGAGATCATGGGCCCAGGATCAGCTATCATAGAACTCTTCAGTTCAGTACTGGTTGTGGCCATTTGTACTCAACAGTCCTCAGTTCTCTGCCTCAGTCTGCATTACATCCAATGGCCACTTTATTAGGTATACCAAATAGGTATGTTCATGGTCTTCTACTGCTATTAACCCATCCACTTCAAGACTCGACATGGTGTTCATTCAGAGATGATCTTCTGCACTCCACTGTTGTAACAGGTGGTTATTTGAGTTCCTGTTACCTTAAACTACTCTGGTCATTCTCTGGTCTCACTTATTAACAAGGGTTTTCTCCATCACTCACTGAATGTTTTTGTTTCCACACCATTCTCTGTGAACTCCAGAGACTGTTGTGCTTGAAAATCCCAGGAGATCAGCATTTTCTGAGATACTCAAGCCACCAACAATCATTCCACAGTCAAAGTCACTTGCATCATATTTATTTTCCCATTCTGATGTTCAGTCAAAACAACTGAATCCATTGACTATATTTGCATGCTTTTATGCATTGAGTTGCTGCCACATGATTGGCTGATTAGATATTTGCATTAATGAGCAGCTGCACAGGTACCTGTGAGTGTACCAGTGTACAGGTACCAGTGACCATTGAGTGTATAATGAGCGGTGGAGTCCTCCATCATGGTTATTGCCAAGGCTCACAAATGAAGAATGAGCAAAAGAGCACAGTAGTGCAACGCTATTACAGCGCCAGTAACCCGAGTTCAGTCACTGTCACTTTCCTCCAGGTGCTCCACTTTCCACCCACATCCCAAAGATGTGGGTGTCAGTAGGTTAATTGGTCACATGGGTGTAAATAGGTAGGGCAGTTAATTGGGTCAGAAGGCCCCCGTTACCGTGCTGTGTCTCTAAATTTTAAAGAATCAATTAAATTAACAGCACATTACCCATTGGCACCAATTTGCTGAAGAGAATTAAATAAAGTTAAAAGGACATTTTTTGGCCTCTTTCCCAAAGGTTAAGTGCTAGCCAAAGCAGCAGATTTCCTGTGCACGTTGCCTCATAAGCGAGCTACTCTCCCATTACTGTGCAACCATTATTTTACCACAATATAGAATAAGCCATTCTGAATATTATACACCAGAACATCAGAAGCAATTCTACAAACTGTACATTGTTTCTACATCTCTTGAACTGAGTAGACAGATTTGCCTATTCTGCCTGATGAGGGAAACACCTCTATTTCCATTGACTATATTAAAATCATACTATTTGCATATATTTTTTACCAAACATCAGATACAAATATCACAGTTGTGCTACTGTTGGGTAGAAAATAAACAGGTAGCTTTAATATATAGCTATTATTTTTAAATTTCTAATTACATACCTGACATATTAAGACATGACATTGCAATTCAGTTTAATACTATATTTTTTACACCAAGTCACAAGTACTGCTATGCAGTGAGTTCATTAAATATCTTTTTGAAGAACATGCTATCTTCCTGACAATTCACAGCAGAAACTGGATTATTCAGGCAAATTTTGTACACTGGACAGAGTAATTATCAGGAAGTTTCTTTTTGATGAGCTTTATTTATTTGTCACATGTACGTCAAAACATACAGTGAAATGCGTCATTTGCGTCAAATCAAATCAACGAGGATTGTGCTGGGGGCAATCCACAAGTGTCGCCAGCCACGCTTCCAGTGCCAACATAGCATGCCCACTTACTAACCCGTATGTCTTTGGGACGTGGAAGGAAACCGGAGCACCCAGAGGAAACCCACGTGGTCACGGGGATAAAGCACAAACTTCTTGCAGGCAGTACTGGGAATTGAACTCCAATCAGTGATTGCTGGTGCTAGAAAGCTCTAACCACTACACTACCATGCAACCCCCTTAAATTAAAACTTCTCTGCAGCAAATTTACCTTCCCTGATCCTTATAGCTGAATTATCCTGAGTTCACAGGAGCTGCTAATCATGAGATTACAAAGACAACAATAATGTAAGCAACAGCTTATTACTGCCAATTGGAAAGTGGCAATGGCTGAAATCTTCCTGGCAGCAAATCTCTGCTAGCCTATTGATCATAGGAAAGAGACTAGGAAAAAAAGTTCCTGTTCATTCTTACAAAAATTAATTTTGGGTTTTGGACACATCAACAGTCTCTTGACATCCCACATCCACAGCCTTTTGTGGAACTTTTCTGGATCTTCAATACCTCTTTGTGATTCATTCCTGAATTAGCTTGTTCTTAATTACCTCACCAGATGAAGTGATCTCTGGGCATCTATCCTATCAAATCTCTTTACCAATTAGAACACCTTGATTCAATCACCTCTCAGCACAAGCAATTGAGCCAAAATATGCAAGCACTTCTCAAATTTAATACCATCATCCCCGCAAAACTAGTCTACAAGCTTCAAGTCCTTAGCCTCAATAACTCCTTGTGCAATTGGATTCTTGACTTAGACCACAAGTCATAGGAGCAGAATTAGGCCATTTGGCCCATTGAGTTTGCTGCAGCATTCAGCCATGGCTGATTCTCTACCCCCCCCCCCCCAAATCAGCCCCACTCCCCAGCCTTCTCCCCATAACCTTTGATGCCATGGCCAATCAAGAACCTACCAGTCTCTGCCTTAAATACACCCAATGACCTGACCTGACCACAGCTAGCTGCCTGTGGTAACAAATTCCACAAATTCACCATCCTCTGGCTAAAGAAATTTCTCCACATCTGTTTTAAATGGATATCCCTCTAATCCGAGGCTGTGCCCTCTTGTCCTAGACTCTCCCACCATGGGAAACATCCTTTCCACATTTACTGTCTAGGCCTTTAACATTTGAAAGGTTTCAACGAGATCATCCCTCATCCTCCTAAATTCCAGCGAATACAGACCAAGAGCGATCAAACGTTCCTCGTATGATAACCCTTTCATTCCCAGAATCATCCCTGTGAACCTCCTCTAAACCATCTCCAATGCCAGCACATCTTTTCTTCAATGAACCCAAAACTGTTCACAATACTCAAGGTGAGGCCTCACCAGTGCCTTATAAAGCCTCAGCATCACATCCCTGCTCTTGTATTCTAGACCTCTTGAAATGAATGCTAACATGGCATTTGCCTTCCTCACCACCGACTCAACCTGCAAGTTAACCTTCAGGGTTTTCTACACAAGGACTCCCAAGTCCCTTTGCATCTCAGATTTTTGGATTTTCTCCCCATTTTGAAAATAGTCTGCACATTTATTTCTACTGCCGAAGTGCATGACCATTCATTTTCCAACATTGTATTTCATTTGCCACTCTCTTGCGCATTCGCCTAATGTCTCAGTCCTGCAGCCTACCTGTTTCTTCAACACTACCTGCCCCTCCACCAATCTTCGTATCATCTGCAAACTTGGCAACAAAGCCATCTATATCATTGATATACAACAGAAAAAGTTGTCCCATCACCAACCCCTGCAGACTACTAGACACTGGCAGCCAATCAGAGAAGGATCCTTTTATTCCCACTCGCTGCCTCCTACCAATCAGCCAATGTTCTAGCCTTGCCAGCAACACCATAGGCTCTTAACTTGGTAAGCAGCCTCACATGTGGCACCTTGTCAAAAGCCTTCTGAAAGTCCAAAAATACTACATCCACTACATCCCCTTTATCTATCCTACTTGTAATCTCCTCTAAGAATTCCAACAGGTTTGTCAGGCAAGATTTTCCCTCAAGGGGACCATGCTGACTTTGTCTTATCTTGTCCTGCATCTCCAAGTACTCCATAACCTCATCCTTAACAATTGACTCCAACATCTTCCGAACCACTGAGGTCAGGCTAACTGGTCTACAATTTCTTTTCTGCTGTCTTCCTCCTTTCGTAAAGAGTGGTGTAACATTTGCAATTTTCCAGTCCTCTGGCACCAAGCCAGAATGCAATGATTTTTGAAAGATAATTTCTAATGCTGCCACAATCTCCACCTCTACCTTTTTCAGAACCCTGGGTTGCAGTTCATCCGGTCCAGGAGGCCTATGTACCCTTAGGTCATTCAGTTTTTTTGAGTACTTTCTCCCTTGTAATAGTAACTTCTCTTCTCTCACACACTACAACATCTGGCACACTGCTAGTGTCTTCCACAGTGAAGACTGATGCAAAATACTCATTTAGTTCATCTGCCATCTCCTTGGTCCATATATTATTTCTCCAACCTCCTTTTCTAGTAGTCCTATATCCACTCATCTCTTTAAAAAAAATACTTGAAAAAGCTTTTACTATCCACTTTGATAGTTTTCTAGCATGCTTTTATATTTCTTTTCCCTCCTAATGATTCTTCCAGTTGCTCTGTAGGTTTTCTTCCCACTAATTCTTGCTTTGTTGTATGCCCTCGTGTTTTTACAATAGCTTTGACTTCCCTTGTCAATCACAGTTGTACTATTTTGCCATTTGAGTTTCTTCATTTTTGGAATTGTGGCCAGAAATGGTTATTCTTGTAACAGAACACATCTATCCTGCACCTTCATTTTTCTCAGAGAAACTCACGCCATTGCTGCTCTGCTCTCATCCCTGCCAGCATCTCCTTCCAATTTACTTTGGCCAACTCCTCTCTCACACCACTGTAACTTCCCTGACTCCACTGAAATACTGCTATATCAGACTTCACTTTCTCCCTATCAGATTGCAAGTTGAGCTCAATCGTCTTGTCATCACCGGTCCCTGAGGGTTCTTTTACCTTAAGCTCCCTAATCACCTCCGGTTCATTACATGACACCCAATCCAGTATAGCTGATCCCCTAGTAGGCTCAACGATAAACTGTTCTAAAAAGCCATCTCATAGGCATTCAACAAACTAACACTTGAGATCATTACCAACTTAATTTCCCCAATCAACCTGCATGTTGAAATATTCCATGACCATCATAACATTACCCTTTTGACTCACCTTTTCTATTTCCTACCATAATCTGTGGTCCACATCTCAGCTACTATTGGGAGGCCTGTGTATAACTACCATCAAAGTCCTTTTACCCTTGCAGTTTCTTAACTCAACCCACAAAGATTCAACATCCTCCAATCCTATGTCACATCTTCCTACTGATTTGATGCCATTCTTTACCAGTAGAGCCACGCCACCCCCTCTGCCTACCTTCCTATCCCTCTGATACCATGCATAACCTTGAACATTCAGCTCCCAACTGCAACCATCCTTCAGCCACAATTCAGTGATGGCCACAACATCATACCCAGCAATCAGCAAAATTCTTCCCTTGCAGACTCCAGTCAGTAGAGATTGGCAACAACATTTCCTTGTCAGGGCACTGAAGTAGGGACCCAATCACAGACCAAGTACTGAGCACCCAGTGATATTAATTGAGTAACAAGTCCCCAGGAGCAAACAAAGTCAGCATCAGGCGGAGATCAAACCGTCCAGAGAAATCAAAAAACCAGAATCGGGAAACAGGCAGAGTCAATATTCAGACAGACAGAGAGAGAGAGAACAGATATGAATGCTGGAAAGGCTCAGGAAAATTCACTGGCACAATCTGATGAAAACACAGGACTGAAATACACTAAGCAATAAACAGAGAGGCAGATGATAGGTGGAGCACAATGAGACAGAAGTGGCAGCAACACAGGTAATAATGAGTAACAGATGAGAGGCGGAGTACTCAGTGATACAGGGGCCGGAGTAGAGCAGGAGCGGGGACAGGAGCACACGGCAACACAAAACCACAGACTGACAGCTAGGGAAAAACACACAAAAAGACAGAGTTCAATTGGAGGTACTGACACTCCTCCACAATCCCCATCAGCACAGATGCATCACAAGGCCATGTGCTTAGCCCCTTGCTCTACTCACTTTACACTTATGACTGTGTGGCTAAGCACAGCTCCAATGCCGTATTCAAGTTTGCTGTCGACACCATTGTCACAGGATGAATCAAAGGTGGTGATGATTCAGCATAGAGGGGGGAGATTGAAAATCTGGCTGAGTGGTGCTACAACAACCTCTCTCTCAGTGTCAGCAAGACCAAGGAGCTGATTATTGACTTCAGGAGGAGGAAACTGGGGATCCAGAAGCCAGTCCTCATTGGAGGATCAGAGGTGGAGAGGGTCAGCAAATCTAAATTCCTTGGTGTTATCATTTCAGACTTCTATAGGTGTGTTGAGGAGAGTATATTGACTGGCTGCATAACTGCATGGTATGGACGCACCAATGCCCTTGAATGGAAAAACCTACAAAAAATAGTGGATACGGCCCAGTCTATCATGGGTAATGCCCTCCCCACCATTGAGCACATCTACAAGGAGCGCTGTCACAGGAAAGCAGCATCCATCATCAGGGACCCCCACCATCCAGGCCATGCTCTCTTCTCACTGCTGCCATCAGGTAGAAGGTACAGGAGCCTCAGGACTCGCACCATCAGGTTCAGGAATAATTATTACCCCTCAATCATCAGGCTCCTGAACCAGAGGGAATAACTACACTGAACTGATTCAACAACCGATGGATTCACTTTCAAGGACTCTACAACTCATGGTCTCAAATGATTTATTGCTTATTATATTATGAGTTTTTCTTTCCATATTGCCACAATTTGTCATCTTTTGCACATTAGTTGTTTGCACGTCTTTGTGTAGTTTTTCATTGAGTCTATTGTGCCTTTTTTTGTGTCGAGTGAATGCCCACAAGAAAATAAATTTCAGGTGACATATGTACTTTGATAATGATACTTTATACTTTGAACTTTGCACTTTCAGTTTCAGCAGCCATTTTATCATGGGTGTGGGCAAGGATCAGTGGAGAGAACCAGAGGTGAAAAGTACAGAATGAGGCAATTTATACAAACAAGAAAGTAGTAAAACATTTATAGTCAGGCAGATCAGAATGTTTTGCTTCAATATTTGGGTTAAGAGGAGGAATGATCTAAATCAATGCATTTTCTTCAATGCAAACCTAGTTGCACTGCTTCAGCCAGATAGTTTTCTGTGTCATACCCAAGAATACTGCAACATTGTTACAAGTGGGGAGGGGAATCAAGAATCAAGATTACAAAATGCTAGCTATCTACTTTTGAAAAGGTCAAAGCCAGTTATAAACTTGATTTTTTTGGCATGGTAACAAAACTGCCTTTAATTTATCTTGTTGAACATAATGGAGTGTGCTTGAAACCCTTAGTCTACAGCACCAGAATTACTTTAGTGTATTTTGAATTCCAAGATTTAACAATTGAGCTTTGTCCCAAATCTTGCGCTGTACCAAGGTTATGGTGTCCATACACTTAAGGATGGGAATATGGGGCAAGTGCCCATAGGGAGGAAGAAAGTGGAAAACTCTGAAGTTTCCCCATTGCAGTTAATGCTCAAAGGAATGGCAACAACATAAAAAACCCACTGAAATTCCTCAATGCTAAGAAATCCCGGAAATCTCCATTATTGGCCAAAAGCAGTATTTTTCCAGGTTATTCTGTTTCAATAACACTAATTTTGATCACAGAGTGACCAAACAACAACTAAGGTCAAAGAAAATATATCCAAGAGCTAAATGATATAGCATATATTGTGAAAATAGGTGTTTCAGCTGGCACTGAAACATATGACCTTCCCACTATTCAGGACATTTACAAAGACAGGTATGTAAAAAGGGCACAAAGGATCATTGGAGACCCAGGTCACCCCAATCACAAACTGTTCCAGCCGCTACCATCCGGAAAACAGAACTGCAGTATAAAAGCCAGAACCAACAGGCTCCGGGACAGCTTCTTCCACCAGGCCATCAGAATGGTTAGTTCATGCTGACGCTACTGTATTTTTATGCTATATTGACTAGCCTGTTGTACATAATATTTATTCTAAATTACTATAATTGCACATTTGAACGTAGACAACGGTAAGGTTTCTACTCATGTATTTGAAGGATGTAAATAATGAAGTCAATTCAAATCAAACATTAAATGAACTACAAACTATACTCCATTGTTGAACTTTGTCAGGTATCCTGTATCTTTTTTTTAAACAAGTCAACAGAAGTAGCATCAAAAGTGAATTCAACCTTGCTTCCAGTGATCCAGGAAATGCAATCAGATTTGCCTATCTGCCTGCTACCAAGTGTCTTATTCCCCAGTATAGGTTAGCCCTGATGCAGTCTCTGCCACACTCTGGGGCAAATGCTATTGTTTTAATTAGTAAAAACTCTAGAGTAGGAACATCTGCTGCTCAGGAAGACAATGGTGGTTCCCCCAAAAAGGACCCATCTTGGAAATTCTGAACATAGGCTTTGATTTCAGAAAATATTGAGACTTCAGTAGCTCACAGAGGACTAATAAAGCCAAGCAAGCTACACCAGACTTATATTGTGCAAAATAGTTTCAATTAGCCAAGGACAAGCACCAGATCTTGGCAAGACAGCCTCACAGTTTCAACAAGGCCCTGTCTTCCTAACTTTGCTTTTCCAATGTGCTCAAAGACCTGGAAGTGCATTATAAAAACAGAAATGCTGGAAATACTCAGCAGGTCAAGCTGCATCTGTAAAGAGTAAAAGGACATTTCAAGTTGATGACCTGACGGTCATGCTAACAAATTCACTTCTGAGTATTTTTTTAAACCCTCACCATTCGTATAACCTTTCCAACCATGCACCCTCGATCAAAGTAATCCAACACACCCCAATACATTTTGTGAGGTTATAAGGTTGATGGTGATCTTTCACAGTTGTCACGTGGTAAAAATCCTGGCTGTTGTACCTGTAGATGGACTGAATCCACTCTGAGATTTGGGGAAACACTCTTCAGTGACAGGGCTGAGGTGATTGAAGAGGTGTTGACATTCTCTATGGCAGACAGCAAGGAGTCCTCTCTGCAGTTACTACCATCAGATTCCTATACCCTTTTGAAGACAGTTAATTATCGTGTCTCCAAAGTTCCCTGGCATGCCCTCTTCCTTTCAGATGTGACAATAGACAATAGGTGCAGGGGTAGGCCCTTTGGCCCTTCTAGCCAGCACCACCATTCACTGTGATCATGGCTGATCATACACAATCAGTACCCCGTTCCTGCCCTCTCCCCATATCCCTTGACCCCGCTATCTATAAGAGCTGTATCTAACTCTCTCTTGAATGCATCCAGAGACTTGGCCTCCACTGCCTTCTGGGGCAGAGCATTCCACATATCCACTACTCTCTGGGTGAAAAAGTTTTTCCGCATCTCTGTTCTAAATAGCCTACCCCTTATTCTTAAACTGTGGCCTCTAGTTCTGGACCCGCCCATCAGTGGGAACATGCTTCCTGCCTCCAGTGTGTCCAATCCCTTAATAATCTTATATGTTTCAATCAGATCCCCTCTCATCCTTCTAAATTCCAGTGTATACAAGCCCAGTCGCTCCAATCTTTCAACATGTGACAGTCCCCCCATTCCAGGAATTAACCTTGTGAACCTACGCTGCACTCCCTCAATAGCAAGAATGTCCTTCCTCAAATTTGGAGACCAAAACTGCACACAATACTCCAGGTGGGGTCTCACCAGGGCCCTGTACAGCTGCAGAAGGACCTCTTTACTCCTATACTCAATTCCTCTTGTTATAAAAGCCAGCATGCCATTAGCTTTCTTCACTGCCTGCTGTACCTGCATGCTTGCTTTCAGTGACTTATGTACAAGAACACCTAGATCTCGTTGTACTTCCCCTTTTCCTAACTTGACTCCATTTAGATAGTAATCTGCCTTCCTGTACTTGCCACCAAAGTGGATAACCTCACATTTATCCACATTAAACTGCATCTGCCATACATTTGCCCACTCACCCAACCTGTCCAAGTCACCCTGCATTCTCATAACATCCTCCTGACATTTCACACTGCCACCCAGCTTTGTGTCATCAGCAAATTTGCTAATGTTACTTTTAATCCCTTCATCTAAATCATTAATGTATATTGTATACAGCTGCGGTCCCAGCACCGAACCTTGCGGTAGCCCACTGGTCACAGCCTGCCATTCCGAAAGGGACCCGTTAATCGCTACTCTTTGTTTCCTGTCAGCCAGCCAATTTTCAATCCATGTCAGTACTCTGCCCCCAATACCATGTGCCCTAATTTTGCCCACTAATCTCCTACGTGGGACTTTATCAAAAGCTTTCTGGAAGTCCAGGTACACTACATCCACTGGCTCTCCCTTGTCCATTTTCATAGTTGTGGGAGATGAGACTGTGAATTTGTGCCTTTGCTAAGCTGTCGCACTTTATCTGCTGACAAGATCTTCTTATTTTACAGTTGACATATTTTAGTCTTCTTGCCTGGTGGTGGTGAGACTAGAGTGAGCAGATTGCTTCGGGTTGGATCCAAGAACACTTCCATCACAGGTAGAAATACAGTTGCCTTCTTAAAAGTGTTCCTTCTGCAGCAGCAATTGCCTCTCAGCTTTGGATAGGCTCTCCTCTTTTCTTGGGCCTTTGGGTGTTGGGGCATAGATGATTGTGAAAGCTCTGAAGAATATTACATTGTGGTTATCACTGAGGTTTGCATCTCCTGTACTCTTGTTTATCTCCAGCTTTCAGTTGCTGGTTGAGCTTTTCTTTAAGCTTCAGGTATAGTGGAGCCATTAAAATGTAATGCACAAATGTTCTTGACATGCAGAGAGTGAGCTATAAGCACAATGTAGTTTGCTTCCTGACCATCATCCATAAACTTCTTCAATCATGTCTGCTACTTTGAAGTCTGAAGCATGTAGCTGAGCCCTGAAAATGTCACCAGAAATACCTGTCCAGTCACTTGGCCATCAGTCTTTGCTTTCTGCCCCTGTGCCAGTTTGTATTCAACTTCTTGGGGTCCCTTACACTGTATACTGATTCTTGTCCTTAGAAATGTAATCAAGTTAGTTATACATGGCCTTCCGCCAATAAACCCACACTTGATTAATGTGCCTTTCTAAAGCATGATCTCACACTGTTTCTGATCTCAGCTCTGTCAAGGTCAGGGGGAAAAAAACTGCTTTCAATCCTTTTGGTTATACAGTCGCCTCTATTAGCAGTGCAAGTGGATGTATGAATGTAATATCATCCCCTCAAAACTAATCAATAAGCTCTAAGACCTTGGCCTCAATACCTCCATGTGTAACTAAATCCTCTACTTCCAGTCAGTTTGGATTGGTAAAAGCATCTCCACGATCTCCATCAGCACCGTGCGCCACAAGGCTGTGCGATGAGCCCCCTGCTCTACTCACACCATGCTCATGACTATTAGACTAGCTCCACAAGCCATACTGAAGTCGTTGGCTGAATCAAAGGTGGTGATTTGATCAGCACAGAGGAGGGAGAAATCTGGCCGGATGGTAGCACAGCAACAACCTCTCACCAAAACCAAACCAAAGAGCTGATTGTTGACTACAGGAGGAGGAAACCGGAAGGCCCTGTCTGTATTAGAGGTGGAGATGGTCAGCAACTTTAAATTCCTTAGCATTATCGTTTCAGAGCATCTGTTCCGGGTCCACCACACAAGCACAATTACAAAGAAAGCACAGCAACGCCTCTCCTAGAAGTCTGCAAAGATTCGGCGTGTCATCCAAAACTTCGACAAACCTCTATAGATGTGTGTGGAGAGTATACCAACTGGCTGCATCACAGCCTAGGATGGAAACACCCATCCCTTGAACAGAAAAGCCTACTAAACGACTGGATATGGCCCAGTCCATCACAGGTAAAGCCCTCCCCACCACTGAGCACATCTACACGGAGTGTTGGCACAGGAAAGCAGCCTCCATCATCAGGAACCCCTCCCCATCCAGGTCGTGCTCTCTTCTCACTGCTGCCATCAGGAAGTTGGTACAGGAGCCTCAGGACTCACACCACCAGGTTCAGGTACAGTTATTACCCCTCAACCATCAGTCTCCTGAACAAAGGGGATAAGTTCACTTGCCCCATCACTGAACTGTTTCCACAACCTATGGGCTCACTTTCAAAGACTCTTCATTTCATATTTGTGATGTTTATTATTTATTTTCAAATACTTATTTTTGTATTGCAGTTTGTTGTCTTTTTCATGCTGGTTGAAAGCCCAAGTTGGTGCAGGTTTTATTGATTCTGTTCTGGTTATTATTCTATTATGGATTTATTGAGTATGCCCACAAGAAAGTGAATCTCAGGGTTGTATATGGTGACATATATGTACTTTAATAATAAATTTACTTTTTCAACTGCAAAGGCAAAATGTGGTTAAGGGGAACCTTGCAAAATGGAGCAAAGGGCTTAATCAGTGCAGTGATTATGTTTCCACCTTTCAAAACACTCCTACACTGCAGAGTCAAGAGAAGATGAGCAAAAGTAAATTCTTTATGTGGCTTTCTGTTTAAGAGCTGCCAATCTCAAGGTGAATGCATTTTTGTACAAATATTTATTTAAATTTTACACAATGTACAGCTTCCAACAAAATCCCCAAGATTCCATAAAAACAGCATTAATTACACAATAGCAGTTAAGAAACTATACATTAAGCAATATCTAATAGCATCTCCCCTATTTTACACAACAATCATTTCTGTTTTTAATACTCAGCAAGTCTTCGGTCATAAGCTCATACTTCGTAAAACAGAAACACATTAATTCTGATAAATCTTTAAAAAATAAAAAAATTAGAAGTTTAACTTTACCACTGTTTTCTTCATTCCAGTCAACATAAAATATTAAGCACTGTAGTCTCAGAAAAATGAAAGTATGTCAGTCCTGTAGGTATTAGAATTTGAGTACTATGAGACAATTGATTGGTTTGAAGTAATCATGGGGTTAATTCTACATGAAACACCCCTCTGAAACTTGTTACAGTACTCAAGCAGCAACAAAGTCAATGCATTCTTTTCAAAAAGAAGTTAGTTTCCCTTCTCTAATTTTCTTCTGCTCTGAAGGCCCAGCCTGTCTTGGGGTACAGACCCAGTTGCCCTTTATTAATATTTCTTTTTTGTGAGAGTATGAAATATCAGTGCACTGATTGGTGATGATCAGAGAGATGCTGGGCTGAGGACAGGCTCCAAGGTCTTTAGCAGCAAGGGCAAGGTGGGAAGGTAGCAATCATTATCAAAGAAAAGGCACCAACCTGGAGGAAGCTGGATACTTTAAAACTCTCCAGCTGCAGCTAGGTAAGGTCGGCCTTAAAGTGAAAGAATGCTTAACCTTCCATTTAAGACCTGCTTTGGTGAGTCAGTCTTGCACAGTATAATTTGGGATTTTAGCACTCTTTGATGCAGCATGGTGTACAAGCATGTTGCATTGTGCAAAGAATTTCTAGGCCACATGACTTGACTTGCATATACGCCCCCCCCCCATTACTCCATATATCTGTCCTCACACATGAAAAGTAGAGATATGAATGGGTTGCTGAGGGATTCAAGCTCCTGTTAACCTGTCCCTTGATCCCTCAACCAACAGTAAGCACTTTTGGGAAAGGATGGGAGAAGAAATGGTTAACAATGGGGTTTCTTTGCTGGATGAAGGCACATTTTGTAAAAACGCTAAGTCATGCAGACCACAAGAGCTAAATCTGAGTTAGCTGGTTTCAGCAAGGACACCAGCAGTCTGAACTAGCAAGTGAAGAAGGACACAGTGCTTATCAGTACTTATCTCTATCGGAGGACAACCTCTTCCTGACACCTGTCTTTCCCGACATCCAACTGTGCTGGCACAAGACAAGAACAGCATAAACTGTAGAATTCCATAATTAATTACCCCTTTTACACGTAAACATTAGTGTATATACCAGAGGAAACCATATCCCAAAGCATGAACAAAAAGGGATAAATGTAAATACATATAAAATTATATCAAACCAACAGATATAAACTAAATTTGATCACTGAATTTTTCAGGGAATCTATATCAAGTAACACCAAAAGGAATCTGACATTGGCTCATAAATTCATCATTGCTGCTTCATTTGAGAAAAGCAAGAAAACAAAATACAGTATAGAACTCAATTTGTGAAATACCCACAATAGGTCCTCAGATCAATACCGTGTGATCTTTTGCACCCATCAGAGTTAATTAGTCAAAGCACTGATCACACATTATTATGTTCAAGTATCCCGGCTCGACATTTATATACAGATAAAAACAAAGAAGTCCTCTCACAACATTTTGTTGCGCTATCATTGCAAAAGCATGTTTTGTTTGCTGACGGGATGGGGAAATAGAGGTAGCGAAGCCACTGTGCATGGTGACTTATATATAGTTACACGGTGCTCAAATAAAAGCACATCCGATTTTTCCAAAGTGAACTTCAAAAAGAACAAAAGAATTACAAAATCTATTGACATTTTTAGAGATCAAGGTAAGCAACTGAAGATGTGGATTTGAACTTCTGCCTACTCTTGATGTACCATAAAATGGTGTCTGAATAACCCGTGCATTTACTTTGTGGTCAGTTAGGCTAATGTTTGGTTCATCATTACTAAAAGCACCATAACTCTTAGCAAATCTTGCAAAAGAACCTTTTCTTCTGGATTCTATGGTCCCAGATCTTGCTTCACTTCTAGCATTCTTCACCCTTCAGAATATTTTATTCTAATGTTTGTTTGAAACTTTCCTGTAAAAACACTCCTCCTTCCAGCATTTTTATGGCAAATGAAAAGGCCAAGTCTATTTTATTCAGAAACTATCCTGACTGGTGGTTGAGCAAACTACTGGAGACTGTTGAGAAAATCCTTCTTTCTATCCCAACCCTGTTCATAGTTTTTGGCATGGGTTATGTCCCTCTCTGTCCCCGAACAACCTCCCGATATTTCTCTCTCCCCCACCAGACATATGGTAGTGCCTCAGCCAAGTTTTTCTAACTCTCCTCTGTGAATGGTGATAATCAAAGGTGACAAAATTATATTTCAGATGGGAATACTTTAAAACATCAGAAGACAATTACAGAAATAAGAATGTTGATGCCCAAGTTCTAGACATTAACCTCTTACCATAATCTTTTAGCTGCCTTAAAAAATAACTTGTTATCATTCCCTATTCAGGCCAGTCCATTTTCAAGTGTTTTGTACAAGAGCAAAATCTTGTGAAGGAGACATAAAATTATACTTCATTCTGCACACTTTCACTGCTGGTCCTTTTTCCTTGTTCATTAACACAGTGACCAGTGGCAATTCTTCAGCTATAGAACAATACACTGTTGGGATCAATATTCCAAAGATGTAGTCCATAAAGACAACAGTTTTTGCACTCCAAGTTTGCTGTTTTGCCTAGTCTGCCTCATTCCCCAAATATCTTGCATGTCCATACTAAAACTACACGTGCTGCAGGGTGCCGTGTCATTAATGACTATTATCGAGGTCAGGGATTGTTTCCAATTGAGATATCTAGATTCTTCTTGCATTCTGCTTTGAAGGAACAACACAAAACAGGTCCTGTTGAATAGGTAAGGCTTTAAACTTCCCCTCCCTCTTTTGTATTGTGCATTAATGGCAGGAGATGAGAATGCTTCATTCACGTGTGTTTCTACAATACGTATTTATCACAACTGGCACAAATTGGATGATGCACACAAAGACATCAATCTCTCCAGTTCGACTGTCAGTCTTCTGATTTTGAAATCTAGTCACCCATCCTCACCACACCCCAACCCTTCCAAAGTTCAGAAATCAACTCTTTGCTTGTTGTTGAGTTGCCAGTTATCTAGACTGAACCGTGAAGTTGATGCTCTATGTCCTTTTTATTTCTGACTTTGCTGGCAGACTGTTGTGCCAGTAGTCTGGGTTATCAAAAGCATGAATGTCACCCTCAGTAACAAACACACTACTGTCATCCAGGTATTCTGGGTTTTGCACAACATTCACACAGCCATTGAGGTAGGCTCGTTTGTTCATGTACTCGTATTCCTGGTGATCACTTGGTTTTGAGTCCGATTCTTTCCGATTCTCAGGTAGCTGTGTAGTGTTCACTTCACTGGCTTTAGTGTTTAAGGGACCTACATCATTAGCAGGTTTCAGGTTTTCTGCAAGCAAAGCATAAACACTTGTAAATAACTAGAAAATAACAAGATGTTGTGAGATTTTTGCTTTCTTTGCTTCTTAGCTTTAAGTCCTACTTGTATTGAGTCTAATTCTTGACTCAGGCAGTCCTAATAGAGAGGCAGTACAACCAAGCATCATTGCGTATTGCTCCATTATTTATATCTTGCTGTCTCTCTCTCTCTCTCTCTCTCTCTCTCTCTCTCTCTCTCTCTCCCTCACACACACACATATTTTATCTGGTCATTACCAGGTTTGGGACAACATAAGTAACTCACAACAGACGAGAGTGAATGGCCTGAATGGCCTAATTCAGCTGCTATATCTTACGGTCTTATGAAACTGGGACTTGCCTTTTCTGGGGCCCTATTAGATTGGATATGGTTGCACTTACCACTTCCACCATTAGATGGGGCTACAATGCTCCAGAATGACTTCATGCAGCATATGTGAAATATAATTGAACAATGGATCAAGTTTATGCCTGTATAATACTTCTTTCTATTCTGGAGGTACATTGCAGCCAATAAATTCCTTCAACCCAAAGTGACTATTATTATCTAGGCAAATATAACAGCCAATTTGCATGGCATGATCCCACAATTAGAAAATTAGGTAGTTAACCTGTTCCTGGTACTGTTGGTCAAGATATTGTTAAGTTTAAGTCTTGCTCTTCTAAAAATGCTATGGGATCTTTAGCACCCCTAAGATTAAGCAGACAAAGCCTTTGTTTAACTTCTGAGCCTAGAGACGTTTTTCCAAAGAGCACTCAGTCACTACTGAAGTACTGGAAGAGATTGTTAGCATTGATTATATACTGGGGTTGAATTCAAACATAGAAATGCACAAATCATACTGAATTTATTTGGGTAAGTTAGTTAGATTTATGAGAAGTTTAATATTTTCAAGAACCTGTACAACTGTAATTCATTTTTACTTTTGTAATCAGAATCTGAGCAGAGAGTTCAAAGTGAATTTGTTCCTTACCAGTTGTAGTGCTTTTTTGTTCTGGCATTACATATCCGTTAATATCCACCTCTGCTTCATCAGATGGGGAGATCATCATGTTCGTGCCATTGGAGAAACGTGCACTGCTGTCTCGAGAGCGGTGGCCACGGAGCTGCAGCGTTCCGTTCAAAGAAATCTCTTCGTAGAGATCCAGCGAGGATGCTGTCCCTCGACCCTCTGATGACTCCGAGATAGTCCGAGTCGTGGATTCATTCCGCATTCTCAGTGAGCGCTTTGATCCCAGGTCTCCATTCTTCATTCCAGTCTTAAAGATGAAAAGGACACTTTGTTATAAGACACAGTACATAGTAAATTTTCTAATTGTGGGATCATGCCATGCAAATTGGCTGTTATATTTGCCTAGATAATAATAGTCACTGTTCCTCTTACAGGAATTTATCAAAAGTAAGTACTCCGTGAGCACACAGTCATGTTTGTCATGTTTATTGGGTTTTTTTGTAACTCCCTCAGGTCCTCAATTCTAGTGGAGGACACTGGCTGAGGAGATCTGTTCAGACTACCATTGGCCTCGTGTTATTAAAACAAAAATGTAGTATATAACCCTGTATTCCCTTTCTCGCCAAAGTAATATTCTCTCATACTCTTCTTTCTCTCTTTTCTTTCTTCTATACAGTTCTTCCTGAACCATCTGATAATCGGTTCAAGCACTTCCACTATTGTAGCTTACTTGGATCCAATTGGTTACAATTGGCACTGAAGTTGCACTTTCAAGATCTCTTTCTGTGTCCCCATTGCGGAATTAACTCATGCAGAGTATCTGGAGTATCTGGGTAGAGTCCCTAATTCCAACTCAATGAATTATCTGACTGAAGCAGAAGGAAAAATGGACAGCTAACTGATCATGGCTGCCTTTATGGGCCAGAAAAGCATTGTATACCCAATAAAATGAGCTTGCTCACAAGAAGTGAGTACCATGTTCAGTCAATTCAATATGCTAATTTTGGATTAGTGGCTTGATTTTGTGCTAGATCGCAGTATAAGTCAATTGAGGACTGGAAGCAGCTAATGTTGTGCCTTCGTTAAAGAAAGGCTGCAAAGATAAGGCAGGGAACTACAGGCCAGTGAGTTAAATATATAAGAAAGTTACTGGAAGGAAGTCTGTGGAACAGGATTTACCAGCATATGGAAGGGCAAGGACTGATTTGGGATAGTCAGCGTAGCTTTATGTGTGTGAAATCATGTCTCACAGATTTGTTTTTTTGAAGAGGTGACCAAGAGGACTAACAGGGCCAAGGCAGTAGATGTGGTCCACATGGAGTACAGACCCCTACCAAGATGCTATCCTGAAGGGTCTCAGCAGCAAGTAAAAAATAAAAAAAAGGAATGTTAGAGTTTCATTGTAATGATTCATATGCTCAAAGCAGTGCATCAGGAATTTGGATATTGTAGACAGTCTGCATGATCAGTTAGCCCTACCATCTGAGCTTCTGACAAGGTTCCAGATGGTAGGCTGGTCTGGAAAGTTTGATCACATGGAATCCAGGCTGACTGCCAATTTGGATACAGAATTGGCTTGGTGACAGGAGGCAGAGGGTGAAAGTGGAGAGTTGTTTTTCAGATTGGAAACCTGTGCCACAGGAATTGGTGCTGTTATTTGTCATCTATATTAATAATTTAGATGACAATGTTTTTAAACATGTTTAGTAAGTTTGCAGACACCAAAATTGATGGGGAAGTGGATAATGAAAAGGGTTATATAAGTTTACAACAGGATCTAAGACCTATTTGGGAACTGGGCAAAGGATTGGCAAATAGAATTTAACTCAGACAAGTGTAAGGTGTTGCATTTTGGTCACTTAAGCTAGGGCAGGTCTTACACAGTAGATCATCAGGCCCTTGAAAGTGTTGTAGAAGTGAGTGAGCAATAAGTACAGATACACAATTCCCTAAAAGTTGAGTCATAGGTAGACAGGATGATGAAGAAGATGTTCAACATGCTTGCCTTTATTAGTCAGGGCATTGAGATGTCACGCTGGAGCTGTACAACACATTGGTGGGACTGCACTTGCACTGTATGCAGTTCTGTTGATTGGATCTAGGGAGGATGTCATTAAGCTGGAAAGGGTACAGAAACATTTCACGTGTTCTGTAAGGAGAAACTGGGTAGGCTGGGACTTCTTCCCCTGGAGCTTAGGAGGCTAAGGAGTGACCTCATCAAGTCAAGTTAAGAGTCAAGATTGTTTGTCAGTTTTCAGTATATGAGTGTAAAGGAGAACAAAATGATTGTTACTCCAAATCTGATGCAGTATTAAAAAAAATCAGATGATCCTTCTTTTTTTAAAAATGTATTTGCTTTACTGCCTGATTTAAATGAATGTATGCTGATAATGGGCGGGGATTTTAACTGTTGCTTAAATCCTTTGATTGACAAGATGTTCAACCAATCAACGACTTCCAAAGCTCTCTGCATCACTTATTAACTTATCTTTGATCGATTTTGGATTGATCGAATTATGGTGAATGGTCACAGTTTTTTCCCCTCAGGGTAGGTGAGTCTAAAACTAGGGGGCATAGGTAAATAAGAGGGAATAAGATTTGAAAGGGATATGAGGAGCAACATTCTCACACAGGTTGGTGAGGGTATGGAACAAGCTCCCAGAGGAAGCTGTAGAGATGGATACAATTAGTCCCAACGAAGACAGCATGTGATATTGGACCTGATATTAGGGAAGGATTCAGGGCAGGTGACAGATGTGTGTGTAGGAGAACACTTTGCATCTAGTGAACCACAATGCCATTAGTTGCAAAGTAAATATACTAAAAGGTAGATCTGGTCTGTGAATTGAAATTGCAAATTGGAGAAAGGCCAATTTTGATGGTACCAGAAAGGATTTGGCAAGTGTGGATTGGGACAGGCTGTTTTCTGGCAATGGTGTACTTGATAGGTGGGAGGCCTTCAAAAGTGAAATTTTGAAAGTTCAATGCTTGTATGTGCCTGTCAGAATAAAAGTAGGGAACTTTCGTTTCCAAGAGATATTGAGGCCCCGGTTAAGAGAAAAAAAAGAGGTGCTTATGGAGGACAAGAAATGCAAGAGGACACTTAAAAAAGAAATCAGGAAAGCTAACTAGCAGACAAGGTGAAGGAGAATCCCAAGGTATTCTATGGATCTGTTAAGGGCTAAGGGATTGTAAGGGACAAAGTTGGTCCTCTGCAAGATCAGAATGGTAATCCATGGGTGAAGCCAAAACAGCTGGAGAGGTCTTAAGTAGTTTTTTTGCATCTGTATTTACTCGGGAGATGGACACAGAGTCTATAGAAGTGAGGCAAAACAGCATCAACTTCATGCACCCTGTACAGATTACAGTTCACTATCCTGAGGCTAATCAGGGTGGATAGATCCCCAGGGTGTGACAAAGTGTTCCCTCCGACCCCATGGGTGGCAAGTGCAGAAATTGCAGGGCCCTAGCAGCGATATTTAAATCATCCTTAGCAACAGGGGAAGTACCAGAGGTTTGGAGGAAAGCCAATGTTGTTCTGCAGTTTAATAAAGGCTCTTTATTAAACCAGGAAATTATTAAACCAGAAACCAGGAAATTATAGGCCAGTGAGTCTGATATCAGTTGTGGGAAACTTATTGGAAGGTATTCTAAGAGACCGGATATGTAAGACCATAAGATATAGGAGCAGAATTAGGCCATTTGGCACATTGACTCTGCTCCGCTATTTCATCATGGCTGATCCAATTTTCCTCTCAGCCCCATCTCCTGCCTTCTCCACATCTCCCTCCATGTCCTGAACAATCAACAATCTATCAACTTTTGCCTTAAATATAAAGACTTGGCTCCACAGCTGCTTGTGGCAAAGAATTCCACAGATTCACTACTCTCTGGCTAAAGAAATTTCTCATCATCTCTGTTCTAAAAGGACTTCGCTCTATTCTAAGGCCGTGTCCTCCAGTCTTAGACTCCCCCACCATAGGAAACATCCTCTCCACATCCACTCTATCAAGGCCTTTCACCATTCAATATGTTTCAATGTCACCCCTCATTCTTCTAAATTCCAATGAGCAGAGGCCCAGAGCCGTCAAACACTCTTCATATGACAAGCCATTCAATACTGGAATCATTTTCATGCACATCCTTTGAACCCTCTCCAGTTTCAGCACATCCTTTCTAAGATAACGGGTCCAAAATTGCTCACAGTATTCCAAGTGAGGCCCCAGCAGTGATTTATAAAGTTTCAAAATTACATCTTTACTTTTATATTCTAGTCCTCTTGAAATGAATGCTAACCTCGTATTTGCCTTCATCAACCTGCAAATTAACCTTTAGGGAATCCTGCATACAGACTCCCAGGTGCCTTTGCACCTCAGTTTTTTGAATTTTCTCTCCATTTGGAAAATATTCAATCCTTTCATTTCTTCTACCAACATGCATGACCATAGACTTCCTGACATTGTATTCCATCTGCCATTTCTTTGCCCATTCTCCTCATCTGATTAAATCCTTTTGTAGCCTCTCTAATTCCTCAAAACTACTTGCTCCTCCACCTATCTTAATATCGTCTGTAAGCTTTGCAATAAAGCCATCAATTCCATCATTCAAATCATTGACATATAATGTAAAAAGAATCAGTCCCTATGCAGATAACTGTGGGACACCATTATTCATCGGCAGCCAGTCAAAAAAGGCTCCCTCTACTCCCACCCTTTGCCTCCTGCAAGTCAGCCACTGCTTTATCCATGCTAGAATCTTTCCTTTAATACAATGGGCTCATAGTTTGTTAAGCAGCTTCATGTGTAAAATATAAGTATTTGGATAGACATGGACTGATTAAGGATAGTCAGCATGACTTCATGTGTGGTAGGTAATTTCTAACCAATCTTAAAGAGTTTTACGAGGAAGTTACCAGGAAAGTTGATGAAGGCAAGGCAGTGGATGTTGTCAACATGGACTTTAGCAGGACATTTGATAAGGTCCCACATGTGAGGTTGGTCAAGAATGTTCAGTCGCTTAACATTCAAGAAGAGGTAGTAAATTGGATTCAATATTGACTTTGTGGGAGAAGGCAGTGAATGATAGTAGAGGGTTGCCTCTCTGACAGGAGGCCTCTGACTAGTGAAGTGCTGCAGGGATCAGTGCTGGGTCCATTGTTGTTTATCATCTATATCAATGATTTGGATGATAATGTGGTTAACTGGATCAGCAAATTTGCAGATGTCACCAAGATTGAGGGTGTAGTGGACAGTAAGGAAGGCTATCGTGGCTTGCAGAGGGATGTGCATCAGCTGGAAAAATGGGCTGAAAAATGGAGATTGGAATTTAATGCAGACAAGTGTGAACTGTTGCACTTCAGTAGGACCAACCAGAGTAGGTCTTACACAGTGAACGACAGGACACGGAGGTAGAACAAACGTATTTGAGAATACAGGTACATAATTCGTTGAAAATGGCGTTGAAAGCTTTTGGCACATTGGCCTTCATAAATCAAAGTATTGAGTATAAGAGATAGGATGTCATGTTGAAGCTGTATAAGACCTAATTTGTGAGATCCAATTTGGAGTATTGTGTGCAGTTTTGGTCACCTACCTACACAAAAGATGTAAACAAGGTTGAAAGAGTACAGGGAAAATTTACAAGGATGTTGCCGGGTCTGGAGGACCTGATTTATAAGGAAAGATTGAATAGGTTAGGACTGTCTTGTTTTTAGGAAGTAGAAGATTGAGAGGAGATTTGATAGAGGAATACAAAATTATGAGGGGTATAGGTAGGGTAAATACAAGCAAGGTTTTTTTAATTGAGGGTGGGTGGGACTACAACCAAACGTCATGGGTTAATAGTGAAAAGTGAAAAATTTAAGGGGAACGTGAGAGGAAAATTCTTCATGCAGAGGGTCCTGGGAGTGTGGGATGAGCTGCCAGCACAAGTTGTGCAGGCAGTGCTCAATTTCAACATTTAAGAGAAGTTTGGAGAGGCACATAGGTGGTAAGTATATGGAGGGCCATTGGGAATAGGCAGTTTCAACGGCTTCTGCATGAACTAGATGGGCCGAAGAGCCTGATTCTGTGCTTTACTTTTCTATGACTCTATAATTACACTGTATAGAGGACATTTAGACAGGTATATAGATAGGAAAGGTTAAGAGGGATATAGGTCAAACGTGAAAATGGGACTAATTCAAGGAGACAACTTTGCCAGCATGGATGAGTTGGGCCAAAGGGCCTATTTTTATACACAGAAAAAGGAATTTAGTCAACAAAACTAGAATATTACTTGTTGCATAACTTTTGTATTAGTTAACAATTACATTAGCTACAATAAATATTCAAAAAATCAGGGCCCCTTGAGAAGATCCATTATTGAACTCTCAATTCGGACATAAAGTTCTAAAAGGTGTGGGGACCCTTTCTTGAATATTTTCAGAATTCCCAGCCAAACTAAAGGTTCGTCCCTTCTTCCTTTCCTCTGCACATAACTCCCTGACTCTCAGCATTCTCCAGTAAAATTCTACGAACTCTGACGTGTAAGCATACAACAGTTTATGTGTTAGGAAAATACACCTTCTCTATACCAATGCAGCTCTGTGGGGATAAAGGTTCTGTTTAACCCTTTTTGCTAATGCAATGATGGCTTGGAGATGGGGATTGGGAGGGGCAGGTCGGGGCAGGGAGGCAACCAAAGCATGATTGTACAATGGGTGCATCTCTTTCAGATGTGAATTGTACATTTTTTATGTACTGCACAAACCTCCTTTGTACTATGCTTTCTTGATTTAAAAAACCAATAAAAATATTGCTGAGAAAAAAAAAATCAGGGCCAAGATCTTCAAAATTTGTCCTTTAAAATACCAAGGCCGAGAATATTCTAATTATTTTTATTCATATTCTTGCACTCTCAAAAAATACATATACTTTTGCTGCTTTTGTCAGAACCTCCAAATAGATCTTAACTTGTACTTACCTGCCGAGAGCCATCTGAACCAATCCCGTTCATTGGCATATATCCTGTAGGTAAACTGTTGCTCTGCAAAAGAAACAAAAATTATATTTGGAAGGGTACTTAATAAGAATTGTCCAGTCAGTCCAGAGCCCATTTGAGATAGTCGTAGACAAATGCTTAGTATCTTTAAATCTATCTGTTATTTTGTGTAGAAAAAATTGTAAAGAAAGTTATTTTGGATTTCTGTGTAAGGGGTTTGTACATAACTAACTCAAGGTGTGTTTAATGGACCAGGATCACAGACAGCTGAGCTTTAGAATAGCAAACAAAACATTTGCATGTAGTCTCTTCCCCTGCCTCTCCATTCCTCATTTGAAGTCCTTATTTAAATGACCAGTTGTTCACATTGTTTGCATGCAACTTGACCAAAGAGCAAGGGGCACAAGTTTGGCCAGGTGGATTCAGAATTGGCTTGCCTGCAGAAAGCAGAGGGTCATGGTGGTGAGAGTACATTTGAATTGGAGGGTTGTGACTAGTGGTGTCCCACAAGGATCGGTTCTGGGACCCCTACTTTTCGTGATTTTTATTAACTGGATCTGGGGGTGGAAGGGTGGGTTGGCAAGTTTGGAGACGACACAGAGGTTGGTGGTGTTGTGGATAGTGTAGAGGATTGTTTTAGATTGCAGAGAGACACTGATAGGATGCAGAAGTGGGCTGAGAAGTGGCAGATGGAGTTCAACCCGGAAAAGTGTGAGGTGGTACACTTTGGAAGGACAAACTCCAAGGCAGAGTACAAAGTAAATGGCAGGATACTTGGAAGTGTGGAGGAGCAAAGGGATCTGGGGGTACATTTCCACAGATCCCTGAAAGTTGCCTCACAGGTAGATAGGGTAGTTAAAGCTTATGAAGTGTTAGCTTTCATAAGTCGAGGGATAGAGTTTAAGAGTCATGGGGTAATGATGCAGCTCTATAAAACTCTAGTTAGGCCACACTTGGGAGTACTGTGTCCAGTTCTGGTCGCCTCTCTATAGGAAGGATGTGGAAGCATTGGAAAGGGTACAGAGGAGATTTACCAGGATGCTGCCTGGTTTAGAGAGTATGGATTATGATCAGAGATTAAGGGAGCTAGGGCTTTACTCTTTGGAGAGAAGGAGGATGAGAGGAGACATGATAGAGGTGTACAAGATATTAAGAGGAATAGATAGAGTGGACAGCCAGCGCCTCTTCCCTTAGGGCACCACTGCTCAGTACAAGAGGACATGGCTTTAAGGTAAGGGGCGGGAAGTTCAAGGTGGATATTAGAGGAAGGTTTTTCACTCAGAGAGTGGTTGGTGCGTGGAATGCACTGCCTGAGTCAGTGGTGGAGATAGATACACTAGTGAAGTTTAAGAGACTACTAGACAGGTATATGGAGGAATTTAAGGTGAAGGGTTATATGGGAGGCAGGGTTTGAGGGTCGGCACAACATTTTGGGCTGAAGGGCCTGTAATGTTCTGTACTATTCTAGATGTTCTATTACTCTGATCCCAGTTAAGGTCATCCTCTAACTGGAATGTCAAGTTTAGGGTCCTTCTGATCTCTAACAAGTTGATCATTTACCCCACCAAAACATAAGGGATTCTGCTGCTTCTCGAAATATGCTCAGAGAAATCCACTTACAATTCTGCACTCTAGGTAGCTGGTCAATTCAAGGGAAATTAAGAATAGGCAATAAAAGCTTGGTCTTATCAATGATGTCCCCACATCATATGAATTTTTAAAAAAATCAAAGCTGACATTTTGGAACTTCCTAATGCAATCAATATTTAGGAGAGATGGAAGGGAACTAACTACCCTTCCCCCAAATAATCTGTTCTTGGCACATTTATTTTTGCTATTTCATACCCTGGTCGATTCAGTCCTCAGTCGTACTCCACCAGATGGTGGGTTATCCAGTGTGGTTCCTATCACATCCTCTTCCAGCTCATTATAATCCACGAGGTCCTCGTCGTATTCATGCAGGGCCCTTTGGTCACTGACATATGTATTATTGGCCCTCTCATCACGCTGAAGAAAGATGCAGAAAGGTTATGGATACAGCTGGCATGTTGTTGAGATATAATTAAGTAGGTAGTGATGCAGTTAAATTATCAAAATATAGCACATTTAATAAAATATTCCATCTTAGTTGCTAAAATCAAAATATTGAAGAAACAAATAATCTATAATACTTCTAGGTTTAATTAATGCCATTTTTATAAAAGGCTGGAAATGGCTCATCCATTAAGTTGCATCTGATCACTATTTGAGCACTGTTCTATCTGTGGGACATTCTAAAAATCTCTTGAACCTTGACTATGTGTACAACTGAAAGCAATATTTTTACAATTTAACATAGGTGAATCTAAGGAGTCAGTGACACATCAAGGTAAACCAGTGCTGTAACTTGGGGTAGGACATCTGATAGAGAATGGTGAGAGTGTAGACCTTGCTACCATAGAGTGTGATTGAGGCAAATGGCATACTGTGCAAAAATCTTGGGCACATATACAGGTAAATTGCTCTGGAGCCTAAACATTTTGTAGTGTACTGTAGTAAGATATTGCACTGTACTGCTGCAAAAAAAAAAACAACAAATTTCATGACACACAGAAGTGATAATAAATCTGATTCTGATCCGGGTCTCTATTGTGGGCTGAGAGTGGGAAGGGGGCGGAGAGGGAATCATGGTTGGGAAAAGGGGAAGGGAGAGGGGAGGGAGTGGGAAGCACCAGAGAGACATTCTGTGATGATCAATAAACCAATTGTTTGGAATCAAATGACCTTGACTGGTGTCTCGGGGCTGGGCGTATCTGCACCCGTACCACTCCCCGTCCCTGGCACTCCTTCTCTGCCACCTGTCCCACACCCATCACACAGCGTTCCACCCTCGCCATTCCCAATGTCCTTTGCTCCTGCCAGATTTACAAACTCACTTTCCGCTCCACATTGACAAATACAGAGCTGTGCAAAAGTCTTAGGCGCCCAAGCTGTATGTATGTACTTAAGACTTTTGCTCACTACTGTAGATAGACTAATAATGAAATGAGATTAGAAGACATTGCTGACAGTTGTTAGAGGAGGAAAGGTTCCAGTGGAATAGAAAAAATCTCATTGGATCAAAGGGCTTGTCCCCATGTTCTGTACTCAATGTAATTCAATTAACTAATTCTATTTTTGAGCTCCTCAAATTTAACATTTTTATATCAGTTGGCAGACTGTTCGCAAACAATTTCAGCATCTTCAAGAGGCACCGCAAGAACATACCTCAAGAACCAAATATCTATCTGGATCCCGGGCCATTCGAGAAAATTCTGCACCAAGTTCTTTGAATGTAGGACGACTGTCTTCGTCAATCATCCAGCCTATTTTAGAAAAATGAAGACAGTGACATTTTGTTGCACTGCAATTACATATTAGTGAAAAGGGCAGAAGAAAGGGAATGGGGCATGGGAAACAGATTTCCACTTGTGATTAATTCAGGAAGTCAGCAGTCTTTATCAACATTTTGTCAAAAGTCTGAAGGTTTGTACAAGCATCTAAAGGGAGAGGGAAAAGACACATGGCCATGGAGTTTTACTCAAGACCTTTTGAAATCCACCTGTCTTCTGTTAAGGACATTCACATGAAGATGGATGAGCCGTGATGTATCCAAATTATAAAATCATATAACCATATAACAATTACAGAACGGAAACAGGCCATCTCAACCCTTCTAGTCCATGCCGACACTTACACTCACCTAGTCCCACTGGCCCGCACTCAGCCCATAACCCTCCATTCCTTTCCTGTCCATATACCTATCTAATTTTACTTTAAATGACAATACTGAACCTGCCTCTACCACTTCTACTGGAAGCTCATTCCACACAGCTACCGCTCTCTGAGTAAAGAAATTCCCCCTCGTGTTACCCTTAAACTTTTGCTCCCTAACTCTCAAATCATGTCTTGCCAAATCCTGCCAACATTCAATGCTTTGGACAATGTAACCTTTTTAAAGACCTTTATGCATGTTGAATACATGTTATTGCAGTAATTTTTTTTGCCTTCTGTTCAAAGTACATTTATTATCAAAGTATGTATACTGTACACGGCCTTGAGATTTGTCTTCCTACAGGCAGCCACTAAACAAAGAAGCTCATTAAAAAACCCACACAACAAAGACTGTCAAACATGAAAAAAAGAACAAATTGTGCAAACAATAAAAAAAGCAAATAAATAACACACAGAACATGAACTGCAGAGTCCCTGAACGCGAGTCTGCAGCCACGGAGGTGAGTGAAGCTGGAAACTACAGCTGACAGTAATTGTAACAAATCTTACTGAAGCACGTCATAATCTGGTCCATATGCTTTCACGTTTGGATTTTGTCACTGATGTTTGAATGTGAGTGTCAATGCTGATGAGTGAAATAATAATTCATTTAACGTTCACTGATAATAAGTCAAGTACATCAATCATTTAAATCTTTTAGCCGACAGCACTCTGGAATTCCCTCCCTAAACGTCTATTTCTCTTTCTTCTTGACAAATGCCCTTTCAAAACAATCTGTTTGACCATGCTTTCAGTCATGTGCTTGTTTGTCCCCTTTTGTAATTCAATGTGAGACTCTCTTTGATAATTAGTTAGCTTTATTCTAACTAATTACAGACTTTATAGAAGCCAAGAACTGATGCTGTTAAAGAGGCTGTACATTGCAAGTTGCATTATATTCTGTGCACCTTAAAGTGACATTTCACAATCTACAATACATTTGTGACTCTGTATACACCAATATTGTTCCAATATGATATTCTGTACCCTAGTTCTATTTTAAGAATGTGTCTATTGATACTATTCCTACGGTACTGATTAAGTAGATTGCTTGTAATTGGCATTAGCTAGTTTTCTACACTGGATCTTGTTTACACAGGAGCTTTAGGTCCCACAAACCAGGTTCAGGAACAGTTATTCCCCTTCAACCATCACGCTCCTGAACCAGGTTGGATAACTTCACCCACCTCAATGCCGAACAAAATCTATAACCTACAGATTCACTTTCAAGGCCTCCACAACTCATGTTCTTAGTATGATTTATTATTATTGTTGTATTTGCACAGGTTGTCTCCTTTCGCACCCTGTTTTTTTCATTGATTCTATTGTATTTCTTTGTTTTACTGTGAATGCCACAAGAAAATGAATCTCAGGGTTGTATAGTATGATGCATACACACTTCGATGATAAATTTACTTAGAACTTTCTTTTCTGTCTGTTCCAATGTCCTTCATTTCACTGCATCTTGGAATCGGGATATGGGAGATGAGGGTAACAGGAAATGTCTTCCATCGAGCCGCCACTTATTTAATTTTCTGGGGAGTGATAGTGTACATTAAATGCGTTCACATGAATTTGAATGGTTGCTGAGTACTTCCGCATCATATCCCATGTTAACCCTGGTGAGACTGGGGATCACTTTCCTGACATCCTGTCCAGACAACAGCAGGATATAAAAATTTAAACTAAATGCAGCAGGTTGGCAATTTCCTTTGATAAACAAAACCAGAAATGATGAACACAGCTACTGTACTTTCCATAAAATGATCTGCCCCTGGGTTTTCCTTTACCCTGAAACAATTTTTATTGTGAAACAATGTCAGAGCAGTGTTTGTAACAATCAGGAATTAATGGTTACAGAACTGCCTAAATACCACTCTGCTCTTCAGAGGGTGTTGATTTCATCCAGTTGTCTGAATTGACAGAAAATCTTGGAATCTGTGCTGTGAAAGTTAGGGACAGAGGAAAAAGAGGAGTTCATTCACCACTTTCATGCTGCTTTTCCGCACAATAAGATCAAAGTTGCCATGTAACCTTGCTTCATTTCTCATTAGGGCAGCATGGTAGCATAGCGGCTAGCACGAAGTTTTACAGTACAGGAGACTGGAGTTCAATTCCCGCTGCTGTCTGTAAGGAGTTTGTACGTTCTCCCTGTGACCGCGTGGGTTTCCTCCGGCTGCTCCGGTTTCCTCCCACAGTCCAAAGGCACACTGATTGATAAGTTAATTGATCACTGTAAATTGTCCCATGATTGGGCTAGGGTTAAATCAAGGGTTGCTGGGAGGCATGGCTCGAAGGACTGGAAGGCTTATTCCGTGCTGGATCGCAATAAATAAATAAATAAATAACATCTTTGTTAGCTAGCAAAATAAAATCTATCAGTCTTGGATTTAAGATTAACATCTGAACTAATATCAATTTTTATTTATGGAAGAGCGGTCTAAACCAACATTATTCTGCATATACAGTAGAAGTGTTTCTTAGTCATCCTCAGAAGGTCAAGCTGTAACCACTAGCCCACGTCCACCCACCTCTAGTTTCAGCCTCTCAAACCATGCATTCTCTTTAATGTCTGGGAAACGTCAATCAAGCAATCCCTTAATCCTTCTAAAATCCATCAAGTAAAATGCTTATTTGTAGTCATGTACTTACATTTCACCATCACCATGTAAACATCAATGGTACAGATATGAGGCTGTGGTAAGCGTTCACCTTTCTCCAACAGACCAGGGATCTCACGAACAGCAATGTCCTCATATGGTTTACTGCCAAATGTCATCAGCTCCCATATGGTGACACCTGTGAAGACCACACAATATTTCAAATCAGTTAATTCCTATAGCCACAGACAAAAGAGTTTAAAGTCACTTCCATGGCAATGTGCACAAAGCTGAACATATAAGCTTAAAATTGCTGTTGGCACAACTGAAGGTTCAATTGAGAATTACTTGGGCTTCTGAGCATTTCAAAGGAAATGTCTTCACTCAGAAGACTCCTGAGTGGTATATGAAAAGATTTGCTTTTGTGCAGGCAGAATGAATCAGCCGTTTATGCAAAGAAGCAATAAACTTCATAACAGGCTGTGAACTGCTTTTAGAAGCCATTCATTTGTGCTGGGTGGCTGAAATTCAGTATTCATTCTAAGTAATTGAGGGCTACAGATGAAGAATAACCAATTTTACTGATTGAGCGCAAAGAAGCCCAATTAGAAAGACTCAAGGAGGAAAACCCTGAATGGGATTCCTGGCCATTCCTCTCTCCCTTTACCCTTCCATCTTGGCGCTGTAGACATGGGAAACGGTGTCAATACAGGCCGCAGTCCTGGGCCCAGAAGAGGTGAAAACAGACCAACAAGAAGATGGCAGAGTTCCAGGGATGTGATCTCATGTGCACAAGTACAAGAAAGCACATCTGCGAACAACATTCCTCATAGATTGCTGGAAGGTGCTAAACAGTTGGACATGATGAGCTGGGAGGAGAAAATTAAACCACAATAAAAGCAGGACAAAATAGGTTTTATCTGAAAAGAAATGCTTAGGAGATATGCAACATTTACAGTTGGGATTGCATAAGAAACGTATGCAGGATAGCATTACAAAGACTTTTCACATATCCTCATCACATCAGTGTACCTAAATTACTCTCCCGTGTATTATTGATACGTCATACATCACCAATACGAAAGGATGAGAGCAACGGGAGGCGGTCCCTGACAGCTTATGTCATCGCCTGTGTCCAAGGTTGGGGGTTATTGTAGGAATGGCAGTCAACACACAAAGATGTGTGCCTTGCATTATAATGTTAATGTCCTACAACACTGCACTGAGTGACAGTCACAGAGACACCAAACTATAGCAGCATCATAACAGTGTATTGCACTGAATGTCATGGTTGAAAGTGAATATTGAGCAAGCCGATCCTTACAGACCTCAGAAGAGGTACCATGTAAGGTCTCGGTCCAGTGCCACATTCAATCCATAAACATCTCCAAACACGGGATCGTAAGCAGGTTGAATGAATCAACCACAACAACAGCCATCCTGAGAGAATCAGGCACTAGGTTCTCAGTTCACAAGATCTCTGGCTTCCCAACAGCGTGTTCCTGCAACAATGCAATTAGCTTGCACATTTACTTCAAGAACTTGTAGTTTCTGGTATATCTGAAACCTGTGTAGTGTGAAATTACATTCACACTGACCAAAAGAAGAGGCTTGCATTTCTATTGCGCTTTTCATCACCCCAAGATATCCCAAAGCATTTAGCAGACAACTAAGTCATCTTGTGTTGCTATAACTGTAATGTTATTTAATGCAATTTGCGCATGGCAAACACCTACAAATTGCAATACAACAATGATCTAGACTGCTGTTTTTTTCCCAGAAGCTGAGGGCCAGTGCTAGCCAGCAACTCCCCTGGCCCCTTGAAAATAGAGCCAAGGGATCTCTTGTATCCATTTGAGAAGCAGGTGGATGTTTGGTTTGACAGCTCAAGTGTGAGTGCAGCACTCTCACAGTATTGCACCTTTGTGTCAACCTATGGGTGCCACGGTAGCGTAGCGGTTAGCATGATGCTATCACAGCTTGGGGCATCCTGGAGTTCGGAGTTCAATTCCAGCGCCATTCTGTAACGAGTCTCTGTACATCCTCCCTGTGACATGCCTGGGGTTTCTCCGGGTCCTCCAGTTACTTTCCACAGTCCCAGGTAGATGGTAAATTGTCCCATGATAAGGTTAGGGTTAAGCCGGGTTTGTCGGGAGTTGCTGGGGTGGTGTGGCTGCCAGAAGGGCCTACTCAATGCTGTGTCACCCAATAAATAAAATAAACTTTGATTTTGCAACTACATAAAACATGAAATAAATTAACAGTGACATTGGTGCTTATATTTATTTATAATCATTTGGAACACTGGCAAAAGCTAGGAAAGGATGGGAATAGGTTTCCTATGAGGAAATTGCGGGACTCTGTTGAAAGTGCTGGTTTTGCTTTAGTCAAGCTGCAGTACAGATCACAGCCTTAAGAAATGGCACACTCCGGAATCAATTTTAAATGCGCGCCTGAAGCACTGGTTCTACTCACTGCATTATGAGTTAGTATCAAATACACTGTAACTTGCACTTGCTGCCCCACTATGGCTTAGCCAGCCCACTCTTCACCTGTTTGGCAAGCTTTCTTTACAGTATGGAGAAGCAAACAAATGTGTTGAAGTTGACACTTGTCCATCAATCGCCAGGGTGGAGTGTGTTGTACTGTGATTTTATTAATGATTCTGATTGTAACACAAGAATATTTGTGCCCGCAATCAATTTTAGTATATAGTTGTTGCAGAACTGTTTTAAGATACATCCTCGGATGCATGGAAGTGCAGGATGGGGTTGGTGCCAGAGGGCCAACACTTGGCAAATGCAGTTTGATGTCTTTAATTGCAGAGGAATAATGGAAAAGATAACACTGTGCCATTTGCTTCAGGAAAGAAATTTGGAAATCCTTACAATAAAATCCTCAAGATTTCACACCAGTTTCTCACTGGGATAATGAAAATAATGAGATGTTTGATAGTGTAATCGAGGGAATGGTGTGCAGGTCACAAGAAGTTACCTGGTAATATGCAGATTGCTCCCAAGAGCCACCCCTTTCCTTTTTCCCATTCAAATGATTGTATGAAAATAAAGGAATAGCCTTAACATCTAAGAGTAGGCATTGTGATGATTAGGGAAGCGCTGAATGCTCTATGGCGCCATGGAGATTTTCTACTGTATTTCCAAAGAGCACAATATTGTGTACAAGAATAGAAACAACAATACATACCCTGTTGAATAACTTCCAATCACAGCTTTTGAGCAGCAAATAACAAATAGGCACCAACATTTCTAAATTTCTATTCAGTAATAGTCTGATATCATGAATGCTCGGTTTAAGCCAACAGCAATTTCCAGCCTATATCTTCATCTTCTCTCACATATTTTATCATAGATATAATTATGGTAATTTGTGTACACATCAGTAATGTCAGACCCCTCCCCCCATGAAGTGCAAAGATGTATTCCAGTTACTTGGGGCTTCAGTTGTTCTTATTACTGTGGGAGAACTTCACTCTATGTCTTTCTCAAATACAGATGCTCAGGAACTAACCATTGGAAGATCTCAATGATAGTCACAAAGGTGGAATGATTCCCTAGGTAGACAGAAATGAACCATCTACAACTGGTATCCAGTAACATTTCCAAGATCTACAGATTGCTAAACTGCCTCAAACTGGATGTCAATAGGCTTTTAATTTCAATTTGTATAAACGTCTTAGACAAGTTGGTAGAGAGATTCAATCACAATGATCTTAATGAAAAAAATATCTCTGGTCTTCTAGGTGTTATAGTAACTTCTTTGCTCACCATCTCCAAGTCGCATCCATCCATCTTAAGTGAGATTCCACAGTATACTGTACATGGTGCAGCTTGATCACTATCTTGCACAATGGCTGAATACCTTATGACCCATTCTCTATCATAATGATTTACAAATCCCTTGCCTGATCCATCTGTGTCAATATTTTCCGATTTTTCTTGTAATGCCTTTGATTATTTTGTATTGCTAAAGTTTACTCTAAGTTATGCTTTTCTTGTGATCGCAAAACCCTGTTGGACATTGATGTGGAACGCTGCAAGTCTGGTTACTTGGTTTATCAGCGAGGACTTGGCCTCAAGCTGAGGTATCACCTGTTTGCAGCCGTCCAGGAGGGGGACACTGGAGTCGGTGCCGGGGGCATCAGAGCTGCCCTCAGTGTTCACTCGGCAGAGGACAAGCTATGTTGTGTTCGGCAGCAAACTGTTGCAGCGTTCATGGACTCAGAGACTTGGACTGTGTTCTTTTTTTGTGTGACTGTCTTGTTTGTGCTCTGCACATTGTGCAGATGGCGGGGGAGCTGCGTTGCATCAGTCATAGTAAGGATTAGGCCTTGGGCCATGGTGTTGCCTGTTTCAGGCCATCCAGGGAAGTTGGTGAGGCCCTCCAGTGTTTGCTTGGCAAAAGACAAGTTATATTGTGTTCAACTGGGACTCAGGGACTTGGACTATTTCTTTCTGTGTGACTATTTTACTGCTGCCTTATATGTGCCTTGTGCTGTGTGTCACTGTTAGTACTGTGTTTTGCACCTTGGCCCCAGAGGAACAGTTTTGTTCATTTGTTTTCATGGATATTCATGTATGGTTGAATAACAATTAAACTTGAACTTGTTAAAGAACATCAGGCAAACGTTGCCTGCCAAAACAATGTTCCCTGGGGGTTTGTGCCTATTACTTCCATCTAATTAACTACCCTGCTATTTTTCTATCATCTCCTGATTGAACTAAAGTGACCAACATGCTGTCTCAGATCATCTATGAAAAAGACAAAAGATTATCTTAACATGGAGCCCTTTCATCCACCCCTTACACACTTTGTGCTTGCCTTTACATAGATCCTTTAGTTCAAATCGACCAACTAAAGTTTGATGGCAAGTCTTTTTTCTTAGGACACTATGATAAAGGTTCTACTGAAGTTGAAGCAAGCTGCATTCTGCCATAATATTTCTGCTCCCTCAGGAAACTCGATTAAATTATTTGGGACTTTTACTAAAGTCCATACTCCCTTTTCATCATCTCCACCAGATTCTTGCCTCACTGCAGAAATTAGGTTATTTTTGCATCAGTTTTGTTTAAGAATTCAAAAATGCAGCACTGCACCTTTTAGAATAAAACAAAATGCTTCTGTAAGTATATGACTCACCGTAACTCCACACATCACTTTGGTGGGTGTATCTTCTAAAGTGGATGCTCTCTAGTGCCATCCATTTAATGGGCATCTACAGCAGGCAACAGACAGACAGACACTCAACAACAAAGCAACAACAGGGTGGGGCAATTTTTATAACAATGGACACTGATGTTTGTCTTTATGGCTCTAGGCACCGGCAGCACACAGCAGCTCAGCCATTTTCTAATTCACAGTTCACAGTGGTTTTCGGTTCAGTAAAATGACCAGGCAGAATCCAGGGAGCCTTGAATCACATGAAGTTTCTATGAATGGGAACTTTTAAAAAAATTACACACAAGACTAATTTACAAGCCCAGTAGGCGGCACGTGGCCTTGTGTTTTTTGTAATATGGTGATGAGGCACATAAGTATGTTTCATTAAAAAAAAATCTGTAAAGAATATATACCAAACTTCTGATCCTTGCAAGCATTGAATCCCTCAAATAATACGGAAACATTTCAGATCTTGGATCAGTTTATCAGAGGTTGTTGTATCTGTTTTCGTTGGTTATCATGTGATCTAGCTTGCTCAGTTAATTCATCTCCTGATGCACCACTGGAACAGTCCATGCCCAAAGAGAGGAGTGACACAATTCTGCTGATTTAGAAAGAGATGCAGATTTGGTTCAGCGATGCGCTGACCTTGTATTTTGCGCCTCTGAGGTTCAGCTCAAATCGATGCAATTGCTTTCCCTGTCCTTTTAATTTCTAATTTCATGGCAGAACACGTGTCCCTACTTATGCCTGCTTGAGTCAGGAGCCAACTTCAGCAATGTAAAATTTGTTCTTGTGCAAGCCAGCCTTCACTATGTTTATAGGAGTGCAAATTTAAATTTGCAAAGTTCATTTTGCGCAGAAATGTTGGCATGCCTACATTGTATGAAATATTCTTTCCCAACTTACAATTTATAAATTTGAGGTTCCCAGATTATTGAAACAGACTCATGAAGAGATACTGCTCCTTTCACATGGCTTCTACATACATAACAGAGAAAAGCAGAGCAAAACACTGGATGCATAAGTAATGAGCAAAGGAAAAATAAGGCAGTTCCAGATAAAAAATGAGCCTTGCAATTATACAATACACTATCTCTTTTTCACTCAGAACTGTCTAAGCAGTTACTTCTGCTCTATAGCTAAATGTAGCTACCAATTTGCGCACTGCAAAATGCTACAGATGCTGACGAGATAAATGGCCCATTGGTTGGTACGTTGAACACTGGGGGAGTTCCTGCTCTGTGTTTAATTAATATATGAGATCTTTAATGTCCAATTCTTGGTGAACAATCTGCTCTTCACTCATGACTAATATTTGCGCAAAACCAGTTGTACAAGATGGCTCATACAGCTATGGAGAAGTGCTGTAGGTGCTTGAACAAAAACAAATAGTCTTTGCTGAAAGAATAACAATTGTGCTGTTGAGGCAGAGGATTAGCCATGATCTTATTGAAAATCAGAGCAGGCTCAATGGGCTGACAAGCTTCCTCCTGCTCCTTTCCTTTTGTACTTGTGAAGCTTGCCCTGAAGAAAAATATTCCCATCCAGTGAATATGATTATTTTATTTTTCAAGTAATTTCCCTTCTGAAAAACCACTTGCTTTTGAAATGGGCACTATTTGGGAGCAGGAACCTTTTTGAATATCACTAATAAATTAAGTTAGGTTTCCCTGATGTATTGAAACCAGAATGAAGAATGAATTTAATATTTTCTCTGTAGTAGATTACTTAACCAAGATGAAAAACGACGAACCTTAACTTCATCGAAGAAATACTTCTTTTCATCCAATGCCAAAAGGTTGGTGATACCAAAGTCTGTAATTTGAACATGGCTAGAGGATTTCACCAGTACATTTCTGGCAGCCAGGTTCCGATGAATCATCTTCTTCTCCTCCAGGTATCTCATACCCTGTGGTAATAATATTAATGTGTTTAACTAGATCATAACTGTATGTAACTGTAATCACTCACCCAATAGTCCAGTGAGAGAAATGTTCTCCAACAAGGGTTTACCAGCAACTTATCTTGACCAAGGTTATGCATAATTTTTGACTTTTGCCTAACAAAGAGTCAAAATATGAGGTCTCACTTACCTTGGCAATCTGAACAGACCAGTTGAGAAGCATTTGAGACTGGATAGTTTCCTTGTTTTTGTGGAGGTACTCAAGGAGAGAGCCAAGTGGCAGGAGCTGTGTTACTATCTGGAGTGGTGCTCCAGGACAGATTCCAAGAAGCCGCAGTACATGATGGTGATCCAGACTGCCCACCATCAACATATCCTACAAGTAAAATATAGCATTAATTACCAAGTACAGCATAAACCAATAGTAGGCCTCTTCTGTGGCAAATTATAGAGATATAACTGGTGAGCTATTTTCCCCAGTAGTTGTTCACCTCCACAGATCTCCACTCAAAAGGCAAGGAATAAGAGCCAAATTCAATCAACCATTAACTTTCACAGATTATCCTCGCCCTCTCAAAACAGAGAGAGCCAAACCCCTTCTTGCCCATTGGCCCCACTCAGACTTATCTCCCACAAAGTGAATCTTCCCCTGATGACACACTGTACCAGCTCACCCCCAACCATGTCTAGCTGGAACTCTACGCAGTCTCACATTGTCTCAACGTCCACTTTGCTGTAAATCAACTAATTTCTCTGTGCCATCACTAGTGCCAGAAAAAATGCACGGAGAAGGCTGAGGCACTGCCAATTGTAACATCAATAGAAGATCAAGAAAACCCCATATGAATGAATATGGAGAAGGGGCAGTGTTGGATCTTCTGTTAGGGAATGAAATAGGTCCGGTGATGGAGTTATGTGTTGGGGAGCACTTCGGGTCCAGTGATCACAATGCTATTAGTTTCACTATAATTATGGAGAAAGATAGGACTGGACCCAGGGTTGAGATTTTTGATTGGAGAAAAGCTAACTTTGAGGAGATGCGAAAGGATTTAGAAGGAGTGGATTGGGACAACTTGTTTTATGGGAAGGATGTAATAGAGAAATGGCGGTCATTTAAAGGTGAAATTTAGAAGGTACAGAATCTTTATGTTCCTGTTAGGTTGAAAGGAAAGGTTAAAAGTTTGAGAGAGCAATGGTTTTCAAAGGATATTGGAAACTTGGTTCGGAAAAAGAGAGAGATCTACAATAAATATAGGCAGCATGGAGTAAATGAGGTGCTCGAGGAATATAAAGAATGTAAGAAGAATCTTAAGAAAGAAATTAGAAATGCTAAAAGAAGATACGAGGTTGCTTTGGCAAGTAGGGTGAAAATAAATCTGAAGGGGTTCTACAGTTATATTAATAGCAAAAGGATAGTGAGGGATAAAATTGGTCCCTTAGAGAATCAGAGTGGACAGCTATGTGTGGAGCCAAAAGAGATGGCGGAGATTTTGAACAATTTCTTTTCTTCGGTATTCACGAAGGAGAAGGATATTGAATTGTGTAAGGTAAGGGAAACAAGTAGGGAAGTTATGGAAACTATGACAATTAAAGAGGAGGAAGTACTGGCGCTTTTAAGGAATATAAAAGTGGATAAATCTCCGTGTCCTGACAGGATATTCCCTAGGACCTTGAGGGAGGTTAGTGTAGAAATAGCAGGGGCTCTGACAGAAATATCTCAAATGTCATTAGAAACGGGGATGGTGCTGGAGGATTGGTGTATTGCTCATGTGGTTCCATTGTTTAAAAAGGGTTCTAAGAGTAAACCTGGCAATTATAGGCCTGTCAGTTTGACGTCAGTGGTGGGTAAATTACTGGAAAGTATTCTTAGAGATGGTATATATAATTATCTGGATAGACAGGGTCTGATTAGGAACAGTCAACATGGATTTGTGCGTGGAAGGTCATGTTTGACAAATCTTATTGAATTTTTTGAGGAGGATACTAGGAAAGTTGACGAGGGTAAAGCAGTGGATGTTGTCTATATGGACTTCAGTAAGGCCTTTGACAAGGTTCCGCACGGAAGGTTAGTTAGGAAGGTTCAATCATTAGGTATTAATATTGAAGTAGTAAAATGGATTCAACAGTGGCTGGATGAGAGATGCCAGAGAGTAGTTGTGGATAACTGTTTGTCAGGTTGGGGGCCGGTGACTAGTGGTGTGCCTCAGGGATCTGTACTGGGTCCAATGTTGTTTATCATATACATTAATGATCTGGATGATGGGGTGGTAAATTGGATTAGTAAGTATGCAGATGATACTAAGGTAGGTGGCATTGTGGATAATGAAGTAGGTTTTCAAAGCTTGCAGAGAGATTTAGGCCAGTTAGAAGATTGGGCTGAAAGATGGCAGATGGAGTTTAATGCTGATAAGTGTGAGGTGCTACATTTTGGTGGGAATAATCCAAATAGGACATACATGGTAAATGGTAGGGCACTGAAGAATGCAGTAGAACGGAGTGATCTAGGAATAACGGTGCATAGTTCCCTGAAGGTGGAATCTCATGTGGATATGGTGGTGAAGCTTTTGGTATGCTGGCCTTTATAAATCAGAGCACTGAGTATAGGAGTTGGGATGAAATGTTAAGATTGTACAAGGCATTGGTAAGGCCAAATTTGGAGTATTGTGTACAGTTCTGGTCACCGAATTATAGGAAAGATGTCAACAAAATAGAGAGAGTACAGAGAAGATTTACTAGAATGTTACCTGGGTTTCAGCACCTAAGTTATGGGGAAAGATTGAACAAGTTAGGTCTTTATTCTTTGGAGCGTAGAAGATTGAGGGGGGACTTGATAGAGGTATTTAAAATTATGAGGGGGATAGAGAGAGTTGACGTGGATAGGCTTTTTCCATTGAGAGTAGGGGAGATTCAAACAAGAGGATATGAGTTGAGAGTTAGGGGGCAAAAGTTTCAGGGGAGGAATTTCTTTACTCAGAGAGTGGTAGTTGTGTGGAATGAGCTTCCAGTAGAAGTGGTAGAGGCAGGTTCGGTACTGTCATTTAAAGTAAAATTAGATAGGTATATGGACAGGAAAGGAATGGAGGGTTATGGGCTGAGAGTGGGTCAGTGTGACTAGGTGAGAGTAAGTGTTCAGCACGGACTAGAAGGGCTGAGATGGCCTGTTTCCATGCTGTAATTGTTATATGATTATATGGTTATTCATTGGTCAGGAGAAGTACATTAATAGATGTGGAACAGAGGAGAGTTATTTGGAATTGTATATGAGTTTCCACATAGAGCAATTGGAATTTTATACATTAGACTATAATAGCTTAATGGTGAAATTACCAGATTAGCATTCAGAGTTCCAAAACTACCAGTTTAGAGATACAAGATAAAACTCCACCATGGCAGTTGGGGATTTTAAATTCAAATAATTAAATAAATATGTTTTTTTTTGGCGGGGTGGGGAAGCTGGTCTAAATCTATCTGGTTCACCAAAGTCTCTCAGGGAAATAAAATCTGCTATCTGCTAGCCTGGGTCTCTCTGTGACTCCAAATGAAAATTAAACTGATGCTCCATCTGCCAACTTGTTGATACAAAAGGTCCTTCTTCAAAGAAGAGGTGGAGAGTTTATCTTGGCCAACGTGATTGACTCTTAACTCTCCCTCCCAATTCAGGGACAATAAATAAACATGACAACCATATCTATTCCTTTGGATGATTAAAAAAAGGCTGACCTACCTCGTTCACAGTCCTTGAGGTCTCAGAGCAATGTCCTTCCTGCAGGACCTTGATGGCCACTGGAATCTTCACAGACTCACCCTCAGGAATCCAGAAACCCTGGAAGCAGAAATCTCATCAGATAGTCAGGAATAAAGGTAACTTGGATGGACCCACATCAACACCGGATCTGGCTCAGCTCAGCACTAACTGGTATCTTAGCTTTATGTCAATCTTCATCTCACCAAAGCCCTTTCTAGTGTATTATAAATTCTTCCCAATAAGTAGCAACATACTTAAATTAGTAAATGAATACCTGGTTTTATTCTACTGCCACTATCTGCTGACAGCATTTTGTTCTATGGTGCCTTACTTGAAGTTATTCAAACTAGGATCACTTTTTGTGAAGAGATCGCACTGTATTAGTGTGTGCCAGCTGAGGTTCAGTGGGTAGCACCCACTCCTCTAACTCAGTAGGTAATGGTTTAAGATCCACTCCAGTATCTTGAGTGCAATAAAGCATTTTGGCATTCTAGTGCGATGCCAAGGGAGTTCTCCACCGTCTCTCAGAGAAAACATTAAACTGAGAGTCTCCCAAGTGGATACAAAAGATACTATATAGTACTTTTATTTGTCGAACTTTTCCTCAATATCTTGGCCAATATTTATTCCTTAACTAATATCATTAAAACTGATGATCTGGTCATTTTCACACCACAGTTTGTAAGAGCATACTGTGCACAAAATGGCTGCCACATTTTCTACTTTACAGTGGTGACTCCACTTTAAAAAATGCCTGTGTACTTCAGGACCTTCTGAAAGGTGCCACAAGTCTTTTTTTTAACAAATTCCAGTTCAGCGCAACAGTGCACCACAATCAATCTCAGCATCAGTTCCAGTTTGATCATGTGACTGAGTCTGTTTAACAATAAGATACTGGTGGAGTGTGCCATCCCTGAAGAATTATTTTCCCCATCAATGGTGAGTTTTATGCTTTGACTCCATGTTGCAAATTTGCTTTTGTTGCAGCTGGCACAGTAGCATAGCAGCTATGTTAACACATCACTTTACGGTGCCAGGGTTTGATTCCCACCATTGTCTGTATGAATTTATATGTTCTTCCCGCGACTGTGTCGGTTTCTTCCGGGTGCTCTGGTTTCCCCCCGTGTGGATAAGGGTTAGTGAGTTGTGGGCATGCTATGCTGGTGCTGGAAGTGTGGTGATACTTGTGGGCTGACAGCACAATCCTCGCTGATTTGATTTGACGCAAACAACCCATTTCACTGTGCATTTTGCTGACATTTCACATATAAAACTAATCTAGATCCAAATCTCATCCTTTGGATCCAGCAAAGATTTTCATCCTTAAACAGCTTTTTGATTTTTGTTTCTGAATGCAAAACTGTCCATCATTGAAAATTATGACTTTAAACTTCAGCCACAATGGTAGTTAAAATTCATCAGTCTTAAGTATCACAGGAATACCTCAGCAGAATTCAAAGACTCAAGAACAGCAACATTGTAAATTTACCTTATCCTTTGGCAGTGACTCACACCTACTCACCTTGTACACTGTTCCAAATACTCCAGACCCCAAGACCTTTATTTTGCGCAGTTCCGTCTCTTTCAGAATCCGTGTGTTCACCTGACTGGGTGAGTCGGCAGTGGGATCGAGGGGATCCAACAGCTAATGAGATAAAAAGCAAAATCACAAATACAATGTATTATCCTAATGGTACTGGTGCTAAGTGTGATGAATCTAATTTGATTACACATAGAAAAACAGAGGACTTTTCAAAAGGTGTCCAAAATTGATAACACTTCTTTGGACGTCTTCCTAACTGCTAAAGCAATCTCAACCCTCTGAACACTTCCCATCCTGGACAACTTCTCACCTCTGTCTCCAGGTATCGCCGCATTGCCCTCTTTTTCCGAATGATCTGCCTCCTCCAGTAAACAACAGCCAGCAGCACCACAATTGTCACAGCCACCAGTCCTCCAACAATTCCTGCCACAATGTGGGGGATTTGTCTGCATTCAAAACAATACAAATCAAAGCAGGTTGTGTCCCACACACTGCAGCATGTAGGTCATTCTACATTATAGTTAGAACAAGGATAGCTACGTTAGAGCTTTAAAGGTCACATCAGTTGCACTGCAAAACAAATTTGCAAATTAGAATTTGAAAAATGGACTAAGGCTGCACAGTTCAGTGGCACACTGTATTGCATTCTAATGTCTGCAGTCAAATAGTTATAGAGCACTATAGCACTGAAACAGGCCCTTTGGCCCATCTAGTCTGTGCTATAGTGGGCAATTTATTGTGCGTGTCAGCTAGCTATCACTAATGAAGAGGAGTGAGTGTGAAAAGGAGAGAATGCTTGTGAAGAGAGAGAGAACAGGGAGGGGAGGGAGTGTGAAGAAGGACAGGGCACAGATAGAGAGGGAGAGGGAGTGCAGAGAGAGACTGTGCACTGGGAGAGGGAGCACGCGTGTGAGCATGCAAGCACGCATATCTGTCCGCCATGGTGCGATCAGCAACTCCCTCTCTACAACGTTATTCTACATTACGACAATCCCTGCCGCGCACAGGAATGTGTGAGGTGGAGAACTTTAATTCAGTTGATTAAATGTGTCCTTTAAAGCTCTAGGGAAAAGCAGAATGAAACACAGGGATCCTAATACACAGCAAACAAGACATAGATGAAACGCTGCTTGATCCAGAAACTATCAGTTTCTTACCCCTTGTTGGGTGAGAATATTTGAATTGTCACAGCCAAGTAGTTTGCAGCTGTTCAGTGAGACTGCTCCATTTCAGGTACAACCGTTACTGGATCGGATACATTACAACCCTCTTTCTGTGCCTAAATAATACTTAGCCCAGTGGTGGTATCAGCCATAGACAAATTTCTGCCCTATTGAGTCTTCTAATTAGAAAAGGAGCCAGCATTCAGTCCATCTCTCTGCAAAATCTACCATTAGTCCCTGCTCTCTTCCCATTGATTTATAACATTTAAGTAGGTATTCCAGTGCCCTTTATTTTCTGACTTTACGATTACGTTCATCCATTTAATTTTTGGGTCTCTCTTCAGATTGCATTTATCATCATAGTCTAGAGAACTAGGAATTATTTTCTCCACCTATCACCTCCCAGCTTCTTACTTCATCCCCCCACCCACTTTCCCCCTCACCTGGTCTCACCTATCACCTGCCAGCTTGTACTCATCCCCACTCCCCACCTTCTTATCCTGGCTTTTGTCTCATTCCTTTCCCATCTCGGCCCAAAACGTTGACAGTTTATTCCCCTCCAGAGACGCTGCCTGATCTGCCAAGTTCCTCCAGCACTTTGTGTGTGTTGATCATAGAACTAGGAATTATTTTTAGTATTAAATCCTGACTATGAAAAAATTTAATAATTCCACTAGTTGGCTCTCATTTTCATATTTAAAATATGGTACCAATTATGACACAACCATTACCACAAACTATATTTCTGTAGCACCTTTCAAACTTTAAAACCAAGATACTGTATTGATGTGTCATCAAGCAAAAATTTATTAACATATTAAGATAGAGGCAGAGGTGAAAGTATGCTGGTACAAGCCGGTACTGTATTCTGTTGACAAAGTGCCAGTAAGTTCTGTTTACAATAAGACCAAATCAATGAAATATTTATTTTCATCTCTAGATATGAAAGGAGGGAAAAGAGGTAAAGGGGCATACGTGTTAAGGGAGAAAATTATTGAGCCTAGAAGCAGGGCAGCTGAAGAAATGGCTGCCAATACCAGACAGATTAAAATTGGAGATCAGTATTAGCCAGATCTTGAGGGGTAAAGGTTGGGGGAGATGAAGGGATAATTGAAATAAAGAGGGGTGAGGCCAAAGAGAGATAAGATTTAGGGTGTAGCGAGATCATGAAGAATTAAAATACTGCCTCATCTTGGTACAAAGATTCATGGCAAAATATTCAGTCATGAACAATGCTTCACAAGTTTCTCTCAAATGCCCTGTAACTATCATCTGAGGAACAGCTTGTCATAGATTTTGCAAAATGGGAACAAGGCTCCGAGAAGTGGTGATTTTTCCACTGGCAGTGAAAAGATTTGAACCAGTCAGGCTGTAACAGGAGAAGTGAACAGTCATGATGTCTTCAGCAAAGCTATCTGTTTCATTCAATATTCAAAACGTTTAAGATTTCATACACGGGGTTAAGGATAGACATGGTATTTGGCACTGTATATTGCACCATGAATGCTGCTTTTAACTCCACGTAATGGAGAAAGGAGAGAAGTCAAGCTTCCCCACAACTCTATTACATTCCACCAGATGAGTCAGAAGGCTGGGCTATTATCAAAGCTGTTCTGCAAAGGTGGTGTAATAGAGGAGGATCGGCTATATGGCCTCATATAGCCTCTGGGAAGGTGACATTGGCTATTTCTTTAGCAGAAGGGCACCACAGTGTGAGGGAAATATATACACATGCCATCAGTTGGGACCAGAGCACTTTGCAGCACCTTCACTGGTCGGCTTTAAGTTTCCAAGTTGATATCTGGTGCAATATAGCAATGTTTCCATCCTTAACCATTAATTCATATCCAACGCTGCACTCCTTAAGTCACAGTCACGCTGTTAGTGAAGCCATAAGTACCTCACCTGTAAAGAACACTCTGTTGTAATTGAATCTATGACTAGTGTGAATTTAGATTGTCAAAAATGAAGTAAAATCCATTTTTCCCCCTCCAAGTTCTCCCCTCGGGATGGAGATCACCGAGAGCAACTCAGATCCAAGATCGAGTGGGGAGGTTGGTGAGGGATACCTTGGTGCTCAATGCCATCTATGACAGTGCACTCTACAACTGAGCATCAGGGCAGCCCTCATTGCATCCAAAATCTTGACCAAAATGTATTCAACAAAAGCAGAGGATTTCTTGAACAGGTGAGGTCTGACAGGAGGCAGAATCAACAGCCAAAGCAGGATGAAAATGCTGATGAGAATGAATGTTATTATGCAGCAATCAAAACAGTGCCCAATGAAAGCATTGATACAGACACACAGGGAGCATCACAACTCTGGGAAATGGGGCTGATGGTAGCAGATGATGTAACTGAGTGCTTGTTAATTTCAAAACAGAGTATTAAAAATAGATGGGTATTTCTGATCAACAGGGATGGTATATAATGAGTGTTGTGACATGGAGTACAACATAAGGCTCTTACTAAGATCTTGTTCAGTTCTTCACATCCAACAGGCTACCAGAATTGCAGGCTGTGTCCTGCACAGTATCAGAATATGGGGAGTGGCTATAGAAGAGACTTTTCTTTTTCCACCCGGCTATAAGAACAGAAACTGAATAGCTAACCTGTGATTCAGGACCCTCCCCACTATCGAGAGCACCTTCAGAAGGTAGTGCCTCAAAGAAGTGGCATCTGTCAGTAAGGACCCTTAACATCTGGGATATGCTCTCTGCTCATTACTACCTTAAGGAAGGAGGTGAAGGTGTGTGAAGACCTACACCTTATGTTTTAGGAACAGCTTCTTCCCCCCCCCCCCCACCGTCAGATTTCTGAACTGCCCCTGACCACTTCCTCACTATTCCTTTTGTTTTGCCTTGTGTACTTTGTAATTTATATTAACTTTTTGTCTTTGCACTGTACTGCTGCTGCAAAACAAATTTCACTTCATATAGGGCAGTGATAATAAATGTCATTCTGATTCTGATAGTGGTCAGGTACGCAAGTCCCAACTGATTTCTCCCAATAGCTCGATCTCAAGCAACAGATGTAGGATCCCAATTTTTATGTCAATTTAGAGCAGCTAACTGAATGCACAATCAGGGACTAAAACTCCAGTTAGTGTTGGATTCAGGTTAAGTAGTAAACCAGACAGTATAAGGCAATTCCTCTCCATTGTACACAGTCCTGGCAACTGAATTCAGAATGGAAGTGACTACCAGGCATGAAAGCTTATTGACTTGAAAGGCCAACTGTTACTCTCTCCATAGATGATGCCTGATTTGCTGACTAGTTCTAGCAGTCTCTGGTTTTATTTAATTCCACTAACTGCAGCTGAGCTGAATATTGGCTGGCATCTATAATGGGAAACCAAGGCCTCTAACCCTGTGTTGCAGTCTCACCCAAGACGACTTTCTTGTAGCTCAGCCCTTTCAACCACACAAACCACCAGGCAGGGGATGCTCACACAGTTACTATTCAAAACAAAGGCAAAACTCTCTTGCTGGTTCTATACCCCTTCCTGGAGCAGATCTCATATTGCACTTGTATGTCACATGTCACAGCTGTAGTTCAAAGGGGCAGGTGGAGAGGATGTTACCTATTGTGTAATGCTTTGATGGGGGCCATCCAAGGATAGCGAGAGCAATCCAGCCCAGTAGGACCCTTACACCTGTATTTCAATCAGATAAAGAGAAAGGTGAAAATCATAAGGAGGCACACATGCACACATGCAGTCGATTAACGGTACCTATGGGCAACTTCACCACAATCCACAGCATCAGGACCTCGGCACCTGGTTTCACAGCAATACAAAAATAACAAGTAAAACCACAAAGCAGTGACAGCCTGGTTAGAAACACCAATTAAAATCCTGGGCGGATCTATTCGGAGAACTGCACTTAACAAGTCTCCCCACATGCATTACCCATCTGTTGCTCATCAGAAAAAACTCAAACTCTAGAATCTTCATCCAACTGGGAGGTGGGTGACCAGATTGCCATTGTCTGCTCAAGAGAGATATGCCAGAGGAGAGAACCATACAACAGAGAAACAGGCTCCTTGGCTCACCTTATCTAGGCCAATGATGGTGCCTGTCTATGCCAATGCCACTTGGCTGCAATAGACTCTTACCCCTTTACTCCTTTCCTATTCATGGGGCTGTCCAATGCCTTTTAAACATTGTAATGGTATCTGCCTGCACCACTGCCTCTGGCAGCATGTTCCATATACCCACCACCACCTGTGTGGAAAACTTAACGCTGAGATCTCCTTTAACTTTCTCCCCTGTGCCCTCTAGCCCTAGACTCTTCTACCCTGGAAAAAAAGATGATTCCACCCTAACCCAACCTATCCAGTCTCTCCTTAAAACAACAACTATCCATTACAGGCAACAGCCTGGTGAATCTCTTCTGCACTCTCTCTGTTGTGACCACATCCTTTCTGTAGTGTGGCAACCAGAACACTACACAGTACTCCAAATGTGGTCTAATCAATGTTAAATACAGCTGCAACTTAACAGAGCTTTGTTCACTCTCTGTTCCTGGGTTGGATAAGATCAGAACCCTTTTACTGTGGCAAAACCCAAGGCAGCATTACTAATACATGCAGACTTTTGGTCTGCTGTGTCGTTAGCTTCAGGGGTTTGGTTCCTGCCAACATTGAGTCTTTACACCCAACCCCTATAATGAATCCAGGTGGTTATTACACATGCAGGAGGCTTAACGCTCTAGTACTGCCCAATTCTTGAAATTAGGTCTGATTCCATCAACTCAATGTCCAACGTAGACATTTCTGACAGGGGACCATTGTGTAATACATAATCTGAGTTGGGCACAAGTCCTGGACAATGTCTAACCTTTTGGTGGAGGGTGGAATGGAGGTGAGTGAGCTTATTCAACCAAGAGGTTATGCTTCCTCTCTAAACTCATCATACGGGTTGTGGTCATCCATAAAACTTAACCCCCTTGCCACACTACCATGCTCCTCTGTAACATTGAATTGTAAAAAAATGTTTATACCCCTGTCACACTGGTACTCACCCCACAGAACCTTCCCCTATTCAACACTGTTCTCCAACAGAAGAGTGCAAAGATATAAAAGCACACCACCTTTGAAGCCTTAACCAGTCTGTGAATCATTCCAGTACAGTGTTCTGCTAGGGAAAAGTGCAAAGAAACAAAAACAGCAGCAATATTTGACAAATTTCAAAGATTATTATTATCTGCACCCACCCCTGCGTGCAGTTCTCATGGCAGGGTTTGCATTCTTTGTTCTTGTCTGGATATTTGAAGATGAGACCTCTCTCTCCCTGGATTCCTTCAGGACACTTCTGCACACAGTTGGGTCCATCTTTATAATGAGCACACTGAAAGCAGTGACCAGGTCCCTAAGAGAATGGAGAAATGGATGAAGTTGTATTTTGTTGGACAAATAACATCCTTTCACTCCTCTGCCCTCACTCCTCTGTAGTCAGACTTTTATTTTTCCAAAAACTTCAAAACTTACTCATTCTCTTGGCTTTCCTTTCTCCCACAATCTAGGTTTCATACTAATTAATTGCAATTTACCTCATCAACTTTCCCAATCTTTTTAATCCAGGTAGCAGAGCAATTTTGTTCAATTCTGCCGCTGTCTTTAAGGAATTTATATATTCCTTTTGTGACCGCACGTGTTTCCTCCAGGTGCTCTGGTTTCCGCGCAGCACATTCCCAAGATATACAGATTTGTAAGTTGTGGGCATGCTGTGTTTGCGCTGGACACTTGAGGGCTGCCCCCAGCACATCCTTGGACTGTGTTGGTTGTTGATGCAAGTGTAAAGGGGGTTTCTTCTTTTTTCTTTGTTACTGTTGGGAAAGGGTTTCTTTTTGTTAACTAGCAGGAATGCTAATTTACTGATAACGAGAATGGTATTCCTTTGTAAACCAAATGGGGATTAATGTTCTTTCTTCTGAGTCTGTAAGCTTTTGTTGACGGGCTTTTGGGGAGATCGGCGCGAGGGGGTCGAGAGAGAGGACGCAATGCTCTAAGCTGGGCGAGGATCGGACCCCAAAGGGGGGTCCGAGGCCGGGAGATTCTCCGAGGGGGGGGGGGATGAAGCTAGATGTGCTTGGTTGACCACTCGGAGGGTCCTGAACTGTTTGGAGAGTCGAGGAGTTCGGAGGGGATCGAATGGTGGCCAGAAGACTTCAGTAATTGAGCTCCAACGGCTGTGCACGAAGTGGTTTGGACTTTGATAAGTTTGGCACCTTTTCTTTAATTTTCTCTTCATATATACTGTATCGTTATTACTCACTTAGTTATAGTAACCTTTATAAATTGTACTCATTTAATCGCATATGGTGTACTGTCTGTTTTTGGGCGAGGCGGGGACATCACACAGCATCCACACCAGCTGATTACCCAGTTTGGCGGGGCCGAAGGCTGCTCCCCCTAGACGAAACGAGCTGAGCCAGCCTGAGGCGACCCAGGGGGTTACATTGTGGGGGCTCGTCCGGGATTGATTTCTGTGGAGGCTGTGTGATCACCCTATTTAAATTGTGTCTGCGGCGAAGAGCTGGTGTGCCTTTGTGGGTGTGCGATTGCTGGTGATCGCTGCGTGTGTGTTGGGTGGGGTGGCTGCTGTTGGTAGCCTGGAGGTCGTTGTTCAAGTTCCGACTAGTGCTGACGAAATGGTGGTGGGACCATGGGTTGTCCGTACTGTTTGGAGAGTGAGGAGTGACAGGTTGGGATGTTTCAGCAGTGGTGAGCTCCGCCCAGTTATTGGAATAATGTCCAACCCTAAAGGGGCGGAAGCGTGGGCGGAGCGGACCCCTCAGTTATTGGGTGAGTGGCAGTGCTTGGCTGAGGAAAAGCGACAGGGACGGGTTGAAAGTTTGAGTAGGCGGGCTGGTGACTTTGTTAGAACTGTCAGGCGCAATTACCTCGAAGTGACCGCTGCCAGTTCTGGGAAAGTGTGGGAAAATGCGTGTGGTTCGACTGGAAGTCAAATGCCGCAGCTGGGGGGCTTATCATACCCGTGGCAGGAGATTGGTGGGAAGTTTTTAGGGTATCCCTTTTTGCCTAGGGGGGCAGATAAATTGCTTGTGGTGCCAAGGGGATCTGTCAAGGGGATCAGTTGTTCCGTTGATTCGAGAGGTGTCGGGAAACTTAGAGGAGGCCCAGTGGGGGAACGGCTTGGGGTCTCTGGGGGAGCACGTTCCCAGCAATGTACCAAGGAACTCCCGAAAGGAACAGTCTCTATTCCTGAAGGCTTAGAGGGGCCACGCGCACAGGTGTTGTTACGGATGGATGGAAGTCAAGTTAAAGCCATCCTCGGCACCAGGGCGCCGGTTAAGTTGCTGTACAGTTTGTTTCATAACCGTTATTGGAAGCATTTACCCTTGACGACATTGAGGACACTGGAGATTCGGGGTACCAGTGCCGGTGATTATCCAGACGACGGTTGTTGGGCAGTGAAAATGGAGTTCTTAGAGGCAAATGTGGAGGAGACTGAGGTTCATGAATCGTTAATGCTGATGTGTCCGGACCCTGTTGAGACGGGCAGCGTTTCTGTTCTAGAGAGAACCAATATCCTGCTGGTGCGCTTGGGGGCCTGCCCGGAGGAGGCGGGTGAGCGTTGTTTGGAGGCATTGTCGATGCACCCAGAGTTTCGAGCTGCTGGTGCGGATGTGTGTAGCAGCATTGGGCCGATACCGAATTCAAACAAGAGCCAGTGGTGGTACGGCCTGGGGGAAGTATCTGAGGATGAGACCCTCTTAGTGGACGCTGCGAATTACCACGAGAGAGGGGAGTTGACTGCTGAAGACACCTCGGAAAGAGAGAGGTTGCGGCGACTGGCCCCTGAAGCCGTGGAAGACGTAGGCAGCGTGTGTGTGGATTGTATTGCGTTGAAGAGGCGCACTGTCAATGACCAGAATATGGCCCTGAGGGCCGGAGAGGCGATGGCCTGTCTGAATGGTGCGATGTGGTTTAAGGTGCTCGATCTGAGGAGTGGATGTTTCCAGATCCCGATGAGTGGGGCCGACAAGGACAAGACGGATGTTATAAATTCCCTAGGAGTCTTCGGGTCCGAAAAGATGCCACAGGGCATATCTGGAGCCCTTGCAACCTTCTTGCGGGGCAGGTGGAAGACCATAGGGGATATGGAGGCGTTTGGAGTTTTGGTGTATGTGGATGATCTCTTGGTACTTGGATTTGCCTCAGGAGAATATGAAGTGAGGTCGTTGCAGGAGCAGCTGAGAACTACTGAGTTAAAGTGTTTTCTGGACACGTGCCAGGGCTGGTGAAGGTCGCAGCTCGTGAGTTGACTGTCTCTACGGAATCAAGTTTGAAATGAAGACGGAGAGACTGGAGAAAGCGATCTGGAACCAGTCGGAAGACTTACAAGTTGGAGAGAATGAAGAAAGTTGTCTGACTGAGGGTAATAGCAAACTGAGAACCCGGAGAGGGGAGTTTGCGGAGGTGAAGAAATTACAGACGAATCTCAGAAGAGAGAAGCGGAAGCTTGAAGGGAACCTGAAGATGACCAGTTCAAATGAAGTGCAAAACCTGAAAGTTGATCTGGAAGAAGTCATGAGGAAGAAAAATCTGGAGAGAAGTGCAGTGAATACTGAACAGGAGGCTGAAGAGACTGCGGGAGCAGTGCAGGCCACGTGTTTCCGTTTGGAGAAGATCAAACAGCAGCTACCGATCACAGGAATGAGGAAGAATACAGATTCGATGGATGATGTGCTGGATGTGTGGTACATGCTGCCTTTTGCTGACTTTCCCTCGATTGAGGAAGAGACCTTTGGCCCTTCTCCCATTGAGTCAGGTGTAGCGGGGAGGGTTAGCTGTGTGCAGTGTGGGGCATGAGTGAGAGGTTGAGAGAGGAGTTGGTAGTGGGCCCAAGGCATCCCCAGTTGTGTCCGAGCCTGAAGGGTTTAGGTGAGGGGGTACAGAGGCCTCAGAAGGGTTAGGGAACTCCCAGATAGTTGGCCTAAGTAGCGCCTGAGGAACAGGGCGTGAGGGTTACTGTGTGGGGAGGAGATGTCACTGTTTGTGCTTGGGTTACGGTGTGTTGGCAGGAAAGGTGGCGAGTTATTTAGTAGTCATGAGGACATGACTTTTATTTGGTGGAGGGAGAGTGTAAAGGGGGTTTCTTCTTTTTTCTTTGTTACTGTTGGGAAAGGGTTTCTTTTTGTTAACTAGCAGGAATGCTAATTTACTGATAACAAGAATGGTATTCCTTTGTAAACCAAATGGGGATTAATGTTCTTTCTTCTGAGTCTGTAAGCTTTTGTTGACGGGCTTTTGGGGAGATCGGCGCGAGGGGGGTCGAGAGAGAGGACGCAATGCTCTAAGCTGGGCGAGGATCGGACCCCAAAGGGGGGTCCGAGGCCGGGAGATTCTCCGAGGGGGGGGGGGGATGAAGCTAGATGTGCTTGGTTGACCACTCGGAGGGTCCTGAACTGTTTGGAGAGTCGAGGAGTTCGGAGGGGATCGAATGGTGGCCAGAAGACTTCAGTAATTGAGCTCCAATGGCTGTGGACGAAGTGGTTTGGACTTTGATAAGTTTGGCGCCTTTTCTTTAATTTTCTCTTCATATATACTGTATCGTTATTACTCACTTAGTTATAGTAACCTTTATAAATTGTACTCATTTAATCGCATATGGTGTACTGTCTGTTTTTGAGCGAAGCGGGGACATCACACAGCATCCACACCAGTTGATTACCCAGTTTGGCGGGGCCGAAGGCTGCTCCCCCTAGACGAAACGAGCTGAGCCAGCCTGAGGCGACCCAGGGGGTTACACAAACAACACATTTCACTGTATGTTTCAATGCTACGATGTACATGTAACAAATAAGACCACTTCCTCTTTGGCTAATATATCAAGGCTAACAGTTCAGATATCTACAGCTGTGTACTTGATAACGACTAGCTAGTGATGGGTACCAGAGGTTGCCCTTGTCCACATACAAAACTTAAGCCACACTCTGTCAGGACAGTGTTAACTACTTGTGTCCTTCCTGGAAGGTAACAATCAAAGAATAAAGGGAAGAAGCCAATCATTGCATTATATAAATCTTTGCATTTATATAATTCTTTAATATAGTAAAAATATTCTGGGGACTTCACAGGAACATTATCAAGGGATCTGGAGTTTGTGCAGGAATGTGGTATTCAGATTGAAAATCAGCCATGATATTGCTGAATGACAGAGTGGGCACATCAGGCTATTGCAGATGGTCAAAACCTTGGTCAAGGAGGTGAGTCTTAAGGAAGATCTTAAAAGAGGGAAAGAGAAGTGGAGAGGTTCAGCAGGGCAAAGCAATTGGAAGAAAGGCTGTTTGTGGTAGACTTCTTAAATTTAACAGGCTAATGTGCTGGAACACATCATGGTTAATATATAGGCAGTGTTGGAGCTTTTGACAAACATTAGGATAGATCATGTCCCCAAGGTCAGATAGGATATACCCCAGATTACAACAGGAAGCAAGGGGAAGAGATTGATGGGGCATTGCCAATGGTCTTAGCATCCTCACTGGCCACAGGAGTAGCACCAGAGATTGGAGAATGGAAAATGTTGTTCCATTGTTTGAGAAAAGTTATAGGGATAATTCTGGTAATTACAGACCAGTGAGCCCTATGTCAATGGTGAGCAAACTACTGGAGAACATTCTTAAGGACAGGATTTTCAAGTATCTAGAGAAACTTAGTCCGATTAGGGACAGTCAGCATGGCTCTGTGAGGGGCAGATCCTGCTGTGTATGACTGTTGATACTACATTTTGCACCTTGGTCCCAAAGGAACGCTGTTCCATTTGGCTGTATTCATGGGTAGTCATACATAATTGAATGACAATCAAACTTGAACTTGAAATCATCAAGTCTGGAGAGGTGACATAGCCAGGAGAGAGAACATGGAAAAAGAGTGAAATAATAAGAAAATTTGTTTTGTTTTCAGTTACCTGGGATTGTATGTTAAGTGTTTCTGTGGAATAAGGTTAACTTTGGTATTTGGGTGGTGAACTGATGTAGTATGGACCCCTCCACAAACCACCTGCCCAACCAGGAAAGTGGTGCCAAGTGCCAAGTAAGCTGTAAAATTCTACGATTTTCATTTGAATTGATAGAAATAAAATCGCAGCAGCCATCCTGTGTTGGAAGCTTGCTACGACTGATACAATTAGCTTCCTTCTGCCAATGTCTAAACACTACAAATTGCAAAGCCCAAAACAACTAGCCTTGTAGGAAGGGCAGGGTGCAAGAGATCATTCAAAGAGACAGTAGCACTTTTGATAGACCATTTCAAGATGCAGTCACTGTCCGTCTTTATCTTTGCAGCTTCTTGAGATTTTTCCACTAAGTTTGGTTGTGCCAAACAGTTGGTACCTATCCTAGTCACTGGCACCTGCAGGAGTGGGTGCCACTTGATGGAAATTCTGCAGCCAGCTGTTGTACAGGAATTTGCAGATGTCTCCAGACAAGAAATGGTATCAATCTCCACCACACTTTCATAATCCAGAAGCAACTGAACATGGAATATGAAAACCAAAGCAAAAATTCTGTTCAGTTCTACTCCAGGTTTCCCCTTACCGTTCCATTGCAGGTGGGTCCTCCCTTGATCTTCTTGCACTCTGGGTGACATGGCATACACGTGGAGCCCTCGGCGTACTCTCGTTGCACTCTGTGGAGAGAACAGTAGTGTATATACTGATTCCGTAACACCATTGACGCTGGATTTACACCTTTGATCTTCACATCCAGCCATGAACTTATTGTTGATAAGCAAGAGGGTCAAATGTTACCAAAGGTAGGTGGAACACAGGTTATAATCAAATCAGCCATGAGGTGATTATTGAATGGCAGATGAGGCTCAAGAGGTGGAGTGGCTGACTCCTGCTCTTAATTCATATATAACTATACAGTTGCAGTATCAGAATGGGTGAGTACAGATCTGAATACTGGCTCACACTCCAGCAGCCTTGCACTCCTCTGCACAAGCCAAGATCCCTGTCTCAAACAACTTAGCCAACAGCCTTCTCCAACTTTTGCAAGCTAAGTCACAGATGCCTGGGGATGCCTGCGTCTTTTTGACTCAGTAGAATTTTCAGCACACGAAGAAGCTGTTGCTCTGTGCCAGCATTTCTCCTCCCACACGATTTCATCTTTTCCCCCCATCACCATCTCCTATTCTTTCCTCCCTTGTGTGCTTCCTCCTAAACCTGTCTCTGCTGTTCATGCCATCTCCTCCCTGGTGTCACCTTTCAGGTGAGACTGTGGACCCATGTCCTGTTTCCAGTCATTCAGCTGAATGTTACAAACCCATTTGAGTCTATCTGGAGCCCAATGGCCTCAGGTCCTGACACACCCTTTCACCTTCATCCAGCACTCCTGCTGAACAATGGCTTCATTTATTCTTCAGTTCACTGCTGTTTGTGGATGTAAAGTTCCTTACATTACAACAGCAAGTAATTCCTGGAATGTGAAGCCTTCTGGGACATTTCAGAAGGACATTATCGTTAAAATTAAACTTGAAATGAGATGCTTTGCAGGTTGGGTTGGAGGAGTAGCAGACCTACTTCAGAGGTTGAGAGCAAATTGACAGGAAACGCTGACAAATGAGCAGGTGAAAATACTGATGAAACATCTTTGACCTGAAACATTAACTGTTTCCTTTTACTGCAAATGCTGAGTATTTCTAGCACTTTCTAGTTTTACTTCAGATTTCCAGAATTAGCCAATTTTGAGCTAACTCACCTCCCAGAGGAATGTTTCACACCACTTACCAAATTAGATAGGACTGTGGTATTCTTGAGGTAAAGCCTACAATCTAGTAGATGAAGGGAAATGAGAAATGAACAGGCATCAAGAGTAACAGTAATGTATTTCAGGAAGTGACTACCAATCATACAGTGAGTGTTACAGTCACTTACCCCTCCTGGAAATGGCAGCTGCTCACACAGGTTCCACCACGTCTATAGAAGGCACAGGATAAACACTGGCTCGGGCCTGGACCCCAGCAACCATCACTAGAACACAAGGGATCACACACCTTCTTTTCTGCCTCTGTGGGGGAAAAAATAACATCAGCACAAGCATGCAACAAATTTAATCCAGGATTAAACCTAGCTCAATTCTATGAAGCACCTTTAGCAAAGGGCACAGATATTGTTTTCTAAATTTAAGAATATCCTCAAGGCAATCAGAAGGCCAAAGGTGAAATGAGTTTCTATCTGAGATATCTGGAAGAGTCATGACAAACTTCCAAAGGTCATCTGTGGGATCAGCAAAGAATCACACCTTCCAGAGGAATTTTTCACACCTCTTACTAAATTAGAGGGACTTCACCACCAACTTCCCTCTCTCAGTTCCTTTCTGAAACTACCACAGCATCCAACTTGTGCCTCATCTGGAAATACAGAGTGCCACAGGATTTGGGTTTAAGACCAGAATCAGGCCATTGGCCCATTAAGTCTACTCCACTATTCAGTTGTGTCTGATGTTGTTTACAACCCCATTATCCCACCTTTAACCTCTTTAACCCTTAACCCTTTTACCCATGAAGAACCAAAGAGGACCCCAGTAGCTGATTCATCTTCAGGAAATAGTGTGATATTGCTACACCCAATTTCCCCCCCAGCTCTCTCAGACTCAATCAATTTGACATAGTTTCCAGTATTAGCTTAATCTATTTGTATCTTTTCACAATTTAATGCTTCCATCTTTGTTTATAATGCTGCCTATCTTTGTGCCATCAGGAGACTTCAAAGTTCAAAGTAAATTTATTATCAAAGTGCATATATGTCACTATATACAAACCTAAGATCTGTTTTTTTGTGGGCATTCTCAGTATGTACAAAGAAACACAATATAATCAATGAAAAACTGCACACAAGACAAACAAACAACCAATATACAGAAAACAACAAACTATGCAAATACAAAAAGTAAAAAGTACAACAAAATAATGATAATAAAAAATAAATAAGCAATAAATATGGAGAACATGAGATGAAGAGTCTTTGAAAGTGAGTCCATAGTTTGTGGGAACAGTTCAGTGTAGGGTTGGATGAATGAAGTTATCCCCTCTGGTTCAAGATCCTCATGGTTGGGGAGTAATAACTGCTCCTCTATCTCCTTCCTGATGGCAACAGCAAGAAGAGAACATGACCTCGGTGGTGGGGGTCCCTGATGATGGATGCTGTTTTACTTAGGTACATAACTTCCTATCCCATGCAAATCATTTATAAATATGGTGAATAGTTATGTTAACAAAACAGATCCTTATGGGCTATCATTGGTCACATCATGCTAATGTGAGTAATAGCTAGTCGCTGTCTCCTGCCCTCAGCTAATCTCCCAGCCGGCTCAATAATGAGCCTTCCATTCCATGAGCTTCAACTTTTAGTTGATTTCATCAAATGGAAAATCCATATAAGTATCATCCATCAACATTTCCATCCACTGATTTAGTAACCTCCACACAAAATTCAATCACATTTATGAAATGATCTATCCTTTATAAATCTATGCTGTCCTCCTTTGATCAACTAAAAATTTTCAGGAGGTTTAGTCACTATCTTCACATGTAAACACTAGGAACTTCCCAACCACTGGAAGGTTAACTGATCTCAGATTCCTGATTTGCTTTTCTCCTTTTTTCTGTAAGAAGAATAATACATATAAAATTTTAATCTAATAGGAGCAGTTTCCAAATAAAGAGAACTTTGAATGGTCATGCAATGTGGTCACCAAGGTCCTTTGAACCATGGGTTGGGAATCATTTGATCCTGGGAGTTTATCATTTTTTATCATTGTTATTGTGCTCAAATCCTATCCTCTGCTACCTAAACAACGTTAATGGTGGTTGTCCTTCCAACTCTGGAATTCTCTCCCAAAACCTCTGCAACCTCTCCCACCCTTTCCATCTCTCTGTAAAACCTACCCCTTTGACCAAGTTTTTAATAGTGTTACGAATGATGAACAACTCTGATGGGCAGAAGGGTACAGAATCGCCAATGCCCCCCCCCGCCCTTTGGAGAATCGCAAATCGCTACTATTCTGATGCTGTTATCAAGGAAGTGAGAGAGACACAGGACTCTGCCAGGGCAGTTATTGATAACAGCTCATGAAAATTAATGAGAGAGACAACTCAGAGATACACAAAGTGGAATGTCTCCTACCAACAAAAGAGAGTGGAACCATTGATTACTGCTATTGTCTTTTGGAGAAGGTTTGTGTACTTGGTACTGTTCTATTCATTGAAACCCCTCAGGGGGCAACCACAGTGGGTTGGTTTGATGGGTTACATCATCCCAACCTGATTGACACCTGAGACCCCGTAAGTGGGGATAAAAGTAAGGTCTGGGGTAACACCCCTCAGACGCACCAGGAGAAACGCTAGTGAGCATCAGAACCCCACGAGACAGGGTGGGAGACTGGAAACCGAACGGAGGGTCGGTATATTTTAACTCACAGGGTTTTTGTAGTGAGACCGGTGGGGGCTTGTGTGTGTGTCCACCCTTGCTTGGGTGATGAGTCCACCACGGAAGAATGGTCTAGCTAAAGGACGGAGGGGTCATACGTGAATGGCCACAACAACACATTGATGGATCAAAAATCGTAAAGGAAAGTTGGCAAGTCAATAGCTGTTACTACTGTTTTCTCTCTCTCTCTCTCTCTCTCGAACAGTTGAAACACTGCGACCAACAACTACCACAGCCGGCATGAACTGAACTGAACTTTATATTTCCATCGGACAATTCACTATCCCCTAGACAATGATAGAGCTTATTTCTTATTGATTATTATTATACCCGCACTTTTAGGTTTAGTATTGATGACGTATATTATCTGTATATTTACATTGATATTATTTTTGTGTATTTTTACTAATAAATACTGTTGAAAATAGTATCACCAGACTCCAACGGACTCTTCTATCTTTGCTGGTAAGACACCCAGTTACGGGGTACGTAACAATAGCCTGATCACATGCATGGCTGGGTGTCAAAATTCATCAAATTATTGCTCCTCTGACAAGGTATGAGAAAGGTGGTAGAGTAAATGCAAGTTGTTGAGCTGTGGAGAGAATGCTGTCCCCCACCACCACCATCCTGCATTACCCACTTACCACACCCCGTGATCACTCCCACTATCCCAAGCTCACTCACGGCAGATTTTTCCTTGCTTGTTTTCCTTGATGATTGGGGACTGAGGGGGAGCCCTCAGGCGATACAGCACTGTCCAATTCAGCGTGTTGTAGTAGCAGAGCTGCTTATTGAAAGCCACATACACATTCCCAGCGCCAATTTCCTTCAGTGATTGAAACCCAAGAGACGTCACATTCTGCAGCTTCATGATCATCAAGGACAAGCCGCGGCTAGAAAAGACACCAGGGAGTCGAGTGAGAGGTCAGGAGCTCTGTTCTGGTTGCTCCCCACTTAATTTTGCCCAACGCTTCCCCCGGTACTCACAATAAAACACTGACCAGCAACTGACTGTGGAGGGAATCCCACATTCCAGTACACTGATGCATTGGAGCTTTTGCCAGGTCCTCATGGGCCCATTCCCACAGTGCATCAGGGCAGAAAATGTAACAAGACTCTCTTCTCACCTCCCTGCCTCGTCACCCCAAGCTGCAGTGGTTGAGGTTCAATTCCAGTTGCTGTCCAGTAAGGAGATCTCCCTATGACCACTTGAGCTTCCTCCCACATTTCAAAGATGCCCGAGGTGGTATTAGTTGGCTGTGGGTACCGGAATCATGGCAACACTTATGGGCACTAAGACATCTTTGGACTGTGTTGGTCATTGCCACAAACAATGCGTTTCACTGTATGTTTCAATGTACATGTGATAAATAAAGCTCATCTGTTTCATGATCTCTTCTAATGGCCCTGGATTGGAGGGTTACTACAATCCACATGAACCAGTACTTTGCCCAACAATCTGCTCTTCACTTTCTGAAAGTGAACCCGGGGAAGAAGGACGGCAATGAGGAGGAGGAAGGGGGTGGACTGAGTGTAGGGACATACGTCCAGAGCCCATTTGACTCTAACCCGATTTCCACAAACGATGAGCTGTCGCGCAACTTGTAAATGACACGCCACCCACAACCAACAATCGGCACAGCACTGCACTTTTCATGCACAGCTTCTTAGAGTGCTTACTTGTAAAGTGTCCTTCCTCCAATAGTAGTTAGATTGGAAAAGACACTGAAATTCTCCAGGCTTTCTGGCCAGGACTGGATATTCAAGTAACCTGAAAATGGGAAGAACACATTAAGTGATTTGAAATACCAGTGAGCTGATCATACTCTCAAACACCAGTCCAGATTCAATATGTTTCTGCCTTAAATTGTTCCAAATAGCCTATAGTGCAAGACTCTTTCTTTAAGCCCTCTTTTAATGCTTGCTTGAGAATACAGTCTTCTGTCAGTATCCGGTAAAGACATAGACAGGAAAGGCCTGTGGGTGAATATTACTTTTGCCCCCACTCTGCCCCTTTATCTGCTTTGGAGGCCTAATGCACTCACTCAGCAACCCTTTGGGCCTGTGGCTGGAATGAGCCTCACTGTGTTAGCACTAATGTTCAGCCAGTCAGGCCTGTGTACTGACAGAAGCTGTAACACTATCAGAACAGTACATCTGGAGCAGGTTACAAGGGCGGCACTTAAACACCGCAGGCCCTTGCTTAATCTAAGGAAGAGCAACGTACAATCATATCATGAACTCCACGTCCATTAGGCCAGTACCAGAGTGGGCTGGGGCTTGAGGTAAATCAGAAATGGATAGCAGTTTTTTTACAGCCCCAGGCAGATCCCCTTGACAGTAATCTAGAACAGCTTTGAACCTGAAGAGTCACCTTAGATTAAGATTGAGCTACTAGGTCCCACACCAGAACTTTAACCATCTTTTTAAGGTGCCTACCTGTTATCTCCTGAACAGTCTGAAATACCTTCAGCTTTTCTGGATCCAGACGTGCAGTGTTGTGGTACGGGTCCCTAAAACCAGGTAAAAAGGCAGGGGAAAATTCAATTGGAAAATTAAAAATTTGTCCAGCCCTTAAAAATCTAATTCATCAGCAAAAATACTTGGGAAAAAGTCTCAAAACACTGGGATAGTTCCATATTGAAGTAACTCCCTGCTGTCAAATCTCAAATATATAAAAACACATCTGAACGCTGTATTCAAACAAATTGAAAGCTTGGAGGAAGAGGGTAGTTTACAACTGATTTTAATTGATGCTTCAATGAGAGTTGAAAATGGTTTATTGTCATTAGGTGCGACTCCAACGAGCTACTCAAATAACTTGGTTGATAAGAGACAAACCAAAGACCTTGGGTTTGATGTCAGTTAGATCAGTGGTTGGATGGTTACAACTGACCTGGTTGTTTTAGGACACAATCAGAGTATTACATCCAATCCTGGTCACATCTTTCAGGAAGGATGTGAGGTTCTTAGAAAGGGCATGGAAGAGGTTCACTGCAATGGTTCCGAGGGACACCGGTTCAAAGTAAAATAAGGACATGAGGAAAATCTTCTTGTTTATGCTAAGTCTGGTTATGGTTTGGAAACAGAGTCAATCACAGCTTTCAAAGGGGAATCAGAAAGACACTGAAGGAAGGATAAACTCATAAGACTACTGGGAATGGGACTGATTGCAAGACTTTATAAGGAGTTGATGTGGACTCCTTGCTGAACAATTCTGTGATTGTAACTTGGTTTTGGAGACATTGATTCTTAGGCTAAAAAGAGTGGCAGCAAACGAGAAGTGGTCTACAATTTCTTGAATCACATTAACATCAGTAGCAACCAGGGCTGAGCTGTCTGCATACAGAAGCTCTCTGACACATATCTCTCTTGATTTGGTTGAGGCTTTGAGTCTTGACAGTTTGAACAATTTTCTATCTGAGCAAGTCCTGATGTACACACCTTTGTCCAAATTATGGTCCATTATTTCCAAAACTGCAGCAAGATATAGTGTGAACAAAGTTGGAAAGACAACAGGGAGGGTACATTGCTGGGAGATGTGATTTGGTGAGAGAAACACTCTCTTATTTACCATTCAGCTCTCCTTCACACGTTTCGGGCTGAGACACTTTAGCAGGATAGAGAGTACTTTGACTCCTGATCTTTTTTTCTCCAGACCTGATGAAGGATCTCAGCCCGAAACGTTGACTGTACTCTTTTCCATAGATGCTGCCTGACCTGCTGAGTTACTCCAGCATTTGGTGTGTGTTACATATACTTCCTTACATAACTGAGACTGATGATGCACACAAGCAAGGCTGCATGCCTCTCCATCACCAGGGTTACACAGTGTTCTCAGTATTACACTGCCTGTCATTTCCATCCAGGGGAATGTCAATGCTTCTTACCCCTCGATCCCCGTGATGAGGAAATCAAGGTTGCCGGTGATCTTGGTGCAGTTGATGAACTTGTCGATGTTTTTTGAATCCACAGTCTGATATCGATTGCCAGCCCCAGTTCCTTCGCATGCTGTGCAAACAAGGAAGCAGAAGGGACATTTGAGGAAATGTACTGGGTGGAGATCCTCCAAGAACCGATGCCCTCTGGAGTCTGGCAGTCAGCTCACTAAGTGGCAATACTTAGTACTGTGGACAGTAGTACAAGGCTTGTGTTGCTCTTAACCAGAGGACATCAGCGTGTCCAAAATTCCCTGAAGACTTGTTCCACTTCAGAGACTTGTGCACACAACAAACGCTGTCACACGTGCAGTGTTGTTTTATTGGAGGTCTTAGCTTCTGAACAAGATAGATAAGATTTCTCCATTGTTTCGCCCAATGTTTATCTCTCAATCAAATCTCTGAAACATTATCTGAGGCTGATCCAATTGCTGCTTCTGGGAGTTTGCTGCCCACAGAATGGGTGTCTTGCAATTATAACCAGACTTAGGAGGTACTCTTATTAAGAATCTGGGTCATTTCAAGGCCATATAAAGTGCTATTGAAATGCAAGTTCTCTTGCCCTTCAAATCTTTAACTCTCAAGTTAATTATCCCAACCAAAGTAGTAATCACTTGTTAAAAATATCCACAAAGTGTCTGTCCGGGCTTTTATTACGTATCCACCTGTAAGAATGCATCAAACAAAGAGACAGCAAAGGGTAAAATGGCAAAAAAAAATTAAAGGGAATGAAGTCTGCCCATCAATTAAAGTACCATTGATGGTTGTTTACATGTGTGCAGAAAATGGATGCTGGATGGTTCAACTTGTAGTGCCCTCTATAACCTGAGGGTAGTGCTGCAGCAATAATGTCGGGAAACTCCAAGCATTTTGTGAAATGATATTCAAAGGGGCCCTCTCACTTAGCTCACCTCCAGCTTTCAGTTTTAATTATAGTGGATGCTTCTGTCAGCATGTATCATTCAGATATACTAGGAAATCCTGAGCAATGGTTTAAACAACTGGGTCCTGAAACATAGAAAACCTACAGCACAACACAGGCCCTTTGGCCCACAAAGTTGTGCCGAACATGTCCTTATCTTAGAAGTTACTTAGACTTACCCATAGCTCTCTATTTTTCTAAGCTCCGTGTACCTATCCAGGAGTCTCTTAGAAGACCCTATCGTATCCACCTCCACCACTGTTGCCGGCAGCCCATTCCACGCACTCACCATTCTCTGAGTAAAAAACTTACCCGACATCTCCTCTGAATGTAGCCAATGGCACAGAGTGGTTACAATATAGCCTCTCAGCTCTTGAACTCAATCCCACGGTTGATGAAGGCCAATACACCGTATGCCTTCTTAACCACAGAGTCAACAGAGTCCTATGGACTCGGACCCCAAGATCCCTCTGATCCTCCACACTGCCAAGAGTCTTACCATCAATACTATATTCTGCCATCATATTTGACCTACCAAAATGAACCACCTCACACTTATCTGGGTTGAACTCCATCTGCCACTTCTCAGCCAGTTTTGCATCCTATCAATGTCCCACTGTAACCTCTGACAGCCCTCCACACTATCCACAACACCCCCACCATTTGTGTCATCAGCAAATTTACTAATCCACCCCTCCACTTCCTCATCCAGGTCATTTATAAAAATCACAAAGAGTAAAGGTCCCAGAACAGATCCCTGAGGCACACCACTGGTCACCAACCTCCATACAGAATATGACCTGTCTACAACCACTCTTTGCCTTCTGTGGGCAAACCAATTCTAGATCCACAAATCAATGTCCCCTTGAATCCCATGCCTCCTTACTTTCTCAGTAAGCCTTCATGGGGTACCTTATCAAGTGCCTTGCTGAAATCCATATACACTACATCTACTGCTCATCCTTCATCCATGTGTTTAGTCACATCCTCAAAAAGTTCAATCAGGCTCGTAAGGTTCATGCCCTGACTAATCAAGAATCTATTAACCTCTGCCTTAAATATACCCAATGACTTGGCCTCCACAACTCTCTGTCTGTGGCAACGAATTCCACAGATTCACCTCTCTCTGGCTAAAGAAATTCCTACTCATCTCCATTCTAAAAGGACACCCCTCTATTCTGAGGCTGTGTCCCTTGGTCTTAAGACTCCCCCACCTTAGGAAACATCCTCTCCACATCCACTGTACCGAGACCCTTCAACGTTTGATAGGTTTCAATGAGGTCTCCCCTCATTCTTATGAATTCCAGTGAGTAGAGGCTCAGAACTATCAAAAGCTCCTCACATGACAAACCTTTCAATCCCGGATTCACTTTCATTAATAGGTTTGTGTCACATATCAGAAGGCAAAACAGTTTGCATTTTATGAGTGCTTTGATATGGCTAAAATAAGGCTCCAGACTCTTAAAATGTACAGAACACTGAGGCACGATACAGCCCAATGATGTCAAAATACCATGAACAGTAACAGGATTCAGCCAAGTTGTTGAAGCAGATATATAAATTAACAAAATTGCTAAAGCTAGACTGGAAACTGAAAAACATTACAATTAAACATTTTGATCATGGTAAAGTAAGCCAGTAGTTTTGGGTCTGGTTTGGTAATTTTTAATAATGTTTTTAAATATTACAATGCAATATTATCATTAATTCAGCACAGTCTCTCTGCAATTGCCCCAGATATAATTCAGGTTTTGAACAATGATTTAAGCCCGTTAAAACTTTGAGGATTGTGCCTTGTGTCTAACTGCTTTCTGGAATGCAACTGATATTTATATAAAGTTCCAGAAAAATAGTCTTTGGATAAACCTTGTTAGAGTTCCCAGAGTTTTATATGCATTTGTCTGCACACTTTGCAAATAATATTGGTAAAATATCCATTCACAGGATGTAGGTGTTACTGGCAGTGCCAGTATTTATTGTTCCTTCCTAATTTCTCTGAACAGAGAAGGCAGTTAAGAGTCAAGATGGTTGGGTCAAAAGACAGACATAGACCAGACTAGGTAAAAACTTGGCAGATTTCCTCCTATTTAGAACATTAACAAATGGATTTTGTAGGATGCAAAGAATCCACAGTGAACATAGCATTCTTGAGTAATCGTTGCTCCATTTTTTCAAATGTAAACACCAAAATTAGGTTAAACAGCAAACACTAATCTCTTATCCTGTTTCTAAGCATCAAGTCCACTCCTGAGGTTATAATACTCATGGCCTCCCTCATCTCCAGCACGAACAGTCTGTGCCTAGTTCTATAATACAGCTCTGTCTTTCTCCATGAATCCTTGGATTAGCAGTGTCTCCCTGCCAATCCTAGAATGGCATCCATCCTGATTACTCTTTCCCATAACTGTGAAGAATGGTGAGTCAGTCAATTTTCTTCCTTTGACTCTACATCATATTCCTAGCTTTGTAGTATTGTACAGATGCCAACTTTGAAGCTTTTTCTCTTTTACACTGGGCTATCCCTCTACTTCTATACATACTGCCTGACACACTGAATTCTTCCAGCAACTTGATTTTTGCTCCAGGTTACAGCATCTGCAACCCCTTGTGTCTCCTATATTGTACTCTATTTGCTTTATATGTAATGCTAACTTTGATTGTACTTTATTACATTAAAATAACGTATCTGCCGGATGTGCTTTATAATTCTTGCTGCCAATGAGATGAGGTTCATATTAACATTTAAAATCTTGCTTGGTGGTTGCAAGTTCAGTGCCAGCCCAACATTTGGGCTCAAGACCTAGGCCCAAACAACTTCAGTGTTGCACAGCGCTATTCAGCACCAACTTTATAGTGATCCTGCACTATTATACAAATATCAGACGGTCCTTTTAATCAACATGAAAGAATCAGCCTCAGATGAGTAATTGAACTGTATCTATTCCCTGACACCACCTCCTCTCTCAGAATGTCCAGTGTGGTAGCAACATCCCATGGCCAAGCACTAGCATGGCATCAGTTTAAATAGATGTCATTCAATGGAAGGATTGCTACTCAGCATTCACCATAACTGCAAAGTTTCTCAAACTGCCAGCAATTTTTGTTGTGGCAAAGGAAGAAGACCAGCAGTTCTGACCAGAAACTTTAACTCGTCTGCTACAATGACTCAACCCCTCAACCCACCTCTTCCATTTGATAAAATCATACTTGATCCTTCTGTAACCTCAACTTTTCACTGGGAGCTTTTCATTCCATATTTGTTAGGAAAAAATCTACCTGTCTCTGTGTCAACAATATTCAGACTGCATCCAATGACCTTTGAGGAAATGAGTTCCAAAGAACACAACCTTATGAGAAAGCATTGTGTCTTACCTGTCTGAAATGAGGGACCCCGAACCCCTTATTATTACAGTGACCCCTAGTTCCAGATTTGCCCATACTTGGAGTACTGTGTTCAGTTCTGCTAGCCTCAATTTAAAAGGAAGGATGTGGAAGCTTTAGAGAGGGTGCAGAGGAGATTTACTAGGATGCTGCCTGGATTAGAGAGCATGTCTTATGAAATGTTGAGCAAGCTAGGGCTTTTCTCTTTGGAGCAAAGGAGGATAAGAGGTGACCTGATAGAGATGTACAAGATGACAAGCGGCATAAACTGAGTGGACATTCTAGAGACTTTTTCCCAGGCTTGACATGGCTAATCTGAGGAGGCATAAGTTTAAGGTATTTGAAAGAACATATATAGTAGGCTTCAGAGGTAAGATTTTTATACAGAAAGTGGTAGGTACATGGGGTGGGGGTAGATGGAGAAGCATTGGGGACATCTAAGAGACTCTTAGATAGGCACAATGGATGAAAGTAAAATGGAGGGCTATTTTACTCCTCCATAAAGGATTCAATTTATTGTGTAGGTTAAAAGGTTGGCACACTATTGTGGGCTGAAGGGCCTGTACTGTGCTGTACACAGAACTATGTTCTATGCTCCTCTCCACATCCACCCCACCATGACAGCCCATAATCTCTTATATTTCAATCTAGTCCCTTCTTACACTTCTAAACTCCAATGAGTACAAACCTGGCTTCTCTAACCTTTCCTCACAAGACAATCTGCTCATTCTTGGCTGCATGCTGACCTTAAGAACCATTTTCTGTATTGACTTGAAAAAGATACAAATAGTACCCCATGTGGTGATACTCTTCTTACAAAATAATTTGACATGGCTTCTGGCAAAACCCTTAAACTCTTGTGAAAGAAGAATTAGGACCTAGCTGGCCCCAACTGAAGACTGGACCCCTCAATGCAGTTAGTGAGCAGCAGCCTAAAAGGACTCTACTTATTTTTTTCATTGGAAATGCAAATGCAACATTTAACTGAGTGGTGTACTGGGCCAGTTCAGAGTCATCCGATATCTGGTGAGCCTGAGTCACATACAGACCTGTCTTGGTAAGGGTGGCAAATCTTCTCACCATATTTACAACAATCTAGTAATTTTGTGATCATCAAATAATTCTGGATTAATAACCAAATTTTGTGTCTGGATGCATAACAGCTTTCAAAGTTCAAGGTAAATTTATTATCAAAGTACACATGTCACTACATACTACTCTGAGATTCATTCATATGGCAACAGCTCTGCACATGGCTGCAAGAATTTGCAGAGAGATGCAGACACAGCTCAGCACGTTTCAGGGACCAGCCTCCCCTCTGTGAACTCAGTCTATACTACTCACTGTCTCAGTAAAGCAGCCAGCATAATCAAAGACCTCAAAAACCCCGGATGTTCTCTAGTCTCCCCTCCCCCACCAGGCACAAGATACAATAGCCTGAAAACATGCACCACCAGGCTCACGGGCAGTGTCTATCCCTCTGTCTTAGACTCTTGAACTGACCTCTGATACGATAAGATGGACTCTTGGCCTCACAATCTACCTCGTTATGATCTTGCAGTTTAATGTTTACCTGCACTGCACTCTTTCAGTAGTTTTTACACTTTATTCTGCATTGTTATTGTTTTACCTCATTCTACCTCAATGCACTGTGTAATGATTTGATTTGTATAAACAGATTGCAAGACAAGACTTTCACTGTACCTTGGTACATGGAACAACAATAAAGCAACACCAATACCCAATTCCACACATGCCATTGTGAGATTTGAACTCAAGTCTCTATTGCTAATCTAGTAATTTAGCTGTTCCCACCACTGTATCTGACAAGGCACAGAACCATGAACATAATGCATGGCTATGGACTTACAAACTAGGAAACACCAGGAAGTGAAGGTTCCTGCAAATACAAGGTCAGCTTTGCTAAACTGCTGCCAGCTTGATCTTCCCTGAGGAAAATGATGCACAATGGCCCAAGTAAAGGAAAAAGGCAAAAGGAAGTGTTGCATCTTTCACAATCACATAAAGCGCCTCACAGCCATCCTTTGAAGTGTAATGTGGGAAACACAGCAGCCAAATTGTGCATAGCAAAATTCTACAAACAGAACATGTACACAAACAACTGGCCTGTTTTAGTGAATCTCCTTCAGGGTAAATATTGGGTCCAGGCTACCAGAGAGAAATCTCTTGTTCTGGAATCCTTATGAATACCCTGAGGTAGGCAAATATGATTTCATTAGTCAGCTCAAAGACAGCACTTTCAATAATACAGCATTCCCACAGTATTCACACTGACTGTCAGTCCAGATATCTGTGCCCAGGAAACAGCTTCCTGACTCTGAACCATAACGGCAGTCCTCCGACCCACATGAACATTCATGCCAACTGCCTCAAAAAACTGGTGGATTTTCAAATAACTGGGTATATAAACTCAAATGAAACACTTATTTCTCTTTTGCTCTGATACTTTTAAGTAGGTACTGATTTTTCATGTTAGCTCTGGCATCAAGAGTTTAGAAGTGTGACTGTCCAGTGTCAAACCTGTGCACCCACACCAAAAGCCAGTCTCAATCTGCTGGCTGAAAGCCTTCAGTCATAGAGTACTACAGCACAGAAAGAGGCCCTTCGATCCATCTAGTCCATGCCAAACTGTTATTCTGTTCAGTCCCACTGACCTGTACCCGAACCATAGGCCTCCATACCCCTCCCATGCACCCTGTGAGTGAAGTTCCCCTTCAGACTCCCCTTAAATATTTCACCTTTCACCACTGACCTAAGACCCTTAGTTCGAGTTTCACCCAAACTCAGTGGAAAAAGCCTGCTTGCACTTACTCTATCTATACCCCTCATAATTTTGTACACCTCAATCAAATCTCCCCTCGTTCTTCTATGTTCCAAGGAATAAAGTCCTAACCTATTCAACCTTTCCCTGTAACTCATATCCTAAAGTCCTAGCAACATCCTGGTAAATTTCCTCTATACTCTTTCAATCTTATTGATAGGTAGGTAGGAGACCAGAACTGCACACAATACTCTAAATTAGGCCTCACCAATGCCTTATACAACTTCAACATAACATCCTATCTCCTGTACTCAATACCTTGATTTATGAAGCCCAATGTGCCAAAAGCTTTCTTTACAACCCTATCTACCTGTGACGTCACTTTCAAGGAATTATCCCTCTGTTCTACCACATTCCTCAGTGTTCTACCGTTCACTGTGTAAGACCTACCCTGGTCTGTCTTCCCAAGGTGCAACATCTCTTACTTTAAATTCCATTAAATTCCATCTACTGTTTTTCAGCCCATTTTCCAGCTGGTCCAGATCCCACTGCAAGCTTTGATAGCCTTTCTCACTATCCACTATGCCCCTAATCTTGGTGTTAACTGCAAATTTGCTGATCCATTGCAATAGAGAAACAGAGGTAGTGATGTTTGGAGAATCTTGACCTGAGGAACAGAAAATATGACCACAGGTCCAATGAAAACCATGTTCCCAAACCAATCTTGCCACCAAGATTGGCAATGTGCTTGACAAGATTACACACAAGCAGCTCCAGATACAGGGTAGCACAGTGGTGCTCAAAACATCACTGGACACAGTGAAATGCCTCTTGGTGCTCACAACGTGGATTAAGATAGTTACATTCACAAGAAACTAACAAACACTGGCATAATTCCAGGAACAGGAATTCTGCTCCTCCAATCAGCCACCAGCTGTTTTTCCCCCTTTTTGCTTGTCTCCCTCCTTACAATTAACATTACAATGGAAATCATATCTGTTGCCCAGGCAACCTGCTGAGGAAAAGGAGGAGTCTAAGCTCTTGTGCGCTCACCTTTAGGGCACAGGCCTTGACAGGGCTCACACATCTTTACCCCATTTTTCTCGACCTCCGTCTTGCCACTGGGGCAGATACGGACACACGAGCTCTGGTCCACAATGAAGTTCGCTGCAAGATTAAACAAAAACAGAGAATGGCCCTGAGAACAGTCCCAAAATAAAGGATTTGTTGTTCAGGATAAGGACAGTTTTTTTCACCCAGAGAGTGGAGAATCTATGGAATTCTCTGCATCAAAAGGCCATGGAGGCCTAGTTATTGAGGTAATTCAACAGATTTCTACTTTAAGAAATCAAGGAACCAGTGTAAAGGGGGCTTCTTCTTTTTTCTTTGTTACTGTGTATGTAATCAAAAGGGCTTCTTTGTTTTGTTAAAAGCAGGAATGCTCCTTTGTTGCGAGAGAGTGCTGGAAGCTTGTTTGGGTTAAAATTTACTGATAACGAGAATGGTATTACTTTGTAAACCAAATGGGGATTAATGTTCTTTCTTCTGAGTCTGTAAGCTTTTGTTGACCGGCTTTTGGGCAGATCGGCGCGAGGGGGTCGAGAGAGAGGACGCAATGCTGTAAGCTGGGCGAGGAACAGACCCCAAGCGGGGGTCCGAGGCCAGGAGGCATTCCGAGGAGGGGGGATGAAGCTAGATGTACCTGGTTGACCACTCGGAGGGTCCTGAGCTGCGAGTCGAGGAGTTCGGAGGGGATCGAATGGTGGGCAGAAGACTTCAGTAATTGAGCTCCAACGGTTGTGCACGAAGTGGTTTGAACTTTGATAAGTTTGGCGCCTTTTCTTTATTTTTTCTCTTCATATATACTGTATCGTTTTTAATCACTTAGTTATAGTAACCTTTATAAATTGTACTCATTTAATCGCTTATGGTGTACTGTCTGTTTTTGGGCGAGGCGGGGACATCACACAGCATCCACACCAGCTGATTACCCAGTTTGGTGGGGCCGAAGGCTGCTCCCCCTAGACGAGAACGAGCTGAGCGAGCCTGAGGCGACCCAGGGGGTTACACCAGGAAAAGGAGAGAATGGCTGATGAATGGTAGAACAGTCTGAGAGGCCAAATGACCTCCTCCTACCCCAATTTCTTATCTTTTTCATGCTCTGCCTCATGGGCTCAGTGATTTGCAGGAACTGGCTCCTAAACTGTGTGACACTGAATCGGCTGTGACAGAAACCAAACACCACTGAGATATTAAACTGGCAGTTAGCTTTATGTCCCCTGCAGACGTGGAAATATGACATTTTTCACTAGCGTGATGGTGTTCAGCAGTTTATACAACCTGCAGAGAGATGCGGGGGAATTATTTTTTTAAACTTACTATGTTGCTGTGACCCTTGACCCTTTTCCAAAAAGGACAGTCACAGCAAATTCAACAGGAGCTCTCAGAAGAAAGAGCAAAGGAGTGGGAATATTCTCTGTAAAGAGCCTGGCCCAGGCATTATGAGCTAAATGGCTCCTCCTATACAACAGTTTCTATGAAACTTCTCTGCCACTCTCTGTGGGTATTGATTGCAAGCATTAGAAGGAACAAAACTCACTAGGTCAGATCAGAAAGTTGCAGTTTCCATGCCCTTCTGTTGAGTTAGCCAATTGTCTGGACACCACTTGGGTGGAGGAGAGAGGGGTAGGTGTAACACTTGGTTATGTCAGGGGTAAAAGAAAAATAAGGGACATCATGTTCTCTCTTTGAGGAAGCCATCATTAGCTTACGTTGTCCAACAGTTGGATATGCACATCTCAGATCGTTGTGCAACACCACCTGATGACGGTGCAGTTCCCAGGGATCAGAGAGTGGGAGACATTTCATGGAAACTTCAATGTACTTACCAGGGCAGCTCTTCACGCAGAAAGATCCGTACATGTACTTGGTGTCAGGGTTGCGCTCCAGCTGATAGGACTGCTTGTTGTAAATTAATGGTTGTGGACAGACTGGAACACAAGCATTGCTGTCATTGAAGCGTTTGCATGCCTATGGGAACAGAACCATCATTGGGAACAATCAGAATAGCATTAAAAAATTGCCCACTTGCACTCTGATGCTTGGGTACACTGCGGACATGTGCTCCCTGCAATGGTTCTTCACCTCAGCCACCCCGACTCACTTCGTAAAGCTCCATTATCCTTCTTTTTCTTCAGCCACCAGCACATGCTCAGTCTTAGCTATATTCATTCTTCCATGAGTCACAAAATCATAAGATGGTTTCAACACAGAAGGAAGCCATTCAATCTATTGAGTCAATACTGACTTTGTGGAAGAGCAATAAAGCTAGCCTCTGTTCTCTCTCTTAATTCTTTTCTTTTTGATAAATATCTAGCTTTCTTTGGATTGATAAACTACTACCCTGGCAGTGCATTCTAAACCATAACCATTTACTAGTTTTCCCTCATGTCACTTTCCTAACCACCTTCATTCTATGATATCTTGTTCTTCACTCCTTCCATCAATGGGAACTGCTTCTCTTTGTCCTGTTCAGATCTACTCACACATTCCTGGTTCCAAGGAGAACAACCCCAGCCTCTTCAGTGTATCCAGATCACCAAAGTCCTTCATCCCCAGAATGATCCTAACAAATCTCTTCCGCACTTTCTCCAAAGCCTTCACATCTTTCCACTCACAGTTGCTCACACTATGTCTCTTCGGACCCCACCCAAGCCAGCTGCTTCCATGCCAACAGTCCTCATTAGATCTTTGATCACTGTCATACTGTCTCTTGGTGCTTACTTCACTCTTTGGGACTCTGTCAATCCCTGCTTCAGAAAGATTTTCTATCGGCAGTGAGCATCGGAATCAGTTACCCAAAATTGCCCGGCATTCAGGTAAACAGGAAAAATAAAGCAAGGTTCATGTTTCAAATTGACCTGATACATTAACTCAATTTCTCTCTCCCCACAGATATTGCTGAACTGCTTCTCCAACACTTTCCAATTTCCAGTGCAGGCTTTTCTTTTGTATCAGAATTCACACGGTTAAAATGAAGACTTCAGATTCTAAAGTGAGCTTAGTGCTTCATGACGAGCAATGTGCTCTGGAATTGTAGTCACTTTTGCAAAGCCAGAATTTCAATGGTTCAATTTAATAGCAGAGAATGTACAGAACCTGAAATTCTTACTCTCCCCAGACATCCAAGAAACAGAAGAAAAACCCCAAAGAATGAAGGACAGAAAACATGAGAACTGCAAAGCCCCCCACACACAAAAGCAGCAGCAAAAGCATCAACCCACCCCTCCCCTCACTTACTCCAGCTAAAGCATCAAACCCCCACCACCCACCATGCAAGCAATAGCAAAGTCCCCAGAGACCACGATCTAAAGTCCATCAAAGGCTACTGTCCATCCCAACACTTCGACATCTCACTCTCTTTCTCTCTCACAGAAGGACTTACGAAGCAGTTGGTATCCTTGGGGCCGGAGCAGCCCCCAGCACACTCGCTGTGGCAGCACTCGCTTGGATTGTGCTGTCCGAAGCATCGGCCATTACACTGAGGAGCACACACTGATTTAGTCACTGGTGGGGGGAGAAAAGGAGAGCAAAGTCAGAATCATCGCGGCTTTTGTGCTCCTTCATCGTTTTCCCGACAGCATTGATTCCTGCTCAGGTCCCCAGGGGGCAGATGTACTTCGGTTCGCACAAGTGAACATCTTTCAAATGCATGGGCAGGAATTGGTAATTCAGCTCCTCAGTCCTGCTCTGCTAGTCAATGCAATCACAGCTGACCTACCTTCCTAGCTGATTCTTATGCTCAAAAACATACAAATAACCTGAATGTTCTCAACAACCAAGCCCTCAGGGGCAGAGAAGCAAAGGGTGAAAAAAATTACATCTGAAATGGGCAGTTCCTCATCTTAATACACTGTCTCCCCACCCCCAGCTGTAAACTCGCCACCTTGAGGAAACAGTCTCTCAGCGCCCTACTGTCAAAATTATTATGAATATTTCACAGTAGTAACAAAGGATCACAGGCTCAGAACGTCAAGTGTTTCTCATTAGCACACACTGGATGTTTTTTGCACCATCCTTTGTAAACTCTAGAGACTGTTGTGTGAGAAAATCCCGGGAGATCAGCAATCTGAAATATGCAAACCACCCTGTCTGGCACCTACAGTCATTCCATGCTCAAAGTCACTCAGATCACATTTCTTCCCCAATTCTGAAGTCTGCTCTGAATGACAACTGAACCTCTTGACTATGTCTGCATGCTTTTATGGATTAAGTGGCTGCAAAATGAGTGGCTGATTAGATACTTGCATTAATGAGCAGATGTACCTAATAAAGTGGCTGCCGAGTGTATGTCAGTGATAATAAACCTGATTCTGATTCAGTGAGCTGGCCTGTGAGGGTCAACCATTGCAGTGTGAACCAAATAACCTATAGGAGGAGCCAAATATGCATCTTTTGGAAAGGCAATAAATTCCAGATTAATGTTAGATCCAATCCAGTTTAAAAATTAGCTCTTTTTATTTTCTCACTTCTTAAGCACACCCTTGAGATCAAGATTTAGGTTTAGGTCAGATATCAGCGTTCTGCCTTTTTTGAAATAAGTTTTTTTTTCTGTAAGTTATATAAGATTCCGAGGTTGAAACAGAATAACATTTAATATATAGGACTCAGGGAGGGACTGACTGAGTGTCCATTTCCTCAGATTAAAGGATCTTGAACTTGAGACACAGCTTCTCTATAGGGATCGAACCACTCAGGATTGAGACGAGGAGAAAGTTCTTCACTCAGAGGATGATGAAACCTTGGAGTTCTTGACCTAAGACTACAAAATAGTTCCTTAGAACAATAAGCTGGACTCTTAACCTCACAGTCTACCTCGTTATGATCTTGCACACTGAAAGTGCCTGCAGTGCACTATCTCTGTAGCTGTTACACTTTATTCTGCATTCTGTTATTGCTTTACTGTGTTCTACCTCGATGCACTGTATGAACAGTATACAAGATGAGCTTCTCATTGTATCTTGGTATATGGGACAATAATAAACCAATTCCAGACTCAGTTACTGAGCATTCATGGCCGAGATTCAGAGACTTTTGAACTCCATGAAATTCAAAGGGATATTGGAAAAATGGGTTTAAGTTAGGGGATCCGCTGCAATCATACTGGCGTAGCGGTTAGCACGACGCTATTACAGCTTGGGGCACTGGAGTTTGGAGTTCAATCCCAACGTTGTCTGTAAGCAACTTTGTACATTCCTTCCCGTGTGCAGGTGAGTTTCCTCTGGGTGCTCCGGTTTCCTCCCATGGTCCAAAGACGTACCGGTTGCTAGGTTAATTAGTCATTGTAAATTGTCCCATGATTAGGCTAGGATTAAATTGGTGGGTTGCTGGGCTGTGCAGCTCAGTGGGCCGGAAGGGCCCCTTCTGCGCTGTATCTCTAAATAAATAGTACTGAATAGTGAAGCAGGCTCAAGGGTGTGAATGGTCTACTCCCGAACCTATCACTTAATCTTTGGTGAGCGAGACTGCTTAAAGCAATGCTAGCCAGGACACTAAGCAAACTTTTTTCTTCTCCAGCAGTTTTATTTTACCCCAACCAACAATTCAATCAGGTTTTCAGTGAAACAACTAATCCAGAAAGTACATCCCTGACCTGGTGAGACTTCACCAGTCTGGTAAATCACACATTAATTCAGAATGAGGTTTCAAATCTTGGAATAAAGCAATCACAACCTGCCAATTCAGTTCAAGTTGACACTAATTTATAGACAATCTATAATTACTAGGAGTTTTGTGTGTCTGAAAGGATTTGGCATGTTTACAAATACAACTCCCATTCATTTTGAGAAATTGTGTGTAAATCACTTTAATATTGAATGGTTTCATCCCAGACACACTGCTGTGTCACCTAGACAAATGGTGATAGCTGCCATTCACCCTCCAACACCAACTGCTTCCTAGGAAATACTGTGCGTTGGCTTGTCTGACTGAAACAACATTTTGCTAACAGACTCCAAGAGGACCACAACCTTAGCTGCAGAGAGGAGGAAGGGTAGAGGGAACAGAGGGAATATCTGTGATAGGGTGCAAACCAAGTTGCCAACAATTGCTTGAAAAATGGCAATTGGACAAAAGAATATTAAGGTAAGTAGTCCAGGTACATAACTGGAAAAAGTGTGTGGGAAGCTGAGATTTTATCTGAAACTTTTAAGTTCAATATTAAGTGCCAGTGAGCACCATGCAGCTTGTTACCATAGAGAAACCGCACAGACAAAGAGAGTGGGAATCACCCGATGGGAGATGTTGAGGGAGGCTGTAGGATCCAGGTGCTTGCAGACTTCGCTGCTGAGGACACCTTACTACTAAGCAGAAGGGCCCCCATATGCTGACCCTCCACACCAGGCACCGGATGATTCATTGCTGCAGGAGCTCCAGCTGACAGCAAGGATTCACACCAGCTCCCCTGCACAGCAGAACAGAGCTCACACACGTCCTTTTAAAAAAAAAGTATAGGTGAATCACAGTGCACTCCTCTGCATATTTTCGCTATCTCACATCCAATCCATTAACAATGCACTTTGCAGTAACAATTACTTACAGATCTGACAGTCTAACTCACTCGGGCCCCAGCAATGTCCTTTACAAGATGGATGACACTGGGAACCTGAAAAGCAGGAAATAATCATCATTATAAATCAAAAACACGTAGCCCAAAGAATCAATGACATTATAATGATAAACTGGAAATTGAGCGATTAAGTAACAGATGAACAAACTAAACCAGTCATGCACATTTAATTTTGGACCTGGCTTTCTTCTGAAAGTAATGTTTCTGTAAAGGAGGAGGCCATTCCATCCGTCACGTCTGTGCTGGAGCTGCTGCCACACCTGGCTTTGTTATTAGCTATGAGATTTGCCAGGACCAGATTGAAAGGGAGGGATCAGAACTAGCAGTTAAGCTTGATTCAATGCCCTTGAGAGGGATGGAGATGAAGAGAAGCAGAAAACGCATAAGGAGATTGTCAAAAAGTCCCCAGCACAGACTTTAGTGAGTTGAACATCAGGTTTGAACAAAATCCTTGATCTGCAAGTCTCAAGTCATGAAAGTGATGGAATACTTTCCACATGCCTGGATATCTTCAATTCTCAAGAAATTCCACACCTTCCAGGACATAGCCTGCCTGAATGGAACCTCAACCTCCACCTTAAACAGTCATCCCTGCACCACCAGTGGACAGTGGCCGCGGGGCATACCATCTACAGAAACTGCACTGCAGTCGCTTACCATGGCTGCTGCTACAACATGCCCAAACCCATGATAAGGGCGACAGGTGCATGGAAAAGCACCACTTGCAGGTTTGGGGTTATGCATCATTTCACAGTTACCATAGGGCAGAAGCCTGAAGTCCCAAACACCAAGTTCAAGACCAGCTATTTCCCTCCATTCGGTCTTTGAACCAACTGGTAAAACCCTAATCATTACAGTTTAGCAACACTATGACCACTTTGCACTAATTATGTTTTCTTGTAAAAACTTTGCATTTATGTTTAATATATGTTTTGTGAATGTTGCTTATCTGATACTGAATGCCTGTGATACTCCTGCAAGCACCTGGCAAGATGACAATAAATTTGACTAAATAAATAAATTCCTCTTCAAGTCACACAACATCTTTACTTGGAAATATGTCACTGGTCCTTCATCACTGCTGAGCCTAAACTCAGGAACTCCCTCCCCCTCCCTCCCTCACCATGAGTACATCAAGGGGAGTTACTGATTGGCAATAAATGCTAACCTTAAGTGAAACACAGATATGAATAAAAACCAAGACCAATTTATTGTGCAAGTTTATAAAAGCGCAGATTCCAAAGTTGCTACCCCTAGTTGTTTGGGTGTAGTACTCACAGCCTTTGATGGCATCCTTTGTCTCATTGAAGTCCATTCTCTCCTTTGGCTTGTGTAGGATGTCAGCCCAATCAATTGACTCCGTGTGGCACAGAAATTTGTTGGATTCCAGATATACACCTCCCACCAGAATCTCTGCAGAGCACAAAAAAAACCGAATGGAATAGCATAAGTAAAGAAATGAAATAACGATTGTTGGAAGTCCAAGAAGATGCAAGAGAGAATTTTATTTTTTGGCTAATGCAGGGAATAAGTATTGCTTGGAGTATGAGCACAAGAGTTGCCAAATTCTAGTAAAACCTCAGCTCAAAGTATTGCAATTGGAACACAGTTTATATAGACTACAGATGTTCTTTATGATAGAAGATTATTCTTGAAATATCTAAAATACCATTCTATTTCAGTTATCAGTCTTCCAAATCAACAAACTTTCTCACAATATTCCTCTATCTGATGGTGAATGTGTTCTTCCTTCAGTGTTCATTACCTGGCTAGAAGAAAATAAATATCTGCCCTAGAGACCTTTGTGGTTAAAAGAATCATGCACCACGGCCAATATCCACATCTAATCAAGCCTTTCAAAGTGTGACTGCACATGATACTGTTGAGTATTTCAATAGGCACACATGGAGACTTCACTAATGTCACTCTAGGTTACAAAAATGTGTTACAGACAGTCCTATGGACAAGCAAAGCCACAGACTCAGTTATTTGCTTGACCTCGAGTTCGGGTTTCAGGAATGCTGAGCAACAGAAAGGAAAAGATAACTAGCCAGGGCTCATAGTCCTGATTAAGATAAGGTTCCCCATGCAAGGCTCCTTCATGAAGTAAGGAGGTATGGGATCCAAGGAGACCTTGCTTTGTGGATCCAGCATCGGCTTGCCCACAGAAGGCAAAGGGTGGTTGTAGATGGTTTGTATTCTGCATGGAGATCGGTGACCAGTGGTGTTCCACAGGGATCTGTTCTGGGACTCCCTCCTCTTTGTGATTTTTATAAATGACCTGGATGAAGAAGTAGATGGATGGATTAGTAAGTTTGTTGATGACACTAAGGTTGGAGGTGTTGTGGATAGTGTGGAAGGCTGTCAGAGATTACAGTGGGACAGTGATAGGATGCAAAACTGGGCTGAGAAGTGGCAGATGGAGTTCAAACCATATAAGTGTGAAGTGGTTCATTTTAGTTGGTCAAATTTGAAGATAGAAGGGCAAAACTCTTGGTAGTGTGGAGAACCTGAAAGATCTTGTAGTCCGTGTCCATTGGACATTCAAAGCTGTTGCGCAGGTTGACAGTTTTGTTAAGAAGGCGTATGGTGTGTTGGCATTCATCAACCGTGGGATTGTGTTCAAGAGCCGTGAGGTAATGTTACTGTTATATAAGACCTTAGTTAGACCCTACTTGGAGTAATGTGTTCAGTTCTGGTCACCTCATTACAGAAAGGATGTGGAAACCATAGAAGGGGTACAGAGGGGATTTACTAGATGTTGCCTGGATTGGAGAGAATGCCTTATGAGAATAGGTTGAGTGAACTTGACCGTTTCTCCTTGGAGCGATGGAGGATGAGAGGTGTATAAAATGATGAGAGTCATTGATTGTGTGGATAGTCAGAGGCTGTTTCCCAGGGCTGAAATGGCTAACACGAGGGGGCATAATTTAAGGAGCTTGGAATTAGGTGCTGAGGGGATGTCAGGGGGTAAGTCTTTCCACACAGAGAGTGGTGGGTGTACGGAATGCACTGCTAGCAACGGTGGTGAAAGTGGATACAGTAGGGTCTTTTAAGGGACTCTTAGATAGGTATAGGGAGCGTAGAGAAATAAGAGCTCTCCGCGGTAGGGTAATACTAGGTAGTCTCTAGAGTAGGTTACGTGGTCGGCACAACATTCTGGGCCGAAGGGCCTATAATGTGCTTAATATTTCTATGTTCTAAGATTTAAGTGCTACCTGTGGCTGAGTGGGCTACACTCTTAGCAGAATTTAGAAGTTGTGGATTGAAATCCTTCTGCACAGACTCAAACACAGGAATCCAGGCCAGAGGGAATACTTAAGAGATGTCAAACCCAATGGATGTGGAAGATACTATGGCCACTATTTTGGAGAGAAGCAACATAATTCTCCCTAGTGCCCTGAAGCCAATATTTATCCTGTGCCATTTAAGTGCAAGCTCTGGTTGGAGTATATGTGTATGTGTGGAAAAGTGTTGGATCAGGTGTGACCTTACCGAATAATAGAGCAGATGAGGAGCCAATTGACCTACTTCTGCTCCCACTTCTCCACAATGAGTGGACAGCGGGCTGGGGACAAGTGTGTGGATGGTCCCAGCCAGCCTGATTTTCAAGCAACTGTGCAATATCCTAGAACTGTGCATCATAAGCAAAAAGTAGCTCAAGCCTAAAGTGAAGAAAATGGGAGGGTGCAGGGATCTCAATCTTTGTAAACACACAAACACTACTACTTGATAGCTAAACATTACCTTTTCACCATTTATATGATAATTCTTTGTTTCAGTCTTTTAAATGGGGATCTTTCTACTGATAACACAATGTGCTGTTAAGTAGATGGTTCTCAGGAGTTGATTAAGGCTATGTCCACACTAGACCGGATAATTTTGAATACGCCGGTTTCGTTTAAAAATGATAGGTATCCACACTATGCGTTTTTAAAAATATCTCTGTCCGCATTAAGACGGATGTTTGGGCGAATCTCCTCTTGCTGCGCATGCGCAGGACATACCTACCGAAAACAAGTAACATGTTTGGTGTCGAATCTCGCTGTGGACATGTGCGTTTGTGCAGTTACAGACTAGAAAAACTTAAACGACAGACAGCTGTTGGCTCTCATGCAGGAGGACTTAAAAGTTAAAAAAAATACTGGAGCGTATGGAGGCAACTGACAGGGAGTTCACAGACATTATTGCCCGGCTGACGATGAACATTGAAAAACTGATGAACTCTGTTGTATTAATAAAGCACCTTGTTAAATGTATAAAACATGTCTGCATCAGTATTATCTTGTACTTCCATACAATGTTATATTAGGCTGTTACACATCTATTGTCAGAGAAGTACTTGCATAAATAGGTAAACCACCTTCATACGAGCAAGGACAGAAAACAGAGCAAAGTGAGTATACTTATTTATTCAGTAAGTTATGGGTCAAAGTATTTGGTGAGTACATTTCTAACTCTTCTGGCTTCAGTCTCGGTTGCCGTCTGTTCTGAAATAGTTAGGTTGCGTTCAAGAAAACAATGAAATGGCACGCTGCCCCCACAATCTGTTTGGGCACATCATAACAGCACTTTTAGATTTCTCCGGTTACCCCGTCCACACTGCTCCGGCCAAGCAGCGTTTTCAAAATTACACACCCTGGAGAGCGTTTCTGAAAATCTCCGGTTTCGGGGGACGAAAACGCCGCTTTAGTGTGGACGGAGGGTAAAAACTAAGAGAAAAAGCTTCGGTTACGGATTTATCCAGTGTAGTGTGGACGTAGCCTAAATCTTGGGGGGTGGGGATGGGGGAAAGGGGCAGCTGAGGAAGAAGTCTAAGAATAAAAGGCTTTTTGCAGTGAGTTGGTCACGGAGTTTAATTTAAAACCATCTTTATGCAAGACAGGAGGCCACCCTGTGAGAATGACCACGCAGAAGTGATATTTGTAACTGCAGACAGCAACATCTTTGCCTAATGACCTTAGTTTAGATTTTGTTTTCCCACCGCTGGCAACCATGCTTTCAGCTTCCTCGGCCCCAAGCTCTGGAATTCCCTTCCTAATCCACACTTCCAATCCTTAGATTTTCCTCAATACCTGCATCACTGATTGAGCTTTTGCTTGCCTGTTCCAATATCTCCTTATGTGACTCAGTATCAAATGTTTTATTTGATTTGTTAATAGTCTCGTGAACTCTTGTGCTTCCTAAACTCTGTCCCAATCCCTACAGACACCTTGCTAGATGTTTGCCATTCTGTATGACTGAAAGTTGTTGTTATCCTTGACTGGAACCCCCAGCTCACCTGCTCAGACTAACAGTTGAAAGTAACACCAATAATAGAGCAGCACGGTAGCATAGCGGTTAGCGTAACACTTTACAGTGCTAGTGATCAAGGTTCACTGCCCGCAAGAAGTTTGTGCTTTATCCTCGTGACCACGTGGGTTTCCTCTGGGTGCTCCGGTTTCCTTCCACATCCCAAAGACATACGGGTTAGTAAGTGGGCATGCTATGTTGGCACTGGAAGCGTGGTTGGCGACACTTGTGGATTGCCCCCAGCACAATCCTCGTTGATTTGATTTGACGCAAATGACGCATTTCACTGTATGTTTTGACGTACATGTGACAAATAAATAAAGCTCATCAAAAAGAAAAACATCCTGATAATTACTATGTCCAGTGTACAAAATGTGCGACAGTCATGGGCTGCACCAGCACATCCTCAGACTGTGTTGGTTGTTGACACAAACAATGCATTTCACTGTATGTTTTGATATATGTGTGACAAATAAAGCTAATCTAATCTTATCTCTCTGCCGGATGTTATATAATATTGTTCACACAGACCCACATCATCTTCTCACATTGCCCTGTGACTTTAACCAGGAGGATGGGATAATGATAAGGGTCTGCTCCATCACTGACATATGTAAAGAGAACCTTACTGGCAGACTTCGGATGTGGATTGTACCCTAGCTGTAGCCCACAATATCCGTCAGTGGATAACAAATTTATAACAGGAAGGAAGCAGCATGCAAAGCTGGGCTCCTACTTGTTCGATCCAATGTCTATAAGCACAGGCTCTCCCCAGGGCCGTCTTCTTTCACCCCCTCTTGTTCTCACTTTATAACAGATGACTGTACCTCCACAGGCAAACCATTAAAATCCTGAAGTTTGCGGACGATATGATTGTAGTTAGTCTCATCTCTAATAATGATACAAGCTGCTATCAAAGAAAGGTAGACTGTTCTGCAGCATGGTGTGCTCATCACAACTTGGAGCTTAATGCTATCAAGACAGTGGAAACGAGGATTGACTTCTGCTGACAACCCCCTACTTGCCTCCCCCACACCCCCCTTGGAAGTTAATGGTCAGGCTGTGTCTGGGGTTAAGTCATTCAAACTTCTGGGGTCTACCATTACCTATAAATACATTGAAGTGGGACAGGCACATTACACTCATCACGAGGAAAGCCCAGCGGAGATTGCTCTTCCTACACCAGCTTAGGAAATTTAACGTCTCAGGGTGTATCCTGATGAATTTTTATTCAGCCATCGTTGACAGTGTTGTGACCACCTCTATCACTCTACGTCCGCCACCTCCTCACTCTCCAAGTCCAGATTGCAGTGAGCCACTCATTAGAGAAAATTACTGATATTAGGAGACCTGTTCATTGCCAGGACAAAGAAAAGAGCTGAAAAATTTACTGCTGACTCCACCCACCCTAACAGTCACCTATTCATCAAATTGCCATCGGGGAGACGCTGCAAGTTGATCACCACCAGGGCTACACATCCTCTCTGAAGTTTCTTTCTTGTAGCTGTCCAGCTTCTCAACAAAATTCACTCAGGTGTAATACTCTAACTGTCCCTGCACAACATCCATTAAATGCTCTTTCCTGCTCTCCTTGTTCTGTTGATAATTATTGAGTCTGTTTGTGTGTTCACGTTTATTTAAGATGTTTGTGCATGTGACCGTTCTGCTACTTGTTGACTGCTCATGACTATTTGCACTATTGTCCTGTAAACTGTTGGTTGCTATTGTGTTGTCTGTTATGGTGCTGTCCTGTGTTTTATGCTTGGCACTGAAATGCAATCAATTCTGGCATGCTTCACATACTGGCCATAAAGTGATTCGGATTCTGATTCTAGTTGTTATGGGTATGTGACCTGGTTGGAGAAGTGTGAGGTGGGGAGGAATGGAATGGTGGGAATGAGTTGGAGTGACAGCAGGAGAGTGGAGTTAGTGTGAGAGTGGGATAAGGAGAATTTTTGGGGAGAGGAATGGAGGTTGAGAGGGATGATGGCAGTGTGAAGGGTCTCAGAATAGGTGAGGGGAGCTGGTGAGTAGGACGGGGGCAGTTTGTTTTGGCTGAGGCTGTGGCAGAGCAAACAACAACCTTTGGACTGGCTGCTTCCACAGAGCCTGTTGCCTAGTTTGAGGTGAAATTTGGCTCCAGTTCTGCTCCATGGCTGAAAATCTGGTTTGACAGAAACTGTAATTCTCTCACTGACTCATTGCAAAAGTCTCAACAAATAAATCTTTTAATTAGACCTGTCATCCAAACCACATCTTTAACAGAGAGCTGGAGGGAAGCACAAAGGCACTTACTCGATGCAAAAATAGCCCCTTTTCCCCCAGGTTGATTATGGGAAGGTGGAGGGTCTTCACTAAAACTTGAGCTAGCTTCAGTATCTGAGCACTAGCAGCTAATCTAATGGTTACTGTGTGGTATAAGGTAACATCAGGCTCAGAGATGTTGGTTGCTTTTGTAGAAATGCAAGGTTCCTGTCCAGGTCCATACTGCCAAGATCTGGCCTCCTAAGCTCCTCTGTGCTCACAAAAGGTATACCCTTCAACCAGGCAGAGCAAAGGAAACCATAATGTCACAGCGTCTGTAAAGTGCTCCAAAGGTATCTTAAGTCTTTGCCAAGGCAATGATGTAGACTATGGTTCCAGAGCACTCACTACTCCCCGGGAGTCCCTCTCCAATTCCTCTTGCCCACCTGTCCAAAGATCTTACCTGTCAGATGTTTAAAGCCAAGCTGCTTCAGCCCTTGAACTCCATCTTTCCGGTAGTTGAGGATCACAGAGAGTGCGTACTTGTCATCGTAGAGTGCTGTACCACGGATAATTCGCAGATTTTCCAGAGGAAGATACTCAAACTGATTCAGTGCCACGAGCAGGTAGCCAGTAACCTCCCGGATTGACTGTGGGGTAAAGAAGCCAATGTTAGATCTGCAAGGGGATGTACTATACAATGGACGGGTTCAATCCAGAGTAAAGCTCCCTCTGCACTGTCCCATTAAGCATAAGGACAGCAACGGTATGAAAAAGATTAAATTCAATGTACACTCAAAATACTTTACTACCCTCTCAGAAGACAGTCCATACTACATTAAACTTTTGACTTCCTGTGTTCTGCTCTCATCCAATTTAATGTCATTACCAATATTCTGTAATCTCCTCCAGCCCCTCCTACCTCAGAGACCTCACTGCTCCTCCAAATTTGCCCTCTTGTTCATTTTAGACAGCAACTCCCACTGCCACCCCTTCTCCCCCACTCCACTAACAGTTGTGCCTTCAGCTACTTGGGCCTAAGCTTTGAAATCCCCTTGCTAAATCTCTATGTCCCCCATCGCCCCTTTAGAATGCTCTTTAAAACCCACCTCTAACACCAAATATTGCTATTCATTGATTTTATTGTAGTTCTTTGTTCTGTTGTGAATGCCTGCAAGAAAATGAATCTCAGGGTTGCATATTGTGACTATTTATTTATTTGTTTGTTTATTTTGAGACACAGCATGGACTAGGTCCTTCTGGCCCTTCAAGCTGCACCCCCAACAACCACGGACAACCCCGATTTAACCCTAATCCTAATCATGGCACAATTTACAATGAACAATTAAGCTACCCGGTATGTCTTTGGATTGTGGGAGGAAACCAGAGCACCTGGAGAAAACCCACGAGGTCACGGGGAGAACGTACAAACTCCTTACAGACAGCAATGGGAATTGAACCCAGGTATCCTGTACTGTAAAGCTTTGTGCTAACCTCTATGCTACCGTGCCACCCCCAATACGTAGTATGATCATAAATTTACTTTGAACTTTAATAAATCATCTCCAATTTCTTTCATGCAGCTTTTATCAATTTTTGATTGATAATCACTCCTGGAATGCACCTTGGGGTATTTACTAAGTTGGATGTACTGTTTAAGTTCACTGTTGTTGTATTTGGGAGAACTGTCTCAATTTTCTCCTATGCTTTGCTGACTAAGACAGACTTGGCATTAAAGTATGAGAATGCTGTAAACAGAACAAGAATTTTTCTTTTTCTATTCTACACCCACAAGAAACTGGGTAGAAAGTCCCAGTGGCAGCCAAGTTAGCAGAGAGAGCTGGTTTTTGAAATGTCAGTGCAACGTTCTTTGGAAGCTAGCTCCCAGAGGCTGAGAAACAATTTGTAAACTTCACTATGCCACTGAGCTTCAACCAGTCGAACATGTGTTGCAATAGAAGTGCTATTTCTACACAATACAACAAATCAACTACAGAGACATACAGAATGGAAACTGCCCTTTGGCCTAACAGGTCCATGCTGGCCAAGATTCCCATCTAAGGCTAGTCCCAATTGACACATCTCTCTCTAAACTGTTCTTATCCATGTACCTGTCCAAGTGTCCTTTAAATTTTAATTCTGGTCTTTTATTTAGCTACCTTGGCAGCAAGAAAGATCAGTGTAAATATTAAACTGAGAGGGCCACAATGCACCAGCCCCTGGAGGAATAATGGAGGCAAGCAACAGTTTGACCAGGAACAACTCCTTTAACCTCCTATTCCTGAGGGATTAACAGCTTTGAACAGTTTGTATCAGTGCCTCATACTGAGGCACCAAGGACAGAGAAGGGAGACATATTTAAACATATCTGGTTGTCCAGTTGGAGACCACATCCAGTTGCCCTGGTGGTGGAGGAGCTGCTGGTTGGTGAACAGATTATCAACAAGCAACTTTTGTGCCCATTGTAAGAGATTTAATTACTCTCACATCATTTATTGCCCTTCAGAAGGTGACGATTAGCCATTGCAATCAGGTTTATTATCACGGACGTATCTCATGAAATTTGTTGTTTTGAGGTAGCAGGACCATACAATACATTAAAAATTCTTATAAGTTACAATAAAATATATTATATGCACACACAGTGTAACAGAGAGCAAAATAGTGAGGTAGTAATCAGGGGTTCATGGATCGTTATGAAATTTGTTATTAAAATGTTGAGTGTGTGTCCTGTACCTCCTCCTGATGGTAGTAAAGAGAAGAGGGCATGTCCCAGATTCTCAGGCTGTTTAATGATAGATACCACCTTCTGGAGGCACCGCCTCTTGAAGATGTCCTCAGTACTGGGGAGGCCAGTGCCCATGATGGAGCTGGCTGAGACTACAACCCTCTGCAGCTTTTTCTGATCCTGTGCATTGGAGCCTCCAGATCAGACAGTGATGCAACCAGTCAGAATACTCTCCATGGTACACCTGTCGAAACTTGCTGGAGTCTTTGATGATGTACCAAATCTTCTCTAACTAATGAAGTAGAGCCACTGGTGTGCCTTCCTTGTGAAGAAGCTCCCAGAGTGCTGTCGTAAAGGAGGTTCCAAGATTTAGACGTAGTGACGATGAAGGAATGGTTTCCACTTCCAAGTTAGGTTGAAGTGCAACTTGGAGAGAAGCATATGCAAGAGGTGGTCTTCTCGTGCACCTGCTGCCTTTATCCTTCTCAGTGGTGAAGCTTGTGGATTTGGGATGTGCTACCAGATGCAGATGTCAGTGGGAAGGCCAGCATTTATTTGCCCTACTTGCCCTTGATGAGATGTTAGTGAGCTGCTATCACAAACACTAAAGTCCTGATACAGATCCCAAGTGGAGAAGTGATGTGCCTCTATGATGTGGTATATGGTTTGGGATACATGGCCACTGTTGCACTGCGCATCTTCCATTTGTGGAGCAAGTGGCCACATCCTCCAGGGCTACACAGACTGTTGAGTCCTTTTACACTGTCTTTGAGGGAGGCTGAAATCAGGGACTTCTGCTGAGAAGATGGTGACAAGGTATTTGTTCCCTGTATTGGATGCATCTCTAACTCATCATTCCATCTGGACAGTGGGCTTGTGAAAGTAAAACTATCTAAAAAAAAGTGTGTTAATGGATGTAGTCAACTGCCAAACAATGTCCTCTCCTGGAATTATTTGTTCGAAGACATCATTTGGAAAGTCAAGGGGAAAAAAATCTATATAATCTGGCCTTCAATGTTTGAAAGTAGAGGGGCAGTTTCCACATATGTTTGCTACAGAAGCCAGTAGTAGTTACTTCCACCACATACGCTTTTAAATGTCCCCGGTCCCACGTTTCATCAGACAGGCCCAGACAGGCAGTGCTTACCTGTATTTTGAGATAAAATTGCACATTTCTCAGCACTCCTTATCATGATGAATGTGCTGACATACCTGCATTTCAAATAGGAAACGACTTTTTTTCCCACAGTATGTTTGGCTGCAAACACTATTCAGGAAAGTTTTCTTTTAACTTCAATTAGAAGCGAATGTTTTACAAAAGGACTTCATATGCCTTAATGTCTCTGTCCATTAATGCAGCTTGTTATTGTTTTATCAGGACAATCCAACATGCTCTGCAGCCAATGAACTATTTTCTGAACAACAATCATTGTTATTGTGAAATACTGTAGTCCATTTAGTTTTGTGAAATGTCCAAAGGCACTTTGCAAATTGTCAAACAAAATTTGATACCCAGCTATGTAAAAATCTATTAGGACAGGTAACTAAAAGCTTAGCCAAAAATGTAGAATTTAAGGAACATCTTAAAGGAAGAGAGAGGGGAAAAGGGGGCTCAAAATCAGGTTTAATATCACTGGGAAATGTAAAATTTGTTGCTTGCTTTAGCAGTACAGTGCAATATATAATAATAAAAACCATAAATTACAATAAGAAATATATGTAAAAATTAAACTAAAGAGCAAAAATAAAGAGAAAAAAATACTGAGGTAGTATACATGGGCTCACTGTCCACTCAGAAATCTGATGGCAGAGGGGAAAAAGCTGTTCCTGAAATGTTGAGTGTGTGTTTTCAGGCTCCTGTACCTCCTCCTTGATGGTAGCTATGAGAACAGGGATGTCCTGGGTTGCAGCCCTTTTGAGGCATCACCTTTTGACAGTGTCATCAATGCTGGGGAGGCTAGTACCCCTGATGGAATTGGTTGAGTTTACAACTTGCTGTAGCTTTTGCTGATCCTGTGCAGTGGCCCCTCCATACCACATGATGATGCAGCCAAATTTGCGAACGTCTTTGGTGACATACCAAATCTCCTCAAAATCCAAATGAAATATACAAACGTAGTTGCTGTTGTACCTTCTTTGTAATTGGATCAATATGTTGGGCTCAGGATAGATCTTCAGAGATGTTGACACCCAGGAATTTGAAACTGCTAACTGCTGATCCCCCAGTGAGGACTGGCATATGTTTTCTCAACTTCCCCTTCCTGAAGTCCACAGTCAACTCCTTGGTCTTACTGACATTGGATGCAAGGCTGTTGTTGTAACACCATTCAACCAGCTGATCTGTCTCACTCCTGTATGCCAACTCATCACTCTCTGAAATTCTGCCAACAATAGTTGTATCATCAGCAAATTTATAGCTGTGCCTAGCACACAGTCGTGGGTGTAGAGAGAGAACAGTGGTTAAGCACACATTCCTGAGGTGCACCGGTGTTGATTGTCAGTGAGGAGGAGATGTTATTTCTGATCCCCCACTGACTGTGATCTCCCAGTGAGGAAGTTAAGGATCCATTTGCAGAGGGAGGTACAGAAGCTCAGGTTTTGGAGCTTATTGATTAGTACTGAGGGCATGATGGTGTTGAATGATGAACTGTAATCAATAAAAAGCAGCTTGACGAAGGTATTGCTATTATCTAGGTGGTCCAAGGCTGAATGGAGAGCCAGTGAGATTGCAGCAGGTACAGGTCCTTAATTTTGGCCATGAACAATCTCTCAAAGCACTTAATCACCGTAGATGTGAATGCAACTGGGTGATAGTTGTTGAGGTAGCTCACCCTGCTCTTCTTGGGGACTGGTAAGATTGTCGCCCTTTTGAAGTGGGTGGGAAATTCTGACTACAGCAGTGAGAGATTGAAGATGTTCTTGGATGCTCCCGCCAGTTGGTTGGCACAGGTTTTCAAAGCCCTGTCAGGTACACCATCAGGGACTGACACCTTGATGGTAAACCTGATGGATTAAGGAGGAAACACCAGAGCTCAAGGGCTGCGGTTGAACAATTAAGCTTGAGGACGAGCAAGAGATGGAGAACCACAGAGATCTCTGTGCGGGGGGGGGGGGGGGGAGTAGGGGGAAATGCTCACTCAAGTCCCATTCCAGAAAGAGTAGAAAATCTAAACCAACTCTCCAGGGCAGCACCAAAGGAGTTTTAGCTGAAACGTTGAACTGAGACAAGTCTGCTTTCTCATGTGAGCATGGTGTCTTCTATTTCAAGAAGTGTGGGTAATCTCTCTCCAGTGTGTGCCCTAATTAATTACCTAATGTTACTATGAAGGAACAGCACTGCAGTATAAAATTGCCAGTTCTTCACCAACTGTGAAGTGATTGAGACATCCTGAGGTTGTGAAAAAGGAATGGAAATGCTGGTTTCTTTCTGGAAAACTTAATGCTTTTTTAAAATGCTGAACAGATCAGAAGTGCCAAGTTCACAGTCAGGGATGAGTGGATAAGCTGTTTTCTTTTCGGGGGGTGAAAGTGGGATGAGTGGTGGCTGCGATGGTCAGAGGTTATAGACTGCACCTGGATTGCACTTAATTTATTTTTCACTTTTATTATTTACAGATATAACAGATTCTTCTGGCCCTATGAGTCTATGTCACCCAATTATACCTATGTGATTAATGAACCTGCTAACCCAGGCATGGGCAAACTACGGCCCGTGGGCCATATGCGGCCCGTTAAACTTTTTAATCCGGCCCGCAGAACTTGATGAAATTATATTAATAAACCTTGTTAACGTTTTTTCCCCGCAATTCTGGCGTTTTCCCAATAGATGACGCACTCTATATACATTGACCTTTGTTGAGGTGCAGCGTATTACTCCACATTTGCGCTTTACTCTTTGTTCGGCTCGACCTATTTGTGTGAACAGGCGTTCAGTGTCATGAACGTCAATAAAGCCAGCCACAGATCCAAGTTAACTGACCAACACCTCAGATCCATCCTGAGAATCGCCACAACAAAACTAAATCCAGACTTTGATGCGCTGGCTAAAAAGGGAGACCAACAACACTGTTCCCACTGAAATTAAAAATAAGTTTCTTCGTTGTGTTATGTAAAAAATGCATTTGAAAATATTTTTTTCAATAAGCCTTACATGTTACATGTCATTTCTGTTAAGTGATGGACATGAGTAGCGCGCAGGTGCACGTACGTTCTCAAAATAAATAACGCGCTCCGCATACTGGCGCGCTATCACTGTTCTGTCTTTGTGCTGGTCGTTGTTGAGTTTTGGCACAGGGGACAATTGAATAAGGAGGAGCAGGACAAGTAGACCTGCATCTCCTACCGTTTTTGAAATAAAGACAGTCAGGAGGAGAGTGATGATGATAATATCTTGAAGGATAACAGAATTTTCAGTGCTTTAAAATAATAACTGTTACTATTAAAAAAAGCTGTATTTTATTCATTTAATTTTCAGTGTTTTAAAAGTCATTTCAATAAATAGCTAAATACCACGGGACTTCAAAGACAGATATTTTGTTGTAATGCATTTGTTCATTTTCAATTGAAATTAAAGCACATGTTTTCTACATATCCCATGATATTTTATTTTCTCTTATGAGGTGTATTACCAAAACACTCCGTCCATCTGCTCCTGGTCCGGCCCCCCTGTCAAATTTTAGAACCCTTTGTGGCCCACAAGTCAAAAAGTTTGCCCACCCCTGTGCTAACCAGTACATTCTTGGAATGTAGGAGGAAACTGGGGAACATGAAGGAAACCCACATGTATTGGAGAGAATGTAAAAACTCCTTACAGACAGCAGCGGAATTGAACCCAAGTCACTGGCAGTGCCATGCCACCCCGCCACAACTATTGTTGGCAGAGTTTCAGGTGGTGATGAGGACATATAGGAGTGAGATAGATCTGTTGGTTGAGTGGTATTGCAACAACAACCTTGCACCCAATGTCAGCCAGACCAAGGAGCTGATTGTGGACTTCAGGAAGGTAAGATGAGGGAATGCACACCACTCCTCATCGAGGGATCAGCAGTGAGCAGGGTGAGCAGTTTTAAGTTGCCGGGTGTCAACATCTCTGAACATCTGTCCTGGGTCCAGCATATTGATACAATTACAAAGAAGGCATGACAGTGGCTGTATTTCATTAGGAGTTTGAGGAGATTTGGTATGTCACCAAAGGCACTCACAAATTTCTACAGATGCAATGTGGAGAGCATCACCGTTTGATATGGAGGGACCACTGCATAGGATCAGAAAGAACTGAAGAAAGTTGTAAACTCATCCAGATCCATCAGGGACCACGAGCATCAAGGACATCTTCAAACGGTGTTATCACCCAGGACATGCCCTCTTCTCATTGCTACCATCAGAGCCTGAAGACCCACACCTAACAGTTCAGGAACCATTTCTTCCCCTCTGCCATCAGATTTCTGAATGGACATTGAACCCATGAGCACTATCTAACTATATATTTTTTGCTCCTTTTGCAATACTTATTTAATTTAATTTTATATTTAAATGTTTATTTTGTAATTTAGTTTTTTATTATGTACTACTGCCTCAAAGCAACAAATTTCATGACATATGCGAATGATATTAAACCTGATCCTGATTCTCCAAACACGTCCATCAGTGAGAATTATACCCCTAAACCAGCTTCCTGCAATTAAATTGAGAGGCAACTCTTCTGACAGTAGCTCTCAAAGGAAAATATAGGTGCATGCAACCAGCCTCCATTCAGTTTTCAAGGGGTCTACAAAGACACTTGGTCTCCACGCTCAGAGCTGCAAAGACTGAGAGTTATCTGCAGGCACTGATTCTGGATTAGCAACATTGGCAGTTTTAGAGTGACCAATGCTGGATAGGTGGCCTCTTTGTTGTATATGTGTGCATGGGAATATGTCAGTGTACATGAATATACACATCTGTACATTGAAATGCATATGTGATAAGACCTAGCAGCAGAATTAGCCCATTCAGCCCATTGAGTCTGCTCCACCATTCAATCATGTGTGATTTATTTTCACCCCATTCTCTTGCCTTCTTCCCATTGTAAGAGAGTGTTTGCTTCACACCTGCTGTCCTTGAAGAGCCTTCAGCCCAGTCGCTCTTCTGCTCAGTTTTAAAATAGGGGAGTGTTTACCTGGACAAATTGGGAAAATTTATAATAAAGCAAAACCTGCAGCCCTCCCGCCACCAACCCTACTGAGCTTCCCACTCCCATCCCCGCCACTCAGTTTCCCAGTCACTCACATGGATGATTTTGAGAGTAGGAGGCTACTTCGCCCCTCAAGCTCGTATGCTAACCATATCCTTCAGTTTCGTAAACACCATAATCTCCCCCACCACCATCCCCAAATAAAGGACTTTATTCACACAAGCAGGAAGTCAAGCCCTGTGCTTCTCATGTCTCCTCCTGGGCCCATTTCTCCCTTATGGATAACAGTTAGGGAGACTGGGGTGGGGAGTGGGGAAGGGGAGGCCCAGTTCAACAGAACCAATTGCTGCCCTCAGCGCAGGATGGAGAAAATAAAGTGTTCCAAAACAACTCCCACCTAGGTTTCATGTCTTGGCAGTGCTGACATTACTCCTGCTGCCTGAATAAACTCTGGAATGGGTCACATGACCAGCTGGAAGCAGGCCTGTCCCGTGATGGGAAACACTCTACTCGCTCATGTCGAACTAATAAAGAGCGTCTGTGCCCTGGTTTCGTTTCTGTTAGAAGGTATAAGAACCACAAAATCCTCAGAAAGAGCCTATTTATAATCAGCAGCTCAGAGAAAGAAAAATATCCATTGGGGCTTGGAGAGGAGTCAACGCAGACTGTTGCCAAGGAGTAGAGCTCCAGCTACATCTGGGAAAATGACGAGAGGGTGGCAAAGTGAAGCTTTATCAGTCAGTGAGACCTCGTGCTGCATGCAGCCTGTCGTGTGGCCATCCGGGCTATCCTGTTCACTCCCGAGGTGTGGGCTTCACAGCGGCCAATTAAAGGCAGCTATCAGCTTTTAAAGGGATCATTCACTCGAGTAGCTGGCAACAATTTTTCAGGGAGTGCAGAGAGGACATGCAGAAGTGGCATTCGATTGACCTCAGCGGGAGGTAGGCAGAGTTAAATTACAAATGAGCCAGACTGTGCTCTGCGCGAAAAGCCATCAGGTTCCTGTGGGAGGACCTGGTAGTCCTGTGAGATGGTTCCCCGAGCACAATAGCCACAGTCATTTGATAATTTGCCTCATTGCCAAAGCTTTCAATACGTATCATGACCTTGCTTTGGCTGGTGGGCAGAAAGGTCCTCACTGTCACATCTTTCATGTGTGATTTGACACTGCACACTGCTCCCTTGTTGACCGCACTAGAAAAGAGACCATACCCAAGTCCTTCAAAAAATGTCTTTGCCAGGAAGGTCTGGGATGAGATATAGAAATATTTGCCAATGGTATGACACCAGACTCTGTGCTGTATGGGATGTCTCTGTGTCAAATATCAACTGCTGTTGGCAAGCCATAAACATAGTGAAAGACAAAACTCACTGGTGATCCAAAGCAAATGTGTTGTCCTCAACCAAGTGTTACAAACACTAAAAGCAGCATGGTAGATCAGGGTTCAGTTCCCGCCACTGTCTGTAAGGAGTTTGTAAATTCTCTCCGTGATCACATGGGTTTCCTTTCACATTCCAAAGACATACGGGTTAGAATTAGTGAGTTGTGGGCATGCTATGTCGGCACCGGATGCACGGCAACCGTTGCGGGCTGCCCCCCCAAGCACGCCCTCGGAGTGCATTGGTTGTTAATGTAAACGGCACATTTCACTGTATGCCTCGGCAAATAAAATGAATCTTGATCTTAAAAATGGCAATGCTCTGAAGTTACCCAGCACCATGGTTTACACTGGTGTCAGCTACTACAGTGGCTCCATGGGGATGAGCCACAGTTTCGGACCTCAATTGCTCACTACTTAGTGAAAATCTGTGTTAAAGCTCCATGAAATATTGGTTTGGTAAATAACTGACAATGTGCTTATGTTAAGTTGCTTTGAATGTGCTGTATTATGAAATCAGGTGTGCTGACATCACGTCCACAAATACAGAAAATCAAATTTAACGAAACAGACTGACCAACAGATAACAGGACATGGCCTGGAAGTTAGTGTGGAATGGCGTCCCTGTGCTGTTTGTCCAACACACTTGGGACCTCAGCAATATCACAAGGTGCCCTCAAGGCTCCAGAAGGAACAAGGTTCTTCACCACTTCCTCCTGTTGGAAATTCCCGTCTGTGGATAGTGCAGAGAGAGATGCATTGGTATCTGCTCTGGTCCACCCTCAATAAATGAATAACACAGAACTCTGTGGGCTGATCCCACTGAGACACATCAACTGATGTTGGGAGATCAACAGCAGTGAAAGAGACTCCTGAGGTCTGCTCAAAACCTCTGGTCTACTAACTGAATCAACTGTCCATGCCTCCAAGCCCAGAAGTACCCATATGATGTAAATTCTTCAAAAACATAAGATATAGAAGCAAGAACAAGCTATTCAACCTCACATCCTGCTCTGTCATTCAATAAGATCACATCTGATCTTTGACTCAACACTACTTTATTACATTAACTCCAGATTCCTCAATTCTACTCTACCATTCAAAAATTGATCAGATTTCCATAATATCTAAAAATTTATCAATCTCTGTCTTCAATCAGCTCTGTGACTCAGACTCCATGGTCAGGTTGGGTAGAAAATTACAAAAGTTCACTCCCCTCTGCACGAAGAAGTTGCTTCTCCTCAGGACTGACTATGTGACCCCAGATACTCAAATCCTCCTGCATTAAAGACAAAGATACTATTTGCCTTCCTGAATGCTTGTTGTAACTGTGGAAAAAGTACCTCAATAACTCTCCCACTGAACTTCCTTTGCATATAATAAACACAATTTCTGTCTTTGCTTGATTTCTCTGCACACATGTACAGAAGTATTTAGCTTAGTAATGAAAAGTGCAGTTTTTACGAGCCCTGGTCAGCAGGAGTGGGAGGGAGGTACACTTCCCTGGGATGAGAAAACTTTACAGGCAACCTCGCTGTTGTCAGGTTGCTATAGAGATTAATGGCAGTGGTTAAAAATCTCAGAAGGTGGTTGTCATTTTCAATAAGACCTGTCTATATAGCCTCTTGCCTAATTTCTTTCTCCTGACACTATTCTGTCATATTCACCCTCACATCCTGCTCCATCACTGCCACTGGCTCCCTCACCTCACCCCTTGTCTCACAGACCATTGTGGCCACCCACGAAGACAAGGCAACTTGTTTCAGGCCTTCCAAAAGAAAAGACATTTCAGCATGGTCTGAAATGAGCTGCAGAAGTGGGAATTTACATCAAAACTGCCTTCAAGCACAAATCTCCGTGTGATCAGTGGATCACCCCTTTGAATAGTCCTGCTGCAGTGTCTTTCCTATCCACCAGCGTTGCGGGGTAAATGCAGCAATGGCATAAGGATCCCATGTACGGCCATCAGTTAAACATTTAAAGAGTATGGGCCATCCATGGGTTAAGAATGCCCAATTTATGGAAACCTGTACATATGAATGAGCTCCCATAATATTATATTCAAAAGTTGGACTACGTCAACATATTGATTCCTATGAACAACAGTAGTTTCCAGTCTCTCTCCACTTCTAACAATTATTCTTCCTTGTCAGTCTTTTGATGCCATTTATTATAATACTATTAGGCTATGGTTAAAACATCAAGTGATTGTTGTGTGGTTTTCAACTTATGGACAAAATTGACTGATGGATATCTGTGAGAAAGGAACCCAGTCATTACTCAGGGACCGCCTGTATGGCAAATTAATTCTTGTCCGTATCTGGACAGCTTTGGACCAGCCTGATGCAATCAAGTGGGAAGGACATTTTCAGTGTGGAAAAAGTTTGTGCGTACTATATTTTAGCCATCTACTCAAGGCGCTAACTTTATGCTTACAGAATGGATGGATTTTCAATAGTTTCCAGGGTTTGGTGAGCACTTTCACACAAACCTCCCTCAATTTGGGCACCACAGTAGCGTAGTGGTTAGCACGGTGCCATGAGAGCTCGGGGCATCAGAGATCAGAGTTCAATTCCAACATCATCTGTAAGGAGTCTTGTATGTCTGCCCTGTGGAGTGCGTGGATTTTCTCCGGGTCCTCCAGTTTCCTCCCACAACCTACAGACATACCGGCTAGTAGGTTAATTGGTCATTGTAAATTATCCTGTGATTAGCGTAGGTAAATTATCCTGTGATTAGTGTAGGATTAAATCGGGGGCTGTTGGGCAGTGCAGCTCCAAGGGCCAGAAGTGCCTATTCCACATTGTACAGTGTCTCTAAATATAAATAAATAAATCAGTCCATCCCTGAGGGAAAGTGACTGAGTGGTGTGTGCAATCCTCACTGGCAAACATCCAGCTCTTGAGGCTATTAGTTGGAGATTTCTGCCTCTGAGACAAAAGAGACTGCAGATGCTGGAATATGGATCAACAAACAATGTGCTGGAGGAACTCAGTGGGAGGAGAAAGAGTTTCGACCCAAAAAGTCAACAGCTTTTTTCCTCCCACAGACCATGCTTGACCTGACAATTTTGTTGATTTTTTTTTGTAAATCTTGACTACTAACCTTCTGTAGTCATTTATCTATACCCAAGTTGTGATGAGGTGACAGAAAACCATTCCTTTGTTGGGACACTAACCATCCATATCTGTATTTCCACACCACAAAGAAGGAGGCCATTTTTTCTGTTCAAATCTATGCTGCGTTACAGACCAATCCCTTTTCTCCAGTAATTTTCCTGTAACCTGTTCTCCCACATTCCCATCAGCTCATCAATATTTTACCACTCACCTACACACTGGGGCAAGTTACAAGAGGTACTTCACCTAACAACCAGCATGGCTTTGGTAGCTGGGAGGAAGCTGGAGCTGTGGCTCCTGCAGCTGCACCACTCAAAACATGAAGTTTTAGGATGTTAGGTAGGGAATAGGGCACATTGGATAGCAGCCCTGTGTTTTTCTTTCTCTGCGTCCATCGACACCAGGATTAATTGTGTGGCAGCACAGTAGTTTAGCAAAAGGCTATTGTAAAGCTTTAAAACACCAGCGATCAAGGTTCAATTCCCACCATTGTCTGCTTTCCCCATGACCATATTCGTTTCCTCTGGGAGCTTCAGTTTCCTCCCACATTCCAAAGATGTACGGCTAAGTCGTGGGCATCCTATGTTGGTGCCAGAAGCATCGCAATGCTTGTGGGCGGTCCCCACACATCCTCGAACTGTGTTGGTTATTCACATAAATGACACATTTCACTGCATGTTTTGATGTACATATGACAAATAAAGCTAATCTATATAATCTTTAATCTATAGTACAGCAAAAGTGCCCAACCACCCTTCTGGTTTCTGAGACACTGAGAGCCAAATTAGAGCCCAGCTTTGCCTACCATGCCCACACCAAATCAGCCTTCTTTCTCCAAGATTCATTGAGACTAATGTCAAGATCACAAGGACCTTGCCAGTACCATTTCCTTTTGACATGAGTTGGTGCCACCTTCCAAGCTGAATCTCCCCCTCCCTTCCAAAACAGGATCCACTGATCAAAGAGCCCTTGGCCCAAGAGGGAACTTGTAAAAGCAAAGAATCCCACTGCACTTGACAGAACTCTAACACCAATAGCAAGAGTTATATTCTAGGAAACACAGAAGGTCTTGTGCTGGCAGAAGTGCTTGAAATAGGAAGTCAAAATGAGAAACAAATTCATCAACTATAAACACCATCACAGAGATTATTCTGGCAATGAACATTTGTGAAAATTACCACAAATTCAGCAAGGTAAAAGAACACGAGAAATAAGAGCAGGAGGAAGCCATTCAGCCCCTTGAGCCTGCACCAGCATTAAATACAATTATGGCTGGTCGTAAGTCTCAAGCCCATTTTCTCACCTAATCTCTATATCTATCATTTCTTTGAGGATCCAAAAATCCACTTAAACACAGCCATGAATAACTCAATAACTGAAGACCCACAGCTCAAGGGGAGAGAATTCTGAAAGTGCAAATCCTGGGTGAAAAAAATAATTACTATTGGCAGCAGTGCGGTGCAGCGAGTAGTGCTGCTATCACACAGCCCCAGTGATCTGGGTGCCATCATGAATAACTATGGTGTTTGTATGATTTCCACATGACCATATGTTTCCTGCAGGTGCTCAGATTCCTTCCCACTTCCCAAAATCATGTAGCTTGATAGGTTAATTGACAGCTTTCAGTGAGCGATAGAACTTGGGGAGAGTTGATGGGGAATGTGGGGAATTGATAGGATCAGTGAACATGGATACTTAAAAATCAACATGAACAAAGACTTATTTCTGTGCTGTATGCATGCATGGAGATATCTTAAGTTATGAAAAACAACTTCTTTCATGTATGTGGCACCTTAAACAGATCAAAATATTTCAGGGAGATTCACAAGAGCATTGTTAATGATATTTTGACACCAGAGGAGGTTAGGGCAGATAATCAAGACCTTATACACTGAAATAGATTTTATGGACCATTTTAAAGAAAGACAGGGAAAGGGGTTAAGCAGAGAATTCCAGAGTTTAGGGCTCTGGTGTCTGAAGATATGCCCCACCACAGCTGGGCGGAAGAGCAAAAGGTCAGAACTAGAAAACTGATGAGAACCTGGAAGGTTGCAAGGCTTGGAAAAGGTTCTGGATGTAGGGAAGGGCGAGATCATGAAGCAACTTGAAGCAAAGATTAAGAGCCTAAACAGGAGGCACTGACAACCAGGGAGCCACCGTAGGATGATCTGTAAATGTGAAGGTGATATTTAGGATAGGGACAGCTGGATCTTTTGAAGAATACAAGCCAACATGAAGTGCCAAGTAAGCTGCCTTTTACCCTTAGTCCTTACCTTGAGGAAGGTGAGGTTTCGATTGGCATCAATGTTGGTGATCTCCAAGTTGCCCATCACTATTTCACAGTCAGTATACATCTTCTGCAGTTGCTGGTATTGTTGCTCCTGGCCAGAGAGTGAACTCAGCTTGTTTTCCGTGCCTGCACACACTGGACAAAACAAACACATATATTCAGCAAAGAGGAGCCTCACCTCTTCAGATAATAGACCATCTCATGCTGTTCATTTTCTAAATAGAGGCCAGCATTGCTTATTGTTCCTCTTCCCTCACCCATCTTATCCTGCCTAAAGACACTGGATGCTCTTGGAGCTGGCTGTACAATGCTGCTCACTGAGAACAGTACAACACCAATAAAGCATCCCAAAAGCCTCTTTGGAAAAATCAGTTGCATGTATTTACATGCACTCCACACTGCAATAAAGATCTGCCATAAAAACATAATATTTCATACATTCTGCTTTAAGAATACACTTATCTCTTTCAAAAATGCACCCAATCAATGAAGAAACCAATCAAATGAGAGATAATTAATATATTCAAATTATATTCGTTGGGGGTGAGGATTCTATGGATCAGTCAAGGGATTGAAGGTGACAAAAGGAAGTGACAGTGTAGTTAGACAAAATGATCCTTCAAGTCGGCAAATCCATGGAAAATGTTGAAAATGGGATGGTGATTAAAGAGTGTCCCACAAGAATACAAATTAAGACCAGGAGCAAGAGCAGGCCACTTGGCTCTTTAAGCCTGCAATGTTTTAAAACTATTCTCTCTTATTCCACTGTCCTTCAAGGAAGAGGATTCCAAAGTTTCATGACACACTGGTTGAATGCCCAAGTTGGTGTGGTCTTTCATTTAACTTATTATTCTATTATGGATTTATTGAGCATGCCCACAAGAAAATAAATCTCAGGGTTGTATATGGTGACATGCATGTACTTTGATAATAAATTCAGTCAACTTTGAAATATTCAATCAATTGAATTAAAATTCCCTCTCCATCCTGGTGAGATTCAGACTCACAAACCATTGGCTACTGTCTGGATACTTAAACCACTATGCTATCACACCTTAATGGAATTAATGAGCCATGGACGAGAGTGTGTTTGGCTCCATTACCTCAGACTCTGACTTTGGACTGCACTGGTGCATCAGTCTAGATGTTTGTGCTCTATATCTCGTGTGACTGTGAAGGAAATTGGCCAACTTATGCACATGTCCCAATAGGGGATACTGAAGAATAGAGGCAGAACATAGCAGGCCCAGCTCTCCTCCTCCTCCTAACACCAAACCATTTGAGCCTATTGTCTGTCCTCCACAGCTGTGCCACCAGCAGCATTGGGGTGGGCGCAGGGATGGTTTCTTAAACAAATGGCTGTCCCTTGTGGACTCTGCCCACATCCTTTAAACTGACAGCCAGCTTTCCAAAAGCATCTAATCTGCTTTGAAAGCATTTATCACTTGTGTGGAGGAAGAGTAGGAAACTTCTCAATTTGTTAAGGAGCAACTGAACCACAACACAAATCTACCTGGAAAATCAGCAACTAGAATGGACCTGCCTCTTGGCAGGAAGCATCTTAACTCTCATAACAAAACAATCAAACTATATGTTGTGCTATATGTATGTAAAAGAGAAAATACTGGCAGCCACTGGGCATTTTTTTTTACAAATTCCCTGAAAAGTGTTAGAGGTAATTAAGTATCCTAGTGACTCCCAGACCAGACAGGATACAGCCAGGAATCTTTTTTGATTAACAATTTTCAGAAGAATTAAAATTTGGAGCTGAATCTGGCTACTGGAAATGAAAAGAAAGTACCCTGATTATTCACAACTGTTCAAAGCGACATTGGCAGGCTGAGGAGCTGCTCTGTGAGAGGGGAACTGTATCAACTAAGATGATTTTATGGGGGAGGAATGTAGAGGAGTAGTCAAAAAGGGTCAGGGCAGAATGGAGAAAAGAAAAAGTTGCCACTGACAGAGAGGTTGAGAATCAGAGGACAAAGCAATTGGTTGTCATAAAGTCTTGTGTATTATTTCCTGGAAGGGCAGTGGAAGCAGATTCCCTTTCAAAATGGAACTGGATAGATAATTAAAGGATGTTACGAGAGAAAGGGTTAGAAGACGAGATTGACTTGCAGTGATCCAGTGCAAACACAGTATCAAAATGGCTTCCTCTTGTGCTCTATTTTTTGGGAAAGGAAGTGGTGGTATGTGCTCAGTGGCGTCAAAGATCTTGGCATTTGGACTATGAGCCCATGAGACATAAAACAAAGCCGATCTCCATTAACACCCGGACTTTGATCAGTGATTGTTGGGAGTTCAAAGTTCAGACAACAGACAGAGAGGGAAGGAAAAGGGAACACACAGGACTATGGCACATTCATGCTTTGATACAACACCTAAATCCAAAGCACTGCTAACAGCACTGACTTCAACTAGTGAGAATCAGGCTTTTGAGGAAGATTGGATAAAAATTCAGTGCAATTGCTTTCTTTATTCAGCCACAGGATGTGGGTGAGGCTGGCAAGTCCAGCATTTATTGCCCATCCTTAATTGCCAATAGAACTTTGGAAGCTGAGTCATTAAGTTCTTTCAAGGTCGAGACCAATAGATTTATGACCTGCAAAGTAGTTAAAGGTTACGGGGAATAAGAAGAGAAGTGGAACTGAGACCTGGATCAAATCATTGACAATTATATTATGTGGTAGAGCAGGGTTAAGGTGTTGAACGGTCTAGCTTTCTTTCACTAAAGGGTATACAAAATTCTGAGGGGGATAGATAGAGTAAATAGTAATTTTTTCTCCATGAAAGTAATGTCTGAAGCCAGGGGTTCTCAACCTGGTTAATGGTAGGGGTTCATGGCATAAAAAAGGTTGGGTACCCCTGGTCTAAGGGATAGATTTTGCAGAGGTAGGAGACGAGAGGGGAATCTTTTTGACACACATAGGTTGGCTGGTATCTGGAACGCAAAGTCTCAAGGGGTGGTGGAGACAGAGGCTCTGACACCTAAGAAGTATTGAGCCAAGCACTTGAACCACTAAGGCACAGAAAGCACTGAACCTAATGCAGGTATATGGAATGATTGTTCATTGGTACAATGGGTAGCAAGGACTTGACAGTCTGAAGGCTCTGTGCCATATGACTCTTTCACTCAAGACATTAGTGAACTAATTACAGTTTTAATCAGAACTTGGTATTTTCATGGTCACCTTTACTGATACCAGCTTTTTAATTCTGGAGTTCAATGGCTCAGCTGGTATGGCGAGTTCTGGACTCATCAATCTGTATTATTCACCCAAGACTCTGGACACCTGGTCCAGGCTACTACACCACTTTCCCACTATTTCAAAGAGGTTCTTGCTGGCTGTTTCACTACTAAGAGAAGCAACACAGTTGAGATAATTGGAGAGAAAAACGAAGCACAGCCAGTGAGAATTCTATCTTCCTGCAATGCACTAGGAACCACATTTCAGAAAAGGACCTTCAGAAGTAGTTCAGAATGTCTCATATTTGTGGAGGGCATCCAAATCCCTCTCTCAGCCCAAACACTCAATAGGGTCTGTGGAAGTACTTTCCCTGGGAATATCAACCTAATGAGTACGCTGAGGTGTGCACCTTCATTTCCTGCTCAGTGGTAAGAGTATGGCACTGACAGTGGGTGAGTCAGACTGCTCCACCTACACAATCACTGCATGCCAATGTCTGGCAGGACTAGAAGTATCTGCTAATAAACGGTGACGGCTCATTTCTGTTCCATGATAAATGGTAAAAATCACCAGCCTTCAGTACATAAAAGATCCTCATGCATTGAGCTAAAGCCTCTGCAAACCAGACCATAAACAAAAGTTCAAAGTAAGTTTAATGTCAAAGTACATATATGTCACCATATACAGCCCTGAGATTCATTTTCTTACAGGCATACTCAGCAAATCCAATAACCATAATGGAATCAACGAAAGACTGGAACAACAGGGTGGACAACCAGTGTTCAAAAGTAACAAACTATGCAAATAGAAAATGAAAGAAAATTTCTTTATAAATAAATAAATATCAAGAACATGAGATGAAGAGTCCTTGAAAGTGAGTCCACAGGTTGTGGGAGCAATTCAGTGATGGGGCAAGTGAAATTGAGTGAAGTTATCCCATCTGGTTGAGTGGTAATAACTGTTCCCGATCCTGATGGTGTGAGACCTGAGGTTCTTGTACCTTCTTCCTGATGGCAGCAGTGAGAAGAGAGTATGACCTGGGTGGTGGGGCTCTCTGATAATGGATGCTGCTTTCCTGCAACAGCACTCTGTGGAGATGCACGTTCAATGGTGGGAGGGCTTTACCCATGATGGACTGGGCTGTATCCACTACTTTTTATAGCATTTTCAGTTCAAGGGTATTGGTGTTTCCATTCCAGTCTGTGATGTAGCCAGTCAGCATACTGTCCATGACATATCTATAGAGGTTTGTCAAAGTTTTAGAATTCGTGCTGAACCTTCACTAACTCCTAAGGAAGTAGAGGTGCTGCAGTGCTTTCTTCATAATTGCACTTGTGTGCAGGACCCAGGACAGGTCCTCTGAAATGATAACACTGAGGAATTTAAAGTTGCTGACTGTCTCCACCTCTGATTCCCCCAATGAGGACTGGCTCATGGATCTCCAGTTTCCTCCTCCTGAAGTCAATAATCAGCTCCTTGTTCTTGTGTAAGAGGTTGTTGTTGTGCACCACTCAGCCAGATTTCCAATCTGCTTCTGACATGCTGATTCATCACCACCTTTGACTCAGCCTGCAACAGTAAATATTGCACTGGAGTTGTGCTTAGTCATACAGTCATTAGTGTAAGTCGAGTCAAGTAGGGGCTAAACACTGGTGCACCTGTGCCAATGAGGAGATGTTGTTGCCAATCTGAACTAACTGCAGTCTGCAAGTGAGGAAATCAAGGATCCAATTGCACAAGGAGGTATTGAGGCCAAGGTCTTGAAGCTTATTGATAAGTTTTGAAGGGATGATAGTATTGACTGCTGAACAGTAGTCAATAAGGAACATCCTGATGTATGTATCTTCGCTGTCCAGATATTCCAGGGTTGAGTGAAGAGCCAAGGAAATGGACTCTGCTGTGGATCTGTTGTGCCAGTCCACAGCAGATGCCATCAGTTGGAAACATGTAATTCCAACATTCTTCCCTTACTCTGATAAAAATAATGACTCTGTCATATTACATTTCTCCAGGACAAGCTAAAAATCTGGGGGGAATTTTCTTCCAATATTTTTACACTGAGATTGTCTCCTCCTTTCCCAACCTGCATACTGCGCGTCCCCTGCAGTTAAAATGGTGCGTGACTTGCAGGAAACCTGCAGGTCATTATGTTTCTATGCATCTAAGGCTATTCCTCATCTAGATTAATAGAGGGCATGAGTTTGGCTGGTGCTCTCAAAGTAGCCTCCACAAGAAACTACATTGGACTTTATAGATGGCACACATTGCAACCATGATGTGCCAGTGGTGAAGGAAACCAGTGTTTAGGGTTTTAGTTGGAGTACCAATCAAATTTCATAAACATTGATTTCCCTAACTTCTGGTAATTCTACTCCTTCCTTTTCTGTTCTTCTATTACCCATTCTGGTTCCCTTCTCACCTCTTCTCCTCACCTGCCCATTTCCTCCCTCTGCTTCCCCTCCTCCTTCCCTTTCTCCATGGTCCACAGTCCTCTCCTGCGAGGTTCCTTCTTCTTCGGCCCTTTACTCCTCCAACCTATCAACTCCTAGCTTCTCACTTCATTCCCTTCTCTCCCCCCTCACCTGGTCTCACCTATCACTTGCCTGCTTCCCCTTCCCCTCCCCCTACCTTTTTATTTTGGCTTCTTCACCCTTCCTTTTCAGTCCTAATGAAGGGTCCCAGCCCGAAACGTCAACTGTTTATTCCTTCCATAGATGCTGCCTGACCTGCTGAGTTCCTCCACCATTTAAATCTTGTTGGAGCTGCTCTCATCTAGGCAACTGGAGAGTATTCCATCACACACCTTACTTGTGCCTTTTAGATGGTGGAAAGGCACTGGGGTGTCAGAAGGAAATTCACTTGCTGTAGGATGTCCTGCCTCTTGAAGCCACAGCATTCAAGCGGTCTGTCAATTGTTTCAGGCCAGCGTGAACCCAGGATAATGACGGAAAGGGACTTGGTAATGATAAAGAGAATGAATTTCTATGGGAGATGGTTAGGCTCTTTTCTGTTGGAGATGGTCCAAGACTTCTTAAGTCCCCCCTTAGGTCACCTGCACAGAAGCTAATTGTTGCAGCTCCAACCCTACCCTCACCCAATGCCAGCCAGAGGGAGATTCACTCACCACAGATTGGCAATAAAATGGGTACAATACTCCCAAGAAGTTCATCCTGATGTCTTTAACCGCCAAAGCTCTCGAAAAATTAGTTCTTCCTTGATGAATTTGTATCTTCCCTTCCTGCTTTTCCTTCAACAAAAGACGACTGAACTTTTTCACTAATACTATTTGTTTTAAAGTCAAGATCCTTGCAATTGTCTGGGTAACTAGGATTACAGGAAACAACAGTGGCAAGTTGAAGTTCTGCCTGCAAACCATGTCTGCCCAGCGCCTGTAATCTCACGTTCTTGATCAGCACAGCATTACGTGGTGCCAGTAAACTTGGAAATGCACACTATAAAGGAGGTGTACAGTATCACCATCCAAGTTTTGGTAGCACACAGATTACAGTGGCTTCCTTTCTCCAAATTTTTACTGAGCACAGCCTCCAGGAATGATGGACATGGCCCCTGTGGTCTTCCAAAGTGGATAAGTCCTGTACTTGGCAGCTCGGGGTGGGGAAAGGAATCAAATGTTTACAAGGTCTGGTTCAGAAAGTCTTGAATATTTCCTTTGTTTCCATGGTGTTTGCAGGTCCTTCTGTCTGCTTTTCCAACTTATTTACAGTAATATCTGATGTCATTGGCACCAACTCTTAGACTGGAGAAATGGCTCTCATGACTGCAGAAGCCGGCTGTGCCAACACAAACCCTTTTTCTCCCCCTCCTTGCTCTGCAGCAAACAGCCAGGCCATACTGTACAGAGTGACAACAGCTCTGTTCATTTGAGACTACGAAGAGTCAACACTCAGACTTGGGGCCTGCACATGTAAACAGCCTGCTGAGGTCTTGCATTTCTATAGCACCTTTCACAGCAAGAACACTCAGTTATGTTTTAAAGAAATGAGCTCTTCTGAGCTGGAGTCACTGTCACAATGCTGGCAGCCAATTTGCACACAGCAAGATTCCACAAACTGCAGTCTGATACTGACTAGCAGGGATCGGCAACCTTTACCACTGAAAGAGCCATATGGACCCATTTCCCACAGAAAAGAAAACACTGGGAGCCACAAAACCCGTTTGACATTTAAAATGAAATAACACTGCATACAACAGTTTTTTTTTGCCTTTATGCTATGTATAAACAAACTATAATGTGTTGCATTTATGAAATTGATGAACTCCTGCAGAGAAAACGAAATTACATTTCTGCATGCAACAAAAACATTTTGAACTCCAAAAAAAAGATGTTGGGTTGAAGGTTACTCCATAGTTAGCCTACCTTGGATCAAAAAATTAAAAGAAATCGCGCACTGGCGGGTGTCAGGCATTGGTAGTGGTGACGTATATTAATAGCGATAAAAAACATGTTGTAGCAGTGTGCTACACGCAGCGCTAAAATAACGACACGGAGTCGGTAAACTGCAGTCAAAGATAACTTTATTCGAATTAAACAGCCTTGCTTTAAAGCCTCCCTCAACCCGCCCCCCCCGTGGGCGCGGATGCTCCAAAAGACACGTACTCACAAACCCCTGTAGGCTATCTCCCTTAGCCGGAACGGTGGCTAATTGTGAGCCGGTTCGGATGTGCCAGGAAATGGGGTCGCCAGAACGTCTTATTTAGATTGTACAAGATCACCATAATCTTCAAATTTCGAATTACATTTCAAAAACTAACAAATTAACATAAAATACATTTTAATTAAATACTCATCATTTATTTTCCAAAGCCACGGGGAGCCGCAGCACAGAGATGAAAGAGTCGCATGCGGCTCCGGAGCTGCGGGTTGCCGACCCCTGGACTAGGCCATAGGTTTTGAGCGGCAAAGGTTAAAGGATAAATGTGCCTGACAGACCAGGCAAATCCCTCTGCTCTTCCTTGAAGAAGTGCTTTAAGAACATCCACGTCCAACTGCGGGATGGATATGGTTCCATGGTTCCAATAGGGCAGAGTCCCTCAGCAGAATATTTGAATGCTTAGATTTCTGTGGAGGGATTTAAACTTACTACCTTCTGGGTCAAAGGCCACAGAGCCATGATAGCAGGAAGCAACCAGAAAATTATTCTTTTGGGTGGACTAATGTTGAACACTGCTTGTGGTGATGAATATACTTGATGTGAAGAAATGTTACATTGACCGGCAGGTCAACAGTTGGAGAGAAAGAGCTAATGTCATTGCAAAACCTCAATAGATTTCAGACACACAAACTTAACTGTGGGAGTCACTGGAATAACAAACAAACTTCTCACCTCTGTCATTGGAGGTGAATCCATGAAAATATTTCAGATCCTATGGAGTGTTTTGCTGGGAGCTGTTGCCCTGGCTGGAAAGTCCAATGATGAGGAGCAATCATTTCGGACTGAGCAGGCAGACAGGTTCTCTCAGCGGGTTGTGAACCTTCATTTCCCCACAGTTGCTCTCTGCTCAAATACGTTCAAGACTGAGATCAATAGATTCGTGGGCGCTTAAATCAAGAGGTAAGGAGTTTGGCTCGCAGGTTGGACAAGGAAAATGTCCAGTTGTGATCTTTTTGAATGAGAAAGCAAGTTTGAGGGACCAAAGGGCCTCTTCATGCTCCTCTTTAAGGTTGAAGGGCTTGGAGGTTGGCATCTGCATTAACATTGCTGAGATCACCCAGCACCTAACAGATCAGTGACCCTCAAACTTCCCTGGTTCAAGTGACTCAGCAGTAACCATTTCAGTGCCTCCCTCTGAGGGAGTTTCCAAGCAAGTTTCCAGGTCCTGGTGTAAGGATAAACCAATTAAAAGAGAAGGTACAAGCTAAAGGATTCACACCACAACTGTCACTTCCTTCAGTGGCCAACTGACTCTCTCATGCCAAACCTCAGTCTGTTGTGTTTTAAAACAAGACTTCTCACTATGTTCTTGCCTCTGGTGGCTGGGCGACAAGCTAGCTTAAACCGATGAAGTGAAAACCCGACATGGCATTCTGAAGCTATATTATAATAGCAAGAGCCAAAGCCAAAACTGACCCCAGATCAGCAGTATCTCAGGGTGGTGTGTACAAATAGATTTAACCCTTCCGTGGTTTAAGCCAATGATGAAATCACTTGTACTATCCTGCTGTAAAATGCTTGATATTGACATTGGAAGGCAACATCTGAGAAAAGTGGACCAACCCCCAATTTTTGCAAATAGTCTCCCCCTTGCCCAAAAATGTAAAGTTTCCATTGTCAATTTATTTTCAAAAAAGCAACCTTGTTTTTTTAATTGTTTTCATTTCCACAAGCAAATGCCGTTTGAAAAGGTTTTCATAAAGGTGTAACTGTAAGTAGCATTGGAATGCATGTTGATGTAATCCTAACAACAAGATAGATTGTTTTTCCAAGCACACTATCATGAGTTGTTTATCCAGTTTCAAACCACACTGATTAGCAAGTCAATAAATAGTTTATCAATGGCTAATGGTCCAAATAAACTGCCGCAGAGAAAAAGTGCAGCAACTGTTCAGGTCAGAGTTCCAGGCGGTGAAGAGCAAGATTGCTCTTCCTTCCCTTCACAGTCAAGTTTCACTGTCTGTGCGGTGTCTCAAAGCTCCAACTACACATGTTTGATCCTGACATCCCGTGCTGACTGTTTTACTGTATGGATGTCCTCTGATCCAGCTTCCTCCCATGCCCCAATGATGTGCACATTGTTCAGTTGATTGGTTGCTTGCTGTTGGTGTAGGTGAGTGGTAGAATCAGGAGCAGATTGATGGGAATGTGGGGGGAACTTTTACAGGTGGTTCTTGATGGCACGAGTTTGGTGGGAAGAACAGCCCCTTTCCACACTTGTCTCTATCCCTTCCCTCTCCATTGCCACCCCCTCTTGAAGAAGAACATGGCATTTCAGATACCCGCAGCTTTAATTGTGTTGTCATCACATGTGGCTACAGACAGGATGCCAGAAAATCTCACCCCTCAACATCTTGCCACAAACAGTATCCCTTGTTCAAAGTGCAGTACATACAAAACCTTATTATGGAAAGTCATTTCTACTGGTGCAATAAGAAAGGGTCAGTGGAAGGCTGAGAATGCTTGGTGAGATGCAGTGATCCCACCTAGAGTCCCAGATCCAATCCCACAACAGCAGCAGTATTTGCTGGAGAGAGCAGGAGAAGAAAATAGGAAAAGGGACATCATAAGCTTAGAACAGTGGAAGGTGCTTAACTGAGTGCTATTCATCTGCGCTGTTACTGGTGCTGCTACTGGCCAGATTTGCCATTCTGTCTGTGCCCACTATTCATTCTGTTCTCACATTGAACACACTCAGTCAGCCCTTCTCCTTTGTAACTGTTCTTTCCCAACAAATGTGTTTTGTTAAGAAAGTGATGAGGCTAACAAGTAAGATGATTATGGGTTGTTGTGCATTCCACAGAGAGAAAAACAACACTCGGGAAAGATGAATATTAAACCATGCAGAGGATAGCTTATCATTGAGAAATCATTGCAACATTCACATTTAGCAGGTGACATCCCACACCCAGCTCAGCAGCATCAGTGGAGAATCACTGAAGCTTTCGATGAAGAATTTTTTCTACTAAAGGAACACGAGAGAATGGAAACCAACAAACTGCAGGAGCTGGAAATCTGAAATGAAAACAGAAAATGGTGGAAATGCTCATTGGATAAGGCAGCATTTGGAAAGAGAAACAAAATTAATATTTTAGGTCTAGGACCCTTCGTCAGAACGCTGACAAAGAGTCTTTGATTTGAAACAGTAATCCTATTTCTCTTTTCCCAGCTGCTGCCTAATCCACTGAGTATTTTCAGCAATTTCTGCTTTTATACTCTAGAATGGAATGCTTATCTTATCCACCCGTAAAGTGGACACTAGGAACAGAAAGCCTAACCAGCACGTCTATCGTGCATTCCACAACCTCATCCCTGTGACATTGATTGAGGGATAAATATAGGCGTGAGGGCACTGGTGTAGGGAAACCCTTGCTCTATCTTAAAATAATGGTAAGGGATCTTGAACAAGCAACTGAGAGCAAGTGGGGCTCAGGTCAAGATCCCAGCCAAAAGACAACATCTCTAACATAAAGCACTTTCTCAGTATCAACACTGGGGATTAGCTCAAATTCTATGCTTTAGTCTATGGAGTGGGAGACAAGTCTACAATCAGGGTTAAATTCAAATCTTTCAAAGCAACTAAAATTAATCATCCTGAGCCATGAACATTTCTCTTGTATATCCACTGTTTACAAAGCCCTCCACACTTGGGAAAACTCTTTCACTATCTCTTATCATTGGATAGACTTCATCTCCATCAAAATTACAAGACTCCTTTAATCCAGAAACAAGATTATTTGTTGTGTATTGCTGAAGAATTTTGTTCTGTATCCAGTGGGGTTCTAAAATGACCTGACATTTAAATATTTCTGTAAAGAAGCCACTGAATTATCTTGTTAATGGTTGAACCACCCCAGCTTCTGAAGTTCTTTCACTGAAGGCAAGTTCAGCCTATAACAGTCCTGGTGAAATTGTTTCGTTCTGTAAATTCTTCATTGCGGCACTCCTTCCTCACTGTAATCTATCATTCTCCTTCCCAGCTGCTGCACCGCCCTTGGCTGACAGGCAAAATCTTCTCACACTGTATACAACCTAATGTGTAGCACCTCAATTACACCACTGGCTTGGCAAAAATCCTTCGAATTCACTCAAAGGATAAGCAAATCAACATCAATGTCTTTTCCCAGGACAATAACCCCAGCATTGAGGCCCTAGGTGTATTCAATCAACTATACTGGGCAGGCCACATTATTTGCATGCCAAACTTCCAAAACAGACACACTATCCTGAGCTCTTTTGTGGCAGGGAGGTGATTTTCATCTGGACAGAGGGGAAATAAATCAAGGATGTCCTCAAAGAAATGCAACATCCCCACTGATGCCTGTGAATCTCTCATTATTTTGGTCCATGGGATAAACATAAACAGGGCCTGATCAACCCTGGCTGGATTGCCTCGGAGAGGATGTCTAATGATTAAACACCCAATGACCCCAAGTTGCATTACTGATGATGCGTCCTAGTGCACACCCAGTTCATTAAGCCAGATGGTGTCAAACCACGAAAATGAAAGGCATGGGCCAGATTAAAGTGGCTCAACTACAATACACTATCCACCATAGCACTTCATACCTCACCACACAAAACTCCACAACTTTATCTCTCCCAGACACACATATATATCCGCAAGTCCTACCCTCAAGCCTAATCCTAAGGGGGCACATATCCCCACTAACCCTAGGCACACCCCGATTAACCCAGGCCACAAATCCGTCGATCAGAAGGCCAGAGAAGTCCTGTATAAGTGGTGAAAAGAATGGACCACCTCACTATCTACCCCATCAGCCGCTTCCTGCCCAATCTTTGGAACAATCTACTATTCCCACATTGACCTCATCAACTATCTTAGAAGCCACAAAGTCAAAACTCAAGCAAGTCATGCACAATCCTCAGGGCAAAGCTTCCAACAATGGCCTGTTTGTATACTATACAATCCTAACACGAGCACCACCACATTCCAGATGACAAAAACACTCTGGTTTACAGGAACATGAAAAATTATTGCTGACCCACATAAAGAGGTTTTGGGCAAGTAATCAAAAGCTCAGTCAATGATGTTGGTTTCAAGGAGCATCTTAAAAGAGGAGAGAAAAATGCTGAGGTGCAGAAATTTAGAGAAAGAGTTCCAGAGCTCACTGCCTTAGCCATGAGTAGGGGAGGTTAACATTTAGGGATTATTAAGAGGCCAGAATTGGAGGGCTGTCAGGCTAGTACAAGTTTATAGACATAGGGAGGATTGAGCCCAGGGAAGGATTTGAAAAGAATGAGAAGTTTTTAAACAAAACACTGCATACCTGGGAGCCAGAGTGTGTCAGGGGTCATGGGTGAGGAGGAACGCTGGATATGTGCAAGAATCAACACAGATTTGTCAAGGCAGGTTGGCCAGGATGTGTAAATGCAATACAACACCACAAACCTCCTCTACACAAGGACCAACCCCAGGTTCAGCAGTCTTCTTGCCCTCACCGTGGTCAAACAGCCAGATAAGAGCCCTGTACTTCCTCAGTGACAAAATGGCAGATACAAGGTGCATGGCAGTTGGCTTTGGACCAGTTCATGAAAGGATAGATTAAAAATCATTACAACATAAAGTGCAGTTAATGACTAATAATTCTGCTTTTTAATGTTAAGTTTTCAGTGAATTCTGCATTGCACTGAAGAAATATTACTCCAGTTTGTAATGTGGAGATTGGCCTTTTGACCACCATGTCCTTGCTGAGCAACAAACACACATTTATACTGATCAAAGATTAATCCATTTTTATTCTCCCCACATTCCCATCGACTCTTCCATATTCTACCCCCACCTACACAACAGGGGCTATTTAAAGTGACCAATTAACCTACCAGCCTATTTGACTTTGCGATGTAGGAGGAAACCAGGGTACCTGGTGGAAACCCACACAGTCACAAAGAAAATATCCAAATTCCACATATATAATAAAAACAAAATCCATCTCCAACATCTTAACAAACTCTTTCAGTCTCTGTGCCTTCAAGTAATTTCTCAACCCCCAGGATATCTGCTCTCCTCCAACCTTATCCTAAGACATCTTGACCTTATCCACATCTAATCATTCCACCACTGGTGGTTGTGCCTTCACCTGGCTAGGCCTGAGGTCTGGAATTCTCTTGCTAAGCCTCTTCACTAGTCTTTTCCTTAAAGCATTCTGCACTGACAGAACATTTGCCCACTTGCCCCAGTATTCCATGGGACTTGATTTTTTTTTGCTACAGGGGATTCAGATGTGGTTGACGTACCCACTACCTGGGCAAGGCACTCCCATACTATATTAGTACTAATGGTGCCAGTCTGCAATCTGTGGCAGGTGATACGGGTATGCCACAATGAAAAGCATGGCACTATCAAACAGTTTCCAGCTCCTGCCACCGGATAGCACTGCCAGAACAGAACCCCCAATCAAGTAGAAAATGTTTCCATTGCTTTGTGCTCAAACAGAGCAAGTTGACTTCACATCTGTTTCGGTAAGGGAAAGGTCTCTTATCCAAGCTGCAGCACAATACAGTTGGCCTATTCTGCCCTCTGGAGCAGAGTAGGACCCACTTATACACCTCAACCAAAGTACACATTCCTGCACTCCACAGGCAAACAAACCACAGTGAAAGACGGCAGACCACTGGCACAGGCTGGATATGTGAGCTCGCTCCCCAGGCACCCGGAAAAATGGAAAAAGGCCCACAGGGATAGTGGATTCTCTTTGCACCGGTGGTGAAGAGTACCTCCTTGCATGCTGATGCCACGATGGCCCAATTTGGCCTCACTAGCACCAGTCCACTTTTCTAGCACCCAGAAAGACATGGCTTAACAATGGAATCCTTGGTAATACTGTGCGTGCCGTGAGGAGCTGGGGCACAGAGAAGCAAATCATAGAGTCAGAAAGTTGGAGCACAGTCTACGCTGAATATCAAGCATCAATTCTTATACTAACTCTACCTGAAGCCATTTCTCTCCCTACACTCCCATTAACTTTCCATGACCCTTCAATTCTACCACTCACCCAGACACGGGTAACCTACCAACTCGCACATCTCTGGGGTGTGGGACAAAACTGGAGCTCACAGAGGAAACTCACACACTCACAGAACCCACGTGGTTGTATAGCAGGTGCCCATCACCCAATCCAACTGTGTGATTCATTGTTATTCCTCTCCAGTTTCCATCCTGCCCACTTTGCAACATTTTCCCCCTTCATCAGAGGGTTCCAAGGGTTAAACTCCACAGTCTATTGCAGCTGGATGGGGCCTATATTAATCCAAGTCCTTTGACTCTTTAGCTCTGCCTTTTCAACAGTACTCAGCCTTCGAAAGGTCAGATTCCACAGGCCCCTCAAACTGCCATCATTAATAGTAGTATAATCAGCGTCTTTATTCAGAAACAATGGTCTTCACACAGGGAGAAGCCAGAGGTAGCCCTTTGTGAATTGGCACATCAGACAGACCCAGCTTTGTCAGGCTGTGAGGGCAAATACTTTATCAGCCTCCAATTTATCTACTCTCCTTCTGAGCAGAGGAGCCGTAATCTCTGAACACTTGGCAAACTTGGACAGAGTCACCCGCGGGCATTTTCTGGAGTCAACAATTAAACAATTCATAGTGTAGTGTGCGAGCTACTTCAACACAATTGTCCTGGCACACAGCAGCTGTTAATGCTACTTACTCTGTGCTTTCCCCTTCTGCACATCCGTGCAAACTGAGTGGAATTTTTTAATTTTCCTGTTACACCAATATTCCCAATGCAAATTAGGTCCAGAGAATCATCAACAAGAATGACATACGCTTTTATTTTATAGTGCCCTAGGAGTGAGAGGAACACCTGAAAACTCACAAACTCAAGAGATTCTGCAGTTGTTGGAAATCCAGGGCAACACACACAAAATACTGGAGGAACTCAGCAGGGCTGGCAGCATGTACGGAAGTGAATAAACAGTCCACATTTTGGGCCAAGACCCTTCTTCATCAGATTACTCTATTTTTTAAAGCATCTCTTTGGTTTCCCTGCTGAAAACCCTTTATGGATGTACAATTTAAGGCCTTTGTTTAAGGTTAATTCAGAGTTCAGAAATCCAAACAAAGTTTATAATATGTTTTTATGTGTGGAAAAGAGGGGGCTGGCATAAAGGAAACATTAAACACTCATATAGAGGGGTTTATTTACTTATTTATTTATTGAGATAGAGCATGGAAATAAAATAGTCCCTTCCGACCCTTTGAGCCACACCTCCCAACAATCCAACTGCTAAATCTTTGGACAGTGGGAGGAAACTGGAGCACCCGGAGGAAACCACGTGGTCATGGGTAGAACATATAAACTCTTTACAGGCAGTGGCAGAGATTGAACCCAGGTTGCTGGTACCGTAAAGCGTTGTGCTAACCACGCTGCCCCTTGTAGAATCTAAATGCACCATTTGTTGGTGAGTTCCAGAATCTTTAACTAATGGTGGATGATTCCACTCTGGACAGATACTGTTTTGGATTTATTCACCTCAAGTTTGGGCTGAAAAGTCTTGAAAGGTTGCATAGGGTAAAGGTGTCCAGTACCGATATTGCACAAGGCAGCCAGTTTCAAACTTATCTGCAGTTCCTTCCAATGTGGAACTGTTAGCAGCCTGAAAGAAGGGGTGATGATATACATACAAGACTCTATATATGATTTTGGATGGGGAATTTGGGACCATTGTTCTTTCTGTGCAGCCACTATCTTGTTCTTCTAAGCAGTAGAGGCCACAGTTTCACTGGCAATGAGAAAGAGGCCTCAGCGAGTTACTGCTCTAGGCAATACACTCTGCAGCTGCAGGGAGGAATAAAGGTGGTGAAACCAGCTGAAAAAGTACTGAGATTTAACATTACCATTTCTTTGCATTTCTTTACAGAAATGCATCAGTAGCAATGGCAGCATTTGAAATGATTGGCTTTGCCTGGCCATTTCTGAGTTCAGGAGTCATGTACAGTTGAGACTGGGTTAAAACAACGTATTTCCTCCCCAGATGGATTTTTTTTCAATAATCCATTGAATTCACGGCTACCATTACTGATGTTTAATAATGCTTCTCGGGCTCCCAGCCAGGTACAAGCTATTTATTCATATATAAAAGGATCTGGTGCTGGGAAAGCACTAGATCCTTTTTCATTACTGATGTTTTATAATTTCAGATTTATTTATTCTTATTTCCTTACGAAATACTGAAACTATATACCTTTCAGGTCTATGCCAGCTCTCAGAGCAATTACATCATTCTTCTTCCCCCACTTAAGTTCCTCCAACCTTTCTTCTCTCCAAACTTGTACCACTCAACAACAAACTACGGAAATTTAGAGTGGCCAGTTAAGCTCCTACCCTGCATGTTCTTGGTACATGTGAGGAAACCAGAACACCTGGAGGAAGCCCATAAAAGTCACAGTAAGAACATACAAACTTCACACAGACAGCACCACAGGCCAGAATCACTAGCTGGATATGCAGTTTCTGGAATTTATGATCTCAAATTGCTGTTGTTGAATTTGAACTCACATTCAAGCTTTACAATTGTATTCCAGTAACTTAACCACCACCATCACTACAGTGTAATACCAGACATAAAGCTAGACATTAAACTAAAGATCTCAGCAAAATTTTGTCTTTTTTTTGATTTGCATTCAAAACCTAACAAAATGGTCTTATCCAGTTCGCTCGGAGAACCCGTGATGAAATTGACTCCCTTTTTTGTGCTGTTTATGACCGATAACTCATTGGAAGAATTTATGAGGTCCAACAATGTGAACCATTGAGATAAATGACCTCATTAGCATCTCACTTCTTACACCCAGTCCGCTAAAACATTCCAATGTTTAAATTGGGACCACTGATCATTAACAATAAATAGTGTAGGCCAAAGAACAAAAAGGTGCAAGACCACAACTTCCTGTGCCCAAAGGCCGCACTGTGGAGCAGAAAGAAACTGGTATGGAAGCAAAAATAGCTGAAGCCACGAGAAAAAAATAAGACAGCATCAGAGATATAGTGGAAATCTGTGAATCAGTACACACTGAAACAATGAGTCTCGCTATTTAACCATCATCAGAGTCTAGTTGGAGGGGAAATGACATTGGTGCTCTGAAATGATTTGAATCTCCAATGTCAGCACCAATTCAGCTTGATAGAACAAGCCAGGCACGAGAATAAAATTCAGCCCATTAGCACTTACTTCAAGGAGGTCCCCTACTATCACATCATGCAATCAGTTATTTTACTTTGTTTCCGCCACTACTAAAGTGCTAAACCTTTTGGAGAGATGTGGATACAACTTGCACCATAGTCAGAAATTATGACACCTCAAACTTTATAAGCAATTGTGGATAGGATCTTATCCAAGCAGTTTGCGTGGATTCAACAGGTAAAAAGACTTCGATGTGATTTGATTTGCTTTATTTGCACTGTACATCGAAATGTACAGTGAGATGTATCATTTGTGCCAATGATCTACTCAGTCCAAATATGTACTGGGGGCAGCACACAAGTGTCACCATGCTTCCAACGCCAACATAACCTGTCCGCAACTCACTACCCCTAACCCATACATTTTGGAATGTGGGAGGAAACCAGAGCATCTGGAGGAAACCCATGTGGTCACAGGGAAAATGTACAAACTCCTTACGGATAGTGGCAGTAAGTGAAGCCCAGCTGCTGGTGATGTAAAACGTCACGCTAGGGCTTTCAGGATTTCTCCTGTTGCTACTTGTAGTGGAAATAAAAGGACTCTTCATGATAAAAGTAGTATCAATTATCATCATCTCTCCAAGAGGAAGTTTATTTGTTCTATGTACATGTTGTCATGAAATATTATTTTGTGTACATTTACTTATTCTATTGCGGAAATTGCTTTGAGTTTTGCATGCTCTGAAAATGCAACTTTCTCCACACCTGCAACCCTTCAAGATTTCTGGTCTTCTCCAATTCCGTCCTCTTGCTCAACCCTCAACTTTAATCCCTCTACCATTGGTAGCCATACCTTCAACTGTCTAGACCCTAAACTCTGGAATTATTTTCCTAAACCACTCCCTTTCTATCTCTCCTCCTTTTAATATGCTCTTTAGAACCTGCCTCCATAACCAACAGACGAGAAAGTTTGCAGATGCTGGAAATCCGAGCCACACACACAAAATGCTGGAGGAACTCAGCAGGCCAGGCAGCATCTAATCCTCCAGCATTCTGTGTGTGTGTGTGTGTGTGTGTGTGTGTGTGTGTGTGTGTGTGTGTGTGTGTGTGTGTGACACTTTGGTTACCAGCTCTATTATCTCTTCATGTGGCTCAGTGCCAGTTTTGTTCAGAAAAGATTGTGGACATAATAAGAAATAAAACACAGTGGATCACAACTCAAATCCCAGAGCAAGGCTTGAACTTGAAACATGCTGACTCTGAAGAGAAGGTACTAATATTTAGCAACATATCAAGGTTGACTTTTACGATCCTGTAACTTTACATTCTTTAGCAAAGTAAACTACAAACTAAAGGCCTTTCACTCCACTAAGTCAACACCATCCACAGGCCTTGTTAATTGTACCTTCCTCCTTGACTTAACCCCATTACATCAGAATCAGAATTATGTATATTATCACTGATGTATATTATGAAATGTGTTGTTCTGTGGCAGCTGTACAGTGCAACACATACAAATATTATAAGTTACAATATGAAATATAAAAAAAATAAATACATAGTGCAAAAAGAGAGCAAAATAGCGAGGTAGGTTCATGGGCTCATTGACATGATTTGAAGGAAACCAAATATAATGCTTTCCTCTTCACAGGGTTGCAGATGGTTGGATCTCTACAACCTACAACTACCCTCTTGCTTACATCTACACCAGTGTCCAGTGAAGGTGCTCTCACCTCTAAGTGAGCAGATTGTGGGTTCAAGCCCCAGTCCTCAGATTCAAGCACAGGAATTTCAGTTGATGCTTCAGTGCAATACTGAGGAATTGTTACCACACTTAAGAGCAAAGCTGAGACAGGGCTGCACTATTGGAAAGAGATGTTAAACCAAAGTGTTCTTTGATAGACCTAAAGGATCATTAGGTACAATATGACTGTGGTGAACTATGTGCCTGTCGGGACACGCCCCCTGCTGACTGCTCCTGTGGCTCCTCCCACAGGCCCCTGTATAAAGGAGATCTGAGGCCTGACGCTCGGCCTCAGTCTCCAGGACATTGTATGATAGACACTCACTCCTGGTTCCTTCTTCCAGTCAATAAAAGCCGATATCTCGCCTTACGTCTCAGTGTGAGTTATTGATGGTGCATCAATGACAAAGGGCAGGGGAACTGCCTGTGATGCTGGCCCATGATTAAATCTCGATTAACAATACTGAACCAGATAATTTGAACAATATCACATTTCTGTTTGCGGGAGATTTTTGTGCTCACAATGACTATATTACAGCAGTGACTGGATTTCTTTAGGGCACATTAAGAAGTAAAAAGTGCTACAGAAATGAAAGTCTAATTTTTCTTGCCATGTACAACCCTTCTAATAAATGATACTCCTGTTAGCCCAACTGCATGGAAATATTTATGCTCCTTAGAGCTTTGATTGGTCTCATTCTACACATCTGGACTATTAATTCCACCCTAGATCTGTGGTTTCATTTCAGGATTTGAATTGCTCAATTTAACTCACACTTAAGACATAGTGTGTTGCAGAGTGTGGGGACAAAATCCTTTCATCCCTATTGAGATGCTGATTGAGATAGCCCAGAGAAGTGGCCTGTGATGTCTTGAGTTGAAGACTAAACTCACAGTACAAAGCAGAGCATGATTTATTAGATTACATAGGCCATTTAGCCCAACTGATCCATGCCAGTGTTTACACTCCACTTGAACCTCCACCATCCTTTCTCATCTAAACCTCTCAACTTGCCTCTTTTTCCTCTTCTCCTCCGTATGGAGACACAAGAAACTGCAGATACTGGAATCTGCAGCAACAAGCAATTTGCTGGAGAAACTCAGCGGTTGAGCAGTATCTGTGGGGGGAAGGAGTTATCCACGTTTTGGGTCCAGATGCAAGGTTTTGACCTGAAATATCAACATTTCCTCCCCCCCGGACCATCTCCCAAAGGTACTGCTTGACCCACCGTACTTCTCCAGCAGATTGTTTACTGTTCCTCCATAAGGCTGTCCAGTCTCCCTATAAATTCATCCATGACTCAAACACTCCCATGTGTGAATGAGTTCCACCTTCACACTACTCTTCAGATAAAGTGAATTTCCTATTGGGTTTCCTGCTGCCTCAAGACATACAAATATCATTCAAAGGGAATACAACATTGGAGGCTGAGAGTTTACATCCACACCACAGACGTGCTCAGGAGGATTTCCCTCCTCATAAGAACAGTGTTAGAAAAAGCTTTCAATTCACTGAGATATAACATTTGTACTACACCTTATGTGGGAGTGTTCCCAAAGCTCAAAAGAGACATAAGATCATAAGATAGAGGAGCAGAATTAAGCCATTCAGCCCATCCAGTTTGCTCTGCCATTAAGTCATGGCTGATTTATTTTCGTTCTCAACTCCATTCTCCTACCTTCTCCCTGTAACCTTTAACGCTCTCACTCATCAACCTCTGCTTTAAAGATACCCAATGACTTGGCCTCCGCAGCTGTCCGTGGCAATGAATTCCACAGATTCGTTAACCTCTGGCTGAAGGGATACCTTCTCATCTCTGTTCTGAATGGATGTCCTTCTATTCTGAGGCAGTGCCCTTTGGTTCTAGACTCACCCACTATTGAAAACATCCTCTCCACATCCACTCTATCTGGGCCATTCAATATTCAATGGGTTTCAATTAGATACCCCTCATTCTTCTAAACTCCAGTGAGTACAGGCCCAGAGCCATCAAATGCTCCTCATTTGTTAACCCTTTCATTCCTAGGATTATTCTTATGAATCTCATCTGGACCTTCTCCAGTGCTAGCACATCCTTTCTTAGATGAGGGGTGTAAACTCTCACAATACTCCAAATGTGATCAGCATTACTTACTTGTTTTTATATTCTTGTCTTCTTGAAATTAACATGGCCTCAATCTGCAAGTTAACCTTTGGAGAATCCTGCACTATGACTTTGCATCCCTTTGCATCCCCGTTTTTTGAATTTTCTCCATTTAGAAAATAGTCCACACTTTTATTCCTTCTACCAAAGTGCATGACCATACATTTCCCCACACTATATTCCATCTGCCACTTCTTTGCCCATTCTCCTAATCTGGTCAAGTCCTTCTGCACCTCCTTGCTTCCTCAACACTACCTGCCCCTCAGCCTGTTGCTGTATCATCCCCAACCTTGACCCATTTACTTTGTGCAAGTTGTCCGACGCAGACTGGGAGACCGTTTCGCTGAACTGACGCAGACTGGGAGACCGTTTCGCTGAACCGACACAGACCGGAAGACTGTTTCGCTGAACCAACACAGACTGGGAGACTGTTTCGCTGAACATCTACGCTCAGTCCGCCAGAGAAAGCAGGAATTCCCAGTGGCCACACATTTTAATTCCATGTCCCATTCCCTTTCTGATATGTCTATCCATGGCCTCCTCTACTGTTAAAATGAATCCAAACTCAGGTTGGAGGAACAACACCTTATATACCGGCTGGGTAGCCTCCAACCTGATGGCATGAACATTGACCTCTCTAACTTCCATTAATGCCCCTCCTCCCCTTCTTACCCCATCCCTGACATATTTAGTTGTTTGCCTGTTCTCCATCTCCCTCTGGTGCTTCCCCCCCGCCCTTTTTTCTCCCGATGCCTCCCGTCCCATGATCCTTTCCCTTCTCCAGCTTGGTATCACTGTTGCCAATCACCTTTCCAGCTCTTAGCTTCATCCCATCCCCTCCGGTCTACTATCATTTCGCATTTCTCCCTTCCCCCACTACTTTCAAATCTCTTACTATCTTTCCTTTCAGTTAGTCCTGACAAAGGGTCTCGGCCCGAAACGTCGACAGTGCTTCTCCTTATAGATGCTGCCTGGCCTGCTGTGTTCCACCAGCATTTTGTGTGCGTACTTTGTGCAAGTGTCTTTTCTTCAATGTCCAAGTGACCTTCTTTGTATACTGACATGGCCATCCTCAGGAAAGAGGATGGGAGGGACAGAATTAGCCTCTTTGACTACGGAGCTCGGAGCTCGGAGCCACAAAGCATTGGTAATAATGGAACTAAGCAAGACCAGAGACACGTTGATGTTGAAACAAACAGACTGCTGGTATTATGCTAATTGAGGTGAAGTCGTGACCCTATGCTGGCCTTTATTCTCTCTGACTGATCACACTGGGAGATCTTCCCCAGGCCAAGCACAGAATTCTCAATTGTCTTTTTGTCCTTTAGAAAAGATAGCCAGTGCAATCTGTGTAAAAGGCAATTGGTCAGACATGGGTGGCACTGTGTGACTCAATAAGCCTTGTTATGTAGACTAAATCTGCTGTTCCTGTACACACTCCCGGGGACAAAGAACTCCTTCCTCTCTGATATGAAAACGAATGACCTGCTCATCTGTAGCACCTACCATCATTTCATTATGTTCTTTGTATCCTACAAACCATGGCATCCATTCTGTGCACAGCAAGCTTCCATAAGGTGATAACGACTTTAATCGTTCGTGCGTTATGTGCCATGTTGTGTGACATGGGTGATCATGGTCTTTCCATGACCATGATCGTTCTTGGCAAATTTTTCAACAAAAGTGACTTCTTCTGGGCAGTGTGTACTCTTCAGAGTTTGTCTGCCAAGCAGCAGTGGTGGTATAACCATGACTTGTGATCTGTACCAGCTGCTCCTACAACCATCTCCCATGACTTCATGTGACCCTGATCGGGGGCGGCTAAGCAGGTGCCAACAAAGCTTATTCACAATTTACTAAGCCTAACCTGCACGTCTTTTTGATAGGTGGAAATCAGAGGAAACTCACGTTATCATGGATTAGAACGCAAAACTCCTTACAGAAGCAGCGGGAAGTGAACCCCCGATTGCTGACCGTGCCACACTTTGTGTTGATAAAAAGTATGTGATCATTGTAAACCTTTTTATCATTTTCTCCTAATTTACAGCACAAAAGCATGTCATTTGGTCCCTTTCTGCTCTATCCCTGTGCTTCAACCCCACGCTAGCCTCTGACGCCCCCCCCCCACCACTTCCCTTTCTTCTTTCCCCCTTTAAGTAATGATTTAATCTACCAATTACCCCAGTGGAAGGAGTCCCACATTCAAACTTCTCGCTGCAGGACACTGTTCCGCTATTATCAGCCGCTCTGGTGTCTCAATTAAGTGAGATTTGGACAGTGAGGGACAAGAGGCTCCTTTGACTCCGGAGGGCATCGCAACCGCGAGTCCTCGACTGGTTCAGACGCACGTACATGCACAAGAATTTCCCTGTGGTGAATAATGGTCATATTGTTCTGCAGCTGAGTGAAGCTGGGTTTTTGCCCTTCAGTCGACTCCCGGGAGGAGGAAGGAAACTTATTCAGCACAGACTTGGGTAGAAACCTGGAGGAGGCAGACCACGCTCGACCAATCACCCTCCTCCCACCCCCTCCCAAAACGCAACACCACTCAGCGATTATCTGGTACACTCGTTCAGCTTGAGTACACACGATCTGCACAGTGTAGATTATTAACACGGATGCGACATGCAGCTTGTAAAACGGCTATACACCATTTCTTCATATGTCAGGGACAGAAATTCTAACTTCAGGATCATAGGGTGAGTCATGTTAAGTACAAAACAGCATTGTGATTCTACAGCAACAGACATGCCACAAGAATGATCTGCTTTCAGTCACTCGGGTGTCATGAAGCCTTCCCAGACAATAAGTTCAGTGTAACGGTCAGGGCCAGATATCCACACCAGATTGTATTGTTGGGCTCTTGGCTAATACCTATCACAGATGCCTGGGATCTTAGTGGGAAAGGAGTCTGGGGCAGAGCGTCCGCCCAGACAGACTGATACAGCTAGGATATGCATAAGTGACAGAAGACTGGAGCATTAACTTCCTTGTACTGTACCCAGTTTGCCTCACTTCAAAAGTAATTGCTGACGCTTGTTTCATGTTGGACCACTTCCCAAGGTGTTACGTAATCAAAGCAAACAAAAACTGCGAATGCTGGAAATACAAACTCAAAATAAATCTGGAAATTCTCAGCATGGGTGGGGGGGGGGTGAGGAAAATGGTCTAGATTCAGACAGAGGGAAACATCCGCCCTGTGTGCACTTTGTTAGAAATAGAACCATAGAACATTACAGCACAGAAACAGGCCTTTTGGCCCTTCTCGGCTGTGCCGAACCATTTTTCTGCCTAGTCCCGCTGACCTGCACCTGGACCATATCCCTCCGTACACCTCTCATCCATGTACCTGTCCAAGTTTTTCTTAAATGTTAAAAGGCAGCCCACATTTACCACTTCATCTGGCAGCTCATTCCACACTCCCACCAATCTCTGTGTGAAGAAGCCCCCCCAATGTTCCCTTTAAACTTTTCCCCCTTCACCCTTAATCTATGTCCTCTGTTTTTTTTCTCCCCTAGCCTCAGTGGAAAAAGCCTGCTTGCATTCACTCTATCTATATCCATCATAATTTTAAATACCTCTATCAAATCTCCCCTCATTCTTCTACACTCCAGGGAATAAAGTTCTAACCTAATCAACCTTTCTCTGTAACTCAGTTTCTCAAGTCCCGGCAACATCCTTGTAAACCTTCTCTGCACTCTTACAAGCTTATTAACATCCTCCCTGTAATTCGGTGACCAAAACTGCACACAATACTCCAAATTCGACCTCACCAATGCCTTATACAACCTCACCATAACATTCCAACTCTTATACTCAGTACTTTGATTTATAAAGGCCAATGTACCAAAAGCTCTCTTTACTACCCTATCTACCTGGGATGCCACTTTTAGGGAATTTTGTATCTGTATTCCTAGATCCCTCTGTTCTACTGAATTCCTCAGTGCCCTACCATTTACCTTGTATGTTCTACCTTGGTTTTTCCTTCCAAAGTGCAATACCTCACACTTGTCTGTATTAAACTCCATCTGCCATTTTTCTGCCCATTCCTCCAACTGGTCCAAATCCCTCTGCAAGTTTTCAAAACCTTCCTCACTGTCCATTACACCTCCAATCTTTGTATCATCAGCAAATTTGCTGATCCAATTTACTACATTATCATCCAGATCATTGATATAGATGACAAATAACAATGGATCTAGCACTGATCCCTGTGGCACACCACTAGTCACAGGCCTCCACTCAGAGAAGCAATCCTCCACTACCACTCAATGGCTTCTCCCATTGAGCCAATGTCTAATCCAATTTACTACCTCACCATGTATACCTAGCGACTGAATCTTCCTAACTGACCTCCCATGCGGGACCTTGTCAAAGGCCTTACTGAAGTCCATGTAGACAACATCCACTGCCTTACCTTCATCCACTTTCCTCGTAACCTCCTCGAAAAACTCTAATAGATTTGTTAAAGATGACCTACCACGCACAAAGCCATGTTGACTCTCCCTAATAAGTCCCTGTCTATCTAAATACTTGTAGATCCTACCTCTTAGTACTCCTTCCAATAATTTACCCACTACTGACGTCAAACTTACCAGCCTACGATTTCCTGGATTACTTTTAGAGCCTTTTTTAAACAACGGAACAACATGAACGATCCTCCAATCCTCCGGCACCTCACCCATAGACACCGACATTTTAAATATATCTGCCAGGGCCCCTGCAATTTCAACACTAGTCTCCTTCAAGGTCCAAGGGAATACCCTGTCAAGTCCTGGGGATTTATCTACTCTGATTTGCCTCAAGATAGCAAGCACCTCCTCCTCTTCAATCTGTATAGGTTCCATGACCTCCCTACTTGTTTGCCTTATTTCCATTGACTTCATGCCAGTTTCCTTAGTAAATAAATACAGATGCAAAAAAAAATTTAAGACCTCCCCCATTTCTTTTGGTTCCATACATATCCAACCACTCTGATCTTCAAGAGGACCAATTTTATCCCTTACTATATTTTTGCTATTAATATACCTGTAGAAGTTCTTTGGATTATCCTTCACCTTGCCTGCCAAAGCTACCTCATGTCTTATTTAAGCCCCCCTGATTTCTTTCTTAATTACTATTTTGCACTTTTTATACTCCACAAGTATCTTATTTGCTCCCTGTTTCTTATACATGTCGTATATCTCTTTCTTCTTCTTTACCACAGTTTCAATATCCTTCGAGAAACAAGGTTCCTTATTGTTATTTACTTTGCCTTTAATCCTGACAGGAACATACCATAATTTTCCGTAAGTTTCAATGAGATCTTCTTCAATCTCTTCTTCCAAACAATGGGAATACAGTCCCAGTCAACTCAATCTCTTATACAGCAAACTCACCATCCCTGAAAATAGCCTGGTGAATTCTTGCTGCTCTCTCTCTGTAGCAAGTAAATCCATTCTTAAGTAAAGGAACCACAGAGATAGAGATTCACTTCCTCTGTCACATGTACATTGAAAAATATAGTGAAATGCGTTGTTTGCATCAACAACCAACGCAGTCCGAGGATCATGGATTTCAGAAAGGGCAATGAGGAAACACAAATTAGCCCTAGTGGAGAGAGTGAGCAATTTCAAGTTTCTAGGTGCCAATATCTCTGAGGTTCTAACCTGGACCCATCATATCAATGCAGCTATAAAGAAGGCACAACAGCAGCTATATTTCATTAGGAGTTTCAGAAGATTTGGTATGTCACCTAAAACATTCACAAATTTCTACAGATGTACTGTGGAGAGCATTCTAACTGTCTGGTATGGGGGGTGGGGGGGGGGTGGGCCAGAAACTGTATTGGCACCCAGAAACTTGAAATTGTTCACTCTCTCCACTTCCGATCCTTCAATGAGGGCTAATTTGTGTTCCCTCATTGTCCTTTCTGAAATCCATGATCCTCGGACTGTGTTGGTTGTTGATGCAAACAACGCATTTCACTATATTTTTCAATGTATGCTACTGCATAGGATCAAAATAAGCTGCAGAGAGTTGTACACTTAGTCAGCTCCATCATGGGCACTAGCCTCCGTAGTATCCAGAACGTCTTCAAGGAATCGCGCCTCAGAAAGTTGGTTTCTATCATTAAAGACCCCATCACCCAGGATACAGTATGTCCTGTTCTCCTTGAGAAGAGGTACATCACGGAGGAGGTTCAGAAGTCTGAAGGCACACACTCAGCAATTCAGGAACCACTTCTTCCCCTCTGCCATCCAATTTCTGAATGGGCATTGAACACTTGAACACTACCTCACTACTATTTTGTTTCTATTTTTGCACTACTTATTTGACTATTTAATATATATACTTACTGTAATTCATTTTGTTCTCTATTATTGTGTATTGCAATGTTCTGTTGCCCCAACGCAACAAATTTCACACCATATGCCAGTGATATTAAAGCTGATTCTGATGTGCTGGGGGCAGCCACAAGTGTCGCAATGCTTCTAATGCCAGCATAGCATGCTCACAACTTACTACCCCTAACCTGTACACCTTTGGAATGTGGCAGGAAGCTGCCACATCTGGAGGAAACCCATGCAGTCACAGGGAGATTGTACACACTTCTCACAAACAGTGATGAATTGAACCCGGGTCGGGAGCGCTGTAAAGCATTATAATACCGTACTGCCCTTGTAACAGAGACAGATCTGGAATCACATATAGACCAATCTGGAAAATGACTGATTTCTGCACCGACTGGGTATTTCCAACAATCTAGTAGTCTGTGGCTATCACCAAATAATTCTGGATTATTGAAAAAGTTTAAATACCATGGTGGGATTCAAACTCAGATCTCAGATTATCACAACAATACCCAGGACACCAGAAAGAAAACCTTGCCCTCAAAGTAGCACCACCCCAGATGATCTCTTACATCCACCTGAAAGAGTAGATGAGGCCTTTGCTTGATTCCCCCATCTCAGGTAGAAGCATCACTCCCTGGACAATCAGTCCTAAACTGATCATTTAAGCCTCTGGAGTCAAACTTGAATCCACAATCCCTGAAACTGTAGCCTTACAGAATTCAGTAGAAAAAAAAACTCTGTTCAAGTCCAGGTTCTCTCCCATCTATTGGTTATTCTGGAATAGTCCCTAGCCTAGTATGGGAAACTGGAAATCCAGGGGTTCAAAGTTGTAAAATGTATTATTGCACTGGAAAATAATTTTTGCAGGTTTCTGGGACAGGGAATACTCGTCAGTAATATTAATTGGTATGAGTTTGTTTTTCTGGCCATCGGATTACCCAGATCAGGGGTCGGCAACGTTTACCACTGAAAGAGCCAATATGGACCCATTTCCCACAGAAAAGAAAACACTGGGAGCCACAAAATGAAATAACACTGCATACAATGGGGTTTTTTTTTGCCTTTATGCTATGTATAAACAAACTATAATGTGTTGCATTTATGAAATTGATGAACTCCTGCAGAGAAAACGGAATTACATTTCTGCATGCAACAAAAACATTTTGAACTCCGAAAAAAAGACGTTGGGTTGAAGGTTACTCCATAGTTAGCCTACCTTGGATCGAAGAATTAAAAGAAAGCGCGCACTGGCGGGCGTCAGGCATTGGCAGTGGTGATGTATATTAATAGCGATAAAAAACATTGTAGCGGTGTGCTACACGCAGCGCTAAAATAAAGACACTGCAGTCAAGGTAACTTTATTCCAACTAAACAGCCTTGCTTTAAAGCCTCCCTCAACCCGCCCCCCGTGGGCGCGGATGCTCCAAAAGACACGTACTCACAAACCCCCGTTGGCTATCTCCCTTAGTCGGAACGGTGGCTAATTGTGAGCCGGTTCGGATGTGCCAGGAAACGGTGTCTCCGCAAAGTTTTCAGATTGTACAAGATCACCATAATCTTCAAATTTCGAATTACATTTCAAAAGCTAACAAACCACGGGGAGCCGCATCACAGAGATCAAAGAGCCACATGTGGCTCTGGAGCCGCAGGTTGCCGACCTCTGACCCAGATGAAGTCAACATTAATGCAACACCAAAATCCATCTCCTGTGACATTTTCAATCATTGGTCTAAATCAGGGGTTCCCAACTTTCTTTAAACCATGGACCAATACCATTAAGTAAGGCATCTGTGGATCCCAGGTTGGGAACCCCTAAATTGTTCACTCACAGGGGAAAAAAACTGATATTGTTTTTAATAATGATCAAGGTGAATGTTATTTAAAATCAATCAGTCTTAGGTAAACTGCTCCACACCACTCTACACACTCTCATCTCCGTTTGCAGCCTGATCACATTCATCACAGGCCCTTCCTTCCATTTTCACACCAAAAACACTTTCTGCATGCCTATTTTCTGCCAAGTGCAAGCATTCACAAGCTGTTCCAGCATCCTTATAAAGAGTTCCCTAGCAAAATCCTAGTCTAGTCTTGAAATGGTATAAGGGTGCAGAAGAAGCCTATCCCAACTCTTGAGACACCCAGTCACCATCACTCTCAATCCCCTAGCCTCATGAGCACTCCACATCATGTCTGGTGTTGTATATTATATTTCAAAGGTTGCTGATCTCTACTGCATTAAAGACGTGACTGAGACTCTCCAGCAGAACATACTTCATCAAATTATCCTTTAGACCACAGGAGCAGGCCATTTGCTCTTCAAAGGAAAATTCTTTGACCCTATGCCAAATCATTATTCTGTCCCTTATTTTTGAAATACATTGGTGCCACTCCCAGAGATGAGTAAGGAGACCCATCATCTCTCCCAAACCTTCCTGTCAGTGTGTGCAGTTCTGGTCACCTTTCTACAGGAAGGATATCAATAAGCTTGAAAGAGTGCAGAGAAAATTTACAAGGATGTTGCCAGAAGTTGGGGACTTGAGATTTGGGGAAAGGTTGAAAAGGCTAGGACTTTATTCCCTGAAGCATAGAAGAATAAGCCTCAACTCTTAACTCTAATAGAGGTGTACAAAATTACAATATAGATAGGATAAAGGCAAGCAGGCTTTTTGCCCCCATTGAGGTTGGCTGAGACTAGAGCAAGACTCAAAGGTTTAGCATGAAAGGTGAGATATTTAAGGGGAAACTGAGGGCAACTTCTTCACTCAGAGGGTGGTGTGAGTGTGGAACGAGCTGCCAAAGGAATGTTTAAGAGAGGTTTGGATAGTTACGTGGATTAGAAGGGAATGGAGGACTATAGTTCAGGTGCAGGTCAATGGGATAAGGCAGAAAAACAGGTCAGCATGAACTAGATAAACTGAAGGATGCATTTCTGTGCTGTGGTACACTGTGACTCTATATACAGGAGCACAGTCTCTGCATTCAAGAGTCATGGGGCCAACTATGCTGATGTGATGATCATTCTGCAGTCACTGTAAGGATGCTGGTGGCATTGGCATTGCACCTTTAAGACAAGTCAATCAAGTTTATTGTCAATTAAATATATACATGTATATAACATATATAACCGGATAACATAATGCATAAGTTATAGAAGCACTTCCCTCGCCTCTACAACGGGAAAGGTACTCACCCGAATTTTATATGACTGGCTTTCACCTCCGGCAGATCTCCTGTCTGAGTCTCAGCGTGGCTTCCGTCCAGCCAAAGGAACATCTGACATGATTTGTATAGCATGTCAATTGCAGGAGAAAGCCCAGGAACAAAATCTCCCACTTCATATGGCCTTCATTGACCTTACAAAAACATTTGACTCTGTAAATCACCCTGCTACTGTCCAAAATCAAGTGTCCGGAGAAATACCTCAAGATCATGCAGCTCTTACACAATAATATGAGTGCAACAGTCATCAGCAACTATGGCTCTGAAACAGCACATTTTCAGGCTGAGACCTGGATCAAACAGGGGTGCATCTTTGCCCCAACTCTGTATGCCATTTTCATTGAAATCCATTCTTCACCTCACAGACCAACACCTCCAGATTCTCTATAGGACAGATGGGGGGGGGGGGGGCTCTTTAACAGGTTCAAGGTAAAGAGCAAGCTATCAACTACTTCCACCATGGAACTCCAAAATATGCAGATGATAATTCCACTGTAGCTCACTCTGAGGAGGATGCTTCTGCCAGAGCATACAAGCTCCTGGGACTTGATCTAAACATCAAGGAAACCCAAGTCCTGCTCCAGATCAAGCTTCTAAACCTCCAACCATCCAAGCTGACAATGTCCCTCTGGAGAACTCTGATCATTTTCCACATCTTGGCAGCCTTCTTTCTTCAAGAGCCAACATTGACCTTGAAACAAATCGCAGAATAGGCTGTGCGAGTGGAGCTTTTCCCGGGCTGAGAAAGAGGGTTTTTGAGACCAACACTAATCTTCTGGTTTACAAAGCTATAGTCCTCCCTCCATTTGCTATATGGAGCATACAGCAGGCACATAACATCCCTAGAAACTTACCATCAAAGATGCCTCCGAAAGATTCTGAGAGTTAGCTGGAAGAGCAGGCATACTAACTCCAGCATCCTGGAGGAAGCTAACATTAACTCCATAGCAACAACTGTGACTCAACACCAATTGCAATGGGTCAGCCACATCATCCATATGCCTGACTCCCGCCTCCCTAAACAACTCCTATTCAGCCAACTCAAAGATGCAAAGCACACTCCTGGAGGGCAGAAAAGGCTGCTCAAGGACAAAGTGAAGACCCACCTGAGTAAGTGCCCCATCAGCCTGAAGATGGGAGAAACTAGCACAGGATAGGGAAAGCTGGAGAAGGACTGTCTATGAGGGGACTGCACTGCTTGAAGAATACCTCCAGTGTGCCTCTGAGACTGAGCAGCTTCAACGTAAGGAGAGACTGGGAAAGGCCCAACCAGCTACATCCACCACCATCTCAATGACCTACACTTGCCATCACTGCAACAGAACTGGCTGGACTTGAAAAGGGCAGTTCACCCACGATTCCCATGCAATCTGACAGAGCTTGAGGAGTTTTGTAAGAAGAATGGGGGGAAATCTGCAGTGTCCAGATATGCAAAGCTATCCAGACAGACTCAAGGCTGTAATTGCTGCCACAGCAGCATCTACTAAATACTGACTTGAAGGGGGTGAGTAATTATGCAATCAATTATGTTGTGTTTAATAATTGTAATAAATTTAAACCAATTTGTAGAAATTTGTTTTCACTTTCACATGAAAGAGTCTTTTCTGTTGATCAGGGCCAAAAAAGCCAAATTAAACTCATTGTGATTCAATGTTGTAAAACAATAAAACATGAAAACTTCCAAGGGGGGAATACTTTTTATAGGCACTGTATTTATCATATATAACCATATAACATATATAGAAATGAGAAAATGTTTCAGTAGTACACATGATATGTTTATGAAGGTAAGGAGAACATCTACAGCTGTATCACACATAATTAACAAACTAAAGTGCATTAATATTAAATATTGTAAGGTACAGAACACTGACACTTTGAATATGATGTGGCAGGGAGTTCAGAAGCCTAATGGTGAGGGGGGAAAAACTGTTTCTCATCCTGACCGTTCTTGGTTTTGTTGCATTTGTCACCTGCCTGATGGTAGAGAGTCAGAGGATGCTGGATGGATGGGTGGGATCCTTAATAACGCTAAGAGCCCGGCATACACAGTGCTCCTGATAAATGTCCCTGGTGGATGGTAGGAAGACCCCTCTGATCCTCTCAGCTGTTCTCACAGTCCTTTATAGGGACTTCAGGTCCGATGCTAGACTGCTCCCAGACCAGATGGAGATGCAACTTGTCAGGATGCTCTCAGTGGTGCTCTTGTAAAACAGTTAAGATGGGGGTGGGGGGCTTTGCTTGTCTCAATCTTCTTAGGAAGTGGAGGTGCTGCAGTGCCTTCTTTTTCAGGAAGGTGGTATTGAGGGACCAGGTCAGGTCATCCGTGCTGTGAACTCCCAGGAACTTGGTGCACATAACTCCCTCTGTGGAGGAGCCATGTATTCGCAGAGAGAGATGGTTCTTCTGCACCTTCCTGAAGTCCTACTGTCTTCTCCATGTTCTTCTCACACCACTCCACCAGCTGCTCCACTTCCTCTCTGAACTCCGTCTCATCAACGTTCTCGATAAGGCCAACCACTGTTGTGTCATCCGCAGACTTGATGACAGGGTTTGAGCTGGATCCGGCGACACAGTCATGTGTCAGCAGTGTGAACAGTGGTGGGCTAGGCCTAGGGAGCACTAGTGCCCAGCATAATGGGACGAGAGATTTTGCTGCCCACTTGGACTGACTGTGGCCTTATCATTAAGAAGTTCAGTATCTAGTTGCAGAGGGAGGTGTTGAGACCCAGTGAGGGCAGTTTCCCGACCAGTTTCTGGGGTATGATGGTGTTAAATGCTAAACTGAAGTCTTTAAACCGCAGTCTGGCAGATGAGAGCCCATTTTCCAGGTGGGACAGGGCTGAGTGAAGGCCAGAGGCTTTTGCATCATCGGCAGATTGGTGAGTGAACAGGAAAGGGTTTAACGTAGCTGAGTGCTCCTTAACCAGCCGTCAAAGCATTTCATAATGGTTGATGCTAATATCACTGGACGAATAGGCGGGTTACTGTCACTGCTTTTGGCACTGAAATGACGGTTGCCACACTGAAAACCGAGGGGACGATAGATTGTTCCAGAGAGATGTTCAATGTATCTGTCGCATCACCATCAGCTGGGCTGCACAGTCTTTCAGAACCCGACCTGGTACGTCATCGGGCACCACAGCTTTGACTCTGGCCAGGGTCTTCCTCACCTCAGCTTCAGATGTACGGAGTGTCTGCTCCCCTGGGGGGGTCGGGGGGGTGCCTTCCTTGCCAGCACTTTGTTCTGCCCATCAAACTGGGTGTAGAAGACATTCAGCCTCTCAGGGAATGAAATGCCCTGCTCACTGACCCCAAGGGTTGGCTGATGAAGGAAGCAGAACGAAGAGCTTGAAGCCTTCAGAAATGCTTCAGGGTTCAAAGGGTGGTTACCCCTCCCCACCTCCACCCCACCCCCACCCCCACTGGTGATACAGGAGTTTAAGATTACCCCATGGCTCACAAAGCACAGCTGTACTGTCAGGCAGACAAGCCAACCATGGATAAGACTGCCAGCTCCACATCCTATCTGGTGGAATATGATATGAGTTTTTTTTTAAGTCCAGGCTTCTTTTTAAGCAACTAAACTTAAGCTTCCCAGCTGCCACAGTAGGATTTGAACTTGCATCACTCAATCATCTGACCTGGCATTTGGAATTACTGGTCCAGTAACGTAACGTTAGTGCTACACATTTAATGTTTTTTGCAGGAGACAGTCAGTTCCTCCTTCCCACCTCATCACTGATCACTTTCTAGTCTGTATTTGGCCTGCATGGTATTACCAGGGCTAATCGTCATGGAAGCAGCTACCCAGATTTTTTGCCATTTAATACTGATATCCTATTGGGTGGTATGGTTTCGATGGTATTTGTTGGAAAGAAATTAATATAATTCTTGCCACCAATTCTACATTATTAAACAACGACAACTGATGGAAATTTACAAAAAAAAATGGGCATGGGCGCAGACAAAATGCCACCTATTGCTCCGTCATCCCAAGCCAAGCCTGATGCCACCTTTATTCCATACTTCCCAGATGCCTTCACGGGATCCCAGACAGCCCATGTGCCTGTGTTGTTTTCAAACTCGAAGACAACAAAGTCTCTAGTCTCCATTATTTGTGACAGAATTGGAGCTAATTTAATCCACAGATTTTTTAAATGCTTATCATGAAATGAATAGTCAGAGTCAGCAGAATGGGAAGAGTTCTCAATATGAGAAACAAACAGAATGGCGTGGCAGGGTGTTTGCACTGTAACCAGACACTTTCCTGGTCTGCACCCAGCGCCATGTCCTTCCATTCTCAACTACACGGCTAACACGACAGGTGGATGCTTGCAATTTAAATAAACACATCAAATATTTATTTCAAGGCAAGTTGCCAGAAACAAAAAAGCTCTCCTAAAGTTTAAAGCTTAAATATTAAGAGTAATAAAACAGAATATCAGAATCAAGTTTATTATCCTTGACTTATATGTAATGAAATAAGTTGTTTTGCAGCAAAGACACAAAAGTTACTATAAACTACAAAACCAATAGTGCAAAAATGAATAATAAGGTAAATATTGTACAATAGCTCAGTGCAATTTAGAAACAGAGGATTTTTCCTCAACTAATTCTTGCAGGTTCCACTGGCAAGATAACAACTTTTACTATCCAGTATCTTCAATAAAACATTGCAAGGCACTCAGGAGAGTTAACAGACAAAAAATTGACATAAAGCCACAGAAGAAGGCATTAGGCCAAATAACCAGAAGCTCAGTCAGTGACATAAGTTTAAAGGAGTGTCCCAGAAAAGGAGGGAGAGAGGCAAGAGGTATCTAGGGAGAGATGTCTGGAGTTTGAGGCTCAAGCTCAAGCCAATGGTTGAATGATTAAAGTCAGGCAAGGTGTAAAGGCCAGGTTTAGAGGAGAGCAATTAAACTACCATAAAATACAGTTATATCATTCCAAGTTCCCTGGTTATTAGCCTAATAATGAGGCTGCAAAAATAAAGTCCTCTCCTGTTGACGGATTTTGATAAATGGCTCTGAACCTTAAGTGTTTACTGCTTCTCCTTCCACAGATGCTACCTGACCTGCTGACTGTTTCCAGCATTTTCCATTTTAATTTCAGATTTCCAGCATCAGTAATTTTTTAAAATTCACATCTGTCACTCTACCCCTCTCTCCACCTTTTGAGACTCACTCCCTTTAAAGCCAGCTTGTCTTCCCCACCTCTAGTCATGCTCTGGAGTTAAGTACAGGCCCAAACCTTCTTTATATATCAAACCCTTTCATCAGGAAAGAAGTCCTTCCAGGAGTATACAGGTGATCACTGATCAGGGTTTGATTCCCATCGCCGTTTGTAAGGAGTTTGTACATTTTCCCCATGTCTGCATGGGCTTCCTTTGGGTAATCCAGTTTCCAAAGACCTACAGGTTAGAGTTAGTGAATTGTGGGTGTCGGAAGCGTAGCGACACTTGCGGGCTGCCCCCAGCACAATCCTCGCTGATTTGATTTGATGTAAATGATGCATTTCACTGCATGCATCGATGTTTCAATATACATGTGACAAATGAAGATAATCTTTAAACATCTTTTATCTCTTTAAAAGACGCTTGCAGAAGCTTATTGTAGACACAAAACTCCAGGCTTGGATTTCAGCCTGTACTATTAGCTGATGAGAGGTGGGGCTGTGGGATATGGGAGAGGATATAAGGATCAGTGTAAAATTGAGGTACAGGATCAGACATGATCTTGAATGTAGAATAGAACTGAGTGCCTGAATGGCCTACTCATGTCTGAAAGTGTGCATACGTCAAGCAGGCAAGAACAGACCAAGCTGGGTGCATGCCACCCCACAGAGACCCACTGCCCAGCCTCACTCTTTAACAATGCATTCTTTGGGTGAATTTTTAGATGGCCAACAAACCCAGAATTGTACTTAACAGCAGGAAAGAGAATTGCAGATAGGGAATAATTTAAAAAAAGTCTTGGGAGAGGACTGGGATCTGAAAGCACACTCTGTGCCTGCCAGCATAAAGGGACTTGTCCCTTTAACAGAAAGCTTGGCTGTGCATTCCATTCCACACAGAAATAGAAGCACTCAGATAGTTGCACCCTGTCACTGATGGAAAGCGGACATAGCTCCCCATTTGTGCAGAATGACGGCATCGTTCTTTTATAACCATCAGTGTCAATCAGCAAGTTATAAGCAGCACGCATTCCAATGGAGACACTTGTGTGGAGGAATGACAGGTCAGGCAGTGGGATTAGAGAGCACCAAATTAGATCAACAGGAATTATTCAGGAAGAGACCAACCAAGGTCCATAGTTGGGAATATATTGAATAAGCACTCCTCAATAACCCTGTAAAATTTTAGGCATTATAAGATATACAGAATATAAAAGCAACCAGTCACATCAACATCAAGAAACAGAAATAAATTAGGGATGAATATTTTCAGGAATGCTTGATAAAGAGAGTCAAATTAAGATTTTTCTAAAGATTAGCTTTACTTATCACTTGCACATAAAAAGATATAGTGAAATGTGTCGTTCACATCAACGACCAACATAGTCCGAGGATGTGCTGAGGGCAGCCTGCAAGCTTCCGGCCCCAACATAGCATGCACACAGCTAACTAACCCTAAATCGTAGGTCTTTGGACAGTGGGAGGAACCTGGAGCACCCAGAGGAAACACACACAGTCATGAGGACAACATACAAACTCCTTACAAGCAGTGGTGGGAATTGAATCCCGATCACTAGCACTGTAAAGTGTTACACTAGCCACTACAGTACTGTGCTGCCCCTCATTCCTGTCCCTTTCAGAACATCCCAAAGTGTTTCATAGTGAGGGGTTACCACTGGCTGGGACATTGGGAGAAGACTTCAAATGGCACCATAACATCTCTGATACACACAGAAGTCAGTGGACAGGGCCATATTTTAACATCTCATCTTTGGAGGCAAAAATAAAAGCCCCCTCTCTAATTGTTTGAAGTGTTACCCTAGAGTTTTAGGCTGTAATGGGGGCCCAAAGCTGTAACCTGTTCATAAATTTGAAATCTGAGATCAGTTGATTTGTTGTTAACTAAAGAGGCATTAGTTATGCATTAGATCATAGAACAGCTATGATCGCATAGGTTCATGGGACAAGCTTGAAGGGGCAAATGGCCTCCTCTTGTTTCTACTCTCCAATTCTGGCATCTGTAAATATCATAAAACTGAAGCTCATCAAATGCAAAGGATAGTTATCTCTGAACTGCTTTCGAGCTCAGTGTGTTATCAGCAATTGGGACAGACAAAGTCCTCCACCAAAAACTTGAAGTACTAAACATGCTGTTCAAAGCATGTTTACCTCAGAACCAAGTTACCATAGCAGCCACAGATCAAAGAGCCATAAATGTTAAAAGTTATGGTTCTTTGAAGGTCATTCATTCCTCAAAATGTTTGTGAGCATCCAGCAAGTTCTATTTAAATTTAGAAGCACTCTGCCCCACCCTTGAAGGTGCAGGACAGTTTAATAGGCTCAACTGCTCTTCATACAAATGCCCTCTCTACGTCCATGGGCTTCACAGCTCTGGAGCATCAAGCCTGCCTTCACCTGTTGGGTGTTTCTTTTCCAGCATGGAGCAGAAACCCCGGCTGATATGACCACAGTTTAGCACAGAAGGGCTGAAGTCAACTGGGTCCCCTAAATGTCAGCTTTACAAGTCATCTGGTATCACCTAGTCATTGTGGCTACTGTTACACTTCTGGATAGATTGCATTTCTATAGCATCTTTTACTTCCTTTTCAAACATCCCAAAGCCTTTTCTTCCCAGTGAAGTCTTGTAATTACAAGTCACCTTTGAAATGGAAGAAACATGACACATAGCCAGATCTCTCAAACAGCAATGTTATGACAAACATTTGGAAGGAAATAAAGCAGAAAATACTGAAAGCCCTCAGCAAGTTAGGCAGCACCTGTTGAAAGAGAAAGAGTTAACTTTCAGTCCAGTTGAATTCTTCCAGCAGTTTATTAGTTGCTCTAGATCCCAGAACAATCCCCTGATGAACTCTTTCCATAGTTGCTGCCTGACCTGCTGAACGTTTCCAACATTGTTTTTTTTTGTGTGTTTCAGATTCCCAGTATCTGATTACGTAAGAAATGAAACTTCTGCCTCTATAGTTACTATTAAAGCAAACATTTCTGTCAATAGCCTGACAATCATAACCCTGCCCATCATGAGAACACACTTGTTTTAGTTCAAGAGCCTGCTGGCTTTCTAAACTAATGCCATTTACAGGATGTCAAAACCAGCCCTGCAGAGTCTCAGCAGCACTTCAGAAGCTGAGCTGAGCTCCCAAAACTGAGAGTGGGCAAACTGGGGTTCATTGAAGAGATGCTGGAAAATTTTGTAAAACAGCACCTTGTGAAAGAGCAACGCCCAGTCAGATTGGTCTCCAATTGATTCACACAGACACACCCTGGGTGCAAATACTTCAATCCAGTTTTGCAGGTACTTTAACTCTTTGAGGTCTGGTCTACAAAAGGCAGGATGAGCACATCATCAGGTTGCTACACGCCAACTGCACTGAAAGACATTGCTCATCAGGTTGTTTATATATAAAGACTGCCTATTTGGCACAAAGTAAACAGATGGAGGTGTGTCACCCTGACACACTGGGAAGACCCGGTTTCAACTTCTGTTCTGTACCAGGATGTTTTAACTCAGGGCAGGAACTGTACCTTTGCAATTAGCATTGTGGACCCTAGACTAAAAGAGGTTAATTTACATTGCTTTTACATTCCTTTCAGGACGTTCTAAAGCACCAAGTTAAAAAATGTTGTCCCGAAACAAATTATACATCACCAATTTATGCACAGCAAGTGTGAGAATGACCATATCATCCATTTGCAGTGAAGTTTTTAAAATGAGTGATATTGAGCCCCAGGATTCCCAAGAAAATTATTTTTCAGCGAGAGGAGGGGGGAGGAAATTCCAATAAACACTGCTTCCATGTCACACGCAGGATGTTTATCCCGCAATTTTTTTGCCCCCGCAGGAGCTACCAGACACAACATTAAATTGCTTTCAACAGGCGTCTGTGTAAAGGGGAAAGAATCTCACCAATCTCTGGTTTAATTTAAGGTATGTTAATGTTGGAACTGCATTCTCAACTCCAGTGCTCACAATCCAAGTTAAATAGCACGATTTCACGTTACTTTATCTATACCTTAAGCTTCCCAAAACTCTTGCTGGGTAAACGTGTCAGTGTTTTGTTATCTACAAACACGAAGCTATTAACCAACGACGCAAAAATGCATGGGCACAAACAAGTCTGTTTTATTTTATAATCTTTTACCCCATCCCTTCACTGTCTCGGAGCCTAGAACGGGCAGATAAACTAATAGCTCACTGGAGAAGCCAGCCAGACATGTAATTGAAAGGCCACCGTCACCTCGGCAACAGTTGTCGTGTTTCCTTAGGTGACATTAGACAACATGTTTACAACAGTCACTGTGCTGAACACCGGGAGGCTTTGTATTTGGATAAAGATCAAAGCGTGGTCACACGTTTGCAATCGTCCCTTCAAACTGCGCAGCCGGGGCCACGCGGCTGAATCAATATAGGACCACACATTTGCGCAGAGGGCATTTTTGCGCCCCTTACAAAGAAATCCCGAAGCGTTTTTTAGCCAATGAAATACTGTAAAAGCGAGTTAAAGTTGCAGTGCAGGACGTAAGCTAGCCAATTCCTGCACATCATGTTTCTACAAACTGTAATGCACGAATGACCAGATCCGACTTTAATGGTTCAGGATTAAATATTGGCCAGAGTACCGGGAGGGTTTCCCCCTTGAGATAGTGTGAGGGCTCAAGAGAATGGCCGTGGCCTCGTTTTAACATAAGACAGCAACTCCGGCAGCGCAGTGCTCGCCCTGTGAGCCCTCGAAGGAGGTGCCGAGCTCAAGGAAATCACTCGTATCGTGATGAACAGTTGGCACAGGGTAGTGGTTTTGGGAGATCCAAATGGGACCAGCACTCGTCGCCCGGGAGCGGGCTGCGCTCTCAACTAAAATCTGCTTCCAGGTGGTGCGGACTGAAGCTTGGGGAGTTGAATGTGATGCCTTTATTTGTTGAATACCCTGCTACTCACTGTCGGCACTGACTGGACACCCGATGCAGAGTTTGGGGTGGGGGGGGGGGCTCTCACCCGGTGTGACTCAGCACTTTGTAAGGGGAAGAGAAACAGAAATAAAAGTTTCGGAAAAGCAAGTCAGACGAGCTTTACCGAGATTGTTTCATTCACATTGGAATAATTACATGTTTTGCAGCAAGAACAACATTCCTAATTACAGCCAAAACAAATCAGAGCTGTGGCATTTAAGGAATAAATAGAAAATGGAAAAACAATCGCAGGTGTTTTTTTTAATCCATGCAGGTTTGCGTTAGTTTAGTTGGCATCAAAACATTTTTTTAATAATTTAATTCAGTTCGAAAGAAGTGTCAAAGCACCAGTGGCAAACGCAAAATGATGCTCCTGATTTCATTGACCGATTGTATCACTATACAAACCAGTTTAGGAATTAAAAGCGCAAACGAGATCACTCAGCCTATCGTTGGCTATGCTAGACAAATCCCATTTCAGTGCACTGAATCAACTTCCAACAGATAAGGGGCCCCTGACCCAAGCAATTTGTCAATTACATCCTCCAATGTAATCTCACTGAGATGTCAATAACCAGTGACAGCACCATCCTCAGTAACATAGAACAGTAAGGCACCATACTGGCCCTTTGGCCCACAATGTTGTGCCAACCTTTTAACCCGCACCAAGGGTAATGACCAGCTCTGGAACTGTGATGTGTGCCATTTCAAGAAGCCCTCAATGAAGCACCTCCTGAACCCTAACTTCTGCTCTCAAGAAAGGGCAGGAGCAGCAAAGTATGTTCCCCTGATTCAGATGGAATCTGACTTGGAAGAGGGTGAAGTTATGGGACCACTGATCCAAAGCTACAATTGAATCCCACCTCAGTAACTGTGGAGTTTAAATTCAGTTAATGAAATCTACCTGCAATTCCAAAGAAGCTGATAACATTAACAGTGACCATCAACCAGTGTGGTACATGATTGCAAGAGCGGATTAAATTTGAGTGGGCGAGTTGATGGAAATGTGGGGAAAAGAGAATGGGATTTGTGAGTGTAAGTGGTTGACAGATTGCTGGTAGAGACCTGATGGGCTGAAAGGCCTGTTTCTGTGCTACATGACTCAGACTTGCACTGCATCATTCTCATGGTTACAGGGATCACTCACAAAAGGTCACAGTCCTGTTCCATCCCTTTCTAAACCTGATGAGGCATTTGAAAAACAAACTGATTTTCCTGTTCAAAAGAACAAAAGGCGATCAACATAATGGGATTAAAACTAAAGTCTTAAATCAGTCCTGTACAATTGTTTTGTTCTCATTTAACTGAAAAATATTTTCTCACAATCTTAACTCTGGGCTCTGGATCCTGGCCCAGTCCAAATAGCAGAGTGAGATCATGCTGCAGTTATCACAGATAAAATTCAGTCCAATGGAATCAATGTCACCTACAGACACTCACAGCCACTGATGAACTAGAGCAGCCTTCTTGCACCCAACAGGCACAATCCCAGGACAAATATGAGCTGGATCCAGTGGCCAGAAAGAAAGTGACAAGAATAGCATCAGTTCTTGGAGATGCTGTATAAATCAGTAATTAGAAATCATATCTGAGGAAGTAGTGAAGGTTTTCAACAGGAAGTAAATTGGCCTCCTAATGGCTCAGATGGTGAAATGCATTACCTAAAAGAGCATGGGGCTGCAAACAGAGGCTGTCATACCCTCCCCGCAGTTGGCAGCATCATCAGCTGATTTGCAGGTAGGACAGTGGTTCACTACAGGGAACAGAACCGGTAACTTGTCTTTGAACATTTGGAGGAATGAGAAGGAAGATCAAAACCAACCTAGGATACCTGCTGTCTAATGCTCTGTAGCAACCCCAGCAGAATATGAAAATAAGATGTTGAGATTGAGCTGTGATTTTTCTAAAAACCCCTCCACCAGTCACATCACCTACTCCCTACCTGGATTGTGTATGAAGACTGGTCCATTGGAATTGGGTAGGTGGGAGGAGGAAGGTAGCTATATGATATTTAGAAGATCCCAAATTTTCTCTTTTTTTCCTTGTGAAGGTTGGTCCACAAACATATAAGAATCAGGAAGAGGAAAGCCTTTCAGTGCCCCACACTTGCTCTGCCAGGGCAGAGGTGCCTCAGACTGAGGGCATAGGTTTGTGGTGAGGAGTACAGGGCTTAGAGGGGATCTGAGGAAGATTTTTTTCCCACCCAGAAGGTAGTCATTATCTAGAAACCAGGGCCTGAGGGAGTGGTGGAGGCAGAGACTCTAACAAAGTTTAAGGTGCATTTGGACAAACACTTGAATCATCACAGCATAGAAGGCTACAAATCAAATGCTGGTAAAAATGATTAGTAACAATTAGATGTGGTGAATTGGAGAATATGTTTCCATCCTTCCACGGCTCTAAGATTATAGCTGATTCTGAGCCTCAAGCCCTCTTTCCTTCTTGTTCCCCATGTCCAAAATCTATTAATTGCATTCTTGGACATGATAAATGATTGAGGCTCCACAGCCTTTGGAAAGAGAATTCCAAACATTCACACCCACCACCTTCACTTTAAGGAAATTCTCCTCAACTCAGTCCCAAATGATTGTCCTCAAGACAAAGTTCACTTTTCATTGAAATGAATGAAGACCAATCTCGCCCAGCTTTAAGGTCAGAATCTTGTATTGAAAGAGAAAAGAAAAATCAGCTACTAGTTCCCATGTACTAGTTCAATGTGTGTACAAGGAGCCAAATCACCAGCCAGCTACTCAAGATCAGGAGTGGAAGCCCCTAGAAGTATAACCAATTTCCTAAACAGTAACACACAGAGAAAGTGCCAGAAGTGTATGGGGGCCACGATTTGACGTCTTGGGTTACAGGTGGCTTTAGTAAACCTAAACAAGCAGCAATGCATGGAAGATCCTGTGGCTAAGGAAATTAGTAACGTAGGCTGGTGTTGCAAGAAGTGCTCTCTGACTGTGGTCAGCACAAGAAAATATCATCATCCACCAGTACTCAGGGTGGAATGTGAATAACATGGTTGTACACCTATATGAATTACTCTATTTTCCCTCTGCATGCAATGAGTTCACTGTGCCAATGGGTGTGGATTTCATTCTAAGAACACTTGGCTTATAAATCAGTTTCTCATGCCCCAATCACGTTATCTACAGCTGAAAGGGCAGATAGCCTTGGCCCAGTTTGGGGATCCACGTGGCTGTGTCTTTGTTTGCTGTACACCTGTTCCTCACTCTTGTTTACCTTCTCTGTAATGATGTAGATAAATAGATTAGTGTAATGAATCAGCTCACATCCATTCGGGTGCAGATTCCCAAACTGAGAGCCCTCTTTACATTGAGTTACATCTTGATTTACAAAAAATCCCTCTTATTTGACTTTCAGCATTGGGAATTTTAAAATACAGGCTGTAAAAGCTCCTCTTTCAAGGAATGTCCCCATAAGTACAGAAAAAAAATTGTAAAAATGCAAAATTCAGGGTGCTGTATCCAAATGCATGTAGCATTTACAATGTGGTAGATGAACTAATGGCAAGAATCGAAGTAAATATCTTTGCCATTACAGAACTCTGGCTGCATTGTGACCAAAGTTGGCAACTAAATGTTCAACAATGTTTGAGATTTAAAAAGGCAAAAAAGGAAAGGGTGGGGTAGTGCCAGCAATAAGGAAGGAGATAGTATGGTGAGAGACTATCTTTGCTTGGCAAACATGATGCAGAATTAGAATCGAATTGGGTGGATCTAAAAGAACTAAAGGTATATGGCGGAATTTAAGGTGGAGGGTTATATGGGGGGGGCAGGGTTTAAGGGTCGGCACAACATTGTGGGCCGAATGGCCTGTATTGTGCTGTATTGTTCTTTTTTGAAAACATTGGCGGGAGGTTTTTCTGGGTCACCAAATAGTTATTGTACTATTGGGTGTGGCAATAAATCACAAAATTAGAGGTGCATGCAAGTAACAGAAATAATACAATAATCATGGAGGATTTTCTTCAATGTATAAATTGGACAAATCAAATTAGTGGTAATAAAATGGAGGACGAATTCATGGAATGTACAAGGTGGTTTACTTAATCAGTATGTTGAGGAACCAATCAGAGGAAAACACATTTTACAACTCATATTGTGCAATACGGTAGAGTTAATTGAGGAAAGCATGAGCACATCATGATAGAATTTTACACTGTTTGAAAACGATGTCCTTTAATCCAAAATGACCTTCACCAAGGGGAAGAGACAGGAAAATGTGTTGAAAGGTATGATGGTGTACAAACAGAGGTAGTATTTAAATATATTGTACATAATTTACATAAATTAAGTATTTCACAGCACAAAGAGTAGAAAAGTGTTCCATCCGTGGCTGGAAGCTTATACAATTGTCTGGAATAGCATTTTTAGAACTCAGCAAGGGATGAACAGGAAAGAAAGGCAAGATAGCAGATTGGCAAGGAACATTAAAATAGACTGTAGGAGCTAAGTATGTAGAAAGGAAAGTCAAGCTATGGCAAATGGATGTTCCTTACAGACAAAGACAGGAGTGTTTATCATGAGGAACAAGGAAATGGCAGAGAAATTAAGCAATTGCTTTGTGCCTGGCATCACAGATGACACAATAAAACTGTCTGAACCAAGAGTCCGATGAAAAATGAGGGACTGAAGGAAATAATTATGAGCCAACAAAAGTATGAGAAAAGTAGGTGTGCTGGAAAGCTGATGAATTCCAAGGACCCTAGGATCTGCACCCCATAGTTTTGAGTGAGACAGCTTTAGGTAATGAACACCCTGATGCTCATCTTTCAAAATTTGATAAGATTCTGGAATTGTTGCTGTGGATCAGAGGGGAGCAAATATGACTCCCACTACTCAAGGAAAGAGAGAGAGAGAGAAAAAAATGGGAAAGTAATGAACCATTGGTCTGACATCAGTGGTAAGGAAAGTCCTAGAATCTATAAAGAATAATGTAATAACAGAACAACATAAAATAATAGGATTGAACAGAATTAATATGAACCTATGTATTGAGTATTGGTGAACAGACAGAAGGTAAAGTGTAGGAAAAATCAGATTGCTCCAGGTTGACAGGCTGTGTAGCACCACAGGAATTAGAGCTTAGAACCCAGCTATATACAATCTATATCACATATGACTTGGGGGAATTAAATGTTATATTTCCAAGCTGGGACACTGAACAAGATGGAATTATGAGTATGGAACAGGGTGGAAAGAGGCTCCAAAAGGATATGGACAAGTTGAGTAGAATATAGAATATAGAATATAGAATATACTCAAGGTGGAATATAGGGTGGGAAAATGTGATGCCATTCACTTTGCTGCACAGTAAAGTTCATGTTCAATAGAATGTGTACAAAAGTCACTGGAGGCCAACATGCAGGTACAGCAAGGGAAATGTCCTTTATTTCAGCAGGATTTGAGTACAGGAGTACTTGGTGAGACTGCGTCTTGCATTTTGGTCTTACCTGAAAAAGAATGTACCTGCCTTAGAATGAATGCAGCAAAGATTCATCAAACTGATCCCAGAGGTGGTGGGCTTGCTGTATGAGGAGAGATTTGTAGACATGATTTTGGAAGAATGAAAAGGAGATCTCATGGGAACATACAAAATTCTGACTGGGCTCAAAAGGGTGGATGCAGGGAGGATACTTCCCCAGGCTGAGGAAGGAGGAGAGTCTTAGAATGAAGGGTAGGCAGTTTAGGACTGAGATGAAGTGAAATTTCTTCACTCAGAGGGTGGAATTCTCTATTCCAGAGGGCAGTGGAGACTCAGTCACTGATAGCATTCAAACCCAGAGATTGATGGATTTCTGCTCATTAATGGAATCTCAGACATAGGAATGATGCTGGAAAGTGAAGCTGAGGTGGAAGACCAGTCATGATCTTGAGAAATTGCAGAGCAGACTCAAGTGGGTGAATGGCCTGCTCCCGTTTCTCACAGAACTGATCACTTTTAATATGATGTTTGCAAGAACAAAACAGTCACTTACCAATTTTAAACTGAGAATGATCAGCATTTTTCCCAAGGTGCAGCTTCTCTGCACTGCCAGAAGGCAAGGTCATTGGTAGGAGCTGTTATTGCAAGATAACCCAGCAAAGTCAAATTGTATCCTCACCTGATCTTGACACATGGACCTCCAAGAAACAGGCAAAGACCAAGCTGGTGTCTTTTCAGCTAATATTAACTGTTGAACTTCCATGGCTGTCTTCATCCTCTCTTAACCCTTCATTCACAATGCAAAGTAGCACATACTTTAACCTTGCTTCTTTGTATGACATTACTGTGAGTTCTGATGTAGGGTCCCTGACCTGAAACATTATCTGTTTCCCTGCCCCACAGATACTGCCTGACCAGCGGAGTGTTTCCAGTACTTTGTTTTTATTTCAGTTTTCCAACATCTCATCAGCAGATTTTTAAAAAAATATTTTCATTTACCATGGGCATTATGCCTTTGTGGGAGTTGAATCATATGCTCCATGCTTACCCATACAAGGCAAAGCAACACTACCTTCTTGTGATTCAAACTGGCCTTTCCAATTACTTATTCAATTGCTTTACAAATGTGAACAGATTCAATCAAATCCAAATGACACAGCAAATCCTTGCAGTTTATTGAAAATAAGGATGTCACGTTGCCCCAATTTAGTCACCTCAAATAAAGTTCTCATAGCGCGCTGCTAAACTGCCATTTGGCATCAGATTCTGAAAAGGAAATTTGACTGCATCTGTTTATCTAGTCGTCCACAAGCTGAAAGAGGAAGCTCAACACAGTTTCTGTTCTGCGGGAACAGTAAACTTTTGACATAGTGGGTGCGAAGAATTAATTATTTAAGCAAGTTGACAAATTACAACTGATGAAGAAACAGCTTTGAACCAGACCGAGGTATCTTAACAACCTTTTGACTCAAACTCCTTTTAAAAATACTGTCAGTGTGAAAACAAATCCTTTGGCCCATCTAGACTATCCCAACTATCAAGCATCCATTTTACACCAATCCCACTTTTTAAAAAATCATTTTCACTTCCCATCTACTACCCCCAGATTCTACCACCCTTTACACACTAGGGGCAATTTACAGAGGCCACTTAACCACTCAACACCATGTCTTTGGGATGTGGAAGGAAACTGAAGCATCCAAGAGAACTCCACACTACATGAATGGGCACCAGTTAAAGAGATACAGTGACATAGTCGCAAAATTATTACACTAGCATTGAAGGTGAGAGCATTCCTCCCAGAAAAACGAGTTCAAATCCCACTGCGGAAGATGGGGAATTTAAATTCAGCTAATTGAATAAGTCCAGAATAAAAAGCTTTATCAGTGATGGAGGATGTGAAACTATTGGATAATAGCATGTGAAATATCTCAGAATCAGGTTTATCATCACTGACATATATCGTGAAATTGTGTTGTTTTGTGGTGGCAGTGCAAGGACATAACAATTATTATAAATTACCAAATACACAGTGCAAAAGAGGAATAGTGAGGTAGTGTTCATGGAATATTCAGAAATCTGATGGCAGAAGGGAAGAAGCTGGTCCTAAAACATTGAGTGTGAGTTTTCAGGCTTCTGTACTTCCAGACCACAGGAATGGAGTTACTTCTGAATTGCTCCTGAAATGGCTGAGCAAAGCAAACAGTGCAAGGGTATTTAAAGATGAACAGTAAATGCTTGCCCTGCCAGAGGTGAGGGAACTCGCTTCCAGGGGAGGTGGTAGAATAAGATACAATCATTATATTTAAGGGGTATTTAGATAGACAATACATAGAAGGATACAACCCTAATCGGGGTCAGCATAGATGTAGTGAACTGAAGGGCCTGTTTCTGTGCTGCTTGACTCCATGTGACACCCACAACTCATGAAAGAAATTTTTAAGAAGTAACCCTCTTCCTGGAGCTTTGTTTTTTTTGGAAAAAAGATGCTGAAACCAAACCCTTGCACCTCTCTTCTATTTTCTCTCATTCCTCAGAAAAGGGTGGGAGAACAGTGTATCTACTGAAAGTCAGAACCAAAGCAACCATTCTCTATGTCTGAGATTTGACAATTTAATCAAAGAGTAGAAGGGAGCCTCAAAGACCAGTCTAACCCAGTGTCCAGGATTCCCTGCAGAAGATGCCAAGTGGTGACCAAGTGCCCCATTTCTCTACAGAAGTTGCAAGGTGGTGATGAGAGTAGAGCACATCTTCTTCTCAATTGTCTTGAAGACCAGCAGTTATGGGGGCACTAGCCTAGTCTTCATCCAAACTGTATGGTCAGGTCCACACTGGTGACCTGTACACTGAACCAGCTTTTAAATGTGGGTATCTCAACAAACCCGGGAAATAGCCTTTAGCTTTGAGAATGCAGTTGTTGAGAAAGAGCCTGAAATTGAGATCGCTTTTTAAATTAGCAGTATTTTTATCACTCTGTAAAATTTACCAAAGAAACAAGAAAGCAAAACAGTCTCAATAACTGTCTAAATCTGTGTTCAAGATGACAATGCACGACAGTTAGAACATTACAGCACAGTATACAGGCTCTTTGACCCATGATGTTGTGCTGACCTTTTAACCTACTCTAATGCTTCTCTCCCTCCATTTTTCTTTCCTCCATGTGCCTATCTAAGGATTTCTTAAATGTCCCTAATGTACCTGCTGCTACCACCACAGCAGTAGTGTGTTTTGTGCACCAACCACCCTGTGTAAAATATTCCACTCTGACATTGCAGCCCCCCCCCCCCACTATACTTTCATCCAATCACCTTAAAGTTCTGCAGAAACCTCTGAGAAACCTGATTAAGGACAAAATAAAGCTTCAAAATTAAACACATCCATAAAAGAGCTTTATTTTGTAGCATTTCACCTTGGAACATAGGCCAATGTTCAATGTCTGATAAACACTTGCTGAACTAAAGCAGTCTTGACCGTAGACAAATTTGAAAGTATTTTTCCCATTCTTTTCATAAAATTTTGCACATTTCACAAAATTTCTTCAACGTAACTTGACACGTTTTGCTTCCCAATCAAAAACCAGCATTCTTCTGCCTCCAGTTTTTTGCAACACTGTGGTTTCAGACAGTAACTCTCATTGTCTGTAGTGCATATAAAGCTGTGGAATTTCTTTTCCTGCCAGTCACATCTCACACATTCAGCCTGCAAAGAGATGCTGACTTTAAAATAAATGATGATGAAACAGCAGCTAAAGGCATGAACAGAATATGCTAGAAAACTTCAGCAGGTCAGGCAGCATCCGAGGGGAGAGGTGTAGATCTAACTTTTCTTTTCCATGAGTTTTTGACCCAAAGATAAACAGTTATTTTTCCATAGCCGGACCTGAAACGTTTTTCCACTGGTTTCTGGCTTTGTTTCAGATTTCAAGCATCTATGATTTTTTTTGGATTTAAAAAATATTCTAGGTAAGAAATGAGTTGAAAAACAAATTTAAAAACTGTATTTATATAGCCTTTTCCACTAAGAAATGTGCCCCAATGTGACATACATTGATGACTTTGAATTGGGATATTTCAGTGCTCTGGGATTCCAGATTTGTGCACTTCTGAGATTAGAGTTGCAAATCATTTCACCCAGACACAATGACTACAGATATACAGTCGGCCCTCCTTATCCGCGAGTTCTGCATCCGCAAATTCAACCAACCGTGAATCGAGAAAACCCGGAAGTGCTCTTCCAGCACTTGTTGTTCTAGCATGTACAGACATTTTTTTTCTTGTCATTATTCCCTAAACAATGCAGAAAAACAACTATTTTACATAGCATTTACATTGTATTAGGTATTATAAGTAATCTAGAGATGATTTAAAGTATACGGGTGGGTTATCGTGGATCGGAATCGAAAAAATCGTAAGTTCTCTTACTAAGTAAGTCAGAACAGGTACATCCGGTATTATTTAGCATCAGTTAGTCAAACGTTTGTCTTAGTATATAGTATATATTTTACCTTTCTGTGCATATAAAACACTTAAGAACGTATGTTTCAGCACCGGGTTCGGGAACAAAAGTTCTGGAGTTTGATCCAGTGACAGACCGCTATCGAGAGTGCTCTCCATTCGCACCTTGTTGATGTGGAGGATCAAAACTCAAAACCCCAAAACCCAATAATTAAACCACTGCGTTGCTTAGTAATAATTGTAGCTTTCATTGGGGCAGGGCCTTTCACACTTTTTCCTTTAAGATTGTTCCGATCATTGACCGACATAGCCTAACGCTTTTACAATGATCGATGGCATTTCAGCTCTTTCCGATTGCTTTATTATTTCCACTTTATTTTCAATCGTGATCGTGATTATTTTCGTGAACAGAAACACTGCGGATTCAGAGCTCTACCACCGGGTCCTAATGTCCACTGTACTGAAACAGGTTAAATAAGGTCTGGGGTTCCACTGGGTCCTAAGGTCCACCGCATTGAAACTGGTTGAATAAGGTACTTGAGATCCGTGTTTTTTGATATCCGCAAGGGGTCCCGGTACGAATCCCTCGCGGATAAGGAGGGCTGACTGTATATACAGATAACACAACCACATTTTTGTGATCTGGAGGAGACAGTGTGACATTGTAGTGCTTACTTAGTGCATCCCAACTTGGCAGTATGAATTGAGTCAGAATCAGGTTTATTATCACTGACATATATCATGAAATTAGTTGTTTTACAGCAGCACTAGAGGGTGGCACAGTAGCGTAACCGTTAGCGGTCACATTAAAGCATCAGCAAGCATAGCAAAATTCAATTCCAGCTGCTGTAGGTAAAGAATTTGTATGTTCTCCCTGTGACTACGTGGCTTTCCTTTGGGTGCTCTACTTTCCTTCCATATTCTAAAGAAATACAGGTATGGTTAGAGTTAGTAAATTCTGGGCATGCTATGTTGATGCTGGAAGCATGGTGGCACTTGTGGGCTGCCCTCAGCACAATCCTCGCTAATTTGATCCAAACCAATGCATTTCATTGTATGTTTCAATTTTGATGTATATGTGACAAATAAAGTTAATCTTTACATAAAATACTGTAAGTTACAATAAGAATATAAAAAATAAATATGTAGTACAAAAAGAGCAAAATAGTGAAGTAGTGTTCATGGGCCGTTCAAAAATCTGATGGCAGAGAAGAAGCTGTTCCTAAAACTTTAGGTGTGTGTCTTCACCCTCCTGTACCTCCTCCTCCCTGATGATAGTAATGAGAAAAGGGCATGTCCTGTTTGGTGGGGGTCACCTTTTTGAGGCATCACCTTTTGAAGTTGCCCTCAAGGAAGTATAGCAGTCCTGAAGTAATTAGGTGGGTTTCATGCAGACTGAAAAGGGGAAAAGAGCTGGTTCAGAACACAGAATAATGGAGGGAAGCCTGGAAAATAAAGGCCAGAAGTGCCCGTGGGAGACCGAAGTCAAACAAATACAGATCTTGCTGCAGAGGTAGCTTGGGTAAGGCTACACTGGAGGAATGAGTGGAACTATGTCAAACAGAATGGAAATTCTCAAGCCTGGAGATGATAGAAGGTCAGATGAAGGTTTCGATAATAGATCACCTGAGGTGAGGGGTAAAGCAAGAGTAACAGAATTAATGGTTTCAATCTTAATGACATTGATGCACTTATTCCTGGCAATGAGGATGGAAGGGACATGGAAACAGGATCAATTTGCAATAGAGAAAATAAGCCATGTGGACTGAAAGAAAATATATATTTCCAGGTAGGAAAATTCCAAGTGGAAACTTTTACTTTTAAAGGACGATGATTCAGAGACAGAACATGCACTGTAACGGAGACAACATAAATGCAGCAAAAAGGCACATGTTTGAAGATAAATGGTTAAAACCACAAATTTCTGAAATCAGTAACAAAAATTCAAAATCAGCCTGATTGATCCTCTGTACAAGGGACTCTTTGGCAACAATATGTAAATCAGTTCAAATCTCCTGCGCTCAATACAGATTAAAAATAATGGAAATCATTGACATTCCTGGGGGTGGGGCAAAGGGGATGAAAGAGTTAAAAACATAAGAAATAAGTAATTGACCTTTAAACGGGATTATTCTATGGTTTTAATGCTGAAAGATTTGCATCTATATAGCACTTTATCGCATGAAGTTAATTACTTGAAAGTGCCAAACACAGGAGCCAATTTGCAAACACCAATCTCCCCCAAACAATGAAAAGAATGTCGAAACAATCTGCAGCTGCTTTGACAACTTGTAAATTAAACTCTGGAACTCGGTAACTCCAGCTCCTGATGTATAGGATTCCAGAGGAGCGGAAAGCAATTGCACTGAAATTCACTTGTCAATGTAGTTCTCAAAATACCCAAAAAAAAAGCTGCTCACAGTCTATCCATTCAGGACAATTCCACAAATCTGACTTCCCTTTCCTCAGTGTGACTACAGCCTCAAGATCAGGATTGAGATCTGGGTCATTGGGAAGGAAGAGGTAATTACTGATGGCCTTAACTTGACCATACCAATGTGACTTTGGGACACCCTGAACTACAGAAGCGTGGAATGTGAAAGTACCAACGGTTCCGGGCAAACTAGCAAACAAGGAACAAGAAGAATTTAGACCGAATTAATCTCCTTCACCATCCCCAAGATCTTTGCTCTCCAATTCCAGTCTCTCGACCTTTAACGAGTTTCACCATTCCACCACTGGTGTCCGTGCCTTCAGCTGCCTGGATCTCAAGCTCTGGAATTTCCTCCCTAACTATCTACCCCTCTCCTCCATCCTTCAAAACGGTTTCAGTTCCAGCTTTAGGTATCTGCCCTGATATCGGCTCATGTGGCCCCGTGACAAGTTTTAAATTCATAATTCTAGGAACCATTGGGTTTTTTTTTAGTTGTTGGGCTACTGGGCTCCATCACATCCTTCAATCGCTTAAAAATTACTGTAGCATCTGACAGTGACAATTAAATATTTGCTGCAAGTCTGTAGTTTTCCAGAATCTGGCTGTGATTTCCGATATTTAAATCACGCCCTAAGTTTACTCTTCAAACAAGTAATCGAAAGGCGGCAAGAAAAAAGTCTTAAATCTAAAGGTTTTGCATTAGTAGGGACGTGTGACCTGGTCTCGGTGCTTGCTCACGCATGTACTTTCCGCTCGAACTTGCTGACCTGATTTTTTAATAATACAATTTAACACGTTCCTCGCCGAACAAAATAAGGTTCCCGAAACCTGAACCACTCCCATTAAGCAACCCCAGTTTATCGTCAGTCTTACGCAAAAAAATGCTTAAACAAACAAAGTTTTATAGCGCTCTAGTTTCTGTATTGAAAGGGAGGGTTGTCATCGGAGTTTCCCCCCAAAAGGACAAACTTCTATTATCATTACCACGAGAATAATTACTAAATTAGTTTGAGCTAAAGTTTTACTGTACCGTTTACAAATGGTAGACCACTTATGTGACTTAAATGGCAGAAAACGTGGGTTGAACCCACCTTACCTGACTGAGCGGTAACACCATTTCGAAACCACAGCCACAATATGCCCAACACCTGCAGAATGTCCATCTTCTATTTTCCAGATTTCGTTCGTATCGTTGAGTCACTTTTAGGAAATATTTTCCATGACTTGTATTTTTTTTAAAATTCAATAAGTACCAATAGAGTGTTAGATCGTTTGAAAACTTTGAGAAATGCTTTAGTCAATCTTTCTCATTCCCACTCGAGTTGTTGCTCCGCTCTCGTCAGTTTCACGCTAACATGACACATGGGGTTGGCTCCACCTTCTGAAGCCAAATCACATCACCAGGAAGGTGAGAAACTTCACTGCAAAGACGCAAGCACCACTTTTCATAAATCCAGGGAATCGTACTTAAAACTGTTTTGATTTAAAGAGCGAGCTCGGCGACAATATAAAACAAACACGTAAGCGTGTGTAAAATCCTCTTTTCCAAAAGTTGAGCCATACAGTTTATTAAGACACTTCACGGCCAATTTCCACGTCCAAAGCTGAGAGATGTATACAGGGAGCAAAAGAAATTAAAAATATAAATTAGCACTATTACTATTTAAGGTGAAATACGTAGCAATCATTAATAATATGCTTTAAAATGTACTAACCTTTCTCCAAATTTAAAATAAAAGACAATTTTTGTGTGGGACACTGTTAAAAAGTTTAAGTTAACACAGTAACTTAAAATCTTCCTGATCTTCTTGCTAATGTTTCCTGTTCTCCATTCTCTCTAAAAGGTTTTGTTTCAAACTGAAATACTTAATCTTGCAAACTTTGATACTGGCTCTCATTCAACTGAACCTGTCCTCGCAAGCGTCTATACGCAAGAATTTACCAGGAGGGGGCAGTAGGGATGGAGAATATTAATTTTGTTTATTCTCTCCGTAACCGGCGTGTACGATGGCTGGAGGGGATGGGGTTTGTATATCCTCGATCTCTACTCAATTAAGGACAGTTAGCCAAGGACTAAAGATTAGATTTCCCTATTTTGTATGGTTTAAGCAAGATTCGCATTTCTGTAGTACCTTTTATAATCGCGGATGCCCTAAAGTGTTTTACCGTGAACGAAATACTTTTGAAATGTAGTCAGCGTTTTCAAAGGTCACGCATGACATTCACCGACTTGTTTATCAAGACATTGCCATACTTTGCGTTTGGAAAGGAAATATCAGAGTTAATTAATATGTAAGAAAACTGTAGCAATAACACAGTGGTTATGTTTTCGCAGTTTAAGAAATCGAATATAATAAGCTTAAATCACGTGGTGATGGTTTGAGAAATATGGAACCACTCTTCCCACCCCCCACCTTTTAAATCTACTTCTCATCTTTTGTTCTCCAGATTGCTGAAGGGTTTTGGCCCGTAACGTTGACTGTACTTTTTTTCCATAGATGCTGCCCGGCCTGCTGAGTTCCTCCAGTATTTTGTGTGTGTTGTTCTGATAAAAATTCTTGTCTACTTTCCTGTTTGTTACCTGCAGCTCTTTATTGCGAATATCTGTCCATCCAGAACTTCATGTTTTCTGCAATGTCTAATGGTTTTATGCATTTAGATGTATGCATTTAGGAAATAACAAATATTCCCAATTCCTTCTTATGTCAGTCTTAAATGGGCAACTGCTTATCCTGATCTATTCTCCTTGTTCCAGATGCCTTACAGCAGGGGTTCCAAACCTTTTTAATGCCATGTACCCCTACCATTAACCTTGCCTTATGGTATCCACTCTGCCACACCCCTGTAAGAATATTGTAGGTTTTGGAAATCTCATTTTAAATTCAAGACCATTGACCCAATCTAATGGATCTTTCTTCAAAGAACAACATTTTCATTTTCATCCCAGAAATCAATCCAGAGAATGCTCTGCACTGCCTTCAAGGCAAGTTTTTTCTTATATAGTGGCAATAAAAAACAACTCCTTCCAGGTATGCTAGTTATAGCAAACCTCTCTCAAAAGGGGTCAACATTTCATTTCATGTCTTTGTAATTACTGAAAATGCTGGAAACTCACAGCATTTCTGGAGAGAGAAACAGAATTATTGTTTCAGACCTAGGACCCTTCATCAAAACTGGGAAAGAGAGAAAACCTAACTTTTCAATGGCAGAGAAGGTTGGGAGGAATGGACAGTACAAAGGGATAGGCTGAGATGAGGGTTGCTATGGGGATAGATTGCATTGGTCATTCAATGAATTGGTTATCAGGGCAATTTGAGTGTGATAATACAAGTAACAGGGTTGTTGGACATACTAGAAAGTCAGGCGGTACTAACAGAGAGTAAAACTGAGCAAAAAGCACTTAATCCAAGCAGAAATGGCTCGTGCTGACACAGAGAAAGCAAGTTACCTTAAATGATAGAATTAGAGTTCAGAAAGCCTTGACAGAAAATGATGCCGGGCATTGCTGTAAGAGTGCAGAAGGCCACAGAAAGTTCAGAAAAGTGTCCTTTCATGATCATACAAATGAAAATCCTTCCTTCATAAATTAGTCAATTTCTTGATTTTGATAAAAGTTTCTTTGAAAAGTATAGCGTAATACTTTTCTAACACAGTAAAGAGGAAAGGCATTCTCTTGGATTAACAGGATAGGGGTTCCTGCCTATGATCTCATTCATACACCATCTCCCGGACCTCGATCATCATAGAGAGGTGGCCAGGGGGTCTTAACAGTTGCTGCCTGCCTTGCTGAGCGTTTCTGCCTTTATTTTTGAAGGCAGGGATCGCTGTTGCTCCACCTACTGGCTACTTCTAGACCAACAGTTCAGGAGATTCAGAGAACTAAAAAATGTTGAGACCATAAAACAGAGAAGCAGAACGAGGCCATTCGGCCCGTTGGGTCTGCTGCACCATTTGATTATGAGCTATCTATTTTTCCTCTTAAACTCATTTCCCTGCCTTTTCTCTTTAACCTTTGACTCCTTACTAATTAAGAACCTATCAGTCTCCATTTTAAAAATACCCAAACAGTTGGCCTCCACAGTCATCTGTGGCAAAGATTTCCACAGATTCACCATCCGCTGGCTAATGAAGTTCATCCTCATCTCTGTTCCAAAGGGATGTCCTTCCATTGAGGCTGTACCGTCTGGTCCTAGACTCTCCCACTATTGGAAGCATCCTCTGCACATCCACTTTATCTAGGCCGCTCAATATTCAGTAGGTTTCAATAAGAAACCCCTCATTTTTCTAAACTCAAGTGAGTGCAGGCCCTGGGCCATTACATGTTAACCCTTTCATCACCAGGATAATTCTCCTAAACTGGAGTTGCAGCTGGATGTCCTTCGACTCATGAGGGAAACTGAAGAGGTGATAGACTGGAGCAACAGAGGGATGGTCACTCCTAAGTTGTGGGAGGCAGGTACCTGGGTGAATGTCAGGAGTGGGAAAGGAAATGGGCAGCCAGTGCAGAGTATCCCTGTGGCTGTTCCCCTCAATCAGTATACCACTTCGGATACTGTTGGGGGTGGGGGTGTAGGGGAACCTACCAAGAGGGAAGCTGCAGCGATAGGGTCTCAGAAGGGAATGGGGGAGAAGAGGGCTGATTCCATAGCTGGCGGAGTGGACAGGATAGAGACACCTTGACGGTATGATGCCTCCCAGGTGCCAGGATCAGGGATGTCTCAGATCGGGTGCATGACATTCTCAAGGGAGAGGGTGAGTACCTATAAGTCTTCACACCAATGACATTGGAAGGAAAGATGAGGAGGTCCAAAAGAGAGGTTTTAGGGAGCTAGGTAGAAAGCTCATAAGCAGGACGTCCAATCTCTAGAGTCTAGATTGCTGCCTGGTCACGCACCAGGAAGGGTAAGAATAGGATGATTTCATAGATGAATGGGTGGCTGAGGAACTGGTGCAGGGGCAGGGTTTCAGATTTATGCATCTTTGGGATCTTTTCTGGGGCAGGTACGACTTGTATAAAAGGGACAGGTTACACCTGAACCCAAGGGGGATCAATATCCTTGTGGGCAGGTTTGCTAGAACTGGGGGGGGGGTTAAACTGATTTGGTGGAGGGGAGGGGGTATGTAGTGAGATTGTCAGGAAGGACAGGCAGATGATAGGGCAAAATTGCAGTCAGTGGGATGAGTTGCAGTGTAAAAGGGCACCAAAGTCAAAAAGAGTAACAGAGGACTGAGGAGTTAAATTTGAATGCATGCAGTATACGAAATAAGGTAGATGATCTTGTAGTACACAGAGAATGGCAGGTAATGACATTCTGGGCATCACTGAGTTGTGGCTAAAGGAAGATCAACATCCAAAGATACACATTGTATTGAAAGGACAGGCAAGTAGGCAGAGGGGATGAGGTGGCTCTGTTGGTAAAAAAAAAGAAATTAAATTCTTAGAAAGAGGTGACACAGGATCAGAAGATGTAGAATCCTTGTGCGTAAAGTTAAGAAACTGCAACAGTAAAAAGAACCTGATGGGAGTTATATACAGGCCTCCACAAACAGTAGCCAGGATGTGGCCTACAAATTACAATGGGAATAGAAAAGACATGACAAAAGGGCAGTGTTACAATAGTCATGTGGAATTTCAATATGTAGGTAGATTGGGAGAATTAGGTTGGTGCTGGATCCTAAGAGAGAAAATTTGTAGAATGCTGACAAGATGGTTATTGGAGCAGCTTGTGGTTGAACCCACTAAGAGAAAGACTATTTTGGATTGGGTGTTGTGTAATGAACTGGATTTGATTAGGGAGCTTAAAATAAAGGAATTCTTAGGAGTCAGTGATCATAACATGATTAGTAGTGATCCTTCAAGAATCACTGGAATCTGGCATAGTTCAAGAGTTCCACTCTTCAAGAAGAGACAGAAGAAAGGGAATTAAAAGGCAGCTAGCCTGTCCTCGATGGCTGGGAAGCTGATGGAGTCGACTATTAAGGATGAAACTTTGGGGTACTTAGAGACACATAATAAACTAAGCTGAAGTCAGCATGGTTTCCTTAAGGAAAAATCTTGCCTGACAAATCTGTTGCTATTCTTTGAGGAAATAAAAATCAGGATAGACAAAGGAGAATTGATGGATGCTGTGTACTTGGATTTTCAGAAGGCATTTGACAAGGTGCCACACATAGGCTGCTTAACAAATTTTGAGCCCATAGTAGTACAGGAAAGATACTAGCATGAATGGAGCAGTGGCTGATTGGCAAGAGGCAAAGAGTGGGAATAAATGGATCCTTTTCTGATTGGCTGCCAGTGACTTGTGGTGTTCCACAGGGATCTGTGTTGGGACCGATTCTTTTTACGTTATATGTTAATGAATATAATGATGGAATTGATGGCTTTGTGGCCAGGTTTATGGATGGTACAAAGGTAGGTGGAGAGGCAAGTATTGTTGAGGGAGGAGGGACACTACAGAAGGATTTAGATTAGGAGAATGGGCAAAGAAGTGGCAGATGGAATAGAGAGTCAGGAAGTGTATGGTCATGCACTTTGGCAGAAGGAATAAAACATAGACTATTTTTTTTAAACAGGGAGAAAATTCAAAAATCCAAGATGTAAAGTGACTTGGGAGTCCTCGTGCAGGATTCCCTAACAGTTAACTTGCAGGTTGTGTCTGTGGTGAGGAAGGCAAATGCAATGTTAATATTTATTTTGAGAGGATGTAATACTGTGCTTTATAAGGCACTGGTGAGGCCTCAGTTGGAGTTTTGTGAAAAGCTTTGGAATGCCTTATCTAACAAAGGATGTGCCGATATTGGAGAGGGATCAGAGGAGTTTACGAAAATGATTCTGGGAATAAAAAGGTTTTCATATGAGGAGCATTTGATGGCTCTGAGCCTGTACTTTCTGGAATTTATAAGAATGAGGGGGGGTATCTCATCAAAACATAATAAATATTCAAAGGCCAAAATAGAGTGGATGTGAAAAGAATGTTTTCTGTAGTGGGGGAGTCTAGGACCAGAGGGCAGAGCATCAGAATAGAGGGATGTCCATTTAAAGTCATAGAGAAATACAACACAAAAAGAGGCACTTTGGCCCATCTAGTCCATGCTGAACTATTTAAAACTGCCTACTCCCGGACCATAGCCCTCCATACCCCTACCACCCATGTACCTATCCATACTTCTCAAACGTTGAAATTGAACTCACAATACACCACTTGTACTGGCTGTTCATTCTACACTCTCACAACCTTCTGAGAGAAGTTTCCCCTTAAACTTCTCACCTTTCACCCTTAACCCATGACCTCTAGCTGTGGTCCCACCCAACCTCAGTGGAAAAAGCCTGCTTGCATTTACCCTATCTATACCACTCAATTTCATACATCAAATCTCCCCTCAATCTTCTACGTTCCTAGGAATAAAGTCCTCATCTATTCAATCTTTCCTTATAACTCATCCTTCAGTCCTAGCAACATCCTTGTAAATTTTCTCTGTACTCTTTCAAACTTTTTAACATCTTTCCTGCAGGTAGGTGACCAAAACTGCACACAATACTCCAAATTAGGCCTCACCAATGTCTTATACAACTTCAATATAACATCCCATCTCCTGTACTCAGTACCTTGATTTATGAAGGCCAATGTGTCAAAAGCTTTCTTTTTGATCCTGTCTATCTGTGCCACCACTTCCAATGAGTTATGGACCTGTATTCCAAGATCCCTTTATTCTACCACACTCCTCAGTGCCCTACCATTCACTGTGTAAGACCTACCGTAGTTAGTCCTCCCAAACTGCAACACCTCACACTTGTCTGCATTAAGTTCCATCTGCCATTTTTCCAGCTGGCCCAGATTCTGCAAGCTTTTGGTAGTCTTCCTTGCTGTCCCCAACCTTGGTGTCATCTGCAAATTTGTTGATCCAGTTAACTCATTATCATCCAGAGTGTTGATATAGATGACAAACAATGGACCCAGCACCACTAGTCGCAGGCCTCCAGTTAGAGAGACAACCATCTGCTATCACTCTCCAGTTTCTCTCACAAAGCAAATGTCTAATCCAATTTACTACCTCATCTTGAATGCTGAGCGACTGAACCTTCTCGACCAACCTCCCATGCGGGTCCTTGTCAAATGTTTAGCTAAAATCCATTTAGACAACATCCACTTTCCTGGTAATTAAAACTTGGAAGTTTGGTTAGACACAACATACCATGCCTGAAGCTATGCCGACCATCCCTAATCACTCCATGTCTATCCAAATACTTACATAGCCAGTCCCTTAGATATAGGGACTTATCTACTACATCAGTCAGGCTCACCAGCCTATAATTTCCTGGTTTGTATTCAGATCCTTTTTAAAACAATGGAACTTCAATCCTTCCATACCTCACCTGTTGCTAGGGTGATTTAAATATCTCTGCTTGGGCCCCTGCAATTTCTGCACTTGCCTCCCACAGGGACAAGGGAACACCTTGTCAGGCCCTGGGGATTTATCCACCCTAATTTACCTCAAGACAGTAAACACCTCCTCCTCCTCTGTAATCTGTATTCTGGCTCGACACGTGGATTACCATTATGATCTTCCTGCACCAATGATCCCCAACCACCGGGCCGCGAGGAAACGATATGATTTGTTGATATGAGTCAGCTGCGCCTTTCCTCATTTCCTGCCTGTTGAACTTGAGCGCACGCGCGGTTTTCAGCTGCCTGAACGCAGCGACGCCCTCGCGCCTCGGTTGGCGGGAAGCGTCGTTGGTACCGGCCCGGAGCGCGGACAGGTGGACGCCGCCTCTGAACCTGTTTACCACACCGAATGTCCGTGGGGAACTCGGTGCTAAAATGTTCGCAGACGACCAGATCAGGGTTTTTGGTAAGTAGCAGCTCGCTGCGATCGAATGAAAGTCATCCCTCGGCCCAAACCTTTGTCGGCCTACAGGGGAGGCGGACACGTGCCCTGCTGCACTCCTCGGTCGGTCGGTCACTCTCTCCGGACTGTGACTGCCGTAGCCCCGGCACGGGGACCTCAGGCCCTTACCTTGTCTTCTCACCCCACCCACGACCAGCCGCACCTGGCCAAGGCATCTGGCGGCGGTTGGGCGGGAAGCTGGAGTTCGGGCGCGAAGTCTGTCTAATGAGGCAATGAAGCCCTCAAAACTGTTTCGGTACCCCGAGTCCAAGCGTCCAGCACTTAAAGACAAACCCGTTGAGTGTTTTGAGCGGAAAAAAACGTGAGCAAGCGGGACAGAAGCAAGTGCTGATAGCCAAGTAAACTAAATTGAGGAATAGACTGGACATAAGGAACCTCCTTCGAGTATCGCTGTTTTCTGGTCGTGTTTCACCCCCCCCCCCCCCCCCGGGTCGGCCAGTCTGCAAGAATATTGTCAATATTAGACCGGTCTACGGTGCAAAAAATTTCTGGTGACTCCTGTTCCAGAGGACCAATTTTGCCCCTTGCAACCCTTTTGCTGTTAACATACCTTTAGAATCCCTTGGAATTCTCCTTCACCTTGTCTGCTAGGGCAACCTCATGCCTTTCATTAGCCTTCCTGATTTCTTAAGTGTTATCCTGCATTTCTCATACTCCATAAGCACCTGATTGGTTCCTACCTGTCCATACCTGCTATGGACCTTTTTCTTCTGAAGCAGGACCTCAATACTACTTGGACCAGGATTCCTCCCGCTTGTTAATCTTTACCTTTTATTCTGACAAGCACATGTAAGCTTTGTACTCTCAAAATGTTACTTTTGAAGGACACCTTTGCCAGAAAACAGCCTGACCCAATCCACTTGCCAGATCCTTTCTGATACCATCAAAATTAGCCTTACTCCAATTTAGAATATCAACCCAAGAACTAGATATATCCTTTTCCATAATTAACTTGAAACTAATGGCATTATGTTCACTTGGTGCAAAGTGTTCCCCTAACTAATGTCACCTACCCTGTTTCATTCCCTAATAGGAGATAAAGTACCAGACTCTCTCGTTGGAGTTTCCAAGTACTGATTAAAGAAACTGTCCTTTTATAGTGACAGTCCTAGTCAATATGTGGAAAATTAAAATTTGGAGAAGAATGGAGTGCTGTGGGAGCCATTTTGATTTTTTTCTTCTCATCAGGGTTAAGAGAGGCAGGACTGCGCAGGCTTGTGACATCGGGCAGTGAAGCGCAGAAGATTTAAAAGGAACACAGCCTTATACAGCAGGCAGCAGAGTGAGCCGGGAGCAGAGTGAAGGCTTAAGGGCTTTGGCTCAACCGGTTTAGGCGCAAACAGGCGAGGCAAGGTAGGTTTAGTTTTCAATTTTTCCTGTTATTTGAGGAAAGGGGGAATTATGAGTACGAGGGCAGCTTGTTGCTCTTGATGTCAGAGGTGTGGGAGGTCCTGGAGTCTCCTAGCCTTCCGGATGTCCACATCTGTGCCAGGTGTGCTCCTTAGCTTCTAAGGGACCGTGTTGGGGAACTGGTCAGGGAGAGTGAGGAGTTGATAGAGAGGAGTTACAGGCAGGTGGTCACACTGGGGCCACAGGAGGCAGACAGGTGGGTCACGGTTAGGAGGGGGAAGGGGAAGAGTCAGGTATGAGAGAGTACCCCAGTGGCCGTCCCCCTTGACAATAAGTATTCCTGTTTGAGTACTGTTGGGGGGGCGGGACAGCCTACCTGGGGGAAGCAACAGTGGCCATGCCTCTTGCACAGAGTCCAGCCCTGTAGCTCAGAAGGGTAGGGAAAGGAAGAGGAAGGCAGTAGTGATAGGGGACTCGATAGTTAGGGGGTCAGATAAACGATTCTGTGGATGCAGTCAGGAGACCCAGGAGGTAGTTTGCCTCCCTGGTGCCAGGGTCCGGGATGTTTCTGATCGCGTCCATGATATCCTGAAGTGGGAGGGTGAGGAGCCAGAGGTTGTGGTACATATAGGTACCAATGACATAGGTAGGAAAAGGGAAGAGGTCCCGAAAGAATATTGGGAATTAAGAAGGACCGCAAAGGTACTTATCTCGGGATTACTGCCTGTGCCATGCAACAGTGAGAGTAGGAATGGAATGAGGTGGAGGATAAATGCATGGCTGAGGGATTGAAGCAGGGGGCAGGGATTCAAGTTTCTGGATCATTGGGACCTCTTTTGGGGCAGGTGTGACTTGTACAAAAAGGATGGGTTGCACTTGAATCCTAGGGGGACCAATATCCTGGTGGGGAGATTTGCAAAGGCTACTGGGGAGACTTTAAATTAGAATGGTTGGGGGGGGGGTGGGAATCAAATTGAAGAGACTCGGAGAGAGGAGGTTAGTTCACAAATAGATAAAGCTAGTAGACAGAGTGTGAGGGAGGATAGGCAGGTGACAGAGAAGGGGAACGCTCAGACCGAAGATGTAGGGCAGAAGGAAGAAAAAGATAATAAAGTTGTTTGCACCATTAGGGATAAACAGAGAGTAAGAGGTGGAGAGTTTCTTAAATGCATGTATTTTAATGCTAGGAGCATTTTAAGAAAGGTGATTGAGCTTAGAGCATAGATTGATACCTGGAAATATGATGTTGTAGCTATTAGTGGAATATGGTTGCAGGAGGGGTGTGATTGGCAACTAAATATTCCTGGATTTCATTGCTTCAGGTGTGATAGAATCGGAGGGACAAGAGGGGGAGGTGTTGCATTGCTTGTCAGAGAAAATATTGCAGCGGTGCTCTGGCAGGATAGATTAGAGGGCTCATCTAGGGAGATTATTTGGGTGGAATTGAGGAATGGGAAAGGTGTAGTAACACTTATAGGGGTGTATTATAGACCACCAATGGGGAGTGAGAATTGGAGGAGCAAATTTGTAAGGAGATAGCAGATATTTGTAGTAAGCACAAGGTTGTGATTCTGGGAGATTTTAATTTTCCACAGATAGACTGGGAATCCCATTCTGTAAAAGGACTGGATGGTTTGGAGTTTGTAAAATGTGTGCAGGATAGTTTTTTGCAGCAATACAGAGGTACCAACTAGAGAAGGGATAGTGTTGGATCTCCTGTTAGGGAATGAGATAGGTCAGGTGACGGAGGTATGTGTTGGGGAGTGCTTCAGATCCAGTGATCAGAATACTATTAGTTTCAATATAATTATGGAGAAGGATAGGACTGGACCCAGGGTTGAGATTTTTAATTGGAGAAAGGCTAACTTTGAAGAGATGTGAAAGGATTTAGAAGGAGTGGATTGGGACAATTTGTTTTATGGGAAGGATGTAATAGAGAAATGGAGGTCATTTAAAGGTGACATTTTGAGGGTACAGAATCTTTATGTTCCTGTTAGGTTGAAAGGAAAGGTTAAAAGTTTGAGGGAGCCAAGGTTTTCAAGGGATATTGGAAACTTGGTTCAGAAAAAGAGAGAGATCTACCATAAATCTAGGCAGCATGGAGTAAATGAGGTGCTCGAGGAATATAAAGAATGCAAGAAGAATCTTAAGAAAGAAATTAGAAAAGCTAAAGGAAGATATGAGGTTGCTTTGGCAAGTAAGGTGAAAATAAATCCAAAGGGTTTCTACAGTTATATTAATAGCAAAAGGATAGTGAGGGATAAAATTGGTCCCTTAGAGAATCAGAGTGGACAGCTATGTGTGGAGCCAAAAGAGATGGGGGAGATTTTGAACAATTTTTCTTTGGGTACATTTAAGACAAATGTTGATAGGTTCTTGATTATTCAGGGTGTGAAAGGCTACAGGGAGAAAGTAGAAATGGGGTTTGAGAAGGAAATGGATCAGCCACAATGATATGGTGGAGCAGACTTGATAGGCCAAATGACTAAATTTTGCTCCTGCATCTTATGGTCTAAATCTCCTCTTGGCATACTCCAATGACAACATGCCCTTTCTTAGATATAGGGCCCAAATTCGCTCACAATATTCAAAATGTGGTCTGACCAATGCCTCTACACCCCCAATTTCTGAATTTGCCCCCCCATTTAGAAAAGCCTTTATTCCTGTTATCAAGATGTATGACAATGTACTTTCCTACATTGTATTCCATCTGCCACTACTTTGCCCATTCGATTGTTTAATGCCATTGCCACTATACAAGTGTAAAGGTGAAAACAATTGTTACCCCAGATCTAATGCAGCACAAAAACACAAATATAAATACAAAAGTTATCTTGTATACATTGATTGTATGTCTATAAAGTGACACTAGGCATAAGGTGATTGACAGGAAATGATAAAGTAGTGGTGGTGGTATCTCCTGGGGAGTCCCATGACCTGTCCAAGCCCTTCTGCAGACTCCATTTCCTAAACACTACCTCCCCTCCACCAATCTTTGTGGCATTCAAAAACTTGACCACAAGGCCATCAATTTCATCATCCAGATTGCCAATATAAAACTTGAAAAGTAGCGGACTCAGCACCACACTGGAATTTCTGGCATGCTGCTGGTGTCTGTCACAGCAAAGACTTACACAAAATACCAGTTTGCCCACTATTTTTGTCCCCTTTACTGCTTCTCACAGTAACTTTCTCCTTGTCTAATATCCACTCTTGCCCCTCATGTTATTAGCTAACTTAGTATTTTCATAGCAGGCCAGGCAGCACTATAGGGAGAAGCGATGTCAACATTTCGGGCCGAGACCCTTCGTCAGGACTAACTGAAAGGAAAGATGGTAAGATTTGAAAGTGGAGGGGGGAGGGGGAAATGCAAAATGATAGTAGACCGGAGGGGGTGGGATGAAGATAAGAGCTGGAAAAGTGATTGGCAAAAGTGATACAGAGCTGGAGAAGGGAAAGGATCATGGGATGGGAGGCCTCAGGAGAAAGAAAGGGGGGTGGGGAGCACCAGGGGGAGATGGAGAACAGGCAAACAACTAAATATGTCAGGGATGGGGAGGAGGGGCATTAACAGAAGTTAAAAAAGTCAATGTTCATGCCATCAGGTTGGAGGCTACCCAGCCGGTATATACCCCATCCTTGACATATTTAGTTGTTTGCCTGTTCCCCCTCCCCCCTCCTTTCTTTCTCCTGAGGCCTCCCATCCCATGATCCTTCTCCAGCTCCATATCACTTTCGCCAATCACCTTTTCCAGCTCTTAGCTTCATCCCACACTCCGGTCTACTCCAGTCATTTCCCATTTCCCCCTCCTCACTCTACCTTCAAATCTCTTACTATCTTTCCTTTGTTAGTCCTGATGAAGGGTCTCGGCCCAAAACGTTGACATCGCTTCTCCCTATAGATGCTGCCTAGCCTGCTGTGTTCTACCAGCATTTTGTGTGTTTTAATTTCCAGCACCTGCAGATTTCGTGTTTGCTCTTAGTATTTTCATATTTCATCTTTTTCTCATTGTTTTAAGTTGCCTTCTGATAGTTTTTTTTAGAAGCTTCCCAGTAATATACGCAATATTGTATGCAGTCTCTACGATGCCTGTGCACATCTCACCAGATATATCAAAATGAATCCTTACCAGACATAAACTTCATCTGCCATTGGTTTGCCCATTTTATCAACTCATTGAGACTGTCCCATAGCCGGATACTGTTCTCACCATCAACACTTTTTGTATTAGCAATGAATTTACCGATATCTCCTATATTCACATGTAGATCATTAATGTATAAAAAGGAGTTCCAGCTGATTCTTGTGGTTCACCACTAGTTATGGACTTATCATAAACCCCTTCTCCATCACGCTGCCTGTTTCTATTGATTCCATCCTTGTTTGTTAATCTCCCTTGTGGGAGATCATCAAAAGATTTACTTAAGACCCCAAAAACTGTACCACTGTCATCTACACATCTCATTACCTCTGAATAATTCAATCATTAGTCAGACAAGATCTACCTCTAACAAATCCATGCAAACCATCTTTGATTAATCCCAGCTTGTCCAAGTTTGGATCTGTCGTCCTTCAGAATTTACACGCGCAGGCTCGTTCTTCCCATTTATCGCAACTATTTGAAAATCTCATTCAGAACCTCAGCAGTCTCTAACACCTGGTACACTCACTATTAAACTGTTGCTGTAAATTGCATAGAGAAATGGTAGAATCTGGAGTGTGAGAAGATGAGAATGCAAGCATGTATAAAATGAATGTTCAGAATTGGTGCAAATAGGCAGTTTCCTGTCCCAGTGTCTCTGCAGCTATAAACAGCTGACAAATATTCCACCAGATATTTAGTTTAAAAACATCACAAAGCAGAAGTGCGAGTATTTTGCACATAAATAGCAAGGGGAAAAATATCACTAATCATTTGAATATTCTCATAAAGCATTGGAAACCTATTGAAACAGAGGTAAAGTAAATGAACTGCTGAAATACACATACATAGCCTTTGCAGAACCCTCTGGAGAAACTAAACGTAATTTCCTTAGCAGCATTTTGTTAGCTCCAAAAGACACACGATTCATTTGATAGCTCTGAAGTTGGAAAGGAAATGCAAATATAAGCAGCAAATCCATTCCTCACTGCATTGTCCAAACACCTTTTGTAGATCCAAACTACCAGAAAAAGGTCCAAATAAACATGCAAACACTTCTCAGTGGTCCATCATTTTTATTAATTCAATCCAAATGACATGATTAGCTAATGTTTACATTGGCTTGGGAGGAGGTCCACGTGGGATGTTGGCCTAGAAAGGACAAAAAAGAGGAAAACATTAGGTGCCATACAGAAAGTAGTTGGCTGTACAAAGAATTAAATTGGAGTATTTATTTGTGCCCAAATCTGCCATAATTTCTGAGCTCATTTTCACACACCACATGCAGGAAATTTGTTATTGAGGCATGAATTTGTGACCATAGCAGTTCTTCTCCCACTGAGTGTAGCAGTTAAATATATTGGGTTGAAGCAACTTTAAATGTCCACCAAGATCTCTTCAGAGCTCTATGTTGTAATTGGGGTCAATGACTAATCTAAGCAGCAATGTCTGATCTCAGTAGAACTCTCAGATTTCAATACTTACTCCTGGCCTGAAACGTGGAGGAGGGGTTCGGTCCTTCCTGGCTTCCCGGGAACGATTTCTCACCACCTTGCTGTGGATGGCACAGCTGACACAGTAATGTAATTTCACATATAGCTTGGGTAGCACATATGCTGGAAACAAAGAAAGGACCATCAAAACATTCCACAGCAGAATCCAAATATCAATAGAAAACATTTCAGATAAAACATTGGGATGAGTATGCAGGCCTGCACAGAAACTCACCATCAAAAACACTGGCCTCTGAAATATCTCGGACTGCAGCAGCTTCCACAATGTTTCGAATGACAAACTTCTTGATAGCCTTGTCTTTGGGGACACAACGGGCACAGTTTGTGCACCTGATGGGCTGCACATGGCCACGGCCCTTTTTGGCACGTCCGTTATTCCTTCGCTTCTTAGTCTGGAAAAAAAGTAAGGTTATAATTAAAATCCACCGTAAAAATGTATTCACAAATCCAGGCTACTTTTTCAAAAGGATATTCACAGTACACATGAATTTAACAATCTAATGGACTTCATATTTACTCTTACTTAACCTTATTAAAATGAAGCTACCCAGATACAATTACAAACAATGGATGCTTTACAACTACTGCGGCTAGCCTTTTATTACCAACTTTACCAGGACTCAATAGCAAATTCAAACTTGGCAGCAGTTGCAGCACATCCCCTCAATGCTTGAGACCTGGTTCAGGTTAGCAAACCCCTACACAGTATAGGGATTAAACTATTGATTCTTTCTCCCTACATTTACGTTGCCTAACCTACTAATGACTTTTAGTTTTAAAAAAAAGTGACTGAAAGCAAGCTTTGAAAACAGCTACATGAGCCAGTTTGTCAATGGAGCAGGGCCTCAAATCCATACATCTTCCTCGGCAATCCCCAAATTTTGGTTCAACCCTAGGATTAAAAATTAATGAGTTTGTGGAACAGGGTTCCACACATTCATAAGCTTTCTTAATTTAGAATTGTTTCCAGGTCTCAGCCCAAAAGACAATTAAATACTTCGAATCACATTACATTGAAAGACAAAACAAAAGCTTTGGTCTTCTCCACGCTGATACTTACCAACCATCCACCCCGCCCAACAAAGCCTTTCTGAAGGCATTTGTTTCCCTGTGTATCATCATAGTTCTCCTAAACTTCAGCAGCTAGAGTTTTAGAGCTAGTAGCCCTAACCTATGTCGGCCCTGTGCCGGCACCGCATCCCGCAGACACTGGATTACAGAGCTAGTTTGTAGGTTTCGGCTTAGAACTTCGATTGTTCGTGTCACCGAAGGCTGCGGGGAAATATGGAGCGTACACGAGGACAATCGTTAAAGGAACCCGACAGGTCGGCGGTACGACCGCCATAAAAATACTCACCATCTTAGCACGAGTCACAAAGAGGAACGGAAGCAAGCGCACACGCCTTTTATACTTCCGCGCTCAGGCCCCGGAACTCAGGGAAACAATGCCAGATGATATAGCCAACACCAATATCACAGTACATGTTGTCCCACCGTGCTGGTACAGTGCTGCATAGAACCGGAGATCTCATTCATAGTAGATTTGCTTCGGAAACCGCCAGGAACTATTTGTCTCTGCGGAGGGTTATGCTGTGTAGGGCCCGTGAAGCATCAATTACCCAGGAGGAAGCGCGCACATTGGTGAGAGCTGTCCTGTGACGTAACCTGTCAATCAGTGGAATCACCAGTCGCTCCCACCCCTTGAAGGTTTCCTGAAGGCATCTGTGGGTAGTTTTCAAAATCTAGCGCTTTGATATTATTAAACATTCTAATACGGCCACCAATTGTGTTATCAAATGCTATTAACATGAAGGTCTGTTAGGGGACTATAAACTTACGTAAGAGATTCCTAAACTGAGAACCATATCTGCCCAGAGGATAGCAATTAACATGCAGGATAATTAAAAGGCCAGAAATGGAAAACAGCAAAGCATATCAGAGTCATACGGTGTATAAATAGGCCCTTGGATCCAGCTGATCAAGATGTCCATTCAAGTAGACCAGCTTTTCCTAATAATTTACTTGTCCAAATTTAAGGGAATAGAAACATGAGAAAATCTGCATATTTGTTTTGCTTGGAAGAGAATGGAGGCAGGGAGAAACAAGGTCATTCTGTTCGTCTGCAATGCTGAGAATTTCTATAATGAACACTTTAGCACTTAAATTAGAACTAATTTGAGTGTTGAGGCTGATGGGTGATGGGACTGAAGGTAAGTTATTACACTAGCAGCAGAGAGTTAGAGGAGCTTAGGTTTGTGCTGTTGGTAAGTTGATGACCCTCCATCAGAAGTGGAAAAGTGAGTAAATAACTTGGTTTTCAATGGCAGAAGGGAAAAGGAGGGGGTGGATATATCAAAGAGAATCTCTCTGATGAAGCAATGATTGCAATGGATTTTGCTGTTTTCAGAACTGCCTGGGTGATAGTTGAACGAGGACAATGAGAGAATAAACAAGGGGACATGCAAAAGCTGTGAAACACAGGTGGGAGCTTTTGCTAAAATTTAAAACCAATGGATGAATTCTGGTAATGCCCAGCAGATCAAACCGTGCCAGTGCAAAGAGGAAAATTGAATTACTATTGCAGAACCGACTGGTTCTAACAGAAAAAGCAAGTTATCTGAAATGGGTGAATTCAATATTGTGTCTAAAGTGCAGCATGTTGCAGCCAAAGATGAGATGCTGTTCTTCAAATTTACATTGGGACTTGTTGGAAAAATACAAAAGGCTACAGATAACATAGATGGAGGTGGACTGTAACATTATAGTTGCAGGTAATTGGAAGCTCATGGTTGCCTCTGTGGACTGAATGGAGATCACCCAATCTGCATTCAGATTTTCCAATATATAACAGGTGCACTGTGAGCCCTGAATGCAATACACCCAATTGGAAGAAATGCAAGTGAATCACTGCTTCATCTGGAAGATTGGTTCACTGGATTGTAGGATGGGAAGAAAAGAAAGGACAGGTATTTCATTGCCATAAGGGAAAGTGGATAATAAGAAAGTTGCTGGAGATGAAAGAATGGACCAAGATATTGTATAGGGAAATCTCCATTCAGAATACTGAGAGGGGAGGGGACGAGATCTGTCTGGTGGTAAAGTCTTGAAGTTGACAGAAATTATGCAGGTTGATTTGTTGAATGTAAAGGCAGTTGGGGTAGAAGGCAAGGACTGGGCGGGCATTCTTTGTTCCGACTGGGAGTAGAGGAACTGAGTAGAGATGCAGGAAATAGCTGAGATAAAGATTCTGTGGACTGTGATGGGAAGCCATAGTTAGAAAATGTAAGATATTTTAGAGACTCTGAGGGCAGAAAAACTTTGATTTTAGTATTTCCATTGTTTAATAGGAAGAAATTTCTACAGTGGTTAGCAAATCTAGAGACCATGGGCAGGTTGAGAGCATATGATGTGAAATTCAGTGTTACAAATTTAGATACAGAGCTTGATTTCATTTTGAAGAGTTTATTGTTTCTGAAATGTGATAAGGTGTTGTCCCAGGAGGTATTCTTTAATTTATGTCTGGGCTGTCAGCTGATTGATATAATTTGCTCTTGCACAAGAAAAATGACTTGCAGCTTCACAGCAACTTCAGGGATGGGGGAAAGTGCATGGAATGTGTGTGCCTACTGTCAATGTGGGAGCAGTTAGTTTTCTTAATTAAAGCTGTTATTTTTGATCTAATTTGTTAACAGTTCACTCTTAAGAAACCATTTCACCAAGGCATTTTTTTCCCTCTTCCTCTCGTGCAATAGATATTTTGTATTCACTGTAAAGAATACTTTCTGAGGAATGTAAATTCATAGAACAATCTCAAGTAAGGCTACAAATGCCTTGTACCAGCAGAATGCACTATTTCCAGGCAGCTTGGGCTCAAATAAATTTTCCTTCTCAAAACGTCATGACCCTCAACCTGGCCGGCTGGCATCCTGATCAGAGGCCTGATCCATAACCAAACTTGTACAGAAACCAATCTCAAAGTTCCCAGAAACCAAGTTCAATTCCACATCATACAGATATTTCCATAAAGACATAGGAGCAGAATTAGGTCATTTGGCCCATCGAGTCTGCTCTGCTATTCAATCATGGCTTACCCTTTTTTGGTCCCCCTCCACAGCTCCACTCCCTGGCCTTCTCCCCGTAAACTTTGATGCTTGATGGCCCATCAAGAACCTATCAACCTCTGCCCTAAATACACCCAATGACCTTTCCTCCACAGGAGCCTGTGGTATCTCTGTTGTCTTGAGACTTGGGCAGTCCCATCTCCTGGACTGGATCTGTGCAAGGCCTACATTCTTTTTCTCCATGTTCCACTGGTAATATTCGTTGGCTCCAAGGTGGTATGTTCTGCACAGTATTAACGACAACAAATGGGTTAAGGAGGTTGAATGCATCACTGTCAGAATCTCGGGGAAATATTTGTGACTTTGGTTACAGCTATTTAAGCAGGAGGGAAAAGACATCTCAAAAATGTAAAGAAAAATATGGTAGTTTTCAGAGACAGAGCTGAGAGCTACTTTTTAAAAAATAAAGTTAGGAGAATGGAAGTTCTACATTTCTACAGCACTTTTTATCATTTTTAGGATATTTATTTATTGAGATACAGCGTGGAATAGGCCTTTCTGGCCCTATGAACTGCGCCACCCAGCAATCTACTGATTTAATCCTAGTCTAATCACAGAATACTTTACAATCACTGATTGACCGACTAACTGGTATGTCTTTGAACCGTGGGAGAAAACCAGAGCACCTGGAGAGATCTACAAGTTCACGGGGAGGAAATACAAACTCCTCCGGACAGTGGCGGGAATTGAACCTGGGTTGCTGGTACTGTAAAGCGTTGTGCTAACCACTATGATACCATGCCATCCAACCGCTTTACAGTATGAGGTACATCGGGAGTGTTTTGCAGACTAGAAATGTGATGACTAATTTGGCCCCAGCAATTCTCAAGTACACTAATGTGATGATTACCAGAGAAGTGATTTAATATGCATGGTCTGAAAACATGAAACAGCCTTTGACATTAGATAATTATCTGCAAATTTAGAAATAGTGGAAGCAGCACAGGCCAGATCACAGTTCACAATGTAAGCATATTTGTATTCAGCCTCAATAACTTGTTACTGACCCTAAACACTTAGTCTTATCAAATCCCTTCATGATTTTTGCTACTTATAGTGTAACTTCTAATCTCTAATCTAAGGAGAAATACTTCAGGTTCTCCAATCTCTTTTGCATATCAGACATTCCTGGAACTCTCCTTGTAAATTCCCTCTGTACCTTCTCTTTCTTGCCATCCTTCATGAAGTGAAGTGTCCCAAATTGGTCCTAGAGCCTGGATTATCTACAAAGGGCATCTCAAGGCACTGGAAATACCACCAGGGTCTCTGCAAAATCCTCCAAATTCAGTGGCAGGATTACTAACCCAATGTCATCTATCAGGCCAACATTCCTAGATTTGAGGCCCTAATTACACTCTGATATCTCCTTTGGACAGGTCACATTGTCTGCCTGACACTATTCCAAGATCCACAAAGGAAGAGATCACTGGGTGAACAGAGGAAAAGATTCAAAGATGAGCTCCTGGGAACCTCTGGACAGCAGTGAGAACCTCGAGTCCAGAAGCAGAGAAAGAGAGGAAGGCAGCAATATAGTGAGACACCAGGGTGCACTTTGCTGCAAAACTCACTCTTTCATTGGAAATTGGTGGAGGTGAATGTATCTCTAGATCATGGCAGCACGAAGGCACATATAAACACCAAGTAAATGGCAGAAGAATGAACCAAGTTACAAACTATCCACCCAGGCCATCAGGAAAGTCCCTGCCACACATGTAGAAGAGTCTACAATTCCCACATTGCCTTATCAGACACCCAGAACTGGGGTCCTCAATTCTGCAGGAGGCAACATTGTGGATATGTATCAAACAGAAATCTACTTGCCATTTTATGTAGAACAATTCATGTACTTTATGAAATAAGGCCCTCTAGAGGCAACACTAAAAATAACCAAGTTGGACAAACCAGTTCATTAGTGGCATCTTCAACAGTGGCACTTCACAGTGTAAACATTCTGACATTCAGTGATAAAGCAGCCTTCAAAAATGCGGCTGTGAAAGCATACTGTTGGGGGTAAGGTCACATGTTTCTATAAATACAGTAAGCTAGTCCTGCAAGTTCACACCTGGGAATTTCCATATTTTGTACAGAGACCACCAGCTCCCAATGCAGTGTTGCTATTCTTCCAAAACAAGGATGAAATAAAGCCAAAGGGCATATAAGTGCCAAACCCTTTGAGCAACTCTTTTAGAAGCACATTACAATTTGCTGTGTTTTTCCTAGTTCTGGTGAAAAGTCATCGATCTGAAAGTAACTCTTGTTTCTCTCTCCCCACAGGTACAAACTGACCTACTGAAAAGCTTAAGCATTTTCTGTTCTATTTCACTATTCTGTAACCTCACTGTATTTTTCAGTTCAGTTAAGAATCATTTGGAAGCAAAGGTTGCCTATGGAGAGGAACTGAAGTATTCCACACCCACCTATATCTAGATTATAGCTAAACATTTTCAGTATTGCGACAAACTTAACATAAAAAATGTGCATGCGGGTCAAAAGTCAGAAATTGCTTAAAGAGCCAGTCTGCCTAATTACTCCTGCTAATTGGCTTGTGTATTCCAGTGAAGTCAGCAGCAAGCAACCCCACAGAGCCGATCAAACCACTTCATGTTTTTCAAACAGAGATCTAAAACAAGTAACAATCACAAGTATACCAAAACAGTTTCAAGCTATTTCCAGAATAATTATTCTTCAGGTTGGTGTATACGGTTAACATTTAAAGCATCTCAGAGAGACAATGGCAAGAAATGAAAATCACAGTGCTCACCCAAAAAAATGTGTGAAGTGTTTAAACCACCTGCAGTGGAGCTTTCTACAGTAGTGGCAATGATAGCATTCAGGCTTAGACTGATAATTGTCAAATTACATCTGTGCGACAAAAATGCAAGTCTATGTCTGTCTCTAACCACCTATTCTTGACATTTAATAGCTTTACCATAATCAAATTTCCCCATGGGTAACATCTTAGTGGTTACCATTAAATCAACAATGTACCTCAGCTATTCAGCAGTGTGTCTGTCTGCAGTGTGTACAATCTATAAAATACACTGCAGGAACTCATGATGAACAGAAGAAGTGGACCCAGGACATCATGCCTGCTCTGATCATAGCTGATCTTGTGCCTCACTGCCACATATCCCCATATTTCTTTAATACCTAAAAGTATCCAACCCTTCCTCAACATTACCTGTAAAACCTAAGACCTGTGCCACGTGGTTGGCACATGAGAATACCACAACTGCATATTCCCTTGGAAGTTGAACACCATTTTGACTTTATTTTCTTTCCCCTCTGTTACTGAGTTTAAATCATGGAACTCCCTACTCAACACCACTGTGGCAATGTCTTCACCAGAAGGACAGCTGCACTTCTCAGTGAGTCACCTCTATTGTGCAATGGATGCTGGCCTTCCCAGTGCTCACATACCCCACAAACAAAAAATAAAATTGCACAAATTTTATAAACCAACATGGAAGGTGGAGAAAAAACAAAGACTTCATAATGTAAACAACAGTTGTTTTGAGGGAAGATGATGTTTTAATCAAGTATTGTAGAATATTTATTAATTGATCTAACTGCACGCCCTGTTGCCTTTCAATAGCAATTGTCACTGAGTTTTGTAGCACAGAAACAGGACTTTTGGTCCACCACGTCCAGGCCAACATTTTTGTCCATTGACGCCAATCTCATTTGCCCACACCAGTTTCATATTCTGCTACGCCTTGTTTATTTAAGTCTAAATGTCTATCTGATTTCACTGCTTCCTCTGGCAGTGAGTTCCAGGTTTCAACCTATTTGGTGTAAAAAAACACTTACCTACCAATTCCCTGAAAAACTCCATCCTTGCACCTGTGCCCTCCTGTTTTTGATACCCATAGCATAGGAAAAGATATCTACACTAACTTAATTTTGTATGCTTCAATCAAGTCACACCTTGGCTTCCTTCACTTTAAGGGAAACAAACCCAGACTATTCAATGTCTCTCCATAACTCAAGGCTTCCAATCAAGACAACATTCTCGTAAACCTGTCTGCTCTCCACTCTCTTCAGCACAACCACGCACTTCCTGTAGTGTGAACTGCCCAAATACTTCATGTGTCATGTAACCATTGTTTTGTAATGTTGCAGCATAATGTCCCAATTTTTGTATTCCATGCCCTGACCTAGGAAGGCAAGCATGCCATATGTCTTCTTCACCCCTTTTAGGGAGCTCTGGATTTGAACCTAAGGTCTCCCTGTTCATCAATATTTCTTTATACCTGACTAATTAGTATTTACTTTCTTCCTCTATTTGATTTTACAAAATGCATCACTTTCCACTTATTGGGATTACATTCTATCTTCCAATGTTCCACCCAGCTTTCTATCTGATCTATAGCCTTAGTTAAATGTCCTTGCTGTCCACATCACTACTAGCTTCTGTGTAGTCTGCAAACGTACTAATCATTCCTCTTAAATTCACAATGAAGTCAATAATACATATCACAAAAGTCCTAAGCACTGAACCTTGAGATACACCACTGGTGTATCAGACTTCCTATAATCAAAACTTCCTACACACCACCTTGTCTCCTATCATCAAGTCTATTTTGGATCCAATTAACCAGTTCATCTTGGATCCCATATGCTTTAAACTTCTGGGCCAGCCTATCATGCAGAATATTGTCAAATGCCTTTCTAAAGTCCATATAGATAATATCTACCACCCTGCTTTCAGCAATCTTTTTTACCTACTCAAAAAATTCATCCAAATTAGTGAGGCAGGATTACCCCTTCACAAAGCCCTGCTCTCTATCCCTGATTAAACATTGCATTAAACATTCCCTACCATTGATGCAATACTCACCAGTCTGTTTTTACTTGGTTTATTCCTGCTACCCTTCTTAAATAAAGAACCAATATTAGTGGCTAAAGATGCAAAATTTCTGTTGGCCCCAGCTATTTCTTCCCTTGCTTCCCAAAGCATTCTATGATAGATCTCAGTTCAATTAAGGATTAGATAGAACTATATTACTTCAAATCCTATGATAAATTGCTCCATTAAAATGATGGGCGAAGCTTCATGTTCAGGATGAGTAGTAGCTCAGGTTTCAAAGTTCTACCTCAGCAACAGCATAAAATCAGGTGCTTAGAGAAAGTAAGGAGGCACTGCAAGTACTTTGTGGAGCTTTTAAAATACCATAAGCTTGCTAAATAAAGTTAATAAATTAAGCAACACCATCTAATTAATGTTCAAATTCTCTTCTGCTACTGTTCCACTAACACCAACCACTCAGATACTGTCCAAGTTATTATTTATGAGCTTCAACAGCATTAATGGAGCATTTAACCACAGGGGCATTGAAGGCAGATATAACCCAGTTCTCATTTGCACTCTATACATGAACTTGAAGAATGGGAACCCGTGTGGTTTACTCTTACTTAGTTAAGGAGGGTACTCCTGTCACCCAGTTTGATCAATGTAGATGGATAGCCCATGTGGGACTTTAGTTCCTCAAGAGAACAAACAGAAGCTCTTGGAATTGACAGATTAAACTAGGAGTTTGTTGTAAGATAATTCTGTTGCTATTAAACAGAGCAAGTGCCAAATTCCAACTACAACAGATTTTAAAAAGTGTTATGAGTTGAAACAGATTTAAATAATCTCTATGTATTTTTTCAGAAGACCATTACAGGAAGAAAGTTAAACCCATTTCTGAACTTAAATGATTCATAAAGCGTATTTATTTTTTCACCGTATTCAACATTATCATTTTTGAGCTTTAATATAGATTGAAACTAAAAATTTAGTTAAATGAATTACAAATATTTTAACCAAGATGAGAGAATTTTGTCATTTTACAAACTTTCTGTCTTAGTAGCACCATTGTTCAACTGGTCACTAAACAGTATGGCAGATATGCTTCCAGCTTGGGTCCCCAGTCTGTGTGATGTTAACCAGTTGGAGCTTGGGCAGCAGTCAGTTCAACAACACAGACCAAAAGAGCAAGATCAATTTGAGCTGTTTCTGATGAAACTCCAGTAATCCTTACTGGAAAGTGTAAGTTTGCAAAAACTGGATAATAACCAGTTGGGACAGAGCTATGATGCTATTCAGGTACATTCAATGAATGATGGGTTAGGCAAAGTATCAGAGGGCATCAGGTGCCTGAACCCATAGCTCATGACTACCATCTTCAGGAGATAAAACAAACACTATTATCCAATCTCATTGTTGTCATTCTCCCCCTCTCAAAAAAACCCCGCAAAAGTCCAACATTTAAAATACATTTTCCAAAAGGGGTTTCTGTATAGTGATCAGCAGCAGGTAGTGGTCATTTGCCCATCTCCTTCAACGGAATCAACTGGATTTCCCTGATTGTTACCCTGAGATCAGATCAATTCGGGAGGCAGAACTGAACCTGGCACCTGCCTGATCTGCTTTGCACCAAAGAGCATTTGGTGGAAAATTTACCCATCATTCCAGGAAAGATCTTAACCCACAATTATACTGTTCTTTGATTATCTTGAACATAATGTTAGTCAATGTACTATTTTTTAGTGCTCAATGTACTGTAGCCTCTGAAAACATAATTTGCCACGTAGCAGCCTGACAATTTTGCAAAAACACAGTTAAATGACACTAATCTCTGCAATAATAACCACTGTGGTAACTACTTGGTGCTTTTCTTATTGGTGAGAAAAGTACATACTACGTACTAGGACTTTGTGGAAATGTCAAATTTGGATAACTATCGAGATAAGTTGAAATCAGCTACCACATCAATGAGTGACTTTGAACATTATGGTCTGATGTACCCAGAGACAGTAAAGATTCAGAGTGTACACATTCAACTACAATAACAGACAGGCATCAGATGTTAATCAATCACCTTTCTGCAGATGTTCATGCCACAGTCTTTCTGTGTAAATTAGTTTGAAATTTGGCTCTTTGGGCTTTCAATTAACCCTTTCAAACCCCAATAAAATCAATCCCTGATCTACCATATCTTCCAAAATTCAACAAATACATCATAACATTCTATTTGCTGGGAGATATATTCTAGTATTTGAGAATTACAGCTTGGTGTTTTCATTACCTCTTTGATGATGAAGAATGCAAGTCTTGAATAGTCATGACCCAAAGCTTGTTCCTTCCACAATCCTCTCCACCATGGACTTGATCCAACCTATTTAATCTCTTGAGGATTGAATCTGGGATACTCCTAATCTGCATTGTTTTAGTACCACAATATACCCAACCAAGTAACAATACTTTTAATTTGATGTATATTTAAAAAGTTACAGTAAAATTTAAATTATCAATCCCTTTATGTATTTTGGAGGATGGAGATGCAATACTGTATGTTCTTAGAATTTATGTCTTTAAAAAGTATAAAGTGTGCAGTGTTATAAGTATGAAGTGACCACACTTCCCTAACTTCACACGTATATCATTAGCCATAAAGCACATGAAAGGTTCAATGTAATACTAAACTAATACTTGGTCAACATGTACTTGGAAAGATTTAAGGATAGGTTTGTTTTAAAATAAAACTGTCCAAATCAGGCACATTGGTTCAATTACTTTTCAGATCCTTCTACTTTGCTTTATTGGTGCTTCATTCACACCAAGTTAGTAGTTTTGTGCTCTAGACTGTGGCCTTACAGCAATTGATGAGAGTTTCATTTGTTACTCTTCCTGCCAGAGAGAGGTGATACTTCAAATACTTCTGTCAGAGCTGGATGCAAAATGTTCTCAAGAGAGTCTCTTTCTATTGCACTACAGCCCAAGACTGCTAATGTCAGTTTGTTGATGGAGCTGGTGATGGCTTCCCAGTTTATTCTATTCCCGTTGCAAGTTTAAGTTGACATGCAATAGGAGCTGATAGGAAAATTGGGGTTTATCCATAGGCCAGCCTATAATCCAATAGGATTCAAATAGTGAATTTTGTGCTAATCAAGGAGAAGTACAGCAGTGGTGAAAATGGAAATTATCTCCTTTTGAACCTGTCAAATAGCCCAACAAGGTGTTGTGAATGTCAGAATAAAGTTGGTTTACTATTCCCCAATATTATTCTTCATACAACCTGTTTGTTTGCCATTTTTACAACTGCCAACTTTATGAAGTGAAATGGTCAGTTTATGAGGTACTTTGTGCTGTGGACTCACCAGAAACTGGAATTTCATTTTTATTTGTAGGAGTGTTTGCAGCCAGCAGGGAAGACACTTAACTTGAAACTCAGCTCTGCACATCAGCACAAGTCTGCTAATCCACAGTGGCACCTGAAAACTCTTTTCTCTTCAAAGAGAGAAGCTGGCTATTTGTCTCATTATTCCATATTTTCACAAGTATAAATTTTAAATGTTTAAAATGTCAACTTAAGTAAATGCAGAAATGCATACTGTCAGGCAATGACGTGACTTTATTAAGCTTTCTCAGTCATTTTGCATTAGGTGTAGTTATGTTGAAGTCAGATTCATTTGAATCTGATTTTGTCTGCAGTGCAAATGTAGCAGTTCATTTCAGTGTTCCCAATGTGAAAACATAAGATTTAGTGGCTTAACACCTAGGTCAGAAAACTTTAAGTTAAACACCTTCCCCAGAATATTAAGTCCATTATTTTGGATAAATTGAGTGTTGCATTAAGGAAGTGCTGCACAGTCAGAGAAGGCATCTTACAGATGGGTTGTTAAACAAACTGCTCTCTCAGGTGGACATAAATGGTTCCCCAGATTATTTGGAGAGCAGAGAAATTCTCCTCAGTGTCCTGGCTAACATTTTTCTACTGACACCATCAAAACTAAATTCGTTAGCCATTTCATTTGCACTTGTGGTATCTTGTGCGCAAATGGTTAACAGCGTTTGCCTACAAGAGTGAATACACTCAAAGCAATTCCATGTGTGCGAAGCAGATGGGACATTTTTAAGATACATAGTTAAGCGCTATACAGAAGCGAGATATCCCTCAACCAGAATAAGTAATTTGGTCTTTTATTTCATTGCTCTGGGAGTACTTGTGCGCAATTGGCAGCCGCATTTGTCTATTTAGCAATAGTGATTTATACTACAAAAGGTGTTAAATCCTGGGATGTGAAAAGCACCAGGTATGAAAGATCTTTATTAAATTATTAAAGAACATTGACACAAACCTTGCACTTATCGTACAGATGTGGATATCTATTTGGCCACATTTATACATAATAACATGATCACAAACACAAGTCATAGGTAATCATGTAATTTTGAAAATAATCAACTTGTCAACGGGTTCCTGAGTTTCTCAAGTTTATTTTAGTAGACCTTCAGCCATGACAGTACAAAACTTACAGTAGTTTTTCTCCAGTACACAAATATATATAATTATAATATAATACATGTACAAAGGCTCTGGAGCAGTTTTTAAAAGCAACATAATGCAATTCATATTGATCACAGGAGAAAAAAAAAGTCAAGACAATAATGGTCTGTTATTGTACTTACACACAAACGTATACGAATAAGTCCATCAAGAAAACTACTGTAAAGAAGGACAGTGGAGTATTGCACTTGGAATTCCGTACATTGTATAAAAACACAAGATTCACGCATTTTAAACACGCTATGGGTCAGCTTTTTTGAGGCAGCACATCTTTATTAAGATTACATTTTACTGTCCTCAGACCAATTAACAGTTTTAAACTAAACAAAATTTACACCTACAGGTTAAAAAAACTGCTTGCAAAAAATCAAATCAGCAAGATACGATTGCAATTATTTATAATTGATAGTCGATCCAGAAGTCAGTTTATTATTAATGTCATATTCACATTTTCATGAGGTATATAAGAATATGTGCATGTTATTTTTTAATTAAGAAAAAAACTGAAATTGAGGGTCTCGGGCTTACCTCCATCCTTATCAGAAGTGGGCTTTTTCTTAGGATTTCATTAAATAGCCAAAAAAAAAAATATGCAGTATACTCCACTTTAGCATGTTTATATACTTTAAGTGTATATTTTTCTCTCCAAACAATGAAAGCTTTTACTTTAGGTTAGTGAAGTATATCATTAAGCAGTCCACACAAACACACAGTGAAATTAAAAGCAGAAAATAGTGGCAATATGCTGGTCAGTCAGCATCCATTCATCGACCTGCATTTGTACCATTTACAGTTCTTTCTTTAGGTTGCCAGCATTTCCACTTTTTATTTTTATCTATGCAGATGGTGCACAGCTAAACTAAAATGTCTTACAATCGTCCCACTGCAAATGAAAGTTTAAATAAATAATTTCAACCACTTAAAGAAATATACTTAAAGGCAAGCCTCAAAACAGGGGCATTATATTCTAGAACTGACCAGTTCCTGGACACAAAAGTAAGATGTAAAGATGGATTTGCATTGTATATTTACTGGAATATAAATTACAAAGTCCTTCACAGTGTCCCTCAATTGCTGGCTCTTCAATCCAGGAACACAACCTTAGGATAATCATATATTACATCTTGAGCTGACCTCACGATGAGATTAAAAAGCACACTTTGTCAATATTGAGCATGTTCAGAATATTGGCACAAACACAGAAAAAATGTTTGTGCCAATATCTTTAATAGTAATTCATCAGCTAAAATGGTGATAGACTACCAATATATCACACTCGTGTCATTCAGCTCAAAATGCTTTTTAACACTTGACTGAAATTCAAATGGCAACAATGCTGTCCACCAACACGATGATGAGATTCATTTGAAGGAATCATCTCGCATCACTGAAATCAGGTGACCAAATAATCATTCAGCTTTTCCATGCTCTCTACTTAGGACCACAAAACTCCAAAATGGAGCACAGACAGAGCCTGCTGAGTTTACAGCTATCCTAAACCTGGAGGAAGACTGGCAATGGTGCAAAATGCAAAACATAATTTTCTTAATTTTCAACAATAGGAACTGGTAGACAAAAGGGTAACTTGGACAATTAGTTTTGAGAAAAAAATTGCTCAGAATAGTAAAGAGTTTTCTTGATCCTTGAACACAGGAAGCAAGCATTCTCATCATGTGGACCAGGAAAAGTTGGAGTGATCTCTCTGTAATACTGCTTAGGCATTTCTACAGCTTTTCCGCCAAGGTATGCCTTGGCTTGTACCTGCAGAAGGCCAAAGATTGCTAGTTAAATGATAAAGAAAATCAGGAAAGGGTGCTTCCAGCCTTTGGGCTTAATTCCCAATTGTAACACTTCGTGGGCACCTTAGAATGCCAAGAAAAAGCTGATGCTGGGAAGTGCCACTAATCATAGGTTCTGAGGCAGGCCAAAGATCTGAAGTTAGTAATTACTACTTTTTTTCTACCATGTTAGGCTAATAAATGTTCATCAGGAATAAACTAGAAGCTGTCACAGGTTTGAGAAGGTTATAGCTGCTTGATCTTCCTGTACATCCCAGGCTCTTAAATTGTCCTGAGGCATTCCTAGGCCACTTACATGATCTGGGAAAGGAAGTATATGCAAGTGCAAGGTTCAATAGTTGTGCACATTACAAGAATTCAGCATCTGGATACTGCACAGAGGGGATGAAAAAAATCTGAAAAATTATTAGTACATTTACATTTAAATCTCTAGAAACTGGAAGATACCAGGATAAAGTGGACAAATATAATTATTTGTGAAAAATTCTAACAGTTCAAAGATCATAATGCAATTTTTTGTGCTAAACAGTTCAAATGAATCCTGGAAAGGTCAGTTTTTGGACTGTAGCATACTGTTCTTCAATGCAAGGTAAGAATACCTCAGGAGAGTAAAGCTTTCATTAAGGAGAACTACAGTGGAGTAATGTTTAAAACTTGTACAAAATCTGAGATTCATCTTTTATTGAAAGGCTGCTTCTCATATCTGACAGCACGTGTTTGATGCTGACAGCAGAACATGCTTGCAATAGCCACAGATAATTCAAGAAGATCCAGTAAGTTCTAATGAGAAGTGGCACAAGGATTATACTCCAATTGATAATGCACTACTTTCATTTAGATAGCAACTTTAAAAGGACAGCTGTGAATGGAGGTTAACATTTTCACGTAAAGTGGGTAAATCACTTGCAATTGTGCATATATTTGAGACACTGTTGGTCACAGATTATTTCAAAGCATGCATAATGAAAAAATTGTTTAAGTTATTTTGGTACTATTTTTCCACAATCTCAAAATGTCAGATCTCAGTAGGTGTGGAAATTTAGTTTTGTGTTTATGTACCGAATGCTGAAACTGAGCTCTCCCAGATGAGGTATAAAACAGCCAGGTTTGGAGTTGAGCTGCCATTATGACCCACTTTGCCATAATGCAAGAGCATCCCTTATTGCACCAGTGCAAGTGTTTTCATTTTCCATATCATACATACTATGTACTTGGAAATTTGCGCAGAGTTAATGAAAATTTTATGCTACAGATTTGGGTTCACTAACATCTGGGTTAATAAGAACCAAATGTATCTCAAAATTATATATAGCCTGCTGAATAGAGAAGCAAGTATCCCCAGTTTTGTCTGGATTTCAAACCAGTCCTTACAAGTGAAAATGCACTGGGTGCACCTATGGCATTAGCTTAACCTGAAATGTGTTAAAATTATTTTTAGGTCATCACAAGTGTGGAGTGTTTCTTTTTTTTTAAAAAGGTAGTCTATAAAGCAGATCAAGTGCAGTCACAGTAAATCAGGCTATTTTGATATCAACCAGGTCAAAGTAGCCCATTTGACTAACGTTCATTCACTCCTATCATGGCTTCTTTGCCAACACCTTCCAAACTCACAACTTGACCTACCCAAAAGGACAATGGCAGCAGGTGCATGGGAATAACACCATCCATCAACACTCAGCCAAACTGCACACCATCCTAACTTGGAAATATTTAGCCATATCTTAATCATCACTGCCTTCATTTTCTAGACCCTTCTGCTGAATATCACTGTGAGTGTACCTACACCAGGACTCCAGCAGTTCAAGATGAAAGCTCATCATCTTTTCAAGCCCAATTGAAGAAGGGCATTAAATGCTAGCCTGGTAGGAACATTCACTTTCTGTCACAGGCTTGATGATTTCAACTGCCTCGTTATATAACACAGACTTTATGAATAACATGCACCTTCCTTTTACATATTGTTTCTTTAAACTGACTTCCAATGCTAACACTATTGCCAGAGCAGTCACATTAAGCTAGAAATAGCTATTTTCCAATACAGCTTTCTAGGCAGAGGGAAGACCAGATTGTTTATTGGGAAATAAACAAATGCTGCATTACCATATTTTAAGTTTCAATTCACAAGGTTATAAAAACCTCAAAGATACATCTCTTTTATCCACCATTCAGCCATTCTTTAATTTTCCCTTCCCTAGGTATTATTTTCCCACTTGTGAAGTACTTTGGAACTTTAAAAAAATTATTATAAGTGCTATATTAACACAAGTAGATTTTGTTAAGAGTCACAAATACAAAAGATCATGTAAAATTAAAAGCAGCTATAAAACATGGCTAAAATTCAATTTATCCTCAAAAATAAAACAAGTATTTTAAAATGATTTATAAATGTTACAGGAAATTTTGAATAAAAACATTTTTGGTGTTTTAAGTGAAAGATGACAAATTCAGAGAATAATCAACTGACTGTAGAAGTGATCGATAATCTACTCAGAAGTAATTCAGCGAAACAACCACTAATCACTGCACCAGCTTTAAATATTGACAAAGTGCTTTGGAAAGCTGATCGAAAATGATTCAAGTTGTTAGCTCTCAAGTGCGTAACTTGCAAAAGCTTGATTACTTGAGAAATCAAACACTTTCTTGTATAAAACTACATCTTTTATACAAAGACCAGTGTTCCAAGGAAACACAGGTAGAACCACAGTTTATTTCTGTTTTATAATATTCTATGTAAAACCTACAATCAAAAGAGGGCAAAATTAAAGTTGGTGACAATTTATAATTCTTTACTGTAACACACACACACACACACGTGGACATTACTTGTGTTTTCTGTTCAATCAACCTAGGGCAAAAGTCACAGTAATAGCATCCCTACTTTGCCTTATCAGGTAAATATAGATACACATACAGTCAAGTAGGTTGACAAACAAGGAACTAAACAAAAGGAATACAATTTCATTCAAAATACTACAGATGAAAACATTTGGGGTACTCCAAAAAAAAGTGGATGCCATCATTTGTTCTGCACAGGACGAGCCTCAAGGCTTGATGATATACTATTGACTGGACCCAATATTAATATAATTCAACATAAGATCAAGCTCTTTAACTTCTGGATTAAACAGAGAGGATAGAATGCACAATTCCTTCGAATGCAAAAGTCACTTTATCCAAACTGTTTGCCCTCTACCTATAAATTATTAGCCTTCATTTAAGGAGAGACCAGAAAAAAAATCAAGTGAGTCTCTATATTATAGAATTATTTAAACAGAATGTAGTAGTCATCAGGTGACAGCAATAAGATGGGTTGCCTAGTTTTTCAGCACTAATTTATAACAAACTTGCAGTTTTCTGCCAGGTATTTTTTTTTAAATACTAGATCATGGCAAAAGAAAACTACCAACATCATTTTCAGTTCAGCTCACATTTCAAGTTTTTTTTTGTCTATCAGGGACTACAGCAACATCTACAAATAACCTTCAACAATTCCTACCTTCTATGTTTTTGATATGCTCTTCAAACACTATTTTTTCCCAATTTCATGACATTTTTTAAGAGGTTCCTACACCCATTCCAAAGTACATACCCAGAATTTTAAACAAAGTCAAATGGTGGAAATGATCTAGATACAAACTAGACCTTCAGACTCGTTTGCACTTGTGCATGCATTGTGACTGATGATTTGATCCAATTCATAACACAGGTTCAAAAAGCAAAAACTGCAGATGCTGGAAATCTGAACTAACAAAGAATGCTAGAAACACTTAGCAAGTCTGGCACCAACTGTGGAGGAGAAGTAGTTAACATTTCAGGTTGATGACCTTTAGGGTAAAATAGCTCTGATGAAAGTCATCAACATAAAATGTCAACCCCATTTCTCTCTTCACTGGTGCTCTCCAACCCAGTGTACACGTATTTCCAGTACTTTTTGTTTTTATTCAAGTATTCAATATGTAGAAGGGATTCAACAATTTGACACACACACAGGACTTCTTTCTGCAGTTTTCATGTATCAGTCACAAATATTTGCCCTAAACATTCAATTGGGCTGTTCCTCAAGATTATATACAAGTTTGATACAGCAAGGCGCTGAATAATGTACACCACGTACCAATTTTTGGATCAAAGAAACTGATGAAGGGAAAAGCTCTCAATTTCAAAAGATTTTTTTTGCTGCTATTGGAAAATGTTGTTCTCTAGAGTATTGACTATTTTACAAAATGACCAGCAAACTATGGTAGTTGTTGAATAGAGCATTCCAGCTGCAACAGCAACAATCACAAGGCAGTTATAACTGGTTGTTGATCTGTAGCTTTATTTACATATTTTATAATTTAAAAACAATTCTTTCCTCTTTTTCTCCCCACACCAAGATTTTTTTTTGCCCTATTCCACCCTTAAAATTCATCTTTGTTGCCTCCTTACCCCAAACTCCCAGCGTGTTTTGTTTGTGCCAGAAGAGGATCAGAACCTACAGATGGGTTTACGCATTGATGTGGAAGTATTACTTACAGTATAGATTAATAATATAAGCACCACATCAGAACAATATCAACCTAAATTCCTTGTTCCCCTTGAGGCTGCACACAGAAAGGGAGTGGGGTTGAGAAGAGTTAATAGCAAATATATCTTAAAAATGCACACCTAGCAATCTAAAATGATCAATTACACCATGAAGTCAATGGCATGGGGTGCTCTGACAGCAATTTTAAAACCCCAAAACTACTACTAGAGTAAGGGACTACAATACCTGAGGAAGTTCAAACTATATTTTTGGTGCCTTGCTCAGCATCTTAGACAATGCTCTTTGGAAAGGTTAGGGATGAATAATAGCTAGGGATGAATTTCTACAACGTATACTGAACACCTGTCCATTACCCCTCCAGCAGTCAGACACCAAAACATCTCCAAAAGCCACCTCAATTCCAAATTACCATTGGATCTGACGACATCTGCATCTCATACCTCACAACTTTTTAAAAATCAGCATCAGACTTCAAAAACAAATTGCTAAAACATGACATAAACATAGCTTTAACACAGAAGATGGAACCAAAGTCAATAACTTTGCTGAGTTTACACAGCAGTGATTAACAATGCAAGCTTCATTTTGCCATCTGAGCTCTTATTCTCTTATAATTCATTCCCCAGTACCCTTTACTCTACAGCACATTAGAGGTCACAATATGTCAAACAGCCCTTTCCATGGTTGAAAAGGGTGTTGGAAGGTGATATCTGCAGTGCTATTAAAAAAAAAACAGAGTGAGAACTAAGATCACAAGAGAATACCAGCACACATTTTTTAAAAACTGCAATAGTCGGGTGACTGGAATGTCACTCTCTCTCTACCTGATACTTTTGAGTCTTTTCAACAACCAGAAATAAATCTGTTGATCTACACCTAGTCCCTGGTAGTTTGAAGTTTTAATATTTTTCACTCTAGAGATAACTACCCGAATTATAAATACCTTAAATTGAAGCTACAAGGATGAAGCAGTTGACTGCTAAGTGGGAAGAACCAAACTCACTTCTTAGTCTTGATTTGACATCGACAGGCTGAACAGACAATGTACGTACATTGCAAGCTTTCAATATTTCTAATGCACAAATTCAGATGGGATGGCCACGAAGCTGGACACTTTAACACTAAAAATAATTTCAAATCAATGTATTTCTGAACATCTCTTGAAGCCATAAAAATCCCCAAAGATGCCTCTCAATATGCACTCTGTACCTTTTCACAACTTGAGAGCACATTGGTTATTTTATTTATTTGCTAATTTTCATGTGTAGTGATACAGAAGTTCTCAATATCAAAATAAGACTCACAGGCATACAGAAGTGCTAAATATGGAAGCTGGTTGTGAAAATCGAAAAGACACATTTACCAAAAAGTATCTTGATTTTGAACATAAATAATTAAAATATGGAAGGACAGAGATTAAAGTCTGCTTGTGCAAAATTCAGTAGCACATCTTAGCTCATTCAAGATTTTAACATTGCAGATCAAATTGCTTCATCAAACCAACAGCCCAAATAATGCCCAAATCTTGTGTTAATGAGTTAGTACTTTTGCTAAATTTCAAGAGACTACTATTGGGGGGGGGGGGGGGGGGGCGGGGGTGGAGAAGAAAAAAATCCTTTTTTTTGCATATTACTGATCATTTCTTCTACTTTTCACAAAGTCACAATGGCTTTACATTCATGCTGTTGTAAATTAACTGAAAAAAGCCCTTGCAGGCACATGGGCATACAGTATATTCCTCTCTATTGTGTGCAGATTGACATACAAGTCACTCATGAACCAAGTCTTATGTACTCATCAAGTAAGCTCACTGTCCAGAGTTTCTTCAATGATCAAAGTATTCCCAAGATCATAAAGCCAAGTTAGCCTTTTTGTCCCACTTTTATGAGGGTAGGAATATAGTGGCAATTTGAACGGCAAGATTCATTGGTGTGTATTCAGATGTACAAGACACTGGAGTTTGATTTAGAAAGTGGAACAAAACCTGCTGTAAACTCACAGCAGTTACTAAAAACTCAAAAAAGAATTTATGCAGAAAAAATTATCTTCGTTGAAGCTAAGATTTATCACAGCTTTGATGCAATGGGTTTGGGAAACACTTTATTCATAATGGGCTGCACAACTCTGAACACTTTCAACACTAAAAAAAACAAAATTAGATACCCCTGCAGGTAGAAGCTGCAAGGCACTGTTTCACAATCAGAAATCTATTTTTTTTTCATAAAAACATATTCAACCGAGTCCCTTTAATTAAAGAAGAATAGGATTGCATCTGCTCATCTCTGGTGTGGATAGTCATATGAGTGTGACTAGGTAGGGCCATATGCTCCAACCAGATCCAAGGATTATGATCCATAGTCCCACATGGGTTTGAAAAATACACAAAGATTACAAATACAAAACATTATGATGCTCTAGAATTAAAGGCACAAAGGCAATTTGTTTCAAGTTATGATTTTGAAAGTGCTTCGATTAAAAATAGATAAACTGTGAGTTAAACCGGAAAACAAGTTTCTTTTATGTCATAGATTGCAGTTACTGCGAGCCACATAACTGGATTACTAATATTGGGTTAAAAAAAACCCTGATTAATAGGGAAAAATGCTAAGTGCACTCTAGTCCAAATGTACATGACCTGATTCAGACACTTACTGGACTGCTGGTTTGGTGCACGCTTTCCTCCTTTAGATCTGCTCAACACCACAAACAAAATGGCCCACTACAACCACGGATACATTGCCTTGACAATGCAGCCAGATTCCAAGCATTCAAATATGTTGATTCAATGAGGGCAAAAAGTACCCCCCCCCCACCCTTTGTAAATGCTTGCTTGATCATTATTGCCTTTTGCAGTAGGCTTGCAGGTTTAGCGCAACTCTTAATTTGCAAGAATACAATAGTACCATTACGCGACAAGAAAAGCACAAAAAGGTGCAAAGAAGCACGTGGAAGAGACAAACTTATAGTCTCAAACACAAACATCTCCTGCATTGAACCATCATCCATTAACACTGGCTCAGATTTCCTGCTGTCTTAACTTCCACAAGCAACTTTCTTATATTTCATTTTATTAGAATGTTGGTTTAAAAAATAATGACCACATTTAAAGTTTGCTCCCTTTGCATCTAACTCAACTGATACAGAACAACGAATTCATTTCCTCATTCAAAGACTTAAGCTCCCCTTTGCCAATTTGCAGCCTGTCCCATTCTTTCAGAGACCAGAAACCCAGACTGTATTTGAACTTCGGGGTATAAATTTCAACTAATGCAGCAGGGCTTCTCAAAGTAGACTGTGAGTAAATGTACTTTGCACAGATTAAACACTTCAATCTTTAAAGTGTGATTGAAAATAGCTGGAACAAGCAAAAGAAAATTAATTGTGACCATGGGTCTGTAGAAAAAATAGGAAGCCAACAAGCTGCCCTAAGAGAGTGCAAGATATTTGTGTATTGGAAACAAATGTGCAAAGACAATTTAAATAAACAAATTGAGAAAATAATCCTAGAAGTGTCAGTTCAAAGAAATTAACTAAATAACTGAAAACCTGAAAACACTAGGATTGGCCACAAAAAAAATCTACAACCCATTAAGTCCCCTTCAAAAGGTGTAATCTAGAATTTGCCCTGGTGTCTTGAAAACTGATGATGTCACAGAGTTTCCTTCTTTACAAAAATCTATCAACTCCATAAAATCACTTTGAATAAATTCTTAGATATCCCAAAATGACTGTGTGCATTCAACCAACATCCTTTGCTATGGCAAGCAGAATGCAAAGTCTCCTCCCAGTTCTCAGCAGTCCTTTCCTCTCCTCAACAAAGGAAATTTTTCTTGCCTCTCACTGGAGTGGATCAGCTCAAAATATTCAACTCGCACAAGAAATCATACCCAAATCAGTAGACTAAGAACTTGTTACCATTCACCATTAATGTGACCAATATGCTCCAGCCTGGGACTTGAACTTCTAACCACAGGAGTGTGAAGCTTTTACATTACAGAAGTTTAAAATTATAAATATGAATGCAGACACTATTTAAACATCAACATTTGGAAAACTCCTTTTAATAGATACGAACACATTAATTGCTTAAAATATATTAACCCTCTACCTGTAAACCTTATTTGGTCCAAAGTAAAATATTTATTATATGATTAAAGTTTTAAAAACTGCACATTCCTAGATAAACACCCAGACTTCATCACAGCTTCTTGTACAAATGCTGCTCCAGTGTTGGTGAGCATGAACACTGATGGCTACCTCTGCCCACAGAGCAAGCAGCACTGCAGTGTTTCAACCAAAAACTAAATAAACTCAACATGCATGTGGTAGTTAATGGATTGGAATACTGAATTTGGAGGTTTGAACTTCAGAAAGTATACACTTTAACTGTACTGTCAGGCTAAAAGTCAATATTTTATGCAAATGGGGCACTGGTGCTTTCAAGCACGGAAAGTACTGAACAACAGAAACTATTGTGCCCAGAAAGACTGAGCATTTCAATTCGTGTACACTTTCTAAGTGGTTGGCGACACTGTGACATCATCAAACAGCTTGGTGAGGGGTAGGGGAATAAGGAAGTATTACTAAGCTATCACCATTAGCCACCAATTCAAAGCCTCTCATCAGCCAAGGTTGCGTCATGGTAGTTATTAGATCCAACAGCTAGAACGAGGTAGTTTGGATTGCTTATGACACTAATTTCATAAATTGTCTGATTTCACCACAATAGTTCTTCAAATTCCACTTTCGCGCCCCATGGCTTAGTTACCCTGAATATCGTCAAGGTAGTCTGTGGCTCAGCATACAGGCTGGTCATTTGACATAGAATTAGATGGTGCATTGGTTCAACCTAGGATTTGCCAAACTGACCACATTTTCAGTTGGCAAGTACATGTGAACCACTGATAGGATATAAACTTGTAACCACAGTGACAAAGGAGGCACGTTCACTACTACATTATTGGGCATCTTCAAACTGAAGCAGATAAAATTTGTTATTTTACAAGGGTCATTCTTGCCAACAAATTACCACTGAGCCCGTATGCACCCCTCCCTCCCCAAGATGCTATTACAGAATCTGGCCGGACATCCTAATTGTGTAACTGATAGCCAAGCCATGTTGGTCTGGGATTAATCCACAGTTTTTGAACTGGTTTTAAGAAAACAATTAGTCATCATCTCTTTCATCATTAAAAAAATGTCAAATTGCCAAGATGGAGAGATAGTTCAACTCTTAACCTCATCAATGTTTTAAAAATTGGGCATTTATAAAATATCAAACTTCAAAGACAAATTCCACAGAGGCATAAATAAACATAGGTAGTTCCCTTTGATGCATATTATTTGGATAAATTACTACTACTTATCTATGTTAAGAATTCATACGACACTAAAAAGGGTCAGTAGTTTCCACTGGATGATTCTCTTCTAAAGTTACACAAGGTCTTTAGGATTAATGAACAGTTGAATACTTAATTATCTATAAGGTTAAAATAGAGTTGAAGCCCATTAACTGGGGAGCTTTGAAAGGAATAGAGAAGCCTCGGTTTGAATTCATCCCTATTACATAAAACCCACCTACACTGCCTTTATATACATCACAAATAAATCAGTGCTTGAAAAAAAGTACCAAAATCTGAATTATTAACTGTAGAATTGGGCCCCTAGAAATATGGATATTTTCCTCCCCTGAAATTCAATTAAAGAGAATTTAAACAAACATATTTTTGTTAAAGATGCAACAAAAAATTCCAGATGGAGAGCACTTAGTTTTATTTGGAGCCGAATTTAACCCTCGCTTATTCTGTAGATTAATCCCTGAAAACAATTATCTTGTCCAACCCTAGTAAGAACACCTCCTTCTTTATTTGAAGTCAGTGAAAGGGGAGTAGAAAAGTGTAGTCCATGTGGCCCTCTCTAACTCACTTTATGTTCTCCTCGGACAATGTGTGAGGAGAATTCGTACCGATCTTGGCTGTGGTGGCCGCAGATGTTGCACTCAAAAGGGTCTCTGAATCCATGGCAACCCATGTGTATGGTAAACATTACATGGTCAAGAAAGAGAACCCGGCAGTGGTTACAATTATAAGCCTTAACTTGTTCTCCATCTTCATTTAAGACTCTTAGGACCTCTTTGGCTGAGCTTTGAGCTGCTTTGGCAGATGATGGAGGCTCCTGTGCCTTTGGGTCCTCTTTGGAATAGGCCGGGCTTTGCCTTGTGACATAGTTACTAGTGAAAGCATGGGCATTCCTGTCTTCATGGCTGCTTTCTGTATCAGTGGAATCATGACACCCATTGCTTGGAGATACTCCGAGCTCTACCAGTTGATTTTTTGCTTTAGAATTCAGATTTTCTGGCACATCTTCATGACCTTCTGCTGCCTCTCGACTTCCCTGTGCCTCAGCTCGGCTGTGAATGGGATGTACATGGGAGTAGACAGCACTAATCACAGGTGTGATCTCCGGTAAACAACTGGTTATTGGCAGCCTTGGAGGCCTCATTGCTTCTGTTCCTAGATAGGACAGTGCACTGCCCAAATTCTGGTCCATGGGGTGAGGAGCCATCATCTCTACATCCTTCTCAAAACTGGAGTTCATCTCAAAGTGAACATCAGATAGGTTGAGGCGTATGTGTTTATCACCTGAAAAGAAAGGATTAAGGTTTAAAATCAGAAAACACAGAAAATAATCAGCCAGGAAGTCAAAAGGTAAAATTAGTTTACAATCAACATGCTCCCAGCCAATAATTCTGTCAGATCCATGTGCCTTAAATAACATTTCACATTCTGGCCAGTACTGTGGTGCAGCAAGTCACTGTTGTCTTGGCTCCAGCAACTCAGGTTCAATTCTGACCAAGAGCACTGTCTGTATGGCATTTGCACATTGTTGCCACAACTGTGTGGGTTTTCTTCCATATCCCAAAGACCTCCTTAGCCACTGTAAGTGAACCCTTAGTGTAGGTAAGTAGGGAGTTCATAGGCAAATGAAAGAAAATAAATTGTAGGGTACAGGGGATTGGGACAGATGGGATTACCCTGCTAGAAGCGAACATGGACCAAATGGGCTGAAGTAACTCAGGTTTCACAGATGGTAACAAATGAAACCAAAAATGCTAGAAATACTCAGATCAGGCAGCAGCAATAGAGAGATGAAAGGTCATTGAGCTGAAGCATTAACTTTGCTTTTCTCCCTCCACAGGTGCTGACTGACTGCTGAGTAGCAGTTCATGATTTTATTTCTGACTTAAAAGCAAGCCTATGTAGTTTTTTGCTTTTCAACAACTGAAACTGCCCATTTACGAAGTCAGCAATGTAACAGTTAAAAATCAATCGAGTAATTTTCCAATATTCATTCAGATGGGCCAAATGACTAAATTCTGCTCTTATACCTTATGGTCTTAAGACCAGTTGGTCTTGCCATTAAATTGATTCTGCTGAAGTTCAGGATCAAGAATTACCAAATTTTTTTCTTGGGTTTTGTTTCACCAACATAATGAAAATACCTACAAAAGCAAAGTACTTCAAAATCATCTTATAAAGTGAATTAGTCCATATAGTAATCAGAGAAATATGGATAAGCCAGACTCAGATCAGACAGTTGTCAGGAATTCAACTTTGAAATAGCTCTAGAATCAAAAAAATAAGTAAAACCTATAAATACAATCTAAAGGGAACCAGGAAGATTTCACAGTTCTATTTGTCAGCGACAGAAAACTTTAGAAACAAACAGAATCCTTCCTTACTAACAGAGTCACGGAAGATCCTACTCTAAATACAGACAGAACGTATTTTGGACAGTGCATGATTAAAATACCCTTTCGGTTGGATGGAGGACATTAAAAAAGCTTTCATAATTTTGTTGAAAATCCAAACCAAGAGTGCATGCATCCAGCTGACCACAGTCGATTAAGCAGAATGCACTGAATGGCGTTAATTTTAATATCAAAGTACAATAAACTGCAGGATCTAGGTTGCTTTCTACAGGGTTGACTTCCTCTGAATTTAGATGCAAGTACAGAAAGACATTTTGTTGCTGATGAGCAAGCATTCTTAAGGTTCAAGACACCTGAAAATACTTGTGCAAACCCTAACCATTCACTGTCCTTCTGTGGCATTAAAAAAAAATATAAGCTCTTACCAACAAATTTCTGTGGAGTGGATCTTTTCCTTTTTGCAATGCTGTTTGCAAGCCTATCTATAAAAGAAGGCCTGTCAGGGGCTGGCTGAAGGATATGGTCAGGCATCACATCGATGTCACGGTTCTCCTCCCCTGCTGATGAGAGAAAGCACCCTAAAATCTGGTGATCAACTGATGCACATTGTATAGCCAGCATTGGGAATAACAGTGGAACTTGCCTTGAACCAGCTTTAGCGAGCATTTTATACTGCACAACTGTTTAAATTCCTGTTAAGGATTTCCACTTTGGCAACAAGAATAATGAGAGCTCCATTATATTTTACAAGGCATTTTGCGCATTTGCGCCATAATTAAGGAGGCCAAAGAACTGTCATCAATTCCATAGTTCTGCCAGCTCCTAACTGTAATTGTCCAATGGTGTCATACAAGCAGAATTCATTTTAGCTTATTCTAGAACAGTGCAATATGCAACATGAACCCACATTGAGAGCACTGACAACATTCACTCCAAATGGCAGTTACAGGTCATTCATTTATTCAATTCAGCAGCGCCAGGCCTTAACTAGGTCCTTTGTGAAATGAGTTTGGACCACTTCAGCCTACCTTCAAATAAGCTATGGGCCCACAGCACAAAATTGTCCTAATTCAGCACATAAAGGCCATCATGAGTGCTGATATAGAAAGTGGAAATATTCTCACAAGTCACCTTAAGTGTCAAGGAGCAAAAGAGACTTGCTTAGATGTGTTTGAGGCCAATTCTGGGTGAAAAATGGAAAGTTCTTCACTCCCCAGCTTGAACATCCTTTACCTTGATGAGAACTAAGTTCATTTGAATCTTCTCAAGAACAGAAACTATGGTTTGAACAAATGAGGGCAAACTTTTGTTTGCACTAAATGTTTAAAAACATATCTTATACTCTCCAGTACAGACATTAAATTGATAAAGGTTCTGACAATAAAGGAAGACCATTAAAAGATTAGAAAAGCCAATCCTTGTTGGTAGCATCTTAAATAGTTCTTTACCCAGTGACTTCTCCAAGGTCTTTACAGTTTCTTAAAAAGGCTACAAATAAGATAAGTACTACAAATTTGTATTGATCATTATAATTTTGAATTTACTGCACAGTTTACTTCTGTAACTCTATCCAGGTTGGCTTACAATTGTTAGGACACACTAAACGGAAACAAATCCTAGACTGGTTTGGACTAAGAGCAGGAGTTGTCACAACTTTGGAGAGAAGAGGGAAGGAAGAAGGGAGAAGAAAGATGAAGCTAGGGTTCCTGTTCCTAACTTCAAATCCTGCTGTATGCTGTACTTCACACAAGGAACTGGCAACTGCCAATGCATGGGATGATGGTGGATGATGGGCAGCACCCATGGAAGAAGCCAACCAAAGAAACTGGCAGAAGTGGTGGGGGGAGGGGGTTGTTTGGGTAGTAACAAGTTGGTTTTTTTTTACTTCTGTTAGATTCATATAGTTAATCAGTTATAGAGCACACAAACAGGTCTTTTGGCCCAACACGTCAACACTGATGCAAATACCTACGTTTGACCTATATTCCTCTGAACCTTTCCTCTTCATGTACCTGTGCAAATGTATTTTAAACATTTTAATCCTCTACCATATCCTTTGACAGCTCATTTCATATATCCACCACCCTGTGTGAAAAACTTGCCCCTCCAATGTTTTTTAAATCATTCCACTCTCACCTTCAGTATTCATTTGTTAACTTAGTACCACTCAGTGCACAAAGAAAACCAGTAAAACATAAAAAAACAGTAATGTGAAATTTGATCCAAAGGCTTCAAGGTGGTTATAACATAAGACAACTTCAAGCCAAACAACGGACCCATTCAAATCGGATATTTTCTGTACAATTTAATATTCAGATGTGCTCTCCAGTTGGATGCAAATGTTGGGTTGGCCTCAATTTTGTTTTGATTATCTCTCCAATCTACCCTGAAGTCACAGTCTCATGCTTGACATATCAGGCAGGCATCCTTTGCAAATTTTAGAGAACTTGTTCTCTCAAAGTAATTTTTTTAAAAAGTATGTTGACAAGGGCAACCCTCTGGTACCTCAACCAAGTGTCTACTCTTCAAAGATAAGCCAAGACTGAATGATAATTGGGTTCATGATAGAATTTGCCATAATTTCAGTTGAGCACTGAATAGCAGTCAGAAGCAAGAACAATGATTTCCTGTCTAATTTTTTAAACACTAGAATTTTAGCAGTTAACTGCTTAAACAGAACTGCACAGCAAGAAGCTTCAAGGTTTTAAACAATGGCATCATATGCATATATTGCATTATATTTCAGCATCAGCTGGAGCCACACAGTTATTCACTTTGGTTTTATGAATGTCTAAAGCTGCAAAGAAAATTAAAACAATGTGGTATAGGGGTCACTACTGTGGTTAATTGTCAGTTGCAAAAAGTACCAATCAGTTGGCAGGGACATGTGCCTATGCACATAAACACAATCTGGAATGAAGTACAGTAAACTACGTACCTTTAAAAAGCCAGTTTTAGAGTGGGCAAACAGTAAACAAGTATTAATTAATTCTGTGAAAATCAGTGAATTAACAGTGATCTACTCAATTTCCAAGTGGTACATAGAAACCAATTTGAGAATACAATAACTTCAAATCTTAATTTTTTACATGAAACTATAAATTATCAGTATTCTGACAGTCATTCAGTGAATACCAAGTTTTCAGGAAAAAAATCAGTTTGAACCACTCCAGTTGACAGCCCCAGTAATTTTAGTGAAATTCTACTACTCACTAATATTCTATCGAGAAGGTTCCTGAACACCGCTGCAGATATTCAAAATATTAATAGCACTATTGAGTCACTTTATAAACTGTTAACACTCAGATATTATATCCAGAACATAAATTTATTGGAAACAGTAATTAATTTTGATGTCACATAAATTTATTAATTAACTCTCACTATGCTGGAATCTGAACACAGGGCCTCACTATTACTTGTTAAGTTCATTAACACACCTCCAGATAATACTACAATTATTTCTCAATTTGCACATGGTGTCATTCTACCTGCACTGTACTCTCTATAACGCAACAGTATGTTCCACAATCTGTTTTTCTTTTTACTACCTCAATGTACATGATCTGGCTGGATGTCATGTAAGTAAAAGTTGTTCACTGTATCTCTGTACATGTGACAATAATAAACCGATACCAACCTTTTACAGTTCATCAAAACAATTAACTATTCTGTCGCATGGGCATTTATTATCTGTTTTCTTCCTTGCACCAGTCATATCCTACTCCCTAGCTAAGAGGGTGAATGGGCAAGTTAAGGTACTTTTGAGTACAATGTGCAAATAACCAAGGGTGACAGCAATTTTTCTATTCCCATGCCCTCTCCTATTAGAGACTCCTCCAATATTGCTGAAATCAGGAAAGCCTCACGAGGGAGTCACAGGCAAAGAAAAATGACCCACCTTGTACAGTCTTCAAAATTCTTCTCATAAATACATCCCTCACAGGCCATGTGGGTTTGCCCAATCTGGATTAGTCCTAAAAATCACATCATTGAGAGCTTGGCTCATGTGATATCCTGTTCTCACACTATATAAGGGTCCAGGAATTTGGCAATAATTCTTTTTTTTTTGATCTACAGAAACCTAAAAATGGTTCCCTTACAAATATCCAACCATATAACAAAATACGGTTGGATATTTGGGAAAGGGAATGGTGATGAATGCAAGCCAAAGAAAGATGAACTTACTAGTTAATAACTTCAATATTCAAATAGGCTCTCACACAATACAGGAGTCAAACAGGAGAGCACTTAAAAAGACCCTCTCTTCAAAGCTACATATTCTGCTGCCAAAACAATTAAGAAAAACCTGAAGACACTGCCCATATTTTATTGTCTTGTAAAGGAGCAATCTGCCAAGAAAAACTAATGAAGACCAAGTAACATGGTTTACAAGAAGCAGCTTTAAACAATCAGTTTGGAAAGTTTCAATGGCAGTCTATGAGCTCAATATTTTTTCCAGAGGTGGAATGGTTTGTATCACACATGTTCTGACAGATTTGAGTAAGAAAATTTCTTGTAAACCTTTGTTTTTAAGAAAATGGATGACCCTAATAGCCCAATATTTATTTGCCATCTCCAAGTGTGATGAGTTAACCAGACATCTTGAAATATAGAGGCAAGCTTGAGGCACAAGGCAAGTAAGAGAACAAATATTCCTGCTTTGAAGGATGTAATTTAACTAGATTAGCATTTGCAAGAATCTAGATTGTACTAATCATCTAGTTAGCAGCTACTAAAAGATAAATTGCTTGCTGGACTGGCTGGATTAACCAGTTGATCAAATATGAATATCAGGGTACAAAAGCAGTTCATAGGTGCCCCATAAAGAATCTGAGAGGACTAGAAAGGACAACAGATTCTGTATAGGTAAGTGAGCAATACCAACGAAACTACTGATAACCGGATCTGATGCAAAACTGAACATTCACAGTGATTGATCCAAAACCAGGATGAATGTGTTATTTAAGGCAAACAAGTAGGATTCTTGAGGAACTGATCTGCTTTGCAAGATCCAAAAAGTAGTGTAAAGGTCATTTGACCAATTGGCCACAAGTAATAGGTGCAAAAACTCAATATTAGCTGTGAGTTTTCATGAAGTTCAGAGAAACTTTATTTTGGATTCTGACCAGAAATGAGTATGGAAATTATCTAAATGCACAATCCATGAAAATAGCTGGTACAGATTTCAAATGGCAAGAGTAGGGTTGGATAATTAGTACCAGAACTTTATGTAACTGGGGAACTGCCCTCTAAGCTGTTGAAAAAGGTTGATTATGATGAGTTGTGATATGAGAAGGTACACAAGCTTAAAGCTGAATAAGTAATCAGAGACCCAGTAAAATGGCAAAATAAGAGATTGCTGACTTAATACCCCTGTAATCCTTAGAAACCTTACAGCCACTAGGGCCATTATAGAAATGCTTTGTTGGTCAATTTCTCAGCAGGTTTCCCCTTTACAGATTTCATTAAAATATGAAGCCTAAACAGAGTAGTGTAATAAGTGCTTTGAAAATCAGACACATTTTCAATTTTTATCAACCTGCCAAAACATGTTAATATAAAAATTTGAGTTTGTGCACTACACATAGATCACTACATATAATGAAATATGTTTAGGGATCAAGCACAGTTTCTGAGACAATGCGAAGCATTCAGATTCCATACTTAATGAAGATTTATATATTTACACCATTTTTTCAGTATAAACTCAGTAAAATTAAATTTTACCTGGATATTCTTTCCATATATATTATAACATATCCTCGTGTTACCAAATTGGAGTCATTGAACTATGTTCCTGTTAAATTTGTGTGTCATAGCTCAGTGACTAGGCTATATTTCAGACACTGACTACACTATTTCCAATTCACTCGTTTGCAGGTGTACTCTAATTAAGTTACCTGTAAACTCTTATACAAATGTGCAATGAGAGATCAATGACTGGACATTATTTGGTCCATATCAGGCAGTCACTGGGCCTTTATTCAGTTTTGTACAGCAAGGGGGTCAATTTTTGTTACCAAAAAGGTGGTCTTAATGATGCCAAAATAAAGACCTCTTTCCCAATACCATTATATCAAACCAAAATCAAGATTGAACAAGTTCCTGCGATATGTGAAAGATACCCAAATGATAAAACACATTTTCAAACATTAATCCACTGCAATGTATCTAAGCTATTGGGCAGTTCTAAAAAGTATAGCTCTTGCTGACAACATTAATATATTATGGCTTTTAGTTAATAGCTTCAATATCTTTGATTAATTGACTTTGCTAGGTACATTCTTTGCTGCCTCATGCTAACTGTGACAATGCTGGTTACAGACCTTGCTGAGTGGATGGCTGTGGGGGCTCAGCATTCAGACTCTGCAGGTAGTTGTGGCAACGCTCTTTGTGCTCCTCTAGCGAACTCTGCTGCTTGTAACTCCGCCCACAGTAGTTACATTTATAAGGTTTGCCGACGGTAGGAGAGGAGACTAGAAAGAAGAAAATTAATCAGATGAGAATTAAGTCATTCAAAAATCCGTTTTCAATATGATGGCTACATTGAATTGGACGTTATGTATGAAATCAAAACAGGAAATGCTGGAAATTCCAAACTGAAAGTCTTCTCTACTATGCATTTACTCCCACTCCCCCCACATCCAAGATTTCTAGCATAGTCAGTTTCAGTTTCAAATGACCTATATTTCATTTCAAATCACCACAAGATTCAGAAATGTATATAAGAATAAAAGGCATTAGCTTTTTATTCACAACTACAGCCTCGAGGATGATGTGAAAGCATCCTTCATGAAGGTGAACCCACAGAAAGCATCTGGCCCAAACAGGATACCTGACCGAGTACTAAAGACCTGTGCTGATCAACTGGCTGGAGTGTCAACTGAGATCTTTAACCTCTCACTTCAGCAATCTGAGATACCCACCTGCTTCAAACAGGCTTCAATTACACTGGTGCCTAAGAAAAACATGGTAACCTGCCTCAATGACATCCACTGTGATGAAGTGCTTTGAGAGGCTGGTGATTAAACATATCAATTCCTGCCTGAGAAACAACTTGGATCCTCTCCAATTTGTCTACTGGAGCAACAGGTCAACAGCAGATGCCATTTCATTAACTCTTCATTCAGCCCAAGAACATCTGGACAGTGAAGATGCATACGTCAAGATGCTTTTCATTGACTACAGCTCAACATTCAATACTATCAAAACTAATCAATGAGTTTCAGCACCTTGGCCTCAATACCTCCTTGTGCAACTGGATCCTCAATTTCCTCACTTCCAGACCCCAATCAGTTCAAATTGGCATCAACATCTCCTTCACAACCTCCATCAGCACAGGTGTACCACAAGGCTGTGTGCTTAGCCCCCTGCTCTACTCGCTTTATACTTATGTCTGTGTGGCTAAACACAGCTCCAATGCCATATTTAAGTTTGTTGATGACACCACTGTTGCTGGCCGAATCAAAGGTCGTGATGAATCAGCGTAAGGGAGGGAGATGGAAAAGTGGTACCACAACAACAACCTCTCACTCAATGTCAACAAGACTAAGAAGCTGATTATTGACCAGAGGGAGGAAACCAGAGATCCATGAGCCAGTGCTCATCAGCGGATCAGAGGTGGAAAGAGTCAGCAACTTTAAATTCCTCAGTGTCATATAGAGGATCTGTCTGGGATCTGGCAATGTAAGGGTCATTATGAAGAAAGCACAGCAGTGCCTCTACTTTTTTTTAGATGATTGCAAAGATTCGGCATGACATTTAAAGCTTTGACAACTTCTATAGATGTGAAGTGGATAATATAACTGACTGGTTGCATCACAGCTTGGTAAAGAAACACCAATGCCCTTGCACGGGAAAACCTCCAAAATGTAATGGATATAGCTCGGTCCATCATGGGTAAAGCCCTCCCCACCACTGAGCACATCCACAGTGAACGGTGTCGGAGGAAAGCAGCATCCATCATCAAGGACCTCCCCCCCCCATCCAGGCCATGCTGTCTTCTTGCTGCTGCCATCAGGAGGGAGGCACAGGGACCTCAGGTCCCACGCCACCAGGGTCAGCAACAGTTATTACCCCTCAACCATCAGGCTCTTGAACCAGAGTTGATAACTTCACTTGCCCCATCACTGAACTGTTTCCGCAACCTATAGACTCACTTTCAAGGACTCTTCATCTCATGTTCTCGGTATATATTGCTTCCCCCCCCCCCCCCCCCCGCTTTCTTTTTGTATTTGCACATTGGTCGTTTTCTCGTCCTGTTGGGTGTAGTCTTTCATTGATTCTATTGTGTTTCTTGTATTCATTGTGATTGTCCACAAGAAAATAAATCTCAGGGTTGCATATGTACCTTGATAGTAAAGTTAATTTGAATATTTTGAACTTGGAACAACATTGATATTTTCATGTTTCACAGGCAAGTGTAACTGATATTTAACAGAAACATAATGCTACATATAAAAAAACTGTGTGGAGTAGCACTAAGTTAATTCAATCAGATTAACCATGATCCTATCAAATGGCATAAGTGGCTTGAGGGGCCAAATGGCCTACTGCTTCCAATTCATATGTTTGTAATTTAAATTATAAAGTTACATTCTGTACATTAACAAACTTTAATCAATGGGCATATTTATTAAAGGATTCAAAATATGCAAGGTTCTGAGGTGTGGAAATAAATGAATCATACAACCATAGGGTAAAATAGGAAAAGGTAAAAGGAAACCAAAACTGGAGGCAATTGTGGATTTAACATGTTAAGATACTAACAATCAGCAAAAAAAAGGTCAGAATATACCTTACAAATTTAGTAGAGCATCATATATTTTTATGTTTAGACAGAGATTAAGAAAGACATGGTGACATTCCCTTAGAGTAATCTGGGATTTTGATTATGGCCCCTTCAGAGCTTAAGACAATGGCAGAGTCCAAGCACAGTCCAAACTTGGTAATGTGAGAAAGACCAAGGAGGGTCTGGGAAGTTACATCCCATTCAATGAAAAAACTAGGAATGGAAATCTAGAAAAATTAATAGAAGAGTTGAAGAGTTCACCACCCCAAATTTCCTTTTTTATTAAATAAAAAAAAACACAAATACTGTCTGGCCTGCCGAGTATTTCCAACATTTTTGTTTACTTTTAGGCTATGTAAGTGGACAGAGTGGTTGGAGATGGAACAAATTAGGGAAGGATAGGTTTTACAGAGGGATAATAATAATGATAATGGCAGCTGAGCAGGAAGAAAATACACTAAAAGAGGGGGATCAATTTTGAGCGCTTGGCATGGAGCTAGAAGTTGAGTGGCTTGCAGCTTAGTGGTTAAGGCTTAAGGAGTCACGGTCTTATGTACTTGTTGGGTTTGGAGATTTGACTGATTGATGTTTATTTCTGCGCCTTGTGGCACATTGAGCACCTTGCCATTTCTTTAGCATTTTGTCTGATTTTTAGGAGGCCAAGTTGCTAGCTCAATGCTCAACCCAGCACAGATGCAAAGGGTGCAAGGAGCTGGCCAGGTTCAAGCTTGAGACCACTCACCTCAAAAGTCCGGCACACATGCCACTACCCCACCGGTTGACTAAGTTTGGAAGGTCATATAAAGAAGCCAAACGAGAATGTAAGATTGAGTATAGGTTGGCCATGGGGCAGAAATTTTATGCATGTTTAGTGATGCAGGAAAAAGCCAGACACTAACCAGGATAATCTTGGAGTGGGGGGCCAATTTTGGAAGAGACTGATTATAATTAAAGTGGGCTCATTGGGTATGGTATCAAAACCTGTTCTGTACAAATTTAATGTGTTCAATAATATTAAGTGTAGTTCTCATTGAACCTATTAGACTGGTTAACTCTTTCCCATTCACGGATTCTAATGCGAGCTTTGTTTTCACCTTTTTTGAGCAAACTGACATTAACATTTCTGGTCAGTCAAAGCAGGAGCTCATACCAAAATGGAAAGTGAAACTGAAAATTGTGAGAGGCAATTCTTACTTTAAAAAAAAAACAGGCTTGCATTCATAAAGTACCTCTTAGAAACTTGTGTCACCCAAAAGTGCCTTGCAGCGACTGCATTCAGCAAATCAGAAAAAGATGACTATAAGACCATATTTTAGTTGTGGCAGAGGAATAAATAATTGCCAGGACACTGAAGAAAACTCCCAATCCTTCAAAATAGTGCAGAATATTTTTTTATATCAACCCAAGAAAGCAGATATTACCTTAATTTAACATCTCATCCAAAAGAGCATCTCTGACAATGCAGCACTTTCTCAGTACTACATTGGAGTTTCAGCCGATACTTTGTGCATGAGAATCTGTTTTAAGAAATTAACCCACGAACTTTTGACCTAATGGCTATAGTGCTAATAGTTTGGTCACATCTGACAAAGTAAAAGTAGACTAAATCTGATACATTTCTAAAGAAATGCAATTGAAGGCAACTCATCCATGTAATTCAATGTTCTCAATGTAACATGAAAATTATCTTAGAACAGTAGTTTCCATCTGGTGCTTCAATCACAAAGTGCAAGTAAATGGATACAAAACTCCGAGTAGCTCAAAGTTTTGGGATGTGGTTGCATGGTCTTTTAACAACATTCATAGAAGTCAGCAGTGAATTTTCCAAACCTTCCCAATATTAGCCACTGTCAGTAGGCAGAATATCTAACATCATTCACATAGCTTTACAGTAAAAGCATATGCTGGGGGCAAGATCAGCATGAATGTGAATGAACACAATGACTGTTAATGGTTCTTGCTGTTCAGGTTCAATCACATTTTTACATCTTCCATAATAACTTTATCTCCATTGGGAATTTGGGAATCAGCGAGAAGCAGTATAATATTGGCTGCACAAGTTTATTTTTGTGGGCCATAAATGGGCTCCTCTGTTTTAATGCAGCACAAATTCTTATGCAGGGTTTCAAACTCAGATAAGTTTAAAATTTAACCTCAACCAACCTTTTATTTTGAGTACTTTGATGCTGAGATTATTTGAAATGTACATTAATATGCATGTTGCTTATCTTTCTGCTAATTTACCTCTAACATTTGTCACATTCTGCATGCATGATACATCAAACCTTTCCAAATGCTCCCATTCAACATGGCATGCATTCAAATTTCTCATTTTGGGAAATGTTTTTAATGTTAATTTATGCACTTTTTGGAAAAATCAGATCAAAAATTCAAAATTATACACCATCTTGTTTTGAAATTATACTCTCTGAAGTTCATACTTTCTTTTCCTGGCTAGGTTTCAGGTTAGATTTGTAAACAGTTTCAATTATGCTCATCTCAGTGAGAGAAAGTGTAATTTCATATTTATGCAATAAAGTGAATATACAGTAAATCCAGGCAAAATTAGTATGACTAGAAACACAACCTTCTCATCATCATTGTGTGTAACATGTTCAGGGATCATGTTTAGGGTTTAGCATACAGGAGGGAGACTGAAAATCTGGCTGGGTGATGCCACACCAACAACCTCTCACTCACTATCAGCAAGACCAAGGAGCTGATTATTGACTTCAGGAGGAGGAAACCAGAAGCCTATAAGCCAGTCCTCAGAGGATCAGAGCTAGAGAGTCAGCAACTTTAAATTCCTTGGTGTTATTATTTCAGAGGACCTGTCCTGGGCCCAGCACTCAAGTGGAATTATGAAGGCATGGAAGTGCCTTCTACTTCCTTAACGTTTTGCAAAGACTTTGACGAACTTCTACAGAGGTATAGTGGAGAGTATACTGACCGGCTGCATCACAGCTCAGTATGGAAACACTAATTCCTTTTAACAGAAAATTCTACAAAAAGTAGTGGATACAGCCCAGTCCATCATGGGTAAAGCCCCCTGCACCATTGAGCACTTCTACATGAAGCACTGTCAGACAAAAGCAGCATTCATCATCCGGACCCTGCCACCCAGGACATGCTCTCTTCTCACTGCTGCCATCAAGAAGGTGGCACAGGAGCTTCAGGGCTCACACCACCAGGTTTAGGAACAGTTATTACCCCTCAACCATCAGGCTCTTAAACCAGGGGGGATAACTTCACTTGCATCATCACTGAACTGTTCCCATAACCTATGGGCTCATTTTCAAGGACTCATCATCTCATGTTCTTGATATTGTTTGTTTGTTTACTTATTTATTTATTATTTCTTTTGTATTTGCACAGTTTATTTCTTTGGTACAGTCTTCCATTGATTCCATTATGGTTATAATCCTATTATGGACCTATTGAGTATGCTTGCAAGAACATGAATCTCAGAATTGTATATGGTGACATATATGTACTTCGATAATAAATTTAATTAGAACTTTGAATTTACTTTTTAAGAAACTTAACCCCCTTTTACTCTAACCAGGGTTTCATCTACTCAGCCCTGGTCTTACCACAGTTCCAAGAATGAATACGTTCTCCCATCATTCATCCATTCATCTGCCACAATGTATTCCTGTCCAATTTTTGCTGGCTAAACAAACTATCCATTCTACACTTTTGACATTCACATACCCTGGCACAGCCATCTCAGAGTTTCCATATCCCAAGCACAAAAATCTACATCTCCATTAATCCACATCCTAAAATCCTTTGCCCATACAACAGTGGACAACCTCAGAACTGCCATATCCTACCACATCTCTCCCATTTCTAGCAAACCCTGCTTTGTATTTTCAGTCCCCACAACTTCCTCCAGTGCCCTTCCACATGCTACATTCCTTTCCTGATTTAACACCATCATTTGCAATGCACCCATATCCCACTAACTACATGAGAAAAAACACAGGAAACAGCCTTTAAGACTACCAATCCACAATGTCAGCCCCAATTTCTATAACAATCACATGGAATTCCTGCAACTGACCTTCAGTGGCCAGCATCACCTTCCTTAGCTCTCAATATCACACCCTCTTTAAAAAAATATATATACAGTAAATTAACTTTCAATAATCATCAAGGAAACTTTTGTTTTCTACAAAAATAACAGTATGGTGTAATTGCAGCCCAAAATTACCAAAAAGCAGGATAACCCTGCACACACACCAAGCCACCTTTGCATATTATTTTCCATGAAACAATTATACCTAATGCACTTAAAAAATATCACCATAAATTTTGGCATCAATAGGACTAAAGATTAGGCTACACCACTGGAATCTGCACAAATGACAAGAAGGACACCTGAAGTTCTGGATTTCAAATGACAAGAGTCAGCCAGATCAGACCAGGTTCAAGCAGGTTCAACTACTGAAGTAGGCTTCCAACAAAGTGGGATGTCGACCAACAGCTTCAGAACAGCACTGGAAATTAATCTTCATAGTTCATAACTCTATCTGGTGAGGATTATAAGCTAATTCAGTACTGTAATATGAATTGTAGGTTACACATCTAACTTCAAGCTGCCAAATGACTTCTTTATTATTAATATCCCAATCTGAAAAGATGTGATTGACCATGCCATGGAATAGTTAGGTAAATCCTCTTGTAATGAAGCATTACATTGGAGAGGGGCTTTGTATTGCTCAGGCACTTCCCCACAATATAAAATGTTTCAACAACTTTTTCATGGAAGAACCAAGGTACACTGTAATGTACAGTAGGAACAAAGTAATAAATTGTTGTACAAATGTGTGAAGCATAATTATTGCATGTATCCAGAGAAAAAAAAAGCACATCATACATCCCCTCAAACCCGCCCTCTAACTCTACATCAATTCAATTGCCACATTACAATAACCCCAACTAATCCAACGTTTCTCTTCTCTGTGGAAAACATTCAAAGACTCTATTCTAAAGCTCTACATGACACAGACTCCAAAATATTTACACCAACTACTCATTCAAAAGATGCATATGATACATATTTATGATTAAAGGCTTTTCATTGAATTGAGCTTAACCAACAGCAATTTTGAAAAAGACCTCAATAATATAATAGTAATGCAACAAATTTAGACTAAAGATAGTACATCACAGAAAAAACCAGCTTGGCCCATTAATTTAGTCCTCAAATGTTTTCTACAATTTATACAGATTATAAACTGATTTGCTACTTGAATGTCACAACTATTGTTTAATGCTGCTTGAAGTTCAATCCTCTCTAGACTAAATTCCTAAGGAGATGCGATCTCATTGGTTTGTTAAAAATTGTTATTGTGACAGTGGGAGTCCAAATGGCCCCTGTCGCAAGTAAAAGGGGAAATACAATAGTCACTTAATTCTATTCAGTAATTCACACAGGGATAAAATAAAAATTGCATGTTGACAGCTGCTGAGAGCAAAATCAGACTCCGCTGTTATGGCACAGTACTCAATTGCTTTGCCTAAACCTAATGCATAATCACACAAGACGACAATGTCATTTAGATGAAATATCACTGATGTGAAATATGGAAAAAAACTAGAAGTTGGAAGTGAGGATTTCATTTTTAAACCTAGAAATAAACACTTGAAAAGTAACTTAACAACTTCAAATGTATAATATTAAACCATTAATTCACAAAAGCCACTAAATGATCATTTGAGAGGGCCATGTTGATTAAAAACCTCAAGTACACGACAGAGCAGGAAGAGTTACAGATATATGGATAAAAGGAATCCGAATACCAATCAGACCAATTTACAACAGTCCTTCAGGGTGAATAGGTATTCTGAATATTCAGCACCAAATATGATCTTTGAAGCATCTACTGTGCACTATGAAACTCATGTTGCACTCAACCACTGGACTGCAGACAGGCAAGTTACATGTGGTACAGTGCACAAGCAGAAAGAACCATATATTTGAGACAAACTTTCAACAATCATAAAGCCAGTCATAAACTGGCTTTAGCTACTCTGCAGGATATGTCCAGCATCTGCAGTCTTGATGTTAGTTTGGTTTTGATTTCTCTTTAATTGCTAACCTTTCTTTACAAGTATTGCTTCATCTGTTGGTAGTTTTATATCACATTAACCATGGGAAACAAAAAACTCATCTAACATGGAGAAAGAACAGCCACTCTCTTCTTTGCATACCATATCACGACTGGAAATAGTGATATCATCCTACCTACCATATTGGCTTGAAACAGATTAAAAGTGAAGCACATGGATGTGGGGCAAATGGTACATTAAATAGGGTCAGATATGGATTTAAATAATAAGGTAACTGATGAATTATTTTTACACTTTGCAAGATCCATCAGTCTTAGTCTATTTTGACATGGAAAAAGATATCATCTCAAATATTTAGTTAGTTAGGAAATGATCTTACTATCAGCAGTTTACTCCTTCATTTTCCCCCGAAACCCACATCGGAACCACAGACACTGGCAAATGTTGTTAAATCCCAACTTCTAATCAGCCACAAAAGATTTAAGAAACAAAGTGAGGCCCAATGGATACTAGAGAAACAATAACTCATATTCTCAAACACAAGAAAACCTGCAAATGCTGGAGGAACTCAGCAGGCCCTTCATCAGAACTCGTGATTCTGATTGACAATGCTAAGGGTCCAGCATATGCAGCACTCCTGGTAAATATCCGGATGGGTGGAAGAGAGACCCCGATGACCCCCTCAGCAGTCTTCACAATCCTTTGTAAGATCTTGCAGCCAGATGCCTTGCGATTCCCATATCAGACAGTGATGCAGCTGGTCCTCCTGTAAAAATTGGTTAGAATGGGGGTGGGGGGGAGAGAACTTTGCTCGTCTCAATCTCTTCAGGAAGTGGAGATGCTGCTGTGCCTTCTTGACTAAAGAGGTGGTGTTGAGGGACCAGGTGAGATCGTCCATTATGTGCACTCTCAGAAACCCGGTGTTCCTAACTCACTCCATGGAGGAGCCGATTATGTGAAGTGAGGAGCGGTCACCCTGCACCTTTCTAAAGTCCACAATCACTTCTTTAGTCTTGTTCACATTGAGACTCAGGTTGTTGTACTTGCTCCACTCTACCAGCTACTTTAGCTCCTCAATGTATGCCTTCTAAGCGTTGATATGTAAACTTTATTTAAACTGTCAATGTATTAAAAATCATTTTTCAAGCTAAAAGGGAAAACAAGCTAAACTAACTAAAATTATTAAGCACACTAAGGCCTATTAGCATGTTTAAGCTTATACAGTTCAAACTGCCTACCGCCACAACGGGTTTACAGAGGATGCAATCACACCTACTGTCCACTTGAATTTGCAGCATCTGGACAACAGTGGTACATACTGAACAGTTCACATATCAATGGACAGATCAGGTTTATTATCAGTGACGTATATTATGAAATCTGTTGCTGTACAGCAGCAGTACAGTAGAATACATAAACATTACCAAACTTTACAATGAGACATATAAAAATAAATATATAGTGCAAAAAGGGAGGAAAATAATAAGTCGGTGTTCATGGGTTCATTGACTGTTCAGAAATCTGATGGCAGTAATGAGAAGAGGACATTTTCTAGAGGGCGAGGGTCCTTCATGATAGATGTAGCCTTCTTGAGGCACTGCCTTTTGAACGGTGCAGGTTGATGGGATGGCAGTTTAATTTATTCGGCATGGACTCTTTTTTGATTCGCAACAAGAAGGCAGCGGGAGAGCACCTAAGGATTTCCAGCGGGAAGACATTTTGAGTTCTCGGGAGAAGAGAGAGGCCGGACTGCACAGGCGTGCGACATCAGCCAGTTAAGTGCGAACAGTTTAAAAAGAAAGCAGCCATATCCAGCGGGCAGCGTTGGGAGCGGACAGCAGAGTGAGAGGCAGCAGAGTGAAAGGGCTTTGGCTCAATGACACGAGGTGAGGTAGTTGTTGATTGCAAAAGGAGGTAGTATGTGTGTGAGGCCAGTTTTCTGTGGTCGGTGTCAGATGGGGGAGGTCCTGGAGTCTCCCGGCGCCCTGGACGGCCACATCTGCACCCGGTGCATCAAGATGCAACTCCGAAGGGACCGTGTTAGGGAACTGGAGCTGCAGCTCGATGACCTTCGTCTGGTCAGGGAGAGTGAGGAGGTGACAGAGAGGAGTTACAGACAGGTGGTCACTCCGGGGCCAAGGGGGAACAGAGAAATGGGTCACAGTCAGGAGAAGGAAGTGGTAGAGTCAGGTACTAGAGAGTACCCCTGTGGCTGTACCCCTTGACAATAAGTACTCCAGTTTGAGTACTGTTGGGGGGGGACAGCCTACCTGGGGGAAGCAACAGTGGCCGTGCCTCTGGCACAGAGTCTGGCCCTGTGGCTCAGAAGGGTAGGGAAAGGAAGAGGAAGGCAGTAGTGACAGGGGACTCTATAGTCAGGGGGTCAGACAGGCGATTCTGTGGATGCAGGAAAGAAACTCGGATCGTAGTTTGCCTCCCAGGTGCCAGGGTCCAGGATGTTTCTGATCGCGTCCAAAATATCCTGCGGTGGGAGGGAGAACAGCCAGAGGTCGTGGTACATATTAGTACCAATGACATAGTTAGGAATAGGGAAGAGGTCCTGAAAGAAGACTACAGGGAGTTAGGAAGGAAGTTGAAAAGCAGGACCTCAAAGGTAGTAATCTCGGGATTACTGCCTGTGCCACGCGACAGTGAGAATAGGAATAGAATGAGGTGGAGGATAAATGCGTGGCTGAGGGATTGGAGCAGGGGGCAGGGATTCAAATTTCTGGATCATTGGGACCCCTTTTGAGGTGGGTGTGACCTGTACGAAAAGGACAGGTTGCACTTGAATCCCAGGGGGACCAATATCCTGGCAGGCAGGTTTGATAGAGCTGTTGGGGAGGGTTTAAACTAGTTTGGCAGTGGGGTGGGAATCAGAATGTGAGTGCAGGGATTAAGGTAGAAGGACAAGGGCATGATGCTAAGGGTTCTGAGTTGATGATCAAGGACAGGCAGGGGACAGAACATAATTGTAGCCAGTTAAAGGGGTTGAAATGTGCCTATTTCAATGCTAGGATCATTAGGAACAAGGAGGATGAATTTAAGAGCATGGATTAGTATGTGGAACTACGATGTTGTGGCCGTTACTGAAACCTGGTTGGAGGAAGGGCAGGATTGGATGATGCAGGTCCTGGGGTTCAGGTGTTTTAAAAGGAATAGGATGGGAGGTAGGAAAGGGGGGGAGTGGCATTGCTGGTCAGGGGTAGTATCACGACTATAGAAAGGGAGGATGCTGCAGAGGGAGTGTCCATGGAGTCAGTCTGGGTGGAAGTCAGAAATAGGAAGGGATCAATCACTGTGCTGGGAGTAGCCTATAGGCCCCAAAATAGCCCTTGGGACACCCAGGAGCAGATAAACAGACAGATTTTAGAATGGTGCAGGAAATACAGGGTAGTAGTTATGGGTGATTTCAACTTCCCTCATATTGACTGGCACCTCCTGAGTGCAAGGGGGATAGATGGGGCTGAATTTGTCAAGTGTGTTCAAGAAGGATTCCTGACACAGTATGTGGACCGGCCGACGAGAGGAGAGGCTATACTGGATCTAGTTCTGGGTAATGAACCTGGTCAGGTGACAGACCTCTTGGTGGGGGAGCATTTTGGTGAGAGTGACCACAACTCCATTAGCTTCAGCATAGCTATGGAAAGGGATAAAATCAGACGAAATGGTAAAATGCTTAACTGGGGAAGGGCTAACTTTGAAGGGATGAGGCAGGAACTAGCGAGAGTAACTTGGAAACAGATGTTCAAAGAGGAAAGCAGATAAGTAATGTGGGAGAAGTTTAGGGACCACTTGAGCTGGGTTCAGGATAGGTTTGTCCCACTGAGGCAAGGAAAAAATGGTAGGAAAAGGGAACCATGGCTGACGAAACATGTGAGGCAACTCGTCAAGAGGAGAAAGGAAACATATGTTAGATATAAGAAGCAGGAAGTAGGAGGGGCTTATAATATAGGGTAGCCAGGAAGGAGCTAAAGAAAGGAGTTAGGAGAGCTCGAAGGGGGCACGAGAAGGCCTTGGCATGTAGGATTAAGTAGAACCCCACGGCGTTCTATGCGTATGTGAAGAATAGGAGGATGATGAGAATGAAGGTGGGACCACTAAAGGATAAAGAGGGCAACATGTTCCTGGAAGCAGAGGAGGTTGGGGAGGTCCTAAATGAATATTTTGCTTCAGTATTCACAAGTGAAAAGGATCTTGATCAGGATGAGGTCGAAGTAGAGCAGGCCTGTGTGCTGGACAATGTGGAGATTAAGGAAGAAGTAGTGCTGGATCTTCTTAAAAACATTAAGATTGATAAATCCCCAGGGTCGGATATGATACACCCCAGGTTGTTGTGGGAACTGAGAGAAGAGATCGCAGGAGCATTAGCTATGATCTTTGAATCCTCTCTGGCTGCAGGGGAAGTGCCGGAGGACTGGAGAATGGCTAATGTAGTTCCCTTGTTTAAAAAAAGGTAAGAGGGAGAAACCTGGGAACTATAGACCGGTGAGTCTTACATCGGTGGTCTGCAAACTACTGGAAAGGATTCTTAAGGATAGGATCTACGAGCATTTGGAGAAGTACAGTCTACTCATGGATAGTCAACATGGCTTTGTGAAGGGAAGATCATGCCTCACAAGCCTGACTGAGTTTTTTGAAGAGGTAACAAAAGAAATTGATGAGGGTATGGCAATGGATGTGGTCTACATGGACTTTAGCAAAGCATTTCACAAGGTCCCTCATGAGAAACTCATCCAGAAAGTCATGAAGCATGGGATAAGTGGAACCTTGGCTGTTTGGATAAAAAATTGGCTTAAAGGAAGAAAGCAGAGGGTAGTTGTGGAAGGAAAGTATTCTGCCTGCAGGTCGGTGACTAGTGGAGTGCCACAGGGATCTGTACTGGGACCCCTGCTATTTGTGATTTTTATAAATGACCTGGATGTAGAGGCGGAAGGATGGGTGAGTAGGTTTGCGGATGACATGAAGATTGGTGGAGTTGTGGATGGAGCTGTCGGTTGTCGAAGGTTACAAGAGGATATAGACAGGCTGCAGAGTTGGGCAGAAAAATGGCAGGTGAAGTTCAATCCGGACAAGTGTGAGGTGATGCATTTTGGAAGGACAAACCAGAAGTCTGAGTACAGGGTTAATGGTCAATTACTTAAGAGTGTGGATGAACAAAGGGACCTTGGGGTTCAAATCCATACATCCCTCAAGGTCGCTGCACAGGTTGATAGGGTAGTTAAGAAGGCCTATGGGATGCTAGGCTTCATTAACAGGAGGATTGAGTTCAAGAATAGAGAGGTCATGTTGCAACCCTACAAATCACTGGTGAGACCGCACTTAAGAGTATTGTGTTCAATTCTGGTCACCTCATTATAGGAAGGATGTGGAAGCTATGGAGCGGGTGCAGAGGAGATTTACCAGGATGTTGCCTGGTTTGAAGAACAAGTCATATGAAGCAAGGTTAGCAGAGCTGGGACTTTTCTCTCTGGAGCGTAGAAGAATGAGAGGGGACTTGCTAAAGGTCTACAAGATTATGAGAGGCATAGATAGGGTGGATAGTCAGTACCTGTTTCCCAGGGTACCAATAGCAAACACCAGAGGGCATATGTACAAAATTAAGGGAGGGAAGTTTAGGGGAGACATCAGGGGTAATATTTTTTTTTTTACAGAGGGTTGTGAGTGCCTGGAATGACTTGCCAGGGATGGTGGTGGAGGCTAAAACATTAGGGGTATTTAAGAGCCTCTTGGACAGGCACATGGACGAAAGAAAAATGGAGGGTTATGGGGTAGTGTGGGTTTAGTACTTTATTTTAAGGATTATATGGGTCGGCACAACATGGAGGGCTGAAGGGCTTGTACTGTGCTGTAGTGTTCTATGGTTCTATGGACTAGATGGACTCAAGGACTGTTTCTACACTGTAGTTTTCTTTGACTTCTATGACTCTATGCTCTTGATGGTGAGGAGATTTTTCAGGAACACAACCCCCACTATAACTTGGGAATCGTCTGTACTTTAACACTAATCATCTTTGAGCAGTTACTAAGACCTTTCCAGTTTCTACACAATTGCAATTCTTAGACTAAATCTGACAATTTATTCAAAAGGAACTGTTCCACTGATTGCCATGGAACTATTACATAACATAGCCTACAAACACCTTTACTTAAATTTTTTTAACACCAGTGCTATATTTCCCACAACCTGCAGGTTTTTTTTTCCATTTTCCATATGAAGAGATAATAAAAAAAAAGTGGTCAGTCGGCATTTCTGTGGTTGACATAATAGAATCATAAGCAGTGCACTAAATTGAGAAGAAAGTTATTTGTCCTTTTCCCTCTCAAAAATATTGTTTGGGATGCTGGACAATGGAAAGTATGGCAAAAGTGCATTTCACACTGTGAAAACATTTGCCTTGCATTGTATTTTATCTTGTTTTCATGGTTTAAACCTTAAGCCGGATAAGCTTTTAACATATTAGGTTTAAACCTATTAGTGGTTTATAAATTGCTTAGTTTGAATGGTTTACCCTTTTGCTTGAAAAATGATTTGAGCAATATTGCAGAGAAGATACTGTGGGAAATAGAGTGGACAATGAGGGAATTGAAAAGCTGGCAAGCATGCTCAGTAAGAAATGGTGCCTTTAGAATTTGAAGGAAACATGTTTGGTAATGACATCATGATAGAAGTGGCAAAAATGGCACACAATGACAGGATGAGGAAGCGTGGAAGCTGACAGCAATGGAGGTCATCGTGACTTGGGTAGACATGTTAACCTCATTGTAACGACGTTGGAGACCATGGGCATAAGGCTTACTCTCTCACCAAAAAAAACTTAGTATATGCATAGGTCAAACTAATGACCTGATAAATATCCTTCCTCAGTATATTCCAAGCAGTCACAAATTATTTCACTTATTATTTAACATTACAGAAAATGCATACAGATTTACATTATAGGAGCCCTGTTGGTCAGCATTATAAACCCGCAAGATAAACAAGCGAAATTGAATAACAGTATTCAATATAATTTAATAAAGTAAAACATAAGTAACAATATAAACAACTGCTTGCAAGATTTACTAATCATATGTACAATCATCAAATGATCATTTGCCACAGATACTCAGTTGGCTATGGCCACAGGATGACCAGAGGTCATGAAAGGCACCACGTAATCAACCCAAGTTTTGTATTAATATCAAAGTGGGAATTTCCAGTTCCAGAGGTAAAATTAGCTCTACTGTGTTCAAATCAAAGAAAAGATCTCATCGGGGATATATTAACTAAAATGAAATATATGGGCTTCTATCATCCAGCAAATCCAATATTTATCATCACCTCCCACCTACAATGCATAAACAGTGGTCAAGATCATGGGAGTTCTGTGTTAAATGTTAAAGTGCACTTCTGCTTACCTTTTTCACAAATAAGACATGCATTTGCAACCTAGCTGATTTTATCATGTGAATTGCTAACCGGCATGGCTGTTGAGAATAACATAAGAAGATATTTCTTTTTTTTTAATCTTCTGTGTTTACAGAAAAAGTGGCACTGGCTGAACTGGCAAGAATGAAAATACCACAGCTACCACTGCTTCAGAACCATAAATCACAATGAACTGATACAAATCATTTGAGTTAGAACCCGAGGGCACATTTATGTCACGGAACATTTCAAAAAGATTCCAACAAGAAATTGTTCTTAATTTAGCTTCCTCTACTGAAAAATATATGCATATCTAAGCTGGGTGAATGCAGCTATGTCATACACCTGGCTAAGTTTGGGATGAAAAGCTACTTCATCCATCAAGCTGTTCTTTTCATAGACTATCAGTTAATTTGTATTCATAGGAATTGTACTCCATTTCAGTCATCCTGAAGTACTTCCATAGCCAACTGAGTACCATTCCAGTTAATTCCTGGGGAAATAGAAAACCAGAGATAAACAGGTAACAAATTTCTCCCAGATAGTCAACAGTAATCTTAAAAACTACAAGGATGTTAAAGCAAATTTAAACTTGCACCCTTAGTTGTCGCTGGTTACATTTCATATTTACGTGTTCTTTGGAGCACAAGAACCACTATGTTCCCTCCATCAATTCTCCAGCTAGGTCTATTCTTATCCTCAAAATCCTTCAGTCTGGTTCTCGTCTGGATAATTAATGAAGAACACGTCAAGGTGCTTTGAAATGCCGTTGCTATGCTTTTCTGCTCATCAACTATTCTGTGAGGGATTGGAGATGGAACTTAAGTTATATTTTCACTTAAAATTTACGTTCAAACTAAGATCCAGTTTACCAATTACTAACCACCACTCACCAGCATTCAGCTTCTGTCCTGCAGGAATTGCTAATTTTATTCAGTTATGTTCTCTACAAACACAAGTTTTTATCTCCTTCCCTCTCACACAATGTTTATAGTGAAGATCATAAGACACAGGAGCAGAATTAGGCCACTCAGCCCAACAAGTCTGCTCTGCCATTCCATTACGGCTGGTTTAGCTTTTTCAACCCCATTCTCCAGCCTTCACCCCATAACCTTTGACACCGACTAATCAAGAACCTATCAATCTCTGTTTTAAATATACTCAATGACTTGGTCTCCCAGCCATCCATGGCAATGAATTCCACAGATTCACCACCCACTGGCTAAAGACATTCTTCCTCTTCTCTGTTCTGAGGCTGTGCCCTCTAGTCCCAGGATCCCCCACTATAAGAAACATCCTCTCCACATCCACTCAACCTCGGCCTTTCAATATTCAAAAGGTTTCAATAAGGTTCCCCCCCCCCCCACCATTCTTCTAAACTCTAACAAGCATGGGCCGAGCGCCATCAAACACTCCTCATATATTAATTCTTTTGTTCTCAGAATCATTCTCGCGAACCTCCTCTGGATTCTCTCCAATGCCAGCACATCTTTTCTTAGACAAAGAACCCAAAACTGCTCACAATAAAGCCTCAGCATCATATTCTTGCTCTTATATTCTGTTCCTCTCAAAATGCAATTGCCTTCCTTATCACTGACTCAACGTGCAAGTTAACCTTTAAGGAATCATACCCAAGGATGCCCAAGTCCCTTTGCTCATCTGATTTTGAGTTTTCTTCCTGTTTAGAAAATTGTCAACGCCTTTATTCCTTCTACCAAAGTGCATGACCATACACTTCCCTACACTATATTCCTTCAGCCACTTCTTTGCCCGTGATCCCAATCTACCTAAATCCTTCTGCAGCCTCTCCGCTTCCTCAACACTACCTTCCCCTTCACCTACCTTTGTATCGTTTGCAAACTTAGCCACAAAGCCATCAATTCCATCGTCCAAATCACTAACATATAACATGAAAGGAAGCAGTCCCAACACTGTTCCCTGCGGAAAACCACTTGTCACTGGCAACCAAATAGAATAGGCCCCCTTCATTCCCACTCTTTGCCTCCTGCCAATCAGACTATCTTCTATCCATGCTAGTATCATTCCTGTTGATAATTTCTGCTTGGGTTTGATCAAAAAACAGGTTGGCAAGCTTGTGCTTCAAGTTCAAACATCAATATACAGCCAATATAAAGTACTGTACATATCTAAAAGAAACTTGATTATCACTTTATGATACAAAACTAGAGGAATTGCAAATGGAGATGAAAAAGTAAAGAGATTGAGAGAATACAGACAATTTAAGTCAGCAGCAGATAGAGTATATAGTGTGAAGCCTTCCACTTAGGTACACAAAACCGAAAAGCAGAGTACACTTTAAAGTGGCGAGGGATTAGGAAATATGGACTTTTCATACCAGCTTCACTAGGCCAGTGTTCTGCAGAATCTGGAGGAAAAAGAAATTATCTCATCAAAATCAACAAAATCCTTTGGGGGTCTAGCAGTATGGGTAGCTTTTTAAAGACTGAGATGAGGTGAAGTTTCCTTATGCAGAGAGGTGGTTGGTGAATCTCTAAAATACTCTATCCCCAAACGTTCAGTTTGACGGATTTTTGGATACTTAAGGAATCAGGAGATATGGTGGATGGGCCAGGAATGTTGAACTGTGGTGAAAGGGAATCCATGACCTCAATAAATGACAGAGCAGGATTGAAGGGCTGAATAGACTACCAACTCTTACTACTTGTGTTCTATTGTTTTGCAAATTTGAGACTAAAATATGCATAGTACAATTTAAAAGCATGATGTACTTTTCAAAATTTTATAAAACTAAAACATGCACTGGGTAAATAAAAATAAATTATTTGTAATATATTTTGTGGGTAAAGAACAAAAATTGAGCTGGAGTAAGCTGAATTCTTGCACCTTCCTCTTCCTCTAAACATAATTTAATTGTTTTCTGAAGGTATTTACTCAACCCCTCTTAATCTTTGAAACAGTTATTGTATGAGGAGGTCAAAATTCAGTTCAGTTGTTTCCCTGCTCCAAACAGGATTCCACCCACTAACCTGCATGTGTTCGGAGGTGTCCACTGAGTGCATCCCTTCTCCGACAGGCATAATTACAGAAAGGACATTTAAAAGGCTTCTCCCCAGAGTGTAATTTGATGTGCCGCAGGAGGTTTCCTTTCTGTGTGAATGAGGCACCACACTGGTTACAATGGAAGGGGCGTTCACCTGGAGGAAGAAAGATGGGCATACAGTTCAAAGAGTGAAACAGAAAAAGGTTTAAAACATTATCAGCTTTTCAAAACAAAATGTTTGCAGACAATAAGCTGAAGGATAACAAAGGATTTTCCATTTTGTGTAATTCAATGTTATGCAGAGCTGATACTTCCTTAGAAATATGAACGACATTTTGGAACTTGTCAAATTGAACAAGTGGCAATAGTAAACTGAAGAAATAAATTGCCCACACAAGTCACCATCGTATCTCAGAATTCAAGAGGTCTGCATTTATAATGAATTTCTTTGGAGTACAAACAATTAAGTAAGTGCAGCAGCCATTTTATGCACAGTTGCAGTCCGACACACAGAAAAAATGAGTAAGCAGTTTACTGTTTTGATTGTAGCTAGGAACAGAAATCTGCCAAATTTCCTTGTCTTTAAATAGTGCCACTGTATTCAAGGTCCACCTGCATCACTTTGACACGCAAGCACAATGCAGGAGTATAACACACCGTCTAATCTGAAGAATGAAACGTGGCTCCTACTTAGTGCTGTAATCTAGAATTTGTATTCAAGTGCTGGAGTAGGTTCAGATCAAAAACCTTCCGAGGCAAGAATTCTGCCAACTATGCCAAGCTGACAATCAATTAAAAACACTCAAGATAAACCAAATCCATCAACAATTCACCCTTCAGATTACTTATTAGTAAATTAGTTGTAGTTCAGATCATAAGATTAAAATTGCATTGGAAGGATGAATTTAGTCTCATCCATAATCAATATGATCAGTTACATATTCAATTTAGCATTAAGTGAAGTTGTAAGGTCATAGAGCACTACAGCACAGAATAAGGCCCTTCAGTCCATATAGTCCTTGTTAAACTGTTATTCTGGCTAGTCCCATTGACCCACACCTGGACCATAGCCCTCCATACCCTTCCCATCAATGTACCTGTCCAAATTTCTCTTAAATGTTGAGATCGAACCTTCACCCATCACTTTCGCTAGCAGCTCGTTCCATACTCACACCAACTTCACATTCACTCCCCTTAAATATTTCACCTTTCACCCTTAACCAATGACACATAATTCTAGCCTCATCCCAACCTCAGTGGAAAAAGCCAGCTCACATTTACCCTATCTATAAACCTCATAATTTTGTATACCTTTATCAAATCTCCTGTCATTTTCCTGCACTACAGGGAAAATAGTACTAACTTAGTCAACTTTTCCTTATTGCCCAGGTCCTCAATTCCCAGCGACATCCTGGTAAATTTTCTCTGTACTCTTTTAATCTTATTGATATTCTTCCTGTAGGTAGGTAACCAAAACTGCACACAATACTTCAAATTAGGCCTCAAAATAAAATTCCAGCTTCTGTACTCAATACATTGATTTATGAAGGCCAATGTGCCAAAGGCTCTCTTTACAACCCTATCTACCTGCGACGCCACTTTTAAAGAATTATGTGCATTTATTCCCAGATCCTTTTGTCTTACCACACTCAGTGCTCTACTGTTTACTGTGTATGTCCTACCCTGGTTTGTCCACCCAAAATACAACACTTGACTTCATTAAATTCCATTTGCCATTTTTTCAGCTGGTCCAGATCCTGCTGCAAGCTTTCATAGTCTTTTTTGCTGTCCACTACACCACCCAATCTTGGTGTAATCCACAAATTTGCTGATCCAGTTAACCACATTATCATCCATATCATTGCTATTGAAGACAAACAACAATGGACCCAGCACTGATCTTTGCTGCACACCATTATACACACATCTCCAGTCAGAGACACAACCATCTACTACCACTCTCTCGCTTCTCCTGCAAAGTCAAGTCTAATCCAATTTACTACCTGATATTGAATACCAAGTGACTGAACCTTCTTGACCAACCTCCTATGCAGGATCTTGTCAAATGCCTGGCTGAAGCCCACAAAGACACCAAGCACTCCCTTGCCTTCATCTACTTTCCTGTTAACTTCCTCAAAAAACTCTAAGATTGGTTAGACACAACCTACCATGCATAAAGCCACGTTGACTATCCCTAATCAGGCCCATTTATCCAAGTACTTATATATCCTGTCACGTTGATCACATTGTCAAGTAGAATCTGGCCCTCTGCAGATGCAATATTCTATTGGCGGCAGCAGCAGCACTTAATATTTACAAAAGATAAGTACCAACTGTGCAGTTGAACACTAGTATTATCAAAAGTGACTGCAAATTAATAATTGCAAATCTAAGAAATGCTGAGAAAAATGATTATGTGGGTATTATCATGTAAATGATATCCAACCCTCCAAGGCCTGAACAATGTTTTCAGCTTTCTTGCCATACATTGATCAAAACTGAACAAAGAACAAATTTCATTAGACATCATCTGTGAACACTACATTCTGGTAATAAACAGTTTCAAATGTCTTCCAGTAACTTTTGTGCTCATGCTGAGGGACATCAACACTGGGAAAAGGACTTTATTTTAAAAAAATCTTGCATCTGGCAACCCCAGCTCTGATATTTTGTGTGCTTGGCACAGGATAAAACTTGTTTTGCCTCAGTGCATCTCCAACTACTACAGAATAACCATTCCTGATGTATCAATGAAATTATTTCCATTCCCCATGTAAGCCAGCCATGAAGCTTCACTGAATATTGTGCCAACTCATTCTAGTTTTCTGCTGTGAAACCAAATTGTCCCCTGCTGGTTACATTTTTTCATGTTGCAGTTATGTTGCTGAAGTCCTCAAACAAGTCAAGAAAGAAAAAGCACAAATAGCAAGAACCAAAAAAGAATGCTCCAAGGATATCTGCAGGAAGTTTTCCCAAAGGAAATTCTATTGTCCTCAAGTTCAGTTGCCAGAGCTGGGTGAGTGTTATAACTTCCATCTATTTGCTCTTATAAGTAGAGGCTCCCAGGGGCAGAAATAAATGGGCAAGCTTCATGGGAAAACAAATTACAAGTGAGTTCAAATAACTGCCACCACAGATAGAGACTTTAAATTCCCACCACATGTCACTCCATTTCCTTACTTTTGTAAGCATACTTACCAGTGTGGCTCCTCTTATGTACCATAAGAACATTCGGTCCGATGCAGACCATTCCGCACAGATCACACTTCAGTTTTCCATTAGGAAGACGAATCCCTCCAGGAGAATGAGGTCCCTGCCCCGTGCCCTCACAGAATCCTAGCGGCTCCGTCAAAGGCTCATCCGCAATGACTGCTTCATCTTTATCACTAGCGCCATCCTCCTGTGCCAGAAGTTTCCCTGCCTCTTCATCGCTGTACATCTCAACCTTGATGGAGTTGGCTGCAAATGAACATCAGAAATGTCAGATGGAGCCATAAGATGACAGGGCTAGCTAGACATCAGGTACAGGCGTTGTTCAAGATGGGCCAGGTGGCAACAAGAGTGCAGCAACCAACTTTTAGAGTCCTCATGGAGCAGTCTTAGTCAAATATTTGCAAGTCTGAAGCAAGAGAGGATCTAGCACTACAGATGATCTGTGCCAAATCTCACCCGGGAGATGGTTGCTTACAAAAAACGCGGGAAGAAAAGAAATCCAATTCTACAGTACTGTTGTCCTTCAGCTTACGAGCACACAGTGAACATATAAATACAAACAGAAATGCACAGCCATTTTATTGAATTGTGTAACTTCAACATTTTGTTGACTTTTGATGATACCACCACAGACCTAGAAACCTTTCTAGAAAGAAATAATAAACAGGACAAAATACAAAAAAAAAATCCATTTGAAGAGCTAGAAAATGGATAAAATTGGACCTACATAATGAAGTGCCATCAAGAGTATAGGATAACAAGTTGAGAACACCAGACAAAAACTATGGGATAATTACAACAGCAGAAACATTTTGAAAGGAAGACGCCACTTGCTGAGATTAAGATAGGATCCAGAAAGAACACAAAGAAAAATGGAACTTTCTGTAACTGGCCTGAAACAACTGAGCCTTTAACACTAGTGTGTTAAATTTCCCATTTCTTCTTATTCCTAACTGCTTACCAGTGAAGAGCTGCCTCTAGCCAAGAGAGATAGTTATGGAGTATACACTTCTCCTAAACTGCAATAAATAATGAGTGAATATAACAGATATATAACTTCAACTATTTGAATTCATGCTACTATTCAGCAATTGAGCTATATGGTTTATTTTATATAAATAAGACTACGTTGAAAATGTTCTGGTCAAATGTGGGAAATAAATGTTTCCATCTTCAGTATCTCATTGTCTGCATCAAGCAACATCACCACTTGTTACAGAACACTCATCATGAGCACTAGATCAGTCAAGACAGGGATTCAAATTCATCTCCAACGGACAGAAGCTCAGCATCTACTATATTAAGTTCAATCTCAAAAGCAATCACGTGACACAATTAGTGCTTCTTTAAACTTAACTGCTTTCTACCAAAGCCAAAAATAACAAGTTTTAAATAACCCAGATTTTAAAGATAAAACATTACCTGCAACTTGAAATTTATTTTTCCTTAAAATTCGATGAAGACTCATAATTAGACTCTTATAAGCAGCTTAAGGGTCAATGAGATCACAGGGATTATAACTGTAACAGTTAAATTTGCAAGTAAACCACAAAAATGCAGCTTCTCAAAATTCACATTACTTTACAATTATCCAGGAGTTTATCCAATTTAACTTGAGGGATTAAATTCACAAATGAATTCAGTTTAAAAGAAAAAGATACTATAACAGATTTAATCCCGTGGATGAAATGCATCCATGCAATTTATAACTGTGCTCGAGTCATAAGCCAAACTGACAGAATCAACAAACCATCCCCACAGTACAATTCCCACAATCCTTGGCCTTTCAGTTCTACGAATGCAAAATTAGTCTGAATAAAAAAAACAAAGACTTTCTACTTTATGTATTAAAATATCCAATTCAAAAACTGTCATGGCAACCAGTGGATTTGCCATGGTAGCAGACCACTCTGGTCCTGTAGTAAATGCCTGCTGAGAACCAACTGGAACTCTTAAAAATAACGAGCAAAAACAAACTGCCATTTAAAATGCAGGTCATATTTTCCATCTGTTTCTTTTTTATCTATTTGTTTCTTTCCAATTTTCTCTTTCTGTATATTTGCTGGGATATGGCGCTACTGCTGATGCCGTACCTTGCCCAGGTAGCTATTCTTTGACAACAGGTGTAAACAGCTTATGTATTCAACATTTTCTTTAAAAGAAGATTCATGGATAGGAAGGAGAAAGAGGTGGGGGTGAGAATAAAAATGAATATTGCAGATGAGTTCAATCTGCCCTCACCATAAAGGAGCATCCGGAACTGGAATCATGACTGGTTTAATAATCCCCGCCTGCCAGATCACAGGAGAACCAAGGTTCACGTGATGGCAGTTGCATTCACTTAATATGGAATAAGCTGCAAATAAAATCTAGAACCTTCCAGCTTTGCTTTGGATGATACCCAAGATGTGTCCACATTCATTTCTGAGTTAGTTGCCAGGTGAGACCGAATGCCCTTTTCCACTTTAAAATCTTTTTCATTTCTTCTACTGCATACACATCATGTTGATTTACACATTCCCAAACTTCAACAAGATTGCTCTTAAGATAACAAGGACTCCAAGATCATTCTGGTTAACCTAGTTTGCTATTTCCATCCCACTTGAGCACCACCCAACAATACATAATGTAGTGTATACTTGAACTTAAGCTTTCATTGCAGAACATGGGAACATAAACCCTAGGTCTATTTCACACCATACTTAACATAAGAGCAGAAGCAAACTATTTGCTCTGTCAAACCTGCTCCATCATTAAGATCATGGCTGATCTTGCACCTCAGCCCTATTTTCCACCAGTACCCCCAGAAACGTATAATTCTCTTAATGCCCAGATATCTATTGGTTACAGTTTTGAATGAATATAATGACTGATTCTTAGTAGACCTTTGGGGTAGCAAATTCTAAAGATTCAACGTTCTGAAGAAATTTCTCATCTTGAACATAAACAACCTACCCCATATTCTCCAGCTGTGCCCCTGATCCTATACTAGTCAAGCTGAGGAAACATGCTGTGTACAGAGTGTGACAAGTGCTTTTAGAGCTTTTATATATTTCTATGAGATCACCTTCCATTCTTCTAAACTTTAAAGAACAGAGTCCCAGTGTACTCAATCTCCACACATGGCAAAGCCACCCTCTGTGGTTCCACAATACAATGAACCACCATTGGAGTCCTTCTATGGGAACAACATATTTTGGTTAAAACGAAAACTTTACATGATGTTCCAGGTGTAATCTCATCAAGGCAATGTGCAACTGCAAGGATACTTCCTTACTCCTGCAATCAAACCCTCTTGTAATAAAGGCTAATACACATTCAGACTCCTGATCACTTGCTAGCACCTGCATGCTGGCCTTCTGTGATTAGTGTATAAGTACAATTGTGTCTCTTTGGCCATCAACACAAACTAATCTGTTTCAACTTAATAAAAACAGCAATTTTGTGTTACATACAATAAAGCAGATGATCTCATTTCTCCTCATTATGTTCTACCTGCCATGTCCTCATTATTCCCGCTTGTTCAATCAGTCTGAACCTTTATATCCTCCTCTGCAGTCACAAACCCACCTACTGTATCTGATGTGGCCTCCTTTATATCATGGAGACTGATGTAGATCAGGAGACCACTTTGTTGAGCACCTTCAGTCTGTGCTCCACAAAAGATGGAATTTCCTGGTGGCCACTCACTTTAATTCTACCTCCCATCCTCATTTGGACATGTCTAATCATTGCCTCCTCCACAGCATGAGTAGGCCACCCTCAGATTGGAGAAGCAACCTCATATTCCATCTGGGTATCCTCCAACCTGATGGCATGAACATTGATTTCTCCAACTTCCTGTAATTACTCCCCCTTCTCTCCTTCCATTCCTCATTCCATCTCTCCTCTTACCCATTCTCTTCTACCTCAACCTGCCTATCACCTTCCTCTGGTGCTCTCTCCTCACTCCCTTTTTCCAATTGGTCCAGTGTCCTCTCCTATCAGATTTCTTTTTCTTCAGCTATTCACTTCTTCTATCACATCCCAGCTTCTTACTTCATCCACCCACTGCCCCCCCAATCTTCCACCTTACCTAGTTTCACCTATCACTTGCCAGCTTGTACTTGTTCCCTTCCCCTCATTTTCTTACTCTGTCATTTTCTTCCCTTCCCCCCATTTCCTTCCTTTCCAGCCCCATTAAAGGGTCTTGGCCTGAAACATTAACTGTGCATTCCTCTCCATAGATGCTGCCTGACCTGCTCGAGGAACTCAGCAGGCCAGGCAACATCTATGAAAAGGAATAAAGAGGTGATGTTTCGGGCTGAAAACCTTCATCAGTACAAGGAAGGAAGAGGGAATAAGTCAGAATCACCCTGACCTGCCAAGTTCCTTGAGAATTTTGTGTGTTGCTTAAGATTTCCAATATCAGCAATGTCTTGTGTTTTTGAAAATTTCACCTCCTCAGCCATATCAACTTTAAGCTTGGCAACTTTTCTAGTACTATTTCTTGATTAATACTTGCTTCTCAAGTATATCTGGCAGGCTCGCACATTGGGGCAGATAAAGGGATGTTAAGCATCCTATCAGGCTCTGGGAGGCCAATCTGCTGGCTAGGAAGAGATGTTGGGAACCACAGATCAAAGAAACAAAGTGAAGGAAGATCAGGTAATCTACACTTGGTCAATATCAATTTAGAACATTGGTGAGAAAGCTTTACAGCCCCGAGACCTGGTCAAATGTTAATCATTCTATGGTGGGCTATCTGGAGGACAAGACAATTGGAGATACTTTGACGCCTTGTTTGAAAGTATGACAAAACACAACTAAACATTCTGACAAATAATGAAGCAAATGATTGAAGCAATTATAGGAAGGCACCAGTAATTAAGTTAAAGAAACATAAACTTGCATGGATAAGGTTTGGAATTATAGCCATGTAAGTGACAAAAAAACTATGCCATGTTTGGAAGCCACGCAAAGAAATGTACAAAAAGTTGCAGTGAAATTACCAGCAGCAATGACTCCAGAGATCAATCACTGAAAAAGACAAACTGAGTCAGAGACTCAGAAGGACTCACTAAGATCAAACCTCAACCACATTCATCAAGACTGGGCAATACAAGAGAAGGAGATTTTGGAAGCTGTGAAAGTAAACTAAAAGAGTTGTCTAATTAAAAATGTTATGAAACTAAGAAGTCAATTAGTCTTGTTTCAAACTACAAAGAGTCAGATAGCATGGATCCATGCAGACCACAGTGCCCACCCAGCTGGTTCCAACAGCTAGTATATAGTGAATCTCAAAGTTCAAAGTAAATTTTATTATTAGAGGAAGGTGGTACAGGAGCCTCAGAGCTCACATCACCAGGTTCAGGAACAGTTATCACCCCTCAATCATCAGGTTCTTGAACCAAAAGGGGATAACTACACCCAACTTCACTTGCCTCATCACTGAACTGTTCCCAAAACCTATCGACTCTCTTTCAAGGACTCTTCATCTCATGTTCTCGATACTTACTGTTTATTTTAAAAAAAATTTCTTTCTTTCTTTTTTTATTTGCAGTTTGCTGTCCTTTACACACTGGTTGAACACCCATGTTGATGCAGTCTTTCATTGATTCTGTTATAGTTATTATTCTATTATGGATTTATTCAATATGCCCATAAGAAAATTAATCTCAAGGTTGTATATGGTGACATACACGTACTTTGATAACATATTTACTTTGAACATATATGTCACCATACACTACCCTGAGATTCATTTTCTTGTGGGCATTCACAGTAAATACAAAGAAACACAATATAATCAATTAAAAATTGCACACAAAGACAAAAATCAATGTGAAAAAAAAATTGTGCTAATATAAAAAAGAAATAACAAATATTAATATAATAATAATAACAACAACAAATAAATAATAAACATTGAGGCACGAGTTGTAGAGTCCTTGAAAGTGAGTCCATAGGTTGTGGAATAGGTTCAGTGTTGGGGTGACTGAAGTTATCCCCTCTGGTTCAGGAGCCTGATGATTGGGGGGGGGGGGGGGGGAGAGGGGGAAGAAAAAACTGTTCCTGAACCTGGTGTGGGACCCAGGGCTCCTGTATCTTCTTCCTGATGGCAGCAGCGAGAAGTGAGCATGGCCTGGATGGTAGGGACCCTTGATGAATCTGAGTTGTTTGAATCAAATTAACATAATTTGTACAGGTGTTAGGCAAAGTAATAGTCTGGTGTGATTTATTGTGTGTATCATTTAACTGGAAACAGCATCTTCTTCACTGAAGACAGAAAGTCACTGTTTAATCCTCTTCTATTTTCTTATTTGGCTTGTGAATTCTCTTACAAATACTCCTATCTCAATAATGAGCACAAATTTACCCTTGCTAGATGGTTTCTTAAAATAAATGTACCTATAAAAACTCTCTAGTCTGTTTTTGTTTCTCACAAATCAACTGATATTCCATCTTGCCTCATTTTGTAAGTTTCTTTGTGGTTCTCTAGCGAGTTCTAAAATGCTCCCGATCCTCAGGCCTACCATGAACTCAGGCAATTATATATGCCACTTAAAAAAAAATGTAATGCGATCGGTAATTTCTGTGTATTAATGGATTTTTTTTTGCAACTTAAGCACTATTTCTTTAAATACTACCCATTGCCTGTCCTCCATCACACATTACAATGAACCACTGACAATGCTCCCTCATGCCTTCATGGCATCCTTTGTTTCAAGTCCCAAGTTTCACATTGAATTGCATCACTTTCAATCCCAATATCAAATTCTATCACATTATGCCCACTTTCCCACAAAAAGACTCTCGACAAGATATCGAAACAACCCTTCCTATTGTATAAATGATATCCAAGATAGCTTCCCCCCACCAAGTTGGTTCTTCAATATATTAGTACAACCCAAGAATTCATCTTCCACCGTAACACAGCATGTGTATCCATACTATATGTAGATAGAAGTCTTCCACCATTACAGTATCTGTTACATATGCATCCAATTTCGTGATTTATGTTGTCGAAAATGACAACTATTTTTGTGTCCTACTTTAAATGTTTTCTTCCCTATGACATTTCTTTATTCAGCCCAAATTATGATGCTTTGATGAGATAATTTTTCACTACTACACTGTCTCCCTCATTATTAATTCTACACCACTCCTTTCTCCTTTTTGCTTGTCCTTCCTAAAAGCTGAATTTCTTGAAATAATTTATTCCCAATTTTGGTCACTCTGGAGCCACATTTCTTAAATGGAAATGACGCCATATCCCCACTAGTCGTATTAATCATGCATTTTGTTGCAAATGTTGCAATTTGTTCAGATAACAGAGCCCTTAATTTTGCCATTTTAGCTTTTTTATTTTAAAATTTTTGCCCAATTTTGTTTTTAACCTACTGTATTTCATTTATCTTCATTTACAACTTCACCCTTCTGCATTGTCTTTCACCTTCCTGAATTCTTTTTGAAGTTCCCATTGCCCTGCCAAGCTGGGTTAAACCATCCCCCATTGCACTTCAGATGCTTTTAGTTTTACAACCTGTTAATAAATTGGAAAATGCAACTTCAAATCATTGATTTCAAATTGATCATCTTGTATCAATGGAAATTTAACATATCAAACTATACTGAATAATTGAACTGAGCAAGGAACCAAATTTAATTTTATATGAAACATACTCGAAAGTTTACAAAGTGTGCATTTCACTTTTTTATTAAATTGCATAGTCAGTGCAAAACGACATTTAACAGATTAGTACAGAAATTGCTGTTATTTGGTACCAGACTAAAATGAACTCTGAAGTGGCTACACACCATTCCTACCACAAGTTCCAAGGTAAACAGTAAATGATCCCAACTTAGTTTTAACAAAGTAATTACAGGTGAGGAAGAATTTTCAGCCCAGTTAGCCTAGCCTTTTAGAATGGTCCAAATGACCTCCAAAATGGGTCTCATATAATTTGATGATTCTTCCCTCCATTCTGCTCTCTGAGATCTCATTCCACACATTGATAAAACACCTTCCCAATGTCAGTCTTAAATTTGCTTTGTACCATCTCAAACATACATTATTTCATCATTTTAATTTAATTAGATGCAATTTTCTGGATCCACTTTTTTCATACAGTCATACGCAAGATCAGTTATGGATTAGCTAGGGTCATTAGGGTCTTTTAAGAAGCTTCAGATAGGTACATGGAGCTTAGTAAAATACAGGACTATAGGTAAGCCTAGTAATTTCTAAGGTAGGGACGTGCTTGTCACAACTTTGTGGGCCGAAGGGCCTGTATTGTGCTGTAGGTTTTCTATGTTTCTAATTCCGCAGTGAAGAACTTGCAAAAAAAATAGCTAATACGGTGGAGTAAACAAAAGCTACAGAAAATCAAAAAGTAAAAAAAATGCTGGAAGCCTTAAATTAAAAAAAATGCTGAGACAATTTAGCAGGTGAGACAGCACCTGCATGGGGGAAATTAGTGTGAACATTTCAAGTTGAAGAACCTTCATTGCTACTATTTCAATGAAGAGTTTGACTTGAAAAGTTAACCATATTTTGTTTTCTAAACAGAAGCTGCCAAACCTACTGCAAAGCAAGCAATTAAATGGCTGTTTTTTTTTATTAAATTGAAGAATTCCTTAATTAGCTCATATGGCATTACTTGCATCAAATCTCGGCAGCTTTTGAGTTGAAATATTGTACCATTAATTTCACTGTAAGCAGTCTTCCCAATCTTAATTTTGTTTTACTTATTGCTAACCTATTGCGTTTTGTCACTTAATTGCCTGTGCCTCTCAAATAATTAAGAGTTCCACATTTCCCCTCTATTCAGAACAATATTACACATAACCTAATTTACTGAATTCAACCACTAAATCTTTAATGGAAAAGGGAGAAGCATCTAATCAATAAATCATTTACTTGTCCTCAATACTGAGACCACACATTTTTGATGTAATTAAAGGTTAAAAATATAGACTGCAACACATAATACTTGTGCCTAAAACAATGAAAGGCTAAACATTAGGAAATCTGCAGATGTTGGAAATTCAAACAACACACACAAAATGCCGGTGGAACACAGCAGGCCAGGCAGCATCTATAAGGAGAAGCACGTTTCGGGCCGAGACCCTTCGCCAGGACTAACTGAAAGGAAAGATAGTAAGAGATTTGAAAGTAGTGGGGGGAGGGGGAAATCCAAAAGGTGGGGGTGAGCTGAAGCTAAGAGCTGGAAAGTTGATTGGCAAAAGCAATACAGAGCTGGAGAAGGGAGAGGATCATGGGACGGGAGGCCTAGGGAGAAAGAAAGGGTGGGGGGGGGGAAGCACCAGAGAGAGATGGAGAACAGGCAGAGTGATGGGCAGAGAGAAAAAAAACAAACAACTAAATATGTCAGGGATGGGGTAAGAAGGGGAGGAGGGGTATTAACAGAAGTTAGAGAAGTCAATGTTCATGCCATCAGGTTGGAGGCTACCCAGCCGGTATATAAGGTGTTGTTCCTCCAACCTGAGTGTGGCTTCATCTTGACAGTAGAGGAGGCCATGGACAGACATATCAGAATGGGAATGGGATATGGGATTAAAATGTGTGGCCACTGGGAGATCCTGCTTTCTCTAGCGGACCGAGTGTAGGTGTTCAGCGAAACGGTCTCCCAGTCTGCGTCGGGTCTCAGCAATATATAAAAGGCAATACTGGGAGCACCGGATGCAGTATACCACACCAGCCGACTCACAGGTGAAGTGTCACCTCACCTGGAAGGACTGTCTGGGGCGCTGAATGGTGGTGAGGGAGGAAGTGTAAGGGCAGGTGTAGCACTTGTTCCGCTTATAAGGATAAGTATCAGGAGGGAGATCGGTGGGAAGGGATGGGGGGGGGGGGAACGAGTGGACAAGGGAGTTGCGTAGGGAGCGATCCCTTTGGAAAGCAGAAAGAGGGGAGGAGGGAAAGATGTGCTTGGTAGTGGGATCCCGTTGGAGGTGGCAGAAGTTACAGAGAATTATACGTTGGACCTGGAGGCTGGTGGGGTGGTAGGTGAGGACAAGGGGGACCCTATCCTGAGTGGGGTAGCGGGCAGATGGGGTGAAGGCAGATGTGCGGGAAATGGGAGAGATGCGTTTGAGAGCAGAGTTGATGGTGGAAGAAGGGAAGCCCCTTTGTTTAAAAAAGGAAGACATCTCCTTCGTCCTGGAATGAAAAGCCTCATCCTGAGAGCAGATGCGGTGGAGACGGAGGAATTGTGAGAAGGGGATAGCAGTTTTGCAAGAGACAGGGTGGGAAGAGGAATAGTCCAGGTAGCTGTGAGAGTCTGTAGGCTTACAGTAGATAGGCCGTCTCCAGAGATGGAGACAGAAAGATCAAGAAAGGACAGTTTTGTTTTACAGCAACTCCACCTCCCCCCCTCCCCCCTGCAAAGGGCTGTGCAGTGGAACACTCTCACAACACAAGACAGAGATACTCTGGTTGTCATTATTTGGTAGAAACATCTAATTATTGGACCATGCAAGGGTCAAGATACATTCTTTGCAGTACCTTGGCTTAGTATGCTTGAATTTAGTACTCAGAATGACAACCAATATCCCATTATTGAACATACCAAATGACCTATACTGGACCCAATACATAAATGCATTCATAAGGAAAGTGCACCAGTGGCTTTACTTTCTTCAGAGGTTATGGAGGTTTGGCTTGTCACTGACATGATAACAAATTCTACAGATGTACTGTTGAAAGTATCCTAACTGCTGGATCATGGTCCCGTAGAGCTTTTCAAATTTCACCTCACTACAGGAAAGATGTGGATACTATAAAGAGAATGCAGAGGAGATTTACAAGGATCACGTACAACACGCTGGAGGAACTCAGCAGGTCAGGCAGCATCCATGGAAACGAACAGTCAACATTTCAGGCCGAGACCCTTCCTCAGGACTGAAGAGGGAGGGGGCAGGGGCCCTATAAAGAAGGTAGGGGGAGGGTGGGAAGGAGAAGGTTGGTAGGTGCCAGGTGAAAAACCAGTAAGTGGGGGAGGAGAAGCGGGGAGGGGATAGGCAGGAAAGGTGAAGGAGGAATGTAAGGGGAAAGCACTACGTGTAGAAGAAGGCAGAATCATGAGAGAGGTGATAGGCAGCTGGAGGAGTGCAACTGGGATAGGGCAAGGGAGAGGGAGGGAATTACTGGACGTTGGAGAATTCAATACTCATGCCAAGGGGCTGGAGACTTCCTAGACGGTATACGAGGTGTTGCTCCTCCAACCTGAGCTTGGCCTCATCATGGTAGTAGCAGATTTACAAGGATGTTGCCTGGATTGGAGAGCTTGCCTTATGAGAATAAGTTGAGTGAACTTGGCCTTTTCTCCCTGGAGCGACGGAGGATGAGAGGTGACTTGATAGAGGTATATAAGATGATGTTGGGCACTGATCATGTGGATAGTCAGAGGCTTTTTCCCAGGGCTTAAGTGGCTAACACAAGGGTTCATAGTTTTAAGGTGCTTGGAAGTAAGTACAGGGGGGATGTCAGAGTAAGTTTGTCACACAGAGAGTGGGGGGTGCATGGAATGCTCTGCCAGTGATGGTGATAGAGGGGGATACAATAGGGTCTTTTAAGAGAGATAGGTACATGGAGCTTAGAAAAATAGAGGGCTATGCGCTAGGCAGTTTTGGGAGTAGGTTACATGATCAGCACAACATTGTAGGCCGAAGGGCCTGTAAAATGTGCTGTAAATTTCTATATTTTATATATACACACAGGAATGTCATAAGCTGTAGAGAATAGTGGACGCCACCAATGCCTATCAGAATCATCTTTCCCACCATCCATCATCTTTTTAGTATCGAAAGAAGGTGCTGCATTAAAGCAGCACTACCCATCATGGATTCCCACCATCTGGGCCATCCCATCTTCTCGCAGCTACCATTGGGCAGGATGCACAGAAGCCTGAAGACCCACACCATCACGTTCAAAAACAGCTACTTCCCTTTAACCATTTAATTGGTAAAACCGTAATTACTGCAGTGTAGCAACACAATGACCACTTTACACTAAAATGAACATTTATTTTGATTCTAATTGTGTTTTGTTATAAAAGTTTGCATAATTTATTGTTATGTTGCTTATATGATGCTATGTGTCTGTGATGTCACTGCAAGCTTCACTTTACACCAAAGCATACATGTACTTATGCATATGACAGTAAATTTGACATCCTTGAACCTTTATACTCAGTTTTCTATGAACCTTAATATATACTGCCTTATTATATTTTATCTAGTCTATTGATTTAAGCCCTCTATAGGACTTGGACATCCGAATTCAGTGCATACTTCACGCGGTACAAAGGAGATGCTGCAGAGTCAGAGGAGGAAGCCGTTAGAGGAACTGCCGAATTGTGATAGACAATGAGATTAAATGCATGCATTGAAAAGCAAGAGAATCACCTTGTACATACCTTAGTTTGCTTTCTCAGCCACAGCAACTTAAATGATCATTCGTTTCATTGCAGATTGTCATCTCTCACTTTATGTACCTCACTTCATCAGTTAGCTGCGTAGCAATCAATGCACTTGAAAGAAATTTCCTCACCTGCAGACCCCAGTCAGTTCAAATTGGCAAAAATGTCTCCTCCATCAACACAGGTGCACCACAAGGCTATGTGCTTAGCCTCTTGCTCTACTCACTTTATGCTTGCTACACAGGATTGCTACCTGTGCCACGTGCCAAGTGAGGCAAGGAACAGAAGAATTATACAGATTAATACGTGGCTCAGAGGATGGTGCAGGAGGGAGAGCTTCAGGTTTTTAGATAATTGGGCTTTGTTCCAGGGAAGGTGGGATCTGTTCCGAAGGGACGGTTTACACCTGAACTGGAGCGGTACTAACATTCTTGCAGGAAAGTTTGCTAGAGCTGCTCGAGGGAGGTTTAAACTAAATTTGCAGGGGGCAGGGATCCAGAATGTGAGAGAGGATAGTGAGATGAAGAATAACAGGTGAAGGACCTGAAGGACAGGTGGGGACTACACTGTTCCGGAATATTAAGTGTGTAGTAGAGAAAGTTGAGGCAGAACAAGTGATAAGGAGGACACATGTACAGAGGGATGGTCTGACGGAACGTGGAGTTAAATGTGCAGAAAGTATAAGTAAATTTAGGAAGGACAACAGAATTCAAGGGGCTTATAGCCTGATGGGAGTTCGGGGAGCTGGGTTAAGCACAATAGGCAACGATTTAAACAGAGAGAGGAGAAGTGGGCTAAAAATTCTGTATCTGAATGCACAAAGTGTCAGAAATAAGGCGGATGAGCTTGAAGCTCAGATGCAAATAGGTAACTATGATGTTGTTGGGATAACAGAGACATGGCTGCAGGGAGATCAGACCTGGGAAATGAATGTACAAGGGTATACATGCTATTGCAGGGACAGAAATGTGGACAGAGGGGGTGGGGTGGCCCTGTTGGTGAGGAATGAGATTCAGTCCTTTGCAAGGGGGGACATAGGATCAGGAGAAGTAGAGTCTGTGTGGATAGAACTGAGGAACAGTAAGGGCAAAAAGACCCTAATGGGTGTTGTCTACAGGCCACCAAACAGTAGCATGGATATTGGGTGCAAGTTGAATAGGGAGTTAACATTGGCATGTGGCAAAGGTAATGTTGCAGTAGCTATGGGGGATTTCAACATGCAGGTGAACTGGGAGAATCAGGTTGGTGCTGGACCCCAGGATAGGGAGTTTGTAGAGTGCCTACGGGATGCATTCTTGGAACAGCTTGTATGAGAGCCGACCAGGGACAAGGCTATTCTGGATTTAGTCTTATGTAATGAACAGGATTTGATAAGCGATCTTGAAGGAGCCATTAGAAGGTAGTGACCATAATATGATAAGTTTTTATCTGCAATTTGAGAAGGATAAAGGCAGATCGGAGGTGTCAGTGTTGCAGTTGAACAGGGGAAACTATGGAGTCATGAGGGAGGAGCTGGTCAAAGTTAACTGGACGGATATCCTAGCAGAAAAGACAGTGGAACAGCAATGGCAGGTATTCTTGGGAATAATGCACAAGGTGCAAAATCAGTTCATTCCCTGGAGAAGGAAGGATTCAAAGGGGGGAAGAGGCCACAGTGGTTGACAAAGGAAGTCAGAGATTGCATAGCATTAAAAAAAAGGAAATATGACAGAGCTAAGGTGAGTGGGAGGACAGATGATTGGGAAGTTTTTAAGGAACAACAGAACTTAACTGAAAAGGCAATACGGGGAGAAAAAAATGAGGTACGAACGCAAGCTAGCCAGGAATATAAAGGAGGATAGCAAAAGCTTTTTTAGGTATGTGAAGAGAAAGAAGATAGTTAAGAACAATGTTGGGCCCTTGAAGAATGAATTGGGTGAAATTGTTATGGGAAACAGAGAAATGGCAGAAGAATTTATTAAGTACTTTAGATCTGTCTTCACTAGGGAAGACACAAGCAATCTCCCAGATGTATGGATGGGCCAAGGACATAGGGTAACAGAGGAAATGAAACAGACTGACATTAGGAAGGAAACAGTGATGAGTAGACTGATGGGACTGAAGGCTGACAAATCCCCAGGTCCAGATGGTCCTAGGGTACTAAAGGAGGTGGCCCTGGAAATTGCGGATGCATTGGTAATCATTTTCCAATGTTCCTTAGATTCAGGATCAGTTCCTGAGGATTGGAGAATGGCTAATGTTATCCCACTTTTTAAGAAAGGTGGGAGGGAGAGAACAGAGAACTATCGTCCTGTCAGCCTAACATCAGTAGTGGGGAAGATGCTAGAGTCCATTATTAAAGATGAAATAGTGGCATATCTAGATAGCAGTGATAGGATTGGGCTGAGCCAGCATGGATTTACCAAGGGCAAATCATGCTTGACTAATCTACTGGAGTTTTTCGAGGATGTAACCAGGAAGTTAGACAAGGGATATCCAATGGATGTAGTGCACCTGGATTTTCAGAAGGCATTTGATAAGGTCCCACCTAGGAGATTGGTGGGTAAAATCAAAGCTAATGGCATTGGGGGGGGGGGGGGGAAGACATTGACATGGATAGAAAACTGGTTGGCAGATAGAAAGCAAAGGGTAACAGTGAATGGGTGTTTCTTGGAATGGCAGGTGGTGACTAGTGGGGTGTCACAGGGCTCAGTATTGGGACCACAGCTGTTTACAATTTACGTCAACGATTTAGATGAAGGCATTGAGAATAACATCAGCAAGTTTGCTGATGATACTAAGCTGGGTGGCTGTGTGACATGTGATGAGGATGTTAGGAGAATTCAGGGTGACTTGGATAGGCTGGGTGAGTGGGCAGATACTTGGCAGATGACGTTTAATGTGAATAAGTGTTAGGTTATCCACTTTGGGAGTAAGAACAGGAAGGCAGATTATTATCTGAACGGTGTAGAGTTAGGTAAGGGAGAAATACAAAGAGATCTAGGAGTCCTTGTTCATCAGTCACTGAAGGTGAATGAGCAAGTGCAGCAGGCAGTGAAGAAGGCTAATGGAATGTTGGCCTTTATTACAAAGGGAATTGAGTACAAGAGCAAGGAAATCCTCTTGCATTTGTACAGGGCCCTGGTGAGACCACACCTGGAGTATTGTGTACAGTTTTGGTCTCCAGGGTTAAGGAAGGACATCCTGGCTATAGAGGAAGTGCAACGTAGGTTCACAAGGTTAATCCCTGGGATGTCCGGACTTTCTTACGCAGAGAGGTTAGAGAGACTGGGCTTGCACATGCTGGAATTAAGGAGATTGAGAGGGGATCTGATTGCAACATATAAGATTATTAAGGGATTGGACAAGATAGAGGCAGGAAATATGTTCCAGATGCTGGGAGAGTCCAGTACCAGAGGGCATGGTTTGAGAATAAGGGGTAGGTCATTTAGGACAGAGTTAAGAAAAAACTTCTTCTCCCAGAGAGTTGTGGGGGTCTGGAATGCCCTGCCACGGAAGGCAGTGGAGGCCAATTCTCTGGATGCTTTCAAGAAGGATCTAGATAGGTATCTTATGGATAGGGGAATCAAAGGATATGGGGACAAGGCAGGAACCGGGTATTGATAGTAGATGATCAGCCATGATCTCAGAATGGCGGTGCAGGCTTGAAGGGCCGAATGGTCTACTTCTACACCTATTGTCTATTGTATGACTGTGAGAGTAAGTATAGCTCCAATGTCATATTTAAGTTTGCTGATGACAACACTGTTGTAGGCAGAATCAAATGTGGTGATGAATCAGCGAGATCAGAAATCTGGCTGAGTGGTGCCACAACAAACTCTTACTCAATATCAGGAAGACCAAGGATCCTCTTCAGAGGACCAGAGGTGGAGAGGGTCAGCAACTTTAAATTCCTTGGTGTTATCATTTCAGAGGATCTGTCCTGGGCCCAGCATACAAGTGCAAATATGAAGAAAGAACAGCAGCGTCTCCACTTCCTTAGAAGTTAGTGAAGATTCAGCATGACATCTAAAACTTTACAAATTTCTATAGATGTTTGATGGAGCGTACACTGACTGGCTGCATCAGTGCCTGGTATGGAAACACCAGTACCCTTGAATTGAAAATCCTACAAAAAGTAGCAGATACAGCCCAGTCCATCATGGGGTAAAGCCCTCCCACCATTCAGCACATCTGCAAGGAGCGTTGTAGCAGGAAAACAGCATCCATCATCAAAGACCCCCACCACCCAGGCCATACTCTCTCCTCAGGAAGAAGGTACAGGAGCCTCAAGACTCACACCACTAGTTTCAGGATCAGTAATTACCCGTCAACCATCAAGCTCTTGAACCAGAGTGGATAACTTCACTCGTCCCCATCACAGAACTGCTCCCACAACCTATGGACTCCTTTTCAAGGACTCTTCATCTCATGTCTTCCATATATATTGTTTATTTATTTATTCTTTTGTATTTGCACAGTTTGTTGTCTTTTGCATATTGGTTGTTTATCTGTCCTGTTGGATGAGGCCATTCATTGATTTCATGATGGATTTACTGCAAATGCCTGTAAGAAGAATAAACTCAGGGTTGTATATGGTGACATATATGTACTTAGATAATAAATTTACTTTGAACTTTGAAGAGATTTACTGTGTCTGAACAGTGATATTTCTAAGAACTGTTAACATGATACATAATTGTTCTTTTCTCTTCTTGGTTTACTGTATAGTGCTGTTTGGAGTGTTCAGACAGTATCAACAGCAAGTGATAGGCACTACTTGTGAGTAATTTCACTTGGAATTGGAGAATATGTAAAATGGGATTTAAAAACTGGTCCAAGCTCACCAGCATCCAAAGTGGGAATGAACTGAGGTTTCAAAATAAAAAACTTAACAAATGTTATAAAACAAAGTGAACGTCAAAGTAAAATTTATTCTCAAAGTACATATGGTATATGTTGCCATGCTGCTGGACTCACCGTACACCCATGACTGTGTAGCCAAGTTTCCATTGAACTCAATATATAATTTTGCTGATGACACCACAATTGTAGGCCGTACCTTGGGTAATGATGAGTCTGAGTACAGAGAGGAAATTAAGAACCTGGTGGCATGGTGCGAAGACAATAACCTATCCCTCAATGTCAGCAAGATAAAGGAATTGGTTGTTGACTTTAGAAGGAGTAGCAGACCGCACGACCCCATCTACATCGGTGGTGCGCAGGTGAAACAGGTCAAAAGCTTTAAGTTCCTTTGGGGTGAATATCACAAATGACCTGACTTGGTCTAACCAAGCAGAGTCCACTGCCAAGAAGGCCCACCAGCACCTTTACTTCCCGAGAAAGCTGAAGAAATTTGGCCTGTCCCCTAAAACCCTCACTAATTTTTATAGATGCACCATAGAAAGCATTCTTCTCGGGTGCATCACAACCTGGTATGGAAGTTGTCCTGTCCAAGACCGGAAGAAACTGCAGAAGATCGTGAACATAGCCCACACATCACACAAACCAATCTTCTGTCCTTGGACTCACTTTACAATGCACGCCGTCAGAGCAGTGCTGCCAGGATAATCAAGGACACGACCCACCCAGCCAACACACTTTTTGTCCCTCTTCCCTCTGGGAGAAGGTTCAGGACCTTGAAGATTCATACGGCTAGATTTGGGAACAGCTTCTTTCCAACTGTGATAAGACTGCTGAACAGGTCCTGACCTGGATCTGGGCCGAACCTTCCAAATATCCGGACCTGACTTGCACTACCTTACTTTCCCTTTTCTATTTTCTAATTATGATTTATAATTAAAATTTTTATTATATTTACTTCAATTTTTTTTGACTAATTCTCAGCAATCACAGTTATTTAACCTTAAACGTGGCACCCATCAAGGATGCCCCTTAAATCCCTTTCTTTTTGATTTGGCTGTAGAGCCTCTGGCGACTGCATTTCGAAGCTGTCCTGAATTGACGGGGATCTGGAGGGGGGGTGTTGAGCATAAAGTTTCTCTTTATGCTGATGATCTATTACTTTTTCTTTCAAATCCATCCACATCCTTACCTCCAATGTTTTCATTTCTTGATCAATTTCGCCAGTTTTCTGGCTATAAACTTAATTTACATAAGAGTGAACTTTTCCCAATTAATAAAGAAGCACAAGTATTAGCATTTCGCGACCTCCCCGTTAAAGTAGTTGATAATCAATTTACCTACCTTGGTATTACAGTTGCAAGGAAGTTTAAAGATCTTTTTCGTGAACATTTTGCCAATCTTTTGTACTCTACAAAACAGAGTTTGTCACAATGGTCACCTCTATCTATATCCTTGGTAGGTCGTATTAATGTTATTAAAATGTATGTTCTCCCTAAGTTTTTATATTTATTTCAATCTATTCCAATTTTCATTTCTAAAACCTTTTTTGATTCCTTACACTATTATTTTGTCCCATCTGTGGAAGAGTAAGCGTTCTAAAATTAATAAAGTTTATCTTCAAAGATCTAAAAAAGAGGGTGGCATGGCCTTAACTAATTTTCATCTATATTACTGGGCAGCTAACATTCGTTGTCTTATCTTCTGGTCTTTTTTTCCATAGCCAGTCTGATCGCCCTAATTGGGTAGCAATGGAGCTGATTTCCACTAAAGATCTATTTCTGCACTTCTTGGTTCTGCACTCCCTAATAGTTTGTCTCGACTAATTGTTAATCCTCTTGTTAGACATACTTTGCAAATATGGGCCCAGTTTAGGAAATTTTATGGTTTTTATGGTTTTTCCCTTTCTAGTCCTATTTTACATAATCATCTTTTTCTCCCTACTATGTATGATTCAACATTTTATGATTGGTATAGAAAGAGCATTAGGTATTTTGAAGATCTTTTTATCGATAATCGCTTCGCATCCTTTCAACAGCTCTCTGCTAAGTTCAATCTACCTAATGCCCATTTCTTTAGATATCTCCAAATTAGACATTTTATCAATCCTTTATTTCCCAACTTCCCTGAAATGCCCGAGAAAAATGCTATGGACTTATTTCTTTCTATTAATCCATTGGGTAAAGGCTTAATATCTTTTATTCGTAATAAATTAGTATCCTTACGGCGTGCCCCTGTGGATAAAATCAGAATGGCTTGGAAGCATGACTTAAATATCCCTTTATCTGATGAGGTTTGGGACTCGATTCTCAAATCGGTTAATTCAACTTCTCTTTGTGCTCGCCACTGCCTTTTACAGTTTAAGATTGTTCATATGGCCCATATGTCCAAATCTAAACGATCTCGATTTTATCCTAATATTAGTCCTCTTTGTGATAAATGCAAAAGTGGTGAGGCTTCTCTTATTCATATGTATTGGACCTGTCCTAGTCTAGAGAAATTTTGGAGAGATGTTTTTATAACCTGAACCAGTATTCTGAATTGCCACTTAGAACCTAACCCTTTAATTGCTCTGTTTGGTTTCTTGGGTGAGACAGATATACGCTTGAGTTCAACTAAATGTCGAATATTATCTTTTGCTTCTCTCCTGGCTAGACATCTAATTCTTTTTAGATGGAGAGATGTTGCCCCACCCACGCATGCTCAACGGCTTAACGATATCATGTCCTGTTTAGACCTTGAAAAAATTCATTATTCAATTCTCAATTCAGATATAAAGATTCATAAGGTCTGGGGACCTTTTATTGAGTATTTTCATAACTTTCCTTTTAATTAAGTTTTTTTTCAGTCCCTTGCTTTCAGCTTTTTTTTGGTAGTAGGCATTATTATCTTCTGTTTTCAATTGTATTTACAGTTTTGGGGGTTTGAATGTTCTGATTTATATTTTCTACATTTTGTTTTGGTTGGTCTGGAGTTTTTTTTTGTGGGGTTGGGGGTGGACACTAACTTTACACGACTTCAACTTGGGTGCTTTTTCAATTATTTTATTTTGTATTATATTACTATTGTATGTTTATCTTGCACTGTACTAATTTCCTATTTTGGTTTTGGGGTTTTTTTTTTGTTTGTTGTGTTGTAGAAAATGCATTAAAAAATATTTACTTTGATTTGTACTTCGGGGAGCGCGAAGCGAAGAATCAAATATCACTGTGATGATTGTACGCTCCAGTATCAATTGTTTGGTGACAATAAATTAAAGTATGTACGTACTAACGAGATACATTTTCTTGCAGACATTTAAAGTAAATGCAATAGAATTTATGAAAAACTAATATATAAACAATGACTAACAAACCACAATGTGCAAAAGACAAACAAACTGTACAAATAAAAAGATACTGAGAACATGAGTTGCAGAGTCTTTGAAATTGAGTCTGTAGGTCATAGAATCAGTTCAGAGTTGTGGTGAGTGAAGTTATCCATGCTGATTCGGGAGCCTGACGGCTGTGGGACCCAGGTCTTCTGTGCCTCCTGCCTGAAAGTAGTAGCGAGAAGAAAGCATGGGCTGGATGGTGGGAGTACTTGATGATGAATGGTGGTTTCTTGTGGCAGCACTCCATGTAAATGGTGGAGGGGGCTTAGCATTGGTTTTTCCATACCAGTTAGGATACTCTTCACTGCACATCTATAGAAGTTTGTCAAACCTCTCCCACACTGAAAACTAGCCTGCAGATACCTCCATAGTTCTACCGCTTAGAGGTATCATTCAAAAGTTCAAAGTACTACTATTGATTAGCACAATAACAAGGTCAACTCAAAGGTGATGGTCTACAGAAATCCCCAATAAATGGTCAAGTTCTATGGATTTTATGTGAAGTGCAGTTTCCCATATAACTTTTCAAATCAAAAGTACAACCCATTCATTCCACAACCAATCAGAAATTTGCAAATCAGTTGTAAAGACTGGTGAATTACATTCCATGTAACTATTTAAGTGCAGAGTTATGGATCCCTTCCCACCTCCTCTATTATATATTGTCAGACAGTTTAATTTATGAACATTACACTCAGTCCTCAATGACTGCTGCCTGGCATTACACCTAGGTGCAAAAAGAATGACTACCTTTATTTAATTTCACTGTACAGAATAATGTTCAAAAATGTTTCAGTTTACTCAGGAGTGAAAACTTCTTCACAAACTTAGGTAAAATGCTTTTTACAATACACAAGTACCAGTCAGGGATGCTCTAATCACAGTCAACCTATTCACATAGTGAAAGGCTTTTATTGTGGAAAAAGCTTAACATGCATTTGTTCTTAAGAGCTCTAATAACCATCTATTAAAATTGATAACTATGTCAAGAGTATCAACACACTGAGCACCCAATTGTGAAATCTTGGGTTTGCAAGCAACGGTGGCAATTTGAACACCGTTGAATGCACTTGATGGCCAGACAGTTGAATGTTTGCACCACTCTACCCAAACAGAAGTCCATAAGATATAGGAGCAGAAGTAGGCCATTCAGCTCATCGAGTCTGCTCTGCCATTCAATCATGGGCTGATCCACTTCATCCAGTCATCCCATACCCTTTGATGCCCTGGCTAAACAAGAACCTATCTATCTCTGTCTTAAATACATCCAATGACTTGGCCTCCACAGCCAGTTGTGGCAACAAATTCCAGATTTACCACCCTTTGAAGTAATTTCTCTGCATTTTAGTTCTAAAAGGACGTCCTTCAATTCTGAAGTCGTGCCCTCTTGTCCTAGAATCCCCTACCAAGGGAAATAACTTTGCCATATCTAATTTGTTCAGGCCTTTTAACATTCAGAATGTTTCTATGAGATCCCCTTCATTCTCCTGAACTCCAGGGAATACAGCCCAAGAGCTGCCAGACATTCCTCATACGGTACCCTTTTATTACTGGAACCATTCTCAGAACCCTCTCCAATGTCAGTACATCCTTTCTAAAATAAGGAGTCCAAAACTGCACACTATACTCCAAGTGTGGTCTCACTAGTGCCTGATACAGCCTCAACATCAGACTTAACACACTAAATAGAAGAGGTTTGCAATTCTTCTGGGTTGTCTCCCAGAGGAAGGCACGGTGAAATAAGCATCTCTGCTGACACCAAACATTATTCAATAAGTCACTGAGCCAAACCCAAAAAGGATGGTACAAGCTCTGTTTCTGATCTGTGCTTTATTGAACAGCAGCTGGCAACTTTAACTGGCTGGGTTAAAGAGAAAGAGGTTGTTGTTCCTAATCCCTATCTAGTCACCACTGCTGGAAGTGCACACAAGCATCAGGGGACAACTCATTTGGGAAAAACATACAGGAGACCTCCCCTGTGGTTGGGCTGCCTGAGAACATACGTCATCATCTCCAAAATGTACTTTAACCAAGCAGAGTGATCAGTGACAAACAAATAGCACACCAAATCCAGCATTTTGCAGCAAGTGAAAGAAAAAAAATCAGCAAGAGGAGAAAGGAGGGATTGAGTGGACCTTAGCTCCAAGGGGACACATGTTCAGTTTGTTTTCCCTCTTTTCAAGCCCTCTAACAAACTAGATAGACTTAAAATATGCACCTTTTAAAGACTCCAAGCAGCATGCAAGAATGGAAGCATGAACATCACATCAAATTATGACAGCACAATGTATCGCACAAAACTGGTGAACAAAATTATACTAAAGAGAGCAGTGCAAGTAAATATTCCAACAAATTAGACTATTTAACCACCTGATTAAATACTGATTTGACTGCTTGTAATTTACTCATTATTTCTTGCACTTAAATGCAAATGTTTCCCCAAACACTGCATGAACAGGTATGTTTAATCAAGAGGATTTTAATATCAGAGCAAAGGTAGGGAAATAACTAGGGTGCATGACAGTCTGAGTCCTAACAACAAATATTCCACTATCCCTCAGATCTGCAATTTCTGGTAATCATGCTGGTAATCCAAGCCATACACAAAAAAAGTCCCTTCAAATCCGTTTTGAAGGATTCCCTTGCAAAATATGTTATTTGTGATCTGAATGACAAAATTAAGCAGATTAAATTGGAGCAGAAGCAAAAAAACCTCTACCAGCAGTGCCCTTCAAACTCCTCATCACAGCTGAAATATCACATGAAGGAAGATGAAAGAGGCTTTCAAGCATGTAAACCATTAGGGCTTTTGTGCATCTTCCAGCAATGAATTCTAAAGCTCAGAAAGCTAGGATGCTAACCACTTAATGGAACCAGCATTGAACTGCCAACCCTTAGTTGCTCTGAATAAGGTGGCGGTAAACTGCTTTTATGAATAGCTGCAATCCTTAAGATATGTGTATGCAATGCTGTTAGAGAAGAGAGTTCCAATAACAGGGAAGGAATTGAGATACAGTCCCAAGTCAAGGTGGTGTAAGGCTTGGAGCAAGACTTCCAGTGGTGGTGTTCCCATACTTTTGCTGCCCTTTTCCTTCCAGCTGAATGTTGTCTAAAGAGTGTTGGTGCAGTGTATTCAGTAGATAATATCTACAGGTGGTGTTGTAAATGGTTATGGATGAGGTGCCCATCAAGCAGACTGCCATGTCCCGTATCGTGTCAAACTTCTTGATTGGTGTTGAAGCTATACTCATCCAGTCCTGCTTGGTGGCGCAATAATATCAGCGCCAGACTCCAGAGCGAAGGTTCCCAAGTTCAAATCCAAATCAGGTTGAGCATCGAGCTAGCAACTCGGCCTCATAAAAACAAGAATAACTTGCTACATAAACACCATCAAAAGACCATGCCCCAATAACTCCACTGCCGAGTTAAGGGCTATTCTTCTTCTACTACACTCATCCAGGCAAGTGTTTCAACACACTCCGGATTTGAGCCTTATACAGCTGGACAAGCTTTGGGGTTGTTGGGAAGCAAGATACTCACCACAGGATTCTTAGTCTCTGTAAACACAAGTGATTCTGCAGATACTGGAAATCTTGAGCAATACACATAAAATGATGGCTGAATGCAATAAGTCAGGTAGGATTGATGGCCCTGATGAAAGGTCTTGGCCTGAAAAATGAACCATTTATTCACCTCCATAGATGCTGTCTGACTTGCTGAGTTCAGGCAGCATTTTGTGGTGTGTTGGTTTCTGGTGTGTAGCCTCTGACCTGTTCTTCACAATGACTCCTCCCAAGATATTGACAGTGCTAGATTTAGTGGCGGTAATATCATTGAATGGCAGGGGATGATAGATGGATTTTCTCTTGTTGGATATCTTCATTGCCTGGCACTTTATGACACAAATGTTACTTGCTACCCATCAGCCCCAGCCTGGGTATTGTTCAGGATGTGCTGCATTTGGATATAGACTGCTTCATTATCTGATGAGTCACAAATGGTGCTGAATATTGTGCAATCATCAGTGAGCATCCCCACTTCAGATGAATCAGCATTACAGTGAAGTAAAGAGAATTACAGAGGATGAGAGAGGAGTTGGCTAAAGTAGATTGGAAGGGCACACTAGTAGGAATAACGACAGAACAGCAATGGCAAGAGCTTTTGGGAGCAAATTTAGATAGATACATCCCAAAGATGAAGTAGTATTCTAAAGGGAAGTTGAGACAACCATGCTGACAAGGGAAGTCAAAGACAACATAAAAAAGCAAAAGAGAGAACATTTAATATAAGCAAAAAATAGTGAGAAGGTAGAGGATTGCGAAGCTTTTAAAACCAACAGAAGACAACTAAAAAGCAATAACAAAAGAATGGGTGAAATATAAAGGTAAGCTAGTCAATATTATAAAAGATGATACCAATAGTTTTTTCAGATACAAAAAGAGTTAAAGAGAGGCAAGAACAGATATTGTAGCACTGGAAAATGATGCTAGAGAAGTAGTAAATGAGGGACAAAGAAATGATGCACAAACTTAAGTATTTTGCATTAGTATTCTCTGTGGAAAACACCAGGAGTATGCCAGAAATTCAAGAGAGTCAGGGGGCAGAAGTGAGTGCAGTTGCTATTACTAAGGAAAAGGTGCTTGTGAAACTCAGAGGTCTGAAGGTAGACAAGTCACCTGGACCAGGTGGTGTACACCCCAGAGTTCTGAAGGAGGTAGCTGAAGAAATTGTGGAGGCATTGTGTCGGTGCGGGCAGTGAAGTGGAAGTAAGGAGTGCTCAATGTCGACAGACGGCTGGAGATCGGAGGATCAGCTGTTGTAGGTAGGCCGAGACCGTCGGACCTACCTGGACAGTACCTGAGGAGGAAGGTAAAACTGCACAGGCGCGGGTGACGTCAGCGGCGAGTGCGGGGTTTGAAAAGAGGCCCACTTTCAGGAGCAGGCAGCGTCGGTGCGGGCAGTGGAGTGTGCAGGAGCAGAGTGCTGGGCTTTGGCTCAGCGGGCTTCGGCGCAAGGGGACTTCGGTGAGAGGAAATCAGTGAGCCTGAGTAGGTGTTTGCTGAGGTAAAAAAAGGTAAGGTTGGTAGGTTCTTTTTTCATTTATTCTGACTAATCTGGGATCAGGTAATGGGGGAGACAGTTAGAGCAGTGATGTGCTCCATATGCAGTATGTGGGAGGTCAGGGTCAACACAGTTGTCCCTGATGACCACACTTGCAATAGGTGCATCCAGCTGCAGCTCCTAGCAGACCGAGTTAGGGAATTGGAGCAGGAGCTGGATGAAAGACGGATCATTTGGGAGGCAGAGGCAGAGATAGATGAGAGTTATCGGGAGGCAGTCACACCGAAAAGACAGGAGGTAGGCAAATGGGTGACAGTCAAGAGAGGCAGGGGGAGCAGACAGAGAGAGAAGAGCACCCCTGTGGCCGTTCCCATCAAAAATAAGTATACCGTTTTGGATACTGTTGGTGGGGATGACCTACCAGGAACAAGTTGCAGTGGTCCTGTCTCTGGCACTGAGGTTGGACCCACGACTAGGAAGGGGAGAAGGGAAGAGAAGAGAACGGCAGTGATAAGGGATTCTATAGTCAGGGGGGCGGATAGGAGATTTTGAGGGGAAGATCGGGAGTCTTGGAAGGTATGTTGCTTCCCTGGTGCCGGGGTCCGAGACAGCTCAGATTGGGTGCAGGTTATTCTCGAGAGGGAGAGCAAGAATCCAGATGTTGTGGTCCATGTAGGGACCAATGACGTGGGTAGGATGAGTGAGGGGGTCCTGCGTAGGGAGTTCAGGGAGTTAGGTGCGAAGCTGAAGGGCAGGACCTCGAGAGTAACAATCTCAGGATTGCTACCTGTGCCACGTGCAAGTGAGGCAAGGAACAGAACGATTTTACAGATTAATATGTGGCTGAGAGGATGGTGCAGGAGGGAGGGCTTCAGGTTTTTTGATAATTGGGCTTTGTTCCAGGGAAGGTGGGATCTGTTCCAAAGGGATGGTTTACACCTGAACTGGAGCAGTACTAACATTCTTGCAGGGAAGTTTGCTAGTGCTTCTTGGGGGTTTAAAACTAAATTTGCAGGGGGCGGGGATCCAGAATGTGAGAGAGGATAGCAAGAGGAAGAATAAAGGACAGGTGGGGACTACACGGTTCTGGAATATTAAGTGTGTAGTAGAGAAAGGTGAGGTGGAACAAGTGATAAGGAGGACACATGTACAGAGGGATGGTCTGATGGAAGATGGGGTTAAATGTGCAGAAAGAATAAGTAAATTTAGGAAGGACAACAAAATTCAAGGGGCGTATAGCCCGATGGGAGTTCGGGGAGCTGGGTTAAGCACAATAGGCAGCGATTTAAACAGAGAGAGGAGAAATGGGCTAAAAATTCTATATCTGAATGCACGAAGTGTCAGAAATAAGGCGGATGAGCTTGAAGCTCAGGTGCAAATGGGTAACTATGATGTTGTCGGGATAACTGAGACATGGCTGCAGGGAGATCAGACCTGGGAAATGAATGTACAAGGGTATACATGCTATCATAGGGACAGAAATGTGGGCAGAGGGGGTGGGGTGGCCCTGTTGATGAGGAATGAGATTCAGTCCTTTGCAAGGGGGGGACATAGGATCAGGAGAAGTAGAGTCTGTGTGGATAGAACTGAGGAACAGTAAGGGCAAAAGGACCCTAATGGGTGTTGTCTACAGGCCACTAAACAGTAGCATGGATATTGGGTGCAAGTTGAATAGGGAGTTAACATTGGCATGTGGCAAAGGTAATGTCGCAGTAGTTATGGGGGATTTCAACATGCAGATGAACTGGGAGAATCAGGTTGGTGCTGGACCACAGGATAGGGAGTTTGTAGAGTGCCTACGGGATGCATTCTTGGAACAGCTTGTACGAGAGCCGACCAGGGACAAGGCTATTCTGGATTTAGTCTTATGTAATGAACAGGATTTGATAAGCGATCTTGAAGTAAAGGAGCCATTAGGAGATAGTGACCATAATATGATAAGTTATTATCTTCAATTTGAGAAGGATAAGGGCAGCTCAGAGTTGTCAGTGTTGCAGTTGAACAGGGGAAACTATGGAGTCATGAGGGAGGAGCTGGCCAAAGTTAACTGGACGGATATCCTAGCAGAAAAGACAGTGGAACAGCAATGGCAGGTACTCTTGGGAATAAAGCACAAGGTGCAAAATCAGTTCATCCCCCGGAGAAGGAAAGATTCAAAAGGGGGGAAAGGGGCCACAGTGGTTGACAAAGCAAGTCAGAGATTGCATAGCATTATAAATAAAAAGGAAGTAAGACAGAGCTAAGGTGAATGGGAGGACAGATGATTGGGAAATTTTTAAGGAACAACAGAACTTAACTAAAAAAGCAATACAGGGAGAAAAAAACTGAAGTACGAACGCAAGCTAGCCAGGAATATAAAGGAGGATAGCAAAAGCTTTTTTAGGTATGTGAAGAGAAAGAAGATAGTTAAGAACAATGTTGGGCCCTTGAAGAATGAATTGGGTGAAATTGTTATGGGAAACAGAGAAATGGCAGAAGAATTTATTAAGTACTTTAGATCTGTCTTCACTAGGGAAGACACAAGCAATCTCCCAGATGTATGGATGGGCCAAGGACATAGGGTAACAGAGGAAATGAAACAGACTGACATTAGGAAGGAAACAGTGATGAGTAGACTGATGGGACTGAAGGCTGACAAATCCCCAGGTCCAGATGGTCTGCATCCTAGGGTACTAAAGGAGGTGGCCCTGGAAATTGCGGATGCATTGGTAATCATTTTCCAATGTTCCTTAGATTCAGGATCAGTTCCTGAGGATTGGAGAATGGCTAATGTTATCCCACTTTTTAAGAAAGGTGGGAGGGAGAGAACAGAGAACTATCGTCCTGTCAGCCTAACATCAGTAGTGGGGAAGATGCTAGAGTCCATTATTAAAGATGAAATAGTGGCATATCTAGATAGCAGTGATAGGATTGGGCTGAGCCAGCATGGATTTACCAAGGGCAAATCATGCTTGACTAATCTACTGGAGTTTTTCGAGGATGTAACCAGGAAGTTAGACGGGGGAGATCCAGTGGATGTAGTGTACCTCGATTTTCAGAAGGCATTTGATAAGGTCCCACATAGGAGATTGGTGGGTAAAATCAGAGCTCATGGCATTGGGGGGGAAGATATTGACATGGATAGAAAACTGGTTGGCAGATAGAAAGCAAAGGGTAACAGTGAATGGGTGTTTCTCAGAATGGCAGGTGGTGACTAGTGGGGTGCCACAGGGCTCGGTATTGGGACCACAGCTGTTTACGATTTACATCAACGATTTAGATGAAGGCATTGAGAATAACATCAGCAAGTTTGCTGATGATACTAAGCTGGGTGGCAGTGTGACATGTGATGAGGATGTTAGGAGAATTCAGGGTGACTTGGATAGGCTGGGTGAGTGGGCAGATACTTGGCAGATGGCGTTTAATGTGAATAAGTGTGAGGTTATCCACTGTGGGAGCAAGAACAGGAAGGCAGATTATTATCTGGACAGTGTAGAGTTAGGTAAGGGAGAAATACAAAGGGATCTAGGAGTCCTTGTTCATCAGTCACTGAAGGTGAATGAGCAAGTGCAGCAGGCAGTGAAGAAGGCTAATGAAATGTTGGCCTTTATTACAAAGGGAATTGAGTACAAGAGCAAGGAAATCCTCTTGCATTTGTACAGGGCCCTGGTGAGACCACACCTGGAGTATTGTGTACAGTTTTGGTCTCCAGGGTTAAGGAAGGACATCCTGGCTGTAGAGGAAGTGCAGCGTAGATTCACGAGGTTAATCCCTGGGATGTCCGGACTGTCTTACGCAGAGAGGTTAGAGAGACTGGGCTTGTACACGCTGGAATTAAGGAGATTGAGAGGGGATCTGATTGCAACATATAAGATTATTAAGGGATTGGACAAGATAGAGGCAGGAAATATGTTCCAGATGCTGGGAGAGTCCAGTACCAGAGGGCATGGTTTGAGAATAAGGGATAGGTAATTTAGGACAGAGTTAAGGAAAAACTTCTTCTCCCAGAGAGTTGTGGGGGTCTGGAATGCCCTGCCATGGAAGGCAGTGGAGGCCAATTCTCTGGATGCTTTCAAGAAGGAGCTAGATAGGTATCTTATGGATAGGGGAATCAAGGGATATGGGGACAAGGCAGGAACCGGGTATTGATAGTACATGATCAGCCATGATCTCAGAATGGCGGTGCAGGCTCAAGGGGCCGAGTGGTCTACTTCTGCACCTACTGTCTATTGTCTATTAGTAATTATCTTTCAAGAATCACTAGGTTCTGGAATGGTTCCAATGGACTGGAAAATCACAAATGCCACTCCACTTTTTAAGGGAAGGAGCCAAAAGAAACGAAATTATAGGCCAGTTAGCCTAACTTAAGTGGTTGAGAAGATGTTGGAGTCCATTAAGGTACTCTGAGGCATATGATAAAATGGTTTCCTTCAGGGGAAAACTTGCCTCACAAATCTGTTGAAATTATCTGAGGAAGGATAAACAAAGGAGAACAGCGGATGTGGTTTACTTGTATTTTCAAAAGACCTTTGACAAGATGTCACATATGAGATTGCTAAACAAGAGCCCATGGTATTACAGGAAAGATACCAGCAGGTTAGAAGATTGGCTGATTGGCAGAAGGCAAAGACTGGGAATAAAGGGGCCATTTCTTTTCATGTTATATGCTAATGATTTGGATGACAGAATTGATAGCTTTTTGGCTGCTTGTGGACAATATGAAGATACACGGAGGTGCAGGTAGTGTTGAGGTAGCAAGGAATCCTCAGAAGGACTTAGATAAGGAGAACAGGCAATTAAGTAGCAGATGGAATATAGTGTAGGGAAGTATATGGTCATCCACTTTGGTAGAAGGAATAAAGGCACAGAGTATTTTCTAAATGGGGAGCAAATTCAGAAATGGAAAATGAGAATCAGGTTTAATATCACTGGCATATGTCGTGAAATTGTTGACTTTGTGGCAGCAGTACAATGCAATGCATAATAATAGAGGAAAAACTGGATTACAGTGAGTATACACAGTGACTATAAAAAGTATGCACCCTTCTTGGAAGTTTTCACGTTTTATTGTTTTACAACAGCAAATCACAGTGGATTTAATTTGGCTTATTTTGACAATGAGCTTAGAGTGTGTATCAGTATTTGGAGCCATGATGTTGTGGCTGTTTCAGAGATTTGGATGGCTCAGGCAGGAATAGCTACTGAGAGTGCCAGGCTTTAGATATTTCAGAAAAGACAGGAGGGGAAGCAAATGAATTGAGGGCATGGCACTGCCGATCAGAGATAATGTCACGGCTGCAGAAAAGGAGGAAGTCATGGAGGAATTGTCTACTGAGTCTCTGTGGGTGGAAGTTAAAAACAGGAAGGGGGTCAATAACCCTACTGGGTGTTTTTTTTTATATAGACCATCCAATAGTAACAGGGACATCAAGGAGCACATAGGGAGACAGATTCCGGAACGGTGCAATAACAGGTCTGTCATGATGGGAGATTTTAATTTCCCAAATATCGATCGGCATCTCCCTAGAGCAAGGGGTTTGTTAGGTGTGTTCAGGAAAGCTTTCTGACACAATAAGTCTGCAAGAGCAGAGGTTGTACTTGATCTGATATTGGGAAATGAACCTGGTCAGGTGTCAGGTTTCTCAGTGCAAGAGCATTTTGGAGACAGTGATCACAATTCCATCTCCTTTGCCATAGCATTGGAGAGGAATAGGAGCAGACAAGTCAGGAAAATGTTTAATTGGAGTAAGGGGAAGCTATCAGGCAGGAACTTGGAAGCATAAATTGGGAGTAGATGTTCCCAGGGAAATGTATGGCAGAAATGTGGCAAATGTTCAGGGGATATTTGCGTGGCATTCTGCATAGGTACGTCCCAAAAAGACAGGGAAAGGATGGGAGGGTACAGGAACGATGGTGTACAAAAGCTGTTGAAAATCTAGTCAAGGAGAAAAGTTTACAAAAGGTTAAGGAACTTGGAAGTCCTTGTGCAGGATTCCTTAAAAGTTAATCTTCAAGTTGAGTCAAGGCAAATACAATAATAGTATTCATTTGAAGAGGACCTTAATATAAAAGCAAGAATGTAATGCTGAGGCTTTATAAGACATTGTTCAGACAGCACTTGGAGTGTAGTGAGCAGCTTTTGGCCCTTTATCTAAGAAAAGATTGCTGGCATTGGAGAGGGTCCAGAAGAGGTTTATGAGAATGATTCTGGGAATGAAAAGGTCAACCTATGAGGAGGGTTTGATGACTCTGGGCCAGTACTTGCCAGAGTTTAGAAGAATGGGGGGGGGAAATCTCATTGACATCTAATTAATATTGAAAGGACTATATAGAATGGATGTGGAGAGAATGATTCCTATAGTGGGAGAGTCTAGGACCAGAGGGCACAGCCTCAGAGTAGAGGGACATCCCTTTAGAATAGCAATGAAGTGCAATTTCTTTAGCCGAAGAGTGGTGAAACTGTGGAATTCATTGCCATAGTCAGCTGTGGAGGACAAGTCATTGGGTTTATTTAAAGCAGAGGTTGACAGATTCTTGATTAGTAAGGGCATTAAAGGTTACAGGGAGAAGGCAGGAAAATGGGGTTGAGAGGGACATGGATCAGCTGTGATGGAATGGCAGAGCAGACTGGATGAGCCAAATGGCCTAATTCTGCTGCTACGTCTTATGGTCTTACTTCTAATCTTATCACTGAAGGAAGGTCATCGATAAAACAGCAGAAGATGGTTGGGCCTATGATACAATCCTGAAGAACTTCTGCAGAAACGTTCTGTGCCTGAGATGACTGACTTCCAAACACCACAGCCATCTTCTTTTGCTCTTGAGATGATTCCAATCATCAAACAGATTAACCTCCCAATCACCAACTCCTTGATGCCACACTCGATCAAACACTGCTTTAATGTCAAGGACGGTGAAAATTACAACTGAGAAGGTGCTCAGGAAGCTTAATGGTCTGTGGTTGGATAAATCTCCTGGACCTGATGGAATGCACCTCAGGTTCTGAAGGAAGTAGCTGGAGAGATTGCGGAGGCATTAACAGTGATCTTTCAAGAATCAATAGATTCTGGCATTGCAGCGGATGACTGGAAAATTGCTAATGTTATTCCGCTATTAAGAAGGATGGGAGGCAGCAGAAACAAAACTATAGACCTGTGAGCCTGACATCAGTGGTTGGGAAGTTGTCGAAGTCAACTGTTAGGGATGAGATTATGGCGTACCTGGAGGCACATGACAAGAGAGGCCAAAGCCAGCATGGTTTCCTGAAAGGAAGTTCCTGCTTGACAAACCTACTACAATTCTTTGAGGAAGTTACAAGCAGGGTAGAGAAAGGAGATGCAGTAGACGTGGTGTACTTGGATTTTTCAGAAGGCCTTTGACAAGGTGCCGCACATGAGGCTGCTTAGCAAGATAAGAGCCCATGGGATTACAGGGAAGTTACTAATGTGGGTGGAGCACTGGGTGCTCGGCAGAAAACAGAGAGTGGGAATAAAGGGATCCTATTCTGGCTGGCTGCCGGTTACCAATGGAGTTCCAGAGGGGCCGGTATTGGGACCGTTACTTTTTATGATGTATGTCAATAATTTGGACTACAGTATGAATGGATTTGTGGCTAAATTTGCTGCTGATACAAAGATAGGTGGAGGAGCAGGTAGTGTTGAGGAAACGAAGAGCCTGCAGAGAGACTTAGGTAGTTTAGGGGAATGGGCAAAGAAGTGGCAAATGAAATACAATGTTGGAAAGTGTATGGTCATGCACTTTGGTGGAAGAAATAAACGGACAGACTATTATTTAGATGGGGAGATAATTCAAAATGCAGAGATGCAAAGGGACTTCGGAGTCCTTGTGCAAGATACCCTAAAGGTTAACCTCCAGGTTGAGTAGGTTGTGAAGAAGGCGAATGCAATGTTGGCATTCATTTCTAGAAGTACAGAATATAAAAGCCGTGATGTGATGTTGAGTCTCTATAAGGCACTCATAAGACCACACTTGGAGTATTGTGTGCAGTTTTGGGCTAGAAAGGATATACTGACATTGGAGAGGGTTCAGAGAAGATTCACGAGAATGATTCCAGGAATGAGAGGGTTACCGTATAAGGAATGTCTAGCAGCTATTGGGCTGTATTCCCTGGAGTTCAGGAAAATGAGGGGGGATCTCATAGAAACATTCCAAATGTTAAAAGGCCTGATCAGATTAGGTACGGCAAAGTTATTGCCCATGGTAGGGGATTCTTGAACAAGAGGGCACGACTTCAGGATTGAAGGAGATCCTTTTAGAACTGAAATGCAGAGAAATTACTTTAGTCAAAGGGTGGTAAATCTGGAATTTGTTGCCACAACTGACTGTGGAGGCCAAGTTATTGGGTGTATTTAAGGCAGAGATAGATAGGTTATAAATTAGCCAAGGCATCAAAGGATATGGGGTGAAATGAGGGGAGTGGGGATGATTGGATGAAGTGAATCAGCCCATGATTGAATGGTGGAGCAGAATATTGTGCAGTGTCTCAGGAGTCAAGCCTGAGCATTTTAATCTATAACAATATGTTGGACAAAAGGGACAAAGTGGAGTGCATCCCGGTTTGCCAACAATACTCAGGTGGGAAAGAGCATACAAAAATAATCTACTAAAGGGTATAGTTTGATTAAGCGAGTAGGTAAAAAGATAACAGATGATAAATAATTCAGCTGAAGATTATTGACTGGTACAACAATGGGTAGGTAGGATATGATTTAAATAATGTGAGATCATTAGATATTGGTGTCCGGAGATACCTGGGTGTCCTCATGCAAAGTTAGCACGTTGAGGAAGTAAATGGCAGATTAGAAAACATAGAAAACCTACAGCACAATACAGGCCCTTCGGCCCTCAAAGCAGTACCGGACATGTCCCTACCTTAGAAATTACCTAGGGTTACCCATAGACCTCTATTTTTCTAAGCTCCATGTACCTTAGTTGGACAGGTATGGATGAGAGGGGTTTGGAGGGATATGGCTCAGGTGCAGGTCAGTGGGACCAGGCAGAAAAATGGTTCGGCACAGACAAGAACGGCCAAAAGGCCTGTTTCTGTGCTGTAATGTTCTATGGTTCTACCTATCCAGGAGTCTCTTAAAAGACCCTTTCATATCCGCCTCCACCACCATCGCTGGCAGCCCATTCCATGCACTCACCACTCTCTGCATAAAAATCTAAACTTGACATCTCCTCTGTACTTACTTCCAAGCACCTTAAACCTGTGCCCCCTTGTGGCAGCCATTTTAGCCCTGGGAAAAAGCCTCTGACTATCCACACGATCAAGGCCTCTCATCATCTTGTACACCTCTATCAGGTCACCTCTCATCCTCCGTCGCTCGAAGGACAAAAGGCTGAGTTCACTCAACCTATTCTCATAAGTCATGCTCCCCATTCCAGGCAACATCCTTGTAAATCTCCTCTGCACCCTTTCTATGGTTTCCACATCCTTCCTGCAGTGAGGCGACCAGAAATGAGCACAGTACTCCAAGTGGGGTCTGACTAAGGTCCCATATAGCTACAACATTACATCTCGGCTCCTAAATTCAATTCCATGACTGATGAAGGCCAATACACCGTACACCTTCTTAACCACAGAGTCAAACCGCGCAGCTGCTTTGAGCGTCCTATGGACTGCAACCCCAAGATCCCCCTGATCCTCCACTCTGCCAAGAGTCTTACCATTAATACTATATTCTGCCATCATATTTGACCTACCAAAATGAACCACTTCACACTTATCTGGGTTGAACTCCATCTGCCACTTCTCAGCCCAGTTTTGCATCCTATCAATGTCCCGCTGCAACCTCTGACAGCCCTCCACACTATCCACAACACCTCCAACCTTTGTGTCATCAGCAAACTTACTGACCCATCACTCCACTTACTCATCCAGGTCATTTATAAAAATACAAAGAGTAGGGGTCCCAGAACAGATCCCTGAGGCACACCACTGGTCACCGACCTCCATGCAGAATATGACCCACCTATAACCACTCTTTGCCTTCTGTGGGCCAGTCCTGGATCCACAAAGCAAGGTCCCCTTGGCTCCCCTGCCTCCTTACTTTCTAAATAAGCCTTGTATGGGGTACCTTATCGAATGCCTCAAATGGTGTATATCGAAATTCATATACACCACACCTACTGCTCTTCCTTCATCAATGTATTTAGTCACATGCTCAAAAAATTCAATCAGGCTCGTAAGGCATGACCTGCCCTTGACAAAGCTATGCTGATTATTCCTAATCATATTATACCTCCCCAAATGTTCATAAATCCTGCCTCTCAGGATCTTTTCCATCAACTTACCAACCACTGAAGTAAGACTCACTGGTCTATAGTTTCCTGGGCTGTCGCTACTCCCTTTCTTAAATAAGGGTACAACATCCGCAACCCTCCAATTCTTCGGAATCTCAGCGATCTCCTCCCTCGCCTCCCACAGTAGCCTGGCGTACATCTCACCCGGTCCTGGTGACTTATCCAACTCAATGCTTTCCAAAAGCTCCAGCACCTCCTCTTTCTTAATATCTGCATGCTCAAGCTTTTTAGTCTGCTGCAAGTCATCACTACAATTACCAAGATCCCTTTCCATAGTGAATACTTAAGTATTCATTAAAGTACCTCTGCTATTTCCTCCGGTTCCACACACACTTTCCCACTATCACACTTGATAGGTCCTATTTTCTCATGTCTTATCCTCTTGCTCTTCACATACTTGTACAATGCCTTGGGGTTTTCCTTAATCCTGCCCACCAAGGCCTTCTCATGGCCCCTTCTGGCACTCCTAATTTTCCTTTTAAGCTCTTTCTTGTTAGCCTTATAATCTTCTAGATCTCTAACATTACCTAGCTCTCTAAACCTTTCGTAAGCTTTTCTTTTCTTCTTGACTAGATTTACGCCATGTACACCTTTGTACGCCATGGTTCCTGTACCCTACCATAACTTCCCTGTCTCACTGGAACGTACCTATACAGAGCTCTACACAAATATCCCCCGAATATTTGCCACATTTCTTCCATACCTTTCCCTGAAAACATCTGTTTCCAATTCCTGCCTGATGGCCTCATAATTCCCTTACTCCAATTAAACACTTTTCTAACCTGTCTGTTCCTATCTCTCTCCAATGCTATTGTTAAGGAGATAGAATTATGATCACCATTTCCAAAATGCTCTCCCACTGAGAGATCTGACACTTGACCAGGTTCACTTCCCAATACCAAATCAAGTACGCTTTCTCCTCTTGTAGGCTTATCTACATATTGTGTCAAGAAACCTTCCTGAACACACCTAACAAACTCCACCCCATCTAAACCCCTTGCTCTATGGAGATGCCAATCGATATTTGGGAAATTAAAATCTCCCACCATGACAACTCTGTTATTATTAAATGATTGGTCTTCATTTCAAGGCATTTCAAAGCAGGATTGCATTGTCACAACTCTGCAGGACCAGTGAAACCATACCTTGAACACTGAATTGTTTTTAATCTTATTTAAGAACATTTGCTTTGGAGGAAGTGATTCCTTGTACAAGGCAGTGGTCCCAAGGACAATGTGTAGATTGGGTCTATAAGCTGTATTTTGATGAATGTGCAGTAATCTCATTGAAAAGCTGGAAAATAGAGTTGATGATAAAGATCAGATGTGCTATGATCTTACTGAATAACAGAACAGTTTCAGAGCCACAAGAGCTGCGCCTGTTCCTATTTTCCACACAAAGCATGCTCCCACAAAAAATACAGCAATGACCAGATAATATTCTCTTTAAATGAGAATAAATATTAGTTAGGACCAGAGGTTTGTTCAGTTACAAAATTAAAATCTAGCCCAAGCACAGGCAACCCAAGTGCTCTTATTTAAATATCCAATCATTATTGTACTTTGATCTGTTTAAAGATGAACCATCAAGAGGACATACAATGGAAGAGAGGAAGCAAATCATCCTGACTGAGATAAAGTACAGAGGTGAGGTTCAAACTGAACCTCAAATATTTTAATCAGAATAAACACCTGACCAGAACCTTTTACATAAATCACCAGGTTTTCACTGGGGAGCCAGATTCTGATCAAGACACCATAGTGAATTCTCCTTGTCCACTTAAATTCATTCCATCAGTTCTTTACTGGTCAATTAAGGAAGACTGGGCTCCTGTTTGGCATCCAATTTAAAAGGAACAAATACTTCTCAGCTGTTAATATTCCAACAGCTTGGATTTCAACAGACTGTGAATGTGCAAAATCAAGCAAACCCATCACTCATTTTAACAGACTGCCTCTCTACTGTTTTTGGCTTCTGGGTTTAGACACAACTATGAAGTCCTGAGAGGAATGTGTCTTGCAATTCAAAAATAAACTATGGCACTTATCCTCTGGGTGTTCTGGTCTCCTCCCACATTCTAAAGAAATGTGGGCTGTTAGATTGTTTGATCACCATAAAATGCTCCTGGTGTGTTGGTTGGAGATAGTATTTTTTTTAAAAATTGGAATGTAGGGAGAATTTTAAAAAATGGGATGAATGTAGAATTAGTGTGAAAGCGTACTCAGTGGCCCATTCAGGCTCAGCAGGATTGAAGACTTGTTTCCATACTGTATGACTTTACACACGTATATTATAAATGCCTGCCAACATTCTTTTTATCAAATTAGCAATAATAATACTCATACAAGATATGCCACATTTTGTGAAGAACTTGCCCAAAGTAGATGAATTGCTCAAAGATTTCAACCATTGCTGTTCAAAAATAGGAAAAAAGTAACTCAAAGTAACAACACGAAAGGCTCGCTGTGACATAACTTTGTTAATCCAGTATGCTCAAGATTTTGACTTTAAAATAACCAGGATTAATCCTTAATGCCTTTAAAGGGAAGAGATGGACAAGAATAATTTAGCACCAAGGTCAACTCAGAAGAGAGGCAGAAGCACTTCAAATTTCTCCATCACTTGTGCAAGAAAACTTGTCCATGTTCTCATGCTCCAGTTGTTAGAGCAGGAGAATATGAATGCAGTGAACTATATAGAAGCTACATAATTTAAAAGAAATAGAAATTTGGATAAGTGTCACACATGACAAAGAAATCTGCCCATGGCAGTAAGGGTCACACATAAACTAAAGTAGGAAACCTGTCAATTTCTGCAATGAAGAACCTACAGAAAATTGAACGGCTACAATTTTTAACAAAGTATTTCATGGAATTCAGCTTCTCAGGATGATACACATACCGAATTATCCTCTACCTACAGCACGTACAAATCTTCAGTCATTTTGATTTTGCTGCTTGCTTACCTGCAACCGCATGAAGTTTCCCCTCCTACAACCAAGATCACTTTGTTACATACTTCAATCAGTGCATCTCACTGTACGTGCAGAACTTCATTTATAAACAAATGGCAACACTAAGCTTACCGACCCAAACAAACAAATGGCACTTACATTACCAACCCTGAAGGGGAACTAAGACTTGGAGTCTACAAGAAGTGAGGGTTAATTGCCAGACACTGTTGGGAGCAAAACTGGAAAGACAGACAGACTTGACTTGTACAGTGCTTTTCACAACTGCATCCTACCCATAAGCACATTTTTTTGGACAGCTTGTGAAGTCCTTTTGAAGCACAGCCACTGTTGTAAAGTAAGAAGCACACAAGCTAACATACTCCTACAAACAGCAATGTGAGAATAACCAGATAATGTGCAGAAGGTCATTGACATGAAAAATGAAATAAAACAGAAAATTCTGGAAACACTCAAACAGTCAGGCAGCGATAATGGAAAGAGAAAGGTTAACATTTGAGGTCAAAGAGCCTGCATCAGAACTGAGAATGAGAAAATATTCGTTTTAAGTTTGAGAGAGGGAGGAATATTACAAAAGGAATCATTTGATAGGGAGAAGCTAGAGTTGCCATGGGGATAAATTGTTGAAGCACCTGATTAACAGGTTTTATCAGCCCCTCTGCAGTATCAATCTCTTGACTTTAGCAATTAAGGATACTGCACCAAAACAGACCATACAACCCATTTAGTCCATAGTAACCATCAAATACTCATTTTTACACCAATTCTACCATAACCCATCTGCTTTTATTAAAAAAAAGGTATTGACAGAGAGATAACCATTGGTCAATACATTGGCAAGAGCACTCCTTTTCTTTCAAATTGTGCTGAGGATTGTTTATGACCATCTATAAGAACAGATGGTGCCTCTGTTTAATAGCTCAACTGAAAGATGGTACTTCCAACAGTGTTGTATTATGCTGCAGTACCAGCCAAGCATTTTGTACTCAAGTCCCTGGCATTAATCCATTTAAAATGGCTTTAATACATTTTGTTGTTTCAGAAACAAGAATGCTAGCCATTTAGCAATAGAATCAAAAGATTATTAAAAGTTACATCTTTACATTTCCATTTATTAGTTACCATAAAATCAAATGGGAATATATGGATTAGTCTGTTTAACTTGATATGGTGATTGGGGCTTGAACATTTTGTGATTAAACTCCCAAGAATCAATGGAAATGAAGTTGGCGACCTTCGGCAGTACTGAAAAGAACAAGGCAATTTTGACTGGAGAACTTGGGTGACCTGCAGGGCAAAATGCAAGAACCAAATTCTGGAGAGAAGATGAAGAAATACAAGAGAAGAGCAGGAAAGCCGAGAGGAAGCCTAATGTGAGGACAGAGAAACAATAAAGGAGAAAGGTTGAGATAAATTCTCAGGTAATTAATGAGGGTAAGAGAAGGACCTGACATAATGTCAGATCATACTTGGTAATGTTGCAAGCCAATACCTTGCTTCTCAGAGGTGTGCCTGTGCTACATGGATCAGCCCTAATCCAACTGATGCTCATGCCTCCTGATCAAACTCATCATTCCAGCAAGACAAACAAAACCAAATCCACAATCCAAATGTCTTGAAAATTCATACTTAACAGCCATAATGCAAGCTTTGAATTGATTACAGATTTCGCCTTCCTGCCTTCCTCTTTCTTCTTTGTCAGGGTGAACTTTACAATGGACAAACATCCCATAGGTATGCTAGCCATTAAGTGAGTGATAGGAGAAGTGGGCTTGGGGAAGGGGGTGGATGACAAGTACAGGGACAATAGTTTATAGAAGAGTACAAGGATAATCGTTTATAGAATTAATCCAAGAGCCAGCAGATACAATGGACTGAACAGCCTCCCATCTTGTAAGGAAATATGAAATACAGTATTTGTAATGCACAGCATCCTGATAAGACTTCATACAGGCCTTTGTTTTCAACTGATTTATGAATACTAAAACGCTTAATGTTGTACTCACAGGTGTTCCAATATATCACTGCTTAGAATGACAAGTCATGACATTTCTAACTTGAAAGCATATCCTGCTCAACAATAAAGCTCAACAACTTGGCAGTGATTAAAGAAAATCATAAAAAAGAACCTGGATGAAAATCCAAATGCGCTCCTGAAACGTGGAAAACATACTATATTAAACCAACAAGAATCAATGGACTTGTAGATAATATTGTTACATACCCAACTCATCTCCGATACACTACCCAAGGGACAGAAAAACTCAATGCGAAGATGGTGATTGCACCATATGCAAGCCTGGTCAAGATTTTTTTTATAAATCAAGCTGGCCAATTACAGCTTACTACCATTTTGGCACAAAGTTGGTATATTGAGGTTGAAAATAGCAGATGAAAGAGAAAAAAAATCCATCAGAGCACCCCCATGTTAAGAATTCCTTTAAAAATCTTAAAGTTAGAGGAAGACAACACATACTTTAAAAAGATGACCACCCAGAATCAGAATGAAGTGATCTTGGAGGCTTGTATAGCAATGGAGCGAGGCCACTGAGCTACTTAAGAAAAAACTGAAATTTCAAAAAGCAAGGGTATAAGCTACAAGTCCAGGGATAATAAGTAAAGGGGCTTGGTGCAAGTTAAGTGACAGGAAGAAAGGCTCCTATAAACTGAAGTATAACAAGGGTAGGACAAGGGAAGACTGCCAAGAGTCCATAGGAAAAGACAGGCCTAGAGGTAAACACAAAGGGCACAGACATTATCAATGGAGTGGATTTGTGGTCCAAAGCTCGAGGGTCAAACAACACAAAGACTGGTTCAGTTTTAAATGGATAGATATCAGTAGTAAGGAATAGACGAACAGGAACACTGGTCCTACCAAGACTCACCTGGAAAATATTTCTATTTATTCAGCACTGGATGTTGGACAAGCAATTTGACCAGGTGAAGACAGTGGAACAGTGGAAATGTGGAGCTGGGTGTCACCATAGTGCACTTTAGGCCGATATTGCCAAGCCACAGCACGTAGATGAGACACAGGTGGTGACCAAGAATCAATTGTGAAAAGACAAAAATTAATGGTGAAGGAAAAGTTAGAGACATCATTGCAAATGGTTCTCTGTTCTCAACTGGAGAGAAAGGAAATAAGCCAGCCAGAGGCAGTCCACATAGCTGGAAGATGGTCATTAGCCATTTTAGTTGACGATGTGGTCAACCTTGCCATAAGACAACAGACAGGGCAAGAAAGGAAGTAAAAGAGACTATGAGAGAATGGACATATTTAAATTGAGTTCCAGGAAAGATGGGTACAATCTTGAGCAGCAATGAAAGGGAGTTTGGAGCAAAAGGGTAACCAGGAAAAGAATAGGTCCCCTTAAGAATCAGTGTGGTCATCCATGTATGAAGTAACGGGAGACAGGCAAGGTCTAAAGTTAATACCTCTTGTTTGTATTTATCATGAAGGTGACCTGGAAGCTAGGTAATTAAAGGAAGAGAACAGCGATGGCCTGAAACACATCAACATCACAAAAGAAGTGATGGTAATATTGAGGCACGTACAAGTGGATAAAGCCCTGAGGCCTGATCAAATGTGTCCTACAACATTATGGGAAGAAAGGGAAAAATTGCAGGGGCTCTGACAGAGGGCGAGATGCCAGAAGACTAGAGAATAGTTAATGCTGTGCCTTTAAGGGTTACAAGGTCAAGTCTGGGAACCACAGGCTGGTAAGCCGAACACAAGTGGTGGGAAAATTACAGGAGGGGATTCTGAAAGACAGGATCTACTTGCATTTGGAAAGGCAAGGAATGAAGGGGAACAGTTGTGAGAAATCACATCTCTTGAATTTGATTCAGTAATCTTTTTAAAGACGAAGAGGTGACTAAGAGGATTGAAGAGAGCAGCAGATGTTGGCAAAAGCTTGCTAAAGTACACATAGACAAGGTCTTGCATGGTAGGCTGACGTGAAAGGTTAGATCATGTGGGGTCTAGAGCAAGATAGCTGATTGGATTCAAAGTTGGCTTAGCGGAAGGAGGCAGAGGGTGGTAATGAAGGGTTGCTGTTCAAATTGGAGGCCTGTGACAGATGGTATGCTGCAGAGATTGGTGCTGGGCCCACTGTTTGTCGTTTATATTAATGATTTAGACAAAAATGCAGGTGGCAAGCAAGTTTGCAGATGACACAAAAATTGGTGGGGCGGTGGACAACGACATTTGTCTATGGTTACAACAAGATCTAGATCAACAAGGAAACGGGCTTCGGCGAGAGGAAATCAGTGACCCAGCACGTGCTTGCTGAGGTAAAAAGGTAAGGTCAGTAGGTTCTTTTTTCATTTATTCTGACTAATCTGGGATCAGGTAATGGGGGAGACAGTTAGAGCAGTGGTGTGCTCCATATGCAGTATGTGGGAGGTCAGGGTCAACACAGTTGTCCCTGATGACCACACCTGCAAAAGGTGCATCCAGCTACAGCTCCTATCAGACCGAATTAGGGAATTGGAGCAGGAGCTGGATGAAATACGGATCATTCAGGAGGCAGAGGCAGAGATAGATGAGAGTTATCGGGAGGCAGTCACACCGAAAAGACAGGAGGTAGGCAAATGGGTGACAGTCAAGAGAGGCAGGGGGAGCAGACAGAGAGAGAAGAGCACCCCTGTGGCCGTTCCCATCAAAAATAAGTATACCGTTTTGGATACTGTTGGTGGGGATGACCTACCAGGAACAAGTTGCAGTGGTCCTGTCTCTGGCACTGAGGTTGGACCCTCGACTAGGAAGGGGAGGAGGGACGAGAAGAGAGCGGTAGTGATAAGGGATTCTATAGTCAGGGGGCGGATAGGAGATTTTGTGGGGAAGATCGGGAGTCTTGGATGGTATGTTGCTTCCCTGGTGCCAGGGTCCGAGACATCTCAGATCGGGTGCAGGTTATTCTCGAGAGGGAGGGCAAGAATCCAGATGTTGTGGTCCATGTAGGGACCAATGACATGGGTAGGATGAGTGAGGGGGTCCTGCGTAGGGAGTTCAGGGAGTTAGGTGCGAAGCTGAAGAGCAGGACCTCGAGGGTAACAATCTCAGGATTGCTACCTGTGCCACGTGCAAGTGAGGCAAGGAACAGAAAGATTTTACAGATTAATATGTGGCTGAGAGGATGGTGCAGGAGGGAGGGCTTCAGGTTTTTAGATAATTGGGCTTTGTTCCAGGGAAGGTGGGATCTGTTCCAAAGGGATGGTTTACACCTGAACTGGAGCAGTACTAACATTCTTGCAGGGAAGTTTGCTAGTGCTTCTTGGGGGTTTAAAACTAAATTTGCAGGGGGCGGGGATCCAGAATGTGAGAGAGGATAGCAAGAGGAAGAATAAAGGACAGGTGGGGACTACACGGTTCTGGAATGTTAAGTGTGTTGTAGAGAAAGGTGAGGCAGAACAAGTGATAAGGAGGACACATGTACAGAGGGATGGTCTGACGGAACATGGAGTTAAATGTGCAGAAAGAATAAGTAAATTTAAGAAGGACAACAAAATTCTAGGGGCGTATAGCCCGATGGGAGTTCGGGGAGCTAGGTTAAGCACAATAGGCAGCGATTCAAACAGAGAGGAGAAATGGGCTAAAAATTCTATATCTGAATGCACGAAGTGTCAGAAATAAGGCGGATGAGCTTGAAGTTCAGGTGCGAATGGGTAACTATGATGTTGTTGGGATAACGGAGACATGGCTGCAGGGAGATCAGACCTGGGAAATGAATGTACAAGGGTATACGTGCTATCGTAGGGACAGAAATGTGGGCAGAGGGGGTGGGGTGGCCCTGTTGGTGAGGAATGAGATTCAGTCCTTTGCAAGGGGAGGACATAGGATCAGGAGAAGTAGAGTCTGTGTGGATAGAACTGAGGAACAGTAAGGGCAAAAGGACCCTAATGGATGTTGTCTACAGGCCACCAAACAGTAGCATGGATATTGGGTGCAAGTTGAATAGGGAGTTAACATTGGCATGTGGCAAAGGTAATGTCGCAGTAGTTATGGGGGATTTCAACATGCAGGTGAACTGGGAGAATCCGGTCGGTGCTGGACCCCAGGATAGGGAGTTTGTAGAGTGCCTACGGGATGCATTCTTGGAACAGCTTGTACGAGAGCCAACCAGGGACAAGGCTATTCTGGATTTAGTCTTATGTAATGAACAGGATTTGATAAGCGATCTTGAAGTAAAGGAGCCATTAGGAGGTAGTGATCATAATATGATAAATTTTTAATCTGCCATTTGAGAAGGATAAGGGCAGCTCAGAGGTGTCAGTGTTGCAGTTGAACTGGGGAAACTATGGAGTCATGAGGGAGGAGCTGGCCAAAGTTGACTGGACGGATATCCTAGCAGAAAAGACAGTGGAACACCAATGGCAGGTATTCTTGGGAATAATGCACAAGGTGCAAAATCAGTTCATTCCCTGGAGAAGGAAGGATTCAAAGGGGGGAAGAGGCCACAGTGGTTGACAAAGGAAGTCAGAGATTGCATAGCATTAAAAAAAAGGAAATATGACAGAGCTAAGGTGAGTGGGAGGACAGATGACTGGGAAGTTTTTAAGGAACAACAGAACTTAACTGAAAAGGCAATACAGGGAGAAAAAAAATGAGGTACGAACGCAAGCTAGCCAGGAATATAAAGGAGGATAGCAAAAGCTTTTTTAGATATGTGAAGAGAAAGAAGAAAGTTAAGGACAACGTTGGGCCCTTGAAGAATGAATTGGGTGAAATTGTTATGGGAAACAGAGAATTGGCAGAAGAATTTAATAAGTACTTCAGATCTGTCTTCACTAGGGAAAGACACAAGCAATCTCCCAGATGTATGGATGGGCTAAGGACATAGGGTAACAGAGGAAATGAAACAGATTGACATTAGGAAGGAAACGGTGATGAGTAGACTGATGGGACTGAAGGCTGACAAATCCCCAGGTCCAGATGGTCTGCATCCTAGGGTACTAAAGGAGGTGGCCCTGGAAATTGTGGATGCATTGGTAATCATTTTCCAATGTTCCTTAGATTCAGGATCAGTTCCTGAGGATTGGAGAATGGCTAATGTTATCCCACTTTTTAAGAAAGGAGGGAAGGGGAAAACAGAGAACTATCGACCTGTCAGCCTAACATCAGTAGTGGGGAAGATGCTAGAGTCCATTATTAAAGATGAAATAGTGGCATATCTAGATAGCAGTGATAGGATTGGGCTGAGCCAGCATGGATCTACCAAGGGCAAATCATGCTTGACTAATCTGTTGGAGTTTTTCGAGGATGTAACCAGGAAGTTAGACGGGGGAGATCCAGTGGATGTAGTGTACCTCAATTTTCAGAAGGCATTTGATAAGGTCCCACATAGGAGATTGGTGGGTAAAATCAAAGCTCATGGCATTGGGGGGGAAGATATTGACATGGATAGAAAACTGGTTGGCAGATAGAAAGCAAAGGGTAGCGGTGAATGGGTGTTTCTCAGAATGGCAGGTGGTGACTAGGGGGTGCCACAGGACTCGGTATTGGGACCACAGCTGTTTACGATTTACGTCAACGATTTAGATGAAGGCATTGAGAATAACATCAGCAAGTTTGCTGATGATACTAAGCTGGGTGGCTGTGTGACATGTGATGAGGATGTTAGGAGAATTCAGGGTGTCTTGGATAGGCTGGGTGAGTGGGCAGATACTTGGCAGATGACATTTAATGTGATTAAGTGTGAGGTTATCCACTGTGGGAGTAAGAACAGGAAGGCAGATTATTATCTGGACAGTGTGAAGTTAGGTAAGGGAGAAATACAAAGAGATCTAGGAGTCCTTGTTCATCAGTCACTGAAGGTGAATGAGCAAGTGCAGCAGGCAGTGAAGAAGGCTAATGGAATGTTGGCCTTTATTACAAAGGGAATTGAGTACAAGAGCAAGGAAATCCTCTTGCATTTGTACAGAGCCTTGGTGAGACCACACCTGGAGTATTGTGTACAGTTTTGGTCTCCAGGGTTAAGGAAGGACATCCTGGCTGTAGAGGAAGTGCAGCGTAGATTCACGAGGTTAATCCCTGGGATGTCCGGACTGTCTTACGCAGAGAGGTTAGAGAGACTGGGCTTGTACACACTGGAATTAAGGAGATTGAGAGGGGATCTGATTGCAACATATAAGATTATTAAGGGATTGGACAAGATAGAGGCAGGAAATATGTTCCAGATGCTGGGAGAGTCCAATACCAGAGGGCATGGTTTGAGAATAAGGGGTAGGTAATTTAGGACAGAGTTAAGGAAAAACTTCTTCTCCCAGAGAGTTGTGGGGGTCTGGAATGCCCTGCCACGGAAGGCAGTGGAGGCCAATTCTCTGGATGCTTTCAAGAAGGAGCTAGATAGGTATCTTATGGATAGGGGAATCAAGGGATATGGGGACAAGGCAGGAACCGGGTATTGATAGTAGATGATCAGCCATGATCTCAAAATGGCGGTGCAGGCTCGAAGGGCCGAATGGTCTACTTCTGCACCTATTGTCTATTGAAAGTGGGCCATGGAATGACAGACAGAATCTAACCTGGACAAGGGCAAAATGATGCACTTAGAGAAGTTAAACCAGTGTAGGGCATGCACAGTGACTAAAAAGGCCTTGGGGATTGTTGTGTAACAGGGTGACCTAGGGGTACAATAAAATAGTTCCCTGTAAGTGGCAACACATATAGTCAAGCTGGTGTAGAAAGCAAATAGCATGCTTGCCTTCATCAGATGGGCAGCAGTACAAAAGTTGGGACATCATATCACAACTGTAAAAGATGTTAATGAGACCTGATTGCTACACTATAGGAAGCTAGAGAGAATACAGAAAAGATTCACAAGGATGTTGCTGGGACACCAGTTATAAGGAGGGACTGGGAGTGTTTTCCCTGGAGCGAAGAAGTCTGAGGAGTGACCTTGCAAAGATTTCTAAGATCATGAGGGGCACAGATAAGATGGATTGCTAGTTCCCCACCCCAGGGTAGGGTAATCCAAAACTAGTGGGCATAGGTTTAAGGTGAGAAGGGAACAATTTAAAGGTGACCTGAGGGACAGATTTTTTTTTACTCAGAGGATCGTGGCCTATGGAATGAGTTGCTGGAGAAATTGGCAGAGGCAAGTACAATGCTTAGACGACATTTGGACAGGTACATGGATAGAAAAAATTCAGAGGATATGGGCCAAATGCAGGCAAATGGGACTAGCTCAGGAAGCCACTTGATTAGTATGGAGGGATTGTATAGTAGGGTTTGTCTCCACACTGCCAAACTCTCTAATTGAGTTGCACGGCCAAACAGGTCAAAACCATGATTACAGATCAAACTTCAAGAGCCACAAGTACTCATGCAAGTTTACATCACCAGAAAAGCAATTCTAATACTCAGAATTCATTGGAAAGATTGGGAAATGGGGAACATGAAAGTAAAAGTGAATAATTAAATATATGAACATTGTGGACTTGCTATGTTGGTGCTGGAATGGACTGCCCCCAGCACATCCTTTAGGCTGTGTTGGTTGTTAGCACAAATGAAATAGTTTATTGTATGCTTCAATGTACATATAACAAATAAATTAATCTGAATAATTATTACAATATGTGCCTATTCACTGACTAATCAGTCATACAATAATCACCATGTTACATACACAATTTGCTTGCTATCACGTTCTAAAATGCAAACACAAAGTTGTTTGCTTGATTTCAAAAGACTTGGAATAAATGGCATATAAGTATGTTATCTCATACCTTAAAAGGAATAGATTGTAATGTTTCAATTAAACTGCATTTTCATAAAGTGCTTGTTAATGGCACTTCCAGCAACTCACAGCAGTTCGCCACCACACATTCAACCATTTGGTTCTTGAAGCTTAACCACAACTTCAGTATAGCAACACTGTGACCACTTTGCACTATAATGGACTGTTTTGTTTCTGGTCTAACTGGGCTCTTTCTTGTAAAAATTGTGTAAATGCTTAATATACACTATGTTTCCTTGTGAATGCTACTTATACGATACTTTGTGCCCATGATGCTGCTGCAAGTAAATATTTCACTGTGCCTGGCATTCATGTACATGTGCAAATGACAATAAACTCAAATTTGACACATAAAATTACTGAATGATTACTGACACTCAACTGTTTTATTTTATGAAAATTAAACTCACTCAGGTTGAAACAAAATCAGCGAATGAGGACTAAAACACAAGAAAAAGTCAGGATTTGCATTTAAGGCCACCAGGATCCCAAGAAGAACAAATTCTGAAATCTCAGTTAAGTAGCAAATTGTTCCCAGATGCTTTGAATATGCAATTTTTTTGCTTCTGAAACTAAATTATTTCTTTTTTTGCATAAAATGTGAAAATTTCATCCTTTGCTCATAACATTATATGATAGGACAAAATTGCAGCCAATTGCAGATGGCAAGGAAGGCAAATGCAGTGTTACAATTAATTTCAAATGGTGTAGAAGACAACAGCAGGGATGTGCTGCTGAGGCTTGAAAGGCACTGGTGAGGCCTCACCTTGAGAATTGTGAACAGTTTTGGACTCCTGATCCAAGAAAAGGTGTGCTGGCATTAGAGAGGGTTAAGAGGTTCCCAAGGACGATTCCAGGAATGAAAGGGTTATCATATGAAGAACGTTTGAAGGGTCTGGATCTGTACTCATTGGAATTTAGAAGGACGGGTGGGGGGGCGGGGGAATCTCATTGAAACCTTTTGAATGTTGAAAGGCTTAAACAGAGCAGGTGTGAAAAGGATGTTTCCCATGGTGTGTGTGGGGGGGGGGGGTCTCAGACAATTGGGCACAGCCTCTGGATAGAGGGGTGTCCATTTAAGACAAAGATGTGGAGAAATTTCTTTAGCCAGAGAGTGGTGAATTTGTGGAATTTGTTACCACAGGCAGCTGTGGAGACCAGGTTGTTGGGTGTACTTACGGTGGAGACTAATAGGTTCTTGATCAGCCACAGCATCAAAGGGAGAAGGCCACGGAGTTGGGGGGTGGGGGGGGGGGGGGAAGATAGAAAAAGGATCAGCTATGATTGAATGGTGGAACAGACTCAACAGGCCAAATGGCCTAATTCTGCTCCCATGTCTTATGGTCTATGGTCTTATGATCTTTAGATCCCAAGATCCTAAACTTCTCAGACGTCAACCTGCACAATTTTTTTCAGTTGACAGAAGGGGAGATGAATATCCAACTTACAAGGCAGACTTCAGTATTCTCTGCTCCAACAAATTCTAGTCTGCTCTTTTAGTTCAGACAATCAATCTCACAATCAAATGACTTGCCCACATTTATCTAATGTCAGATAAACACAAGTTAAATTTTCACTTATGGAAACAAAGATCCTAGATTCTGATGGCCCTACTCATTTCATTACAGAATTTTTTTTAAACACTTGTGAAGCTTGTGTGTTAACTGTGAAATCAATACACCAAAAAAGTGTCATCTATATTAAATGTTAGAAATAAACTAAAACCGTTTCTCTATTCATCCTCAGAAAATCAATTCTGGCTTCTAGAGATTCATAATTGACTATATAACAACAGCTTTAAAAGTGCTCAATGTGTGAAACCAAGGAATAGTTAAAAAAAAAAGTAGACATACCACTCAAAGAACGGCTGGGTGAAGAGTGCTGACTGTTGGGTGTGCTCACTGTTGGACCCACCATTGCCCCAGGGAATTCTTTGTCCATTGAAGAGTCACCGTTTCCTGTATGATAATAAAAGATTTTTTAATATAAACAGAAGGACTGTAATTTCCAAGGATTATTAGGATTGCCATTAATTTTTCAAAACACACTTACACATGGAAAAAAACCTGAAAAAATTAAATTCAGTATGTAACATGGATGTAAGAAATAGTATACTGTGGATTTACACTGGGAATTTACATTTCCAAAAATATAAAAAGGCTCAAATCAAGACTTGGTCTGAGGACTTAACTACATATCCAAAAACTAGACTGCTAAAAACACAGTACCTTTGTGATACACAGTTTCAAACTGAAACAGTCATTCTAGATTTTTAGGGTCAATACCATCACTGCAAGAGTACAATAATTCTAGACAATAGTTGATCCACACACCAAACACTTCAGTAACTTCTTAGACAGTACCAACATTTATGTCTGATACATGGCCAAGACTCGGATACAGAATACTGATCAAGGCTCAACACATAATTAAGGATCTTGATACTCAGTTCACTTGCTATATTTTAAATGCATTGTCCAATTTCACTGCAGCACACAAGATGGCTAATCTTTCACTCATTAATAGATGCATCTAAGAAAGATTTTTATTTGTAATTAGATTCTACTGCAGTGTCAGAGATTTACTGGATAGAGGCAGAAAGAAATCTTGCACATTAGTCAGTCCGCATAGTTCCACATAGAATTATTGATCTTCCACATTGTATTATTAATCATGCTTTTCCCAATGTTCATTAGGATTTGAATCTATTTACTTGGCAATCTTTTGCACTTGTCCAGTTAGAAAACCAAAATTCCAATCTTAAAAATAAAAAATAAAGCTCATTTATAAAACTACATGTCCTCTAACATCACACAGGGGGAAAATGCACATCGTATATGATCTGCTTGCACTCTGCACCCAAAAGAAGTTTAGCATTTTCTTCATTTCAACTTCCAGAACAGCAATGACAATGAATCGAGGTGTTCAATTTGCATTGAAAAAAAAACAATCCTTTTTCTTATAAGAAGCATAATGTTCATTTTTAAAGAAAGGAAACAGCTTCGTTAATTCTCACACTGAAGATCTTTTTCTTATATTAATTAAATGAACTACCAGCTGGAGAGAGACTAGCAGTTCACACAATCTGCCAAGCTTATCCAGTTATCCAGCAGCTGTTATCTTGATACAGACCACTTTGAATTTAATTGAAAAAGGTCAAATTAATTTTAAAACCAACAAAATGGCACAGAGAATCTGGAATAAGCAAAGAACAAATACAAGTAAGGCTTGATGACGACGACAAATAAAAGGTCCTTCAACCCTTGGTCAAACTAATAATCTATAAAGCAACAGCTGTTACTTATAAAACAAATACTGCGACAAATTCAACATTTGCTAAAACAAAATTCTCTAACACAATACTCCACATTCATAAATTGATACTGTTCAAATTTTGCTTTGTTGGTTGTGTGTCAGTTTATAACCAAAATCTCAAACATGCAAGAAAATGTTTTACTGAAAGCAGAGTAAAGACGAGTTACTGAAATTTCGCCATTATGTTACTTGGCTTGTTAAAATTAACAGGATTTCAGCTCTCAAATTCAGTCAATAAAATATTAACTTTAAGGAGAGAACAGAAAAACTGTTCTGTTTTGTTACATTATTCTTTATTTATCATTATGTCACCAGCTGACCAAGCCATCCTCTTCTAGCATTTCTTCATTGTCCAGTACTGTTGAAATGAATTTGTATGACCACACTTAATTTCTAATCAGAGCTAGAACAACACCATCACTGGCTACCCTTTCTATCTTTACAGAAGCACCAGCTCTCAAGTTTGAACACTTCCTTGGCTATTCAGCATCATGTGCTGACATCACTTATGGATATTGGGTCAACCAACTTCGAAATGTGGTCCAGACAAACCCAATGTCACATCTCCCCTACCTTGATCCATTCATTGGAGTGTCTCTATATCCTCACCATCACAATCTGCTTCAACTGCCATAATATTATTGCGCATCTTCCCCCATGGCACAGTCAACCCACCAGTAAAAGTCATTCACGTTGTCACCACAACATTCAACTAGTTTAAGACACATAGTTCGTCTTCATTCTTCTACAAGTTCTACACTTTCCACTACTGTGCAAGTCACTCAAATCAGCACCATACTCACTGCCCCTTTAAAAATTCTTCTAAATCTTTTCTGCTCCCATCTCCCTGGAAAATAGAGGAAAAAAACTGCTTCACATTGAAAGTTCTAAGAAATATCAACATGCATTTTTCTATGTTAAATGCCTATTATAAAAAGTGCAAAATTACTTCAGATGTAGTCAAAAAGAGATCAGGAGAACTATAATGTGGTAGGTTTCATGGAGGTTTATAAAAAAAATACAGCAACCCAACAGTATAGAACCGGTTAAGTGAAAAGGTGGAGTTGGGTATTAACAGGGCAAACATAGAAGCCACCCATGTGGATCATAGGGCATCACAAGGATGTGGAGCAGGTAGCAACCAAATATAGACCCTTAGAAATTAATGGGAGACATGGTGCAAATAAATGGATAAGTTAGAATAGAATAGGGCGCCACTGTAGCCTAGCAGTTAGCTCAATGCTATTACAGCTCAGAGCATTCCAGAATTCAGAGTTCAATGCCAGTGCCGTTCTGTAAAGTGTCTTTATATGTCGTTCCTATGGAATGCATTGGCTTTCTCCCAGAGACCAATGATGTACCCGGTAGATTAGCGGGCTATTGTAAATTGTCCCATGATTAGGTTAAAGTTAATCAGGTTTATCTGGGGTGGCATGGCTCAAAAGTGCCAAAAGGGCCTACTCAGCACTGTATCACTAAAATAAAAATAAATAGAACCATGAATGGTCCAATTGAGCAGAAAACATTTGAGACACTAAAGGATGGTGTAGTCCAGCATGTGGAAGATGGTTGAAATAGTTAAATGGTATGCTCAGTTATATCTGTGACTTTGATAAGGACCATTTCAGTCAGTTTGGCAGCTGTTTTATCAGAATAATGCACTTGTAATTAGAATGTAGAGTAAAATCAAGCAACCCAAAAGCTATGAAGGAAACAGATTAAAAACAGGAGAAACTGATCAGAAACACTTCAGGGTGTCTTATTTTGAAGAGGGTAGAATGATAGCAACCAACTTGAAAGGGAAAATGATGTCTCTATAAGAGTACTTACTTTGTGAACTACAATAGAGTTTCAAGGAGGAAATATGCATGGACATCATTTAGTGGGATATGGAGTTTCAATGCTCAGAAAATAGAAGCTTGTTGGAGGCAAAGGAGGAAGCCAGGCTAAAAAACTGAATAATGTGGCAATGGTGAGGAGGAGGAAGGAATGAACAAAAATGAAAATCAGGTAGGAAGATGCAAGGAGGGAAAGATACAAGGTGATGGTTGAAAACTAGTCTTTTGCAATCAACCCTCTGAGTGAAGAAGCTTCCCCTCATTTTCCCCTTAAACTTTTCACCTTTCACCCTTAGTCCATGACCTCTGGTTGTAGTCCCATCCAACCTCAGTGGAAAAAGCCTGCTTGCATTTACCTTATCTATACCCCTCATAATTTTGTGTACCTCTATCAAATCTCCTCTCAACCTTCTATATTCTAAAGAATACAGTCCTAATCTATTCAATCTTTCCCTATAACTCAGGTCCTCCAGACCCAGCAACATCCTTGTAAATTTTCTCTGTACTCTTTCAACCTTGTTTATACCTTTCCTGTAAGTAGGTGACCAAAACTGCCTCAATACTCCAAATTAGGCCTCAACAACATTTAATACAATTTCAACATAACATCCCATCTCCTATACTCAATACATCGATTTATGGAGGCCAATGTGCTAAAAGCTTTCCTTACAACCCTATCTACCTGTGACACCACATTCAACGAATTGTGTACCTGTTTTCCCAGATCCTTTTGTTCTACCACACTCCTCAGTGCCCTACCATTCACTTTGTAAGATTTACCCTGATTGGTCCTACCGAAGTACAAAACCTTGCACATGTCTGCATTAAACTCCAATCTCCATTTTTCAGCCCATTTTCAGCCCAGCTGATGCAGTTCCCTCTGCATGCCATGATAGCCTTCCTCACTGTCCACTACACACCCAATCTTGGTGTCATCCGCAAATTTGCTGACTCAGTTAACCACATTATCATCCAAATCATTGATATAGATGACAAACAACAATGGACCCAGCACTGATCCCTGCAGCAGACCACTAGTCACAGGCCTCCATTCAGAGAAGCAATCCTCCACTACCACTCTCTGGCTTCTCCCACAAAGCCAATGTCTAATCCAGTTTGCTACCTCATCCTGAATGCTGAGTGACTAAGCCTTCTTGACCAGCCTCCCACACAGGACCTTATCAAGTGCCTTACTAAAATCCATGTAGACAATATCACTGCCTTGCCTTCATTCACTTTTCCAATAACTTCCTTGAAATATTACCTACCATTTACGAAACCACACTGATCATCCTTAATCAGTCCATGCCTATCCAAATAATTATATATCCGGTCCCTTAGAATACCTTCCAATAACTTTTCAACAACTGATGTCAGGAAGGGATACAAAATGTGGGCACAAGTTAACACATAGGAAATTGAGGTTACAAAGGCATGGCTGAGATTGCAATAAAAAAAGTCTTGCTCATCAATATGTACTAGTCAGTGAAACACCCCAATTCACAATTTCTTTTGAAATTCTTTTTTAAAGAGACAATCTGAACAACTCAAAATTTTAATGTGGGAACGGCAACTCAGTTTTCATTATCATAGGCTTGGAAGCAAAAATAATAGCATCTGACTTCTTAATTTCTGAAAATGATAGCTATTACATAACAAATATACTGGCTGCAAGTTTAAATTGCAACCAGAAGAATGAAAAATACCTTGTGCACTTTCACCCAAGTCCCAAATTAGCTCTCCACTTTTGAAGTGGAGAAGGCAAAGTATATCAAATAGTTATGTAGTCTAAGAGCGCATCATATTATCCAAGAACAATGAAGTCACCCTGATTAAAAAATAGCAATGATTAACGTTATTTCCTACCGGCAGTTTCCAAAGATAGATCTTGAAGAAATTACTCTGGCTAGGCTTTCGCTAATTGTTTTCTATATTTCATGACTTGGCCAAAATATCTATTCTGTAAATAATCTCAGTCTCTTTCCCCTTATAATCCGTATGGTTTGACCACCAAGGGCTATTGGTGGGTATTTGTTGTCTATTACTAAAACTGTTTGTCCTGTAGCCACAGGGCGGTGTTTAACAATAGCCCAACACTTGGAACTTTTCCCAATCCCAAGTCTGAAGCTCCAAATTTCTGGTCAACATACCCAAGCATGGCATTACTCAAACTCAGTACTACAGTAAGTGCAAAATCAATTCTGCACCCTTTCATCGCAAGAGTTCCACGTGTTTTTGACAAAAAAGGGGCATAATTCTAAAGAAGTAGTTAACATACACATTTATTGACATGACTTTACGTTTGTCATTTATATGCATTAAACTTTATTTGGTTAAAGTACTGCAGCTCAAGTGATTCCCTTCAATTGCAAGGGAAGCCAGACAGCTGCATGATAACAGAAGCCAAGTAGAGTGGCAGTTGCCAAATTTTAGCACCAGAGTACACACTCTAGCTTGCCAGTAGTTATTACATTTTCACCTCTTACATTTAACATGATTGGTTGAAATTAATCTCAGTCTTTGTATTTCTGTTAAATTTATGACTTGTCAACATAAACTAGGTTAAGACATCTCTTCACAATTCGTATTGCAGGTACTTAAAGGGATAAACGATCATTGCTTAAGTCCAGAATTCAAGATGTCCACCTCCTAATAAGTTTACAAAGATTTGCTAAAATACTAATTAAACCTTTAATTAATGAACAATGAAATTCATATATTTGACACATAGAAGAATTATTACTGGACACCGTATCTGATTCATAGACATTCAGTTAAATTTACTTGTCCCATACCCCCGGCGCGTTCTATTTTATAATTTTACATCGCTGTGAAAGGCAAGGTCCCTTTAACTGAATATGTATTAACATTAGCCGTTTGAAGCCAAGGGTTTAAATGGTAGGCCACAATGAAGTGCCAATCTACACAAAATATTTGCTCAAATGAATTGCCAATTTTTGAAACAAAAAGAGGGGGGTGGACAAGTTAAGAGGGGTTCATAAAAATACATTACTGAAGTCTTGCTGCTTTAAAAAATAATGTAAAAATTATAGAACAGCTGCTTTGTTTAATTTGGATTCTGAATCCAACATCCATGAAATGCCTCCTTACACTTATGCTGCAAAATCCCTTCTGTACATCTGTGGCAGCTTCTATCAACAAGATGTCAAAGTGTGATGCAGAGCTATAGAAAGCTGCTTAACAGCACAAACACACCTACTGAATGTCAAAGTCCTAGAATGCAGCTTCTAAATACAAATAAAAAAAACTATTGTTAGAAGTCAGAGTGACCTGCAGAAGTGTTTTAGGGCATTGCACTTCAAGTAAATTATTGCATAGACAATGTTGTATAATTAGTAACACAAATGCACAAAATTCACTCAAAAATCTGTTCATTATTATTTGTCAGCAAGAATAGGGAGGGGAGAAATTTACTCAGACAAAGTTAACAGAAGGGTTAATTCTTGAAAGGAAGCGTGCTCTTCCATTTTGTAATGCAACTTGAGCCTCAAGGAGAAAATAAACCAGCCACACTACTGCTAGGTATTTTCATACTTTTAGCAACCCATCTTCCTGGAAATGCTTCTTCCAAGAAATGAAACTGAGCCAGCCTTCTCACTATCTGTGCCTAGACTGATGGCAAGGAAATGACACACAGCATCAAACAATACCAAACGATCTGTAGCTTTAAAATGCCCAACTGTGTAACTTGAGGAGCAAATTCTGAACATGGGATTGCATTTACTGGATCTCGCCTTCACATATTTTAGAAGCCAATTCTGCAAAATTCTGGAAACAACTCCTATGAACACCTAAAGAAAAAAAATCATATTTTATGTAAATATTGAATTTTGAAACATTTCATAGAATTAAAATCAACTAAAAGTAGCTCAATTAAATTACACATAATTCTAAAGGCTGAAAACAATGGTGTAATCTTTTCCTTATCTTGCTATCCTCAGCTATGTATAATCTCATATTTTTATTTTGTCACTGAGAGATTAGACATTCTTTTAAGCAGAATAAAGCTCATTCAACAATTCAGAATATCAATTATTTCGCTGATTCTTTTCCCCCTTACTTCACTGAAAAGCTTGCTTTATCAGCTTTGAACCCCCCCCCCCAGGATTTTTGATAAAGTATTTAACTATATGTGGAATGAATATCACGTCATTATTACAGATATTCTTAAATTTTTATTTATTATTTCTTTCTTTTGCATTTGCACAGTCCGTTGTCTTTTGCACACTGGTTGAATGCCCAAGTTGGTGCGGTCTTTCATTAATTTATTATGATTATTATTCTATTATGGATGTTTTAAGTACACCTCAAAAATGAATCTCAGTGTTGTATATGGTGAAATATGTACTTTGATAATAAATTTATTTTGAACTTTCAGCTCAAATTTATGGCCACTGTTAGGTCAATCCATAACACACATTTCCCCATTTATTGCCCTGTAACCTATTCTCACTCACATACCAACTTGCTAAGAAAATTTTAAGACAAATACAAAGTTATACACTCAACACATTGTCAATGGCAACAACTTAAGATGGTGGACGGCGTTGCAATCCAACTTAAAATGGTGGACGGTGTTCTACTTTCTCGGTTCGTAAGTACGAGTTGTTTGTAAGTTGGATGTTTGTAACTCGGTGACTACCTGTACTTCCTCAAGACTTCCACAATAGAAACATACCATAGAAAGTAGCACGGTGGTTTCACCCCTGAAAGAACTTTAACAGTAAAGACTGTGTACACATTCACCTCCAGTAGTACAGTTAGCAGAGAATGCCATGACCTTTTCCATTTGAAAAATATTCAAAAGCACATACACCAATGAATTGCTATTTACTAGTTTTTAAGTAATGGTGGTCGGTCTTACAGTTCACTCGTGTTCTTGAGCACTTATGCAAGAAAATGCCAACCCAGAAAATTATCATGTTACTGTTTTTCTGCATTTTTTAATTGCAGAGACTTTCCAAGTTCTTCATTCACTTTGGCAAAACCATTACATCTTTCCCAAAGATGCCATCCATTAGAAGGATACAGTTCCACAGACTTCAAAGTGGCAATATCAATGCTTACATGAAGAATCAACTATCCAGCACACCCAAAGTTTATTTCACCATCCATGAACATCAAGTTGCAATATGGATCATTGTATGAAAACTGAGGAGCAAATCTCTTGAACAACTTGTCCCTCTCCAACTCTAACAGAGGGGTGTGTTGGTGCATCAAGCAAGATGAAATATTACGTGAACAGGTAGCCCAGAAAATATTCTATTCCCAACAGTTCTGTCAACTGCACAATCCCCAAACTTCCTGTTTGAGTCAATCTAATCAGTCCACATAATTAATCCCATGTAAAGAGCAAATTCAATATCCTTAATACAGAAACATACAACATGGTGTTTTTAGGAGATCATACTTCAAATCTGTGGGAAGGTTAGCACCCATTTTACCTACATTGCACTGATTACAAGGATATGTTTGTCAGATGCTGTGTTAACCACGTTGATACTATTCACCAGTGACAACATATTACACCTTGAGAAGCATGTGGTGGTATGGAAACCACACTGGCAGGCAGGAAGGCTCTAGAAAAACAAGGACATATATACAGAAAGGTGCCAGAAAATGGCTAGTAACAACATGGAGAATCCCACCCACCCTGCTCATGGACTGGTTATCCCACTCCCATCACAGAGGAGGCTATGCAATACCCACGCTAGGACAACCAGATTCAAAAATAGTTACTTTCCCAAGCAGTTAGGCTGATCAACACCTCCACCCACTATCCCATGCCTCCATACCCCCAACCACTACTACTTTATCATTTCCTGTCAGTTACCTTGTGTACTAAAGTGCTTAGTGCACACTTTATGGACATACAATTAAGCTGTCTTATGTATTTATATTTATTGTGTATTTTTAAATTATTTTTGTGTTTTTTTTTCTTATTGTGCTGCATCAGAGCTGGAGTAAAAATTATTTCTTTCTCTCTTACACTTATGTACTGGAGATGGCATTAAATGATCTTGAATGAAAATTGGAAAAATAGAAGTCATAGGATTATCACATTAAAGATTGTAAAAACATATCAAAATATCCAGCGTGAAAAGTTTCAGAGACAATTAATTGCTTCATAAGATAGTTAGTTGGAGGCAAAATATTTTAACTTGGAAAGATGAGCACAATATTCTCTTACCAGAAATGTAACCACGACCATTGCAGTCTTCTATGTCCATTTTCAAAGTGCTCTGCTAGAAAGCAAAAAAAAGAGTTTTAAATCTATTCCTCATGTTAAAAGAATTTTTCTAAATGCAACATTTAAGCGACCTTTGGTTAACTACAAAAAGTCAGTCACCCTTAAAATGTTGCAGAGCTAGAATGCCCTGGTTGAACTCCTGATTGCTGCACCAAATCCCCACGTGGCTGAGCTGTTGTGATTTTATTTGGGGATAAGTATAAGTTACAGACCTATCCATCTCCCCACGCAACACAAGACCAGTGTAAATTATTTGGGGATATACAATTAGATGATTTACCATGATTTGTGGCATATATTTGAATCATGGCTATGTTACTCTATGAAAAGAGGTGAAGAGAAGTTTCTGTGCAGCCTGTCTATGGAAATGGTGATTGCTTTCTCCTTGATAATGCAATTGAAAAACTCACTACAATATTTTATAATACCAAAAGGAAACAGCATTCAATTTTCCTAAATTTACAACAGCATCTATTGTTGAACATCAAAATATACTCAGAGTTTATGATCTCAGATGGGCTGTCTTACACATCTGAATCCCAAGGCTAAATAAAAAGTTATTTTATAAAATAAAGATGCCTATTAATAATCCAAGCTAGAGTTAAATCCACATTGATTATACTAAATTCAAATCACACATCTAAAAGACCAAAGGCAAACAAAAATAATGAAAACAGATCATCTGCGTTTTAAGCAAATAAAATTTGCAGAATATTTTATACTTGGACCATTTTTCTTAAATGTAGAAATCAAACCTGCATCCACCACTTCTACAGTCAAGTTGTTCCACATTCTCACCACCATCTGAATGAAGTAGTTCCCCCTCAGGTTCCCCTAAAATACTTGCCTTTCCCCTTCATGAATTCCAGTTCTAATCTCCCCCAAACTCAGTGGAAAAAAGCCTGCTTGCATTTACCCCATCTATACCCCTCATAATTTTGTATACCTCTATCAAATCTTCCCTCATTCTCCTACACTCCAGGAAATATCATTAAGGCTCCACCACACAGGACTTTTCTCTTCTCAAGGAAGTGGTACAAGAACACAAAAACACAGAGTCAGCATTTCAGGAAGAGATCTTAACCCCCCCTGTCATCAGACTTCTGAATGGTCAATGAACCCATGTTCACTACCACATATCTATACTTCTCCCCCTCTCTATATATACACATATTATATGTACATATACACATACATATACACACACGCACACTATATATATACACACACATATAATGTGTGTATATATATATGTATGTGCAAGCGAATGTGGTTCTATATTTAAAAAATGCGAGTACTCCCAAAGAGAAACACCAATAACTGCGCAGAGGATGTCACCTTGATTAGTAATGAAATCTCCGCAAGCTAATTGCCAAGCTCACTTACTTTCCTGTAGGTAAGTGACCAAAACTGCACACAATACTCCAAATTGGGCCTCACCAAATCTTACACAACTTCAACATACCATCCCATCTCCTATATTCAATACATTTAGACTTATGAAGGCCAATGTGCCAAAAGCTTTTGCCACTCTCTGTACCTATGCCCCCACTTTCAAGGAATTATGGACCCATATTCCCAAATCTCTCTCCTCTTTGAGGAACTCCTATAAATACCCTGGGATTGGTCTCCAACAAGCGCTACCATCCAGTTGAATCAAAATAATTTCAACCACAAAAGGTTTTACCATTAACCAACATTTGTTCCTTTTTAACAGAGCTTCTTACTGCATGAATGAATCCTTGACATTAAGCGATGTCATTCTCAACTATTTCGTAATATTCAGCTCAATCATATCTTTGAGGCCTGAAACAGTACTCTTCTTCAAGAAACCAAACATGCCACTATGAGCAGGTTAGTTATGTCACATTGATTTCATTTAATTGGTGATTGAACAAGGGTTGACAGGATGTCAATTGGTTGTATTAAAATTAATAACATTTTTACAACACAGAATTAGGACAGTCTATGCAGACTCAGTTCCTCACAAATCTTATTCCCTCAAGTGTCTACTGATTTCTTTTTTTGGAAGTCCTGACTGGTTGTTTTCACCATTTCCTTTTGTTATGAACACCTCTTCATCCCTTGTTAGTGAAAGAGAGAGCTGTGCCATGTTAAAATGCTGGGTTACGGACTGTAATTTTTGCTGAACTGCAGATCATGAGCTGTTTGGGGACTCTGCTATTGCTTGGTGGATGGTGGAGGACGGGGGCTGATGTTTCCTGCTGGAACAAGGGAGGGCAGGGGGAGGATTGCTGCTTTGCTGCTGCATGTGCATGGAAGCAGCATGTGTGTGGGGCCTTTGGGGTTCTAAACGTTTTCCGTCATTTATTCTTTGAGGCCATCTTCTGTTTCATGGATGTCTGTGAAGAGTAAGAATTTCTGGCTGTATACTGTACATTCTCTGATATTATATGGAATCAATGAACCATCCTTACAGGTAGAAGTGCAGATCATAAATATTTACATAAAGCTTCACCACCCTATATTCACTTTTTCTCATTGCATGCTAAATTCTGACTTAGGGAAGCTCCAGTTGAAGTTTATTTTTGATCATTTAAAATTTGAATCATTCTTCAGTTAATCTCAAATTAACAAAACTTCAAAAAGATTATTCCCAAAGAAAAAGATGAAAACTACAAACCAGAATACAAATTATGCTACTGCTTGTGTAAAGGCAACTGCAATTCAAGTTGTGCAATATTTCTAACATGTAGAATTACTTGTGCACAAACTCCCTTTCAAATTATATGAAATAGAGTGAAATAGCCACAGACTGAAGTGAAAGAAAACTCATTATTCCAGTTATGATGGCACATACTGTACATTTACCATTAGGTCAGCACTATTCTTCTCAATGGAAATTCTATACAGAACTGTCTAAGCAAACAGTTGTGCACTCCTCAATTAAGTGCAGGTGTATATTTTTCACACTCACCACTTTTGATTCTGTGTTCCATCTTTGAACCATCTGTTAACAAGTATTGCTTCTTGCCACTTCCATCTTCTAAGGCCACTTCCATCAAAAGTCATCTCAATGTCCTTTGCGTCAAGAACAACTCTCATCTCTTCAGCCTAACAGTGTAGCTGAAATCCACAATCCCTAGAACTTAAAATGTCTTTTCATTGGAGATTGGAATCACTTATCTCCTTGCCTTGAGTCACCTTATATGTGCTGAAACATGTATGGAACAGGATGAAACAAAACAGCCAATGTACCTTTTACATTTTCCCATGAGAACAGTAAATCTTGTGGAGCTTTTACTAATAATTAAATTAAATCTAGACTGGCCTCATCTCAAGCATAACATCCACAAGACTCACAATGAAAATCACTGGTTATCCTGAAAAAGCTATGCTAGAAATGCTAAATCCAGAATCACATCTCTTCTGCAGTCATCTACAATAGTGGTCACAACCACTTATCAAGCCAACTTTGCATGCTACAAAGATACTCATATTAACTGCACTTTTAAGTGAAGCCCAGCAATTTAAGTTTTAGACTGCAGATAGGTATACGGCAGATATTGAAGGCACATTTGTTAGTCCTTAGTGTAATGTGCACCTGACCTGCTTTTACTTTTTCTTGCTAAGACAATAAACTATTAAATTCATAAACAGAAGGGATTCTGCAGATGTTGGAAATCCAAAGCAACACACACAAAATACTGGAGGAACTCAGCAGGTCAGGAAATATCTATGGAAATGTTGAACAGTCAATGTTTTGGGCAGAGACCCTTCATCAGGATTGGAAAGGAAGGTGGAAGACATCAGAATAAAACATGTGTGGGGGGTGGTGAGGAGGGAAGGAGGACAGCTAGGTAAGGGGCTGGAGAAGGAATCTGATAGAAAGGAGAGTGGATCATGAGAGAAAGGGAAGAAGGGACACCAGGGGAAGGTGATAGGCAGGGGAAGAGAAGAGGTAAGTAGCTGGAGTGGGAAATGGAAGAGGAAGGAGCAGGGGAAAAAGAAAAAGAAATTACCAGAAGGAGAAATTGATGTTCACACCATCAGGCTAGAGGTTACCTAGACAGAATATAAGGTGTTGCTCCTCCAACCTGGAAGTGGCCTCATTGTGGCAGAACAGGCTGCCATGGACCAACATGATGCCACAGGAAAGGAAATAGAAAATAAAGTGGTGGGTCACTGAAAAATTCCACTTTTGAATTGCCTTTATTTCTTACAACCTTCACATACATGAGGAGTAAAAATCTTTACATTACATCTCCATCTAAATGTGCAATCATAGTAATTTATAATAACTTATAACAAACAGTCAATATAACATTGAAATACACTCAAATCAGCATGAGTTAATCAGTCTGATGGCCTGGTGGAAGAAACTGTCTGAGAGCCTGTTGGTCCTGGCTTTTATGCTGTGGTACCATTTCCCAGATGGTAGCAGCTGGAACAGTTTGTGGTTGGGGTGACTCGGGTCTCCGATGATCCTTTGGGCCCTTTTTACACACCTGTCCTTGTAAATGTCCTGAATCACGGGAAATTCACAGCTACAGATGCGCTAAGCTGTCCGCACCACTCTCTGCAGAATCCTGAGATTAAGAGGTACAGTTCCCATACCAGGCAGTGATGCAGCCAGTCAGGATGCTCTCAATTGTGTCCCTGTAGAAAGTTCTTAGGATTTGGGGGCCCATACCAAACATCTTCAACCGTCTGAGGTGAAAGAGGCACTGTTGTGCCTTTTTCACCACACAGCTGGTGTGTCCAGATCATATGAGGTCCTCGGTGACGAGTACACCAAGGAACTTAAAGCTGTTCACCCTCTCAACCCCAGATCCATTGATGTCAATAAGGGTAAGCCCATCTCCATTCCTCCTGTAGTCCACAACCAGCTCCTTTGTTTTTACGATATTGGGGGAGAGGTTGTTTTCTTGACATCACTATGTCAGGGTGATGACTTCTACTCTGTAGGCTGCCTGGTTATTAATTGAGACTAGGCCAATCAGTGTAGTGTCATCGGCAAATTTAATTAGCAGATTGGAGCTTTGGGTGGCGATACAGTCATGGGTATACAGGAAGCAAAGGAGGGGACTTAGTACAATGCCCTGAGGGGCTCCTGAGTTGAGAGTCAGAGGGATGGAGGTGAGGGAGCCCACTCTTACCACCTGCTGGTGATCTGACAGCAAGTCTAGGATCCAGCTGCACAAGGCAGAGCCAAGGCTGAGGTCTCTGAGCTTTCTGTCAAGCCTGGATGGAATTATGGTATTGAATGCTGAACTGTAGTCCAAGACCAGCATTCTCACAAAAGCATCCTTCTCCAGATGTGTAAGGACAGTATGTAAAGCAGTGGCTATTGCATTGTTTGTCGCTCGGTTGTGTCAGTAGGCAAATTGCTTGGGTGGTAGCAAGCTGCAGATGTATCCTTGATCAGCCTCTCAAAGCACTTGCTTATTATTGAGTGCGACAGGACACTAGGTGTTCAGGCATGTTACCTGGACCTTTTTTGGTACAGGGACAACGGTGGATAATTTAAAGCAGGAGGGCACTCTACACTGGTGGATGGTGAGGAGGTAGGCAACAAAGCAATCCCTCAACTTACTTGCGCTGGGTCTCATCAATGTAGAGAAGGCTGCATCGGGAGCACCAGATACAACAGAAGACTCCAACAGATTTTCAAATAAAATATTACCTTACCTGGAAGGATTGTTTGAGGCCCTGAATTGAGGTGAGAGAGAAGGTACATGGACAGGTGTAGCATTTCTCTTGCTTGCAGGGATATGTGCTAAGAGGGGTATGAGTTGGAGGGACATATGGACAAGGGGATCATGGAGGGAGCAATCCCTACGGAAAGCAGAAAATGGGGGTGGGGTGAGTAAGTCTGTGCTTGGTGATAGGTTTCATCTGAAAATGGAAGTTGCTGAAAATGATGTGTTAGATGCAGAGGATCATGGGGTGCTAGGTGAGGAAGAGAGGAATTCTAACCCTGTTACAATGGCAGGAAGATGGGGTGAATGTTGATGTCTGGGAAATGGAGCAGATGCAGGTGAGAGCAGCATCAATGGAGGAGAAAGGTAAACCCTATTCTTTGAAGGAGGGGATGACATCGCTGATGTCCTGGAAAGGAAAGCCTCATCCTGGGAACAGATGCAGTGGAGCCGAAGGAACTGAGAAAAAAGAAATAGAAAGATGAATAGCATTTATTATTTTTAAAAAAACAGGAGACAGGGTGGGAAGAGGTGTAGTCATGAGAATTGGTAGGTTTATAGAAGATGTCAGTAGAGAGTTTATCTCTAGAGATGGAGACAGAGAGAGATAGGGAAAGGGGAAGGAGGTGTCATGAATGGACCAAGTGAATTTAAGAGCAGTATGGAAGTTGGAGACAAAGTTAATAAAATTGATGAGCTCAGCACAGGTCAATGTAGTGCTGAAAGAACTGGGGAGCCTTTACAGGGAAGGCTTGGAAAATGGACTGTTCCACGTAGCCAACGAAAAATCAGGCATAGTTGGGGTCTATGGCTACCCCTCGAGTTTGGAGTGTGGAAGGAGCTGAAGAAGAGGGTGGTGGTGGAGGGGTACTGGTTGGATCTTTTACTGAGAAAGAAGCAGAGAGCTTTAAGGCCTTCTTGATGGGGGATAGAAGTGTACAGGGACTGGACATTCATGGTGAAAATGAAGCAGCCAGGGCAAGGAAATTGAAAGTTGTTGAGGAGATTGAGAGCATGTGAAATGTCACAAATGTAGGTGGGAAGGGACTGAACCAAGAGGGATAGAATGGAGTTGAGGTACGTGGACACAGGTTCAGTGGGGCAGGAGCAGGCTGAGACAATAGGCCTATCCAGAGTGTCGGGCTTGTGGATCTTGGGTAGGAGGTAGAACCAAGCAGTGCTGGAAAAGAATCTGAGTTTGGTGGCAGTGGATGGGAGATCTCCAGAGTTCATGGGGTTAATGATGGTGTGGGAGACAGTGGCCTGATGGTCCAGAGTGGAGTCCTTTTCAAGGGGTCAGAAAAAGGTGGTGTTTGAGAGTTGCCACTTGGCCTCAGCAAAAGGGGTCAGTCCACCACACTACAACAGCAACTCCCTTCCCCCACTTTTCCTTGGGTTCAAAGGTAAAGTTGGGATTGGTGTGGAGAGCGTGGAGAACAGTGAATTCAGAGGGGGAAAGATTCGAGGAGGAGAAAGGAGTGCTGAAGTTGAGCTGGTCAATGTCTTGTCAGCAATTTGAGATTAAAAGACCCAGAGCAGGCAAAGAATCAGAGTGGATCTCCCACAAAAGGCAGATTGGGGACGGGAGAAAAGGTCATCGGCGGGGGTGGGGAAATGGGCTCAGAGATGGAGGGGACAGAAGAAGAACTCAGCGTTGTGGTGAGCGTGGAACTCACTGAGGTGCAGGCAAAGGAAAACAAAGGTGATACCTTTGCTGAGAACAAAATAGTCTGCCTCAGTGAGAAGGTTGAAGGGAATAGTGAAGACACAGCAGTTAGAGCTGGGATTAAAAACATGTAAGTAATACTGCTGCCTCAGCTCCAGCAACCAGACTTGATCCCAATCTCCATGCTGCCTATGAAGACCATGCATTCTCTCTGTAACAGCCTGTATTTATCTGAAGAGCTCAAGATTCCCCCCACATCCTAAATACATTTTTAGCTGACAAGTTAATTGGCTACTACAAGTTACTCATATGAACAGGATTGCTCCAAGAGCCAGCATCAACATGATGGATCAAATGGCTCTATTCTATGTCTTAAGAAATATGAAATTATCTGAGGATGTGCTCTTTCCTGCTGGAAAAATGATGCAAGTGTGTAAATTTAATATAGCATTATCATGTAAATCATTCAGCAATTTGTGAGAAGAAATTTGCAGTAAATTACCACAAATCACTGGATGATTTGCATCACACCAGCATTTGCCTTGTAAAATCAGCTTACCATAATCTCCCCGAGTTTCAAAAATTGTTGCATTTGCACACTAACTGCAAATTAAATTCTATGAAGAAAGTTCAGGGTAGTACTTAACAGCTTAAACATGGCCATTAAAAAAAAGACTTGTGTTCCTATATTGCTATTGAACAAGGACTAAACAAAAGAGCATAGTCGCAACCTGAAGATTGTTGTGAGTTTGTTTTAAATACTCTTTCCCTCCTCCCTCTCTCAATACAACCTCCTTTTCCTCTTAATTTCTCTTTCTGTAGCAGATTCAAATTACTTCCTTCTCTATTATCCCTCCGTCTTTTTCAACTTTCCAAACTTGTTTATCCAGATTATAAATGTTTTGCATTGCATAAAGTATATATCTGAAGGATGAGGGAAGAAAAGGTCCAACAAATGAACCACGAGTGTACTTAAAAGAGTACTTTATGTTATCACTCCAAAAATATTAACACATGCCTGCAATTTGGGGGGGGGGGGGGGGGGAGAGGAGGAGGAAGTCAGAGGAGGTCGGAAGAGAAAGAGGGCAAGAGAAAAAAAAAACACAGAATGGTTTATGGCATCATAACCAAATTAAATTTTACAAGGGAAAACGAGGAAAAAATAAGTCATGAGTAACAGAAAGTTTGGTCTGTACTATCAGCAAGGTATGAAAGCAAGGGATTTGGATTTTTGGTAAGACATAAAATACCTAGAATAACTAGCTTCAGTCACCTGAAAATTATTTGATGTCAACTCTTGAACTGAAGTAAAATTGAAGTTACTTTTATATTTCACGCTTTTACAGTTGAGGTCACAGGAGTCCAACATTGTGATCAGTCTTTCTTCATTTGCATTGCTAATATCAGCTTTCTTCCTCACAAGCAGAATTCTTGACATCAATTTTCATGGGTCTATGAACCCATCATTGGTTTAAGAAAGCCAGCAAGTTGATGTAAAGACAGATACCCAGAACCCAAATGAGAGGGTGGGGGTGGGGCAAATACCATCTAATACCAAGGAAGGAGTACTGGATTTATATCAGAAGCTTAGTTCTGTCCAACCAATTTATGATAATGATGATCATTATGTTGTCCACATCAGAGGACTACAAATTCATATAGTTGATATATGCAATTGTTCACACAGCAACCCTCATTATTGGGCAAAATTCCCTCCACAAAGACAGCACCTATTGTACTGTTGGTTAGTGACAATTGTCTCCAACTGCAACCTGAACTTGTTTGGTAACAATTTGAACAAACTGAACAATTATTTTTGCTATTCAAGCAATCTCATTAAAAGTTATTTCAACAATTCAAAATGAGAGGACATTTACAAAGATGTTGCTGGGACTTGAGGAACCAAGTTATATGGAGAGGTTAAATAGGTTCCGGGAGCATAAGAGAATGAGGGGGGATTTGACAGAGGTATACAAAATTATGAGGGGTCGAGAAAGGGTAAATGCAAGCAGGCTTTTTCCACTGAGATTGGGTGAACTGGAGCTCGGAGGTTAAGGGTGGAAGGTGAAATATTTAAGGGAATCCTGAGGGGAAACTTCTTCACTCAGAGGGTGGTGAGTGCAAAGAGAGTTGCTGGCAGAAGTGGGAGATGGAGGTTTGATTTCAACATTTAAGGAAAATTTAGACAGGTACATGGATGGGAGGGGTATGTAGGGCTATGGTCAAGGCAGAATCAGTTTGGCACAGTCTTGATAGGCTGAAGGGCCTGTTTCTGTGCTGTAGTATTCTATGACTCTATGCTATGTCTATTTAGTTTTATTTTGCTTGTGCTAGAAAGCTGTAGGTTCAAGCTCTTCTCTGGTGCAGTTAGGCAACAGTGACCATCCTTCAAATGGAATGTTAACCTGAGGGCCCACCTAATACAATAAAAAGGATGAGCAGTGGGTTCCTGATTCACTACAGATACACCTTCAGTCTTTTGTGGCAGGTTGGGAAAGATAGAAAAAAAGTACAAAGACAAACTTCATCAAGACGAAAGGGAGGGAAAAAACTGAATTTTTTCTGTTAAAATAATAACCTTGCAGACTACTTTCACACCCAATCCGTTGAGCAAGTTTAAGTGTGCACTTTAAACACGTACAACACACAGTATGACTTTGGAATATTCCACTAGTGAATAACTTGACAATATAATTGTGTGTGAATGATGAGACACTGGAGAGCTATGTATAAGCAATCAATGTAGATGCTTTATCTTTTAACTGTAACACTGTTGTTACCTCGGACATGTCACAAACAGGTTTACACTCTGCAGCATATTGACTCATCCTGAAGCAATGTAAATACTTGAGTAATTGAGAATTTTTTTAAAGTAACTTTATACCGTACTGCCCATTCCCCTCAACAGACGGTTTTCCATGTATACAATCAATACGATTAGAGATTACTAATTACTTACTAAATGCAAGATATTTATTAAAAAGTATAATTTTCAACTAAGGTTATAGCCGATTACATCAATACAACTAACTTTAAATTCAACTGTCAATTTGCTAGTTGTCAAATTCAGCACGAATCAGTTAAAAATTGCTCCATTTAGTAAAGACCTTTAAAAATGCCCTTACACTTATTGTTTAATCTCTAATGATTTATTTTATATCATGCTTTCAATTAAGCAGTCAACAGCAAAATCAAAAATGAATAATTTAAATCAGTGAAGTTTTTATTAAAAAATAAAAACAAGATTAAATCACTTCTACTAGGAATCAATTTTTAAATTAAAATCACCGAGACAGAAAAAAATTGACAGCTATTTAACACTGACAGTATTGGGGGCAGTGGCTATTACAACTTAAATATCAATTGCACAACAAACACTGGTGAGAAGGGGGAAATTATTTTGTTCGTGAAAAATTAAAACTAATTTTAAAATGAATCTTTCTGAATAATTTTAAAACTTTTGACCAAACTAAGGGGAAAGCAGAAAGTTCAGATGTAAACTTAAATATCAAATACAGAGAATACATGACTTCAAAAAGTAGCATTTATTCAGCTAGAATCTAAAACATAAATATAAAAGATTTAGTACTTACAGGGTTAAGGCTAGGATTTGACATTAATTACTTACCCCTTTGCTGTTGCAGCACAACAGATACTTTTAGAGTCTCCGTGCAATGTGCAGCTGCTCCAAATGCAACAAGTGACTTAACCAGAGCTGAACTGTTACAATTCTACCTAATTTGAAGGCTCTGTCTGACTCATCCCCTCTCTAGCTATTCGGGTTGCAAATTACTAGGTGCAAATACAGCACAAACTTTGCTCTAATTTAATTCAGTAAAAATGCAATAGAGTCAGAGTAATACAACATGAAAACAGGCACTTCAGCCCAACTCTCCCCTGTTGACTTAGATACCCATCACCCCATTTGTCAGTTTTTGGCACATATTTCTCTAACCTTTTCCTACTGTCCAACTGTAAGCTTAACTGTTTTTACTGTCCCAATCACAAGTAATACTTGTGGTAGCTCACTTGGAAATATGCACTTCCCTCTGGGTGAATAAGTTACCCCTTTCAAATTTTAACTCTTCCACCTTAAACCTATGCCTTCCTGTTTTTGATCCTCTTTCACTGGGAAAAAGGCTGTGTGCCTTCTCCCTACTTATGCCCCTCATGATTTTAGGAATTTCCATGAGACTACAGAAGGCAAAGGGTGGTTGTGGATAGTTCGTATTCTGCATGGAGGTCAGTGACCAGTGGTGTTCAGCAGGGATCTGTTCTGGGACTCCTCCTCTTTGCGATTTTTATAAGTGACCTGGATGAGGAAGTAGAAGGGTGGGTTAGTAAGTTTACTGATGACACAAAGGTTGGGAGTGTTGTGGATAGTGTGGAGGGTTGTCAGAGGTTACAGCAGGATAGCGAAAGTATGCACAACTGGGCTGAGAAGTGGGAGATGGAGTTCAACCTGATAAGTGTGAAGTGCAAACATGAGGAAATCTACAGATGCTGGAAAATCAAGCAACACATACAAAATGCTGGTGGAATGCAGCAGGCCAGGCAGTGAATATAGGAAGAAGCACTGTCGACGTTTTGGGCCGAGACCCTTCGTCAGTACTAACTGAAAGAAAAAATAGTAAGAGATTTGAAAGTAGGAGGGGGAGGGGGAAATCCAAAAGGTGGGGGTGAGCTGAAGCTAAGAGCTGGAAAGTTGATTGGCAAAAGCGATACAGAGCTGGAGAAGGGAGAGGATCATGGGACGGGAGGCCCAGGGAGAAAGAAAGGGGAAGGGGAGCACCAGAGGGAGTTGGAGAACAGGCAGAGTGATGGGCAGAGAGAGGAAAAAAAGGGGGGGGGAATAAATAAATCAGTGATGGGATAAGAAGGGGAGGGGCATTAACGGAAGTTGGAGAAATCAATGTTCATGCCACCAGGTTGGAGGCAACCCAGACAGAATTTAAGGTGTTGTTCCTCCAACCCGAGTGTGGCTTCATCTTGACAGCAGAGGAGGCCATGGATAGACATATCAGAATGGGAGTGTGACGTGGAATTAAAATGTGTGGCCACTAGGAGATCCTGCTTTCTCCGGCGGACAGAGCATAGGTGTTCAGCAAAACGGTCTCCCAGTCTGCGTCGGGTCTCACCAATATATAAAAGGCCGCACCAGGAGCACCGGACGCAGTATACCACACCAGCCGACTCACAGGTGAAGTGTCGCCTCACCTGGAAGGTCTATCTGGGGCCCTGAATGGTGGTGAGGGAGGAAGTGTAAGGGCAGGTGTAGCACTTGCTCCGCTTACAAGGTTAAGTGCCAGGAGGGAGATCGGTGGGAAGGGATGGGGGGGGGGACGAATGGACAAGGGAGTCATGTAGGGAGCGATCCCTGCGGAAAGCAGAGGTGGGGGGGGAGGGAAAGATGTGCTTGGTAGTGGGATCCCGTTGGAGGTGGCGGAAGTTACGGAGAATTATACGTTGGACCTGGAGGCTGGTGGGGTGGTGGGTGAGGAACCCCCTATCCCGAGTGGGGTGGTGGGTGGATGGGGTGAGAGCAGATGTGCATGAAATGAGAAAGATGCGTTTGAGAGCAGAGTGGATGGTGGAGGAAGGGAAGCCCATTTGTTTAAAAAAGGAAGACATCTCCTTCGTCCTGGAATGAGAAGCCTCATCCTGAGAGCACATGCGGCACAGAATTGTGAGAAGGGGATGGCATTTTTGCAAGAGACAGGGTGGGAAGAGGAATAGTCCAGGTAGCTGTGAGAGTCTGTAGGCTTATAGTAGATATCAGTAGATAAGCTGTCTCCAGAGATGGAGACAGGAAGATCAAGAAAGGGGAGGGAGGTGTTGGAAATGGACCAAGCAAATTTGACAGCAGAGTGAAAGTTGGAGGCAAAGTTAATGAAGTTAATGAGCTCAGCATGCGTGCAGGAGGCAGCACCAATGCAGTCGTCGATGTAGCGAAGGAAAAGAGGGGGATGGATATCCGTATAGGCTTGGAACATGGACTGCTCCACAAAGCCAACAAAACGGCAGGCATAGCTGGGACCCATACGGGTGCCCAAAGCTACACCTTTGGTTTGGAGGAAGTGGGAGAAGCCAAAGGAGAAATTATTGAGAGTAAGGTCTAATTCTGCTAGACACAGGAGAGTGGTGGTAGACGGGAACTGGTTAGGTCTGGGATCCAAAAAGTGGAGAGCTTTGAGACCTTCCAGGTGGGGGGATGGAGGTATATAGGGACTAGACATCCATGGTGAAAATAAGGCGGTGGGGGCCAGGGAACTTAAAATCATTGAAAAAATTCACTCAGGTTGGAGGAACAGCACCTTATATTCCATCTGGGTAGCCTCCAACCTGATGGCATGAACATTGATTTCTCTAACATCCGTTAATGCCCCTCCTCCCCTTCTTACCCCATCCCTGATTTATTTATTCCCCCTTTTTTTCCCTCTCTCTGCCCATCACTCTTTGCTTGTTCTCCATCTCCCTCTGGTGCTCCCCTTCCCCTTTCTTTCTCCCTAGGCCTCCCATCCCATTATCCTTTCCCTTCTCCAGCTCTGTATCCCTTTTGCCACCCCCTCCTGTCTTCTCCTATCATTTTGGATTTCCCCTCCCCCTCCTACTTTCAAATCTCTTACTATCTTTTCTTTCAGTTAGTCCTGACAAAGGGTCTCGGCCCGAAACGTCGACAGCGCTTCTTCCTATAGATACTGCCTGGCCTGCTGCGTTCCACCAGCATTTTGTATGTGTTGCGTAAGTGTGAAGTGGTTCATTTTGGTAGGTGTGGAGGATCAGCGAGATCTTGCAGTCCACGTCCATTTGAAGCTGCTGTGCAGGTTGACAGTGTTAAGGTGGTGTATGGTGTGTTGGCATTCATCAACTGTGGGATTGAGTTCCACAGCTGTAAAGTAATGTTACAGCTATATAAGACTTTGGTTAAACCCCACTTGGAGTACTGTGTTCAGTTCTGGTCACCTCACTACAAGAAGGACGTAGAAACCATAGAAAGGGTGCAGAGGAGATTTACAAGGATGTTGCCTGGATTGGAGGGCATGTCTTATGAGAATAGGTTGAGTAAACTTGGCCTTTTCTCCTTGGAGCGATGGAGGATGAGAAGTGACCCGATAGAAGTGTACAAGATGATGACAGGCATTGATCATGTGGATAGTCAGAGGGTTTTTTCCAGGGCTGAAATGGCCAACACAAGGGGGCATAGTTTTAAGGTGCTTGGAAGTAGGTATAGAGGGGATGTCAGAGGAAACTTTTCCCAGACAGTGGTGGGTGCATGGAATGAACTGCCAGCGAAGGTGGTAGAGGTGGATACAATAAGGTGTTTAAAGAGACTCTTAGATAAGTACGTGGAGCTTAGAAAAATAGATGGCTATGCAGTTGGGAAATTTTAGGCAGCTTCTAGAGGAGGTTACATGATTGGCACAACATTGTGGGCCAAAGGGCCTGTAATGTGCTGTAGATTTTCTATGCTTCTATTTCTATCATACCTCAGTCTCCTATGCTCCAATGATTAAAATCCTATCCTACCCAAGCTCTCCCAGGCCCTTGAGTCCTGGCAACATTCTTGTAAATGCATTTGTACTCTTTCAAGCTTAATGACACCTTTCCTGTAATAGGGTAATCAAAACTGCACACAGTACCCAGGTGTGGCTTCAAGTGCAACATAACATCCCAACTCCTATATTCAGTGTCCTGAGTGAAGGCCAGCATGTCCAAATGCTTTCTTCACCACCCTGTCCACCTGTGACGCAACTTTCAGTGAACTATGTACTCCAGGTCTCCCTGTTCTAAAACACTCCACAGGGCCCTACTGCTCACTGTGAAAGACCTATCCTGCTTTGGCTTCCCAAAATGCAACACCTTACATTCACCTGGATTGAACACTATTTGCCACTCTTTACCGAGCTGATTAAGAATCTTTGACCATAACTTTTAATAACCTTCTTCACTATCTATGACACCAGCTATTTTGATGTAATTTGCAAATTTACAAACCATGCCCTGCACAGTCTCATCCAAATAGTTTATATAGATCACAAACAACAACAGGCCCAACACTAATTCTTATCACAGACCTCCAGTCAGAAAAACAAACTTCACTTCTACAATCATGCCAATTATGTATGCACTTACCTAGCTCTCCCTGGATCCCATGCTATCTAACCTTCCACACTCACCTTTCATGCAGGACCTAGTTAAAGGTCTTTCTAGAGTCTATATAGACAATATCCACTGCACTCTGCGCTAATCAATTCCCCTGGTTCTTCTCCATTCAAATGCAGGTAAATCCTGTCCCTCAGAATCGCCTCCACTGACTTGGTCACCGCTGACGGCAGGGTCACCAGTCTGTAGATCCCTACACTGTATTTGCCCTTCTAAGTAATGATACAGTAACCATTACACTAAAAGGATAAAGAAACATTCAGAAATAAAAGTACTAGATAGTTTAAAATATGTATGTGCATCATAAAATGTTTTAGGCACCACACTAAGCACCTCGTACAAGCGAGCAAACAAGAAATGTCACAGTCAAAAACTCAATACACAAAATGCTGTAGAGACTCAGCAGGCCAGGCAGCATCTATGGAAAAAAAAAGCACAGTCGATGTTTCGGGACGAAACCTTTCGGCAGGATTTCCAGCATCTGTATTTTTTCTCATTTGTGACAGTCACTCAAAGCTAGGTTTCCAGGATCCTAAATGGAAATCTTCCTTTCTTAAAAATTTAACAATGACTTCACATCTTATCTTAACACAGCACAGGAGACCTGGTACTGACTAAAGAGAAATTACATGCACTAATCGGAAGCTTTCCAATCTATAGGTGGTACAGAATGACAGTGAGAACATGATTATATTTTTGGCACAACTGGGTTAACAGCTTCACCCGTGAGGGAAAAAATTACAAGTGACGTTTATGCCAGTGAAAATATTGCATTTGCTTTTGACAAATGAGTATGAGGTTTAAAAGTAATCTCCCGTACACAGTTACAGCATACATCCACCTTCAGCGCATTGTGATGGCCTTTCCAAATTTTCTTTGCCTTAGATTCTTTAATACCATATTTGGCAGATTTTCACTCTCCTCCCTGCACACAAAGTTCTTCTCAAAAAAACTCTGCTGTCTGCCCCAAACTAAATCACACTTATCAAATACCCGATTCTTTTATAATTTTACTTCCAGTCAAGATGGCGCCTGCGTACAATGGTCCTTCAGTCAACATCTTTTTGATAGGTCACGAAACACTAGATTTCATTTCGTTCATTTGTTTTTCATCTTGAATGTGATTCTGGAACGGTTGGAGCCCATGAATTGCAATTTAGAGATCATTTGAGTGTCTCAGTGCTCTGCAGTCTCAGAAGTTTGCTATTGTGTGCAAACCTCACTAGGACAGGGCACTAGCCAATGTTCGACTCCATTTTGCTGATTAAAGCTTCCATTGTTTGCTGATTAAAGCGACAAGGAAGATTGAAACATCAAGGCAAACGCAAAAGGTGAGCGCTGGATGCCTGCCTTTTGATTGCTGAGGGAAATCGCTCTGCTGGAGAGGGAAAGGCTTGCCACTGTGCCAGTAGAATGTTACCCAGGTTTTCTGGGTTTTGGATATGGACTTGAACTGTACTATACTGTGTTTTTTTGCCTGATATTTCTCTTTTTTGTGGGCAGGGGAGGGGGATTTGGGTTGATGATCATGCTGCTGTTTTTTTCTTTGTTTCATGGTTATCTGGAGAAGTATTTCAGAGTTGTATACTTTGATAATAAATGAATCTTTTGATGTCCACTACCACCTCGATGCCTACACTCATTCAAAAAAATTCAAAGAAATATTTTAATTTTCCTCCCTCTAAGCTTGAAAAGTGCAAGAGCTGATTCACCAGTTTAAAGATATCCATTGATCTATCTGACTGTATGGAACTAAGCTATTAAATATAAAATATAACAATGCTTATGTTAGAAATTTACAAATATCAATTATTAGAGTGCAAAAAGCTCCATTCTGGTTTCAGAATTCAAACAGGCAACTGAAAGCTGAAAACTTCCATATTCATCTGGTCTAAAAGCTCGCCTTTCAGACGTGAGTGCATTAAGCCTGCTTACATTTGAAAAGGTTAAATATGGAGCAGTGGAATTCAGAGGACTACAAATTATTATTTGGTTAGGCAACCTAGAAGTTGGTTGGGAGGTGAAATTATGAATTTTGGTTAACTCAACTGACATCTTTTAGAGTGAAATGTACTTCCATCAACAGATCTCCTGCAGTTGTCTTCTACAAAATTAGACACCAAAAAAAAAACATTTTAAAGAAAAGCACTTATTCATTCTGTAAAGCACAACTTTGTTTTGAAACTACTAAAAAGATATATCTTTAAAACTGCAATTCTTTGGTTTCACACAGTTTAAAGGTCAGCTTCACCACACTATGTTCACTTCATCTCATTGCATGCTAAATTCTGACTTGGGGAAGTTCCAACTGAAGTTTATTTTTGATCATTTAAAATTTGAATCATTCTTCAGTTAATCTCAAATTAACAAAACTTCAAAAAGATTATTTCCAAAGAAAAAGATGAAAACTACAAACCAGAATACAAATTATGCTACTGCTTGTGTAAAGGCAACTGCAATTCAAGTTGTGCAACATTTCTAATATGTAAAATTACTTGTACACAAACTTTCAAATTATACCTTTCAAATTATACGAAATAGAGTGAAATGGCCGTAAACTGAAGAGAAAGAAAACTCATTATTCCAGTTATGATGGCACATACTGTACATTTACCATTAAGTCAGCACTATTCTTCTCACTGGAAATTCTATACAGAACTGCCTGAGCAGTTGTGCACTCCTCAATCAAGTCTTAGGCAGATATGTATATTTCTTTCAAAATTGATGTAACTATGCTACCACAATAGTGTAAAATTTTAATATAGTCATTTATTATTCCTCAAGCTTCAACTGTGTTGAATCTAATTGAATTACAGCCTTACATTGGTGTCTGTGCATCACAATTTTCATTTCTATAGCTTAGGCTATACAGCTTCAATTGTAATGGAGACTTCTATTGAGAGGACATGGAACAAAGTCCATTTACACTGCACTCTGCAAAGATTAGATATTATCTCCAAAATTCTTTAAATGTAAAGGAAGAGCAAAACATTGGTAAAGGATAGTTGTTGAAAGCATAGTCAAGAAGAGGGCTAAAGAAACAGAGACAGCAAGAATGATCATATATTTATTTTGGAAAGGGGTTTCAGGGCCAAGGTGGAACTGAAAGAACTTATGCTAATGAAAGACAACAACTGTTGTTGCCCATGTATTCTAAGGAAGAAAGGTGTTTAAAAGTAGTGTTTGGTAACCAGCAATTTTAGAAAGTTATAAGTACAAATCCATTCCTTGGTATTCTTTTATATTTATAAACAAATTTTGTTCTCAATGATTTTAGAAAATTTCTCCCTTCATTTTTAGAAAAAGGCACTTAAGCCGGCAGAAATTTACACAAACAAGAGAAAATCTGCAGATGCTGGAAAACAAAGAGACACAGACACAGACACATAGACACACACACACACGGCCAGGCAGCATAAATGGAAAAGAGTACAGTCAACGTTTCAGGCCAAGACCCTTCAGCAGGACTCATCAGGTTGGTGGGATGTGTTAGGTTAGTGCAGACCACAGTTGCCCATATACCCCAGTCAAGGAAGAGAAATCATCTCAACTTCTCACCACCATGGAACATAGATGTTAAATGAAGTGGCTTCAAGACATTCATTGTTCAGGCTTACACAATTAAATGGCCACTTTGAAAGACACTATTTCTATTTCTATTGAGCTTTAAACCATCTCTGGAAGAAATAGAGAAACAACTTTCTGTGGACATTCCAAATATTCACACATCAGGAGAGGAAAAAGGGGAGTTCAAAGTCACTTTCATACTGGTCCACAAGTCTGGAAGCCTGCCACCTGTGAAAGGCCGTTAGCATTCCAGCTGTTAAATTCAATTTCTGTCAATTGCCAGCAGGAATAAACCCAATTTTACCTCTATCTGCTGGTCTCCTGCCAGTCTATAGTAATTGGATTTAACAGGGGAAAAAAAAGAAAGTCAGCTCATAGATGCTGGGCCTCTGGAATTGACTTAAAAGGACAGCAACTGAAGGACATAAAGCAATAATTTACTGTTTTAATACATGGATCTCCATTAACACTGTCAAATTCCTCACTTCCTGAATAGATACAAAGTTTTTTTGAAGTACTTAGAGTACTGTAAGAATAAACAACCCTCAAAGAATCAACAAAATATCAACATCAGGCTTATCATCACTGGCATATGTAGTGAAATTTGTTGTTATAGCAGAAGGATGGACAAATTTCAACTCCCACAAGCATGCTGACTAAACGTAGCCTGCAGGCTTAAATTGCTTTTATTTTTTTCATTGTCCTAAGGGTTATAGTTAATATGGAATTAAATTTGGATGCACAAGAGACTCTGAAGCAACACACAGGGAATTCAGTGGGTCAACCAGCATCTATGGGAAGAAAAGAATTGTCGATGTTTTGGAACAACAAGCTATGAAGATGAGGTTGTTGATAATGTGAAAAGGAGTGATGTTTGTTTTGGAAATCATACAAAACACACGGAGACGAATCCAGCACATACTGGCTCTTTGATAGAATTAACTGGTTCTACAATCTGGCTCCTTCTCCATAGTCTACAATTATTTTCAAAATATTTATCCAATAACCCTTTTGAAGTTCCCCATTGAATTGTCTTCTGCTATCCTTTAAAGCAGTGCATTCTCACATTTTAAGATTCAAGACTGTTTAATGTCATTTCTAGTACACGAGTGTAAAGGGGATCAAAATATTGTTACCCCAGATGTGACGCAGCACAAAAAAAACAAACACAATACATCTACGTATGTAAGAGTGAGTGTGTGAGTGTGAGAGAGAGAGAGAGAGAGAGAGACACACACACACACACATATTTTTTGATTGTATGTCCATAAAGTGATGCAAGGCACAGGAGTGTCTGTACATAAGGTGACTGACACAAAATGATAAAAATAGTGGTGGTTGGGGGTGTGGTGGAGTGGATCAGTGGGTGGAGGTGTTGATCAGTCTTACTGCATGGGAATAGCAACCATTATTGAATCTGGTGGTCCTGGCATGGATGCTACATAGCCTCCTCACAGATGGGAGTGGGACAGTCTATGAGCAGATGAGAGATCCTTCATGATGCCACCCATGTCCCTTAACAATTAACAAATCGACACACTCATTATTAATCTTCTTGCCAAGTAGTTTACTCTAATAAACCTCTTCATAATTTTAAACATCTTTTACACTTCCCTGAACATTCTGTACTGCAAGACAATACTTCCAGTGTCTGCAAACAATTACACTGCTTCAATCATTCTACCAGACCTGTGAGGCTTCTGTTGGGTTCCAGTCTCTCAACCACCCAAAGCACATTTTAAAATATCTTTCATAAACATAATCTACATTTTAGACTCAACCTAGAGAAATGCAAACTGCAAGAATAGTATTTATTTAAACTATTTTCAAAATTTCTGGCTCAAATTCTAGCATTGGGCAGTGTTCTTCAATTTATTGTCCAACTTTACCTTGTTCTTTTTACAATTTTATTCATAAGCCAACTCGAGAGCCACAGTTTTCTAATTAGTTAGCGTAAATTGTTCAGAACTTTAAAATACACTGTTCATTACATCCACTGTCAAATTGAGAAAGACAAAAGTGTAATTAGCTTACTCAAAGTGTAGTTAGCATATTTAAAACAAAAATCAATTCTCTTCCCCAGTCTCAGTTAGAACAAGAATTGTGCATGTCTACTGCAAACAAAATTGCATCCTTGTCCCTTCTCCATGCACGACTTTACATAATCCTTTCTAAACAAAGTTTCCTTAATTACATTCCTAGCATACAATAGGGGTGCAAGTTACAAATGGATCTCATTACTAAAGGGCTAAAGAGTTAAAACAGAGCTCACTGAGAAGTAAAAGTCTTTACCCAGAAAATGAGAAGAGTATGCTGGATTATTGTCATAGGGAGGCATGCACATTTAAAACCAAATAATGTAATCATTAACCTTCACAAAACTTTAAATTTCTGCTTACACACCTCAGGAAAAAGGGACTTTCTTTTTTAATAGAAAATTAATTACATCAACTTGCATTAGAATGAATAATTTTGCCAGTTTCTGGTGTAATACTGACCAATTATCTGTACTTTTGCAGCACTAGATTCCCTCTGTAGCCATCAAAACCTTTGACATTTCAGTTACTGCCAAATGGAGGAAACCATTATTCTCTTCAAATTTCTAATGACAATTTAAACCCTCAGAGATTTAACATTTCTCCATTTCTGGCAAAATAGAAAACAAACACATAGCTCAAGATACTTTGATTGGAATCTCTAAAAATATTTATATTTTTAAGATTCTTTACAATTCAGCTTGTTTGCTCACTCGGGATCAAACTTATTTGCTCACTTGAAATCAACTGAATTACACTCTATTGTACAACATCATTAAGGAGATTCATATTCAATATTTTTATTGTGCATGTATTGCAAGGATTTTCCAGGCATACTTCTGTTTGTGGTGAATGAATACAAAGACTATTGAAAGGACTGGACTAAGCAACAGCAAAGAGTGTGAACTTAATGACCGTACATAGTTATTGGAGCTGTTCACTTCACAATCAGGGGTCATACACCTCCTGCAAGGCAAATGTCTTTCTGGAAATGAGACCAGAACTGTACACAGTACTGCAGGTGTGGTCTCACTGAACCCTTGTATAACTGTAGCAAGAGATCTTTTCTGTTGTACTCCAAATCCTTTGCAATGAAGGTCTATGTTATATTTGCCTTTGTGTTTGCTTGTTGAACCTGCAGAGTAACTTTGATGCAGTTTTAAGGTCACACAAATGTTTCCAATGCCAATCTTTTAATGGTGGTTGTTTCAAAAGAAAATGCTGTTTTCCTGTTCTTGTTACTCAAGTGACTAACCTTGCAATTAATCCGACCACTGTGCTAATCAGTTTTAGATTTCAAGTAGAATGGTCATTGAGTCAGAGGGCTACAACACAGAAACAGGCTCTTCTGTCCACTTTGTCATGCTAACCTGGTTTTCTGCCTAGTTCCAAATGACAAAAAACAATTGACCCAGCACCGATCCCTGCAGCCCACCACTAGTTACATGCCATCATCAATGAGACAACCATCTACTAGCACTCTCTGGCTTCTCCTGCCAAGCCAGTGCTGAATCCAATTGACTACTTCAACCTGAATGCCAAGTGACTTAACTGAATGCAGGACTTTGTCAAAGATTATCTGCAATTTAGAAGAGTAAGAGGCAATTTCACCAATATACACAAGATTCTGAAAGGGCTCGATATTGGATTGTTGTTTTCTTTCTCTTGGAGACAATTTTAGGGCAAGATGTCAGACAGTCAGAAGTGAAATGAAATTAGCAAATACAGTTGGCTGTAAATCTTTTCAATGTTCTAACCCAGAGAACTGTGGATATGGGTGTTTAAAAATCCATTGATGCAAAGGAATCGAGGTACATTGAAGGTTCAAACAGGAAAGTGGATAAAGTACTAAGAGCTCACCACATAAAGCAGGCTCAAAAGAATACATGAGCTACTCCGATTCAAATTAACTGATTAATAAAGACACTGTTGATGTGGTTATGGCAAAAAAAAAGACTGCTTTAATGTTATGCCATCATACCTTTTTCATCTTAGCTTCTCCCCCACTTTAAATATGTTGTTTTTCATCATTTACAATTTCCATGTCCTTTGGATTTTATATTTTGTTTTACCCGGTTTTTTTTTATTAAAATCACCTGGTGAGAAACATCTATGGGCTGCCGCATCATCAGAAACCATCTCAGGAGACAATCGTTTGGTTCAAGATGGTCTGGCTTTAAGGAACCAAGAAATTCCCTAATTTATTCTTCTTGCATTAATTCTGTATCAATAGATGTCAACTGCAAGTACATAGTATACTCGTTCCATAGGGTTATGCACCTTCAAAATAATACGGGTTGGAGGCAGCACGACTGTAGTGCTTTTTAGACCTGGCTTGAAACCTACCTTTTTAACCACATTTTTGGTCACCTCATGTGGCTTGGTGATTTGGGACTTTTTCCTCCAGTAAAAACAATCAATAAATCACGGTTGGTGCACTGTAAACACAACATTGATGACAAGCTTGTGCCTACATTTCTTAATCTCAGCCACTTCTTCAGATCTGAAAGACAGGGATAAAAGAGGAAGGGGGGAAGGCAAAGCAGGAAATCACTTGTACTATTTCTACATGCTTTTGTGTTGTTACTTCCCAAAACAAGAGGGATAGGTTTCCGTGAGAGGAAGAAGTTTTATAGGGAATTTGAGGGGAATAGCAATCAGATGGTAGGTTGGGCAGAGTATTGAAAAGTGGTTTTAAACCCCGACAAGTTCAAGACGATGCATTTTGGGAAGTCAAACAGGAGTTGAACATAAGCTGTAACTGACAGGATTCTAAAGAATGTTGATGAACAGAGGGACCTTGTGATTCAAGTCCATATTTCTCTATAAGTGGTAAATAAGTAACAAAAGTGGTGAAGGCAGCATATGGCATACTCACCTTCCTAGTCTGAGCATAGAACATAGGAGTTCTTTACAATATACTGGTTAGGTCACACTTGCAGTATTGCATGCTGTTCTAGTCACCACATTATAAGGCGGACACGATTGTGCTGGAGAGAGCACAGAACAGATTCACTACGATCTACTTAGATTGGAAGTCTTTAGCCATAGAGACAGATTAGATAGGATTGGTTTATTTGTTCTGGACTGAAAGAGGCTGAAATGTAACCTGATTTGGTTACCTTCTGGAATACACTACCAGAGGAAGCAGTAGAATCAGATGCAATTATTAAATTGAGAAGAGACACTTTCAACAGACAAGTAATGAAAGGTTAAAATCCTAATGTAGTTAAGTAGAATTATCAATAGGCAAATAGGTTGGCATGGATGTGGTGAGCTGTTCAGAACAACTCCATCATCCTATTTCAAGTCGTTTAGCATTTTCAGAAAATGGAGAGATCTCTAGAGGTCAAGAGCGTGCACTCTGGCCTCTTAAAATGGGTGAAAGTGTCAGATGCTCTGACTGACTACAGTATATTGCTTTCCTCCTGGCATCATGCCAGGGCACTGGAAATCTGCCTACATGGCAGTTATCTTAAGAAAAGGATAGATCAACTTATAGACCAGTCAGCCAAATCATCAGTATTAGGCAAATTATTGGGAAGAAATTCTGAAGGGTAAGTTGACAGAATAGTCGGACTCAAACTTTCCAAAAACATGAGCTAGGCCACACCTCATGTATTACGTGCAATTATGGCTACTATACTTCAGGGAACATCAAGGAGAGATTTAAATTAGGTCTATGGAATTATGAAAGGCCTGAATGGGTGAACAAGGACCCATTTCCATGGCAGAGAGGTGGATAACTCTACAAGTTACTTGGCAAGTTCAGAAGAGTGTCAAAGAAACCTTACTCCCTTCTACCTTAATAGCAGTGGAAGTCTGTCTTGATATCACTACTTGAAAGGATGACTGTGGCAGATACCTCATCTCATTTAAAATGCATCTGCCATAACCAGAAGGGCATTGTCTGGGTAGTGGGAACAATTCAAATGGTACACTTTTTGGTTGGCAAATCTGGACTCTCCTGTTTAAGGAAGCAGACTCCCAGCAACTAGTCTCTCAAACTTTCTCAGAATCACCATGAGATCATCATTCTTTCCTCCAAGCTACAGGATAGGCTAACTTTGCTTTTTCTCTCCTCATAAATCAATCCCGTCATTCCAGGAATCAGTTCTGCAAATGTACATTTCAAAGCAGCACATAATACTTCACGTGTGGTCTAAAGCACAGTGCAATCTCAAAGGCTCCTGGTGACCACCCATTTCAATTTTACTCCCTATTCCAACAACATGTCTGTCCATTGTCTCCTCTACTACCAGAATAAGGCCAAATTCGGGTTGGAAGAGCAACATCTCACATTCCATCTGGGTAATCGCCAACCTGATGGCATGAACAATGATTTCTCAAGCTTCTGCTAACTACTGCCTTGCTCCTCCACCTCTTTTTTCATTTTCTCCCCCATTCATTTGGCCCTCTCAACCCATCTTTCCATCCCCCCCCCCCCACCTTCATGACCACTCTCTGGTTCCCACCTCCTTCCCTTTATTCCATGGTCCACAGTAGTCTCCGATCAGATTCAGCCCTTTTCATTTACCTTTTATCACTTTCCAGCTTCTCATATTATTTCCCCCCACCCCCCCCCCCCCAACAATTGCCAGCTTGCTCTTTTTCACCTCCACCCACTTTCTTATTCTGGCTTCTGCTCCCTTCCTTTCCAAGTCTCAGCTCGAAACATTAACTGTTTATATCCCTCCATAGATGCTGCCTGATCCATTGAGTTCCTCCAGCATTTTTTGTGTGCTGATCATGATCTCCAGCATCTGCAGAATATCTTGTGTATGTCAAACTTAATATGCCTTTGGCTTACTAGTGGGTGGTGGATTGTAATCCAATGTGCCCCTGAATGCTTCAGCTTTTCAGCACATCCAACTGTATTGTTTGATGGAATTGACATGGTTTGAAATATATTATAAATGTATAATGTATTCAGACCAAAATGTGGACTGCTGTTTTTTTCCATAGATGCTGCCTGGCCTGCTGAGTTCCTCCAGCATTTTGTGGTGTTCGGATTTTAGGCACCTGCAGATTTTCTCTTGCTAGTGATTCTGTGGAAGGGAAGGGTTAGATTGATCATGGAGTCGGTAAAAAAATTGGCACAACATCATGGGCTGAAGGGCCTGTACTGTGTTGTGCTATTCTAAAATTCATTTCCTTCTTGGCCAGCTCACACAATTCACACAAATTATGCAAACTCAACAATAGCCTTGATGGAGTCACAAGGATCAGAACAAAAACTTAATCACTGCAAGCTTTTGTGAGTATGAAAATGCATTATTTAGGAAGGGAGAGCTATGCAGAAGTGCAAAAAAATTCCCCAGAATAGCAATCCCAAACTTCATACACTGTATGTACAGGAAAGAAAGCAACATTAAATCTCAAGATAACTAACACACCTGAACTGAGAGGTTTTTGTTCGATTTAGCCAGAGGATAAAAAGGATGTTTAATGTCTCAAAAAGTTTTTACGATGGACAGGTTTGGTTCTTGCTTAACCACACTAGATTGGGGAAGATGGTGGGGGGGGGGGGGGGTGGAGTTAGTACTGCTCCATGCAGCTCCAGCAACCCCAGCTTGATCCAGATCGAGGACACTTTCCAAGGAATTTACACACTCACACTACGAGTCTATGGGTCCACCTGAGCACTCGGTTTCCTCCCATATCCGAAAGACATGGGTCGGTAGGTTAAGAGGGTAGTGTGAATCAAGTCTGTGTCATAAGAAAATATAATAATAAATTAAATATATATGAACCATCAGAATTTTACAACTGCCTTTTAAAAATCAAGTGAATTATTCAGCTGAGCAAATACAACAATGAGATTCTCAGGCCAGAAATGTGATTCTATGGAACAGAAGCAGAGGAGGATGATGAAATTTCAAAAGCAGTTTAAAATTGTGATCACTACATTTTCACTGGAGGTTAAAGCATTCCTCTGAAAACTATTATGGCAGCTTCCAGCCAACTCCTGAAAAACATATTAAGGTACTTCAATTGAGCTGAGTCATAGCTCAATTTACAGATCATCCATAAACTGCTTTACAGTTAGGTGACCCTAAAGAGTTGGGAGTTCACTTTGTTCTTTGATGCCCAAAGATCATTGACCATGATTACTGTAGCCTTCAAGCATGAGAAGGCTTTCTGCAGCAAAATTAGAAATAAAGTTACTTTGTCAACCCTTCAGAATCAATGAACGATCACGTTTCGCTTCCTTCAATTATCCATTACCTATATTCTTGCCTTTGAACCCAAGTTGTTCTTAATTTTTGTTCTATGCAAGCATTGTAATCAAGGTGGGGGATGTTTTTGGTGGGAAGCAACACTCTCCCTTTGAGATACCTCAGTGACTTGCTACTACTGGTTATATTGTCCAGTATAGGCATTTTGGTAGCAATGACCCATGTTGCCTCAGATGCCAATCGTGTCTGTGGAACTTTCGCAACTGGTGGCCTGTGCTAAATTTAAAAGTAGGTCTCAAAGGTAAATGGTGCAATAATTCACACACCAACCATTCAAATCTTATTGCTTCTAGTTGATCTTCATGTTTTGATTTAAAACAGAAAAGTTGAGCAAGATTACTTGGATGTTTGAGAGAGGCAGCACAAAGAAGCCAACAATCAAGTATACCACTGAAAGACACTGATAGTGTATGCTTGTTACAGACTTTGACTTGCTTTAAAGCAAACAGCCAAGAATATCACAGGTTTTCAGAGCCAAGTGCTGCTCCAATTTATGCACCAAGTTGGATTCAGAATGTGCCTGTTTCACATTGCAGCTGGTATGACTGCTGACATCATGACACTTTTTTTAGTCTATTAACTCTCATGGACTTTAAATGACCCAGCTGATCTTGTGACTAAGTGGTGCACATGCTGCTTTAACACACAGGTAAAATGAACGTGTTCAACACTGCTCTATGATGAATCTATAAACCATGACATTATCGATATTTTCCTCAATGCTTGCTAGTCAGGTTGTCACTTGAAAACCCTTGGGATTCAGATTTGATCTGCTTAGCCCACATGGACTTCATGTCCATATCGGAAACACAGGAGATCAGAGCACTTACTGTACTTGATTTCCCATAATCTGGATTTTGGCATCTGGTAAACCTAACACAAGCTTAGTGCTGTTCAAAAGACAGTCATTAACTGTGTTGATCAACTCCACATCTCTTCCATTTCTCACACGTCTGCTCTTACCCCATCCTCCTGCCACCCTACCTGGGATAGGGTTCCTTTTGTCCTCACCTACCACCCTACCAGTCCCCACATCCAGCACATAATTCTCTGCAACTTCCGCTACCACCAAGTACATCTTCCCGCCCTGCCCTCACTTTCTACTTTTTGTGACTCCCTTGTCCATTTGTCCCTCCCCAATGATATCCCTCCTGGCACTGACCCCAGCCAATGCTACACCTGCCTATTTACCTCCTCCCTCACTAACCATTCAGAGCCGCAAACAGTCCTTCCATGTGAGGCGACACTTCACCTATGAGTCTGTTGGGGTCATATACTATATCCGGTGCTCCCAGTGTGCCCTCCTGTATATTGAGGGGACCCAAAGTAGATTGGGAGACCGCTTCGCCAAACACCTTTGTTCTGTCTGCCAGAAAAGGCAGGACCTCCCAGTAGCGACCCATTTTAATTCCACTGCCCATTCCCATATGTCAATACATGGCCTCCTCTACTGTTGCAATGAGGTCACACTCAGGTTGCAGGAACACTACTTTATATTCCATCTGGGAAAAACTTCAATCTGATGGCGTGAATATCGATTTCTCAAGCTTTCGGTACTGCCTCCTCCCCCTTCCCCATCCCCTTTTCCCTCTCTCAGTTTATCTCCTTGCCTGCCCATCATCTCCTTCTGGTGCTCCTCCCTCCCCTTTTTCTTTCTTCCATCATCTTCTGTCTTCTCCTATCAGACTCCCCTTTTTCCAGCCCTGTATCTCTTTCACCAATCAACTTGACAGCTCTTAACTTCATCCCTCCCCCTCCCAGTTTTACCTATCACCTTGTGTTTCTTTCCCCCCATCTCCCACCTTTTAAATTTTTTCTCCAGTCTTGCCGAAGGGTCTCAGCCTGTAATGTCAACTGTACTTTTTCCTCCATAGATACTGCCAGGCCTGCTGAGTTCCTCCAACATTTTGTGTATGTTGCTTGGATCTCCAGCATCTGCAGATTCTCTCTTGCTTGTGTAAATCTCTGCTGGCTTAAATGCCTTTTTCCAAAAATGAAGGAAGACATTTTCTAAAATTATTGAGAACAAAATTTGTTTATAAATATAAAAGAATACCAAGGAGTGGATTTGTACTTATAACTCTCTAAAACTGCTGGTTATCAAACACCACTTAATGATCAAGAAATGCATTCTTTTCCTTTGCTGACAGACTCCACAAGAATGGCATGCAATCCCTGTCACACCCACCTTATCCTTTTTACTGACCAGTTACAGAGCAGAGGTAAAATCTAAGGGTAAAATCTGATCAATCGACCACACATTGACACAAGAGAGGAGGGAAAAAGGAAATTAACAGAAAGTAGAAATGGATGAAAGAATTCAAAATAAATCAAATTCGAAATTTTAACAGAAATGGAGCAAAGATCTGTGATCTATAATAAAAACAGAAATGCTGAAATAAGTCCATCAAGCAACACCTCTGGAAAGAGAAATCAGTTTACATTTCAGATCAAGGAACCTTCCTCAGAACTGGGAAAAGAATGGATGGCATAGTTTTCAAACTAGAGCTAGGAACAGAAGTGAGGAACAAGACAAAAGACAATATAGAGATAGGTTAAGGCAGAACAGTTCATCAAGATGATGAGCAGTCACAGTTGCAATTCTCAATCCCACTCACATTCCCACCGCTGCCATACTGAGGACCACTGTAAAATAGAACTTGACTTTCATCTGTTTAGTCACTTTGTAACCTTCTGGAATTAGCAAAGAATTTTTCAACTTCAAACTCTCTCTCGTCGTTTTCCATTTTCACATACATGTCCCCTTCTCATCCCAATTTTATTAAATGCCTTACTGACAGTACTCATGCAACCTATCAGCTGAACTGTTTTAAACAATCTCCATAAAGTCTTTTGACTTGCATCTCACTCCTCCACCTAGCTGATTCTCTATAAACTCTCTATTCTTCACTCAGTTATGAGGAAAGGTTTATGACCCAAAACATTAACAGTTTCATCCTTCTACAGATACTGCTTGACTGGTTAAGTTCTGGCAGTTGTTTTTGTTTCAGATTCCAGCATCTGTAGTTTTGTTTGTTTCCATCTCACCCCACTAATTAGTCACTGTTTCTGGCATTATTATTGGCAGACAAAGTTCTTGCACAATACAAAGATGAGCTAAATTAAGAGTCAACTTCACCTTTCACATCAAACACTTTGTTCCCAACACCTCTATCCCTCACTTCCCAATGAAAAAGTCCCAGCCCAATGAAAAACTTGGATACTGCTCCTGAACCTGGCAAGACTCTTTCAGCATCAAATGCTTTGGATGTTAGTTATCTGAAATAAAAACAGAAATACTTTGCAGATCAGGCAACATCTGGGGAGACACAAAATTAATTAATATTGCAGATCAATGACCTTTCATTTGATTTGACTTAATGTTTGAGTTTTTTTAACTCTTTCCAGAGATGTTACCTGACCTGCCAAGTATTTTCAACATTTTAAAATTTAATTTCTTCTCACACAGGCTGTTTACTTGGACAGAATGCAAAAGACAAAATACACAAGGGCAGCACAACAATTTGTGCTGCTGTCTCACAACTTCAAAGACCTTGGGTTTGATCTTAGCTGAGTGAGTTTTTATGTTCTTCCCACGCCAGAGTGGGCTTCCTGCAGATGCTCCAGTTACTTCCCATATTCCAAAGACAGGCTGATAGGTTAATTGGCCACTGCAAATCACCCCCTTAGTAGAAATTAACAGCAAAAAGAATCTAAGAGGGATTGGCGGGCATGTGTGAGAGAGAATTGGCTGCAGAGAAATAAGGAAATATAAACCAGGAAGAAAATTGGACTATTGGGATTGCTCCCAGGAGCTAGTGTGGACCTGGTGGGCAGAATGGACTCCTTTGGAGTTATTATACATGTATTTGACCAATGAGTTCACTCCAATCCTGTCTCTCTCCTAGTTTACATGCTTGTAAAACCCAAGAAATTAACATCACTTAAACTTACCTTTACTTAGACTCACTCTCTAGTATTATCTTGATGACTTTGTTTATAAAAATACACAGAGCCCTCCAAACATGCAATTTAGTGACTTATTGCAGGTGTACTTTGACACTAATTCACGACAGTGTTGCTCATCCAGCAACAGATGAATTTTCACAAGAAAAATTAGAGAAATTAAACCATTTTGCACATTTTCCTTTGTGATGGTTGATGTTGAGACAGGGGAAAGGAAGATAGAATCTTAAAACTTCTAGCTCATTGGGAGGTGAGTTTCCAATTAAAAAGTTTTTTTAAAAAAAATAGAAGCATCCTTACAATCATGTTATGGGTTCAAATTTCATTCTGTAGCAGGAATTCTTCAATTCAGTACAGGAGTGCTATATTCTTGACACAGTATATTTTAAATGTATAAATCCCATACTATGAGCAATAGAAATCACTCCCTCAACCAGCACCAATAAATCACTTAAGCAATCAAGCAGCCCATCCATACCCTTGCCAATACTTCACTATCCTTCAAGGTGCAGGTCATTTGAAGTATCTTGGATTATTTGAAAGGTCTATTGTGTTACATACATTAGGTTATTTATTCACTTTGGCACCACACAAGTGATTTAAAAAAAAACTAATCGGCAGTTGTGCAACCAAACTCTGCTTCTAAAACATTTATGATAATGCACATTTATCAAATTTTATACAAAGTTAAGCAGATTTTTTTTTAAATAAAGCAAAGAAATGTCAGAACTTGAGTAAACAGTTTAATTCAAATTCAGAGTTATCCCCTACCACACAGTCCTGGTCAGTGTACAAGTCTATCTATGTCAACAGGGATATCACATGTTTTGGAATAACGCCGTCCAAATTGAAATTCAGTCCCAGGGAGTCAGAGAAACCAACATACCTTCAGATCTTTAGTGGGCTCTGTTCACAAAGTCAAAACATGAGCAGTCAATTTCAGTATACATACCCAGATTAAGAACCAAATCATATTTTACCAACTCACTTTGTTTACATTGCTTCTTTACATTCCCTGAACCAGACAAAATCCAATGTAAAATCCTGATCCAAGCACATTCTTTTTTATACTCCACCCCATCTACCTTCAAAATGAACATTGTTACCAATTTACTGACAAAAGCAAATACATAGTAAGTCTTATTGCTTCTACATCAATAGTTGTAGATGTTGCCAGCCTGCCTTCATGACCTATTATCTAGTTTTCAACAAATCTATATGCTCCTTTATCTCAATACCAGGGCAGAAAGAGAGAACTCAAGCCTCCAAATTTTCACTTGCTATTTGAAGTTACCTGTTCTCTAATTAGGCTTTTACTTGACAGCACTACAGTGATAGGAAATTCTTTGTAATAAGGATGATAGATACAAAACAATAGCTTGGTAGAATGATACAACCTCTGAAGCACTAAGGCAATGCTCACCACACCATGCTTCAATTAGATTACTTTCAATTGTTTTTATTTACAGCAGAGTGCAATGAGCCACAAGAAAAACACTATAGGATTACCTACCCCACAATTTACTGAGTAATACCTGCCACTGTGTTAACTGTGGGTCAATGGGTAAAATTGCTACTTTGAGTCTGAAGGTTTTGGGCTTGCATTGCAATCAATAGATCTCAGCACCAAAATCTAAGTTACTTCAACTCTGGGAACTAGAAATTTGCTGAGTTAAATCAAAGATCTGCTCTTTTAGACAGTTGCGAAAGACCCCGTAGCACTAAAATACAAAACATATTCTCCCAGTATCCTATCTTTAAATGACATCAGTAAAACAGATGAGCCGGTCATTATCACTTTGCAGGAGGTATAGCGAACAGTACAATATTTTACAGAACTAGTTAAACGCCAAACTAAATGAATCCCTTCTGCCTATGCAATGTCTGTATCCTTTAACTTCTTGTACATTCATGTGCCATTTGAGGAGCCTCTTAAAACTATTATATGTGCTTCACTGCCGTGTCCGGCAGCACATTGCAGGTAACTGCCACTGTGTAAAAAAAAACTCGTTCAGCACATTTCATTTGAACTTACCCCTCTCATCTTGAATGAATGCCCCCTAGTATTAAGGTATTTTAACCCTGGGAAAAAGATTATTTAGCTATGGCTCTCATGATCTCATAAACTTCTATCAGGTCTCCCTTCAGCTTCTACTCCAGAGAAAACAACCCATATTTGTTCAACCCCTCATAGGACATGCCCTTTAATCCAGGTAGCACCCTGATAAACCTCTTCTGTATGTCCTCCAAAGCTTCACATCGTTCCTACAATGGAGCAACAAAAACTGAATGCAATACTTCAGGTGCAGCCTAACTAGAGTGTTATAAAACTACAACATACAGTAATTTTCCAATCTTGAACTCAATGCCCTGTCTAATAAAGGCAAGCATGCTACACACTTTTTTTTTACCACCCTATCAATCTTTGCAGTGACTTGAACCCCAAGGTCTTTCTGTATATCAACACTGTTAAAAGTCTTGCCACTAACAGAGTACTGTCCCATTATATTTGGCCTCCCAAACTGCAACACCTCACATGTGGCCAAATTAAATTCCCAACATGCTCAACCACTGCTATACTACAATAAGGAATACCTATTCTCCCATGCCTAGACCACATTTTAGGAAATATAGTAACTTGGCTGTCTTCCTATCTGCATACAGGCAGAGGCAAAACAGCAAGGCTCCAGAGATTAACACAACAAAGGTGGTCACAGGAGGCAGAGGAGCATCTATGGGATTGCTTTGAGTTTGTGAACTAAGCTGTGTTCAAGGACTCATCTATGGATCTGAATGAATACACCATGGTTGCCACAGACTTTATAAAAACAGTTGTAGACAAATGTGTCCCACAAGATCATTCAGAGTCTTCCCTAACCAGAAGCTCTGGATGAAACACAAGATCTACAACCTGCTGAGGGCCAGGTCAGAAGTTTGGAGTCCAAGAAAGATACAAGAGGTCCAGTTACAATCTTCAGAAAGTCAGCTCACAGGTGAAGTGGTAGGAGGCTATGTCGCTTGACTTAGCCCCCTACTCTACTCAGTTTACACTTATGACTGTGTGGCTAAGCACAATCCAATGGCATATTTAAGTTTGCTGACGACACCACTGTTGCAGGCTGAGTCAAAGGTGGTGATGAATCAGCATGTCAGAAACAGATTGGAAATCTGGCTGAGTGGTGCACAACAACAACCTCTTAAACAAAAACAAGGAGCTGATTATTGACTTCAGGAGGAGGAAACTGGCGATCCATGAGCCAGTCCTCATTGGGGGAATCAGAGGTGGAGACAGTCAGCAACTTTAAATTCCTCAGTGTTATCATTTCAGAGGACCTGTCCTGGGTCCTGCACGCAAGTGCAATTATGAAGAAAGCACTGCAGCACCTCTACTTCCTTAGGAGTTTGTGAAGATTCAGCACGAATTCTAAAACTTTGACAAACCTCTATAGATATGTCACGGAGAGAATACTGACTGGCTACATCACAGCCTGGTATTGAAACACCAATGCTCTTGAACAAAAAAATCCTGAAAAATGTAGTGGATACAGCCCAGTCCATCATGGGTAAAGCCCTCCCACCACTGAACATGCATCTCCACAGAGTGCTGTTGCAGGAAAGCAGCATCCATTATCAGAGAGCCCCACCACCAGGTCATGCTTTCTTCTCACTGCTGCCATCAGGAAGAAGGTTCAGCAGTCTCAGGACTCACACTAGCAGGTTCAGGAACAGTTATTACCAGTCAACCATCAGGGTCCTGAACTGTTCCCACAACCTATGGACTCACTTCAAGGGCTCTTCATCACATGTTCTCAGTATTTATTGGGTTTTTTTGTTGCATTTGTACAGTCTGTTGTATTTTGCACACTGGCTGTCTGCCCTGTTGGTGAAGTCTTTCATTGATTCTATTATGGTCATTGGATTTATTGAGTATGCCTGCAAGAAAATGAGTCTCAGAGTGTATATGGTGATACACCTATATGTACTTTTGAACTTTAAACCACCAATCTTTGTATTGCTTGTGAACTTACTAATCCTCACATATACATTTTCATCCAAGGCACCAGCAATCACCACAGCAGTGCAGCAGTTAGCACGATGCTATTACAGCACCATTCTGTAAGGAGTCACTGTATGTCCTCCCCATTGAATGTGTGGGTTTTCCTCAGGTGCTCTGGTTTTTTTCCCCCATGTACCAGGTAGATGAATTGGCCATTGTAAATTGTCCCATGATTAGATTAGGGTTAATCAGGGTAGTGAGGTTGCTGGGGCAGTGTAGCTCAAAGGGCTGGAAGGGCCTACTCCACACTGAATCAATCAATCTTATTACTTGCCTCTCTCGATAACCGAGAGCATTTCCCATCAGGCTCCAAGGATCAGCAATAGAAAGTGTGAGCAGTTTCAAGTCCCTTGGGTGTCAATATCTCTGAGGATCCATCCTGGGTTCAACATATTGATGTAATTATGAAGGCAGCCTGACAGCAGCTATATTTCATTAAGAGACTGAGAAGAATTCGCATGTCACAAAAGACTCATGCAAATTTCTACAGATGTACCATGGGAAGTATTCTAACTTTACCGTTTCGTATTGCAGGGCTACCTCACAGGATCAGAAAAAGCTACAGTAAGTTGTAAACTCAGCCAACTCCAGCATCCAGGGCACCTTCAAGAGGCAATATCTCAAAAAGGCAGCACCATTAAGGACCACCACCACCCAGAACATGCCCACTTCTCATTGCTGCCATCAAATAGGTGGTACAGAGGCCTAAAGACACACACTCAACATTTCAGGAACAGCTTCTTCTCCTCCCCCATCAGATTTGTGAATGGACAATGAACCTATTAACACACCCTCCCTATTTTTTCCCTTTTTTTTTGCACTACTTAAATTATTTTTTAAAATATATTTCATATTGTAATTTTTAATTATGTATTGCAATGTACTGCTTCCACAAAATAAATTTCATGACATATGCCAGTGATGTTAAACCTGATTCTGATCTTATACACCCTATCATTCTTTACGAGTCTCAATACTACTTCTTACTTTATCTCAAAATGTGCTCACATGGTGCCACGCTCTGCATTGTTCTCACAATCCTCTTCATCCATCTCCTAGATAAATACTGATGCAATATACTCAATTTGGACATCACCCACGTCCTCTACATCCAAGCACGTGTTCCCTCCTTTATCTTTGAGTGGCCCTACCTCTCCCTAGTTATCCTTTAGCTCTTGAGGTAGAGCTAGAATAAGTTTGGGTTCTCTTTAATCCTACTTGCCAAGGACTATCCATGGCCTCTTCTGGCTCTCCCAACTCCCTTCTTCAGTTTCTTTATGATCCTCAAGAGCTCCATTTAATTTTAGCTTCCTTTTACTTCTTGACTAAGACATCCAAGGTTTCTTGATATTGCCATACTCATTCTTCTTTCTTATTGGGAAATACCTGTCCTGTACTCAGTGCAGTTAGTCTTTAAACATTGTTCATGTTAGATGTGGACCTGCCCTCAGTCACTTTTTTGTAATTACCCCTCCCAAGTTTCTGCTGAATACTCTTGCAATTTGAATTTAGTTCTTTCCCTCAAGGTTCATACTTATACTCATCTACAGCCATTTTAAAACTTAAGTTTTTAAGGTCTTAAACTCCTTAAGAACTTAATTACTAGATGTCAAGAAGCCCAAACATCATCAAAAGTGAGATAGAAACATAATTCATCCTCAATAAACCATTGGCATGTCAGAATTTCTAATTTTTTTTTTACTGGACTTAAACTCAACTAGTGATACCTTTCACAAACAAGAGGAAATCTGCAGATGCTGGAAATCTAAACTGCGCGCACGCACGCACATACACAGTGTTAGGAGGAACTCAGTAGGGCCAGGCAGCACCTATGGAAAAGAGTTCTGCAGAAGGGTCTTGGCCCAAAACGTCAACCATACTCTTTTCTATAGATGCTGCCTAACCTGATGAGATCCTCCATTTTGAATGTCTTGCTTGGTGATATCCTTGTAAACAACAACAACAACAACTCACACCTCCATCTAATGACCCCATTGCAAATAAATTTACATGGGTATCAGAGGAAAGTAGCTTTGAACTAGTACTGTAAAACCATTCTTTGTCTAACTTGACAACTTCAGAACAGAAAAATTGAAGGACAGAGAAAGATGGGAAAAATACACCTGTCATTTTTTTTCCCACACTTAGCTCAAGAGCACACATTTTTGTCAAATTAATCAGATTTTCACCTTGAACACTTAGGAGGAGCTACATGGAGGTGACTGAGTTTAGGTTGTATTTTAAGCTGATGATCCTGTTTTGCAAATAGGAGGCAGTGTCCATAGAAGCAGGCATTATCTGGAACATATCCAGATCTACTCAGACCCTCAAGGTCCTTTTGTAGCTGATACAAGCTGGAATTAGCAAAATATCTGTTTGTTCTTTGTGCAGTTTGGACCTTCTGGTAGATAAATCTGTCTTACAGCCATAAAAGGAATAGCATTACCTTTTCCCCAGATTCAGTTGGATAGGCTGCTAACACGTGCTTTGGATACCTACGCAGCAAGTCTCTGAAACATGAAGTTAATGAAAGTACAAGGCTAAAAGTCACAAAAGTACAAAGTTGCTAAACGAAAAAATGCTAAGTTAGGGGAAAAAATAGATTGACCAAACTGTAACTAAGCTCATGTAATGTCTTTGAGTATCATTTCATCTAATAAAACTACCAAAAAAGTGTCAATCTCCAATACCTGGCAAAGAAACTACTTCAAACATGTTTGAGCAGGACACTCCAACTGAGTATACTTTGTCACTCCTCAAAAAGTTACAATAGTTTTCAAGAATAAGAATTTAAATTCCTCTTATTTTAAAATTAAAGTGTAAATCAGTATAAGCTGCTTCCTGAAGTTAGTTATTGATCTGACAAAATATTGAGATACTTCAATGTACAGTGCCTTGAAAACGTATTCTGCCCCTACAGCTATTTTCATACCTTACTGTCTCATTTTCTAAACTTAAAATATATTTATGTAGGATTTTTAAGCTAATCGATAAAACATTGTGCATCATGTCAAATCAAAAGAAAAACTCCAAAACCTGTCAATAAGTTACTAAAAATTAAAAACCAAAATTGTGAAGCTGAAAAAGTATTCATCCACTTTGTAATTACGTACTATGCTAAATTTCCTCAGGTGCAATACTATACCAACCTAACCAACTCAATCAATTTGTTAATACAGGCAGTCCCTGGGTTACGAACGAGTTCCGTTCCTGAGTCTGTCTTTAAGTCGGATTTGTACACAAGTTGGAACAGGTACATCCGGTATTATTTAGCATCAGATAGTCAAATGTTTGTCTTAGTATATTGTTACAATCCAGCAACAATGAATATATAATTGAGACAGGTTTGTTTTATATAACAAATAAAACATTTATTAAACACTGCTTAAAAAAAACCCAAAAGTAAACAAACAACTAACTTAACCGGAAGTCGGCTGCTATACAGCAGCCCGAACAGTTCTTAAAGTGAGAAATGCGAATTCAGTTTTTTAAAATAGTATTGCAAAAAGTCCAATATGATTTACAGTCAGTTAGGAGAGACTTTCCTTGAAGTAATAAATTCTCTTTCATGATATTACTGCTGATCCCAGATGAAAAATGCCTTGCCCAAAGGATTTACAATGAAGGAAATAAAACAGCTTAAAAGCACTGACCTTTTCCTTGGCGAAACCCTGCATCCAGCTCTTTCTGCTCTTTTAGTAGGAGCTATCTTAGATTGCAGGTTACTAATTCCTTCCAAAAGAAGATCAAATAAGGTCAAACCTGGTTCACCGCTGGCAATACCAGCTTTTCTCGCTCCTTTGGCTTCCCAAACTTCAATGATTCTTCACTCTCTGACTGGACTTTAACTGGCAATGATTTTCAGAACTGCCGGCACAACAACTCTTACAGTAAAAATTAAAACTCCACTTTTAAAAAGAAACTGCGTCATAAAATCAAATACGCAGCAGAACGGAGTCACTGACAAATTAAACCACGAACTGACCTGCGTCATAGGGAGGGGTTCTCCTTTTATACCCTGTTGAAACAGGCCATCACATGACCTCTCACTGGCGGGAAAATTACATCACTCCACCAGACCATTACATCATGCCCAGCAGAGCCTCAATTACATCATGATCATGTGACAGTCACAAGATACCCATAGGTACATAACAATATAGTATATATTTTACCTTTCTAAGCATATAAAACACTTAAGAAACATATGTATTTCAATAATTAAACCACTGCATTGCTTAGTAATAATTGTAGCTTTCATCAGGGCAGGGCTTTCACATGCTCCATTATTCTCACTTTATCTATTACCTGAATCCTTTAAAGTTGTTCTGATCGTTGACTGACTGTAGCCTAAAGCTTTTCCAATGACTGATGGCATTTCACTTCTTTCCAATCACTTTATTATTTTCACTTTATTTTCAATCGCGATCGTTTTCCGTCAACAGAACAGAAAACTGCAGATTTTATGTTCTATCGCTCAGCAGCAGTGAACCATCTGATTGGCCTATCAGAGTTCTCTTTAGGAACTAGTTGACTTGATCAGCAGTTCACAATTGCACTTAATATAAAAAAATACAGCAGCTGCGGGCAGCGGGTCTTCTGCGTGTCCTAAAATACACCCGCACTGAGACAGGCTAAATGGGACAAGTGAGGGTGGTGCTGACTGGAAAAGGAGGGGTCAGGGTGAATCTTGCTAAGAAATATTTAAGCTGAATACAAAGTTACACACTCAACACAGTGTTAACGGCAATGACTTAAAATGGTGGAAGGCATTCTCCTTCCTCCACTCATAAGTATGAGTTGTCTGTAAGTCAGATGTTCGTAACTTGGGGACCGCCTGGATAGAAACTTGGAAGATAACCTACTCTCAATGAATTCATAAAAATAAATATCCCCATTCTCTGTAAGGTCTATCAGTATGGTAGATTTTAACCATATAACAATTACAGCAAGGAAACAGGCCATCTCGGCCCTTCTAATCCATGCCGAACACTTACTTTCACCTAGTCCCACCGACCTGCACTCAGCACATAACCCTCCATTCCTTTCCTGTCCATATACCTATCCAATTTTTTTTTTAAATGACAAAATTGAACCTGCCTCTACCACTTCTACTGGAAGCTCGTTCCACACAGCTACCACTCTGAGTAAAGAAGTTCCCCCTCGCATTACCCCTAAAATTTTGCCCCTTAACTCTCAACTCGTATCCTCTTGTTTGAATCTCCCCTACTCTCAATGGAAAAAGCCTATCCACGTCAACTCTATCTATCCCCCTCATTATTTTAAATACCTCTATCAAGTCCCCCCTCAACTTCTATGCTCCAAAGAATAAAGACCTAACTTGTTCAACCTTTCCCTGTAACTTAGGTGCTGAAACCCAGGTAACATTCTAGTAAATCTTCTCTGTACCCTCTCTATTTTGTTGACATCTTTCCTATAATTCAGTGACCAGAACTGTACACAATACTCCAAATTTGGCCTCGCCAATGCCTTGTACAATTTTAACATTACATCCCAACTCCAATACTCAATGCTCTGATTTATAAAGGTCAGCATACCAAAAGCTTTCTTCACCACCCTATCCACATGAGATTCTACCTTCAGGGAACTATGCACCATTATTCCTAGATCACTCTGTTCTACTGCATTCCTCAATGCCCTACCCTTTACCATGCATGTCCTATTTTGATTAGTCTGACCAAAATTTTGCACCTCACACTTATCAGCATTAAACTCCATCTGCCATCTTTCAGCCCACTCTTCTAACTGGCCTAAATCTCTCTGCAAGCTTTGAAAACCTACTTCATTATCCACAACGCCACCTATCTTAGTATCATCCGCATACTTACTAATCCAATTTACCACCCCATCATCCAGATCATTAATGTCTATGACAAACAACATTGGACCCAGTAAAGATCCCTGAGGCACACCACTAGTCACCGGCCTCCAACCTGACAAACAGTTATCTACCACTACTCTCTGGCATCTCCCATCCAGCCACTGTTGAAACCATTTTACTACTTCAATATTAATACCTAACGATTGAACCTTCCTAACTAACCTTCCATGCAGAACCTTGTCAAAGGCCTTACTGAAGTCCATATAGACAACGTCCACTGCTTTACCCTCGTCAACTTTCCTAGTAACTTCTTCAAAAAATTCAATAAGATTTGTCAAACATGACCTTCCACTCACAAATCCATGTTGACTGTTCCTAATCAGACCCTGTCTATCCAGATAATTATATATACCATCTCTAAGAATACTTTCCATTTGTTTACCCACCACTGACGTCAAACTTACAGGCCTATAATTGCCAGGTTTACTCTTAGAACCCTTTTTAAACAATGGAACCACATGAGCAATACACCAATCTTCCGGCACCATCCCCGTTTCTAATGACATTTGAAATATTTCTGTCAGAGCCCCTGCTATTTCTACACTAACTTCCCTCAAGGTCCTAGGGAATATCCTGTCAGGACCTGGAGGCTTATCCACTTTTATATTCTTTAAAAGCGCCAGTACTTCCTCTTCTTTAATCATCATAGTTGCCATAACTACCCTACTTTTTTCCCTTACCTTACGCAATTCAATATCCTCCTTATTGAATACTGAAGAAAACAAATTGTTCAAAATATCCCCCATCTCTTTCGACTCCATACATAGCTATCCACTCTGATTCTCTGAGGGACCAATTTTATCCCTCACTATCCTTTTGCTATTAATATAACTGTAGAAACCCTTCGGATATATTTTCAACCTCACTTGCCAAAGCAACCTCGTATCTTCTTTTAGCTTTTCTAATTTCTTTAAGATTCTTCTTGCATTCTTTATATTCCTCGAGCACCTCATTTACTCCATGCTGTCTATATTTATTGTAGATCTCTCTCTTCTTCCGAACCAAGTTTCCAATATCCCTTGAAAACCATGGCTCCCTCAAACTTTTAACATTTCCTTTCAACCTAACAGGAACATAAAGATTCTGTACCCTCAAAATTTCACCTTTAAATGACCTCCATTTCTCTATTACATCCTTCCCATAAAACAAATTGTCCCAATCCACTCCTTCTAAATCCTTTCACATCTCCTCAAAGTTAGCCTTTCTCCAATCAAAAATCTCAACCCTGGGTCCAGTCCAATCCCTCTCCATAATTATATTGAAACTAATGGCATTGTGATCACTGGACCTGAAGCACTCCCCAACACATACCTCTATCACCTGACCTATCTCATTCCCTAACAGGAGCTCCAACACAATCCCTTCCCTAGTTGGTACCTCTATGTATTGCTGCAAAAAACTATCCCGCACACATTTTACAAACTCCAAACCATCCAGTCCTTTTACAGAATGGGATTCCCAGTCTATGTGTGGAAAATTAAAATCTCCCAGAATCACAACCTTGTGCTTACTACAAATATCTGCTATCTCCTTACAAATTTGCTCCTCCAATTCTCACTCCCCATTGGTGGTCTATAATACACCCCTATAAGTGTTACTACACCTTTCCCATTCCTCAATTCCACCCAAATAATCTCCCTAGATGAGCCCTCTAATCTATCCTGCCAGAGCACCGCTGCAATATTTTCTCTGACAAGCAATGCAACACCTCCCCCTCTTGTCCCTCCGATTCTATCACACCTGAAGCAATGAAATCCAGGAATATTTAGTTGCCAATCACACCCCTCCTGCAACCATATTCCACTAATAGCTACAACATCATATTTCCAGGTATCAATCTATGCTCTAAGCTCAATCACCTTTCTTAAAATGCTCCTAGCATTAAAATACATGCATTTAAGAAACTCTCCACCTCTTACTCTCTGTTTATCCCTAATGGTGCAAACAACTTTATTATCTTTTTCTTCCTTCTGCCCTACATCTTCGGTCTGAGCGTTCCCCTTCTCTGTCACCTGCCTATCCTCCCTCACACTCTGTCTACTAGCTTTATCTATTTGTGAACTAACCTCCTCTCTCCGAGTCTCTTCAATTTGATTCCCACCCCCCCAACCATTCTAGTTTAAAGTCTCCCCAGTAGCCTTCGCAAATCTCCCCACCAGGATATTGGTCCCCCTAGGATTCAAGTGTAACCCATCCTTTTTGTACAGGTCACACCTGCCCCAAAAGAGGTCCCAATGATCCAGAAACTTTAATCCCTGCCCCCTACTCCAATCTCTCAGCCATGCATTTATCCTCCACCTCATTCCATTCCTACTCTCACTGTCACATGGCACAGGCAGTAATCCCGAGATTACTACCTTTGTGGTCCTTCTTCTTAACTCCCTTCCTAACTCCCTATATTCTCCTTTCAGGACCTCTTCCTTTTTCCTACCCATGTCATTGGTACTTATATGTACCACGACCTCTGGCTCCTCACCCTCCCACTTCAGGATATCTTGGACGTGATCAGAAACATCCCGGACCCTGGCACCAGGGAGGCAAACTACCTTCCGGGTCTCCTGACTGCGTCCACAGAATCGCCTATATGACCCGCTAACTTTCGAGTCCCCTATCACTACTGCCTTCCTCTTCCTTTCCATACCCTTCTTGAGCTACAGTGCAAGAGGCATGGCCACTGTTGCTTCCCCCAGGTAGGCTGTCCCGCCCCCCCCAACAGTACTCAAACAGGAATACTTATTGTCAAGGGGGACGGCCACTGGGGTACTCTCTAGTACCTGACTCTTCCCCTTCCCTCTCTTAACTGTGTCCCACTTATCTACCTCCCGTGGCCCTGGTGTGACCACCTGCCTGTAACTCCTTTCTATCAACTCCTCACTCTCCCTGACCAGTTCCCTAACACGGCCCCTTAGGAGCTACAGCACGGCACACCCGGCACAGATGAGGACGTCTGGGAGGCTAGGAGACTCCAGGACCTCCCACATCCAACACTGAGAACAACAAGCTGCCCTCACACTCATAATTCCCCCTTTCCTCAAATAACAGGAAAAATTGAAAACTAAACCTACCTTGCCTCGCCTGTTTCCATCTAAGCCTGTTGAGCCAAAGCCCTCAAGCCTTCACTCTGCTCCTGGCTCACTCCGCTGCCCGCAAATGACGACAGACCAACAGACCAAACCAAAATAAAGACCAAAGAGCATTCAAGACAAGTCAGAGAAATGATAACAGAGAAGCACAAATCTGGGGGAGAGTACAAGACCATCTTAAAGCCACTGAACATACCTCTGAGCTCAATGTAGTCCATCGTGAAAAAGTGGAAAAAATAATGAAATCACAGCCACACTGCCTTGGTCAGGCTGCACCTCTAAACTTAGAATGGCACTTCTAAAAGATGTTACTGTGATGCCAACAGTCACTTTGAGTGAGCTACAGAAGTCAATGGCTGTAACTGGAGATGAACTTCATGGCTCCATAATCTCCAAGGCCTTGCACAAAAAGGGTATGTATGGCAGAGTGGCAAGGAGGTAGCCCTGGCTAAAGAAGAAGCACATCCTTGCCTGTAAAGACTTTGCAACGCGTTAGTTAGAATATAAAGATGTGGTCTGATGAGACTGAAGTGAAACTTTTTGGCTTAAACACATTAAGTGGTTCATGTTGAGTAAATATGATACCACACATCAACCAGGTAACACCATCCCTACTGTTAAGTATTATGGAGGTGGTATCATGCTGTGGGGATGCTTTTCTGGTCAGGTTTGATGGAAAGATGGATACAGCGAGATCCTGGATAAAAACCTACTAGTCTCTGCCAGAAATCTTAAACTGGGGAGGAAGTTCACCTTTCAGCAGGACAACAACCCAAAGCACACTGCCAGAGCACCAACAGAGTGGCTTCAAATGAAGAAAATTGATGTCCTTGAGTGGCCCAGTCAGAGTCTTGACCTCAAATTGATCAAACATCTCTGGCAAGACATCAGGACTGCTGTCTACCATTGTTCCCCAACTAACCTCACACATTGAGCAATTTTGCAAGGAGGAATGGGAAAATCTTGCTCCATCATGTTGTGCAAAGCCTATAGCGACTTATCCAAAAAGACCACTTGCTGTAATAGCTGTACAAATTGGTTCAAATAAGTACTGAGGAAAGGGGGATGAATACTTCTGAACTGCTGACGTTTCAGTTTTTGATGCTTTACAATTTTCCCTGCTTTATAGAACCTACTGTGAAAGAAGGAGCACATGATTCACAAATAAGAATTCTCAGTTAAGTTGATCAAAATCCCTGGTTGTAATACTCATATATGAACAAAAGGTTGGAGGCTAAATACCTTTACAAGTCACTGTAGAATATAAAATGTATCGCACTAGACAGATAGCTGGCCTGACAAACATGCCAAAAAATTTACTCAGCTACATACACGGACACCTTTTTGTGTAGCTCCAGCAACTGGTTCTCCCTACAAAATTACTGAAAATAAGTCCTCTTAAGTATATTACAAAGAGGTCTAAATGTAGTGTCCTTATATAATGCATCATTTTGTGTTTACTTTAACAAAGACTTGCATTGTTTTAATCTGGATTCAGTTAACTCAATGCATTTAATACCTAGAGTTCTACTTAACCAAGCCATCCCACATTCATTTCAACAAACGACATTCTAATCCAAGCATGAAAGAATACACAAGTTTCAAATTCAGCATCTTAAAGCCAACTGACAGACAAGTTCCACCTCATCACCAAAGTGCATGCGGTGTTAAAAGTTAACTTGAAATTCCCTCCCCTAGCTCCAACTCCATAAAGTGTCTGATCACTACTGAGCAACCCAGCCCGAAACGTCGTCATTACCTCCTCCCATAGATGCTGTCTGGCCTGCTGAGTTCTGCCTGCATTTTGTATTTTTATTGATTGTAGTTTGGTAGGTTTGCACAAATAGCCCTTTGCTTAATCTTGATGAGCATTGCATTATTTTACATAAACTTAAATTTCAATACATTTGTGGTTGTCCATATCTGCTTAATCATATTTTTGAATTTACTTGGCAATGCATTTTGTTTTTTCTACCTCAAATGATTTGTACACTGGGTATTTTAGACTTTACAATAAGTGGGTAATAACACTTATCATTAACTGACTAGCAAGTCTGGGAATTGGGGTTACTTTCTTCAACACACTGCAATTCACATGGTAATGACACTGTCTCTGTACAGTTAGATAATGCTCAAGCATTTTAGGTGATGGAATGGCATGGGAGGGGACCTCCAGATGATATCATTTCCTTGCCCCCGAAGATCATAGGGATTATGGTATTGGGAGGTGTAGTCAAAGCAGCCCAAGTTGCCACAGTACATTTTGTAGATGATGTGCACTGCAAGCATGGTGACCCAGTAGTAGAGAGATAGAAGTTTCTGATCAATTGGGTGCCAATTCCTAACATCACATTTTTTGACTGTTGCTGAAGCCACACTAAACCAGGCAAGTGGTTAGCACATACGCCTATAACAACACAGAGGGGCGACTATTAGAGCCATCAAGTCCACTAGCTCCCAAGGGAAAAAATGCCATTAGTAACATTCCCTCTTTATTTCCCCGTGCCCCTACAACTTACTATCTCACACATGTGCATCAACTCCAGATTTTTTTGCCATTAACCTGCATCAAGAGATCATTTTGATCATTTTCTGCTCGCCACTCACAGATCCAATCTGCTAATTAAATTTGCCAACGACACCACACTGATTAGCCTAAATCTGAAATAATAATAAGGCAGCCTACAGGGAGGAAGTCATCACCCTGACACAGTGGTGTCAAGAAAACAACCTCTCCCTCAACGTCGCAAAAACAAAGGTGCTGATTGTGAACTACAGGAGGAAGGGAGACGGGCTAACCCCTATTGACATTAACAAATCTGGGGTTGAGAGGGAGAACAGCTTTAAGTTCCTCAGCATAAACATCACCAAGGATCTCACGCGGTTTGTACATACCAGCTGTGTGGTGAAAAGGGCACAACAGCACCTCTTTCACCTCAGATGGTTGAAAAAGTTTGGTATGACCCCCCCCCCCCCACAAATTCGAAGAACTTTCTATAGGGGCACAATTGAGAGTATTCTGACTGGCTGCATCACTGCCCGGTATGGGAACTGTACCTCCCTCAATCGCAGGACTCTGCAGAGAGTGGTGCAGACAGCCCAGTGCATCTGTAGGTGTGAACTTACCACTATTCAGAACATTTACAAAGACAGGTGTGTAAAAAGGGCCCAAAGGATCATTGGAGACCTGAATCACCCCAACCACAAACTGTTCCAGCCGCTACCATTGGTGAAATGGTACCACAACATAAAAGCCAGGACCAACAGGCTCCAGGACAGCTTCTTCCACCAGGCTGTCAAGCTGCTTAATTAATGGGGGCATAACTGTATTTCTATGTTATATTGATTATCCTGTTGAAATAAAATGAAATGGCACATGACAAGCTTCTGCAACAGTGGGGACCTCAAGAGGTAAGGACGAATCAGGCACTTGATCTGGCTTAAGATTTCTGTAAATGCTTGAAGTGTTCTCTTTGCCACGCACACATGCTGCACTCTAAACTGGGGATGTGTTTTTTTTAAAAAAAACCCTTGCCTCAAACCATTTAATTGTCTAAACTACACTCAGTAGCCACTTTATTAGGCATTTCCTGTACCTAATAAAGAGATCAATGAGCACAGGCAGTCCCCGGGTTACAAACAAGTTCTGTTCCCAAGTCCGTCTTTAAGTCAGATTTGTACGCGAGTCGGAACAGGTACATCCGGTATTATTTAGTGTTAATTAGTCAAACGTTTGTCTTAGTATATAGTATACATTTTACCTTTCTATGCATTTTAAACACTTAAGAACCGTATTTATTTCAATAATTAAACTGCTGTGTTGCTTAGTAATAACTGTAGCTTTCATTGAGGCAGGGCCTTTCACAGGCTCCATTATTCTCACTTTATCCTTTACCTGCATCCTTTGAAATTGTTCTGATCATTGACCGACTGTAGCCTAACACTTTTCCAGTGACCAATAGCGTTTCACCTCTTTCCGTTCGCTTTATTATTTCCACTTTATTTTCAATCACGATCGTTTTCCGTCAACAGAACAGAAAACTGCAGATTGAACAGCAGCCGTGGGTCCTCTGCTGCCACGGGTCCTGAAGTCCACCCGCACTGAGACAGGTTAAATGAGACAGGACAAATGGGGGCGGTGCTGACTGGAAGGGGGGGGGTGGTCAGGGTGAATCTTGCTAAGAAATATTTAAGCCAAATACAAAGCTATGCACTCAACAGTGTTAACGGCAACAACTGAAATGGCGGATGGCATTCTCCTCCCTCTGTTCATAAGTACAAGTTGTCCGTAAGTCGGATGTTCATAACTCAGGGGTTGCCTGTATATGTTTGAGGTCTTCTACTGCTGTAGCCCATCCACTTCAAGGTTTGACATACTATTCATTCAGAGATTCTCTTCTGCACACCACTGTTGTAACACGTGGTTATTTGAATTACTGTAATCTTCCTCTCAGCTTGAACCAGTCTGGCCATTTTCCTCTGACCTCACTCATTAACAAGGCGTTTTTGGCCACAAAAATGCCAATCACTGGATTTTTTTTGTATTTCGCACCATTGTCTGCAAATTGTAGAGACTGCTATGCGGAAAAATCCCAGAAGATTAGCAGTTTCTGAGATATTCAAAACACCCCATATGGCACCTGCTACAGGAAGTACAGGGCTCAAAAGCATCTCGGAAGGTAGGGATCAATGCTGCTCAGTAGACCATGAACTTTGTGCCACATCTGAGGTCTTGACCCCTTTCCTCAACTGACTAAAGATGTTTCAGGTACATTTTTAGCATCTGTCTGCCTTCCCCAAGCTGGCACCCGAGATATTAGATGTAACCCATAATTTTCAGGATCTTGCCATGAATCTTTATCTAAGAAAGCAAAGCCAGAGAAGGTTGGTGGAGGATTTTGCCTTGCAGGTGTTGAGTGCAAAACATAGCTTACAGTACAGTGGATTATGGTTCATTGGGCCAAGGGTTAATTGGGGCAGCCTTTTATTTGGGACAACCCTTAAAGAACAAAAACTCAATCAAGAAAACAGCCAGGATCCCCTTCGTTTATTTGGGACACTATGCTGCTCACTTTGTGCAGGAGACTGTTGCCAGTTTCTAACTGAAAATGAAACAACTTCACTACTTCAACAATTTAGGTATTATAAAGGTATTGACAATCATCTTGAATGTTACAATTAAAATGAAGATTTGGAGGATGGAATTGTTGAAAGCATTGTTTGAAGGCAGTCCATTATCTGCACTAGATGTCTGTGCTGATTTTGTTCATTTACAGTCAATCAAAAGAACATGGCAGCATACACTGGATGAATTCCTCCATCGGTAATTATTGGGAATATACAGTTTTATAGTACTATAAAGGTATTGGTAGTGTTCTAATTTGCTCTGTATTTCATTTAAATTGTTACTCAGTTAAATGGTAGTTTATCTTTTTTAATACTTAACTATTTCCATGAAACTTTGGCTAATTGGGGCAACCACTTAATTGGGCCAAAATGCACCAGTCCCAGTGTTTCTCAATTAACTGGAATCCACTGTATTTGCATCATTGAGTTTCTCTCTCTCTCTCACACAAACACAGGCCAGTAGACTTCAAATATAACCAAAGTGCACTAAAAGGGACATGTATATAGCAACTGTTCTGAGTATTTTCTCCTTCCTCAAAAGGTGAGATGATAATTCACCTCATACATATTTATTGGACATTAATTGATGGAAAGTGGTTGCTGTGCTGCTCAAAAAGCAATGCCCTGTCCTTTGACTTGTTTAACAATATTCACAGTATTGTAGCAAGCATCGTGCTTTAAATAGCAACAAACTACTCATTTTCTAGATACTCATACAAATTACAAGCCTGATCACATTCCTTTCAGACCTTTAGGTTAGAAAATATACTTACAAAAATGAGAATTTTTATAAGTTAGTCTAAAATCTCTCTGCTGCATCAAGGAGTTGCTGCAATTTGAAATGTAAAAGCCCATGGGAACCACGATAGAATGACAAATTGAATCCAAAACTGCCTCAGTGGCAGGAAGCAAACAATAATGGTTGACAGGTGTTTTGTGACTGGAAGGGACTCTACAAGGATCAGGACACAGTGCCTTGATTTTTGTAATCTATATTAATATGATTTAGACCCAAACGTAGAGAAGAGGATAAAGAGGTTTACACATGGCATAAAAATTGTCAGTACAATTGATCATGTCAAAGAAAGATTTTAAAAAGCAAACAGATTTTGAGAACTTGGTCAGAAAAATGGTAATTTAAATTTCATCATGAAAGTGAGGTGATGGATTTGTGGACAAGCAACAAGAAAACTGAATCTACAATAAATAGGAGCCTAATGAGTGAAAAAACCTTAAGTACATGGATCCTTAAATAATTTTGAAATATCTATCGGTACTCAAAAATTGGTGGACTCCAGACTACAGACTCAGGTTGTCAATGCAGTTGCCCTTTAAGAAAATGTGGGGACGGCATGCTGGTTTACAGGTACAATTGAAACGCCGAGGCCTTAGACCCCCGACCCCCACTCCAGACTAACTTGCTGGCGAATGTACCATCTCTGGGAATTAAAACTGAGAACCTCAGAGCAAGATTGCTGTACCAGAGGGACATTATGAACTTTGCTTCACAGAAATATGGCTGTACCCCACCATTTTGGACATAGCGCTGCAGCTCGATGGCCTCACCATTCTTTGCAAAGCCAGGGCAGCACAGTCTTTTAAAGGCAGAAGAAGTGGAGTAGCTTCATGATTTACTCATTGTGGTGCACAGACGTGGTCTCAGTCCTGCTCACCCAACCTGGAACATCTAGTGGTCAAATGTCATCCTTTTTATCTGCCAAGGGATTTTTCTGCCATCATCCTGGAAGTGGTGTATGTTCCACCTCAGGCCAACGTCAGACAGGCACTGGACGAGCTGAGCACTGTGATCATCAGTCATGAAACAACATACCCTGATGCCTTCCCAATCATTGCAGGGGATTTCAACCAGGCCAGCTTGAAGTTTCTGAACAACTACAATTAACATATCACCTGTGGAACCAGAGGAACCAACACACCTAACCACTGTTATACCAGTCTGATCACATGGCTGTACTTCTATTTTCAGGGTACAGGCAGCAACTGAAGACCATAGCATCAGAGATGAGGACCAAGGAGGTCTGGTCAAGGAAGACAGAGGAATCAGAGGACTGTACAATATTCAGGGATCCATCTTCCAATCTAAATGTATATGTCACAGTTGTCACTGATTTCATCAAGACCTGCTTAGGAAGGATGATGGCACCTAACGGTGACTCCTTTGCTTACATCTTCAGAAACAGCTCTATTTCTATCTTTAATATCTTTATTTTTTTCCTTTCAGGGTTCTTTTGAAGACCCTGACCTGGAGTTACATGCAGGCTTCGGTTCTTTGCGGGAATGGGACCCATTCTCAGGGTTCCACGACTAACCGTTATTCGACACGCCAAGGGTTTGGGCTGAGAGTCTTGATCATGTTCAGAAGCACAAGATCTCAGGGTTCTGGAGATGGCTGGAACGAGGGTCAGTGTCATGGCAGAGGCTTGTGTGTTGCCAGGGAGGCCTGAAAATCTTTCACTGTGGGCCCAAAGACCCAAGGTCTTTGTGATCTTCAGACACAGAGCTTGAAAAATGTGACGAAACAGACTTTTAAGATTGTAAAGCAGCAGGTTGTTGTTATGTCTCCCGCACGCTGTGAAAATGGGGGACACCCCCCCTCTCCCTTGCCAGGGAGAGAGAGAACTTGTGGGTTGTTGAATTTAGATGAAATGCAAAGCTTTTGGGGTAACTTTGGTCTGTGACTTAGCTATTACTTAGCACATGCTTGGACTCAGTGATTGTACTGATGCACGTTTTTTTTTGCTGGTGAGAGGAGCTCACTGCCGCTTATGCACAGGAAGGGGGACTTTGGGGTTCTCAAGTTTAACTGTTGTTTATTCTTTGGGGCACTTCGCTGTTTTTGTGGATGTTTGTAAAGAAAAAGCATTTCAGGATGTATATTGTATACATTTCTCTGACATTAAATTTGAACCTTTGAATGCGTGCATGCTTTTGAGAACATACCAGACATACCCAAACCAAAAGCCATGGATGAAATAGAAGAATCGCAGTCTGTGGAGGACTAGATCTGTGGCATTCAAAAGACCGGTGATTCAGAACTACATAAGTAGTCCAGGTACAACCTTGAGGTTAGAGATGGAACTGGATGTATGTCAGCTCTGGCACAGTTTGCAGGCTATTACTACAAAATGAAACCAAACATCATGAATGACTGTGATGCTTCAGTCCCAGATGAGCTCATTGCCTTTCATGCACGTTTTGAAAGGGAGAGTAAAACTACACCTGTGCATATCCCTGCAGCATCTGGTGACCCTGTGATCTCCGTCTCAGAGGCCGACACCAGAACACCTTTCAAGAGGATGAACCCTCACAGGCCATGGTGGTGTACCTAGTAGGGCTCTCAAAGCCTGTCCCAACCAACTGGCGGGAGTGTTCAAGGACATCTTCAATCTCTCACTGATACAGTCAGAAGTTCCCACCTGCTTCAAAAGACAGATAATCATACCAGTACCCAAGAAGATCAGGGTGAGCAGCTTCAACAACTATTGCCTAGTGGCACTCACATCTACTGTAATGAAGTCCTTCAAGAGGTTTGTCATGGCTAGAATCAACTCCTGCCTAAGCAAGGACCTGGACCTGCTGTAATAGGTCTACAGTGAATGTAACCTCACTGGTTCTCAACTCAGCCTTGGATCACTTGGATATCAGCAATAACTATGTCAGGCTACTGTTTATTGATTGCAGCTCAGCACCATCATACCCTCAGTACTAATTAACAAGCTCCAAAACCTAGGCATCTGTACCTCCTTCTGCAACCAGATCCTTAACTTCCTCACTGGGAGATCACAGTCTATAAGGATTGGTGTGTAGGCGCATACATGCCGATTTTTTTCTCTAAATCAATTTTGGCTCACTGTCTCCCCCATTCTGATAAGTGAAACTGCACCATACATACAATCTTTCTTCTTTATATAGGGTGTATATTTATCACATCATTCCTGCTTTTTCTATATGTTCGTGTTATTTTAGGTTTTATGTATTATTTGGTATGATTTGGTAGGTTATTTTTTGGGTCTGGGAATGCTCAAAAATTTTTTCCCATATAAATTAATGGTAATTACCTCTTCGCTTTACAGCATTTCAGCTTACGAATAATTTTATAGGAACTCTCTACCTTCAGATAGCGGGGGGAAACCTGTATCAGAGGAGAAATGAGCAGTACATTTTTCATTCACTTGCTGAACTAAGGGAAATAGATGCAGAGAACCTCTCCTCATTACAAAGATATTAGTGCAAGTACTTCTAGAGCAGGGGTTCCCAACCTGGGTCAATGGTAGGGGTCCACGGTATGAAAAAAAAGTTGGTAACTCCTATTCTAGAGCCAAGACCTGCAGAGCTATAGACTTAGCGCTGGAAACTGAGATTAGATTGGGCATCACTTTTTCAAGCAGCACAGACTAATTGGACCAAATGGTCTCCTCCTGTGTTATAAATATTCTATAAAGTTTCTATTTCCTAAAGAAAAGAATACTAAACAGAGATAAGGACAGAGAAGTCACAACTCATATTCAGAAGAAAAATACACAATTCTTCAGTAAGTTACAAAATATGACCATAGAGCTGTTAAAATTTTATTTTTGTAATGTATTTTAAAGACCAACACAGGGTATATACTAAACATTCAGCAACTGAAAATTAGTGCATAAATTATCTCATCAGATAAACATCTTTTCTACAGCATCTTTCCCCACAGACAATCTTGGGACAGAATGACAGTAAGATTTTGGTGACATAGTTAATACCTATTAAAAAAGAGTCGCTGCAGTTCATAGAGGACATGCTACTAATACATGAAACAACAAAAAAAGTCGATCCCCTGACTGAAGAATAGTTTTTAAGCAATGGAGTTCAGTGGTTATATCTTTTTCCAAGCAGTTTCATTAAATGACAAACTCCAATGGACCAAGCCTTTCCCATTGTCATTCAATTCCAAAGGATCAAATGGATCTAGTCAATACTCCTGCGACTGAATGCCTCTGCGTTAAATCTTTCAAATTACCTCCATCATTTAGAACTCCTAATCCAAGCATCAAGAATCCCCAATTATTGCATCCATGTGTTTATAATGCAGACTGCTGAATATTCAGCACACCAAGTTACTTCTCAAAATATCAACTTTTTTTTAAAAGTGAACAGGAAAATGAATTCATTTGTATATTGAAATTAGATTTTTTGTATATACTTACATTATAAATTACAAAAAAATTAAATTGAAAAGTCAATGTCTACAGAACAAGATATCAAGATTATAAAGAATAAAAGATAATAAGGGAAATTAGAAAGTAGAAAGTGCTAATTAAGCCACTCCATACTCAGGGTTTAAAAGTATTATTGCAGGAAATAACAAAATTGTGGAAGTATGACTGAGGAACTTGTGACCTTTGCTGTATTATTACTATCAGGCCAGGGTATCTTACTGTATCTGTCACAACAAAGTGATAACTATAAAGAGTTATGTGAAAAAACACACTTTTCAACCTTGACCTTTCCATTGCCAAAAAGCAAGACTATTTGTCAATTTTTTGCCAACAAAATTGACATCCCAAGGCAGTCGTATCTACATAACTATCCTTCATAAGTGTACCAAAAAATAAGATATACAACTCCTGCCAACACCACAACCCAGCCCAATTCAGCCCTATGCAGATACATGATTTTATATCAGGAAACAAGAGCAACAATCAGGAATTGGGAGCAAAAAAAAAACAGCTGTAGCTGGAAATTTGAACCAAAAACTGAAAGTGTTTAAAGCAGCATTAGTGCAGAAAAAAGTCAACGTTTTGATTCAAGGTCCCTTCGTCAAAACAGCAAAAGCAAAACAACAAGTGTATTGAGTTGCAGAGGGTGATGGGTGGAGAGAAAAAGGTACGTTGAGATGCACCCATCAGTGGTTAGTTAATTTTGTATGAAGGTGCTGTAGCCAAATGCAGTACCACAGCCATAATCAATTAATTTAGAACAAACTAAGGACTGAATGCAAGAGTGACAGCCACAACAACCTGGGAATGATCCATGGCAGTGCAGCAGTTATTGCTGCTACTTTACAGATAGAGTGATCTTGACATTGGGTGTTGTCTGCATGAAGTTTATACATTTTTCCTGTGAACATGTGGATTTCCCCCCACATCCCAAAGTAGGTTAAATAGCTACTGTAATAAATATAACAGCTAATGTAATAAATTGATTTCTTCTTCTGGTTAAAAGAATTTTCCCTCCTCCTCCCCTCTTCTTCTATTCCCCACTCTGGCTTCTTACCTTTCCTTATCTGCCTATCACCTCCATCTGGGTCCCCTCCTCCTTCCCTTTCTCTCATGGTCCATTCTTCTCTCCCATCAGATTCCTTCATCTCCAGCCCTTTACCTTTCCCACCCACCTGGCCTCACCTGTCACCTTCCAGCTAGCTCCCTTTCCCGTCTCAACCTTTTTATTCTGGTGTCTTCCCCCTTCCTTCTAAGCGTTGGCACGTGGCCAAGTGGTTAAGGCTTTAGGCTAGTGATCTGAAGGTTGTTAGTTCAAGCCTCAGCTGTGTGTGTCCTTGAGCAAGGCACTTAACCACACACTGTTCCTGCACGTTTATAGCCCAGTGGCGGCGGTTGGTGCAGTATGGACAAGACTCAGTCCTGAAGAAGTGTCTCGGCCTGAAACATCAACTGTGTACTCTTTTCCATAGATTTTACCTGACCTACTGAGATCCTCCAGCATTTTGTGTGTGTTGCTTGGATTTCAGAATCTGCAGAATTTCTCTTGTTTGTACAAGGAAATAATAAGGGAACAGAATTGATGTGTTTGTTGTGGGGAGCCAGCATAGACCTTTTGAGTTTAATGGCCCCTTTCTGTACTGTACATTCACAGATATCTGATATGCTGAGTATTTCCAGCAACTTTTCATTCAGCTTTCCAGCATATGCAGCTTTTTGATTTTCAACCTACTTCAATATTTCATGGGAAGTTCATCAGCAAAAAAAAAGAAATCTGCCAGATGCTAATGCAAGAGACCAACTCAAGGTAACTGTCAAATTTGATAGAGGTGAACTTAGCAATCCTTACTTGTCAATCACAAATATATGTCCATGCCTTGGCCTGCTGGAATTAGCCTTCCTGTTCCATTACTATATGTGAGAGGTGATGTTACAGGAATAGATTATAGGCTGGCAGACTGGTGTTCTAATTATCTGCATGCCCTTCAGGTGAATCACCACCAGCAGCATACAAGTGAAGATGAGGGACTAGGTGGTTAAAAAAAAAGCTGCTGGTTGAACTCAGCAGGTCAGGCAATATCTGTGGAGGGAAATGGACAGTCAACATTTTGGGTTGAGACTCTTCAACTATTTGGGTTGAGACCCTTCAACTAGACTGAAAGAGAGGAGAGAGCAGAGATAGCCATAAGAAGCAAGGGGAAGTGATTGAGCAAGAGCTGGTAAGTGAGAAAGGGTCTGATTGGCAGATGGAGTCTGGTGGGGGAGGGAAGGGTGGAGACGGTGACAGAGATCGGGAGGTGATGAGTGAAGCCAAAGGGCTACAGCTTAATGGAATTTACAGGAGGAATGTGCGGAAAAAGGGAAAATAAGAAACTTACTTGGGGTGTGGATGGTCCAGAGTATATCAGAATGAGAGGAAGTGGGGGAAAAGCAGCAGACGGGGAGCAGGTAACATGGTACTAGAGAGTTCAATCCAGACAGAACACAAGGTGCTCTTTGGCCTCACCTTCGCTGTGGAGACGGCAAAGGACAGACAGGTTGGTGTGGGAATAAGGAGGGGAATTAAAATGGCTTGCAACCAGATAGTTATTATGAACGGATTACAGATGCATGACAAAGTGGTTGCCTATTGTGCACTTGGTCTCACCAGTGTAGAGAGGACACATCAAGAGCACCAAATGCAATAGATGAGATTGGAGAAGGTGCATGCAAGCTTCTGTCTCACCTGGAAGGGCTGTTTAGATCTTTGAATAGAGGGTGTAAGGACCAGTGTTAGATCTCCAACAGCTGCAGGCTAAAACGCTGGCAGAGAGAGGGCAGAGCTGGGCAAACTAAAGAGGCATAAAGTGTGGTTCCTGCAGAAAAGAGAACAGGGTGGGGACTGAAATATGGCACATTGTAGCTGGAGAAAATGTCAAAGAATGAAGTGCTAGATGTGGAGGTTGGTAGGGTGAAAGAGAAGGACCAAGGGAATGCTTTTCCTGTTCTGCCTTCAGGCAGTGGGCAGGGGTGTGTGGGGGAGGTGGTGTGTGAACAGAAGTGCAGGAAATGGAAGAGATGCAAGAGAGGGTCCATCAACCACAGTGGAGGTAGGAGTGAAGCCAAGTTTCCTGAAAAAGGATATATTAGATGCTGTGGCATAGAAAGCTTCATCTCAAGAACAAATGTGGCAGAGATGGAGAAATTGTGAAAAGGGCTTGGCATTGTTACAAGAGACAGTAGGAAGAGCAGTAGAAGTCAGTGGATTTGTATGTAACAGCTACGTAAACTCCAGAAACTTTAACTTCTAGTTTAGAAAATGTCAAAATAAGACGATTTCAGGACACCTCAGCCAAACTTCCTTCAGCTCCCAGTCAATGTGCACTTTCCAGTAGGAAGCAACAAACTATAGTTGGGAGCCAGATCACTTGCATCCTAACTATGCCCTCTCCAAACTGGTAGAAAGTTGAGACCAGCCATATCAACAGAAGACATCCTCCTTACAGCAAGCAATTTGCCAGGAACTAGAAGATAGCACTCTCAATTTGTTACATACACCTTCACTCAGTGCAATATATAATTCAACAGCTTTCTCCAATGACTAATTTGTACATGTGGTGCACAAGTGAGCCACATGGATTACAGAGCATTATAGACAATAGACAGTGGGTGCAGGAGTAGGCCATTCAGCCCTTCTAGCCAGCACCGCCATTCACTGTGATCATGGCTGATCATACACAATCAGTACCCCGTTCCTGCCCTCTCCCCATATCCCTTGACCCCGCTATAAGATATGTTACATGACATTATGTTACATTATCAGCAGATGCCAATCAAAAATAAGAGAAAATCTGTAGATGCTGGAAATCCGAGCAAAAAAACATAAAATGCTGGAGGAATTCACCAAGTCAGGCACCATCTATGGAAAACAGTATAATCGATGTTTTGGGCCAAGACCCAGATGCTCCACTAAAAAATAATCCAAAAATCAAGAAAAGAAAGCTTAAGAATGGTAAAATGTAATGTTAAGAAAACTTGGTTAGAGGCAAGTTTTAACAAGTGTTTAACAGGGGTGCAGTGGGAATGGGCTAATCATGGGAAATCAAATCATGTAATGGCAAAGTCAGAGGAAATTTGAGCGGTCTGGTAGCGTAGGGGTTAGTGCAACACTATTACAGCTTGGGGCATTCCGGAGATCGGAGTTCAATTTTTGCACTGTTCTGTAAGGAGTCTCTGTTTGTTCTCCCCATGGAATGTATGGGTTTTCCCCAGCAGCTATGGTTTCCTCCCACAGTCCAAAGACTTACTGGGTAGGTTAACTGGTCACTGTAAATTGTCCTGTGATTAGGTTAGAGTTAATTGGGGTTGTGGGGTTGCTAGGCAGCGTGGCTCAAAGGGCCAGAATGATATACTCCATGCTGCATCACTAAATAAATAAATAAACAAACAGAAACCCTGTACTGATGGAAACAGGTGCACAGTAAAGGAAATGAATACAGGCAATATCAGAAGATTTTAAAAACTAGAATTTTAAATGTAATACATCGGGAGCTGGGAAACCAGTGCAAATCACCAGCACAATGGAAGAACAAGGTTCAATGCCAAACAACTGTAGCAAAACTAAACAACAAACTAAGGCTGCTAATTGGCAGTACATAGTTATTAGTCTTTCACATTTAGCAACACCATTGATAGCAAATTATATGCTTCTGCCCCAAGAGACCATACTGCCATACACTTAAAGAGTGATTGCTCAGATAAAAGGGTTGAGTAATTCACATGGAATTGTAATAGAAAATTGTCTTTTTATTTTGCATCAACTGCAACTAAACCAATCTGCTAAATTAAATATGTTTCAATACTATGATTCAGCAAGTGATTGTCAATCTGCTTCTAGTTATTAGGTCTATCAACATCATTACACACACACACACACACACACACACACACACACACACACATATATATATATATATATATATATATAAAATATATACACACACATACACACCACACATATATAGATACAAACACACACATATACATATAAACACAAGCATCATCTTTTTAATGGCCTTTCAAGTTTGTTAAAGGATAAATTGTTATTAATGAACATAATATATTTGTTTACATCAACGATGCCACGATTTTCCAACCTTATTTTTTTCTGCTAAACCAAATGGTTATTCAGGAATGAAGGCAAAAATTTCAAGTCTCACAAGTAATATTTATTTTGGAAAAGGAGAGAATCAAATATCACATGACAACCATCTGATGTTAAGAATTTTTATGAATAACACACTTCAACCAAGTACAAATTCTGAAAGCAAACACTACTAGACTGTGTATTTATCCTGCAATTAGACAACTATGTCTCAATACTGCATACAGGCAGAAGCCAAAAAGCAAGGCACCAGCAGGGAGGACAACAAAGAGGTGGTCGTGGGAGGCAGAGAAGCCATTACAGGAATGCTTCGAGTCAGTGGACTGGGCCACGTTCAAAGATGCAGAGAATCTGAATAAATTTTCCATGGTGATCACGGACTTTATAAAGACACTCATGGACGAGTGTGGCCCCACAAAGTCATTCAGTTTTCTCCAGCCCTGGATGAACCAAAAAATCCACAATCTGCTGAGGACTAGGTTGGTGACATTTGCATCAAGTGACCAAGAAAAGTACAAGAGGTCCAGATATGACCATCAGAAAGCCATCTCACATGCAAGGAGAAAATTCCAGACCTAACTTAAATCAATAAAAGATGATCGACTACTGTGGCAGGACTTGAATGTTGTTATCACCTCTTACAAAGTAAAACCAGCAACAGAATGTACAACAAGATTTAGCTCCCAGATAAGCTCAATGCCTTTTATGCTTGCTTTGACCAAAAGAACATGGAGGCACCTCAAAAACTCCCACAGCCCCAAACAACTCTATGATTTCAGTCTCTGAGGAAACTGAACCCATGGAAAGCATCTGGCCCAGACAGTGTACCTGCCGAGTACTGATGACCTGTGCTAATCAACTGGCTGGTGTGTTTACTGACATCTTGAACCTCTCGCTTCAGCAGTCTGGGGTAACTACCTTCATCAAGCAAGCTTCAATCATACCAGTGCCAAAGAAGAGCATGGTAACCTGCAATCATCCAGAAACACTTATATCCACTGTCAAGTAGTGCTGCGAGAGGTTGGGCATGAAGCTCGTCAATTCCTGCCTCAGGAGTGACTTGGATCTTCTTCAATTTGCCTACCAGCACAAGAGGTCAACAGCAAATGCCATTTCATTGGCTCTTCACTCAATTCGGGAACATCTGACAGTAAAAATAAATACATTATGGTGTTCTTCATTGACTACAGCTCTGCATTCAACACCAATACTAAGTACAACTCCAATGCCATATTTAAGTTTATTGACGACACCATGTCATTGACTCAATCAAAGGGGTGATGAATCAGCATACAGGAGGGAGACTGAAAATCTGGCTAAGTGGATGCCACAGCAACAACCTCTCACTCATGTCAGCGAAATCAAGGAGCTAATTATTGACTTCAGGAGGAGGAAACTGGAGATCCATGAGCCAGACCTCATCAGGGGATCAGAGATGGAGAGTGTCAGCAAATCTAAATTCCTCAGTGTTATCATTTCAGAGAACCTGCCCTGGGCCCAGCTTGCAAATGCATTACGAAGAAAGCACAGCATCACCTCTACTTCTTTAGAAGTTTGCAAAGATTCAGCACGTCATCTAAAACATCAACAAACTTCTATAGATGCACAGTGGATAGTATCCTGACTGGTTGTATCACAGCCTGGTTGGAAAGCAGTATTTTTCCAGGTTATTCTGTTTCAATAACACTAATTTTGATCACAGAGTGACCAAACAACAACTAAGGTCAAAGAAAATATATCCAAGAGCTAAATGATATAGCATATATTGTGAAAATAGGTGTTTCAGCTGGCACTGAAACATATGACCTTCCCACTATTCAGGACATTTACAAAGACAGGTATGTAAAAAGGGCACAAAGGATCATTGGAGACCCAGGTCACCCCAATCACAAACTGTTCCAGCCGCTACCATCCGGAAAACAGAACTGCAGTATAAAAGCCAGAACCAACAGGCTCCGGGACAGCTTCTTCCACCAGGCCATCAGAATGGTTAGTTCATGCTGACGCTACTGTATTTTTATGCTATATTGACTAGCCTGTTGTACATAATATTTATTCTAAATTACTATAATTGCACATTTGAACGTAGACAACGGTAAGGTTTCTACTCATGTATTTGAAGGATGTAAATAATGAAGTCAATTCAAATCAAACATTAAATGAACTACAAACTATACTCCATTGTTGAACTTTGTCAGGTATCCTGTATCTTTTTTTTAAACAAGTCAACAGAAGTAGCATCAAAAGTGAATTCAACCTTGCTTCCAGTGATCCAGGAAATGCAATCAGATTTGCCTATCTGCCTGCTACCAAGTGTCTTATTCCCCAGTATAGGTTAGCCCTGATGCAGTCTCTGCCACACTCTGGGGCAAATGCTATTGTTTTAATTAGTAAAAACTCTAGAGTAGGAACATCTGCTGCTCAGGAAGACAATGGTGGTTCCCCCAAAAAGGACCCATCTTGGAAATTCTGAACATAGGCTTTGATTTCAGAAAATATTGAGACTTCAGTAGCTCACAGAGGACTAATAAAGCCAAGCAAGCTACACCAGACTTATATTGTGCAAAATAGTTTCAATTAGCCAAGGACAAGCACCAGATCTTGGCAAGACAGCCTCACAGTTTCAACAAGGCCCTGTCTTCCTAACTTTGCTTTTCCAATGTGCTCAAAGACATACTGCCAATGGGGGGGGGGGGGGGGGAGAGGAGGTCAACCAGTCATTATTTAGTCAGATTCAGCATTAAGCTGCATCCAAGCTGCTAACTTGCTTTCAATTAGGTCCAATTGACAAGGTTCATCCACAATTACTGCTTCTGTCCTCAAAACCAGAAATAAATAAAATCTGGAAGTACATTATAAAAACAGAAATGCTGGAAATACTCAGCAGGTCAAGCTGCATCTGTAAACAGTAAAAGGACATTTCAAGTTGATGACCTGACAGTCATGCTAACAAATTCACTTCTGAGTGTTTTTTTAAACCCTCGCCATTTATATATCTTTTCCAACCATGCACCCTCGATCAAAATAATCCAACACACCCCAATATCTTGGAGGCCAGGCAAGGCCTGACACCCTGTTTACACAACAAATTATCTACTTAAACGATTTGCTATCCTCCTCAACATGCTCATAGTGATTTCAAATGGAGCTCTAAAACAGAGACTACTACCTCAACTGCCTCGTGCTATTTACCAACTGCTCACTGTGAAATGTCCCTCTGATCTTTTTGAGTCCTAATCCTCATCCTCTATCCACTTTCCAGTTTCCCTACCACCTCTCGAATTTCTAAGTTCAAAGTACATTACCTATACTGTATATAACCTTGAGATTTGTTGTCTTCTTGCAGCTGCATAACAAAGAAACACAATAGAACACACAAAAAAAACCTGTACAAAGACTGTCAAATACCCAATGTGCAAAAAAACAAAATAGCACATAAAACATTAACCACAAAGTCCCAAAAGTTCACAAGAGCCATATCTCCCTATGATCAGATTTAAATACACTAAATTACCAGCTATTCAACTTTCCTTTCTGGCCTCATTCTAATTTGCAACACAAGTAATTCCAAGCCCCATCCTCAATTTCCTCTCTTACACTTGATAAACTAATCTTTTTCTAGCAGACACGTCACCTCCCAAATTCACCTCCACGCCTGCCTTTCCCCTAAATCTACATTTATATTTTGCCAATAAAGGTTTCCACAAATTCCAAAGAGGTAGAATAGCCAGAATCAGTTTCAAATGGCATCCTGCATCACTAAGACTGTATGTTTATTATCAAGGTTGACAATCCCATCCATATCCAAACTCTCTCCTCCACAATGCGGGTCATTAGGAGTTCTCTCACTAGTTTCCACTCTTACCTATTCCAATCAGTCCTGATGAAGGGTCTCAGCCCGAAGCATTGACTGTTTATTCCTCTCCATTGATGCTGTCTGACCTGCTGAGTTCCTCCAATATTTTGTGTGCGTTGTGCCAGGCTTCCACACAGTGTTGCTTCCAAGTATTGCAATACTGAGCTTTCAAAACCAGTCGAATAGGTTACGTGAAAGTTTGGTGAGGGGCACAAAATGGTGGCATTGTAAGGAAAAATATTTTATACATGGATCAGGAAGGAGTTCTATACAATGGCAATGAATGGGGAATGCTTTGATCTATTCAATTTCTTTGAAATGGGAGTGCAGGGCAAGTCCTTTGTTCCACTAGAATTATAAGCTTTGATCATATTTCACTAGAGACTGAAGTCAACCAAATGGCATATTAAAAGGTGCAGTTTTCTGGGCAATAGCACATCAGTCAACCATCCAGGACATAAGAGTTAAAGTCTTACATGGAGAATTGTAGGACACCAAGGTGTGCAGTAGAATAACAGGATCTGGGAATACAGGTCCATAATTCCTTGAAAGTGGCATCACAGGTAGATACAGTTGTAAAGAGAACTTTTCACACATTAGCCTTGATCAAATTTGACCTCACTAACATCTTAAACAACTTCAGCATAACATTCCAAATCTGAAGTATTATGTGCAGTTCCAGTCGCCTACGAACAGGAAAGATATCAAGCAGCTTGAAAGAGTCCAGAGAAAATTCACACAAATGTTGCCGGACTTGAAGACCTGATTTATAGGGAAAGGTTGAATAGCTGGAGCAAAAAAGAATGAGGGGAGATCTTATAGATGTATACAAAACTGTGAGGGTATAGATAGGATGAATACTTACAGGCTTCCCCCCCCCCTCCTCAGGCTGGGTGAGACTAGAACTAAAAGTCATAGGTTTAGGGTGAATTATGAAGTATAAGGGGAATCTGAAGGGAATTTCTTCACTCAGAGGATGGTACAAGTGTGATATCAGCAGAAGTGGCAGATGTCAGAATCAGGTTCATTATCACTGGCATGTGATGTGCAATTAACTTAGCAGCAGCAGTTCAATGCAATACATAATCTAGCAGAGAGAGAAAAGTAATAATAAAAATAAAATAAAACATAACAATAAATAAGTAAATCAATTATCTATTACTGTATATTAAAAAAAGTGAGGTAGTGTCCAAATTTTCAAAGTCCATTCAGGAATCAGATGGCAGAGGGGAAGAGGCTGTTCCTGAATCGCTGAGTGTGTGCCTTCAGGCTTCTGTACCTCCTACCTGATGGTAACAGTGAGAAAAGGGCATGCCCTGGGTGCTGGGGGTCCTTAATAATGGACACTGCCTTTCTGAGATACTGCTCACTGATGATGTCCTGGGTACTTTGTAGGCTAGTGCCCAAGATGGATCTGACTAGATTTACAACTTTCTGCAGCTTTTTTCCATCCTGTGCAGTAGCCCCTCCATACCAAACAGTGATGCAGCCTGTCAGAATGCTCTCCATGGTACATATATAGAAGTTTTTGAGAGTACTTGTTGACATGCAAAATCTCTTCAAGCTCCTAATAATGTATAGCCGCTGTCTTGCTTTCTTTATGACTACATCGATGCGTTGGGAACAGGTTAGATCCTCAGCGATCTTGACACACAGGAACTTGAAACTGCTCACTCTCTCCACTTCTGATCCCTCTATGAGGATTGGTATGTGTTCCTTCGTCTTACCCTTCCTGAAGTCCACAATCAGCTCTTTTGTCTTACTGATGTTGAGTGCAAGGTCGTTGCTGTGACACCACTCGCACTAGTTGGCATATCTCACTCCTGTATACCCTCTCGTCACCACCTGAGATTCTACCAACAATGGTTGTATCGTCAGCAAATTTATAGATGGTATTTGTGCTATGTATGCCTAGCCACACAGTCATGGATATAGAGAGAGTAGAGTAGTGGGCTAAGCACGCACCCCTGAGGTGCGCTAGTGTTGATCATCAGCGAAGAGGATATTTTATCACCAATCCACACAGATTGTGGTCTTCCAGTTAGGAAGTCAAGGACCCAATTGCAGAGGGAGGTACAGAGGCCCAGGTTCTGTAACTTCTCAATCAGGATTGTGGGAATGATGGTATTAAATGCTGGGCTATAGTCGATGAACAGCATCCTGACGTAAGTGTTTGTGTGGTCGAGGTGGTCTAAAGCTGTGTGGAGAGCCATGGAGATTGCATCTGCCATTGACCTATTGTGACAATAGGCAAATTGCAATGGGTGCAGGTCCTTGCTGAGGCAGGAGTTCAGTCTAGTCATGACAAACCTCTCAAAGCATTTCATCACTGTCGACGTGAGTGCTACCGGGTGATAGTCGTTAAGGCAGCCAACATTATTCTTCTTTGGCATTGGTATAATTGTTGCCTTTGTGAAGCAAGTAGGAACTTCCACCCATAGCAATGAGAGGTTGACAATGTCCTTGAATACTCCTGCCAGTTGGTTGGGACAGGTTTTCAGAGCCTTACCAGGTACTCCATCTGGACCTTCTGCCTTGTGAGGGTTCACCATCTTTAAAGACAGTCTAACATCAGTCTCTGAGATCACAGGGTCATCAGGTGCAACAGTCTAACATCAGTCTCTGAGATCACAGGGTCATCAGGTGCAACAGGGATCTTCACAGCTGTAGTTGTGTTCTCCCTTTCAAAGCAGGCATAGAAGGTGTTGAGTTCATCTGGTAGTGAAGCATCACTGTAACATTTAAGAGAAGGTTGGATAGAAACATGGATAAGAGGGGTATAGAGGGCTATGGTCTGGGTGCAGGCAGATGGGATGAGGCAAAAAACCAGACTGGCATGGACTCAATAGCCTGTTTCTATGCTGTAGTGCTCCAAGTTATTATCACCCACACTATAGTCAACTGGAGAATTGGATTTGTTTATAATGAGAGAACAGAGGTCACAGTCAGACACAGACACTAGATCTGAAACTACTTTGACTCTAAGAGTGGAGTGGCTGTACATTTAGAAAAAGCTACATAATAAGAACAATGATGGCAGGTAGCAATAAAAATGGGCAGGGCAAAAGGGACAAAACTCCACGGAACAACAGAGCTGCGAGATGGGCAGTTCTTCAGTGGAAGAGGCAATGAATTAAATAAAAATAAACTGATTATCAAAAAAGACTGAGCATTATCAAACAAAAATTGAAGCAAAGAACAAACGTTTGGATAGGTACATGGACATAAGGAGGATAGAGGGATATGGATATGGTGTAGGTAGAAGGGATTATTGTTTGGGTATCTTTGATTTGCTTTTTAGCTGTTTCGGCACAGTATTGTGGGCCAAATGGCCAGTTCCAGTGCTGTTTTCTTCTATGATCTACATTATGTTTTAAACACCACAGATATCTGAAATCTAAAAGGGGAAATATTCAATCAGTATTTAAGTTTGATGACTTCAAAACATAAATGAAAGTTAATTTTACTACAACGTTGACAAGTTTAATATACACAATATTAAATTTTAAACCACGGGCAATAATTTTTTTTCAACAGCAAGAGAAAAATCATACCACTGCATACCCCTATTAACTTTTTCCATTTTAAATTTCTGTGGTTACATTGACAAAGTGGAAAATCCTCCATGTAAACATCACAATGCAATTACACCTCATCACCAATGGCAGCATTGCAGAGCGCTACCACTAAAAGTGTGCACCCTCAATGTGACAATCTATCCAGCCAAGGGTCTGCCGACAAGAATTAATGAATTTAAAAACGAATACGATTACATCTGCCCATCCTGGTCAAATTACTGCCCACTCCACCAAAAAAATGTACTTGGTTTCAAATGTGTGCACATCATACTAGAGTGACTTGCAGCTTTAAAATGTAAAATCAAAATTATAAGAACAAAGGAACAAGTAGGAAGTCAATAGGAAAAAAAAGAGGGATACATCAGCAGCAAGTTTTTGTTCCAGGCAGCACAAGCACTTCATTCACCTAAGGCAAGTACAAAAACAGAGAATATACTCCTTACAGTTTTAAATCAGCATTTATCTTAATCATACATGTGCAATCCTCAGCTGAGCTGAGACCTGATCATTGAAATGTATTGCTGTGTTCCTTGGCAACAGGAATACCAATGTGGTAAATAGTCATCAAATTGCTGCTCCAACATTGAATATAGCAGACCATTACCCAGAACTAACTGACTGAATGCTAATATAACCTGATTGTCAGTCCTTGATCTTAACCAAATAGAAATCAACTATAACCACACTGTGGAAAACCTTTCCCACTGCTGCCAACTTCAATCACCATTTACTTTCATCCACAGTACTTGACAAACCACTGTTAGGAACAGAGTTCAGAAATAACAGCAAATATTTCAGGAACATGATGAGAATATTGCACAGCACACCAGCAATCACTCCAAAATATCAGTGAAATTTACTTTAGCGCTACAATCACAAAGACTTTGGGGTGATACAACATACCAACAGAAGATGTTGCTGAAGAGACCTTAACCAAGCAACACAAGTTGTCATCTTGTGATATTCTAACAAGTTAGTAACACTGCAGGGAACATTTCTAAAATCATAAAGCAATACTGTTCCCAATTGTTGCTTCCATCAATAGAATAATAAAAGCTTTTTGTAAAACTTTCATTAACGTTGAAATTTATAGTAGTTACACAAAAAACAGGGTACCTAGTTCCATTTAATAGCTTTATTGTGTTTGCCAACAGGATATACATTTTTGAACCCAATACAGGACTATTTTAGTCATAAAGACATACTGCACAAAAACAGCCTTCTCAAGCCCACCCATTTATATTAATGTAACACTAAACACATCTTTAAGAATTCTCCCCACATTCCCATCAACTCCCTACACACTTGGATAATTTACAGTGGTCATTCAACCAACCAACCTGCACACCTTTGAGATGTGGGAGGAAACCTGGGAAAGATCCATGCAGTCACAAAAAGAACACAGAAACTCCAAAGAGACAGCACCTAAGGTCAGGACTGAATCTGGGTCTCTAGTATTGTGAGTAGCCCTACCAGCTACATTTTTACTCCAGCTTCTGAAACCTTACTGTCTCTGTCACTTATACCACAGATCCATAATGCCACATTTAAACTCAATCAGCTAATGGAGGGCGATTCAAATTTGGCAACTGCCTTAAAGACGTGCAGAGTGATACAGATGTGTGGATATTTAAAAAAAATTAAATTTTGTACTCAGAAACCAACATGTAATAAAAGCAATACATAATTTCTGAGCACTTAGAAAAATATGCCACTTGTGATGTGAATACTTATCAATCCATAATACCGAAATAGAGTTGCTATAATTTAGATATCAAAACCTTAACAAACAACAGAATGCAAGTTGAAACTTAACAATGAAAATGAACTAGCTGATCACAGGGAAAGCATGTCACATTTCACATCTCAATTCCATTGTTTTTGTTTGACTATTTGTAACTACCAGTTACTAAAACTACATACAAATGCTGGGCAGTATGTTCATTATATAATGCAGTTGCAATATGGGAGTTTCAGCTTTACATAATTTATTCAAAAATGCCTTCTAAGGGGATTCGTCCATGATACTTGCATAACCAAAACATCAAAATTACATAGATATGCAGATTTTGACAATACTGCATTTAGATCTTAAGTATGGAACCTTCACCATGCAAAACTTAAGATTTCATTCTACATTTATTGAATTGCCAATAGGCGAGTGTTTGCTGTCACACAAAAAGGCCTCATTCTGGGCAACTGAACAACCGGGGGAAGGAGGGAGAGAATACATACGTAAGTCACACAAAACAACCTTTCTAAATGGATCTTATGTCCATTCTGAATAATTACCGTAGTTAAAACTGCACTGCTGCTGGCTTTAACTTCTCTGAGGGAGATCTTCATGACTGACAACACACCTGCAGCACTCAATAGCTACAGGTCTCAGAGCCATTATCGCTATCATTGGATTCCTCTGGGGAGAAGGACAGATTAACTTACAACAACACCTATAACTCCACTACAGCAGAACCACACTTTCAATTAAATTAGACACACATTCTTTTTATTATGAACCCATTGTAAACTCACACTAATTGCGCCAGACATCCCGCCCCTAGTTCAACAACTGACAGTGTCTTTGTCCAATCACTGTACTAATATTCCCCAGAGGCGCCAATGACCACAAAGGAAAGGCGGGACCTCCGGTAGCAGGTGCGGTTGACTAAGAAAAGCCGACAAATGCCTCCAAATTCAATTTCAAATCACACTTCAGTGTTTAAGAAAATTGAAAGAGCATTGCAAACAAGGTAACAAGATTCGTTATTAAAGCAGGTATATTCCTAAAAGGAATACTTGCTTCTTCCCTCAAAAAAAATAATAGTGAAATAAACCTTAGGCCCTGGGTTCGTTCTCTTGACAGCGCGACGCACGCCGACATTTTATGGACCGTTGGGGTTAGGAACAGAACATCCCCTTTCTAACGGATTAAGATCCAGTTTTTACCTCAAGAATTAACGTTTACGAGTACAGCGACATTCCCTCGCTCAGCTTCGAGCGATTGAATTCCAGTCAGCGAACAACTTCCGCCATAACTTCCGAGCGCCAGGGAAGCGAGCGGAGAGACCAAAAACCGATTCATAGCACCATCAGGCCGAGCGGTCGAACTCCACCACATCCATTCATTCCGGGAACAAGGGCAGGGAGCAGATTGCGGAAACAAAGATAGTTATGGGAACCAACGCCAATCACCGGAATTCTGAAAGACATCACACTCGATCTCGTTTCGACGTCAGTAAAACACTGTTTCCAGTGAACCGAGACCGAAAATCCAAAATCTCTTCTCTGTATCCATTAATTCTGGATAATTAAAAGAGTAGATTTAAAACAATCCCACAAGTTTTACAGGTCAAGTTGCCCAAACAGAGCTTCAATGACCGAATTAATTACATCAATATCAGGAGAACCAATTAAAAACTGGGATTGTAAAGTAAGGAGACTGGTTGGGAAGTGAACAATAGACAACACTAATCTGAGACAGTATGGTGTAGAATGGCCTCTTATGTGAACCAACTACCATAAAGTATAAACATCTATCCCTTGAATCCACCGTTAGTCAGACTGGACTGGAAATGGGATATTATCATCACTTCAACCTCTTATCTAAGAAACTGCTGACGCTGGGGCAAAATAAAACTCCAGGAGGAACTCAGCAGTTCAGCCAACATCTGTGGAGCAGAGGGATAATTGATGTTTCAGTTTGAGACTCTGCTTAAGGGCTGGCCCACTGTTCCCTCTAAGCTGTGCAAGTGTGCGGCCACACAGTAACTGAAATGCTCCCGCTCATATAGTTTTTGTTGCTGTGCAACTATTCATTCCAAATATTCATAGTATGCATATTACAAAACAAAAACACTGGAAATACTGCGCAATTTTCAGGCCGTATAAAAATTTCCTGCTCAGAGCAATGGTTGATCCGCGCAGCTGTAAAAACAAAAGTTAGAGGAAACATTGGCTGGCACAAGGTCCTGATACAGGATCTCAACACAAAACTTCACAGATGCTGCCCAACTCAGAGTTCTTCCAACAACTTATTTTTGACTCTTAAAAGTAACCCTAACAAAACCCTTAAGGAAAGATTTTCATTTATATAGCATTTTTGATTACCCCCCCCCCCCCGCCAAGACATCTTAAAATGCTTTACAGCAGGGAAGTATTATCTTGAAGTATTATAATGCAGAAAATGCAATAGCTACAACAACAAAACAATAATGATCAGATATTTTATTTACCAGTGGTGATTTAATATTAAATATTGACCTCAGGATCTTGAGGAGATCTATGCTTTTCTTCAAAATATTCATGAGACCTTTCACATTACCTTGAGAGATCATACAATGCCCTCATTCAATGTTTCATCCAAAAGATGGAGTCATTGGGTTGTTCCAGTGTCATTCAGAGGAATATAATTAATAAAATCCAGATGATTAAAAAGACAAAGGAAATTTAGCAATTTAATGTGGCATCCAGATTTTAACTCCAGATAACACATGCTCTGCCTTAAGGGTCACCTAAGCTTTGACCACATAGCAGAAGGGATACAAGCAACTGGAGTAACGATCATTAGATGGAATTCACATGAGACTTGAAGACAAATAATTTGGACAGCCCCAGAAGCTGCTTATAATATATGCATCATGACTGTGAAAGCTCCTCTGTTCCATTCACAAATGATGTTCACCCAGAATTATTTTCAGCAATTTAAAAGCTACTGAAATGCCAAAAGAGTCACTGAAAAGTTATTTATTACCTTTCAGTTCATTAACATACATGAAGTTTGAGTATGAAAAATATGCTGTATCCTTTTGGATACGAGCACCACAAGGAACTTGGCACCACTAACAGCTTAGCTACACAGGAAGGGAGGGAGAATAGTAATTGGGTTTCAATTGCTAGAGAGACAGACTCTCAGACTTGTAGATGCAACTCTAGGATAGTACACTGATGAACATGAAATGTCTTTAAGGAAGAGATGATTCAGGTACCAAATGGCAAGGATAAGCCCGGAAATGACAGGGCAGTCAGTGTAACTTCAGTGACAGGAGTTTTGAGAGATGTTAATCAAGGATAATCTGGAATAATTAACTAAAACAAGGATTTATTTAGGATTCATCATGTTTAACCAATTTGAGGGCTTTTGGATGTGGTAACAAAAGGAGGGTAGTGCAGTTATACTGTGTTTGTGACTGAAGGAAGGCTTTTGAAAAGGTGCCAAACAACAGGCTTCTCAGTAAAGTGAAAGCAGGTGCCACAGAAGGAACAACAGTGGCAGGGACAGTGGCAGTGGCAGTGCTGGTGAATGGTTGTTGCTCTGGCTGGAGAAGGTGAATAGTAGAGTTCCCCAGGGATCATTGTTCCTTCGATCTGCATTAGCAACCTAGAGTTGGGGTGTAAAGTACAATTTCTAAATGTGTGGATGTCACAAAACTTGGCAGTACTGTTGACTGCGAAGAAGATTGTGTTAGATTTCAGCCAGATTTTCAACAGGCTGGTGGACACTTGTAGATGAAATGTGGAGAAACACAAAGTGAAGGAGAAAGGCAAAAGATCCGGAGGACCTGGGGTATGGTTGCACAAGCAACAGATTGTGTTGAAAAGTGATCACTAAAGCACATGCAATTCTCTGCTTTATCAATGGAGGCACAGGCTTCAAAAGAGGAATTACACTGATCATTTATAAAACAATGATCTGGGGTATTGGACACATTTTAGGAAGGATGTGAAGGCATGAGGGAGGTCCCAGTGAAAATATTCAAGAATGACAGACAACAAATACAAGGGTAGATTAGAGACAGTGGGCAGTTTTCTTTGGAAAGAGTAAGCTGAGGGAAGATTGATAGAAGTAACCTCAATATAATATGCCTCTCACAATGAGTCTTATCAAGTCCCCCAAGATGAAAACTGAGAAACTATTAATTCCACTCTTAACTTGTATGTTAAAGTTGTCCCTGACACTAAAAATACACTGAAGTTGCATTGTGTAAACAATGAAGGGTTAAGATACAATGGGTAATGGGAGACTGTTCTCATTGGTGAAAAAGTTAAGGACAAGAGGTCACAGGTAGAAATAAAATTAAGAGTGACATGAAGAAAAATTACTTTTTATGCAACATGTGGTTGGAATCTGGATCTCTTTCATAGAAGAAAGAGTGCAGGCACGTCGGCCCATGATATTGTCTTTCCTGCAAGTATGGTGGAGGCACTGAGGCCTTAAAGTGGGAATTTGCTTAATCTATGGAGGAGGATAATTTGCAAGACTGGAGAAAGGGCTGGAGAATTGCTCTGGTAGAGAACTGGCAAAGATGTGATAGGCCAAATAATCTCCCTCAGTGTTGTAACCATCTTATGACCCTCTTTCTTCTCTGTTTGAATCTCCTCACTTTAGGTAGAGATAACTATACCTAGTTGTCTCCAATTAAAACAATCTATCCATGGCATTTACAGCCACACTCATTTTGTAAACAGAATAGTTGATTACAAAATTCCTTAGAAACTAGCATTTTTTTTTCTTCAAACCCAGATTTAATTTCCACCAATTATTCAAAAGTGTGTTTTAAATGATATTTGGGTCAGTTCTTGTGAGGAGATTATAATTCATCAATTTGTGTGTGTCATTTCTTTCGATGCTATAGTGCCATTGTTATTAAGTTACCGGACTGGTATCGGGTACCAGGGCTACCCACTTAATGAAATAATTCTGGAATAAAAAGTTTGTATCAGTATTGTGACCAAGAAACTTTCAATAACCCACCTGATTCATGGAAGTTCCTGAAGGAAGGAGTCTTCCCTTCCTTTCTAGTCTGGTCAATAGTTGACTCCAGACACACAGCAACAGGCTTGGCTCTTAACTGCTCACTGAAATAGCCCAACAATACATTCATTTAAAGGCAATGAGTAATAAATACTAGCTTTGTCAACAAAGATCAAATCTTATGAGTGAATTAAAGAAAATTGCATGACACAGAGTAATACGCACAAAATGCTGGATAAACTCAGCAGGTCAGGCAGCATCTATGAAAATTAAGAAACCGTTGATATTTCAAGCCAAAACCCTTCCTCAGGACTAGAAAATGCCAGAATAAGGTAGTGGTGGTCGGGGGGGGGGGGGGGGGGGGGGAGGACAATGAGTACAAGAAAAGTGATTGGTGAAGCTAGGTGGGTGGAGGAGGAAGGATGAAGCAAGTAGCTGGTAGGGGATAGGTGGAAAAGGTAAAGGGCTGAAGAAGGAGGAATCTGATAGGACATGAGAGTGAATCATGGGAGAAAGGGAAGGAGGAAGAGCACCAGGGGGAGGTGATAGGCAGCTGAGGAGAAGAGGTAATAGTTGGGAAATGAAGAAGAGGAAGGGGAAAAATTACTGGAAGGAGAAATCAATGTTCATGCCATCAGGTTGGAGGCTACCTAGACAGAATACAAGGTGCTACTCCTCCAAACTGTGAGTAATTTCATTGTTGCAGAAGAGGCGGCCATGGACTGACACGTCTGAATGGGAATGGTGATTGGAATTGAAGTAGTTGAGATCCTGCTTTTTGTGGGTGGAGCAAACGTACTCGACAAAGCAGTCCACCGATCTCCATCAGGTCTCACAAAAGGGAGGCTCAGTAGTGTAGTGATTAGCACAGCACTTTACACTACCAGTGACCCAGGTTCAATTCCCACCACTGCCAGTAAGGAGTTTGTACGTTCTCTCCATGACCACGTGGGTTTCCTCCACATGCTCTGATTTCTTTCCACAGTCTGTTAGTAGGTTATTGGTCATTGTAAGTTGTCCTGTGATTAGGCTAGAGTTAAATTACAGTTTATTAGAGCTTAGTACAGGAAAGTTACTGGCATGGTTAGAGCATTGACTGATTGGTAGGAGCAGAGAGTGGGAATAAAAAGATCCTTTTCTGGTTGGCTGCCAGTAACTAGTGGTATTCCACAGGGGTCCGTGTTGGGACCACTTCTTTTTATGCTGTATATCAATGATTTAGATGGCTTTTTTCCCAAGTTTGCAAATAATATGAAGATTGGTGGAGGGGCAGGTAGTGTTGAGGAAACAGGTAGGATCCAGAAGGACTTAGACAGATTAGAAGAATGGGCAACAGAGTGGCAAATGAAATACAATGTTGGAAAATGCACGGTCATGCACTTTGGTAGTAGAAATAAATGTGCGTACTATTTTCAAAATGGGAAGAAAATGCAAAGGGACTTGGGAGTCCTTGTGCAGAAAGGTTAACTTGCAGGTCAAGTCGGTGGTGAGGAAGGCAAATGCCATGTTAGCATTCATTTCAAGAGGTCCAGTATAAAAGAGCAGGGATGTGATGCTGAGGCTTTATAAGGCACTGGTGAGGCCTCACCTTGAGTATTGTGAACAGTTTTGGGCTCCACATCTAAAAAGAAATGTGCTGGCATTGGAGAGGGTTCAGAGGAGGTTCAAAAGGATGATTCTGGTTCATTATACCAGGAACGTTTGAGGAGGGGGGGGAGAACGCTGGGGAGTGGGGGAGAACGCTGGGGGGAGAATGCTGAAGAGTGGGGCTGAGGGGTGAGAGGACTGGGGAGTGGGGCTGAGGGGGAGAATGCTGGGGAGTGGGGCTGGGGATGAGAGGACTGGGGAGCAGGGCTGGGGGTGAGAGGGCTGGAGAGTGGGGCTGAGGGGGGAGAATGTTGGAGAGTGGGGCTGAGGGGGGAGAATGCTGGGGAGGGGCTGAGGGGGAGAAAGTTGGGGAGTGGGGCGGAGGGGGAGAACGCTGGGGAGTGGGGCGGAGGGGGAGAACGCTGGGGAGTGGGGCAGAGGGGGGAGAACACTGGGGAGTGGGGCGGAGGGGGAGAACGCTGGGGAGTGGGGTGGAGGGGGAGAATGCTGGGGAGTGGGGCAAGGGGAGAGAACGCTGGGCAGTGTGGCTGAGGGGGGAGAACGCTGGGGAGTGGGGCTGAGGGGGAGAAGGCTTGGGAGGGGGCCTGGGGAGGGGGCTGAGGAGTGCCGCTGAGTAGGGGGAGGGCTGGGGAGGGGGGCTGAGGAGGGGGGGGGAAGGCTGGGGCAGCGGGCTGAGGAGGGAATAAAGGATCAGCCGTGATTGAATGATGGAGCAGATTCAATGGACCAGATGGCCTAATTCTGCTCCTATGTCTTTTGATCTTAAATCAGGGGTTGCTGGGTGCCACAGATCAAAGATCAGGAAGCGCCTGTTCTGCACTGCATCTTAATAAAATAAAAATATAAATGTAGAGGACACCTCATTGGATACAGTGGACAACCCCAACAGATTTGCAGATGAAGTGTTGCCTCACATGGAAGGACTGTTTGGGTGCCTGAGTTGGTTGAGAAGTAACACCTTGTATTCCATCTAGGTAGCCTCCAACCTGATGGCATGAACATCGATATCTCCAACTTCTGTTTGATTTTTCCCATCTGCCCTTCTTCATTTCTCTACTCTAGCCCCCACACCACTTCTCACCTGCCTGTCATCTCCCCCCGGAGCCTCTCCTCTCCTATCAGATTCCTTTACTTTTCCCACCTAACACCTCCCAGCTTCTTACTTCATCCCCTCCCCACCTAGCTTCTCCCCTCATCTACTCCTTCCCCTCCCCCCACCTCATTCTGATGAAGGGTCTCACCCAAAACGTCAACTATTCATTAACTTCCATAGATGCTGGCTGACTTGCCGAGTTTTTCTTTTGCCTACGTTGCTCTGGATTTTCAGCATCTGCACATAATATCTTTTGTAATTTTTCAGCCTTGGCTTTCCAATTGTATACTTCTTCCCTCTATTCATTTGCTAGATACAGGCATTACAAATATAACCAAAATTTATCGCCTATTCCACAAGAATTGATAGGCCTTCTCATTGAAAGATGTGCCCACAATAGAGTTTGGCATTTACAGAAACTTACTTCAATGAAGGAACTTGTTCTGAATTTACACCTGCCTATTCAATAGCTATTTTTGCTCTATTTAATAATTATTAAAATTCAAGCCAATATATTTGCTTACATGCAGATTATATTTTTATTTATTTCAAGATACAGCATGGAACAGGCTTTTCCAGTCCAACGAGCTGCACCACCCAACAACCCAGTGATTTAACCCTAGCCTAATTACAGGACAATTTACAATGACCAATTAGATTATTAAGTGGAACATCTTTGAACTGTGGAGGGAAACTCATGTGGTCACAGGGAGAACGTACAAACTTCTTTCAGATGGCACCAGAATTCAGCTCCGAATGCCCTGAGCTGTAATAGTGTTGCACTAACCCGCTACGCTACAATGAAGCTCCATGCCTGAAAAGTGATATAAAAATCAGCAACATGATGACACATATGATATCTCCTACCAGCAACTGTTCTTGACCATTTGTAATTTCTAACAAGGGTCTCACAACCATCCACTGTAGCTTCAGTAACAGAATGCTGGCAGCCTCAGGGACACAATTGTTGTAATTTTTACAATTACAACAATGAAAGCATCGCAAATGCAATGAATCAGTTGCAAAGAGTTTTCTGACACAATTAAGAATGTTAAAAAGAAGTCTCTAACCAAGAAGCTGTCAGCAAAGTTACTGAACTAACAATCCTAAAGGTTGGACTACATGGTGTTATTAAATTCAGATCCCAGCATGACAAATAGAGAATTTAAGTTTATCTAGTTAAATACATATGGAATGAAATAGTTAATCTCAGTCATGAGACTAATGCATTGTCATTAAAATTTCATCTTGTTCACTTAGGTAAATATGCTGTTCTAACTCATTCTAAACCATGTGCAACTTCAGATCCAGCAATGTGGTTGACTCTTTACTGGCAACTATAATGGCTCAGCAAGTTACTCAATTAAAAAGTAATTAGGGATGAGCAATAAATACTGGCCTTACCGGTGATGTTCACATACCATAAATGAATGAACAAATGAAAATCTCAACACTGGGTCAGAGTATTTTTGGGAGGAAAAGTAGGTTTCCTTTTATCTAGTCAACAAACAACCCAAATTCAAAAATTACTGGAATAAATTTAGTGGTTGTTTGTCTTGTGCCAAATATTCTAGAGTTATGCCAATAACTGATTTGAATGGTTTTCTATAATTAAGGTTCTGATGCCCAGAAATATACTCTGTAACTTGCAGCAATGGACCGTCCCAATGGGATCTAACACAGACCTCTTCAGGAGTGATGCAGTAAACTGGAAGAAATGTAACTGTAGTAGGCTGTTCTTTCTTTGTTGACTGTAATGTTGAATCACCTAAAAGGCACCATTTGATCTCCAAAGGAAAAGGCTTCTTTGTAATTAATTACTTCAGTTTCCTTTATGAAAGAGTACTGGGAGCCAAGTCCACAAAGCAGATAGCATGATTCTGTATTTGGGAAAACTTTATGAAAGGAGCTGCAAGACATACAGATTTATTTTACATAATGTCCCAAGTTATATCCTGTTAACCTGGTTGCTACATGGATTACAACATTTTCTGAAAATAAGTCTGAGCAAGTAGTTTTAACTTTTATAGGGTGACAGAGAATGCATTCAGCATTCTGCGCATTTTCAGAGAGTTTACCACTATTTAAAGTGAACAATTAGACCTTGGCCACAAGACCCCATACCTAATAGAGAAAACACATTTGGTTTTTGTCAGCTATTTGTCAAAACAGTCATCCAGAGGTAAGCACAAGAAAAAAAGATGTTTGGGAACTGTTGCTACTGGCTATAAACAGTGTGGTGATGCTGAGTAGGAACGTGAAGATATATTCTCCCTGGACTTCTCAAGGAGGTATAGAATCAGATCAGCTGTATACTTCTTTACAGCTAATGCAGAGGAACTAAGGAAAGCACAAAGGCTTCATAGAATATGTTGTGGAAAAATAGGTGTAAATCAATTTCGCACAGATAGAGGTACATTTTACATGTATCTAGCTGATACATTTTATGCATTCTTGTGATGCATTCTTACATCACAGTCAGGCCCTGAGCAGACCACATTAGCCATGGAGAACAGAGATCCCGCAGTAGTTGTTAACACATCAAGCAAGTTTTGGACAGACCACAGGAACTTCTCTCACCACTGGTGGCTATCCAGTTTTAGTTGATATGCCTTAGTGGGAACAGACAGAGTACTGTGTTATCCATCTGGAGGGTGAACCAGCACAGATACCAGTGCATCTCTCCCCACACCTTCCAGGCAAACAAGAGAAGGGGGTGAGGGTCTTGTTCAGTGGTGGCTAAGGGTCTAAACGTGTTGGAAAAAGTACACATAAAAATATCCTACGCAAGATAGTCAATAATTAAATTACTTAAGTTTACTGTACTTTACAAATGCAGTTATAATTACATAAAATGTTGCTTGCATTTCTTTACACATGTTTTCCAATGAAGACACTTATAATGAAATTAAAACAACCTAAGAAAATAAAGGAAATTACATCCTCATGGAAGATGTAATGGCCCAGATTTTCTAATTTGATTCCAAAGTGCAATCCAATTACTTTAAATGGTTATGGTAGACCCATTTTCCCCTACACAAAAGCTGCAACAGGCCTAACAAGTTAAAACAAGCAGAAAATAGAAGTTCAAAATTACATACACTTTTCAGAAATGTTTTGAAGAGCAGCAGCTGCAAGCAGTTTAAGAGCGTTATTCCACTGACCTTTTTTTCCAAAATGATCATCCTTTCCTTAACAAAATGCATGTGCCAGCACCAGTTGTTTGCAAACCCCAACTTAAATGCAATGTGGAAAAGAATGAAGACATTGTTAAAAATGAGAGGAAGCAATGCAAGTATGATGGATATGTTCAGCCCCAAGACTTTTGAACAAGGACATTTCAAGATCTTCTTGTGATTGAACATTTCGAACAAAGAAACTGAAAATTGAAAGATGTATTTAAAAATCTTTAGCAAGATAATAATTGTAGCATGTGCTCTTTCTTCTATTTAGTAATACTAGAATCATTCATGCTTAGTAAAAGTCTACATATCTCTAATTTAGAACACACACACTCTGAATTGTGCCTTTGTGCAACTAGTGCATTCACAGTTCATTTCTCTTTTGTAAATGTAGATTACTGGATTTTAAAAACAGGAACTTGCTCCATAGACACTTTTCTCAACTATTTCCACCTCTCCTCTCAACAAAGTTGTTTCACAGCCAATGTCCCACAACTCCCTTGCCCTAATAGCCACGATTCAAGCACAGACAAATAAATAGTTTATTTTTTAGGATTCTCACCTCTATGTCTGATCCTAACCTACTCATTCTTGTAGCAATTGGGAATAGAAAACTTGTATAATGTTGTGCTCCTCAGCCTAGGTTATCTTAGCCAGAGCTGCTATCACTCAATTCAGATCAGGGATAGAAGTTAAATCCCTGTTGTTCTTTGTGATTTAGTAGGAAACAGTGCAGTACAATTCTCCCAGTGTAGCTCTTAAGTTTGGCACCAAACCGAGGGACCCACACTATCAGTGGTACCTGGATTTAACCTTTCATTCCTCCACTACATTTTATTGGATTCCATACCTCAGTGTTACAGTACCAAGAAAAGGGTGGTTTAAATAGCTGTTAGCATTCTGTTGGCAGATACCAAAACCAAAATTGACAAAACCACAAATCTGTATTACATCTATTTAATCTTTACTTTATTACTTTATTGTCGCCAAACAATTGATACTAGAACGTACAATCATCACAGCAATATTTGATTCTGCGCTTCGCGTTCCCTGGAGTACAAACCAATAGCAAATATAATAAAAATTTAAATTATAAATCATAATTAGAAAATAGAAAAGGGAAAGTAAGGTAGTGCAAGTCAGGTCTGGATATTTGGAAGGTATGGCCCAGATCTGGGTCAGGATCTGTTCAGCAGTCTTATCACAGTTGGAAAGAAGCTGTTCCCAAATCTGGCCGTACGAATCTTCAAGCTCTTGAACCTTCTCCCAGAGGGAAGAGGGACAAAAAGTGTGTTGGCTGGGTGGGTCGTGTCCTTGATTATCCTGACAGCACTGCTCCAACAGCGTGCGGTGTAAAGTGAGTCCAAGGACGGAAGATTGGTTTGTGTGATGTGCTGGACTGTGTTCACGATCTTCTGCAGCTTCTTCTGGTCTTGGACAGGACAACTTCCATACCAGGTTGTGATGCACCCGAGAAGAATGCTTTCTACGGTGCACCTATAAAAATTAGTGAGGGTTTTAGGGGACAAGCCAAATTTCTTCAGTTTTCTCAGGAAATAAAGGCGCTGGTGGGCTTTCTTGGTAGTGGACTCTGCTTGGTTAGACCAAGTCAGGTCATTTGTGATATTCACCCCGAGGAACTTAAAGCTTTTGACCTGTTCCACCTGCACACCACGGTGTAGATGGGGTCATGCGGTCCGCTACTCCTTCTGAAGTCAACAACCAATTCCTTCATCTTGCTGACGTTGAGGAATAGGTTATTGTCTTCGCACCATGCCACCAGGTTCTTAATTTCCTCTCTGTACTCAAACTCATCATCGATCTAATAAGCTAATTATTAAAACAGCAAAACTATTGGGCAATGACAAATCTGTCACCACACAACTTCATTAGAACCAGGAACAAAAACTTGTTATCAGAGGACCAGGTTACTCTGCTCATAAAACAAATAGCTGATTCATTGCAGAGAAAGAACATTTGGAATAATAACAATTATACTGTATATGGGTTGCCCATTTCAGATAGAGATGGGGTAAACATTTTGCTCTTCAAAGAGCTGTGGAAGCAGAGTATTTGAACTTCTTTGAAGCAAATAAATAAGGAATGAAAGGTGGTTATGGGCAGAAGAGTATGTGGAGTGAAGGTTACAATCAGATCAGAGCAGGCACTCCTCTTCCTAATTTGCATGTCTGTTCATATATTATGCCTACTTCTCAGGTTAGAGCCACAATTAACTTTATATGTCTAATATGTCATTACTTCCATGTATGTGCTTGTTTATGGCAAGAGAACCCCTCTTAAAATAGTGCTTCAGATGTGTCATACGATGAGGATATCTGTAGCCATTTCCCAATCAGTTTTCCCAATCAACCTTAGTGTCATTGGGCTAGGGAAGGGGGAGCAATAACCAGGCTTTTCACTTCTGATTGCTCTCCATGGTTTTGGGGTCAAAGCTACACTACCAAATAATCCGCCATGTCACCATCCAAACTTATACTAAAAGAATGGCTGCTCTGATTATGGACATCCATTTAAAATTAAGCTCAAGTTACTGTCTGAAAGTAATGCATTGTCCAGCAATTTGCAAATTTGTACCGTAACTTCCACAAAACAAATTAAATTTCAGCTCAAGCTTCCTAATAGAGCTTGCATAGATTTCCCCAATGGCTGAGTAAACCCTTCATATTTAAGCAAACTGAGCATTTGACTTCATTGTAAACAGAGGATTAAGCACTGTAGAGTCAAAACGCAAACAGGAACTCTAACGCAGCAAATGTCAGCATCAAGTACTGCATGTCTGACCTTTTGCAATTCACAGTATTCCCAGTAAAATCATAAATCAAGGGGTTCACAGAAGAGGAGCCTGATCAAGACTAGAATACAAACTTGTGCAAATCCAACCACAGAGTTCTCATAAGTTTAAAAAACAGATATTAGCTTGCCGACTGTGGCCAGCTTCTCAATATTGAAGCACAACAGTTGATATAGAAATGGAAATAAGAATAGCGATATTTCTTATGTTTCTAAAATCACCATTGCAGAATCGCCATCAGTAATTAATGCAGTGTTCCATCAGTTTCTGTTTTTGTGAAATGTTCTTGTCTTCCAGGAAAGTACTGGATTAATGGAAAATTAGCTACAGGGAGCCCATGTTCTTGATTTTTAATATGTACTAATGTGGAGGAGGTGAACTCGTTACCAAAATGAAGCACACTGCTCCCAAGGGAATGTACAAGTTAATCATGAAAAGGAGAAATAATAAGCTAGACAAAGAACCAAATACTTTCTGCCCCCCCCCCCACCAAACTTAGCTATTAAAGTCTTCAAGGTAAAGATACAACTGAGTAGTTTTGTGGACCATTTCAGAAGGCGGTGGAAATGTTGCCGTGGGTCTGGAGTTGCGTATACTTGACCAGCAAGGGATAGCAAATTTCATTCCCAAAAGATTATTAATGACTTAGTGGGGTTTCCCCCCACAATCCAGTAGTTTTATATTCTACTTTTTTAATGGCAGTACCAGGAAACCACCTATTGACGTTAGCCTTTGAATTCCACAATAATTAATCGAGTTTAATTTCCCCTGTTCGGATTCAAACTCAGGACTCCAACTGATTCATTCAAACTTCGGGATTACTAATGGACCACTTTGCCACATGACCTTTAATATACAAGCATAGATTAGCATTTATACTCATCCTTCATAACCAGCAAATCAATTCTTGGTAAAGGGGGAAATATATCATCAGTTAAGAGCAGAAGAATTAGGAGCAGTAGTCAGCCATCCAGCCCTTGGTCTTGATCCACCATTCACCAAGATCATGGCTGACCTTCCTTTCCATTGCCATTTTCTTGCTCGATCCACATAATCTTTAATGCCCTTTATATGTAGAAATATACTGGTCTCTGTTTTGTGTAAACTAAATGACCAAGTCTCCACAACCATCTGGGATTTTTTAAAAAATCAGTTTCGCCATGATTTGAGTGGAAAATTTTCTCCTCATCCCAGTCATAAAAAGCCCATCAATTCTCAAAATGTATCCCCTGGTTCTAGGTTCCAAAGCTTGAGGAAGCATCCTCCCTACAGCTAGCTTGATAAGCTCTTGACGAATTTTGTAAGTTTCTGTGAGATCTCCCTTGTTCTTGAAACTCCAGGGAAAACAGTCCTAGTCTACTCAAACTGTCCTCATACAGCAAACCTACCATTTCTGGAAACAGGATATTTTCTGCATTCTCCCTATGGCAAGTACATCTTTTCTTTTGCAAAGGAGACCTAAACTGTCCACAGAACTCCAGGTGTGGTCTCACCAAGGCCTCATATAGTTGCAATAAGACTCCCTCACTCCTGTAATCAAATCTAGTAGTAAAGGCTAACGTACCATTTACCCTCTTAATTATTTGTTGCATCTGCAGTGACATTTGTATGAGCACACTTTGGCCTAGTAATCCAGTCACTACTTAATCTCCCACCATTTAACAAACAGCTGACTGTTACTTTATGGGGAATGTGATAACACATTCTTGCCCACTCACTCAGCATGCCCATATTCCCTTGTTTACTCACCATCTTTACTATCATAGGGAAACTTGGAAATAAAGTATTTAAGCCCCCATTGACATACGTTGTGAATAGCTGAAGCCCTACCATCGACCCCTGTGGTAAATCACTAGTCCCAGCCTGTAAGGAATCTATGTGCCCTCCTTGTGGAATGTGTGGATTTTCTGCGAGGTGTCCTGTTTCCTCCCACAGTCCAAAGACGTATCGGTTAGTAGGTTAATTGTTCATTGTAAATTGTGCTGTGATTAGGGTTAGGGTTAAATCGGGGTTGTCCGTGGTTGTTGGGGGGTGCAGCTTGAAGGGCCAGAAGGGCCTAGTCCATGCTGTGTCTCAAAATAAATAAATAGTCACAATGTTAACTTTGCTCAATCTTATTATTATTTTCTAGGTGTATTATTATTTTTTCTTTGTAGATTCCATCACTTTCCTTACCACTGAGATCACACCAACAGGTTTCCCATTTTCTCTCACTCTCCTTCCTTAATTAGTGTGGGATTACACATGCTCCTCTCCAATCCTCAGAAACTATTGAATTTTGGAAGATCAAACTGGAGGGTTCATCATCTAAACCTGCAGCATTCAAATCTCTGGGATTAAATAATTAGTTCCTCAGAATTTATCAGCTTTCAAGCACACCTAATGCTCCAGTAGTATTTTTTTTTGACGAATACTTCGATCTTTCAGTTATACTTTAGTAGCTGTACACTTTCCTTGAGATCAGAAGGTTGAGAGTTCAAATCTTGCTCCAGAAACAAATCTGAGAATCTAGCTAATGCCCCAGCTGAGGTGGGGATGGCTGTACTGCCAGAGATGGCAATTTTCAGGTGTGGTGTTAAACAGAGCCCCTAGCAAGTGGATGTAAAATATTCCATAGTATTATTTTCAAAGAGGAAAAGGGTTTCTGCTACACGTCACTTTTCCCTTGTAGTTGTACTGTACATACATTGAAATAGGAAGTCTGCCAGTCACAAAGGTCACAACATTCCAGAAGCTGTAAGGCCTTTAGGGATTTCTGGGGTGATGAAAAGTGGTACAGAAATGCAATTACTTATTTTTGTTCTTTATTCTGGTTATAGATGGAGGAGTTTCTGTCCTCTTCAAAATTACACTGGGACATATTTCATTAACCTTGCTTTAAAGTTCCACCCTTTCCTCACTTTCAACATAGTCCACTTCAGATTCTGACCCTTCTCAATCTCCTGTTCTGGGAGACAGTAGTAACAAATGCCCACCAGAAACCAACCAATTCCCAAAAGTGGCTTAATTGCTGCTTCTCTCATACCACTTTCTACAAAGATTTCATTCCATTTTCCCCAGTGTACTTCCATTTATAACCACCATTCTAACACTTTTGATGCATCTTCTCTCCACGATCCATTATTCCAATTCCATGTGGTTAGAATAACAGAATTGTTATTTATTTACAGATACTGTGCAGAAAAGTCTCTTCAGGCCCCAATGAGCCGCACCATCCAGCAGCCACTTATTTAACACAAGCTGAATAATGGGACAATTTACAATGACCAATTAACCTGCTAACTGTTACGTCTGTGGGTGGAAACCAGAGCACCTGGAGGAAACCCACATGGTCATAATGTACAAACTCCTTGCAGATGTCACCGGAATTGAATTCCAAACTCCAGAACTCCTGGAGGTGTAATAATGTCACTTTAACCGCTGTGCTACTGTGGCACACAAATTGTTAGGGCTCATTCACCCTAGAGTTTTCATGTTGGCCCTTAGCAGAGGAATTCTGTCTGATCTATTCCCTGATGTTTTCTGAAGCCTTGCACATTAATTTCCCTCAAGCTCCCAAGTTCTTTTGAGAACACTGACTGTTTTCACCCCTCTTATGAGGAGAGAGTTTCAGATCATAACCAATCTCAGCATTCATCCAAAAAAATCTTCACATCTCCCTTGCACTTTATGCCTTTCTTATGCATGTACAGGGAATGCAGTATGTAGTCCAAGAACCATCAAATACACATCGGGGCAATACAAACTGCACTGTCCTTTTCATTGGAGAGACACATACAAATTAGACAACTGCTTTATGAATACTTGGCTTATTTCTCAATCGTGGTCCCAAGCTTTTAGTTGCTCCTCACTAATTCTCCACCCCATGCTGAACCTCTTCCCTCAACTGTTCCAAAGAGACAAGGAGCACCAAGACAGGTGGGACCCCACTGGGCAGCATGAATGTGGTAGGCTGTTTCCAGACAGCATGTTTAGGATTCTAATGAGATTTGCTGAAGCACATTATAACATTCTTATAACAAGTTCAAAATGTCATTTAATTTGCCTCTGAAACCTGTTATTGTTCGTTCTGTTGTCACTTTACTCTTCTTTGCATCATCATCCCTTTAGTCTTTTAACTCCTCCTACCTTCTACCCCACCACAAACCTCTTCTTGAGTTCCTTCCTCCCCTTCCCCAACCCCCTTTCTCTGCAACTTTAAAACTTGCTTTCTCTCCTAGTTCAATTTTATTATCCTGGCTACAAGATTCAGTAATATTTCATATAAAGTACAAGGTTATCGTAGATTAAACTTATGGAAAAATAGCGTCTGGATTTGGCATAGCTAAGAGTCCAACAAAACAGCTATAGGAAGAATGATAAGAGCAAATAAAAATAAAATGTGCATAATTGCAGTCTTATATTTTCATCCTCAAGTAACCCAAGGAAGATAAGATCATAAGATATAGGAGCAGAACTAGGCCACTCAGCCCATTGAGTCTGCTCCACCATTTCATCACGGCTGATTTATTAATCCCCTCAACTCCATTCTCTTGGCTTCTCCTCATAACTTTTAATACCCTGACTAACCAAGGACCTATCAACTTCTGCTTTAAATACGTTCAATGACTTGGCCTCCACAGCCCTCTGTAGCAATGAATTACACAAATTCACCACCTTCTGGCTAAATAAATTCCTTCTCATCAACGTTCTAAATGGACATCCCTCTATGGTGTGCCCTCTGGTCCTAGGCTCCCCCACTAAAGGAAACATCCTTTCCATATCTACTCTATCTAGGCCTTTCACTTTAGAGAATCCTGCATAAGGACTCACAAGTCCCTCTGCATCTCTGATTTCTGAATTTTCTCCCCATTTAGAAAATAGTCTACACCTTTATTCCTTCTACCAATGTGCATGACCATACATTACCTGACACTGTATTCCATCAGCCACTTCTTTGCCCATTCTCCCAATCTGTCCACATCCTTCTGTAGGCTCTGTGGTTCTGCAACACTCTCTGCCCCTCCACAATCTTTGTACCATCTGCAAACTTGGCCACAAAGCCATCAATTCTATCATCCAAATTATTGACATATAACATGAAAAGAAGCTGTCCCAATACTGACCCCTGTGGTACACCACTTGTCACTGGCAGCCAACCAGAGTAGGCCCCCTTTATTCTGACTCTTTGTTGCTGCCAATCAGCCAGTTTTCTATCCAAGCTGTATCTTTCCTGTAATACCATGAACTCTTATCTTGGTAAGCAGCCTTATATGCAACATCTTGTCAAAAGCCTTCTGAAAATCCAAGTAAACCACAACTACTGACCCTCCTTTGTCTAACCTGCCTGTTATTTCCTCAAAGAATTACAACAGATTTGTCAGGCAAGAGTTCCTCTCAGGGAAACCATGATAACTTTGCCCTACTTTATCACACGTCTCCAAAGATGTACATCGATAATAAATTCTACTTTGAACTTTGAAATCTCATCCTTTACTAAGGATGCCAACATCTTCCCAACCACTGAAGTCAGGCTAACTGGCCTATAATTTCTGTCTTCTGCCTCCCTCCCTTCTGAGAGAGTGGAGTGACATTTGCAATTTTCCTGTTCTCCAGAACCATTCCAGAATTTAGTGATTCTTGAAATGCTCCCATTACAATTGCTTGCACAATCTCTTCAGCTACTTCTTTCAGAACCCTTGCGTGTAGTAGTCCATCTGGAGAAAGTGACTTATCTACCTTCAGACCTTGCAGCTTCCAAAGCACCTCTCCTTACTAATAGCAACTACGCTCACTTCTGCCCCCTGACACTCTTGAATTTATGGCTAGTATCTTCCATAGTGAAGACCAGCACAAAATACTTAATAATTTCGTCCACCATTTCCTTGTCCCCTTTATTACCTCTAAAGCATCATTTTCCAGCAGTCCAATATCTACTCTCGCCTTTCTTTTACAATTTTTTTCAGATACAAGAAGTATCTTTGTATATTATTGACTAGCTTACCTTTATATTTAATCTTTTCTCTTTTTTTTAAAGTTGCCTTCTATTGGTTTTTAAAGGCTTCCCAATTCTCTAACCTCCCACTAATTTTTGCTGTACAATAAGCCCTCTCTTTAGATTTTATATTGACTTTGACTTCCCTTGTCAGGCATGATTACATCATCCTCCATTTAGAATATCTTCATCTGTGGGATGTATCTATCTTGTACTTTCCATATTGTCCCCAGAAATGTCAGCCATTGCTATTGTACCATCATCCCTCCAATCAACTTTGGCCAGCTCCTCTCTCATGCTTCTGTAGTTCCCTTTATTTCACTGTAAATACTGACACATCCAATTTTAGCTTCTCATAGAACATAGTACAGTACAACACAGGAACAGAACCAACTAAAAAGTAAATCAAAAAACCCCAAAAACGAATCCCTGCTACCTACACAAAGTCCATATCCTTCCCCCCCCACCCCCATCTTCATCACATTCATGTGCTTATCTAAATGTCTCTTAAATGCCTCTAATGTACTTTCCTCTAGCACCATATCAGGCAGTGCATTCCAGGCATCCACCACTCTGAGTAAAAAACTTAACTCTCATATCCCCTTTGAACCTATTCCCTCTCACCTTCAATGCATGCCCTCTGATATTAGGCATGTCTACCCTGGGAAACAGATACTCCCTGCCTACTCTATCTATGCCTCTCATAACCTTATAAACCTCTATCAGATCTCCCCTCAGCCTCTACCGCTCCAAAGTAAGCAACCCAAGTTTGTCCAGTCTCTCATGATAGCATATACACTCTAAACCAGGCAGCATCCTGGTCAACCTCTTCTGCATCCTCTCAAATGCCTCAACATCCTTCCTATAGTGGGGTGACTAGATATGTATGCAATACTCCAGATACAGCCTAACCAGAGTTTTGTAAAGTTGCAACATAACCTCTTGATTTTTTAACTCAATGCCTCAACTAATAAAAGTAAGCATTCTTAACCACCCTATCAATCTGTATAGCCACTTCTTCTCAAACTGCAGGGCAAATTCAATCACATTATGATCAGACTCCTAATGGTTCCTTTACCTTAAGCTCCCTAATCAAATCCAGTTCATTACACAACACCCAATCCGGAATTGCCTTTCTCCAAGTAGACTCAACCACAAGCTGCTCTAAAAAGCCATCCCATAGGCATTTTACAAATTTGCTCTCTTGGGATCCAGCATCAACCCAATTTTCCCCAATCTACCTGCATATTGAAATCCCCCATGACAATTGTAACGTTGCCCTTATTACATGCCCTTTCTATTTCCCATTGAAATTTATATCTTACATTCTGGCTTCTGTTTGGAGGCCTATATATAACACCCATCAGGGTCTTTTACCTTTGCAGTTTCTTAACTCTACCCACAAGGATTCTACATCTTCTGATCCTGTGTCACCTCTAAATGTCTGACAAGATCATCTACCTTATTCCATATACTGCATGCATTCAAATACAACACCTTCAGTCCTGTTCTTCACCCTTTTTGATTTTTCTGCCAAGTCATACTTCACCTCATCCCACTGATTGCAATTTTGCCCGATTATTTGCCTCTCCTTCCTTACAGTCTCACTGCATCAACTTGTACATCAGCTACCCCATCCCCAGCTCTATCATCTCGGTTCCCATCCCTGTGCCAAATTAGTTTAAACCATGTCTAACGGCTCTAGCAAAGTCAGTATTTTTTTCAGTTTCACATGCTGTTCTTCTTTTTTGGGTATTTAAGTTCAGCCAGTTTAGTTGTATTCATGGACAAGAATGAAAAATGCTGTTCTCTAGCTTGGGAAGTTTAGAAAGTACTTGGGCTGCTGGAGAAAACAGCACCTGTAGATGCAATGAATATAGAATTTTATTTACCCATTATCTTGAGTGACATCCCATACAATAGAAGTACTGAAAATAGCATTCCTATCTAATGCTGCATAAAACATACATTATACCACAATGAATGATTGTCTAAGAAAAGTGAGATTCAGGAGAGATTATAGATTGACCTTGCTGGATTGAAAAAGATTGGAAAGGAAGGAAAACTCTTAAATTGCATGGATAGACTCAAGTCATCAACTGTCAAGATTGCTTTAGTAAAGTATATATACAAAAAAAAAGCTATTAGAGTTTCCAGAGAAAGGGTCATCTCAATGTAATGCTTTTAATAGTGTAATTTCCATAGAGACTGGAATTCTTCAATTGAAATTGCACAGGAAATTTAATTTCAGAAAAAAAACTTTTATTTAACCAAATGCTTTAGCAATCAGTTTAGCAATTGTACTCACCATGAATCCAATCAGGAATTCTCTTTATATTTGTGTGGCACAGAATCACTAAGAGCATGTCATATGAACAAGGAAATAGGCTATTCAATCCACTGTGTTCATGTTGACTATCAAGATCCCATGAACAATAATCCCATTTTTGCTCTTCCATCCCCAGTGACTCAAGGACAGCTAGTCTATAATGGGATTATGCCACCAAGCACAGTTTTCCCTCCCTCACTCCCACTCTCTGCTTTCCATAGGGATTGGTCTCTGCATTGTCTGTTGATCCGTCCCCACTGATCTCCCACATGGCACTTATCTTTGCAAACAGAACAAGTGCTACACCTGTCCTTACACTTCTTCCCTCTCCACAATTTAGGGCCCTGAATAGTCCTTCCAGGTGAGGTGACATTTCACTTGCAAATCTGTTCGGGTCATCTACTATATCCATTTCTCCCAGTGTGGCCTCCTCAACATTGGTGATACCCAACGGAGACTGGGGACTGCTTTGTCAAGCATCTTCACTCGGTCTGGAACAAAGGCCTGGCATGGAAACACCAATTGCCAAGAATGGAAAAACCTACAAAATGTGGTAGATACAGTCCAGTCCATCACAGGAAAAGCCCTCCCCCACCACTGAGCACACCTACAAGGAGTGCTACCACAAGAAAGCAGCATGCATTATCAAGGACCCCCTCCATCCAGACTATGCTCTCTTCTTATTGCTGCCATTGGGAAGGAGGTATAGGAGCCTTAGGTCCCACATCACAGTCATTCCCCTTCAACCACCAGACTCCTGGATTAGCATGCATAATCTTATCTCTGACATTTGTAGCAAGATGCTTTGCACAAGAGGAAAGATATTTTACTATAATTATCAAGAGCCTTGGTGAATTCACACCTAAAGTATTGTGAGAAAGTTGGGTCACCTTACCTTCAAAGTAAAAGAATACTTGCAAAGAAGGGGGTGCAGTAAAGGTTCATTCAACTGGTTCCTGGGATAACAGGATTGGCCTCTATTCTTTGAAATATGTCATTGAAATGTACCAAATACTTGGAGGGCTTGAGAGGAGAAATGTAGGGAGGATGCTTCCCCTAGCTTAAGGAGTTTGGAATGGGAAGATATAGCTCTATGTAAAGCAGAGGCCATTTAGAACTTGGATGAGGAAACATTTCTTCACTCAAAAGGTGGTGAGTCTTTGAAATCTTCTGTCCAAGAGGGCTGTGGAGCCTCAACCATTCATTGCATTCAAAAGCAATGATTGATAGATTTTTGAATATTAAACAACTCAAAGGGCTTGGGGATAGGGTAAGAAAATGTTAAGGTGGAAGATTAGCCACATCCTTTTGCATGGCAGGTGGCTGGTAGGGTGGGGCAAAGTGCCCTACTTAAAGTATTTTCAGATATCTGGATTGATTGTCAATGGTTTCCTTAAAATTATATGGCACAGGAAGAGGCCCTTGGGTCAACCATGTTCATGTTGCCCATCAAATCCTATGGCTTTCCATGTCTTGACAATTCAAGGGCTCATCAAGATACTTAAATGTTGTTAGAGCATCTGCCTCCATCACCCACTTTGGCAGTGTATTTCAGATTCCAACCACCCTTGGATCCCAGCATTTGGTCTCAAGAACATAAGCAGGAGTCACAATCTTATCTCCACACTAAAGTAAGACCATTAAACACAGAAGGGGACTTGATTTCTCACTTGCTTATATTGGTTCATCAATGCACCCCTTCCTGCTTAGTGCTTTTTGTTAAACCATTTCCCTTTATGGGAGATACAATTCCAGGCAGGGGATTGTTTTCTTTTTGCTGTTCATTGACTTCAGTTGATGGCACACCCGGTAAAAGGCTGCTTTGACATTAAACACAGTCACTGTCACCCTATGCCTCTGGCAAAAACCAAACTGAGAATTGTTGGGACAGAACACTATAGATGCCAGAATGTCTCAGAAAAAAAACTGTAGGAGGAACTCAGTGGTCAAGCAGCACCTGTTGGAAAAAAAAGGATAGTAAATGTTTCGGGTTGAGACCCTGCATTGGGACCTGTTGGATCAAAACGTTGACTATCCCTTTACCTCCACAAATGCTGTTTGACCCTTTGAGTTCCTCCTGCAGATTGAGAATTGCTGAGTAGTTTATTGGCGAGCAAGTGCTTCTTGGTAGCAATGTTGACAACACCTTCCATTACTTTAATGATTGAGAGTGAACGGATTGGGGGTGGCAATTGGCCAGATTGCATTGTCCCGCTCTCTGCAAACAGAATGTTCCCAGACAATTTATCATACTGCTGGACAGATGCTAGTATTATAACTGCACTGGAACAGCTCAACTGGAAGGTTCTGAAATGTAGGTCTTCAGTATTGGAGCTGAAATGCTATCTGGTCCCATAACCTTGACCTGATCCTTTGCCTCCGAGATTGCTTAGCTTGTCTAGTGGATGCCACTTTTGCTTTGTGAAGAAATACCTTAAGGACCACTTTCCTTTTCTCATTAACACCGCCAGTGTTTTTGACAGGAAGTGGCAGGGGCTATACACAGGCTGTTTATGGGCAAGCATATTTGAATGCCATGGAAATAGCAGAAATAAATCATATCATTTACCATTCGTGCCCTTTCAGAGCTGGGCACCATGATTGGTACATCCTTGGATTGTAGCACTACAGTTGTGGATGCACCTATTGTATAGATTGAATGGAAGAGCTTTTTGTGACAACAGGACTTCTGCATTATCTTGGACTACCACGCAGAGTCATATGCAGTTCAATTTAATTCTGAGTCAAGGTGGAGGCCAGAGGCAGAAAGAGGTGGAAGTACAAAAGATGAAAGAATATTTCACAAAAGCAGCAAATCCTGGCTCCTATCACTAAAACTTGGAAAAAATAGGCAGGTTAAGAACAACTAGCTCTCAAGCCTGCCCCATACTGGTCCTGATGAAGGGTCTCAGCCCGAACCGTCGACAGTGCTTCTCCTTATAGATGCTGCTTGGCCTGTTGCGTTCCACCAGCATTTTGTGTGTGTTGTTTGAATTTCCAGCATCTGCAGATTTCCTCGTGTTTGCCCCATACTGGTAATGGGTGGAACAGCAGAACATACATACTTCTGTGGGCAGGTTAAAAACAAGATTGTGGAGCCAATATAAAGGTGGGGTGATGAATAAATGTTATCCACTTACCTTTTTTCTGGTGTATATCAATGTCCCTGATCCTCTTGAAAGGTTTCAGCAAAATAATTCATTAATCATTGGTTGGGTTTTCATTTCATCCTCTTCAGAGGCTGCAGGTAGTCAAAACTTACATTTGTGTTTCTTTAAAATTAGGATGTTTCCTATCTTATGGATGCATTTTAAATTGCAAGAAAAATGCTTCAAGCAGGAAGAGCTCTGGGCAGAGGGAAGTTGTTGAAGAATGAATTGGACTTGGGAACATCATCAGGAATAAAATAATAGCAGTACAGAAATACCAATTTAATATACTGAATTGTGTACCGGGAAAGAGGCAGGGACCAAGGTTTCTTGGAGGCATATTATGATAAGGCACAATTAATATTCTCAGTGTAGAGAAAGAAACAGCTTTCTACTTAGTTGTTCTTTAAGCACGTGGGGGTCACTGGCAAGGCCAACCTATATTGTTCATCTCCAACTGTTTTTGAGAATATGGTGGTGACTCAGAGCCTCAAGCTGCTGGAGCTATTTTGGTGAAGGTACTTAACCATGCTGTTCAGCAAGAACTTTTAACCCCGAGACAAAAGAGCAACTGTGACATACTTCCAAGTCAGAATTATGAGTAACTTAGGAACAGAGCTTCCAGAAATGGGTGCCATCACCTTCCTACCTTTGGTGGGAAGAATAAAGGTATAGCTTCCTAACTCACTTCAAGGGCTCTTTACAAATCATGTTCTTAGTATTTCTTATTTGCAGGTTGTCTTCTTTTGCACATTAGTTGATTATTAGTCTTTGCTTATGTATAGTTTTTCATAAATTCAACTATTTTTTGCTGTAAAAATGAATCACAATGTGTATATGGTAACATGTACACACTTAGAAAATAAATTTACTTTTAAGTTTGACCATTTTCTAAATGGGAAGAGAATTCAGAATTTGGAGATACAAAGGGACTTCCGAGTGCAAGTTCAGGATTCTTTTGAGGCTAACTCACAGGCTGAGCTGTGTGTGAGGAATAAAACTGTAATGTTAGCATTCATTTTGAGTGGACTAAAATATATACTGCTTTAGCACTGATTCAACAAATCTCAGTGGTAGCACACTAATCCCAAAGTTAATAAGTCAAGGCAGTGACCACCACCAACTTTCTACACAGCAACATTTATACAATTCTAATCAGTCAGTCACTGGGCAGGAGAAATCGTGGGTACGTACTGGTGGTCTGGAGCTGTGATTGGATTCATACTGGAGCATCCACGATGCTGAGAAAGTCGTGAATAGCACATTCAGTGAGTTGGCCACACCACAGGTAAAGGCTACACAGGCAGAAAGGGAAGGGGTGGCCACTAGACAGCATAGCAGTAGGCAGGTAGTGCAGGAGTCCCCTGAGGTCATCTCCCTCCTAAACAGATATACTGTTTTGGATACTGTTGGGGGAGATGTCTCATCAGGGGATGGCAGCAGCAGCCGAGTTCATTGCACCATGGGTAGCTCTGCGGCACAGGAGGGAAGGAAAAGGAGTGGGAGAGCTATAGTGATAGGGGATTCAATTGTAAGGGGAATAGATAGGCGTTTCTGCGGCCACAAACGAGACTCCAGGATGGTATGTTGCCTCCCTGGTGCAAGGGGCAAGGATGTCTCTGAGCGGCTGCAGGACATTCTGGAATGGGAAGGTGAACAGCCAGTGGTTGTGGTGTACATAGGTACCAACGATATAGGTAAAAAATGGGATGAGGTCCTACAAGGTGAATTTAGGGAGTTAGGAAATAAACTAAAAAGTAGGACCAGAAAGGTAATAATCTCTGGATTACTACTAGTGCCACGTGCTAGTCAGAGTAGAAATGGGAGGATATTTCAGATGAATACGTGGCTTGAAAAATGGTGCAAGGGGGAGGGATTCAAATTTCTGGGGCATTGGAACCAGTTCTGGGGGAGGTGGGACCGGTATAAACAGGACGTTCTGCACCTGGGCTGGACTGGAACCAATGTCCTAGGGGGAGCGTTTGCTACTGCTGTTCAGGAAGCTTTAAACTAATGTGGCAGGGGGATGGGAACAAGTGCAGAGAGACAGAGGGGTGTAAAATGAGGGTAGAAGCAAAAAGTAGTAAGGTGAAAAGTAAAAGTGGCAGGCAGGCAAATCCAGGGCAAAAAGCAAGAAGAGCCACTTTTCAACATAATTGTATAAGGGCTAAGTGTGTTGTAAAAACAAGCCTGAAGGCTTTGTGTGTCAATGCGAGGAGCATTCATAACAAGGTGGATGAACTGAATGTGCAGATAGTTATTAATGAATATTATATAGTTGGGATCACAGAGACATGGCTCCAGGGTGACCAAGGATGGGAGCTCAACGTCCAGGGATATTCAATATTCAGGAGGGATAGACAGGAAAGAAAAGGAGGTGGGGTAGCATTGCTGGTTAGAGAGGAGATTAACACAATAGAAAGGAAGGACATTAGCCTGGAGGATGTGGAATCGATATGGGTAGAGCTGCATAACACTAAGGGGCAGAAAACGCTGGTGGGAGTTGTGTACAGGCCACCTAACAGTAGTAGTGAGGTTGGGGATGGCATTAAACAGGAAATTAGAAATGCGTGCAATAAAGGAACAGTAGTTATATTGGGTGACTTCAATCTACATATAGATTGGGTGAACCAAATTGGTAAGGGTGCTGAGGAAGAGGATTTCTTGGAATGTATGCAGGATGGTTTTCTGAACCAACATGTCGGGGAACCAACTAGAGAGCAGGCCATTCCAGATTGGGTATTGAGCAATGAGGAAAGGTTAGTTAGCAATCTTGTAGTGCAAGGTCCCTTTGGTAAGAGTGACCATAATATGGTGGAATTCTTCATTAAGATGGAGAGTGACATCGTTAATTCAGAAACAAAGGTTCTGAACTTAAAGAAGGGTAACTTTGAAGGTATGAGCCGTGAATTAGCTAAGATAGACTGGCAAATGATACTTAAAGGGTTGACAATGGATATGCAATGGCAAGCATTTAAAGATCACATGGATGAACAATTGTTCATCCCAGTTTGGCAAAAGAATAAACCAGGGAAGGTAGTGCACCCGTGGCTGACAAGGGAAATTAGGGATAGTATCAAGTCCAAAGAAGAAACATATAAATTAGCAAAAAAAAAGCGGCACACCTGAGGACTGGGAGAAATTCAGAGACCAGCAGAGGAGAACAAAGGGCTTAATTAGGAAAGGGAAAAAGGATTATGAGAGAAAGCTCATAATATAAAGAAAGCTCAAAATAATATTTTGAATTATTTTAATAATTCAAAAGGCATACAATTATTGAGCAATTTGATAAAGATTCTTATACCCATAGAAAATTACCTTATAGGTTCATCGTGCACACACACCTAACTCCAACCTCAGTCTTTGATAGTTTGTTCAAGTCCTTCCTTAGCTATTACCATTATTGGCCTCAACGTATCTCTTGTATACAAATAGAATTTCCACATCATCTCATTATCAGAAATGCCAGCAAAAAGCTATTTTCTCTTTAACTTCTAAGTTCAGCCACATTTTAAATTCTGGTCTTAAACCCCAGAAAACCCCTCTAGCATCTGTCAACCTCACTGGTTATCTGATCAATGATATTTCTCCAACATAGGGAGGCACTGAAAGCTTCATAACACAAACTCTGAGATAGAAATAGAGCAATTGCATAAAATGGCTGTTTAATACAAGGCATCTCACCTCAACCTACAAATGTCCCTCTAACCCTCAGCCCCTTCTGTCAATAGCTGCAAATTAATTCCACTGCAGGACCAATGATATTGGCAATTTATTGAGTAGGTCTGCAATGTGCTTACAATCAGACAATACCATCATGCTAAAGGATCCCTGCCATTTTGAAATTTTCTTGATTTAGATTAAAAAATCTTTCCACACAATTGGTTGTCAAAAAAACAAAACAAACTGAAACATCCTCATATCCTGACAGAGGAGGCCAGAAAAATAACACAGAAATTGATTTCCTAAACATACATGTTTATAAGATGACAAAGTAAATGCCTTTTAAAAAATTGCATACATTTATGAAGTACAGTATGTACAAGAGGCACCTGATTTGATGTTAGATCAGGCAGCATGTTTCAAGCTCAACAAAAGTGTAAGTCTTTGCTGCCTTCAAATATTATGTTGATTCAAATCTACCTGATCAACAGGGAGCCCCACGTTATTGATAGCTTTCTATAATCATAACAAAGCTTTTGATTTGAAGATCTGCAGATTTTTTGATTCAAAGATCTGCAGGTTTCCTGATTTTATGTAGCTTTTATTAGCTAAACTTGTTAGTATTTAATGCACAACATTTTAATGCTCAAAATTTCAACAGATCAAATTCACAATGTTTCATCTATGCAATAAATTTTAATGCACATTAGTTCCTCTCCTAAGCCAATAACTAGCAATACCCTTCTTGGAAGCATAATGGAGAAAAATGAACAGCTTGTAATGGTATTGATGTCTCAAATGCATTATCACGCTCAGATTCTAGACTCCAAATACATCAATTGAACAGGAGCAGAAAATCAAAATGTTTTCCATCACTGTGTCAGAGGTAACAAGCAAAACACAAACAATTCCCTTACTTAAGCAGAAAGCTACATACAATGAAGTTCTTTATTTCAACACAGATACAAAAAAAAGTGAATAATTTCAGAACATTGTCCTCTTGGCAGAGGTACAAATGTTGCGTCAAGAACTCTTGGACCCTGTGGAACTGCTTCAGAAGCAGTTTGAGCTCTTGGAATTTTAAGCATCAGCACATTTCCATTAAGGTTTCAAAATCACAAGACTCAAGTAAAGAAAGAGGAAATAAGTAATCCTTACATTCTTTGAGTGATTAGAATCATTGAATGTTAATAGAGACAGTCCGCAGAACTTTCAAATGTACTTTAAACCTTGTGCCTTCATTGCAAGTTGTTTGATACATTTCTTTCACTCTCATTCAGGAATGGAGTAGCATCTTGCACCAAATGTTGATTCCCCAACAGACATTCAAAAGCTTTAATGGAATTTATTAATTTGTAGACGTTTCCACTTTGAGGGAGCAGACCTGAAATGCTCATTTAAGTCTCTGACCAACTGGTAGGTAGCATTTTCATCATTTCCTTACATATAAACTGACTAAAAACAATGATGAACATAGCTATAATATTAAGAAACTAGGATATTAGAATGATGTACTATGCCTACATTATAAAGTGAAATAATGAATAAACATATTAATCACTTAAAATTTAACATTAATGACTCAACAGTTTCTGCTGTGGAAAGTTTAACACAAGCTTTATTCTTATACAGTTAAAATTTGATTTCCGCTCAACTTCTGCTCTCAACATTAAAATTTACAAAATTTTCGGTGTCTAACCCCCTCCCCATTTTGAGGTTTTCATTCTTTCCATTACAAGGCATCCAAATGAAGTATAAACGAAGGAAACAAAGTGCTGGATGCCACAGAACAGTGGGAAGCAGGCAAACTCCAAATGCTCATTTAAATCTAACAAGGCAGAAGTTGCCAAATGGAAATTGGCGGGCTTAAGCAATGGATGAGCAGTATTAAACCAAGGATACTGGTGCCGATTTTATTGGATGGTTTTAGAGTACTACCTGAGCTTTGCTGGGACATCTTAACTACTCACCTATATCTCCATGACCAAGGTAATAAAAGGGAAATTAAGAAACTACAAGAAAGAGAAAATACTTGCATCGAATCTCCCCAAAACAAAAATACATGCAACAAATTTGTTCACGTCTTGGGCACAGCTTTATACCCAATGCAATCTCATTTGGGTGTGATTTTTTAATGTGTTATTTCTTTTCCTCCACACCCCAACTTCAAATATTTATTTGACTCACTACAACGCAAATACAGTTAGATTTATTGCATATTGTCTCTTCCTCCAGGAAAATAATCTTCACAGCAAGGCAAGGATAGACATTTTGGAAATTTTATTCTGATTAAGTAAGCTACCAAGCTATTAGCTCTTCAGGCTTCTAACAACATGAGCCAAGAGAGAATTGTGCATTCATTACATAATTCAAATGGAAACTAAAAGTTGAACTTAAAGCCATTTATGAATTGGCAAAAATAGACCGGGAAATTAGATGAGTTTAGCCAGCTGGTTTTAAAATAGTGAACATTTAAAGAAACATTTTATAATTGTCAATGATTTAACATTCCATTGGGAAAGATGACTCAATCATGGCTGAGGTGGCTAATTATGATGTTGGATGAAAATGCTTTTACTGCTAAGCCTGAGGATTCAAAAAAAATAGCAACAGATGAACAAGTGACAAATTGGAAGATAGAATATGATAGCATCTCTCACCACCTTAAGAATACTCAGAATGCTCATCCCTACCGAATCACTTTAAATGGAGTCACCACTGTAAACAATAGAACAATGGTCATTATCTGCTCCAATACTTTGAAAATTATCATCATGGTCATTTTAGTGCTTCTTCCACTTACAGATTTTAAAAATAGGAAGAGTCAATATAAATGCAGGAAAGAGAACTTCATTGTGTTACTTTTTATCTGTTTTCACAAGCATTAATTGTCCTACTCTCAATTCAGATTATTTTTGGGCAAGGTTTTTCAAATGGAAGTAAGACAAATTAAGCAGAGATAAAAGTAACAAAAAATTATGCTCGTTAAATTCTGAAGCACAATTAATGTGGTGCTGAATTAAAAAGTAGGCCATATGTAATTAATGCCATCATGGCAAGAGATGTACGATGGTGCAGGAACCATGCTTTAATAGAGCAGATGCATGGAGGCACTGAATTTGGATAGCTTGATTCACAATGTTAGAATGCCCCATAGCATTTCACAACGAATGAATTTTTTCAAAAAATTAAGCACACAATCAGTGTAAATCAACCTCCCAGAAAACAATGTGATAATTATTGGTTAATTTAAAGAAATGATACTGATGGAGGGATGAATGCCTCTCTTTATGTTTCTCTTTAACGAGTTTGGCAGAACTTTGACATTCACCCGAGGAGAGCAGTTGGGTTGGTTTATCTTTATGTTCAAATAACATGAAGTCAACATTGAACGAAAGTGCCTTTGCAAATTTAATACCAGCTTCTAGAATGGGACATAATCCCACAATTTTCAACAGAGATGAGAGTATTACCAAGATGTGCTGACACCTGGACTAAATTACTGGTCTGCTGCAACTGTGCACAATTCTCATGTTATGGATTCATAAACAGTTTCTAATCATTATGTTTTGATTGTAACTTTCACTCGACTCCAAGCATTATTGAGGACACCTCGTAAATTCCAGATGGGTGCAACAGTATCTGGCTGCACATTGTAATGGTTATCCACAGCCTTGCAAATGATCTCAAGGTTTTTCTGGTCTTTTGGCAGAGGCACAGTGAGTTGCCATAATTTCCAGGCCCAAGCTTGCCCTTCATTTGGCTTCACACCATTCAAGTTGGCCACATGCCATGTCTGTCCACCATCCAGTGAGACGTCCACCCGGATCACTTCTCGGCCACCTCCACTCCATGCGTAGCCTTTCACTGTGATCTCATCCATGTCTGAACTGAGATGCTCACCATTGGAAGGTGATGTGATGACAGACTGGATGGGTAATTCTTGAATTGCTGGAGCAGAACTGAAATCAACATTGTCCCAGTCCACGGAAGGAGAAAATCCTTTATAGTCATTCACTTGCCAATGGCTCTTGCTTTCTTCTTTACTTACTATAATCTTGCTCAACCACTTCACATTACGTGCTCCTACCACTCCTGGAACAATAACACGCAGTGGAAAGCCATGATCCCTGGATAAAGCTTCATCATTCATTTCATAGGCAAGAAGCACATCACCATCTTTATTGAGTGCTTTATGAATAGGAATAGAGGCCCCATAGGGTGACCCAGTCACATCCTTATCAAGTCCCTCAAACTGGACATGTTTAGCATCTGTGTTCTCTGGGAGCCCTGCATACTTAAGGACATCAGAAAGTTTAGCTCCAGCCCATTTTGCATTACCAATAGCTGCTGACCCCCAATTTAGTCCCTTCACTTGATGCACCACATTCATTTCAGAGCGCCGATTGCCAGCACATTGCAATGCAGCAGTTATTATGTGCTTTGGGAACTTGGTTTGAATGTCATGGAGAGTTAATTGAATGGATTTCATTCCCTCTCCCTCAATCTTTAAACTGAAATTTTTTGGATCAACCTCTGGAACAGGCAGGTGGTTTCGTACAAAGAAGATTTCAGTTGGAGTAACATAATTTTCAGATAGAAGCTCTAGTGGTGGTTCTGCATTAAATGGCTTTAAACTATTCGCCTTTAAAACTGGGTGTCTCAATGGCTCTTTCCCGTAAGGATCAGCTACATCAATAGTCACCTGTGCATCTTCAGGGCTCAATTCCCCAATTTTGTACTCTTCAAGAATCTGGTAAATATGTTCTTGTTTATGGACAGCATATATAGACCAAAATGGTTCAAGGGCACCTCCAGCAGCAAGCAAAATCTTATCACCCCCAGGATGCATTTCCACAAAATTTGTTATATCGTACACTTCAGATTTGTAGGTTACCCATATTCCACTTTCCATAGTTTTATGCTTGGCCACATCTTGCCTGGTATAAATTGGATAAGATGTTTGAGCCTTATTGTTAAGTGATAATTCTGGTTTCAGCTCTGCTTCCTGCAATGAAAAGACAAAATAAAAGTAATTTATCTTTCATGAGTAAAATACTAAAACTCATACTTTTAGCCCAGTATGGCAATTGGAACAATGTAATAGATCTCAGCACTTAAATGTGGGTGGGAAAAGGGAAAAGTCAGCAGGTCCCCTGCTCGATTGGTTCCAGACACCAACTCCTAAAGTCCATCTGGGGCAAGTTCAGCTTTGTCCTCAACCACAATCATCACTGCTATGTATTCATCTTCCAAGCCCACCCAAAAATAATGGGCAATTAATCATGGAATAAGATTATTAATATTTTCACAGAAAAATGTATCCTCATAAGTGTGCATTTTCAGCAAAAAAAAGAAAAATCAGGTTGGAGTTGGCAGAAGCAGACAAGACTGAACACTCAATATCTTTAGCATGGAATACAGTATATAATCCTCTTTAAAAATATTGCCAAGACAGGGCATAATTTAAGGTGACTGGAAGAAACTAGGGGATGTCAGAGGTAAGAGAGTGGTGGGTGTGTGAAATGTCCTGCCAGGGTAGTGGTTGAGGCAGATAATTTGGGACATTTTAGAAACTCTTAGATAGGTACATGAATGATTAAAAAAAAAGAAAGGCCATGTAGGAAGGGTTAGATTGAACTTGGAGTAGGTTAAAAGGCAGGCACAGCATCATAGGCTGAAGTGTCTGTACTGTGCTGTAGTGTTCCACGTTCTATGAATATTGTGAACTGGTGACACAGTTATTCATGGTGCAGAATTAAGGGGCAGCACTGATTAATAACGAAAAGATAATAGATACGACACAAACAAAAACGTCAACTATTGTTTCAATAGTTGGGGAATGAGAGGTGACCTGATAAAAGAGTATGACATGATGAGAGGCATTGATCATGTGGATTGTCAGAGGCTTTATCCCAGGGCTGAAATGGTTAACACGAGGGGACACAGTTTTAAGGTGCTTGGAAGTAGGTACAAGGGGGTGTCAGAGGTAAGCTTTTCCACACAGAGAGTAGTGGGTGCGTGGAATGCCTGTCAGCGGTGGTGGTAGAGGTGGATACAATAGGGTTTTTAAAGAGACTCTCAGATAGGTACATGGAGTTTAGAAAAATAGAGGGCTATGTGGTTGGGAAATCCTAGGCAGTCTGTAGGTTACATGGTCGGCACAACATTGTGGGCTGAAGGGCCTGTACCATGCTATAGATTTCTATGTTTCTAATATACGAGTGAACCAAACATGTTAGTAAAGTGATAATATATTTTTCTACACACCTGTTTTCCATACAAGCCATAAGCTAGCATGGAACCTGTACCAGCCAGGACCCCCAGAACCATGTATCTCCATCGTGCATTAAGGAACTGGGAGCTTGCACTTTTGTCCTGCTTAGCAGTAGTTTTCTTCCATCGTACTGAGCTGCACACTGAGCATACTTGTGGGAGGATTCCAGTAGTGTCTATCCATACTCTAAAAAAGAAGCATGAAGTAATACAGTTGAGTACCCCTTATCCAAAATCCAAATGGGAAACTTCACAAGGCACTGGAGAGGTTCCCAGCTGATGCACAAGTCTCTGCACACCACAGCCAGTTCTGAGAAGTGACTTCACATACGTAATGAACACAAATTAATGAAAAGTTGAAAAGCGCTGTATAAAGTGAAAAATAAAGATCTGGATTGTGTACTGAAAGAGTGGATTTGTCAGTGTAGGAGTGAACATAGGCCGCTTAACAGTATGCTGATCTAGAAGCAAGCAAAATCTATCACGACTAACTGAAAATTGAAGGTAATTGTTTCATGCACAAACTTATTTAAAATATATAAAATTTCATTCCCTCCCATTGTAGTTGCTGTGGAATGGGCAGCTGTTTGAAATTGATAGTGGATATGAAGCCAATCGCAGTGCTGGAACCCGGTAATAGACGTGGTTGGGGATGGGGTAGACCTATAGTCTGTGGAGGACCCTGCTCCATTATGTCAGACTGTGCTCTGACTGTGGACTCTGAGTTCACTCTGTGAGCTTCAGACCAGCCATACGTAAGCTATGTATGTACTATAAATGGGGTTTTGTGTTTAGACTTGGGTCAAATCCTCAAAGCATCTCATTGTATAGATGCAAATATTCCAAAATCCAAAACAATTCAGATAACTGACGCTCAACCTGTACATACCTACATAGCACACATTCCAAAACAAATTTTCATTACATTACTTCCAAACTCTTCTGGATCCAGTCTGTGGGACATTCTTAATTGAACTGCAGGTTCCTGCCTCCACACGAATTACCATGAGGACTGGCATTCATATTAGCATGAAGAAACCAAACAGACAATTATGAAAAAAAAACCCTAAGATTATAAACTTGTTGTTTTTCCTAACATTTTAAGCGTGTCAAATCTTGTACTGCCGATAAACTGTAAACTGTTGTACAAATTATCTCCATTATTCGTCCGTTTATAACACTGCAATAACTCACACTCAAGTTAGAGTTCTTGTTACAATTGTAGGTTTCTTTTAAAATACACTGAACAATTAAATACTGTTGGGAAAATTTCAGAGGACAATGCTATGCGATAAGTTTTGAGGAGATCATGTTGCAGTTATAGGAGATGATAAAAATGCACTGATGAATTTTTCAAATTACTGTACATTTGGGTTTAGAAAACTGTATCAATCACCTCTGTTGGTGGCACTGTTGTTCTTGAAACTGCTGCTTGGAACAAAACATGCAAAACCATACAGGCCTGTAAGACAAACTGATTTATAACTAGAAACTAGCACATTCAGAAGCATTTCATGACAGTGGCAAATATTCTTCATGCTCTCTTCAGTTTTTGAACAGGTCATGTGGAATTCATGGCAAGCCAAGAGTTAAGATAATGTCCAGGCAAGGATAGTTTACACAGTGTGCACTCACCCCAGGCAAGAGTTGTCTTTCAAGAGCACAGTAGCTTCCCGTTGTAAGGGCATTCTCAGGAGCCATTTGGCATACCAAGACAAGATGCAAACAAAGGATCCTCAGGTGACATTTCCTGTTGGATAGTTACTTTAATCTTGAATTGGTCTTTGACGTGTAGATTATATTGGCTATTAACACCAGTATTTCTGTAATATGGTTTGCAAATGTTCAAATTCCTTAATTGCATGATCAATTATCAAATTACCAATTAGTCACTAACTGTATCCAACTGGTCAATTTCAGTATAAAAATGGTATTTTTTTGTTCAAACTTCAGAACAGTTTGGTGACAGGTGATGCTATTTACTTGGAACATGTAAATAAAGTGTGATTGAGGAACAAGTGCAAGTTTTCAAAGTCCAGTTCATTGGTGATGACAGGCAGCCACTCTATTCCTCTTCCAATGCTTCTTTACTCTCAACCAGCTCAGTGGGATTGCTTTTGGTTGCAATTTAAATCAAGCATAAAGATTTTCCAGCCAACGAGTTCTCATTTCATTCTCTGTTATCTTTAGTCTTATTCTCATTTTTTTCTATTTTTGCCTTGAGTGATATAACATGCAGACAGAAAATTCAGCTTTCAACAATATTTTTTTGTTGTAAAGGGTCACATATTCAGATTCTACCTATCTAGGGACATCCATTATCAATATTTGGAAGACACAGGCAGAGAGTGCTTGAGAGAGTGCTAAGAGACCTTCTTAATAAACCACTTTATTTGTACCAGTTTGATATCACTGAGCAGCAAGTGCAGCTATTTCAGTCAACTGTGTTGAGGGACTGGTGTAATACATAAACCAGAATGGTGAGAGAGATCATAAACACGAGAAAAGCTGCAGAAGCTGGAGGAACTCACCAGGCCAGGCAGCATCTATAGAAATGAATAGTCAGGCCAAGACTCATCTTCAGGACTGGAAAGAAAGGGGAAAGACGCCAGAATAAAAAGGTGGGGGGGGGGGGGGGAAGAGAAGGAGGATAGCTAGAAGATGATAGGTGGCCAGGTGGGTAGGAAAGGTAAAGGCGTGGGGAATAGAAGAGGGGAGGGGGAGGGAATTTATATTTTTTTAAACCAGAAGGAGAAATTGATATTCATGCCATCAGGTTGGAGGGTACCCAGACAGAATACAAGGTGTTGCCCCTCCACCCTGAGGGTGGCCTCGTCTTTGCACAAGAGGCGACCATGGACCACATGTCGGAATAGGAATGGGAGTCAGAGTTAGAATGTTTGGCAATCAAGAAGTTCCACTTTTGGTGGTTAGAGCAAAGGTGCTAGACAAAACCACATTGGGAGCACCAGACACAATAGACAATGCCAGCAGATTCACAGGGTGAAGTGTTATCTCACCTGGAAGGGCTGTTTGGGTCCCTGAATGGAGGTGAGGGAGGAGGTGAATGGGCAGGGCAGGCGTAGCACTTTGGCCCCTTGCAGGGACAAGTGCTGGGAGGGACAAATGGACAAGTGAATCATGGAGGGAGCAATTGTTGTGGAAAGCAGAGAGAGGAGGGAGGTAAAGATATGCTTGGAGATGGTGAAAATTGCAGAGAATGATGTGTTGAATGCAAGGCTCATGGGGTGGTAGGTAAGGACAAGGAGAATTCTATCATTAAGGCGGCAGGAAGTTGGGGTGAACAAAGATGTTCAGGAAATGGAGGAGATGCAGGTGAGGGCAGCATCAGTGGCAGAGGAAGAGAAACTCCATTCTTTGAAACAGGAGGAAAGAAAAGCCGCATCCTGTTTTTTTTTCCTTTTAATACAAAATGATATTTATGAAGTAACATGGAGGAACAGGTGGTCAGGCAGCATCTATGGGGAGAAATGAACAGTTGACTTTTTGGGCTGAGATCCTTCATCAGGACTAGAACGAAAGTGGGTAGAATCCAGAATAAAAGGGTGGGGGAGGGGGAAAGAGCATGAGCTGGTAGGTGATGGAGGAATCCAGGTGAGAGGAGAAAGGCAGGAGAATGGGGAAAATGGGAATGATGTGAGAAGCTGAGAGGTGATAGGACGGAGAGGCAAAAGGCTTCAGAAGAAGGAATCTGATAGGATGGAATAAAGAGAAGGTGGTGTGAGTGTGGGACAGGTCAAGAGGGCAGGGGAGTGGAAAGAGGTCCGATAAAGGTGCCACAGGTGGTGGTGGTGGCAGTGTTGGGGGGGGGGGGGAATTGACAGAAAGGAATGGTTGCCAGAAGTTAGAGAAATTGATGTTGATATTCTCAGGTTAAAGACTACTAAGACAGAATATGAGGTGTTGCTCCTCCAGTCTGCATCTGGCTTCAACTTGGCAGTAGAAGAGGTGTGGACAGACACATCAGGGGAAGAATGGTAAATGGAATTAAGATGGGTGGCCACCAGGAGATCCCAACTGTTGTGGCAGATGGAGTGAGGGTGCTTGAAGAAATAATCCCCCAACCTGTGTTAGGGCTCACACCGATGTAGAGAGGCCACACTAGAGCACCAGATGCAATAAATGACACCGATGGATTCACATGAGAAGTGCTGCCTCACCTGAAAGGCCCACTTAGGGCCCAGAATAGTAGTGAGGGAAGAAGTATAGGGGCAGGTATAACACTTCATCCAGCTACAGGGATAAATACTAGGGTGGGGACAGATGAGCAGTTGTGGAGAGAGAGATTCCTGCAAAAAGCAGAGTGGGGAACAGAAGATGTGCCTGGTGGTAGGATCCCAGATGTTGCAGAGAAGGAATTGTCTCCATGAATAAAGCTTTAGGTTTTTATAAACCATACTACTTTTATCTATGCAACTTTTCCCCCCAATTAAATTGAATCAACTGAAATGGTAAAACTAAAATTGACATTTTTTGAATTTAAGTGGCCTTGGTTTCATAACATAATAACTACAGTTGCATATTCCAAGTGTCTGTGTCTATCATCCAGTAGCATTCACATCTATGGTGATGAAGTGCTTTGAGAGATTGGTTATGCCTAGAATTAACCCCTGCCTCAGCTGGACCCACTGCAATTTGCCTCTCACCAGAACAGGTCTACGGCGGATGCAATCTCAATGGCTCTCCCCTTGGCCGTGGATCACCTGGACAATACAAATGCCTATGTCAGGATGCTGTTTATTGACTGCAGATCAGCTTTTAACATCATCATTCCTACAGTTCTGACTGAAAAGCTCCAAAGCCTGGGGCTCTGTATCACTGTCTGCAACTGGATCTTCAATTCCTACCATAGAACATTACAGGGTTGTGCCGAACCATTTTTCTGCCTAGTCTCACTGACCTGCACCTGGAGCATATCCCTCCATACACCTCTCATCCATGTACCTGTCCAACTTTTTCTTAAATGTTAAAAGTGAGCCCACATTTACCACTTCATCTGATAGCTCATTCCACACTCCCACCACTCTGTGTGTGAAGAAGCCCCCCCCAATGTTCCCTTTAAACTTTTCCTCCTTCACCCTTAACCCATGTCCTCTGGTTTTTTTTCTCCCCTAGCCTCAGTGGAAAAAGCCTGCTTGCATTCACTCTATCTATACCCATCATGATTTTATATACCTCTATCAAGTCTCTCCTCATTCTTCTACGCTCCAGGGAATTAAAGTCCTAACCTATTCAACCTTTCTCTGTAACTCAGTTTCTCAAGTCCCAGCACCATCCTTGTAAACCTTCTCTGCACTCTTTCAACCTTATTAATATCCTTCCTGTAATTCGGTGACCAAAACTGCACACAATACTGCAAATTCGGCCTCACCAATGCCTTATCCAACCTCACCATAACATTCCAACTCTTATACTCAATACTTTGATTTATAAAGGCCGAAGTACCAAAAGCTCTCTTTATGGCCAAACTATCTGTGATGCCACTTTTAGGGAATTATGTATCTGTACTCCCAGATCCCTCTATTCTACTGCACTCCTCAGTGCCCTATCATTTACCTTGTATGTTCTACCTTGGTTTGTCCTTCCAAAATGCAATACCTGGAAGACCGCAATGTTGTGTGGATCGGAAATAATATCTGCACCTCATTGACAATTAACATTGGCGCACCTCAGGGATGTGTGCTTAACGCATTGCCCTACCACACAGTCTACACCCATGACTGTGTGGTAGGCACAGCTCAAATGCCATCTATAAATTTGCTGATGATTGTTGGCAGACTTTCAGATGGTGACAAGAGGGCATACAGGAGCTAGATAAACCAGCTAGTTGAGTAGTGTTGCAGGAACAACCTGGCACTCAATGTCATGAAGACCAAAGAACTGACTGTGGACTTCAGAAATGGTAAGATGAGGGAATACACACCAGTCCTCAGAGGGATCAGAGGTGGAGAGAGTGAGCAATTTCAAGTTCCTGGGTGTCAATATCTTCAAGGACCTAACCTGGACCCAACATGTCGATGCAGCTATAAAGAAGGCAAGGCGGTGGCTATATTTTGTTAGGAGCTTGAAGAGATTTGGCATGTCACCAAAGACACTCGCAATTTTCTACAGATGTCCTGTCGACAGCATTCTAACTGGCTGCATTACTGTCTGGTAAGGGGGGAGGGGTGCTACTGCACAGGATTGAAGCAAGCTCCTGAGAGTTGTCCGGTTAGTCAGTTCCATTATAGGAACTAACCTCCTCCATAGTATCCAGGACATCCTCAAGGAATAGGCCTCAGAAAGGACTTGGGTAAACATGAAGTGTCCTGATGAAGGGTCTCGGCCCGAAACGTCGACAGTGCTTCTCCCTATAGATGCTGCCTGGCCTGCTGTGTTCCACCAGCATTTTGTGTGTGTTGTTTGAATTTCCAGCATCTGCAGATTTCTTTGTGTAATGCATATACATGTTTTTTCCAAGGTTTTGACAGAGTGAGTGTTGATCCAATGACAAGGAAGTCAAAGACAAATGAAGACCAGGCTCTGCAGCAGAAATGGAGGAACTGAGAGAAGGGGGTAGCATTTTTGTAAGTGACAGGGTGCGGAGAGGTATAGCCCAGGTAGCTGTGAGAATCATTGGGTTTATAAAATATATCAGTAGATTGTCTCCAGAAATAGAGACAGAAAGATCAAGAAAGGGGAGGGAGGTGTCAGAAATGGACCGGGTAAATTAGAGAGCAGGGTGGAAGTTGGAGCCAAAGTTGATGAAGTCAACAAGCTCAGCATGGATGCAGGAAGCAGCCCCAATGCAGTCGTCAACGAAGCACAGGAAAAGTTGGGAGTGATACTGGTGTAGGCTTGGAACATATACTGTTCCACGTATCCAAAGAGTCAGGCATAGCTGGGACCAATGCAAGTGCCCCTGGTTACAGCTTTAGTTTGGAAGAACTGGGAGGAGCCAAAGGAGAAATTATTGAGACCAAGGACCAGTTCCAACAGATGGAGGAGGGTGGAGGAGAACAGGTTAGGTATGTTATCTAGAAAGAAGCAGAGAGCTTCAAGGCCTTCCTGATGGAGGATGGAGATGTATAGGGATTGGACATCCATGGTGAAAGTAAGACAATTGGGGGCCAGGGAACTTTGAAAAGATCCAGAGTGTGTTAAGTGTCATGGATGTAGGTAGGTAGGCGGTATTGAACTGGGGGTGGGGGAGGAGTGGATAAAACAGAGTGGAGGCATGGAGATACAAGTTCAGTGGGGCAGGAACAAGAAGAAACAATAGGTCTACCTGGACAGGCAGGTTTGTGGATCTTGGGTAGGAGGTAGAAACGGGAGGTGTGGATAAGGGAATTATGAGTTTGATAGCAGTGGATGAGATAACCCTACAGTTAATAAGGTCAGTGATGGTCCTGTTTGAGGGGTAAGAAAGAGGAAGTGCCTGAAAGTTGTCACCTGGCCTCAGTAAGGTAGAGGTCAGTCCGCCTGACTATTACAGCACCTCCCTTTTCTGAGAGTTTGGATGGTTAGGATTAGCGCAAAGAAAGTGGAGAGCGGTGCATCCGGAAGGAGTGAGGTGAGAATTGGAGAGAGAAGTGGTAAAGTCAAGATAGTTGATGTCTCATCAGCAGTTAGCAACAAAAAGATCCAGAGCAGGCAGGAGACCACAGCAGGGCATCCAGGAAGATGGGAGAAGGGGTCATTGGTGCCGGATGAGGAGTCCTTGCCAAAGTAGTAGGCATGGAGACAGAGATGGCGGAAGAAGAGCCCAGCATCATGGTGGGAACAGAACTTACTGAGGTGTGGGTGTAGGGGTACAAAGCTGAGTCCTTTACTGAGGATAGAACGTTCTGCCTCAGAGAGGTGAAAACCCAGCATGGATGGGAGCTGGGCTCAGAAGTGGGGGGGGGGGGGGGTAAAGACAGTTGATAATGTCTGAGGAGGGAGGAAGGTTGTGGTTTTCAGTGAAGGTGGGCTCACTGAAAACCATAACCAGTAAGGGCTCAAGAGGCTGATGGTGGGACCTGAGAGACACAGGATTGCAGAGTGGTGGTGGAGGAAGGGGAGACTAGAGTTCCAGCGGCAGTGCGTAAAGTCCCGGCCTGGACGTGCTGTCAGTACAGGGACATGCATTCCCTTACATACAATGGGTCATAAGAAGGTTGTGAATAGCTACATCATTGCAGGATTGGAAATGGCTGGCTTAGATAGTGAAAACTATTGTGAACTGCCTAACATCTATATGCAGGAATGTGTACCTGTTTACAAAAGGAACATTCCTCTGCAGAGAGATCTTCAGGAATGGTCTCATCTGAAGCATATTAATTTGCTGTAAATTGAGTCAGAATTTACACTGCTGATGGGGGTGAATGTGTCCAAGGCATTTGAGTGATTGTAATTGATTCGCAGTGTTAAGGATGCAATCAGAACAATGCTAGGTTGGATTATTATGGACCATTGAAAGGAGACTGTGGTGGTGGAAGAGACCACACTTGGCCAGAGCTGACAGTTAATGGGGCTTCAGTTTTGTGTTCCATGAGGTTTGGAAGAAGCAATTCAAGACAGATTTTCCTGAATGCAGTCAAGAGGAAACAACCTGGTTTGTCAGAAGATCACAATCCAGGATAGATTTCTTACCAAAAGAGGACATTTGTGTAAATGTTGATATTTCATGTCTATTGTGTCTTGGTAACATGTAGTTGTAATTATTCTAGTATAATAAAGTTATAGCATCTAGCAAAAGGTTCAGGACACTAAAAGCCAGAACAAATAGACTGAGGAACAGCTTCTACCCCAGAGCTGTGGCCTCCATCACACCACTCCCACGGAACAATGACTGAAACTGTGAGCACACACAAGGACTCAAATACTTGCACTAATGGCACTTTGTGCATTACTGTGATATTCTGGTGCTGCTGCAACTTATTTTCTGCTACTTATCTATTTAATACTGTTTTTCTGTTAATGTCTTGTTTGATTGCCTGAGAGGAAGCCAAACAGAGTTTCATTGTACCTATGTATAATGACAATAAAGATCATTCAATTCAATAGCTAGGGGGCTGGAATGTAGGAGCCATGCATCTATTCTCGATCTGCATTGTATTACGTGTTGTGCCTTTATTATGGCAACTAGTCACATTGGGGGGGGGGGGCGCAGTAAAAGTGAAGGAAATAAGTCACATCTTTATGCTTTCTTCACTGCAGTTTGTCATAGCTGGAGACCAACAGAGGTTGTACCTTTTGTTGACCGCTCAATCACACTTGGTTTGCACTCAGGTACACTTAAGTTTCAATCACTTCAAGATTGTATGTTTGCTAATTGCTAATAAAGGATCAAATACATATTCTCAACCTTTGGAGCAACCATTATTGGAGTTGTTACGTACCCTGTAACTGGGTCACTTACCAGCATAGATAGACAGGTCCGTTGAAGTCTGATGGTACTATTTTTAACAGTATTTATTGATAAAAATACACAAAAATAATATCAATGCAAACATACAGATAATATACATCGTCAATACTAAATCTAAAAGCGCGGGTATAATAATAATCAATAAGGAATAGCTCTATCGTTGTCTAGGGGATAATGTATTGTCCGATGGAAATATAAAAGTCAGTTTAGTTCATTCAAGCTGCAGCTTTTTGGTTGGAGAGAAAGACGGGTTAAAACTTGCCCATTTCTTTTATGATGTCAATCCTTTGAGAGTCGTTGGGAGTTGATTTCCTCGTTGTTAGCTAAAAACCGTTCTCCCGTGGTAAAAGACCACCGATTCCGGGACAAATGGAAACGGACGCACGTGGCCTTCCCACCGGCTTTCACTATTACGGGATCGCTAGTGTTTCTTCTGGTGCGTCTGAGGGGCTGTTCCCACAGACCCTCTTTTATCCTGACTCACAGGGTCTCAGATGTCAATCAGGTTGGGATGATGCAATCCCTCCACCAACCTCCCCCTCGGTTCATTGCCTGGGGGCTTCGATGCATCGTACAGGATTCAATACACAATCCCGTCTCCAAGAGACAATAGCCGGTATCAATGGTTCCACCTTTTCGGAGGCCAGGACACATTCCAAACTCCTTGTGGATTCTGCATGTCTTTCTCTCATTTCCTGGGTCTCCTGAACTGACTTAATAGTGATCTTGCAATTCTCACAAAGGAGGGGGCTACCCAGCACCCTTCGGCCCCTCAGAGCAGTGGTACATTTGTAACAGAGTCAGGGTGGGTGAAGTAAGCATAACAAATCCATAGGGTTGCCAGCAGCAGCAATTGTTTTGGTTTTGCCACTACATGCCTTGTTAATGAGAGAGGTCAGAAGAGAATGGCTGGACGGGTTCAAGCTGCTTGAAAGGCGACAGTAACTCAAATAACCACATGCTACATCAGTGGTGTGCAGAACAGCATCTCTAAATGTACAACACATCAGACCTTGAAGTGGATGAGCTACAGTAGCAGAGGACCACACCAGGTTCCACTACTGTATGGTAAAGTGGCCACAAGTGTGTAAACATGCAGTGAAACAAGGTTACAAATAGCTCACGCACAAAATGCTGGTGGAACACAGCAGGCCAGGTAGCATCTATAGGAAGAAGTACAGTCAATGTCTCGGCCCAAAACGTCGACTATACTGCTTCCTATAGATGCTACCTGGCCTGCTGTGTTCCACCAGCATTTTGTATGTGTTGCTTTCTAATCAGATTCTTGAGTTTGCAAACGATTTCACAAGCTGTACATAGCAATTATTCATTCACATACAGTACATAAGTTGGAAAGAGTGATGTTGAGCGGAAAGGAACTTTTAATAGTGAAAGGCAAACTTTATATTAAAAAATAGCAATTAATTGTTTCCATACAAACCATTTGCACACAAATTAACCCATTCTTTCATTCCACCCACAATGTCAAAGTGCAAAAACCAGTAATATCAATTAGCTCCTCTCAACTACTTTGCTTCATCAACCACCATTCATGAAATACCTTGTACACAACACACTAAAGCAAGAGGATATTGCCATGTACAACCCAAAAGTATCTCAAAACAGGTATTTTCTATAGCTAATTTAACTGGCAAAAATCATTTGCAGAAAGAAGTAAAAATGAGCTGAACTTTGGCCAAACACGAGGAAATCTGCAGATGCTGGAAATTCAAACAACAACACACACAAAATGCTGGTGGAACACAGCAGGCCAGGCAGCATCTATAGGGAGAAGCGCTGTCAACGTTTCGGGCCGAGACCCTTTGTCAGGACAGTGCTTCTCCCTATAGATACTGCCTGGTCTGCTGTGTTCCACCAGCATTTTGTGAACTTTTATAGTCATCTCTTCAGCAGCATACATGCATATCTACATAACCATAAAATTTATTAGAGCAATATCTAATATTTAGCTCTCACCTTTATTACTTTTTTATCCAGATTTTTTTTATTTCAATGAAGAATGAGCTCCATAACAGAAATACTGTTCAAGATTAGATAACAGGCAGCAGTAACCAAGTAATAAATTATAAACACTTGTGTTTGCAAATCACTAAATCAATTTGCTATTAAATGCCATTTGAAAAGCAACTCAAAATGACATCTCCGCATTAACTAGACTATCTTGAAGTAATCAATTCATTCTTGTTTCTTAGGTGTATACTGTATATGTATGCTCTAGTAACTAATATTGCAAAGTTCAGGGGGAGAAGCAGCATTGTCTACAAAGATCAACAGCAAATAGCTAGACTAGAAGGAAGTGTACATTGGCATTCCCTGTGGGCCTGTACCAGAACTGCTACAGTTTTTCTTAATGTACATTAATGAATCGAACTAGGGTGTACAGTACACAATGGTTCATAGAAATATAGTGGCATGGGTAGATGTGTGGTAGATGAAATTTAATCTAGAAAAGATGTGGTATTTCATTTTAGAGGGTGAAAAAAGGGCCCGAAGGATCATTACAGACCCGAGTCACCCAAACCACAAACTGTTCCAGCTGCTACCATCCGGGAAGCGGTACCGCAGCATAGAAGCCAGGACCAACAGGCTCCAGGACAGCTTCTTCCACCAGGCCATCAGACTGCTTAATTTATGCTGGTACAATTGTATTTCTATGCTATATTGACTGTCCTGTTGTACATACTATAGTATTTTGTATTACAATTATTATAAATTACACATTGCACATTTAGACGGAGACGTAACTTAAAGATTTTTACTCTCGTGTATGTGAAGGATGCAAGTAATAAAGTCAATTTAAATCAACAAAGCTCAAAGGTACAATTTTAATAGGGCTACAGGAAAAGTGAGATTACACATTTTCATACAACACGAGACTATTCAGCCCACTGAGTCTGTGACAGCTCTCAGAGCATTCCTACCTATCCGTTACCCCTACTGACTTCCCTGGAACCCACTCTGTCTCGCTTTGCCAACTGCACTGTACAGGTGCATGAATTGTTAAGACTGGGCAGGTTGAGAAAGCAGTTTTAGAAACATACAAGATCCTGGGTTTCAAAAACCAAGAACCATTACAGAGCAGGGGAGCAATGATGAAAGACTAGTTTGGCGATACCGGGATACCACGTCCAGTCTGGATATCCAATTTTAGGAGTAATTTCAGGTACGAGGTACTTCATGCAAAGTAGCAGCATGGCAGCAGGAGCAGACTATCCAAATTACATAAGTAGTGCAGAGGAAGATATTGTTCACCTTGGCACAGAGAAGGTTGAGAGGCATTTCATAGAGGAGGTATCTAAAACCATTAAAGTATAGACAGAAGGTGTTTCCATTGGAAGGGCGAAGAACCAGAGAATATAGAATGAACATGACTAGCAAAAAGAAACAAAACTGACCAGGGTTTAAAACAAAATGGAGTGGCTAAATCTGGAAAGCTCTGCTAGCTGAATCAGATGCAAAATTGTTCATGATACTTGAAAGAGAAGCAGATAACGAAAAAAAAATGTAGCTGTGGGGAAGGGAACAGGGGACTAGGACCATCTGGATCACAGACATAGCACTGGCACAAACTCTGATTTCATAATGACACAGCATGAAACCATTCAGTTCATCAGGTCTATGTCTGTTCCCAGGACAATTATATTTATCCTAGTCCCCCTTTCTAAAATTCCCTGTACCCTGCAAGGTATTCCATCTCACAGATGTCCATAAACTTTACTTTGATTCTTTTTGCTGTTAATTGGCAGTAAGAGGCAATTTCAGAATCAAGTTTATCATCAGTGATGTATATCATGAAATTTGTTGCTGTACAGTAGTACAGTACAATACATAAAAATTACCAGTTTACAGTGAGACATATCAAAATAAATATATAGTGCAAAAAGTTAGGAAAATAATAAGGTGGCATTCATGGGTTCATTGACTGTTCAAAAATCTGATTGCATAAGTGAAGATACTGTTCCTAAAAGTGAGTAAGCATCCTCAGGCTGTAGTACCTCCTTCCCTGATGGCAGTAATGAGAAGAGGGCATATCCTAGATGGCCAGGGTCCTTCATGATGGCTTTAGAGCAACCAATTCACCTACCAGCACGTCTCTGGGATAAAAGAGAAACCTATTTAGTATGCTAAAGTGGTTGCTCAGCTATTTGCAAAAATAAGACACTTCCCAAGAAGGGTTCAATTTTGAGTGTATTTGATATTAGTATCTCCCAAAATGTTTCATTTGTTTTGACCACTCTCATCATCATAAGCCCCATTTTAAAGATTTAACCTTCCCACTCCCTTATCAGGGAATTGACAAGAATGCAAATGCAATACTGATCCGATTCTGTGTCCGATCTTACTTTTGATTGAATTAGTTCGAATGAGTCTGGAAGTCGAGGCCTGAAGGCAAAACCTGTGATTGGCAAGTCCTAGGCCAAGGACTGGAATGACGGAGGCAGATTGTCCTAGGGCTGGAGGCCTGTCATTGTGTGTGAGGGGGTGGGTTGGAAAGGGGCTTGTTTTTCTGTTGCACTGTGTGTATCAATGTTGGTGAGGTTAACAAATCTGAATCTGAAATCATGCTAAAGACGCAAAAACATATCTAATAACTCAGTTTAAGATACTTACCTGTGAAGTTCTGAGAAATTTTTTCTTCTTCCTATGTTCATATTGACCACATGGTTCTTTTACTTCAGTGAAGAAGTACAAAAAGGTAGCAGCAACACTACAGTTGTAAAAAGCTCTAGTTAAAATCATCTATAGTTCCACACTCAGTCTTCATGGATAGTATTGGCCTCAGAGGGAATGAATCACAGATTCACCCTGAAGCTCAAAGGCATTGATCGTGTGGATAGTCAGAGGCTTTTTCCCAGGGCTGAAATGGCTAACACAAGGGGGCACAGTTTTAAGGTGCTTGGAAGTAGGTACAGAGGAGATGTCAGGGGTACGTTTTTTTTTAAAAACGCAGAGTGTTGAGTGCGTGGAATGGGCTGCCAGTGGAAGCAGATACGATGGGGTCTTTTAAGAGACTCCTGGATAGGTACATGGAGCTCAGAAAAATAGAGGGCTATGGGTAAGCCTAGTTAATTTCTAAGGTAAGGACATGTTTGGCACAGCTTTGTGGGCCAAAGGGCCTGTATTGTGCTGTAGGTTTAAAAAAAACATTTGAAGAAATTCACTTACTCCTGGAATCTATGCCCCATACCTGCTTAAAGTAGAGAAGGAGCTATCAGGATGGTATTCAGAACCTCAAGCACACAGAAACACTGTGCAAGTGGTGAAAGGTGTAGACCTCCTCACAACTATCCACCTACTTGCCCCATCAAGGTTCTGAGGTTTCCATGTTTGCCTCATTAACCAGTTTAGAACCCATAGGGCCAGAGAAAAAAACAGGTAATCTAGTAATGAAAACACAAAATGCTGGCAGAACTCAGCAGGCCAGACAGCATCTATGGGAGGAGGTAGTGACGACATTTTGGGCCGAAACCCTTCATCATTATTTCCAGCATTTGCAGATTCACTCGTGTAATCTAGTAATGAGATCATCTCGCCAAGAAACTTCCCATGATTGAACTGGTTAGGTTTATGTTGAAAGGAAACATCTTCACACAAACACCAATGTATACTGCAAAATTTCTCCAAAGATCGACAGAGCTTGGGGTTGGTGGGGTTCTGAACGAGGGCACAACAGGAGGGTGGTGTCAACTGAAATTTTTAAAACTGGCTTTGACATGTTTTCTTGGACAAAGATATTAAGAGTTCAGGAGATGAGCAGATAAATTGAGTTACATTGATAGTTTGATGGCAAAGCAAGCTTGAGGGGCTGAATTTGCTTTTCCCAATCTGTTTTGTAATAAGTGTTCAAAAACATTATTTTTTTTTTGTATCTAATGATATAGGAGGTGGCACTGAAGTCCATGCCAACTCCCGGAGCAATCCTACCAATTTCATTCCCTAATACATTCAATGACTGAATGGCTTCCATCCTGATCTTGTTATTCCTCTGTGATTCTGTAAATTCTGTTTCTGACCAGTTGATGGCCACATGAAAGATTACACTCTATAACTTTCACACTCCAAAGCTTATTTAGCAATATGCCTCACAGTGGTACAGTTAGAAATCTAGCAAACATGATGGAAGCATTTGCATTCAGCTTTAATTTTGGCGTTTTAGCTTCTTTTTCTCAATTCTAACAATCTGCAATAACAGCAATTTCCTGAATTACTTTAGAAAGCACCCAACTAACACTTATAGTGGTATCTGAAGATCCATACTAATACTGTGAATTATGTGTACGATAATCAGTACACATTTTTTTTGTACCATATACATTTGAAGAGTGAAGTGTGCAGATAACAATATGATTGATTTCCTTCTAAATCTGACCTATGTCTTGAGCAGCCTTTTGAGCTTCATGACATCAATTACAAAGTTTAATGCTTTTAGTGGACTCCTAGTTATAGAGCACCCCAGCATAGAATAAGTTACCTGTCCATCAAGTCTACATCACTACTTTTTCCTCTGAGCTACCAAATTTAATTCTACCTTCCGTACTCTTTAATAATCTCACCTCTTAATTAGTAGTAGTTTGAAGTACTTGGCGTAGTAATTTGTGGCACAAATTCATACATCCTAACGATCCACAGTTTCCTTTCATAAGTCTCAATAAAACTTTTGTTATGACCATAATTTACATCATTGTGACTCTGATACATGGGAACAATCAACTTTTTATGATGCTGGAAATGGATACAATTTAAATTTCCCATTTCATAAAAATACCCTAACATTTCTTCTCCCTTCATTGCTCTATCACTCATCCACCGCAATATTGCAAAGTATCAACAATGCACCTTCCATTTCTTACATAACCTCCTTAAACTGATCATGCTCAATAATCAGTTGAAGTATACCCCAGTGCACAAAACCATACTTGGTTTACCATATCCAATTGTGTTGTCACCATTATTTTTTTCCGCTCATATCTGCAACTCCTCACAATTGGTATTCTTCAGGACCAAAGCTTCAAACCGATAATGTACTTTTAGACATTTGTTTAAACTTACATTCATACAAGTTTTCACTATTTTGCCATACTCTCATTTATAAACCTTGCAGTGCACAACATCTAGCCAGCAAGATGGGTTTGTCTACCCTACACCAAATGTCATGGGGCTATCACAGCAGGTTTAATATCACTGCCATATTTGTGAAATTTGTTGTCTTGTGGCAGCGATAAAATGCAATACATTAAAAAACTGTTGCAAGAAAAAGTTTGTGAACCCTTGCAATTACCTGATTTTCTGCATTACTTATAAAAGTGGTCTGATTTTCATCCAAGTCACAATAATAGACAAACACAATCTGCTTAAACGAATAACACTCAAACAACTGTACTTCTTGTCAATACCGAGTACACTGTTTAAACAATCACAGTCTAAGTCCAAAAAAGTATGTGAACCTCTGGGGTAATGCCTTCTCAAAAGCTATTTGGAGTCAATCAATGAAATGAGATTGGAGGTGTGCATTGTAGAGGTGCCCTGTCCTATATAAAAAGAAAACGCATTGTCAGGTTACTGACAGAGCCTGCTCTTCACAAGAATTTGCTTATGTGCATCACGTCTCAATCAAAACAACTTTCAGAGGACCTTAAAAGAAGAATTGTACAGGATGCAGAAGCTGGAAAAGACTACAGAAGCATTTTTAAAGACCTGAGCATTCATCGGTCCACAGTAAAAAAAAAATTGTCCACAAATGGAGGAAACTCAGCACTGTTGCTACTCTCCCCAAGTGTGGGCATCCTGTAAAGATCACACCAAGAGCACAACGTGCAGTGCTGAAGGAGGCGAAAAAGAACCCAAGGGTAACAGCAAGACCTGCAGAAATCTCCAGAACTTGCTGAAGTCTCTGTTCATGTGTCCATTCTAAGAAAAATACTGAATAAGAATGGTGTTCATGGAAGGACACCATGGAGGAAGGGAACCAGCGCTCTCCAAAATAAACCCAACCACTGCTGCACATCTCAAGTTTGCAAAAGACCACCTGGATGTTCTGTGGACAGAGGAGACAAAAATTGAACCTTTTGGCAGAAATGCACATTGCTATGTTTGGAGGGAAAGGGGCACTGCACACCAACACCTCATCCCAAATGTGAAGATTGGTGGAAGCAGCAGCATGGTTTGGGGCTGCTTTGCTGCCTCGGGGCCTGGACAGCTTGCAATTGTTGAGGAAATAATGAATTCAAAATTGTGTCAAGACACTTTACAGGAGAATGTCAGGGTAGTGATCCGTCACATGAAGCAACAAGGCAATGATCCGAAACACAAGAGTAAATCAACAACAGAATCGTTTAAAAAGAAGAAAATTTGTGTTTTGAAGTGGCTAAGTCAGAGTCCAGATCTTAACCCAATTGAAATGCTGTGACATGACCTGAAGAGGGTTGTTCATGCAAGGTATCCCAGAAATATTGATGAACTAAAAAGTTTTGTGTGGATAAATGGTCTAAAATTGCTCCTCACCATTGTGCAGGTCTGATAAGCAACAACAGGAAACGTTTGGTGGAGGTTATTGCTGCTAAAGGAGTTTCTACCAACTATTAAACACAAGGGTTCACAAACTTTTTTTCCAGCCTGGACTGTGAATGATTTAACAATGTGTTCAATAAAGACATGAAAAGTACAATTGTTTGTGTGTTTTTAGTTTAGGCAGATTGTGTTTGTCTGTTATTGTGACTTAGATGAAGATCAGATCATATTTTATGAGTAATTAATGCTGAAAACCAGGTAATTGCAAAGGTTTTGCAAACCTTTTCTTGCAACAGTATATTAAATAAGTAGTGCAAAAAGAGAGCAAAAAAAAAAGTGAGGTAGTGTTCACATTTGCTAGCAGGACAGTAGGGGCTTGGGGCCTAAAGGCTCTGCATTTCAATCTTATTTGCAGTCCAGCATGCCTTCCGCGTTTCCTTTCTCTTAAAGGAAACTGCATTCATGACCTGAATATACAGTCCCAGGTGTGCAGATTTTGAAGATCGATAGATTTTAAAAAAATGTCTTAAAATAAAGTTGCTTACTGAAGTACCCGCAGCTATGACTGCTGTTTTTCACTGTAGTATTCCTAAATGGGAATAATTGATGATTCCCTTCAGATCAAATCCTGGATTTGGGATTCAATAGTACTGAAGAGCAAAGACTCAGAGATGAGGAAGCCAGGAAAAGAGACCTAGAAACCATCTCAAACATAGTCCAATGTTCTGGGCCAGAATCCAGCTCTGGATCAAGGTGTACAATGCTGGTGGGCATGGATGTGTCACAATAAAATGAGTACAAGTACTGCTGTGCAAGGTGGAAGGGATGGGAATATCAAAGACGTGTCAATGACTGGAGCAGCAAGAACTAATGCATTTGTGTCTTTGATTAGACCTAAAATTAACAATATCCAATTACGGATGGCTGAAATAAAACAGATTTCTCACAAGTAATCTCAACACCACAGAATAATTACAAGAGAAAATCTGCAGATGCTGGAAATCCAAGCAACACACACACACAAAGTGCTGGAGGAACTCAGCAGGCCAGGATAGCATCTATGGAAAAAGAGTAAACAGTCGAACATTCCTGATGAAGTGTTTTGGCTCGAAACGTCAACTGTTTACTCTTTTCCATAGATGCTACCTGGCCTGCTGAGTGCCTCTAGCATTTTGTATGTGTCATAGATTATATTACAGATTCGATAAGATTTATTCAGTGACCCCCAGTAAAGAACTTTATTAAAAAAAAGAGTTGAACTTCAAATGGAACATAGTTTGTTATTATCCTCTTCGATTGAAAATTAGTTAATTAAATCTAGAACCCAGTTTTATGTACATGGAGATAAATCTGGCAAATTATTGGCAAATCAATTGAAAATTGCTTTGGTTAAACGACAAATCACTAAGATTCGTAAACGAGATGGCACTTTGATGATTGATCATAAAGAGATAAATAAAGCCTTTCAAGATTTTTATAATTCTTTATATCAATCAGAATTTGTTGAGGATTCTTCCATAATGGATGAATTTTTAAGAAAATTGAATATCCCGAAATTAACAACAGAAGACAGTATATTTCTAGATGCACCTATTGCGGAAACCGAAATAAAAGAGGCTATTTTTTCAATGAATTCAGGTAAAGCCCCTGGTCCGGATGGTTACACTGCGCAATTTTTAAAATCCTTTTCTTCTCTACTCTCTCCTTGGCTTTGTAAAATTTTTAAAGATGCGTTAACTGTAGGGAAATTACCACAATCTTTTTATGATGCCTCCATTTCTCTAATTCTTAAAAAAGATAAAGACCCCACTGAATGTGCATCCTATCGGCCTATATCCTTGCTGAATACGGATTCTAAGATTTTTACCAAAATTTTGGTCACTAGATTAGAAAATATATTACCTAAAATTATTTCTGAAGATCAGACTGGATTTATTAAAAACCGTTATTCATCTTTTAACATCAGAAAATTAATTAATATAATTTATAATCCTTCATCTAAAATACCAGAATGTGTTATTTCCTTAGATGCTGAAAAAGCGTTCGATAGAGTTGAATGGCCATATTTATTCAATACGTTGCAGAATTTTAATTTTAATTTAAAATTTATATCATGGATTAAATTAATATATTATAAACCTTTGGCTTTGGTTCTTACCAATAACCAGAGATCTCTTTTTTTGCAGTTACCCCATGGTACGAGGCAAGGTCCTTTAAGTCCTTTATTATTTGACATTGTTTTGAAACCTTTAGCCATTGCCATTCATGAATCACCTAACATTTTTGGTATTACTCGTGGGGAAGGGACTTATAAGTTATCATTATATGCTGATGATTTGTTACTATACACATCTGACCCTGAGAGATCTATTCCTGCTATTTCATCCTTGTTTACTCAGTTTAGTAGCTTTTCTGGTTACAAACTGAATTTTAATAAGAGTGAATTATTTCCATTAAATATGCAAGTTCCAATTTATAAACACTTACCATTTAAACTTGTTACAGATCATTTTACCTATTTAGATATTAAAATTACCAAGAAACATAAGGATTTATTTAAAGTTAATTTTTTACCTTTAATTGACCAAATCAAGCAACTTGTTGCCAGGTGGTCCCCATTATCTTTGTCATTGGTTGGTCAAATTAATGCTATTAAGATGATAGTGTTACCCAAAATTTTATATTTATTCCAAGCATGATCAATTTTTATTCCTAAATCTTTTTTTGATATTATTGACTCCAAAATATCCTCATATGTGTGGCAGAATAAAAATCCTAGATTAAGTAAAAAAATATTTACAGAAGCCTAAGAAGGAGGGTGGTTTGGCTTTGCCAAACCTGAGATTTTACTATTGGGCAGTTAATATTCGATATTTAATATTTTGGACACAAGAATCGATTATAGTATCTTGCCCACAATGGATAAATTTGGAATGCAAATCTGTACAAGACTTCTCATTGTTTTCTATTTTAGGATCTTCGCTTCCTTTTGCTTTATCTAAATTGAATAAACAAATAACCAATCCTATAGTTAAACATATATTACGAATATGGTTTCAATTTCGTAAATTCTTTGGCTTGAATAAGTTTATCTTATCAAGCCCTATTATATCTAACTTTTTTTTTTCAGCCCTCTTTTATGGATCATGCCTTTGTATTATGGAAAACAAAAGGTATAACATGTTTTCGTGATTTTTTTAGACAATAGTTTTATGTCCTTTGAACAGCTATCTAATAAATATTATTTGCCTAAAACTCATTTTTTTAGATACTTGCAAGTTAGGAATTTCTTGAATAACATGTTACAGTTTTTTCCGAAATTATGTCCAATGGACGTTACAGAAAAAATCTTAGCTCTGAATCCTTGCCAGAAGGGTTTAGTAGCCATCATTTATAATATGATCATGAAAATACAGCCAGAAGTATCAGAAAAAATTAAGAAGGAATGGGAAAAAGAACTTCATTGTCTTATACCCACTGAGCAGTGGGAGAAAATTTTACAATTAGTCAATTCTTCTTCCATTTGTGCTAAACATGCCTTAATACAATTTAAGGTTGTACATAGGGCTCATATGTCTAAGCATAAACTTGCTCGATTTTATTCTTATGTTAATTCCACCTGTGACAGATGTCATTCTGAAGTTGCTTCATTGACCCACATGTTTTGGTCTTGCCCCGCTTGCAAAATTATTGGAAAGATACTTCCGGTATTATTTCAAAGGTTCTGAATATTAAATTGCAACCGCATCCTATTACTGCAATTTTCGGTTTACCAGTGGTGGATAATAGTTGTTTATCCCCCTCAGCTCGGCGGATGATTGCATTTGTTACATTAATGGCTTGAAGATCTGTCCTATTGAACTGGAAAGAAATTAATCCTCCAACCATATTTCAGTGGTTTTCTCAACCTACTTCTTATTTGAGTTTAGAAAAAAATTAGAAGTGTTGTTCTTGACCCTTCAATTAAATTTGAAGAAACTTGGAAACCATTTATTTAACATTTTCATGAGCTAAACTGACTTTTCTTAAACCTTACTTTTATTATCCTTAATTATTTGGATGGAGGTGTGGAGTTATTGACGCTACTGTGTATATTTGACATAATGCAATGGCCCGTGTTGGTTAGGTTTTTTTTTTGGAGGGTTCTTTTTCCTTATTTACTCCTTTTTTTCATAACCACTATGAGTTTGGGAGGTTATTATATATGGATTATCATCTATTTGTATTTATACTTTAACCTATTAATTATGTATTCTCAAACTCTCTGTAACTATGTTTCTCTTATGTTTGTTTAAAATTAATAAAAAGATATAAAAAGAAAGAAAAAAGAATATTTTACAGATTTACAAGTAGATATACAGCACCAAATTTATCAACAACCAACCAGACAACCAGCGTCACCCATATGGATGGAAAGGAAGTGTTCGACAAAGGACTCACCCAATCTGTACTTGATTTCTCTAACATAGAGAAGTGCACGCTTGTAAGCACTGAATACAATACACCAGATTGGAAGAAGTTCATGTGAATCACTGCTTGACTGTTTGGGCCTCTGGATGGTGAAAATGGAACTGATAAAAGGGGCAAATGTTAAATTCCTTGCACTTGCATGGAAGGTAGTGGGTGCTACAGGAAAAATGAATCAGGGAGGCAGAGGGAACTACCTTTTTATAATTGTGAAGGCATTGGAGGGGAGGGGGAGGTTTATTTGTTGGTGGCATTGCATTGAAGGTAGGGCAAATTGTGGAGGATGACCGGTTGAATGTGGAGGTTGATAAGACAGAAGGCAAAGACAAGAGGACAGAGATGAGATTCTGTGGATATGATAAAGACACCTGGATGGTATATTCCCTCCCAGGTGCCATGATCAGGGATGCCTTGGATTGGGCATTCTTAAGGCTGAGGCTGAGCAGCCAGAAATCTTGGTACATACTGGCACCAATGACATAGATAGACAAGGCAAGGAGGTCCCTGAAGAAAGATTTTAGGGGGTCAGGTAGAAAGCTGAAAAACAGGACCTCCAGGGTAGTAATCTCTGGACTGCTACCTGTGCCACGTGCCAGTGAGCATAAGAATAGGATAATTTGGCAGATAAATGTGTGGCTGAGGAACTAGTGCAGGGGGCAGTGATTCAGATTTCTGGAACATTGGGATCTCTACTGGGGAAGATACAACTTGTACAAAAGGGTCGGGTTACACCTGAACCCAAGGGGGTCTAACCTCCTTCTGGGCAGGTTTGCTAGAATTGTTCAGGAGGGTTTAAACTAATTTGGCAGGGGGATGGGAACCGGAGTGATAGTGCTGAGGATAAAGTAGTTGGTTTACAAACAGATGCAGTGTGTAGTGAGGCTCCAAGCAAGGACAAGCTGATGACAGGGCAAAATTGCAGTCAACAGGATGAGTTGCAATGTAAAAGGTGGATAAATTTGAAAAGGGTGAATACAGGACTGAAGGTGTTATATTGAAATGTGCACAGTATACAGAATAAGGTAGATGAACTTGCAGCACAGTTACAGACTGGCATGTATGATGTTGCAGACGTCTCTGAATCATGGCTGAAAGAGGATTATAGCTGGGAGCTTAATATCCAAGGATACACAAGGAAGGAAGGCACAGGCGGGTGGTGTTGCTTTGTTGGTAAAAAAATGAAATCAAATCATTAGAAAACGTAAACACAAGGGAATCTGCAGATTCTGGAAATTCAAGCAACACACAAAATGCTGGTGGAACGCAGCAGGCCAGGCAGCATCTATAGGAAGTATAGTCGACGTTTCGGGTCTCGTTCCTGGCCTGCTGCGTTCCACTAGCATTTTGTGTGTGTTGCTCAAATCATAAGAAAGTGGTGACACAGGGTCAGAAGGTGTTGAATCATTGTGGATAGAGCTAAGGAACTGCAAGGGTAAAAGGACCCTGATGGGAGTTATGAGACCCACAAACAGTATAAGGATGTGATTTGCAAGTTACAATGGAAGATAGAAAGTGCATGCCAAAAGGGCAATCTTACAATAGTCATGGGAGATTTCAACGCGCAGGTAGATTGGGAAAATTAGGTTGATGCTGGATCCCAAGAGGGGGAATTTCTTTCATAAAATGATCAAATTCACCCTGAAATTTGAGCATGGATAAAGCAATGGTTGATCTGCAGGAGGCAAGCATAAAGGGAGCCTTTTCTGTTTGGCTGCCAGTGACTAGTGGTGTTCCACAGGGGTCTGTGTTGGAACCGATTCTTTTTACATGAAATGTCAATGACTTGGAAAATGGAATGGATTGCTTTGTTGCAAAGTTTGCAGATGATACGAAGATAGCTGGAGGGGCAAGAAGTTTTGAGGAAGTAGACAGGGTACAAAAAGACTTGGGTAGATGGAAGGGGTAGATGGAAGTGGTAGATGGAATACAGTGTTGGGAAGTGTATGGTCATGCACTTCGGTAGAAAAAAAAAGAGTAGTGTAGCGGTGTGCTACATGCAGCGCTAAAATTACGACACGGAGTCGGTAACTGCAGTCGAAGGAAAAAACTCTATTCGAAATCTTCAGCCTCACTTTTAAGCCTCCCTCAACCTGCCTCCCGTGGCGCAGAGGCTCCAAAGCTCTGTGCTCGCAAACCCCCGTAGGCTATCTAATTGTGAGTCGGTTCGGATGTGCCAGGAAATGGGTCGCCACAGTAGACTATTTTCTAAACAGGAAGAAAATTTGAAAATCCAAGGCATAAAGGGGCTTGGGAGTCTTTGTGCAGAACATCCTAAAGGTTAATTTGCAGGTTGTGTCTGTGGTGAGGAAGGCAAATGAAATGTTAGCATTAATTTCAAGAGGACTAGAATATAAAAGCAAGGATGTAACATTAAGACATTATAAAGCACTGGCAAACCCTCACTTGGAGTATCGTGAGCAATTTTGGATCCCTTATTCTTAAAAAGGACATTTTGAAACTTGAGAGGGTTCAAAGGAGGTTCATGAAAATGATTCCAGGACTGAATGGCTTGTTCATATGAAGAGCACTTGATGGCTCTGGGCTTGTATTTACTACAATTGAGAAGAATGAGGGGTGACACAACTGAATCCCATCAAATGGTGAAAAGCCTTGACAGAGTGGATGTGAAGAAGATGTTTCCTATGGTGGTGAGTCTAAAACCAGAGGACACAGCGCCAGAATAGAGGAGCTTCCTTTTAGAACGGAGATAAGGAGGAATTTCTTTAGCCTGAGAGTGGTGAATCTGTGGAATTCATTGCCACAGGCAGCTGTGGAGGCCAAGTCTTTACATATACTTAATGCAGAGGTTGATAGATTCTGGATTGATCAAGATATGAAAGGATACAGGATGGATGGCAGGAGATTGGGGTTGAGGAAAAATGTATCAGCTGTGATGAAAAGGTGGAGCAGACTCAATGGGCCAAATGTTCCTATATCTTATAGTCTTATGGACAAATGGGAACTCTATACTTGCTTTGGCTGAGAAGACAGAAAGACTGAACTGTCCTACAACTTAATTCCTCATGTGTGTAATTCTCAACAACAGGTCACCAACCTAGAGTCATAGAGCAGCACTGAACAGAAAGGGCCCTTCAACTCAACTCGTTTACACCTACTGCAGTGCCCATCTATGCCAATCCCACTAGGCTGCATTAAACCCATAGCTTTCCATTCTTTTCCAGGTTTAGGTTTATCTGGTTCTTCTATCACTTATTTCTCAATCTTCTTTTAATGCAATACTGCACCTCACCTCCAATGAACTCCCTGCTGGAGTGGACTTAATTTGCAGGACAAACAGGAAGCCTTCAGCACCTCCACTCCAGAATAAAAGTCATTCTGACATCAGTACATATATGACACTTGCACACTTGAAGCTCAACCTCCCAGACATCATTCACTACTTCACTGAAAAGTAAAAGGGGGGTGGGGAATAGGATTTACTTTAAACTTTTGAAGGACAGAAGTCCTCTACCATTGGGTCCATTGCTGAGGCAGGTGAGAACCATACAAGTTCAGTTGGAGTGGAACTAACATCCTCACAGGTATGTTTTGCTGGGCTGTTGGGAATGATTTAAACAAGCTTAGCAAGTGCAAAAGGAATCCAGGAAGGAGACAAAAACTGGGAAGCAGAAGTTAAGAAAGTAGCTAGGAAAATAAATAGGCAGCATAAACAAGGCAAGGTTAAAGAACAGAAAAAATGTTAAAAGGGTAAAATTAAGACTACAATATTTAAATGTACGCCATATTTCCAAAAAGATACAGTACACCCTATCCTCGTTCTATGCGTCTTCAGACAATGCGGATTCACAGTTATGTGAGGAACGTATTTCTACCAACGTCTCCTTTTTTGCGTCCAAATCTCACAGTTATGCGAGGAGCACTGCTTTCCCACCAATACAAGGCACTTGCACACACTCACAGTCTCACTGTTGGGATGAGAAGCACCACTTTCCCGCCAATACAAGTCACGTGCGCGCACCTCACAGTCTCACTCCCGTCAGTCTCGCATTGGTTTTGGCGAGGTGTGGATGTGCGATCTTGCACTCTTCAACTTTTGTTGGTTTTACCTACGGTGCAGTGATTTTGTGCTTGAAATATTTAACTATGCCTCCTAAGCATCCGATGTCATGTCCAGGGCCATCAGCCGAGCGACAGAGAACCACTTTAACACTTGAAAAAAAAAGTCAGAAATTATAAACAGCGCAGCATCAGGTGGAGGTAACACAGCTCTGGGACGCTACTGCCGGGAACAGAATCTTGCCTTCAAAGTTCTTTTGTTGCTTGACAACACGCCAGCCCATCCTAAACATTTGGACAGCATTCAACCTAACGTAACAGTGCGTTTCCTGCCACCGAACACAACATTGCTGATTCAACCACTCCACCAAGGTATGATCCACATTCAAGGCGTTTTTTTTTTAAACAGCGAAATATCTCTCAGATGTTGCAAGCAACAGATGATTTTGAAAATCCCGGGAGGTTACTAACAGTGAGGGAATGGTGGAAGTCGGAACACTTGGCACAAATGGCGATGGACATGGACCCAAGTTTAGAACGGAGTCAGCATTTCAGTCGTTCCCTGCCATCAACCCTCACCACTTTCTTCAAAGCGGTGTCATCTCCTGCTGCCGGCAGTTCTAAGTTCTGTGAGTCTTCCTTCACCCCTTGTTGTGTTTGATGATCCCGACGACTCACAACCATCCACCTCATCCATGGGAAGCTGCCCGACACCACAACAACCACTCATCTCCCGGAGTGAACACACCTGTCACTGTTGGTGAGTACTGTACACCCTAGTATGTTAACTTTCTATGATTTATTATGTAGAATAATACCTTAAATTGATGAAATATAATATGAATGTTGCATTGTGGTACTGCTTTTGTGTTGTATTGGTATGAAAATGTGAATAAATTACAGATAAAACATATTTAGGAAGCCCCCTGGAACACATCCCTATTTTCTCCATTTAAATAATTATTCACATTATGCGTCGACTCCGAGGAACATATCCCCCGCATATAACGAGGATAGGGTGTAGCTAAATTAATGTCACAAATAGAAGTAATAAGATCATAACCTTTTAAAATTCCAGAAACATGGTTGCAGGTGACCCAAGATGGAAGCTGAATGTTCAAGGAAATTTGACATTTAGGAAAGGAAAAAGCCAAAAAGGAAAAGTTGATGATTCATGCTACTCTTCCCTCTGCTTATTATCCCCTACTTGGATCCACCTGTCATTTGCCAATTCTTGCTCTACTCTTTCCCTTCACCTCTTTCTACTAGTCATCTCCCCCCTCAATCAGTCCAGATGAAGGGTCTCAACTAAAACATCTTGTTCCCGCCACAGACGCTTCCTGACCTGCTGAATCCCTCCAGCTTTTTGTTTGTTGCTCCACGTTCTTTCTATGACCGATATTCTACTCCGAGTTCTTTCACTGTGTAAAAAACAAAGCCTCAAGGATACTCTCAAAGTTTTCTTGGAAAAATAAAGTAACAACATCACTCACTCATGGAATCCCTTGTAGTTGAACACTCAAAAAAAAAAGGAAAATCTAAAAAAGGTACTGATCATCTGGGCAGCGCGGTGGTGCAGCTAGTAGAGCCATTGCTGCACTTTTGCCAGAGACCCAGGTTCAGTCCTCATCTCAGGTGCTGTCTGCATGGTTTCCCTGTGACCACTTGGGTTTAAGGAACTGCTCAAAAAGAAGGTGCTCAATTGAAACTCTGGTACAACCAATTTCACAGTACTCTGTCAAATCCCATGTACATCTGGGGCGGGACTTGAATCTGCAACCTTCCAACTCTGAGCTTCTATCAGCTGAGCCAAAGCTGATATTATCTCAATAACAGGCAAAAGAGGCCTCATTAACTGACAGTTTTAGAGCCACAAACTGAATTAGAATTGTTCTCCTCAATGAGATAACTATTACCTGCTTTGCATCTGCCAAATGCCCACAGCAGGCCGTGTACACCTCAGTAACGACATCATAGTATCTGCAAAGAGAACATAATTTCATTTTCAATCAGTTCCCCCCCCCTCCCCCGCCATGTCTTTTGTTTTCTTTGTATTTCAATCTATCTGTACCTCAGGTACCATCTTTGTTGTGTGGCATTTTTCACTGATTCTATTTTTTTTGTATTTACTGTGAATACCGGCAAGAAAATTAATCTCAGGGTAGTATTCTGGGACACATAATACTTTGATAATAAATTTACTTTGAACTGTGAACTACCCAGTTCAATAAGAGCGAGCCACAAACAGGAAAACTAGTGGACTAGAATTCCATTTCCCAGTATGTCAATTCAAGCAATTCAAAATGCATAATTAGTGGAAACAATTTCAGTATGGAAGCCAGGTTTCATTGCACTCAAATGCAGTTGGTATGCGTGCTTCAAACATGGCACACTAGTAGCAAACAGAAAATAATTAATATTGTGTGAGCTCACCAAAAACAGTAAAGTTGGTGGAGATGGCAATAAAAACTGGTCAATTGTTGCATCCTCAATTCTCATTTCAAAGTTCAAAGTAAAATTTATCAGAATTAATACATGTCCCAACAGACAACCCCGAGATCCTTTTTCTCCAGAACAATAACTATAAACAAGATCAATGAAAGAGCAAGAGCACAGAAGACAACACTGTGTGAATGCAAATATAAATCAATAGAAAAAAATAACGAGAGCATGAAATAAAGTATAAACTGTCCTTAAAGTGAGATCATTGGTTATGGGAAGCTCTCAATAGGTAAATGCAGTTCAGACTCAAATACCAAAAGCTTCATCAAAACAGAGTTCTTGACAGACAAATTCACAAAGAAGGACCTATTCAAAAGATGGAAGATCATTTTGCAATTTTATTGTCAATTCTACTTTTCCCTTTTCCCTTTTCCTGATCCCTTTTTCAAAACAAACTTTAGAAACCACAGCTTTAATTGTTATATTGGAATACCAGCAGTTTACGAAGTGCCATTGTAGCAAGTTTGGCCATCAGGCCATCCCTCACAGTATCTATTCCTAAGCTTCTGAATTAGCACCTTCAGGTGCCTCAGACAACTTGTGCAGTTGCATTTTGCCTTTTATACTCCAGTTATACTTCCTCTTGGCAGGATAGGCACACTTACCACAAGTAGATAGATTGCTGCAGGTGATATATTTTAGCACTATAAAAACTTTTATTTGTGCAATACCTTAAATATAGAGACAGCAAAATTAGGTCTGATGTGGCCAGGACATTAACAAAGGGTAGGGAGGGGAACAACATTGGAAATCAAAGTTAAATTCCAAGAACCTGCATTCAGAGGAGGTTGACTGAATTCAGCAGGTTGGGCAGCATCCGTTGAAAGAAGCAGTCAACGTTTCAGGTCGAGACCCTTCGTCAGGTCCTGATGAAGGGTCTTGACCCGAAACGTTGACTGCTTCTTTCAACGGATGATGCCCGACCTGCTGAGTTCATCCAGCATTTTTGTACATCTTGATTTGACCACAGCATCTGCAGTGTACTTTGTGTTTATTAGAGGAGGCTGACTTGTAGGCATCCCAGACTCAGCAGTTTCAGCATCACTTATAGAGCAACTGTCCTGAAAGCTCCCTGTATCAGAGTATATGTTGGCCGATATATGCTGCTCTGCAATCACAGGGAATCCTGTGAACATCAACTGCCCTGAGGCCCAGGTCATCTTTGACCCACATAAGCTGCAATTTGAGCTTCCTTACCAGTTTGTGGATGGTATTAATCCGGTATTTCTTCAGAATCCTGACCATCCTTTCAGAAACAGTGGAAGTATAGGGAAGACAGGCGGTAGCAACGAGTTCCTCCTCATTATTAGTTTTCCCAGTTTTACCAGATGGGATGGGCCAGACAAGACGTACGGTAGAAATCCTCATCAAGGAGCACTGGAGGTGTCTCCGTTTGGGCTATCAGAGAAATCGGCCGCAGCACAACATTGCATTTGCAATGGCCAAAGCATTGACTTCAATGGCACAAAACTACTGTGCCTCACCAATAGTTTTTGGGACCACCTGGTGAAAGAAGCCACTGAAATAAAACTGAAGGAAAAGAATTTTAACAAAGACAAAAGTCTCGCTCTAAGCTGGAATTCGATTGTAAACAAGCGGAAACCTGATTGAATAAGGACGAACCAATCAGGAGGGATGGACAATGGGGGTATATATACCACCGGACAAGACATACCCAGGCATCATCTCTAACGAAAATGGCTGAGTTTGATATCGAAACAGGCAGTTAAAATCGATACCCGTATCCGGTTGGAAGCCCGAGGAGAGTTTATTCAATCATGAGTTGATTCAAATATAATCATATTTACACAGAACCTTTCATATTTAATTAATTGCTTTTAAATTTGTGGAGGGACACTGCAGTGCAGAGACGGAGCTGACATCCACAGCCCCTCCTGAGTAAAGAATTGCGAAGATTAACCGCCCTTTGTGTGCAGAAGTCTAGGTTAATATTTATTCCTGAAGTAACAGCAATAAAAGCTGATCATCTGGTCGTGATTTATAACAAGTTTGTGAGAGCTTTTTCTGAATGCGCTTCCAACAATGACTGAACTTCACTTCGAATTGCTGTGGGACCTCAGAAGTAGAATCTGTTTCCTCCAACTGTCAAGTGAGCATGTACAATTTTGGGTGGGATTGGTGGGGCTGGGAAGGGAAAGAAAAGGGGAGAGAAAGTGTGATTATAAAGTGCCACACTTACTTTTCTCTCCAATCTCAATTAAGACTAAAAAGTTTTTCTTCCCCCAGAAATAATCCAAAGTCATTTTCTCAATCCCTAGGAAGGCATTGCTGCCTGGCCTGCTGCGTTCCACCAGCATTTGAATGAAGGCATTTGACAACAGGATTAGCTATACAGCTTGAAGGCTGTACTCGGTGATTATTAACATTTCCCCTATACTCGCGTAAAGGACGAATTGGGTAGTAGCCCTTGATCTTAAAATTGGCCCCACCGCTCTCTCATTTCAAAACAGGGCTCTTAGTTTCTTGGGTGCCCATAAAACATTTACCGCGTTGCCGTTTTAAACTGGGCTGCCCTTGCTCCCCATTCATTCAAACGACAAGCCATTAGAAAACATTCACTCACGTTTAGTCAAGAAGCTCGTCAAAATGCTCTCGGCAAGAAAATCTTTTCTGTTCACCTCACTGCGCCGTTTGCATTCTCGACAGCGCACTCTGCGCAAGCGTGGTCATGGAACAGTTAACCCCCACAGATGACGAGTCTCTTGGTGTCAGGCACATCGCACTCCGTCTCGAAGTGAGATAAAGCCTGTGTGGTCTTTAATGGCAACCAAACCTGACAGGAATCTGTGGTAAGATGGCGGATGAGGTCGTTTGCCCCGAGGTATTTGAGGCCGGGGTAACACAAGAAACAAGAGCGTGAGTACATTCGGCCCTTTGATACTGCTTCCTCCAGTTAACAAAATAATAGCTGATCCACGACGAGGAAACCATTTTTGAAAACAAGAAAAAAAACTGGAACTACACACAAACAAGGGAAAATATACAGATGTACACACAAACAAGAGAAAATCTACAGATGCGGAAATCCAAGCAACTCACAGCAAGTCAGGCAGCATCTATGGAAAAAAGTACAGTCGGCGTTTTGGGCTGAGGCACTTCAGCAGGACTGAAGAAAAAAATAAAAGTGGGGGAGTGGAGAGAGAAATACAAGGTAATAGGTGAAACCTGGAGGGGGAGGGATAAAGTAAAGAGCTGGGAAATTGACTAGTGAAAGAGATACAGAGGTGGAGAAGGGGTCTCTGATCGGAGAGGACAGAAGGCCATGGAATGATCCTGAACATGACCCTTAAATATACGTGTTGAGTGTTTCTAGCTGTTTTTGTTTTTATTTCAGATTTCTGGCATCTGCATATTTGTTTTAATTTAAATTGTAAACACAATTTTCTTCCTCTATCTCCATATTCCATGATCCCTTTGATATCCAGAAATAATTGATCTTTGATTTGAATGCAATGATCAGTTTTCCTCCCCTATCTCCGTATCCCTGTGATATCCTGTAAACTATTCATACCTGATCTGAATGCAGTCAACGATCAGTCCTCACCAGGATTAAAAGTAATTTCTTTTCAGTACAGTTGGATCTTCAATTGCCAGTTTAACCGTACAGGAGCAAGATATTATAGCTAGTTGAGTGGTGCCGCAGCAACTACCTGGCACTCAATGTCAGTAAGACAAAAGAGCTGATTGTGGACTTAAAGAAGGGTAAGATGAAGGAACACATACCAATCCTCATAAAGGGATCAGAAGTGGAGAGAGTGAGCAATTTCAAGATTCTGGGTGTCAATATCTCTGAGGATCTAACCTGGTCTAAATATATCGATGCAGCTATAAAAAAAAGACAAGACAGCGGTTATATTTTATTAGGAGTTTGAAGAGATTTGACTTGTCACCTAAAACATTCAAAAACTTCTATTGATGTACTGTGGGGAGCATTCTGACAGCTGCATCACTGTCTGGTATGAGGGGATGGGTGGGGGCTGCTGTACAGGATCAAAAGAAGCTGTAGAAAGTTGTAAAAGTAGCACCATCATGGGTACCAGCCCCTGTAGTGTCCAAGACATCTTCAAGGAATGATGCCTCAGAAAAATGCTGTCCATCATTAGATCATTAAGGGCCCCCACCACCCAGGGCTTGCCCTCTTCTCACTGTTACCATCAGATACAAAAGATACAGGAGCCTGAAGGCACACACTCAGCGATTCAGGAACAGCTTCTTCCCCTCTGCCATCCGATTGTTAAATGGACATTGAATCACTCAACACTACCTCACTTAAAAAAAATATTTCTGTTTTGGCACTATTTTGAAAATATTTAATATACATATATGTACTTAATGTAATTGATTTACTTATTAACCCATTCGTACTGTGTGTACCTGGTGCTTTCTTACTGATACATCATGTCCCAATCCCCAGGAAAAAGTGTTTCAAAACTTTGCCATTCTATATGTGAACAAATTTCTTATTTTAGTCCTAAGTAACCTAATTCTTATTTTGAGACTGATCCCATGTTCTGGACTCCAGAGGTTGATCCTGTAAATCAAGCCTTTATCCTGTCAGATTCCCATATCCCTTGATTCTCTTATTGTACAAAAGTCTATCAGCCTCAATGACTCTAGAATAAAGATTCACTACTGAATGGGAACATTAAAGCATAAGATATATTCTAAGCTAAATTCAATGTATTTTTAAAAAATCTACTCACTAGCCGAATTTTCAATGCCTGCAGGATTAAATAAGCTAATGAAATATATTAGATCTGTTTCTCCAGAGAGTGTACCTGTTTTAGAATATTCACATCCTTGGGTGGTTTGTTTAAAATTTTGTGGCAGGGTAGACTGAAATTTACCCTGAGTAAAGTTTAATTTGACAGCAAGAAGGTTTTTGACAGTTTTTCTCTGCCTGGATCTCTCCACCAGAGTATTGCAGCAAAGAAGGGCTAAAGATCAGGTTCATCCAGCTTTATTTTAAGTTCACTCATGGTACCAAAGATTCTCCAAAACTGTGGTTTACAGCAAACCATCTATCATGTACAATGAGTGTTGAACTTACATCTTTCTATTTGCACAATGTAATGTTACAGACTTACTTAGAAAATTTTTCTTAACATTGAACGCATCTTCTTTGGGTTGACACTTTATCTGCAGGAGCTCCAGTGCAGGACAAAGGAGAAACAACTGCTTTCATTCTATATCCTACAAATATAACTAATAGGTTCACAAAACCCATATGTGATATTCTTGTTCAGTTCTCAAATTCAGATTTCATGACATTGCATAGCAAATAGGCAAGTAACAATTCCAGTAAGGTCCTGATCTGAGAATCTTCTATCTGTAACTACTAATTGCACGCTAAATTAAACAATGGACAATTTTATTTGCCGTAATCAGAATTGATCTTGATTTGACAAAGCTATTTGTATTTATATTTATTTTATTTCTTACATCCAAGGGAGTAAAAATCTTTATGTTGCATCTCCGTTGCAATGTACAAGCAATAAAGGGGAAAGGTGGGATGATATTGCACAGGGGCAGTGGTTCAGTCCTGACCTCGGGTACTAGTTGGACAGAGTTTGCATGATCTCTTCTTGGCCATATAGTTTACTTCTGAGTGTTCTGGTTTCTTATGTCCAAAGATGTCCTGGTGGGCTAATTGGTTACTGTAAATTACACCTTAGTGAAGGTTAATGGTAAAAAAAAGATGATGGGCATGTGTAAGAGAGAAAGAATTGCAAGGGAATGGGGAAATAACAAGAGGAGGAATGGGATGCATAGGATTTCTCCCTGGGAGATAGCACAAGGTGATGGGCTGAATGTCCCCTTTGTCATTATAGGTTAAATGCCTTGAAATTTGGCTAATGTTTTATTTTGCTATTTGCATTTTCCCTCAAGTAGACTCACCTTGCAAAAGGTATGTATTTTGAGAGTACTGGTCTCAGCAGATAGTTTGTTAAGGTAAACAAAAGCTGTGAGGATTAACTGGCCACCCAGAACCTAGATTATGTTCCCTAACCCAAATATCACTGAACTGCTACCAGGTAGATCCTCCAAAATTGGCACACCCTTTAGCATTGGCATAAAGACAGAGCTCAAGCTAAACCCGGGATTTTCCTAGGCTGTGTGACTTGCTGTGACAGTGGCTTTCCACCAGCCAAGGCTCCAGAATGTGAGCTCAGCCCCAGCCTAGTAGCAAAAAGCTACTGCACCAAAGACAGCCAGTGAGCAGGCTCCAGGCCACACCACTCCAGCAAAGAGAGCAACCATAGAAGCTGCACTTTCAGCCAGTTCCCAAAGCCTCCTGGAACATCCCTGAGTACAAGGTCTGAATGGTAACATTTGCTTGGACGATACATTTACCACCGATGCCAGGTTCTGGATCCAAAGCAGGAGGTTCGGTTTGTACATAGTCTTCAAAAGGCAACAGCTTTGTCAAGTTGGACTTGATTACTGGACTGTAATTTAATACAGTGAGAATGATTTTCGTGTTCAGCTCTGACTAATATAGGAGAGGCAAACTTTTTTTAATGCTCCAGTTTTGTAAGTAAAAAAAAGTCTTATCATTTCAAAGAAACTTTCACCAAACCTGCCCTGGCAGAAATCCTGCCTTGTATCCAGCACATCAAGAATGATCACACAAACTAACTGCCATTCAAAGTCACCTGCTTTTGTCAGATTCACCTTGACTGCTGTTATGTTGTTTTCAGTTGTCAACTAATCGATATTTGAACTTTGATAAAGGGTGGTCAACATTATTTAAAATGATGTTCAGGCATCAAAGTTCAAAGTAAGATTTGTTATCAGAGTATATACATGTCACCACATACAACCCTGAGATTCTTTTTCCTGCAGGCATACTTAGCAAATATATAGAACAGTAACTGTAAGCAAAATCAGTGAACAACAAACTATGCAAATACAAATATGAATAAATAGTAGTAAATAATGAGAACATGAAATAACAAGATAAAGAGTCTTTAAAGTGAGATCATCAATTGTAGGAACACCAAAAATAGAATGAGTGTAGTCTTTGGTTCAAGACTCTGATGGTTGTGGGGTAGTAACTGTTCCTGAACTTGGTGGTGTCCTGAGGCACCTGTACCTTTTACCTGATGGCAGCAGTGAGGAAACAGCATGGCCTGGGTAGTGAGGATCTCTGATGGATGCTGCTTTTCTACAGCAATGTTTCATGTAGATGGGCTCAACAGTTGGGAGAGCTTTATTTGTGATGTACTAGGCCGAATCCACTACCTTTTGAAGGATTTTCTGCTGAATGACATTGGTATTCCCACACCAGGCCGTAATGCAGACAGATCAGCATTTCCACCACAAATCTGTAGAAGTTTGCCAAGATTTTTAATGACATGCCAAATCTCCACAGACTCTCGAGGAAGTAGAGGCGCTGTTATGCTTTCTTTGCAATAATATTTATATGATGGGTCCAGGACAGATCCTCTGAGATAGTGACACCCAGGAATTAAAAGTTGCTGACCCTGTCAACTTCTGATCCTCCGATGATTACTACCTCATGGACCTCTGATTTCCCTTTCCTGAAGTCAACAATCAGTTCCTTTGTCTTATTTACACTGAGAGAGAGATTGTTATTATTACATCACTTAGCCAAGTTTTCAATCTCCCTCCTGTATGCTGAATCAGTGACATTTAATGATCGTCTTTGGCAGGGAATTAAGTGTTTCATTTGGGGACCACCCCTGGAAAACAAGGTTTTATAGCCTTTATGTCTACAGTGAAGTTTAATAATTGTTATTCAGATTTGGATTAATAAGAAGATACCAATTCAAATTATGCTGATTATGATTATTATAGTTTATTTTTAGGGAAAGAAACCTGGAATCCTTACATCACAAGCCTTGCAAACAAAAATCTTAATCATGGGGCTGGTGATGCACCATCAATAACTCTTGGAGACATGAGGCGAGATAGGCTTTTATTAGCTGGAAAAAAGCACTGTCAGCAGCAAGAGACCACCACACAACATCCTGGAGACTGAGGGAGGAGCAGTGCCTCCAATCGCCTTTATACAGGGGTCTATGTGAGGAGCCACAGGAGCAGTCAGTGGGGGGGGGGGGGGGGGGCGTGTCCAGACAGGTAAATGTAGTTCACCACAGCTGGGTAGGAACATTCCCTGCTTGTGTAGAACCTCAGTTTGTTCATGAGTCATTTTTCCAACTCACTGAACCCTCAGCCTTTTGTCAAGTGAAATGTGTATAAGCTTCATTAAAATATATACTTCCTGCAACAGCAGTGTTGAAAAGTGTGACTTAATTAGTACAGCCAATCATTAACATTTTATTTAATACTTCAGTCAACCATAAATAGGCAAAAGTTGGAGATTATGATTCAGATTTTAAGTGATTGTCACTTAACAAGTAAAAACAGAATTTTCCATTCATTTTCTCCTGTCTACCAGCTGTGCCTGAGGTCCTTGTTTCATGCTGGAATATTATCATATGGTCACACATCAGCTTCAGTTCCTCACCTGTCCAAATGATCCCATTCCTCTCTTCAAGCAGCATATATACTTTCCACAAATATTACTGACTGATTTATTTTTCACCTCTCAGCTCAGAAGCACTGAGATTTATGTCCAAGTTCTACCCCAGTTTAAATCAGCTGATTTACCACAAACGGAACTGTACTTGGAACCTCTATATCAGAATATTACACCAAGGTGTGGTTATTTTAATCACTGGACCATCAGTATGCAGGAACGGGGTAAGCTATTCAATTCTGTCTGCCAATGTGATCATGGTTGAATTGAAACTCGACTCTACACATCTGCCTTTTCCCCTTATCCTTTGTTACCTAGATTAACAAAAAAAGTTCAGCTTCACATTTAAAATTAACAATTAACCTAGCATGACTTGCTGATTGTAGTAGGAGTTATAAATTTCTATTACTGTATGTGTATTGACTTTGCCCACCCCTACCCCCCAGAAACAGACTAACCAAACGGGGAAATCATTTTTTGTATCAACAAATATTGAAAAGTTCTTCATAAATTACACTAAGAATTTTCCAGTTCCACCAGTAACACTCCACACAAAAATAAGAAGTGTTGCCAACTATTAATTCTGAGTCTTTGCAGGAAGCTTTAAAATTCTTTATGCACATGGTAAAACTGCTTTGCATTTCATTCAGTACTCCACATTCCTAATGGGAATGTTGCTTTGTGGCATTGCTCCATGATAAACCAGTAGCTTTTGAAGGTTTTTTTGCCCACTAAGGTGGTTTTAAATCTAAAGTCGATAGATCTTTTTTTCAGATATGTGTATAATACGATACAAAGGCAAGTGGGTATGGAAGGAGCTAAGTTCAGGTTGATCATGATCTTAAATAATAGCGCAACAGGTTTGAGAACCTGAATGGGCTACTCCTATTCCTATGCTTGATTCAGAATCCAATTCTTATTGATTTGAATTTAATCTAAAGAAAATAGCTTCTATTCATTGTTTGCTTTTGTTCTCTCCACTGTTTCCTGACAGTGAACTTAAACAGAAACAAAGATTAAAATGGTAGTAAGTTTGGATGTTTTTCATTGTGTCAAGTGGCTAAATAGTAGTCTTCTATAATATGCATTTTATATTCTCCAAATGTTCTCTGATTCTTTTGGTTTTGAATCAGAAGGTTGTGCATTCAAACACTAGAACTTAGGCATATAACCCAAGATGGTACTTCCTTGCACCACCAAGAAAATCCTGCACTGTTGTTGTATTAACTTTTGATAAAGTGCACCAAATTTTCATTTACCTATTCAGCTGGAAGTGAAAGATTCCATATTGTATTGTTTGGAGTAGAACAGAGTGTCCTGCTCTATATTTCCCTTCAACCAAGACATCGCAAGTAGATATTGGTTCACTTATTGTTTGTTGAACTTGGTCTTCACAAATTGGAGCACTCAAAAGTAATTTATTGATTGCAAGCCAGTTTGGAACATAGTTAGGTTTGATATATTATGGTGCCCTGTTGATAAAAGCTCTCTTTTTAATAACCAGAAAGAAAGTAAATCATAGGAACTTATAGTGGGGGGGGGGGGGGAAGAGCCTGACATCATTAGTGGGAAAGTTATTGTAAGATATTCTAAGGGACCAGATACAGTATATTTGAATAGACATGGACTGATTTGGGATAGTCAGCATGGCTTTGTGCATGGGAGGTTGTGTCTAATAGAGATTTTTGAGGAAAGTTGATGAAGGCAAGGCAGTGGATGTTGTCTACATGGACTTTAGCAAGGTCTTTGACAAGGTCCCGCATGGGAGATTGGTCAAGAATGTTCAGTTGCTTGGCATTCGTGATGAGGTAATAAATTGGATTAGATGTTGGCTTTGTGGGAGAATCCAGAGAATGGTAGTAGGTGGTTGCCTCTCTGACTGGAGGCCTTTGACTAGTGGAGTGCCATAGGGATCAATGCTGGGTCTTTGTTGGTTGTTATGTATATCAATGATGAGGATGATAATTTGGTTAACTGGATCAGCAAATTTGCAGATGACATCTGGATTAGGAATGTAGTGGACAGTGAGGAAGACTATCAGAGCTTGCAGCAGGTTCTGCAGTAGCTCTAAAAATGGGCCGGAAAATGGCAGATGGGATTTAGTGCAGTCAAGTGTGAGGTGCTGCAGTTTGGTAGGACCAGCTAGGGTAGACCATTGAGGAGTGCATTAGAACATAGAGATCTTGAAATACAGGTCCATCATTCATTGAAAGTGATGTCACAGGTAGATAGGGTTGTAAAGAAAGTTTTTGGCACATTGGCCATCATAAATCAAAGTATTGAGTACAGGAGATGGGATGTTATGTTGAAGTTGTATAAGACATTGGTGAGGTCTAATTTGGAGCACTGTGTGCAGTTTTGGTCACCTACCTACAGAAAAGATGTCAATAAGGTTGAAGGAGTACAGAGAAAATTTACAAGGATGTTGCCGGGACTGGAGGACCTGAATTATGAGGAAAGATTGAATAGGTTTGGACTTTATTCCTTGGAACACAGAAGACTGAGTGGAGATTTGATAGAGGTATACAAAATTATGAGGGATGCAGATAGGATAAATGCAAGCAGGCTTTTTCCACTGAGGTTGGCTGGGACTACAACTAGAGGTCATGGGTGAACGGTGAAAAGATTAAGGGGAACATGAGGGGGAACTTCTCAGTCAGAGGGTCATGAGAGTATGTAACAAGTAGTCAGTGCAAGTGGTGCATGTGAGCTTGATTTCAATGTTTAAGAGAAGTTTCGAAAGGTACATGGATGGTAGGCGTATGGTGGTCCTGGTGCAGGTCGATAGGAGTAAGTAGTTTAAATGGTTTTGCGTGGACTAGATAAACCATCAGGTCTGCTTCTGTGCTCTGCTTCTCAATGACACTAAACTCTATTGCACAAATCTGTTAAATGTTTCTTTATTCAGATTCTTATAATATTCTAAAGTAAATCCATTATCTACTGCACCGGCAGCATTGCATTTTGTCCGTTTGGCTGGGAGAACAATTGATCTTTGTTCCATAAAATGAGTGATTCAGTCATTGTGGTGAACTACATATACCTGTCTGGACATGCCCCTCTGCTGACTGCTCTTGAGGCTCCTCCCACAGACCCCTGTATAAAGGCGGTTGGAGGCACTGCTCCCCCCCCCCCCCCCCCCAGTCTCCAGGATGTTGTGTGGTGGTCTCTTGCTGCTAATCGTGGTCTCTTGCAGCTAATAAAAGCCTATCGTTCGCCTCCCATCTCCGAGAGTTATTGATGGTGCATCAGTCATGCTACGTGGAAATATGAATTCTAAGAAGAGTGGGAAAACAACCAAGTGCCATTCAGTTCCTTACTGCAAGGAGATTAAGTGACATTTTAAGAAAGTCTTTTGATAGAGATGTCCTAAAAACCTTCATCTCTACCAACCCAACTATGTTGAGATATGAATAAAAGGATTCTCACCAACCAAGACATTCCAGAAGTATATTAATTAGCAGTATCAATCTGTAATGATATTTGTCTATCAAGCTATCTGCTACTTAATTGTTTTCATACTTAATAACTGAGTTACACTCACTTATCAATGACTCACATTTATCAGGGCTTCGGGAATGATATTGCACTAATAATAAGTAATTGACCATGGATAGTTCTGCCCTGATAGAAATCTCTCCCTAAGTTGTTGGATTATAGATCAAGTTATAGAACCAGGACTAGTTTACAAAGGATCAAGGCATTGCTTGGTAAAGACAGGTTATTAGGCAGGCAGGAGGCAGGTAACAGTGTGTCCTTATCAAAACCAAATACATAATGAAAATGTCTGCCATTTATCTCGGACCTGGAGGGAATGGCTATGCAGACAATAATTATTAATAGATTTCTGCTACAGAAATAGTTTTCAAAGGGAAACAGTTCTCATGTTGTCATGGAAAAATAACAAGTGAACTCTGATGCAATTAAAAACATCGACCAGTTGATCTAAGTATCCTATTTTTTGTCCGATAATATTTGTGCTAGTTTTCTTGAAATAGTAAAGAAGGTAAATAGATAGCAATGCAGGGGACTGGCACTGACAACACTTAATCAGGTTTAGACACCAAAATGATAGAAACAGTAAAATCAGCAGCAGATGATAAGACAAGACACAAGTTAATATATCAGAATATATCCTGATAATAGACCTGCACTACAAGTTTTATTTCTTTAATCTTTGAAAAAGTAATTTTAAAAGCCATTAAATAATCAGGAAAACTGCCTTCCTTTTATGATGCTGATCTATGTTTGGTGTGGTATCATGGTCTCACAATTCCTCAAGTAAATGTGCTCACTGAAGGGCAGATTGAGACCACAGACATTAGAAGTCAGTCTTGCTCCATCTTTGCACAGCATCCATACTTCTACAAAGTATTGTTCTGTAGACAAAATAAAGGACTAGAATAAAATATTGAGGTGCAGATAAGATCCTTGAAGATTTGAACTGGCAAACTCATGATCAGAAATAAAGGGATGGATTTTCACTTGCGAGTGGGTAAGTACATAATGGTACTGTAAGTGCCATGATTGTGCATCTGCCGACTTGCCAGAGAGCACACAAACTGAGGCAGCAACACTTTATATATGTTGAATGTTGCAAGATCATTTACCCACCAGGACTAATTGATAGTGTTGTTATCACATTTAATATGGTATAATTTGGCTCAGCATTTCTATACTCAAAGGCTACATGGTTAACAAATCCATATTATCCAATTCTACCGTAGATCAGGAGGAAGAACTAGTATCTATGTATATGTGACAAGGTGGTGCCACAAAATGGCGACTCTTTGCATGCAACTCCAAAGGGAATCATCAAATATTCCCAGTTTGACTACCGCAGCTCAAGTCCACAATCACAGTCATGGTTATTTCAGTCAGCAACATTGTTTTAAGACATTTAAAGATGCATCGATATACAAGGGGTGATTGATAAGTTCATGGCCTAAGGTAGAAGGAGTCAATTTTAGAAAACCTAGCACATTTATTTTTCAACATAGTCCCCTCCTACATTTACACGCTTAGTCCAGCGGTCGTGGAGCATACGGATCTTGGACCTCCAGAAAGTGTCCACAAAAGGGATGATTGTAAAGTTTGTGGCCTAAGGTAGAAGGAAATGTGTTATACAGATCTCGTTACATGCACATGCAGTTCAACTCTTTGAGTAATTATGCAGAAAATTTGAAGTTAATAACTCATCGGGGTGATTGTTAAGTTTGTGGCCAAAGGTAGAAGGAGATGAGTTAACTTCAAACTTTCTGCATAATCACTCAAAGACTTGACCTGTATGTGTATGTAACGAGAGCTGTATAACTCATCTCCTTCTACCTTAGGCCACAAACTTATCAATCACCCATCTGTGGACACTTTCTGGAGGTTCAAGATCTGTATGCTTCACGACCACTGGACTAAGTGTGTAAATGTAGGAGGGGACTATGTTGAAAAATAAATGTGCTAGATTTTCTAAAATTGACTCCTTCTACCTTAGGCCACAGACTTATCGATCACTCCACATATATATCTATATACATAAAATACTATACATTACCATAAGAAATACATATATTTGTTGTAATGTGTAGTATTTTTTATGTATTGCACTTGTTATGAGTGATGGACAGACCTGATGGTCAATGGGGCGCAGAGATAACCATTCCCAACCCCCCTCCTGAGAACTACGAACTATTGCTGTTGCTATGCTGCTCATGAGAGAGAGAGATAAAGCCCAGGCAAGAACATCTGCTACAGATAAGAGGGGAGAGAGACTGTTGATTTACTGTTTTATGACTCTTCCTGGATTATTTACTTTCTACTACAAGGACTTTACTTTGCTCGTTAACATTCCTCAGGAGATAGCAGGAGTGGCCTGATTTGATGGACACGGTCATTCAGAGTTGATAGCTGAGACCCCGTGAGTAGGGATAAAAGACAGGTCTGGAGAGACACCCTTCAGACACACCAGTGGACACTGACTGAGTGTTGGGAACCCACAGAAAGGTGGGGGCTTCGGAGACCGAACCAGGAGATCGGTCAGTAAAGCTCACAGTGTTACAGCAGGGTCAGTGGGGACTTGTGTGTGTGTCCACTCATGCCAGAGTGACGAGTCTACCACAGAAGAACGATCTAGCTGAAGACCAGAGGGGTCATAACTGAATAACCACAATGACTCGACGGATTAAGAAAGCCACAAAAAGGTTTGCCTGCCACAACTGCTGCTGTTACATCTCGCTCGCTCTCTCTCTCTCCAATGATTTCAACACAACAACCATAACCACCTCAGCATTTATGAACTGAATTCTGTACTTTCCTATGACAGTTCATTTACCCCTAGACATCGATAGAGCTTGTTTATTATTGATTATTATTATTCCTACACTTTTAGATTTATTACTGCTAACTTGTTTTATATGTATATTTGCATTTTTGATATTGTATTGTGTAGTTTACCAATAAACACCTTTAGTTTGGTACCACCAGACTCCAACGGATTCTTCTTTCTCTGCTGGTCAGACACCCAGTTACGGGGTATGTAACACACTGTAATACTGCTGCAGAACAACAAATTTCATGGCATTTGTCAGTGATATTAAACCTGATTACGATTCTAATCTATGTACATGCCATCTCCACCCACAGCTGCAATATGGTAACAGAGATATTGTACAGGTTTACAGCAATATACTTATCACTCAAATGAAACTAAATTCATAACTGCCTAATGATAACAAATGAAAAACAAATGTCTTTAATGTACATATTTGTAGCTTCAAATGAACACTATACTTCATCACAGATTCCAAATGGGGCACTGCAGCTGACACATTCATGAGAACTATTAATTTAAATAAATTCCCTTTATTGTCTCGAAGTACACAACGTTATGGAAAATATTGTCCCTAGTTTGTCTCCCCCTTGGTATGAACATCGAATTCTCCAACTTCCAGTAATTCCCTCCCTCTCCCCCCATTCCACTTTCACTCTGTCTCCTCTTCCAGCTGCCTATCACCTCTCTCATGATTCTGCCTTATTCTAATACCCGTAGTGCTTTCCCCTTACATTCCTTCTTCACCTTTTCTACCTATCCCCTCCCCCACCCCGATCTTTCCTCTGATTAGTTTTTCACCTGCCACCCACCAGTCTTCTCCTTCCCACCCTCCCCCCACCTTCTTCATAGGGCCCCTGCCCCCTCCCTCTTCAGTCCTGATGAAGAGCCTCGGCCCAAAACGTTGACTGCTCGTTTCAACGGATGGTGCCCGACCTGCTGAGTTCCTCCAGCGTGTTGTACGTGTTGATAAGACTGGTAAAGGTAACAGATCCCTTTCCGAGGAGATGAAGGGGATTTTTATGTAACTTCCATTTTTTTAACTAAATGAGTTTAGTTATATGTTTGTTTTTAAGTGTTCTAGCTGTTTTTCTTGGAAAAGTGAAGTAATTTGTTTTCTCAGTTTTTTAATATTTTATCATCAAGGACATTCACAAATATTCAACGTTTGATAAGTTTAGCAGCCAGATAGGCTACAGGGTGGTAACTTAGCTAGTTATCAGTTTCTTTCTTGAGAGTTTTGTTGGTAGAACTTATGCTGCCCTCCCCCATCCTACTTTCAAACATGTGAATATTCACATTCATCAGGACTTGCCACTATACAGCCTCTTAACCATTTCGGATCAGGTCAGTACTTTGAAACAAGTAGTGATAAGGATGGAAAATTTCCTTCCTTGAAGGAAATGAGTGAACTCAGCAGGTTTTTACAACAATACAGTCATTTCATGATGACAATATCTGATTGAAGTTTCTTCCCCTCCAGATTATTTGCCCAACTGATTTTAAAATTCCTAGCTATTGTGAAAGAACATGAACTTGTTTCCAGATCTGTAGTCTCATCTCTGGAAGTATTATGCTATCAGTTCCCAGAGGGTAACAAGTGCACAGAGGGAGGCAAACCAGCTGTTCTCCGGAACAGTGAAGTCCAGAGGCAGCAAGGTGTGGAAGAGGACCTCAATACATGGAATGGAATACTTGGCTGAAAGCATAGGCCCAGAATTTTCTAACAACAGTGAGCCTACCCCTATTCACTACCCCTATTCAGTTCTAACTGTCATTAGAATAGATAAAGTGCAGCAGTCACATTGATTTTCCTGAACAGTTCAAAACAAATGCTTTGTAGTGACAGAATTGGAAGTAACACTCTCTAAACCTGCCAGACTCTTTAGCTGGGGAATATAACTGAAACAAAATAAAAGGAACACCTGAATCCAGAAAGTGCAATATCTTAATTCCATCAAATTTAGTGGAGAAAGATCACTAAGTTCACAATTTTGGTAGATATGGAAATCCAAAATTGATGACTACTGCTTCCCAGTCAGGTTAAGCGGAACAGCATTTATTGGATGGAGAGCCAAGGCAATGAGTGATTGTAGAGTTACAAAAATTTCAACCAAACTCAACTAATTAAAAATGTATTTTAAAGTGCTGATATTGGCTTTTTGCCCAAAATGTTGACTGCTTATTCCCTGCCATAGATGCTGCCTGACTTGCTGAGTTCCTCCAGCATTTTGTGTGTTGCTCAAGATTTCCAAAATCTTCAGAATCTCTGTTTATGTTTTAAGTGTATTCATTTTCTATTTTATTTTTTTCTAGCTTTGAATGTTTTTAACTATCAGACAGAGCTTGTGATGGTTTTGATAGCTACTGTTTTCTCATTGGGCATTGGCAAAGTCAGTGGTATCATAGACAGTGAATAAGAATACAGGGGTACCTTCATCAGCTTGGTAAATGGGTTGAGGATCAGCAAATAGATTTCAAGTTGAAAAGTTGTACTTTGGGAAGTCAAACAAGGGTAAGACATACAATAAGTGGTCAATCCTTGAGAAGGACTGAAAAAGATGAGTAAAAGACGATGTAAATGACATTGAAGTAAAGTCTATCAGCAAATTCTAAAATCAATTGGAAAAATTCTGGATAACTCAGGAACCAAAATCATAACTGCAACTTCATTACAACAACCTGCATGCATATAGCACTCTTAGTAAAACATCCAAAGATCCTTCTGAGGGGGCATTATCAAACTAAGCATGACACTGAGCCACAAGAGGACAAATTGTGCCCACAAACCTGATTAAAGTGCTATATTTTGAGGAAAGAGGGGACATAATTTTAGGGAATGAATCCAGAAGTTTGGAGACTTGGTAGGTGGAATAGACATCAATTAAAATCAGGATTAAGTAATAACTAGAACTGAAGGAGTGTAGATCCCTCTGTGGGTTATAGACTCCAGGAGACAGCAAAGATTGGACAAGAGCAGGATGAGAATTTTAAAATCAATGTTTTGCTTAACTAGGAGCCAACGTGAGCCTGTAAACATGGCGTTAATGATCCAGCTGCAAGGTTGCAGTGTTTTTGATTATCTTAGGTTTCTAGAGAGTGGAAAATAGCTGGCTGGCCAGAAGTGTAAGAGCAGTTGGGACAAGTGGTAACAAAAGATGCAGTTGAGGGTTTCATTATTGGGCGGCTATACTTTATTAGGAGTTTGAAGAGATTTGGCATGTCAACAAATACACTCAAAAACTTCTTTAGATGTACTGTGGAGAGCATTCTGACAGACTGCATCACTGTCTGGTATGGAAGGGCTACTGCACAGGACCGAAAGAAGCTGCAGACGGTTGTAAATCTAGTCAGCTCCATCTTGGACACTAGCCTACAAAGTACCCAGGACATTTTCAGGGAGCGGTGTCTCAGAAAGGTAGCGTCCATTATTAAGGACCCCTTTATTAAGGTTATTAATGTAACGTGCCCTTGTCTCATTGCTACCATCAGGTAGGAGATACAGAAGCCTAAAAGCACACACTCAGCGATTCAGGAACAGCTTCTTCCTCTCCGCCATCTGATTCCTAAATGGACATTGAAGCTTTGGACACTACCTCACTTTTTTTTAATATGCAGTATTTCTGTTTTTGCACATTTAAAAAATCTATTCAATATACACAATTGATTTACTTGTTTATTTATTATTATTATTTTTGTTTTATTTATTTTTTCTCTGCTAGATTATGTATTGCTGCTGCTAAGTTAACAAATTTCATGTCACATGCTGGTCATAATAAACCTGATTCGATTCTGAGATGACATGGACATGTGATGTCATGAAGGTGGACATAGCCAAATCACAAAAGAAAGAAAAGTATTTTCAACTTGCTTAAGGGTCTTGATCCAAAACGTTGACTGTACTCTTTTCCATAGATGCTGCCTGGTCTGCTGAGTTCTTCCAGCATTTTGTGTGTTGCTTTTCAGTTAACCTTTCTCCAATTTGCATACAGCTCACACAATATTGTTGATATCAAAAAGCGCAGGGGAAAGTTTGCAGTCAACCCAAACGTTCAATGCAATTTGATTGGCAAGAATTGCATAAACAAAAGAACTGGGCAGAATCTGCAGGTGCTATAAACACGAAAAAAAACAAGAGCTGGAACACTCAATAGATAAGACAATATCTTTATAGAGTAACTTACTTATCTGTGGACACTTTTATTAAAGCAGTTTTTAGTTATGGCACCACACCCAAAATGCAAACTTTTTTGGTCTGTTTGCATATGCTGCCTGAGTCATAGAATCATAAAAAATACAGCACAGAAACAAGCCCTTTGGCCCATCTAGTCCATGCCAAACCATTTAAACTGCCTACTTCATTACCCTCCATACCCCTACCATCCATGTACCTATCCAAACCTCTGTAAAACATGAAATCAAGCTTGTTCCACACTCTCACAACCCTCTGAATAAGTTTTCCCTCATGTTTCTCTTAAACATTTCACCCTTCACCCATAATCCATGACCTCTAGTTCTAGTCTCACCCAACCTCAGTGGAAAAAGCCTGCTTGCATTTACTCTATCTATACCCCTCATAATTTTGTATGCCTCTATCAAATATCGTCTCAATTTGAGACTGAATAAGTTAGAAATGAATTCCTCCAGTCCCAGCAACATCCTTGTAAATTTTCTCTGTACTCTTTCAACCTTATTTACACCTTTCCTGTAGGTAGGTGGCCAAAACTGCACACAATACTCCAAATTAGGCCTCACCAATGGTCTTATACAACTTCAACATAACATCCCACCTCCTGTACTTAGTACATTGATTTATGAAGCTCAATGTGCTAAAAGCTTTCCTTACGACCATATCAGAGAGTAGTGATGCCAGTATCAGAGATGCCAGAGGGTAGTGGTGGATAATTGTTTATCGGGATGGAGGACGGTGACTAGCGGGGTGCCTCAGGGATCTATTTTGGGCCCAATGTTGTTTGTAATATACATAAATGATCTGGATGATGGGGTGGTAAATTGGATTAGTAAGTATGCCGATGATACTAAGGTAGGAGGTGTTTTGGATAATGAGGTGGGTTTTCAAAGCTTGCAGGGAGATTTATGCCAGTTAGAAGAATGGGCTGAACGTTGGCAGATGGAGTTTAATGCTGAGAAATGTGAGGTTCTACATTTTGGCAGGAATAATCCAAATAGAACATACAGGGTAAATGGTAGGGCATTGAGGAATGCAGAGGAAGAGAGATCTAGGAATAACAGTTCCCTGAAGGTGGAGTCTCATGTAGATAGGGTGGTGAAGAAGGCTTTTGGAACGCTGGCCTTTATAAATCAAAGCATTGAGTACAGAAGTTGGGATGTAATGTTAAAATTGTACAAGGCATTGGTAAGGCCAAATTTAGAATATTGTGTGCAGTTCTGGTCACCGAATTATAGGAAAGATATCAATAAATTAGAGTGCAGAGACGATTTACTAGGATGTTACCTGGGTTTCAGCACTTAAGTTACAGAGAAAGGTTGAACAAGTTAGGTCTCTATTCATTGGAGCGTAGAAGGTTGAGGGGGGATTTGATCGAGGTATTTAAAATTTTGAGAGGGATAGATAGAGTTGACGTGAACAGGCTGTTTCCATTGAGAGTAGGGGAGATTCAAACTAGAGGACATGATTTGAGAGTTAGGGGGCAGAAGTTTAAGGGAAACACGAGGGGGTATTTCTTTACTCAGAGAGTGATAGCTGTGTGGAATGAGCTTCCTGTAGAAGTAGTAGAGGCCAGTTCAGTCGTGTCATTTAAGGTAAAATTGGATAGGTATATGGACAGGAAAGGAGTGGAGGGTTATGGGCTGAGTGCGGGTAGGTGGGACTAGGTGAGATTAAGAGTTCGGCACGGTCTAGGAGGGCCGAGATGGCCTGTTTCCGTGCTGTGATTGTTATATGGTTATATGTTATATCTACCTGTGATACCACTTTCAATGAATTATCCACTTGTATTCTCAGATAGCTTTGTTCTACCAAACACCTCAGTGCCCTAACGTGCACTGTGTAAGACCTACCCTGGTTGGTCCTACCGAAGTGAAACACCTCACACTTATCTGTATTAAATTCTATCTGCCAATTTTCCAGCTGGTCCAGATCCTGCTGTAAGTTCTGATAGTCTTCCTTACTATCCACTGCACCCCCAATCTTGGTGTCATTTTCAAATTTGCGGATCCAGATAACCACCTTATCATCCAGATCATTCATATAGATGATGGACAACAATGGCCCCAGCACCGAACCCTGTGGCACTCCACCAGACACAGGCCTCCAGTCAAAGAGGCAGTCATCTACTATTGCTCTCTGGCTTCTCCTGCAAAGCCAATATCTAATCCAATTTACTCCTCAATCTTGAATGCCAAGTAACTGAGCCTTCCTATCAAGCTTCCATGCGGGACCTTGTCAAATGCCTTGCTAAAATCCATGTAGACAATATCCACTGCCTTGCCTTCATCCACTATCCTGGTAACTTCCTCAAAAAACACTATCAGGTTGGTTAGACTTTCTGAAACAGTGGAACAACATCAGCCCTCTAATCCTCCTGTACCTCACCTGTCACTAAGGGTGATTTAAATATCTCTGCTCAGGCCCTGGCAATTCCTGCACCTGCCCCCCACAGGGTCTGAAGGTGAGAGTGATGCCAGCAGTTTCTGTTTCTTGAAGAATTAAATAAAGTCTACTTTCTAAAATAAATAGCTACACATCAAACAAAGAATTGCTCATTTCCTCCCAGTCAAAGTAAGCTTGTATTTCAGGCTTCCTCTTTTTGATTGTAACTGTGACTTGGTTAATATCAATATCAAATAATAGAGATGATGCGAAAGGAAGAGCTTTGTACTTAATATAGCAGAAACATTGAAAAGCAATTTAAAGGAGCAATTATCAACAAAAAATGCCAATCAACACAAGGTTACATTTGAAATAAAAGGCAGAAAATGCTGGAAACACTCAGCAGGCCAGCCTATGTAGAGAGAGTTAGTGTTCCAGGTAAACTACCTTTCATCCGAACTAAAGAGATTTATAGCTGAAAGAAGCTATAGGCTTCAGGGAAAATTAAATGGAAAGTCTACGATAGGGTGGAAAACAGGAGAGAATGATGAAGAGTAGTTGTGGTACCTGCTGCTTCATGATGCATTAGGGCAGGGAATCAAAGATCTGATCAACTTTTACAGGGCATTTTAAATGAAGCAAGAACTAAAGGGAGTTATTCAGAGCTTATATTAGCAGCCAAAATTAGTCTCCAACAGAGGAAATATTAAAATAAATGACATGCAAGAAGCCAGAACTGATGCAGCACGCCTCCAGGTGACTTGGTTCCCAACTCACAGGTCAGTAGGTTAATTAGTCATTGGGCAGTGTGGCTCAAAGGGCCAGAAATACCTATTCTATGCTGTATCTCAATAAATAAATAAGAGATAGGAAAGAATGAGACCCGTTTTCATCCCCGAGTAATGCCATGACATGAGCAGTCCTATTCCATGCAGCATCTCAGCAAACAAAGAAATAAATAAAGAGGCAGGCAGGAACATTGTGGAATAATTAAGTCAAAGTAGTAACAAAGACACAGAGATTTTTTAAAAATTGCAGTTTGTTAATAATATGTAGGCTGATTGTAAACTGTAAAACAAAAAGGGATTTAAACTTTCAATAAGTTGAATTTATTTATCTGATAATTTTTTATTCATTTTCTGAGCCCTAATCCAGCCTCATTTCCAACAGGGAGCCTTTTGAACATAACCACCTGCAGACAATAGAGCATTAAGGAATCATGAAATCTTGGCCTTGGGCTAGCAACAGGGAAGTAGCAATTTCTTCTGTTCATTGTTGGTAATGAGATATTCTTTATAAAAACTATTATCGAATACTAATGGTAAGCATACAAAGAAAAAAAACTTTTGGTCAGGTTCCCAGACTTTTCAGAAGGTTCTTTATTCTGTTAAGCAGCAGAGAATAGTCCATGCCCTATTGAATTGACATGAAGTGCACATTTTGTTGAATTCATTCAAGGAATGTGTGTGTCACTGGTGATGTCAGCCTTGATTACCCATTCATAATTGCCCTTGAACTCAGTGGTTTGTTGGTCCATTTCAGAGAGCCCCTCACATTGCTAGGGGATAAATTTCACATATATTACAGAAACTAACAGGAAATTTCCATTCTTGAAAATTCATTGGCAGCTAGGTTCTTACAACAATTCAACCGTTTAATTGTTGCTGTTACTTATTAGGTTCAGTTTGAAAATGTTAGAGTGATTTTTGGGTTTAGGACATATACATTTAGCAATTGATTGTGGCTACCAGTCTTCACATCTGAAAATGTATTGTGCATTTAATTTGGAGTGCAGTTCTGAACAATGGGTGAATCAGGAGGTGTGAGGGTTGTATGTCACTTCAAAGAAAACATTATCCAAACATTGTAAATATGGTGTTGTCTTTTGATGTTTGGCACATAAAATATCCAGTCCCACGTTGGGCCAGCAGATCTTTCTACTGAAATCGCCTCCATATGATGCCTGCTGTACCTCGTTTTGTCAAATAAGAAACTGCTTTGTATCTACCAATATTTTTCTCAGGTGACTTCATTCACGCAACAACGATCACCTGGAATTGAAAGTTCTCAGATGCTGAGGTGCGGTTTGAATGTATGTTTTTAAATTGCAATAGCACTGTGCAGCCTCAAGTCCTTGAGGTTATCAACTGCACCTTCCTCTATTTCAAAGCATCTAAACCAAAGTGTTATTTAAAAAAAAATATAAACGTGCTCCACAGCCAATATCAGGGCCATGCAGAGTTAGTAAACAAGTTATAATATTGCTAATTTGGTAAGAAGTGCAAAGGAGACAGATCTTTTAAGACAGTCAGCTTTCAATCATGCTTTAATTAACAGAAAATTTATTTCACTTGTCTCCAAAGTTGTAGCAAATCTGACTGTTCCCCCATACACCAACCACAGTACTAACAAAAAGCAAATAAAATAGAGCAATGGATTTGGCTAATAATTCCTGAAAGGCATGCTTAACTTTAGAAACTCCAGTGACACAAGTGGGGCTGTTTTTCATCTCTAAATATGTACTTGGACATTACAAAGTGGATTCACATTAATTAAGCCATCAGTTAATTAGGACATCCACTTATTTGTGACAATTCTGAAAGAACAAAAACAGAAAAAGTTGATTGGATTCCTTTTGTTTATTTGGAACACTATGCTGCTTAATTGGGGCAGGAGACTTTTGCCAAACAGGTTTAACAAGTCAATCATGCACACTTGTGTGCTTGTTTAATGCTCCAACATGCTTAAAACAAAGTCTGTAAATAGTGTCAATTGCATATGTTTGTGTACAAAAGCAGTGATTTTTGTCACTGATAGCTGGCAAGAAATAAGTAGTAACACAATTCCGAACTATTTTGCTCACCATGCTTTCAAGCATTCAGGCTTGGAGATGCCACAAATGGCCGGGAGTGAAAATGAAACTGTTTTACTACTTCAACAATTTAGAAACTATGAAGAATTGAAGGTATCAACAATCATCTTGAATGTTACAATGAAAATGAAAACTTGGGAGGATGTAATTGCTGACAGTATTGTACGAAGGCAGTCCATTATCTGCAGAAGGTGTCTGGGCTGATTCTGATCATTGCATACACAGAATGAATTCCTCAATTATTACTAGCAACTAATACAGTTTTATAGTACTGTTGTACTATTGGTAGTGTTCCAATTTGTTCAACATTTCATTTAAATACACCATTTATTACTCAGTTTGTCTCTTTTATTTCATGAAACTTCAGCTAATTGGAACAGCCATTTAATTGGGCCAAAATACACTGGTCCTAATTTGTCACAATTAACTGCAATCAACTGTGTTTGCCTTCTCTTTGTAAATATTACTATATGTCTGTGTTTAAATACACAGTCATTTATAAAAATATAACTATAGCAAAGCACACAACTAAAAACTGAGGAAAAGGTCAATGACCTGAAAAATTAAACCATTGATGATTTGGTGAGTATTTCCAGCATTTTCTGTTTTCATATTTTTAAAGACTAAATTTCATATAAGAATGTTGTTTTGATATATTTAACAGGAGGTAAAACAAAATTATTTTTAAACAACTATTTCTACATTAGGCAATGAAAATTAGAATGGAGATACTGGAAATCTAAAATAACAGGAGAAAGTGCTGGAAATACACAGCAGGTTAGGCAGCATCTGTGTGGAGAGAAACAATTAATATTTCAAGTCAAAATCTCTTGGTCAGAATGAGAAACCAAGAAGCTAGTACAGCTGAGTGAACAGGAGCGGAGTTTCCCAGATGTAAAGGAATACGTGCTACAAGTAGACAAGGTTGATGGGGGTGGGGTGGGAAGAAAGAAAGAAACACATAAATTAGTGTCCAACACAGGGTCAGAAGCTGGACCTTGAATATTGTCATATATACTGTTTGAATGATGTATTTTGTATAGCTGCGTATACTTAAAACATTGCATAATATTGGAAAAAATACATTTTGTTCATTTAAATTTTAATTTTCCATTTGATAAGTACAAGAATGTGAATACTGTTTACATTCAGAAACAAACATCAAGTTAGTTGATCACACCTTCTAGTGGAAGAATGCTTGTATTACAGTGGATTGTGCCTCTCACAGTCCCCAGGGTTGTAATATAGTACTTATTTATTCATTTTATTTATTGAGATAGAGTGCAGCACAGGCCCTACTGGCCCTTTTGTTAACGATAAACCAATAATAGGGCCCTCACAGACTGGTAATTACCACAAAGTAACTTCCTACTGTCTGCTGGACTCATCTATAGAGGGAACATCAAATGCAGGCTGGGTAAACTGCTTAAGGCTCAGTACGTCAGAGTGGAAAGGCGTGGTGAGTGAAGCAAAGAACAGATTACTGGAGGATCAACAACAGTAGGTGCACAGGCACAGTCATAAAGGACTAAAATAGCTTCTGCTTCTTTAAAAGTATAATTTAGTTAATCCAAAACCTGGCTCTCAACTTGCCAACTCCCATTCACCTGTAATCCCTGTACTTGCTGTGCCTTCAGCTGCTTGGGTCCCAAGCACTGGAATCCCCTAAAACACACTTGTTTCCTTTAAAAAAATTCCTTATAAACAACCATGGACCAAACTTCTGGTCATTTAATACTAAATTTGTATGGTTCATTGTAAATGTTTTGGTTCACATCAGCAGCAATGACACAATTTGCATAATTACACTATGTTAAAAGAGCTGAATGGAATAGCCATTGTCATGAAAAGCAAGAAGTCACTAACAACTTGGACTTTTCATTTTCTTATGATACAGGAGCAACTTTGTGACTCTTGAATCATCCCTTCCCTCACCCATTCTAACCTACTCTCTCTCATGCCCATTAACAAGCCCCCAAGAATCACCAACCACCTAACCACATTGGGGAAATACTCAGTTGGCAGAACTAACCCATCAGTTCTGATGAAGACTTGGCCACCTGAAACATTACTCTGGCCCCCTTTCCCCAAGATGTTGCTGGTCCTGCCAAGTGTTTCCAGCATCTTCTGTCTGTATAACCTGCCAATTAGCAACTCTTTGGGATGGGGGAGGAAATTGGAGCATTCAGTGAAACCATGGGTGTCACGGTAGCATAGCAGTCAGTGCGACACTATTACAGCTTGGGGTGTTTTGGAGATCAATTCTGGTGCTGTTCTGTAAGGAGTCTCTGTACGTCCTCCCCATGGAATGTCTGGGTTTTCCCCAGGTGCTCTGATTTCCTCCCGCAGTCCAAAGACGTACTGGTTTGTAGGTTAATCGGTCATTGTACATTTTCCCATTATTAGGTCAGGGTTAATCAGGTTTGTCAGGGGTTGCTGGGTGGTGTGGCTCAAAGGGTCTACTCTGTGCTGTATTGCTAAATAAAATTTATTGTTGGAATCTGGGTATCACTGGTTAGACCAACATTTAATGCCCATTCCTAATTGCCCTTCAGACACCTAAGTGGTTTCTTAGGCCATATAAGAATCAACATGGGGTTGGTCTGAAGTGACACATATAGGCTTGAGTATGTAAGGATGGCAGATGTTCTCCCCCCCAAAAGACATTTGCAATCCCAATGGGTTTTACATTAATGTTGTACTGTTGTTGTCATCATTGATCATTAGTTATTGCTCCAAATTATTGATTCAATTTAATAGCAGGTGGGATTTGAACCTGGGCCTCTGAATTGTTCATCCAGGCCTCATAATTACTTGTTGAGTAATTTAACCTCTGTGTTGCATTGTATCATTTTACGTTTGGCAGATTGAAAGAACATTGCATTTGCCCATAACAGATCATGGCCTTGCAATTCAGGGTCCCATGTGGGTTTAAGACCCCTTTTTGCTATTTTATCATAAAGTGGACAGAACATGGATGGTCATGCTCATCTTAATCATATATAGTGTTGAAATGGACTAACCAGTGGCATTTCAATAAAGAAAATGGACCTAGTGCAAACTCAAATCAGAGAACACATTTCTTTGTAGAAGTGATTATTATGGAGGCAGCAAGATCCAGGAATGAGATCACATCTTACCTCCCAACTGAATCAGTGGAAAAGTTCAAGCCTCTGAATTGTTAGTGGGCGATTTCATACAGGTCTTGAGTTGAAGTTGAATATCTAGCTCCCACTGTTCCTTGCCACGACATTTAATAGTTAACTGTTTATGTAAGTTGAGGCACCTCAGAATATTTATCTTGTTTTCCCAAAACCACAGAGGTTAGCATACACAACTGCCTAAAATGTGTAGTAGATGCCTTTGCATTCATAAATGTTTCTACAAATCCACTGCTAACTTCTTCTAATCCAGGCCTGTACAGATTTCTGGAATGAGCAAGGTGAAAGAGTAACAGCCTATAACAAAGGCAAATGTAGCTTATAATATGAAAGACATGAACAATAGTAAGGTGGGCTATCTATTCCTTTGTCAATTAAATCCCAAAAATCTGAGACAGAATGAATCAAGTGATAATAAAACTATTTCCATTTATGCTGAACTTATTTACATTCAAAGTGTGATTTATGCTTCAGTTAAAATGTGAAAGTCATTGCAAAAGAATCAATGTAAAGACAATTTTAAAAATCCAATTCAAACTTGTGCCAGGTTTGTGCAACGTCAAAGCCTTTCCCCTCTGTTCAGTCTCAACATTTTGCAGTTGAAACCCATGACAGGAGTCCTACGAAACTTGACATGTCTCTCCATTTTTAGTATGTCGCCTGCTGCTCTCACTTCTATTCAAACTTTGCCCATGCCCCATGTCGTCATTATCTGGGGTGCTTTCAGGATCCTCTTCAACGTCTGGTTTGCTTTCTTCAGTGCACGTGGCAGTTCTTAGCTCAGTTGCATTGTACAGTTCTTCATCCGATGGATCATTTACGACTCCCTCCATTTCCTTTTCAAATTCCTGTGCGGTTTTACTTCCTCCTGGTTTCTGGAATATACTTTCTGCCTGTCTCTTCCGGGATGAATCATTATCCCTTTCCTCCTCATAGTCAGCATCTAGTGATTCCAATTCTTTCTTCTCTTTTACCACATATTGTTCTTGGTTTGCAGGCACATGTTCTCCATTCTGCTCTTTTATTTCCTCTTTTCTTTCCCCATGCATCTCATCGTCTTTCCTGCTCATTTTCCCTTCACTTTTTGCGTGGCTTTTTTGTGACATTATTGTTGTAATCATTTGCACAAACATCTCAAAAGGGCCCTTCTCCTTCCCACCACTGCTTTCCTCAGTGTTGCTATTACTGTGTGTTTGTCTCCCTTTCCCCTCAGCAAGTTCACCCATTACAGTTTTGTGTCCTTGCATGTCTAAACCTGTGCTAATCTTGTTCATATCTTTATCTGCATTGTTCTCTTGTAATTGACATAGTCTTGCTTTTTCATTGTTATTCTCTTCTCCTTCCCTTCTACTGCAATCTTCTCCATTTATTTTATCAATAGAACTTTCCAAATCCTGTTTCAGATTCATAGAAACTCCATCTTTTGCAAGATTTGAAATGGTTTCCTTCATGCCCCGAAACTGATTGGTGACCTCTTCTCCATCTCTGCCACTCTCCATCCATTTATCATGAGCTCTCGCAACACCATCAAGAAAATCCTCTCTGCTGCTTTCCATTACCAATTTCTTGTGACTTTTATCTGCAGATATTGCTTCTCTGTTCCTCTCTTCAATTCCCTCCCATCTGGGCTCTCCAGGGGTTACTCCATGGTCTTGTATGAGCTCCCCTTGGCCGAGAACCCCTGTTACACTTACACAAACTTCTGTTGATTCTCCTTTTACAATCTCCAGGTTTTTCCCATTATGTATTTGCATCATAATGGTTTTCTTTTGTTCAATTTTCTCTTTTACTTCCTCTTCCGCTGTGTTCAAAGAATCATCACAAAATTGCCCTCTTGTTGCAGCCTCATCTTCGCTTTGATTTTCATTGTGTGCAGTCTCTTCCAAAACAACTTTACTTACTTCAAAGATTAGCTCTTTCTCTTCTTGTCCTTTAGCAGCTTCGGTTTCCTTATACTCTGAGTCCCTTCCTTCACTGTGCAACATTAGAGGCTCTACTGTTTCACTACCACTACCTTCCATGGCTTTATTTGATTTGAATCTTTCAGTTTCATATTGAAGGTGGTTCACGTTTTCTGCAACTGTTATATTCTCACCATCCTTAATCAGATGAGTAGATTCCTTCACATATATGTCATCTGTACCTCGTGTGAATGTGTTCATGCTTCTCTCTTTGTGCTTTCCATTTGATATCTCCTCAGGAATTTTTCTTTTATGTTTAGTTTCAAAGCTGCTATTTGTCAACTGTTTCTGCTCTCCATCTGCAAGGTTTGCTGCTGAGTTCTGAAATTTCTGCACACTATTCACCTCAAAATCATCCAATTTCAACTCCATTTTCCTGGCATCTAAGTTTTTCTCCTGTTTAAGGTTGCTCTGAAGACATTCATCCATATTCTCTGTAGCAGTTATTTCAATAGCCTGTGGAAATACAGCACAATTAATGTGTAATGTAAATCATAGGTATAAGATTCAGCAGTTGTTTTTACTATCAGGAAGGTTGATGACTAGAGGCTTGGTTTAAGACTGGCAGATGAACAAAAAGGAATAGGGAAGAGATTGTTCCTTTTTAAAAATAAACAATGTTTGATGATTTGGAATGCACTGTCCTGGAAGAGTCAGAGGAAACAAATGCTAAAGTAAATTTCAAAAGGGCATTGAATGAAAACAAAAAATTATGGGGCTGAGAGGAAAGAAATTCTAATTGGAAAGTTTTATCAGTGAGATGGGACAGAAAATAACGTACAAAATGGCCTCCTTCGCACTATGATACTAATGTGGGAAATTATATATATTTTTAAAAATCATCTCGTGGGAAATTAATAAAGAAGAAGAATTTTTAATGCAGATGCTGGAAATCTTGAGTTACAAACAAAATGCTGGAGGAACTCAGCAAGGCAGGCAGCATCTATGGAGAGGAACAAACTTCCACTGATGGAAATGCTGATGAAGGGTCTTCATCAACTCTTCATTTCTCTCCAGATACTGCCTCAATTGTTCAGTTTCTCCAGCATTTTGTGTGTGTTGCTCATGGGAAATTAAGTGGTTTCTTCTTTTAAAAAAGTGATTGAGGGAAGGGCTCAAAAGATAAAACAAGGCACCCAGGATTTCTGAGAAAGCCTTCCATTGATTGGACGTAATCTCCCCAAAGCCTGAGCTGCCATGCAACACAGGTCGCTAACACAGTAACTCTTACTTCGCTCTTTTTTCTCCCTTTCAGTTGCTCCTTCATGTAGTTAATTTGCTGCAACAGTGAATATTTAGCAACTTTCTCTCTTTCCAGCTCCTGTTAATGGAATGAGAGAACAGTCACTCAACAAACTTTCATACATAAAATTACAGTAATTTACATTTACTGCCCTTTCTAAAGAAAAATAATTTGTCCACTTTCTTCATTTATTTTTGCATCCAGCACTTTTTGGTCACTGAATGTAATTATCTCTCTATCCCCCAGTTCTGTTGTAATTTTTTGTTATAACCCCACCACCCACAAGCATCAGTAGAGCATTATTACCCCTCTATTGGCTTTCTATATATCAGTTGTATACCCTTGGGGTCAAATTGTAGGCAGTTGTGCATGAAATAATTGTATAGTGCACAGAATTAAGACTGTGAAACATTGTGCCTCTGGAATTCCACTGTGCAAATAGTATGCTAAAAGGGAAGAGTTAATTCATCAACATCAAAAGGTCCAATCTTCCACATCCATGGCAAACATGAACAGTGATACTAGACAGAGCCACTAAATATTAGAGATTGGGGGACCAGTTAGGTCTGGGCATTCAGCAAAGAATACAAGGCCATTATTGATGGAGCTGCATTGACAAGAGGGTATTTGGAGGCAGTAGGGCAATTTCAGGCTCTGACACCTTCACATGATTGTTATTGTCTTGAAAACCAGTGGGCATGGTTTCTTCAATTTAGATGTAAATCTGAAAGCAAGGATTTGGTACCTTGGTTATTTGCTCGCATTGCCAGTGAAGCTCAGCCAGCTCTTCCTCAGTGCCTTCCAGAACATCTTTTAGCCGCTCCACCTCATACCCGAGTAAAATCTTCTCAGTTTCCAAATGACTAATTGACTCAATTGCATCAAAGTACTTTTCTTTAAAGTCTTCCTGGGTTTTCTAAACACAGGGAATATAAAAACTGTGGTTTATGTTCACAGAGGAAACACTATTTCAATAATCATGTCATTATGTGTATACCATGGTGTAACTGCAGATGCATGAACAGAAGAATATGCAAAAAAGTAAACAACACTAATAAAGATGGAATTAAAAATCTCATCAGCCCCGATTCTGCTTTTTCCTCCCAAAGTAAAAGATATTTGTCACAGATTCTCAACAAAATGATGAAAACCACTTCCTTCAAGAAGGCAGGGTCATACTGGGATAACATAATTAAAAGTTAGGACAAAGGACCAAATATTGCCCTGTTTGACTTCCTTGCTGTTTGAGGTGCAATCAAAAGATGTCCTGTGTAGCATAAAGGATGCATGTTACAGCGGCACCCTGGAATATTCATAGAATTATCTTTGGTGCCCAGGAGAAATTGTAGAGTCTCATCCTCCTGAAAATATCATTAGTTATCCCTCAATTAATAAGCTGGGTATAATCATAATGGAATGTTGCAAATTCCCTAGGGGATGGAATGAGATTGGTGATCTTAATAACCTTCTTTAAGTTTCATATTTTCTTTGACATTTTAACAGTTAAGTTATGCATTACAGTAATAAAAGAAACAACGGTGCTCAATTTTCTTAAGAGACCTGTCACGGGGATGCTAAATGAATATTTATAAGCAAGCACATGAAAGACCATCCATAGTAAATTAAAGGCTTGCACTGGAATAACAATATGCTCCTCAAGAAATCTAGTGACATAATAAATAAGTAGTAAGCCACTTGACCCCTCACACATGCTTCACCATTCAATGAGATCATGACCAATGTTTTACCAATTTCCTGCACCAATTGCACATTCTTCAATTCTCTTAATAGTAAAAAATCTATTGATTTCTGTCTTTAGTACAATTCTGTGAGCCTCCTCTTGGGTAAAGAGTTCCAAAAATTCACTGCTTCTTTTTCTCATTTCTGTACTAATTAAATAACCCCTTATTTTGAGACTGTTCCAGACATCCCAGGCTGGGGAAATCCTCAATTCCACATCTACCCCCATCAAACCATTAAGAATTTTGTATGTTTCAATGAAATCACCCCTCACTCTTCAATCACAGAGTGCTGAGCTTTTCTGAATGGCAGAATTAATTGATTAGTCACCATCAGCAATTATTCTTTCTGGAACAGACTCTAAACACTTACGAAGTCAGCATCTTCTGTTTCCATTAGCTCCTCACGCTGTGAAATAGAGATATGGTAAAGAGAATTATTATATATTAGTTTAAGAGCAAATCTTAAATAATCAAAGCCCCAACTCCATTTCCCCTACTAATAAAAGAGCCTGGTTCTTTCCTGCTATTAATTCAATTAACATTTCCCTTTAATTTGTTTCACAGATTATGATAAAAAATGGACACAACATCTAAATAGGACCACTCTCAGCCTTCTGTTGGTTTGCTGTGGTTTCTACCCAAGTAAGAGCAGAAGAACAAGAACATCCTCATGGGAAGTCTACCCCAACATATAGGTTGTATTGCATCTTATAAACATTTATCATGCTGAGGAAATGCCACATAAAAGCTCACCTTGCAATTCAAGACTGCAGATTTACAACCTTTGTGAGACCATCAAGCCATTGAGCCAAGAAGGATCTCTACCGGACCTGAGCCATCAATTTGGCAATGTACTGGTTCCGGGGAAGGCTTTAGAAATTTGTTTAATAACAACTATTCTGAATCCTCAAACTTCCAGCTTCAGATGTATTTGGCTTACAAGCAGTTGGCACAAACAATATTTCATGATAGAAACATAGAAAACCTACAGCACAATACAGGCCCTTTGGCCCACAAAGCTGTACCGAACATGTCCTTACCTGAGAGATTACCTAGGGTTACCCATAGCCCTCTATTTTTCTAAGCTCCATGTACCTATCCAGGAGTCTTTTTTTTAAAATTTTTTATTAGTTTTTCAAAACATTTTACAAATTAAAAACCCCAACCAGGAGTCTCTTAAAAGACCCTATCGTATCCGCCTCCACCACCGTTGCCGGCAGCCCATTCCACACACTCACCACTCTCTGCATAAAAAAAACTTACCCCTGACATCTCCTCTGTACCTACTTCCAAGCACCTTAAACCTGTGCCCCCTTGTGTTAGCCATTTCAGCTCTGGGAAAAAGACTGACTATCCACACGATCAATGCCTCTCATCATCTTGTACACCTCTATCAGGTCACCTCTCATCCTCTGTCATTCCAAGGAGAAAAGGCTGAGTTCACTCAACCTATTCTCATAAGGCATGCTCCCCAATCCAGGCAACATCCTTGTAAATCTCCTTTGCACCCTTTCTATGGCTTCCACATCCTTCTGTAGTGAGGTGACCAGAACTGAGCACAGTACTCCAAGTGGGGTCTGACCAGGGTCCTATATAGCTTTGGGGGCTCATGCCAAGCTTCTTCAATTGCCTGAGGTGGAAGAGATGTAGTTGTGCTTTTTTACCACACAGCCAGTGTATAATTTGTATTAGACCACTGGAAAATGGCACTGGAGAGGTAGTAATGGGGGACAAGGAAATTGCAAATGAACTGAATAAGTATTTTGTATCAGTATGCTGGATGTTCAAGAGTGTCAAGGAGCAGAAGTAAGTGAAGTTGCCATCACTAGGGAGATGTGCTTGGGAAGCTGAAGGGTCTGAAAATAAATAGGTCACATGGGCCAGACAGACCACAACTCGGGGTTCTAAAAGAGGTAGCAGAAGAGATTATGGGGGCATTCTTTAAAGAATCAGGTTCTGGAATGGTTCCGGAGGAATGGAAAATTGCAAATGTCACTTCACTCTTTAAGAAGGGAGGAAGGCAAAAGAAAGGAAAGTATAGACCAGTTAGCCTGACCTCAGTGGTTGGGAAGATGGTGGAGTTGATTGTTAAGGATTAGGTTTTGGAGTACTTGGAGGCACATGATAAAATAGACCAAAGTCAGCCTGGTATCTTTAAGTGAATATCTTGCCTGACAAATCTGTTAGAATTCTTTGAGGAAATAGCAAGCAGGATAGACAAAGGAGAATTGGCGGATGTTGTGTACTTGGATTTTCAAAAGACTATTGACAAGGTGTCACACATGAGGCTGCTTAACAAGATAAGAGCCCATGGTATTACAGGAGAGATACTAGCACGGATAGAGCATTGGCTGATTGGCAGGAAGCAAACAGTGAGAATAAAGGGAGCCTTTTCTGATGGGTTACCAGTGACTAATGGTGTTCCGCAGGGGTCAGTGTTGGGACTGCTTCTTCTTACATTAAATGTCAATGACTTGGATGACATAATTAATGGCTTTGTGGCCAAGTTTGCAGACGATATGAAGATAGGTGGAGGGGCTGGTAGTTAGGTGAGAATGTTGTTACATGGAAACATAGAATCATAGAAAACCTACAGCACAATACAGGCCCTTCGGTCCATGATGCTGTGCCAAACATGTACTTACTTTAGAAATGACCTAGGGTTACTCATAGCCCTCTATTTTTCTAAGCTCCATGTACCTATCCAGCTGTCTCTTAAAAGACCCTATCGTATCCACCTCCACCACTGTCATCGGCAGCCCATTCCACGCACTCACCACCCTCTGTGTAAAAATACTTGCCCCTGACATCTCCTCTGTACCTACTTCCAAGTACCTTAAAACTGTGCCCTCTCATGCTAACCATTTCAGCTCTGGGAAAAAGCCTCTGACTATCCACACGATCAATGCTTCTCATCATCTTATACACCTCTATCAGGTCACCTCTCATCCTCCGTCGCTCCAAGGAGAAAAGGCTGAGTTCACTCAACCTATTCTCATAAGGCATGCTTCCCAATCCAGGCAACATCCTTGTAAATCTCCTCTGCACCCTTTCTATGGTTTCCACATCCTTCCTATAGTGAGGCGACCACAACTGAGCACAGGACTCCAAGTGGGGTCTGACCAGGGTCCTATATAGCTGCAACATCACCTCTCAGCTCCCCTCTAAGACAACTTCAACATAACATCCCATCGCCTGTACTGAATACTTTGATTTATGAAGCCCAGTGTGCTAAAAGCTTTCTTTACGACCCTGTCAATCTGTAACACCACTTTCAATGAACTATAGAACTGCATTCCCAGATCCCCTTGCTCCAACGCATTCCTCAGTGCCTCCTGAGGAATGGATTTGCTGAGTTTCGCTCCTGGCGTGGAATCACATACAAAATAAAGCCAGAGCCTAGACAGGATTGTGATATTAAAACAAATGCTCACTCAGTTTTATGCAACATTACGTCTCGGCTCCTAACTTCAATTCCATGACTGATGAAGGCCAATACACCATATGCCTTCTTAACCACAGAGTCAACCTGTGCAGCTGCTTTGAGTGTCCTATGAACTCAGACCCCAAGATCCCTCTGATCTTGCCAAGAGTCTCACCATTAATACTATATTCTGCCATCATATTTGACCTACCAAAATGAACCACTTCACACTTATCTGGGTTGAACTCCATCTGCCACTTCTCAGCCCAGTTTTGCATCCTATCAATGTCCCACTGTAACCTCTGACAGCCCTCCACACTATCCACAACACCCCCAACCTTTGTGTCATCAGCAAGTTTACTAATCCATCCCTCCACTTCCTCATCCAGGTCATTTATAAAAATACAAAGAGTAGGGGTCCCAGAACAGATCCCTGAGGCACACCGCTTGTCACTAGCCTCCATGCAGAATATGACCTGTCTAGAATCACTCTTTAACTTCTGTGAGCAAGCCAGTTCATAAAGGAATGTCCCCTTGGATCCCATGCTTCCTTACTTTCTCAATAAACCTTGCATGGGGTACCTTATCAAATGCCTTGCTGAAATCCATATACACTATCAAATGAATAAAACTAAAGTCGAGCACATCAGGGAAATTTGACAGGATTAAATGGAGAAAGGGTAGGGTGTAGAAGATCTATTGGACAGCTATCAACAAGAGCCAGCATGAGCACACATTCTCTTTTGATGCTCCATATTCTATTACTCTGTATATCTGACTAAAGTATATTATTTCACCCATTCCCTCCCCCACCTTCCTTAACTAACGTTTCTCTCTCTCCCACTCCTAGTTCTGATGGAGGGTCCTGGATGGTCCTGACAAAGTGTTTACAGCATTTTCTGTCTTTGTTTCTAAAAACACAATTGTGGAAGGAACAGGCGGGATACACACTAACCTCTGTGTTCCTTCCTAGAAGAAAAATTGTGAATTATTGCGGTAAGATAAATTTTTGGTGGGCTGTGATCATTGTGAGAAATCATTTGTTAGTGAAGCAGCGTGAGGTTTAAAAATCAGCTTAGGGCCTTTTGGAACTTCTTGGCGGGCTGCATTCATAGTGATCTCTAAGGCACTTGACAGGGGCCAATAAAAAAAAAGCAAGGTGTAAGCAGAGTGGCCAGGCTTAGGCAAGAATTGGTGCAGGCTCGAACTTAAGCTTGAGTAGTCAGATGTATAACAAGTGTAGGCAGGATGGCAGTTAAGGCAGTGGAATGCCTCTCCTGTGAGATGTGGGATTTCAGAGTACCTAACAGTCTCCCTGATGACTACATCAGCAAGAAGTGTGGTGAACTACATATACCTGTCTGGACACGCCCCCCCCCTCCCCCCGCTGACTGCTCCTGTGGCTCCTCCCACAGACCCCTGTATAAAGGCGATTGGAGGCACTGCTCCTCCCCCAGTCTCCAGGATGTTGTGTGGTGGTCTCTTGCTGCTAATCGTGGTCTCTTGCAGCTAATAAAAGCCTATCGTTCGCCTCCCGTCTCTGAGAGTTATTGATGGTGCATCAAGAAGTACACCCAACTTCAGCTCCTGACTAACAAAGCCAAGGAATCAGAGCTGGATCTGAGTGCATGCAGGACTATTTGGGAAGGCTGAAAATCTCAGATGAGTTTTTTTTTACTGAGGTGGTCGCACCCAGAGTGTGGGCTTCAGGTAGTAAATGGATGACCACCAGGAGAAGTAAGGGGAGGAAGCAATGAGTGCAGAATTCCACTCAGTATACCCTTTTAAAAACTGCTGGGGTGAAGGGGTGACCTATCAAGGCACTGCAGCAGTAGCCAGGCCAGTGGCACTATGGTTGGCTCTGAGGCTCAGCAGGGAAGGGTAAAGTCAGGAAGAGCGATGGTGATATGAGACTCGATAGTTAGGGAGATGAACTGGAGAAACTGTGGCTACTAAAGAGAAGCCAGGTTGTTGTGTTGACTCCCAGGCACTCGGGTCCAGGATTTTTCAGAGTGGCTGCTGAAGGTTCTCAAGGGGGAGAGTAAGCAGCCAGAGATTGTGGTTCACATTGGCACCAATGACATGGGTAAAAAGAAGGGGAAAGAGGTCTTGTGCAGTGAGTATAAGGAGATAAGGAAAAGGCTGAAGAACAGGATGATTTGGCAGATGAATGAGTTGCTGAGGAAGTCATGCAGGGGGCAGAGTTTCAGATTTCTGGATCATTGGGATCGCTTCTACACAGAAAGGACAGATTACACCTGAACTCGAGGGGGATCAATATTTTGTGGGCAGGTTTGCTAGACCTGTTGGGAAGGGTTTAAACTAATTTGGCAGGGAGATGTGAAGTGGAATGATAGGGCTGAGGATGGGGTAGTTGATATACAGGTCACGTAGTGAGACTGAGGAAGGGCAGGCAGATAGGATAAAATTGCATTCAACGAGACAAGTGGAAGTGTAACATGGGGGCAAAAAAAAAAGGGTGATGAACACAGGATGGAGAGCGTTATATTTGAATGCATGCAGTATATGGAATAAGGTAGATGATTTTGTACCACAGTTACAGATTTGCAGGTATGATGTTATGGGCATCACTGAGTTGTGGCTGAAAAAGGATTATAGCCAGGAGCTTAACATCCAAGGATACACATTGTATTGAAAGGACAGGCAGGTAGGCAGGAGGAGTGGCTTTGTTGATTAAAAAAGATATCAAATCCTTAGAGGTAACATAGGATCAAAAGACATAGAATCTTGGTGGGTAGAGATAAGAAACTGCAAGGATTAAAAAAAAAACTTGATGGGAATTAACAGTAGCCAGGATGTGGTCTACAAATCACAACGGGAAATAGAAAAAGCATGTCAAAAGGGCAATGTTACGATAGTTATGGGGGATTTCAATATGCAGGGAGAGTGGGAAAATCAGGTTGGTGTTGATTTTGGATCCCAAGAGAGGGTATTTGTAGAATGCCTACGAGATGGCCTTTTAAGAGCAGCTTGTGGTTGAGCCTACTTGGGGATAGGCAATTCTGGATTGGGTGTTGTGTAATAAACCAGATTTGATTTAGAAGCTTAAGGAACAGAAACACTTAGGAAACAATGATCGTAATATGATAGAATTTATCCTACAGTTTAACAGGGAGAAGATCGAGTCAGATGTATCAGTATTACAGTAGAGTAAAGGGAATTACAGAGGCATGCGGGAGTAGCTGGCCAAAGTTGATTGGAAGGGGACTAACAGGAATGGTGGCAGAGCAGCAAAGGCTGGAGCTTCAGGGAAAAATTCAGAAGGTACAGGATAGATACATCCCAAAGCCGAAGGTATTCTAAAGGGAAGGTGAAGCAACCAAGGCTGACAAGGGAAGTCAAAGACAGTATAAAAGCCAAAGAGGGCACAAAGTAGAGCAAAAATTAGTGGGAAGCTAGAGGATTGGGAAGCTTTTAAAAACCAATAGAAGGCAACTAAAAAGCAATGAGAGAAAGGATGAAAATGAAGGTAAGCTAGCCAATAATATCAAAGAAGATACCAAAAGTTCTTTTTCAGATATATAAAGAGTAAAAGAGAGGAGAGAGTGGATATTGAACCATGGGAAAGTAACACTGGAGAGGTAGTAATGGGGGACAAGGAAAAGGCAAATGAACACAAAGTATTTTGCATCATTCTTCACTAGCAGTATGCCAGAAATTTGAAAGTGTCAGGGGGCAGAAGTGAGTGAGGTTGTTATTACTATCTGAAGGTAAAGATCTAAAGATCTGAAGGTAGAAGAGTCACCTGGACTGGATGGACTTCACATCAGGGTTCTGAAACTCCCCAGGATTTTGAAAGAGGTAGCTGAAGAGATTGTGGAGGCATTAGTAATGATATTTCAAGAATCACCAGATTCTGGCATGGTTCTAGAGGACTTGAGAATTGCAAGTGTCACTCCGCTCTCTAAGAAAGGAGGGAGGCAGAAGAAAGGAAATTATAAGCCAGTTAGCCTGACTTCAGTGGTTGGGAAGATATTGGAGTCCATTATTAAAGATAAGGTTTCATGGTACTTGGAGGCCAAGGTCAATATGGTTTCCTGAAGGGGAAATCTTGCCTGACAAATCTGTTGGAATTCTTTGAGGAAATAACAGGCAGGACAGACAAAGGATGTTGGATTTTCAGAAGGTCTTTGAAAAGGAGCAGCACAAGGCTGCTCAACAAGAAAGAGCCCATGGTATTACAGGAGAGACACTAGCATGGATAGAAGATTGGCTGACTGGCAGGAGGCAAAGAATGGGAATAAATGGTTGGCTGCTAGTGACTCCTGGTGTTATACAGGGATCTGTGTTAGGACCACTTCTTTTCACATTATGTCAACAATTTGGACGATGGAATTCATGGTTTAGAGGCCAAGTTTGCAGACAGGTGGAAAGGCAGGTACAGGTTTCCCCTGCTATCTGAAGGTAGAGTGTTCCTATGAAACCGTTTGTAAGCCGAAATGTCGTAAAGTGAAGAACCAATTACCATTAATTTATATGGGAAAAATTTTTGAGCGTTCCCAGACCCAGAAAATAACTTACCAAATCAAACCAAATAACACATAAAGCCTAAAATAACACGAACATATAGTAAAAGCAGGAATGATATGATAAATATACAGCCTATATAAAGTAGAAATAGTGTATGTACAGTGTAGTTTCATTTATCAAAATCGGGAAGACAGCGAGCTGAAATTGATTTGGAGAGAGAAAAAAAAAAATCGGCACGTACACGCATATGCAAACAACTGCCCGCACAAGGCTTCACGGTCATTGTAGTCTTCCTCGGGGTAACACACGTATAAAGCGGGTGTTTTTTTTCGTAAAAGTGAAAATCCTCTTTGGGTAGCCAAAACAGGTACTAATGTAGGTCTTTCGTAACAGCGAGTTGTTGTAAAGCGAACATTCGAAAAACGGAGGCCACCTGCACTGGGAAGGAAGCAGGGAGTCTGCATAAGGACTGATGGAATATAGGGAAGTGTATGGTCATGCACTTTGGTAGAAAGAATGAAGGCATGGACCATTTTCTAAATGGGGAGAAAAATCTAAAATTAAAGGTGCAAAGGGACTTGGGATTCCTTGTGCAGGATTCCCTAAAGCAGGTGTTCCTAGCCTTTTTTAAGCCATGAACTATTAACTATTAACTGAGGGGTCCATGGACCCCCAGGTTGGGAAACCCTGTACTAAAGGTTAACATACAGGTTCAGTTGGTGGTAAGGAAGGTAAAGGCAATGTTAGCATTCATTTCCAGAGGACTAAAATACAAAAGGATGTAATACTGAGGGTTTAGAAGACACAAGTCATACCACACTTGGAGCATTGTGAGCAGTTTAGTGCCCTTTATCTAAGAAAAGATGTGCTGGCACTGGAGAGGGTCCAGAGGAGGCTCACAAAAAATTATTCCAGAAATGAAAGGGTTAATGTACGTGGAACATTTGATGACTCGGGGCCTATACTCATTGGAGTTTAGATGAATGAGGTGGGAACCTCATTGAAACCTATTGAGTATTGAAAGGCTTAGATAGAGTGGATATGGAAAGGATGTTTCCTATAGTGGGGGAGTACAAGACTAGCAGGCACAGCCTCAGAATAGAGATATGTCCAGTTAGAACAGAGATTAGAAGGAATTTCTTTAGTTGGTGAGTCTGTAGAATGTTAGCAGTCATTCATTTCCAGAGGAGTTGTAAAAGCCAAGTCATTGGGTGTATTTAAGGTGGAGGTTGATAAGTTCTTGATTGGTCAGGGTGTCAAAGGTTATGGGGTGAAGGCAGAAGAATGAGGTTGACAGGGATATTAAATCAGCCATTATGGAATGGTGGAGCAGATTCAATGAAACAAGTGGCCTAATTATGCTTCTATGTTTTTGGTAAATGTGTTTGACAAAACCAAGTTGTTATGTTTTGATGCCAGCTTTAAAACACACCCAAACTTCAAAATCCAATTTGAATATTGAAATCTCAATTATTTTTAAGGAAGCATGTTTTTGTATTTCTGTCTGGATGCAAATGTTTTAACTTCACTAGTTCCCTTTGTGCCTGTTTATTTAAGGAAATGATATTTAAATACTTTCATTGTGCATCATTCAACAATCTTGTAATTCACTTCAATAACAAATCTAATTATTTTCCTTTTTACATTTCCTGATCATTTAAAAAGTGGTGAGGGGTTGGACTTTTTAAAAAATATATCAATATAAATTTATCAAGCAAAATACTCAAGCATTCCATATTTTTTCTTAGAATAACTAAATAATTATACTTAACATATTACATTCTTAGTCAATTACTGTAAAGATCTGGTTGAAGAATATCCACCAGTGTAATACTTTTTCTTCCAACTTTTGCATATAATGGTGTCGAAATATGCAATCCCTATGGATACTACAGGGAGACCTTGGAAGAGACAATTTATAAAACGAAGTGTCCAAATGTAAAGTTTTTTTTGTAATGTTGTTTTAAGTGCCATTGTTTTCAGAGATTCCTCTCATAATTCATGTACTGGTGACAACAATGAGTAACTGTGCGTTTTGACCTTGTGTTTTACCTCTTGTTGCTGTTGCATCAGTTTCTTCACACAAGACTCCTTAGCCTCAGCAAGTGAAGTTTTCCTGGAATTGAACTTTGCATCAGCCTACAAGAGGAACAGAAGGGGAGTAATGCACACAATGACCACCAGACAAGGTCAACAGAAACACATTTCCTCACAAAGCAGAAGGCAATCATTTGACTCATCAAATCCATGCAGACTCACATTTGTCCCATTCCCCTACCTATCTCCCCAAAATCTGTTTCCTTTCAATGCCCTTCAGCTGCACCCAGATTCTCTTACTGCCCACCTACAAGCAGCCAATTAAGGTACTAATTAGCACATCTTTGTGATGTGGGAGAAAAAGCCAGAGACTTACAGGAAGAATATGCAAACTCTTCACGGACAGCTGGTTCTTTGAAGTGGCTGCACCACTGCTCTGCTCAGATTTTTTAAAAATATAAACTGGAGGTTGCTTTTTGGCTCGTATTGTCCCATGTACAGAGATACAGTGAAAAGCTTTTGTCTGCATGCCATCTGGTACATCCTTCCATACACAAGTACACAGGGATAGTGAGAGGGGAGAACAAAAGGTAGAAAATAGTGTCACAGATATCAAGACGGCGCAGTTCAATTGTGGCAACACTATCCCCTATTTCTCGACAGTATCTCTATTTCTTGTGCGATGTCTGTAAACTGTGGGTTTATAGTGGAAGAGGGGTGTCAGTTGGCTACATTAACAAAGCTCCACATTCAGTTGAATCTGCTGGCCTTGCAGCACTTCATGTACTTACTATGTTGATTGAGCCGTGTTTGCACGCCTTACTGAGTACACATGAAGCTTGTCCTCTCATTTGTTTATAGTCCCAGGTTAACAGCACAGTTCAAACTGTAATGAGGCAGAACTGGATTCCACTACACCTCCCCCCACCCTCTTTCAAGTACTGATGATAATGAAATCTTTTTAAAATTTCCTACTGATACAAAAGAAATCCTAAAAAAGCACTTGTGGATATACATATTACTGGCAAGGTTTTGTTTTGGCTGAACAGGTTCTAGTTCCACCACACAGAATGTATTTTCAAAACACTAGATGTACAACATGAAAAATGGCACTTGGCCATGCACTGCTTTCTACTGTCCGCACAGGATTAAAGCCATGGATCAGTTATGGTTGATGCCGACATTTAGGTCCGCACTATTCCTCTCTAAATGCACACCATTCGACAGTTTGATTGCTTTCTTACTTCTCTCGATTGTTTACCCTCCAAAAACAAACCTATCCACCCCCCCCCCAATGAGATTGCTAAACTTTACTTGCTCTGCAGTATACACAGATTAGTCAATGCAGTAACAAGAAATCTGAATTTGTCACATTTTTGATGTGCAGCCAAGGCTTCCTTCCAATTTTGAGCATGTTTATAAAGCACATGGGTCAGGGACAAAGTCCAAAACCAGTACTGGTTTTACAAACTTCCCCAAAAGGCTTTAAAACTTCCCAGAAGTCATGCAGTTCATTTATTTATTCCTTATTCTTTCAAATCTATCTTCAAAAATAACAAATGAAGACAGCATACAATGTCTCTTTGAAATGATGAATGCCAGATCATTCTGAACTCATTACATTGAGAAAGTTAGTGCTAAGCAGTTGGACACATTTACACAAAGGTGGTGTAAGAAATGTTCCTTCTAGTGGGTGCTGGCTGCCTCTCTTTCCTGGATGAGTTTATCCTCATTCTTGGCTGGCAGTGGGATGCTGGGGCTACAATGAGTTACAGAGCACAGTCATGCTTGTCAGCATGTTGCTGAGCCTCCTTCAACCTCTCCATCTAACACCACCCCTCCTATACAATTCTGAAACCCAGACCTACCACAGTAGGCACCTCCACAGACACCAACAGTCTCCGCTAAACTTTTCACATTCACTGGGAAGGACAAGGGAATCTATGTCAGTTTGCCATCCCAGGGCAAGGTCCTCAGCATGGAGGTCCTGTTCACACACAGTTAGTTGCATAGGGCAGGCCACATCATTTGTATGATACTAGATTTCAGTAACAGGAGATTACAAGGAAGGCAGAGGAAAAGATGCAAATAATGCTCAATGCAACATTTCCAATGAGTCCTGGAAATCCCTGGCTAGGAACTGCTCAAAGTGGGGAGGTGTGTTTGGGCTGGCATTGAGAACCGAGAAACTGTGCACCAGCAGCACACAGAAGTTCAAAGTAAATTTATTATCAAAGTATGTACATGTCTTCATATATTACCTTGAGATTCATTTATAGGAAAATAAAGAAATACAATAGAATTTATGAAAAACTGTACATAGAGTCTAACAAACAACTGAATTGCAAAAGACGACAAATAATTTGGAGAACATGAGCTGTAGAGTCTTTGAAAGTGAGACCATATTTTGAGGAATCAGTTCAGCATTGTGGTGAGTGAAGTTATCCATGCTGGTTCGGGAGCCCAACGGTTGTAGGGTAATAACTGTTTCTGAGCCTGGTGGTGTGGGACCTAAGGCTCCTGTACCTCCTTCCTGATGGTAGAAACAAGAAGAGAGCATAGCCTGGATAGTGGGAGTCCTTGATGACTGATGCTACTTTATTGTGGCAGTGCTCTTTGTAAGCCCTTTGTAAGGTGTGCACCACCTGACAAACTGGCCACCCTTCCATCTCACTACCCACCACTTGTCCCATCTGTAGAAGAGTCTACAGCTCCCACAGTAACCTCAGTCACCCCAGAACTGGAGCCGAAGCAAGCCACCATCTATCCCAAAGGACTGCCAAGAACTATTCCTTTTAGAGGTGGGAACAAAGTGAGGTGGTGGGGTAAGAACAACATCACAAATCTCCAACAGCTCATGACCGAGAAGTGCAGCAACCTTTGGGTCATAATGTTACGCCAAACAAATTAAACACCCAACTAAACTAATCCCTTCTGCCTATACAATATCCATTTCTCTGCACATTCATATACCTATCTAAGAGCCTCTTAAACACATGTCATTGAAGAGGGTCTTAGATAGCAACACAGGCAGCACATTTCAGTTATCCCCTATTCTGTGTAAAAACATTTAAATTTTCCCCTTTCATCTTACCATAAATGTATGAGTAGCAGGTTTTGGTTTGGTTCGTCCATGCACATTCTTTTGCAACTGTGCACTTTTGTTGTAATTTTAGGGGGAGCACACACACTTGTGATGCTAGAAAGTTTGAGAACCTTATAGAATTCTCTCTATTTCTGCATGAACATGACCTAAAATATGATCAGATCTTCAAACAAGTCTCAGAACTAAATAAAGAAAACCTTAATAAATAACAAAAAATATACTGGTTCATTTATTTATTGAGAAAAATTATCCAATATTACGTGTGTTTGTTGTAAAAAGTTTGTGAACCTTTGCTTTCAGTAACTGGTGTGACCCCTTTGTACAGCAATAACTTCAACCAAATGTTTCCAGTAACTGTTGATCAGTCCTGCACATTGGTTTGGAGGAATTTTAGGCCATTCCTCCTTACAAAGTTGCTTCCATGCATGAACTGCTTGCCTCAGTTCCTTCCATAACATTCCTATAGGATTAAGGTCAGGAATTTAACTCGGCCATTCCAAACTTAAACCATTCTGTTGTTGATTTACTCTTGTCTTTGGGATCATTGTATTGTTGCATTATCCAACTTATATTAAGCTTCAGGTGATGGACTGCTACCCTAACATTCTCCTGTAAGTGTCTTGATACAATTTTGAATTCATTGTTCCCTCAATGATTGCAAGCTGTCCAGGCCCTGAGGCAGCAAAGCAGCCCCAAACCATGATGCTCCTTCCACTATGCTCTTCACAGTTGGGATGAGGTGTTGGTGTTGGTGTACAGTGCCCTTTTCCCTCCAAACATAGCAGTGTGCATTTCTGCCAAAAGGTTCAACTTTTGTTTCATCTGTCCACAGAACATTGTCCCAGAAATGTTATAGAACATCCAGGTGGCCTTCTGCAAACTTGAGATGTGCAGCCATATTTTTTTTTGGAGAGAATTTGTTTCCTCTGTGGTGTCCTTCCATGAACACCTTTCTTGTCCAGTGTTTTTCTTATGGTGGACATTTGAACAGAAACCTTAGCAAGTTCTAGAGATTTCTGCAGGTCTTTTGCCGTTACCCTTGGGTTCTTTTTGACCTCCTTCAGCATTGCACGTTGTGCTCTTGGTGTGATCTTTGCAGGACGCCCACTCCTAGAGAGAGTAGCAACAGTACTGAGTTTCCTCCATTTGTAGACAATTTCTCTTACTGTGGACTGATGAACTCTCAGGTCTTTAGAAATGCTTTTGTAGCCTTTTCCAGCTTCATGCATCTCTACAATTCTTCTAAAGTCCTCTGAAAGTTATTTTGATTGAGACATGGAGCACATAAACAGATCTTTCTTGAGAAGGGCAGGGTCTGTTAGTAACCTGACTGTGTGTCTTTTTTCTAGGGCAGAGCACCTCTACAACCCACACATCCAATCTAAACTCATTGATCAGAACACCCAACTACAAATAGCTTTTGTAGAAGGCATTACCCCAAAGGTTCACATACTTTTCCCCAACAAATACAAGGAATATTGGATCATTTTTCTCAATAAACAAATGAAACAAGTATAATTTTTTTTGTGTTTTATATCTAGTTCTAGGAGTTGCGTGAAGATCTGATCATATTTTATGCAGAAATAGAGAAAATTCTTTAAGGTTTATAAACTTTCTAGCACCACTGTACATATATATACACACACACACATATATACACACTGAATACATAAATCATAAGTCTATGTGTGGGGTAGAAGACGAGACCAGCTTATGCTAGATCATACTCCTTGCAGTTGCCTCCCATGTCAAAAGTCACCATCAAGTGGTGCAAAGAACTGCTACTTAAGCAAAATGCTCAGGAAGATTGGCTTGTGAAATATGGAAGGAGGTCAACTAGCTGTAATTTTTCTATACTCAACCATTCTATCCAATTCACTGGTTACTGAGTTTTACAATTAGTGCTTAGATTTAAACATTGATATAATGTATAAGGAGGCCATTTGGTCTGTCAATTGTGTTCATGCTTTGAATGAGATGCTCAGTCCCTTCTTCCTGTTCTTTCCCCACAGCCTTGTAAATGTTTCTCTTTCAACTGTTTACCCATTATCAACAACTTCATATCATTATCAACAACCTCAACACAGTGAAATTGTCCTAAAGTATTCAGGGACCAAACATATTCTGACATCAAGCCGTGGAAGGGTAGAGAAACAGGAGGGTTTAAGGAGGGTGCTTAGGATCTTAGCAGCTGGAAGCACGGTTGGCAAGGCAGAGCATTATGCTTGTAGGCAGCATGCTTGTGTAGCATTTAGCGTAATGCTTTACAGTGCCAGCAATCATGATTCAATTCCAGCTGCTGTATGCAAGAAGTTTGTACGTTCTCTCCATGACCATGTGGGTTTCCTCTGCATCCCAAAGTAGTACATCTAAAGGTTAGTAAGTTGTGAGCATGCTATGTTGGCACTGGAAGTGTGGCAACTCTTGCGGACTGCCCCCAGCGCATCCTTGGACTGCATTGGTCATTAATACAAACATTACATTTTGCTGTATGTTTCAATGTACATACATGTGATAAATAAAGCTTGAGCAGGAGGCCAGAACTGAAGGAGCAGAGAGATCTCCGAGGTTGGCAGGGATGGAGGTAAAAAAGGATAAGACCACGGAAGGATTTGAAAGCAAGGATGAAATTTTAAAAACCAGCAGCGACGTGGGTCATTGTGCACAGAAGTATTGGACGAGTGGAATGACATGCAAGTTAGGATATGGGCAGCATAGTTTCGATAGACGCAAGTGACTGTAGATAGAGTTACCTGGAGGAACTTGGTGGATCAAGTAACATCTGTAGGGGGGCAAAGTAATTGCTGATGTTTTTGGTCAAGACCCTTTATCAGAACCAAGAATGGAGAGAAAAGATAGTTGGAGAAAAGAGAGGGAGTGGTGCAACAGGGGCCAAAGGTGATTGGTGGACCAAGGAGGTGAAACGGTGAAGAATGGCAAACTGATGAAGCCAGGTAGGAGAGGGGAAGGGCTGGAGTTGGGAGAAAGCAGGAAGATGACAGATGTAGGCAGATAAAAAGAGGAAGATGGAAGTATTTTAGTTGAGGAAATTTGATGTGTCAAAGACTTTAGCAAATTTATACAGGTGTACCGAGAAGAGCATTGTGACAGTTTGCAATGCTGTCTGGTGTGGAGGTGCTAATATAATTAGAATCAGGTTGAATATCACCAGCACGTCATGGAATTTGTTAACTTTGGAGCAGCGGTACAATGCAATACACAAGAGAAAAACCAAATGCAATTTATAGTAAGTATGTAATGTTATATATACATACATATACACACATACATATACATACATATTAATATATACACATACATACACACACACATATAAATATACACATACACACACACACACTTAAATAGTTAAACTAAATAAGTGGTGTAAAGACAGAAATAAAAAAGTAGTGAAGTAGTGTCCAAGGGTTCAAAGTCCATTTAGGAATTGAATGGCAGAGGGGAAGAAGCTGTTCCTGAATCGCTGAGTGTGTGCCTTTAGGCTCCTGTATCTCCTCCCTGACAGTAACAATGAGAACAGGGCAATGATAGATGCTGCCTTTTTGAGGCATCGCTCCTTGAAGATGTCCTGGATACTACAGAACATGGTACCCATGATGGAGCTGACTTAAGTTTACAACTCTGTGCACCTTACTCAGCTTACTGCAATCCTGTGCAGTAGCAGTCACCCCCCCCCCCCCCCCCAACAACTAAGACAATGATAACTATGATAACTAAGAAAGTGATACAGCCAGTTGGATTCCTCTCTAGAGTACTCTGGAATCCTCTGTAGAAATTTGCAAGCATCTTTGGTGACAGACCAAATCTCCTCAAACTCCTGATGAAATAAAAAAATCGAAAGAGACTTAAGAGGATTGTAATCTCAGCCAACTTCACTAAAAAGCTCCTAAATCATCACTGTCCCAAGAACAATAGCAGCTTCTCCAGTGTTATAACACAAGTCAAGCTCTACATTTGTGTTATCAGTGCAATGTATCTCAGTGACATCCTCTCCAAGCCCATGTTTTTCCTAATGTGTTCTGCCCTGAACTGAACACAATGTTCTAGGTGAATCTCTTCAACAATTTATACTAAAGTTTAAGCAGAACTTCCTTGTTTTTGTGATCTGTGCCTATAAATAAAGCCAGATAGTGTATAGTGTATTTTTAAAACAAAATCCACTTTTAAACATGTCCTACCACCTTTAATGAAGTGGAAAAACACTTCCAGGTCTCCATTTAAGATTGTACTGTGCAAATAACAAATGATCTATTTTTAACCCGGGTGGCTCCAGTTTCCTCCTTCATCTCAAAGATGTGCAAGTCAGTAGGTGACAGAACACTCCACTTGCCTGGATATCTGCATCTCTGATGATATTCTGACACTTGGGTCAAAGTCTGAAGGTTGAAGACTGAATTTGGCAAGTCCGGATGTCAAGGCCCCTGGGCCGGTGTGTCCATAAGTCAGAGGCATGATGCCTTTGAATCTGGGCCTTGGAGTGGAGTCCTGGAGGTGAAAATGTCTTGGGGTTGGAGGCCTGTCTTTCGGTGAGAGTAGGTGCAAGGGAGTAAAGAGGCTTGTTTTGTTATCATTTTGTGTTGTTGCTGTTTGTGTTGTTCTGCTGAACACTGTGGCCATACTACATTTGCACCGGAATATGTGCCAACACTTGCGGGCTGCCTCAGCACATCCTTCGATTTCATTGGTTGTTAACAAAAATGATGCATTTCACTGTATATTTCAATGTACGTGTGATAAATAAGTTAATTTGAATTAAATCGACACAATCCAGGTCTTGACTGGCAATCCACACTTTCATCATCTCAATCACCACGGTGGAAGGGTACAGTATACACCATCAACACTCGGCTAACGGTTCCTCCATGGGAGGAGTTAGGAGCACCAAGGTTCTGGGAGTGCACATAACAGACAATCTCAACTGGTCCCTCAACATCACCTCTTTAGTCAAGAAAGCACATCGCCACCCACCCCCCCAAACCAATTTTTACAGGAGCACCATCGAGTGTCCTGATCAGCTTCATCACCGTCTGGTACAGGAATTACAATGCATCTGACCACAAGATCCTACAAAAGATTGTGGAGATTGCTGAGAGGAACATCAGGGTCTCCCTTCCATCCAGATTTTTTAAAATCAGGAGAACTGCATACGCTAGGCCCTTAGCATGGGCAAGGATCCATCCTATCTCTTTGATCCCCTACATGAGGCAGGAAGTACTAAAGCATTAGGACAAGAATTGTTAGGATGGGAAACAGCTTATTTCCCCAAGCCATGAGACTACTGAAATTCCTGCCACCACCCAGGTCTAATCACACATGAAGTGCCAGTAGTGTTACACTGTTTACTTTGTTAAACTTGTGTCATAATGCACCTTATGCTAAATGTCAATTTTCTAGAATACATTGTAGCATTTGTTAATTTATTTGTGGCAATATTACTTTACATGTTATGTGTGAGTTACTTGAACTATGTTGTGCACCTTGGTCCGGAAGAACGTTGTTTCAGATTTTCACTCAAATGAGTGTTTGTCATTCAACTGCATGCAATAAACTTGAACTTGAACACTCTACAACGGGTCACAGCCTTGATGCAGGGTTTCAACACGAAACATCAACACAGATGCTGCTTGATCCTCCAGCAGATTGGTTGTTGCTCCAGATTTCAGTAACTGCAGTCTCCTGTTTCTAAAACATATGACCTTTTCCACCTTGAAAAAAAAAGGAGAGCAGCAGGTGCCTGGTAACCTCTAACTGCAGGATCATCTTCAAATCACACTCCATCCTAACTTCAAAAAATAATGCTATAAACATTCATTGTTTCCAGGTTTAAAATTCTGCATTTCCAGCAACACACAAACATCATTCAAGGCCAATAAACTTCAGCCACATTAGTGACACCCACATTCAGTAAAGGAAAGGAACAAACCAGAAGAAATAATAAGCATAATGAAGATGTCAATAGCAGATTAAATTAACCTTCATAACTTTGTCACAGCGCATTTATGATACCAGGCCTCATAACTCCAACTCAAAATTTTACACCCAATAGCAGCACTATTTGTTCTCACCAGCTGTTTTCAAAAAGATGTCCTGCTGCCTCAAAAGTCCTACTCGTCAGGTTCAAAACTGGACACTCGAGGCCTGTCCATTCACAAAACAACCCAATGAACAAATACAATTAAGCACGGGGACCAAATCACAAAATACACACCTTAATGGGGTGGAATTCTGCAAAGATACTTTGCATGTCATAAATATATGAAGGGTTGTATGTTGAAATATTTGCATTCATACAGCTCTTGCAAATATTCCAAGCTGCTTCACAGAGGCTTAATTAAACAAACAAAAAAATGTCTCTCTCAAATTTAAAGGTGCATTTTGTCAAACTTAAAAATAAAAACCTTCAAACATAGAACAGTACAGGTCCAACAACCCATGGGGGAAGGAGTTCCAGGAATTTGACCCAGTGATGATGAAGGATCATAGATCTTTACAAATTAAAACAGAGGACTGTTTGGGGAAGGAAGAGATCCTGTGGGTGGTGGTGTCCTCACATTCCTACTGCACTTCTTAGGGATAGAGATCCTCGGTTTGGGAGGTGCTGTCACAATTGCCCGTTTGAGTAACTGCAATGCTTCGGTTTGGGAGGCCATACTAAGAGTGCCCCCCCCCCCACCAGTCGTTCAGGTTTGGGGGTTCAACTCAGGGCCAATGTCCCTGACTGGTCAAAAAACAATTCTTGCAGAAACAGCAATGAAGAATCCTTTCATACAGACAAATGGAGGACCTTCATTGCTGCCAAAAAATGGCAGCAGCATAATAGACATTTAATAAGACCAATTAATCTACTAACCCATGTCTTTGGGAGATGAGAGGAAACCCAAGCACCCAGAGGAAACCCATGCAGTCATGGAGAAAACGTACAAACTCCTTAGAGACTTTGGCAGAATTAAACTCTGGTCACTGGAACTGTAATAAGGTTACACTGCAACGTTATTGTGTCATGCACAAACATTACTTGCCAGATGTCCCCCTTATATGTTGGTTCAGTCTTGCTGCACATAGAATTGGGCTTCACTGACTCAGAAGCTGTGAATGGGTCTGAATGTTATTCTATGATCAGTGAACATCATGTGATGGAAAGAAGGTCACAGATAAAACAGCTTAAAATGGTTGGTCCAAGGACACTGCCCTGAGGAACTCCTGCAGTTAGGTCTAGGGACTAATATAATTGACTTTTGTGTGAAGTATTTCTCCAACCATTGGAATCTTTTCTCCTTTATACCCATTGATTTCAGTTTTACCAGGGCTCCTTGACGCTACATTCAGTCAAATCCTGTCTCAAGGTTAAGGGCAATCATTCTCACCTCTGAAATTATGCTCTTTGGTCTAAGTTTGGACCAGGTCTGGAGCAAAGTAGCACTGGCACAGATATGCAGTTCACTGGCATTAGATGCTGCTTGATAAAGCTACCAGTGACGTCGACCATCATGCGAATGATGAAGAGTAGACTGATTAGGCAGAGATTAGCTAGATTAAATTGGTAGAACACAAGAGGAGCAGCAACTCATCAGCCAAGGGATGTGGTAGTCAAGAAGTAAGAGGTTCAGGATTCGCACCACCAGGTTCAAGAAGAGCACAACCATCAGGCTCCTGAACAAAAGTAGTTAACTATATTCACTTGCCCATTCATTGAGATGTTCCCACAACCAATGATCTCACTTTAAGGACTATTTTGTTATTTCATGTTCTTGTTATTTATTGCTATTTATTTATATTTACATTTGCACAGTTTGCTGTCTTCTACACTCTGGTTGATCTTTCATTGATCCTGTTATAGTTACTAGTCTATAGATTTGCTGAGTATGCCTGCAGGAAAAAGAATCTCAGGGTTATATGTGGTGACATATGTACGTTGATAATAAAATTAACTTTGAACTTTGAAGTTTGCTTGCTTGTGTTTGAACAGGCCCTTTGGCACACAATGTTGTGCTGAACCAGCTAAAACGCAAATCAAAAACACCAAACGCTAATCCCTCCTACCTACACAACGTCCATATCCTTCCACCTTCCTCATATTCATGTGCCTATCTAAACATCTCTTAAAAGCCTCAATGTATTTGCCTCTAACACCGTACCAGGCAGCACATTCCAGGCACCCACCATTCTGAGTAAAACAAACTTACCCCTCACATTCCCCTTTGAACCTACCCCCTCTCACTTTCAATGCATGCCCTCTGGTATTAGACATTTCAACCCTAGGAAACAGATACTCTCTGTCCATTCCATCTATGCCTCTCATAATCTTGTAAACCTCTATCAGATCTCCCCTCAGGCTCTGGTGTTCCAGAGAAAACAACCCAAGTTTATCCAGGCTCTCATGATAGCACATGCCCATTAGCCAGGCAGCATCCCATTTACACCTCTTCTGCACCCTCTCCATAGCCTCGACATCCTTCCTATAGTGGGGTGACCAGAATTGTATGCAATACTCCAGATGTGGCCTAACCAGAGTTTTAAAAAGTTGCAACATAACTTCCTGACTTTTGAACTCAATGCCTTGACTAATAAAAGCAAGCATCCATAAGCCTTGTTAATCACCTTATTGACTTGCGTAACCACTTTCAAGGAGCTATGAACTTGGATCCCAGGATCCTGCTGCTTAGCAACACTGTTAAGGATCTTGTCTTTGACAGTGCACTTTCTCCTTGCATTTGCCCTGCCAAGGTGCAACACCTCACATTTATCTGGGTTAAACTCCATCTGCCATTTCTCTGCTCATATCTGCAACTGATCTATATCCTGCTGTATTCTTTGCCCGTCTTCTACACCATCCACAACTCCAACAATCTTTGTATCTCATCAACTAATTTACTAACCCACCCATCTACATTTTCATCCAGGTCATTTATATACACCACAAACAGCAGAGATCCCAGCACAGATCCCCAAGGCACACCACTAAGTACAGTCCTCCAGCTCAAAAAAGTCCTTTCAAACACTATCCTCTGGCTTCCATGTGCAAGCCAGTTCTGAATCCAAACAGCCAATTCGCCATAGACCCCATGCTTCTTAATATTCTGGATTAGCCTCCTATGAGGGACTTTGTCAAACGCCTAAAATCCAGGTAGACAATATCCACTGTCCTACCCTCATCAATCCCTTCATTACTTTGTCAAAAACTCAATCAAGTTGGTAAGACACGAACTGCCCCACACAAAGCCATGCTGGCTCTCCCTAATTAGGCCATGGGTTTCCAATCTCAAAGAATTTTCTCCAGCAATTTTCCTATAACTGACAAGAGACTCACTGCTCTTGTCTCCAAGATTTTCCTTTATTCCTTCCTTAAATATAGGTTTCCCCTGCTATCTGAAGGTAGAGCGTTCCTATGAGACCATTCGTAAGCCGAAATGTCATAGAGTGAAGAAACAATTACCATTAATTTATACGGGATTATTTTTTTGAGCGTTCCCAGACCCAAAAAATAACCTACCAAGTCATACCAAATAGCACATAAAACCTAAAATAACACGAACATATAGTAAAAGCAGGAATGTTATGATAAATATACAGCCTATATAAAGTAGAAATGTTGTATGTATGGTGTAGTTTCACTTATCAAACTCGGGAAGACAGTGAGCCAAAATCGATTTGGAGGAGAAAAAAAACGGCACGTACACACATGCGCAAATAACTGCCCGCAAAAGGCTTCACGGTCATGGTAGTCTTTCTCGGGGTAAACAAACGTATAAAGCGGGCTTCTTTTTTCCGCAAAAGCGAAAATCCTCTTTGGTTAGCAAAAATAGGTACCAATGTAGGTCTTTAGTAACAACGAGTTGTCAAAAAGCGAACGTTCGAAAAACGGGGGCCACCTGTAGAGGTACAACATCACCCAATTGCCAGTGCTCCAGGGCCTCGCCTATGGCTCAAGAGGACACTAAGCTACTAGTCAAGGGCCCAGCACTCTCATCTCTGCCTCCTTCATATGCCCTGTTTGATCCTAATTTCTGAGGCTTTACATACTTTTCCTTATTCTTCTTGACTAATTTCATCACCTCTCTGGACATCCAAGGTTCTCTTATCTTTCCATCCTTCCTTCTAACAGGACCATACCTTTCCTGTACTCTGTGGAATTGATCTTTAAGCACACTCCACGTCTGACGTAGACTCGCCAGAAAGGTGTTCCAAATTAACTCTTCTTAGTTCCTGCCCAATGCCCTTGTAATTTGCTCTACTCCAATTTAAATCTCTCCCAGAAGGCACATACCTAAGGCACATAGCAATCTTGAAAGTTAAGTTGTGGTCACTGTTCCCTAACTGTTTACCCACCAAAAGGCTTATTACCCAGCACCAGGTCCAGTACTGCTCCTCATCTCATTGGATCGTCCACATATTGATTTAAGAAACCACCTGGACACACTTGACAAAAGAGGGTCCCAGTCACAAGATCACAGTTGACTTAGTTTACCCATCTAACTTCAGCACAAAACAAGGATTAAAAATTGAGTCCTCCCTGATGGATTTTGCCCAATACCACAATATGATACATTGACTTAGAAGCCTCAATGCCCTAAATGGAAGTCACAGCATCTGTGAACTCTCTTGGCTTCTTCTGGTACAAAGAAAACTCAATTCCCTCACCTCTTATTTTACTTCCTTGCAATTTAGTGCAAAGAAAATGATTCATTCTTTGGTTACATTAAATAGTTAAGGTTGATGCTTTGATAAGGGCAAATTACAAACTGAATTCAAATTTCATATCCTTGCTAAATATGGCACTTTCACCTGTGTGGAAGTTACACCCTTTCTTGCAGATTCATCCAAAATCTTAAAGAACTGACACAGGCAATCTGCGCTGTGTTGACTTGTTGCAGCTTGCTGGCTTCCAAACAGTAAGCATGCTGGTCCTGACACACCTAAAAGATTTGGGAAGTGTGCTGTTGTAAGCTACTGGGCAGGGTTACACCTGGGTTTTCACACTGCCAGGAGGTAGATTTAGATTTTTGTGCTGCACACGTCATGTGCCATTTCCATTGCTCTGGAATGTAACAGCTAACAATCAAGATATGGGCCACGTTCCACCTTGCTACTTTTATCGTACTCGAGCAATAATGTTGCAATATTCAACAATCCTTTCCTTTATACTTCCTCTTCAACATTTGTCCTCCCCCTTTTCTCTGTCTGATTCATCAATACACTCATTCAACTACAATTTTCAGTTCTAGAAGGAAATAGACAGGTGACATTTCAGGAGTACCAACAGAATTGTCAGACTTTGAAATGTTTATAGTGGGTGTGGATTTATACTGAGTTATGATCTCACTTATATCATCTGGACCTGGTACCAGAGAAGGCAAAGCATGCCCACATAAGGAGAAAATGAAGAGCCACAAGAAACATTTTTTTAAAAAGTGAACAAGACAGGCACTGGCAGAGATTCTTATCCACATGTTGCAAATACTTGGCGTCGCAGCCTCCGGGGAACCATGAATTGTTCCACTCTTGTCATCAGTAGCAACAAAAACAATAGTGTTTCATGTTATATGCCTTCTATCCTTTATATTTCCTAATTAATTCTGGCCTCAAATTCTCTAGCACATTGGAAGCAGACCTGAAAATCCTTCACAATTGTTTATTTGCTTCGGAATGCTAAGCAGCTCTCAGATTCTACAGATAATTTAATCAAAGTGATTTTTTCCATGTTTTGAAGCAGCAATTCTGGCCCCTTTTCAGACACGGAAAAATCCAAACCCAAAAAGATTGCTTACCAACTTTTAAAGGACCTTTCCACTTGCAGGACTATTAAGAACGGCATTCAAAGCAGCAGCATTTTACTGTCACTGCTTCCTAGAGGATTACAATTCATTAAGGAAATATTTGCACGACATCAATGTTCTCGCTTCCTGGAGAATCTGTGATTGGTCACACGAGTTCAAGAATAATGTACTTGGAATAAAGTACTTGGAAATCACATGACCTCCAAGTTCTAAGTAAATTATCAGGCATGTTATGTAGGACTAGATATGGCCAAGTGAGCGGTGGCATCTTCTAGGTTATCAAGTGCACGCCCTCTTTCCTCAGTGTTTCACTGATAGGCCCGCGACACCTCCAGAGGGTTCAGCAGTGAGTGTGCTGTGCCATTCCATCATGGCAGATCCATGTTCCTCTCAACCCCATTCTCCTGCCTTCTCCCCGTAACCTTTCACACCCTGACTAATCAAGAACCTATCTACCTCCACCTGAAATACAAATAATGACCTTACCTCCACAGCCACCTGTGGCAATGAATTCCACAGATTCTCCACCCTCTGGCTAAAGAAATTCCATCTCATCTTGGTTCTGAATGGATGTCCCTCTATTCTGAGGCTGTGTCCTCTGGTCCTAGACTCCCCGACTATAGGAAACATCCTCTCCACATCCACTCTATCTCTGTCCTCTGGTCCTAGACTCCCCCACTATAGGAAACATCCTCTCCTCATCCACTCTATCTCTGTCCTCTGGTCCTAGACTCCCCGACTATAGGAAACATCCTCTCCACATCCACTCTATCCATGTCCTCTGGTCCTAGACACCCCGCACTATAGGAAACATCCTCTCCTCATCCACTGTATCTGTGTCCTCTGGTCCTAGACTCCCCGACTATAGGAAACATCCTCTCCACATCCACTCTATCTACACCTTTCGACATTCAATAGGTTTCAGTGAGATTACCCCCCCCCCCCATTCTTCTAAATTCCAATGAGTACAGGCCCAAAGCCATCAAGTGCTCTTTATATGATAACCCTTTCATTCCTGGAATCATTTTCATGAACCTCCTCTCAAATATCAACACATTTTTTTTAAAAAAGATAAGGGGCCCAAAACTGCTCACAATACTCTGTGAGGCCTCGCCAGTGCCTTATAAAGCCTCAGAATTACATCCTTGCTTTTATATTCTAGTCCTCTTGAAATGAATTCTAACATTGCATTTGCTTCAAAGGCTTCCATACTTCCTACCCAATAGCAGTCATGAGAAGAGAGCATGACCTGGATGGTGGGGGTCCTTTAAGATGGATGCTGCTTTCCTGCACCAGTGCTCCATGTAAATTTGCTCAATGATGGACTAGGCTGCATCCACCACTTTCTCTCCATTCCTGTGTATTGGTGTTTCCATACTAGGCTGTGATGCAACTTGTTTGGATACATCTATAGTAGTTTGTCAAAGATTTTGCTGACATGCTTGTTCACAAGTGAAACAAAATATTAAGTGATTTAACATTCCAGTGAAGTGCTGTATTGCATACCCTGAGGTTATGTTAAAATTATCTTTTGGTGCCTCCAAGCAATTTTTAATGACAAACAAAAATCAACTCCACTTTAGTCACCCCTTCCTATGTAAATAAAGCACATCCTCCACAATTTTCTCACTTGGGATGGATTTCATTTTTTAAAAAGGCTGAGGGAGGTGGGGGGGGGGGAGAAGAGAGAAACAACCAACTGATACAGCAAATGACAGCTCCTGGGGAAGTGTCAGGTACGAAGTTTCAGCAATTAATACTAACAGTTGCAGAGTCAGTGGAAAGGGTCATCAATTTAAGTTTGCTATTGAACTTAGGGAGAGGGATGGCAAATGTCTCCACTTAACATTGAACAATTTATTACAGGAAGTGGTTGAGATACATGAACTAAAATTGGATACAGAACAATGGTGAGAAATACGATTAATTTATGATTGTTCTTGGAAGAGAACACATGTAATTAATCAAATGATTTTGTGCTGTTAATTTACATTAAGGGCAAGGCAAGGATGTTACAATCGGCTTCTGGCCTTCCAAGCTGGAGAAGGATAAACTCAGGCATCCCTAGCTCAAGCTCCTAAATGCCATCCAAGTATGGATGTTGGGATAATGTCCATCAGAAAGATTTTGGCTTTGTCCCAATCCCTCCAGAATGGTGAAGAATCTACACAGTCTTCCCAGCAAGAGTCAATACATGCAAAAGATCATTAATGAGAAAGTCACACTGGGATAAACAGATACTTGTCACATGATTGGCTTTTACAGCTTAATACTGCCGTCATCACACCCCATACCTGTCGTCAGGTTGCTTATCCAAATCCTCCTACTAAACATTGCACACTTGTCACAAATTTTGTTGGTGACTAATTCCATCCTTTTCAGCCATGTGGCTGACACAGCCCTCTGGTAGTGAATTTCACAAATTCACCACCCTCCGAGTTTCTCCTCATCCCTGGCCCCGTATCCTGAGACTGTAGTCCCTTCTTCTAAGCATCCAACCCCGAGGGGAAATGTCCTCCCTACATCCATTCTGTTGGGCTATTCGGAATACAGTGAATTTCAATTAGATCCCCTTTAAACTCCGGTGAATGTAAGCCTGGTCAACCCATCCCTTCTCGTGTATCAGTCCCAACTTTCCAGGAACCTGCCTGGCGAAATTTGCTGCACTTTAGAGTAAATATTTTCTCGAGTAAGCCTGCTTGATGTCCAATTCTCCAGGTGTGGTTACACTACAGCTCTGTATAATTGCGTAACACAGTAAATTTTGCTCCTGTCATAACCTACAGCAACGAACATCTTTCACCTTAAATACAAAGTGCTGTTTCCTTTAGAAAGCACGATTAATTGAATTGAATTTCTATTCTGTGAATTTAGAAGATTAGGTGGGGTCCATGCAAGATTAAAGGGAGGAGGTTGTTGGGAGTGTCTGTAGTTCGACAAACGAGGGAAAAGGAAATTCCGACTGCAAACTCTTGATGTCGCATCACGCCTACAAAATCATTTCTAGCTGTATGTCTTGGGCTTCAATCATACCGTGGTATGTAACGCAGAATAATTCTGAAGTCAGAGGAAATCTGGTTCCTGTTTTGTATGATTCACCTCGGGTGACTTCACATTGGGGTACGGTATAATTGAGGGATATACATGGTAACCCACAGCCGATTTGACTAAAACACAATTTCGGACTTTACATGAAAACCAAAGTACAGTATCGCAAAATACAGCGTTGTTTAAAAAAAAGTACTTGAGAGGGAAGAAACGACATCTCCTACCTCTTTAATCATTATCATCACGTTTTCATCCTCCGACATTTCCCTGGACAGGATCCTTCTCCGAACATTCACCGGGGTCTCCATCACCACTTTTCAATTCATAAACGTGATTAAAGTTCCACTGGTCGAAAAACTTGCAGCAAGTCAGGGAGACAGCTCAATAAGTGCTCTTCAGTAAGGAGTTTTAACTTGGCTTCATTATCCTTCCCGATGTGCCACGGTCTCCCGCACGATCAACGAAAACAATTAACTTTAAAAATCTCCTGCGCGCAGCCAGTTCCTCGACTGGTATTTCCACCAGTCCCGCCTGGAATTAGAGAGACTCTTGGGTCCTAGCGCCTGCCTATTTACGCACAGGGGCGAGCAAATAATCAGCCGGTTCCAAACGCCAAAGTATTTCGTTGTTGTAAAATCTTCCATGAAACAAGTATCCAAATCAGTTCACGAAATATCTCAAAATGTTAATAGAGAGGAATGGGAGGGACGAGAAACTGACTGCAAAACTGCAGCTTCCTCCTCCCTCCAACAAAGTAGAACAGGTCAGTTTTCCCAACACACACGAGTCTTGACAGGCCTATTAGGTTGACGGTAGCACTCCAACAACTATCTTGAGAGACAATTATCAGAATTAAAAAGGTAAAAATCAATAAATTCATAAACATCAAATTATGCCCTGAAACCACGTTCGCGTCTCAGGAGAGTTTGCCATGGTCAAAAACACTTGGTTAACTTGGGAGCATAGAACCATATGTCATTCAGCCCGTCAAACTATGGCAATTAGATTATGGATCTACAGTTCAACTGCTTTTAGCAGTTTAGCCCCGCCTCCTGTCCCACTATCACTAAAGCATCCTTGACATATAAAGCTTACCATTTTGGGCAGGGACAGAAAGAAATTTCCACAACTCTTTACTTAAACACGAGATTCTATAGCTGCTGGAAATCTTGAGAAACACACACAAAAAAGACTGGAGGTACTCAGCAGGTCAGGCAGAATCCATCACAAGGAATAAACATTCAACGTTTCAGGCCAAAACCCTTCGTCAGGATTGGAAAAGAGGACAGAAGCCAGAATAAAGTGGTAGTGAGGACGGGGGGAGGGGGGTGAGAAAGGGAGATGGGAAGAGAAAGAATACAAGCTGGCAGGTTAATGGATAAGTGAAAGAGTTAAAGGGCATAAGTAGTAGTAATCTGATAGAAGAGTAGACCATGGAAGAAAGGGAGGCAGGAAGGGAACCCGTGGGCTGTGATGGGCAGGTGAGGAGAAATGGTGAGAGGGCAACCAAAATGGGGAATGTAAAAAAAGAGAAGGGGGAAGAGTGGTCTGAAACATCAACTGTTTCCACTCATCTATAGACGTTGACTTGCTGCGTTCTTCCACCATTTTGTTTGTGTTGATTATACCTTAGTTTCCTTCCTGAATTGTAAGATCTTGTTCCCTAAAATTTTGTGCCAGTGACAATCATGCCGATACCCAATGTATCAAATTCTGGGGAGTGGGGGGTATTTACAGCATTCAACTTTCATGCTCAACAGATCATAAGCATAATCCCCAAGGTGAGTGCTCCATGCCTGAAACTAAGTATTCCATACAAGCTCAATCTGGAGCTTTAGCCAACTAAAGCAAGATTTCCACCTCTTTCCTCAGCCCTCTAAACAAAAAAAGTCAATATTCCATTAGCCATCATGATTACATTTATACATATCTGGAAGCTTAAATAATTTGGCCATACATGAAAAAAAATTACTTTTTTGGTTCTAAAGACTGCAATATTTTGCAAGTATTTACTCTAGTTTGAAGATGATTACTTTATTCTTGGCCGTTATTAGAAATTTGAGCAAGTTTGGTATGCCCCCAAATCCCTAGAAAATTTCTATAGATGTACTATGGAGAGCATTCTGACTGACTGCATCACAGCCTGGTATGGAGGCTCCAGTGCACAGGATTGAAAGAGGCTGCAGAGTTTGTAGCCTCAAACAGTTCCATCGTGGGCACAATCTTCCCCATCAAGGACATCTTCAGAAGGTGGTGCCTCAAAAAAGTCAATACACATCACTAAGGACCTTCTCATCTGGGACGTGCATTTTTCTCCACACAACCATCAGGAAGATGGTAGAGGAGCATGAAGATCCACATTCAACAATTCAGAAAGTTTCTACCCCTTTGTCACCAGATTTCTGAACAGTCCATTAACATTACATTATTATTCCTGTTTTTTGCATTATTCTTGTAATTTATAGTAATTTCTTTACATTATACTGTTGCCACAAGACAACAAATTTTACACCCTTTAAGTCAGGATAATAAATCTTTATTGTGCTCGTTTCCCCTGCTTGATCTGTATCTCAGCACTTCATTTGATGTCACCTGCAAGCTCAATTTTATTCATTAAAAAGTGAAAAGTTGAAAGTGCAACTCTCCACTATTAGCAATTAGAGTAATTTTATACCCCACTCTCTCACCCACTCACAAATTTCCCAGCTAAGTCAGTGTTACATTCTGATCTCAATTTTGACTTAGTGCCTTGGAAAATTATTTTGCCCCTACAGCTATTTTCATATTTTACTGTCTCATTTTCTAAATTTAAAATATATTGAAGTAGGATTTTTGAGCTAATCTATAAAACATTGTGCATCATGTCAAATCAAAAGTAAAACTCCAAAGCCCGTCAACAACTTACTAAAGATTAAAACCCAAAAATTGGGACTCTGAAGTAGTATTTATCCACTTTGTAATTATGTACTATGCTAAATTTCCTCAGGTGCAATACTGTAACAAATTGAGTGAGTTGGTTAGGTTGGTAATATAGAAAATTGGAAGATCACCTACTTTCAATGAATTCATAAGAATAAATATCCCTGCCCACTGTAAGGTCTATCAGTATGGTAGATTTTCAACAGACCAAACCAAAATGAAGACCAAAGAACATTCAAGACAAGTCAGGGAAATGGTAACAGAGAATCTGGGGAAGGGTACAAGACCATCTCAAGGGTACTAAATATACCCCAATGCTCAGTGCAGCTTATTGTGGAAGAAGTAGGAAAAATATGATTTCCAAGGCCTTGCACATAAAGGGTATGTGGCAAGAGTGGCAAGGGAGAAGCCTTGGCTTAAAAAAAAATTTGCCCATAATGAATTTGCAAAGAAGATACTATAACAATGTGGAAAGTGGTCTTATAGAACCAGAGAACACTACAGCACAGTACAGGCCCTTCAGCCCTCCATGTTGTGTCCACCCATATAATCCTTTAAAAAAAAGTACTAAACCCACACTACCCCCTAACCCTCCATTTTTCTTTCATCCATGTGCCTGTCCAAGAGGCTCTTAAATACCCCTAATGTTTTAGCCTCCACCACCGTCCCTGGCAAGTCATTCCAGGCACTCACAACCCTCTGTGTAAAAAAAACTTACCCCTGATGTCTCCCCCAAACTTCCCTCCCTTAATTTTGTACATATGCCCTCTGGTGTTTGCTATTGGTACCCTGGGAAACAGGTACTGACTATCTATGCCTCTCAATCTTGTAGACCTCTGTCAAGTCCCCTCTCATTCTTCTACACTCCAAATTGGTCTTGTGGTCAGATGAGACTAAAGTGGAACTTGGTGGCTTGAACTCTAGGCAGTATATGTGGCAAAAATCTGGTCAGGATTGATGGGAAGACTAATGCTGCTCAATAGAAAGATCCTGGATAAAATCCTGCTAGCCTCTACCAGAAAGCTTAAACTGGGGAGGAATTTTATCTATCAGCTGGACAATGACCCAAAGCACACTGCCAGAACAATCAGAGTGAGTTCAAATGAAGAAAATTGATGTCCTTGACAAGCCCATTCACAGAACTGACCTCAAACCAATCAAACATCTCTGGCAAGACCCCAAGATTGCTGTCCACCACCATTCCCCAACTCGCCTGGCACAACTTGAACAATTTTGCAAGGAGGAATGGGCAAATCTTACTCCATCACAGTGTGCAAAGCCTATAGAGACTTATCCAAAAAGACTACTGGCTCTAATGGCTCCAAGAGATCGTTCAAATAAGTACTGAGCAAAAGGGGAATGAATAGTTTTGAACTGCTGCCATTTCAGTTTTTCATGCTTTATAATTTCCCATTTTTTTGTCTCCAGTGGAGGGGAAAAACACATAATTCACAAATAAAAATTCAGTTAAATTGATCAAAATCCCTGGTTGTAATACAAATGGCTGGGGGCCCCTAAATACTTATACAAGTCACTTGTTGACTATCAAATTATGACTTACCCTTAAAGCCAAGTGCTCACAATTTTTCACACATTACCCCAAAACAAAAAAGCCTATTTTCTCCCCCCCAACTTTTCTCTCAGTAGTAGTAACATCTAGTCTCACAGCACAAGTCCCTTTTGTTTTTTTCCCCCCAATCTTTCAAACTTGAGAGAATATCCTACTCCCTCAGTAAAGCCAGATGCATACAAAGTGTTTGGATGGCTTATGTAATAGCACCTATCCACCACATTGCTTCTGAACTTGTTTAGCAGATGATATGAAATGTGTAACAATAGTTCCTTGAGATGTTCCATTTCAGAATGCTTCCTAATTTTCCTTAATGTACCCATCACTGGTAGGGACTCAGAACAGGACAGAATTTTCATTCAAATTGGTGGCTGTTTCAGATACTGTAATTTGTAGTTCTCACTCTTGTTCCATACTTGAGAAAAATAGGTACAAATTTTCTCACCTGTTAGTCAGATGCACAAAATCTGGCACAAAGAGCATATACAGCTATAATGTTGAGCTATTGGTTATTTAATAGGTTAAAAAAAATGCCCTCTGATCAACAGGGTAACATTACTATTATGTTAATGCTTTAAAGGACAATTTTATACAGTATGTTTCATATCCTCCAAGCCATCTCAAAGCACTTCACGGCCAATGAGGTACCATTAAGTGCAGTAATTTTAATAGTTGAGGGGGTAGGGAGAAATGTCAGATTCAAGACTAATGTCATTGAAAGAACCAGTACCACACAGGATTGTAGAACTTTATTTTTGCAAATGGTCAAATACTGCAAATTTGCACCACATTTTACTGTAATTACACAATAGCCCCAGTGGGGGTCACCAACTCAACAGCCTTTGACTTTTATTTCAAGCAGCAAAATAAAAGTTTTTTGAAAAAAAAATCACTTGTAATTATAATCAGCACCTATGCACATTTCCCTTGCAGAAAGTAACATACTCCATTCTGGCTGAAACAGAGGGTTAAATATTTTGCAATATAATCTTCAAGCAACAATTGAGCAAACAACCAGAATTCATTAGTAATTGAATAAATGTTCTTTACCTTTCTTCTATTTTTCCCTGATTGGTATGTTTTTCAAATTTATGGCATTAACTTTGTGGGAGGGCTCTGTTCTCGAGGACAAGAAAATATCCCAGGACAGTATTATCGAAGAGATCATTTGAAAGAACAATCTGGGTGCTTAACTAATTCATGTGACATAGGAATCTATTTTCAAAAAGTTTGCGCACAGAAACATTTGCGCTTGAAGCCATGCATTGCAAGCCAAGTGTACCTACTCTCTCAACAAAATGAAGCACAGAGCACAAGTTAAAAGGTTGCTAAATCTTACACCACCAAATGGATAGGTTATAATTTAATTGCAGTACCAGCCCCATCTTCTCACATTAAGCAAAATGAATCAATGTTGTCTTGGAGCTTGACCAAGACCAACAGCAAACTCCCAAAGTAGTCTATAGTAGGATACTGTTGTTCAACCACGATAAAGTGATGTGCTCAGAACTTTTGTGAAGTGCAATATCCCAACTCTATGGGAATATCTAGCCCTTAATCACAGTAGGGCAACACTGGGCAGAGTATTGGAATATCAGTATCAGAATATCATCTCAAACTACACACCTACCTGATCAGAAGCCTCCTGCCCTAGCTGTGGCAAGGCTACAGTTCCCATCTTAGCTTCCAAATAAGGCAAAACAACCTTTATCATTTAGTGCAAAATCAAACATTTGGATGAGGTTATCAATGGAGGCAATTGAAGAAAGTAGAAATGCACTCAAGATATATGGAGGATAGAGAGAATATTAGCAAGGCAAGCTTAGAATAAATCACAAGAATTTGAAAGGACCTGTACAAATTTGTACAACTGCATGGATGTTATGACAGAGACACCATCTTTTACCTCCAATGTGTTAGGTAACATTCCTCTGTGACTAGTCATCTCATTTGCTGTGTGCAGTTTGGCTGCTGTATTTGCTGGTTTCAGCCACCTAAATTACTGAGTACAGGCATCTTGCAATTTAAAAAAAAATTGAACCTTCTGCAACTGAAAAGTCACATTTATTGCACAGAGGCCAACTCCAGAATTAATGCTCAAGATCAAGAGCTAGGAGTGAACAGAACAGCAGAGTCAAGTAGCACTACTAAGTTTATTATAGAAAAAAGAATCAGCTTTAAAAACATTAATATGCACATTGAACAAAATGTTGCCTTCTGGACTAGCTGTATTCAAGGCACAAAATAATTCTGGATCCATTGGCAAAATAGGAGACAAATACTGATCAGCTATGATATCACTTAGAAACTGCCTAGGAACCAGAGTACAATGTTCAACTAGCTAGTAGCTCATTTATTATATTGCAGGGCTGAGGGTGGGGTGGAGAAGTCAGTCTTCCTTGGTCACTTGCAGCAACTATCCATATAATTCAAGGTTGTGGAAGTTAAATGAAATTAAAAATTAAGCACAAAATGCAATCACTTCACTGTGAGCAACTGGAAAAAAATTGTTCAGGAAAGAACATCTGTGGTACCATAAATTGTTATGATGCATGATGTGATATACTACAGACTCCATTGAAATTTCTATGCAATAATTTTTAATCTTTAAGGATAACATACAAAATGCAGCCCTCAATGCACAAATCCAGGTCATCTCAAATACATGTGGCCAAGTGCCCTCATTAGGATGCACCAAACTTACTCAGTAATTAAATCCCAAAAAAAAGTTACAACGTATTAGATGGCCATCTGTCAATTAGGATGCACATGGTTTAATTGCAACAAGTTTAAGATGGCTTAATTACAAAAACAGTAAATTGTATAATGAATTGTGACATCATATTGACAGGTCATTTGACCAGTTCCTTGCCATGAAATGCAACCTTTCAGGATCTGCATAGTGGTTATTTTAAAAATCAAATGCCCATAACTGCACTGTTCACTTCCAGTTGGAGAGAGGGAAAAATATAATCAGGATTAGTGGGTTAATGCTATTAGTAGAAATCTAGTCAGTCTTGTACACTGATGCAAGTGATTTTAGTACAAAATGCATTCTCCCCAACCATGACAGCTACCATAAAAGAACATCTAGCCATATGAAGACATTTGATAAGAGCAGTCTGGATTGCAAGAACCAAACTACATTACCAAAAAAAAAAGAAGCAACATTACAACTACACTTCAAAAGATTTGATAAAAGTGAATTAAAAAAAAATCATGTCCATTTGGAATCAATGCCCAAGTGACAAACCCATTTTCCTCCCCCCTGCCCCCTTCAGTATCAACTACAGAATATCAAATTTTGGAATATTGTCAGTGCCTGGATTTGCATGAGTACAAAGATGGGCAATGAGGCACCAGATTAGACAAATACATCGAGAAAACCACTAAAGTGCATCAGAACAGTAAATTCCTATTCAAGGTCTAATCATTCATTATGTGCCCAAAAAAAACTGAGAAAAGGCTCAATTTAAAACTCCATCTTTTTTTGAAGATTCTTTAGATGTTCCAAATTTAAACTAATTTATTGATAGTGTTTGGCTTTGGGCCAATTTCTACCTACACTGCAGACAGTTGCAGCTGAACATCAACAAACCGTCCAAATCAGGCCTCTTCTAACCAATTCCACAAAATTACAGACAAGAACAAACCTGGTTTAAGTGTTAGCTTTGTAGTTGCAAGGGAACTGACTTGTTTTCATCCTATAAATGTTCAACAGGAAAGAAAATACTGGAATTGCTACAAAAATTTCTTGGTTGCTGCACTGCAAATGGTAATTTGTAAAATAATCCACACTCCAAGACCATTCAATTAATTCATTTCAAAAAGTGAATGGTGTTCCTATGCAAACCAAAACAAAGAAACTATCTCTATGTCAAATATTTCAGGTTGCATCAGTTCAAGTGTTTGCAAGTGACGGTTAGTGTAGAGAAAGAGAAAGAACATCAAATATTCAACAAATTCAATTTATCTTTTGAAGTTAAGTATTTGTGGAAGTCAAAGTAACCGGGCAAAATTAAGGCATGGTACTGGAAGTTAAAGCTGCAGTACCCTACTGCATAGCCAGAATGAGCAGTGCTTTCAATTTCTATAGCAGAAACTAAATCCAAGAGGAACTGATAAAGCCATAGAACTTAAATTCTTTTATTGGATCACTGCCAGAGTTCAAACATGTAGCCAAAATTACTGAAATGCTTAAAAAATAGTTCATCAAGAAAGTAAAATCTCCCACCTTGTGGTGCATCCAATGAGACCGGTTCTTTTCAACAGATGCTGCAGTACTGAACCCAGCTTTGACAGTGTCAGGTAGCAAACCAAAGTGCTCTGTAGGTGTCACTTTCGTCATGCCCTACTCCAGAAACCAGAACCAAATTTTTTTTTCGAGCAAGTGGACTGAACTATTCAGGACATGGAGTGGTCATGTCAGTATAGAGCTTGTTCAACAGTTCCTACTCCATAAAAAGGTTCATTAAATAGCCAATTTATGACAGGCCATCAAGAGCACATGCCAAATTACAGCTCAGTTTTGAGCATCCATTCATTGTTTCTGACCCATGCATTAATTTTGTGGCATCTTTGATGGTTTACTTTTTTTCTTTTTTCTTTTTTAAATTGCATGCCTCATACAATTTACCCAATACAAGCAGTACAGAGAATGAGAACAGTGTAGAGTTAAAGCCCCATGCTGACAGAACCCAATTTTCCCCAAACCATTGAAAACCAAGGAGCCACCTACAGTAGTTTTAACTAAAAACCTGTTAATTCAGAAGTATACACAATGCTCAAGTATTCAGTGACCTACAATCTTATTGCACCAATAACTAGTAGCCAGAGTTTAACAGATTTTAGCAGCCAATTTCTCCTCTAGGATAACTAACCTACTGTTCAGTACAGAACCACTTTTACACTTGCCATCCTAGAAAAAGCCAATTCCTACAATTTTCAGAGCTGCAAAAATCACCCATCAGCCAAAGCTTATGTAAATACTGATTTAATCTTATGTGCAGTTTAAAAATACAGGGCATGAATTTATAAGTGGGGATACTGCAGCTTTTGTGCTAAATGCAAACAAAGTTACACCACTGGAATTTGAGCAAATTCTTAACGTACAATGTTTAAAACAGGTTTTGAAGAATTGGTGTTCTAGAGATAAGTGTATCCACATGAACATCATTTAAGAGGGTAAAAGGTTGATATTTGCATCTATAATACAAAGTAAAGACTGGTTTAAGTTCCATATCCATTCTGCAGGTACTTTCTTGACCAAAGCACTGCAAAAACAGGCATGGATGGAGAGACTGAATTTCCACTTCTTATCAAATGTGCAGCTGTTAACTGGAGCAAGCTCCCTTCATCATTCTCTTAGTTGCTACAACACTGGCTTTTGTTCTGCTGAGACGGCTCATGGAGATCCACACCTCTGTTGCGCCCAGCTGCTCCACTGACATTCTGGAGTTCACTCTTTGGCAACTTCTTGGCTGGAAGATAAAGACACGAGTAATGGTGCTCCCCAAGTGAAACAGGTGGTTTTATCAGGCTTTCAAAAGTATTGATCACTTGCTGTCTCCTCTACACTGGGGTTAGGCAGATAAGGCGACTTTTGTAGAATCCCTCCAGTCAGTCTGCAAACCCAACTGAACCTCTGGCTGTCTGTTAGTTTAATTCTCCACTCATCAATTTCTGCTTCTTACATTGTTCTGGGGGCTCAAAAATCTAAGGAACATCTTATTGGTCTACAAGGCTTAATGCACCTCATTATATTTTTAAACATTCAGATAAATACTGCCCTCATTTTCTGGGTGGAGCTAGTCCTAAAGATTCTCACTTGCACTCCTTTGGTACCTTCTGTGCAATTGTTTTGTATCATCCCTTCCTTAAAACCAGTCCGATGCTTGGTCTTTAGAACAGTGTTAAACAATAATGTAGGAAATACTCAGGTCAGGCAGAGTTGAAGTACCAGTGCTGACTATATTCGTTCTGATTAAGTATTGGTTTCTCCCAAATATTGCCTCATCTGCTGAGTGTTTCCAGCACTGTCTTTTCAAATTCAGCATCCAATATTTTGCTTTACTCATTTGGAAATAACTTTAAAGATGCACTGAATATACAGTTGGCACTTAATGGCAATGCAAATTTTAGTGTGCAGGGAATGAGTAAAATACTAATTGATACTTCAATTCTAGTCACTGGCATACTAACAAACCATCCAATTCCCACTAGACTAATACAAGGAGTCAAGTTGTCTAACAGTGGTTTGCCCAAGACACCCAATGTCAAGCATTTTGACTGAAATCCATTCAGTTGCCAGAAGTGTAGTTTTGTCAAATGCAGGAAGTGTTCAGATTTTGGTTCAGCATCAAGTTGAAGCTCAGACCAGATTTGCGCAATGGATTACCACAATGAAGTGGTGAGATTTAAAAGACAGAAAGTATATTAAGAACAAAGGATGCTTCGAGTCCACAGGAATCTACAAACCTGCTGCTGCAGCTCAAGGGGCAAGAGTTTGCTTTTACATAGCGCCTCATGACATCTTCAGGCTATTACAAAGCCCTTTTGCAAATAGGTTTGTTATGCCATTTATAGCAAAATGCAGCCGCTGATTTGCGCGCAAGGTAATGAACGGCAAATGAGATGACTAATCAGTTATTGCTTTTTGTAGCACTAGTCAAATGTTGACTAATATCCCCAAATTCTCTTCTTGAATGGAACCGCAGGGTCTTTTACATCCACTGGAATCAGACGAAGCCTTGTGTTCTCATTTAGAAAAAAGAAAACAAGCAATGTGGCAATCCTTCTATACCCAAGAACATAATCAGCTTTGGACAATGACCTGCTGAGTATTTCCAGCATTTTTATTAAAACATTTAAAGTGCATTGATATCCAGCCCTGATATTGGATATTCATCTTCTAATTTATAACAGAAAACCAGCACATTTACTTGGAACGTTGCTACCAAATGTTGAAAGCTTTTAACAACTTGGAGGCCCATTGGATTTAAACCAGTGGTGTGAAAGAAATTTAAGCTTATGGTATTCAAGAAACTTTGTTCCTCAAGGAACTTTGGATGGCCAAATTACTTATTTTTAGTTAGCCTGTCATCCTTTAAAGCCCCCCCCCCCCATAAAAAGCCATCAGCATCAAGTGACATTTCTCACTCCCACCTTGGTATACAAGTTTAATTTATCCAAGCATAATAATTGCAGGAAGTTAAAATATAACAATGTTAATACACTTCTTCACAACTCCAAAGTGAAACTTCTCAACAATTTCAAATGCAGATGAGGGAGTGTTTAAAAAAAATCAATTGATCTTGGTCTACATTTCATAGTACCTTACAAGTTACATTAATCCAAGGATAACTGAGTTCATTGTTCTTGGATTTTAAGTTGAAGTGGCCTGAATTTGCTCCAACTTGCAATTTATTTATTTCAAAAGATGTTAATTCCCCATTACTTACCTATTGCCAAAAATAGGTCATTAACATTCATTGCTGTCTTTGCTGAAGTCTCCATGAACAACAAACTGTTGTCATCTGCATATGCTTGTGCTTCCTGTTTGAAAAAGGAAAAAATTGTGGAAGTACAAGATGGTGAATAAGTCTACCACCAACTGCGTTTGTACAAAATTTCATATCATCATGTTTTGATAACACATTTTAAAGGATATACAAGTTTTAGATTGAGTATTACACAAGCCATTAAATCCACACATCCCTTACAAAATGCCACCTTGTGATGGGCAACTATTCTTGTTAACAAAGAGGTGGCCACACCATCACCAAATTCGATACAACAGCCATGATTGATATTCAAGACCATCAAAAGCAGCAAACACCTACAGACTACTTAATGTCCCTCCATAACAGTAGCATAGTAGTTAACATAATGCTATTACAGCACCAGTGATGCAGGTTCAATTCTACTGCTGTTGGCAAGAAGTTTGTACATTTTTCCCCTAACCCCCATGGGTTTTCTCCAGGTGCTCTGGTTTCCTCCAACATTCCAAAGATGTGGAGGTTAGTAGGTTCATTGGTGCAATTGGGCAGTGCGGGCTCATTGGGCCAGAAGGGCCTGTTACCCAGCTGCATCCCTTATAAATGAATAGCATTCATCTTGCACATCCAGAAGTACATACCTCATATTCCACCATCCTTTTGTTTGCCAGATCTGCCTTATTTCCTGACAGTGCTATAACAATACTGGGACTTGCTTGTCGCTGCAGCTCCTTCACCCATGTCTTAGCTCTTGCAAATGTCTCCTGAAAGGAGAAACAATATTTGATTTTTTTTTTTAAAAAATCAGACTCCTGCAAATTCCAAATTTCAGTAGGTTACCATGTGGAAAAAAAGAATCAAGTCACTAGGTCATTCCTTGAAGTTCCCTTTTTAACTGACTCAAGAAGTTCAGTCGAAAGGATAAAACACCACTTAGAAAGTTACTGCAAAGGTTTGCTAGAGCAAACTCATTTAAAAGCAAAATTAAGAAAAAACCTTCATTACCATGATTCTCTCTCCATCTGGAATTTGGCAAGGTTATTCCTCATGTTCAAAACAATTCATATACAACTTAGTGAAGTATGACTATTGACAATTCCTTTTAGATTCATCCCCATTCTTCTATTTAGAGAGCATTTGAACATTAAAAATCCTCAAGTGCTAAATTGCTTTACATCAAAAATTAATCTCCTCACAAGTCCAAATAAGAGAAAATAACATGCACCCAAATCATATACATTTATTTCATTAGATACAATTGTTGTGATCCAGCCAAATCCACGATAGGTTGTTCTAACCTGATTGGTGATATCGTAGACTACAATGGCAGCCTGAGCACCTCTGTAATACATGGGAGCTAGACTGTGATACCGCTCTTGACCAGCAGTGTCCCAGATCTCAAACTTCACTGTCGTGTCATCCAAGCAGACAGATTGTGTGAGAAATGCAGCTGAAAAATATTAAAACCAATTTAGTCTTCATGCAGAAACTGAAGTGAAAAGAGTCCCTATCAAGCTAATTAAATAAAAGCAACAACTTGACTGACATTTGTCCCGCAGCATATAATGGGTACACAATTAAATTGGAAAACTTCACACATTACTTGATCTTTGGACAGAACTGATAATAAACAGGCAGTAATAATATTTTAGTTACAAAATAAGAGTTTTTGTTGTTCTGCTAACAAGAGATGTGCACTAGCTATTCAAGTGGCAGTGGAACACGAGTCCAATTCCATTCTCCTCACTTCCAAAAAGATCAACTATTTTTACAAATACTGCTTGACCTGCTGAGTTTTTCCAGTATTTCAGATATTCAGTAGTTGAATTGTTTTTTTAAAAAACTTAAAGTATACAATTTTAAGATCACCTCAACCTAAAAGATATATTCCCATCCAGCACTGTCAATAGACATGTCCACCTGCCTTGTCTACTTTGCCTCCAGCCCAAGCCTCCACTTTCCAGCACATCTTCAACCTTCTGCCACTTCCAATCTGGTTGAGTGGTGCCACAACAAAAATGTTTCACTCAATGTCAGCAAAACCCAAGAGCTGATTATTGATCAGAAATTGCAGGTCAATTTCTGAGCCAGTGCTCATCAGGGGATCAGAGGCACATAGAGTCAGCAACTTTAAATTTTTCACCATTATCATTTTAGAGGATGTCCTGGCATGCAAGTGCCATTACAAAAAAAGCACGGCAGCAACTCTTCTTTCCTAGAAGTTCATGAAAATTCAGGAGGTCATCTAAAACTGACAAATTTCTATAGACGTATGGTACAGATTATAGAGGTAATGTTGATCAGGTCTTTGTGCTGCATAACATCATAGAACAAGTGCACAGAGTGGCAGAAACAACTATGTGAATTTCGTGGACTTTGAAAAGGCTTTTGATAGCATCCACAGGGAGAGCCTCTGGCCAATTCTCAGATCATGGGGATCCCTGCCAAAATCGTCCAGAGTTTCTGTGTAAGCTTTGCATGCACAGTTGGGGACTACAATTTGAACTTTGAAGTCAAGACAAGAGTCAGGCAAGGATGTGTGATGTTGGTGATCTTATTTAACCTGGTGACTGACTGGGTTATGAGGCAAACAATAAAAGATAAGCAGAGAGGCACTAGGTGAACTCTATTCTCTACTTTAGGAGATTTTGACTTTGTGGATGAACTCACATTACTATCACGTACATACCAGCGCACAAGAGAAAGCTAAGTGTCTATGTACCTTTGGAGGACAGGCTGGACTCAGAGTTGGAGAGAGAAAGACTCCGACCATGACCCTCAATGTAGAGTCTCCTCCTCCCATCAAGGTACATGTCAACTTACCCAGCCCTGGCAGACTCACCTAACTGGGCAGCATCATTCAGCAGGATGCTGGGACCAAGAACAGCATCCAGTGCAGACCCAGCAAAGCTAGAAACTTCTTCAGATTAATGAGCAACATATGGGGATCAACCAAGTACAGTGTTCACAGCAAGGTGAAGCTGTACCAGAGCTGTGTTCTGTCCACACTCTTGTGCAGGTCAGAATGCTGGTGCATGACAGGGAATGACCTTGTCAAGCTGTTGTCTTTCCACACCATGAGCCTCCAAAAGATCCTCCATATCTTCTGGCCAAGAGAGATCTCCATCTGTGTCCTACTCCTTTAGTGTCATCAAGAAGACATGGCCACAATCATCATGAGGAAATGTTGGAGACGGCTTGGGTATATGATGAGAAGAGAGGCCAACTCCATCAACACAACGTGGTACCATACCACAGAGGGAGAAATGAGGATCCTGAACCACAACTAGGGCACAATAGAGAAGATGGCCAAGGACAGACAGAGATGGAAGACCTTCATTGCTGCCTCAAGTGCCCTAATGGGCAGCGTATAGATGTGTGGTGGAGAGTATATTGACTGGCTGCATCACAACCTAGTATGGAAACACCAATGCCCTTGAAAGGAAAATCCTACACAAACTAGTTGGACCGGACTGTATCCACATGGGTAAAGCCCTCCCCACCACTGAGCCCACCTACAGGGAGTCCTGCTGCACGAAAGCAGCACCCACCGTCCAAGCCATGCTCTCTTCTCACTGCTGCCATCAGGAAGGTACAGAGCCTTGGGATTCAGACCAGGTTCAGGAACTATAACCCCTCAACCAACAGGCTCTTGAACCAGAGGGGTTAATTTCACTTGCCCCATCACTAAACGATTCCCACAACCCACAGACTCACTTTCAAGGACTCTTCATCTCAAGTTCTCTGTATGTATTGCTTATTTTTTTTCCCCTCCTCCTTCTTTTTGCATTTGCAGCTTGTCATCTTTTGTATATTGGTTGTTTGTCAGTCTTTGTAGTTATTATGAATGCCCAAAAAAAATGAATCACAGATGACAAATGTACTTTGATAACAAATTCATGCACACAGAATTATACACACATGCCAACTTAAGAAATTAATGAACAATTGTTTTAATTGGGGGGTCTGGCACAGAGTGCTGGATTACACAAGTTTAAAAGTCACAAAACAAGCAATTTATATGATTTACTTATCACATCCCCAAACCGCTTGTATACAGGGCAAGAGGAAGGAGATAATTGAATATAGATTCAGAGACAGGTAGTCACAGTTTGGACAAATAGAAATAATATCCCATATGATAGCAAATTTTAAAAAGTAACCAGAGGCTACAGTAGCATTTGAAAATTCGTAGAAAACAAATTATGTGTACTACTTGTGAGTTGACTTGAGAATAACAGGAAACTACTTCAAGCTTAATGCACACTGCCACACATTTAAGCAGATAAGTCCTAACAATAAACTGCAAACACATTAACTGTTACTGCCTTCTGACCCAAAGTCAAAGTCATCAACCAGCTTTCCCATTTCAGCAGTTCATAGCACTGAGTACTTAGGCTGCATCCATAGCTGCCAAAATCAAAATGAAAAGCAAGCTTGTAAAACAGTCATCTTACCATTAGAAAAATCAAATACTAGGATGCCAGAACATAGTTCCTGTTATGTCACTTACTGAAAACAAGAAATAGAAGAAAGCTCAGAAGGATGCAACAATGAGAATGGGACAATGTGATAACAGATATTATCACAACGTGGCAAGGTTTAAAAAGCATAGCATACTAGACAGATAGGCTACAACAAAAGACAGCCAAATCTTTAAAAAAATAAGTGTGGCTAATAGGGGCAAAGCCTACATTTCCTCAGTATTAGTTTCCATGGGTATACTTAGTAGACTTACCACCAATCGTGCTTTCCTGGTATTCATGGAATTGTCCTTTAACAAATCGCAGCACCAGACTGGACTTTCCCACAGCCGACTCCCCAAGTAATACAAGTTTGAACTGACAGATTTTGCTGGCTTGTGATTGACCATTTGGCCTAGATGCTCCTCTGCTGGCCATAGCCTCCACTGGAATTACAATAGAATATAGCAGAAACTGATCCTACCAATTCCAAAGGTTAAGCACTATATGGAACCAAGATTACCTTAGAAACATCCAACCTGCAAAATACAAATTTAAAACCAATTACAGTAGTCAATAGCTGATTTCTACTCAAACCCAAACTAAGTATTTTGGTATTACAGACTGAAACTAGTCCAACATATTTTGAACCTGTGGTCTCAATCTGTAACAATTAACCAAGTTTATACAAGATCCAAAATTAACCAAAACCCATTATAATCTATAGTTAATTACCTAGTGTAACTTCCATTATTTTAAACAAAGTATTTCCAATTTACAGAGACCTCAGGTTGCAAGTGGCAAGTTGCAAATTTCAAGGTCGCAGGACTTGAGTGTTTCTATGATGAATTTTGACAAAAAAAGTGCAAAAAATATTTTAGAATGCAGCCATATTGTTTTAATTCTGTCAGTATTCAATTTACTGGGCATGAATTTAAAAACATCAAGAAGCCTTTGCATCATCACTCAAAGCTTGTCAAGAGCAAGAGCAGATTTGGGCAAATTAAACAGATTCCACCATTTCAAAAGTGAAGCAAGTGGGCCTGGTTACTAACTCCAATATTGAACAGATTACTCTATACCAGAAGCAACTGTACTTGGAAAGGAAAAATGACTATGGACATCTAGGGGGTAAAGAGGAGAGAAATATGTAGGGCAGACATTAAAGTATGTCCTGCAGAAGTGCCAGTCTGTCGCAGACAAGTCTTCACTATGATCCCACAAGTAGTCTCAAGGCAGCCAAGTAGTAAAGTTGCAAAGCATAAAAATTATATATCTTGCTGGTGCAATTCCAGTATTTTTTTGTTTTTTCGAAAATGCATCGTTTTCTCAGATCATTACTTATTGCAGCATCGGGCCCATTTTACAGGGCTGACAATACAAAGCTTTGAGACTATAGGGTAGTCAACTGCCAATGGACCACTTCCTCTTTACAGCCTATTACAAGCATCACAGAAATAATGAAATCCATTTTCAACCTTTTGATTGTCTTCCTCTTCTAACCCATAACACAAACCATTTTGTGTTATACTAAACTCATCACTATGGTTCTAATGACAGGGTCTCTAAAAATCTATCACTTCTGCACTTGGCTCATAAAAGATTATACGGGGTTATATTTCTTAATACCGAAAATGAAGGATTTGTTAATAAAAACCACAGGGTTTTCCTCTTTAAAAAAGAAACACATAATGAATGTTTCGGTACATTTTAAATCCAGTGGGATTTACGTTGAAATCTTTCGTTTCACCAGCACGAATACAAGTGTCATAATCAATGCCCATCAGAGCTCCAAATTTTTAATTCAACACAAGGAATTGGTTAAGGCCCAATGGTCGGCTTTTTTCCAAAATAACTTCAACATATTCTTGTGGGAAACCTCTAGACATTGTGCATTGACAACTTCATGTTTAAAAATATTAAGCCCTCCCAAATCCGCAAAGAAAATATTTTTTAGATGTTTTAATTTTCCTTCTACCCGCCCAATCCCCACACCCATAACCAGCGCAACATTCTGCCCAGTAAAAAAAGTCCTTCACCGAGAAAACTAGGCAAACCCGAGCCCATATTCGAAAAAGAACGAACCACTTGGATATTTATCATCAAAAACAGCTTTTAAATATTAATATATACCTCAACGACGCCTTCAACTTCGCAGATTTTTGTTTAATTGTGTCGCAAGTACTGAGAGTCAGCCAAGGCTAGACCACAGAAGTCGGTGTGAATTGATTGACGCCTCCACGGTTAAATAAAAAACTGGCATGCGTTATTGATAGTAATGCTCGCCAGTTAAAAATGGCGAAGGCGGAACCAACTGATCAGACGGAAAGTCACAGTGAAGAATCCTTGTGATTGACGGTTAGTTTGGCCACTGAAGGACTGCCTTTTGAGAGGCGACTTGAGAGGCGAATCAATCAGAGAGGAGCCGTGCCGTAAAGGTGGGACTTCCGATATCAAGGTTGGCTGTTATGGAGGCGCAAAGCTTCCTCGATGTCGGGAGTGATAGAAATGGTGAGGTCACACAAAGAATGTAAATATATATATTGTAATATTTTACCAAGTTAAATCGTTATGTTTTAATTTACTGGGCAAGTAATCCGGAGGCATGAATTGATAATGTGGAATTGAAATTAAGTTAACTAAATAACATGTGACTTTTTAAAGAGCAACTAGTCTCAGTATTGGTGACCATGAAGCTATTACAAAGCCTTACCTGATTCACAAATGTCCTTCAAGGTGAAGAAATCTGGCATATTTATCCATCTTATCTCTTTATGACTCCAATGTGGTTGACTCTTAATTAGCCCAGTAAGCCTTTCAGTTGAATCACAATTTCTGCGTTAAAACAGACTAAGGATTAAACAGGATAGACCATCCAGTTTGGAAGAAGGACCACAGAATGTACTCTGCGCATGGCACTGCAATGCCTCAGCCAGCTGAGTCCTAAAGATCATACCTGGCAAACTGAGTGTGCAAAAGTTACTGAGTGAAGCAATATGCAGGATAAACCTACCTGACCTCATCCTCATTATTTTACCTGTTTGAGGTGTATTTGCCCCCTGAAGCATTGTTAAGAGTGCCTATGGTGTCTTCCTGCTTTAACACTGAGGAAACCCTTTTATCATATTGTGTGGTATCAGATTGTGCTAAATAACATAAACTTAGAATGGAGGTCAGCAGAAACTTATTCCAACTCATAACTAGGAGTATCCCTAAAACTTAATATGGTAATTAAACTAAGGGATTGACCCTGGTGCAATAGGAATCCAGAAGAGCATACTGGGGAAGTAACAGAGATTAAAACACAAAATGATGGAAGAACTCAATAGGTTAGGCAGCATCTGTGGAGAGGAATAAAGAGTCAATGTTTCAGGCCGAGACCCTAAGTAACAAAGATCAGTAAATCTCAGACTTAGAACCAGTACAGATTGCAATTTGCATAAAACTTCAAAATTCTGTCACCTTACCCTAAGAACAGAAATGTTTCCTAATTTCACTCCTGAAAGGCCTGGCTATAATATTTAGACACCCCAACTGGTGAAAATACTTTCCTTTTATTCTATCCTGCAAGGTCCCCTTGTAAATTCAGTCATCCCATAATCTTCTAAATTCTAGGGAATACAATTCTAGTTCATGCAATCTCCTAATTTAACTGAGTCCATATATGATTTTGATGATTCTACATTATAGAAAAACCATACTTTCTCAAAGGCCGATATATCCTCCCTAAAGTGTTGTGCACAGAAGTGCTCACAGTTCTCCAGCTATAGTATACCATGGCTCTGCATAGCTGTATCATGACTTCCAACCTTTTGAACTTCGGTCTTCTAGATAAAGAAAACAGCATCCTAGCGACCATTTTGACTATTTTCTTGACCTGTCCATATTTTACTGATCAACATTCTATTTTCTTTGACCATCCATTGCTTCCAGTTGCCATTTGGTTTGACTATCCTTTATTCTAAAGTGAACGACCCAGATTTTCCAAAGTTAAAATCCATTTATTACAGTTTTGCTTACTTGCTTAATCTATTGATATCTCTTAGTAATTTATTGCTTCATTCTACACTAATTATAATGCCACCAGTCTTTGTGTTGTCAGCACACTTAGAACATGTATAGAAAGTTCCATATGCGTCAGTTATAAATGCAGAAAGTAACTGGGAGCCCCAAACAGATCCATTACTGCTAATGTGGCTACCTGTCCTTTATCCCCAGTCTCCTCTCTTTCCCCTCTGCCAATTTCCCAGCCTGATAAATAATTCGCTTTCCATTCCACAAGCTTCAACTTTAACTAACAATCCCTTAATGAAAAATTTGGTCAAATTCCTTCAGGAAGTCCAAATAATCAACCTGTCCACCCAATTAGACGGGGTAGTTGACTTTATCAGAATCAGAATCAGGTTTATTACCACCAGCATGTGTCGTGAAATTTGTTAACTTAGCAGCAGCAGTTCAATACAATACATAATCTAGAAGAAGAAATGATTATGATAAATAAATAAATAAATTATAGTATATATTGAGTAGATTAAAAAATCGTGCAAAATCAAATATTATTTAAAAAGTGATGCAGTATTCATGAGTTCAATATCCATTTAGGAATCAGATGGCAGAGGGGAAGAAGCTGTTCCTGAATCACTGAGTGTGTGCCTTCAAGCTTCTGTACTTCCTACCTGATGGTAACAGTGAGAAAAGGGCATGTCCTGGGTGCTGAGGGTCCTTAATAATGGACGCTGCCTTTCTGAGACACCGCTCCCTGAAGATGTCCTGGGTATTTTGTAGGCGAGTACCCAAAACTGAGCTGACTAAATTTATGACCCTCTGCAGCTTCTTTCAGTCTTGTGCACTCCTCCCCCCCATACCAGACAGTGATGCAGCCTGTCAGAATACTCTCCGCAGTACACCTATAGAAGTTTTTGAGTGTATTTGTTGACATGCCAAATCTCTTCAAACTCCTAATGAAGTATAGTCGTTGTCTTGCCTTCTTTATAGCTGCATCGATATGTTGGGACCAGGTTAGGTTACTTGAAACTGCTCACTCTCTCCACTTCTGATCCCTCTATGAGGATTGGTATGTGTTCCTTCAACTTACCCTTCCTGAAGTCCACAATCAGCTCTTTCATTTTACTGACATTGAGTGCCAGGTTGTTGCTGCGGCACCACTCCACTAGTTGGCATATCTCACTCCTGTATACCCTCTTGTCACCACCTGAGATTCTACCAGCAATGGGTGTATCATCAGCAAATTTATAGACGGTATTTGAGCTGTGCCTAGCCACACAGTCATGGATATATAGAGATTAGAGCAGTGGGCTAAGCACACACCCTTGAGGTGTGCCAGTGTTGATCATCAGCGAGGAGGATATGTTATTACCAATCCGCACAGATTGTAGTCTTCCGGTTAGGAAGTTGAGGACCCAATTGCAGAGGGAGGTACAGAGGCCCGGGTTCTGTAACTTCTCAACCAGGATTTTGGGAATGATGGTATTAAATGCTGAGCTACAGTCGATGAACAGCATCCTGACGTAGGTGTTTGTGTTGTCCAGGTGGTCTAAAGCCATGTGAAGAGCCATTGAGATTGCATCTGCCGTTGACCTATTGTGACGGTAGGCAAATTGCAGTGGGTCCAGGTCCTTGCTGAGGCAGGAGTTCAATCTAGTCATGACCAACCTCTCAAAGCATTTCATCACTGTCAGCCCATATTATTCTTCTTAAGCACTGTTATATTGTTGCCTTTTTGAAGCAAATGGGGAACTTAAACTTGTAGCAGTGAGAGGTTGAACGTGTCCCTCCAGTTAGTAGGCACGAGTTTTCAGAGCCTTACTAGGTACTCCCATCGGGACCTTTTGCCTTGCGAGGGTTCACCTAACATCGGCCTCCAAGACTGAGATCACAGGGTCACCGTGTGCAGCAGGGATCTTCACAGCTGTAGTTGTGTTCTCCCTTTCAAAGCTGGCATAGAAGGTGTTGAGTTCACCTGGTAGTGAAGCATCACTGCCATTCATGCTATTGGGTTTCGCTTTGTAGGAAGTAATGTCTTGAAAACCCTGCCAGAGTTGCCATGCATCCGATGTCGCCTCCAACCTCATTTGAAATTGTCTCTTCGCCCTTGAAATAGCCCTCCACAAATCATACCTGGTTTTCTGGTACAGACCTGGGTTGTCAGACTTGAATGCCACAGATCTAGCTTTCAGCAGATGACTTACCTCCTGGTTCATCCACAGCTTTTGGTTTGGGAATGTACAGTAAGTCTTTGTAGGCACACACTCATCCATACAGGTTTTAATGAAGTTGGTAACAACTGCAGCATATTCATCTGGATTCAAAGATGAATCCCTGAATACAGTCCAGTCCATCGATTCAAAGCAGTCCTGTAAGCACTCCTGTGCTTCCCTTGTCCAAACTTTCTTGGTCCTCACTGCTGGTGCTGTAGTCTTCAGTCTCTGCCTATACTCAGGGTGTAGAAGTTCAGCCAGGTGATCAGACTTCCCAAAATGACGGCGTGGAATAGCATGGTAGGCATTCTTGATGGTGGTGTAGCAATGGTCCAGAGTGTTGTTTCCTCTAGTATTGCAAGTGATCTGTTGATGGTAATTGCTTAGTGATTTTTTTCAGACTAGCCGGGTTAAAGTCTCCCAAAATGATGATGAAGGCTTTATGGTGCGCTGTTTCATGCATGTTGATCTCATTGCTCAGATCATCTTAAGCCTTTCGTGATGTCCATTGAGGAAGGATTGTTGCTTATGGTAGTACTGCTTGCTTTTTAATAATAATAATACCAGATCATCTACATGAGAATGGATAGGGTTTAAAATTGATATCTCATCCAAATAAAAACGCTTTTAGGAGGGCAGTACTGCATTGATAATTCTGGAGTGGGGGAAGAGTCCTAAAATTAAAAGACCAATCCTCTCTATCCGACTTTTCTCAATGCGCTGTACTTTAATAGTTTAAGGTGCCAGATAAGAATTGAAAAATACAGCCTACAGTAACACCAGCTAGAAAGAAAATATTTCTTTCCTGTAGAAATCACTGAGAGCAACAGAAAGCCAAACAAGTAAAGATAGTAGTGCAGTAGAACAGGGAGATCTGGGAATACAGATACATAATTCCTTAAAAGTGGCATCACAGGTAGATAGGGTCATAAAGAGAGCTTTTGGTACATTGGCCTTAATAAATCAAAGTATTGAGTATAAGAGTTGGAATGTTATGGTGAGGTTGTATAAGGCATTGGTGAGACCGAATTTGGAGTATTGTGTGCAGTTTTGGTCACCGAATTACAGGAAGGATATTAATAAGGTTGAAAGAGTGCAGAGAAGGTTTACAAGGATGTTGCCGGGACATGAGAAACTGAGTTACAGAGAAAGGTTGAATAGGTTAGGACTTTATTCCCTGGAGCGTAGGAGAATGAGGGGAGATTTGATAGAGGTGTATAAGATTATGATGGGTATAGATAGAGTGAATGCAGGCAGGCTTTTTCCACTGAGGCTAGGGGAGAAAAAAAAACCAGAGGACATGGGTTAAGGGTAAAGGGGGAAAAGTTTAAAGGGAACATTGGGGGAGGCTTCATCACACACAGAGTAGTGGGAGTGTGGAATGAGCTGCCAGATGAAGTGGTAAATGCGGGCTCACTTTTAACATTTAAGAAAAACTTGGACAGATACATGGATGAGATGTGTATGGAGGGATATGGTGCAGGTCAGTGGGACTAGGTAGAAAAATGGTTCGGCACAACCAAGGGCCGAAGGGCCTGTTTCTGTGCTGTAATGTTCTATAGTTCGATGGGAAAAACTCAAGGCTCTACAAACCAATGGTAAATTCATTGATTAGCTTTGCTTGAGGAACACTATTAAGGACTAATTGGATAGCTCTTTCAAACTGACACAGATGTGGTTGGCTGAATGTCCTGTACTGTGTAATTCTATTGGAAAAGAAAGATTGGCTAATGAAGCAGTTACCAAAATAAATCCATATTCTGCCTGTGGCTTTAGAAGGCCTCTCTGTGACTTCAGCTGTTTCTATGTTGCCCCTTTTGAATCATTCAGTGTATTTTTTGTGCAAACTGCAGATAAAAGATATCATTACTCCCCAACGCCATTCGGCTCTACAATTCAACCACCAGGGGCAAGACATGTTAAAGTGCCGGGGTTAGGACTGAGCTTAAGTTACCACTCAATGCACTTCAGTAAACTATTTAAGAACTTCTTAAAAGCTATTTATTAATGCTTTTTGGGAGGGTGATTTTAGATGCATATCATATTTATACTGAGTTAAATACTGTATGTAATTAGTTTTGCTACAATAAGTGAATGGGACACTGGAAAAATGTTGAATTTCCCCTTGGGGATGAATAAAGTATCTATCTAAATTTCTGAGACAAATAATCTGGACTTCCATGGAACTATAGCATCAGTATGTATCAATATACCCTCTTCTGGTTGTTACCATCAGGAAGGAGGTACACATTCAACAATTCGAGAATAGCCTCTTCCCCTCGCTTTCTGACTTCCGAATGGAATTTGAACTCATGAACACTACCTCAATACTTCTTTTTATTTCTGTTTTTGCACTGCATGTTTAATTTAACTAATGTATATATACTTACTGTAATTCAGTTTTCTCTCTACTATCATGTATTTCATTGTACTGCTGCCGCAAAGTTAACAAATTTCACGACGTATACGGTGATATTAACCCGGATTCTGATCAGAGAAAGTGAAAAGTGCATCTGAATATTGAAGGTTAACAGCCTGACACACAGTTGATATATCAATAATTGCAAGTCAAGATTCAAAGCATGTGTCTATACTTAATATACAGAATTCACAGTAAGATTATTGCAAAACGTCAGAATTTACATGGTTACTGTTTCTGCTTTGGAAATTATCTATATTTCAGATTCTCTAAAATTGGGACTAAGAAAGGGCTACTTACTATTCTGGCTTCTTCCTGCAAGTTGCCTTTCCATTTACTACAGTTGGGAACTTGAGCATCTCTTTCCTGTAGAAATTCCCTAGATCCAGTTTCCCCCCCACGTTCAATGCCTCAGTTACATCTAGTTGAATTTGTTATCTTTCAGCAAAGGTTGAAACTTAACACAGTGCTATTTTGAATTGTTTCCATTATTAAACCTGGAATAACCACTAGGATAAGTCGAGGACTTGATATACACATTTGTACTTTGTATTCTTGGCAGGAACTGTTGGAAAATCAATTTGTGAGATGTGATATTCAGAGACAACGTTCTAATCTCAGGGTTAATCATCAAATTCCAGTTAACCATGTTTTTATGCATTTTGTGTCCTTTTTTGTGAATATCAAGGCAAGGATTTCACTGTCATAGTGTAATATAGCACAGAACTTGGGTCAAATTGGACGATGCCAACTAAGATTCCCAACTAAACTAGTCTCATTTGCCATGTTTGGCCCATATCCCTAAAAACCTTTACTCTATCCATGTACCTGCCCAATGCCTCAGGCATGTCATTTCATTTACTGACCACTATTGTGTGAAAATGTTGCCCTCTAGTTCCTATTCCCCCCCCCCCACCTTAAACATATACCCTCCAGTTCTTGGCTTCTCAACCCTGGGGGGGGGAATCTCTGTGCATTATCTCTCATAATTTTATCTACGTCCCTTATGATTTTATACACCTCTATAAGATTCTCCCTCATTACACTTCCTCATTCTCTCACGCTCTAGTGAAAAAAGTGCCAAACTACTCAACAAGGAGTATAAGGAGTTAAAAAAATGTTGTCATTTTCGGCTCTTAATTTCAGTGTCAAACATTCCCAGGTAAAGTATATCATGAAAAAAAAACAGAAATGCTGGAAGAACACAAGCCAGTCAAATAGCATCTGTGTAAAAAGAACCCAGGTCAGAGATCCTCCATCAGAATTGAAGGGAATTTGTTTACTTATTTAGAAATACAGGACAGTACAGGCCCTTCTGGAAGTCATGGTCTGATGAAACATTAACTGTTTTCTCTTTCCATAGATATTGTTTGAAAGGCTGAATCCTTCCAGCATTTTTGCTCATTTCAGATTCCAGAATCTGCAGTTTTATTTTTCTATTACTGAATATTGAAGTATTTCATAGGCTCCAGTGCTTAGCACAATATCTTATCCTAATATCCTGCTGCACTTGGGGAAAAAAATTAGTCCAATAACTTTTGCATAACTAGTGAAAAATATATATTTTATTAGTATATTTTATTATACATTTCATAGTTAGCGAAGTGTAATCACAAATATGTTCTCTCAGGAACTGCATGGGATCATTTAGACCACTTTTGGAGCATAGATTTTGTACTCAAGTAAATGAATTTCAAACTCATAACAAACTGAATTGGAGGCAAGAGTGCTGCTCACTGAACCAAAACTCATCATGGATTTTTGAGGTGGGAAATGAACCCACAATCTCCTTATTCAGAGTGAGTAGCTGAGCTATATATCTCACCCGAGACCTTTGGACACACAGCTCGGAAAAAGCGATGTGGTGGACTTTTAACATCGTAAACCAGTGAGTTGTTTGTTATGCTTCCCCTCTCACTGTGAAATGGAGACACCTCTTTCTCCCTTATTAGGGGGAGAGAGAGAGAGAGCCTGTGGTATGTTGAATGCTGGGTGAACAAGTGGGCTTTGGGGTACTGTAAGTCTGTGTCTTTATTGATGCATTGCTGCACACTTGAGTGCTTGGTGGGGGGTGCCGATGCTTTTTTTAGCTGGTGGGGGGAGGGGGATTGTTACTTGCTGCTGTTTATGCTTGGAAGGGAGGGGGGAGCTGGGGGGAACTTTGGGGTTCTAACATTTAACTGTCATTCATTCTTTGGGGCACCCCTCTTTTTTTCGCAGATGGTTGTGAAGAACAAGCATTTCAGGGTGTATATTTTATACATTTCTGACATAGCTTTGAAACATGTACTTTTTTCCATTGATGCTACCTGGCCTGCTGAGTTCCTCCACCATTTTGTGTGTGTTGCTCTAGTTCTGTGAATTGCCTTGAAATGGTTTTCTAAGTTTAGATGTCAGCCAAGCATTGAAGGTGTGCTGACTTTCTAATGAAATGTTACATCAAAGCTGCATTATCCCAGTCAGCTGAACATTTAAGATTATTAAGCACTTCATAAGGAGATCACCCACATCCTGGGATCTAACCCTTAAATGACATAATTAAAAATTAACAACACAATTATTTGGACTTTTATCCTATTGCTATTTGTAATTGTATTCACTGTACAATGTGACTGACGCATTTCTGACATTACAACTTAAACCAAACTTTATCAATTAGCTGTTAAGCTGTGTAAAATCTCATCTCAAGTCGTGAAAAGCCCAGCAGAAATGGAAGTTTTACTTTAAATTTGTTTTTAAATGCATTTTAAATAAATCAGAATGCTGAAAGTAATCAGTATGTCAGGCAGCACTTTCTGGAGAGAGAAACTGACTTGTTTCAGACCTTTTATCAAAATGAGGAAATATTAGAAATCAAACAAACAAAAAGGGGAGAGAACAAAGAAGATGGAGACCAAGACTGCGCAGGTGCATGAAGGAGGCCCGGGAAGGAGGGAAGATATAAAAAGAACGCAGCCTTAAGCAGCGAGCAGCGGGCAGCGGAGTGAGCCGGGAGCAGAGTGTAGGGCTTGGGCTCAGAGGGCTTAGGCGGAAGAGGGCACAGTAGGCTTATCTTTTAGTTCTTGTATTTTCAGTTATTCGGGAAGTATGAGTGTGAGGGCAGCTTGTTGTTCTCGGTGTCGGATGTGGGAGATCCTGGAGTCTCCGAGCCTCCAGGACGTCCACATCTGCGCCAGGTGCGCTGAACTGCAGCTCCTGAGGGACCGAGTTAGGGAACTGGAGCTGCAGCTCGATGACCTTCGCCTGGTCAGGGAGAGCGAGGAGGTGATAGAGAGGAGTTACAGGCAGGTGGTCACTCCGGGACCACAGGAGGCAGATAGGTGGGTCACGGTCAGGAAGGGGAGGAGGCAGGTACTAGAGAGTACCCCAGTAGCTGTACCCCTTGACAATAAGTACTCATGTTTGAGTACTGTTGGGGGAGACAGCCTACCTGGAGGAAGTGACAGTGGCCGGGCCTCTGGCACAGAGGACAGCCCTGTAGCTCAGAAGGGTAGGGATAGAAGAAAGAGGACCATAGTAATAGGGGACTCGATAGTCAGGGGTTCAGACAGGCGGTTCTGTGGAGGTGATCGGGAGTCCCGGATGGTAGTTTGCCTCCCTGGTGCCAGGGTTTGGGATGTTTCTGATCGAGTCCAAGATATCCTGAAGTGGGAGGGTGAGGAGCCAGAGGTTGTGGTACATGTAGGTACCAATGACATAGGTAGGAAAGGGGAAGAGGTCCTGAAACGAGAGTATAGGGAGTTAGGAAGGCAGTTAAGAAGAAGGACCACAAAGGTAGTAATCTCGGGATTACTGCCTGTGCCACGCGACAGTGAGAGTAGGAATGGAATTAGGTGGAGGATGAATGCGTGGCTGAGGGATTGGAGCAGGGGGCAGGGATTCAAGTTTCTGGATCATTGGGACCTCTTCTGGGGCAGGCGTGACCTGTTCAAGAAGGACGGGTTACACTTGAATCGTGGAGGGACCAATATCCTAGCAGGGAGGTTTGCGCGGGCTACAGGGCAGACTTTAAACTAGTAAGATGGGGGGGCGGGAATCAATTTGAGGAAACTATGGGAGAGGAGGTTAGTTCACCAGTAGAGCAAGTAAGTAGACAGTGTGTGAGGGAGGAAAGGCAGGTGATGGAGAAGGGATGCGCTCAGCCCGAAGATGTAGGGGAGAAGAAAGAAAAGGATAATAAATTTGAATGCATTGTTAGGGATGAAAAGAGAGGAGGAGGTGGAGAGTATCTTAAATGTATCTATTTTAATGCTAGGAGCATTGTAAGAAAGGTGGATGAGCTTAAAGCGTGGATTGATACCTGGAATTATGATGTTGTAGCTATTAGTGAAACATGGTTGCAGGAAGGGTGTGATTGGCAACTAAATATTCCTGGATTTAGTTGCTTCAGGTGTGATAGAGTAGGAGGGGCCAGAGGAGGAGGTGTTGCGTTGCTTATCCGAGAAAATCTTATGGCGGTGCTTTGGAAGGATAGATTAGAGAGCTCCTCTAGGGAGGCTATTTGGGTGGAATTGAGGAATGGGAAAGGTGTAGTAACACTGATAGGAGCGTATTATAGGCCACCTAATGGGGAGCATGAGTTGGAAGAGCAAATGTGTAAGGAGATAGCAGATATTTGTAGTAAACACAAGGTGGTGATTGTGGGAGATTTTAATTTTCCACACATAGATTGGGAAGCTCATTCTGTAAAAGGGCTGGATGGTTTAGAGTTTGTGAAATGTGTGCAGGATAGTTTTTTGCAACAATACATAGAAGTACCGACTAGAGATGGGGCAGTGTTGGATCTCCTGTTAGGGAATGCGATAGGTCAGCTGACAGATGTATGTGTTGGGGAGCACTTCGGGTCCAGTGATCACAATAGCATTAGCTTCAATATAATTATGGAGAAGGACAGGACAGGACCTAGAGCTGAGATTTTTGATTGGAGAAAAGCTAACTTTGAGGAGATGTGAAGGGATTTAGAGAGAGTAGATTGGGTCAAGTTGTTTTATGGGAAGGATGTAATAGAGAAATGGAGGTCATTTAAGGGTGAAATTATGAGGGTACAGAATCTTTATGTTCCTGTTAGGTTGAAAGGAAAGGTTAAAGGTTTGAAAGCACCATGGTTTTCAAGGGATATTAGAAACTTGGTTCGGAAAAAGAGGGATGCCTACAATAGATATAGGCAGCATGGAGTAAAGGAATTGCTCGAGGAATATAAAGAATGTAAAAGGAATCTTAAGAAAGAGATTAGAAAAGCTAAACGAAGATACGAGGTTGGTTTGGCAAATAAGGTGAAAGTAAATCTGAAAGGTTTCTACAGTTATATTAAAAGCAAGAGGATAGTGAGGGATAAAATTGGTCCCTTAGAGAATCAGGGTGGTCAGCTATGTGTGGAGCCGAGGGAGATGGGAGAGATTCTGAACGATTTCTTCTCTTCGGTATTCACTAAGGAGAAGGATATTGAATTGTGTAAGGTGTGGGAAACAAGTAAGGAAGTTATGGAACCAATGACAATTAAAGAGGTGGAAGTACTGGTGCTTTTAAGAAATTTAAAAGTGGATAAATCTCCGGGTCCTGACAGGATATTCCCCAGGACCTTGAGGGAAGTTTGTGTAGAGATAGCAAGAGCTCTGACGGAGATCTTTCAGATGTCATTAGAAACGGGGATTGTGCCGGAGGATTGGCGTATTGCTCATGTGGTTCCATTGTTTAAAAAGGGTTCTAGAAGTAAGCCTAACAATTATAGACCTGTCAGTTTGACATCAGTGGTGGGTAAATTAATGGAAGGTATTCTTAGAGATAGTATTTATAATTATCTGGATAGACAGGATCGGATTAGGAGTAGCCAGCATGGATTTGTGCGTGGAAGGTCATGTTTGACAAACCTTATTGAATTTTTTGAAGAAGTTACGAGGAATGTTGACGAGGGTAAGGCAGTGGATGTAGTCTATATGGACTTCAGCAAAGCCTTTGACAAAGTTCCACATGGAAGGTTAGTTAAGAAGGTTCAGTCGTTAGGAATTAATGCTGGAGTAATAAAATGGATTCAACAGTGGCTAGATGGGAGATGCCAGAGAGTAGTGGTGGATAATTGTTTATCGGGATGGAGGCCGGTGACTAGCGGGGTGCCTCAGGGATCTGTTTTGGGCCCAATGTTGTTTGTAATATACATAAATGATCTGGATGATGGGGTGGTAAATTGGATTAGTAAGTATGCCGATGATACTAAGGTAGGAGGTGTTGTGGACAATGAGGTGGGTTTTCAAAGCTTGCAGGGAGATTTATGCCGGTTAGAAGAATGGGCTGAACGTTGGCAGATGGAGTTTAATGCTGAGAAGTGTGAGGTTCTACATTTTGGCAGGAATAATCCAAATAGAACATACAGGGTAAATGGTAGGGCATTGAGGAATGCAGTGGAACAGAGAGATCTAGGAATAACAGTGCATAGTTCCCTGAAGGTGGAGTCTCCTGTAGATAGGGTGGTGAAGAAGGCTTTTGGAACACTGGCCTTTATAAATCAGAGCATTGAGTACAGAAGTTGGGATGTAATGTTGAAATTGTACAAGGCATTGGTAAGGCCAAATTTAGAATATTGTGTACAGTTCTGGTCACCGAATTATAGGAAAGATATCAATAAATTAGAGAGAGTGCAGAGACGATTTACTAGGATGTTACCTGGGTTTCAGCAATTAAGTTACAGAGAAAGGTTGAACAAGTTAGGTCTCTATTCATTGGAGCGTAGAAGGATGAGGGGGGATTTGATTGAGGTATTTAAAATTTTGAGAGGGATAGATAGAGTTGACGTGAATAGGCTGTTTCCATTGAGAGTAGGGGAGATTCAAACGAGAGGACATGATTTGAGAGTTAGGGGGCAAAAGTTTAAGGGAAACACGAGGGGGTATTTCTTTACTCAGAGAGTGGTAGCTGTGTGGAATGAGCTTCCTGTAGAAGTAGTAGAGGCCAGTTCAGTTGTGTAATTTAAGGTAAAATTGGATAGGTATATGGACAGGAAAGGAGTGGAAGGGGCTGAGTGCGGGTAGGTGGGACTAGGTGAGATTAAGAGTTCGGCACAGACTAGGAGGGTCGAGATGGCCTGTTTCCGTGCTGTGATTGTTATATGGTTTATATGGTTAAGAGACTGAATAACAGTGGTGGAAGTGGTGCTGGCAGAGAGACATTAGGTAAGTCTTGTTAATCACAGATGATCTCTCTGGGGAAGGCGTAAATCAGGGGTTTCCAACCTTACCATTAATCTAGGAGTCCATGGACCTTAGGTTGGGAACACCTGCCGTAAATAGAAGGAAAGGAATGAAGGCACCAGAGAGAAACAAAATCAAAATTGGTACTGTTAGATGCAAAACACCGCATCTGCTGAAAATCTGAAATAAAAGTCACATCAGTAGAGAGAGAAAAATTGAGTTAATATTACAGGTTGATGATCTTTCTTCAGAACAGGCCAGTTTTGATACAAACTAGTTAGACTGGTTATCTGTCAATGAATTCACTGTTGAGTTCTTTTTATTTATTATTAGTTTTTCAAAACATTTTACAAATTAAAAACCCCAAATTCCAATGAGGAACATTAAAACAGTGCAAAATTAAGCATACAATAACAATATGTTACAAAGGAAGAGAATTTAGCAAAAAAAAAGCACCTAAATTAAAGACAAGTAAGCTTAGTGTCCTCCCCAAGCCCCACAACACAAGAAAAAAAACAACAGCAACTCCAAACCAACCACAACACAATATAGAGAGTATAAGTCAGGACAGCCAAGCTCCCAGACTGTGAACACGCTCAGCAACAGAGGATAATAATGCCTTCTACCAGAAAAAAAGGAGCTGAAAGCAAGGGACCGAAGAGAAAAAAAAAACCCTAGTCAAGAGGAAGGTTATGCAAGTACTCGATAAAAGGTCCCCGGACCTTATGGAACTTTAGATCCGAATCGAGAACTGAATAATGAATTTTTTCGAGGTCCAAACAGGCCATGATGTCGTTAAGCCATTGAGCATGAGTGGGCGGGGCAGCATCTCTCCATCTGAGGAGGATGAAGCGTCTAGCCAGAAGAGAGGCAAAGGATAATATTCAGCATTTGGTCGGACCCAGACATAAATCTGTCTCACCCCAAAAACCGAACAGAGCAATTAAGGGGTTTGGTTCTAGGTGCTGATTCAGAATACACGATAACGTAGTGAAGACATCTTTCCAGAGTTTCTCCAAGCTAGGACAGAACCAGTACAAATGGATGAGAGAGGCCACGCCCCTCTTGCATTTATCACAGAGCGGACTAACGCTAGGGTAGAATCGAGATAGTTTAGATTTAGACATATGGGCTCTATGAACAATCTTAAACTGTAAAAGACAGTGGCGAGCACAAAGAGAGGTTGAGTTAACCGATTTGAGAACTGAATCCCAGCTCTCCTCAGATAAGGAGATATTTAAATCCTGCTCCCAGGCCATTTTGATTTTATCCATGGGGGCCCGTCGTAAGGCCGCTAGCTTATCTCGGATGATTGATATTAAGCCTTTACCTAGTGGATTCATGGAAAGAAATAGGTCCATAGCATTTTTCGCAGGCATTTCAGGGAAGTTAGGAATTAAAGGAGCAATAAAGTGTCGGATTTGGAGATATCTGAAAAAATGAGCATTGGGCAGATTGAACTTAACAGAGAGCTGCTGAAAAGAAGCGAAGCGATTATCAATGAAAAGATCTTCAAAATGTCTAATGCCCTTCCTATACCAAACCTGGAATGCTGAATCGTATGTAGTAGGTAAAAAAAGGTGATTATGAGCAATAGGGCTGGAAACGGAAAACCCCTGGAAACCATAGCATTTCCTGATCTGAGCCCATATACGCAAACACTGTTGAGTTCTGAGGGCTCCAATGCAAGTCAAAGGATCCTGTTCCTCAAGTTGATGTTGGGCTTTGTTGGAAATGTGCAGGAAGGTAGAAACATAGGTAGTGATGGGAATTGGGTAGAGAACTTCAAGTGACAGGCAGTTAATTGTGAATTGAACAGAAATATTCTGAAAAGGCATCACCCAATTTGCATCTGGGTTCTCCAACATAGAGGAAGGCACATCAACAAGAGTCCTTGGATGGTGGAAGGTAAGTAGTAAACTAACAGAGGTGCTACAAAGGGAGGGGGTATTGCTGGAGTTGGGAGAATGCACCAAAAGTCGCAGAGGGGACAATCCCATTAGAATGCTGTAAAGAGCAAGGGCAATGGGAGAGTTGTGTCTGGTCGTGGTATCATGTTGAAGATATCACTCTGAGCACTGGTACCCCACAAGGCTGTGTACTCAGCCCCCTGCTGTACTCACTGTACACCCATGACTGTGTAGCCAAGTTTCCATCGAACTCAATATATAAGTTTGCTGATGACACCACAATTGTAGGCCGTATCTTGAGTAATGATGAGTTTAAGTGCGGAGAGGAAATTAAGAACCTGGTGGCATGGTGCGAAGACAATAACCTATTCCTCAACGTCAGCAAGACGAAGGAATTGGTTGTTGACTTCAGAAGGAGTAGCAGACCGCACGACCCCATCTACATCGGTGGTGCGCAGGTGGAAAAGGTCAAAAGCTTTAAGTTCCTCGAATATCACAAATGACCTGACTTGGTCTAACCAAGCAGAGTCCACTGCCAAGAAGGCCCACCAGTGCCTTTACTTCCTGAGAAAGCTGAAGAAATTTGGCCTGTCCCCTAAAACCCTCACTAATTTTTATAGATGCACCGTAGAAAGCATTCTTCTAGGGTGCATCACAACCTGGTATGGAAGTTGTCCTGTCCAAGACCGGAAGAAGCTGCAGAAGATCGTGAACACAGCCCGCACATCACACAAACCAATCTTCTGTCCTTGGACTCACTTTACACCACACGCTGTCGGAGCAGTGCTGCCAGGATAATCAAGGACACGACCCACCCAGCCAACACACTTTTTGTCCCTCTTCCCTCCGGGAGAAGGTTCAGGAGCTTGAAGATTCGTACGGCCAGATTTGGGAACAGCTTCTTTGCAACTGTGATAAGACTGCTGAACAGATCCTGACCCGGATCTGGGCCATACCTTCCAAATATCCAGACCTGACTTGCACTACCTTACTTTCCCTTTTCTATTTTTTTATTTATGATTTATAATTTAAATTTTTATTATATTTACTAACGATTTGTACTCCAGGGAGCGCGAAGTGCAGAATCAAATATCACTGTGATGATTGTACGCTCTAGCATCAATTGTTTGGTGACAATAAAGTAAAGTAATAAGTAATAAGATGGTGAATTACAGAGGAAAATCTGCTGAATATGGAAACTAGTTGGGTGGAAAATGAAGGTGAAATGGAAGCCCATAAAGCATTGAGCAGGATGAGAGAAGCTGACAGCAAATACAGAAAATAGAGATATACAGGCAAAAATCATTTTTAGGGACAAAGGAAGAGATCTTGGAAGCACAGTAGGGAGGGTATCATTATCAGAACAGATGCAAGAGAGCTGGGGAAGCAGGAGAATGAAGTCCTTTCAGGAAGCAGAGTTGTCAGTGGTAATGTTCACGCATTTGATATTGGTCTTATCCCATGAGATGGAGAGAAAAAAGAACAGAAATGGAAAAATCAAATATTAGATATGAAAGTGAGAGCAGTGGAAATTGGCAGCAAAGATGATAAAACTTTCAAATTCAGTACAAAGCAGGAAGCAGCACCAATACAGTGTAACTATTCTGATAGCATTGAGAAACATCCAGTATTGCAACTGTTTGGGATAATATTAAGAAGTTCAAGGATACGCATCAGAAACCCACAGAGTGAGATGTGCACTTCCTAAATTACCCAGCCACCCATCTCTTCAGGCACTTCCTATCTATGATGGAATCTGTCATTCCCACGCCAGCCACCTCAGAACTCAAATGAAAGCAAGTCATGTTTGATCCCAAGGGACTACCAAAGAGCGGTTCTGTGAAAACTCTTTTCATGCTGATGCTGTTATGATGTCTTCCCTTTTTAACCATAATTTCCCTTTCACCATAGTTGACAGAGTATTTAACTGTACTTTTGCTTTCAGCCCCTCCTCCCCTTCAATTGTGTGCAGTTTTGGTCACCGAATTACTGGAAGGATATTAATAAAGTTGAAAGAGTGCAGAGAAGGTTTACAAGGATGTTGCCAGGACTTGAGAAACTGAGTTACAGAGAAAGGTTGAATAGGTTAGGACTTTATTCCCTGGAGCGTAGAAGAATGAGGGGAGATTTGATAGAGGTATTTAAAATTATGATGGGTATAGATAGAGTGAATGCAAGCAGGCTTTTTCCACTGAGGCTAGGGGTGAAAAAAAAAAACAGGACATGGGTTAAGGGTGAAAGGGGAAAAGTTTAAAGGGAACATTGGGGTGGGGGGGCTTCTTCACACACAGAGTGGCGGGAGTGTGGAATGAGCTGCCAGGTGAAGTGGTAAATGCGGGCTCACTTTTAACATTTAAGAAAAACTTGGACAGATACATGGATGAGAGGGGCATGGAGGGATATGGTGCAGGTCAGTGGGACTAGGCAGAAAAATGGTTTGGCACAGCCAAGAAGGGCCAAGAGGCCTGTTTCTGTGCTGTAATGTTCTATGGTTCTATATCACGTTGAGCAAGGATATAGTTTGTCTTGTCTTTGCTCCATCACACCAGTTTCTACATTTGGCAGATTATCCTTTAGTTTCTCTTACTTTTTCACTTCATGTGCCATTTGCATCTGCTTCATTGAATTTGGCGCTCATAGTGTGATCTCCTTTGTGTTGGAGAAATCAAATGCACATTGTGCACAATCCACAAGACTGACCCTGAGCATCCTGCTGCCTGTCACGGTCGTTCTCCATTCCAGTCTGACCTCTGTCTCCGGCCTCCTGTGCTGTTTCAATAAAGCCCAATGAAAGCAAGGAAAGGCATCTCATCTTGCAGTATCAGATAACCAGCGTTTTTGTGGCCAGTTCTGCTGAAAGGTTATCAATGTTTGCCACCAATTCTATTTCTCTCTCCACAGATGCTACCAGACTTGCTGAGTAGTATCAATAGTAATGTTTTGTATCTCAGTTTTAGCTTTGTTTCCTTGTCTTCTATCCGTATTCATCCCTTTTTAGAAACACTCCTCCAGACAGATCAGTTGTGACTAATAAACTCCCTCCACTTTCTGTGCTGGCCTTTCTTGGTTTCCTCCCTCCCTTAAGGCCATTGTCATTGTTTTCTTCCTTCTCTGCAAATTAAACATGCCTCATTGCTGACATTTCCTAGTTCTACTGAAAGATCATTGCTGCAAAATGTTATGATTTTTTGTACACATTGGAATTTCGGTTCAATTCTGACCTCCACTGCTGTTCACGTGGAGTTCCACATGCTCTTTGTGTGAACGTGTGGGTTTCCGCCAAGTTCTCAGATTTTCTGCCGCATCCCAAAGTGGCTCTTGTAAATTGTTCTTGGTGTGTAGTTAATGGGTGGGACATGGGAATATGGGAAGAATAAAATGGGATTCATGTAAATGAGTTCTGGATAGTTGGCATGGAGTCATTGGGCTGATGGGCCGGTTTCTGTGAAAACTAGTTTAACATCTGTTAAAAGTAACACATACACAATGCTGGAGGAACTCAGCAGGTCAGGCAGCCTGTATGGAAATTAATAAACAGTCGACATTTTTGGGTTGAGACTCGTCAAGACTGGAAAGGAAAGGAAAAGACGCTAGAATAAAAAAGGTGGGGGGAGGGGAAGGAGGATAGGTGAAGCCAGGTGGAATGGAAAGGGCTAGCTGGAGAGGACCATAGTAGAAATGGAAGGAGGAGAGGACTGGGGGGGGGGGGGGGGTGTTGATAGGCAAGTGATCAGTGGTAAGAGGTCAGAGAGGACAATAGAAGAAGAGGGAAGGGAAAGGGATTTTTTTTTACCTGAAGGAGAAATCAATATTCATGCCATCAGGTTGGAGGCTATCCAGACAGAATATAAGGTGTTGCTCCTCCACCCTGAGGGTGGCCTCATCTTGGCATAAGAGGAGGCCATGGACCAAAATGTTGGAATGGGAATTGGATTGAAATGTTTGGCCACTGGGCAGTTCCACTTTTGACGGATGGAGCAGAGATGCTCGACGAAACAGTCCCCAGATTCACAATGGGTCTCACCAATGTAGAGGAGGCCACATCGGAAGCACTGGACACAATAGACGACTCCAATAGAATCACAGGTGAAGTGTTGCCTCACCTGGAAGGGCTGTTTGGGGCCCTGAATGGAGGTGAACAGGCAGGTGTAGAATTTTGGCTGCTTGCAGGGTAAGTGCCAGCAGGGAGATTAGCAGGGAGGGATAAATGGACAAGGGACTCATGGAGGGAGTGATCCCTGCAGAAAGTGGAGAGTTGGGAGGGGAAGTAAAAATGTGTTTGGTGGCAGAAGTTGTGTTGGATGCAGAGGCTTATGGAGTGGTAGGTAAGGACAAGAGAGACTCTATCCACGTTAAGGCGGCAGGAAGATGGGGTGAGTGCAGATGTTCTGAAAACGGAAATGCAGGTGAAGGAAAGGAAACCTTGTTCTTTAAAGGATATCTCTGATATCCTGGAAAGGAAAACCTCGTCCTGGGAACAGAGTGGCAGAGACAATTTGAAGGAGGACATCTCTGTCAAAGGCAAATGGTTTCAAGCAACAACATTCATTATCAATTTCTGCAGCAGACTGATACTAATTCCCCAGACAATGAGCCTATAAAAGCTTTTTAGTAATAGGCTAATTTTGGTTCCATTACAGTATTATTCAAACTTCAAAAGCAATTCTCACTGCTGTATCTTAATAGAACAGTGATTTTCAAAATCACTCAAATAGTTGACTGGTATAATTTGAAGTTCAAGTATGACAACGCAAGACACCCGGCTGATACCAACTACAGCTGCAGAAATTCCTGTAGGTGCAGAGCATTTGGCCAATCTTAATTTATCCAGTTATATTGATCCAATGTTTTTCCTCTACCAATTCTCCTGCTACACTTTATTGCTTTTTACATGATTTTTGAATTTTCACCTCCCAGAGTCTATTACAAGTATCGGCACTCTGTGAAATAGAATGTCTTGATGGCAATGTTCAAAAGTATCCTCTCCCCTCATTCATTCATAATTTATAATATGTTGGAATAAACTTAATACTACCTGACATCTTTTGGGTTAAACACAGCTCCAGTAGCTGGCTACATAATCTTGGCTGACACTGCTGTACCAAGTGAATGCTGCACAACTGGAGGTGTCACCTTTCAGGTGAGATAATAAAACTGAACCCCAATCTGCTCTGTCAAGTACAGATGAAAAATCCTAAAATACTATTCAAGATAGAGCAAGAGAGCTCGCTGCGCTGTCTGGCCGATATTTATACTGCTTTACCAACATTACTATAAGCAGGCCTGTTAACTTTATTGCTGTTTGTGGGGTTTTGGTTTAGACAAATTTGGTGCGGTATTTTCTGCCTCTCAACACAGTCCAACTTCAGATTACCCTTTGCTGCAAGTTTCTTCTTTGGTGTTCTATTGCAGTACTGAAAACCTATACTATGGTACCAGCTTTCAGATGAGACATTAAACTAAGGTTGCTCTTGCCCTCTGGAAACAAATGATCCCATGATATTCTTCAAACAGCAGGACTCTTAATCATAGTCAATAGTTATTCCATAACTCAACATCACTAAAGTACATTATGCATTCTATTGCTTTGCTGTGTACAAATTAGCAACTTCACTTCCCTGTAGGACAGTAGCCTGCATTAATCTTGAGCCATTACCACACTAGTGCTGTGTCTTTCACATTTATTTTGCAAGTTTGTAAGCCAGTGCACAGGGTTCAGTCCAGTTGGTGCCCCACTGTTCACCTGTCCATGTGTCAGTTGGTCTCAGATCTCATTATCTGGGGTGCACTGTAGATTAGTGAAGCATCCACTTCCCACACGACTAGTAGCTGCAACAAATGAGAGAAGCAGACTCAGCCCACATCTGGTGCACGTAACCAGTACCAAAGTGATATTTTCCTTAAACATTCTTTTCAGGTAAATACTTGAAACTGGGATCAGAGGTCTCCAAAACACCCACTCCTCTCATTTATGGTGTCACCCAAATCCACATCTTCACTATTGCAATCTAATTCCTCCCTTAAGTGTTGCAACCCCAGCTTAATTTTACAGCCATCAATCCAAAATTCCTTTTTAAGAGGGTTAATCACTTTTGTATAATACTCCCTTCTGTACCAAAAAAAAACGACCATCAATGGAGTTTTAAATAGATTGACCTTGCAGATCTCAGCAGGCTCAGTTCTGGATACATGGATGTGTGCTCCGATTCAATGATGCAACTCCAACTCTCAATTCAACATGTGGAATTTCAAGGACATTATCTTTAATCCATAACATCAAGGTTGATGGTTCCTATAGTGATGGGGGCTTCAAGATCATTTTTAGTATTAATGTTCTCTGTTTTGTGAAGTTGCAAGAACTATGAATAATTTTCCTTTGTTATTAATCCATGAGATAAAACAAATGCAAAATGCTGATTTAATAAGCAAAATTCAATGAAGCCCTGACAGCTAATTTGCATTAGACACAAGTATTTATTAACTGGAGTGCCGATCCTTCTGGACATTTGATAGGTCAAATTAGGGTTGAATGTCAAAATTTAAGTTTTAAATTTGGTAATTTAAAACTTCAGGAATTGGGAACTAATAAAGGTTTTATTTTACAGTGATCTGGTAGTTTCATGATCACCATTACTGATTTCGCCTTTTTCTTTTAATTGTTCAAGGTGGGATTCAAATCCATGTCTGCTCAAGCTTTTAAATTTCTTATCCCGTTGTGTAGCCCCAATAAGAAATTAACTATGAAGGGGAATAATAAGGTTAGACTGCACCTAGGAAAGCTATGTGCAGGTATGGTCTCCCTACCCAAAGAAGGATATACTTGTGTGAGAAGTATATTCACCAGATTGATTTGTGTGAGAGATTAAGCAGACTGGGCCTTTATAAAGTTTCGGTGAAAGAGGAGTGGCCTCATTGAAATATAGAGAATCCAGAGCACCACACAAAATGGTGGAGGAACGCAGCAGCTTGGGCAGCATCTATGGAGGTGAATAAACAGTCGATGTTTCAGGCTGAGACTTTTTGTTAGGACTGTATTCCTTCAGCATTTTGTGTGTGCTACTCTGGATTTCCAGCATCTGCAGAATCTCTTGTGTATATAGAATTCTTACAGAGTTTGACAGGGCAGATGCACCCCACTTCCAATTTAATTGGCTGACTCGCTGTTATCAATAAATGCAGTAAGAGCTAAGTACTTACTAAGATTATTTTATGGTTAACATGCAGGTATAGTAAGACAAAATAAATTACATTATTTTGTGTTCAGTTCTGGTCACCTCATTATAGGAAGGATGGGGAAGCTTCAGATAGAGCAGAGGATATTTACCTGGATGCTGTAGGTTTAGAGATGAGGATAGATGAGTGGGCTAGGGCTTTTCTCTTTGGAACAAAGAAGGACGAGGGGTGACTTGATAGAGATGTACAAGATGATGAGGCAAGGATAGTAAGGACAGTCAGTGCCGTTTAGTCTGTGAGCCAGGACCCCAAATCTGGGCCGCCGGTACCATCTGGGGGGAGTAATTCTTACAGTGATTTTTGGCAAGGTATACACCCCTAGTGATAGAAAATATGTGATAGCATTGCAGCGGCAGTAACTTTCCGTGTGTTATCGCTTGATTTATAACCCCATGCCAAAACACACTTTTCAAAACTATACATAGCACAGAATGAAGCATTCTACTTCAAACTGATGGTTCTCTCTTATTAGTGACGCTTTGTCTTTGAAAATTGGTGGAAATATAGCTCAGACTATATGTTTTTCAGAAAAGTTGTTAAAATTAGCATCTCTACAAATGTCATCTATTACTGCCAGTAACAACACAGTGACTATACACTACATAAGATGTACTTATGTTTTACATTTATATTTGTATATCACCATTTATATCACCTTTGCAGCAGGAGCTTTTTTCACCAGCAACATTAGTGTGAGAAGAGTAGGGTAGATTTAGATCTGGAGTAGCTGAATCACTTTGCTTCAGAATGGAGAGCCATAAGCACAAAGCACCTATAGTGTATCATACACTGGAAAACATCAAAAGAAGATGATTTCCATTTCGTTAGTCCTCAAGACTATGAACCCTGGCAAACATTACGTGAGGCAGCCAAAGTGAGAAACTATGCCCCTATGGCAGAGGATGGAAGATGGAGAGAGAAGAGGAAGCTGAACAGTTGGTGGTGCACTGGAAGGAAGGCCAGCCAACACCCGATGCCATCCTGGATCTACTGACCAGTAACTGTCCAAAAAATGTTCACTCCCAAGATGTATGTGTGTTGCAAATGGCCTCAGGTTTACTGACATATGTAGACTGGCAGTTGTTGAGAACCAGGCATCCACCTCAGGGAGTGTGGAAAGTTCAGATGAAGATGTGGAAGACTTGGAAAATTATTATGATTATTAATAGGCTACGAAAGTATGGAAAACAAAGTCTGGAAAGCAGTCTTTGATTAAATATACTCATTTTACAACCAAATGGGGCCTAGGTTGTGGCCGTGTGGAACCCCACATTTGAATTATTGTATTGTAATTCTATATGCTATAACAAAAGCTTAAGATTATTTTGATTTGATACAATATGGAAAATATAATGACATTGATAAAACTCCAGAAATCTCTCCAAGTGAGTTTTTTACCTTTTGGTGGGGTGGGGTAACATTTTCTGCCGTAGTGATGTTAATATGGAATCTATACAAAAAGGTGATCACATTTAAATTCCTGAATAAATTCTCAACAAATCCATGTGATTAATGTGTCCTAGGGTTTTTATTGACTTTTCCAAAATAAACAATGGACAAATATTTTTCTAAAAATTAAATGATTCACTCTATTGAAATTGGGCACTGTACTGCGAGTGCCATCAGTGACATAGTTTTCAATGTAGAATTTTATAACAACATTTGATGATAAGTGCTTGAACTCAGCTATCATTGTGACAAATTTCAATGTTGAGGGATCACTGATGACAGAATACCACTAGGTTGAATATATATGTTGTACTTTATATTGGCCACTTTTCAGACATGCTTATTTTAGGGTAATGTTATAAAATGCATGATAGCACGCATAAAGCTACCACTGGTGCAATACTATCACATATTTTCTAACTCTAGAGATGTATATTTGCCAAAAATCATATAACCACATAACAATTACAGCACGGAAACAGGCCATCTTGGCCCTTCTAGTTCGTGCCAAACACTTACTCTCATCTAGTCCCACCGACCCGCACTCAGCCCATAACCCTCCATTCCTTTCCTGTCCATATACCTCTCCAATTTTACTTTAAATTACAATACCGAACCTGCCTCTACCACTTCTACTGGAAGCTCGTTTCACACAGCTACAACTCTCTGAGTAAAGAAATTCCCCCTCATGTTACCCTTAAACTTTTGCCCCTTAACTCATGTCCTCGTTTGAATCTCCCCTACTCTCAATGGAAAAAGCCTATCCACATCAATTCTATCTATCCCCCTCATAATTTTAAATACCTCTATCAAGTCCCCCCTCAACCTTCTACGCTCCAAAGAATAGAGACCTAACTTGTTCAACCTTTCCCTGTTACTTAGGTGCTGAAACCCAGGTAATATTCTAAATCACTGAGCATTATTCCCCTCAGATAGTACCGACCAACACTACTGGCTCACAGACTATTTTTCCCCAGGATGGCAATGGCTAATGCAAGCAGGCATAATTTTAAGGTGATTGGAGAAAAGTATGGGGGGGGGGGGGGTCCCCCAGTAGATTTATTTATTTATTTATTTTTAACACAGCAGTAAGTATGTGAAATGCACTGCCACATATTAAGAACATGGATGAAAGAAAAATGGAGGGTAATCTGAGAGGGAAGGGTTAGATTGATCTTGGAGTTGGTTAAAATGTTGGCACAACATTATGGGCTGAGGGGCTTCTATTTTTGGTGTTAATAAGACACTCCTGACCCAATTGATAGGAGTGAGCAACTCACTCCAACAGTTCTATAATTTTTGACATTAACAATTGTGATGAAATCACATGACCGATTATTACAGTACTAAGTTACAATAAAATAGTTGTATTCACTACTTCCAGGCCACCAGCATGAAACACATGCTGCCCATAGTTTTACTGAAGAGTGTTATGTCTTAAGCCCTAATCAGACTGGAATGTCCAACTAAAGATGGGTCACTGAAGTCCAAATAGCTCAAAGCATAAAAGGGAGACAAAAATGTACGCCCTCTTACTGGTTCACATAAAATGCAGACAAAAGTAGGTGCTACTGGATACAGTTTTTAATTTTTCTATAACACAAATAATTTAGTCTACAAATATTTTTAATTTTTCACAAGTTCAAAACATGGTAATTGCAAATCTCAAGAATCCCAACGTTTTAAAAGAACATCAAACAAAGCTAATCCATGGACTCAAAAACTGGTGATAGTAGTAAGCACTACATTTAAGATCAACATTTTGGCTGGTTGTACAGCAAGGCAGTGTCTCAAAGAGAAGAAACACAGAAAAAAAGGTCACCAAGAGAACCAGAAAGTACAACATTCTGTAATTAAGATAATAAATCTGAATAAATTTTTAAAGATATAAAACAAATAGCTGTTTGAACATATACACCCAGATAAGCCTTGGTTTGAAATAGATTAGTTACTGCAGCGTAGGGCAAGTAGAACCAAGGTGGGAGTGTTTGGCTGAGGAACTTCACAATGGAACACAAAATTAAATTTACTGCAATTAGCCCTCTTTTCTAATTCAGGTACCAACATATTCTAAATCAGTACAGGTAAGGACTAAACCAGGGATTTTTCTTATTGTGCTGCACATTTCCTTACTGAACAATGGCTTATATCACTAATTGGCTCTTGGCTTAATCACTACACAACTTGTCAATGATTTCATTCTGTTTTGTTTTCCCTTAGAGGTCTGCAAGCCGAAAAATAATTCTGGAATAAGTTGCTGCATCCAAGATTTTCCCAAGACCCATTGACAAAGCTTGGGAATTATTAGATGACCATATTTTTGACCAATTTGTGGACGTCACAGGGAAGTAGCTTTGCAATTTAGGCCTTGCTAATGTCTTCATCAGCTCATTCACAATGTTACGATGTTTGACATGTTGAGGGACTAGTTTCGTTGACCACTAGGCAAATTGAAAATCACTAACAAAGCACAGCAGAGGCTGTACACAAGTATAATTGCCTAGTATGTTTGAGTTGCAAGACACATTGCCGCTGAATTTGAACCACCGCTGCAGGCCAATTAATTACAAATCAGTCCAAAGTAACAGCAGTCAGATTGTGTTCACGTGCACAAGTACTGGTTTAAACTTTAATAAGAGTTCAGGTGATATTGTGAGGAGCTAATAATATTTATAGCCAGTCTCAAAACACTGGAAAATTGTCCCTTGCTGGCCTACGGTTAGGAGTTGCATACAACAAATTAAAAGTTTTAACAGGTTCAAAAATGCATATTTATTTATCTTTAAGTGTCATCATATGCTATAAAGTCCTAATTAAGCTTTTGTGGAACTGGATATTCAACCTAAAGTAAATTAACAAGAATTAAAGGCTAAATGAATTAGAAGCTTCCTGCAAATTCAGTATCTGACCATTAGCTTATGGATCCACTGTGCAAATGGATACTGTTTATCATGTGTGTTGCTTACGCCTTCTCTATTCCTTTCCGAATTCTTCACTAATGCAAGACCAGCATTTGCTTCTTGAAATTGTTGCAACATCCCAAATTGAGTCGCGACCAAGACCAGCAAGAAAGAGAAGGACCAATTCACCACCTGGACCTACTGCACAGTCTATCCTACAAGTATAGGCAGCTATTACATGACTAAACGACAGCAGTCATGTTCTTGCAGGGAGAGACAAAAGCACCTCAAATCTAGACTTAATCAAGGTGTAGTGATCTAAAGTGACCATCCTGACTAACCATAAGAAACTAACTGCTACAACTATAACTTATCTGCTAAATGAACACACTACTAGTCTAATTATAATAAAGTATTATCAATAAATTTATATTTGCCTTTTGATAGACTACTTCCCATCTCTTACCTTTCTCAACATGCTTCACCTATGTTCACACAAACACATTCTGTGCCGCAGACACCCAAATGATGACCAAGTTCATCTTACTAACTGTGATCAATTACTGTGAGCTCACTGCAAAACTAGCTGAGATGAGCTAACTTAGCACCAGATTTCCTTATGGCTTAGTTTCACAATAGACTAACAGTACAGTCTAGTTTAATTATTCAATAAACTAGACTTAATCCCTTCTCCACTCACTCTTCAAGCTCACTGAGTAGTTTCTACCTACCATATAAGATCACTCTTCATATGCCAGACTGGATAATGAATGTTGGTTAAATATCTAACTGAAGGAACTATTGCATTCATGTTATGTAATCCTACATGCAAATAGCCAGCAAGGTTGTTGGATAACAAGGAAGTGAAGTCATGGTCTTTTCATCTCTCTCAACCAAGCCAATTGTGGCACTCTGACTGAAATCAGTAAATATGAAGAATCATACTGAGCTGTTTGGTTTGCGTTGCTCAGAGAGAAATTTGCACCTCTGAGCCATTAGATTATTGCTTTAATGGAGATTAGTTTTCTCTTAGATGAAAAGATGTCAGATTTTTTAAAATTATTTTGGTTAATTGGTCAAAATAATCACAACACACTTTAGGAACAGAGACTTAAAGCACAAATGCACAATTATTCTGTCTCTGTATTGCAATGGATTCACAGCCACTTTCCAGGAGCTTTTAAACTGTTGGTTATAGTCCCGTGAGGTAGGGTAACTGGAGGTCATCCATTTATCAAAGGAATGTAAGAATATTCAATATTTTTTAAGAATGTTAAATTTGAATGTTCACAAAGATCAGACAGAATTTGTAAATAAAAGCTCAAAGATGTTAGTGGGAAATAAATGGATCTTTGGCACTTCTGGGAATAACGACTGGGCAGACAGTATAAATAAACACTTTTGTCAGTTCCGAGACTTCCTCAGAGCAGCAATTGATAGGCTGAACTTTAAGCTCGAAGGTGAGGGACAGGTTTGGTCACATCTTGGAAGAAAGGATGGGACAGGGTACCCTTCGCTGAGATACGCTTGCTTGGATCATATTGAAGCATTTTCTGGAAGAAAAAGTAATCAAAGTTGGTCAGTTTCTGGTAATATATGACCTCTGCTTTCAAATTCATATGAATTTAAAAAATACATGGTAAGTTTTAAAAAACTTACTAAATGCAATACTAAAATTAAGGCAAGGGAAAATAGAGCACCAGAGATTGTAATTTATCTCTTGGAGTGTTAAATAGCACCCATTTCACGTTAGCAGCCAAAGATAAAATTTCTATCCAAATATTTACACCAGTTAATTTCAAGCAGAAACTCTTCCCAACAGCTCATACCTGTACCAGAACTGAGTATAAACTATTAAAATTTTAATAAGTTATACATTGATATATCAGTATAAGCGTAGAAACTTTCCATTTGCTTGTATTCTCAATTACTTGTTCGCAAAATCTGAAGGGTAAAAGTTGTCAGTGGGCTTAATATGACACTACACTAAGCTCTTAGTTTCAAACTAGTCCAAAACTACAGATGAGCATACCAGAATTTCTTTCCCAAATGTTTAACATTCCAGAGTTCTACAGTCTGATCACCATGCAACTCACACAATGTTTTAAAAGTCTTTCATCCAATCTTATTACTCACCGCCAACAGATCTCTGCCAATATCATCCAAAGGGGGGACCACTTTACTAAGATCCTGTTGAATCCACCTTGGAAATGTGGGCTTGTAATCAGGCATGGACGTCACTCCTGGCCAGATGGAATCATCTGGTGTTCCAAGGGTTCGGAATATGCGAAACAGCTGATCTATCTCAGAGTCTCCAGGGAATAAGGCTCTCCTTGTGATCTGAAACCAAACAAAAGCAGAATTGTCTAAAGTTCACACAAACCACTCTTATGTTTCAACAGTCGCCATCAAAGCTATGTCCCCAAATTTCAGATTCACATGTACATCAAAACACACAGTGAAATGTGTCATTTGTGTGAACAACTAACACAACCTAAGGATGTGCTGGGAGCAGCCCACAAGTGTCATCAAATATTCTGGCACCAACATAGCATGCCCGCAATGTTGAGCAACACAACACAAACAGCAAAACAAGCCCCTTTCCCACTCACACCCTCCAACCCTAAGACCTTGGCCCCAGACTTTCAGAAATGTCACAGGTAGGTAATGCATTAACACCTAAGGCAAATGGATGATTAGAAAGTCAGGATTCCATCCCTCAACATTTGCCTCCTATGTTCTGAGGTTGCTGTCTCTTGGTGCAGTTTACTTTAGGCAACTACGCTGCTACAGTATACATGTCACTACGTTTCATACACATGCCATAAGATACCAGGAAACCATTTAAAATTGCTACCAAAAAAAAGGGAGAGAAAAGGCAGGAAAAACAGTAAGGAAGAAATTATGGCCATTTGTACTCTTTCGCAACTATATGCGCTGTGTGTTACTGTATGTACTGTGTTTTGCACCTTGGCCCTGGAAGAATACTGTTTTGTTTAGCTGTATACATGTGCATAGTTGAATGACAATTAAACTTTAATTCAAACTCAAACAGCTTGAGCAGTTTCCAAAAAGGCCAAGGAACTTGGACTCATCTTCCCCTTATTGCCCAGGGACACCAATACTACTTGCAGGGCCTCTGCTGCTGTTCCGGTAGAGATCAGTGCAGCCAGTATACTGCCGGGATTATATTTAATGCTTTCTTAAATATTATGGCAATATATTTACACGCCTGTAAAACAGCCCAATACATCAGTAAGCAATTAAAAGATAAGATTTTGGAGAGCCTGCTGTAGGTGGTGCTGGTTTCCTGAAATGCAAAAGGCATCAGTGACATGAGTCTTCCATATCGTAGCAAGATGCTCCCTTCAATGTTAAACTGGAGGATCCTGGCTCTAGAATCTAACTGGCATGCATTATAAAGGAATTATCACACTGATACACTCTGCCGATCAGTTTGCAGTTAGTTGCCTGAAGCATTTCAATGTATAATTATTGTTATTCTCTAGTTACTGTACATCAGCCACAAGAAAGAAAGCTAATTGGAAACGATTTGGAAAGTGTGTAGCTTGGTTGGGTGGAGTTGTTCTCCAAACTTGGCAATTTACTTGCAAACATCTCATCACCATATGAGGAGATATCGTCAATGCACTGTTAATTGTATTGTGTCCTCTGAATGCTTGGCATTTATATACTTATCAATTAACTGATTGGTCGTCATTATGGAAACTCAATTGTGATGCAGGGAGGAAATCTCGTCACTGACCAAAAGAACAAATCAAGCTATTGGACGAGACCAATGTGGTCCTCAAAACCCAATGCAGAGACTGCAGCAAACTGGGAGAAAACATCAATTGGCTGTCAAGCAATATGACCAACTCTCCCTAATCTCTACCCGCACAAATTTGACTGGGCATCAGTGAAAGTCATGGCGCATGCAAACATGTGGTATGTAAGAGAATTCCTAGGTGTTTTCCATGAACAATTCTGTAAACAAACACGTAGGCACCCATCTTATTTATGAACCAATGCAGGCAAAATTCCAGGCCACAATGCACGAAGTTTGCCATGCAACCAGTCAACAACGACCCCCCCCCCCCCACATCACTATTGAGTTTCTGTAATGACAACCAATCAGCTGATTGATAAATATATAAAGGCCAAGCAATTGGAGGACATACTACAATTAACAGTGCACTGATAATGTCTCCTCATATTGCAACAAAATGTTTACAAGTAAATTGTCAAGATAAGAGAACTCAACCCAACCAGGATTTTATTTTGTAAATTGAGGATGCCAAATCATTTTACTGTGTGTAGAATCTCCCATGCATCAACTATGGTCATCGTTCATTTAAAAAGATACTTTAATGATGATTTATCATTAGGGCCTTTTTAAAGATTCTTAGAAAAATAAAAGTTCGAGTGGTTTTTGGTGCATTCCCTAAGCATTGGACTGCAAGGTTAATTAAGTTTCAACACAGCATGAGAGCCACTAATACGCTTTCACTCTTTTGTCAGACGAAGGTATACTCTAGTGTTCCATATTCTGCAGTCAGGTCACAATTTTAGAGTGTCGGATGAAAAAGAATATCATTTAATTCTAATAGACACACCACACACTGGCTGTGCAATGGTTAAAGATTTATCAACTAGTTTGAATATTTCATTAACAGTGAACTCTTTTTCTCCCCTCAATAACCTCAGTGTGAAGCACACAGTTACAGCTCCACCAGAGGCCTTATGATGCCATGAAACAGTGGATGTACTATATGTAACCCAAAAAAAGCAGAAGTATGTGTCGTGGAGGGCAAGAATTTTTACCCTAATGGGAATGGGTCAGCGTTTCATTACATCTTGAGCCCACCACACAAGAACCATGTATCATACTTGAACAATAAAGCCATTTTAAAGTAAGTTTCACAAGAGCTCTATTTATTCTGCTCCTTATACAATGAACATTGCTACAAAGCATAACTTGAACAGAGGTCAGCAACTAAATTTCACCTGAAATATTTAGTCATGGAACAAGATTGGGCAATAAAGTATTATTCTCATGTAGAGACAGCTTTTTTTTTAAAAAAAGGCACTACTCTCCAAATGTTCCCCCTCTAATTCATAGGCCAATTTGTTCTCCAGAACCAAATGCAGAAATGCTTGTTATTGGGCAAAAGACTTATTGTTCTCCTGAGCACCCTTCAGAAATCCTACCTATCCTTTCCCCTCCACATGAATCATCTCAGTCAGTATCTTCAGTAATGTGAAGTATCTTCTTCCATGGCATTCTGTCCTCTCCTATCAGATTCCCCCTTCTCCAGCTCTGTATCTCTTTCACCAATCAACCTCCCAGCTCATTACTTAACCCCCCCCCCCCCCAAGTTTCACCTATCATCTGGTGTTTCTTCCTCCCCTCCCCCAACTTCTAACTCTGACTCCTCATCTTTTTTCCGCTAGTCCTGATGAAGGGTCTTGGCCTGAAACATCGACTGTACTCTTTTCCATAAATGCTGCCTGGCCTGCTGCGTTCCACCAGCATTTTGTGTGTGTTGTTTGGATTTCCAGCATCTGCAGATTTCCTCGTTTGACACTGGCCTGTCCTGTTTATCAAGTATGTGGGAAAGAGGTACCCAACTGCCTTCTAACAATCATTTTAAATAATCAAGCAGACTAACACTGAAGTGATTAAAATCAAAAAAAAATTTTTACGAGAATTGTTTCTGTATATATGAGAAAATGTTTTAACATTTCAAGCTGCTGCAAGAATATCATATCCCCTGTCTTTACCAACCCTATCATACCAGAGTCATGCACTGTATCATGCCCCACAACCACTGGCCTAAAGGAAAACCAGATGAGATGAATGACACAGGCATCAGGGTGAAGAGAAGCTGGGAGATCATCTGAGTGCTAATGATAGTGATCATAGACATTGATGTATTTCTTTAAGAACTCAGCACTCTGAATGGACATCTTTGTGCCCTGTCTTAATGCACTCTAGACAATCTGGCATTAATTAATTTGATGAAAAGAACATTTTTACCTTCACAAATCACTACATGGCTATCTCATTTTCTCTATTTAAGTAGATTTTCATTGGGCTAGTATTAACTGTCAGCTGCTTGCTATCTGTTATGATCCTTGGCACACTCCTAATTGGAAATAATGAATGTTGTTCAGGTGAGTTATAGGGAAAAGAAGCTGTGTCTGGTATAAAATACTCAAAAAGGAAATAGCCACTTTTGTGAGCTTATAGAAGCCTATTCAGGACAAGTAGGGTGTAAACAACTGGCTTGAAAGGTTAGATAATCATTCAGATCTACTCACATTTTCATACAAAATACGAGGTAGCTCAAGGCATTTCCATGAGTACTGTTCCCCTATTTCCCTGTAATCTATTGCCTCTCACAACTCCCCTCAGAGTCCACCACTCACCTACACACTAGAGGCAACTTACAGTGGCCAATTAACTTAGCAAACCCACATATTTTTTGGGATGTGGGTAGAAACTGCAGCACTTGGAGACAACCCACATGGTTACAGGGAGAACGTGCAATTCCACAGAATCAAAACCAGTCACTGGAGCTGTGTGAGAACAGCACTACCTGCTGTGCCATCCACATGCTCGAGCACCTTCTGGCTAAATTCAATGACTAATTGAGACTTTTGAATTAGTGAATACAGAGCAAATAGAAACAAAAATGTCAAAACTGCAGCAAGGAAATAGGCCACTCAGGCCAGCACACTTCTGCTAGTGCCTATGCTCTGCACAAACATCCTCTTCTCAGTTCAATGTAAACTTCTATCCCCCTTCTTGCTTAATCCCCATTAAAGATCCGTGTGAAAACCTACTGTGCCAGAACATCCCATATTCTTGTTATCTGATAAAATGCTATTCACCTGAAATATTAACCTTCTCCACAGATGGCATCCAACTGACCCAGTTTTCCCCACATCACATGTTTGATTTCAGAATTGTAGCATCTGGGGTATTTCAATATTTTCAGTATAGCACCTGGAACATGGCTCATCTCGAGGAGAGGGAAGTGTCTCTGTACTTACATTTATTTATCTATCAATGCAGTGCGGAACAGGCCCTTCAAACTGCATCGCCTAGCATCCCACCGATTTAACCCTAGCCTAATAATAGGACAACTTACAATGACCAATTAGCCTATCAACTGGTACGTTTTTGGACTGTGGCAGGAAACCCACGAGCTTTCTTAGTCCACTACTTGCACTTTAGCCAGAACAGGCATCTCTGGGCAGACATAGATTAAACCCTGACACTGCCTGCATGGATTTATGACCAGTATGAGCAGTAGATTTGTGCAAAGGGCTGTGACAATGTTATTTTCTCCCCTTATTTCCTTCCTCTAGAGGAAATATTGGAAAATAAAGATGAGGTACCTGTCATTCAAAGGCACATACAAGTCACACATGTTGTAATCTAGCATATCAACTGGCAGCATAAACACATCTCCACATCTTTTATATTTTCAGCAAGGTATTAAATTTGTGGCGTGTCTGTCCTGCTGCATGTTATGCTGCTTTATATAAAAAAGACACAGGGAACTTCGTCTGGTGTTTTAATAGAGAACTGGCCAGATGCCACTTGTTTGGCTTTCCACTCAGGCTAAGTAACTATTGTCAACAAAAAAGTCTTGGGGGTCTTTTGCATAGAAACATGTGAACAAACCCACTGGACCATCTTAAGACAGAGAACCTCACTCTTATCTGGATCTATAATGTTGGTATTACAAAGCTGGACTGGTTCACACAAAGATGCTGTGACAAAAGCATCTGTCTTATTATGCAGTATAGAACTAACTTAAGCAGACTTTAAATCCACTGAAAAACCAAAGGTGCAGGGATCATCTACTACATAAAGCATATAAAACTCATAACTAGCAATGCAAGTCACTCTCTATTCAAACAGTTAATGGGCATTGGGAATCTGTAAAAACCGGGGTTTCAATGCACTCATGTACAATTTTGAAAGTTTAAGACCACACAAAATCAATGCAAGACCATCAACCATAAAACACAATTCAAATCGGGAAACTGACTAGTATGGGAAAAACCCCATCCTGTCATAAAGCACTGTAAGAGGCCATTCAGCCCATTGAGTCTGCACCAATCATACTATATATATATATATATCCCAGTTTATTAACCTCACATTCTCATTAATTCCATCCATATTCTACTATTAATATAGACACTCGGGCCAATTTACAGTGACCAATTAGTTACCATGTTTGGTATCTGAGCACCCAGAGGAAATCCAGTCATAGGGAGATCACACAAACTCCACACTGACACCACCTAATGTTGAGATTGAACCTAGGTCACTGAAACTGAGAGCTAGTAGTTCCACCAGCTGCACTACTGTGCCACCCTGTGTGCTGAAAACATTCACCATTAGAGGGATGAGTTTTTAAAAAATTATGGAACCCATCTCTTTTCCCTCGTAATTCGGGACTTGTGCTTGAACATCAACCACAAATCAGCATTCACGTTAGACTGGTTTATTTTCAGGACTTGGGACTGTCCGGCAAATGTGTGTGTACGGATAGAGCAGTTGTTGATGTTACCAGTGGAAGTCAGCAACAATCATTCTTTGGGATATTGTTTCAACACCTCCCCAGTAGCAGGCTATAAAGACAAGGTAACAGTCACTCTGCCGTTTCCTTTAGCCCCCGTCTGAAACATACAATCTGAGAGTGGAGAAAAGGAGAAGCAGAGAGGAAAAAAGTACTTAATTTCAGAAAATACATCTCTAAGGTATATTTTTCACGTGAATCGTTAACTACACTAGCTAACTTTACAAATCATTACCATTTCAGCAAAGATGCAGCCAAGACTCCAGATGTCGACTGCAGTAGAGTAATATTTACATCCCAGGAGGATCTCAGGGGCACGATACCACAGCGTGACAACCTGCAAAGAAAAAACACAACACTTCAAGCTCATATTCACCTTGGTTTGAGCTGCCAGAATATTTATAGTCATACAGTTCCTGACGACTGGAAAGAATAAATGTTTTTAGACTTTGTCTACATTTTCATGCTATCAGTTGCATAGTTATTTCTTTCCCAATATCATGTTTCTCATACTTTTCCAGGTTTTAACCCTTCAAACAAAAATAGAAAATGCTGGAAATACCAAGCCAGTTTAGGTAACAAAGGAGGCTAATGAAAGCAGGACGGTGAAGGTTATCTACATGAATTTTAGTAAGGCATCCAAAAAGGTCATGTATAGTAGGCTGATCCAAAGGTCAAGACACATGGGATCTGTGGCCAGCTGGCTAGCTGGTTCCAAAATTGATTTGGTGATAGGTGGCAGGGGATAGTGGTGTCTTCCTGATTGCAAGTCTGTGACTAGTGGTATACCCCAGGGATTAGTGCTAGGATTTCTGCTGCTGATGATATACATTAACAACCTGGATGTGAATGGAGCAGGAATGATTAGTAAGTTTGCAGATGACACTAACATTGATTGTTGGGAATACTGAGGAAGATTGTCCAAGGAAACAGCAGGATGTCACTGTAAATCAGCTGGAAAGTTGATCAGAGCATTGGCAAATGGAATTAATCCTGACACGTGCCAAGGGGATATAGGGTTCTAACACATACAGTAAATGATAGGATGCTAAGAAACTTTGAAGAATAAAAGAGACCTCAGGGTCCAAGCTCATAGTTCCCTGAAAATGGCTTAACAGGCGAATAGGGTTTTGAAGAACCCGAGAACGAGCATTTATTCCCATTGCTACTTTCTGTCTGTGAACCACTTCTCAATCCATGTCAGTGTATTGTGCCCCATTTCCTGTGCTCTAATTTTAATGATTAACCTCCTATTTGAGACATTATCAAGAGCCTTCCGCTAATCAATATACACCACATTCACAGGTTCCCCTTATCTATTCTGCTAGTCACAAATCAATAAGCTCTAATCGATTAGTCAAACATAGTTTTCCTTCATAGGTTCATGCTAATTCTGTTCAATCCTATTATTTCATGTTGTTGTGTTATTACATTTCTCTTTGTAGGTTCCAGGATTTTCAATATCATTGATTCAAGCTATTGGGTCATTAGTTTCCCATTTTCTCTCCCCCCTTCCTTAAATTGTGGGGTCACATTTGCTCCCCTCTGATCTACAGGAACAATTCCAGAATCTATTGAATTTTGGAAGATGTGAACAAGAGCACCTACCATCTCCACAGCCTCCAGTGTTAAAACTTTAGAATACAAATGATCAGGTCCATCAGATTTATCAGCATAGCCTGTGCTGATGGGTAGTATCCCGGGACCTTACAGAATGAGGTGTTAATTATGTTGCAAGTCACACGATCACTCCCAGGAGCTGTATAGGGAGCTATGTAGGTAATCAGGGGCAGGAGATGCTTTGGCTCAGAAGACTCCAATGCTTAAGAGATGGCAGACTGTAGGTAACATACCTCATGGGTGTACGTGCGAACAGGTACGCCAAAAGCTCGCGCGAGTCCAAAGTCAGCTAGTTTAATCGCACCTTCGGCATTGATCAGCAGGTTCTGGGGCTTCAAGTCCCGATGAAGCACCCGGTGAGAATGACAGAACGCGAGGCCCTGCAGCAGCTGGAATAGGTAACTCTGAGCAAAACAAAACGCCCAGTCATTAGTCAGCTCAACATCTCACACCAACCACGACATTAAGGTGAATAAGAAACAAACCTGGACATGCAAAACCTCCACAACCAACTTCATCTGACACACAGCAGTCCCATTTCAAATACTAACTCTGCTTACTGCGTGTAGTAAACAAGGCCAGGGAGCCTCGAGGCTGGAGTTTACCAGAGGGGTAAAAATTAAAACATGAACAGCAGGGGGAAAAATAAAAGTGTAAACCTCAGTGGGGGAAGGGGGTTGGAAAATAGTCATTCCCGTGAAAAAGAGAAAAAGCAGGAATGCTGAGCTCCCCTCTCTGCATTCCCTGGTATATTGTCAACAGCTTGGAATATTGATGAAAGCAAGGCCCTCTTTCAAAAGGACAGGATGAAGGCTTTGCTTTGGATACAAGTCATGAGAAATGTGGAATTAGTGAGACTATAGTAGATAGTTTTTAATGTTGCATTCAGTAATCACAGCATCGGACTTGGTCTGGGTACAGCCCATCTCCAGTCAAATAATTGTTACAGTTAAGAGCCATACACGTTTTGCTATTGGTTTATTATTGTCACACATACCAAGATACAGTGAAAAGCTTGTCTTGCAAACTGCTCATATATATATTATACACTCATAAACTGCTATTCACTACAAAGTGCAGGTAAACAATAAAGTGCAAGAATATAACAAGGTAGATTGAGAGTCCAAGAATCAATCCTTGCACAAGAGGTCCATTCAAGAGGTAGTTATCCACGTAGCAGATGCTGTCCTTGAGCCTGGTGCTACGTGCTTTCAGGCTTTCGTATCTTCTGCCCAATGGGAGAGGGATGAAGAGAGAATGACCGGTGTGGGTGGGGTCTTTGATTACGCTGGCTGATTTACTGAGGCAACAAGTATAGACAAAGCATGTACGCAGGTCATTCAGCCCACAGCAATGGTTAAACATCCATACAGCATTGCATTCTCATATGGGTGGGTAAACGTGTGAAGAATGAAACAATTCGCACAGAAACAGGAAGAGGCTGATCAGTCTATTGAGTCTACTCTATTTTGCTACTCAACTAGAGCACAGCTCCAGGGTTTGATTCTTACCTCTGGTGCTGTCAGTATGGAATAAGACCTTCTCCAACAAGACTTTGTGGATTTCCTCCCACATCCCAAAAATGAGGTAGGCCAATTGGACACTGTAAATTACTATTTAGTGCAAGTTAATAGCAGAAAGAATCAAAAGGGAGTTGAACGGCATGTATGAGATAGAACAAGTACTAGTGCTACAAGGAAATATGGAAGTGGTGAGGGTTAATCCCACAGGGCCAGCATGTGCACAATGGATTGAATGGTCTTTCTCTGTGAAGTTACAAATACTTGACCACAGCTGATCTACATCAACCCTATTACCTGTTGTAACCTTTACTTAGGAAAAAAAAATTGATTAATTTTCACATTGGAACTTTAAATTCCTTCCTAGCATTACAGCCTTTCAGAGGATTCCAGCTTTGTGTTATTGTTTTTGTGAAGAGATGCTGCTTGATTTCATTTCTAAATGGGTTAGGTCTTAATTGTAAGATTACATTCCCTGAACTCCGCCATCAGAGAAAATAACACACACAGTTTCAAAGGGCAGGTTTTGAGTTACATGGGCGAGGACACAAGTTCCAAATTGTGCATAGGCTAAAAGATGATAAGTTAGAACAAAAGTGCCAGCAGTACAGAGACTAGGATAAAATAAATTTTTAAAAATCTCAAAAAGATAAAAGGACCATTATTAAACCAAAAACAAAAATTTCTAAAACCCCCTGTTCTATTACAAGTAGAATGAGCTATTTCTCACATGTGGTTGGAGGAACTGCCAAGTTAAATAGTCTATCATCAATGGGAGGTTTGTACGTGAACTAAACAGTGCACATAGCCTGCGACTGAAGGTCAACTTCTGGAGCTACAGGATCACTTCTTGCCGAGCCCCAGCATAACGCAAGTCCTAAACGTCCAGAATAATCATATACAGCTTTAGCAGGATGACCAACCCATCTTCTGATTCATCTTTTTGATTCCAGTTAAGTTGCCCAGCAAAGGATTGTTTTTCCCACAATGATCAATAATAACAAAAGAAACTGGAAAAGGAATGGACTATTCAGCCCTTGAGCCTGATTCGCCATTCAATAATATTATGGCTTGTCTTATCTTGGCTTCTGTTTTTCTACCCCATAACTCTCGCTTCTCAATAAACCCAAACACATCCATCTCAATCTTGAATAATAACTCAGCCCTCCACAGAAATTCACCATTACCACAGAGGAAAAAAATTGCTCCTCATACATCTGAAATAGGCAACCCCTTGTTCTGAAACTATTCCCAGAGTGGAAACTATTCTCTCTGTATGCATCTTGTCAAGGACCCTTGAAATCTTAAAATGTCCCAATGAAGCAAGTCAACCCAACTGTCCAAAACAGCGCTGGACCCCAATACACGCCTCGGCAAATGGCACAAGTTGTCAATCAAGATGCATTCTCAGCTGTACCACAAACTGTTGGTACCTCAATATTGCGCTATCCAGGTTAACAAGTCATTTTGGGAAAATAAAATATCACAATCTGTAGTTAATCTTTAAGACAAAATGTTTGGGTGGATACAAGATATGGCACCATTCAAAATGAACCAGACCAGTTTTCTTATCATTTAGCTGTCAAACAAAACAGAGCAAATGGTGAAATATTTCATTGCTGTTTGTGCATTCTTGCTCTGCGCATATGGGCTGGCTTGCTTGCTTGCACGGCAAAAGTTTGTAAAAGGTTGTCTACGTTGAGAAGAAGCTTTAAAATGCCCTGAGACTGCAAAATGCACACTGTAAATGCAAGCTCTTCCTCATTAATGCACCAATTCTTCAGCTGATGCTCCCTTTGGGTGTTCTTCACCATTCACCATAGAATTAACCAAACTGAGTGCCTGCCAAATATCATCTAAGAAATAGATGTTTCGCTTTTTTTAAAAAGGCATAAAATCTATTTTATACAGTTCTCCAACTTGCTGTTTTAAGTTCGATTAAATCTACATTTTTGAGTAGTTTAACTTGTATCAGAAATTTCGCCATAATGCTGGCTGACAAAATAATAAACTAAGCCACAATACAATGGAGCACATAGTGGGGAAGATATCAATTGCACTAAGCCCCTCAAGCATTCGATTTGCTCTTGCTCTATTTAATTTTAACTTCATTCCACAAAACCAATGTGCTTTTACCTTGATGAGTGGCAATGGGATCCCAGTGACCGAAGAGACGTCCATGAACTTCTTCAGATCCTGATGCAGGAACTCAAAGACCAAATAGAGTTTATTCTCCGTATGAATGACATCAAGTAACCTGAGGGAGCAGGGGTGGAGGAAGGGGAAAAGAGGAATACTAGTGATCCAGTCATTCCCAACTCTCTTCTCCAGAAAGAACTTTTGCTCACTCATTGTGTTGGGGTGGATTCAGTACTTGGACAATGCACATTTTATGACTTGCAGATGGAAGCTATCCTCCTCAAGTATGATCTGGTTGCCAACCAACTTGACATAGGCTGCAACAGAGGTATTGAAAGTGGGTGGGGATTGTTTGCAGCCATCAACGAAGCCAATTGTGCAAGCCAAATCAGCCTGCATGACCTACCCTTGAACGTAGTATGGGGAAAGTTAGCCAGGGTCAACAACTCAGCCATTTTAGTGACAGAGCACTTGCACTACATTAATCAAAATTCTACCCTGTACAATGTGGCCACAGGTACCAACCCTTGAAAGAATGGCAAGATATTAAATTACTTTAGAAGGGCTATTTGAGAAATCTTGAATTTGAGTTTTGCAAAAAACCACAAATCAGCCAAGGTGATTGTTTTGTCTGTTTTATGTCCCTTTGAAAAGCCTTGATTTGTGAAAATATGTGAAAGCCACTCCAAGTGGGAGCTATACAACAGCAAGCTGTTGCATGATGCCAGAGGAAGATGGGATACTTTCTTCCTTGTCATGCTCTCCTGACCTAGACCAAAATCAGAGTCAAAGCTTCCAAGGGAGTTGCAACAGCCTTTTATGAAATCAGCTCCACCACACAGTAATGAGAGCCGCAGCAAGAATCCAAGTACAGAAGAAGTCCAGACTAACCTTTGCTTTCCATAACAATTATGCTCAGTCACACGTAAAATGATCCCAAGATTTGGGTTGCTTTCTGTTTTAATTCGTCTGATTAGGGATAGTTGATAAAGTATGTAAAAGGGTTAACACTTCGTTAAACAATAGCAGCCTGTTTTACTGAAAGAAACCGCTGATGATCAACAGATGTACTAATTTTGTTATTGAATGCTGAGCAAAATTTCTCTTTGAAGGTAGCCAGTTAGGGTTTCAGAATGCTTATCTCCTTGTGCAGTCAAGCATAGAGATAGGACAGCTCCAGTCTGTTTTGTGTATATGAGGCCATTATGCGTATTCTGTAATTTGTTTTTTTGGACTGTCATGTAATAGATAACTTTGACTCCAGCCTGGTACCAGAATATATCCATTCATAAGGGGAGTTAGTTGGTGGATTGGGCTTGAACAGTCAGACTGTTCCTGTTTGAGCAACTATATGAGTAAGCCCCGGGTTCTTTGAATGAAGAGTTTGTACTTATACAGTCTCTGAGTGAGCTTATCCGGATTCGACTTCCACATAGTCAATGTAGCTCTGTGAGAGGCAGGTCGTGCCTCATGAGCCTGATTGAATTATACGAGTATGTGAAAAAGTGCATTGATGAAAGTAGAGCAGTGGATGTGGTGTATAATGGCATTTGATAACATACCCTCACTCAGAAAGTCAGGGACATGGGATCCAGGGAAACTTGGCTGTGTGGATTCAGAACTGGCTTACCAACAGAAGGCAGAAGGTGGTTGTAGATGGAGTATATTTTGCCTGGGGGGGGGGTCAATGACCAGTGATATTCTCCAGGGATCTCTTCTGCGACCCCTGCTCTTTGTGATTTTTATAAATGACTTGGATGAGAAAGAGGAAGGGTGGGTTAGTAAGTTTACAGATAACACAAAGGTTCTTTCATGTTTGAATGAAGCTCAAGGAAGAGCATTTCAACTTTTAATTAAGAACTTTAGAATCTTCTGAACTTAGCATCATTTTACATCACTCAGACCATTACTACTGCTGCAGTTATGGACAGATATTATTGTCAATGATTCTATAGTTGACCCTTACAGCCATCTTTTGATTCTTTACTTGTACAGCCCTTTCATCTTGCAACATCACCCCAAGTACCATCAAATCTCTCCTGCCTTACATACCATCATAGGATTTCCTACTTTGCTCTTCTGCCATGCTTTCCTTTCATTTTGTCCGCAAGATTTATCAATTTATCAATATCAAGATTTCGCAAGATTCGCGGGCATTTATCATCAGACCCCAATTGCCTCTGAACTAAGTGAATCACTGGGCCACTTCCAAAACCAGTTAGGAGTTGATCATGTTGCTGTGGGTCTGGAGTTATATAGATCAGCTAGACTGGGCAAGTATACGAATGACGAAGATGGGTTTGTACACGAAACTCTAATAAGTTCATGGTCCCATTACTGGACCAAGCTCTTTATTCCAGACTTATTTACTTGGGACTTTAATTCCCCAGCTTCTTTGGCATGATTTGAACTCATTATACCCAGATTTGAAATATTAGGTAACACTTTGCTACTTTCTGTATCTGTTGTTACTTAAAACCTCTCTCTAACCTTTCCAAGCGCTGAAGAAATGTCACTAGCCCAAATCAAGATGTTTCCCTCTCCACAGATGCTACCTGACCTGTTGAGCATTTCCAAAAGTGTCTTTATTTGATTTATCATCCCCTTTCAGAACAAAACAGAAACTGGCTTTTTATAAAAAGAAACCTCCTGCCAGCATGCATTACTGGGGAGAGTTTAAACTAGAATTGTTGTGGGGTGGGAACCAAACTGAAGAGACTGGGGAAGAGGAGGTTGGCTCACAAATAGAGAAAGCTTGTAGACAGTGTGAGAGGGAAGATAGGTAGGTGATAGAGGAGGGACGCGCTCAGACCGAAGGCTTGAGATGTGTCTATTTTAACGCAAGGAGTGTTGGGAACAAAGGGGATGAGCTTAGATCGTGGATCAGTACTTGGAGATATGATGTGATGGCCATTACAGAGACTTGGATGGCTCAGGGGCAGAAATGGTTACTTCAAGTGCCAAGTTTTAGATGTTTCAGAAAAGAAAGGGAGGGAGGCAAAAGAGGTGGGGGCGTGACACTCTTGATCACAGATAGTGTCACGGCTGCAGAAAAGGTGGATGCCATGGAGGGATTGTCTACAGAGTCTCTGTGGGTGGAGGTTAGGAATAGGAAGGGGTCAATAACTTTACTGGGTGATTTTTATAGGCCACCCAATAGTAACAGGGATATCGAGGAGCAGATAGGGAAACAGATCCTGGAGAGGTGTAATAATAGAGTTGTCGTGATGGGAGATTTTAATTTCCCAAATATCGATCGGCATCTCCCTAGAGCAAAGAGTTTAGATGGGGTGGGGTTTGTTAGGTGTGTTCAGGAAGGTTTCTCAACACAGTATGTAGATAAGCCTACAAGAGGAGAGGCTGTACTTGATTTGGGAAATGAACCTGGTCAGGTGTCAGATCTCTCAGTGGGAGAGCATTTTGGAGATAGTGATCATAATTCTATCTCCTTTACAATAGCATTGGAGAGAGATAGGAACAGACAAGTTAGAAAAGCGTTTAATTGGAGTAAGGGGAATTATGAGGCTAGAGGGTAGGAAATTGGAAGCTTAAATTGGAAACGGATGTTCTCAGGGTAAAGTACGGAAGAAATGTGGCAAATATTCAGGGGATATTTGTGTAGAGCTCTGTATAGGTACGTTCCAATGAGACAGGGAAGTTATGGTAGGGTACAGGAACCGTGGTGTACAAAGGCTGTTGAAAATCTAGACAAGAAGAAAAGAAAAGCTTACAGAAGGTTCAGAGTGCTAGGTAATGTTAGAGATCTAGAAGATTATAAGGCTATTAGGAAGGAGCTTAAGAAGGAAATTAGGAGAGCCAGAAGGGGCCATGAGAAGGCTTTGGCAGACAGGATTAAGGAAAACCCCAAGGCATTCTACAAGTATGTGAAGAGCAAGAGGATAAGATGTGAAAGAATAGGAACCATCAAATGTGACAGTGGGAAAGTGTGTATGGAACCGGAGGAAACAGCAGGGGTACTTAGTGAATACTTTACTTCAGTATTCACTATGGAAAAGGATCTTGGTGATTGTAGTGATGACTTGCAGCAGACTGAAAAGCTTGAGCATGTAGATATTAAGAAAGAGGATGTGCTGGAGCTTTTGGAAAGCATCAAATTGGATAAGTCACTGGGACCGGATAAGATGTTCCCCAGGCTACTGTGGGAGGCGAGGGAGCAGATTGCTGAGCCTCTAGCAAAGATGTTTGCATCATCAATGGAGAGGTTCCAGAGTATTGGAGGATTGCGGATGTTGTTCCTTTACTCAAAGCTGCTACGCAGTTTGACTCTGTGGTCAAGAAGGCATACAGTGCATTGGCCTTCATCAATCATGGGATTGAGATTAAGAGCTGAGAGGTAATGTTGCAGCTATATAGGACCCTGGTCAGACCCCACTTGGAGTACTGTGCTCAGTTCTGGTCACCTCACTACAGGAAGGATGTGGAAACCATAGAAAGGGTGCAGAGGAGATTTACAAGGATGTTGCCTGGATTGGGGAGTATGCCTTATGAGAATAGGTTGAGTGAACTTGGCCTTTTCTCCTTGGAGCAACAGAGGATGAGAGGTGACCTGATAGAGGTGTACAAGATAATGAGAGGCATTGACCGTGTGGATAGTCAGAGGCTTTTTCCCAGGGCTGAAATGGTTGCCACAAGATGACACAGGTTTAAGGTGCTGGGGAGCAGCTACAGAGGAGATGTCAGGGGTAAGTTTTTTACTCAGAGAGTGGTGAGTGCGTGGAATGGGCCGCAGGCAATGGTGATAGAGGCGGATATGATAGGGTCTTTTAAGAGGCTTTTAGATAGGTACATGGAGCTTAGAAAAATAGAGGGCTATAGGTAAGCCTAGTGATTGCTAAGGTAAAGACATGTTCGGCACAGCTTTGTGGGCCAAAGGGCCTGTATTGTGCTGTAGGTGTTCTATGTTTCTATGAAATTGTAACCCAATATGCGTCACAATCAAGAAAAAAAAATAAGGCTTTTAGATTTCTTCCCCCTAACAATGAACATTCACCACCTGCGAACAAGAGGAGGAAACAGTGCAGCTAGTGATAAACTTCTAACACTAACTTTACAAAGGAATCAAATGATAGCCCAAGCTTTCTCTTCCTTGCTGTTGCAACAACTGATTAAAAAGGCAAGTTGGGCCATATGAAAATACAAACAATGCAAGTCTCTCCTCCAAGCACGATCCTTGAAAGTGCCTGCAATGTTACAGGAATGTACGAGTGTTTACACATACTCTTCCAGCTCAAACAAGCTGGCATTTCGGATCTGATAACATCACAGATATGTTCAGCTGTCACACTGTGCAGTTGTACAGGATCAAGCAATGACAGGAATTCAGTTTCACTTAAGTAGCTGGTTTGGAGATATCCAAGCCAAGGAGACTCAGCACCCACACATGGGCAGCTCTGCTCCTTGTCGAAAAGCTGTGGATCTTAATTGCACTTTGGGGATCTTATTAGACAGAAGTCATAGACCATAGCCACTTTGCACCAACCAGCCAATTGAAATGCACCCCCACACCACAGAAACACATTCTTGCTTTAGTTCAGATTAACCATACAGAATGTAACCAAACAAGCCGCAATTTGAATTTTCTCAAAATTAAATTTAATAATGGTTTCAGTTTGGCACAGTGCAGCAGAGGATAAAAAAAGGTCTGATTAAAAAGTCCAATGTATATGGCAATCTTTCAAATCCGTGTGCAGTTTTGGTCTCCAAATTTGAGGAAGGACATTCTTGCTATTGAGGGAGTGCAGCGTAGGTTCACAAGGTTAATTCCCGGAATGGCGGGACTGTCATACGTTGAAAGATTGGAGTGATTGGGCTTGTATACACTGGAATTTAGAAGGATGAGAGGGGATCTGATTGAGACATATAAGATTACTAAGGGATTGGACACACTGGAGGCAGGAAGCATGTTCCCACTGATGGGTGAGTCCAGATCTAGAGGCCACAGTTTAAGAATAAGGGGTAGGCCATTTAGAACAGAGATGCGGAAAAACTTTTTCACCCAGAGAGTAGTGGATATGCGGAATGCTCTGCCCCAGAAGGCAGTGGAGGCCAAGTCTCTGGATGCATTCAAGAGAGTTAGATAGAGCTCTTATAGATAGCGGAGTCAAGGGATATGGGGAGAGGACAGGAACGGGGTACTGATTGTGTATGATCAGCCATGATCACAGTGAATGGCAGTGCTGGCTAGAAGGGCCGAATGGCCTACTTCTGCACCTACTGTCTATTGTCTATTATCATTAGATTATTTAACATCACTGCATAACCAGTGAAGACTTGAATCAATTTTCTTGGAAATCCTTCCACGTCTCTGATCTGTGATCTCCCCTTTCCTCATAGCTCTGCAGGATCTGCCCTTATCTCTAATTTTAATTGCTGTGTCTTAGGAGGCAATCAGTCCTCCCAATTTCTCTCTATACATCCCCACTTATTTCCCCTCAAAGGTCGCTTCCAAAATTCCTTCTTTGACCAACCATTTGGCCACCTACCACAATATCTCTTATTAATGTGTGCGGTTTTACTGTTATTGCCTTTCTTTTCCCGGTTGTTGTTCATGCTGTTTGTGCGGAACATCATGGGCATGTTATGACGGCAGCAGAATGTGTGGTGACACTTACAGGCTACCCCAGCAGATATTTGGGTGTATTGGTTGAACATTCACTGAGATCTTTAACCTCTCATTTTGGCAGACTGAGGTACGCACCTGCTTCACACAGGCTTCAATTATACCGGTGACTGTCTCAGTAACTATGGTTCAGCAGCACTCACATTCACAGTGATGAAGTATTTCAAAAGGTTGTTGATGAAATTTATCAACTCCTGCCTGAGAAGCAACTTGGATTTGCTCCAGTTTGCTTACCGGAGCAACGGGTCAACAGCCGATGCCATTTCTCTGGCTCTTCACTCAACCCTGGAACATCTGGACTGCAAAGATACATACATCAGGATGCTCTTCATCAACTGCAGCGATTCTGTCCTATTATCTCCTCAAAACTAATCAATAAGTTTTGAGAACTTGGTCTCAATACCTCCTTGTGCAACTGGATCCTCAATTTCCTCAGTTGCAGACCCTAGTCAGCTTGGATTTACATCTCCTCCATAATCTCCATCAGCACAGGTGTATCACAAGGCCATGTGCTTCGCACATTGCTCTACTCGCTTTATACTTATGACTGTGTGGCCAAGTACAGCTCCGGCGCCATGTTTAAGTTTGCTGGTGACACCATCATTGACTGAATCAAAGGTGGTGATGAATCAGTGTACAGGAGGGAGATGGAAAATCTGGCTGAGTGATGTCACAACAACAACCTCTCATTCAATGTCAGCAAGACCACAGAGATGACTGTTGATTTCAAGAGGAGGAAACTAGAGATCCATGAGCCGGTCCTCATTAGAGGATCAGAGTTAGAGAGGGTCAGCAAGTTTAAGTTCCTCCATGTTATTTCGGAGGACCTGTTCTGGGCCTAGCATGCATGTGCAATCACGAAGAAAGCATGGCACCACCTCTATTTCCTTAGGAGTTAGTGAAGATTCAGCATGACATCTAAAACTTTGACAAACCTCTATAGATGTGTGATGGAGAGTATATTAACTGGCTGCATCACGGCCTGTTATGGAAACATCAATGCCCTTGAATGGAAAATCCTGCAAAAAGTAGTGGATACAGCCCAATCTATCACAGGTAAAGTCCTCTGCACCATTGAGCACATCTGCACAGGGAGTTTTTGCAGGAAAGCAGCATCCATCATCAGGGATCCCCACCACCCAGGTCGTGCTCTCTTCTCACTGCTGCCATCAGGAAGGTGGCACAGGAGCCTCAGGACCCACACTACCAGATTCAGGAATAGTTATTACCTCTCAGCCATCAGGCTCTTAAACCAGAGGGGATAACTTCAATGATGGGGCGAGTGAACTATCCCCACAACCTATGGACACACTTTCAAGGACTCTTCATCTCATGTTCTCGATAATTATTGCTTAATTATTTATTTTTGTACTTGCACAGTTTGTTGTCTTTTACACATTGGTTGTTTGCCCATCCTGTTAGGTGTAGTCTTCCATTGATTCTATTAAGTTTCTTGGACTTAGTGTATGCCTGCAAGAAACGAATCTCAGGGTTGTATATGGTGACATGCTGTATATGTACTTTGATAATTAATGCACTGTGAAACAATGAAACCAATGATGTATTTCACTGTATGTTTCGATGTACATGTGATAAATAAATCACATTTATGTCTCCATATACAGCCTTGAGATTCATTTTCTTGTGGGCACACTCAATAAATCCATAATAAAATAGTAACCGTAATGGAATCAACGAAAGACCGCACCAACTTGCACGTTCAACCAGACAACAAACTGTGCAAATACAAAAAATAAACAAGCAAGGAAGGAAGCATAACTATCTAGAATACCCGATGAAGAGTCCTTGAGGGTGAGCCCATAGTTTGTGAGAACAGTTCAGTGATGAGGCGAGTGAAGCGAAGCTATCCTCTTTGGTTCAAGAGCCTGATGGTTGAGGGGTAATAACTATTCCTGAACCTGGTAGTGTGAGGCCTGAGGCTTTTGTACTGGCTTCTTGATAGCAGCAGTGAGAAGAGAGCATGTCCTGAGTGGTGGGCATCCCTGATAATGGATGCCGATTTCCCATGACAATACTCCATGTAGATGTGCTCAGTGGTGGGAGGGCTTTACCCATGATGGACTGGGCTGTATCCACTACGTTTTACTGGGTTTTCCATTCAAGGGCATTGTTCTTTCCATACCAGTCAATACACTCTCCACCCTGCACATCTGTCAAAAGTTTTAGATGACATACTGAATCTTCACAAACTCCTCAGGCACCACAGTGCTTTCTTTGTAATGACACTTATGTGCTAGGCCCAGGACAGCTCCTCCGAAATAGTATCACCTAGGAAGTTGCTCCAATGAGGACTGGCTCATAGACCTCTGGTTTCCTTCTCCTGTCAACGATAATCAGCTCTTTGGTTTTGCTGGCATTGAGTGAGAGGTTGTTGTGACAGCACTCAGCCAAATTTTCAATCTTCCTCATATATACTGATTCATCACCACCTTTGATTTGGCCAGTCACAGTGGCGTCATCAGCAAACTCAAATACAACATTGGAGCTGTACTTAGCCTTACAGTCATAAGTGTAAAGTGAGTAGAGCAGGGGGCTAAGCACATAGCCCTGCAGTGCATCTGCACTGATGGAGATTGTGGAGGAGATGTTATTGCCAATCTAAACAGACTGAAGTCTGCAAGTGAGGAAATTGAGGATCCAATTGCACAAGGAGATTGAGGCCAAGGTCTTGAAGACTTATTGATTAGTTTTGAGTGTTGAATGCTGAGCTGTAGTCAATAAAGAGCATCCTGATGTATGCATCTTTGCTGTCCAGATGTTCCAGGGTTGAGTGAAGAGCCCATGAGATGGCATCTGCACTGGACCTGTTGCTCTGGTAGGCAAATTGGAGCGGTTCCAAGTCACTTCTCAGGCAGCAGTTGATACAAGCAACATATATAATACAACATAATAATGCAATACAAATACAAGCTGCTATTGCTTTTAAAGAGTGATAAAGGGATTGTCAAGCCCAGCCAGTGACCCTGGAGCTATGCAATTCCAATGCTGCGATAAATAACCCGAAATTCCTCCCCTGTCTCCAACCCCATTGGAGTTGCAAGTGCTTCAGATCTCTGGTTACAAAGCTTATATAACACCTACTGCAGTGCAAGGAATAGATGCCAAGAATGGGTGGTGCCGCTCCATATTTTTGTGGGTTGTGCAAATAAATTTCAAAGATGATTTAAAAATCAAAGACTCATTGCGAATTGCAAGAAATCTAATTTCCTCCCTGGGTCCTCAATGCATTAGACCCAAATGTGTGGAGCAGGCTACTATGCACAGAGACATCAAATAGCATCTCACTCCAACTCACTGATTAGACAATATTCACGAGTGTAGTTTTACTGGGCAATACAATCATCATTAAACAATTGAGATCTCAGTTTGGGCAAAAGTACGCCTCGCTGCTGGGAGTGTGTTCCATTTGTGCAAATGCTCATCTTGCAGCTGCCAGTGCAATCTACATTTATGAAATACACCCCTCGCTGCTGTCAGTCTGAACAGAGTTTGCGCAAATATCCAACCCAGTGATTCCTGCTTGCATAAACAAACACCTCACATCTGCAAGTATGATTGTAGTTTGTGTAAATATACACCCCACTACTGCCAGTTTGAACAGTTTGGGCAAATACACCCCTCACTGCTACCAGTGCAACCGCCTTTTTCATACATACTGTACTGCACAAAAGCTTTAGGCACATGTAAAAAATTTATGTAAAGTAAAGATGCTTTCAAAAATAATGAGATGAAATATTTCTAAATATCAAAAAAATACTAAAGAGGAGTAAACAGTAAAAACATTGATATTTGGTGTGACCACCCTTTGTCTTTAAAACTGCATCAATTCTCTTGGGTACATTGTTGTGCAGTTTTAAGAAAATCAGCTGGTGGGTTGTTCCAATCTGGGAGAACCTGCCACAGTTCTTCTGCAGACTTTGGTTGTCTCAGTTGTTTCTGTCTCTCCAGGTAATCCCAGACAGCCTCGATGATGTTGAGATCAGGGCTCTGTGGAGGCCACACCATCTGTTGCAGAAATCCTTGTTCTCTTTGCTTAAGATAGTTCCTTATGATCTTGGTCATGTGTTTGGGGCCATCCTGATGGATAAGAATCTGCTTGTACTTCTCAGCGTTAAGGAGTCTATTATTTCTGACCAGACCACCAACCCCATTTGCAGAAATGCAGCCCATAACCTGCAAAGAACCTCCAGAGTGCTTCACTATTGGCTGCAGACACTCATCCATGTCGCAGTCTCCAGCTCTTCTAAGGACAAACTGCCTCCTGTTTGAGCCAAAAAATTGACTCGTGGGTCCAGATCACTTGCCGCCATTGCTCAGCACCTCAGTCCTTGTTTTCCTGCATAGGAGAGTCTCTCGGCTTTGCTTCCGCTTCAGAGGAATGCTTTTTCACAGCAACTCTTCCACGAAAACCACTTCTGACAAGACCTGCCCGGACTGTAGAGGGGTGTACTGTATTTGGGTCCCAGTGGTTTCTGAGTACAGAGCCGACAGCAGTGCTGGATGACTTCTGATTTAGGAGGGACGTCAGTCTGATGCATCTCGTCTGCTGCACTCTGTTTCCATGGCCGACCACTGCGTTTCCGGTCCTCAACCTTGCTCGTTTACTTGCGCTTCTTCAGAAGAGTTTGGACGGCACATCTTGAAACTCCTGTCTGCTGTGAAATTTTTGTTTGAGAGAGGCCTTGCTGATGCAGGATGACCACCTGGTGACTTGTTGCTATGCTCACTCTTGCCGTGGTGGAAGAATTGATGATTTGAAGGTTAAACTGTCACATCCTCACCTATTCGTATGGCTGCCCTTCACCCAGTGTGATCCCTTCTACACCTGTTTCAGTGAATCAGTTTACTTCATTCAACTCATTATGTCATTGATCAGTAGCATCCTGTTTATCTTTATTTAATCATGCACTGGACCACACACATACAAAGTAATCACGTTTTCATTTGAAAAGTGGTTTATTACTTAATATATTACTTGCTTTAACTAAATACAAAAAAATCTGCAACATTTAATTTTTTGGAAAATGAAAGTTTGGAAATCTAAAATTTGCTCTTTTCTATTGACACTCATGCAGAAGACAAAAAATGAACATCTAAAACAAAATTTATATTTTAAAAAATCCTTGGTGCCTAAAACTTTTGCACAATACTGAAGACACACATCATTACTGAGAGGCAACCTCAGTTTGCGCAAACATGCCTTATTGCTGCCAGAACCATGTTACTGTAATATGGTTGCTATTATTTGTCCAACTAGCAAACAATGCCTTAAAATAAGTTATTGAACAAGAACCATCATAAATGTATAGTCACAAGGCATAACATAAATATAAAGGCTTTCTTTTTATGAATTGCTTCCTTTAAAATCAAGAAGCACCACAGAATATCCTTACTTGACTATGTTGGGATGGTTCAGTTCCTTGAGAAGGGAGATTTCTCGTATTGCTGTACTTGGCACACCTTCAGTTTCCCTGAAAGACATCACGCAGTAGTGATCATTAATCATACAATGAGTCTGGGATGAGACAGAGAAAATGGGCATAGATTTTCTTCACACTTCAGACAAAGTAATGTCTTTACCTGTTAATAAGATACATTTTAATTTTTTTTCAATCATGGATATCATTGGCAAGCCCAGCAATCTTTAAGTAACATCAAGAACCTGCTTGAACCATCACGTGGTCTGAAAGTGGTTTCCTTGACCATTTCTCGGAGCGGTTAGGGATTTGGGTCAGGAGTCATGAATAAACCAGACGTGGTAAAAACAGCAGATTTATATCCCTAAACCACACTAGTGGGAATTTAAAACAAACCAAGAGGTTTATGGTCACAATTACAAATGCCAACTTAACACTCCAGGATTATTTAACTAAATTCAGACCCTCAGTTATCAAATAATTTATATTAAGTCTCTATATTACCACTCTAGTAACATGACAACGATGCTATTGTTATGCACCAGTGCTCTCGAGCTATGGAGATAGAGGATCCATTGAATGCCACCTTCCAAAATTTCAAAGATTCTAGCTTGGTTATGCACCTTCCACGGTTTAAGAAAGGAGGAAGAGTGAAGACAGAATTATAAATTAGTTATCCTGATGTCAAAATGAAGAAAAATACTAGAATCTATTATTAAAGTGTTAACAGGGCACTTGGAAAATAATAAATAAAATGGAGAGAACAATGGATTTATGAAAGCAAAATCAGATTTGACATATTTTTGAATTTATTCTAAGTTGTAACTAGCAGGACATAACTGGACTTTCAGAAGGCCTTCACTGAGGTGTGATCACATAGCGTTGGGAGTAATAAAACAGATTAAGGACTGGTTAACAGGTAGAAGATATTTAGTAGGAATAAATGAGTCATTTTTGGGGTGGAAGGCTGTGATTAGTGCTGTTCTGCAGTGTTCAAGATTAGTCCCCCAGTTATTTGCAATCTTTTTCAATGAGTTCTAGATTTGATCAAGTTTTCTGATGATACAGAGGGTGCAGAGAGGCTTCAGAAAATACAGGTAGGCTAAATGACTGGGCAAGGACAGAGCAGATGGAATACAGTGTGCAAAAATATGAAGTCATTTACATTAGCAGACTTTAAAAAAAGGCAAAGTTAAATTGTGAGATATCGAAAGGCAATCGTGTTCTCAGGGAACAGGGTACCCTTTGCACATGAATCACTGAAAGTCACGCTGAGGTGTAAGATTAGCCACATTACTGAATGGTGGGGAAAGCACGAAGGGCTGGATGGTTTACTCCTGCTTCTGTTTCGTAAGTATATAAATCCTTGAAATAATAATCTGTATTTATGTGTTACAGTGGTAAAACGTGCCAAGGAACTTGTGAAGCATCATCAAAAAGTGTTACCAAGCTGCACAAAATGACATTAAGACAGGTGGTAATAAAACCCTGGATTTAAGGAGCACTGAATGAAAGGATTGGAGAAGTTTCAGGAGGAAATTCTAAAACTAATTAATATATTTTTGATGTCGTTAGCTGGTGGATAGAATGGGGAGGTGAGAAGTTGTAAGGAAGACTGAGATATGGCTTAATGTCTCATAAGGAAATACTGCGCTGAATCAAAACCAATATTATGATCAAGTAATGGATGCTGAAATCCTGGAGCTACTTAAGAAATAACTACCACTGAGAACCCAATAAAGTTTGGTTTCTCTGAAGGCTATATCACCAGCATTCTGACCAACAAGAAGTCAACAAATGACACATGTCGAATGAGAGACAAGGCCCTAGGAGCAAGCAGTATCCCTACTTAGTTTGGAGGAGAGCAACTTCATTCACAAATCCAAAACCTTGCCACTTATCGATATGTCGTGCAAGGGGAAACTCAAGTGACTCAAAGCTTGTGACCACCTTCAAGAAAGAACAAATCTAATTGCAGTAATCGCACAAGAATGGCTGGGTTGTCTGCAACCAGTGGTCAGTTTCAAAAGAAGGGGCCAGTTGTTCAGAACAGAGACAGGAAAAAAATTTCTTCACCCTAAGGTAATGGGACAATGGAATTTTTACCACCCTTTCTTTTCATTTATTCCAAATTCTGGTGAGGTTTTCATCCTCCACAATGTACACTGTACATCAACTCCAAGGGAAAAGAGAAGAATATCAACCATAACATGACCTTTTTCAACAGCACCTAAGCCTTCAAATTAAATCGAGAGGGCCTGTGGGGCAACCTTTTTCCAAATTTAACTGCTCCACATCATTGCGAAGTTGTTCACCAAATCATATGAGATAACTGATCTTACACTTAAACATTCACAAAGCAAAAGGAACTCTACTAACTTGCCCCTGCTGCACAACACCGCCACTTCACAATAGAAATTCAGGATCAAACATTATAGAACATAATCTATTTCCCATTTCTCAGGATTCACCCAAGATTGATGATGAATGCTCACCACTGCCTTCAGCGTGTCAGCTTTGTCTTTAGCCAAGTGAGAAAAACTGTTTAAACATCAAGCCTTTAAACTCACAAAATTTGTGGCCTGCCAGGCAGCAGTGACCCCCAGCCTACAGTAGAAACTTCAAGGTACTGGAGAGATACCAACAATGTCGCCTCTGCAAAATCCTCCACATCTCCGGTGTTTCTGCCCTGTTTACACTCTGTTCCAGTGGGCAGTCAACATTGTTTGCATGTTCGACACCAGACTTGCAAAACAGTCCCTCGTCTTCAAGCTGTCATGGGAGGTTATCAAGCAGTCAAGTGAAAAGATTCAAAAATGTGTACAAAGCCCCCTCAAAAAAATACATCACCCTTCTGGCTTCCGTGAACCCTGGACAATGACAGTGTGGAAACAGACTATTCACCCTCACCACCAGGAGCCAACCTGTAGGTACACATCTACATTAATCCCATCTTCCACCACTTGGCCCATAGCCTTCTGTACCTAGATGATCCAAGCACTCCTTCAGACCCCTTAAAATGGCGTCAGCTACTTTGTTTCCCCTGTTCTCTCAGGCAGTGTATTCAGTTCCTACCACATTATGGGTCAAAGGCCCCCCCACCCCTCAGATTCCAGTGGAGGAATAGTGCATTGGGCACACACAGATACCCTGTGTAAACAGTGGAATATGTGCACTACCTGCTGATCAGGTACTACCTGTTTAATGTACAGTTGAATGTGGGGTCCCATTTTAGCCTCATCAGTTATCCCTGAACTCTCAGAAATCATCATCAACCCCAAGAGACACTCAAACGGGAAGACTCAACCAGGAGCTGTGCAAATCCACAAATATCACTCTCTGTCAAAGGCAATTACTGAACAGAAACCTCAGAACCTTTATCTCTAGGTTCCTCACAACAATCTTGGTGCCCCTTAGAATCACCCTGAGACCAGATTAACACAGGACAGAGGTTAAAACCCAACACATGGCCTACCCAGGTGGCGTGTCCTGTCACATAAACCCACAAAACTAACTCTAAAGAACAAATCCAACTACAGATGAAAATACATGGCCTTAATGTCATGACGTCAAGAGCCTGGTTGTTAGTTCTTTTTTTTAAAAAAAGTCATCCTTTTCTGTATTTCCCAGGTCTTTTTTATTCATGTTACTTGACGCTGGCGTTTTCTCGTCTAAAAAATGTAAGCAAATAAACTTGCAAAATCCTGTCCTTGAATAACTTATAACTCCCCGCCCCGACAGAGCTAAACTTTGTATCGATCAGGACGAATAAAACACAAAAAAAACCTCGCATCTTTTGTGTCTGTGGTGAGATCCCTACACCCCAGCCAGTGTACCCGCTGTTCGCGACCCTACATCACTCACGTGTCAAGTCGGATTTTCTTCAGGGCCACCACTTCTCCCGTGTCTTTGTTTTTGGCTTTATAAACCACACCGTACGTTCCTTCTCCTATTTTCTCTACTTTCTGGAAACTGTCCATTCTCTCAGTTCCCCCACCCCACCCCGACCCTTACGCTCCAGTTAATGAATGATTAAATAAAGGGCGACTTAATTCTAGTGATCTGGCGCTGCAATTGTGACTTTCATCCGGGCTTGAAAATGACAAATATTGTAACAGTTAGCTGCGCGCCATTACACTGCCTTTCCCGCGCTCTTTCAGACCCACCCACCTTTCACGCTATTGGTCCATGAAATGTTAGCTAGAAGCGTCATCGAACGCATTATTAAAGGAGACGAATTGAATTGACTTTATTTCTTCCATCCTCAACATACGTGAGGAGTAAAAGTCTTTATGTTATGTCTCTATCTATATGTGCAATCATAGTAATTTGTAATAATTTATAATAAATAGAAGTCAATGTAATATAGAAATACACTCAAATCAGCGTGAGTTCATCAGTCTGATGGCCTGGTGGAAGAAGCTGTCCCGTCATCAGGCATATTGCTGGTGTCTTCCGCAGTGAAGACTGATGCAAAATACTCATTTAGTTCATCTGCCATCTCCTTGTTCCCCGTTATTATTTCTCCAGCCTCATTTTCTAGTAGTCCTATATCCACTCTCATCTCTCTTTTATTTTTTAAATACTTGAAAAAGCTTTTACTGTCCACTTTGATATTGTTGGCTAGTTTTCTTTCATTTTTCATCTTTTCCCTCCTAATAATTCTCTTAGTTGCTTTTTGTAGGTTTTTAAAAGCTTCCTAATCCTTTATCTTCCCGTTAATTTTTTCTTTGTTGTGTGCCCTCTTTTTTTGCTTTTGCAATTGCATTGACTTCCCTTGTTAGCCTTGGTTGTGCTATTTTGTCATTTGAGTGTTTCTTTGTTTTTGGAATACATCAATCCTGCACCTTCCTCAATTTTCCCAGAGCTGACACCATTTCTGCTCTGCTCTCATCCCCGTCAGCATCTCCTTCCGATCTACCTTGGTCAACTCCTCTCTCATACCACTGTAATTTCACTTACTTCTCTGAAATACTGCTACATCAGACTTTACTTTCTCCCTATCAAATTTCAAATTGAACTCAATCATATTGTCATCACTGGTCCCTGAGGGTTCCTATTCCTTAAGCTCCCTAATCGCCTCTGGTTCATTACAGAACACCCAATCCAGTATAGCTGATCCCCTAGTAGGCTCAATGACAAACTGCTCTAAAAAGCCATTCAACAAACTCGCTCTCCATTACCAACCTGGTTTTCCCAATTGACCTGCATGTTAAAATCTCCCATGACTACCATAACATTGCCCTTTTGACAGGCCTTTTCTATTTCCTGTTGTACCCTGTAGTCCACATCCAAGCTACTGTTGGGAGGCCTGTATACAACTGCCATCAGGTCCTTTTACCCTTACAGTTTCCAAACGCAACCCAGGATTCAACATCTTCCAATCCTATGTCACATCTTTCTACTGATTTGATGCCATTCTTTACCAGTAGAGCCACACCACCCCCTCTACCTACCTTCCTGTTCCTCCAATGCAATGTGTAACCTTGGACATTCGGGTCCCAACTACAACTACGATTCAGTGATGGCCATAATGTCATACCCAACAATCTGTAAAAGTGCAACAGATCATCCACCTTATTTCTTATACTCTATGCATTGAGATATAACACTTTGAGTATTCACTACTTTTTTTTAATTTTGCTTTCCTAATGTATTGATACTCACCATACTGGCTGCAATTTTGTCCTATCTGCCCTTTCTGACAGTCTGTGTTTGCATCCTATGTTTTTTACCATCTGTCCTATCCTGAGTCCCTTCATTCTGGTTCCCAACCCCCTGCCAAATTAATTTAAACCCTCCCCAGCAGCTCTAACAAACCTGCACACGAGAATATTGGTCCCCTAGGGTTTAGGTGCAATCCATCCATTTTGTACAGGTCATACCTCTTCCAGAAGAGATCCCAATGATCCAAGAACCTGAAGCTCTGCCCCCTGCACCAGCTTCTCAGCCATACATTAATCTGCCAAACCGTCCTGTTTCTACCCTCACTGGCGCATGGCACAGGCAGTAACCCAGAAATTACTACCCTGAAGGTCCTGCTTCTCAACTTTCTGCCTAGTTCTCTAAATTCTCTTTTCAGGACCTCTTTGTTTTTCCTTCCTATGTCATTGGTACCAATATGTACCAAGATATCTAGCTGTTCCCCCTCCCCCTCCAAAATACTGTGGATGTGATCTGAGGCATCCTCGACCCTGGCACCTGGGAGGCAACATTCTATCCGGGTGTCCCATTCACGTCCACAGAATCTCCTGTTTGTTCCTCTGACAATTGAGTCCCCTATCACTACCGCTCCTCTCTTCTCCCTCTTTCCCTTCTGCACCACAGACCCATGTTCAATGCCAGTAACCTAGTCTGCCTGGAATTCCCCCACAACAGTATCCAAAACGGTATACTTATTATTGAGAGGAATGGCGATAGGGGTGTTCTGCGCTAACTGCCTATTCACCATCCCATTCCTTCTCCTGACAGTCACCCAGCGACTCGCCTCCTGCAACTTCGGGGTGACTACTTCCCTGTAACTCTGATCGATGATCTCCTCACTCTCTCGTACAAGCCGAAGGTCATCCAGATCTGCTCCAGATCCCTAACACGGTCTTCAAGGAGCTGCAGCCGGATGTACTTCACACAGATGTTGTTCCCTGGGAGATTCCAAGATGAAGAACACACAATGGCCATTTAAACTGCACTAAGTACCCCTGACACAGTAAGAAAAATGGGAAACCTAACAGAAATGTGCCCTGACAGCTTACCCAGAGCCGATGCCTCTTTCGAGCTGAAGCCTGACACCCCGGCATTCACTCCCGACAATGGCCACTCCACGTGTCCCTTCCGTACTTTTATTTACTCCTCTCTGCACTCCTCTGGCTGCCAGAATGACTTGCAGTTGTCCAGGTGCTCCAAAGCAGAATAGAGAGCCAGTGAGATTGCAACCACTGTAGACCTATTGTGGTGGTAGGCAAATTGCAGCAGGTCCAGATCTTTGCTTAGGCAAAGTTAATTCTTGCCATAACCAACCTCTTGAAGCACTTCATCACAGTAGATGTGAGTGCTGCCTGGGAATAGTCATTGAGGCACCCCTCCTTGCTCTTCTTGGGCACTGGTATAATTGTCACACTTTTGAAGCAGATGGGAACCTCAGACCACAGCACTAAGAGGCTAAAAATGACCTTGAACACTCCAGACAGGTACGGGTTGGCACAGATTTTTAGTACCTGGCCAGTACGCCTTTGGAGCCTAATGCCTTGTAAAGGTACATCCTCTTGAAGGATGTTCAGACATTGACCTCCGAGGCAGATTTGCCAGATGTTGTGGAGATTTGCATGGTTGCAGTTTTATTCTCCCTTTCGAAGGTGATGAGCTCATCAGGGAGTGAAGCATCACTGCCATTTATGCTGTTAGGTTTTGCCTTATAGGAAGTAATAGCATGCAAACCCTGATTTTTGTCTATATCTTCACATGGAATTCCCTTTTTGTATGTCATACCTGGATCACCTTCCAGCCCTCAGCAGACTGCGAATCTCCTGGTTCATCCAGGGCTTCTGGCTTGGGGTATGTTCCTGAAGGCACAAACTGATCCACACAGGTCTTGATGAAGTCAGTGATGGCTGTGGCATATTCATTCAGATTGGAAGGTGAATCCCTGAATATGGTCCAGGCCACCAATTCAAAGTGGTCCTGTAAGCCCTCCTCCACCTCCCTTCACCAAATCTTGTGGTTCTCACCACTGCTCTACTTTCATGAATTTGTTTTTTCACTTCCTCAAAGAATTCAATCAGGCTCCTAAGGCACAACCTGCCCCTCACAAAGCCATGTTGACTATCCCTAATCAGACTATGCTTCTCTAAATGTTTGTAAATCCTGTCTTTTGAGAATCTTCTACAATAGTTTGCCCACCAGTAATGTAAGACTCACTGATGTATATATAATTTCCAAAGTTATCCTATTGCACTAGGCAACAAAGATTTTGATTCCTGAATACTTTTGGGTGTACTTTATGGACTTCTGGCTGCTGATCTTGAAAATCACCATGAAGTTTCCCTATCACGCACCATTTTTTAAAAATCGCCTCTGCTTTTTATTTCAATTCATAATTTTAAATCAGAATAATTGATGCCAATATTAAGGAAGGCATTTTTGTTGACCCACAAATCAAACAGATCATCAATGACAGGCAATTCGAAGAACTTCAAGTGGGACTGGAGAAAATCGCATGGAAGGCATTCAAGGATGTTCTTGAAAATTTTCTTAGCAACTACAGAGCACCAAATTTTGTGCAACTGGTTTAAAACTATGAAGTGCAACATGCCACTAAAGATTTATTTTCTGCATTCCCATTTGGACTTCTTCCCTGCAAATCTTGGCGCTGTCAGTGACAAGCATGGTGAAAGGTTTCACCGGGACATTGTAGTCATGGTGAAACAGCATCAGGGCAACTGGAATCCATCAATGCTGGCTGATTATTATTGGACATTTAAGTGAGTATCCTCAGACAATGAGTACAAATGAAAATCATCAACAAAGCAGTTAGTTGAACTATTGCAAAGTGTCAGCAGCATTATGCAATTTAATGTATTATATTTAATAAAAGTTAATTTCTTGGTTACTCCACATTCTTACGTGATACAAGTCGTCTGAATTTTTATTTGTGTTCAGCTTCAAGTGGTCTACCATAAACAACAAATAAATTCTGAGGAAGCAACTCTTACCAAAAAATTTGTTGTCCATATTATCATTCTTCAAGGTCTCTCTCATTGGTGAATACTGAAGCGAAGTACAGTATTCATTAAAAGCATTCCTACCTCCTCCAACTTCAAGCACTTTTCTTCTTCTAACCCTGGTCAGTTGAATTGAATTACCTTTATTACTTACATCCTTCATATACATAAGGAGTAAACATCTTTAAGTCTCTGTCTAAATGTGCAATGTGCAATAGAAAATAGAAACATTTTTAGTAATTTATAATAAACAGTCCTACTCTCAGTCTAGTCATCTTCCTGTTCTTCACGTACATGTAATACACCTTGGGGTTTTCCTTAATCCTACTTGCCAAGCCTCCTCATGTCCCCTTCTAGCTCTCCGAAGTCCATTTTTCAGCTCCTTTCAGGCTACCTCAAGGGCCCTATTTGATCCTTGCTTCCTAAACCTCCTTTCTTCCTCTTGACTAAATACTCCACTTCTCTTGTCAACCATGGTTCTTTTACCTTACCATCCTCTCCCTGCCTCAATGGGACAGACCCATCCAGAACCGCATGGAAGTGCTCCTTAAGCAACCTCCACATTTCCATTGCTCATTTCCCAAGTACATCTGTTCCCAATTTACACTCTCAAGTTCCTGCCTTACAGCATTATCATTCACCCTCCCCCAATTAAATACTTACCCATATTTTCTGCTCCTATCGCTCTCTAAGGCTATGGCAAAGGTCAGGGAGTTGTGGTCACTGTCTCCAAAGTGTTGACCCACTGAGAGATCTGTCACCTGACCAGGTTCGAACACTACATCTAGTATATGACTTCTCCTCTAGTCGGCCTGTCTATGTATTGAGTCAAGAATCCATCTTGGACACAATGAACAAACCCCACCCCATCTAAACCTTTTGCACTAACGAAGTGTCGATCCATATTAGGGAAGTTGAAGTCATCTATAACAAGCCTGTTATTTTTGCACTTTCCTAAAATCCTGACCTGCTCCTCGGTGTCTGTTGCTATGGGGGGGGGGGGGGTGGGGATGAGTCTATAGAACACTCCCAACAGTGATTGCTCCTTTCGTCCTTTCGTGTTGTTTCTGATTCCACCAGACTGACTCAGTGGACCATCCCTCCTTAACATCCTTCCTGTCTGCAGCTGAGACTCTCTCCCTGATTTACCTCCCTCCCTGTCACTTCTGAAACATCTAAACTCTGGGACAGCCAGCAGTCGTTCCTGCCCTTGTGATAGCCTTATCGCTGTAATAGCAACAACATCATAGTTCCATGTACTGACCCTTGTTCCTGATACTTCTTGCATTAAACTCGACAGATTTCAACACATCCAACTGACTGCAATTATGCCCCATCCACTGCATACCTTTCCTCGGTTTCTCTACACGCGACATCTACCTTTACACCAACTGACCCATCACCCCCCCCCCACCCGCCAAACTAGTTTAAACCCTCCTCAATAGCTCTAGCAAACTTTCCCATAAAGATATTATGTGCCCCTTGAGTTTGGGTGTAACCCATCCCTTTTGTACAGGTCATACCTTCTCCAACATAGATATCAATGATCCACAAATCTGAACCCCTGCCCCATGCACCAATAAGTTTTAAGTTAACTGTTACAGTTTAAAATATAAATTGAGACCTGGATTTGACATTTGTACTTCACTGGCACATTGACAAGGAAGATTGATCGCCAAAAAAGGATTCAGTCCTGACCTTGTGAGAAATTTACACCAGATGCTTCAGTTTCTTCCCACATCCTAAAGGTGTGCTGGTAGGTTAATCAGCTGCTGTAAATTATCTCTTGATGTAGCTAAGTAGAAAAAGGGAGTTGATGGGCACATGTGAAAGACAGGTGATGGGGAAATGAAATGGAAAATGGGATTACTCTGTTGGGTGAGATAGCCTCCTTTTGCGATGTAGTATATAAAGCTGAAGCTTTTAAGGACTGACCTAATTCTACTTTCAGAGTTGTCATCTGAATCTTTTACCCAAATATTCACCATTACAGCTTTATTGAGCAAGTGATTGGAGTTGCCCATAATTCACTAGAACTCCTACACACTGAAGAGTTGGAGTCATGAGTGTGAAATAACTTGTATTTCACTGGAGACTGAATATGCATGTTTCTGCAATTTGTATGTTCTTTTAGTCTTGTGAGTAGTCCGTGAATTAGATCATTCAAGAAAAGGGCCATGTTTATTGTCCATCTCCATTTGACTCTGTGTTGCTTGCTGGGCCATTTCAGAGGGTCTTAGGAGTCAACTATACTGATGAGTTGAGTCACATATGAATGGCAGGTTTCCATCTCCGAACCCAGAGGGTTTTTATGACAATCCCATAGGCTTTAAGGATAATAAAGGTTACTCCTGATTGATTTAATTACTTAAATTACTCAGTCTTAATTCCAGACTTCATTACTGAATTAAATTCCCCAGTTGCAGGGTTGACATTTGTGTTTCTCAGTACTTGTTGAGATGCGTAACAATATGGAGCTATGTTCAATCACTTGAGCTGAGAATCTTTCTTCTATTCTGGGAATCTATGACCTGTGACTGCTCAAGATGGAAAAGGAATATTCAGGAATATTTCTGAGAATCTCAAGTTCATGTGCCAGGAAAACACAGGAGCCCATTGTAAAATACCCGCCTACCTGCCTGCCCCATAAGACACCTCCTGCTCCAAGTTCCCTGGTGTAATATTCCTAAGAAAACAATAATAAACAGGTTAATATTAATGTCTAGCAGGTCAACACAAGAAGGAAGTCAGTTTGCAGTGTCATCCTGCAATCTAAATAAAATTGGGAGAACCCAAATGATATTCTGCCAAAATGGCTTAATGTTATGTAGAATTGCTTTGTAACCACTATGCATTAGTATCAATATCTAGTAGAATCAATGTTAAACATTCCAAGCAAAAGCGGTGGCATGATGGTGCAGTTGCCTCACAACTCCAATGACCCAGGTTCAAAGCTGACCTCCAGTGCTGTCTGTGTGGAGTTTGCGTGTTCTCCCTGTGACTGCATGGATTTCCTCCCACATTCCAGAGACACAGGGTTCAGTAGGTTAAATGGACAGTGTAAGTTGCCCAAGTTTGAAGGCGAGTGGTACAATATGGGTAGCAGTTGATAGGAATGTGAAGGAAATAAATTGGGATTGTGTTGGATTTGTGCAAATAGATTCTTGATGGCCAGCGTAGACTCAGTGAGCTGAAGGACTTGTTTCCATGCTGTATGACCCTATAATGAAAAGCAGCAATCAGTTAAATTAATGGAATGTAAATCATATAGATTAAAACCATGAGTACTGATCAGAGGAGACTGTAATTTCATATTATCTCTTCATCTTAAGCCACACCTCAAGATCAAAGATGACTTACCTTCACTCTGGTTTTGTGGGTTCTGAGGTGACTGGTGAGGCCAATGTGTGGACAGCACTTTTCCACAGATGGGGCAGAAGGTTTCCAACGGGGTGGTAGACAGCTTGTGAGATGGCCGACTGCTTTCACAGCTACTCCGTGTTCTATGTGCTCCCATTGCACAGACCTGCAGTTCACAATACCATTCTTAATACACCTTCTCCACTTTGAGCTGTCATGGGGTAGAGGTCTCCAAGAGTCAAAGGGGGATGTTGTATTTGTTTGAGGAGGTTTTGAGCACAACTTTGAATCTTTTCCTCTGACCATCTGGTATCTTCTTCCAGTAACACTGCTTGGAATGATTTGTGTATTTTGGAAGTGTGGTGTTGGGCATTCCAATGCTGTGGCCTGGCCAACAGGGTCAACTAGACCTCTGTAGTGTACTGGGGAAAGGGCATTTATGTTGGCTTGTTTATTCTGCTGTGGATGGTGAAAGCCTCAAAAGCAGATAGGCAGGAAGGGACCACTGTAACTTGGAAGATCTTGAACTTTGTGCCAAGTCTCTAGCTTTGATCTTCAAACACCCTTTTCTTTAGATGACCAAAAGCTGTAGTGTGTGAATTTCATCATCAATGTCTGCATTTGGTGAGTGGTGTCTCCCATGATATGGGAAGTAATCCTCATTTTCTCGGGTCTTTCCCTGAATCTTAATTGCCAGAGCATAGTATTACACAGCGAGGTCAGGTTGGTAGAGGATTTTTGCCTTGAAGGTGTTGAGTGCAAGGCTCATCCTTCCATATGCTTCAGGAAATGATTCAACAATGGCTTTGCATTTAGCCTCTGAGTGTCATCTGCCAACTGCAGGTCATCTTCTGAGATTCTGGTGATTTTGCTGAGGGTTGAACGGTCTCCTATTAGTTCTGAACATTTGCTCCTCTGCCACAAGATGTGTGGGGTGGGGTGAGGTGCAACATTATGACAAGAATGATTGAATAAATGTGTTGGGGTAATAGACCGTAAGACATAGTAGCAGAATTAGGCCATTCAGCACATCAAGTCTGCTCTGCCATTCAGTCACAGTTGATTTATTTTCCCTCTCAACTTTGTTCTCCAGCCTTCACCTCATAAACTTTGACTCCCTTACTAATCAAGGGCCTATCAACCTCCACTTTAAATATACCCAGTGACTTGGCCTCCACAGCTGCCAGTGGCAATTAATTCCAGAGAATCACCACCCTCTGGCTAAAGAAAATTCCTCTCTGTCCTCATCTCTGTTCTCAACGGATATCCAGAGGGCTGTGCCCTCTGGTCCTAGAATCTCCCTCTGTCAGAAACATTCTCTTCATGTCCACTCTATTTAGACCTTACAATATTTAATAGGTTTTAATGAGATAACCCTTATTCTTCTAAACTCCAGTGAGTACAAGCCCAGAACCATCAAACGTTCCTCATATGTTAACTCTTTCATTACCAAGATAATTCTCCTGAACCTCCTCTGAACCCTCTCCAATACAAACATATCTGTCCTAAACTGCTCACAATACTCCAAATGTGGTCTGAGCAATATCTTACATGCAAAGCCTTGCTATTATATCCTAGTCCTCTTGAAATGAATGCTAACATTGCATTTGCCTTCCTTACTGCTAACTCAATCTGTAAATTGACATTTGGGGAATCCTGCATAAGGGAATAAAAATTATAATCTGCGATGTTTTTATTTGAATTAGTCCTGTCAGAATTTGGAATCTGCTTCTCTAAAAAGAGGGCGCTTATGACTTAAGTGTTCCTGTTTGTCAATTTAATCATCAATTTCCTGAAAGAGTTGAATACTGTGTTCACTTGTGGTCATGAGACACTGGGATGACATTCAAACATTGGCGGAAGGGCTGAGAATAGTCATGAGGCAATCCCCGAATGCTAGAGGTTTATATTGAGGAATGAATGGGAAAAAATGGGCTTTTCAGCCTTGGGAAGAGGCATCAAATGTGCAGTATTATAGAAGTAGATCACATGCAACCAACCCATCTGGGAAATTAAGGTATGAATGGAGAACAAAGTGACAAAGATTCAAACTAACTGTAGGCAAATTTTAGACAGATACAGGTCCTTCTTTACACATAAATGACCAATATTTGTGACATTGAGACAAAAATCTAGGAATCATTTGATCAATGTAGAATGGCAATAAGATAAGTTGAGCATCACTACGGTGAGAGCTTCTGTGTGTGTCATTTAGTGCACGTAATGTGTCTGAGATCCTCACTGAATTCAACCTGCCTCACGTAGAACATCTATACCTGGACTACCAATTTTGGCCCAGCCTTGAATCTGCTTAGATGGGTTCTCATAAGGAGCACATTGATCCATTTCTCCCCTATAAGAGTTTAAAAACCTGATATTCAAGCTTTATTTTGATGCTGGGAGGATGTTCCCAAAGCCAGAGTCGAGAACCAAGAGACAGAGTCTCAGCATAATGAGATTAGGAGAAATTACTTCGCCCAGAGCCTGGTAAACTTGTGGCATTTTCTATCACAAAAAGCAGTGGAGATCCAAGTCATTAAATATATAATAAGTGAGTAATCTATTTCTTTATACCAAAGGGATCACAGGATATGGGGGTACTGGAAAGCATAATTAACCATGACTGTAGCGAATCAATGTTTTAGGAATAGCTTCTTCCCCTCCACTATCAGATTTCTGACTGGTCCATGAACCATGAATACTACCTCAGTATTTTACTCTTTTTTTTTTGCACTGTTTAGTTCAAACTCAGAATCAGAATCAGGGTTAATATTATTGGCATATGTTGTGAGATTTGTTGTTTGGCGGCAGCAGTACATTGCAATATATAATAAAAACCTATAAATTACAGTAAGAAATATAGATAAAAATAAATTAAATAAGTGGTGCAAAAAGAGAGCAAAACAAAAAGAAAAAATAGTGAGTTAGTGTACATGGGTTAATTGTCCATTCAGAAATCTGATGGCTGAGGGGAAAAAGCTGTTCCTAAAACATTGAGTGTGTGTCTTCAGGTTCCCATCCCTCTTCCTTGACAGTAGCAATGAGGAAGGCATGTCCTGGGTGACGGGGGTCCTTAATGATGGATGCCATCTTTTTGAGGCGGCAACTTTTGAAGATGTCTTCAATGTTGGGGAGGCTCGTGCCTCTGATGGAGCTGGCTGAGTTTACAACTTTCTGCAGCTTTTTCCAATCTTCTGTAGTGGTCCCTCTTTACCAAATGGTGATGCAAGCAGTTAGGATGTTCCCTACGGTACATCTATAGAAATTTGCGAGTATCTTTGGTGACATAACAAGTCTCCTCAAACCCCTAATGAAATATAGCCGCTGTCGTGCCTTCTTTGTAATTGCATCGTTATGTTGGGCCCAGGAATTTAGAGATGTCGACACCCAGGAGCTTGAAACTGCTCACCCTTTCCACTGCTGATCCCTCAATGAGGACTGGTGTGTGTTCCCTCGACTTCCCCTTCCTGAAGTCCACAATCAACTCCTTGGTCTTCCTGACATTGAGTGCAAGGTTGTTGTTGAGATACCACTCAGCAGATCAATCTCACTCCTGTACGTCTCCTCATCACCATCTGAGAGTCTGCCAACAATAGTTGTGTCATTGGCAAATGTATAGATGGCATTTGAGCTGTGCCTAGCCAAACAGTCATGGATGTAGAGAGAGAGTAGAGCTGATTGTCAGTGAGGAGAAGATGTTATTTCCAATCTGCACAGACCGTGGTCTCCCGATGAGGAAATCAAGGATCCAGTTGCAGAGGGAGGCAAAGAGGCCCAGGTTTTGGAGCTTTTTTATTAGAACTGAGGGTAAGATGGTGTTGAACGCTGAGCTGTAATCAACAAACAGCAGCCTGACGTAGATATTGCCATTGTCCAGCTGATCCAACGGTGAACAGAGGGCCAGTGAGATTTATACTGTATATTTTATATTGTAACTTATAATATTTTTATGTATTGCAATGTACTTCTGCCACAAAACAACTAACTTCACAACATATGTCAGTGATAATAAACCTGATTTGGTTCTGAATCATTCAGGATGCTCTTGCACTTGTACTTGAATGCTGAAGCTGAGTGCTTACTTCCTGTGCCTCTTTGCTATGTCGCAATGTGAGAATATATATATATATAATCTTTCCCTCTCTCTCTCTCTCTCTCTCTCTCTCTCTCACTCTCCTTCCCTTTCCCTCTTCCTCTCTCTCTCCCCTTCCTCTCCCCCTTCCTCTCTCTCTCTTTCTCTCTCTCCCTCTCTCTGCCTCTCTCTCCCTCTCCCTCTTCCCCCCCCCCCCTTAATATTTTGGATCCAACAGAAACATCATTTGAGAGGTCTGGTACACAGCAATCTCTCAAGCCACCATTATTATTTAAGAAAAGATATAACTCTAAGCCTTTCCCAACAGTTTTACCAAACTAGTTCTAAGGAAGTGTTTGGCTTTATCTCCATTTCCCCCACCCGGTGGGAAGACAGCTAAACTGGGAACAGCAACACAAGCAGGTGTGAATCTGAAACTCACAATTTGGCACTAAGCATTAGTGCCTGCAATCAGCATTTTACACATCACAAGATGTTCTTTACAGCTTTCAGAATAAACACATCTATCACACAGTGGCTGTGAAACTGGTTTCTGTGTGCAATCAACCTCTGGCTTCTTTTTTCCACTGCAAATCTTGAACTGTCTCCCCTGTCTCTTCCACCTTCATCTCTAAAACAAGAAAGGAACTTATGGAGTTCCTTGCTGTGGGAATTTTATGCATTTTATTTAGCGATACAGTGTGGAGTAGGCCCTTCTGGCCCTTTGAGCAGTGCCACCCCAGCAACCCCTGACAAACTTGATTAACCCCAGCCTAACCATGGGACAATTTACAATGAACAATTAACCTGGTATGTCTTTGGACCGTGGGAGGAGACTGGAGCACCCAGAGAAAAGCCAGCTTTCCATGGGGAGAATTTACAGAACCTCCTTACAGAACAGCGCCAGAATGGAACCCCGAATTCTGGACACCCCAAGCTGAAGTAGCGCCGCGCTAACTGCTACGTTACCGTGGCTGCTGAGATCAAGGCTATCACGGTGGTGGTGCACCAGTCAAATGATTCGAGTAATTCACAGATCCAGACTGACAATCTCACAGCCTGGTATGGAAGCACCAATGGCCAGGAACAGAAAAAGCTGAAGAAAGTGATGGGTACAGCCCAGTCCTTCACAGGCAAAACCCTCTCCACCACTGAGAATATTTACATGGAGTGCTGCCACAAGAAAGCAAAATCCATCATCTAGGCCATACCCTCTTCTTGCTGATTCATTAGTTAAACTGGCATCCTTACTTGGCCTGGCCTACACATGACTCCATGACCACCCAAAGTGATTGAATTTTAATTGTCCTCTTAAATTGCCTAGCTGGCCACTCTATTGCATCAGTACCATTACATCGCAAAAAAGAAGCAATATCTTTGGAAACAGCTCTATTTCTATCTTTAATATCTCTATTTTAATCCTTTCCAGGGTTCTTTTGAAGACCCTGACCTGGAGTTACACACCGACTTCGGTTCTTTGCGGGAATGGGACCCGCTCTCGGGGGCCTCATGACTGGCTGCTTTTTGATATGCCAAGGATACAGCCTGGGAGCTAGCACACCTTCAGCGTGCCGGATTTTCATGGCTCTGGAGGCGGGCGGTCTCGAGGTCGGTGTCGCCGCCTGATGCGTCGTGGGAGCCGGACGATTGAAAGCAGCGAGCTGGCTGTGAGCCCAGAGACCTGAGTTCTTAGCGCACAAAACTCAGAAGAAGCAACACAACAGACTTTTAACATCATAAATCAGTGAGTTGTTTTGTTATGTCTCCCCTCTCGCTGTGAAATGGGGACATCTCTTTCTCCCTTATTAGGGGAAGAGAGGAGAGAGGAGAGAGGAGAGAGGAGAGAGGAGAGAGGAGAGAGGAGAGAGGAGAGAGAGAGAGAGAGAGAGAGAGAGAGAGAGAGAGAGAGAGAGAGAGAGAGAGAGAGAGAGCGAGAGAGAGAGAGAGAGAGAGCGAGAGAGAGAGAGAGAGACAGGGAGAGGGAGAGAGAGAGAGAGAGAGAGAGAGAGAGAGAGAGAGAGAGAGAGAGAGAGAGAGAGAGAGAGAGAGAGACACTGTGGTATGTCGAATACCGGGTGAATAAGTAGTCTTTGGAATACTGCATGTCTGGGTCTTTATTGATGCTTTGCTGCTCACTTGAGTGTTGATGGTGGGTGCCTTTGCTTTTTTGCTGGTGGGGGGGGTCATTGCTTTGCTGCTGCTTGATCATGGGAGGGGGGAGCTGGGGGGGGCTTTAGGGGTTCTAACATTTAACTGTTGTTCATTCTTTGGGGCACTCCTCTGTTTTCGTGGATATTTGCAAAGAAAAAGATTTTCAGGATGTATATTGTATATATTTCTCTGGCATTAAATGTACCTATTGATAAAACTGAATGGACCACCTGATATTGAACTAGGCACTGAGTTTGGATGAAAAGTTATTCCCAGCCCAGATGACCTTGCAAAGTCCTCCTCACAAACATCAGTCATACCAAGCCCTACCTTACCCCACTCTTCCATCACAGTCCCTGGGCAATGCCTGCCCCATCAGCAAGATAGATCCACCAGAAATGGATTTAAGGATCTAAACTAAACTGGCCAAGTCATGAAGGACCAGAGCCACCAGACTGGGTCTATTACTGGTAATAAGTGAAACACCACAAGGGATTTAAGCACTTACTTCACTCTCACCAATCTAGCAGATTGATGCACATCCTGATACACGTATGTTACAAACTGTCAGCATATACCTCCCCTAACTGTCTATCTTCCCCATCCTTCTCCCTGGTTAATACACAACATCATACATATCTCCTGGTTCCACATAAAGACTTCTCTTTTGGTCCCTGAGAGGACAACTCTTTCCCTAGTTTTGGTTCAAGTTGAATTGTCAAGCTAAGGTGAGAATGAAAAGCAACATTTAATCAGTTGTGGTAATAAGACACGCTGGAAAAACTGAAGTCATAGAGTCACAGAACACTATAGCACAGTAACAGGTTCTGTGGCCCATCCAGTCTGTGCTGAGCCATTAACCTGCCCACTCCCATCATCCTGCTTCCAGGCCATAGCCCTTCATACCCCTCCCATCCATGTACCTATCCAAATTCCTCTTAAATGTTGAAATCGAACCCACATCCATCATTTCTGCTGGAAGCCCATTCCATGCTCACATCACCCTCTGAATGAAGAAGGTACCCTTAAACATTTCACCTCTCACTCCAACCTATGACTCTCTAGTTCTAGTCTCACCAAACCTCAGTGGAAAAAGCCTGTTTGTGTTTACCCTAAATATATAATTTTGTATACCTCTATCAATTCTCTCCTCATTCCTCACTCTTCTATGCTCCAGGGAATAAAGCATTAACCTATAACTGGGATCCTGAAGCCTTAAAAACATCCTTGTAAATTTCCTCTATACTCTTTCAACCTTATAGATACCTTTCCTGTAGGCAGGTGATCAAAACTGGACACAATACTCCAAATTAAACCTCATCGATATCTTAGACAATTTCAACATAACATCCAAATTCCTGTACTCAATACTCGGACAATGTGCCAAAAGCGTTCTTTATGACTCTATCTACCTGAGACACTACATTCAAGGAATTATGGATCTGTATTCTCAGATCCCTTTGTTCTACCAAACTCCTCAATGTCCTTCTTTACTGTCAACTATGCCCTCAATCATGGTGTCATCTGCAAATTTGCTGATCTAGTTTACTGCATTTTCATCCAGATCATTGATATAGATGACAAACGACAATGGACCCAGCACTCAGTTAGAGGGGCAACCTCTCTAACTCTGGCTTCTCCTGCAAAGCTAATGTTGAATCCAATTTACTACCTCATTCTGAATGCCAAAGGACTGAACCTTCTTGACAAGTCTGTAAAGTCCATGTAGTCAATCCACTGCCTTTCCTTCATTGGTTTTCATGGTAACCTCCTCAAAAAGCTCTATAGGATTTGTTAGATATGACCTACCATCCACAAAGCCATGTTGACTATTCCTAATTAGACCTTGTCTATCCAAATGTTTATATATCTAATCCCATAGCATACCTTGCAATAATTTGCCCAGTCCTGATGTCAGGCTGAAAGGCCTCTAATTTACTGGCTTATTCTTAGAGCCTTTCTTGAAGAATGGAACAACATTAGCTATCCTCCAGTCATCCAGGAGATCACCTGTGGCTAAGGATATTTTAAATATCCCTGCTAGGTCCCTGCACAAGGTCTGAGCGGACATCTCATCAGGCCCAGGAGATTTAACCATCCTAATTTGCATCAAGACAGCAAGAACCTCCTCTTCTTTAATCCTTATATGCTCCATGCCATTTGGCCTCGGTTGGTTAGACTCTGTGTCTGTCTCCTGAGTGAATATGGGTGCAAAAAATCCATTTAAGATCTTCCCCATCACTATCGGCTCCATGCATAGATGACCATGCTGATCTTCAAGTAGGTCTATTTTGTCTCTTGTCATCCTTTTGCTCTTAATGTAGAAGCCCTTAGGATTCTCCTTCACCTTCTCTGCCAGAGAAACCTCATGTCCTCCTGATTTACCTCTGTAATGTTCTCTTCCATTTCTTATACTCCTCAAGCACTTCATTAATTCCTTGCTGTTTATACCTGCTTGCACCTCCTTCTCCTTAAGCAGGGCCTCAATATCTCTCAAAACCCAGGCTCCCTAAACCTATTATCCTTGCCTTTTACTCTAACAGGAACATACAATCTCAATACTCTCAAAATTTCACTTTTGAAGGCATCCCACTTATCAAGCACGTCTTTGCCAGAACCTATTCCAATCTGCACTTGCCAGATCTTTCCTGATGCCATCAAAATAGGACTTCCTGTTGTTCTCTGGTCCTGTTGTTCTCCATAATTACTTTGAAACTAATGGAATTATGATCAGTAGATCCGTACACACACTTCTGTCATCCACCCTGACTTGTTCCTTAATAGGAGATCCAATATGGTGCTCTCTATAGTTAGGACTTCTTATATATCAAAATCAGAATCAGGTTTATTAACACTGGCAGTTCAATGCAATACGTAATATAGAAGAATAAATAAATAAACAAGCAAATAAATCAATTACAGTATACATATATTGAATAGATTAAAAACTGCAAAAACAGAAATAATATATGTTTAAAAGTGAGGTAGTGTTCATGGGTTCAATGTCCATTTAGAACATTACCCGTGAACTAGGGAACTTGAAACTGCTTGCTCTCCCCACTTGAGGATCTATGAGGGTCAGAAGGCAGAGGGGAACAAGCTGTTCCTGAGTCACTGATTTTGTATCTTCATGCTTCTGTACTATCACAAGCTTATTTTTCTTGCAACTGTCTGCTATCTCTCTACAAAATTGCTCTTCTAGATCCCACTGACAATTGGGTGGTCTATAATATAATCCCATTAAGGTGGTCACCCTTTCTTATTCCTCAGTTCCACCCATTTAACCTCAGTAAATGAGCCATCCAATCTGTCCCGTATGAACACTGCTGTGACATTTTTCTTGATTAGTATTACCACCCCTCCCCTTTTAATTCCTCCCACTCTATCACATCTAAAACATGGAATCCCAGAACACTGAGATACCAGTACTCTCCCTCCTGCAGCTAAATCTCACGAATGGCTACCATGTCATAGTCAATGGGCAGGGCATCAGAGAAAAAAACTCTCCTCTGGTTGCAGTCATACCTTGCACAAAGGAATACTGTGGATGTTTTAGGTAAACTCTCCCAGTCCCAGGACATCACTGCAGGAGTTCCTTTTGGCAATGTCATCGGCTCTGCTTCATCAATGACCTTCCTTTTCTAATGAGATCAGAAGTGGGGATTCTTGCTGATGATTACACAATGTTCAACTCCATTCACAACTCCTCAGCAAATGAATCAGCCCATGCCTGCGTACAGCAAGATCTAAACTATGTTCAGGCAATGGCTAGGAAATTATATTAACAAGGCACAATGGATTGTTCTTAACTTAGTTGACTGAATGCAGTTCCCACAACTTTCAAGGTGCTTAACCTCAAGTGGGATAAAGCAGATTTCTGCCCTGGCTAAACTCCATTTGCTGGTCTCTCTCTCTCTACTTATCACTGGTCCTGCAATGTCATTGGGTCTAAATCTTAGAACTCCCTCCCTAATGTTCTGCCTTTGTCCTAAGTGTCATCAAATCCTATTCACTCACCACTACTGTGATCACTGAACTATACATATTCCCAATTAAGCAACAGCCTGGTTTAAGCATTCTTATCCTTGTTTTCAAATCCATCTGAGGTCTAACCCCTCCCTCATCTCTGTGTAATAACTTTCAGACTGTCAATCTGTAAGATCTCTGTATTCTTCCTGTCCTGGCATACTGACAATCCTCAAATTTAATTGCCCATCAGTTCTACCAAGTGTGTGCTAATCTTAGATGCATGAATCCTGTGGATACTAACCAGCATCTGAATGTGTTAACCTGGTTACTCCAATTCCGTGCATGTTATCCTTGTGTGCACTAACACAATTAATTGAAAATAACATTTAAAATAGAATTAAGCTGTAATCTTTCTTGTTACAAAAAGAATACTTTCAGAAGCTAGGAACAACATCTTTTTTTCTGATGAGGTAAAGGGGAAAAGGAAATCAAAGACAGATGTTGCAGAATAAGGACTTGGAGTATAAACTCCATTGAGAGATACGGATGAATCCCAAGGACTCAAATACATTATTTCTTAAAAGACACCCACCTTGAGGTCCTCATAAAAGAATGTTTCAAGTTCAAAAGCAGGGAGGCAAGGATAAGTTTTTACAAGACGGTAGGTTAGCAAGAGTTTGGGCATTTCAGCACAGAAAATACATTTTAAAAACATGAATCACAAAATTCAGTGGTATTGAAGTCATTTCTCATCTTCCCTGTCAGACCCTGTCTTTCTCTCTCATAGAATCCATTATTTCCTTGCTGGTCAAACTCCTTACAATCACTTCTCTTGCTTGCTTTCTTGATTGACTTCAAGAAGACAACAGAGCTAATTTTGCAGTAAAAAGTCAGTAGAAACACAAAAGGCTAAATAGACACTTTCTGAGCCCTCAACCTTTAACGATTCCATGAACTATGAACATAGACGAAGACAGGCAGGGAAAGAGAAATACAGATTGAGAAGGCAATAGAAACAAGAAGAAAATATGATGTTGTAGCTATTAGTGAAACATGGTTGCAGGAGGGGTGTGATTGGCAATTAAATATTCCTGGATTTCGTTGCTTCAGGTGTGATAGAATCGGAGGGGCAAGAGGGGGAGGTGTTGCATTGCTTGTCAGAGAAAATATTGCAGCGGTGCTCTGGCAGGATAGATTAGAGGGCTCATCTAGGGAGATTATTTGGATGGAATTGAGGAATGGGAAAGGTGTAGTAACACTTATAGGGGTGTATTATAGACCACCTAATGGGGAGCGAGAATTGGAGGAGCAAATTTGCAAGGAGATAGCAGATATTTGTAGTAAGCACAGGGTTGTGATTGTGGGAGATTTTAATTTTCCACACATAGACTGGGAAGCCCATACTGTAAAAGGGATGGATGGTTTGGAGTTTGTAAAATATGTGCAGGGTAGTTTTTTGCAGCAATACATAGAGGTACCGACTAGAGAAGGGATAGAGTTGGAGCTCCTGTTAGGGAATGAAATAGGTCAGGTGACGGAGGTATGTGTTGGGGAGCACTTAGGGTCCAGTGATCACAATGCCATTAGTTTCAATATAATTATGGAGAAGGATAGGACTGGACCCAGGGTTGAGATTTTTGATTGGAGAAAGGCTAACTCTGCGGAGATGCAAAAGGACTTAGAAGGAGTGGATTGGGACAATTTGTTTTATGGGAAGGATGTAATAGAGAAATGGAGATCATTTAAAGGTGAAATTTTGAGGGTACAGAATCTTTATGTTCCTGTTAGGTTGAAAGGAAAGGTTAAAAGTTTGAGAGAGCCATTGTTTTCAAGGGATATTGGAAACTTGGTTCAGAAAAAGAGAGAGATCTACAATAAATATAGGCAGCATGGAGTAAATGAGGTGCGCGAGGAATATAAAGAATGTAAGAAGAATCTTAAGAAAGAAATTAGAAAAGCTAAAAGAAGATACGAGGTTACTTTGTCAAGTAAGGTAAAAATAAATCCGAAGGGTTTCTACAGTTATATTAATAGCAAAAGGATAGTGAGGGATAAAATTGGTCCCTTAGAGAATCAGAGTGGACAGCTATGTGTGGAGCCAAAAGAGATTGGGGAGATTTTGAACAATTTCTTTTCTTCGGTATTCACGAAGGAGAAGGATATTGAATTGTGTAAGGTAAGGGAAACAAGTAGGGAAGTTATGGAAACTATGACGATTAAAGAGGAGGAAGTACTGGTGCTTTTAAGGAATATAAAAGTGGATAAATCTCCGTGTCCTGACAGGATATTCCCTAGGACCTTGAGGGAGGTTAGTGTAGAATTTTTTGAAGAGGTTATGAGGAAAGTTGACAAGGGTAAAGCAGTGGATGTAGTCTATATGGACTTCAGTAAGGCCTTTGACAAGGATCCCCACGGAAGGTTAGTTAGGAAGGTTCAATCGTTAGGTATTAATATTGAAGTAGTAAAATGGATTAAACAGTGGCTGGATGGGAGATGCCAGAGAGTAGTGGTGGATAACTGTTTGTCAGGTTGGAGGCAGGTGACTAGTGGTGTGCCTCAGGGATCTTTACTGGGTCCAATGTTGTTTGTCATAGACATTAATGATCTGGATGATGGGGTGGTAAATTGGATTAGTAAGTATGCAGATGATACTAAGGTAGGTGGTGTTGTGGATAATGAAGTAGGTTTTCAAAGTTTGCAGAGAGATTTAGGCCAGTTAGAAGAGTGGGCTGAAAGATGGCAGATGGAGTTTAATGCTGATAAGTGTGAGGTGCTACATTTTGGTAGGAATAATCCAAATTGGACATACATAGTAAATGGTAGGGCATTGAAGAATGTAGTAGAACAGAGTGATCTAGGAATAATGGTGCGTAGTTCCCTGAAGGTGGAATCTCATGTGGATAGGGTGGTGAAGAAAGCTTTTGGTATGCTGACCTTTATAAATCAGAGCATTGAGTATAGGAGTTGGGATGTAATGTTAAAATCGTACAAGGCATTGGTGAGGCCAAATTTGGAGTATTGTGTACAGTTCTGTTCACTGAATTATAGGAAAGATGTCAACAAAATAGAGAGAGTACAGAGAAGATTTACTAGAATGTTACCTGGGTTTCAGCACCTAAGTTACAGGGAAAGGTTGAACAAGTTAGGTCTTTATTCTTTGGAGCGTAGAAGGTTGAGGAGGGACTTGATAGAGGTATTTAAAATTATGAGGGGGATAGAGAGAGTTGACGTGGATAGGCTTTTTCCATTGAGAGTAGGGGCGATTCAAACAAGAGGACATGAGTTGAGAGTTAGGGGGCAAAAGCTTAAGGATAACATGAGGGGGAATTTCTTTACTCAGAGAGTGGTAGCTGTGTGGAATGAGCTTCCAGTAGAAGTGGCAGAGGCAGGTTCGGTATTGTCATTTAAAGTAAAATTGGATAGGTATATGGACAGGAAAGGAATGGAGGGTTATGGGCTGAGTGCGGGCCAGTGGGACTAGGTGAGAGTAAGCGTTCGGCATGGACTAGAAGGGCCGAGATGGCCTGTTTCCATGCTGCAATTGTTATATGGTTAAAATAAACAAAACACAGAAAGTGAGAGAAACAGAAAGGTAAAAGCTTGCACATGAACATAAAGTGGGTAATGTTTTAATATTACTAATTGTCAGGGATGTACAGGTAAATACTGGTCATTAGATTGACCAAAGTTTATTATTTATTGTGAAAGATGATTGTTGATAATCATGGTGAAATTTAATTGCTTAAAAATGACTGTGTGTGGGTTCAAGTATTCAACGGATTCAAAGTACATTTACTATGAAATTACGTATGCAATATATAATTCCGAGATTTGTCTTCTCCAGACATGGCAATAACAATATCACCCCTCCCCCCACAAAAAGAAACAAATCCCGCAAACATGCAGCAGCTCTCAAAAGGTTAAGTTTGTTGCAAGTTGCTTCACTGATGTCACAAGTAGGCTGGGTTTGCACTCATTTGATTCCAACTTATTTATAAATGGCTTCTATATAAGATGTGCTCTCTTGGTCTCTGAATCATTTGAAGAAAGAAGAAATAAAGAAGAAGATGAGGAGGAAACTGCAGTTGCTCTTGATTTTTATCATTTGTGCTGCTCCTTTGGTTATGAGCTGTAAGTTTAGTATGGTTTACATAGAACTATCTACTGCATGTTATGATTTCCAACAGAAATTATTTTCCTGTTTATATTGGTAGGTGCCTAAATCACCTATTTTCCTCCTGCAAAGAGAAGTTAAGCATTGCCGGAATGAAAACTGTTTTCAGGTTTTATTTCTCATTGTAATATATATTTTTTAAAGTCTGGAAAAGGTTTATTCAACTATATTTTACCCAAAGCAGAATTGGAATATACTGTACATTTCACTTTATACTGAATATCTTCAGTGATTTAGGATGCTATTAGGGCTCAATGGGTTGACCATGTTTTTTCAAGTCAGTATTTTCCTCCTTCCTATTATATAACTTGTATTAGTCTTGTGGCAAGCGTCAGGCGAGGAGAATTTTTTTCACAGCTTTTAGGTGTTGAATCTGTTATGTATTTAAATTTAGTTTCAAAGCTGCTACTGCTGCAGTCACTTGAATTCCTTTGGTAAAATTAACTACAGACAGATCACACAGTATATTAACTTTATATTATGAGCTAAATATAGCTTTCTGGAAGTCCAGGTACAGTCTCAAGGTATAAAATTCTTTAACGGAAACTGTTCCACAATCATTAACTTGAAGTGATTTTCACTGTCCAAGAGACCAAGTCAAACTTCTGTTTTGTTGCAGAAATCTAGTTCTTGTCGGCATTTCAATGATTTCTTAACTTAAAGAATAAGACCAGCATAACGAAGAGAAAACTAATTATATTTGTGTTCAAATTTAAAAATATCAGTCTGTTACAAGGAAAAAGCACCTTTATATAGCTTCAGGATACCCCAAAATGCCTTACAGCTAATGAAGCACTTTTGAAGTAAAATCTTTATTGTAATGTAGGAAACATAAAGTCAATCTGACCCTTTGAATTTTGAGGAATTTGTGCTTTCTCTGCCTCTTCTTGGTTAAACTGGATAAAGAAGCTTATTTGCCATTTGACGACAATAGAAAGCATGAGTTATTTCTACTGTATGTACCAAAATTACTCGTTAAATAAAATCTTTCAATGCCTAAACCACAAGTGCAACCATAAGAAGGAAATGATTTTGCTGCAAGATTATTGGGAAAATGTCTGACTAACCTGAAGTGTAAAATGGCTGAACTATGAAAGCTTGAGAAATGAGAAAGGAAATAGAGCATTCATTTTGAATAAAAAGCCTTATATTCAAATCTAACTGCTTGTATTTGGGTTTAATCATGGGATTTCTCTATCTTGGAGAAAGGTAGGATGATCATGCAACACTGTTGGGTAATTTAGAATATCGCAACACCAATTCTATGGTTAACCAACAGTAAGCAATATGCTAAATTGAATAGTATCTAATACAGGTTAATATTCTTTTTCTTTCTGGGGTTTGTGGGGGTCTGGGGGAAGGGGCAGGAGGGCAGAGGTGAATGGAAACAGAAAATAATTGTTTCTGTTCACTAATTATAGCAAAGTCTTGAACACACTTATCAAGAATACATTTAGCATTTAATCTTATATACTGAACAGACAAGATCTTCCCTTTGAAAATGTGTTGGTGATCTGCTGAGGATAATGTTAAATCCTGGTTAGTTACATACTTAGAGGATAAAGATTGAATGCCATTACGTTTATTTAATGCAGTTCTCACTACCAAGTACACAGCAACGTTGATAAAGACATCCCTGTGTCTCCATAATGTGAATCTTTCCCTTTCCTGCTCTCTTTCTCATTTTTTTTTCTCTTTTCTGTCCGGCCCTCTTTTATCTTGGTCCCATTGTTATTCTCCCCTTTTTACTTTAATCATTCTCTGTTACTTTTCTTGATTTCTTGCATTTCACTTTTTATACTCTTCACTTTTTCTCACCTCCTTGCTTTCTCCCTTTAATTCCAGCCATGCTTTGCCCTATGTTCTCCTTTCAAACACCCTCTCCTTCATTCTCTCTCATCCCTTCCTCCATTCACAACTCCTGCCCCTTTTAGTCCCACATCTCCTGCTGTCCCTCTTTTCTTTTCCTCACCTTTATCCTTCTCTCTTTTCTCTCCCTTTCTCCTGCTGTTTCTCTTCAAATCCTTTGATAATACATGTTATGTCTCCCAGATCTTGCTGAATTTTCTTCCTACTCTTTAAATTATTAGGCTTTTATTGAGTTACGTACCATCTTTCCTTTCCTGATCCCCACTAAGCCAACAAGGAGATAGCCTTTATTCCACATAACTTTAAAAATGTCAACATTTTTGAAAACTTAGTGAACAAGCCAACAGCCTGAAATTCATAAGTTTACTGTAATAATTATCTTGGAAATTTGAAATACTGCTGCAGTCTTTAAGAGTTAAAAAAAAGTGGAAAATTGTTACCAAAGAAAAGCAAAGTGATAATTGGATACATTCAGAAAATACCATTATCACATTAAAAAGGTGTGTGCAGAATCAAGCCATCATCAATGCATGTTAATAAGGTGCAGAAATCTTCTGAACATTCTCGAGGAACATGGCGAGAAAAATGTCCATATTTAGTAAACTGCCTGTCATCTCCCTTTCTTTGGAGACACTTCAAATCCTGAGACAGTGAACCAATATCCAACTTGTGTTTAGCTGATATGTCACCACTTAAACATCATCCTCCTCATTCATTTCCCAGATTGGTATGAATGTCAATTCTTAAAGCTTCATGTTGAAAATTTTACATGTAAGTGACTGTTATTTTTCAAAAAGTTTGATCAAAGATTCATCTATATTACTAATATAGAGTTAGAGACAGTGGAAATACTCAAAGGCTACTTGTGAAGGTGGCGAAAGCCACAACCAAGAAGGAATTAAGTTTATTTTGGGAATGGCAACATATCAAATACATCTTCTCAAACTTATTCCTCTATTAACATGTCTCAGAACAAGTTATCTGGTTGTTGATCTGTAATCCGTTTGTAGGACCTTGCTAAGTGCAAATTGTCTGCCATGCTTTCTGGCTGTTACAACAGTGACAACAGCTTTAAACCATTCTCTTAGCTTGAAATGATTTGAAACATGCTGAGGTCATGAAAGATGTTACATAAATATTTATTTAATACTTTGTTCTTTCTCAGCAGGTTGCATATGCACTTCATTATATGTACTCTCTGCTAGAGTGCAGAAGAAAATTCAGTTGCGTCTTCAGCCATACTCGTTTTATTAACTATCCTGCATTCTCCTCCTTCCTAGCTATGGCATGTTTTCTTGCCTCAAATGGATGCATTTTGCTGTGTGCATTGATGTTTCAACTTTAGCATTATCACAGGGGTACAGTACTAGTTTCAGAAATCTAGACAGCTGATCCAAAGACACGAGCTCCATCCTATCACAGCAGCTGGTGAATGTAAATACATAACTCTGATACAAAAAAGTGGAATCTGTAATGGTGGTTATGGAATTATTGAATTCCTGGAAAAATCCATCTGGTTCACTTAATGCCCATCAGGGAAAGAAATCATCTATCATTATCCAGTCTGGTCCACATGGGATTCCATACTTAGAACAATATGGTTTACTTTGAAATAGCCCAGCAAACCACTCAGTTCAAGGACAATTAGGAATGCGTAGTGAAACCTGCCCTTACTGTTGATTCCCAATTCCTGTAAATAAGAAAATGTGAGAAGTTACACTTTATTCGACTATTAAAATTAACATAAAATGCATTTATATGGTTTCGTTTTTATTCTCAAGATGTCCTAAAGTGTTTCACTGCCAACAAATCACTTTAAGTTATTGTTATGCAGTTATTTGTATACAGTAACACAACAGGAATAGGGGTGAGTAAGTATTATTTTTGAGTGATGCTCAAGGAAGAAAAAGGGTTGAAGGCACGAACAAAATTCTGTCCATTTCTTCAAATAGTGCACTAAATATGTTACTAACAGAACAAACAGAATGTATTATGTGAAAGCCCGCATTTCCAAAGATTCATTATGTTCAAATGTCAACCTGATTTCAAGGTGGAGTGGGGCTGGAAGCCACAACTCTCTAATTTATGGAGGGAGGACGAATAGGGGAACAACCAAACACAAGCATTGGGTCTGGTGCCAGTGATAGGTCCGGTATAAATCATATATTTTTCATTACTCCTCTCTCCACCATGATAACAAGCCTGGCAAAAACCAATATACCTTTGATATAGGAAAGAACACTCCTCTGCAAATTCATTTAGGTAAAAATCTGTGATCTTTTTTACGATCATTGGTATTCAGTGTTACCTGAGCATTGTGACAACTCTACAGTGCAGAATTCTGCATTTCTCATCAACTGGTCTAGAACAAGGATTTAACAAGCATAAAAAGCTTTTCACTTTTATGTGCTTAATCAGTGGCCTAACCAAACCGACTTGTCACCATGGTTACTGGCTTTTCTTGTATGTGTAATGTTTTTAAAGGCACAAACTGGAGGAAGAAAGCTTTTCAACCTGAAAAGGGGGCTTAAATAGGCAAATGAAAAACTGAAGGCAGGAAGATTTGCAAATAAACTTCAGGTACAGACTGCAGTTTTGAGTGTGAAATATTCTAAAGCAGGTTTATTTTTTAAATAGTGTGACATTCCACAGTGATTTCAAATCCGACTATCCTTGGTGAAGCATCTGATGAGCCACCTCTGGTGCTTAAACCGCCAGCAAGAATCATCCATTGCATAGGCGTTAAACATAATCTTTAAATGTGACTATCATCGAGGGTTCTCCAGCATATCTGCCAGAAGTGTAGGAGGAACGAGCTCTCAAGTATCACGAAGCAACAGTGCTAGCATAATTTTTTTTTAGTACTTCTGTGGCTTATATTAGTTTGTCCCCACAACCTGTGGGTGTTTAATGCCCAGATTCTCTCCATGAAAATCTCTAATAGTGCTGCAGGGCAGTAGACATATCAGAAAACAAATTGAGTTTGCAGATGGTCGAACATCTCATTCTTGAAAATTGTGGCTTGGAAATGTGAAATATAGGTAAACAGGAATATAATTACATAAGCATCTGAAATAAAAGATACAAACTTAATTAGTATGTACTTTGATGGTTTCATTAACCCCATTTTAAATGGCTGGCATTGGATTCCTCAGATGACTGTCACATGAAAGAGATCACTTGAAGATTTGGAAGGCATGTGATTTGGATGTTCTCACCGGGGATCTCACTGTATCACAATGTACGGAGATGGAATTTATCACATGCTTTGAATAGCCTGATGTTTCTTCAGGCAAAAAAAAAGACAAAGTACAAAAGCTGTGTGAACAAACATTTTTAGAGCAGCAAAAGATTGTGAGTGACTTTATATTATAATAAAACCCCTTGCTAATACAAAACAAATTGAACTTCCAATTAATCAGGTCAATTAATTACAAGCAGGTAACACTTGAAAAGTGTGTAACAGGGCTAGGGTAAATTTTAGCAAGATTCTCCTAGCCTTTTTTGGAGGTTTGTTGTAAAAATTGATGGGGGGGGGGTCATGTGTGGGGAACAAGTGCTACCCATGATCAGTCAACAACTCTTAATATCATTTTATTCTTCCAATACAAGAATAAAAGACAGTCTTTTTTTCTGGGTTAAATTGTTAAAGCAGAGATGTGTTGAATATCGTGGTTTGGCTTTTTGCAGGGTCTCCTAATGGTGGACACAGAAAGGACAAAGGTAATTCTACTCCAAGAAGGTTAGCTGGCTCTAAAAACTGGAATTCTGAACTTTACCCCATTTGGAAGGCTGGAGACTCCAGATGGCATGACTGTTGGATAGGTAAGAATATGAGCCTGGAGTATGTTCAATCTTTGTGTTCTCTTGTGTTCTGCTGATTATGAAAATCAGTGATGTTGGGATATTTGGGTGAAATTGAGCAACAAATAGGAAATTTTACAAATGACTTCCTCCTAAACCAAGCTTTCTGTTATGGCAGCAAAGCCATGATATAAAAACCATGGAGAGAGTCAGGAGCACCAAGTTTCTTGGAGTGCACATCACAGATGATCTCACCTGGTCCCTCAACACCATCTCTTTAGTCAAGAAAGCACAGCAGCATCTCCTCTTCCTGAGGAGATTGAGGCGACTGAGGCTCCCTACTCCCCGACCCCCCCCCCCCCCACTCTTCTAACCACATTCTACCGGAGCACCATCAAGAGTGTCCTGACCAGCTGTATCACCGTCTGGCAGTACGGGGATTGCAAGGCATCTGACAGCAAGACCTTGCAACAGCTTGAGGGGACTCCTGAGAGAATCCTCGGGGTCTCTCTCCACCCCATCCAAGACATATACCAGAAGCACTGCATTCGCAGAGCCCTTAGCATTGTTAAGGATCACTCCCATCCATGCCACAATCTCTCTGACCTCCTACCATCAGGCAGAAGGTACCACAGTATAAGAACAAGGACTGTTAGGCAGGGTAACAGCTTCTTCCCCAGGCTGTGAGACTTCTGAACACGCTGCTGCCTCCCTGTACAGCACCAGTAGCATTCTACTGTTGTTCCTTTAACTACATGTGTCGTATATGCACCTTTTGTCAATTTATATATCTACAGATTTTTTGATTATCTGTTAATATTATTGCATTAATATTATTTTATGTGCTGAATGTGATATATGTACTGTGTTTTGCACTTTGATCCCAGAGGTATTTTTCATTTGTTTCTAAACCTTGTTTCATTTAGCTGTATACATGTTTGCGGTTGAACTACAATAAACTTGAACTTGACCTTAAAGCAGGCTATCTCTATTCCATTTTATATCTCTGTTCTGTTCATCATTTTCTCAACCTTTGTGATTCTGATTTTCTCTTTCCTTTTTGCTCCCTCTTCTTTCCTTCTCCTGCATCTTTCACTATCATTCCTTCTGAGCTCCCTAATCTCCTTCAGCTTTAGAGCCCTCCAAGAACTCTGCCTTCCTGAACTTTGACTTTTTGTGCAGCTGAAGATGTGGCTTCCAGTGGTAGACCTTCACTCTTTTGCTGGTAACAACATCTTCAGCTGCTGAGCCCTGAATTCTGGTATTCCTTCCCTAAACCTCTCTCCAAACATCTGATCACCTGCAATCTGCTCCTTAAAACTGAGCTCTTTGAGCAAGGTGCTTTGTCATCCATCCCAAAATCTTTCCAAGGTTTTACATAAAATTTTGTTTGATGAAGATCCTTGGGATAGTTTACAAAATTAAATCTGCTGCATAAATGCAAGGTATTGCTGATGTCCCAGGCTGCTGTGATGCAGGATTTGGCACATCTTGATGCTCTGATGTAGAATTTAAACATTAATGAGGTTAACAGTGCAAATAAAAACCTGTTTCAAACTTCCAGCAGTGCAACATTTTAAAAAGATAAATCAGTGAATAAGAAATATCAGTACAAAAGGAAATAGGTGCCTGGGTTGCCTGGGCTTGGATAGTGTATGTAGGTCACAGATAGTGACTCACACCTTGTCATAAAACATTACACTAACAGTATCACTTGCTGGTAAAACAGCTTTTGAAATTCTCAACCCATTCATCATTGTTTACATATACTGTAATGGATTCTATACGACCCTAAGACGTACAGCAGGAGCAGAATTAGGCCATTGAGCCCATCGTGTCTGCTCTGCCATTTCATCATGGCTGATCCAATTTTCCTCTCAGCCTCAATCTCCTGCCTTCTCCCTGTATCCCTCCATAACCTGGCTAATCAAGAATCTACAAACCTCTGCCTTAAGTACATGTAAAGATTTGGCCTCCACAGCTGCCAGTGGCAAAAAATTCCATAGATTCACCACTCTCTGGCTAAAGAAATTCCTCCTCATCTCCATCCTAAAAGGACACCCCTTCTATTCTGAGGCTGTGCCCTCTGGTCTTAGACTCTCCCACCATAGGAAGCATCCTCTCTGCATCCACTCTATCAATGCCTTTCACCATTTGATTGGTTTCATAGAAACATAGAAAACCTACAGCACAATACAGGCCCTTCAGCCCACAAAGCTGTGCCGAACATGTCCCTACCTTAGAAATTACCGAGGGTTACCCATAGCCCTCTATTTTTCTGAGCACCATGTACCTATCCAGGAGTCTCTTAAAAGACCCTACTGTATCTGCCTCCACCACCATTGCTGGTAGCCCATTCCACGCACTCACCATTCTCTGCGTAAAAAAACTTACCCCGACATCTCCTCTGTACCTACTACCAAGCACCTTAAACCTGTGCCCCCTCATGCAAGCCATTTCAGCCCTGGGGAAAAGCCTCTGACTATCCACACAATCAATGCCTCTTATCATCTTATACACCTCTATCAGGTCACCACTCATCCTCCATTGCTCCAAGGAGAAAAGGCCAAGTTCACTCAACCTATTCTCATAAGGCATGCTCCCCAATCCAGGCAACGTCCTTGTAAATTTCCTCTGCACCCTTTCTATGGTTTCCACATCTTTCCTGTAGTGAGGCGACCAGAATTAAGCACAGCACTCCAAGTGGGGTCTGACCAGGGTCCTATATAGCTGCAACATTACCTCTTGGCTCCTAAACTCAATCCCACGATTGATGAAAGCCATACGCCTTCTTAACTACAGAGTCAACCTGTGTAGCAGTTTTGAGCATCCTATGGACTCGGACCCCAAGATCCCTCTGATCCTCCACACTGCCAAGAGTCTTACCATTAATACTATATTCTGTCATAATATTTGACCTACCAAAATGAACCACTTCACACTTATCTGGGTTGAGCTCCATCTGCCACTTCTCAGCCCAGGTTTGCATTCTATTAATGTCCCATTGAAATCTCTGACAGCCCTCCACACTATCCACAACACCCCCAAACTTTGTGTCATCAGCAAACTTACTGACCCATCCCTCCACTTCCTCATCCAGGTCATTTATAAAAATCATGAAGAGTAGGGGTCCCAGAACAGATCCCTGAGGCACGCCACTGGTGATCGACCTCCATGCAGAATATGACCCGTCTACAACCACTCTTTGCCTTCTGTGGACAAGCCAGTTCTGGATCCACAAAGCAATGTCCCCTTGGATCCCATGGCTCCTTACTTTCCCAACAAGCCTTGCATGGGGTACCTTATCAAATGCCTTGCTGGAGTCCATATACACTACATCTACTGCTCTTCCGTCAACAATGTGTTTAGTCACATCCTCAAAAAAATTCAATCAGGCTCATAAGGCACGACCTGCCCTTTACAAAGCCATGCTGACTACTCCTAATCGTATTATACCTCTCCAAATGTTCATAAATCTTGCCTCTCAGGATCTTCTCCATCAACTTACCAACCACTGAAATAAGACTCACCTGTGCTATCTCTACTCCCTTTCTTGAATAAGGGAACAACATCCACAACTCTCCAATCCTCCAGAACCTCTCCTGTCCCCATTGGTGATGCAAAAACCATTGCCAGAGTCTCAGCAATCTCCTCCCTCACCTCCCACAGTAGTCTGGGGTACATCTCATTCAGTCCCGGTGACATAACCAACTTGATGCTTTCCAAAAGCTCCAGCATATCCTCTTCCTTAATATCTACATTCTCAAGCTTTTCATCTGCTGTAAGTCATCCGTACAATTGCCTAAATCCTTTTCCATAGTGAATACTGAAGCAAAGTACTCATTAAGTACCTCTACTGTCTCCTCTGGTTCCATACACACTTTTCCACTGTCACACTTGATTGGTTCTATTCTTTCATGTCTTATCCTCTTGCTTCTCACATACTTGTAGAATGCCTTGGGGTTTTCCTTAATCCTGCCCACCAAGGCCTTCTCATGGCACCTTCTGGCTCACCTAATTTCCTTCTTAAATTCCTTCCTGCCAGCCTTATAATCTTCTAGATCTTTATCATTACCTGAATGGTGGAACAGGCTCTACGGGCTAGATGATCTACTCCTACTCTTGCTCCTATTTCTTGGGTTCTTCAATGAGGCCATCCCTCATTCTTCTGAATTCCAGCAATTACAGGCCCAGAGCCATCAAACACTCTTCATATGACAAGCCATTCAATCCTGGAATCATTTTTGTGAACCTCCTTTGAACCCTCTCCAGTTTCAACACATACTTTCTAAGATAAGAGCTCCAAAACAGCTCACGATACTCCAAGTGAGGCTTCATCAGTGCTTTATAAAGTCTCAACATTACATCCTTGCTTTTATATTCTAGTCCTCTCGAAATGAATGCTAACATTGCGTTTGCCTTCCTCACCACTGACTCAACCTGCAAATGAACCTTTAGGGAATCCTGCACAAGAACTCCCAAGTCCCATTGTGCTTCAGTTTTTTTTTGTATTTTCTCCCCATTTAGAAAATAGTCAACCTTTTCATTTCTTCTACCAAACTGCATGACCATACACTTCCCGTCACTGTATTCCATCTGCCATTTCTTTGCCCATTCTTCTAACCTGTCTAACTCCTTCTGTAGCCTCTCTACTTCCTCAAACCTGCCCCTCCTCCTACCTTTATATCGCCTGCAACAACGCCATCAATTTCATCATCCAAATCATTGACTAATAATGTAAAAAGAAATGGTTCCAACACAGACCCCTGTGGATTCCTAGATTTATTTTATATAATTGTTTAATTTTTAAGAAGTATATGCTAAAAATGTCATCTTTTAGCTGGGAAGTTCTTCCTCACCTAATGAGCTCCACAAAGGTACAGCTAGTAAAGCTGCTGCCCCACAGCTCCACTGACCCAGGTTGGGTGCTATGTGTGTGAAGTTCGCTTATTTTCCCTATGACAGCACTTGCTGCTCCCACACCCCCAAAATATACAGGTTAGTAGGTTAACTGCTTGCTATAAATTGCCCCTAATGCATCGGTGAGTGGTGGAACATGTGGGGGGGGGCAGGGGTACTAGGGTTTGCAGGTTAGGGTAGGACTACTGTAAGATGGGTGAGTTGAAGGACCTTTTTCTGTGCTGCATCTCTCTGTGACTCTTTTAACGTTCTTATAAATACTCCATAGATATTTCTACTAAAGAAATTATAGTCAGTTAAGTTAACTTCCAAATATGAAAAGAATTTCAAGTTCACTTTGAAGTATTCCAGCATTTCAATGCTAATATAACCCATGATTGCTAATTGTTCTTTGTGCAAACAAAAAATGAACAGTGATAAATTTCTTGAGCATTTCCCTTGTACTGGTTAACAGTACCATGCAGATTCAGATCTTCATGGAATAGTAATCATTCTGTTTCGAAACCAGTGATACATTTTTGGATTAGTATTCAATAGCCAGGAGCTGTGAACAATTTGCAATTCATCTGTAAATAACCTGCATGATTAAGCAATGCACGATTGGATTTTGTCCTTGTTCACAGGAGGACCGATTTCAGTTGAAGTTGACAACGACACCCCCACTTTAACAGGAGCTAAATCCACCTTCTACATTAACTTGAAATTGAACAGGAATCAGACTATTCGTTCTGATGGACGGATTGTTTGGGCTGAAAACTACACTCTGAATGGTAATGCTGAATAGGCTATTAATCTTTTGGCTAAAAATAATAAAAATTGGGGGATAACCAGCAGCAATGCAAACTTGGACAGGATTTGGAATGACTTGGTTGTTCAGAATGAAGCCTGGACTCTTGGATGAAATTAAAACACTAGGACTGTATTCCTTTCACTACAGCTGATTGAGGGCAAAATGCAGAAATTCCAACACTTCAAAATTACTCACAAATCATAATGTAAGCCACAAACAGGTCATTAATTGCAAACTATCTTGGTGTGTGGCTTGTAAGGGGAAAAGGGGTTTGTGTGTCTGTGTGTTGCGGGGTGGGGGGGGGGGGTGTGGTACGAAGGACAATTAAGTCACATTTCACTAGAAAGATACCAGGCCTAAAAAAGGCTAAATCATGAAGTCAGTTTTGATTCCCTCAAACACAGATGATTAAAGGGTGAACTGAGGTGTTCAAGATGATTAAAGGATTTGATGGAGTAAATAGACAAAAACTCAAGGGGCATAAAAATTCATGTTAAGTCACTGAGAGGAAAAGTCAGGAAGGACTTTCACACAAATGAAAGTGGAAGCCATGAGTAGTTCCTGATATAATTAGAATTGAAACTGTTAGGCTTTTATGAAGTAATTGAACTAAGGATAAAATAAAATCATGTTAATGTAGTTAAAGTACAGATCAGCCAAGAAATATGGAGCACACTCACGTGGATGGACAGGTATTAATATTGCAGTGTTCCTGTTCGCTTTTATTGCTCTATGTTTGTAGCATATTCCACATCTCTCCAGTAAATGGAACAACTGATTCATAGATTTCCCATTTTCATTTTTCAATCTTTTTTATTGATTTTCAGATAAAGAATATACAAATACAAATCAAAAGAGGAGTTTAACAAGTAGATTATATAAAAGACATATAAACAGCAATATTAAAGACAGAAAGTATATAATATCAAACTCAAATAGGTAATATATTATGGTGTTATATATACAATGGTCAGAGAGAAATTACAACTCCTCATAGCAATCATAAAAAAAAAAGATTGGAAATTTTATTGATAGAGAAAGAAAAACCCCACTAACTAAACTAAAACAGAAAAGAGAGAAAGAAAAAAAAAGAAAAAAAAAGAAAGATTGGGCAGTCCAAATGAGGATAAACTTAAAAAAGAGAGAGAAAAAAAACACATTCTTCCAGTCATCTCCGAACCTTCGTGGACAAGGATATTCTCCAAAGAGAATAAAGAAAAATAAATAAATAAAGATAAATTAAATCATGTGAAAATATTAAATAAAGGGTCGCCAGACTTGTTCAAAATCAAAAGATGTATCAAATGTCTGGCTTTTAATTTTCTCCAAGCTTAAACGTGACATGATGGAGGAGAGCCAATAGAAAACAGTGGGGGAGTTAGATTCTTTCCAGTGTAGCAAAATAGCTCTCCTAGCCAGTAAAGTTGAAAAAGCTATCACATGTTGGGCGGAAGCAGACACTTTGCTTGCTTCCTCTAGAAAAATCCCAAAAATTGCTGTAAGTGGATTAGGTTGAACAACTTTAGATAAACACATCCCTCCAAAGCTTATTTAAACTTACACATGACCAAAACATATGAGTTAGAATAGCCACTTCTGCGTTACATTTGTCACAAATAGGGCATATATTAGGAAAAATATGTGCCAATTTATCTTTGGACATATGGGCCCTGTGTACTATCTTAAACTGAATTAAAATATGGCGTGTGCAAATAGATGAATTATTAACTAAATAATAAATTTTACTCCATTGGTTATCTGAGAGTGAATGTTGAAGTTCTACTTCCCAGGAGCATTGAACCCTATCATTAGGCGATGTGCGAGTATTCATTAACTGTTTATAAATGATAGCTATTAATCGTTTTTGAAAAGGTTTAAACTGAAAAATAACATAAGCCAAATTTGAAGAGCAGTTCAAGGGGTAATTTGGTAAAAAAATCACGTAAGAAATTCCTAACCTGTAAATACCTGAAAAAATGTGTATTGGAGATATCATATTTATCCATTAACTGTGAAAAAGACATTAAACAGTCTTGTAAAAACAAATCTAAAACAAGTTTTTATTCCCTTAATTTTCCATGTTAGAAAAGCCTTATTCAAAGTTGATGGTTTAAATAAGAAATTAGAATAAATATTACTAGAAAGTAAAAAATCATTTAATTCAAAAAATCTGCAAAATTGAAACCAAATTTTTAAAGTATGTTTAACAACAGGGTTAAGAGCTTGTCTACCTATTCTGGAGAATGGAAAGGGAAGAGGAGCTCCTGATAAAGAAGCTAACGAAAACCCCAGTACTGAATTTTCCTCCAGCTGTAACCATGAAGGGTGATCTTGATCGTCTATATCATAAATCCAAAAAGTAATATAGCGAATATTAATTGTCCAATAATAAGATCTAAAGTTTGGTAAAGCCAGTCCTCGATCTTTTTTTGATTTTTGCAATAAAAGTTTATTCACTCTAGAGCTTTTATTATTCCAAACATAAGACAAAATCAGAGAGCCTATTTTATCAAAAAATGTTTTTGGAATAAAAGAGGGGACTGCTTGAAATATATATAAAAATTTCGGTAGAATAACCATTTTTATAGCATTTATTCGCCCTATCAATGACATTGACATAGGTGACCATTTGTAAAGCACCTGTTGAGTATATTCAACTAAAGGGAAGAAATTATACCTATATAGGTCTTTAAAATTTTTTGTAATTTTGATACCAAGGTAAGTAAAATGGTTTTTGGCAATATTAAAAGGTATTTGATCATAATAATCAAAATAATTATTAATAGGAAATAATTCACTTTTATGTAAATTAAGTTTATATCCAGAAAAAGTACCAAATTTCATAAATATAGATAACATAGAAGGAATAGATTTCTCAGGATTTGAAATGTAAACTAATAAATCATCCGCGTATAACGAAACTTTATGTAATTTATCCCCTCTCCTAATACCCCACACAGAATTAGAATCCCTAAGAGCAATAGCAAGTGGTTCTAAAGCCAAATTAAGTAATAAAGGGCTAAGGGGTCAGCCCTGATGGGTACCTCTATATAATCTAAAGTAAGGAGACTTTTGGTTATTAGTGAGAACCGCAGCTACCAGGGCATGATAAATCAATTTAATCCAGGAGATAAATCCTTGACCAAAATTGAACCTCTTCAAAACCTGAAATAGATAAGGCCACCCCACCCTATCAAAGGCTTTCTCTGCATCCAAAGATTTCCCCATTGAGAGTTTTGAGTCCTCCTTTTAAATCAGAACTATCCTAAGTTTGTATTTAAAGTTCAGATTGCCTTTCTTGAGAGATTTTGTTAAAATTTCAGACACCAAATAAATGGGAAATGAGTACCAGCAGGAATGTTACATAAACATTCATAAAACTTAGTTTCAAGTGTATTCAAATGTGTTGTGCAGCGGCAGACCACACCAGGTTTAATTTAGCTCAAAGTAATTTTGCTACTTTTAAAATAAAGACATCAAAAATGGTTTTGGTAAGTGCTTAAGGACAAAACTCCCAAATTCATAGACTTCACAACATTCTTTGTGAAATAGAAAATGGTACCAAAATAAATGGTATGAATGTTTATTTGATAAGAACATCATTTTTGGTGTAAGGTATATGAATTTGCCTTTTGTATCACATAGGCACACACATAAATGCTGGTGAGCCAGTATATCCTAATGATACGCTACAGAATGACGATGAAGTATTTCCAGATGGAAAATCCTTTCCAAGGACCTCCAGGAAGAAAGGATCCAAATTTATCTTTGTTTGGCAAACACTTGGTATGAATATTATGACATTTGAGTTTTTGGGGGTTATCCCAGATCCCCATATGTGTAATAATATGGTAGTGTGGTTCGGAGGGTCTGATCCTGAATTATTAATTGGTGGAATTTTAATTAATTACTAGGCTGGTCAATGTTAGGTTTCATAAGTTCTATTGATAAAATTAAACATAAAGAAATGTATTTAATTGTAGGTGTGATTCAGAAATTATTAATAAATGTCCACTGAGAGCAGAAAATTCAAGTTTGTTTCAGGGTGGATGCAAATTCAGTTAATCTATTCATTAAGTTAATGGACAAGAGCATTTCTGAAATGCTACATGCAATTCTGAGCACAATAGCTTCTCAAGGAAATGTTCTGCTTTAGAGAAAAGAATGCAGGATTTTGAGAACAGGCTGCTTAGAATTACTCTGATTGGAACATATTCTGGTGGTCTGAGAAGAATTAAGCACTCCAGTCTTTGTAATTCATGGCTAAGAAGATGATTCATGGCCTGTTATAAGGAGCTGATGTTCTGATATGTTTTGACCTATCTTCCAGGGAAGTACTGGCAGGTGATAGATGGTCCCTCCTCTCTGCTGACCATTGACACAGCAGATATCCCATTAGGATCCTTTACCATGGAGGTGATTGTGTACCATTATCGTGGGCGTAAGAAATTCATTCCTATTGGAAAAGCTACATCGCAGTTTACAGTCACAGGTAAGCAACTACATCAAATGATGAAACTATTTGACAAAGTGTGAGGTTTATTATTGGATATATTTAATACTTAGTTGTCGGAAGTTCAATTAACATATATCCACATCAGCCATAAAAGATTCTGTAAGAGAGAAGTATCCAAAGGATTATTTGTTACAATAGATAGATCAAAGAGAAAAGTCTCTGTTCTTGTAGCTGATCAACCACAGTCAACAATAAGTATAAAGGAAAAGTGGAAGTCTAGCAAACCCACTACAAAGTAGGACAAGGGCAGCAAGCTTCATTATCTATTACATTCCCCTGCAATTGCACCCCTTCCTGACTTGGAAATGTATCAGTAATTCATCAACATCACTGGATCTAGATCCTGGGACTGACTAGAAAATGGCACTTTGGAAGCCCTCCTCCACAGATATTGGAGATGCTTACAAAGGCAACCCATTAGCACTTTTTATAGAGGTCACGGGAATGGACAAGGTATGAAAGCCATCCCCAAAGATTGACTTTTTGATGAAAAGTCTGGATTTGGTATTAAAAGCACAGGGATATAAAGAAGATAATGAAATTGAAAACTTACAAGTAAAGTAAAATTTGCAAGTTATCTGAAAGGTTCTTAGTAAATATAGCCAGGCCTGAAGAGGGATCTCGGGCCAAAACTTCGACTATTTCTTCAGTTCCATAGATGCTGCCTGGCCTGCTGAGTTCCTCCAGCGCTTTGAGTGAGTTGCTTTGTATTTCCAGCATCTGCAGACTTTCTCATGCTTATAATAAATATAGTGATAGAGTTGGAAGAAATAAAATGGGTCCATTAAAGATTGATGCAAGCAAAACTATCAGGATTAAGGGAACCTAAAAGTAAGACAAGAGAAGGAATTTATTATATAATGAAACATGGATGGGAAAAATAATACAATTTGAGATGGGTTATGTTTTCCACACAAATATTAAAATAAATAAATGATAAAATGTCATATACTTTAGTCATAATATCCAAAGTGATTCTAGATTGAGGATTATTCTTGTTTTATGTTGAAAACTCAAAGGGAAGTAGAAGAAGCGAGATAAAATGGTTTCTGCATGTGCTAGGTGGGCCAAATGACCTGCTTCTGTGCTGTACTTCTCTATGACTCTTTGACTTTAGCTGCAGATCTATTAGTTTAATATCAGCTGTAAGCAAATTACTGGAAACTATTACCAGAAACAGTAGCAGATTGCAAAAAATATACTTGCTTGAATTTGGAAATGTTTGGGATGATCTAATTGAAATGACAAAGAGATTTTGCAGGGTTTGATACAGAGAAATTATTTTCTTTGGTAGAAGAATCAAGAACAAAAAATATCATTTTACAAGAAGGGGCATGCCACTGAGGTGTGAAATCAGAATGCATTTTTTCACAAGTGAAACATGACCCTGTGAGTAACATTTTGGATAATGCCTGCTCAGGGTGAACAAAATAATTCTTTTACTATTGATGAGCTTACTGGAAAGAGAAAACTATGAGATGCCTACTGTCTTATGATTTGACAAGCAACGTTTGGCTAGCTTGCAATATTATAGTTAGCTCACACTATAAACTAAGAATTGGGCTGGAGAGCAAAATTAAAGGCAAGAAAAAATACAACGATTGATGTGTTGGGCACAGTGAATGACCTCTTTCTGTGTTGTAAATTTTCTAGGATTCTATTCTTTGAGAATTTCCTTTTATTAGGGGCCTGTATTTGTGACTTCATTCAGGATTAGGGAACAATGAAATTCGATTCCCTCTTTCTTCTCGTTTATATTATCTAGCAGTGAAGCTATGCAATCAGGACCAGCAGTAGGCTATTTTACCCTTCTAACCTTCTCCACCATTCATCAAGATCAAAGATGCCCTTCTGCCTCTGCTCCATTTTCCTGCACTATCCCCATATCCCTTACTATCCAGAAATCTAGCAATCTCTATTTTGAATAAATTCAATGACTGAACCTCAACAGCCTTCCAGAGTAGAGAGCTTCAAATGTGTTTATTGGCCAGTAAAGTCTGAACCAATGTGGCTTGCATTCAAAGAGTTGACTTCATGAAAAAAATCACCTTCAAATGAAGTTTGCAAGTTGCTACAATAAACGGGTTCTTTTGTACAACAACAGACTTAAGTACTCTCTGCAATGGGATATGTTACTGCACCAAGCTGTTTCTGGATTGTAACTCGATGGCGCTGTATTTAATTTCTAAGTTGAATTCTGTACTAATTTATGTTTTTATTTCTCTGTACAGATCAGATTCCATTCTCTGTTGACATTTCCCAGATCAGTGACCTCAATGACGCAGACAACAGCTTCATACAGAACCGGGCTATTCTATTTGAAATTAAGCTCCATGATCCTAGCCAATATTTAAAAGATGCTGACGTCAGCTTCACTTGGGATTTTGGAGATGGCAGTGGTACCCTTATCTCCCGGATGCATACGGTGACCCATATCTACCTCTCAACAGGAGTTTTCAAGCCAAGAGTAGTCCTACAGGCTGCCATACCATCTTCCGAGTGCAGCACAGCCAATCCGACTGCTGAGAGTTCAAATCCAATTATCTCAACCAGGAGCTTTGACCCCACATCAGCTCCCCCTGTTGTGATTTCTGAACTGACTGTGTTCCCTGCATCTAGTCAGCCAGCTGCAGGGGAGGTTTCCACAGGTAGGAAAGTTCCAGGATAAAAAACACTGGGGTTAAAGCTGAAATTGTTCATAACACTTTTACTTTTCATATTTGCCTGTTGTAGCTGAGTGAAGCAAAAGGGCAACAGAAATTTTGGTCATGTTGATCCTAAAATCTGCAGATTTAAAGTGTTTCAAGAAGAAAGCATTAATAGCTGCTTTCATTTAAAAACCGACTTTGAAGTAGTAAAATGCCACAGAAGTATTATCAAGCAAAATATTGGGACAGATAATTAATATCATAGTCAAACAGAAAGATTTTAAAAAGTATCTTAAGGGAAGAAAGAAGGTTAGAGAGATGGGTGGTTGGAGGGAGTGTGGATTTCAGAGCATGGGGCTCTGGCAGTTAAAGGCACAATCATTGAATGTGGACTAATTAAAGCTGAGGATGAAAAAATGGAGCAATTCTAAGATCTCAGTGGGTTGTAGAACTGGAACAAAATACCAAGAGAAGAAGGGCAATGCCCTGGATGGATTTGAAAATGAGAATATGACATTTTAAATTGAGACGTTGCTTAAGTGGGAGCCAAATAAGTCAGTGATGAGTCGGACTGATGAGTTAACAAGGGTTGGTGTGAGCTTCGTCATAGGCTGCTGAGGTTTGGATGCGTTCAAGTACAAGTCTGAAGATGAGTCTAAAAGCCAAGGCATGAAACAAGAAGCAGAAGTAGGGGCAAAGGCTGAGCTGGAAGTAGGTAGTAGAATGAGATAGGATCCATTCAAATTCTGAAGTATTGTATTTATTTTTCTTTAAAACATGAGTCTGTTTACAGAAAAGGTCAAGTTATTGTGTAGTATGCTTCCTTAAGGGAGTAGATTTGCTTATTGTCAGTTGTAATCTATTTCTGGGTTTTAAGTCTCACAAATCATGTTTCTGACTGGCTAAATCTTGTAACAGAACATAGCCAGACTCTCCAAACTGTTCAAATCAATCTGCTTTTGTTAAATTTCCACTCGTCACTACTGATCATAAATTTTTTGATGATGAAGGATGAATTTAATATATTTGACTTCTCAATAATTACAAATAAAGTCTTTGGACTGTGCGAGAAAAACTTGAACGTGGTGTGTCAAAATCTGTGTGGCTGCCTTCTTTGGCTCTTTGTTCTCTCAAAACAAGTAGATGGGTCATTTTACCTCAGCGTTCATGTGGCCGATTAAGATTTAAGATTGGCATTATTTAGTAAATGTACATCAAAACATTGAAACATACAATGAAATGCGCCATTTGCGTCAATGACCAGCACAGTCTGAGGATGTGCTGGGGGCAGCCTGCAAGTGTCGCCACGCTTCCGGTGCCAGTGGTGGCACGTACACAACCCACCAGCCCTAACCCTAACCACATGTCTTTGGAATATGGGAGGAAACCTGCATGTGGGAGGTTGTGGGAGGGGAGAACGTACAAACTCCTTACAGACAACGAACAGTGAGTATCGAACCATGATCTTAAGCATTGCACTAACTGTTATGCTACCATTCTATACCATTTCTTAATTAGGAAGTGATAAAAAAAAGTAGAATTGAGCAGATGTTGCAAATCATTGGAAATAACTAGCAGATCAGATAGCATCCGTGGAGGGAGCTAATATTTCAGATCAATTACCTTTCTTCAGAACTGTCCTGAAGTAAATTTGTAAACTTGAAACCTTAACTCTGTTTCTCAATCCTACCTGACCTACTGATTATTTCCAGCATTTTCTGTTTTTACTTAGAGATTAATCTTGCTGAGCCAAAGTATTAAAATGCAAGCATTGCAAGCATAACTCCAGATTCTAACTCATCATTTTCCAGTTTTGCAATAGACTCACGTGGCAAGACTAAAATATGTACCATTGAAATAGTGAATTAAATATTATTAAAGACATTAACATATCTAAATATCTGTAGAATTATTTCAAATGTCATTTGAAACCAGTAGAGTCGTTCAATAGCAACTATGCAATTCTATGTTTAGCAAGATGTTACCTGAAAATGTTGAAAACTCCGCCCTGCACTCAATACAGATGCTAGGAGCTTTATCTCTTGCTCTTAATATTACAATAAATGACTAGTCATTTTTAAAGATATTAGATATGGAATGTTGGTACATTAAGGTATATTTGTCTAATTCTCAAGTAGAAAGATACAAATGAATTTGATATTAACTTCGCTTCTGTCCAGCACATCTGACAAAGATTTCAGAAATGCATCTTTTTTTTCATAGGAAATACTGCTCCCTCTCAACCACCAACAATTGAACCTATAGCTGTAACTTCTCCAGTATCTGATTCTCCAGTACCACCATCTCAGCAGGAATCAATCATAATTCCCACTGTCACCGGGGGTCTTGTTCCGATTCCTTCTTCCACCATCAATTCTGCTGCCCCTGATGAAACTTTAAATGCAGTTATTGCTGTTTCAGAACAAGATATAAATGCAAGCCCTGCTACTGATGATGCTGCAAATGCAACCCCAGAGCAAGCTACAAATGCAGCAACTGCAGCTCCAGAGCAAGTTACAAATGCAGCAACTGCAGCCCCAGAGCAAGTTACAAATGTAGCAACTGCAGCCCCAGAGCAAGTTACAAATGCAGCAACTGCAGCCCCAGAGCAAGTTACAAATGCAGCAACTGCAGCCCCAGAGCAACTTACAAATGCGGCAACTGCAGCCCCAGAGCAACTTACAAATGCGGCAACTGCAGCCCCAGAGCAAGTTACAAATGCAGCAACCCTGGTCACTGATGAAGCTTTAAATGCAGCAATCGCTGTTTCAGAGCAAACTATAAATGTGGAAGCAACCAGTGCAACTGTAAATGCAGCAACTCTTGCCACTGATGAGGCTATAATTGCAGCAACCTTCAACACTGATGAAGCTCTAAATGTGGAAAACACTGCCTCAGAACAACCAACTGGTAAGTTTCCAATTTGCACTTTTTAAATAACTTTTAAATGATTAAAAAGAATTGAAATGTTTTATAGAGATCTGAAACTCATACTGCATTGGCCTAGACTAAATTTGACAAAATTATTTCCTTCAGTGTAATCTCATTGAGTGGTAAAGTTTGATTGAAAACCAGGAATTTTGTGATCTGAAATTACTGCAACCAAGAGTTATATTCTTAGGCCATAAGACCATAAGACACAAGAGCAGAATTAAGCCATTTGAGCTATCAAGTCTGCTCCACCATGATATCATGCCTGATTTATTATTCCTCTCAAGCCATTCTCCTGCCTTCTCCCCATAACCTTAAAATCTTAAAATACATTGTTCCAATATTGTTGAGTGTTCATTCCTTCAGCAACAAGGTCACAATATGATGCCATGAACATAATGACCATGTCATTGGTTTATCTACTGTATTTTTATAAATCTATAGATGAACCTGCTACAAATTTGATTCTAGACAGTGAGACAACTGCAACAGGCACTAATCAAGGATTGCTGCTGGTGAAACGACAGGCTCTAGAAGACCCAGCAGATAATTGCTTTACCTATCGCTATGGCACCTTCACGACTACTATCAATACCATTCGTGAGTATGGGTATGAAATAGATATCCCCACCAACAAATGGATTAATCAAATTGGAAAACTTTCAAAACTATCAGGCTATTAAATTCTAAAGAAAGCCAAGTGTTCTATTACTTTGAAAGATGCAAAAAAATTTAATCTAAGATTTTGATGTGATAATTGGTAATGACTATCGTCTGACTAATCACTGGATTACACAACAAGTAGAGAAAAGCTTTGTCATTGTGGATACAACACTAATAGTTTTTGAGAGCAACAAAAGAGCAACTCTGGATAATAACAAGCAGTGCCAGAATTTCATTTAATTAAACTGATATTAAAAGTTTGTTCCCATAAGCCCAGTTTTGGAGTTTACTAATCTGATCACTGTTCCCTCTAAGCTGTGTGGGTATGCGGCCGCACAGTGACTGAAATGCTCCCGTGCACCTAGCCTTTGTTGCCACACATATAGACAATGGATTTGTAATAAAGACAGGTGAGAAAAAGTTTACAAAATGTGAAAGATTTTCTTTGTTGTAATGTATTTCAATATACCCATCAATTAATAAATAAATTCATAAGTATTTGATTTTTCAACTTGCATTCTAAGTATTCATAGTATGCATATTACAAAAAAAAACAGTTAAAGTGCTGAGCAATTTTCAGGCCATGTAAAACTTTGCTGCTCAGAGCAGTGGTTGGTCCATGCAGCTGTAAAATATTAGAGGGAACATTGAATGTAATACACCACTAGAAAAGTAAATACCCCTAAATCAATGGAATTTGTTACCTTATGCCCCAAATCCAATGTCCAGTTGTATAGAAAGGTCAAACTATGGATTGGCCCAAGGTAGTGCAATGAAATTGGTTTAATCACACTGCTAAGTACTGGGCTAGTGCACAGAATAGGATGCCCAAATAAAAGGCTCACCCATTTCCCTTTCATCTGCTGGCAATTTTGTGCTGCAACTCATGCATACTCAAACCTATCACTGTAATTAAGATTAATTGAATTATTTGCTGTTACCAGAATTTGGATTTGAGGGATTTTACTGAAAAGGATGGTGAGTGAGATTGGCTGTTTCTGGATTACTGACTTGTCTTGCTTCTCCTTTTCTTTCAGAGAGCATTGAAAGTGTGGAAATAGTGCAAATTTCAAATGTAGTACCTGGCTCTGTGTCAGAGATGCAGCAAAATGCTGTGGATTTCACAGTGACCTGTCAAGGAAGGTGTGGTGCATATACATTTTGATTAAGTTTCTTATTTACTGTAAACCAGTGGTCTTGAAGCATGGCTCCACTTGCAATAGCAGTACGATTCTGAGAAAATGTTTCAGGCTACTCGTGCGGCTGCTTTCAGTGAACTTGTACCCCCAGTCCTTCTGTTCCGCAATACCTGGTAGTGCTCTGCCACTCACACTGATTCACTGGTTTGAAAGTCCAAAATGTATCACCTCACACTTAATTAAGTTGAAATCCATTTGCCATTTCTCAGCCCATCTCCCTAACCAATCAAGATCTCTTTGTAATTCATTACTATTTCAAAAATTCCTGATAACCTTGCAACTGGCTTGAGGATAAAATTTCAAAGTACAATAACAGATGTTGTACATCAAGGGAATGTAATTGTTGAATTGAACAATTTAATTAACATGGTTGGAAAGATAATTGGTCCTAACTGTAATCCTATTGATTTAGTTTGAAATACCAGTAGTCCATTTCCTGATATTTTGCCAGAATTTCCTTTTTTTTTTGTCATTTGGCCATATTGAGGGAATGCAACACTTCAACACCTATGATCAGAGCAAGGACAAATGAGCTTTGATGATAAGATCTTGTCTTTCTAAACCCAATTACTTATTTTCCCTTTTTCAACAGCAAACGAGATATTCCAAAAGGCACCTTTAAAATTTGTTCATGTTCTTTTGCTGATTTATGGTGAAAGAACAGTTGCACAATGAGAAGGTGCAATTTTAAGTATTGTAATTTATTTTTCAGCTTTCCAAGTGAGATTTGTACTGTTATCTTGGATGCAGACTGCATAAATCCTCAGCAAACTGACTGCAGTGAAGTGCTACCCGCCAATGAATGTCAACTTATCCTCCGCCAATTCTTCAACTCCTCTGGGACTTACTGTGTGAATGTTTCGATGACCAATGCAGTCAGCTTGGCTGTTGCCAGTGCACGTGTTGATGTGAACCCAAGTAAGTCCGTTTAACAAAATGAGTGAGTATCATGCAACCCTTGGTTATGTTAATATATTCTGTCATCTATTCTGAATGGAACTAATAAAGTCAGGAGCATATCTTTATAAATTCCAGTACAAAACAACTGAATAAGAACTGGAGTTTCTTAATCTCATTATTAGTTGATCATTAACTCTCCATACGCAGCCAGAGGAGCAAGTCTATGTCCTGTATGGCAGGCTAATCTGGAAGATTAGGTTGCATGGGATCCAGGGAGGGGTGGATTCAGAATTAGCTCAACAATAGGAAGCAGTGGGGTGATGGCTGAAGTTCAATTCTCCGACTGGAGGCCTGTGACTAGTGGGATGCCCCAGGCGTCAGAGGTCTCTGTTATTCATTATTTCTGTAAATTATTTGGATGTGAATGAACATAGTATGACTAGCAAGTTTGCTGTTGATACTAAATCAAGGAGACTTATTGATAGCAAAGCAGGTTACAATGAATTACAAAGAGCCAGTGGATCAGTGAATGGCAGGCTGTTGACAGAGGGACTTGGGAATACAAGTACACAGTTTACCGAAAGCTGCACAATTAGACAGGGTGCTGAGGAAAGTGCTTAACATGTTGGCCTTCATCGGTCACAGCATCAAGCTTAGGAATAGAGACATTAAGTTGTAGTTACATAAATTATCAGTGAGTATCGTGTACAGTTTCAGTCACTCTGTTATGACAAAGATATTGTCATAATGGAGATGTGCAGAAGTGATTTACAAGGATGCTGCCTGAATGAGAGGGCCTGGTTTATAGTGAGAAATTGGCCACACTGGATCTTTATTCCCTGGAGCACAGGAGAATGAGGGCTGACCTCATAGAAGTTTATAAAATCATGAGGGGTATGGATAAGGTGGATGCACATAGTCTTTTTCCTCAGGGTAGATAAGTTCAAAACTAGACGGCACAGATACAAGACGATAAGGGAGAGATTTAAAAGAGACCTGAGAGGTAACTTTATACAGAGGTAGGAAGTACCTGGAATGAGATTCTAAATTGGACAAGGGCTAATTTTGATGGTATCAGAAAGAATCTGGCAAGTGTGGATTTGGACAGTATGCTTCCAGGCAAAGGTGTGTTTGGTAGTGGGTGGCCTTCAAAAGTGAAGTTCTCAGAATACAGAGTTTGTATATTCCTGTTAGAATAAAAGGGAAGGATAACAAGTTCAGGGAACCCTGGTTTTCGAGAGATATTGAGGCCCTGGTTAAGAAGAAGAAGGAGGCGCATGACAGATATAGGCAAGTAGGGACAAATGAGGTGCTTATGGAGTATAAGAAATACAAGAGAACACTTAAGAAGGAAAGCTGGACGGCTGAAAGAAGGCATGTGCTTTCTCTAACAGACAAGGTGAAGGAGAAACACAAGAGTTTCTACAGATATATGAAGAGCCAGGGATAGAATTGGTCCTCTGGAAGGTCAAACTGGTCATCTATGCATGGAGCCAAAAGAGATGGGGGAGATCTTCAATGAATTTTTGCATCTGTATTTAATCAGGAAACAGACAGAGCCTATAGAAGTGAGGCAAAGCAGCAACGAGGTTATCAACCTTTTTCAGATTACAGAGGTGTTTGTTGTCTTGAGGGCAAATTAGGGTAGATAAATCCTCAGGGTATTTCCTCAGACCCTGTGGGAGGCTAGTGCAGAAATTACAGGGGCCCTAGCACAGATATTTAAAACATCCTTAGCCACAGGTGAGGTGCTGGAGGATTGAAGGATAGCTAATGTTGTTCCATCGTTTAAGAAAAACTCCAAGAATTAACTGGGAAATTATAGGCTGATGAGCCTGACATCAGTAGTTGGAAATTTATTTGAAGGTACTCTAAGGGACCTGATAAATAAGTATTTGGATAGACAGGACTAATTAGGATAGTCAACATGGCTTTGTGTATGGTAGGCCATGTCTAACCAATCAGATTGAGTTTTTTGAGGAGGTTACCAGGAAAGTTGAGGAAGGCAAAGCAGTGAATGTTCTACATGGACTTTAGCAAGGCCCTTGACAAGGTCCCACATGGGAGGTTAATCAAAGTGAAGTAATAAATTGGATTAGACATTGGCTTTGCAGGAGAAGTCAGAGAGTGGTAGTAGATGGTTGCATCTCTGACTGGGCACTGTGACTAGTGGAGTACTGCTGGGATCAGTGCTGGGTCCTTTGTTGCTTGTTGATCTGAATGATAATGTGGTTAACTGGATCAGCAAATTTGAAAATGACACCATGATTTGGAGCATAGTGTACCGTGAGGAAGGCTATCAAAGCTTACAACAGGATCTGAACCAGCTAGAAAACTGGGCTGCAAAATGGCAGATGGAAATTAATGCAGACAAGTGTGAAGTGTTTCACTTTGGGAGGACAAACCTGAGTAGGGATTACACAGTGGCAGGTTTTCACTGAGGAGTGCAGTAGAACAGAGGGATCTGGGAATGCAGTTCCATAATTTCTTGAAGTGCATCACAGATAGACAGGGTATTAAAGAGAGCTTTTGGCATATTGACCTTCATAAATCAAAGTATTGAGTACAAGAGTTGGTATGTTATGTTGAAGTTGTATAAGACATAGGTGAGACATATTTTGAAGTATTGTGTACAGTTCTGGTCACCTACCTACAGGAAAGGTATCAATGAGATTGAAAGAGTGCAGAGAAAATTTACAAGGATGATGCTGGGACTTGAGGACCTGAGTTATAGGGAAAGATTGAATAGGTTAGGACAGGGGTTCCCAACATTTTTTATACCATGGACCAATACCATTAAGCAAGGGGTCCATGGAACACAGGTTAGGAACTCCTGGGTTTGGACTTTATTCCCTAGAGTGTTGGAGAATGAGAATGAGGTATACAAAATTATGAGGGGTATAGATAGGGTAAATGTAAGCAGGTTTTTTCCACTGAGGTTGGGTGGGACTACAACCAAAGGTCTCGGGTTAAGGGTGAAAGCTGAAATGTTTAAGAGGAACACGAGGGGAAACTTCTCCACTCAGAGGGTTGTGAGAGTGTGGAATGAGCTGCCAGCAGAAGTGGTGGCTGTGGGGTCAATTTCAACATCTAGGAGAAATTTGGATAAGTACATGGATGAGAGGGGTACGGAGGCTGTGTCAGGGAGCAGGTTGATGGGACTAGGCAGATTAATAGTTCAGCACAGACTAGATGACTAGAACTGGCAAGATCAAAACCTGATTAAAGAAAACTGTTACATTGAATATGCTTGAAATTAATGTTGCAATACCCAGCATATTAATAGAGTCATACAGCATGGAAACAGGCTATTTGGCTCACCATGTCCATGCCACCAATGGTTATAATCCATCTTCTAGCATATGGCCCACAGGTTTTAAAGATTAGGTGATTCAAGTGCCCATTTAAACACCTCTTGTATGTTGTCAGTGACTTTGCTTCCATCACTCTCTCAGGCAGTAGATTCCCACTCTCAGGGTGTAAAAGGTCCTCCTAAAAAAGGTCCCCTTCTAAATCTCTTACCCCTTACCCTAAATCTATGTACTCTAGTTTTATTCACTTCTGATAAGGGATATAGTTTCCTGCAGTCTACCCTATTTAAAGCCCTTATAATTGTATATATAGTACATCAGCCATGCCACTTCTTCTATTCCAGAGAAAACAGACTTAGCCTCTCTGGTCTCCTCCCATAACTGAAATGCTCAAGTCCAGGCAATATGCTGGTGAATCTTCTCTACACCCTCTCTATCATTCTCACATCCTTTCTATAATGTGGTGCATGCACTGTTAGACTATTTCTCCACGTGTACTTACCCATCCTCTGATTTTTACTTAGAGATTGAACAGTGTTTTTATTTGATGGACTCTAGATCATGGTCTCTTTGAGGGCTTTGCTATTGCTTGCATGGTGGGTGGTGGGGGGTGCTGATGTTTTCAGCTGGAAAAAGCAGCTGCTGTCTATGCATGGGAGGAGAGAGGGGGCTTTGGGGTTCTAACATTTTTCTGTCATTCATCCTTTGGGTTTTTTTCTTCTGTTTTGTGGGTGTCTGCGAAGAGTAAGAATTTCAGGTTGTATATTACGTACTTTCTCTGATATTAAATGGAACCATTGAACCACTGAAATTGTCATCAATATTCTGCATATTAATTAACTAAACTAATGTAATTTTGAGTGATTAACAAAACTCTTTTCTCAGCTGCAGGTGGGACACCAAATACCACTGAGGCACTAGTACTTGGAATGTTTCTCATTGCTAGCATCATTGGAGTTGTAGCTGTTACCTACAGGTTAGTGTTCACAAGCAGTACAGTGAGAGAGAGGAACTTAGTTCAGGGATGATTTGGCAGTTGGCTTTTCTTATTAAACTCTGAACCCAGAAACAGTTCCATCTAAAAGCTTGTACATAGATTAAAGATGAAAGAGCAAGAGATTGTCCAGGGTATAAACTGAATAAAACCATGTTCAAGCATGGCAAGACAAGTTTCTACCAGTGGGGTAGCCTAATAAAATGAAACACGTGGAAAATTCTGTGCTTGCTCTATGCATAGAGTTATGGTGAGGTCATTAACTCAAGATAACAAATTAGAGATAGAAGTAATGCAGTTTAAAGATCAATGTATCACTTTCACTGTTGGCGTAGATAAAAAGATCAAAATATTAACTTAGAAGCAGGTTAATTGCCCTGTGTCTGTTAATCTAAAACTTGAGTATTGTCCTGGAATTTTAGCTTATTTCAACCAACCAAAGTCTTGTTACCTTGAAACCCAAAGGAGTGGAAGCTACCAGTAGAAAAAAAGGTAGCTGACATTCAAAGTCAGGTAAATTTAGGTTTTTATTGGGAGGGGGGGGGAGGCAAGAAAATTAGAATTTAGTTTCTCTCTTTTCAAACGAACATAGGAGAATCACCATTTATGGGACATACTTGATCTGAATATATATGATTGCGTATCAGTATATAGGCATCCATTAGTCTCGAGAGAACATGGATTTGTGCCTTGGAAAGTTTCCAGGGCACAGGCCTGGGCAGGGTTGTATTGGAGACTGGGGGTTGCCCATGCTGCATGTCTCCCCTCTCCACACCACCAATGTTGTCCAAGGGAAGGGCAAGGGCCGATACAGCTTGGCACCGGTGTCGTCACAGAGCAATGTGTGGTTAAGTGCCTTGCCCAAGGACACAACACGTTGCCTTAGCTGAGGCTCAAACTAGCAACCTTCAGATCACAGACCAACACAGACCTCTTGGCCATGTGCCAACAGTGAATGACACTAATAACTTAGTTTCTAGTTTTTGGTCAAATCATTTATAAAAACTTGTTAAATATTCTTAACTTTCAACAGTATCTTCCTATTGACTGAGGATAGAGTAGCATTTGGATCTAATGGCTCATCAAATTGTACCGCTTTGACATAATTGCAGAAGGCACTTCCTACTTTAAATCCACTTCACAGAATTATCTCCTATTTAACAGGAAGTACAAGGAATATGCTCCATTGCATCAAAATCCCTCGAGGATTCATTCCGAGTGGATTCCAGAGAGAGGAGTGGTGAACATTTTCCTGAAAAACATATTCAGCCGTCCACGGAGTGGAGTGGGCGAGAATAGTCCCCTGCTGCACGGGTGTGTTGTCTGAATCATTTCACATGAGTTATTAAAGCAAATTCATGTAACTAATAAAATGTAATCAAAGTGTAATTGCATATGTGGGCTTCTTTAAATGGATGAATGAAAACAAAAGGAAAAGGATACACACCATGAGAACAATAAAATAAAACTAAAATGCCAGGCTGCTTGTAACCTTCACTTGCCTCCTATTGCTTCAATTCTGCTAGTGCCACTTGTGGCTTAATGGATGATACTCTTGCTCAAGTCAAATTACTAGTCATGCAGAATCTTGGCTGACACCCCAGTGCTACATTATTGGAAGTGCTGTCTTTCAGAGACATGATAAACTCAGCCTGATAGTGTACTCTCTTGAAAGTGGAACAAGTGCACAACTGCCCCTATACCCCTTCCCTCTCTACCATTCATGGTCCCAAACAGTCCTTCCAGGTGAGGCAACATTTCACCTGTGAGTCTGTTGGGATCATCTACCATATCCAGTGCTCCCTGTATATCGGTGAGACTCGATGTAGATTGGGAGACTGCTTTGCCGATCACCTACACTCTGTCCACCAGAAAAAGCAGGATATCTTGGTGGCCATCCACTTAAATTCTTCTTCCCATTCCCATTCTAACAGTTCAGTCAGGCCACACTCAGGTTAGAGAAGCAACACCTTATATTCTGTCTAGTCTCTAATCTGATGGCATGAACATTGATTTCTCAAACTTTCAGTAATTGCCCCCCACCTCTCCTTCTCTATTCCCCAGTCCTGTTTCCCTCTTTCACCTTATCTCCACACCTGCCCACCAGCTTCCTCCGGTGCTCCTCCTCCTTCCCTTTCTTCCATGGTTTCAACCCTATCCTATTAGATTCGCCCTTCTCCAGTGGTTTATCTCTTTCACCAATCCACTTCCCAGCTCTTTATTCCCCCCTCCCCCTCTCCCAGTTTAACCGATCACCTACCACCTTGTACGTCTTCCTCCTCTCCCCTACCTTCTTGCTCTGACTTCTCATCTTTTTTTTCCCAGTCCTGCTGAAGGGTCTCGGCCTGAAATGTCAGCTGTTCACTCATTTCCATAGATGTTGCCTGGCCTGCTGAGTTCCTCCAGCATCTTGTGTCTGTTGCTTCGATTTCCAGGATCTGCACGTTTTCTTGTGGTTGTGAGCATAATCTCTCAGTGGATGTAGAGGTTTCCATGGTGCAGGAGGGCAGGGGAGTTATTTCTGATACTTGGACCGACATTTATCTATTAATCAACATCACTATGTTATTCCCATGTCATAGCTGTGGATGCTTGATGTGCACAAATTGACCGTTCCATTTCCTATATTACAACAGTGTCTACACTTACAAAGCAAAGTGCTTTGGAACACGTTGAGATCGCAAAAGGTATATTAAGAAGCCTTTTGAGGAAATATTACAAACTGATCAGCAAAATTGATACCAATTTATTAAACTTGGCCATGATGGAAATTGTTCTGTCATTAACTCTTCATACCATTTGAAAACATTTATTTAAGCTTTGGCTTTATGTCCATTTTCCAAGGTGAAAGGACATGCACTATTAGATGGTAAGAATGAGTTTAGGATGTCTCCGTTACATCATCAAGTAACATCTCATATGGGGAACTTCTCAGAATAGCTCCAAAGCTACAAGCTCCCTTGTGATGCTTAATTCATTGTTCAATTGCTAAAATCAGTCTAAACAATCATTTATCATCAGTCTTCTCCTTTCTGTAATTTGGCAGCTTCCAACTTTATCAAACTTTTTACAACTATTTCAAAGGCAACTTGAAACCAGCACAGGCTCTTTCAGCCCCACCGTATAACCATATAACAATTACAACACCGAAACAGGCCATCTCAGCCCTTCTAGTCCGCACTGAACGCTTACTCTCACCTAGTCCCACTGGCCCGCACTCAGCCCATAACCCTCCAATCCTTTCTTGTCCATATACCTATCCAATTTTACTTTAAATGACAATACCGAACCTGCCTCTACCACTTCTACTGGAAGCTCGTTCCACACAGCTACCACTCTCTGAGTAAAGAAATTCCCCCTCGTGTTACCCCTAAACTTTTGCCCCCCTAACTCTCAACTCATGTCCTCTTGTTTGAATCTCCCCTACTCTCAATGGAAAAAGCCTATCCACGTCAACTCTATCTATCCCCCTCATTATTTTAAATACCTCTATCAAGTTCCCCCTCAACCTCCTATGCTCCAAAGAATAAAGACCTAACTTGTTCAACTTTCCCTGTAACTTAGGTGCTGAAACCCAGGTAACATTCTAGTAAATCTTCTCTGTACTCTCTCTATTTTGTTGACATCTTTCCTATAACTCAGTGACCAGAACTGTACACAATACTCCAAATTCAGCCTTACCAATGCCTTGTACAATTTTAACATTATACTCAATTCCCAACTGAGTTGGGAAATCCCAATGCTCTGATTTATAAGGGCCAGCATACCAAAAGCCTTCTTCACCACCCTATCCACATGAGATTCCATCGTATTTTGATTCTACTGAGCAACAATATTTTAAGAAATATACATTAATACTCAGGTACTAAAACATAAACCATGAGTAAGCTCAGGACACACAGCAATAATTGAACCTTATCTTGTACAGTATCTGATTTCCCAGTGCCACCATCTTTATTGGAAGAATTCCCATCACAGACTGCGAGGTTGTGAATTCAAACCTCGCCTAAGCAAGCATAAAGAAGCTAGGCTGACTAAACATTGTCGTGTTGACAGAGGAGCTATCTTACAGATGGTCCTTGTGTTGAGATTCTAAACTGGAGAAAGGCTTATTTTGATGGCATCAGAGAAGATCTGGCAAGTGCAGATTGGAATAGGTTGTTTTCATGCCTGATGAGTGGGATGCCTTCAAAAGTGAAATTTCAAGAGTATTGAGATTGTATGTTCCTGTTAGAGTAAAAGGCAAGGATAATAGATTTTGGGAGCTTGGGTTTTGAGAGATATTGAGGCCCTGCTTAAGGAGAAGGAGGAGCAAGCAGGTATAAACAGCAAGGAATTAATGAAGTGCTTGAGGAGTATAAGAAATGGAAGAGAACATTACAGAGGTAAATCAGGAGGACATGAGATTTCTCTGGCAGAGAAGGTGAAGGAGAATCCTAAGGGCTTCTACATTAAGAGCAAAAGGACAACAAGAGACAAAATAGACCTACTTGAAGATCAGCATGGTCATCTATGCATGGAGCCGATAGTGATGGGGAAGATCTTAAATGGATTTTTTGCACCCATATTCACTCAGGAGACAGACACAGAGTCTAACCAACCGAGGCCAAATGGCATGGAGCATATAAGGATTAAAGAAGAGGAGGTTCTTGCTGTCTTGATGCAAATTAGGATGGTTAAATCTCCTGGGCCTGATGAGATGTCCGCTCAGACCTTGTGCAGGGACCTAGCAGGGATATTTAAAATATCCTTAGCCACAGGTGATCTCCTGGATGACTGGAGGATAGCTAATGTTGTTCCATTCTTCAAGAAAGGCTCTAAGAATAAGCCAGTAAATTAGAGGCCTTTCAGCCTGACATCAGGAGTGGGCAAATTATTGCAAGGTATGCTATGGGATTAGATATATAAACATTTGGATAGACAAGGCCTAATTAGGGATAGTCAATACGGCTTTGTGCATGGTAGGTCATAGCTAACAAATCTTATAGAGCTTTTTGATGAGATTGATGAAGGAAAGGCAGTGGATTGACTACATGGACTTTAGCAAGGCCTTTGAAAAGGTCCCACATGGGAGGCTGGACAAGAAGGTTCAGTTGCTTGCCATGAGGGGTGAGGTAGTAAATTGGATTAGACATCGGCTTTGCAAAAGAAGCCAGAGAGTGTAGTAGGTGGTTGCCTCTATGACTGAGTGCTGGGTCCGTTGTTTGTCATAACACCATAAGATATAGGAGCAGAATTAGGCCCATCGAGTCTGGTCTACCATTTCATCATGGCTGATACATTTTTCCTCCTAGCCCCAATTTTCTGCCTTCCTCTGTATCTCTTCATGCCCAGTCCAATCAAGAATCTATCAACCTCTGCCTTAAATATGCATACAGACTTGGCCTCCACGGCCGCCTGTGGCAAAGAATTACACAAATTCACCACTCTCTGGCTCAAGAAATTCCTCGTCATCTCTGTACTAAAAGGACATCCCTCTATTCTGAGGCTGTGTCCTCTAGTCTTCAACTCTCCCACCATAGGAAACATCCTCTCCATATCCACTCTATCAAGGCCTTTCACCATTCGATAGATTTCAATGAGGTCACCCATCATTCTTCTGAATTCTAGTGAATACAGGCCCAGAGCCATCAAACACTCTTCATCTGACAAGCCAGATAGATATCTTATTTGTTCAGGTTAACACAAAGGAACAGAATGTCTGATTTAGGAGTCTGGCATTGGGAATGCAAACAACATGGTGTGCCCAGCAGAACTACCTGACTATAACCAAAGCAGTAATGCCTGGGAGGTTCATCAATGTTTATTCTTCCAGTGAATTTGAATAATTATGCAAAGATAGTATTGCTGGTATTTATACACGTCTGCCTCAAAAATATATATAGGCGGGTAGAGATCCCTGCGGCCTAGATGACCACAAATTTTATGCTGAGTCTGAGATCCTCAGCTGGGCAAAGGCTGTGCTGGGGGATTGAGGGTGAGGATGAATTTTATTACCGATGTTTACCTGCTGAGCTCTGTCAGCAGGTGGGCAGAGGAAGAGATTCATTACACTCTCAAACCTCCTTGAAGAAATGCAACATCCCTACTGAGAATCCTTGGCCCTTGACAACTCAAAGCAGAGAGAAATTATTCAGGGTGGTATTGAGCATCTTAAGTCCATATGTTGGGAGCACACAAGGCCTCGTGAAAATAGCAGAAGGAGTAAACCACTTCACAAGCTACTCACCTACCAGGCATCTGTAGCAGAATCCGTGCTTCCTGCATTGGGTTCTGAGGTGATAGATGAGGCCAAAGAACTAGCGAGGAAGCAAAGCATTCTTGATCCTGAGGGACCACCTAAGAAGAAGAAAAATGTAAAGGAACACTTTATAGCTCACTGTCATTTGAGCACTATCTATATATAAATATATATACACTATATATACTGAAATAACAATCAGCTAACAGATAAATTACTCTCATCTGACGTATTCATGGAAATTTGCTGTGTACATGTTGGCAGCTGCAATATCTGGGGATCAGTGCAATGCTGAGAAATGATCTTGGCTTGACTTAAAATCAATTTGTAGAATTAGAATCAATTTGGGTCATTTTACGAGATAGCAAAGGGTGGAAAGTATTTGGTAGGCCATCAAATAATAACTGAAATATTGGATATGGCATAATCAGGAAATTTTTAAAAAGCATTCGAACAATGGTAATGCAATAATCTGCATTAAATTGCATAAAGACTGGATAAGTCAGATTTGCTGTAATAAGGTGGAAAATTAATTAATGGAATGCACTTGAGATGCTTTACTAAATCAAGATATCATGGATCAAGGGACCACAATCTCACTGAAAGTGGTAGGCACTTTAGGACTGAAGTGGGAAGTGGAGCTGCATGTAGTGTAACCTCAGAGCTCCAATAAGCTCAGTTTGAATCTGATATCTGATGCCATCTGTGTGGAGTTTACATGATCCCCCCGCAAGTGCGTAAGTTTCTCCTGGGCGTTCCAGCTTTCTCCCACATCCCAAAAGTTATGCTAGTTGTTTGGCTGATCGGCTGCTGATAAAGTAGCATTACACCTGCAGTTTTCCAATCCTTGGGTACCTCTCCAGAATTGAACAAATTTTAGTGGATTACCACCAATACATCTACTGGCTTGGCAACCACTTCCATTAAGATCCTGGGATGGAAGCCTTCAGATTTGTCGATTTTCATGGAAATCTAATTCCCACCCTTCAATCTCAGCTCCTCCATGATAATTAAGTGCAGGATTCAAACACTGAGATCATCTGATAGACAAATATCCAGAGTTGTCTGTGTGCTTGTACGCACATGCTGTTAAACTTCTACTTCACTCAATACAACACATTTAAAATGTCATTAACTCCTGACTGGGGCTCGAGTTTGTGGACAAAATATCTAAAGACATTGTGGTTGTATAGTATTGCCTCCTCTTCTATCTCAAACAGTTCACAAACATAAATAACTTACACTTAGATTTTCCTAAATAGTAAAAAGATATAATATTCCTGGTTACTTTCTAATAACCTCTGTTGTAAAATGTACATGATTCTGGTTATAACTTCGCTGTAGACTGTTTTGACAAAATTCAAATTGAGAAAAATCAATCAGGTAGATTTTGCCTCAAACTCACAGACTGATGGGAAAAAAAATTCCCATGGTTACAAATCAGAATGCCTTAATAAAATGAACTATCATAGCAACCTTTCATAATGAAACACACTGCCTGAGGAGATCATGTTTGTCTTATTGAAATATGTTTTACTTATAAATGTAATGTAACTGTCAAAGGAACACAATAACTTAGAGCAGGTAATACATATAATGGGATTATGCAGACTTATCATTAAAGTATTGACAGGTGATTTGATAAAACATTTGATAAAATAGTGTCACTGAGAAATTTGTGTGCCCCTGCACCCCTAATTTTATGCAATTTTAAAAGTTCAAGTCAATAAGAATCAAAATAAATGCCTAGGAATGAACATCATAGAGTCACAGAACACTACAGCACACAAACAGTCTCTTCAGCCCATCTCGTCTATGCTGAACTATTAATCTGCCTAGTCCATTGATCTGAACCCAGACCATAATCCTCCACACCCCTCCCATCCACATACCTATCCAATTTTTTCTTAAATGTTGAAATTGAACCAGCATCCATCACTTCCTCTGGCAGCTCATTGCACACTCTCACCACCCTCTGAGTGAAGTTCCCCCTTATGTTTTCCTTAAGCATTTCACCTTTCATCCTTAACCCACGACCTCTAGTTCTAGTCTCACCCAACCTCAGTGGAAAAAACCTGCTTATGTTTCCCCTATCTATACCCCTGTCAAATCTCCCCTCATTCTCCTAAACTCTAAGGAATAAAATCCTAACCTATTCAACTTTTCCCTATAACTCAGGTCCTCAAGTCATGGGAAGATCTTTGTAAACTTTCGCTGTACTCCTTCAATCTTATTGACATCTTTCCTGTAGGTAGGTGACCAAAACTGCACACAATACTCCATATTAGGCCTTACCTTATGAAGGGATATGAGGAAAAGGCAAGAGATTGAGCTGAGAAGGAAATGGATCAGACATGATAAAATGGTGGAGCAGAGTTGATGGGTCTTGCTTCAAAAAGACAACAAGCATCATCAATGATACCCACCATCCAGGCCATGCCATCTTCTCCACCTGTGCATTAATAAAATTACACCTAAATATTTATTTCTGAAGATCAGATTTTGTATTATATCACTACTTATGTAATATGTCTACTCAATTGTTATACAAAAAGGAATTGTGGAAGTTGTCTCTTTGAAAGTTTCAGTCATGCCTTTAAAAAGACTTCAAGTGGTTGGTTGCCTGTTGCTGGCAGCTTGGAAAACTGGAGGCCATGTACATCTTATGCGCCTCCTACTGGCCAAAACAAGAACAACTAAAGTGCAGTATAACATGAAAAAAATAAACATTTCTTTTAAGTGAATAAGAGAAAGGAGGAAAATTCATCATTATTTGCTGTCCTTTATTTAAATATTGACCCTTCTTTTGTGACAGTGCTAAAAGTGTCAGATCTTTTAGAGCTGAATTGTTGTTCAGAACTAAATGAGGACTTTTCATTCCTTTCAACAACAATATTATCTCCTCCCATTTCCAGGGCACCTTTAAATATGGCAAAATGCCATAAGGCACTTGACGTACACATTTATAAAAAACTGATACCCAGCCTCATAATGATGAGCCACACCTGCTTGATGACTTTGCTTTTAGAATCATCTTAAAGGGGCGAGGGAGGCAGGAATGTTGAGGATATTTGGAGCCTATGAGTCTGGCACTGAAGTTCGAACCATCAATGCTGGGGGAGCAAAGATAATCAGGTCCGAATTAGAGGAGCACAGTTATCACTCAGGGTTGTAGAGCTGAATTAAATTACAAAGATACAGAGGAAGGACACTGAAAAGATTTGAAAACATGGATGAGAGCTTCAAACCTAAGCCATCGTGTAACAAGGATTTCGGGCAGGTCAAGAGGCACAGGAAGGTAGGTGATTGTTGTGAGTTTTGACATTGACAGTACAGTTTTGTATAATCTCAAATATACAGAGAGAACAACAAAGGAGACTATAGGAATAGTCAAGTTGTGCTTTTAAACTTAGTGTGAGGAATTTGGAACATGTTAAACAGGTTTGAGGAGAAACAGTTCAATTGACAGCTTAAATACTGCTTCACTTAAAATATCTATTACATCAACTCACTATGGCTTGAAAATTACCCAAATATAAACAGTTGTTCACAAACCTGTAAGTCAATATCAAAATCTCAAATTAAATAATAAATGCAAAATTTTGGGGGGTTATTTGTTCACAAATTAAGGCATAAAATGAATAATCATAAACTTGAATCATGACGATGATCTAATTTTTAAAAATGCATCCTTCATTAGAACCCCATAGTTATAATCCAAATTATCAATTTTAAAAATCTGTGCTAAGCAGTGACCATACACAGCCAACTTTCACACAAATTCAACTGCCTTCTCTATCCCTCAAAGATGAGAAGAAAATGATCAATCACTTGGACTTAAGGGCTGGAGGGATGGACAGGTTAGGGAGGAAAGCAGAGGTGAGGTTATAGAGATACTTGAGCACAAGGGCAGAAGTTTTTAAAACCCTGAAGCTCATAATTAGTGTGTCATGTTCTGAGGTTAAAAATCAACTGCAGAACATCCATCTTCTCTTGAACATTATACACCCTACTAGTTCAAGGACATCAAATCCATCACAATACACATAAGCCATGAGTCTATTATACTTCAGTACAAGTGCAATATAACCACAACAAAATAACTAGTTATTTCTTGTTGGTAATCAACCATCTGACCTGAGAACTAACCAAAAAACCCAGGGTGTTGCTGTATAATTTGTTTGTATTCCCTTCAAGTGAAATAGCTGCAATTCAGGACCTCAATAATGACAAGAGTGAATTATATCTTTTATCGTAAGGCCATAAAACACAGGAGTAGAATTAGGCCATTCGGCCCATGTGTCTGCTCTGCCATTTGATTTATGGCTGATTCTTTATCCTTCTCAACTCCATTCTCCTGCCTTAAAGAAGTTCCTCTCTTTGCTGTTACAGAGCTGTGAGAAACAGGGGTGTTGCTATACTCTAACTCTAAGGCAGCCAACTACACCAGCACAGGCATGAAGCTTTGCAAGCTGCAGCATTTCATGCTGCTGTCTCACAGCTCGATCTTGGATGCTGCTTGTGTGGAGTTTGCATGGTTTCCTACATCCCAGGGATATTCTGTTAGGTTAATAAGTTATGCCTAGTGTTGTGTTGCTGGGTGGCAGGAGAATTGGACAGTGAGGGAGGGGAGGTTGAGAATAGGCTGCGGGGAAATAAAAGGGGGAATCGGGCTGATGGGAGTCAATATAGATTCGAAGGGCTGAATTTTCCCTTACGGGATCTTAGTAAGTTAAGGAAAAACTTTGGACCTGTGAGCATACAAACCTGGGTACAAACAAAGCACAAAGTCCCAGAAAGCTACTGCACAGCACAAACAGCTTGCTTTGCAATAGAATTTTAGCAAAAAGCCCAATGAATATCATTTGAGATTTTGGTTCTGAGTCATCCTCATGCATGATGCACACTGTGACATATATGCTACTATCCAACACTTTGTAGCAGTTCATTTGCCCAATTCATTGCCCAATAAATGGAAAGCCTGCTTCAGTATAAATTGAAAGTGATCTATCTGAGGCACAAGACTCCAGGACTATTGCCGGGATTTTGTCTGGGCCCATAGCCTTTGCAGTATCCAGTGCTTTCAGCCATTTCTTACATCACGTGGAGTGAATCGGATCGGCTGCATACTGACATCTGGAATGCTTGGGTCTTCTGGAGGAGGCCGAGCTGGATCATCTACTCAGCACTTCTGACTGAAGATTGTTGCAAATGCCTCAGCCTTACCTTTTGCACAAGTGTGCCGGGCTCCTCTATCATTGAGGATGGGGACATTATTGGAGCCTCCTCCAGTAAGTTGTTTGATTGTCCACCACCATTCACAACTGGATGTGGCAGGACTATCGAGCTTCGATCTAATCTGTTGGTTGTGGGACCACTTAGCTCTATCTCTTACTGCTGCTTTTGGTGTTTGGCATGGAAGTAGTCCTGTATTGTGGCTTCACCAGGATGATGCCTCATATTGGGGTATACCTGATGTTCTCGGCATGCCCTCCTGCACTCTTCATTGAACCAGGGTTGATCTCCTGGCCTGATGCTAATGTTAGAGTGGGGGATATGCTGGGTCATGAGGTTACAGATTGTAGTTGAGTACAGTTCTGCTGCTACTGATGGCCCACAGCGCATCATAGATGCTAGATCTGTTTGGTCTATCCCATTTAGCATGGTGGTAGTGCCACACAACACGGTGGAGAGTTTCTTCAATGTGGAGATGGGATTTAGCCTCCACAAATATTGTACAGTGGTCACTTCTACAAATACTGTCATGGACAGATGCTTCCACGGTAGGCAGGCTGGTGAGAATGAGGTCAAGTGTGTCTTTCCCTCGTGTTGGTTCCCTCACCACCTGTTGTAGTCCCAGTCTAGTAGCTCTGTCCACTCCTGGTGATGGACATTGAAGTCCCCCTCCCAGAGTACATTCTGTGCCCTTGTCACCCTCAATGCCTCCTCCAAGTGCTGCTCAACATGGAGAAGTACATAGAACATAGAAATCTACAGCACATTACAGGCCATTTGGCCCACAACATTGTGCCGACCATGTAACTTACCGATTCATCAGCTGAGGGAGGATGGTATGTGCTAATCAGCAGTTGGTTTCCTTGCCCATGTTTAACCTGGTGCCATGAGACCTCATGGGGTCCAGTGCCGATGTTGAAAGTTGCCAGGGCAACTCTCTCTCTGTGGTATACCAGTGTGCCACCACCTCTGCTAGGTCTGTCCTGCCAGTGATACAGTACATACCCAGGAATGGTGATGGTGGAGTCCAGAATGTTCGCTGTAAGGTATGATACTGTCAGTACAACTATGTCAGGCTGATGCTTGACTAGTCTGTGAGATAGCTCTCCCAGCTTTGGCACAAGTCCCCAGATTTTAGTAAGGAGGACTTTATAGGGTCAACAGTGTTGGTTTTGCCGCTGTCATTTCCAGGTTGATGCCGAGTTGTCCATCAGGGTTCATTCCTTATTATTTTATTTTTAGCAGTTGGACACAACTGAATGACCTGTACAATAAGGACAGGTTGCACTTGAATCTGAGCGGGACCAATATCCTGGCAGGGAGGTTTGCTAAGGCTATTGGGGAGAGTTTAAACTAGAATTGCTGGGGGGGGGGGTGCGAACTGAACTGAAGAAACAGAGAAAGGGACTGTTGGCTCACAAATAGAGAAAGCTTGTAGACAGTGTGAGAGGGAGGATAGGCAGGTAATAGAGAAGGGATGCACTCAGACTGATGGTCTGAGATGTGTCTATTTTAATGCAAGGAGTATCAGATGAGCTTAGAGCGTGGATCAGTACTTGGAGCTATGATGTTGTGGCCATTACAGAGACTTGGATGGCTCAGGGGCAGGAATGGCTACTTAGAATACCAGTTTTTTACATAGAAACATAGAAAACCTACAGAACAAAACAGGCCCTTTGGCCCACAATGCTGTGCTGAACATGTACTTACTTCAGAAATTACCAAGGGTTACCCATAGCCCTCTATTTTTTCTAGATGTTTTACATGTTTCAGAAAGGGCAGGGAGAGAGGCAAAATAGGCAGGGGTGTTGCACTGTTGATCAGAGATAGTGTCACACCGATAGAAAAGGAGGAAGTCATGGAGGAATTGTCTACTGAGTCTCTGTGGGTGAAAGTTAGAAACAGGAAGGGGTCAATAACTCTACTGGGTGTTTTTTATAGGCCACCAATAGTAACAGGGATATCAAGAGCAGACAGGGAACAGATTCTGGAATGGTGCAATAATAACAGGGTTATCATGATAGGAGATTTTAATTTCCCCAGTATTGATTGGCATCTCCCCAGAGCGAGGGGTTTAGATGGGGTGGGGTTTGTTAGGTGTGTTCAGGAAGGTTTTCTGACACAGTATGTAGATAAGCCTACAAGAGGAGAGGCTGTACTTGATTTGGTATTGGGAAATGAACCTGGTCAGGTGTCAGATCTCTCAGTGGAAGAGCATTTTGGAGATAGTGATCATAATTCTATCTCCTTTGCCATAGCATTGGAGAGGGATAGGAGCAGGCAAGTCAGGGAAATGTTTAATTGGAGTAAGGGGAAATGTGAAGCTATCAGGCAGGAACTTGGAAGCATAAATTGGGAGCAGATGTTCCCAAGGAAATGTATGGCAGAAATGTGGCAAATGTTCAGGGGATATTTGCGTGGGGTTCTGCATAGGTATGTTCCAATGAGACAGGGAAAGGATGGTAGGGTACAGGTACAGAAGAAAAGAAAAGCTTATGAAAGGTTAAAAAAACTAGTAATGACAGAGATCTAGAAAACTAAAAGGCTAGCAGGAAGGAGCTTAAGAATGAAATTAGGAGAGCCAGAAGGGGCCATGAGAAGGCCTTGGTGAATAGCATTAAAGAAAACCCCAAGGCATTCTACAAGTATGTGAAGAGCAAGAGGATAAGACGTGAGATAATAGGACCAATCAAATGTGACAGTGGAGAAGTGTGTGTGGAACCAGAGGGGGTAGCATCAACCGTAGGATTGAGTTTAAGAGCTGAGAGGTAATGTTGCAGCTTTATAGGACCCTGCAACATTACCTCTCAGCTCTTAAACTCAATCCTACGGTTGATGCTACCCCCTCTGGTTCCACACACACTTCTCCACTGTCACATTTGATTGGTCCTATTATCTCACGTCTTATCCTCTTGCTCTTCACATACTTGGTGTCACAGATTGACAGGGTCGTAAAGAAAGCTTTTAGCACACTGGGCTTCATAAATCAAAGTATTCAGTACAGGCGATGGGATGTTATGTTGAAGTTGTCTTAGAGGGGAGCTGAGAGGTGATGTTGCAGCTATATAGGACCCTGGTCAGACCCCACTTGGGGTATTGTGCTCAGTTGTGGTCGCCTCACTACAGGAAGGATGTGGAAACCATAGAAAGGGTGCAGAGGAGATTTACAAGGATGTTGCCTGGATTGGGGAGCATGCCTTATGAGAATAGGCTGAGTGAACTTGGCCTTTTGTCCTTGGAGTGACGGAGTATGAGAATAATTATCATCCTCTTAAAGGTGTGCTAGACGACTGTTGGAAACAAGGAAGAGTCTACTTAGTTTTGGGTGGCTGGGTTTCTTATCACACTAGGAATATTGGATTATGCGATATCCCCTACTGTAGATTTCTCGGTAACCACTTCTTGCTTTTTTTCCCAATGAATTTAGTTGATTTTAGGTTACCTGATTTAATAAAATCTAAGGACTCCTTTATCCTTGAGTCTGTTGGTCCATCAATATATAAAGGAAAATATATTAACCATTTTTACAGATGGAACAAAAGATGTTTTAACTGAGAATGTTGGTGTGGCTGTTTTTGTGCCTGAATTACAGGTAACAATAAAGAACTGTCTTCCTAACCATTTATCAGTATATAGAGCAGAATTGGTTGCCATCATTTTAGGCTTACTGTGGGTGGAGGAAATTTGTCCATTTTAAGTTGTAATATGTTGAGATTCCCTTTTGGTTTTGATGAGTCTAACAGTCAATCTAGGAATAAGTCAGATTTACTGTTGGAAGCTCATCAAACATTATTTCATACTCAAAGAATTGGTTGGTATGTTTTCTTCCTATAGGTCCCTGCACACAGAGGTGTTGAGGGGAATGAGCAGGTTGATTGATCTGCTAAAAAAAAGTTGTTAAAAGTTCAACTGTGGATATAGACAATCCACTTAGCAAATCAGAAGCTAAGGAGTTGGTCGGGTTAATAATTAGGGGGTTAAGGCAACGTGTGGGATAATGGGCATAAGGGAGACACTTTTATAGAATATATAAAACTTGGGTTTATAGGAGAAGGGGGTAAAACAAGAAAGGAAGAAATTATTTTGATACCAGTTAGAATTGGGCACACTATGCTTAATTATTCCTTATACCTTGTTGGGAATCATTATTCTGGGTTTTGTCATTATAAAACAGTTAAACGTATTATTTCAGTGTGAAGCATATAAGGTAGAAAGAAATCAAATGCAGGCTTCATTACAAGCTTTGGGGGTTGATAGTTTTCATTTAAAAACTTTAAGTTATGGGAGCAATTTTAATTTAATTCACAGTATTATCTTTCATTATTTACAATCTATAGGGCTTTTTGAGGTAATTTAAGCAACACACACAAAATGCTGGTGGATCGCAGCAGGCCAGGCAGCATCTATAGGAACAAGCACTGTCGACGTTTTGGGCCGAGACCCTTCGTCAGGATTAACTGAAAGAAAAACTAGTAAGAGATTTGAAAGTAGGAGAGGGAGGGGGAAATCCGAAATGATAGAAGACAGGAGGGGGTGGGGTGCAGCTAAGAGCTGGAAAGTTGATTGGCAAAAGGGATACAGAGCTGGAGAAAGGATCATGGGACAGGAGGCCTAGGGAGAAAGAAAGGGGGAAGGGAGCACCAGAGGGAGATGGAGAACAGGCAAGGAGTGATTGTGAGAGGGGCAGAGAGTGGGAAAAAAGGGGGCGGAATAATAAATAAATAAGGGATGGGGTAAGAAGAGGAGAAGGGGCATTAACAGAAGTTAGAGAAATCAATGTTCGTGCCATCAGGTTGGAGGCTCCCCAGCCGGTATATAAGGTGTTCTTCATCCTACCTGAGTGTGGCTTCATCTTGACAGTAGAGAAGGCCATGGATAGACATATCGGAATGGGAATGGGACGTGGAATTAAAATGTGTGGCCACTGGGAGATCCTGCTTTCTCTGGCGGACAGAGCGTAGGTGTTCAGCAAATTGGTCTCCCAGTCTGAGTCGGGTCTCAGGTAATTTAGCTTTTATTTGATGAAGTAGCAAGGAGTTTTCTGCTCCAGTTCAGTTGGTGGCGGTAATACGCCTTTAACCCTTACACACTGTTTGGGTCAAATTTGATCCATTTTGACATTTGACAGCAGTAAAAACACCCTAAATGCCATTCTTTAGCCAAAATGTGATGACTTTTCCTAAAGTGACCCAAAACATGCAAAAATGAAAATATTTACAAATTTTATACTTCTGTACAGGTACTACAAATTTTTGTACGTTGAGGCTGTTCCGGGTCAGATTTGACCTGTATCTATTGAAATGGATTTTAGATCTCTGAAATATTAATTAAGAATTAATCACCCATTTACTAATGTCAGATAGGCTATTTATACATTCTAAATAGATCCGTGGTTCAAAATTTGGTAAAGACACTTGTTATGAGGGAATTCTTGGGCCAGGTCAAAATTGACAGAGATCACACTGTGAAGGCATAGAATATGAACAGGTTGCCAGGGTTAAGTTATACTGCCAACCGACATTAAAAGTCAAAAGAAGAAAACAAGTTTATGATCCTGATGAAGGGTTTCGGCCCTTTATTCATTTCCATAGATACTGCCTGACCTGCTGAGTTCCTCCAGCATTTTGTGTGTGTTTAGTAATTTGGAATGGCTGCCCGAAAGGGCAGTGAACATATTTAATTATAAGCTTCGAAAAGAAAGTTGGCAGATGCTCGAGAGGAAATATTAAGAAGTCGCAGGAAAAGGAATGGAGGAATCATACCGACTGAGTAGTTCGTTAAACATCACAAGAGCAATGGATAAAAGAGCAATGTCCCCAGCACATCCTTGGGTGTGTGGGCTGTTAACGCAAACGACGTATTTAGGTTTCGATGTACATGTGATAAAATAATTATAAACCTGAATGGCCTCATTCTCGGCCATATCATTCCAAGTTAGCACGAGCGAATACAAGTTAGATCCAGTTTCATACCTTAAAACAATTAAAACACAGCTACACAATTATACTTTGATTGCTGAATAAAACTTAGGTCACTGACACTTCCCTCCTCGAACAACCTTCCCGAAGGACCCTTGACTACCTCGGTTATATCCTGGGAATGATTACGTTATTTAGCGACGAATATTTTAACATTAGAAATTTCGAAATAATATAAACCAGTTTCCTTGTAATTATGTGAAAACAAACGACAAAAAAAAATTAAAATTCTGAGGCCGCCTCTGTGACCCGGAAGTGTTCGTGGACTATGGCAGCGGTTAACTGGGGTTTATGTGCATCCGCGGAAGGTTGTATTGAATAGACACGTTGATTTAAAGCCTTTATTGTGCAGGTAAGTTTTATTTTTAAAGTTAAGCACGTATAAGCTTGATGTATAGTGTCCGTGCTTTATTTTACGCTCATGGCGTAAACATTGTTAAACCTTTCGGGGCTGATAACTGGTTTAAATACTGCCTCATGCGACACGGATTGGGTGGGTTGGGCTGTCTGGTGTGGTGTCTTCGGTGTTGACAAGTTGTCTAGGATGGTATCGCAGGCTGATTTAATGTACGTGTTTTTTAAGCTTTTTCTTAAATCCCCAATTGGGTTTCTTCTGCCATGATACTGATTAAAGTCATTTATAGTTCAAAAGTTCACAGTAAATTTATTATCAAAGTACTTGTATGTCACTGTGTACAATCCTGAGATTCATTTTCTTGCGAGCATTCACAGTAAATACAAGAAATACAATAGAATCAATGGGGAAAAAAACTCCCAATCAGAGAAACAACCAATGTTCAAATAGAAAAAGAAAAAAAAAACACAAGTAATATCACTAGGTATTTCTATATCAGTGGAAATGCTGTAACTTCACTACTGCATACAAAATGCATCCATTAATTTATCAAAGTCTGTAATTAAGTTCTCCAGCTCAGCTGTTTTTCCTCAAATCTGAGGATTTAACCTTACTGCATTTAGTTAAGATTTTGATTTAGCAGACCAGTCTTTTTCTAATAAGTTTCTGGTAGTTCTACATCACTCAAGCTCCCTTGACCAAAGTTGTAAGAATATTCTCAGTGACCACTGCAGAATATTATTTTATGTCCTCTGGAGCTTCTGTGATGGTCAGCAAACCATTCTTTTCCAAACACTTATGTTCATTAACTGTCCTCTCTTGATTCTACTGTTTTGCATCTGATCAGGCCCAAATTCTCTGTGGCAACGGCTTCTCTTTCAGCCCTCAATAAGACATTTTTTGGTCTCTTCCATATCTAGTTATCTTCATGTATAATGACCATGACTAGGTGTAGTTCTTCATCATCATTCTTGACGACAACACTAACTTCAGATCATCAGGCTGCTTGTTAAACGTGAATGAACTGCAATTTCTTTGAGCTAAACATTCAGAAAACTGGAACCACACTCTTTGGTCACTGATATCCTGGAGTAGCTCTTGAACCTACCACCTTTTGCCTATATCCACCACATTTGGTGGTTATTGAGCAGAGATAGGGTGAGTGCAGGTGGATTTCTCTTCATGAGTATGAAAGGTGGCATGACTCATGCCTTGTTTAGAATAGATATAATGTACTTTTAAAAACACTTTATTCATTGTTTGATAACCTGCACTATTATAGAACCTGCAAAAGGACATTTCATTTTCCTGACACAAGTTTTCACATGACTTTCAAGTATTGCATTCCCTAAGCAAATATGTACTTGAATAAAATTGTTAAACTGACACTCAAGATGTGAACTTTAATTTTTGTTTTATGTGGATATCCATTGTGGTAAATGAAATTGTCCTTTTGTACAAAATTACATAGGTTGAAAGATCTGGTTGCAAAATTAATAGGTCTGTGCCAATATTTATGCTCTACACAAGCCATCCTTTTTGTTAGCTGACTGCATCAGACTTGGCCAGTGGCATTTGTATGGGGACAAGAGGCAGATGGGGAAAAACAAGTACTCCCCTTAAGTTTTCTTGTGTTCAAAAGCTAGAGTCTTTCCCATTGTGAAAAAAACAATTTATGGAAAAATCTCAAGCAAATTGGTCTGACTGTAATAAAAGACTACTGGTGAACCAACATTATAATTTAAGAAATAATTTATAGTTTCAGGTTGGAGTGCTTTATTGCCTGTTAAACTGATAAGAGCATTTGGGATTGACAAATATGTGTGTGAGAATAAATTGAGATTAAGACTGCAATTGTGCAAAAGTAATTTTACCAAGGGGTAAATAATTTTCTTAAGGTCACTTGGTGGTGCAGTGAGATCAGCGCGGGCTTGAGAATGGAAGTTCCCGAGTTCGATCCAGTGACTGTTCCCAAGTGCGCTCTCCATTTGTGCCAGGTTGATGTCAAGCTCACAACTCGACCTTGTAAAAAACGCTGCCACCTCCAGTTTAAATTTCCACGTGGAATATTGTGGAGGATCAAATACCCAAACCCTAACCCAGCAACATGTCGTGGATTGAAAACGTGCAGTATGACTTCTGTCAGGTTAAAGTTTAGAGTTCTGAATGCATTCAGGCTGGGACACACAGGGTTATGTCCAGCATGTGGTGCAGTATAATTCTGTAAAATCTGTTCACCTGAATTGTTGTACCTCTTTGATTTTGAGTTGTTTTCTTTTAATGTTAAAATGGGGATTCCTAGTCTCTGTATCTTTAAATTAAAATTAGATACTCAATTTGAAATTTCTTTTTTTCTGCTGAGGATTTTGGAGCCCAAGAACAGGTGCACAGAGTTCCTTGCTAGACTTCAATACAAGTCACTGCTAACAGTTTTACTTGACTTTGCTGCTAGGGACTGCAGTATAAAATACAGTAAGGGGGTGGGGGAAAGACTTGCATTTATGTGGTGCTATTTTCAATCCTGATATTTTTCAAATTGTCTGTAAAGCATTTAAATTCTTTTGAAGTGTGGTACAATTGCAGTGTAGAAAACAAAGCAGCTAACTTATGGATAGCAAGCTCCCACGGACTGCAATGCTAAGGAAACAAGACCGTCTTATTTCTCTATCCAGGACCCTCATAATTTTATGTGGTTCAATTAAGTGCCAACTCCCTTCCAAAGGAAACAGCTATAACTTATCCAAATCTTCCATACAGCTCAAATTTTCCACTTCTGGAATTCCTTGTACTTCCTCTGCTCTCTCTCCAGTGACATTGCATCTTTTCTGGAATATTGTGAACAGAACTGTACACAGTCAAACTAGTATTGTGCAAAGTTCTATTTTAACCTCCCTGCTCTTGTATTCTGTACCATGGCAAATTTAAAAAGAGCATCCAGTATAACTTGTAAAAAAGGACAAATATTGACAGGAACACCCAGAATAATTTACTTATGAAAGCTGATGGGAGTGTTGTTCTTACATATCATTTGACGATTAACATACTTTTTAGCAGTATTGAAAACCCTCATTAATGCAACGGAGTCTCAGCATAGAATTTTCTGTAAAGCACAAAACTGCAAGCACAACTTTCTAATTCATATGTCAGTGCCACAGCTATCATGCATATAATTGAAGTAAGATGGAAACAGCTGGAAATACTTAGCAGTTTGGAGAGCATTTCTGGGGGAAAAAAAAGACATTTCAGGCCAGTGACCCTTCTTCATAGCAGAATGAGATCATGAAGGCCACCTGTATAATTCCAGTTATTTTGGTTAATTGGCTGAGGGATTCCATTCATGTGGACAACCTAGAGAAGATGGGGTGTTTTCTGTGGAACATTGAAGACTAAGGGGGGATTTGATGGAGTTTTAAAATCACGAAATACATGTATAGTATCTCAGGAGAAATTGTTCTCATTAGCTAAAGAATCAAGAACTATAGAGAAAGTTACTGGAAGAATAAGCTTCACACTATGACATAAGCAAAATCCTTTCATGCAGCAAGTGATTAGAATCAGGAATGTACTACCAGGTGTAGTAGTGGAGGAGTTCAATTGTCATGTGTAAAAGGAAGGTGAATGTACTTGAAAGGAAAGTGTTTGTAGGGCTGTGGGGAGAAGATCACTGGATTGCTTTTGCAATTGACCCTGCATGGACTTGATGGGCCAAGTGATATCCTGTGTTGTTACCATTCTTGAGATTCTGTTTGTAAATATCTCCAGGACAAAGTTTGACAAGCCTCCAAAGTGGAAAGGAAAGCAAAGGAATCTGAACTTGATTGAATCATTGATTTTAAGTTTTGTTTTTGAATCTTATTTTGCAGATCCATATTCTCTTGGTCAATGAGACACACAGAAAGCTTCCAACTGTGACTCAAGTCTATCGGGCTGCCACGGATCATGAGTAATTCCTCCTCTGCTAGTCAAAGTAGTTGTCTTCTGGAGGGAAGAAGTTTAGATAAAGGTATTGTATGCTGTAGTGCTTCAAGGGTGGGTGCTTTATTAGCATTCAGAAAGACTGATAAAGCTCGGATGTCTGATCTATGACCCATCTTCAACCCCAAATCATAGTATTTAAGTCATTTCATTGCATTGCTAATGTGATGTATTAGAATTTTATTCTCTTGGAACTTTCGAAAGAGAATTTTGGCACTCATGTCTTATTGGTAAAAATCTTGAAACAGAACACTGATAACTGTTAATAATTTCAAATTTTTGGGAGCATAGATTTAATTCTGTTCACAATCCCCAAGTCTTCATGAGCATTGAAGTGGTTCATGGAAACTTAAGTTTGGAAACTACTATTTTGTCCATTTGCTACTTCAATTTAATTTAATGTTGTGAGTTATTTGGTTCCAGTATATAGAATCATTGAAAGAGGCTTTTGTATCTGTGCCGGTTCCTTGAAAGAGCTACTAATTAGTCCTGTTCCCTGGTTCCTTGACCATAATCCTACAAGTTCTTACACTTTGAACATTCAGTTTTCTTTTGTATGTAACTATTGAATCTAGTTTTACCACCCTTTCAAGCAGTATGTTCCAGATCACAACTTGCTGTGTAAAAAAAAAAAAAAAAAAAATTTCCACATCTCACTTCTGGTTCTTTCACTAATTGCCTTAAATCTGTGCTTCTGCCACTGGAAAGTTGTTTTACTTGATTACAGCTATTCATTCCTATCAAATCTCTTAAACTTTTCTGTTTGAAGGAAAACAACATTAGTCTCTGCATCCCTGTAGTCCCTCATCCCTGGTATCATTTAAATAAATCTTTTCTGCTTTCTTTCTGGGCCCTTGAAATTTAAATCTCTTCTCCCATTCCCCAAGTCCATAGTAATTGCATGTCTGATGATGGGTAGATGAGGGTTGCAAGATGTGATAAATGAAGTGATCAAGTGACAATCTAACCTTACAGAAAAACTCTTGATTTTTGTGTTGATTTAGACCAACAAATGGGTTGCATAATGAATTCCTCCTCTACTAAGTTAGCTGAGCATTGGTGGTTGAGGTAGTTGTCCTCCACATTTCTTGAATTAGGGAAGAAAGTCAAAAGCCAGGTTCCTACTGTTGCTTGCAATCCACTAATTCTCTGCTGGGAAGTCCCCAAGTTCACAGGAGATCTGGGATGAGTGGGTTATTTTGTGTGTAGAATGGAAGTTTGAGAACAACTATTGATCTCATCTAAAGATAAAATTCTGATGGGGTTTGATGGAGTAAATGATGAGAAGCTGTTTCTTCAGGCTAGAATCATAGTGTCAGGATGAGACATTGACTATTTTGCACTGAGGTGAGAAACTTACTGAACCAATGGTTGTGAATCTGTGGAGTTTTCTGCTCTGGAGGGGTGTGAACCTTCATCATTTACTATATTCAAGGGTGAGTTTGACAGATTTTTTTTATGCTAAAAGAGTCAAGAGTGGGAAAGTGGACAGAGATGTAGCATCAGCTATGGTCCTATTCAATAGTAAGAAGATTGTGTGTCTGAATGGTCTATTCCTATTTCTTATGTAATAACCTACTACCGACTCTTTGGCTGTTATGAAATATGACCTTTCTAGTGATGATGATGATGGCTGCTGATGCTTTCAGCAACAATGAGAAATTGGGGAAGAAGACCTGGACAACTCGTTCTAACTACGGGACATATATGTATCTATAGCTACCACTCCAATAGTATATTAAGTTTTCTTATGTGAGGAATGAGTTAATTAAGAATTGTAACCATTTTTGATTGACCCTTAAATGGAGGAGTTAATTGGAATGGTATGGCGAACAAATAGGAAAAACAGTCTTTTGTAAAATTAAATAATGTTTTTGAGCTTGTGGCAGATGATATTAACTTCCTACTGTGTGCTTTCCATGTGATATTACTTGGAAATTCCTATTACTCAGGGAAGATTTTCTTCTGTTGTAGGTGTGCTTTTAATTAAAATGAAAGATTGTCATGCATTTCAGAAAGACATACTTCTAGATTTAATGCAAATTTTATTTATTGAAATTTCTAATGAGCCATTACTAGAGTCCATTCTGGTCCCTCTCCTCCCAAAAGAAACCAAGTCCACTAGCAGGCTCTGTGCTACAGTTGGTGATGTCACACTGAGTGGCAGAAGAGTTGCTATAGTTGTGGCCCTTAGCTAGAGAAAGGAAAGCTGGTTGGGATTGTTGTGCAGTAACCCCTGTTTGCTGCCGATGGTGAAGAATGCTTTCTGGCTTGATTACAATTCTTTCAGTTCCATTCTTCCCATGGTAAGTGGTGAACTCTGTGTGAGCCTTAACGAAAAGCCACTGAGGGCAAAGTAGCAATGGGCATATGGTGCCCATTGAACTATATGGCAACAGTGGTCAGCTTTCAGGAGATGGGATGGTGGGAGCTAGTGGGCTGGCAGTTTGGCAAAAGTCACTCCAGATAACAGCTTGAATAAAATAAGCGTAAATCAATGGTGTGTACTTTAGAATGATACAGAAATTGTGTAGCCTCACCACATTGTACTGAGTATTTAAACCTTTTGGAATCTTGTTGCCTGGCTGTATATTGGATCATGTGGATGGTAAAGCTGGTCGGTTTTTTTAAATGAAATAATAAGCAACACTTTCTCTTTCCTTTTTGAAGCTGAGCAACAGTGTACACTGGGTACTATTGGGACAAGGCTTATGTCGACAGGGCCTGTGGGGAGATCTGATGGGGACCAGTCCCCCTCGGCACAGAAACGTACAGCTACTCAAGCCTTCAGCCTACTTCCCAAACGCAGGAGCTCATCCAGGTAACGCAGGGGTGGAAATGCTCTGCCTCTTCAGCTAACCCACGAGCTCTTTACACTTTTATTTATATTGCAGTGCCACTTCTACTTGAAACGGTTCTACAATATGTGTTGCCACCCTTGCCCTGCTCCCCCACTAATTCTCACCTGATGATCTGCATTCTGTTTACGCTATGGGGTGGAGTTCTGAGTACTGGCGCTGCCAAGGAAATGACAGGATTGTGCTCGTACACTCATTTTCAGGTTGTCAGAGAAGTTTGGCAACAAGAGCTCACACTGGCAGCAGTGGCCGTTTTAATTTTGCTGTATGTTGGACAATGCCTCCCAGAGGTAGGGAGTTGAAGCCACCTCGGGAGATGGCAGTTTGTACAGTACAGGTTTCCCCCATTATCTGAAGGTAGAGCGTTCCTACGAAACCTTTCATAAGCTGAAATGTCGTAAAGCGAAGAAGCAATTACCATTAATTTTTATGGGAAAAATTTTTGAGCGTTCCCAGACCCAAAAAATAACCTACCAGATCAAACCAAATAACACATAAAACCTAAAATAACACGAACATATAGTAAAAGCAGGAATTATATGATAAATATACAGCCTATATAAAGTAGGAATGTTGTATGTACAGTGTGGTTTCACTTATCAAACTCGGGAAGACAGTGAACCAAAATCGATTTGGAGAAAAAAAAATCAACACGTACACACATACACGACTGCCTGCACAAGGCTTCACGGTCATGGTAGTCTTTCTCAGGGTAAACACACGTATGAGACGGGTGTCTTTTTTTTGTAAAAGCGAAAAGTCTCTTTGGTTAGCAAAAACAGGTACTAATGTAGGTCTTTCGTAACAGTGAGCTGTCGTAAAGCGAACGTTCGAAAGACGGGGGCCACCTGTACCTCACTTACTCTACAGAAATGCCTACGACAGACCTTTTTGCATTTAATCTAGGATCCATAATGAAACAGTGAATCTCTATGGATACAAGATGATAATGAGATTGACCAGGTTCACTTGAACTGTGCTGAATGTAAAATGTGAAGTTTATTGGTGGATTTAATAAGTCAGTTTTTGAAGAGCCTTAAACTTCCAGAAGATTTGTTTAGTACTCAGTTTGACAGTGTGTTGCTAGATGTTTTTCCCTTTCCCTCCCATGTATTTTCATGCACATTTAACTGAGTGGATGGAGTTTTGGCAATTTGATAGGATTATCTGAATTTATATTTTATTTCCCCCTCTCGCCGGGCTTCTCTTATTGGGTGACCTACCATCAGGTCTCTTTTCATTGACGGTGATGAGGTTTTCAGGCTGCTTGTGGGACTGGGGTGGTTGTGGTAAGGAAAGAAGGGAGAATCCCTTCCTCTGCAGTTTTTCTCTTGCTGGTGCTAATTCAGTCCTCAATAGCTTAAACCTTGTAGATCCCACATCAGGCTATTTTGGCTGCATCACTACTTAGAAGTGCTATTTTAAAGTTCACAGCTTTGTAATGTTTAATGATTTCAGCACTCATTCAATCAACCACACACAAAAACTGAGCAAGTACAGATGTTGTGCATTAAAACCCAAGTCTTGGCATTCACAGAATTGTTGTGCGCAGTGAGGAAAGCAGTATTAATAAATGTCCAAGCTTTATGGCTTATTTTAGTCGAAAATAGAGGCCTTTTCATACTTTTGGAGGAAAAAAATATTGTTCACTATTATTTTCTCCTCTTTCATCCACATCTGCCCTGCCTGAGCATGCTTATTTCATCTTTCAAATGGTTCAGTGGTGGTTAGTAGTCCTCTGTACCTTGAGTAACCGTTCCTCAAGGGTAATACTGCACAGTAAGTTGGACTGCTTGATCATAAGGTAATCACAGTAAAGCCAAGCCATGTTCTCACTCCTTGTTCACAAGGTTGTAGAGTAGTAATCTGGAATGGATGCACTTCTCTTTAATATCCTGATATCCATTCCAGTAGCATGGGCCCAATGTAGAATTTTTAGAACATCTCTGAGTAAGCTCAATTATTCCAGTAGAAACCACTTTGAACCTGAGTTTTTTAATGCTACACAGAACAGCATCTGGATGAGTATAGCTCCTGCAAGGACTCGACACAAAGCTCATGATCTCTGTACAAATAGGTTTGCAATCTAATTTTTCATGATAAATCCACAAGTGTGAAAAAGGAAATTCTCTGCTGGGTTGTGTGTAGGGATTGAATGCTGATGATTAGCTTAAGTGTAAATTTATGAGCCTGTGGTATTTTTATATGAAGTAAATATGTGACGTGATATGCAAACTAAACTATTGGTAGCTGGGTATATATTTCAGCTTTAAAGTTTGCATGAGAAATTACATCTTGACTAGATCTCCACTCTAAGGTAAGGGATGTTTCTGCTGGGGATTAAGTATGCTTTTGTCATTTGTCTAGTATCAGCATCAAGATGTTAAAGGAGTAACAGCTTACTCAGGAAATTGTCCTCTTTCACCCCCAAAGCCAAATTTAAAAGGCCACCCTTATCACTGTGAACATTCTTTCTTATTGTTCCTTATTAACAATGAACTAAGAGCAGCTTTATGCTGCAGATTCATACTTCAGGAATTGGCATGAGGTAACTTCAAATCCACTTTGCAGTTGACAAAGAGAAGGTTTCACACCTTCAGTTTGGGCCGCATTCACCTGTTTTTGGGTTGAAGCAAAGTGCTTTGCCAATGCATTATTGATTTCCCCATGCTGAGATATGGGAGTAATTTCTTCTCTTAATTGCTCAGATTTCAATCTTTGAATTGGCAGAAATTCTGTTAACTGGAGCAATTAGGCCAGCCTTCCTATTCCAACAGTGACTCTTTGTTTTGTCACTTTCGTTCACACCACCAATGGAAGACTCTTGCATTGTTCCCTTTTTCAGATCCATAAAGCGCAAGAAATTTGATGATGAGCTAGTTGAAAGCAGCCTGGCTAAATCTTCCACTCGGGCAAAAGGCCCAACAGGGATGGAACCTGCACGATACTCCAGCAGTGAACCACCACCCAATGAAAAGAAAAAAGTATGTATTAAACATAAACACAAAAAAGTACAAAATGCTGGAAACACACTGCAGGTCTGTTGAAATATGGAAACATAAAAAATGAAAGTTCAACTTCTAATCATAAACTTCTTGTTGGGCTTGCTTATTTATGATGGCTCTGGCATGCATTTCTGCTTTCACTGGTTTTTGGTTCTTATTTCAGACATTCATCTCATGTTTGTTATGCTTTTTTAAAAACCTTAGTTCAATAGAAGCTGCTGTTGGGAAAATATTTTCTAACTTGAGTGAGTGCTTATTCACAATGGGTTAAGTATAGTAACACAAAGTTTTGCTTTCCATTAAGAATTTCTGTAGAGCTGCTTTATCCCCTATGCATTGACAATATCCTGAAAAGTGCTGATTCTACATTGGTTACCCGGCAGTGGAGTTGGAGAGTACAAAGGTGCAAAAGGATTTGAAACTGTCACCAATGTCTGAACTTCACATCATTTTGATCCTTCAGTCATGCTATAGCCTCACTCAATTCTCAAGCTGTGCATTGCAGGTCCAGACCTTGTCTCCTAGAGTTCGCTACTTGTATAAGTAGTTAAGTGTTAGCTATTGAATTAAAGGAAGCTGTCACTGAAATTAATGCTGGATTCTCAAACAGTGAAATAATGCAGTAGCTTCCTCCTTGTGATTGCAAAATCCAGGTATGTTAGGATTGTCATGTAGCACAGAAATGGCCCCTTTGGCCTACCCAGTCTGTACTGCCGTCAGTGACCCATTCACACTAATTCTCTGATAATCCCATTTTATTCTCCCCTCATTCCCATTAACTCACAAAATTCTACAACTCACCTGCACATGAGAAGTAATTTATAGTGGTTAATTAATCACCAACCAGAACATCTTTGGGATGGGAGGAAACCAGAGCACTTGGGAAACTCATGTCATCACATTGAGAATGTGTATTTGTAGTTGGTAACAACAGTTCCTTCAGCACGTGAAAGACAAAAGTTGCTTAATATATAGTTCTACTCATTTACCAGAATCAATGTTACAGCATGGGAGGGATAAAAGAGGATTAAGATTTAGGTAGTATCACTGAGCCGGCTATTGCCTTTTAATAAGTTGTAAGTAGATGTATAACTAGCCTGTTCTTATGCTGTTAAGTTATGTACTTATGCATAATCATTTATTCAGAAGTCATGCTGACAAAGTGACCTTTGTGCAGGGCAAAACACTTCACTGTTTTTTAATCTGTTGTTTGGGTAGTTAAACTCATTGGTAGGGTGTTCTTTTAAAAGTCTAATGTTCCAGTTGTAATTCTATCACTTTTCCAGATGCTCTGGACATTTTTTTTTCTCTTTTATTTCATACTTCTATCTCATTGACACGCAAACAAAATTCTAGAAATCTGTTTTTAATAAAAAAAAAGAAGAAATGCTGGAAGTACTCAGTAGGTCAGATTTTGTTAATAATTTGGGTCAATGACCTTCCATCATGAAGGTTAGTTGTCCTGAAACATCAATTGTTCCATTAACATTAGATGGTATCTAACCTGCTGAGCATTTTCTGTTTTTATTTTTTCTAACTGAGATTTCTTCAACTATAATGTATGTGTTTTTTGCCCAGTGGTAATCTAATATGGTTTGTATGTATTGAACCAGATTGTTTGAGTACTGGTTTAGTTGGAGAAATATCCCACTTGGGCATGTGGAATATATCCATCAAGGGAATGGTGGATTGCCTTTAATACAGCATTTAATACCGTTCTGTATATTTTTTTAAATAGTTATCAAAATCCACCACAGTGCCATTAGCTCCCAGCAGTATTGTCAAACGGCTAAAGAAAAGTAAGCAGCCCCTTCAGGTCACGAAAGATCTTGGACGATGGAAGCCAACAGATGACTTGTTGTTAATAAATGCTGTTTTGCAGGTAAAATAGCAGAGATGGGGACAAATTCTAGTTTCCAACCTTCTTTGTTTTAGAACAATACATGATGTATGTGCAAACCACAATGTGAATTTTACTAATCCCTTCTGGCTGCATGTGATTTATATCTCTCCATTCTCTGCCTGTTCATATGCCTCTTATCTCTCTGCATGTTGCATCACAACAAACACTGTGTCAGAATTGTGTCCAAACTAAAAGTTTTGCATAGAGACATAAGAGACTACTGATTTTGGAATCTGGAACAAGGTGCTGGTGAATGGAAATGGACAGTTAACATTTTGAGTTGAGATGAGGGTCTCCATCAAAAGTTCAACTGTACGTTTCTCTCCATAGATACTGCCTGACCCACTGAGTTTCTTCAGCAAATGGTTTGTGGATTTCATTGATTAAATGCTGTTGAAGCTCCCTATTCTTGTCACCAGGTGGTGCCACAGTGTTGCTTTCTGTTTTATAGAAACATAGAAAACCTACAGCACAATACAGGCCCTTCAGCCCACAAAGTTGTGCCGAACATGTCCCTACCTTAGAAATTACTAGGTTTACCCATAGCCCTCTATTTTTCTAAGCTCCATGTACCTATCCAGGAGTCTCTTAAAAGACCCTATCATATCCACCTCCACCACTGTTCCTGGCAGCCCATTCCACGCACTCACCACTCTGAGTAAAAAACTTATCCCTGACATCTCCTCTGTACCTACTCCCCAGCACCTTAAACCTGTGTCCTCTTGTGGCAACCATTTCAGCCCTGTGGAAAAGCCTCTGACTATCCACACGATCAATACCTCTCATCATCTTCTACACCTCTATCAGGTCACCTCTCATCATTGCTCCAAGGAGAAAAAGCTGAGGTGATAGTGAACTGAGAAGAAGGGGGAATGGGAAGTTGTAGATATAGGGAGACATTTATGTTTATGTATGTATGTTTTGTTATGCTGTTAAATTATACTAACTGTAGTTTCATGAACTCTGCCTAGGAACACCGTGGCAGCATTGTTGCCCCAAGGACTGCAGTGGTTCAAGGTGGTGGCTCGTCACTACCTCCTAGAAAACAATTAGGGATAGGCAATAAATACTGGCTGCCAGCAACACCTTCCCTGAGGTTATTTAAAAAAACTAACAAAAGTGCACAATTGGCCAGATAGCAGAATTTCCTTTCCTAAGTACAATGGTGATCCCGATGAGCTTTAATAATGATCAGACTTTTCACAGTGTACCTCATTGAGAGATCAGCTTTCATTCGAGATTATTCACCATTCCCATTTCTCAACTACGTAGATGGGATGTGAATTGTTTTCTCTGGAGGTTTAGTCCCACCATTCCCTTAGTGGACATACACTCAGTGGCCACTTTATTAAATACCTCCTGTACCTAACATAGTGGCCACTGAGTGTATGTTCATGGTCTTCTGCTGCTGCAGCCTGTCCACTTCAAGGTTTAATGTGTTGTGTGTTCAGAGATGCTCTTCTTGCACACCACTGTTGTAATGCCTGGTTATTTAAGCTACTGTTGCCTTCTTGTCAGCTTGAACCAGTCTGGTCATTTTCCTGTGACCTCTCATTAACAAGGTGTTTTTGCCCATAGAACTGCCACTCACTGGATGTTTTTTTTCCTGCACCATTCTCTGCAAACTCTAGAGACTGTTGTATGTGAAAACCCCGGGAGATCAGCAGTTTCTGAGATACTCAAACCACCCCATCTGGCACCAACTGTCATTCCACGGTCAAAGTCACTTAGATCACATCTCTTTCCCATTCTGATGTTTGGTCTGAACAACAACTAAAACTCTTAGCCGGCTTGCTTTTGAAATTGCATGCTTTTATGCACTGAGCTGCTGCCACATGATTGGCTGATTAGATATTAACGTTAATGAGCAGGCGTATCTAATAAAGTGGCTGCTGAGTGTACAAATAATGTTAACCACCTGTCCAGTGGTATCAACACATTAACTTTTATAGTTAATATTATTGCCCTCCTTGAGGGTCTGATGTTTAATTTTTGACTTGTAGACTAATGACTTGACTGCCGTGCACCTTGGTGTGAAGTTCAGCTGTCACTTCACATTACGGGAGATTCAGGAGCGGTGGTACGCGCTGCTGTATGATCCTGTAATATCGAAGTAAGTGAAATTACTCCAAATATGTTGAGCAGTGAAGCTTGGGATTTTCTTGGTTTTAATTTTTGCTTCCAGAGTTTCTTCTGGGTTTTGTTTGTATTAGAAAAATTGAGCATATACAGTTGTTATAAAATCTTTCATCAAGAGAAGCAACACTTTCTGTCTTAGTAAATCACAGCTAAATTGGTCATCATAATGCACACACACGTTCAGAAATCCTGTGCTTTAAGATTTACCATTGTCCACCAGATCATCGTTATAATACTACCGACTAGCATATCTAATAAATAAGCAGGGTTTGTCAATAGTTTATGTGCTTTCTTAAAGTGAAGATAAATGTTGATGAGCAGAACAATCAGAATATTTGAACAATAAAAGAAACAAGAAAAGTAGTGGAATGCATTCTTAAAATTATGGTTAGAATCCTTCAGGTTTAACCGTTTACATGTTTAAAAGTACCTAAAGCCATATTTGGGGAAAAATTTATTGGTGAAAGAAAGTAAACTCAGCTATATGTCTGTCTTATTAGAGTAAATGTTGAGCCTTGACAAAAAATATATAATTTATTTATAAGTGACATATAGCTGAGTTTGCTTTCTTTCACCAAAACGTGAGGTGCTGGGTGTCTACCTCAGAACAAGGCTCACCATTCTCTGCTTTAAACTCAGAAAGTCAACTCATTGAGCATGAGAATGAATTTTTCCTCAATGAAATGCCAATTCATTCTGAAGTTGTGGGAGTCTGTTGAGGTGGACTTGAACAGGTTCCTGTACCACCTTCCTGATGGTAGTAATGCAGCTTTTTTTTTCCAATCCTGTGTATTGGAGCCTTCAAACATGTTTACCCTATCAATTGCTCTGGCCTTAAATTCAGATTTAGAGATGAGAGACTAGTACTTGAACCACTATTATCTCATTTAAAGTTTGACTGTTCTTATTTTTCTGCCCTCTTAAGTCCAAGTGTTTTCTTCCTTCTCTTTCCTTCTCTCTTGGTGCCAAACAATTTTTATGATAAAGCAGGTTGCTGACATGTATTTAGCTTCCAGTTAATACTGGTGGAAAGTTTTAGTGAGTTGGCAAGAATGTGTAAAAGAAATTAAAAAGGGAAGATCTTGAACCCAAATCCAGACACCAGCTCTGTGATATATTAGTCTCCTTATTCACCTCATTATAACTTGCATTTAAATTATATATGCTTCCGGTATAATTGTAATTTAAGGTAATTATGCTTGTGAAAGGCAATGAATAATTGTTATCTGCATATATTGGAGCAAATAGTGAATCAAGCAATAATTTTTAGTTATATTTACTGTACCACAAGTTATTATTTCATTACAGGTGTGCAGTCAGTTTTGCATTTTTCTTGAAATTTCTATTTTTTTTAATGTGAAGACAACGAAAGATCACTATACTATAAGTATTTGTAATGTGGATAGGAGAGATATCAAGGTTGTTTTATGATTGTAGGCTTTAGATATGTATAATTGCTTGAGTTTTGCTCCATGTCTTCTAGATTTCACAAACTACCTCTTTAACCCTCCTGCTGTATCGTTTGACTTTGTAATTGAAAGATCATAGAAACCTATTTGTCTTAATGTTCTTTCAGACTGGCTTGTCAGGCAATGAGGCAGCTTCATCCTGAAGCAATTGCAGCAATTCAGGCCAAAGCTCTCTACAGCAAGGCAGAGGAGCAACAATTGGCGAAAATTGGATCGGTAATCCTTGCAAGATTTTCCAGAAGTCTGATTTACTTAGCTTTTTCAACTGAGGGTGGGCGGGGGGCAGGAGAGGAAAATAATAGCACAAGTCCAAGGGTGAAGTGGATATTGTGTACAACAAATTCACGCAATAAAGAGCCACAATCACATGAAGCAGTTCTGGTTCCATTCCAGTTCTGCTGAATTAGTTATGTACAATAATTACAGTTGTGAGACACTGTATGATGCTATACCATAACAATGAAGTTTTCTTAATTACTCTACAGTTATAGCTGTAGGATGTACCTGGGAGTGAGTATTGAATCAGTGCTTAATTTATAATGTGTTCTTTGATGCTGATGATGTGGGATAGCATGATATTTCATCCCTCATGTGAAGAAGAGTGCTTAAGATGATCCTTGGGAGAATTGCAAGTATGGTTCTATTGAGCAATATTTTATCTCTAGAAGGCTGGGGGCAAAGAAAGATGTATTTTTTTTCTTCTTTTTCTGCTTTGTATTTTCTTATTAAATTCAAATGAAAGTTGTAATAAAACATTTAAACAAATCCTAACCATTTAAATAGACGAATTGGCTTCTATATCATGCATGTTCCTTTAGATGGTGAATGTCTATTAGGACAAAGCTTCTGATATTGTAATATTATTTACCTTTCCTTTATTTCTGTTTGGCCCACAGACCAGTCAACCTACACTGGATACTTTTCAGGAGTTGCTAAACAGACACCCAAATGTTTTCTATCAGTCACGAACTGCAAAATCCTTGCAAGTTCACTGGCAGCTGATGAAACAGTACTACCTCTTAGAAGATCAAACAGGTAAAAACATGTTGGCAATGTGGATGTTGAGTGGGAATAGCCATTAATCTGTAGCTTTCTGTGTACCCTTAAATGTTGAACTGTGCAGAGGATACAAATTGTTAAGGGTTGCATTTAGGCTAGATCAGTGGAACTGAACCAGGTCCACCAACTCACCTAATTGCCCTAGCTGTCACTAACAGAATCAGGCTTGGCTCTGATCAGTGTAGACGCTGAATTGGGGTCGCCAGTACTCTGATCTAAAGGAGATATAGATGTTGTTCCCTTCTTAATCTACAGGCATGTTATTTTTGGCTACTATAGCCTTATGCTCTGAAATATTTGCCTAAACCTTGTTACCCGTTTCTCTTGCTTAAAGCCTATGATCACACCTTTGCCAATTCTTCTGTCTTCCTTAATATCTAGTTTGCATTTCCAAAGTAATTCTAGACATTACAATTCATTAACTGCATTAAGTAAATGTAACTTCATGCTGCTGCTGTTTATTGTACAGTTGGACGACTTTATTGCTCTCTTGACTGATCTTTACTATTTCTCTAGTCCAACCATTACCTAAAGGAGATCAGGTTCTGAATTTCTCTGATGCTGAAGATATGATAGATGACAGCAAGCTCAAGTAAGGGTTTGAATGTTTGTGTGAATATTGTATCTATTTCTCTAGTACTAAATTTTTTTTACTAAATATTCCCCTTTGCTTTTTGGAGAAATGAAGTATAACTGTTGGTGAAGTGTTAGCCTTGCACTTGTAGGACCTAATTTTGAACCCAGCACAATCTGATAAAATAAAGTTATAATTTGGTTGTGTGATGGTCAGTGTTTCATTGTGGCTGATACTGGAAATCTGATGGTCAGTGTTTAATTGTGGCTGATACTGGAAATCTGAAACTGTTGAATTTAGTGTTAAGTTCCAAGTGCTGTAGGATGCTGCATTGAAGATGAGATATAAATCCTTAAACCTATGTTGGAACAGTGTAAGCTCGAGGAGCAGCACCTCGTCTTCCAACTTGACACACAGCCTTCAAGGCTCAATGAAATATATATATAATTATTTATTTAGCAATACAGCGCGGAGTAGGCCATTTTGGCTCTTCGAGCCACTCTGCCTCGGCAACCCTGACTAACCCTAACCTAGGCATGAGACAATTTGCAATGACCGATTAACCTACTTGAGTATGTCTTTGGACCATGGGAGGAAACCGGAGCACCCAGGGAAAACCCATGCATCCGCAGGGCGGACGCACAGAGATTCCTTAGAGTCTGCACTGGAATTGAACTCTGAACTCTGGCACCCCAAATTGTAATAGTGTTGTGCTAACCGCTATGTTACTGTGGCACGTAATGATGAGCTCAACAACTTCAGAAGTCCCACTTTGTAAGTGGCTGGCATGGTTTAAAGTGGGACTGCATGTGTTGAGGCAGGCTGGCTGTTGTGCAATTGGAGCTGACCTTGGCAATGTACAATGATGGAACTTCACAGGAGGGAACGACACACCAATACTGTATTGGTGGAGAGGAGCAGTGTCTGGTGACTTTCAATAGCTTTAGATGTATGGTCAAGATCAGTAAATGCACCTTCAAAACCTCCCAATAACCTTAGTCCCTGGTCAATGCAGCACAGCTAATCAGCCACCTGGCAATAATAACTATCAACCAGTTCTTATACCTATTGATGTGAGGGGTGTGACTCACACATTCAGCATTTCTCTGTTCTCTCACCCACAATCTCAATAGTTCACACATAATTTAGGGGAATGGGCAAAGAAGTGGCAAATGAAATACAATGTTGGAAAGTGTATGGTCATGCACTTTGGTGGAAGAAATAAACGGGCAGACTTAGTTAGATGGGGAGAGAATTCAAAATGCAGAGATGCAAAGGGACTTGGGAGTCCTTGTGCAGGATACGCTAAAGGTTAACCTCCAGGTTGAGTCGGTGGTGAAGAAGGCAAATCCAATGTTGGCATTCATTTCTAGAGGTATAGACGATAAGAGCAGGGATGTGATGTTGAGGCTCTATAAGGCACTCGTGAGACCACACAGAGTATTGTGTGCAGTTTTGGGCTCCTTGTTTTAGAAAGAATATACTGACATTGGACAGGGTTCAGAGAAGATTCACGAGAATGATTCCAGGAATGAAAGAGTTACCGTATGAGGAACGTCTGGCAGCTCTTGGGCTGTATTCCCTGGAGTTCAGGAGAATGAGGTGGGATCTCATAGAAACATTCTGAATGTTAAAAGGCCTGAACAGATTAGATATGGCAAAGTTATTTTCCATAGTAGGGCAAGAGGGCACGACTTCAGGATTGAAGGACGTCCTTTCAGAACTGAGATACGGAGAAGTTACTTTATTCAGAGGGTGGTAAATCTGGAATTTGCCATGAGCAGCTGTGGAGGCCAAGCCATTGGGTGTATTTAAGGCAGAGATAGGTTCTTGATTAGCCAGGGCATCAAAGGGTATGGGGAGAAGGCAGGGGAGTGAGGATGACTAGATGAATTGGATCAGCCCGTGATTGAATGGCGGAGCAGACTTGATGGGCCAAATGGCGTACTTATGCTCCTATATCTTCTGCTCTTATGGTCTTATTCTCACACTAATGGATACAGCCTGACCTTCTGAATATTTGCAGCATACTCTGTTTTTATTTCATTGTGGCATGTTTTCTCTGAGATTAGGATGTGAGATGGTAAGGAGATTTGTTGAACACCGTTGGCACCTAGCAATCTGTGGGTTGCAAGCTTTACTCAACATCTCTGGGGGGAGGAAAACAGATTGTATGTTTCAGGTCAATGACCTTTTATCAAAACAGATGCATAACCTGGTTTCTTATGACCTGGTGGTGAACGTGAACAAAAGACCAACTAAAGTCCACATTGGACAAATATTGTAAAATGTTGTATCTTTAAGCTGGATGAATTAAATTGCATCAGATTATTTTTTGTAATGTCTTGTTTTTTTAACCACTCTATGATTTTGATTTGGGTCTTGGGTAACATTAGCGAGGTAACTTAATATGAGCTAGAGCAAACCAGGTACTGCAGCTGCTGCCTTTGAATAACTGAAGGAAAAATCCACCAGGGTGCTTTTTCCTGAATGTTGTGTGGTGATCTTTGTTGTACACGACTCATTGCACAAGGCATTGCTGAATGACTGGTAATCCTCTGCCACTAGATTGTGAAGGAGGTCATTGTCTTCATTGTCTTGCATTTGGATGTGACACCAATGCATGTGACACATGTGACTAGGATGGGTAGGCAAAATACATAAATCTGCTTGTGAAATGTGCTTTTGGTCCAATAGAATGTTGAATGATGTTTTTTTCTCTCTCTCCTTTCCTAGGGAAGCAAGAGATGATGTCCTGGAACATGGTTAGTTGCCACTCCTCAATTTGTGGTGACAGAATATTTGCTAACTTAAACCAAATATAGAAACTTGGGACTTTTTTTCTTGTTAGCTCATCCACTCTTAAGTTCCATTATTTGAAATAGCGTGCAAGTAATTTGTATTGTCCTGTGCACTTTATCATGGGGATATTCACATTCTGATTATGCTATGCATGCAGGTTATGTGAAACTGTGACTGTCTTGGCTGATAGATAAGTTTAACTGGAGAGTACAGTTGATCTCTAGCAGTAGGTATTTGGCTTTTATGGGAACAATGTACAGTATAACTCACTGCAATAGTATTTTACAGTGAGTATATTTTTATATCTTTGTTAATAAAGGTGCCCAAAATACACTTAATTAACTTAATTTTGGAACATCTGAACTCCATCTTTTAAATCAGTATTTGATTTTTGGGCAGGGAAGCAAATGTCTTGCTCTGTGGGGTACTGGTGCAGAGGAGGATGAGGTGCACTGCACTGGAAGAAAACTAGGAAATCTTCCAAATTCTGCTGGGATGAAGGGGCTGAATCATAATCAGGTTTACTATCATTGATATATGTTGTGAAATGTATTGTTTTGCACGACATAAAACATAAGTCACAAAATAAATAAGTGCAAAAGACAAATAATAAGGTAGTTCAGAAATCTGAATGGCAGAGAGGAAGAAGTTGTTCTTAAAACATTGGGTGTGTGTCTTCAGACTCCTGTACCTCCTCCCTGATGGTAGTAATGAGAAGAAGGCATGTCCAGGGTGGTGACGGTCTTCTTGAGGTGTTGCATTTTGAAGGTGTTCTGAATGGTGGTGAGGGTTGTGCCCGTGATGGAGCTGGCCGAGTCTACAACCCTCTGTAGTCTTGTGCGATCCTGTGCATTTGAGCCTCCATACCAGGCAGTGATGCAACCAGTCAGAATGTTCTCCATGATGCATCTGTAGAAATTTATAAGTCTTTGGTGACACCCCAAATCTCTTCAAACTCCTGGTGGTCATTTGTTACTTTGGTCAGTTTTATACTAAGATTGATGCATAATGTGGTCAAGATTTTCTACACATGAAATGTCAACTGACACTTGTTTTAAGTGATAATCCAATATCATCATTCTGTCCCCCCCCCCATTGTGCACAAAATAAAATCAGCAAATTTGTGTTCTGCCTGAAGACCGATGTTACAGTTTGTCACCATGCCCTTTTTAAAATTTTGTTTGTGTTTTTACTGCAGAACTCACCCTAGCAGACCGACGCCAGAAACGAGAGATTCGACAGCTAGAACAAGAGCTTCCAAAGTGGCAGGTTCTAGTAGACAGCGTCACAGGTAAGGGAACAGGCAATGATTAAGCAGTACCTTCAAAGTTACCCTTCTTTAAGTTCAGAACCTTTGTTTCTGAATTAACTATGTCACTCTCCATCTTAATGAAGAATTCCACCATATTATGGTCACTCTTACCCAAGGGGCCTCGCATGACAAGATTGCTAACTAACCCTTCCTCATTGCTCAATACCCAATCTAGAATGGCCTGCCGTCTAGTTGGTTCCTCGACATGTTGGTTCAGAAAACCATCCCGCATACGTTCCAAGAAATGCTCTTCCTTAGCACCCTTACCAATTTGGTTCACCCAATCTATATGTAGATTGAAGTCACCAATTATAACTACTGTTCCTTTATTGCACACATTTCTAATTTCCTGTTTAATGCCATCCTCAAACTCACTACTACTGTTAGGTGGCCTGTACACAACTCCCACCAGCGTTTTCTGCCCCTTAGTGTTATGCAGCTCTACCCATATCGATTCCATATCCTCCAGGCTAATGTCCTTCCTTTCTATTGCGTTAGTCTCCTCTCTAACCAGCAATGCTACCCCACCTCCTTTTCTTTCCTGTCTATCCCTCCTGAATATTGAATATCCCTGGATGTTGAGCTCCCATCCTTGGTCACCCTGGAGCCATGTCTCTGTGATCCCAACTACGTCATATTCATTAATAACTATCTGCACATTCAATTCATTCACCTTGTTACTCCTGCACTACCTGCCTACTGCTATGCTGTCTAGTGGCCACCCCTTCCATTTTTGCCTGTGTAGCCTTTACCTGAGGTGTGGCCAACTCACTGAACGTGCTATTCAGGACTTCCTCAGCATCGCAGATGCTCCAGTATGAATCCAATCGCAGCTCCAGACCACCAATACGTACCCACAATTCCTCCTGCCCAGTGACTGACTGATTAGAATTGTATAAATGTTGCTGTGTAGAAAGTTGGTGGTGGTCACTGCCTTGACTTCTTAACTTTGGGATTGGTGTGCTACCACTGAGATTTGTTGAATCAGTGCTAAAGCAGCAGCTGTATTGCAGCATATAATAACTCTGTTAATTCACTTTGGATGGTTATAGAAATGCTCTTCCAATCTTGCCCATGAGCATCTGTGGTGGTCATCCCAACTCCCCAATGTCCTGCTTCCTTCTCATTGGTCACCATTAGTCACCTCAAAAGTCAGATTTATGTATTTTGCTTATAGTTTAATAACATTGTAACTGTGATTATACAATGTGTAGCCCTAACCAACTATTATATAAAAGCTTCAATTTGCATATATTTCAAAATATTGTACAAGAAAAAAGTAATACAATTATAACTGCTGAAATTTCTAAGACTTTAATATGTTTTTAAAGTTAAAATTTTTAAGTTCCAGGATTTAGACGGGACTGACAGAAAACAGTTTTTTTTGAAGAAGTATTCTCAATAAATAGAGAGTAGCTGAAAATGGTAATTCTTTCTGTGCGTTTCCAGATCCAGTTTATAGTTGAAATAAGCTGGAGCTTTAAAAGGGCTTGCAAGTCCCAAAATCCTCCTGCTGACTGAATGGAATTCACCTCTTTGAATTTGACTTGTCTGCACAATCATCAGATTTCTTGGTTGAGTAACTGTTGGGAAAAGTAGTCTGGTTTTTATCAGTCTTAGAATGACAAATTGAAATGTATCTTTCAAAATAATCTTCAGTAATTCTAATTAGTGTGGGTTATAAGACAATTTTATGATAAAATATCAGTCTTTCATACTTGATGTTTGCTTTTGGATAATAAAAAATCAATGCCCCATTTCTTGTTTGCAAATAATGATGATTAAAAATAATTGATTCTTTCTCAAAATAAGATTCTTACATTTTTCACTTAGGCTGTTTTTTTTTTGTTAGGGATATTAAGAGATTTTGCAATGTGTTTCATAAAGGTGATGGTCACCACTAAGATGACCTAATTTACAAGATGTTCTGATTTGGTTTCTTAAGGTATCAGCTCTCCTGATTTTGATAACCAGACACTGGCTGTTTTACGAGGAAGAATGGTCCGATACCTGATGAGGTCCCGAGAGGTATGACAGTGCTTTCTTTGAAACTTAGATTTAGGATATTTGGAATTGGGGTACTATTTGTCATGTGTACTGAGGTACAGTGAAAAGCTCGTCTTGTTCATACAGATTGATTCATTACACAGTGCATTGAGGTAGTACAAGGTAAAACAATAACATAATGCAAACAGAGAAAGTGCAGTGCAGGTAGGCAATAAGATGCAAAGGTCATAACAAGGTAGATTATGATGTCAAGAGTCCATTTTATTGTACTAGGGAACCATTCAACAGTCTTATAATGGCGGGGTAAAACGGTGGTATGTGCTTTCAGACTTTTATATCCTCTTCCTGATGGGAGAGGGGAGAAGGGGATTGCCCAGGTGGGTGGGGTCTTTGATTATGTGGCTGCTTTACTGAAGCAGTGCCAAGTATAGACATACTCCATGGAAAGGAGGTTGATTTGCATGATGTGCAGAGCTGTGTCCACAACTGTGCAGTTTCTTGTGGTCACATGCAGAGCAGTTGCCATATCAAGCTGTAATGCATCCAGACGGAATGCTTTCTGTGGTTGATATGGCCATGCCAAATTTCTTTAGCCTCCTAGAGTTAGTAGAGATGTTGGTGAGCTTTCTTGGCAGTGGGGTCTATGTGGTTAGACTAGGGCAGGCTATTGGTGATGTCCACTCCTAGGAACTTATAGTTTTCAACCGTCTCAACCTCAGTTCCAATTATGCAGTGGCCAGCAGGTCATTCAGAGGCCCATGGAAGTAGGTTTAAGGAGGCACAACTTTTTGTTAGGTTTTCCATCAGAACTGTATATCCACGTCTCCAATGAAGATTTTGAAATTTATGTCAATGGATAACAGATGTGAAATTTTTAAGCAAATAGTAACAGAAAGGTTTGTATGTCCACAAAGCCTTTAATAAAATAGGAATGCATGTAGACTTTATGGTCACTTTTTGAGCAATAGGATTGAAGTTTGGATATTGTGCTGAAATCTGAGCCTGCAATCTGGTTGCTAAATCAGTACTAATCCTGAATTGTGAGCATGAACATAAAGAAATCTACAGAGGAGAAGATCACGTGCTGAAACTTTGTTAAAAGGTAACTTCTCTTGAAGCTGGTGGTTTCAAAATGGACCATGTTCAAATGTATACATATGACATGGCAAAATTACTTCACATCCTACCTCCACCTTAATAAAAACATCTCCGTTCTCTTCCTCAAACTAGATCACATTGGGTAGAGCCACAAAAGATAACCAGATTGATGTGGACCTTTCTCTAGAAGGACCAGCATGGAAAATTTCCAGAAGACAAGGTAAGAAGTTCATTTTTAATTTGTTCCTTCCTGTCTTGAGGTTACTGGGCAACCATGGGAATTTGGGCAGTGGATGTGTATGTTACAAACACTTACAATATGTATGACCAGGCAGTCAGCTCTTGGTCAGAATTACCTGCCTGCTCCATTCTTCTTAACTCTGCTCATCAACTGGGAATAAGAAACAAAATGGCCAAAGACTACAAATCAGTTGCTTGTATTTTATACTGATTAACATGATTGTCAGGCAGCAGAATAATTCCTACCTTGCCTGATGGTCACACAGTTGAACTCCTCCAGCTCTGGAATGTCTGATACTGTGCACTTGATCGTAACAGGAAGAGCAATGTGGGTTTATAGAATCCTAGAACTAACAAAAGTTCATTCAATTCACTGTGTTTCCTTATTGGAGGAGGAGTCCCCTTCCATGTCCTGTTTGCTTTTGCTTGTCCTTGTTTTCCAATTGATTTTTCCTTCTTTGAAACACAATAGAATCCTGTGTGGAGAGAAAATGTGACTATTACTGGACATTTGAGATTTTAACCTACCCTTCTTTAGATAAGATGGAAGAGTTACTGTTCTTCTATTATTGTACAGTTATCTGGATTTTGCAGGATAAGCTGTCCCAAGGAAGTGCTTGAATCAGAAAAAGAAGCGACTGTATAAAGCCAACTGTTAGAGAGCAAACTGTATTTACAGGGAACTTCAAATTAGTACTGGAATGGTTTCCTGTTGTCTGTCCATTTGAGATGCAATTGCTTTTGAAAGGAATTAAATTTGTCTTAAAAGGTATAATAAAGCTGAAGAACAATGGTGATTTCTTCATTGCCAATGAAGGCCGACGTCCCATCTACATTGATGGTAGGCCAGTGCTGAGTGGAAATAAGTGGAAGCTGAACAACAATTCTGTCGTTGAAGTAAGTGTAATGTCAAAGATGAATTGAATCACGCACTTGTCAATCTTCATGTTATGAAGATTACATTACACAAATTTTGTATTTTTAAGAAAGGACATTCTGTAATTTCACTGAGCACACTGGCCACAAGTATATTTGAGCCAACATAAAGTGAAGCATTTGAAGACAAGAAAGTAGTCAGTGGATATGGAATAATCCAGAAGATATAGTTTGCTTGAAGGTTTCAAAAGATTTGATGAAGTGAGATTAGTGTGGAATGTTGAGCCTTTTGGAACAGCAGAACTGTTTGGAGCTTAATCAAAGACGAGGTGTTGGTAAGCTATGCTATCTTGGAGTGGGGATAGGTTTCTAGTGTCTGTTGCTGTTTAGGATATGAAATGGTATAGAATCAAGTGTAGTAGATCAGTTTACTTGTACATGAATCTATAACAGGTAATGGTTATAAAGGGGATAGGTTATCTTTAGAGATAAATTGAGCAATTGTGTTGATGGGGATGGATTAACATTTTTTAGCTAAAATGATGACAAGAAAGATGCATGAAATTAAGATTTTTTTCTTCTTTTGTAGATTGCTGGTCTTCGTTTTGTGTTTTTAATTAACCAGGATCTGATTGCACTGATCAGGGCTGAAGCTGCTAAGATGAACCAGCAGTGAGGAGGAGTTTCTTGTCTCTGAGTAAACAGTGGCTAAAAAAAATGATGAATGAACTCGTCACTGACTAGGATTTGTAAACTCTCTTATTTAGACTGTTTCATTTAATTTTACTAGGATTAACAACTCTAGACCAGAGCTGCGTGCAATTGCTGATGTACATTTTCATTGAACACCCAATGGAAGATACTGTTTCACCTTGTATTTGTTCAGCAGGAATTAATAGTGGAACATTGAGGGAAGAGGAAGGATAGCATGAGGCTTCTTTATAATTGTAGATGGCGCACCTGGAAGATGACTCCAGCTACAGTCTTTGTTTTCCTAGAAATCTATACCTGTTTTAATTTTCTTCCTGACCATCATTCAATAGAATTAAACTGTGGAATACTAATGTGTAATCTGAGCACATGCTCATGCTTCAGTTTCCCACAGTTGTTCTATTTTCACCTTTTAAAGACAAAAGGTTGTGGAAAACCACTTTTTTTAAAAAAAAAAAGCTTTTCTGTTTTTGACAGCCCTTTTCATTTTAAAATGAGTGATGGAATAAATGTCAATCTGTTAAAACCCGTGGCAATAATGGTGGTGGTTTCTTCTGGCAATACTACTTACACCATTCCCAAATAAAACTAAAAACTTTTTGTCTGAAGTCTGATTCATATTGGTGCTTTTATCAACAGCAAGGTGGGATTTCATGGATTGCTGGAGACAATTTAAGCAGTAGAAATTAGTTTGCCCTTGAAGAGTCAGACTCAGGGTGACATGCTGATAACAAGACGGAAAAGATATGTGGGTTGGTTGGTTGGTTAATTGGCGACTGTAAATTATCCTAAGCAGGACAATTGAGGGAGTTGATGGACAGATGGGAGAGAACAGGTTATTGGGAAATAAATGGAATGAGATTGATGGGAAATTGCTTTGAGCTTTCATTGGCTCAATTGGCCAAATCGCCACCTTCTCTGTCAGAAGCAAATATCAACACAATATTTGAAAATTTGGGGGAAATTTGCTGGTGACTCTGGGTCACTTGACTGAGCATGACTGTGTTGGATTTTTTTTTTAAAGGTTTCCTGATCTGAGCAGTAAGATTAAAGTATGGGCAAGTGTATGTATATTTGATTATAATTAAAAATGTAAACTTTAACAAAACAGTTGTATGTAAAAGCATTACTAATGTTTTTGTAATATTTTAACCACTGGAATAAACACAGTTGTTTTCAATTTTCATTACATTCCTGGGATATGTTGGGCAATAAAGCTTTTAATTTCAGTCACTGTTCAATGTATGTTAGAAAATATGCTTTTGATTGTTTCTGATAGTATCATAATCTTCAGTTTGTCACTTGTAAACCAAGAGTAGACTGGTTAAGAGAAAGGTTAATTTCAAAATAAAGATGTGTTGGTATTAAAGTCGAAAATAAATTGTCTTGCAGTTTTGTTTTCCAAAGTTTGATTCTTGATTAAATTTATTTAGCAATACAGCGCGGAGTAAGCCCTTTGAGCAGTGCCACTTTGGAGACCTCATGACTCCAATTAACCCAAAGCTAATCACAGGACAATTTACAATGACCAATTAATTGGTACGTCTTTGGACTGTGGAAGAAGCCGGAGCACCTGAAGAAAACCCACACATTCCACAGGGAGGATGTATAGACTCCTTACAGCGGATGCTGGGATTGAAGTCCAACACCCCAAGCTGTAATAGTATAGTGCTAACCACTACACTAGGGTGGCACCCCAGATTAAACTGAGTAACATGTTTCAAGCTGTTGCAAGAATAAAATATTTAAGTATTGAGATTCAAGGCTTAGTTTTTAAAGGCTGCCACTCTGGTGGTAACAATGAATGTTCTATCTCCCTGGTTGGGTTGCTACCAATTTTGCTTCAAGTGGAAAAAGTAGCTTTCAAAAGGAAAATCAATAAATATTTCAAAAAATATTCACAATTCTAAAAGAGCAAAGAACTGTGAAGATATGTTTTAAAGGTATTGATTAATGTAATTCAATTGTATGTACATAGCAAAATTTAAAGGGTAAATATTTGTCTTAAAATTTACACACATTCATAAACCCAAAAATAAGTAAGTCCAGTCAATTATTCTTTGTGAGGTGGAGGGAAACCTATAATGTTGCTTTGCAGAAATATGAAATGCTTGAACATATGGGAAAGGGGCTGGAGTTCCAGACACACCACTGGTACAAATCTGTTGTCAACTGGTACCAAAAACCTTTCTGATGTTGTCTTAGCATTCCTGCAAGTCTATGATGTTTCCTCCTGTACACTTACTTATTCAGATTCAAAATAGGTCCGGTCTTGTGCCATTGTACACCAGTCATTGAAGGTGGGCATGCAGGTACAGCAGGCGGTGAAAAAGACAAATGGTATGCTGGCATTCATAGCAAAAGAATCTGAGTACAGGAGCAGGGAGGTTCTACTGCAGTTGTACAAGGCCTTGGTGAGACTGCACCTAGAATATTGTATGCAGTTTTGGTCCCCTAATCTGAGGAAAGACATTCTTGCCATAGAGGGAGTACAGAGAAGGTTCACCAGATTGATTCCTGGGATGGCAGGACTTTCATATGAAGAAAGACTGGATCAACTAGGCTTATACTCACTGGAATTTAGAAGATTGAGGGGGGATCTTATTGAAATGTATAAAATTCTAAAGGGATTGGACAGGCGAGATGCAGGAAGATAGTTTCCAATGTTGGGGAAGTCCAGAAGGAGGGGGTCACAGTTTAAGGATAAAGGGGAAGCCTTTTAGAACCGAGATGAGGAAAAACCTCTTCACACAGAGAGTGGTGAATCTGTGGAATTCTCTGCCACAGGAAACAGTTGAGGCCGATTCATTGGCTATATTTAAGAGGAAGTTAGATATGGCCCTTGTGGCTAAAGGGATCAGGGGGTATGGAGAGAAAGCAGGTACAGGGTTCTGAGTTGGATGATCAGCCATGATCATACTGAATGGTGGTGCAGGCTCAAAGGGCCGAATGGCCTACTCCTGCACCTATTTTCTATGTTTCTAAATGAGTTCTTGTTGATAAATGCTGCACTCAGCTTGATTTGTTGCTCAATATCTTAGTATTTCCCTAGTCCTGTTCTGACTTAGCAGCTTCATTTATCTGGCTTTCCTCTCTGGTGTCTACCTTAGTTTTTGTGGATAAACAAATGATAAGGTTTCCCAACAATTAATGTTAATACATTTGGTGTGTAATTAATTAGTAAAATAGATTGCTAAATTTTAGTTTTATAGATTTCTGAAAGTGTGGTATGCATGCTGATGGCAAGATTTGGACAATTTCACTGGTATGATGTAGAATAAAAAAAATTGAAAGCCTACAGCAGAATACAGGCCCTTCGGCCCACAAAGCTGTGCCAAACATGTCCTTACTATAGAAATTACCTAGGATTACCCATAGTCTATTTTTCTAAGCTAGATTGTCTGGGAATGACTGAACTGGTACGTTACTGATGGTCTTCTGTATTTGTATCTTTTTCAGGATCAATCCATTTGGCATTGATTTTGAAGCAACATCAAGTTAAAGTTTTAATTGTCATTCAACCATGCATATGCATACAGCCAAACAAATCAGTGTTCTTCTGGGGCCAAGGTGCAAAACACACAGCACATAGCATACAGTGCATGTAGTTAATCATCCCACAATCTCATTCAACCCGCTTCTACATCCTCTGCAAGATTTACAAGCACGACTATCTTTGCAAAAAGAAAACATTGTTTCAGCCTGCCGCTGACCAAAGAACTAGTTTATGGTCACCTTTCTTTCTTTGCTCAGTCACCTCTCCTGAATCTGTGACACTTGATGTCCTCTGCCACTTTCTCAGCTGGCACATTTGTGTTATGAACTCAGTCCGTATACAGCTCTGTCCTGAGAACTCTTCACTACTTCCTTAAACACACCCAACCAGTGCCCTCCAATACTGCCTAACTTCACCTGTATGAACTTGTTCTAGCTTTGAACAAATCCCTTCAATTCTGCTCACTTTCTTTGAGTCACATGGATAACTCTAGGAAGTGCTTGGGTCTTGTTACCTTGTGCTGTGTGCAACAGTCCTTGTTTTAGTCCCACATGGGGCTTTTCCACTTTTTTCCCCCAGTACGCTGATGGCTATGATGGTGCTGCCTCCTATTCTCATACAGAACTTGGAAGTTCCATCATCTTTGTTACCGATTTCCACTCTTGACTTATCCTGTCCTTTCTCAACTCTTGCCTCCGTGTTAAGAGATCAGTTAGTGACCTGACCTACTAAAAGCCCACAGATACCCACAACAATCTTCATTATGCCACTTCCCACCCAGCCTCCTTTAAAGGTCTCTTCCTCTCCCTCCTGTTTTGATGACACTTTCCACACATCTCATTCTGTTGTCTTTTTAACTTAACTGTGGTTTTCCCCTCCACTGTAGTTGACAGGGCTCCCAGCCATATTTCCTCCACTTAAACTCTTATTTCCCTCTTCCATCCATGAGGATAGGATCCCACTCATCCTCACCTTGCACCTACATTTTTCATTCTCAAAAGGCTACCTTCCATAACTTCCACCACTTTCAACAGAATTCCACCACTAACCACATCTTTGATTCTCTCCCCCTTTCCTCATTCCTCCTTCTACCTTCACCAATACTGATTCCCTTTCTTACGGCATCCTCCTATGCTAACAAAGGAAATGGAACTGGTCCCTTTTGTTAACTTCTTTCCACCAGTCAGGAGTCCAAATAGTTCTTCTGGGCGAAGCAATGGTTTGCCTGCATTTCTTTGGGTTCATTGAACTGTTCTGAGTGCTCAGAATGTGGGCTCTTTCACTGGAGAAACCAAACACAAATTGGATGATGCTTTGCAGAGTACTTCTGTTCTGTCTGTCTTTCACTTAAATTCTCACTCAATCCCCATTCTGACTTCTATCTTTGTCATCTTCTGTTATTCCAACAAAATCCACATGCAAGTTTGAGAAACAGCACTTTATGTTCCAGATTTGATTCATTTCTTGTGTGCTGGAGGTTGGCTATTACTTGTTGCCTTTCAGAAGGTGGTGGTGGTAGTGAACTGCCTCCTTGAACTGCTGTGGTCCTTCTGTTCAAAGTGGTGCTGGGAAGCATATTCCTAAATAGCCTAGCAATGAATGACCAGTAATGTATTTCAAAATCTAGATTTGGTGTGCAGAAGAACCTGCAGTTTGGGCTGTTCCCATGTTATAGCCCTCTCCACAACCTCATCACCAGATTTTCCATTTCTCCTCAAGAACTTGAAATGTTAACTCAGATTTTCCCTGTCCACCAGTGGTGTCTGAACTGCTGAGTATATTCAGTATTTTCTATTTTTATTCTGGATTTTATGATGCCTTCTGTTGTCAAATAGCCATTTGGACTGTTGAGGCTTGGATTAATGTGGCTAAGTCATCTCTTGATCTATGGGACTTGAAATTAATGGAGTCATATGAATTTCTACCAGTGCTGTCATATCTGGTACTAAACAGTTAAGAGGAGGTGGAGTGAGGGTGGAGCCAGCATGTTCAGCCAGAATGACTGAGTGGAAGGTCCTCCTTCCTCCTGAGATCCCCATGATCACAGAGCCAGAGTTTAGCTTATTTTATTTACTCCACCTGATACTCAAGAAATGGCGGGCAGCATTAGACCAAACATAATCTGAGCCGTAGTATTAAAGACCTGGTCTCTGGAAATTGCTGTGCCTCAATTCAAGTTGTTCCAATGGTTTTACAGGACTGCTTGGCTCCAAATGGAACAAAGATAAATTTGAGAGCAGGCTGAGTGTGGCATTGAGGAGGCCTGGTAACACTAAAGTCAATGGGCATTATGGGGAAAATTACCTACTGGAGTTATACCTTGTATAAATATCATGGATGTTGGAGATCAGTCATCTGAGCCCTAAAACTGCGCAGGCCCAACCTTCTTCAGCTGTGTCATGACCTTACTTCATAAGGTCAGGAATGTGCAATGATTAATTCGAGCGCAACATGGCAAAGCCTATTCTGTATAAATAAATGCCACAGTTTCCAGAAGCAGCAGTTATTCGCGACTTTTATTTGATTCTACTATATTGCGACTCCAGTTGTCCCATTACACTGAGTGAGAAGTGGGCCAGAGCCGCGGGGAGGTGCTGTGCGCTTTTGGCCGCATTTTATGAAGCCCTCGGGCGAGCTTGTGATTGGCCGAACATTTTCCCCTCGTTGCTGTGGTGACGCCCGGGGATGAGACAGCTTTCCACGAGGGGATCGGGGCGGAATGTTGCGCGGTGACTCGCATCTGCCACCTGGAGTGTGCGGCCAAACTCGGGAGATTGAAAATGGGCTTCAGATGTCCCCTTTGGCGGATCGGCTGGAGATCGGAGACTCCGGCGCTGTAATAAAGTGCTGTTATCTTTTAAAATCACACCCTTGCATCATCTGAGACTCCATTCCCACTTCCCATAAATGCAATACGTATATGAAAGTTGATGCTACGTGTTTTAATAATCGCAGCAGCGAAAATATGGTCGCTTCTGCAGCGCCACGAAATCTTCGAGAAGAACCTAGCAGGATCGCACATTCGGATCGCGTTTTCAGCATTAGTAACCTTAAGAATAAGAGATCAAAACTGAAGAAGCAATTGCATGTGCAGCAACATTTTCATTGCTAAAGCAGTTTTGTGATCCAAACACTTCACGCCTTATTTACATAAACATACCTATAGAAATTAAGACCAAAAGACATAGGAGCAGAAGCCGCCTTCCGCTAGACGGAATTAATCACTTGGCTGATTTATTTTTCTTCTACCCATTCTCCTCCCCGTAACCTTTGACGCCCTTACTAATTAAGTACCTATCAACCTTTGCTTTAAATATACCCAATTGCTTGGCCTCCACAGCCGTTTGTGGTAATGAATTCCAGAGATTCACCACTATGGGGCAAAAAATTCCTCATCTCTGTTTTAAAGGGTCGACCCTGAGGCTGTGCCCTCTCCTCCTAGACTCTCATGTGCGCTCTATCTGGGGCCCTCCGCTGATCGGGTTTGAACATGGATATAGATCCACAAGCCTGGGCAGCAAGCTGATGCCCACGTAGCAAGCTCCCCCTCTCCATGCATCTGATGAAGCCAAATGATTGCCAGAGACCCATACAGTTTGGTACCAGCCGCGATGCAGGAGTTCCCAGTCAGCATTGAACACAACGTAAGACTGCTTAGGGACTCCATTTCCGGATTTTTCCCTCGGGGTTTACTCCGAAGCATCCCCCGTGAGTGGGTATAGCCGCAAGGCAGCGGAGGTTTGAGATCAGGGTTTTCCCTCCGAGATGAGCTGCCAACCACAGCTGATGAGCCCCATCTGCCCGAAGTAACTGGTTTTAAGGTGCCAGTAACCTCCTTTGCCCCTTCTCCTGTCAGTAGAAACGGTTCCACCGGGCTAAGCCACACTTGACGGCCGGGAGCTGGATTTGTTTGTCAGAGGCTATTTGAGGCGCATGCCACATAATGGGAGCATTTATAGGTAGGGGGAGTTTATCCCCACGACCACCTCCGGATAGTATCTTACGAAACTATCTATGCCTTTCATCTATCTAGATCTGTCAATATTCGTAGTTTCAGTGAGATCCCACCTTATAAGTTCCAGCGAATAAAGGGCCAGAACTATCAGACGTTCCTCAAACGTTAACCATTTCATTTCCGGAATCATCCTCGTAAACCTTCCCTGGATCATCTCCACAACGTCAGTATATCCTTGTGGTCTAATCAATCAGTGCCTTTTCAAGCCTCAGCATTATACCCTTGCCTTTATATTCTAGTCCTCTCGAAATGAATGCTAATATTGCGATTGTCTTCCTCACCACAGACTCAACCTGCAAATGAACTTTCAAGTCTCTTTGCGCTTCCGATTTAATATATAAATAAAAAGACCGCAGCCTGGATGAATAACAGGAAGAGTCTGCCATCTATTTTGATAAAACATTTATTATCACCTGTTGGGGCGCAGTTTAAACATTAACAGCAGCAACAGAAATGTAAGCAAAAACGTCTAATCAATATGGGGAGCACAGGATGAGGCCCTGTCATTTTATTTCTTCCAAGCGACCCTTCCTTTGCATACCCGCCCAAGAGCATAATCCAATATGTTTGAGCTGTTCATGGTTGTAATTTAGATTATGTGGCAGAAGCTCAACTGATAAAGTTGAAGCTTTTGAACTACACATTAGCAGTCAGCGGTCTCAAGATGCAAGCGTCTGCGCAGGCAAACGATTTCTCCACCACATTACAAGCAGGTGTGGTTTTTATATGGAAAATATAGTGCGGACAACTGACCTTTGATACGTATCAATGACATCCACAATTGGTCACTTGATCCTCGGCTGCTTTGTAAGCAATTATGCAAATATGTTTATCCTGTATCTTGTATCCCGCCCAAGGTTAAAGTTCAAACTGCACATATGCCCTTTCTGGACTCTCTTGACCCGTTCTCTTCGTTAACCCATGCAGTGCCCGTTTAGCTGAATCAGTTTATCACCTTTCAGAGCTGTCAAAAATTCCACATCGGTGCAGAATACTAAGTATTTGGGCAACAGCTCTCCTGCTGTATGTTTTATTTTTTTACCGTAAAACTAATCTTCGGGTTTAAGCGATTTTCCAGGACATCTAGCCGTTCTTGAACCGTTGTACAATACGCTGGAATTAGAATCCAACTGGAAGCAAAAATCACTTCGTTGTGTTGAAGAGATAAAGTGTAACTGCAGAGAATTGACAAAGTGGCACCAGTGAACAGGATAGAGTTATGTTTTACGTGTTCTGTCCAACTATTGAATAGTGTGTTAAAAGACTGATTGCCTTCAGGGCAGGAGGGACCGCTAGACATTCTACCCAAAATGTTGGAACCACATCTCGGGTCAATGGTATAACAATGCCAATTCATTATTTGTCAGTTTCAGTGTCTGGATTTCAGATTTACATTATCGTTCAAAAATGAATTTAATCCAAGGATTAGTTTGTCAAGTAAATTTTGCTTTTCCATTCAGTCTATCAAGTAACAGACGGAATCCCGTCCCTCCGCGCGAAGCATCGAACATTCATTTCCATGCATGCTGCCTAACCTACTGAGTTAACGTTGGAGCGCCAGAGGCTGAGGGGAGATCTGATAAAAGTTTGAGACATTATGAGAGGCATAGATGGAGTGGACAGAGAGTATCTGTCTAATACCAGAGGGCATGCTTTGAAGGTGAGAGTGGGTAGGTTTTTTACTCAGAGAGTGGCGGACGCCTGGTGTGGTGGTAGAGACAAATACACTAGAGGCTTTTAAGCGATGTTTAGACAGGTGTATGGATATTGTGTAGGTAAGAGGGATTAGATCAAAACGCAATTACTCATAGTCGTCACCAGCACGTGAATAATGAGAGGAATCTCTGAAAAAAATGGCACTTAAAACTTTACATTTGGACACTTTGTTTTATAAACTCTCTCTTATTGACCTGTGTAGCCACTTTCAGGGAGCTATGAACTTGGATCCCGAGATCTCTCCGCCCAGCAACACCGTTCAGGATCTTGCCCTTAACAGTGCACTGTCTCCTTACATTTGCCCTACCAAGGTGCAACACCTCACATTTATCTGGGTTAAACTTCGCGCCCTATTCTTTGCCAGTTTTCTACGCTATCCACAACTCCGCTAAACTTGGTATCATCTGCTAATTTACCAACCCACCCGTCTACATTTTCATCCAGGTCGTTTATGTACATCACAAACAGCAGAGGTCCCAGCACAGATCCCTGTGCAATTCTAATAATTACCTGCCTCCAGCTCGAATAAGTCCCTTAACCACTACCCTCTTGCCTTCTACACACAAGCCAGTTCTGAATCCAAACAGCCGATTTGCTACAAACCCCATGTATCTTAATCTTCTGGATTAGCCTCCCATACAGACAATATCCACTGCACTACCCTTATCAACCTCTCTCACCTTGTCAAAAAAACTCAATCAAGTTGGTAAGGCATGACCTGCCACACATAAAGCCATGCTGGCTCTTCCTAATTAGAGCATGGGTTTCCAAGTGCTCATATTTCCTATCCCCAAGAAATTCCACCAGCAATTTCCCTGCAACTGACATGAGACCCGCTGGTCAACAGTTCATAGGATTTTCCCTTGTTGAATTTTCCCTTCTTGAATAGATGTACAACATTAGTCACCCACCAATCCTCTGGGACCTTGCCTATGGCTAGAGAGGGCACGAAGGTTGTAGGCAAAGACCCAGCATTCTAGTCTCCTGCCTCCTTCAATAACCCGGGGTAAATCCCATCAGGCCCTGGGGACTTATCCACCTTAATATTCACTAGGAAGTCCAACACTGCTTCTTCCTTGACCTCTAAACACCCTCATATATATATTCACACAGCACTGATATCCTGGTCCCCTACATCCTTTTCTTTGGGAATTACTGAAGTGCTCATTAAGTACCTCACTCACATTCTCCACATCCAAGCAAATGCTTCCCCCTTCATGCTTGAGTGGTTCCACCCTCCTGCTCTTGATGTACGTGTAGAATGCACTGGGGTTCACCTTGATCCTACTTACCAAGGGCTTTCCATGGTTCCTCCTGGCTTTTCTAATTCCCTTTAGTTCTTTTCTGGCTTCCTTATACTCCTCATGTGCTTCTTTTGACCCTAACTTCTGAAGCTTTACATACATTCCTTTTCGTCTTGACTAAATTAATTATCTCTCTGGACATCCAAGGTTCTCTATCTTTCCATCCCCATCCTTCCTTCTGATAGGAACATACCCCTTCTGTACTCGGTGCAATTGATCTTTAAACACCCTCCACGTCTGATATAGAGTGCCAGAGAAAAGGTATTCCCAGCCTTAGCTCCAGCCTAATGCCCTCATAATTTAACTGACTTCAATTAAAAATTCTTCCACAAAAAAGTTGAGGAGTTGTGGTGACTGTTCCCTAACTGCTCATCCACTGAAAGGTCAGTCAACTGGCCAGGCTCATTACCCAACACCAGGTCCAATACCGCCCCTCATGTCAATGGACCATCAACATATTGATTTAAGAAATTTCCTGGATACACCTGACAAATTCTGCCCCATCTAAACCCCTTGCACTAAGAAGGTCCCAGTTTGTATTAGGGAAGTTGAAATCTCCATTGGCCACAACCCGATTATTTTTACACATTTCCTTAATCTGATTACGTTACCATTCCTCAATGTCTAGGTGGCTATTAGGGGGTTTGTAGTACAATCACATCAGTGTGATTGCACCTTTCCTACCTTTCCTCAGTTCTACCTAAATGAACTCAGTGTCCAACACCCCTGAAAGCAGCTGTAACATTGTCTTCGATTAGTAGTGTAACTATCCCTCTCCCCCACCCACTTTTACCTCCTCCTCTATGTTTTCTAAAAATTTGAAAACCTGGTACATTAATCATCCATTCCTGTCCTTCTCCAAACCAATTTTCATTGATTCATTATATTTACTCATGATACCAGCATTAAAATATACACACTTCAAACTATCCAACCCATCATACCTGTTATTTCGATTTTGTCTTTCAGTACTTCCCCTGATATCTACCCGTCCGATCATTCCCTTACTGACCTGAGGCTCCATTTCCCAGTCCCTTGTAAATCTAGTTTAACCTCTCCCACGTGGCATTAGCAACTCCTAGCCACAATATTGGTTCCCCACCAGGTGCAACCTGTCTCTCTTGTACCGATCACCCTTCCCCAGAAAAAATTCCAATGATTCATGAACTTGAAACATTACCCCCTGCACCATCTCCACAGCCACTCATTCATCCATGCCATTACCACATCCCTACCTGTAGTAGCCTGTGGCACAGGGACCAATCCAGAGATTACAACCTTGGAGGTCCGTCTCTTTTCTAACTTTATATACTCACTGCATAGGATCTCCCTCTTTTCTGCCTACGTCATCGGTGCCAGTATGCACTATGACCTCTGGCTGTTCCCCTTCCCCCTTGTGAATATCCTGTAGCCGCTCTGATACATCATGTACTGTAGCACCCAGGAGACAACACCCCATCCTGGTGACTCTCCTGTGGCCACAGAATCTCTCTTCCGTCCCTGTAACTATCAGGTCTTCCATAACTACCACATTACCTGACTTTACCCTTTACTGTCAAACCTCCATTCCCTTCAGCATTTTGTGTTTTGCTTTGGATTTCCAGCATTTGCAGAATTTCTTGTGTAAATAACAGATGTACCCCAGTTTTGCCAGCGATTGGTGCTGTGAGGTGAATACCACCCTTAAATGGCTCGTCAGCTTCTGAAACCTAAAATATGCATTGCAATTCAGTCTTGATAACGTGGTTCAAACTCTGGAAGCAAAGTAACCACCTTTTCCCTACACCCCATCAAAACAAATGCAGAGTGGGAATTTTAAAAAAGTGAACATAGTCGTAAAATTTTCCTTTAATAGTCACCTCAAGGTCCTGACATCCTTCCTAAATGATAGTGTCCAGAAATGGACACTATCCCAGCTGGTGTCTAACCAGTGATTTATACAAGTTCACTGTAATGTGCTTGCTTTTGTATTCTATGCTTTCCTGTATAAAGTCAAGAAACATTTATTTTAAAAAATCAGCAGCATATACTACTTTTAAATACCATTCTGCAAGATCCCATTTCTGCTCTCAAAGTTGGATCAATTAGTTTATAATGAGCCAAATCAAGGTAGTTTCGGTTAGCTGCTCTGAGGTAGATCTGTGAATTTCAGGTAGATTTCCTAGCCAGATCTGGGAAACAAAGCATCAAATTAGTCAGAGATATATAACATGGAAACAGACCCTTTGGCCCAACTCATCCATGCTGTTTTGCCCTGCAAGATGGTCTGTCCCATCAGCCCTCTAAACCTCTCCATGTGCTTATCCAGATGGTTTTTAAATGTTGCTAATGTGCTTGCCTCAACCACCATTTCTGGCAGCTCATTCCAAATACGCACCACCCTTTGTGTGAGGCTGCCCTTAAGTCCCTTTTAAATCCCTCCCCTCTAATGCCCTCTGGTTTTTAGCACCCCTCACTCCCGGGGTGGGGGGACCTACATACTTTCTCCCAGTGGCACCACAGTAGTGTAGCAGTTAGTGCGATGTTATTGCAGCTTGGGGCAATGGAGTTTGGAGATCAGTCCTGGCATCCTCTGTAAATGTGTGGGGTTTCTCCCACAGTCCAAAGACATACCGGGTAGGTTAGTTGGTCATTGTAAATTGTCCCATGATTGGTTGGGGTTAAATCAGGGCTGTGGAGATGAGATGGGGGGGTGGGGGGAAGAACTGGTTCCTGTACAGTGCGGTTCCAAAGGCCAGAGGGGCCTATACTACACTGTATCTCTAAATAAAATAAAATCATGATCCTGTATACCACTATCAAGTCACCCCCTCAACCCCCTAGGTTCCAGGAGAAAAAAGTCCTCATCTATGCAACCTCTCCTTGTAACTCAAGCTCCCAAGTCCAGGCAACATCCTGGTAAATCTTTAAGATTCTTTCTAGTGTAATTAACATCTTTCCTATAAAGGGGTGGCTACAAAATACTTCAAGTGCATCTTCACTGACTGAAGCTGCCTTGCTAAACACCTTCACCACCCCGAGATGCCACTTTCAGCTAGCTAGATCCCTATTCCATTACACTCCCCAGGGCCCCATCTTTCATTGATCTGAATGAGGATCCTTAGCACTGTACAGCAGGACATGGCAAGACAATCCAGTTTAAAAAAATATTCTTTGTGGTTTTAATGTTCCATTCATTCTAAATAAAAATGAAAACATTAATTTCAAATGTCCCTGAATAAAATTTCTTATACAACCCTTAACAGGAGGAGAGGCCCTGCCTCAGCTGTGTCCCTGTCAGTGTTTTGGGCATGACCCAAGGCCTTGCAACATCTTCCAGCTTGTGGGAGCAGTTGCAGTCACTTTGGTCCTCCACATCTGGCAAGGGGGAAAGCTGTATGTAAAATTCAAGATTAATTTATCCCATTGATTCTTCTATAGCACACCCTTCCATTTAATTTCAGCTGACATGATCATATTTAAACAATGAAACACTGTTGAGTCATGTTTGTTCCCAATCCACCCCAAAGATTGTATAAAACTAATGAAAAGAACGAAAAGAGCACAGTTGCACAAGATTAGTTTAGAATACAGCTTCTTTATTCATTAATTAAATTTTAAATACATGACACAAGTCAAGAAGAAACTGGCACTAAGAGGGAGCAGCAGTTCCACTGCCTGAAATGCAATCATTATGTACTGACATTCCATAAATTGGAGGATTCAGATTCAAACAGGTAAATTGGAATCAAGTTTAAAATAATTCCCAGAGCTGCAACTGCACTCTCAATTATTGGTCTGGTCCCAGGTAAACAGCTGAAATACTAGAAATAAAATGCTCCCAATGAATCTGTGGCATGATCCCTTGCTTTAACACCAATGTAGAGGTTAATCATAACAATTACACTTAAACTAGCTAATTCACACTTTAGAATGACTTCTACCCATGTGATACAAACTTAATTTGAAAACTTGGGCTCTTGGTTTCCTTGTCATTAGTCAGAAATCAACATTACTGGTCTGAAGAAACGAACTGACACCAACTCAGTTTGAAAGATACAACATTTTAACATAGCTTTCAATTTAAAAAGATATGAATTAATTCCTGTGCTTCACATTTCAACCTCAATTAGTCTGCATTACAGGCATAGAACAGGGACAGTCTTAAACACCCCTCATGACTAATATGAAGCTAATCAAAGCAATCAGGCTAGATTTCTTTTGTTATATCACCTGTTTCTGAGAAATAAAAGGAGGAATTAATTTTTTTTTTAAAACAAGCAAAATAAAATCTTCTGGACAGGTCAGTACTCCAAGAACATCCATTCATGAGGTTGCCTACAGATTTTCTGCTTTATGCTTTTTAATTTACTGGTGGTAATGGAGTTTGGAATTTAAAACTTCTGTTGAGATGATGTTGCTCATGATCAGATTCCCCTCACACTTGGGTCTTAGTGGTTCAAGGGCATCTCAGACCTGCAGCAGTTTATTCTTCAAGGGTGCATGATAAATGTTTAGCAGCATCACACACACTTCTGCTACCCTGACATATAAAATACACTTTGGGAGGAAATTCTGGATCACTTCAGATGTATAGTGCCAAAAGTGGATTTAAACTTGTCAGAGGCAATTGCATTTCTATTCTGGAAGAACTACAGAAACACTATGTAACAGAACAGCGGCCAATACAAGTTAATAACACAGATACAACAAACTTTCTATCAATTCTTCTGTTCACACAAGTTTCAACTGCAGTGGGAAGTAGTTTTGCCTTTACATCCACACTAAATCTGTGGGACTGAAATTTAACGTTATGGCAGGAAAGGTAGCAGAGTGTGTCTGTCCAAATGCTATACTCTGCTACTTAGCAGCAAGACCCTGGCTCAGAATTCAGCCTTTCAACTACACTGCAAGTGTAAAGGGAAATCACTTTGCATCTACGTCTATAGTGACAGAGTGAATACTAAAGTGAACAGGAGGAAATGCTGATCTGGCATCCTCTGGCATGTTGTCTTCTGCACACAATACACAGCTCAGAATGTTCACTAAAACAGTTTTATCCAAATACATCATCAATATCTGAAATAAGACAAAACGATCATGTGCCCTGCTTCAATCAGTGATCTCTATAGACCTATGGCAGCAAAGTTTAAGGTCTTTGGTCCTTTGTTTTGTAATTGTGGCCTGGAAAATTAAGTGGTTGTGATACATACTCAAGGTCCAAGGCACTTTCATTCTGAACAGTTTGAGGTACAGTGATTTATTGGGGATGAGGAAACATGAGCATGTGAAGTAAAGCCAACCAATTTAGCAATGACAGATCAAGCAACAATGTCTTAAAGAACATATCTAAGATACAGCTAAGTGCTGCTCCCTCTTCAAGACATTATCAATTCAAAAACTTCATGAACATTTGGAAAATTTAATCTAGAAAGAAATAGATCAAGATAAATTCAAAAGTGGCAAACACAAGGTGAATGTAAACTCATTTTTGGGGTTTAATCACATCTATCTGGATGGTGATTTGTTACTAGATATCAGAATTCTTCATGAGTTCGCAGGAGCTTCATTTCCACTTGATCTTGGCCTACGTTGAGGGAGGGCATTGGCAGGAGCAGGAGGTAAAGAGGGCTGCCTGGAGGCAGAAGCCATAACTGTGCCATTTGGAGCAGTAGAATCCACTTGGGTCTTCTCAGTATTAAAGCTCTGACGTGTGGGATGAGGATTGTAGTGAGTCTTGGAATAATTCCTGGGTCCATTACGGTACCGTTTCTTATTATCATTTCTTCCATTGTGGCTTTGGCCACTTATCCCATTCTCTCTAGATCGGTAACCTGATCTCCTGTTTCCAAGAGGCACCTATAAGGGCAAAACACTTCAATTAATCGATACACTTCTTATTTTAATCCCTCCTAATATCCCCGGTGCCTCTGTATGTTTACTGTTAGTCAATTTAACTCATATGTCCATGGATATTATTGTCTACCCAAATGTGAAATGCATTTTCAGCAAGTCATCTGCAATCTCAAGAGCACCAGCAAATGTTTACACTGGGAAGGGAAACAATGACAGATAACAGAATGTTTCAGATTCAGTGCAGTAAACACAAGATTATAGCATTGCCCCACTCTGTTTTGGGTTCCATGTATACCAGCTAAAGTACCGAACTGCTCAGGTGGAATTTCCTCATCTATCTTCCCAAGTACAAAAGTAAGATATACTTCTAAATGTGGAATAAAGTCCACTACCCAGACATCCTACCCTGCAAAAACCCATTTCAGGGAGGTACCACCATCAGTTTATAGGAGACTCCCAGGAGAGGTGGGGTGTCTGCAATAGAGTAGCTCCTTAGCAGCCAGCTAGCTAGTTTATATAACATTAGCTATGCTAATGAACAAATGATGCCTGTTAAACTCACCTCAATGTCTTTTACATTTTAACCCACTATGGGCAATAGAAAAGTCACTGTTGCAAACAGTGCAGCGAGCAACACTCTCATTTTTGACCCCTATTAGGCAGTGGTACACTTTAGTGTAGTCTGGGGTGAAGTATGTTTTATATTTTCTTTTTTTGGACCACTCTGCCATGTCGTGCTCTTTGTCTCAGTCTCTCTCGCTCTTAAAAAAAAAAATCAACTTCCGGGATATTGTATGTAATTTGCGGGTGTCAGGGAGCTGCTAACAATATGCGGGAGAGTCCCAGAACTTCTGGAAGAGGTGGAATGTCTGACTATGCCCTTCAACTAACTGCTATGCCCTAAACACAAAAATAATAACTTACATTTATGACATCTTTAACGTGTATAAGAGCTTAAGTGCTTCAAAGATGTAATCAGTAATTATTGTATGCTTAACATAAAGTTCTCTTGAGTCTCAATCCAACTGAGCTGGTATAGAGTCCATAGCCTCAGCCTCATTAATGTCAGTCTAATGTATCTGAGCATTATCTCAGCTGGTTATCTTAAATAATCCAGGTTTGTTTGGATGAATTTGTGAACAAATGAACAATCAACTTCCTGAACTGAAACTGTTTTGTAGTTCAAAGTTTTAAACAGAGTTCTTCACATTTCAGCTGATCTGTTTTTAAAAACACAGATAACTCACTGGAATTTACAAGGATGTTGCTGCATGCCTTATGAGAATAGGTTGAGTGAACTCTGCCTTTTCTCTTTGGAGCGAAGGAGGATGAGAGGTGACCTGATAGAGGTGTCTAAGATGATGAGACATTGATCGTGTGGATAGTCAGAGGCTTTTTCCCAGGGTTGCCACAAGAGGACACAGGTTTAAAATGCTGGAGAATAGGTACAGAGAAGATGTCAGGGGTAAGTTTTTTTCTACTCAGAGAGTGGAGAGTGCGTGGAATGGGCTGCCGGCAATGGTGGTGGAGGCGGATATGATAGGGTCTTTTAAGAGGCTTTTAGATAGGTACATGGAGCTTAGTAAAATAGGGGGCTATGGGTAACACTAGGAAATTTCTAAGGTAGGGACGTGTTTGGCACAACTTTGTGGGCCAAAGGGCCTATATTGTGCTGTAGGTTTTCTATGTTTCAATGAATAAAATGTGGTGCATTTTCCAGTTTAATTCCAACATTTGGCAAGTTAGAGTTTACACACTAGAGATACAGAGGGAAGGAACTGGACTGGAAAGATGTTATTAAGCTTACATACAAAGACGGTGAGACCAATGTTTGAGTTGTGTATTTCAATACAAGGAAAAGTGAATGAGCTCAGGGCACGGATCAGTATGTGGAATTATGATATTGTGGCCATTAGTGAGACTTGGTTGCAGGAGGGGCAGGACTAGCAGCTCAATGTTCCACAATTTTGTTGTTTTCAATGTGATAAGAGTGAAAGGGATTAAAGGGGGCGGGGTGGTGTGACTAGTCAGGGAAAATGTCACGGCAGTGCTTAGTCAGATAGACTGGAGAACTCAACTAGTGAGGCTTTATGGGTGGAACTGAGTAATAAGAAAGGTATGAACACATTAATGGGGTTATATTATAGACCACCTTAGTCTGAAGAATTTAGGGGAACAAGTTTGTAGAGAGATTGTTGCAAGAGGATGTTGCAAGAAACTAAGGTTGTTATAGTGGGTGATTTTAACTTTCCACATATTGACTGGGAATTCCATACTGTAAAATGACTAGATGGGGTAGAGTTTGTAAATTATGTTCAGGAAGGTTTCCTTCATCAGTACATAGAAGTCCCAACTTGAGAATGTGCAGCACTAGATATCCTACTAGGGAATGAATCAGGGCAGGTGACAGAAGTTTGTGTAGGGGAATGCTTTGCATTTAGTGATCATAATGCCATTAGTTTCATGGTAATTATAGAAAAGGAAAGGTCTGGTCCTCGAGTTGAGATTCTAAATTGGAGAAAGGCCAATTATGACTCTATCAGAAAGGATCTGGCAAGTGTGGATTGTGACAGGTTGTTTTCTGGCAAAGGTGTACTTGGTAAGAGGGAGGAATTTAAAAGTAAAATTTTCCAGAGTACAAAGTTTACATGTTCCTGTCAGAATAAAAGGCAAGTCGACAAGGTTTAGAGAACCTTGGCTTTTGAGAGATATTGAGGCCCTGGTTAAGGAGGTGGTGACTAGTGGTCTGCTGCAGGGATCGGTGCTGGGTCCATTGTTGTTTGTCATCTATATCAATGATCTGGATGGTAATGTGATCAACTGGATCAGCAAATTTGTGGATGACACCAAGATTGGGGTGTAGTGGACAGTGAGGAAGCCCAGAGGGATTTGCATCAGCTGGAAAAATGGGCTGAAAAATGGCAAATGGAATTTACCGCAGACAAATTCGTGGTGTCACAGGTTGATATGGTTGTAAAGAAAGCTTTTGGCATTTTGGCCTTTATAAATCAAAGTACGAGTAACAGGAGTTGAGATGTTATGTTAAAGTTGTACAAGACATTGATGAAGTCAAATTTTGCCTACCAATAGGGAGGATATCAATAAGGTTGAATGAGTACAGAGAAAATATACAAGAATGTTGCTGGGTCTTGAGGACCTGAGTTTATAGGGAAAGGTTGAATAGGCAGGACTTTAATCCCTGGAGTGTAGAAGAATAAGGGGAGATTTGATGGAAGTATACAAAATTATGAGTATAGATAGGGTAAATGCAAGCAGGCTTTTTCCACTGAGGTTGGGGGAGACTAGAACTAGAGGTCATAGGTTAAGGGTGAAGGGTGAAATGTTTAAGGGGAACTTCTTTGCTCAGAGGGTGGTGAAAGTGAACAATTATATATTATATTGTAGCAATATGAAAACAGTTTTTGAAATAATGAAAGTGGTGGCAAATTAATATTTTAGTCTGTTCATTTCACTTTTTGATAAAGCATTTGAACAAATATTGTTCACAGAGGAATTCAATCTCTCTCTAAAAGTTTTGAGAGACCTTTTCATTATCCTACAGCCAACTAAGACTGACAGATTAGGTACTTCCCTTGAGTTCTCTAAATTCACCAGTAGGCCCGCGAAAGTGGTTTTAAATTTGTGTTGACTTTTTGGAAATTAAATTCACTTCAGCTCGATGTCCTTTTACACGACTTGAAATTGCTGAACTGAGAACTAACAACCCCATCACCACATTCTTGAGTGGTTTTTGTTCATAAAAATACACTAACTCAAAACAATGCAATTACTACAATTACATATGGCTCTATGTGAGATGGGTGGGGAGAAATCAGATATTGGGAGAACACCAGCAGTATGTACCGATCGATTTGATGGGAAAAATTGGTTTCCATAGTTTGTTGCAGCAGTGGAACCATCCCCTGAACCATCTCCTGACGACTGGTTGTTTTTTGCTGTTTTAGTAAAAGTAGGGTTTGCTGAACAGTTAGTTGTAGCTGATGCACCACTTTGATTTGTTACAGGCACAGATGACACAGAGCCACATCTTGATCTGGCAGAGTAATTGTTCTTGGGATGAGACACTGTAACAAAACAGAACACACATTAGAAAAACTATTTTTTAGCTTAAAAAAGCCTTGAGCTGAAATATGGTTGGAATCCAAACAATAGGCTCACATTTACCAGCCTTAACTACCCAAATATTACCTCCTGCCCATTCACTTCCACCTTTTATCTCCAATCCTTTGCCTCCTTCCCACCTACCCACAGTAAATATCCAAAATTTGAGATCCAGCATCGGAAAACTCCATACCTCCCAATCCCACAGAGGGAGGATATTGAATGGTGTGGAGGAACCAAGAGACCTTTGAGTGTTTGTGCCAGATCCTTAAAAGTAGAACAAGTTGATAAGGTGTTTAAAAAGGCACGCAGAATGCTTTCATTCATCAGCCAAGGCACAGAATAAATGAGTAGGATGGTTATGCTATAATAAGCCTTAGTTAGGTAACAGCTTGAGTCCAGCCCACTGTTCTGGTCTCCGTGCTACAGGAAAAATATGATTGCGGAGAGGGTGCAAAGAAGATTACAAATGGGGTTCCAAGACTGGGAAATTATAGGCCTGAGGAAAGACTGTACAAACTGGAGTTTCCTTCTGAACAGAGGAGGCTGAGGGGGACATTAATTGAAGTGTGGAAAATTCTGGGGAGGCAACCTATAGTAAATAGGAAGAACAGTTTCCCTTTGCAGCAGGGGCCAAAAAAAGCAGCAAAAAAAAAGGCAAGGGGACGCAGGGACAAAGTAATTGGTGGAGGATTAGAGGGAAAAAATGGTGGAGTTCTTGAACTCACTGCTTGAAAGGGTTGACAGAAACAGAAACTTTCAATACATTTAAACAGTCCTTGGATGCATACTTGGAAAGAAACCAGGTACACAATACTGAAAATTGAACCTTTTCCTTCTGATAAAATGTGCCAGTGATAAATAAAGTTATTCAGAATGCCAGATATGCAGAATTCTATATGTCATGAATGATTCCTCTTCTTCTAAAATCAGTAAAGAACTATTCTTCAGGAAATGTTTCAACTGCCAAAATTCCCACCTAGCTAGTCCTCGAGTCACCAAATGCTCTCTACAAGCATTCTCTGCATATACTCTCATGAAAGATCAGTGGCCTAGTGTTAATTGCTTGCTTGTTTGCTTGCCATGAATGATGTCTGACTTATTGGGAGTTCCAGCATTTGGCCTATTACACTCCTAATTCTTAATGCCGATTTTCAGAATCTTCAGCATTTTTATTTATGGAAGTACCACTTTTATGATAAAACCCAATCTGAAAATTAAAAAAAAAATAGAATATTACCCTGCAGATTTTAATTGGTCTTTTGCTGGCTTTTTGTATTTTTTGTACAGCTGTGAAATTATACCCACAAACAGCCAGCGAGTGATACATAAATGTTAACCAGTGGTCATGCTGAAATCAGTGTCTGTGGAGTTGCAGGTACTTACTGCGAATTGAAAACATAACAGCATAACTAATGCATTCAACTGAACAACACCTTCAGGCCAACCAAGGATGCTCTGCAAAATACCCACTGTGCACACTCAACTGCACGATCAGGTGCCCTTGTGATTAGTTTATGATCAAGCAAAAATGTATGATTTAAAAAAAATACAAGTATGTTTTCAGAGCCACAGAATAATGCACAGCACTTGAAATGAACTGACCACTGTAACCTGCATGATATGTAGGCAGCCATTCATGCATGGGAGGGTCCCCACTAACAATAATGCGATCGATGGCCAGTCAATGCTTTTTTTTTGTTTTCTTCAGGTAAAAATATTGGCCACAACATAGTTTACTCTTCAAATTTGATTACTAGATCTTTTTCATTCAGATGAGCAGACAAAGGAGTTGGCTATGTACCTGCTTGTTTCTGGTGGCTCCTAACACTCACTGGTGCACTAAAGTGTCAGCATATACTACACATCCAAGTCCTTTTGGCTCTACTAGGCTGGAGAGCTATTGCTAAATTGAATGCAGTACAAATTTTCACTAGGAGGCATCTTAAGTTTATAGCAAAATACTGAAATCACTGTTTGAGATCCGGTCCTGTTTTTGATCTGGTACTTCAATATTGCTGTGAATTTACTTTCCATGATGCAGGACCATAGTATTTTAAGACTTTTCTTGTCTCATACAACAGCTGTTTTGTGTAAAGTTACATTTACAGTATGGGAATATCAGTGTTTTCTTGCCAGTCTTGCCCTCAGACCAAATTTTTGAGGTATTTTCACACATCTGTTCAGTTTTGAACAAATATCAGTGCTTGGACCAACTATAGTTACAGACATCCAGCATTTGTTTACTGCAGAATATTGCGCTCTTCTGCGCATGCAGAATTTGTGCGCCACTGTGCAATTGAGTAGCTTCCGCTGCTGGCTCGAGATAAAATTGCATGATGCCAAATAACTGCTTCCTATCTTTAGGCAGAGATGCACTGCAGATATTGTTCATGTAAATTATACTAAAGCACAATATAAAAGCATAAATACAGAATCGAAGCAAGAAAGGGAAGAAAGGCCAGACTCCATAACAGCTCCAGGAATATACAATTCATTTCAGGAATTGCCAGCCTGAGGCTGCTGAATTAAGAAAGGAGAATCATAGTAATTCTGAAGACTGGAGAGAAATTAATCAACAGGTTTGTTTGTTTTTTTAAATGTGACACGTTCAACAGATTTTGATAGTTTGCAGAGTGAGAATTTACTCAGTGAGAAACTTGCTCTCACAAAGAATCTATGGGAAGTGCAGTGGTTTTGCTACACATCGGAGAGAGCTTTAAATCTTTCAAACTCATGTCCCATGAAGCTAACACTCTGAAAACTAAATCTTGCACTTCATGTGACATGATATCTGATATCCATGAAAAAAATTGATGAACCATTAATTGAATATACCATTCTCACTCTCTTCAAGTATCTTGAAGTTGCCTCAAATTTGTGCCCATTCTATGTTTTAATCCCTCCAAACAGTATTCTACTGCTCCCACAAAAAATGCTCGAAGTCACAAATGACATCATATGTAACTGTCACACTTTCTTCCTTAACTCATTGATAACCATGAATTTAGATGCCCTCAACATTCTCATCCACCATCATTATTTTAGCCTGCTGGCTAGCACCGCACTTGGCTGTTTTCAATATCTATACACTTACCCACAGTGGCTTCTCTTGTCCTGTGTCACCGCAGGCAGTGTCGTTGACCTTCTACTTCTTGCCCACAACTTTGTCAACACCATCCCAAAATATCGCGCCAGAAGACAGACAACTCCACTTCACCACCTCAACCCTGACTCATTCACTATCTTCATATTGAGAGGCTGCTTATCTGAAGTCCAGGATAATCATAAGTGATCAAGGTGACTAGAAGTAGATATCTTTGGCTTCGAAAACTCTTTTTGTCAACCGTTCCAAACATCTCCCTGGCAACTGCCTGAGGCTTAATTAGATTATTTGCCATCTGGGAGCCACTTTGACCCTGGATGAGCCAAAGATTACATATCTCCACCATTATTAAGACCATTTATTTCAATTTCCATAACGTTGCCAGTCTTTGCCCATGAGGGATCATACGCAGAGAGAGCGAGCAATTTCAAGCTCCTGAGTGTCAACATCAAGGATCTATCCTGGGCCCAACATATCGATGCAGCTACAAAGAAGGCATAAAAGCTGCTATATTTCATTAGGAGTTTGAAGAGATTTAGTATGTCACCAAAGACACTCGCAAATTTCTACAGATGTACTGTGGAGAGCATTCTAACTGGCTGCATCACTCTCTGGCATGGGTGTGGGGGGGGGGGGGGTACTGCACAGGACTGAAAGCTACAGAGGTTATAAAATTAGTCAGCTCCATCATGGGCACTAGCCTCCGTAGTATCCAGGACATCAAGGTGTGATGTCACAAAAAGACACATCCACCAATAAAGACCCCTGTCACTATGAACATGCCCTCTCCTCACTGTTACCATCAAGAAAGTACATACTCAATGATTCAGGAACAGCTTCTTCCCTACTGCCATCCGATTCCTAAATGGACATTGAATCCATGAACACTACTTTTAAATTAAAAAAGATATACACACAGTAATTGTTTTTTCCTCTCTATGCATTACAATGTACTTCTGCCACAAAGACAACACGTTTCACAACATGCCAGTGATATTAAACCCGATTCTGATGTCTCAGCTACTTTGTTGCAGACATTCGGCTATCTATAAATTTGAAGTCATCCCAAACTTCCCTGCCTATTGCATCAATTAGTACCAAGTCTTGTTTACAAACTCTCTCACCCCTGTTGATCTGCATTGGCTCCCTGTTTAACAATATCTCAGGCTTAAAATTCTCATTTTCAAATCTGTGAAGTCTCATTCAAATTCTTATTTCTGTAATTACCTCGAGTCTTGGAACTCGAGATATCTGCACCCTTCCAATTCTTGCCTCTTGTTCATCTCCGGTTTTATTACCGTGCCCCAGTCCCTGCTAAAGCCTTAAATTGTGATTTTCCTACAAGCTCTTTGCCTCCCCAACCACAAATTGCTAAGCTTTCTGCCTGTGCGCCTTGGTATCAATTTTAATTTAAAAAATTCACTGTAAGTTTTGTTTTATTGATCAATATAACCTGTTGCAGGGAACTCTTGCTAGCTTCCAGCTTCCATTTGGAAGAATTCATTTGGGTAATGTAAAGCAAATAATGAAGGGCATCATGGTCAAGTACTACACAAAATACTGGAGGAACTCAACACGACCTACTGAGTTCTGCCAGTATTTTGAATGTGTTGCTCTGGATTTCCAGCATCTGCAGAATCTATTGTGTTACCATTACGTCCCATACTGGCAGTTCAGTTTTTGAATACATGTATTTTTTTTCCTTGCACTTGAGACAAGCAAGGAGTGCAACAGAAATTAACATCCACTTATTATTCTCTGAATGTTTCATCATTTGTCCTTCAGATTATTTTATCTTTACAAGCCAAAAACCACTAAAAGTCAATGACGACAACCACACATTTCTACTTATTTGTTCCTTCTAATAGGCAAACATGATCAAATGTAACTTTTGAAATTGCAATGAACTAGTTGTACATGGCTCTGTAGCTTTTCTGGAAGGAATTATCTGTGGCTGCAAAAACACTGAGTACATTCCAAGATTACCATATCAGAAATATAAAAATTTGTGCTATGCTTCAAGAAATGTTACTTTGTTTTTCCTTCTGAAGCTGTCAGCACCTTTCAGGAACATCCAAGGTCCAAGAGCAAGTAATATTTCTGACCAATCCGTTCTGCAAGATCTATACATATTAGGCTCTCTTGCAGATTTTAACAAGGTCATGTCTCACTGCACTCTGCAAAGACTTACCAACAAAAGTAGGTATGTACGTACAGCATACAGCCTCTCACACAACACAGCACACAAACTGAGGCTTGGTCAAAGAGATGGGTCACACGAAGCACCTTTGAGGATAGAAAAATGGAGGAACTCAGGGAAAGTCGAGGACTTTGCAATCTACGGGCCGTGATACCACTTGTGATTAAAATTGTGACGATGACAGAAACTAGAAGGATAATGAGAATTTTAAATTGCTTTTGAGGAAGCAAAGCCTTAGTGTTGTGCACAAAGCAATGCATTGGAATACTGAAGCTTCAAATGCAACAAAAGCATGTATGAGAGTTTCAGCAGTAGATAGGCTGAGACTCGGACACAATTCATTCACTAGCTTAGAGGACAAGTTAGGGACATGGAGTCTAAAGCTCATTATGGGTAAATATGGCAGGAAGGTTTCAACCTGTATTGCTTAGCTTCAGGCATAGGGAGTTGACCAGAGAAGAGAGATTGTGACAGGGAAATTAAGAAAATGACAATTATTCCCAATAATGAGTTTGAGGATACTGTTACTCTTCTAGCACTGAATGCTGGACAAGTCGTTTGATAGCTTGGGGCCAGTGAAGGGTAAAAGCACTGAGGTAGGGTTGATTGTTGTCACCCTATGCATGGAAAATCAATGCAGTGGCATGCATGAAGTGAGGACCACAGCTTGAGGAATACCAGAGGTAAAGATATGTGCATGGGAACTGTGGCAATGCTGGCAATTCTCTGGGTACAGCAGGAAAGAATGTAACTAGCCAAATGCCTCACCCAAAGAAACCACAGTTGAGAAGGAGAAGAAGGCATGGTCAACCACAAAGATTGAAGATAGATTGACCATTAGTATCCTCGATGAGGTCTAAAATTGGAGAACTTTGGCATCATAAACTGAACAGTCAGCAATTCATACTCAGTTTAAAAAAAAAGTTAGCCTACAAAGTTGGCCCAACTCAGAAATCACAGAAATCTGATGCTTGTAATCAGTTCCAGTTATTTATTCCAGTGGTTTCAGCACAAATTACACAGATTAGAAATGCTCGATATCCCACCTGCAAGGTAGATTTAAATATCAAATATTATTTAAATAACTAGATGTCATATGACCAAGCCTCAGCTTACCTTGTCCAAAGGCTTGGATACTTGCTTTCAGTTCTTCCACATCACAGGTGAACTGTGCACAGCGGCCCAGGTCTTCATCGTATTTTCGTTCACTAACGAAGTGCTAGAATAATACATTTAAAAACACTCTTGCAGACAAAGTCCAGGTATATGGCAGCTTAGCTTTTTAAAATTACATAATAATTCTGACTTGTGCTACTAGCAATTTGAATTAGACTACTGTACATTTCATGACAAATATTAAAAAATGAGCCACCATTGTTTCATGCAGCTGTCAATTCCACTTCAGAACACTAAGTAAACAAAAAAGATAAATCAAAGACAAATCCAGAGTTTATCAAATCCTAGCACTATTTAATTAAGTGCCCACATTTATACCACATACAGTACAAACACCTTTAGTTTAATGCTTCTGAAAGGTGCAGACAGCAGGTAGTTGGGTGACATCAAGAAAGTTTAAGGGTGGGACAGGGGCTGCAGGACTCCTGTGACCACTCCCCTTACTAACAGGCATCTTGTTTTAGATACCATTGGGGGGTGGTGGGACAGTGGTACAGTGATTAGCTCTGATGCACAGCAGGGAAGGTTGAGATGAAGAGCTGTAGCAATAGGAGAGGTGATAGTCAGGGGACAGGAAATTATGTAGCAGTGACCAAGACTCCAGGATGGTGAGTTGCTTCCCAGGTGCGCAGTTGCAGAACATTTTCAAAGGGGATGCTGAGCACCCAGGAAGTCATTGTACAAGGGTACCAACAACATGGGGAAAAAAAGTGATGAGATCCTGCAGAGTGACTATTGGTAGTTAGGCAGAGGATAAAAAGCAGGACCTCAAAGTAATCTCTGGATTACTGCCAGTCCTACACAGTAGTGTGGGTAGGAAGAAGAGGATAGAGCAGGAATAAGATGAGACAGGAATAGGAGGATAGGGCAGATAAGGCGTGGTTGTGGAGACTAGATGGGTAGAAATTGAAAATAAAAAGGGGATGATCACCTTGATGAAATTGTTCTACAAGCTCCCTCAATAGTCAGTGGGAGTTGGAGGTGCAAATATGTAGGGAGATTACAGATTGTTGTGGGAACAATAGGGTCATACGAGTTGATTATAAACCTCCCTCAATATTGACTGAGACTGCAATAAAGCTGAGGATTGGAAGGGCAGAATTTGTTAGATGTGTCCAGGAAAAGTTTTTTCAAGCAATACGTTTCTGTGCTGTATATATTCTATGGTTCTATGCAGAAGGCCCTACTAGAGAAGGGGCAACATAACCACCTCCTGGGAGATGAGTCTGGGTAAGTGGCTGAAGCAAGAGTGGGGGAGCACTTTGTGATCAGTGACCATAATTCTATTAGTTTTTAAATAATCATGGAAAAGATAGGATTAGTCCGCAAGTTAAAATCTTTAATTGCGACAAGGCTAATTTTGATGGCATTAGACAGGAATTTGCAAAAGTTGATTGGGAGAGTCTTGTTTACAGATAAAGGAACAGCTGGCAAATTGGATGCTTTTAAAAGCAAGATACAGAGAGCTTAGGGCCAGCACGTCCCTGTCAGTGTGAAGGGCAAGGCTAGCAGGATTAGGGAAACTGAATGGTTCCTCATTGTTTAACCCAATTAGGGATGCCAGACTTGACCAGGGAAAGGGATGTTCAAAGTAATATATACCACCATATACAGCTCATATTCATTTTCTTGTGAACATACACAATAAATCCAAAAAAGAAACATAATACAGTCAATGAAAGACCACACCCAACAGAACAGATAACCAATGTACAAAAGACAACAAAATGTGTAAATATAAAAGAGGAAAATAAATAAGCAATAAACATCAGGAACATGAGATGAAAAGTCCTTGAAAGTGACTCCATAGGTTATGAGAACAGTTCAGTGATGGGGCGAGTGAAATTGAGTGTAGTTATCCCCTCTGGTTCAAGAGCCTGATGGTTGAGGGGTAATAACTGTTCCTGAACCTGCAGGTGAGAGTCCTGAGGCTCCTGTACCACCTTCCCGAGGCTCCTGTACCACCTTCCTGATGGCAGCAGTGAGAAGAGAGCATGCCCTGGGAATTGGGTCCCTGAGACATTGAGTGAAAGTTTTACTTGGTGTCATTGGTAGGATATGGCATGTGCTAAGGGAGTGGACTGGGAAGCACTTTCCTCAGTATTGGCATTAGGGCTTGCCTCAATGCCACGAATATCTGGCCAGAGCGGGTGCTCAAAGGACTTCACTCAGCGTCTTTATCAGGTGTGGATGTCACAACTGATGCAATGCAAATGCCTCCAGATCAGATTAAGATGGACAACAAAATAGTTAAGTCTGGGTTGTCTTAGATTGCCTTTGGGTTGGATTTTAATATACCAAAGCAGACTTTACTTTGATAAGGTGACAAATAAAAGATTATTAAGATTAAGAGGGGAAGTCTGTTTATATTTAGTAGAAATGATTAGCTGGGCAGCTTGAAGACAAAGGAACAAAAGGGTATCAAGCATTTGAGTTGCATAAAGATTAGTTCCATATCACTGTTGGTCACAATGATTTTTAAAGACTCTGGAATAAAAATTAAAACTTATAAATTTGCAGGTATCAAATGGGGTAAGAGATAAATGTTTATTATTAAATTAAACAAAAAACTTAGACATGGAAAAGAATTTAACAACATGGCAACAAAATCAAAAAGGGTGATGATACAAGTCTGAAGGAGTTACATTTAAATGCATGCAGAATAAGGTAGATGATCTTGCAGTACAGTTAGAGATCGACAGGTATGACATTCTGGGCATCAGGCTGAAAGAAGATAGTTGGGAGTTTAACATCCAAGGATACACAATGTATCGAAAGGACAGGCGGTAGACAAAGAAGGTTGCGTGGCCCTGTTGGTAAAAAGAAATGAAATCAAATCCTATAAGAGGTGACACAGGATCATCAGATGTAAAATCCTTGTGGGTAGAGTCAAGGAACTGCAAAGGTTAAGAAGTTCCTGATGTGAGTTATAGACAATGGCATGCAAAAGTTTGGGCACCCCGGTCGAAATTTCTGTTATTGTGAATAGCTAAGCGAGTAAAAGATGACCTGATTTCCAAAAAGCATAAAGTTAAAGATGACACATTTCTTTAATATCTTAAGATTACTTTTTTATTTTCATCTTTTACAGTTTCAAAATAAAAAGGAAAAGGGCCTGAAGCAAAAGATTGGGCACCCTGCATGGTCAGTACTTAGTGACACCCCTTTGGCAAGTATCACAGCTTGTAAACGCTTTCTGTAGCCAGCTAAAAGTCTTTCAATTCTTGTTTGGGGGATTTTCACCCATTTTGCCTTGCAAAAGGCTTCTAGTTCTGAGAGATTCTTGGGCTGTCTTGCATGCACTGCTCTTTTGAGGTCTATCCACAGATTTTCGATGATATTTAGGTCGGGGACAGTGAGGGCCATGGCAAAACCTTTAGCTTGCACCTCTTGATGTAGTCTATTGTGGATTTTGAGGTGTGTTTAGGATCATTATCCTGTTGTAGAAGCCATCCTCTTTTCATCTTCAGCTTCCCCCCCCCCTCCACAGACGATGTGATGTTTGCTTCCAGAATTTGCTAGTATTTAATTGAATTCATTTTTCCACTACCAGTGAACGTTCCCCGTGCCACTGGCTGCGACACAAGCCCAAAGCATGATCGATCCACCCCTGTGCTTAACAGTTGGAGAGGTGTTCTTTTCATGAAATTCTGCACCTTTTTTTCTCCAAACATACCTTTGCTCATTGCTGTCAAAAAGTTCTATTTTAACTTTATCAGTCCACAGGACTTGTTTCCAAAATGTATCGGGCTTGTTTAGATGTTCCTTTGCAAACTTCTGACCCTGAATTTTGTGGTGAGGATACAGGAAAGATTTTCTTCTGATGACTCTTTTATGAAGGTCATATTTGTGCAGGTGTTGCTGCGCAGTAGAACAATGCACCACCACTCCAGGGTCTGCTAAATCTTCCTGAAGGTCTTTTGCAGTCAAACAGGGGTTTTGATTTGCCTTTCTAGCAATCCTACGAGCAGTTCTCTCGGAAAGTTTTCTTGGTCTTCCAGACCTCAACTTGACCGCCACCGTTCCAGTTAACTGCCATTTCTTAATTACATTACGAACTGAGGAAACGGCTACCTGAAAACACTTTGCTATCTTCTTATAGCCTTCTCCTGCTTTGGGGGCATCATTTATTTTAATTTTCAGAGTGCTAAACAGCTGCTTAGAGGAGCCCATGGCTGCTGATTGTTGGGACAAGGTTTCAGGAGTCAGGGTATTTATAAAGTTTTGAAATTTGCATCACCTGGCCTTTCCTAACAATGACTGTGAACAAGCCATAGTCCTAACAAGCTAATTAAGGTCCGACACCTTGGTAAAAGTTATGAGAGCTCAAATCTCTTGGGGTGCCCAAACTTTTGCATGATGCTCTTTTCCTTTTTTCCCCCCACTCTAAAGTTGTACAAAACAATAATACACTAATCTTGTTTAAAATGTTGAAAAGGATGCTTCATCTTTAACTTTATGACTTTTGGAGATCAGTTTATCTTCTACTCACTTAACCATTCACAGTAACAGAAATTTTGACCCGGGTGCCCTAACTTCTGCATGACAGTGTACAGGCCTGCAAACAGTAGCCAGGATGTGGTCTATAAATTACAAATTTGTTATGGGGAATTTCAATAAGCAGGTGGCTGACAAGGGAAGTCAAAGCAAAAGACAGCATATAATATAGCAAATATTAGTGGAAAGCTAGAGGATTGGGAAGCTTTTAAAAACCAACAGAAGGCAACTACAAAAGCCATAAGGAGGAAAAAAAACCTAGCCAATAATATAAAAGAGGATACCAGAAGTTCCTCCCCCCCCACCCCCGACCCAGATATACAAAGAGTCAACGAGAGGTGAGAGTAGTATCAGGCCGCTGGAAAATGACACTGGAGGACAAACTTAATGAGCAATTTGTGTCAGTCTTGTGGAAAACACCAGCCGGAAGTTTGAGAACGCTGGGGGTGGGGGGTAGTTGTTGAAAGTGCTTGGGAAGCTGAAAAGACTGAAAATAGACAAGTCACCTGGACGAGATGGACTCCAGGGCTCTGAAAGAGTTAGCTGATGAGATTATGGAGGAATTAGCAATGATTTTTAAAGAATCAATAGATTCTGGCATGCTTCCAAATTGCAAATGTCAGTCCACTTTTCAAGAAAGGAGGGAGGCAGAAGGAAATTAGCCTAACCTCTGTGGTTAGGAAGATGTTGGAGTCAATTGTTAAGGATGAGGCCTCAGGGTACTTTGATACACGATAAAATAGGCTGTAGTCAGCATGGTTTCCTTATGGGAAAAACTTGCCTGACACACCTGTTGGAATTCGTTGAAGAAATAATAGGCAGGATAGACAAAGGTGTCAGTGGATATTGTTTACTTGGATTTTTGGAGGCCTCTGAGAAGGTGCCGCATATGAGACGGCTAAACATATGAACCCATAATATTATAGGACAGATACTAGCACGGATAGAGCATTGGCTGAGTGGCAGGAGGTCAAGAGTAGGAATAAAGGAAGCCTGCAGGGGTCAGTATTAGGACTGACTCTTTTCATGTTATATGTCAATGATTTGGATGACAGATGTGATAACTTTGTGGCCAAGTTTGTGCATGATACAAAGATGGAGGAGTACATACTGAAGAGGAAGTGGGAAGTCTGAATAAACACTTAGATTAGGAGAATGGGCAAAGTGGCAGATGGAATACAGTTAGGTTATGCACTTTGGTAGAAGAAATAAAGGTATACACTATTTTCTAAAAAGGATGCAAATTCAAAAATCAGATGTGCAGAGGGACCTGAGTCCTCATGCAGGATTCCTAAAGGTTAGCTTACAGATTGAATAAATAGTAGGGAAGGCAAATGCAATATTAGAATTCATTTCAAGAGAACTAGAATATAAAAGCAAGGATGTAATGCAGAAGCTTGAAAAGGCACTGTTGAGACCTCCATTGGACTATAGTTAGCAGTTTTGGGCCCTTTATCCAAGAAAGAATGTGCTGACATTGGAGAGAGTCCAGAAGAGGTTCATGAGCATTGGAGTTTTTTTTGGGGAGGGGGGAATCTAATTGAAATCTACTGAATATTGAAAGGCCTAAATCAAGTACACATGGAGAGGAAGTTTCCTACAGAGGGGGAAGTCTAGGACCAAAGGGCAAAGCCTTAGAATACAAGGACATCCCTTTAGAACAGATGAGAAGGATTTTCTTTACCCTGAGCATGTTGAATCTGTGGAATTCATTGCCACAGATGGCTGTGGAGGCCAAGTCTTTGAGTATATTTAAAGTGGAGGCTGATAGGCAGTTATTTAATAAGGATGGCAAAGGTCATGGGGAAAAGGCAGGAGAATGGGGTTGCCAGGGATAATAAATCAGGCATGATGGAATGGTGGAGCAGACTAAATGAGCAGAATGGCCTAATTCCACTCTCATGCCTCATGGTCTTTTGGTCTAAATTATGACATTAATAGATTTGAGATTGGGCATATATTTACAAATGTATTTTAGCAGTTAAGTTTGCAACAACACATATTGATAGGTGGAATATGGTTAAATATTACCTGAAAATAAGAATTTAAATGGGTAAAGGAACAAGTGATAATAGATGATAAATACACAAATCATTAAATGTAGCAAGGTCACTAAAACAATCAAATCAAACAGAAGAATTTATTTCTCAAAAGACAGGATTGAAAAGTAGAGAGATAGCTAATTTTTAAAAAATTGAACCTTGGTTGGATGACACTTGGAGTACATACAATGTACAATTCTGGTCACCAGAGGGTGGAAAATGGATTTGCAAAGATCATACCATCTAGATTACACCCATCATTACAAGAATAAATTAGGTCTCTTTACTCACAAAAGAATATGGTGAGGTGATCCAGTAAGTTTTTAAAATTGGTCACTGTTTTGTTGCCACCAAAGCCAAGAGCCATAAAAGTGAGAGTTTTGAAGAAATCAAATAGGTAATTTATTCAGAGAGTGGAAAGAATGCTGCCACAGGAAGTAATTGAGGAAGCAGGATACATTTCAGACATCAGATAAGCAGAGGATGGACAAGAGATGATTTTGCTGCAACTCAGAAGCACTAGAGGTGGACATAGATGTGGACTAGTTAGACCAAATGGCCTCTATCTGTACTTTATCCCCTATCTTAAAAAAAATCAAATTTCCTCAGCATGGTCATCCTATACCTTAATGAGGACCATTTATTACAGTGAAAACCAAAACCGCAGTCTTAGTTTACAACCTTGATATCTTGATGAAATTTATTTTAACTTCTATTTAAAGTGCGCCTTACCAAGTCCTTCACACCATCCCAAAGCAGTCAACATACATTTTTCATGTGCAGTCATTTTTGCTGAGAAAAGCAAATGCAGCAGCGATTTTGCGCACAGCAAAATTTCTCCAAACAGCAACGGAATGAGCGGTTAACTTGCTCTTGGAGGAATTGATTCTGGAAGAAACTTAGGGCAGAATAGTGGCCACCTTCAAACAAGGTGTTATTTAAGATTCATCTAACAGGCAGATGGGTACTTTTCCAAGGATAGTGCCTCAGCAAGCACAGCACTCCTAAATCCTGTATTGAAATGTTCATCTAGACCAGATTAATACACTCATGTCCGAGAAAGAGATTAGAACCCACAAACTTCAATTGAAGATGAAAGTTCAAGCAGGGATAAGTCTATAGTTCAGATTGATTTTGATGTTCAAAAATGATGCCATTTAGACTAGGAGCTGCGTGCCTTATACAACACATTTTATAAGACAATTATTGTATGATAATTGTTTTCCAGTTGCATTTCTTCCATCGTAGGGACTCCAACAACGTTGCCATAAAGCACCAAGCACAACAGAAGACGACAAAAAAAACCCACAAAACCACAGAGAATGCTTTTGTGCACTGTCTAAATTTTGGATGTTTTCAACTGTCTAGGAGCTTATTGCAAATAAGCTAGCGCACGCTAAGCAAATAGTGTTTAAGAGCAATCTCTTTAGAATATTATAATAAACATATCGAATGTTGAAAGGCCTTGATAGAGAGAATGTGGAGAGGATGTTTCCTATGGTGGGAGCGTCCAAGACCAGAAGAGTCAGCCTCAGAATTGAGGAGTGTCCTTTCAGAATGGAGATGAGCAGGAATTTCTTTAGCCAGAGAGTGGTGATCTGTGGAATTTGTTGCCACAAGCAACTGCGGAGGCCAAGTCTTTATGTATATTTAAGACAGAGATTCATAGATTTTTCAGTGGTCAGGGCATGAAGAGATACAGGGAAAAGGCAGGAGATTAGGGCTGAGAAGAAAACTGGATCAGCCATTAAGTGGCAGATCAGACTCGATGGGCCAAATGGCCCAATTCTGCTCCTATGGCTTATGGTCTTATAATATAGTAAAGGAAGCTACATTTATGACTTTGAATGTGGGAAGCTATTTACAGAATTTTTTTTGCATGTGGCAAACAACAGTCATGTTGTCTTCAGACAGTACCATAACCAACCCACCACCCCCATGGCTAACAGTAAACTATATTTAGCAAGGATCCTAATACTTTCTATTTAACCAGAGAATATTGTGCAAGATTAGATGATGGAACGACAAGAGATTTGGATTCAGGAGGATGGGAAATCCAGCTGATAGTTAAAATGAAAAACCAGAAGATCAGATTAATTAATAAGGGTGGGATTGGTAAAATTATGTTTTACATACATGGAATTGATAAATATTCAATCAAACAGAACTTAAATTGGCCTGTGGCCCATCATGAAGATAAATTAGTGTAGGGTAGAAATGGCTCAAGTCACTGAGAAAGAGTAAATGCTCAGAATAGAATACAAGAGGAGTACAAAGGAAGCTTGAGGATTGTCAGTTTAATTCAGTGCAACAGTTCTACATCTTTCAATGGGTTGTTATGAGAACACAGGAAAACCATAGCAAAACTTCATTGTTTCCTAGGTCTAAGCAGAAACTGCTTCACAGCTAAGTTCAAATAATAAAAGGGCAATTACTTAGCATATTCTGTATCCATGAAAGTTTGACTATATGGATTTCAAATTGGAGTGTAATGATTGAAGGTGGTTATTGGCATAAAGGTAATTAAATATACAACAATCACAAAGCTTGAAAAATGTTTTCTTATTTGTGAAGCTTTATCATGATGCTTGACTAAATACAATAATTTTACCTTAATATCAGCTCTGAGCTCCACTAGTTGCTCCTCCGACATGCGGACTGCATTGTCAGTCAGTCTCTTTAATGCTTCAGCTCTCTTCTGGCGGCTGTCCAGGATTTCAACTAAGGGGAAGCAAGAGCACATTATTTAGTGGAGGCTTTCACTGAAGAAAACTCATCCACATATAGTACATCAGGACCAAGGCAGAATTAGAAAATACTTGATTTAATAAGCCACTTATTAACAAAGCAGGTCACGTCTTAGTGGAAACTACATGCCTTTAAATGGCTTAAAACAAGGCTTTTGTAAACATCAGTTCTAAATTTGAGTAGAGGTGCTTCACCATCTTAATAAATAGTATTTGATTCAACAGCGATTGAACTCATCACATCTATCACCTCAACTTGGCCTCACAAAAATGTTATAAGGTGTGCATTAGAACAGAGATGGCAGAGGAATGCGCTCATTCACCATCCTGGCTCTAAGAGAACCAAAGATAACTTCATAAAAAATATTAATTTACAGGTAGAGGATATTGATGTGAAGGTCAGTATTTATTGTCCATAAGCTAGAGGTTTCCAATTATTTTTATGTCATGGACCGATACCATTAAGGGGTCCATGGACCCAAGTTTGGGAACTTCTGCAATAAGCTGACAGCTCTCAAGGTCATGATGGTTAATAACTTTCTTGAATCACTGCAGTTACAGGATTTTGATCTTGTAATGGTATTTCCATATCAGGATGGCGTGGACTTGCAAGAAGTGAAGGTGCTCTTGTGTATCCATTGAACTTATGGTGGAAGGATTGCAACTGTGAGAGGTGCTGCCAGAGTACCCAGGCTTGTAACTGCAGTGCACTTGCAGACAGTACATGGTGCAACAGTGAGAGTGAATGTATACTTGGACCAAGTTTTTAAAATTAATGTAAACAGATGATAGTGATGTGGTTTCATCAACCATAGGCACTATAGGGTGCCCTGACATGGTGGCAACGAATACAAGATCCATTCAATAACCTCAACTGGATGCTGTGTTTAAAAAATCTGATTAGCAAATAGTAAGGTGAAACTGAAAGCCACTTAGGCAGGTGGAAGATAAAGTTTCTTTCAACCTGGTCATCTATTTCAACTGTTTATATCAGTTTCAGGGAAGAAAATCTGTTTTGCCACTTTGTAAGTAACTCTACCATCTGCTTAAGCTGTTAGAAATCAATGCCAGTAAAAATCTGATAACCAGGCATCCTTGGGTCTTTGTTGGTGCCAGATTAGCAGATTTTCTAGATTATGGCATTTTATTGCTATTAATACTCTAGCACACTTATAATACATTTTAAAAAAGTGTTGCTGATATGCAAGTTATCGTCAAAGGCAAAAAAATGGCTGGAGTCACTTACCACCTTAATGCAAGGGTGTTTATTAGGTGTGTCAAAAATGAGCAAAAACAGTGAAAAGAAAACTGCCAATATTTACAAAATGTTTTCTAGCAGGAAACACAATAATAGCCGTAAATAATTCAGAAGATATGTAGCTTCGGTGGTTGATGGCTGGGTGGAGCTGTTCTTCAATCCTAGAAATTTTCTTGCAAACATTTCGTCACCAAGCAAGGAGACATCATCAATCCTCTGTTAATTGTGGTGTGTCCTCCAAATACTTGGCCTCTATATAGTTTTCAATCAGCTGACTGGTCATCATTTCAGAAACCCAATTGCAATGCAAGAAGAAACCTTGACATTGGTTGCATGTCAAACTCTGTTGTGGTCTGGAATTTTGCCCACATTGGCTCATAAACAGGATTGAGGTCTGTGTGTTTGATTAGATAATTGTTTGCGGAAAACCACCCTTCCAGGAATTCTCTTGCATGCCGCATGTTTGCTTGCGCCATGACTTTTACCGATGCCCAATTGAATTTGTGCCACTTTCAATGTTTACAGCCAGTTATTGTCCATGGATCCTTGTGGATTGTTTTCTCCCAGTTCGGCCGATGTAATATTTGCTGAGGTTCCCACACTGGATTTGTAGACCACATTTGTTTTATCTAATAGCTTGGTTTATTCTTTTAGTCTGCAAAATACTCTCAGCGTTGCTGTTGGCTTATATGTTACTGAAATTCACTCTTGGAGCAGTCAAGGCGGTCATTTCTGAGATATTTCAAATGTATGGAAGGGGTACCTGGTTGATTGCTTCTGGTTGGAGCTCTGTCGCCTTCGTATGAAGTTCCGCGGGTATCCGTTTAGTGCGACACAGCAAACAACCAAATGCACAAGACAAGCTGTATCTAAACTTTGTTCTGAAGAGTGGAGAAAAGAAACTTTAAAAAGTTTCTTTAAAGTTACTAAAGTTTCTAAAAAGTTACTTTAAAAAGAAACATTTTTAAAGTATTTGCATGAAACAAATACCTGCGCAATTTCATATGAAGATGCCTACTAGGTTGACAATGCACCAAACAAGAAGCGACCAAACAGCTGTCCTTCCATACATATGAAATACCTGAGAAATGCTGGCCTGACTGCTCCAAAAAAAAAGAGAAAAAAAAATGCACGAAGCTCATCACACAGCCAATCAGCGACGAGATTTCCTCCCCACATCATAACTGAGTTTCCAAAATGATGTCACATCAGCTGATTGAAAAGTATATAAAGGCCAAGTATTCAGAGGAGGCACCACAATCAACAGCACACTTATGATACAAGATATCTCCTCGTATGGTGAGGAATCATTTGCAAGTAAATTGCCAAGATCGGAGAACTCAACCCAACCACAATAGCAGCTCCATATTTCGTCCAGTGTGAACTCCTGGTCGTTCTGTACAATCGCTTGTACTGAGAGCAATGAGCCCTGCTTTTTTTTTGGGCAACAGAACATGTCATCTTTAATTACCACAAAGTTAATTTAAGACTACACACAAAACAGAATATGGTGCACCCCACAATGTAGTTATAACCATATTATAAAATAAACAGAAGTATCTAAATACAGAATATAAGTATGTATACATTTACATATCCCCATTACTAAAGAAATGAAATATTCACCACGTATGCTGGGAAAGGCACCTTAAAGCCAACCTGAGCACATCAGCTCAGTGACAATAGTAGTGCATGTGTAAAAATGTGTAAGTAAGAGTGTGTATACCGAGCGCTCTCTGCTACAGTTATATTTTAGTATAATACATTTTAGTGAACAATGCGAGGGCAGGAACCAGGGCATAGTGAGTTGGAAAGGAATGCTGGTAATAAACTGACCAGGGCCCATTCCCATAAACCTTTTAACTTCGCTGAGGTCCTACAGAGCACAGGAATGGGGCCTTGGCAAAGCAGCTGCTATTGTGATTGCCAAACAGTTATAAAGTAGATTACCAGAGTTTTACTGTGGTCTCAAATCCAGATTAACATCTTTTTCTTCTATTCCTATCAATTTAAGATAAACTGTTTAGAACTATAGTCACCGATCCAGGCTACAAGAAAAAAAAAATGAAATTGTAGTTGCAATGTCATAATTATACAAGCTCCTTGGGCCGATGACTGCAATATTAACAATGGGACTCTCGCACACATTAAAGTTATTGGTTTACAAAGAAAAATTAAAAATCATCACTTGATATCGATCACAATAGCAAGAAACAGACAACTACCAAGACTGAACTAAGCTTCAAGAAGGAGCCAGCCTACGCCCTATGCTCACAAGGGAAAACAAATGATGGAAAATATTGCACAATTCATTGCAGTACTCTTTATCCCCTATTATGTAATCCAGCTTATAATCTCAAATGATCAGCATTATCTCCCATCAATGAGTTTCAATTTACTGCTTGAAATCTACCCAGCAGCAAAATAATGCCATAAATCCCATGTAAAAATTTAAATAATTATTTGAAGTCTTTATCTGTGAGCTAATTTAGTCATTTCAAGATGAATGATGTTTACCCTTGACTGAAATGCACCAGCTGGAGGCTTAGCAAAAACTCAAGAGTCTGGCATGAGGAAAATTAATAAATCACTCAAGTGAGGTTTCTGTTGAGTATTTGTTTGTTCTAATAAGGTAGTAAACATGGTTCTAATTTCTCAATTCTAAATTGGTTAGGATCTTCAATCAATTGAAAATAAGGTTTACTTATTAATATAGATTGCATATAAACTGAAAACTAACAGTTGCTCTTTAATAGCACCTTTTACACCCCTTTCTGGATGCTGAAAATCAATTTCCAGCTGACGAATTACAAGGAAAAACAGAAACATCATCCTTATACACATACACATTGAAATATTGAAACTTAAATGGAATATAGCACACTTTACTATGCCTTAGGAAACCGGTCTACATTGATTTGAAAGGAGCCACTTAATACAGCTTTAACTAGATTATAGATCAAGAGGTTTAACAGACCAGAAGTATCCTTGAGTACTACAAACTAGCGGAGTGATGATACTCCTGAAAAGTGATACTATATACTGTAAAATAGTCACTTACGTGCTGCCGCTTTGACTTTATCCATTTCCCCAAGAAGTGCCACCTCTCTGTCCATAAAACTGCAAAGAAAGGAAACAAAATTTATCTACAAGCTTTTCTAATTATTACATAAGTCAGACCTCACTGGGATCAGACTTCAGCTTCGTTCTGAGTATTTGAAAAGGACTGACCAGATTTTAAAAAAAAGTTTTAAGATAGGACAATTTGCTGAGTGTTTATTTCTTCTTTTTGCTGTTACAATGAAAACAATTTTAAATTTTTGATGTGAAGTAATTTAAATTGCTTTTGTGTATGTGCTATACAATGAAAATAGAATTCATATCAATAATATGGTGATAGTGCTAATAGCCTAATTTTCCCATTTTACCTAAAGGTTATAATGATTCAAGTAGTAGTTGTCCTGCTCAAAATACAATTGATTTTATTCCTACTTGTGTGCAGTTAGAACCCATTCCTCAGATAACTAAAGGCAAACAAAGGTGTTTGGTGATGAGTATTAATCAGAACTAGCTCTGCAGAAGGACAGCCAGCAGAAACGGGGAAATAATTTGCACTTTCAAAACAACACAGCAGACCATTGATCCATCCAGGAAAGGGAGAGGACATTCAAATACTGTTTGTTTTTATCAACTTGGGCTTGATTTATCTAAAACTCACTTTTTCATGTAATAACTTAATAATATACATCTATAATTGAATTAACTATTCAAAATTTTCTACTGCAGATATTTCCCTCAACTGGCTGTCAAAACTTGGTTATCACATGCACCTCCAACACTTTGTAAGAATTTGATAATAAAAAAATGGTTGAAACTGTTTCAAAACCTTGGATTGTTGATAAAAGTCACAATCAAAATTTCAATCATGAATGGGATTCACAGTATTGTCTGGTATACTACAAAACATTTACCAGGCAGATTATTTCAAGGTTTTAATAAAACTTTTTTTCAGCTGTTTGAATGCAATTCCAGTAATCACATTCCTTGTTGATCAATTTATGTAATGCATGCGAATCCTCTTAAAAGATGAAAAAATATTTCATTATTTTTGCTCTTATCACAGTAGATCAACCACTACCACTGTGCAAGAGCAGAAAATACTACAAAATCTTAGATTTACAATTTTCATGAATCGAAAATAAATCAACAATTCATAAGGAACTTGAAGCAAATGTTTGAACCAATTTGTCTTTCATAGCGCCAATGCGATAAAATCAGAGCATTACAAATACAGCTACAAAAATCGCCTTTATTATCTTGTTTGTGTGAAGGAGTGTTTTACTATTGGGGAAAATACTTTTTAGCTCCTAGATTCAAGCATTTGCAGGTAGGCGAATCACAACTAGATGAAAAGTAAAGTCCCCTCATCCCCGCACCAACACTCTGCATGATGTTTTTCCATTTCCCATACCAATCTACTTCACTGATTGGAATGCTACTATGTTAATTGAAGTTTGTTTCGCTCTGAACCCATGCCCACGGGGAACTGGTTTGGTTATCTGAATTAATTAAGAGTTGGGAAGATTTAGCATTCTCTTCCAACACCACCTGTGGCAGCTCCTAATGGATATGTTGTAAGCTCTGGACTCTCTCAAGTTGCTCTGTAATTTGTTCATGTCAATGTTTTCTTCTCCGTTCTTTGAAGGGGTTATGGATTGGGGTGCATGAGTGAAGGTGCCAACCATGAACTTAAAAAAACTGATGCTAGAATTATTTGCTTTTCAGGTTGTGGGAAACATTGACTCTCAGCTTCATCTGCAAATGTCACCCATGCACACAAGGTCTACATGACTGATTCCTTTTCTGGAAGCATTGTAGCTTTTATTCAATTTAACCCCACGTTGCTATTCCAGTAACCTAAACATTAGGTAGGCTACAACCCCAATCATGCACATAACTGATGCGCCATCACTTAATGTACCACGGGAAGCACACATTTCAGACAGACTAACCATGGTATTTGGCCAGGGTCTCTTAGAATATGTAAAAAGCCTGTATTTCTAACTCATCTAATGGATATAAAGTGTAATATGATCATTGTAGAAGACCTGTCACACTTGCTATTTTGCTCCCCCAGAACATGTCTCCACCTGTCAACATCTTAGATTTTTCTCATTTTGCTTCAAAGTTTACCGTGCAGTTACCGAGGATCTCAGCTGCTACAAGGCCATTTGTGATGAGAAAAAGCTCTGTACAAACCTCCCTTGATGCCTACTTCAAGAAATTGACTCCAGTAGTAAACCACCCCACTCCAGCAGCAGAATCAAACCATGACCCTCCAGCACTAGGTCCATCATAATGTTACCTCACGAATGCACCTTCTGGTGATGCAAAACATTGATGCAACGTTATGTAGTTACTTTTATTATTACTGTATTAGGTTTAAGATGTTTTAGTGTATTTGGAAATGTTTAAGCGTTTTATATGCACAGGAAGGTAAAATATATACTACAGTGGCATGCAAAGGTCTGGGCAACCCTGGTCAAAATTTCTGTTACTGTGTATGGCTAAGTGAGTAAAAGATGACCTGATTTCTAAAAGGCATAAAGTTAAAGATGACACATCTCTAATACTTTAAGCAAGATTACTTTCTTACTTCCATCTTTTACTGTTTCACAATAACAAAAACAGAAAAGGGCCCAAAGCAAAAGTTTGGGCACCCTGCATGGTCAGTACTTAGTAACACCCCATTTGGCAATTATTACAGCTTGCAAACGCTTTCTGTAGCCAGCTAAAAGAGTCTTTCAATTCTCGTTTGGGGGATTTTGGCCCATACTTCCTTGTAAAAGGCTTCTAGTTCTGTGAGATTCTTGGGCCGTCTTGCATACACTGCTCTTTTGAGGTCTATCCACAGATTTTCGATGATGTTTAGGTTGGGGGACTCTGAGGGCCATGGCAAAACCTTCAGCTTGCACCTCTTGATGTAGTCCATTGTGGATTTTGAGGTGTGTTTAGGATCATTACCCTGTTGTAGAAGCCATCCTCTTTTCATCTTCAGTTTTTACAGACAGTGTGCTGTTTGCTTCCAGAATTTGCTAGTATTTAATTGAATTCATTCTTCCCTCTACCAGTGAAACGTTCCCCGTGCCACTGGCTGCGACACAAGCCCAAAGCATGATTGATCCACCCCCGTGCTTGACAGTTGAAGAGGTGTTCTTTTCATGAAATTCTGCACCTTTTTTTCTCCAAACATACTTTTGCTCATTGCTGTCAAAAAGTTCTATTTTAACTTTATCAGTCCACGGGACTTGTTTCCAAAATGTATCGGGCTTGTTTAGATGTTCCTTTGCAAACTTCTGACGCTGAATTTTGTGGTGAGGATGCAGGAAAGATTTTCTTCTGATGACTCTTTTATGAAGGTCATATTTGTGCAGGTGTTGCTGCGCAGTGGAACAATGCACCACCACTCCAGGGTCTGCTAAATATTCCTGAAGGTCTTTTGCAGTCAAACAGGGGTTTTGATTTGCCTTTCTAGCAATCCTACGAGCAGTTCTCTCGGAAAGTTTTCTTGGTCTTCCAGACCTCAACTTGACCGCCACCGTTCCAGTTAACTGCCATTTCTTAATTACATTACGAACTGAGGAAACAGCTACCTGAAGACACTTTGCTATCTTCTTATAGCTTTCTCCTGCTTTGGGGGCATCATTTATTTTAATTTTCAGAGTGCTAAGCAGCTGCTTAGAGGAGCCCATAGCTGCTGATTGTTGGGACAAGGTTTCAGGAGTCAGGGTATTTATAAAGTTTTGAAATTTGCATCACCTGGCCTTTCCTAACAATGACTGTGAACAAGCCATAGTCCTAACAAGCTAATTAAGGTCCGACACCTTGGTAAAAGTTATGAGAGCTCAAATCTCTTGGGGTGCCCAAACTTTTGCATGGTGCTCCTTTCCTTTCTTTCCCCTCTAAGATTGTACAAAATAAAAATAATACACTTATCTTGCTTAAAATGTTGAAAAGAATGCTTCATCTTTAACTTTATGACTTTGAGAGATCAGTTCATCTTCTACTCACTGAATTATTCACAGCAACAGAAATTTTGACTGGGATGCCCAAACTTTTGTATGCCACTGAATATACTAAGACAAATGTTTGACTAACTGACGCTAATAAAGGCCGGATGTACTTGCTCCGACTTACGTACAAATCAAACTTAAAGACAGACTTGGGAACGGATCTCGTTCATAACCCGGGGACTGCCTGTACACCAGCAGGAAAAAGAATCTCAGGGTTGTATGTGGTGACATGTTTGTACACTGATAACAAATTTTACTTTCACTTTGATATGGAAGTGAGACAAAGCAGCGGCGAGGTCATGGACCCTATACAGATTACAGAGGAGGTCTTTGCTGTCAATGCACATCGGTGGATAAATCTCCAGAGCCGGACAAGGTGTTCCCTCAGACCCTATGGGAGGCAAGTCTAGAAATTGCAGGGACCCTAGCAGAGATGTTTAAATCATCCTTGGTGACAGGAGGGGTAACTGGAGGACTAGAAAATAGCTAATGTTGTTCCACTCTTTGAGAGACTCTTAAGATAAACCAGGAAATTATAGGCCGGTGAGTTTGACATCAGTAGTGGGAAAGTTATTGGAAGGTATCCTGAGGGACCGGATAGGTATTTGGACAGACAGGGATTGATCAGAGATAGTCAGCTTATCCTTGTGCAAGGCAGGTATTGCGTAACCAATCTTAGTGTTTTTGGATGAGATTACAAGGAAAGTTGATGAAGGCAAGGCAGTGGATGTTGTCTACATGGACCTCAGCAAGGCATTTGACAAGGTCTTGTGTAGGATGCTGGTCAATAAGGGTTCAGGGTGGAGTAGTAAATTGGATTAGACATTGGCTTTGTGGGAGATGCCAGAGAGTGATAGTAGAAGGTTGCCTCTCTGACTGCTGGAGGCCCTTGAGTAGTGGTGTGCTGCAGGGATTGGTGCTGGGTCATGTATATCAAAGGTCTGGATGATAATGTGGTTTAATGGAGAAGCAAATTTGTGGATGACATCAAGATTGGGAGTGTAGTAGACAGCAAAGCTTACAGCGGGATCTGGACTTGCTGGAAAAATAGGCTGAAAAATGGCAGATGGAATTTAATGCAGACAACTGAGAGATGTTGCACTTTTGGGAGGACCAACCAGGGTAGGTCTTACACAGTGAATGGTAGGCCACTGAGGAATGCAGAACAGAGGGATCAGGGAATACAGGTCCATAATTCATTGAAAGTGGTGGCACAAGTCATAAAGGCACTTTTGGCACATTGGCCTTCATAGATCAAAGTATCGAATACAGGAATTGGGATGTTATCTTGGAGTTGTTTAGGCCTAATCTGTGTTGAGTTTGGTCACCTATCCACAACAAAAATGTAAATAAGATTGAAAGAGTACAGAGAAATTTTACAGGGATGATGCCAGAACCTGAGCTACAAGATTGAATAGGTTAGAACTTTATTCCCTAGAAAGCAGAAGATTGAGGGGTGATTTGATAAAAGGTATGCAAAATTATGAGGGGTATAGGTGGGGTAAAACACAAGCATTCTTTATCCACCGAGGTCTTGGGTTAAGGGTGAAAGTGTGGCAAGTATGTGGAATGAGCTGCCAGCACAAGTGGTGGATACAATTTTGATTTCAATGGTTAAGTTCAGAGGGGTATGTGGATGGGAGGGGTACAGAGAACTATGGTCCAGGTGCAGGTCGATAAGACTAGGCAGATTAAATGGTTCAACATGGACCAGATGGGCTACAGGGACTGTTTCTATGCTGTAGGTTTCTATGACTCTGTGTAGCCAGATATGGATGAACAGACTCTTCAAATGTATGTGACAAAACAAAAATCAGTAATTTCACAAAAAAAACCAAACATCATAAAACTTTCTTTAAAAAAAAGCTCACTTAATATTTAACTACAGCAGGAATGCAGATCTGTTAAAGTCACTTGCCATTCAGACAATTTTCAGATCCTACAACCTGCTAATGTACAATTTCCTATCTAAATTTATCCCACTAGGCTTCTACTGTCTAGCTGTTGACTTGGATTTACTGCACAACTGCTCCCTTGGTGACTGAACCTGTTGGATCACCAGAGATATTGTTACAATTCTGTGGAAGAAAGGAAGGACAACAAATGGCAAAAAGTGTATCTAAATATAAATACTAAGGGATAAAATAAAATCAATAGCGAGCTGGCTGGTTTGGACATTTATCATTACATAACTGTATAAAAGAGAAGATTTCTGGAATGTCCACAAAACAATTTATTTTAACCAATGGTTATCATAATTCTTTTGTTAACTGGATAAAATGCCTTCTAACTGTTGGCAGGTCACTAAATATCTGTTTTGCCAGTGTTCAATGTTTCAATAAACTCTTTCATTTAAATTTCCTTTCTGTGTAATAGATACGTAAAGAAACTGCAATAAAATGGATTAGAAGGTGCAATTTCAAGGGGAAATCTCATCACAGAAAGCAATTGGGGCAGTTTTGATATTATTGAGACCGACAAATAAAATGCAGTTGATTACAGATAAATGCATATTCACTCTGGAATTAAAAGTACAACGTCAAAGGAGTTTATACATTTGAACTATTTTTCAAGGATGAAACGGTCTGAGAATAACATACCTATTATACATTCTAAATGGAAATTGAAACCACCAAACTGAACTGTCAAACTATTTAAATTTACAGCAAGTAGATTTACTTAACCTGTAGGAAAGTTAAGCAATTGCTTCGGTAACTGACTAAGAGTAGAGCACATCACAAATAGATTAACTGCCCATTTTATATTTGATTGTTCAGTGATGCATTGCTAGATTAATACATAACATGAAGATAGTAGAAATCAAATGCTTTTACAATAAGGAAGCGGGGAAGTACCAGTGGCACAAGAGAATCCAAAACAGAAGGAATTCTATAATTGAAAAATAGTATCTTAGCTGGACTTGTCATTGGTGGATTTAAGCAGTTGGTTTTCTTTTGAGAACATCACTAGCAGGAAAGATAGTGGTGGGTCTATTAATGTTGTCTAAAAGGGCTTCCTCAAGTTATATGATTAGTCTCTGTATAATACACTATAATCATAAATTACTGTGATCTTAGGAACAGGTGACATATTGGTTAGATAGTAGTAGATGGCAGGGCTTGGCAAAAGATGTGATCAGTGGAACTTTTAGATTTTCATCAGGTACATCAATTACCTAGATGAAGGAAAAATAAACTACCTAATTATGCAAGTGACATGGAAGGAAACATTAATCATTTATGCAATGTTATAAAGAAATACAAATCCAATTACTGTGCAAATTACTGTCATGGCTGGAGGTCAGTATGCAGAAGAGCAAAGTTTGAATCCAAAAATGACAATTTTTTCTTGTGTTAAGAGCTTAGTGACTGGAGTATGCTGGTGAATATACTTGTATCACCAAAAGAAATAAAAACATGGCAACAGGTACAAAAAGGTGAACAAAATTTTGGCTTTTAGGTCAAAAGGGAGAAATGTTTCTGTTCAGCAGTCTTGGTCAGATGCAGTCCTACAGTTTTAAGCACTTTCATATTGATGAGGAAGCGATGGAACAGATTTCTTTGACAGAAATGTACATAAACTTGTGGTAGATGATCATAAAAAGTAGTACCTAGCCCACTCTACATGCAATTCTAGTTGGCCCAGCAAACTGAAACACAAAGGTGAAGTGAACATTGGTACAAACTGATTAATTGAGGTGTCTAGAATGGGGGGGGGGGGGTGGCATCACAGTACCAATATAAGGTGTCAACCAATGAGGATGGACAAGGAGAAACTTCTTCACCATGATCATGAACCTTTGGCACTTTCTACCCAAGGCGGCTGTAAGGACTCAGCCAATAAGAGAATTAAGGAAATAGGATTAGTAGACACAAGGGACCAAATGGCTACTCAGTTTATTTTGACTGCTCTTATTGAAGAGAAAACATGTATTATTTGATCAATTGCTGACGAGATAATCAGTGTTGATAACCATGATGCCTTGGCATTTACCCTGTACATCTACAGTTTTGGCTCCTATTCACAAGGCATTTTTCTGCTCTTCTTCCTCTTCCCACAAAGCAAAAAGATTTATTCTGCCAATGTATCATATTAAAGAAAAGCACTCCGTGCAACAGAAACAAAAAATGTTAAGTGTACCAATAGGAAATTTTACAGGATACACATTTTACTTTTATTGTTGTCCCGTCTGATTTCCGCACATTTGGCACATCACAAGGCTGATGATTAGCTTCCAAACATCTGTCAGCATCATTAAGTTTATGCCTGCTGGGACTGGAGCATCTAGTTACAAAACTGACTCTGGGGAAACCAAAACTGAATCCCATTGCTCTGTAAAACTGAAGCTGCAGTATGAAAGTTCACAGAAACATTTAGTCACAACACGTCAAGCAATAATCCAGTGTGGTGCCCGCCCTTCCAGTGGATTTAAGTTTCATTTCAATGGAAATCACATGACCTTTGTGGAACAGGTTGTTTGAAACAAGTTGTTGCTTGGCAGATAGGCACAGAGTACAGGTATCTTGAAGACTAATATAACAAAGCAAACAATCCCACATGGAATGATGAACTATAATAACCATTAAATATGGAAAACATTGAAAAGAATGACCATTGTAATCTGCCTGAAACATCTTTTTAAAAATTTAATGCTCCAATTTCTTCAGTGAGATTTAATAGCCAAGTGTCGGCTTTTGATTTTATTATGCTGTGGGCTATTATTACCATCTTGTCCTAGGAATATGAAGCACTGCAGAACGTTTTTGTTCTATAGGATACAACTTCAGTTTCCATTTTTTCACATGACATGGGGTGGGTGGCCGTGGGAAGCCATATGCCCCATCAACAGCATGCTGACTCTTAAGAGTAATCCCATTAATCCCTCTTCTCATTGGTACCATCAGGTAGGAGGCACAGAAGCCTGAAGGCACACACTCAATGATTCAGAAACAGCTTCTTCCCCTCTGTCATATGATTCCTACATGGACATTGAACCCATGAGCATTACCTCATTGCTTTTTATTTCGGTTTTTGAACTACTTCTTTTACCTTAACTATTTAACAGGCATGTATATACTTACTGTAATTCAGTTTTTCTCTATATCATGTATTGCATTGTACTGCTACTATAAAATTAACAAATTTCACGGCATATGCCAATAATAGATCCGATTAATCACATTGCCCCAATTATTCCCCAACACTCAACTACCAACAGACCTTCACAGGGTAGCTTACAGTAACCAATTAACCTAGCAATCAGTGTCTTTGGGGTGTTGAAGGAAACCAGAAAGCCACAGGGTCGCAGGAAAAATGTGGAAACTTCAGAGACAGCAGACGTCAGGACTGAACCCAGGTGACTGGAGCTGTGCAGCAGCAACTCTTCCATTTGCTCCACTGTGCCTCCCAAATACCCAACTCCTCTGGGTTGCCTCATAGCCAGTGCATCAAACCAATGGAATGTAAACAGAGATTCTTTTATCAAGTATTTGTTGCAACATCAGAATAAAAGTGACACCCAATTACCTAACTGCAGTTATCTTTGCAGGGCAAACTTAGAAATAGGTACTCCCTTCCGGTTATAATTATATACATTTTAAATTGAATCCATAACAAATACAGTTGATTTTCACACGGTAATCATTTTCAACACCAGGAAAACTTTAATTTTCGTAGAAGGGATAAGTTAGAGGGCAATATTTCACTTCAGGGTCACAATGAGTTTTTCCTGCATGATTCACTCAAGCTGTCAGGCAACAGCTTATGGTCTTACTGCATCCGGAATGACCAAAGGGAATTTGTTGAAGTTCTAAAGTCAATTTTCTCATGTTTTGTTTGAAGATTTTCTTTCATGAAACAGAAAGTACTTAAGTCCCATCTATGACAAGGTTAGGTGAAAGTGGGAAAATGATTAGTTAAAGACTATATATAGTCTTTATATGTATATAGACCACAGAGGTTTATCGTATGACATAGCATTTATTTTAACGTTCTTATTGTTCAAGGAACTTCTGTTAAAGAAACTGGAAGCTCTGAGATTTACTTAGCTAAATCTTATAGTGAGAACATTATACAGTGTTATTCAATTTATCTGAAGATTTCATGTAGTATATGGTGATACAGCTTCATAGCAGGCCTCCGAAGTATCAGTGCACTCTGCCTTTGATAAGATCTTGTGTCTGGCAGATTCACCTATTGGGGAAGGGTCCACTGATCTATCATCATTTTAAACAATGGGCTGGGCAGTGCTAATTGGTAATAGGTGTAGTCAAGTGTAGACTTAGGGTCCTGAAAGTCTCAAAAAGCCAAATTTAATGGACATCCTTTGTATAAATATTTGAACAGCTAATAGCTATAAAAAGCACATCAAGAGTAAAGTTAAAATTAGGACTGGGAAGAAAAAGAGCAGTGCAATCCCACAATGTTTGGAACCAGAATGCTCTCTAGCCACTCTCCTTTTGACATCTCAAATTGCAGTACCTTTATTGAGATCGCTAATTCACAACTTAATACATAAATACCAGCAATAAATCATGAGCCCTGGACAAGAGGCATGTAAAAATCTTGCAAAGCATTATTTTTAAAAACAGATAAACACCAGCTTGTAAAAGTGTGGGTAGTGAACAACTCATTTGACATGAACACATTCCAGAAATATGAGTCGCTAGTCTGTACAGGGTTAATTTTAAATAAGACAGTGCTTGGTTCATGACAAATTGCTTTAGATGCAAATGAGCTGGAGAGAAACTGGATATGCTGGATTTTCTTTCCATTGGGATGAGGAGGATGAAGGGGAAAATCTAATAAAAATTGAGGGGCATTAATTGGGTGAATAGTGAGATGGTTTTCCTTCTAATAGATGACTAAAACCAGAGGGCATAGGTTTAGGTTGAGTAAGAGGGGTAGAGGGGATAAGAGGAATGAACACACACACACAGTCTGAGAGTGAAGGAGTTAGATAGTCTCAAAATGTTTTAAAAATATATCAGGATGAGCACTTGAATCACCAAGCCATAGAAGACTATCGAGCAAGTTCTGGCAAAAGATGAGCAGAGATGGGGATTGAACAGTCAGCAGGGGCAGTGTTCCTTCTAGAATCTTTTCTGGCAACTATTGCTAGAAAATATTCATAAAGAAAAGTCAGGAAGGGTTTGGGGTAATTGGAACGCCCTACATAGCTGGGCAGCCTGTTAGTGCTAAATGCCAAAGGTCACAAGAACAGCACTTCAGTACTGTCTCTCAGGAATTCAGGGCAGGCGTGAGAATAAGAATTGTGAGGCAGTGCTGATATACTAAAATTGAACTGTACAAGATCATGGCTTTAAAAGTTTGGGAAAGGGAGTTCCTTGTGGTGCTCCACAAAAGTGTAATTTTGTTTACACTTGCTGAAAAGCCTATTTATTCAGGTGTGGTCTGACAACAGGATATGATTAAACACAAGCACCCATCAAGGATGTACATTGCAAAGACCCGAGGAAATCAAGATCTTTATATTTATACAATGCCTTTGATATTCCACTTTCCTTGAATATCCAGATACTGCTCAGCACTCAGTTATCTTATTTTGGACAGTCTATGAGGCTATTCCAAGCTGGAGTCCATTAAAGCAGAGAGGCATCTGATAACATCAGAAGGTCCTTAAAGGATGAAATCTTTAAGTAAAAGCCAAGTAAAAAAAAATCAAAAATACAAATCTAATACATTGGCAGTAGCTTAATAGGATCAATTCAGTAGCCTCGAGCAAAGTATTGGGAACACCAGAAATCCAAATAGTACATCGGTAGAATGCAGACTTTGTTATTAATATCATTTAAAGATATTCCTTAATGAGGATTCCTTCACCTTGCTGAACGAGATGTGACTTGAATCTAGCAAAGAACCTGTTAAACATGTGAACTGTTTACTGATCTTTAAATGTCACAGATCCAACCCTCTTCCATTCCAATCAACAAAACATGTCAAAAAAAGATTTCACAATTCAGATTGCCCAATTAGTTAATTGCGATAATCTTTTACTTTCATCCTTTTAATACATTGCAGCCTAACAAGCAAGGCAAAAGTCATGATTGACTTACCAGTTCTGTATTTCAGCAAATGCCACTTTCATTTTCTTTATAGAAACATCTATTTCCTCTTTAATAACTGTCCGATATCTGGCTAGGGATACAGTGCATCGCTGTAGGTCTTTTGCTGACTTTTCTATATTTGTACCTTAAGAGAACAAATAAAAAATTAACATTCTAAGTACTTCAGAATTTGAGAATGCAGAAAACAAAAATGCAAGAACTCTTCAGCACTTCTAAGTATATCTGCTTCTATCAACATACCATCAAAAGACAAAAGGTGGGGATATAGGAACTTTAAAAAACATTGTTAACATGGGAGAAACAGTTCCCACAAACAGTAATGTTGTAATGACCAGATAATTTGTTTCTGTGATGTAGGCTGAGGGATTTTGGCCAGTATATTATGAGTTCCCTTCTTGATCTTTTACATTTAGAGCCTTGTAACATTCATCTTCTACATTTAGAGCCTCGATTTCAAAAGACAGAATTCCTGATGTTGCACCACCTCCAACAGCTCTGCACCAAGGAGATTTCTGTTCACTTAACATAGTCTACTGGGAAAGCACAAAAGATATATTTTTAGTTGACAGGACTTCCCCCATGCAAGGTCGCTTGAGCAAAGAATAAATTAAATCAAACCCCCAAAAACTGTAGATGCACTTGGATCTACCTGATACCATAAAATCTGACAAGCAGCATGAACCAGTTCTACAAGATAAATAGATTACAAGATTCTCTATGGGCCAGGAGCTATGACATAACACTGGCCATTAGATAATGCAATTTTGTGTTAGGTAGTACAACAGATTGTAAGTGGAAAAACAAAGATGTCTAAAGCTTGAACTAAATAACCATCCAGAAAAAAGCCTTTGGAAAATAGTACCAAAGAGAACTTGTGGGGACAGATAAGTGAAGATGTGTGATAGAGGAGGAAAAAAAACTAATCATGCCTATGCAAGGTTTCCAAAACTAAAAACGTTAAAATGATCTTGCTTTAGAAATCATGACTGATTTTGCAAACATTTGCACGTCCAGGGGAAGATACTGTCTGGATGCTCTTCCGAGTGTAGCTGTGGTTGAAGCTCCAGTTTAGAAACCCATTATGGATTGCCTGTTTCTCTACAAAACACAAGTTACTATCACAGTACTTTGTGTACCTGAAATAAACTCAGGCCATTATAAACTGTAGTTATGAACAGATTTGCTCAATGTTGTAGAGGCTAGATTCTGGTATGGAGTATACCACCCATGTTAAACCCACCGGTCTGCATGCCATTACAATGTATCAGATCCAACAGCAAGAGCTATAGCATTCCACCAATAGGAAAATACAGAATTTATGGAACATTAAAGGCATGTAAAACATTGGTGTTTAAACATTAAAGCCAAATATTGAAATTCTTTAGTTATTTGCAAAAGAATTTATCAGAACATTACTTAAGCATGCAGCTTTAAACCTTTACTCCAAAAACAAACAAAATGTATCCATTTAAGCTCCCAAATAACAGATTGGTATATGTCTGAACGCACACGAACACCAGGATCTGGGCACAAACAAATATGACAAATAAATTTATCTATTCAGCATGGTAACAGCTGGTCAACAACTTGTGAATAAGTCATTGGCACAAAGAAAACTTTAGAAGTCAGTTTTTGAAAAGTGAATTTTAATAAATTCACTAATGAAATATTCAGCAAAAAAATTGGCCTCAGTTTTTACATATTGAGACCAACTGAATTACCCAAAGAATGTGATCTCAGTCTTGTTTCTGAACGAATAAAGTAGCTATCAATCAAAAACAAATAATTTTGCTCAATCTACTGTTGCTGCTGCAACGTAGAAGGGCAGTGTAAATCAAACATTTTCCAGCTGCTGTTAATTCCCAGTCAGTGCCTCTCCTCAAAATAAAACCTGTGCTCTTAAAATTGTTTCTCAGATAATTCAATTAGAATAAAGTAGCCGGCACCGTGTCAGGCAAAATATGACCAATCCAAGTTAATTTTCTCTTCTGGAACATAATGGAGAAAGAAATTTGCTGTGGCATGAATTGCATAAAAGGAGTACCATCAATTCCCAACTTCTTTACTTATTTGCTTACAAAACCGATCACCATGTATTTCTTTTTCAGTGACCAGAAAATATGCCCATTTTCTTTCAATAAATAAGATGGAGATTTCAACTTGAATGATTTTTACGAGTTAGACCTTTAATAAGTTCAAATAACCCAGCGATGGTGCTGCACCTCAAATCAATCCAGCAGAAATAGTCATTTCAGAAGTACAAGGCAACGATTACTTTTTAAAAAAATAAAACAGCCGGTGCAGTTCTTTTTAGTCATAATTTAGAAGATGATAGGCAGGCCAAGATGAAAAGCCACTGACAGATCAGGAAATGTATGACATGAATAGGGACCTGCACCTTATATTTTAGAAAATTTGTAGTACTGTGTAACACAAACACGATAGCCCCAGTTGCATAAACTTAGCCAGCAGCTTAATGGTCCAGTAATATCAAATAATAAACTTGGCAATTTCACACCTCACAAAATCTGTATAGCACGCACAGTTTCTTGTCTTTAGGATCAAGACACAATGTCAAGCTAATGCTAGTTTTAGATGGAATTATTTGGCAGTATTTGAAACCTGGATATAAACTATGATGGACAGGAAGGACACACTTACGTTGATGTTTAGGGCCAAGTTGTTTGCTTTGAATAGACCAGATGGAAAATTTACTTCTGGTGGCATTCTCACAATTACTCAAAATTAATGCATTACTTTTTTTGAGAATCAACCTTCCAAATTTTCCATGAATAGTCTATGTGTAAACAGGGGACGTTGTACAATCTAGTACAGAGGTCGGCAACCTGCGGCTCCAGAGCCACATGCGGCTCTTTGATCTCTGTGATGCGGCTCCCCGTGGTTTGTTAGCTTTTGAAATGTAATTCGAAATTTGAAGATTATGGTGATCTTGTACAATATGAAAACTTTGCGGAGACACCGTTTCCTGGCACATCCGAACCGGCTCACAATTAGCTACCGTTCCGGCTAAGGGAGATAGCCTACGGGGGTTTGTGAGTACGTGCCTTTTGGAGCATCCACGCCCACGGGGACGGGTTGAGGGAGGCTTTAAAGCAAGGCTGTTTAGTTCGAATAAAGTTACCTTTGACTGCAGTCTTTATTTTAGCGCTGCGTGTAGCACACCGCTACAACGTGTTTTTTATCGCTATTAATATACATCACCACTGCCAATGCCTGACACCCGCCAGTGCGTGCTTTCTTTTAATTCTTCGATCCAAGGTAGGCTACCTACGGAGTAACCTTCAACCCAACGTCTTTTTTTCGGAGTTCAAAATGTTTTTGTTGCATGCAGAAATGTAATTTCGTTTTCTCTGCAGGAGTTCATCAATTTCATAAATGCAACACATTATAGTTTGTTTATACATAGCATAAAGGCAAAAAAAAACCCGTTGTATGCAGTGTTATTTCATTTTGTGGCTCCCAGTGTTTTCTTTTCTGTGGGAAATGGGTCCATATTGGCTCTTTCAGTGGTAAACGTTGCCGACCCCTGATCTAGTACATCAAGGGGAGCTTGGTTACTACCTCCATTTGTTGCTGAACATTGGAATGAGTCCCAAGTTGGGGAGGCAGTTTGTTTTATGAGTAATTAAAGTGATCAATGTGCAAACATGACTACAATTGGTTATATACATACTACTGGGATATACAATCTTAGCACAGACCTTTAATCCTTTGGTTAAACTATTTCGTGCAAACTGGGAAAGATCTTAGCAAGTTATCACAGAAGAAACAAACTTTATGCACGTTGCCTTGCCAGTTAAGGCTTTTGGGTATTTAATTAACATTGGAAAAATTAACCAGAGATCAACTCTAATTAGGGAAGTCAATTCTCAGTGCATTATATTTAGGTAAATCTATTTGTAGACTCTCTAACAACTAATTGTGCTTTTAATATTAACAGACTATTGTTTGAATAGCAGCTTGAAAAATTTTAATCAATTTCAAGTCATGTGCAGAAGCCTGGAAGTACTGCATGTCTGAAATTTAGTTGACATACAAATTGACAATAAGCGATAATTCACCATGTGTTTTTGAGATGTACAATATGGGTAGTACACACAAAATGTTGGAGGAACTCAGTAAGCCAGACAGCATTTATGGAAAAAAGTACAGTTGACATTTTGGGCCAAAAACCTTCAGCAGTCCTGCCAAAGGGGTTTGGCTCGAAACGTTGACTGTGCTTCTCCTCCCCCTCCCCACAGATGCTGCCTGGCCTGCTGAGTTCCTCCAGCATCTTGTGTGCTGCTCGGACTTCCAGTATCTGCAGGTTTTCTCTTGCTTGTGTAGTTTTTGTTCACAATAAAACAAGAATCCAAAAAAATCTCAGGATGATCACAAGCAATTTGTTAGAATACTGCACACAATGAACATGTACTGTCAAACTAATTCACAGTAGATATGGGTCTGAAGCAAAAATGCTCCATTATATAAAAATCCCCAAGGTAGCAAAACCACCTTGCAAAGGATACTTTACAAAAGTTCAAATGTGGGATCAATGAGGTTAGAGGCAATATAGCTTGTTTAAAAACAGGGACATTTAACCTACAGCTGAAATAGAAGTAATTAACCTGGAAGTGCTCAGTGCCGACAAGAGAGGCAAAACTGGGATAGTCATGATATCTACACCAAGAATATTCCAGGAGTTCAAATATATGGTAATATAAAAATGGAGCACAAAGCTGCCAAACATTGACATGAAATAACAATTTTACCTGTGATGGTACATGATGCATTCCTGTTTTTAGTCTTAGCACTGAAGTAGAGGTGCAAGGAAACAGTGAAAACACCAGGACAGGATTATATCAAATATTCAGATGATATGGCAAGGTAATCACATATCTCATGGTTAAAAGGAGATACTACCAGAGCACATGTGGCACAAACACAACAGATGCTGCAATTGCATCTTCAGATCTTGCAGAAATCCAACAGACAACATAACCCTTGGCTTCCCACAATCCTTCAGTTAAATGTTGAATTCACCCAAGAAAGTTGCTCTCAGAATGCTGCCATTTTTATTAAAAGGTAGATCTTAACAAGACTGGACCGCTTTAGGAGTGCAAGATCGGAAACAAAGGTACGGAAAAGACCTATATCAAAACTGAAGTTAAACACCCCCCCCACCCCCAAGGAAAGATGAAAAGGCTGGGTTTCCACACTTTTCCTTAAACCTGGTCATCCAAAACCCATTATGCCCCAAACCTCACCCACTGATCACCCCTCTTATTTCCACCCATGGTTAAGCAGCGCCTCTATTCCCATTTTTATTTTCAATGCCTTCAACAACTTCTTCTTTTGGTAGCTGCATCCAGCTGTAGATCTCTTCAAGAAATCAGTCTCCCTCCCTGAACCTCTTCACTTTTGTTCTCCTGTGTAGGATATTCCTGAAACCCTGTCACTTTGACCAACATTTTCTTTATTAGCTCAGCTTGATAACACTCTTCTGAAAATCCTGGATGCTTATTATGTTAAAGGCATTTTACAAATACAAGACAGCAATAAGAAAAGTCATCGAAAATTTACACAGGAGGCCACTCAGCCTGTTGCGTCTATGTTAACTGAAGAGCTAAGGGCCACAGTTCAAAAGCACATCCAAGGACCATAGATGTGTGATGAGAATTTCTACTTCTACAATACAAATTCCAGGACCTCCAATCTGACTAGGTGATAAACTATTTTCTTCATCTCCCCCTAACCATTCTTCCAATTACTTTAAATCTATGTGCTTCTTTAAAGGGAAACTGGTCCCTCCATTTTGCTCCCAACCATCCCTGATTAATTTAGACATTTTCATAAAATCTCCATCCAGCTTTCTTTATTTCACCTCACCACACAAGGAAAATAATCTTAGCTTATCCTATTTTTCGTAAGGCATTCGACAAGGTTCCCCAAGGTAGGCTCATCCAGAAAGTCAGGAGGCATGGGGTCCATGGGAACTCCTGGTTTTGTTCTTTCCCACACATGCAAACACCTTGCCCAGTCTTTCAAAGCATCTGTGAGAAAGACCAAAACTAGGAGGCCATGAATAAGATCGATAGCAAGGAAAAAATAAAGTGGTACGAATGCAGAACTGACTTATAGTGTAGTTGAGAGACAGACATTAAAACAAAAGCTATGAGGGAGAAGTATTACACAGAGGATGGATGGACAAGGGCTCAACTACAGTGTAAATACAGGCAAGGACTGGTGGCACTGAATGCACAATTTCTGACATATATTTCATGTTATTTTATAAAAAGCAAACACTCTACACTTAAAAGGCTGCACAATTTTTCTCATACATATCTTGATTCAACACACCCAACAATGACTGGACACCTTGATATGGCGAACATTTTTGCTTCCAAATTGGCCCTTAAATAGTAACAGAACTAAATTTAAGTACTTTAAGCCACATAAACCACTTTTGCAAATATCCCTTACCTATTTTTTTATTTTTAGGTGGAACAAATCCACTGTCATCTGGCATGACTACGGGGAGGGAGCCAGAGGACAGTGATCCTGAAGAAACATGCGATCTGGATTTGGCTGCATTGCTCTGTTGCTGCATTCTAGATCTGTGGGACTGTTGATTAGGTTGGAACTTTGATTCTGCTTTACACTTTTCATTCTCTACTGCAGATTCTGAAAAATATTAGTTAAAAGAATTGTCAGGGTGAATGTCGTAGACCAAAACATACATTTTCCTCAAGTCAAATATTTTAAATTTCAAAGATAAAAAGCAAAATCATACAGAGTTTTGAATTTTTCTCATTAGGTTATAGATACAAATCATTTAAAAACTCAAAGATTTAGTCTTTTCAATACAGGCTACAGCAAATATTGTGACTTTGTAAAGCAAGGAAACCACATCCTTCAAAGACTTACCTGAAAGAGCTTTTTCTTTTAAAAAAATAACTAAGATGGATTTTAGTCTAAATGAAATGTACAAGAGCAATGCACAAGCAAGCAGTTTCTCCCCTTCAAAGGGAAGAACTTGAGGGCGCCTGAAGTTTAAGCAGATACAACAGTTAAAGACTACACATTCAGACATACCACCTTATTGATGCAGTTACAAAAATAACTGGCCTCTATGTTAGATGACAGTAAGTTGTATAGTAATAAAATTAGCAAAGTCAAACCTTCACAAATGATTTGCAAAAGGTATTTTAATGCGTTAATTCACTGTTGATGTTTTAAAAATTTGTGCAGGCAGTCCCAAGATTACAACAGAGTTCCAGTTGTAACTGGAACAGTTTGTAATTTGAATATGAACAAAAAGTGTGTGGGAGAGAATCAGAGAAAAAGCGGCGGTGAGAGAGTAAGCAGCTGACTCACCCAATCCAAGTACGTCAGTGAGTCTGCACAGTGCTCCCAGTTCTGCTCAGCTTGACTCAGCCCCATTTGTTGTACTGGGGGGGGGGGGGTAATAGGGGGTGGGTGGCCAGAGAAAGCCCTGAGCCTGCAGCCCTATGGAAGCTAATAAGCTAATTCCACATCAGTCAGCCAAACACTCATCTGTACGCATGAACTGTTTGTATGTCAGGTATTTGCAACCTGCCATAATCGTACATGTACAAAGACACTTTAAGATGTATTAATTTTCAATTTCTGTACTATCATGTGATAAGAGTATTTAGGAATTTAAATATCATCAACATTCATTAGTCATTATTGATGAGAACCTGGGAGACCAAAAAAACATCATAAAGTTATTATTAAATTTTGTTTTGCAGTGGATTAGGGAGAAAAAGTACAGAATATACATTAAAATGAAATTTACTTTAAGTTTCATGATAAAAACCAACACTCGGCACATATGGCACACTTATAAGAAAAGAAAGCTATTTTGTTAGCGCTATTGATTATTGCATACCGGTGCTGGAATAGTGAAGCCAGAGAGCATTGTCATTAACAAGTTTCAGTGTTATATTTAGTTCAGTTTGTGCAGAGTAGAACATACTTTCATATTAGAGTCAACCCACTACCAAAAACAAAACTAGATTCTTAAAATTATTTGAGAGATCAAGAATAACAAAACATAGAAGAATGAATTTAAAAATGTGCACAAAAGAAAATATAATTAATCAATTAGAGTGATATTCAGATACACCGACCTATTATACCATTAATTTCAGGAGTCAATGATTCAGAATCGTCCAGCTCTTGGGCATCCACTGAGAAAGTCTCCAGGTGCTCACTGAGAGAATCCACTGACCCATCTTCATTCACAGATCCATTGATGTGATAACCATTTATTTCCTCCTTCTCCGAAGAAGCTGCAGATAATTCACCACCACTAGCTGCATTTTTTTCTGGCTGCAGTTGTTCTGGTTCTGCTTCGACTTTTGGCTTTGGTTTAATTTTCTTCTTCTTTTTGTTCTAGTATTGTTTTAAAAAACAGATACTTAAAATATTTACAACTTTTAAGACTTCAAATCCTTAAGGGAATTTTTTTTGACATCACAACTAGCTATGGCAAGTTTTCACAAAACTTGCTCTATATGAAATATGTTTTCTTCTTTTCTCTGCATCTAGTGTCGATATAAAAAAATGTCTTTGCTGTATAGGGATCAGGTGTAAGAGCAGATATCTCCTTGCCTGACCCCCAGACTCACTCATTAAATGTCATTCCTACAACATTTCCATTGTGTGCACCAACATCACATAGCTGTTAACTGACTACCCAGTTGAAAGCAAGATTATATTATAGCCCCTGTCTCATTTCAACTTTGTCAGATCACAACACACACTTCAACTAGATGTCTTTGAAGATATATCGAAAAGATCAAATTTGCTGGATGTGAATCTAGACAGCAGAGGTAAAGGTCTCTATTAACTCCATGGGTGAAATACTTTAAATTGTTTCTTTTCCTGTGAAGGAACTTCCAAAGTTCTTCATGCAGCAATAGATTTCTAAGTCAGTAGTTTTCAGATTGGAGAGGAACCTGCAGGTGCTGGAACTTCAATGAACCTGGAGCACATGCTCTTTTTAAGTGGTAAAGGTTATGGGTTTGTGGGTTGTTTGTCAGGATAGCCTAAGTTTTGTAAATGATACATATCATGGCTACGATGCACTAATTGTGCAGGGAGTGAATATTTAGAGTGGCAAATGGGGTGCTTTGTTCTGGATGGTTTTCAAGCTTTTTACAAAAATCTTTGCACTTATCCAGGGAAGTGATAAGCACTCCATTAGGTTTCTGATTTATTTCTTGCTAATGCTGGAAGGGCTTTGGGATTTTAGGTTACTTACCACAGGATACCCAGCTCTTGACCAAGTACGTACTTTGCTGGTCGAGTTGAGACTCCAGTTAATGGCAATATCCTGACATTGATGCTACCAGACTTGACAATTATGCCATTGATCATTAGCCTTGTATAGTTAAACACTTTTGATGGGATATGGTCACTGTCTTGTATTTATGTTACACTCATGTTACTTGCTATTTATCAGTCCATGCTTGTTTAGATTTTGTCAGACGTAGGCACAGGTGGACTCATTTATTGAGAAGGAACCAAAATAGCCAAATCCATATGGATAGAGAAATTTTCATGAACTAATTGCACATTGGTTAGAATTAAACACATATAAGTGAAGTGACCAAGTGGGACAAGAGATTTTATTTGTAGGCATCTTAAAGGGCAAATATTCAATTCCAGTATCTGTCACAGGACAAATACATAAAAGCTGGCAGGAGAGAAGCACTGGAACAAGAGGCTTGTTTGCTCATGTATGTGCAAAAGTTATACAAAATGAAAGAATCAAAGGTTATTGGAAACAGTATCAGGCAAAATTAACGGAGCAAGATTTAACAAAGGGCATAATTCAACAAATCTTGTTGTGATTGGTAGGTGGGGTGGCTGGCTGTTGGTTAAAGCAAATAGTGTGATGAATTAAAACTGCCTTTACATCTTGAAACTTTGTGCTTGAATCCAAGCCATAAGTCCACTAAGATAGGAGCCTTCTCTTATGCTATCTGGATTGTCATTTTAAAAATTAAACACAATAAACCTAATCAAGTTCCTACTTTACTTAACTCCACAGCACCAATTTGGTATTTAAAAAATAATGCAAGCAGGTAAATAAAAAGGCGGCCAGTAAATTAAATACATATTGAGATACTGAATAAAAGCTCATACAGTTTCTTCCTCCAAGCCATTAGACTCCTCAATTCCCAGAGTCTACACCGACACCAATCAACACACACTCAACTGAACACCACTCCATTCCCGTCGCAATTTTTGCTAATTTCTTTCTCAATTCCTGCTAAAACATCATTTACATTATATTGTAATTTGCCCTTTACTGTGCCTATTGTCTTGTTTATTAATTATTGTACTGTTCTGCACTGTTTTGTGCACTTTATGTAGTCTCGTGTAGGTCTGAAGTCTAGTGTAGTTTTGTGCTGTTTCATGTAGCACCATGGTCCTGGAAGAACACTGTCTCGTTTTTACTGTGTTCTGTACCAGCAGTTATGGTTGAAATGACAATAAAAGCGACTTGACTTGATACAACTTGGGTAATATTTGTAGGTATTAAACTGAATTTTCTTTCAAAAAAGTGAAGAGTTGAGTGCAATTACATGTCACAAACTCTACACAGGAGTCTAATCAAGATCAAGGCAATTCCAATAATAAAAGGGAATTGTCATTACTGAATTCCCTAATTAAAAGGATTCAAAAATAATTATTTTTCACTCAATGCCACATTCTATACAGCATTACTAGAACTCTTTAGTTTCATTCAAAAGATGTGGGTGACACTGCAAGAGCATCATTCACTGCCCACCCTTAATTGTACTTGAGATGTTGGCAGGAGAATTTTTGAACTGTTGAAGGCCAAGGTATTCCCACATACTATTTAGTGACTTCCAAAGTTTAAATCTAGCAATGTCAAACAATTATTTCCAAATTAAGACAAGTATAAGCTGCATAGAAGGGGGAAGAGACGGAGAACAAAGGATATATCTTGATGCAGAGATGGAAATGGAGAAAATTAATTAGGTTCAAGATTCGAAATTGTTTCATGTCATTTCCAGTGCACAAGTGTAAAGGAGAGCAAAATAATTGTTACTCTGGCTCAGATGCAGCACAATAAAAACAGTAAGATAAAGAACACAATAACAAAAACATAATAAATATAAATAGCTTTATACATAGACTAATTACATGTCCATAAAGTGATATTGGGCACGAATGTCTGCACATAAGGTGACAGACAGGAAATGATAAATAGTGGTGGCTGGGGTGTGGAATGGTGGGATAGTTGGAGGTGTTGATAAGCCTTACTGCTTGGGCAAAAGGTATTGTTTTTAAGTCTGGTGGTCCTGGCATGGGTGCGATGTAGCCTCCTCCCTAATGGGAGTGGGACAAACAGACCATGAGCAGGGAGAGTGGGATCTTTCACAATGTTAAGCAAATTAATGGCAGCAAAGAGGCAGTAGTGAAGGTAGCTAAAATGCCAGGAACAAATAGGACAGAACTTAGAACTGAAGAAAGAACAAAACAAAAACAAACCATTTTGCAACTGAGATAGCAGTTGTGGAAATCTGAAATAAAGGAGAATGCTGGAAAAGCCCAGAAGGCCAGGCAGTGTCTGTAGAGAAAGAAAAGCCAAATTATTGTTACAAGTCAATAACTTTGTCAAAACTGGTCAGAAATTGAAAAGCATAAAAATAACAGATGCTCAAAATCTGAAGAGAAACCCTAGAAAGCCTCAATGACCAAAAAATTATAAAACAAGAGAAGCAGGAGAATAAACTGCAGATATACAAGTGTAACTAAAGTAGGTGTTGGTCCCTTAGATGTAAGTGAGGAATTAATATGATAAGTAGAGAAATGACAGATTCTAAATAATTATTTTGAACCAGTCTTCATGGTTGCCAAACCATCCAAAGAATAATAGATAATCAAGGGGCTACAGGGAGACAGTAGTTTAAAAATAATCAGTCACTTGGACAGTACTAGGTAAACTGATGGGAGCTAAAAGCTGACAATCTCTTGTAGCTGATGGCATTCTAGTAGTTTAAAGAAAGTGGTTACAAAGATAGTGGATGTATTGGGTATAATCTACCAAAACTCCTCTCAATTCCAGAGGGGTCCCAGAGAATTGGAAAACAGATTTAATGCTGCCTTTGGACAAAAGATGAGACTGAAAGCAGGAAATTATTGGCTAGCTAGCCTAATGTCTGTCATTGGGAAAATGCTAGAATTCATTGAGGAAATAGCGGAGCATTTAGAAAATCTAAAGGCAATCCAGTAGTTAATGTGGTCTTATAAAAGGGAAATAATGTTTTATGAGTTTTGTTCCTGTTTTGAGAAAGCAATAAACATTGTTTTAGATTAAAAGTCAGTAATCAGTGGAGTGCCAAAGAATTTAGTCCTATACCCAGACTTTGCAAGGAAAACTGATAAAGCTAATTATTATTAAAATGGAGTGAGACTATAAAATTGGATACAAAGACATCTGGGAGTTCTGTGTATTAACATAAAGGGTTGACATGTAGGTGCAAAAAGGGATTGAAACAGCCATTATCATATTGAATGGTAGAGCAGGACCAGAGGCTAGTTGATCTACTCATACTCCTGTTTTGTATGCTCTTATGAGTAAGTTCTGCCGAACAGTGCTATCAAAGGCACCTTCCATTATTTTTCCCTAGGATTGAAAAAGCAACTGATGGGGATGTTATTAAATGTTTTGGATTTATCAGTTTCTAATTGTACAGATCGCACATAATTGGTAAATTTTCCATACTGAATCTAATCGGAATCCATGCCATTTTATGTGGTATCAATTAATACTGTCCTCAATCCTTTTTTGTTACTAGCATCACTGGAACATACACAAAAGACAAACAAAGCAAGAAAAACTACTTTTTCATTAACAAAATTACATTTGCAAACACGAGCCACCTTCATAAAATATTGATTTTTCACAATTGGAGTACTGTATTCAGTTCTAGGCAACTCACTTTAGGAAATGCGCAACATCTTTGGAGGGGGTGTAGAAAAATATTCACAAAGGTGATTCCAGGAAAGAGGGATTTCAATTACAGGAAGAGACTTAAGAAACCGGTACTATACCTCTAAGAGAGGAGGTTGTGAGGGGATCTGTCTGAAGTATTTAAATTTATTAAGGGCATAGACTGAAGAGTCAAACTGATCCCATTGATAAAAGGGTCAGGAGAGGATGACATGGTAGCGCAGCAGTTAGCACAATGCTTTACAGTACAGGTGACCTGGGTTCAATTCCCGCTGCTGCCTATAAGTAGTTTGTAGATTCTTCCCGTGACTGTGTGGGTTTCCTCCCACAGTCCAAAAACGTACTGGTTGGTAGGTTGACTGGTCATTGTAATGATCCTGTGATTAGGGTTGAATTAAATTGGGGGATAGCTGGGCAGCATGGCTCAAAGGGATGGAAGGGCTTATTCCATGTTGTGGCTCAATAAAAATAAAGCAGTGGAAACAGAATGGGGGTCACAGGTAAAAGAATTGAGATGAGGTAACACTTTCACATGAGTAGTTTGGGTCTGAAATGTCCTAAGGTAGCACCAGAGCTAAAAGTGGAAAAAGATTCAACTGTGGCTTTCAAAAGGAGGAATAGTACTTGCAGGTATATAGGAAGAGAGCATGGTGTTGAAATACTTAGTAAGAGTTGGTATGAACTCCAAGGGTTTAATTACTTTCTGTATTGCAACCATTTTGCAATCTTATCCCACTAAAACAGTTGGTTGTTTTAACCACTGTTTAAACTTTCCAATTAGAAAGTTTAAAGATAATTGAAAATTAATTGGGAGGCAGGGAATTGAATTGAGATTTGATTGGCAAGACGTAACAAGGGTCTGAAGTACAGCAATTATGATCTACTTGAATGCAGAGGAGCTTAAAAGCTAAGTGGTTTCCTACTGTTTTTATGTTTCTTACCTTCTTTTTCCCCGTTACATTCCATTCTTTTAAAACTTCTGTAGCATAACCTTGATTAAACAAATACACAAATCATTAAATTACAATTATTCAAAAGTAGCATCACCAACTACATTGTGAAACCTTTGAATTAACAAGAATTTATTTGAATTGTTATCTTATTGGCACAACCACAATTTGTACTATGTATTTTTTTGCTGGTGATGTTGATTTGGTGTTTTAGAATTGTGTAAATGCTTTCACATACTGCAGATATTTGCAACACATCTGAATCAAAAGGATTTAGTTGAAGAAAATAGGATGCTGATTTGGGCTCTTCATTGGTAACCACTAGGTTCTAGTTAAGGGTTCCAAAAAAATGACAATCCAAGAGCATCAGAAGAATTGTTATGCTTTTTCCAAGGACAAAATGTTATGCTTTTTCTGTTAAAGTAGGCAAATCAATTACTAAAATGACTAATATGCTGGAAAAAAGTTTCTAATATCTTTCTGAAGAGCAGTCATGGAACAGAAGATGGAGGAGTTGGACGTTAGTCTTTGATTTCCAATACTTGGATTCAAATCCAGCCCAAATTAACAAAATAGTGACCTTTGTCTTGTCTGTTTGCCTCTAAATTGCTAAGTATAGTAAGATTCAATGTCTTTCTAGTGGAAGCAGACACTAAGCACTAAACCATCCTGTTTCAGTATCAACAGAAAATGCTGGAGACACACAGGTGGTCAGTCAGCATCAACAGAGAGAAACAGAATACATTTTCAGATTAATGGAATTAATGGATTCAATGGAATTCAACAAATGCGTTTTAAATTGCAGAGGGGGAAAGAGTGGAAGGAACAAAAGGGATGTCTGAGAAGAGTGAAGACCAAAATTGTCAAAAGTAATCCTACTTTTAATACTAATGGAGACAGAGAAAGGCAAAAGAACAAATTGAAAATGAAAGGTAAAATAAGGTGCTGTTCCTTGAGCTTACATCAAGCTTCAATGGTAATGCCGGAAGCCAAAGGTAGAAGGAGAGGTCAAAATGGAAACAGGGCAGAGAACTATAGTGACAGCACCTAGTGGCTCAAGATTATCCATTCAGATTGAATAGAGGCTTTCTGGAAAGCAATCATTCTTCAACTTCAACCTGACACATTGATTCTACTTTTCTATCCATGGTTGCCACCTGACCTGCTGAGTGTTTCCATCTTTTTCTGCCTCATTTCTAATTACCAGCATCTTTTATGTACTTCTACCACAGAAGCTTCCATAACTTCTGCCATCTTAAACATGCCATAATGTAGCACACCTTCCCTTCCATTCCCTATTCAGCATTCCAAAGGGACAGTTTCCTCTGCAACTTGTTAGTTCACTCCTATATCCCTATCAACCACTCCTCAGCACTTTTCCATGCCATGGCAAGAGATGCCCTTTTTCTCTTCTTGCCATCCAGAAATCAAAAGTCCTTCCAGGTGAAGCAACAGTTCACTTTTATTTCTATCTATTTAGTGTACTGCATTTAGTGCTCACAATGTGTTTTTTTAAAAAAAACAGTGGAGAAATTAAATGCAAGCTGGGTGACTGTTTTGAAGAACACCACTGTTTAGTCTGCAAGGACGACTGAGGTTCCAGTCAACTGTCAATTTAATTTTCGGTCACACTACCTGCCTAAACTGTTGCAATGATGCCTGAAGCAAACTTGAGCAACAGCACCTCACTTTCCTTAGGATTCACCACAGGGCACTCTTCTCCCCCCCTCCACACCACATATATTATCATAGCTTTCAGTTTTAATTTGGTCCTTTTGTTTTCCTCTCGGGCAAGGGTTCCCAACCTGGGGTACAAGGACCGCGTGCTTAATGGTATTGGTCCACGGCATAAAAAAGGCTCCAAATCCCTGCTCTTCAGTAATGTTTGCCTTAATAACTTTGGTCTCCACCTTTTGCAGGCATTCCTGCTTCACCCTGCTCCATGCTTACAACTTAAAATGTTTGCTTTCCCACTTTCAGTTCCAAGGAAGGGTCATCGACTTGAAGCACTGGCCATTTCTCTGCTTAATGCTACTTGACTTGCACCATTGTCTGCTTTTGTTCATTCTGGATCTCCTGTTTCTGCAGTTTTTTTGCTTCCATTTCAGCATTATTTGGCAGATCAGGCACAAGGACAGTGAGTGTAGCAAAGGGAAATACCACAGCAGACTGTACTGTCAAACAACTTCTATATAAAGATAAGGGAAAGTGGTCTGAATAGGACATTCCAGTTTGGATCTCTGGTTAGTATCCAAGATAATGTATGGATTTTAGCTTGAAAATGTAGCTATGATTTGTGTTCAACATCTTTTTTGACCTTTGTTCAAACCTTAAGTGAAGTTTTTTTTGGGGAAGGATTAGCTGGGAAAAGCAAAGCAAAGCACAGAAATTTGCGTTAATATATCACTGACAGCCCAAATATTCTGACAGTAGGAATTCTATAATAGGAAATAACCCTTAGTGATGGTTGGCTGTTTCAAAGCAGAATTATGATGTTCACAGAAAACACAGTGAGCAAATGAATTTTGAAACAACGAACATAAACTCTGAAATTTTATTGCCTGTTTAAAAGTCAGGGTACGGCAAGTTGGCAGTTACATTCAGTACAAGTACAGTCGGCCCTCCTTATCTGCGAGGGATTGGTTCTGGGACCCCTCGCGGATACCAAAACACGCAGATGCTCAAGTCCCTTATTCAACCTGTCTCAATGTGGTGAACCTTAGGACCCAGTGGAACCCCAGACCTTATTTAACTTGTTTCAGTGCGGTGGACATTAGGACCCAGTGGTAGAGCTCTGAATCCAGTGTTTCTGTTCACGAAAATAATCACGAGCATGATTGAAAATAAAGTGGAAATAATAAAGCGATCGGAAAGAGGTGACGCCATCGGTCATTGGAAAAGCGTTAGGCTACAGTCCTGCCCCGATAAAAGGTACAATTATTACTAAACAACGCAGTGGTTTAATTATTAGGTTTTGGGTTTTTGATCCTCCATATCAACCAGGCACGGATGGGAATGTGCTCAGGAATGATCTGTCACTGGATCGAACTTGGGAACTTCTGTTCCCGAGCCCAGTGCTGAAACATACGTTCTTAAGTGTTTTATATGCACAGAAAGGTAAAATATATACTATATACTAAGACAAACGTTTGACTAACTGATGCTAAATAATACCAGATGTACCTGTTCCGACTTACTTAGTAAGAGAACTTACTATTTTTTTCAATCCTGATCCACGATAACCCACCTGTTTACTTTAAATCATCTCTAGATTACTTATAATACCTAACACAATGTAAATGCTATGTAAAATAGTTGTTATACTGCATTGTTTGGGGAATAATGACAAGAAAAAAAGTCTGTACATGCTTGAACAACATGTGCTGGAAGAGCACTTCCGGATTTTCTCGATTCATGGTTGGTTGAATTCACACATGCGGAACTCGCGGATAGGGAGGGTCGACTGTATCTAGAATCAACTGATGATTTAGACCAGTGGTTCTGAACCTTTTCTGATTGTGGACCATGTATAACTTCATTTATCTCTGTGGCCCCCACCCTCCACAGTCTCCATTAGTTGATAAAGTTTTTTTTTGTCATCTGCATTAATTATTCTAATATAGTCAACATTTGTTTTAACAGGTTATAGGTATTATATGTTAAATATAATGTTACAGGTGTATATGAAAAGCTATTTCAAATCTCTGAACAGAATATTTATATTCATCCATTCATTTTATTCATGGTTCCAATTAAATTACTGTATATAAATCAAAAATAAATGAATATGTAAACTTCATCAGAAACTCGTATGCCTCCCAATTTCTGATTTTAGAACACAGTTTCAGATTACAGGTTGGAGCTAATGTAGGACAGAACCCATTCTAATTCTACATTAACTAAAGGATGATTACTATTCAAAATACAATTGGTTGATTGTGCCTTTTAGTTTTAACCAGCAATTGAAGTTTGCTTGCAACAAAAAGAATCACTTAACACTAATGCTTTTACACACCTTAGTTCTAAACTTCCGCTCTCTTTATGCTTAATTTCAATAGCTATTGTCTACGTGCTTAGAGCAACACTGAAGTTAGTTGCATATTCAGTAGGAGGAGAAAAAAAAGGCTTACCTTCCATAAAAGCTTGCACAGCTTTGTCTACACAATTGTCATAATGTTGCAATACCAGAATGATCTCATTGTTACTCCTGTTGGGAACTATTGCACGAACAGCAGTAATCTGAGCAAGATAGTACAAATACATAACAAATCATATCAAAAGATAGTCTTAAAACAATTCTAGATAACATTGCATAAATAGACAACCATTCATTTTAATCTCTGCTGTAGTACACAATGACTTGAAATTATTTAAAATTTGTAAGGTGGCAAGATACAAACTGTTATTCTGACGTGAACAACGGCATCAAAGACATTCAAAAGATATGAATGTAACTTCAGCAGTACAATTGAGCCAATAGAGCATTGGCAGCATGGACTTCACTCTATTTAAATGTTCATTTCCATCCAGCTTTGTGCTGCTGCCCATAATTTACATCTCATTTACTTCTAAATTACATATCACAAGCAATGATTTGTTTAAACATTATCACCAGTGTTAGGGATCCATTCAAACAGCATAATAATTACCTCAAGATAAAATTGTAATAAAAAAAATCCCATCATATCTCAAAGTTTGGAGAAACCCCACCTCAGAGTGGAAGAGTAAAACTGAATAGCTCTCTTAGTGATCTAGAGATATCAGAATAAAAGATTTTGGGAGGATGGTAAAAGGAAATAATGTAATCATAAATGAAGCACTAAACTGTTGAATAGCTGGCAGTGATTTATATCCTTAATTCTTAAAAAGAGCATTACAGTTTCTGAAAAAAAAGTTATAGCTTCATGGGGTTTGTCAAAAGGACATCAAGAAAATGTGGACAGGAGTTACTTGAGGAATGCAAATATGTTTTCTGAGATTGAAATACAGATTGGTTTTAAAATTACTTTGCATGTGAAAAGGAAAACAGATTTCAGAGAAGCAAACCTTCTTGAAAGTTGTATATGATACATCTTAAAAACATATGAGCCTGTTAATATTTTATTATTTGCTATTGATATAATTAGTCCAGCTGAATGTGATAACACTTGAGTGGAAAACGAAGAAAGATTGGAGGTGAGACTTACTGAGGTGGGCCATATTACAAGGGGAGAATAAAAACTAATCAACCTGTTTGCTTCACAAACAAGAGAAAATCTGCAGATGCTGGAGATCCGAGCAACACACACAAAATGCTGAAGAAACTCCACAGGCTTGACAGCATCTAAGGGAAAAGGAAAGTCAACGTTTTGGCCCTTGTTTCAGCCTGAAACATCAACTGTGCTCCTCCCCTCCCCCCCATAGATGCTGCCTGGCCAGCTGAGTTCCTCTGAGGAGTGAGTGAGTGAGGAACCCATTTCCTTAGTAGAGGAGCTAATAACTTGGAGTATAGAGGAAAGATGAAAACCATATAACTTCACTTAAAGGCAGGAGGATTCCAGAACCCACTGTTTAAATGGGAGTTTGGGGCAGAAATCCTTGTCTGATTTAAAATTTACAGGGCTGTAGATATGCTGAGAGTTTGTGTTAGGTTGGGTTGCTCTTTTTATTGAGGTGCACAGGCACAGGTCCTGCCCAGCGTCACACATTTCGTTGTCCTCTCTATCAAACAGAATGGTCTGATAATTTGGGACTAGATTTATTAACTTATCCAAGCTTTTGAAGTGTCAGAACATGGATCCCATGCCTTTCTATTCATATGCCCCTTTTAAAATTGTACCACAAGTTTATGTCAGGTCTCTCTTCATTTTTCCAAAATGCACAAGCCAGTCTTCACTGCTGTTCAGAATCAGGACTGCATCAGTGATGGATCTCCAGCAAAACTGCCTTCCTATTTTCAACAGCAAGGTCACATTAAAACTGGCAGCAAGTCAACATTTCATTCAAAAGACTGAAAACTTTTCTTTGGAAGAAGAATAAACATCTAAATCCAATAAAGTTTCACAACAGTAAAACTAAAGACTGCAACAGAATCCTGGAAATACTCAGCAGGCTAGGTAGCATCTGTTGAGTGGTTCCAGCACTTTATTCTTCTTTCAGATTTTTACCACCTGCAGTTTTTCAACTGATCATACATATTTACTTCAGCTCACTTTAGTCTACTTTATGGATTGCTGATGGCACTGCTGAGAAAAACAAGGAGTAAGTGAGCTTAACAATGCAAGAAGAGGACCAACATCAGGCCCATCAGAGTGCTTAAATGGTGATGTAGTTAAAAAGAAAAGGGCACCTTTTTAAGAATTGCTGTCACAAAGCAAAAGGAATTGCTATAGCACTAGATATCCTGAATGTTCTTAGGGTCCTACGTAACTCACATTCTCTCCCCAAGTTGTTCTTCATCAGCCCAAGTATATACAAGAACAATTACGTGGAATTTAGCTCAGTTTTGGCAAGTATAATATATGACTCTTAATATAGATTTAAGCAAATAAATACACTGCTTAAAGACTTGTGCTATTCCAACAAGTTGCATTTCTAAAGCAAACACAAGGAAATCTGCAGATGCTGGAAATTCAAGCAACACACACAAAATGCTGGTGGAACGCAGCAGGCCAGGCAGCATCTATAGGGAGAAGCACCGTTGACATTTCAGGCCGAGACCCTTCGTCAGGATTAACTGAAAGGAAAGATAGCAAGAGATTTGAAAGTAAGAGGGGGAGGGGAAAATGCAAAATGATAGAAGACCTGAGGGGGTGGGGCAAAGCTGAGAGCCGGAAAGGTGATTGGCAAAAGGGATACAGAGCTGGAGAAGGGAAAAGATCATGGGACAGGAGGCCTAGGGAGAAAGGGGGAGGGGAGCACCAGAGGGAGATGGAGAACAGGCAGAGTGATGGGCAAAGAGAGAGAGAAAAAAAGTTGCATTTCTAGGTTGACACAAAATCTAGTCTTAATTTCCACCCAATGTACAAACAATTCTCATCCTTGAGGGAAATAAAATATACATTATTCATCTACATTAAATAGCTTTGGAGTTACAACCAGAAAAAAAAGTTATTGGAACACCACACTCAACTACTGCATAACAGTGGTCCACCTTCATTGTTTAAACCATGGTAGACACCACTCTCAGGCTCACATTGTCCTAAGCTTTCAAGCTTGCTAGCAATAAGCTTTCAGTCCGAAAAGCACTCTAGACAAGTATTTCCCAAAAAATAAGTGCCACATAAATTTATAACTGAAATAACTTTAGATCTAGAGCAATGTATAAAAAAATTAAAATTTGTTTAATAGTACTGTTAAATGCTTTTGCACTATAAAGGTTCAGAAAGGCTGTTGACAACTATGGACAGGTCAATATTCCCATCATGGCCTAAAAAGCTTAATTAAATTTAGTGCCAGTAGTAAGTAAAATACTAAAATTTCACAATGTAAAGGACATTTTGTTTAACCAAACATAGGTTGTGAAATGTTATTGTCATGCCATTTTGTTAAATATGATATATAAATATGTATTAAATTGAATGCTCATTCTTTAGTCTTCTTTACACTGAAGAAACCAAATGCAGTTTGTCTAAATGGTTTGCAGACTGCCTTCTTTCAGTAGGTAAGATAAACCCACTCACTTTTTATTTTAATTGCTCACCTCACTTCCACTCTGAACCTCCCTATGTTTGGCTCCTACATTGCTCCAAGCACCAAGGCGAGCTCAAGGAGAAGCATGTTCTCTTCCAAAAGCACTTTTACTTTGTTTCTGATTTCCAACACTTCCAGTTTTATTTTGCTCCAATAAATGCAAGTTATTGTTTGAAGCTAGATACACAAAATACCATTACCTTTTCCTTTATCTTGTCATTAGATCCGCCCTGGGCCATCACAGCTTTGGACCGTGTGTCAAACACAACTCCAGTGGGGTCTGTTCAGGAAAGAGTCACAGAATTACGGATTTTCTCTTTTCTATTTCACTTTTGTATGATCTCACTGCAATTCTAACACACTCCGACAGATACAGTGGATTCCAGTTAATTAGGCCATCAGTTAATCAGGGCAACTGCTTATTTGGGACAACTCTAAAAGAACAAAAACTAATTGATTAAATAGCTAGGATCCCTTTCATTTATTTGGGACACTATGCTGCTTAATTTGGGCAGGAGACTTGCTGAACAGTTTCTAACTAGCATCATTTGTGTATAGTGGTGTGGCCGTTACACACTATACCGTGGTTTTAAAATAGCATCAGTTGTGTGTGCTTGTGTTATGTTATCCATTTGGGCTGATAGACACAGATTCAAAAAGTAATTTTTGATAATTGATTTTTTAAAAAATCTTGACGAACATTTCAGACTCTTGCCAAGATGCCACAAAATGGAGACACCACCAGCTGAAAACATTTTACCAACTGGGCCAAATTAAAAAAGGTATTAACAATCATCTTGAATGTTACAATGAAATTGAAGATTTGGAGGGTGCATTTGCCAAAAGCATTGTATCAAAACAACAAGATGGGAAATATGAAGATGACGAAGGTGATGAAGATGACGAAGGTGATGAAGATGACACATCTAAACTTCAGCTAGTGACTACACAGGATGCCAGGAAATTTATTGTTGGATTATGATATTACTTCATGCAGGAATGCTATGAAAGCAGTCCATTATCCACACTAGGTGTTTGTGCTGATTTTGTTCATTTACAGTCATCAAACGAACATGGCAGCATACACGATGAATTTCTCTATTAATAATTATTAGGAACTAATGCAGTTTAATAGTACTGGTATTGGAAGTGTTCTAATTTGTGCTGTACAGTCTGATATGGGAACACTAATACCTTTGAGTGGAAAATCCTAATGAAGGTAGTGGATTACCCAGTACATCACGGGTAAAACCTCCAAAATATTGAGCACATCTAGATGAAACATTGCTGTAGAAAAGCAGTATTCATCAAAGATCCCCACCACCCAGGCCATGCTCTTTTCTCACTGCTGCTATCAGGTAGAAGGTACAGGAGCCTCAGGACTCTCACCACCAGGTTCAAGAACAGTTACTACCCCTCAACCATCAGGCTCTGGAACAAAAGGAGATAACTACACTAATTCTATTTCTGGTGTTCCCACAACTGATAATCTCACTTTAAGGACTCTTTATCTTGTTATTTCATGCTCTGGTTATTTATTGCTATTTATTTATATTTGCATTTGCAGTTTGTTCATTGATCCTGTTTACAGTCACTGTTTTACAGATTTGCTAAGTATGCCTGCAGAATATGAACCTCAGGGTTTTATGTGGTGACATGCATGTACTCTGATAATAAATTTTACTTCAAACTTTTAAATGGCAGTTGGTCTTTTTTTTTAAAAAAAACTCTTTTTAACTATTTCCATGAAACTTTGGCTAATCGGGGCAGTCACTTAATTGGTCCCAAAGTCTCCAAATTAACCAGACTCCACTGTACTTGATATAAACAATGAAGAAATAAAATTAACTGCTCTGCATTCAAATTTAAATATCAGAGAGAAAGCGACATTATTTTCTTACTCAGATGCAGTAACAGAACTTTGTTTTGTGGTGACACAGACGTCCCTTATTCAAACACCACAAAAACTATTTGCTGAAGGATGAAAAGCTTTGAAATAAATAAGGATCTTTTTAAAAGTACATTTGCCCCTTGTTAAATGATGCCAGTGCAATACAGTCCTTCATGTGGGAAATAATGAAGTTTGGCAAATATGAGCAGATCAATTCAATCAATTGTAACTCCCCGGGTCGCCTCAGGCTCGCTCAGCTCGTTCTTGTCTAGGGGGAGCTGCCTTCGGCCCCGCCAAACTGGGTAATCAGCTGGTGTGGATGCTGTGTGATGTCCCCGCCTCGCCCAAAACCAGACAGTACACCAAATGCGATTAAATGAGTACAATTTATAAATGTTACTATAACTAAGTGATTAATAACGATACAGTATATATGAAGAGAAAATTAAAGAAAAGGCGCCAAACTTATCAAAGTCCAAACCACTTTGTGCACAACCGTTGGAGCTCAATTACTGAAGTCTTCTGGCCCCTCCGAACTCCTCGACTCGCAGCTCAGGACCCTCCGAACTCCTCGACTCGCAGCTCAGGACCCTCCGAACTCCTCGACTCTCCAAACAGCTCAGGACCCTCCGAGTGGTCAACCAAGCACATCTAGCTTCATCCCCCCCCCTCGGAGAATCTCCCGGCCTCGGACCCCCCTTTGGGGTCCGATCCTCGCCCAGCTTAGAGCATTGCGTCCTCTCTCTCGACCCCCTCGCGCCGATCTGCCCAAAAGCCCGCCAGCAAAAACTTAGACTCAGAAGAAAGAACATTAATCCCCATTTGGTTTACAAAGGAATACCATTCTCGTTATCAGTAAATTAGCATTCCTGCTAGTTAACAAAAGGAAACCCTTTCCCAACAGTAACAAAGAAAAAAAAAGAAACCCCCTTTACACAATTATCAGGAAAAGGCTTCATTTTTAGATCCTTCCATGGTCTTGTTTGAACTTGAACTCTATTGTGAAGGCCAAGAGATACAGCTGGTACTTCTGAAAAGCTTGAGCTTTTGCTCAAGCTGTTTTATAAATGCAATATTCCCTGTTTAAAAAAAATTCTCAAACCTTTTTACCCCCCTAGTTGTACTTTAAGTTTCTGCGTAAATGGAGATGCAACACATCAGGGATTATGACTCTACAGTTCAAATTAGATTATTTCAGACAATAGGGTATTGAAAACAAGTGCGAAAAGTCCCCTAATCTCAATTTCCACAAACAATCTGCCACATGGAACTGTTTTTGTATTTTATCAAAAGCACAGCACTCAGTAATTTTGATCTGTTCTTTATATTGCTTTCCTAATGACATACTTTGAGTTGTCCTGAAGTACTAATACATTTCTTAAAGATTACATCGTGCATATTTTCAATGAAAAATCTAAATGTGCAGCTTTAAATTTGAAAGAACACATGACAGAACACATTGGCCCTTAATGTAATAATCTTGTTGACTGTAACAGAAGTTGCAACACAGACATTCGATGAATAAATAGAAAAGCTACTTTGTAGTGATGCAGAGTACAGAACATGCTTGGTAATGTGAACATTCTGCTGAAGAAAAATTTTTTAAGGTTAACTAATCTTTACCCAAGAACACAGGAAAGTTGGGTTTAGAGCAGCTTGGTCTGAAGCTATTTTTCTTTTAAATTGATTGATTTTAGACAGTTAAATACTACAGAAGGATTCCATTGGAGGAAATTATCTGAAATTTGGCAAGTGGCAGGATGGCACACAGATGTACCTATATCAATTCTTGTAAAGTGCTCTCAGCGAAGGAGGGGAGGCAAATATCAATGGTCCAAGTAGTAGGAATTGCTACTGACTTAAAGTTCTCTTTTTAGAATAGAAATTTGTCTGTATAACATAAATTACAGTTTCTGCTCCCTACTTAAGGGTGCAGTAGCTTCTATTACAAGGAAGACTCCAGAAAGGTGAAAACTATTGAAAACTATTTGCAGATGATACAAAGGTAGGTGGAGGGGCAGGTAGTGTTGAGGAAGCAATGTGATTGCAGAAGAACTTGGACAGATTGCAGGAATAGACAACGAAGTGGCAGATGGAATATAGTCGAGGGAAGTGTGTGATTACATTCTTTGGTAGAAGGAATAAAGGCAAGGACTATTTTGTAAATGAGGAGAAAATTCAAAAATCTGAGGTGCAGAGGGTCTTGGGAGCCTTCATGCAGGATTCCCTAAAGGTTAACTTACAGGTTAAGTCAGTAGTAAGGAGAAAATGCAATGTCAGCATTCATTTTGAGAGACCGGGTATACAAAGACAGGGATATAATGCTGAGGATTTATAAGGGATTGATCAGACTGCACTTGAGAGTATTGAGAGTAGTTTTGGACCCCTTATCTAAGGAAGGATGTGCTGGCATTGGTGGGGATCCAGAGGAGGTTCACATGATCACAGGAATGAAAGGGTTAACACACGAGGAGCATTTGATGGCTCTGGGCCTGTACTCTTAAGTTTAGAATGGGGGAATCTCATTGAAACCTATTGAATATTGTAAGGCCTGGATAAAGTGGATGTGGAGAGAATGTTTACTACAGTGGGAGAGTCTTGGGCCATAGGGCACAGCCTCAGAATTGAGGGATGTTCATTTAGAACAGGATGAGGAAAAAATTTCTTTAGCTGGAGGGTAGTGAATCTGTGGAATTCTTTACCACAGACAACTGTGCAGACCAAGTCATTGGGTATATTTAAGCTGAAGTTTGATGGGATCTTGATTAATCAGGGTGTCAAAGGTTACAGGGAAAAGGCAAGAGAATGAGGTTGAGAGGGATTCTAAATTAGCCATGATGGAATGGCGGAGTAGACATGATGTGGCAAATGATCTGACTACTCCTAGGTCTTATGGAATCTTACTGATACAATAAGCTGCTTTCTATAAGCTCATGCTTGGGGCTTGGGAAACCTGCATTGTTTTCAGTAATTATGAGATCTTACAAGAGGTGCCACAGTTCTTGTCTTTGTGAAATTGTAGGTTATAGATTATTGGACCTTAGTTTGTGTTAACCAGCTCCAAGCCCATGTATGGAGAAATTAGTAATTCAAGAAAACATTAAGTGCTTTAAAAGAAATGAAATTCCCAATTTGAATTCCAGGGTAAAACACATCAAAAACACAACTCACTTTAGGAGAAGAGTGTTGGGAGGGGAACATTGCATAGGAGAAAAACAGAAATAGAGACACATTTGGGCTTTAAAAATATTTAAGATATTTTAATAAGAAAATCAAACAGAAGATACTAGTGGACATGAGGAAATCTGCAGATGCTGGAAATTCAAGCAACACACACACAAAATGCTGGTGGAACGCAGCAGGCCAGGCAGCATCTGTAGGGAGAAGCACTGTTGACGTTTTGGGCTGAGACCCTTCATCAGGACTTGACGAAGGGTCCCAGCCCGAAACTTCGAAAGTGCTTTTCCCTATAGATGCTGCCTGGCCAGATACTAGTGAATGCTGCATTTATGAATCACATTCATCCATCCTGATTTGCTTTCTGTCTTCCTGAATAATGAATTGCCCATAATAAACAAAACTGATTTCAAAGTTTAAAACTTAAAATTACAGAGTGTACACAAATGTAAGCAATAAGTACAAAGTCGGTGGGCCATGCAAGATATATGCATCTCAAGAACACGTGAAATTGTTAAGGGCACTCTTTATGTGCTTAGTAGCTCCATAAATATGGCACACACCCAGTGGTCCGTGCTATCCAGATATTCAGAACCGAGAAAAATAGAGATACAAATCAAAGACTCACAGACCAGTAATGCAGAGAATGCTCAAAGTTTTACAAGGTGTATTATTTTTCATCTGAAGTGGACATCAGTATGGTTTCAATAATAAGTTATTTCAGAGGTACAAAATAAAATGCAATTTAAGAGACACCCTCACTGGAGACTTTGCTCTATATTCAAAAAATACTGAATTTCTGCATTGATATTAAAGAGGAATTTCTATGGAATGATCAACAAAATAGTTATATTGAAAACAAATCTTTCCCAGTTCTAATTTAAACAAATCACTAACGTGACATTGAAATACACTTGTATTCTCTCACTCCCCTCAGGCTGCCTGACATGGCCATTCCTAGTGCGTTTTAAATTCTGCATTTTCTGGCTTTAACAATGGTGATTAAATGACAGACAAAAATATTTCAGCATCAGATGGAAAAATATGCAAATTTGTCTCAAAATCCAAACTTACTGTTGCCTTAAGAAATGCCTCACCTTTTCAAGTGCTTTTGACTAAATGGATCACTGAAAAGCATCCCATGGACAATATCACACAACTAATTCAGAAATACAAAGTAACCTATGCTGGTAAGAGATGTACTATGAAGTCAACTGGTTACTTTGGGGTTTGGGTGAAGAATAAGCTTGCTAGTGACCAATCTATAAAGTACACAGAATGAACAAGATCTATTCTAAATAAGACCATAAGATATAGGAGCAGAAGTAGGCCATTCAACCCATTGAGTCTGCTCTGCCATTCAATCATGAGCTGATCCAATTCTTCCAGTCATCCTCACTCCCCTGTCTTCATCCCATACCCTTTGATGCCCTGGCTAATCAAGAACCTAGCTACCTCATGACACAAAGACATATTGATTCCAAAATGATTTGTATCTTTGAACATTCACTTGTTAAAATGTTATCGCAAGGCAATTAGAAAAATATGTGATTATCAGGCAAAAATCAAAGGAAATCACACTTGACCAAGTTATTGCCATTCTTTGAAGTTATAGACTGCAAATTGAAGAGGACTGTTTGATATTCTATGCTTCGATTTCCAGAAGGCATTTGATAAGGTGCCACATCTAAGGTAATCATGCAATTTAAAAACTCATGGCATAGTAGATAATATTTGACATAGACTCAAAATGAGCTGGCTAACAGGAAAAAGACAGTGGGCATAAATCCTTTTCCTGGTTGGCAAGGTGAATCAAATGTTGTACCACGAAGGATGGTGCAGGGGCTTCAACCTTTTTTTCCATTTTATACTTAAATGAAGGTACAGGAGGTATGGAGGCTGAATTCACTAAAAGCAAAGGTAAGTAAGAAACTAGAGGATATAAAAAGCTACAGAAAGGTATAGATAGATCATGAGTGGGTACAGTTCCAGTGAAGAGGATTCTGCAGAAACAGCACTACTGGCACTTTTCCAGTGCCATGAGGTGTTTGCTTTAGGTAGCCCAGGTTTCATAAGCAGTAAAAATGAATATAAATGGATACAATTAAATAAAATTGTAGGCATCAAAAATGTTTTTACTTATTGATATTTCTTGGTCACCCAAGTGTTTAGAGGCATATTTCTGGTTGTTTGGTCTCAATGAATAACAGTACAGTACAGGCCATGATGTTGTACTCATTTTTTTAACCTACACGAAGATCACTACCATTTCCCTCCACATAGCCTTCATGTTTCTTTCATCCATTTGCCCAAAGAGTCTTTGATGTCCTTAATGGATCTACTTCCACCCCTGGGAGTGCACTCCACACAGCCACCATGTAAAAACACACATGCCTCCAACCCCCCCCCCCCATAGTTTTCTCCAATCACTATTATGCTGTCCATACTATCTATGCCTTTTTAAAATCAACTTACACACTGCTCATCCTCCTTTGTTCCAAAGAGGAATGCCCTAGCTTGCTCAACCTATCCTCATAAGATATGTTCTCTAATCCAGGCAGTATTCTGGTAAATCTCTTCTGCACCCTCTCTATAAAGCTTCCACATCCTTCTTATGAGGTGACCAGAACTGAGCACAATACTCCAAGTATGGTCTACCAAAGTTGTACAGAGCTGCAATATTTCCTCACAGCTTTTGAATTCAATACCCTGATTAATGAAAGTCAACATATCATATGCTTTCTTTTGAGGGATCTATGGATGTGGACCCCAAGATCCCTCTATTCTTCCACAATGCTAAGAATCCTGCTATTCACCATGTACTCTGCCTTCAAGTTTGACCTTCCAAAGTGCATCACTTCACACTTTTTCCAGATTGAATTCCATCTGCCACTTCTTGGACCAGCTCTACATCCCATCAATGTCCTGTTGTAACCTATGACAATCTTCTACACTATCCGCACCACCACCAACCTTTGTCGTTTGCAAACTTACTAACTCACCCTTCCATTTCCTGATCCAAGACATTTATGAAGTTCATTAAGAGCAGGGGTCCTAGAACAGACCACTACAGAACACCATTGGTCACTGATCTCCAGCCAGAAAATGACCCATCTACGATCTTGTCTTCTGTAGGCAAGTGAATTCTGAATCCACACATTCAAGTTTCCCTGGCTCCCATGCCCCACGACTTTCTCAATGTGGATATCTACCATGGGGAACCTTGTCAAATGCCTTACTAAAATCCATATACAACACATCCTCAGCTCTACATTCAGTTTGTTTTGTCACTTCCTTGAAGAATTCAATCAGGCTTGTGAGGCACGACCAGCCCTCAAAGCCATGCTGGCTATCCCAAATCAGACGAAGCTTCTCCAAATACTCGCAAGTCCTATCTCTAAGAATCCTCTCCAATAGTACTCCCACCACTGATCTAAGACTCTCTGGTCTCTATACCTATGACCTTTCTTGAACAAAAGAATAACATTTGCCACTTTCCAATCTTCTGGTATTACACCTGGAACAAAGATCACCAAAGGCACATCTCTTGCATCCTGCAGTAATCTGGGGTATACCCCATCCAGTCCCTAATGTTTTTCAAAAGTTTAGTACATCTTTTTCTTAAAACAGCAACATGTTCCAGCATATTGGTGAGCTTAACACTGTCCTCACAAACATCAATGACCCTCTCCCTGGTGAATACTAAAACTAAGTATTAAGGACCTTCCCTACCTTGAGGCACCCATTTCCTCTTCCACCCCTAATCGATTCTACCCTCACTCTAGTCATCCTCCTGTTCTTCACATACGTATAGAACACCTTGGGGTTTTCTTTAATCCCACTTACCAAGACCTTCTCATGCCCCCTTCTAGCTCTAAATCCATTCTTCAGCTCCTTCCTGGCAACCTCTTAATTCTCAAGAGCTCTGCCTGATCCTTGCTTCCCGAACCTTAGTACACTTCTTCCTCTTGACTAGCTGTTCCACATCTCTTGTCAACCACAGTTCCCTCACCCCACCATCCTGTCCCTGCCTCAATGGGAGAAACCTCATTAGGACTCTCTGCAAGTACCCCTTAAGGAACCTCCATATTTCCCTGGTCTATTTTCCTGATTACATCTGTTCTCAATTAACACTCCCAAATTCCTACTTAATAATTCATCCTCCCCCAATTAAATACTTTCCATACCATCTGTTCCTAGCCCTGTCCAAGGCTATAGTGAAGGTCACAGAATTGTGGTCACTATCTCAGAATTCTCAGTGGATGAGCATTTCAGTCACCTGACCAGGTTCATGGCCTCTCCTCTAGTCAGCTTGTCCACACGTTTTGGACACCTTTCAAACCCCACCCCATCTAAACCTTTTGAACTAACGAAGTGTCGATCCATATTAGGGAAGTTGAAGTCATCTATAACAAGCCTGTTATTTTTGCACCTTCCTAAAATCCTGACCTGCTCCTCGGTGTCTGTTGCTATGGGGGGGGGGGGGTGAGTCTATAGAACACTCCCAACAGTGATTGCTCCTTTCGTGTTGTTTCTGATTCCACCAGACTGACTCAGTGGACCATCCCTCCTTAACATCCTCCCTGTCTGCAGCTGAGACTCTCTCCCTGATTTACCTCCCTCCCTGTCACTTCTTAAACATCTAAACCCTGGGACAGCCAGCAGTCGTCCCTGCCCTTGTGACAGCCAAGTCTCTGTAATAGCAACAACTTCATAGTTCCATGTACTGACCCTTGCTCAAAGTTCATCACCCTTGTCCCTGATACTTCCATTAAAAAAAATACATTTTAACCCACCCAACTACATTTATGCCCTATTCAATACATATCCTCCCTCAGTCTTTCTATATGCTGCATCTACCTTTACACCAACTGCTCTATCCTCTGACCCATCACTCTGGTTCCCATCCCTATCAAATTAGTTTGAAACCTCTCCCAATAGCTATAGCAAAACTGCCTGCAAGGACATTGGTCCCTTGAGGTCAGGTGTAAACCATCCCTTTTGTATAAGTCATACCTTTCCAAGAAGAGAGCTCAATGATTCACAAATCTGAAACCTGGCCCCCTGCACCATTTCTTCAGCAACACATTTATCTGCCAAATCACCCTCAATGGCATGTGGCACAGGCAGCAACCCAGAGATTTCTACCCTGGAGGTCCTGTTTTTAGCTTCCTACCTATGTTGCTGCTACCAATGTGTACCACAACTTCTGGCTGCTTACCCTCTCCTTAAGAATGCTGTGGGCCTGATCTGAGATGCCCCTGACCCTAGCACTTGGAAGGCAACATACCATCTAGGAGTTTCTTTCATGGTGACAAAATCTCTTATCTGTCCCCTTAACTACTGAATCCCCAATCACAACTGCTCTCTTGCAGCTTTCACACTGCACTGCCTGTTCCCTTTCCCTCTTCTACTAGTCACCCAGCAACCTGCCTCCTGCAACTTAGGGCTGACCGTCTTCCTGTAGCTCCCACCTATCAACTTCTCATTCTCTCAGCTTCAGTTCCAGGTCTGTAACATCGTTTGAAAGGAGCTGTACCCACGTGCATTTATCACAGATACAGCCATTAGGTCTCCCAGATCTTCCACATCTTGCAAGAGGAGCACACCACTGCTCTATAATCTACTGTTGCTGCTTTAACTGGGTACTAGTAAAGAAACAGAAATTTAACAGAAACCTCAATCTATCCGCTACTTCTTCTCACCAAAGCCTCTTGATCCAAAGCCTCAGTTCCCCACAATCGCTGCTCAGCTCAAACCCAATTCTATATATTAATAATTCCTGGCAATTACCTACTAACCCAAAAGGCATCAAGCCCAGCAGAAAATTCCAGAAGTCTTCTTCAGGAATTTACAATACAAAGTATCACACAGCCCAATGGAAGGGTAACACTTTTGCAATCACTGCCCCTGCACACTGTGCAAAAAGAATTTATTATGGGCTGTACCCACACTCCTTAGCAATGGTCAAGGGTGCTCTACAATGTGATTAAGCTACATTATGGTCAAATGACAGGAGTAAAACTTGCAGCCAATGTAAAACTTTTGTCACCTGGAAAGTGAACATTAAATAAAAGATGGAAATGGAGAAAATGAATCCTCAGCAGTACAAGTTCTGGAATTAATAAGCTCCAAGAGAACGAGACAAAGTAGAATTCCATATTGATGATCAATTTACTCCGAATTGATACATTTCCAAAATTCTCTACAGAAATGTTCCTGGAACATCAGTCCTAATAAAATTGAACCCTGATTGCTCTATTTTTATATAACACTCAAATGTTTATACAAGTTGTAGCTTATTTTGCAATTAACAATACAAGGGAAGACTGCACAGACTAGAGTCTTTCAATTTGATGAAAAACATCTGATCTTATAGGTGTATAAGGTTGTTAAGGAAAAGGAACAGATTAACACAAAAAGCAAGATGCTGAAAATACTCAGCAGACAGGCCATACCTGTGATGGGAGAACAGTTGACAATTTGTCTGTTTTGTAGGGCACTTGCAGTTTTATGCTTTTAGTTTAATACAAGATAACTTTAAACATAATGGTGGGAGCATGATAATAAAACTAGTAAAAGATTAGTAATTATTCAAACTAGTAAAAGATTAGTCTTAAAAATTTTATTTCAGGAAATCATTCTTCATGCAATGTGTAATGAATGGAATAGATTTCCAAGGAAAAAATAGGCAAAAGTACTCAATCTATCATTTAAAAAGATGAATACTGGAATAAGAAAGATAGGCAAAATGGACTTGTTCATCTGTAACCATCTTGTTAAATGGAACAAATAGCTCCAAACATACACAACTTTAATCAGGATGTTTAAGATTTTACAAAAGTAAACAGGAAACTGGTAAATTAGTGTCAGGGCAGGAGTCAGTCAAGAAAGATATTAGGGGTGAGACTTCCAAAATCTAGATATGCTTGGATGCCATGAAGCATATTAGCCTGGTAAAGCAAGAAGTGGAAGCTCATTAATCATTTCATTGATTAATATATTAGTAACAACATTATGGATTTGGGGAAAAAGAACAAGTCCTGTTGCTTACTTACATGTATTTCTTGCTTTACTATAAGAGACAAATTGCAATAAATGAAGCATTTTAGAAAACTTGTTCAAAAATTATTAATCTTTAAAAAGACAACTGGAAAATACATTTCTGAACATTATTATAACTGTATTGTATCCAAACACTGATATATACATCAGGTCTGCAAGAATTTCAAAACATATCATCCAAAATCATATTTTCTCGCAGCTGTCTAGCTGGCACCAAGCCAACATGGGATGTTTTTCTGTGAAAACATCTTGCTGCTTTTGGGTTGATAAAAAAGTAAAACAATTTGCTGCTTCATTTGGCAGTAAAGATCATCACTATATATCTTTTTATTATGGGTTGGGTCAAAATAATTGAGGGGTAGCTCTGCATGCCACAAATCAACAACTTAGGCATGTGTGCCACAGCTTTGCCACCCCTAGACTGGAGCATTACAAAAGCCACAGTAGTGAAATTAAGAGAAAATTAAAAGGATGCATGCAAGTTCAAGTAAAATCATGGTGAAATTAAAGATCTTTTATAAATGTGGAAAGGTAGAGAATAATTAATAATGGAGAACCTCTGGCCCACTGTTCTACTCTCTACACCTATGACTGTAGCTAGGCACAGCTCAAATGCCATCTATAAATTTGCTGATTGTTGGCAGAATTTCAGATGGTGTCGAGAAAGTGTATAGGAGCGGGAAATATCAGCTGGTTGAGTGGTGTCACAACAACCTTGCACTCAGTGTCAGTAACACCAAACAATTGATTGCAGACTTCAGAAAGGGCAACGAGGGAATACAAACCAATCCTCATAGACGGATCAAAAATGGAGAGAGTGAGCAGTTTCAAGTTCCTGGGTGTCAACATCTGAGAATCTATCCTGGGCCCAACAAACTGATACAGCTACAAAGTCAGTTATATCTCATTAGGAGTTTGAGGAGATTTTGTCGAGAGCATTCTAACTGGCTGCATCATCGTCTGGTGTAGTGGGAGGGGAGCATTGAACAGGATTGAAATAAGCTGCAGAAAGTTGTAAACTCAGCCAACTCCATCATGGGCATTAGCCTCCCCAGCATCCAGGACCTTTAAGGAGTGATGCCTCAAAAAAAAAGGTGGCATCCATTATTAAGGATCCCCAACACCCAGAACATGGTCTCTTCTCATTGCTACCATCAGGGAGGAGGTATAGAAGCCTGAAGGTACACACTTAACAATTCAGGAATAGCTTTTTCTCCTCTGCCAACAGATTTCTGAATGGACACTGAACCTATGAACACTACCTCACTACTCTTTTTGCACGATTATTCAACTTTTTATAAACATACACACAGTAAATTAGTCTTTATGTATTACATTGCACTGCTGCTGCATAACAACAAATTTCCACAACATATGCTGGTGATTTTAAACCCGATTGTGAAGTGTAAAGCCTATTAGAGATGAATGCAGAATTTGTGCATGGATATAGGAAAAATATCCATACATTTATAGGCAGCAGAGATAAGACAAGTAACTACAGGCTGGTGAGACTCAGGTCACTGTAAGGAAATTATTGGAAAAATCTAAGGGAAGGATTTATATACACTTGGAAAGGCAGAGATTGATCAGAAATAGATCATGGCTTTATGAAGGGGAAATACTGCCTTACTAAATGGATGGAGCTTGAGGAAGTAAAGATTGCCAAAGGCAGTATGTAGTCCTGTCCATATGGACTTCAGTAAGGCATTTGACAAGATGGGTCCAGAAAGTTAGGGTCTATGGGACCCAAGGTTTGATAACAGGAGTGGAGGGCAGCATTGGTAGGATACTTTTCATTCAATCTGTGACCAGAGGTGTACAGCAGGAAATTGCTGGGATCCTCTTTTGGATCTACTGTACATTAATGACTTGGATGTGAAAGCAAGAGCTATAATTAGTTAAGTTTGGGGATAACAAATGTTGGCGGTCTTGTGCATATTGAGAAAGGTTGACCAAGGTGACAGCATTGGCAAATAGAATGTAATGTAATCCTGACAAGTGTGAGGTCCGTGGTCCCCATTATCTTATTTTCACTATGGATGTCCAGTCCCTATACACCACCATCCCGCACAAGGAAGACCTCACAGCTCTGTTTCTTTCTGGACACCAGACCCAACCAGTTCTCCTCCACCACTATTCTCCTCCATCTAGTGGAACTTGTCCTCACTCTAAACTATTTCTCCTTTGGCTCCTCACTTCCTTCAAACAAAAGGGGTAGCCATGGGCACTTGCATGGGTCCCAGCTATGCTTGCCCTTTTGTTGGCTATGTGGAACAATTTCAATGCCTACACTGGTATCACTCCCCAACTCTTCCTACGCTACATCGATGACTGCATTGGGGCTGCTTCAGGCACCCATAATGAGCTTGTCAACTTCAACTTTGCCTCCAACTTTCATCCTGCCCTCAAATTTACCTGGTCCATTTCCATTTCCTGCCCTTTCTCAATCTCACTGTCTATTATAAACCCACAGACTCTCACAACTACCTGGACTATACCTCTTCCCACCCTGTTACCTATAAAAATGCCATCCCCTTATCTTAATTTCTCTGACTCTGCCACATCTGCTCCCAGGATAAGGCTTTTCATTCCAGAACGAAGAAGTCCATCTTTTTTCAAAGGGGCTACTTTCCTCCACCATCAATGCTGCTCTCAACCGCAGCTCTTCCATTTCACACACGCCTACTCTAACCCCATCTTCCCGTCACTCTACAAGGATGAAGGTTCCTCTTGTCCTCACTTACCACTCCACCAGCCTCCATATCCAGCACATAATTCTCTGCAACTTCCACCATCTCCAGAGGGATCCCACCACCAAGTACATCTTTCTCTCCCCCCCACTTTCTGCTTTCCACAGGGATCGCTCCCTATATGACACCCTTGTCCATTTGTCCTTCCCTGCTGATCTCCTTCCTGAAACTTATCCTTGCAAGTGGAACAAGTGCTACACCTGCCCCTACACCTTCTCTCACAACCATTCAGGGCCCAAAACAGTCCTTCCAGGTGAGGTGACACTTCAGCCGTGAGTCTGTTGAGGTCATATACTGTATCCAATGCTCCTCCCTATATATCGGGGAGACCCAACGTAGATTGGGAGACCGCTTCACTGAGCACCAATGCTCCATCTGCCAGGACAAGTGGGATCTCCCAGTGGCCATCATTTTAGTTGCACTTCCCATTCTGATACGTCAATCCATGGCCTCCTCTACTGTCGCAATGAGGCCACACTCAGGATGAAGGAACAACACCTCATACTCCATCATGGCAGATTCCAATCTGATGGCATGGGAAAACAAAAACACGATTTCTCAAACGTCTGGTAACTCTTCCCCCCACCCCCAACCATTCTCTCACCTTATCTTCTTGCCTGCCCTTCGCCTCCCTTTGGTGTTCCTCCCCCCTTTCTTCCATGACCTTCTGTCCTCTCCTATCAGACTCACTTCTCCAGCCCTGCATCTCTTTCACCAATCAACTTCCCAGCTGTTTACTTCACCCCACCCCCCTCCAGGTTTCACTTATCACCTTGTTTCTCACCCACCCGTAGACCTGTAGTGCCATTTTCAGGCAAGTATAGACTTGAACCAAAAGGTCCTGCTGTTCATCCTTATTCCTTGGCACCCTACCATTTACTATACCTGTCCTACCACTCTTTCCAAACTGCATCACCTCACACTTAAGAACAAACAAGCGGAAATTTGTAGATGCTAAAAATCCAAGTAACACACAGGCCAGGCAACATCGATGGAAAAGAGACTTGCCTGAAAATGGCACTACAGGTCTACGGGGTAGTGAAGGCAGCATATGGCATGCTTACTTCATAGATCAGAGCATATAATATAAAAGTTGAGGCAGTTTGCAATTTTAGTGAACACAGGCTAGGCTGCACTTCAAGTATTGTGTACAGTTCTGGTCACTGCACTGGAGAAAGAATACAGCTGTGCTGGAGAGGCTACAGAAGAGATTTATTAGTATGTTTCTAGTATTGGAGAACTGCAATAATGGGGATGGACTGGATAGATTGAGCTCATTTTGCAATGAAGCCAAAGGGTGAGAGACACTGACAGTGTTGATAGTCAGAATCTCCTCCCCCCCCCCCCCCCCCCCCCAGGTCGGGGTATCAAATACAGGAGGGCAAAAGTTTAATGTGAAAGAAAGGAGATTTAAAGTTGATTTCTTATTTTATTTATTTTGTTTATGCACAATACATGATTCAAACCTTTCCATTTCTGTGCTATGTGAATCTTATGATTCCAGTGTTTGAAGCATCAGGACAGTTTACTGGAAGAATTGTTAAAGTCAGTACTAATAAAATAACTTTCTTTACACTGATTATGGAGATCAACCAGTATATTTTTTTCTACACAGTTTGGAATTACTCCAAAAGTTCAGAACTGTGGAGAACATAATAGACAAAGTAGTAGTTCATATCATTTATAAAGTTACCAATGAAATGATACAATAATGACAATTAGACTACAGTTTTTCTCCAAGCTTACACGGCAAAAAAAAAATCTGCTATGAAGAACATTTTATAGGAGCATGGTGAAAATGCAAAAAGCTACATCTTTTCCTAGTGAGATCAATCACAAAAAAAAAATCAGAAATGTCTCTTGATTGTGAAACCAAAATAACTATGTACCAAAACTTAATTTCTCTGCTTTAAGAAACTTGCCCACTTTCTCAGTAACTGTAGAACAATCCACTCTGCACAGCTCTATTGAAGATTTGTACTGTAATTCTCTGCATTTTTATAAGCATTTCTGAATAATCTTTGGGTGTTTTCCAAATGTCACATTATAGCTGGGCACTCCAGTTCCTGTTTGGCCTGCTTCTAATTCTTGTACTTAAGACTATTGACATATTGCCAACAAGGATATTGCATCCCCCTCCACTGAAGGAAAGCATTGTAAAAGCATTGTATGGACTCATATTGGCCACAAGCTCTGATTATTCAATACCTTGTGCTTTAGAGCCTGGATTTTTCCCTTGATCCATGAACTACAAAGAAATCCAAAAATAATGAAACTGTAAACTAAAAAACACTCCACATTTTCTATGGGTACAAAAGATAAATTTGTGCAAAAACATGCTGATCTAAATTAAAAATAAAATTAGAAATGCTCAATAAATGCACAAAAACAAAAACAATTAAAAAACACTGACATTAACTTTTAACATCCAACAATTGAATCCTTCTGAATGATGCAATTGTTAAATGCTATGATTGACCAGGATTACAGATCATTAGTTCTGGTCTATGTTTAAACCCTACTTTCATTCAAATAGTCTTTGCCATGAGGACTATTAATGACAAGAATAATTGGCCCAATTAGTTACAAAGTGATGTCTGCTGCCTATTACGTGATTGTAGCATTCTGTTGAAATCTATTTCAAAAGAAAACCTTGGTTACCAAGTATTTTCTTCTGCTGATTAATTTGTTATGAGTAAAAATAATAAAAGCATGTCCAAAAATTATTGGTAATGATATACTGGAATACAGAATAGAGATTAAATTGCTGTAGACATCTAGAAAGAATTGCTCTAATACATACTGTCAATAGTTACCTCATTTAGCTCTGCATATCCAGATAAATGATTTATGAACCACAATCTAATAATATCATTAACCCAAACACAAGATTGCTCTGACGTACAGAATTATTTTAATACATATCGTCAATAGTTACCACCTTTCTCAAACACTGCAAACTAAAGTGACCTTTTGACAGGAACCTTTATCCTGTTATCAAAATTTTAGAGACAAAGTTAAATTAACATAAGTATACGTCAAAAGTACCCACCCAGCAACCAGAACAACAATTGCTCTACCTATTCTGGAATGTTTGAAAACCAGAACCGGAATTGGCCAATTAACTTTTCAAGATGATTTTGCCATTCATTTAGATCCTGGTTGACCTTCATTTTAATTAAAATCTCAAAATTCCAGTCTTGCAAATTTCTGATGAATCACTCAGCTTTTTTTTTTGAAGTGTAGGTTCTCTATTTCCACAACCCTTTTTTGAAAATGTGTTTTGTGCATTCCCTCTGAAATCAATGGTGTTTAGCTTTAAGATTTTTCTACAGGAGGGCAGATCTCTTGTAGATGTGTGATATTTAGCATCACATTACATGGATTAAAAAATCAAATTTATGTTACATGTCCTTATAATCTAGCCCTCAAAGCCATGTCATTCTGATGCAACTGAAATGCAGAAAATCTATTACCAATACATTCCTCCTGAAATGCAGTATCCAAAACTGAACAGTTTTTCAGAGGAATCTGACCAATGTCAAAGAACAAATTCCTGCCTTTTGTGCACCAGCCAGATAAAAATCCAATATTCGAATAGTTTGACTTTATACATGTGCAGTCTTTAATGATTTGTTTTGTTTCACAATGCAGTCAATAACATGGGAGGAATCTTGTATGATCGTGATCAAGTATACAATGTCCTTCCATCAATTCAACAAGGAGATCTAATGTTAATCCACTGGATAAATAAAATGCAGAAGTTGGTACTAACAAATAGCTCTTTTAATAACTGGGACTCATTTGACTGATCAGCAAATTATCACAAAAGTCCATTCTAACAGCTTTCCAAATCTATTCATTTCTATGCAATTCAAACAAATGAATCTTTGATAGCAAAGTAACCAGTTTGGATTGGCAACTACATCGTCGCCGCAGTTTCTAAAAGCACAGGTGCACCACAAGGCCATTGCTTAGCCCCCATTCCAAAGGCTTTACACCTGTGACCATGTGACTAAGCACAGCTCCAATGCCATATTCATGTTTGCTGATGACACCACTGTTGAGGGTCAAATCAAAGGTGATGATGTATCAGCAGATAGGAGGGAGATTGAAAACCTGCCTGAGTGGTACCATAACAGCAGCTTCTTACCAACAAGATCAAGAAGCTGATTATTGACTTCAGGAGAAGGAAACCAGAGGGCCATGAGCCAGTCCTCATCTGGGGGTGGGGGAGGGGGAAGGAGAGGAGGGAGGGAGAAAGGGAGAGAAAATCAGAGGGTCAGTAACTTTAAATTCCTTGGCATCATTATTTTGAAGGACCTGTCCAATTACGAAAAAAGCCCAGCAGTGACTTTACTTCCTTAGGAGTTTGCGAAGATTTGGCATGACATCTAAAACTTCAACAATCTTCTACTGATGTGTGGTGGACAGTGGAGAGTATACTGACTGGCTGCAACTGAGCCTAGTATGGAAACAACAATGCCCTTGAATGGAAAATTCCACAAAAAGTAGTGGATACGGCCCAGTCCATCACGGGTAAAGTTCATTGAGTATGTCTACGTGAAGTGTTGTCACAGGAAAGCAGCATCTATCATCAGGGATCCCCTACCATCCAGGTCATGCTGTCTTCTACCACCAGGAAGGTGCTACAGGACTCATACCATCAGGTTCAGGAACAGTTATTACTCAACTATCAGGCTTTTGAACCAGAGGAGATATCTATACTCATCACTTGGCCGTCATTGAACTGTTCCCTTAACCTATGGACTCACTTTCAAAGACTCCTCATCTCATGTTCTCGACGTTTATGCTTATTTATTTATTATTTCTTTCTGCTTGTATTTACACAGTTTGTTGTCTTTAGTCCACTGGTTGAATGCCCAAGTTGGTGTGGTCCTTCATTGATTCTGTTATGGTTACTATTCTATGAATTTACTATGTCTGCACGAAAATGAATCTCAGGGTTGTATATGGTGACACATGTGTACTTTAATAAATTTACTTTGAACTTTAAATCCATCCTTAAGGAGATTGTGCAGAAGTGACAATTAATTTACCAAACCTCGTCAAATGCAGTATCTTCCTTAAAGCTCCAACTGAACAGCATTACATCTGACTCACTGTGGCTGACTGCACAATTAGTTCATAAAATACTAAAAAAGAGCATCTTACAGGACTCAACTGACAAAATAAATTCAACTGACTTCTTGCTTCCAAAATGCAAATCTTCAGATTTTAATAAGCATTTTAACATGAATTTTCAACCTAAAGTTTAAAAAAAGATTTTCAACATCTGTGTTTTAATTCATTAAACACTCAACGCATTGGCATCTTCGGATAGGTACTATGAAAAGGTTTTTGATTTAAAACATTTAATTGTTTCTATCTTCACAAATGCTCCCCGAATTTCTGGGCATTTCCAGCATTTTGCATTTTGATTTCACCATTGGTTTATTCTTCTTAGAAAATTTGAAGCACAGTGAACAGTATTCAATCCATTTTGAAAAGTTCTCCTCACAATAGACACCAAGAGCTGTTCTCACAATGCTTGCTAAACAAATACTAAAAGATAGTATTGTGGTACCTGAGTAGAAGAAATAAGAGTTCTCAGTGTTCTGCCCAAAATTTCTCTCCAAATACAAACCAATTTCAAAGCACTTAAGCATAAATGTCTTTGATGCTGAAGGTACAAATGTCCACAGATGTTGCTACTATAGCCCAATGACATTTAAAAAAAAACTATGCAGCAGAGATCAGAGCAACACACAAAATGCTGGAAGAACTCAGCAGGCCAGGCAGCACCTATGGAAAAAAGTACAGTCGACATTTTGTGCCAAAAGCCTTTGGCAGGACCCTTGTTTATAGAGCAGAGATCAGTAGTTTGGTCTTGCAGAAATCTAGTCTTCTGGTCATCAAATATAGACCCAAAATAAACATGCATCAGGAAATGCACAAAGAAGCAACCAGTAAGGCTGAAATCACTTCCGACCTTCATATCTTATCAGTTCATTTTCATGAATGTACAGTTGCAAGAAAAAGTTTGTGAACCCTTGCAATTACCTAGTTTTCAGTGTTAGTCATAAAATGTGGTCTGATCTTAATCAAAGTCACAATAATCGACAAACATAATCTGCCTAAAGTAATAACGAATAATTTTCTTCTTCTGGTCAATACTAAGTACACCATTTAAAGAATTACAGCCTACGTTCAAAAAAGTATGTGACCCTCTGGAGTAACAATTTCTACAAAAGCTATTTGGAGTTGGGTGTTCCAATCAGTGAGATGAGATTGGAGGTGTGGGTTGTAGAGGTGCTCTGTCCTACACAAAAAAAAAGTCAGGTTACTGACAGAGCCTGCTCTTCTCAAGAATGAACTGTTTATGTGCACCAAGTCTCAATCAAAACAACTTTCAGAGGACCTTAAAAGAAGAATTGTAGAGATGCAGAAGCTGGAAAAGACTACAGAAGCATTTCTAAAGACCTGAGTGTTCATCACTCCACAGTAAGAGAAACTGTCTACAAATGGAGGAAACTCAGAACTGTTGCTACTCTCCCTAGGAGTGGATATCCTGCAAAGATCACATCAAGAGCACAACATGCAATGCTGAAGGAGGTGAAAAAGAACCCAAGGGTAACAGCAAAAGACCTGCAGAAATCTCCAGAACTGTTTTTCTTATGGTGGACACATGAACAACGAACAAGAATGGTGCTCGTGGAAGGACACCACAGCGGAAATCACTGATCTAAAAAAAATATTGCTACACGTCTTAAGTTTGCAAAAGACCACATGGATGTTCCACAACACTTCTAGGACAATGTTCTGTGGACAGATGAGACAAAAATTAAAACGTTTGGCAGAAATGCACGTTGCTATGTTTGGAGGAGAAAAGGCCAAGACCAAAACCTCAACCCAACTATGAGGCATAGTGGAAGACAGATCATGGTTTGGGGCTGCTTTGCAGCCTCAGGGCCCGGACAGTTTGCAATCATTGGTGGAAGAATGATTTCAAAATTGCATCAAGACATTTTACAGGAGAATGTCAGAGTAGCGATCCATCACATGAAGCTCAATAGAAGCTAGATAATGCAACAAGACAATGATCTGAAACACAAGAGTAAAACAACAGAATAGTTTAAAAAGAAAAATTGTGTTTTGGAATAACCAAGTCAGAGTCCAGACCTTAACCCAAAGGAGATGCTGTGGCATGACCTGAAGAGGCCTGTTTACACAAGGTAACCCAGAAATACTGGTGAACTGAAACAGTTTTATATGAAGGAATGGCCTAAATTTTCCTCTTGTCATTGAGCAACTGTGTTCAGCAGCTACAGGAAACGTTTGGTGGAGGTTATTGCTGTTAGGAGTTTCTACCGGTTATTAACTACAAGGGTTCACACACTTTTTCCAGTCTGGACTGTGAATGATTAAACAATGTGTTCAATAAAGACATGAAACATACAATTATTCGTGTTATAGTTTAGGCAGATTATGTTTGTCTATTATTGTGACTTAGATTAAGATCAGACCACATTTTGAGTGATTAATGCAGAAAACTAGGTAATTGCAAAGGGTTCACAAACTTTTTTTTGCAACTGCAAGTCAGTTCGCTACCTGCATTTCTATGCTTAACATATCTTGGAAGAAACAGCAATCTGATAATGCCCATTAGACACAGGACTATTTCCATATCTGAAGTTCTTTCTGGTGTTCAAATACAGCATTACACAAAACCCTGTATCACATTTAAATCAAGCAAATTATCAGAAAGCAGATTTAAAATAATATTTTAAAGAAAGGAGACTTTAATAACAAAAAAAGTATACATATGTTGTGTATTTTAGATGTATGCTCATAAAACCGGACATAATTTATTGAGGAATAACCACACCTTGGTTTATGCTTCTTTAAATCTCTGAAGTGGTCAATCAAGGAAGGCAGAGAAAATATAACCACTCACATGCACCGAGAAGAGTTGTCCCCTGAACTGGCAGTCACTTCTTAGGGGTTCCAGACAAGACAATGGAGCAGTTAGCTGACTTTAATACTAGTCAATGAAAAATAGTTTTGCAGGAACTGCTTTAACTATAATAAATTCAATAAACATTAACAAAATCTAGATGTTACCTGCTTGAAAAGGTCATATTCAATTATCCAAATTACTTAGGTGTAAGTACTATTGATTGCATTCAAGTAATTTGAAAAATCAAATTCAGATGTCTTCCCTGGTGCCGGTGTTATTTTTTAGCAAGAGGATTCCTTATTGGATAAGTCAATTCTATGAAAGACATTCATATTGATACCATAACAAAAACATACACGGAGCATAGGATCTGCAAATATGTTGTTCCCACAGTCAATATTAAACTCCATTACCTCTGGAGATTATTTCCTGGTCTGTTTAAAAAAAATACAAAGTAAATCACCAGAACTTCTAACGATGCCCCAAACTACTCCTGACTGATCACCTTTTCATGATCTTAATGTCCCAGAAAGTATCAACTTCCACAAAGCATTTACACTAGACACTGAAGTAGCTTTTCCTTCTGAAATAGCAATATGAATATACCCTTCAGCATTTTTTGAGATACTAGAATGGGAGCTGAAACTACTTGGATATTCTCTTGCACTAACTACATATTGTAAATAAAAATTATCCCTAAGAGAACCTGTCGTGCATTTGATATTGAACACGAACACGCAAGCAGGCACGCACACACACACACACACTAGACTCACATTTCAGACTCCTATGTGTTCCTTTGAATACATTTAATCTATTGAAGTTATAAAACACAAGTGTCGATGAGGTAGTTTTAAAAAAAAGTAAACCTAAGATGGCTACCGATCTGTTGAAGTGCAGCAAGACATCACAGGTTTAAAAAACACTCAGTGAGGAATGGCAAAAAACACACCATGGACAGAGGCTGTAGAGTTTAAAAAAAAATCAGAAAATGGAAGAATTCACTGGTTCATAAACAGGGCCAGGTGATGATAATCATAAAAAAGCAGAAATGGCTGGCTACATTGGAAAGATTGAAGCATTTGATTACACAACAGATAACTGGATTTTATATACTGAATGAATTGTACAGTATTTTGAAGCACATGAAATAACCAATGAGAAACAAGTACCAATTTTGCTGAGTGCATTGGGTTTAAAGGTATACAGCTTGCATTGAAGCTTAACTTCTACAACTAAACCAGCAGAAATGTGCTTTGCTGATATTGTGAAAGTAATGCTGGAACATTTAGAACCAAAGCCATTACAGATTACAGAACACTTTAAGGTTCATAAGCAGAATCAAAAAGGTCAAAAAGGGAGACCAATTCAGCACATTTGGCTAAATTGAAATGATTGAGCACCATCAGTTCAGTAATGGGCTTAATAATGCACTGAAAGAGGGTTTAGTTTGCAGAACCTACTAAAAAAAAAGCAACCAAAAATGGCTCCAACTAAAGCACAACTTACATTTAAGAGAACAGTTGAAATCACTGTTTCAGTGGAATCTGCAGAGGTGCAACTGAGTTGCAGTCAGGATTAAAAGTGAGTGTGAACAAAATTGTAGCACCCTGACAGAGGCCTGCCTGGCCAAACAAATTGTGTTACTGTTGTGGCAGGCACTCACATACACCAGACCAATGTAGGTATAAAGGTGAAATTTACAGAAAATGCAACAAAGTAGGCCCCATACAAAGAATATGTCCGGCAGACAAAAATAAATGGACCACACAGAGAAGAGCAGAAGTTAAGTCAAGTTGCAGTTTCAAAAAGAACACTAATCTGCATGCTGTTGATGGAAAATCTGATGATGATGAGAGTGACACAGGACTGGCTAGCTTTGAGACTTACAATGTGAAAGCTAACCACAGACAAGCAATATGGCTTACACCAGAAGTGAATGGCAAATTAATTAAAATGGAATTGAACACTGGGTTGGCTGTTTCAGTCATTCCATAAAGTGAGTTTGAATGGCATTTCAAAGATACTGAAGCCTGCAGATATCCAACTAAGAACTTGTACTGGAGAAAAGCCATCTCCTGTGGGAATGACATTTGTGAGTGAAATACAACCAACAAGCCACACTGAATTGAGCTTGTATGTGGTAAAAACAGAATGAATAGCCTTGTGGGGCCATTATTGGCTGAGTCAACTACAACTTGATCTCTGATTTGCAAACCACATCCCCTGCAAAAGAGTCAACTGAAAGCAAATTAAGTAAGGTGCTGGATGATGTCACAACTGTCTCCATGCTGAACACCATGAACCATTCCCCAACAGAGGGCAAACAGGTGTTGGTGTCAACCTCTGTGCCTCTGGCTGGAAAGCATATTGGAGCAAGGAAGGGACCATGCTGCTCAGGAATAGGGAAAGTGATGAAAGCAGTGGCCTGACTACAATAGTTTTTGTAGGCAACATATCTGAGAAAGCTTCTGATATGTTAACCAGGCAGTTACCTGTGAATTGTGGCTTGGTTTTAAGCTGGAAGAGAGTTTAGGGAGCTCAGGAAAGTTGCAAGTATTCAGCTTCTGTGGGTATTAAGAACCAGAATCTCCTCTGTGTGCATTAAAGTTATTGCATGATCTTCGAGTGGGAGACAAAAAGCTGCTGGTAAAAGTAGATGCAAAGACCAAAGCCCAGCTGGAGGAATGGAAGGCCAAATAGAAAGGAGTCAATGGAGATAAGAAAACAAGGAGGATTCATTAGATGTTGTAGATGAGGAAGCCAAAAGGAGAGATCAGACTGCAAAGGATACAATAGAAAGATTAAAGAGAGATACTCTAGTGAACTAAATGCACCTTCCCAAGATCAAGATGCACAGACTATTAGAAAAAAAGGTGGCCACTGCTGTCAGAACAACTTCCTGCAGTCTCAGAGTCAACTCCTACAACCACTACGGAGGAGGCTGCAGAACCTGAGATTGTTTCACAGCCACAAGTCTCACCTGCCAAGCAGAGTGACCACTCTCGTCAGGAAAGACATTATCCCACAAGAGTAAGAAATCCTCCACAGCGATTAAATCTTCAGGCCTGTATGGGACAACTTAAAATTTACTATGATGTGGATGTTGTCAAGTATTGTATATCGGAAAATACTTAACAGGCAGTGAGAAGAAATCAGATTAGGCAAGGCTGCAGATAGCATTTAGCCAAACAGCACTCAACATCCATAATTAAAACTGAAAAATCAGAAGAATTATTTTCTTTGACCAGCAACAATTCTCTCCAGGTTTCTTTGCTCCTACACTGTCTGATGCTCTTTTTTTGTTGAACAACGGGTTGAGCCCAAAGTACTGGTATTGCAAAATAATAATTTTTCTCCATTACATTCGGTTGGACACCAATTTCACTGAAATGATAATTAACTTTAAGGCCATTCCTTTTGTCATACTGCATATCAACTCCAACATCTGTGTAATGTGCAGATGGGAATCCTTCAATTAGTTGCCTTATATCCAAAGGACCTTTTTCGTCTGAGAACTCCAAGTCATCACTGACACAAAAGGACACTCTGCTTTTAACAAGTCATATGTTATGTGATTATTCCTTTTCATTCAGGAAATAGTTATTGCCACCTAGCTTCAGCAAAACCAATGAGAACACCTTTATTTTTTTTCAACCTTTTGTATTAACCCAAGACAAGTTTTATTGCAAAAAAGTCCTTTGAATCTTATGATAAAAATAGAATTACTAAATAATGGAAACCCAATTTTGCCTTTTGAGGGTAAAACATACAAGCTTTTCTGTAGTTTTTCATGAATTACATTTTCTGATGAAAATAAATTTTGCTGAGCAGAACAACACTTACAGACAATCTTCATAGTAAGATTGAACATAGAAAACCTACAGCACAATACAGGCCCTTCGGCCCACAAAGCTGTGCTAAACATGTTCCTACCTTAGAACTACCTAAGCTTTACCCATAGCCCTCTATTTTTCTAAGCTCCATGTACCTATCCAGGAGTCTCTTAGAAGACCCTACCATTTCAGCCTCCACCACCATTGTTGGCAACCCATTCCACACACTCACCACTCTCTGCGTAAAAAAAACTTACCCTTGACATCTCCTCTGTACCTACTTCCAAGCACCTTAAAACTATGGCCCCTCATGTTAGCCATTTCAGCCCAGGGAAAAAGCCTCTGTCTATCCACATGATCAATGCCTCTCATTATCTTGTACACCTCTATCAGGTCACCTCTCATCCTCCGTCGCTCCAAGGAGAAAAGGCCGAGTTCACTCAACCTATTCGCATAAGGCATGCTCCCCAACAAAGAGGGATTGTGACAGGATGCAGGTAGGTTTCATTTTGTAGGACAAAACAGATCTAGGAGCCACTGTTGGCAAAAAAGGTGTCACCTATTTAAGGTAGCTGAGGTGACGTTTTTGCTCTCAGAGTTGCAAGTCTTCAGAACACTCTTCCTCAAAGGATGGTGGAATCAGAGTCACTGAACATTTTAAGACAGATAGATAAATTTTTGATAAGGTAGAGAGGTGAAAGGTTACCAGGGGAAGGGGAACATATGGAAATAAGGCTTCAATTAAATCAGCAATGATCACACTGAATGACAGAGCAGGCTTGTGGACCTACTTCTGTCTTAGTTTATTTGTATGCAACATTTACCCTCTTTATCAAGGCAGATATACACCTCCACAGGGCACAATGCCATTAGCAACATTATTAGTTGGGGAGCACAAATATTAGCTTGATCAATCTACACAAGAACTGAATTAATCAAGATCTCTAAGCTAGTCCTTTTTGCTATGCCCATCAATAATATTTTTTCTAAATTGAAAGGGTGGGATGTATTCCCCAGGTAGATCTTGTTTGTATGGCAAAAATAATGAATATCAAAAAAAAACTCAGTTGCACCTGCCAGCTCCTCATAGAACATTTTGAACACAGGAGATAGTGTAAAAATTTTAATGTTCATTTATTTTCATATAATTACTAAAAGAATTGTCCCAAAAGTAACAAGGGACACTTGGACTCATACACAATTTAAACGTGAACATATCATTGACATCTTTCAAAATATGCAGGATGTTTGAAGGCAGCAATAACCAAATAGATTGTGTAATAGCCAATAAATTAATTCAATATATTAACTTGATGTCATTTCTTAGATGACACCACAGAACACCTTTACAGGCTACTTTAGTTATGTTGATATTCAAATACAATTTCTGCTTGCAGTCCAAATTAAATTGATTCTAAAGGGTCAACCCTATAGACTTTTCCACGTAAATTAGTTCAGTATTTATCAACTTCTTTGGCTTGCTTAACCTCTGACTGTCCTCCACACCCCCCCCCCCCCCCACCGGAGGAAATGCTTTCCAGTATGATTGTTTTCAGAAATTGTAATGCCACATCCACATTCTCCTCTCAAAGATATCAATATTTCAGAGAAGATGAAAAATAAACACTTTTATTCCCAGTTTACTAATTATCAGTGCACCTGCCAAACATAGTCAAGAATTTAAGATCAAATACTCTTCATTAATCAGATTTCTCTTCCACAATTGCAGATAATGAATTCTACATTTAGGCTTTGCTGATGTATATGGTTGACAAGTGCAAACAGATTTAAATTTTCAACAAGTACAAGAAACAATTTTAGCCAGACAATGTACCACTACAGGTGAAAATTACCCACTAAGTGCAGTTTCAAGACATTGTTATCCTTGTTTCTAGAAATTGTTTTACAACTATGGGAGTGAATGTTTAATTAACATTTGTTAACACTAACAAAATTTGAATACAATATACATTTCATAGTTCATCTAAACAATTTTGTTGAAGTACATGAAATTACTTAAAATAAATAACATTTAGTCAAGCAGCTGAAGTCAAGTTACCAAATTCTGTGCAGGTGCTCATTTTAATATAAATACATAAGATGGCCGGAACCAGCTGAAAATAAGTTGTAACCACACAAAGCTAACAGATTTTATTTTTCCACCGAGAATCAGTCATGTTTAACTGAGATCAATTTTTAAAACAGCAGTTCTCCACCTCCTTGATCTTTTGCTACACATTTGCAGCAAGTAATTCCCCACATCTTTTTTTGTTTCTAACTGCAATAAGTGGCAGTGAACAATGTCTAGAATAATCTCTGCACAAAACAACTCCAAGAAAAGTAATTGGAACGTGGTTGGGGATGGACGAAGAGGACAAGAAAATCATTTATTTATAACTAAATGTCCAGTAATCAGAATAGCACCACTTTCAATGGTAAGCAAGTGGTGTCCTTTTGAGAGTAACTCATTGTTTGTCATTATCTAGTTAAGCATCCACCACCTTTTCATTACTTTTACAACTCCATAGAAACTGCATGTCTCTATTTTTTGTCTAAACCAGAATTAATTGCCATTAATTATACCACGTTACTTTAAAGAGAGATTAGATATTAGGTTATACAGGTTGAGTACCTCATCTGAAATGCTTGGGGCCAGAATGTTTTGGATTTTGGAATATATATTAAAACAGCTTAGGCTCACCATCATCTCTGACTCAATGTACATGCTACCAGTAATCAGTCTTTCTGTAATGCTCTGGTTAAGATTTCTACTGCTACGCTGTGAGGTCATTTATATTAGCAATTTTGTGTAAAAGCAGTGTGCCATGCTGGAAAGTGTCTTTTTGTTTCGGCTAAGATAAGGAAACGTTGTCCAACTTAAGAGTGTGAGTCAGCCAATTATAATTGTGGGGAAGAGTTTTCTGTAGGACAGTAGTCTGGTTCGGGGCTTTTGGTGGGAGTGGTGGTGCAGTGGGCCAGAAGGGAAGATGCTGCAGAATGCCATTGGAAGGAGAGTCCTTGTTGCACAAAGTGCTTTGTGCAGATGAATACACCCGAGAGGGAGCCAGTTTGAGTTGGATTTTGAGGAAAGATCAGAATATGGTACGTGCTTACACACAGACCATGGCTCCAGTGTGCAAGTTAAAGACAACTCCAATATGCGCGCCAACAGTCTTGTGCACATTGGACTGGCTTAACTGTAACGGGCCCTTTTATTTTCTTTTACTTTTCTCTTTCCTATTAACTGTTTGATAATGCAGAAATTTGTAAATAAACTTTATTTATAATTTTAAGTGGTACTTGATCTATTATTGCTGGCCAACCCAGAATTCTCAAATTGAGGTTTCTTTAATTGGAATATCATGATGTTCCTGTTTGGTTGAACCTCAAAAAAATACAGACCCGAGACGTATATTGTTTTGAAAGGTGGCCTTCTCTCTGCTGAGTCACCAGCAGAACTAGCTGGTGAACCAAGTTTGCATACGAGTCCAGTGAGAGGGTTACACTTGTTCATGTACTGACAGCCATTCAGCTCGCCAGATTTTCATCAGGGACGACCTTGGCAAACTCAATGAACTTCTGTTGCTTTGTGATCAGCAGATGCTTTCTCACCACAAATTTTAAAAAATTTAATGTTGTGCCTTTTCTTAAATTTCTGCATCCTGCCTGCTGAATATTCACAATTACCTTCAATTTTCAAAGTTCATTGTGATAGATCTTGTTTCATGATCAGCATATCATTAAAGTTGCATATGTTCACTCCAATGCTGATGAATTCACTCTTTCAATACACATCAAGACCGTAATTTTCACTTTATGCAGGGTTTTTTTATTTTTTATAACTTCTGTTCATTACATAAGTGAGGTCATTTCTCAGAACTGTCTCTGATGTGCAGAGACCCGCCGATCAGCTGGGAACCTTCCCAGCATCTTGTGGAATTTTTCATTTGTGATATCACGTCAGCGCTCAAAACTTTCGGATTTTTGAACTTCAGATAAAGGGTAGTCAATCTGTAGTAGCTAGGAGTAGACTTTGCAAAAAAGAGAAACCAACTAAGAACTATCTGTCTAATTGTTTTCATGCAGTCTGAAGAATATCAAAACATACCTTGCTTGACCATTCAGTTCATAAACTTGACTCAAATTTCTACCTGTATTCCACACAAAGTCCTGCTCACTCGTTACCCATCCTCTCCAACATGTTCTAATATAGGTTTTCAAAATACCCTCTAATCTAAATGTTGGAGTGAAATTTTCCCCTTCTATACTCACTTTAAAAAAAAACAAATTTAATATACTAAATACCTCACAACATGAATACCATTTAAAAACATGAAAATGAGCCAAAGATTGCAATGGTTCATGCATGTTGTGTTGCTCAAATCCTTAGCCACTGATCTAGAAACATGGCAAAATCTTAAAAGGATTACTCCAAAGAATAATTGAATAATCAGGTCAAATACAAGATAGCTCATTTTCTCTTTTTTAAAAAACATTATCTGGACCAGCTTTAAGTATGTTGGATGAAATATAATAGAAGAGACTTTGAAAGTGAATGACATCACACAACCCTGCCAGAGTTGCTACCTTCAACTAACCTTTTAACAAGCTTCTCCACTTCATGGCAAATCCAAGATGTGAAGTTTTAAATTAAAATAAATGCTTTAATTGTCTGGACCAAGACCAGACCAATTTTGTTAATAATTGCAGCCTACTTCTCTTTGAACAAACCAGTCTTTGTTCAAATGCAGACTTTAAGGCAATAAAATCACTGAGAGGCTTAACTGCTAACAGATTTTGCTGCATCTCTTTGAAAACAAATTGTAGAGGGTTTTAGAGGTTTAAAATATCTTAAGAGCACATGGTACTGAAGTAATTTACCAACATTACAAAAGGGCCCAAAAATACCTCCTTAGCTATAGGACTGGTGCCAGAGGATTGGAGGACTGTTAACATATTGTTGTTTAAAAAAAGGAAGACATTAAATAGTTACAAGTCAATTTGTTTTACATCAGTCGTGGCCAATTGTGAAATTTAATTACTGACAGAAAAACTTTCATTTAGGACAGCTCCAATTAATCAGGGACAGTCCTCTTGGAATAGTTAAAGGACTGCTTGACTACCTTTATTGAATTTTGAGGGGGCAACAAGAAACTGGAGGACAATGTCTTTGATCTAGTCTACAGAGACTTCAGCAAGGCTCTTGACAAGGTTCCATATTACAGGCTGATCAGAAAAGTAAAAGTCGACGTGAAACTGAAGGTAACTAATCTTTAGATGATTCTATAAATCACTTCCAGATTACACACTACAAAAAAAAACACAGAGCATGCTGCAACATTATCAATGCAAACCTATGCTCTGGCCCTAATAAAAACAGAAAATGCTGGAAATGCAAGTCAGTTAGCTCTTGTGCAGACATGGTGGTAATATTTGGCCTGAAAATCTTTGATTTGTCTTTGATGTAGAATAACAAAACAGGAGCTTAGGATGATTTCCAAAATACTTGATAAGATACTACATAAATTAAGAGTCCATGGTATTGGAGGAAATGTATTAGAATTGTTTGAAACAGACTGCATATAGAAGACAGTTGGAATAAATGGATTATTTTCAGATAGGAGGATGTAACTAGTAGAGTATTCCAGGGATTGGTTTTTGGTCCACAATACTCATTATTTACACTAATAATGTGGGGAAGCACAAGGTCATACACTTCAGTACGAGGAAAATTTAGCAAGGGGACAGAGACTGCAAAGTTATTAGTTGTTCCAATGCACAAATCACTGAAAGCTAGCAGGCAGGTCCAACATAGAGTTAAGGTGGCAAACAGCATGTTGGCCATTAGAGTGAAAGGGTTGGAACTTAATAACTGTTACTATTGTACAGTGTGTTGGTGAAGACACCTGGAAAACTGCATAGTTTTGGTCCTCTTGTCTAAAGAAAGGATACCATAGCATTGGAGGCAGACTACAGGACATTTACCCGACTAATTTCTGGGGTGACAGGGTTTTCGTATCATGAGAGATTGCAGAGTTTGGGATGTACTCCTTGGAGCTCAGAAGAATGAGCAGCCACTTGGGTGACGGGATCAATGTTGAGATGTTTTCACGAGAGGTGGTAACTACAAACCAAGGGGGCAGATATAAACTGAAATACATAAGTATTTATTCTCTCAGAGGTTAGTGAATTTCTGGAAAACTTTGCCCCCAAGGTTGGTGGAGGCCAAATCATTTCCAGTCAAGATGGCACTGAGCTGTGGTCTCAATTGAGGTTGTGACTTATATTTAATTGATTTTTAGGTTTGTAGAGATGGTTTTGGGACAGAAGAGAGGCAAGGGATCAGATTAGTGCTTTAGGGATGTTCTGTGTTGTCCTGCGTTGTCCTGCTGAACATTGTAGGCATGCTATGTTGGTACTGGAATGTGTGGTGACACTTGCGGGCTGCCCCCTGCACATCCTTAGGCTGTGTTGGTTGTTAATGCAAACAACACATTTCACTGTAGGTTTTGATGATCATGTGATAAAGTGAATCTGGATCACAAGATGTAGCTTGGATGGAGATAAATACTTGAAAGATCAAGGAATTGTAGGTGAACTGGCAAGAGAAGTGAGGTCAGTACAGATCACCATAGATCAGCCATGATCATGTTGAATGGTATGAGGGGCCTGCTATTTTCTTCTGAAGCTTTCTGAAGTCTAATTTGACCCCAACTTAAATTAATGACAATCCTACTTTTAAAATATGCTTGCCCACCCCCTCCAACTCTATGCACACCCAGCGATGACAGACTATACAATGCAAGGTTTCTCATTTCTCTGTTTTCTCCTGTCCTTTCTCCATCCCTCTCAATAGAATATTTCCTTGCCATATATGTAGAGTGCAGCTTGAACTTGTTCAACATGCAAGTTTAGCCACAGTTTTATGAAATAATTGTAACACTATAATAATCATTGGTTTAAAATACTTTATTTCCAAACCCATTGTCAGGCTTCACTCCAACACACAGGGCAAGGCCAGCATTAAGGCCAGGACCAACAGGCTCCGGGACAGCTTCTTTCACCAGGCCATCAGATTTATCAGTACATGTTGATCAGATTGTGTATGACTGTACAGTATCCAATTGCACAAACATGGTATACAACCTTAGTGTTTGGGCAATATCCTCCCACAGTTCCCTTCCTCATTGCTTGTACATAGCAACAGAGATGCAACAAAGATTTTTATTCCCTCATGTTGTTAGATGGCTGTAAGGAATAAAATTCTAATTCTAAATCTAAAAAAAGACATTTGCCACAATATGCCAGCACAGCGGGAGTAAGGAGTGCTCTTGATCGACAGACGACTGGAGATCGGAGGATCAGCCGTTGTAGGTAGGCCGAGACCCTTGGACCTACCTGGACAGTACCCGAGGAGGAAGGTAAAACTGTGCAAGTGCGGGTGATGTCAGCGGTGAGCACGGGCTTTAAAAAGAGGCCCACTTTCAGGAGCGGGCAGTGGAGTGTGCAGGAGCAGAGTGCTGGGCTTTGGCTCAGCGGGCTTCGGTGCAAGAGGACTTTGGCAAGAAGCCTGCTTTTCATTTATTCTGACTAATCTGGGATCAGGTAATGGGGGAGACAGTTAGAGCAGTGGTGTGCTCCATATGCAATATGTGGGAGGTCAGGGTCGACACAGTTGTCCCTGATGACCACACCTGCAATAGGTGCATCCAGCTGCAGCTCCTATCAGACCGAGTTAGGGAATTGGAGCAGGAGCTGGATGAAATACGGATCATTCAGAGGCAAAGATAGATAAGAGTTATCGGGAGGTCGTCACACCGAAAAGACAGGAGGTAGGCAAATGGGTGACAGTCAAAAGAAGCAGGGGGAGCAGACAGAGAGAGAAGAGCACCCCTGTGGCCATTCCCATCAAAAATAAGTACACCGTTTTGGATACTGTTGGTGGGGATGACCTACCAGGAACAAGTTACAGTGGTCCTGTCTCTGGCACTGAGGTTGGACCCTCGACTAGGAAGGGGAGGAGGGAAGAGAAGAAAGCGGTAGTGATAGGGGATTCTATAGTCAGGGGAGCGGATAGGAGATTTTGTGGGAAAGATCGGGAGTCTCGGATGGTATGTTGCTTCCTTGGTGCCGGGGTCTGAGACATCTCAGATCGGGTGCAGGTTATTCTCGAGAGGGAGGGGAAGAATTCAGATGTTGTGGTCCATGTAGGGACCAACGACGTGGGTAGGATGAGTGAGGGGGTCCTGCGTAGGGAGTTCAGGGAGTTAGGTGCGAAGCTGAAGAGCAGGACCTCGAGGGTAACAATCTCAGGATTGCTACCTGTGCCACGTGCAAGTGAGGCAAGGAACAGAAAGATTTTACAGATTAATATGTGGCTGAGAGGATGGTGCAGGAGGGAGGGCTTCAGGTTTTTAGATAATTGGGCTTTGTTCCAGGGAAGGTGGGATCTGTTCCGACGGGCCGGTTTACACCTGAACTGGAGCGGTACTAACATTCTTGCAGGGAAGTTTGCTAGTGCTTCTTGGGGGTTTAAAACTAAATTTGCAGGGGGCGGGGATCCAGAATGTGAGAGAGGATAGCAAGAGGAAGAATAAAGGACAGGTGGGGACTACACGGTTCCGGAATATTAAGTGTGTAGTAGAGAAAGGTGAGACGGAACAAGTGATAAGGAGGACACATGTACAGAGGGATGGTCTGACAGAACATGGAGTTAGATGTGCAGAAAGAATAAGTAAATTTAGGAAGGACAACAAAATTCTAGGGGCGTATAGCCTGATGGGAGTTAGGGGAGCTGGGTTAAGCACAATAGGCAGCGATTCAAACAGAGAGGAGAAATGGGCTAAAAATTCTATATCTGAATGCACGAAGTGTCAGAAATAAGGCGGATGAGCTTGAAGCCCAGGTGCGAATGGGTAACTATGATGTTGTTGGGATAACGGAGACATGGCTGCCGGGAGATCAGACCTGGGAAATGAATGTACAAGGTTATACATGCTATCATAGGGACAGAAATGTGGGCAGAGGGGGTGGGGTGGTCCTGTTGGTGAGGAATGAGATTCAGTCCTTTGCAAGGGGGGACATAGGGTCAGGAGAAGTAGAGTCTGTGTGGATAGAACTGAGGAACAGTGAGGGCAAAAGGACCCTAATGGGTATTGTCTACAGGCCACCAAACAGTAGCATGGATATTGGGGGCAAGTTGAACAGGGAGTTAACATTGGCATGTGGCAAAGGTAATGTCACAGTAGTTATGGGGGATTTCAACATGCAGCTGAACCGGGAGAATCAGGTTTGTGCTGGACCACAGGATAGGGAGTTTGTAGAGTGCCTACGGGATGCATTCTTGGAACAGCTTGTACGAGAGCCGACCAGGGACAAGGCTATTCTGGATTTAGTGTTATGTAATGAACAGGATTTGATAAGCGATCTTGCAGTAAAGGAGCCATTAGGAGGTAGTGATCATAATATGATGTTTTTATCTGTAATTTGAGAAGGATAAGGGCAGCTCAGAAGTGTCAGTGTTGCAGTAGAACAGGGGAAACTATGGAGCCATGAGGGAGGAGCTGGCCAAAGTTAACTGGACGGATAGCCTAGCAGAAAAGACAGTGGAACAGCAATGGCAGGTATTCTTGGGAATAATGCACAAGGTGCAAAACCAGTTCATCGCCCAGAGAAGGAAGGATTCAAAGGGGGGAAAGGGGCCACAGTGGTTGACAAAGCAAGTCAGAGATTGCATAGCATTAAAAAAAAGTATGACAGAGCTAAGGTGAGTGGGAGGACAGATGATTGGGAAATTTTTAAGGAACAACAGAACTTAACTGAAAAGACAATACGGGAGAAAAAAATGAGGTACAAATGCAAGCTTGCCAGGAATATAAAGGAAGATAGCAAAAGCTTTTTTTTGGTATGTGAAGAGAAAGAAGATAGTTAAGAACAATGTTGGGCCCTTGAAGAATGAATTGGGTGAAATTGTTATGGGAAACAGAGAAATGGCAGAAGAATTTATTAAGTACTTTAGATCTGTCTTCACTAGGGAAGACACAAGCAATCTCCCAGATGTATGGATGGGCCAAGGACATTGGGTAACAGAGGAAATGAAACAGACTGACATTAGGAAGGAAACGGTGATGAGTAGACTGATGGGACTGAAGGCTGACAAATCCCCAGGTCCAGATGGTCTGCATCCTAGGGTACTAAAGAAGGTGGCCCTGGAAATTGTGGATGCATTGGTAATCATTTTCCAATGTTCCTTAGATTCAGGATCAGTTCCTGAGGATTGGAGAATGGCTAATGTTATCCCACTTTTTAAGAAAGGAGGGAGGGAGAAAACAGAACTACCGACCTGTTAGCCTGACATCGGTGGTGGGGAAGATGATAAGAGTCCATTATTAAGGATGAAATAGTGGCATATCTGGTTAGCAGTGATAGGATTGGGCTGAGCCAGCATGGATTTACCAAGGGCAAATCATGCTCGACTAATCTGTTGGAGTTTTTCGAGGATGTAACTAGGAAGTTAGACGGGGGAGGTCCAGTGGATGTAGTGTACCTCGATTTTCAGAAGGCATTTGATAAGGTCCCACATAGGAGATTGGTGGGTAAAATCAAAGCTCAGGGCATCAGGGGGAAGACATTGACATGGATAGAAAACTGGTTGGCAGATAGAAAGCAAAGGGTAGCGGTGAATGGGTGTTTCTCGGAATGGCAGGTGGTGACTAGTCGGGTGCCACAGGGCTCGGTATTGGGACCACAGCTGTTTACAATTTACGTCAACGATTTGGATGAAGGCATTGAGAATAACATCAGCAAATTTGCTGATGATACTAAGCTGGGTGGCATTGTGACATGTGAGGAGGATGTTAGAATTCAGGGTGACTTGGATAGGCTAGGTGAATGGGTAGATACTTGGCAGATGACGTTTAATGTGAATAAGTGTGAGGTTATCCACTTTGGGAGTAAGAACAGGAAAGCAGATTATTATCTGAACGGTGTAGAGTTAGGTAAGGGAGAAATACAAAGAGATCTATGAGTCCTTGTTCATCAGTCACTGAAGGTGAATGAGCAAGTACAGCAGGCAGTGAAGAAGGCTAATGGAATGTTGGCCTTTCTTACAAAGGGAATTGAGTACAAGAGCAAGGAAATCCTCTTGCATTTGTACAGGGCCCTGGTGAGACCACACCTGGAGTATTGTGTACAGTTTTGGTCTCCAGGGTCAAGGAAGGACATCCTGGCTGTAGAGGAAGTGCAGCGTAGATTCACAAGGTTAATTCCTGGGATGTCCGGACTGTCTTACGCAGAGAGGTTAGAGAGACTGGGCTTGTACACGCTGGATTTAAGGAGATTGAGAGGGGATCTGATTGAAACATACAAGTTTATTAAGGGATTGGACAAGATAGAGGCAGGAAATATGTTCCAGATGCTGGGAGAGTCCAGTACTAGAGGGCATGGTTTGAGAATAAGGGGTAGGTCATTTAGGACAGAGTTAAGGAAAAACTTCTTCTCCCAGAGAGTTGTGGGGGTCTGGAATGCACTGCCTCGGAAGGTCATGGAGGCCAATTCTCTGGATGCTTTCAAGAAGGAGCTAGATAGGTATCTTATGGATAGGGGAATCAAGGGACATGGGGACAAGGCAGGAACCAGGTATTGATAGTAGATGATCAGCCATGATCTCAAAATGGCAGTGCAGGCTCGAAGGGCCGAATGGTCTACTTCTGCACCTATTGTCTATTGTCTAATATATTGTCCAAGCACCAAACACTCTTCTTCATTAGCATCTGAAATTCTTCTGTGAACATTACCAAATGTTAAATTGGTAGAGGAAAGAACTGAAAGCTGATAGCATGCAAGACATCAGCAAGCTTTTGGCAAAAGTGAATATTAAGAACACCTCTAGCAAATGAAAGGAATATTCAAGACCTTGTTTGAGGTAATTGGATCTCTTTGGCTGAGTGAGCTAAGGAGCATCTTGTATGCCACCAATTGCAAAATAGCCCAGAATCCTCATTTTATGAAATGTACAGCAATACATGTCACAGTCACATTTCAAGAAGTCTGTACACTGGAATAGAACATTGACATAGTTGCTGAGGCCACAACCATCTTGTACGAAACTACACTATTGAAAATATAGAATGGTTTCACATGCAGGACAGAAAAAGGAATGACAAATCTATCTGTGGTAAAATGAAACTATATTTCACCACACCTGCAGATGATTTACAAATAGAGTCAAAGTGCATTTCATCGCTTCTCACAGGAGATCAGCAAGCAAAACAAGCATCTAATTTTGCTAGGATTGTTATTAACTACATTCGTAGCATTGAGGACACCATATTTTCACTTGACAATTTGCAACCAAAGAAATGCCACATTCAAGTAAAATACACAACACTGGTTAATGCACTATATCCAGAAGGGAGTGGCAACATTCATTTTGCAGCAAAACACTCATAACTAAGCCACAGTGTATTTTGTTTGACCATGTAGCTCCTGACTCACTAGATCACTTGAGTCCTGTGATCTTTTGCAGACCAACTTTAAGAATTCTTTACAGTGTACATGTCATCTCACCCATTACGAATCAGTTCCCATCACCAATCAACAGCTGTGGAGATAAGTAACCAAAGTGAATCCTTTCCTGGATGAGCTCCCTGATCAACTGAGCAGGGTACCAAACAACACACCCTTACCCATCACTTCTTCAGTTCTTCCTACATTCTCCAAACTCAAGCCGCCATGGGCCTCAGCTATGACTGTTTGTTGCAATAGTCCATGTTCCAAGACTTCCCTGGTAGTACTCTCCAATGCTTTCTGAGCTACACTTGATGACTGCATTAGCACTGCTTCATGTCCCCATGCAGAGCTTGTCAATTTTATCAACTTTATTTTCACCTTCAACCCTGCCCTCAACTTCAGTTGATCCATTTCTGACATCTCTCTTGATCTGTCTCCATCCCTGGAGACAAACTGTTTAACAACATATTTTTAAATACCTTCTGATTCACACAGCTATCTTGACTACACCTCTTCCCACACTGTACTGTCTCCTGTAAAAATGTCATTCTTTTTTCTCAGTTCCTTCGTCTCTGCTGCCTCTGATCCCAGGATGAGGCTTTCCTTTTCAGGAAAAGAGATATCCTCCTTCACAGAATAGGGTTTCCCTTCCTCCTCCATTGATGCTGCCCTCACCTGAATCTCCTTTATTTCCTGGACATCCACGCTCACCCCACCTTCCCACTGCCTTAACAGGGATAGAGTTCCTCTGGTCCTCACCTACCACCCCATGAGCCTCCACATCCAACACATCATTCTCTGCAACCTCCACCATCTTCAACAGAACCCTACCACCGAACACACCTTTATCTCTCCCCAAATCTCCGCTTTCCCACAGGGATCACTGCCTCCATGATTCCCTTGCCCATTTGCCCTTCAACACTAATCTCCCTCCTGGCACTTATCTCAGCAAGCAGAAGTGCTATACCTGTCCATTCACCTTCTCCCAACCTCCATTTAGGGTCCCAAACAGTCCTTCCAGCTGAGGCAACACTTCACCAGCGAATCTGCTGGTGTTGTCTATTGTATCCAGTACAATTAAAGATAGGTAAAGGTTAACAATGAAATAGTGGATGAACTGAATAAGTATTTGTCATCGGTCTTCATGGTGGAAGACTCTAGCAGTATGGTGGAAGTTCCAGGTGTCAGGGTTCATGAAGTGTGTGAAGTTACCATTACTAGGGAGAAGGTTTTTGAGAAACCAAAAGATCTGAAGGTAGGGAAGTCACCTGCGCTAAATGGTGTACACCCCAGAGTTCTGAGAGAGGTGGCTGAAGAGATTGTGGAGGCATTAGTAATGATCTTTCAGAAATCACTGGAAATCTGGAATTGTTCCAGAAGACTGGAAAATTGCTAACATCACTCCACTCTTCAAGAATGGAGAGGTGCAGAAGAAAAACTATAGGTCTGTTAGTCTGACCTCAGGGAGTCAATTATCAAGGATGAGGTCTCAGGGTACTTGGAGGCACATGATAAAATAGGCCATAGTCAGCATGGTTTCCTCAAGGGAAAATCATGCCTGATAAATCTGTTGGAATTTTTTGAGGAAATAACAGGCAGGTTAGACAAAGGAGAATCAGTTGATGTTGTCTACTTGGATTTTCAGAAGGCCTTTGACAAGGTGCCACATGAGGTTGCTTAACAAGCTATGAGCCCATGGTATTACAGGAAAGATTTAGCATGGATAAAGCAGTGGTTCATTAGCAGGAGGCAAAGAGTGTGAATGAAGGGAGCCTTTTCTGACTGGCTGCTGATGACTAGTGGTGTTCCACAGGGGGTCTGTGTTGGGACCGATTCTTTTTACATTACATGTCAATGATTTGGATGATGGAATTGATGGCTTTATTGCAAAGTTTGCAGACGATATGATGATAGTTTTAAGGGGTAGGTAGCTTTGGACTTAAGACACATTAGGAAAATGGGTAAAGAAGTGGCAGATGGAATACAGTGTCGGGAAGTGTATGGTCATGCACTTTGGTAGAAGAAATGAAAGGGTTGACTATTTTCTAAATGGAGAGAAAATACAAAAAACCCCGAGGTGCAAAGGCATCTGGGAGTCCTTGTGCAGGATTCCCTAAAGGTTAATTTGCAGGTTGAGTCTGTGATGAGGAAGGCAAATGCAAGATTAGCATTCATTTCAAGAGGACTAGAATATAAAAGCAAGGATGTAATGTTGGGACTTTATAAAGCACTGGTGAGGCTTCACTCAGTTTTGTGAGCAGGTTTGGGGCCCTCATCTTCGAAAGGATGTGCTGAAACTGGAGAGGGTTAAAAGGATGTGCATGAAAATGATTCCAGGATTGAATAGCTTGTCATATGAAGAGTGTTTGATGGCTCTGGGCCTGTATTTGCTGGAATTCAGAAGAATGAAACCTATCAAATGGTGAAAGGTCTTGTTAGAGTGCATTAGGAGAGATTTCCTATGGTAGTAGAGTCTAAAACCAGAGGACACAGCCTCAGAATAGAGGGGCATCCTTTTAGAATGGAGACGAGGAGGAATTTCTTTAGCCAGAGAGCGGTGAATCTGTGGAATTCTTTGCCACAGGCAGCTATGGGCCAAGTCTTTATGTATATTTAAGGCAGAGTTTGAAAGATTCTTGACTGGTCAGGGCATGATGGAGTGAGGGTCATTGTGTGTATTTGCAAGCAAGGTTGAGTACATTGATTTTTGTGACTCCATTAATATCCATATAAACATCATACTTTGGTATAATGAGTGCAAATTGAACATCGAAAATGTTTATAGTCATGATACATCACGGCAAAAACTTGCGATCAGAACTTCTTGCAACACCCATCCACTGTGCTAGGAACTGAGGACATTTTGATAGTTCTCTTGCCACTACATCCCAGGTCCCTTTTGAAACAGCCTTGGCAGGCTGCCTGCATCTCCTAACACAAAGCACATCATCTTCCTTCAATTGCTTCTCCATACCTCTCTGGGCATGTCAGGGCACAGACCTAATGCAATATCTTCTCCACACTGCACTGTCAAATCACTTACTACAGTATGTTTGACAATATTAGAAGGACACATGCAAATCCTTGATACGCACTAGAGTAGGGACCATCCAGATCAGGGGTGGCCAGCCTTTTACATTCCATGCATCAATTTTTCACGCACGAGTTCAGATGCGCCATTCAGCTCTTGTACCTCCATTCAATTCTTGTAATGTTAATATAGACATATTTAGCATTTTACATCATATATTGATTTAATATAAAAACAAGATGAACATTACTTAACTTAATGAGACTTAACAAATATATTTTGTCTTCTTTTGATTTCTTCCTTTTTCTTAATCATATATTCTTTCCGTAACTCAGACCCAAGCACTAGCTTCAGTTTTCCTTCTACTTCAGTCTGATGTTGTGTTTTATAGTGTCTATTAAGATCTTGTCTTCTATTATGTGAGAAAGTGTTTTCACAAACAATGCACAATGGTGTTCCTGATGGACCCGCTATAAATAAGAACTCATTTTCCCACTGTTCATTGAATTCACGCTTACTATCACTTTCTGCTTTTCTTTTGCTTATTTTCTTTTGCACTATGATGGGCAACTGAATGTAAAAACAAGGCTTAGTTTTTGAAGTATAAAACTGCAAATGTTCACAAAGGACAAACAAAGCACAACTCCGTAGCGCACAAGTGTCAACTGTAAACTGACTGGCAAAAACCTGCGACGCACCGCTGATGCAGACGCCTGGCACCTCAGGATCAAACAAGTATCAAAAGTGAATTGAACAGTTATTGAATGACCACTGAACAAAACTCCTTTCCTAGTTTGACTTATTGAACTTCTTTTAAAAATTAAAAACAGATTAATGCAAAAGATAACATTCGCCAAAAGATGTGCATGAAATAATAGTTGCTAAAAATAATTGCTAAGTTTTAGATTTATTCTCAGTAAAACCCATTTCTAGCTCTAAGCTACTTGAATTCCTGTTAGTTTTTTTTCTACAAATCTGTTTTTGGTTAATATTTTTTGCATGAGTAGGCTTACTTTTTTTTAAAATTATTATCACTGGGATACAATGCACCACTTCTAATCATCCAATGCGCCATAGGTTGGCCATCCCTGATCTAGATCATGGGCTCCCAGTCTTTCTTTTAAAACCCCATGGACCCCTACCATTAACTGAGGGGTCTGTGGACCCTAGGTTGGGAATCCCTTGCCCAGATAAACAATCTTAATTAGGTCTTTCCCAGCAAAGCCCAACAGTTCGGTCTCTTTAGTTGTCAGGTGGCAAATATAAATTTGAAATTAATGTTCAAAATCTTTTCCAAAAATGTGATTTTTCCTTAAATGCCATTTTCACTTTTCAATTGCCATTTATTTTACAAGCAAGGATTCCACATTCTAGTTCCAGGTCACTGATGACAGATTAAAAAAAAATCACGCTAAGTCAGAATCTCTAGTATACACAAAAGTAAACATCCTACAGTCATTGGTGAGTGATGGCTTAATTAGCCACAACAAGTGTCAGAAAACAGCCACATCAAATTTTCCCACAGATCTTATAAATGACCATGGAAGGAGTAAACCAAAGCTGCATGACCTGTTGATTGAGCATTTAAACATATTAAAATGCAAGCCCGCCTCTCAGACAAGGAAAAATAGCACACATCTACCTTGAACTTGCTTAATTTGACAATACTGATCCAATCTACTAGATTAACTATGCTACAGGAAAGATTGCTACCATTTTGGACCATATGATATACAAATGGTTGCTACTTAGTTCTGCCTGTTTCAGCGTTACAATCCTGCCATGCTAACATCAGAGAAAGATTAACCATTGTTACCAATGCTACAACAGTACTACAAAACTGTAATAGTTCCTAATAGTTATCAACGGAGGAATTCATCCAGTGTAATTTGTTGTTTTTTTTTGACTGTAAGTAACATCAGTGCAGACACCCAGTGCAGATGGTGGACTGCCTTCAAACAGTACTTTTGATGAATGCATCCTCCAAATCTTCATTTTCATAGTTACATTCAAGATGATTGTTATCTTCAAATCCTTTGTAGTTCCTAACTTGAAGTAGGGAAATAGTTTCAGTTTCACTCCCTGCCACTTCTGGCATCTCCACGCCTGAATGCTTGAAACCGCAGCGAGCATAATAGTTCTGAATTGTCTTACTGCTTACTACTCGGCAATTATCAGTGACAAAAATCACTACTTTTCAAATACAAACACATTCAAGTTACACTATTTAAAAAATGTTCACTCTAAGCATGGTGTAATGTTTAACAACTGCTCAGCAACAGCCTCCTGTCCAATTCGGCTGCATAATGTTCCAAATAAATGAAGGGCATCCTGGCTATTTTCTCATTTAGTTTTTGTTAAGGGTTGTCCCACATTACTGCCTGTCCCAATTAACTATATTTGCTGGCTTTGTTAATAAAAGTATAAATGCCACTGAGACAAAATTTGCTGATGTTGTTTCCTTTAGGTGTAGGCCTCAATGTCTAACATTTGTACAATTTTAATGAAAACAATATTAGACAGAAATAAGGAAGCAATTTCTAACATCTAGCACAATTCAAAAGGACTGCTGAACCAAAAAAAACATACATTAAAAATTTTTTTCCTGAGAAGTTGGAAAATGCAATCTACAGCTACAGTGTATAACGATTTTGCTGCTAAACTATTCCACTTGATAGATATTTAAATCCTAATTATCTACTCTACATACAAGACTAGTTTATAGTTTTATGCCAATGAACCATTAAATTTAGTCACTGCTGTGACGTAGTAAATAGATCAGTCAAACTACCCACAAAAGTCAAAGAAATTGTGAGAAAGTGACCAGATACCCAATTTTAATCATGTTAAGAGGAAATTATTTCCTTGTTGTCCTTCAAAATACCTACCTGCTTTAAGCAGGCTTCACTTATCCAGGTGCCCAAGAACATGGCAACCTGCTTCACAGACCATCATCCAGTCAAAGATGAACCTCATTAACTGCTGCCTGAGAAGCGACTTGGATCTGCTCCAATTTGCCTACCAGAGCAACAGGTCCACAGCAGATGCCATCTCATGGGCTCTTCACTCATCCTGGAGCATCTGGACAACAAAGATGCAAACATCAGGATGCTCTTTATTGACTACAGCTTGGCTTTCAATACCATAATCCCCTCAAAACTAATCAAAGTTTCAAGACCTTGGCTTCAATACTTGCTTGTGCAATTGAACCCTCAATTTCCTCACTTACAGACCCCAGTCAGTTCAAATTGGTACAACATCTCCTCCATGGTCTCTATTAGCACAGGTACACCACAAGGCTGTGTGCTTAGTGCCTGCTCTACTTGCTTTACACCTATGACTACGTGGCTAAGTACAGCTCCAATGTCATATTTAAGTTTGCTGACGACACCACTGTCGTAAGCTGAATCAAAGGTGATGATGAATCAGCATATAGGAGGGAGATTGAAAATCTGGCTGAGTGGTGCCACAACAACCACCTCTCACTCAATGTCAGCAAGATCGAACATTTAATTATCGACTTCAGGAGGAGGAAACCAGAGCCAGTTCTCATTGGAGGAGGAGGTGGAGAGGGTTAGCAAATTTAAATTCTTCTGTGTTATAATTTTGGAGGATCTGCCCTGGGTCCAGCATGCAGGTGCAATTACAAAGAATGCACAGCAGCAGTTTGCAAAAATTCAGCATGACATGTAAAACACTGATAAACATCTATTGACTGGCTGCATCACTACCTGGTTTGGAAACACCATTGCCCTTGAATGGAAAATCCTACAAAAGGTAGTGGATACAGCCCAGTCCATCACAGGTAAAGCCCTTCTCACCATTGAGCACATCTACATGAAACGCTGTCACAGGAAAGTGGCAACCATCAAACACCCCACCACCCGGTCATGCCATCTAGTACAGGAGCCTCAGGACTCACACCACCAGTTTCAGGATCAGTAAATACCCTTCAACCATCATGCTCTTCAAACAAAAAGGATAATGTCATGCAACTTCACCTGTCCCATCATTGAAATATTCTGACAACCTACGGACTCACTTTCAAGGACTCTTCATCTCGTGCTCTCAGTATTTATTGCTCATCTATTATTTTTTCTTTTTTATTTGCAGTTTGTTGTTTTTTGCATACTGGCTGAACACCCAAGTTGGTGCAATCTTTGTTGATCCTATTATGGTTATTATTCTATTATGGGTTTTTTGAATATGCCTGCAAAAAAAATATATAATCACAAGGTTGTATACAGGTACTTTGATAAAGTTACTTTTTTTACTTGAACTTGGCAAATAGTGCCATGGAGTCTTTCAGGTCCATGAATAAATCTTTCCCTTTCTCTGGCAGAGACTCAAAATTGAAAATGACTTGCTTCCAATCCAGTTCTGAGGAGCAGAGATGCCCACGTGCAAATTCTTGTAACATGGGATGGCCATTGCAGACCAGCTTCTACATCACCTTCACTGAGATAGGTCTTAGTTCATTGGCTGAGGTCCAAGATGAGTGGAGACTAGGCTCTGCCATACATGCAATATCTGACCATACCCTTTTCTTCTGCATTGCCCTGTCCTGATCCTCTCTCTCCTTCAGTTCATACTTCAGTCTCCCTACCTCTATTCTCCTCTCCCCAATAGCCAAATCTTTATTTACTTAATTCCCCCTAGATTCTACCATTCACTGACTCACACCCCCCTGGCCTTAGGTTACCATGTATTCTGAAAGAGTAAATTTAACAATATTGTCTCAGTATTGCACTGGGGCATTATTTACAGTACTGTGCAAAAACCTTAAGCAAACATGCTTTCTAAAATATTGAAATGAAGTTTCCAAATATTTAAAAAACTGTAAAGTAAACAGTAAAAACATTGATATTTGGTGTGACCACCCTTTGTCTTTAAAACTGCATCAATTCTCTTGGGTACATTGTTGTGCAGTTTTAAGAAAATCAGCTGGTGGGTTGTTCCAATCTGGGAGAACCTGCCACAGTTCTTCTGCAGACTTTGGTTGTCTCAGTTGTTTCTGTCTCTCCAGGTAATCCCAGACAGCCTCGATGATGTTGAGATCAGGGCTCTGTGGAGGCCACACCATCTGTTGCAGAAATCCTTGTTCTCTTTGCTTAAGATAGTTCCTTATGATCTTGGTCATGTGTTTGGGGCCATCCTGATGGATAAGAATCTGCTTGTACTTCTCAGCGTTAAGGAGTCTATTATTTCTGACCAGACCACCAACCCCATTTGCAGAAATGCAGCCCATAACCTGCAAAGAACCTCCAGAGTGCTTCACTATTGGCTGCAGACACTCATCCATGTCGCAGTCTCCAGCTCTTCTAAGGACAAACTGCCTCCTGTTTGAGCCAAAAAATTGACTCGTGGGTCCAGATCACTTGCCGCCATTGCTCAGCACCTCAGTCCTTGTTTTCCTGCATAGGAGAGTCTCTCGGCTTTGCTTCCGCTTCAGAGGAATGCTTTTTCACAGCAACTCTTCCACGAAAACCACTTCTGACAAGACCTGCCCGGACTGTAGAGGGGTGTACTGTATTTGGGTCCCAGTGGTTTCTGAGTACAGAGCCGACAGCAGTGCTGGATGACTTCTGATTTAGGAGGGACGTCAGTCTGATGCATCTCGTCTGCTGCACTCTGTTTCCATGGCCGACCACTGCGTTTCCGGTCCTCAACCTTGCTCGTTTACTTGCGCTTCTTCAGAAGAGTTTGGACGGCACATCTTGAAACTCCTGTCTGCTGTGAAATTTTTGTTTGAGAGAGGCCTTGCTGATGCAGGATGACCACCTGGTGACTTGTTGCTATGCTCACTCTTGCCGTGGTGGAAGAATTGATGATTTGAAGGTTAAACTGTCACATCCTCACCTATTCGTATGGCTGCCCTTCACCCAGTGTGATCCCTTCTACACCTGTTTCAGTGAATCAGTTTACTTCATTCAACTCATTATGTCATTGATCAGTAGCATCCTGTTTATCTTTATTTAATCATGCACTGGACCACACACATACAAAGTAATCACGTTTTCATTTGAAAAGTGGTTTATTACTTAATATATTACTTGCTTTAACTAAATACAAAAAAATCTGCAACATTTAATTTTTTGGAAAATGAAAGTTTGGAAATCTAAAATTTGCTCTTTTCTATTGACACTCATGCAGAAGACAAAAAAAATGAACATCTAAAACAAAATTTAGATGAAAAATCTAGGGTTTGCACAGTAGTGAATGTTCAAGCTCACTTTGTAGAACTTGAATCATCAGAGCTGATGAACAGCATCATCACTTGATCTATTGTACATCAGATTCCTGTAGTATTTTTGACTAAATTTGACTGCAGGTTTACAGGTACATTCATTCTCCTATAACAATTGGAGAGACACATTCATAGGAAGAATACAATAGCGATATATTCTGATTCTTAGTTATTGGATTAGTGATTTTTTTCTTGATTTTGTATATTATTCAAATGCATTGTTCCAATTTCTGTTCAAACTGAAGGAATGAACCCAAGCTGGCGTGAGAAGTATTTAAGGTGGAGGTAGATAAATTTTGAAAGGATTATTAGTTAAGGGGAACTGACATAAAAGGAATTGAGGCCATCATAATTCAGCCATGATGGTACTGAACAACCATGATGGGCAAGTTTGAAGACCCAGATACCAATTCTTTTTCCATACTTCTTTTGTGCATTAGGCATATGCTTCTACTGTTTTAAAATTAATCAGGGTGGCCACCTTTGAGTTTAGCCAACTCAATTTGAGCAAGCTGTGTGCAATGTTTCTACATTTCCAGCTTATTCTCACATCACTCTCTCTAGCTTCAGCCAAGATTTTATGCTAACAGAATCAGCCTTTTTTAATTGAATAAATCAAAATTATTCCATTTGTGTGTTAATTTGAATGTTCCTCATTGGTATATTTGATTCATTAGGGGCATGATAATTGATGTGAATGGACAAAGCTGGGTAGGAGCTATTTTCATTTACATGATAGTGTACTGGCCTTTAGAGTCCATGGCAATTGAAAACAATGCAATCGCCAAAGAAATCCAAGCTGCTAGCTTTATATTGTTGTTGCTTTGTTCTGATCTATGTGAAGCCAGCAAGAAACTAGTGCAAATTTACATTCCTGATATTCTGTATTAGATTGGGCTTAATGTGTCATCTGAACAGAATTCCCTCGATTGTGACAATGAATTTTGACCTAAAATAATAACTTTATTTTGCACAGATGCTGCCAAATCAGTTGAGTTTCTTCATTTCAGCACTCTATTATTGTACTATTATTAACATGGGTTATTTGCTCTAATACTTGGAGGATCCTATCCAATCTTGTGGTTCAGAGACAGTAGTGTTATCACTGACAAGTTGATACCTGTTAAGATTTATTATTTTAATCCATTATTTTTGCTCTTTTAGAAAATAGAATAGGACATGTGGACCTTGCATTTAAGCTCAGATTGGTTTATTATTGTCAAATGCATTGAGGTACAGTGAAAAACTGTTTTGCATGCTGTCCATACAGATCATTTCGTTACAACAGTGCATTGGGGATGTACAAGAGAAAACAGTATGAGAATGCAGAACTGTTACAGTTGCAGAGAATGTGCAATGCAGGCAGACAATAAGGTGCAACATAGATAATGAGGTGGAGAGTGCTGTCAAGAGTCCAAATCATAATACCATGGGACCAAGGAACAGAAGCTGTCCTTGAGCGTGGTGGTACACGTTTTCAGGCTTTTGTATCTTCTGCCCAATCTGAAAGGGGGAGAAGGGGGAGGTGGGTAGGGAAAAGGAGAGATGGATGGGAGTCGTCCTTGATTATGTTGGCTCTTTACCAAGGCAGCTTGAAGAGTAGACAGTTCACCGGGGGGGGGGGGGGGGGCTGGTTTCCATGATCTCTCTCACTCTCCCAACTCTGTCCTTCCAGGGTAAGGAAATAGAGGTACTTTAAGAAAAACAGTTGTATTCAATGAGAATACAATGTTTACCTCAGTCAGAAGGAGCCATTCTACAGGAATGTACATTGCAGCAAAGTTCCAATTGTGAAGCAACCAGATCAAGTGTCATAAGATATTGTGGTATCTCTCATTTCATATTAGACAAATTCAATGTTATGACGGCTTAAAGAATTCACAATTTCAATGAAGAGACAGGAGGGAAGGGGAAGCACCTTGTTTAAAATATCTTTCGGACTTTGATAACCACAAAAGCTTTGCATGTGCAATATAGAAAACAATGCACTGGTTTCTTCAATTATTAGCAGGTAATTATACCAGAAAATATCTACTTTAGAGGTTAAGATGATGTCTTTCCCACTTTTCATAGGACTGCACAAGTAATATTAATCAATTTTGAAAATAGCTACTTAAAGTTAATAAACTATTAACCAAGGAACATTAATCCAATGCAACTGAACAATTAATGAGCTAATGAAGCTCCATCCACTGTTTAAATATTACCTAAATCGAATACATTCAACCATTTTCTGTTTTAAAGGTGTTAATTTTACAGGTCAAATTTAAATAGGTCTATTTGCATCCTGCCAATTGTCAGTTTTGCTTACCTTCTTTGTGCCAAGCTGGATTGAGCTTTAACAGTTAGCTATTGCAGAGTTTTAACTTCACAAGTACAATTAGATGAAACAAACATGGTTTAGCCCATATCCCATTTCTAAACCTTTCCTATCCATGTACCTGAGCCATATGAAGAGAAGTGTTGGTTATGGAGGCAGGATCGAAGGAGCATATTAAGAGGAGGAAAGAGAGGGCAGCTTAGGAAAAGAACTCCAGAGCATAGGGCCTAGACAGTTGAAGGTACAACTACCAATGGTAGAGGGATTAAAGTCTAGGATTGAGCAAGAGGCCTAAATTGGACAAGACCAGAAATCTTGGAAGGATTGCAGGCATGGAGAAAGTTGCCATTTTCAGGGTGCGCAAACTACAAAATACTCACGTGCTACAAGTGAGCTAAAAAAAGGCTAACCACGTCTTGAGCAATCTCCACTTCAATAAGCTGCTGTTATTTTTATACAACAATTCTAACGGACAAGTAAAAATCAACAGCTTAATAAAGTTAGTTAATGATTTACCAATAGCCAGCAAGTAATCTATTGATTATTTCTGACATCAACCAGTATGTATACTGATAAAGCTGATATTGAATATATTGTTGACAAGGATTCTAAATTCCAATTTTCCAGACATGACCAACAGAATACAAGTGAAATCCATAAAATCACTTGATTGTCATTTTCTGCAACTGAAAAAATTTATCAAAGAATTTTACAATCTGAGGTTATACAATACTTGGTGGTTCCAACATAGCATAAAATACTGGACTTCAATCAGGATCAAATAACGTTCAACTCATCCTGCTACAATATTTTGTAAGAGTGAACATGTTAAGATTAGCACAAAAACTTGAGTTTCAATGTAAGCTTTTTTCAACCATTAATTTTAATTTATGATCTATATTGACAAGGTGCAGTCAAGGTAACAAATAACTATGTTTTACAGCCTTCAGGCTTGCATATTTCAAGATAGATGCCAATATTCTCCCAGTAAAGTGCAAGTACAGATTTGATATTAGAAGATGGTTTTGGAATTCTAGAAACATTAAATGCATGCACTTTAGTCATTAAAAATTATTAGCCTGCATTATTTCTTTTCAGGATGTGCACAGATTGTGTATTGCACAGTGATAATGTTACTGTCAAGAAAACTAGTGGCTACAAAGCTACCAGATTTTACAAGTTGAATGAATGGATTACTTTGTTCAGTGGATAGCTTATTGCGGATATGCTCTCGTACTTAATTGCAAAACACCTGGCATACAAATATAAAGTTCAAATAAAAATATGGATATCCAAATATTGTTACCTTAATTGAATCAGATGGTATGAGAATCACTGTGCAAATTTCTTAAACATAGCGGACTAGTTCAATGCTAAGCAATGCTACAGTAGATCTGACAGTTATAATTACTCCAAAAGTGCTTTAAAAATGAAGTTGTGCACCATCACATTCCAAAAGATGGTCTCCAATTCAGTAGTGTGCACTGACAAACAGGAGCATTAAAAACCAGGAAGCTGAGTTAAGAACAAGAATGTGATGAGTAAAGCACATGAATTATGAAAGAAAAGCTTTATGTAAATATATTCAAAAAGTAGCTCATGCAATCACAGAAATATTTGTGCCATGCATGAGGCTCTGCAATGAAGTTCTTTCAGTTGACTTTGCTACAAGTAGGTAACACGTCCCTTACAAAGCAGAGGAGTACTTTGTTTAAACAAACCCTCTTAGTTATTTATGTAAATATACCACACTGTAGGTGTTAAAAAGAGAATGCCTGCTTTTTTTAAAACCACATTGTATACTATTACTGACTTTGAAAAGCAAATGTACACTCAGTGGCCACTTTATTAGGTACATCTGAACACCAGCTCATTAATGCAAATAGCTAATCAGCCAATCATGTGGCAGCAAAAGAGCACACGGACATGGTCAAGAGGTCCAGTTGTTCAGACCAAACATCAGAATGGGAAAGAAAGGTGATCTAAGTGACTGATTGTGGAATGAGCTGGACGAGGTAGTTTGAGTATCTCAGAAGATGCTGGTCTACTGGGATTTTCACTCATCTCTAGAGTTTACAGAGAATGGTGCGAGAAGCAATAACGCACCCAAGTCAACAGTAGTTCTGTGGGTGAAAATGCTTTGTTAATGAAGTCAGGAGAATGGCCAGACTGGTTCAAACTGACAGGAAAACGACAGTAAACTGAAATAATCAGATACTATAACAGTGGTGTGTAGAGGAACATCTCCGAATGTACATGTTGAACCTTGAAGTGGATGGGCTACAGCAGTACAAGACCACAAACATACGCTCAGGAGCCACTGAGGTACCTAATGAAGTGATCACTGAATGTAACTCATGCTGCAAATAATCAAGTTTAGCCCTAATCAGCAAGTGATCAGTAGAAACACATGCACAGTAATGAATGACGCATTCAATACGCCAACAAAACTATTCAAAGGAAATGCTTCTTTCACTGTTTATCTTCCAGCTTCTCGGCAGTTCATCGCTTTCTGTTGTAGTCATATAATCAGAGTCATTGCACAAGAAATAATTTTTGACAAAAAGAAATATTACTTAACTGGGTGCCAAAACAGAATGGAAGAGGATAGAATGGCAGGATAATATTCCCTCCAAAAGAAAAATGGAGGAGGAAAAAAGTGTTTAAAAAAATCTGCAATTTTAAGGTATATCTTCTGGACCAGTATCACCTGTGTTGGCATGAAATGCAAGAGCCTTGAAATCTTGATCCAATCACCCTTCTCAACTATTTAGCCTCGAGTCAGTACCCCCCCCCCCCACCACCACTACCTAAAAGACTTGATACTTGTTGCCTTTGTATTTTCTATGTCTAAATTCATTAGTTTTGCAAGGTCAGCTGACTTATTTGCTATTTATTCCCAGCATAAGTTCTTTCTTACAAACTGCAATTTACTATTTCTACACTGAGCTGAATATTCATAATGAATTCAGCAACTAGAACTTCCTCTATTAGTGAGCCAATATGCTGATTCAAAAAAACCAACTTTGAGCATACTGTCTAATTGATCTACAAATTGTGCTCTCAAAAGATTTTCCTGTCTGTAATATATACCCGGAGTCTTTCCCTTCCAAGCTTGAGAAACTGAAGTTTGTCAAAATTCGTTAACTGAATGGAGTAACACCACCTCCAAATCAAAGAGCTGTACTTCTGAAATAATCTAAGCTCACTTCTGGAAAATAACTCTTCTCATATAGTAAATTAATGTGAAATTAAACAGATGGTGCTTTTAGAAAGCGGATTTAATACAAAATGAACAGGTATTTTTGAAGATGACGAATTTGAAAAGAAAAAAACATAAATTAGTATTAGAGAAATGCACGTCTTTTATTCCTTTAAACTCACCTTTTTGATTCTGCTTTTTAGCCATTGCCGTTTTCTGTTTCTTTAAAGTATGTAGCAAGCGAGTTCGACTTACTAAGCGAGAGTTCAATAACCACCCTTTCAAGTCTTCCAAGCAGAAGATGCAGCTTCCGTTAGTAAGTCCCTTCCTCTCAGTAGCGCTTCTGAGACGTCTTGGAAACCTTGCAAATCGACAATAATCAATCAGATCATTTGTGTCATATCTATTACAGGCTGTCAGGAAATTTTTGCAGGATTAATGAGCACGCCCGTCTTTAGTTCTCTTGCCCACGCAACAGTGTTTTACAAGAGAGAGATAGAAAGACAAACAACAGGGATAACTGAATCTAATTACCAGAAGGGGTTGTGTCACAAACACAGCCTTTCTTCTTGGGGGCGATTCTGCAGAGGGCCCAGTGGTCAGTCAGTACTTTCTGTCTTTTTGTCTTACAAAGACCCCGACTCCCAGCAAATGAAGCTTTCAGTTAGTCGCCAGCTTCCCTTCTTCGTCTTCAGTTGCTTTCTTTTATTTTCCACATTGGCTAGTTTAGAAGGGAACCTTTAGGGTCTCTTTCTGCCGGTTCCCCTCTACTTAATTGAAACAACCAGGTGGTCAGTCAGCCTGATCTCAACAGGACTATCTTGCAGTCTCAGAGAATCTAAGCCGAATTTTCTTGAAAAACTCACTCACCCAACTGGTGATCTTCCAATTGTTGAGGCTTAAAAAAATGCATTAAATCATTCATTTAATTTGAATTCTAAAGACGTGAACCTCCCTCTGGACAACCGACACCACCAACACCAGAAGCACTTCTCAGTATGGGACTCGCAACAAGCAAGGAAAAAACTCTCAGCAACTCGGCTACACTGCTCACTCCCAATACGTCACTTCCGGTTGACGGTACAGCTCATTGGCGAAAATACCCGATTGGTTCCGAAGTCGAAAGAGAAAGAGAGACGGAGAAGAGAGATGGCGATTAGGTTTCGTTGAAGTGATGAGGGTGAAGAAAGACTGCAATGCTAAAACGCAGAATCAAATTGATTTGAATTTAGTTGGATGTGGCCTGATTTAATCTCTCATTCGTATGCTTCTTTTCAAAATCGGCGTTACTTGTGTAAAACGCAAGTATTAAATAAATAGTATTTAAAACAATTGAAAGATAGGAAGCAAGCCTGTAAGGATCTGGAAAGTTTAATAATGTTGATTTCTATATATTTTTCTGGAAAATTTCCGTCGCTAGACACCAACTCATCCAAGGATAGGAATGATATTTTGGGATACGTTTTTCTTACTCTCTTTTGGGATAAACAGGAAATCAACCCTATTTTTGATAGACGGTTTAAGATGTCCACGCTGCCTTCAGCCAGTGTGTGGCCATCCTGAGGGAGAGCAGCACCACCTGCTGGGACCAAACCCACTCATACACTGCACGTAACCAACTCACTTTTCCCAAGGTACCAAGTGGGAAAAAATTAGGATGCAAAAAGAGATTCCCATCCCATCCTGTCCACGTTGGCTCCAAAATCTGTTGAGACTAAAAATAAATATGAAAATTACTGCAAACAAGCAGCGCTTATTCAGATATGTTTTAAATGTGGCGAGAATTTGAACCTCCATCTTCTCAGGCAGTAAGTTCCTGATGCACACTCGCTCCCCTCTAACCCTAGCAATTTCTTTAGATCTAATGCCCCCAGCCACTGACCTTGTCTTGACCTGTCAAAGCTTCTTCATTATCTACACCTCAATTAAATCTTTCCACAAATTTCCTTTAATCAGAAAAAGACAACCTCTTTCCTCACAATTATAATTCTCTAGACATGGCAATGCCCTACTAAATCTCATCGACATTCTCTATAGTACTGCTACAACCTTCCTGTAGTGTGGTGACCAAAATTGTAGACAATACTGTAGCTGTGGCCTAATTAGTGTTGTCTACTCTTCTAACATCAATCTTCTCTATTCCTTAAGCCCCTAAATGACCATTTACTGAAGCCAGAAATTCGAGAGTACTTGATGGTGTCAACTTCAAGGTCACATCACCAGGTGTTCTTTGGCTGGCCTCTCTAAGAAGGTGGACCAGTCCTGAGGCTTTGACAGACTTGTGGCTTTGTCACATGACTTCATATGTCTCTTAGGCAAAGCTCTCATGAATGAGGGCTTTGGAGCTTTTGTTGGCACTTCTGTAGCTCTGGATTTTTACAGGATGTGCTTGCTAGCCCTGTAGGGCAATGTAATTGGTGGAAACACACAGAATTCACAAACACTGGATTTGAGTTAGGGTACACTTTAAAAGGCTGGTCTGACGTGATGAGGTAATTATGTAAAGGACTTTTACTGCACTTTGTGTTCAGATTTTTTTGGTGTTCAATAAATGAGTTGCTTTGTTTTTTTCTAAACATAAAAACCTACAGCCCATGCCCAACCCTCCTTTAGCAGCTGGGCTTGGGACCATACTTGGCTTAAGACTCTCTGTTGGTCGGAGTCAACCATGGACGTTGTGCCCCAGCTGTGTAGATATGCGAGCCACGGCAGTACAATATGGAGAGCAAGCTGTTGCCTGTACCCCAGGCTCCCCCTCTCCATGCAGCTGATAAATCCAAAGGAACGGCAGAGACCGATACAGTCTAGCACCAGGGGCATCGCAGGAGTTACCAGTCAGTGTTGAGCTCAACATAGAACTGTCTTAGAGACTTCAGTTCTGGATTTTTCTTTGGGGGTTACTCCCAAAGCCTTTCCCATGAGTGGGTCAGGATACTAGGCAGCAGAAATTTGAGATCAGAGCTTTCCTTTTACTAGATAAGCTGCCAATCACAGCTGATGAGCCCCATTTGCCCAAGGTGGTTGGTTTTAAGGTACTGATAACCTGCCTTTGCCCCTCCTCCTATCTGTAGAAACAGTTCCGCTGGGCTTAGTAGCTAAGCCACATATGAAGGCCAGGAGCTGGACTTGGTTGTCAGAGACTATTTGAAATGCCCGTTATTGCACAGTCCATTGAATTATTAAGGCATCTTACATAATCTTGACTCATTTACCCTTATGCATAGATTCATGAGTGGGTGATCCAATTCAATCATGTAGATAAAAAGCAACTATGTTCTTTGATGGGACTATCTAGAGCAAGAGGATATGATCCTAAATAATAGCCCATTCAGGAAAGAGGAATCCATTCTTCACATAAAGTTAAAGAAATCCAGAACTCCCTTCATCAATAAAGATTCAAGAGTGCTTAATGCCACTTCCAGTACACTAGTGCAAAGGAGAAAGAAATAATTGTGTCCTGATGAAGGGTCTCGGCCCGAAACGTCGACTGTACTTCTTCCTATAGATGCTGCCTGGCCTGCTGCATTCCACCAGCATTTTGTGTGTGTTGCTGGAATAATTGTTACTCCAGATCTGATGCAGCACAAAAAAAACACAATAAGATAAAGAACACAATACTAATAACAAACACAATGAATACATAAGATAGCTTATAGATTGATTGTATGGCCATAAGGTGATGTTAGGCACAGGAGTATCTGTACATAAGGTGACTGCAGGAAGCAATAAAGTAGTGGTGGTTGGGGGTTAGTGGGTGGAGGTGTTGTTCAGCCTTACTGCTTGGGGAAAGTAACTTTTTGAGTCTGATTGTCTGGTGTGGATGCTACGTAGCCTCCTCCCTGGTGGCAGTAGGACAAACAGACCTTGAGCAAGGTGGCAAGGGTCTTTTATGATGTCACTAGCCCTTTTCCAGCACCTTTTTGTACATATGTCTTTGATGGTGGGTGGGCTGGTGCCAGTAATATGTTGGGAGGGTTTGACTACCTGTTGTAGAGCCTTCCTGTCCGCCGCAGTACAGTTTCTGTATCACGCAATGATGCAGTTTGTTTGGAAGCTCTCTACTGCGCATTTTGAGGAGTTATATGGGAGGCAGGGTTTGAGGGTCGGCACAACATTGTGGGCCAAAGGGCCTGTAATGTGCTGTACTATTCTATGTTCTATGTTCTATCTGTAGAATGATAGATGTCGTGTGGATGTGGAAAGCCCGGCTCCCTTCAGCTTCCCAGAAAGTAAGGGCATTGGTGAGCTAGAGGAAATCTGCAGATTCTGGAAATTCAAGCAACACACACACAATGCTCGTGGAACACAGCAGGCCAGGCAGCATCTGTAGGGAGAAGTGCTGTCGACATTTTGGGCCGAGACCGTTCCACCAGCATTTTGGGTGTGTTGCATTGGTGAGCTGTCCTGATTGTGTGGGATATGTTCTGGGACCATGAGAGGTTGTGCAAGATGTGCTCTCCCAGCAGTTTGAAACTGTTTGCAGTTTCCACTACCGTGCCGCTGATATGGAGAGGGGTGTGAGTGATGCGAGTTCTCTTGAACTTGATAACCATCTCCTTTGTGTTTGTATTGTTGACATTGAGGACAAGATTTGCCTGGCACCAGGTCTTAAGTTCTCCCACCTCCTCTCTGTAGGCTGTCTCATCACCTGAATGACAGGCAAACAAAAGCTCTTCACTGCATCATGTGCCAATAATAAACCAATTACCAGTTACTTTGAAGATAGACTACCAATATTTTTAAAATTTCATTAAGTCTGTGCATGTGGTTTGAAAGTGAATTGAGATAAAGAGCATGAATGATCTGAATCTGTTTCAACACTCACCTATTCCAGTGCAATCATGGTTGCTTCCCTTTTTCATTCTGCAAACCTGAGGTCATTCATAACTCAGCTGCATCTCTTCCAAGTTTTCCCCTGATGTCACTGATTTAAAATGGCTTCTGGTTCACCAGCACCATAAGTATAACTGACATCCTTGTGTTTGCAGTTCTCCACTGCATTACACTTGCCTGTTTCAGTGCTTCTTTAAAATGAGCATCTGATAGCTAAGCCATCAGCTAGCATGGTGTTATACTTTGGAATTTCCTTTCTACACCTTTTCCTTAAAGTGGTCCTTGAAACCTAGTTTTTAGTTATCTATCTTAATGTCTTCTTCCTTGGCCTTTGCAGATTTTGGTTAATCGGACTTCTTTGAAGTACTTTGTGAGCTTTCTACTACCTTAAAAATATTTATCAACACTGATAAATACAAGAAACACAATAGAATCAATGAAAGACCACACCCAAAAGGATGGACAAACAACCAATGTGCAAAAGACAACAAACTCTGCAAATACAAACCAAAAGAAAATAAATAAATAAATAAACAAACAATAAATATCGAGAACATGAGATGAAGAGTTCTTGAAAGTGAGACCATAGGTTGTGGGAAGAGTTCAGTGATGGGGTAAGTGAAGTTGAGTTAAGTTATTCCCTCTCATTCAAGAGCCTGATGGTTGAGGTGTAATAACCATTCCTGAACCTGGTGGTGTGGGTCCTGAGGCTCCTAAACCTTCTGCCTGATGGCAGCAGTGAGAAGAGAACATGGCTAGAATTGTGATGAATTATTATGGATGCTGCTTACCTGTGACAGCACTCTGTGTAGATGTGCTCTGTTGTGGGGAGGGCATTATCTATGATGGATTGGGCCATATCCACTACTTTTTGTAGGAATTTCTGCTCTAGGGCATTCGTTTCATACCAGGTCCCGACGCAACTGGCCAGTATACTCTTCATCACACATCTATAGAAGTTTGTCAAGGTTTTAGATAATATGCCAGATTTTCACGTACATCTAAGAAAGTAGAGGTGCTGCTGTGCTTTCTTCGTAATGGCACTTATGTGCTGGGCAGATCCTCTGAAATTATAACACCAAGGAACTTAAAGTTGCTGACCCTTTCCACTTCTCATCCCCCAATGAGGAGCAGCTCATGGACTTCTGGTTTCCTCCTCTTGAAGTCAATGATCATCTCCTTGGTCTTGCTGACATTGAGTCATTGAGGCTGCTGTTATGGCACCACTCAGCCAGATTTTTAATCTCCCTCCTATATGCTGATTCATTCCCACCTGTGATTTGGCTAATGACAATGGTGTCATTAGCAAACTTAAATATGGAATTGGAGCTGTGCTTAACCTCACAGTTATAAGTAAAAAGCAAGTAGAGCAGGGGGCTAAGCACACAGCCTCATGGTACATCTGTGCAGGTGGAAATCTAAAATGACTGGGGTCTGTAAGTGAGGAAATTGAGGACCCAATTGCAGAAGGAGGTATTGAGACCAAGTTCTTGAAGCTTTCTCAACACACACAAAATGCTGGTGGAACACATCAGGCCAGGCAGCATCTATAGGAAGAAGTACAGTCGACGTTTCGGGTCGAGACCCTTCGTCAGGACTAACTGAAAGAAGAGATGGTAAGAGATTTGAAAGTGGGAGGGGGAGGGGGAGACCTGAAATGATAGGAGAAGACAGAAGGGGGAGGGATGAAGCTAAGAGCTGGGAAGTGATTGGCAAAAGGGATACAAGGCTGGAGAAGGGGGAGTATCATAGGATGGAAGGCCTTGGAAGAAAGAAGGGGGGAGGGGAGCACCAGAGGAAGATGGAGAACAGGCAAGGATATATTGTGAGAGGGAAAGGGAGAATTTTTTTTAATTAAAAATTAAAAATTAGGGATGGGGTAAGAAGGGGAGGAGGGACATTAATGGAAGTTAGAGAAATCAATTCACTTCCCAATTCCTTGTCTCGGCTCATACAAACAGTTAGTATCTCCTGTCGCATCTTCAAACCCACGACGAACTTCAAATACTTTAACTCGTTTTTAAATACATTCGTTCGAGTAACGCTTGGAGAAAGAATGGAATCGCCAGCACCACCACCCCAAACACACACACACACCCCTCCCCCTCCCCCACCAGTTTAATCACTACAGCTAATTCAATCACACATAATGAACATAATCACTAACTTCCTTCTCTCCTACAAAAGGTTGTGTCCTTCTGGTTGAAAGTAGGCTCATGGAGGCAGGTAAATAGCTTGAATAGATAGTTTTCCTAGTATCCTTTAAGTTTACCAAGACTTTGCATTCCTGATTTGAGCTGCAGTATTGAAACAACTTATTGGTGAATTAGGAAGGTGATACTATATAGAACCGTATAGAACCAGACAAAGAATCAGAATTAGGCCATTCGGCCCATGAAGTTTGTTCCGCTATGTAGAGAAATCTGGCGTAACTCTGCTTTTGTGACATGGAATGAAAAAATATCTGACTGTCTGGCTGTGGAGATAGATGTCTTGGATTTTCAATTGAATCTCTGAGTAATGAGATATGCTTTCACTGAACGTCCAGAGAAATTCTTACTTTCTTGCCATCTATATTCATTCATTTTCCCTCTTTCTCCCCTTGTTTTAACACCTGTTATCCCATTTGCTGTGCAGCAAGCAACAACAATGCCCTCATTACAGCTAGATTGTGGAGCAGACAACGACATCCAGGGATTCAAGCAGTCTTTCGGTACACTAGACCCAACCTACTGTACTGTATTTAGTGATCACAATGTGGTCTCAGCATCATTGCAGAAACCACGTGCAGATTGGGTAACCATTTTTCAGAGCAGCTGCATTCAGTTAACTAATGTTGACCCCGAGCTTATTATTGCCCGCTATGTTAATTCTACATCGTGCTCCCACTATGGGCTGTCTGTGGCCTTTTGAAATGTTATAATGAGGCCTGAAAGAAACTCGAGGAATACCTATATCTCTTGATGATGACCTCTAGTTTTTTAATATGCTTTGTTAAGTACTGCCTGTAATGCCACTGGTGTTTAGGCCAGCTACGAAGGTCCTCCATCTCTGTCTGGCCTTGCCCTTGCCTATGCTTTGTAACTCCAAAACATAAAAATAATTGTAAGAAAAATACAGGATCCCAAGAGAATGTAATAGAGTCATAGAGAAATATAGCACAGAAACCGGCCCTTTGGCCCATCTAGTCCATTCCGAAACCATTTAAACTGCTTACTCCCATTGACCTGCACTGGGACTGAAGCCTTCCATATCCCTACTATCCATGTACCTATCCAAACTTTGCTTAAATGTTGAAATCAAGCTTGCATGCACTACTTGTGCTAGCAGCTGGTCCCACACTCTCACAACCCTTTGAGTGAAAAAGTTTCCCTTCATGTTCCCCTTAAACTTCTCACCCTTAAACCATGACCTCTGGTTATAGTCCCACTCAACCTCAGTGGAAAAAGTCTGGTTGCATTTACTATATCTATACTCATCATAATTTTGTATGTCTCTCTCAAATCTCCTTTCAATTTTCTCTGCTGTAAGTATACAGTCCTAACCCATTCAATCTTTCCATGTAATTCTGATCCTCCAGACCCATCAGCATCCTTGTAAATTTTCTCTACACTTTCTTTGTTTACATCTTTCCTGTAGGTAGCTGACCAAAACTCCACACAATGTTCCAAATTGGGCCTCACCAACACCTTATGTAACATCCCACCTTCTATACTCATTGCACTGATTTATAAAGGCCAATGTGCCAAAAGCTTTCTTTATGACCTTATCTACCCATGACGCCACTTTCAAGGAATTATGTACTTTGTATTCTCAGATCATTTTGTTCTACTGGACTCCTCAGTGCCCTACCCTGGTTGGTCCTCCTGAGGCGTAAACCCTCGCACTTGTCTGCATTAAGTTCCATCTGCCAATTTTTAGCTTATTTCTCCAGCTGGTGTAGTTCCCTCTGCAAGCCACGATAGCCTTCCTTACTGTCCACTACACCCTCAATCTTGGTGTCATCTGCAAATTTGCTGATCCAGTTAACCACATTATCATCCAAATCATTGATATAGATGACAAACAACAAAGGACCCAACACCGATTGCTGCAGTACGCCACTAGTCACAGGCCTCCCACATCTCCCACAAAGCCAATGTCTAATCCAATTTACTACCTCACCCTGAATGCCAAGTGACTAAACCTTCTTGACCAGCGTCCCACACAGGGCATGGTCAAATGCCTTACTAAAGTCCATGTAAACTATATCCACTGCCTTTCCTTCATCCACTTTCCTGGTGACTTCCTTGAAAAACTCTGTAAGATTGGTTAGACATGACCTACCATGCACAAACCCATGCTAACTACAAACAAGTGTTGCCATGCTAACTATCCTTAATCAGTCCATTTCTATCCAAATACTTATATATCTGGTCCCTTAGAATACCTTCCAATAACTTTCCCATTACTGATGTCAGACTCTCTGGCCTCTCATTTACTTGTTTTTGTTTAGTCAATTTTAAACAGGAACAACATTAACTATCTTCCAATCCTCTGGTACCTCTCCTGTTGCTAAGGATGTTTTAAATACAGTGCCTATAAAAATTATTCACCCCCCTGGATGTTTTCATGTTGTATTATTTTACAAAATTGAATAACAGTGGATTTAATTTGGCTTTTTTGACACTGATCAACAGAAAAAGACTCTTTAGTGTCAAAGTAAAAACAGATCTCTTCAAAGTGATCTAAATTAAACAAATATAACACCAAATAATTGATTGCATAAGTATTCACCCCCTTTAATATGACACACCAAATCATCACTGGTGCAACCAATTGGTTTTAGAAGTCACATAATTAGTTAAATGGAGTTCATCGTGTGCTGTCAATATGTTTCATTGACTGTGTTAAAAATACACCTGTACCTGAGAGGTCCAATTGCTGGTGAGTCAGTATCCTGGCAAAAACTACACTGTGAAGACATAAGAACACTTCCAGCAACTCTGTGAAAAGGTTATTGAAAAGCACAAGTCAGGAGATGGATACAAGAAAATTTCCAAATCACTGAATATCCCTTGGAGTTCAGTTAAGTCAATCATCAAAAAATGGAAAGAAAATGGCACAGCTGTGAATCTGCCTAGAGCAGGCCACCCTCAAAAACTGAGTAACCATGCAAGAAGGGGACTAGTGAGGGAGACTACCAAGAGACCAATGACAACTCTGGAGGAGTTACAAGCTTCAGTGGCTGAGATGGGAGAGACTGCACAAACAACAACTGTTGCCCGGGTGCTTCACCAGTCGCAGCTTTATGGGAGAGTGACAAAGAGAAAGCCACTGTTGATAAAACCTCACATGAAATCTCAGCTAGAGTTTGCCAGAAGGCATGTGGGAGACTGAAGTCAGCTGGAAGAAGGTTCTGTGGTCTGATGAAACCAAAATTTTTGGCCATCAGACTAAATGCTACGTTTGGTGTAAGACAAACACCACACATCATCAAAAACACACCATCCCTACCATGAAGCGTGGTGGTGGCTGCATCATGCTGTGGGGATGCTTCACTGCAGCAGGTCCTGGAAGGCTTGTGAAGGTAGAAGGTAAAATGAATGCAGCAAAATACAGGGAAATACTGGAGGAAAACCTGATGCAGTCATCAAGAGAACTGCGACTTGGGAGATTAGTTTTCCAGCAAGACAATGACCCCAAGCGTAAAGCTAAAGCAACACAGAAATGGCTTAAAAACAACAAAGTTAATGTCCTGGAGTGGCCAAGTCAGAGTCCAGACTTCAATCCAATTGAGAATTTGCAGCTGGACTTGAAAGGGCTATTTTCTCACGATCCCCATACAATCTGACAGGAGTTTGAGCAGTTCTGTAAAGAAAATAGGGGAAAAATGGCGGTGTCCAGATGTGCAAAGCTGATAGAGACCTGTCCACACAGACTCAAGGCTGTATTTGCTGCCAAAGGTGCATCTACTAAAGACTGACTTGAAGGTGGTGAATACTTGTGCAATCAATTATTTTGTGTTTTATATTTGTAATTACTTTGGATCACTTTGTAGTGATCTGTTTTTACTTTGACATGAAAGACTCTTTTTCTGTTGATCAGCATCAAAAGTGCCAAATTAAATCAATGATTCAATTTTGGAAAACAATAAAACATAAAAATTTTCAAGGGGGGGGGGTGTGAATACGTTTTATAAGCATCTCTGCTAGGGCTCAGGCAATTTCTGCAATTGCCTCCCATAGGGTCCAAGATAGCACGTTGTCAGGCCCTGGGATATTTATGCATCCTGATTTGCCTCAGGATAGCAAACACCTTCTCCTCTGTAATCTGTACAGGGTCCATGAAGTTGATGCCACTTTGCCTCACTTCTATAGACTCTATATCTGTTTCCCGAGTAAATACAGATGCGAAGAATAAGACTTCCTCCATATGATTTGGCTCCACATATGGATTAACATTCTGGAAGACCATTTTGTCCCTTGCAATCCTTTTGCTCTTAACATGTCTGTAGAATCCCTTAGGAATCTCCTTCACCTTGTCTGCTGGAGCAACTTCATGCCTCCTTTTAACCCTACTGATTTTTTTTCTTAACTGTTCTCTTGCATTTTTTATACTCCATAAGAACCTTATTTGTTCTACCTGATTATGCCTGCTTGCACCTCCTTTTATTCCTTAAGCAGTACTCCTTTCATTCCTTAAGCAGTACCTCAATAGTTCTTGAAAACCAAGATTTCCTACGCTTAGTATCTTTACCTTTTATTTTTACAGGCACATACAGACTTTGTACTCTCAAAATTTTGTTTTTGCAGTCCTCCCACTTTCCAAGTATACCTTTACCAAAAAACAGCCTGTTCCAATCCACACTTACCAGATAATTTCTGATACCATCAGAACTGGCCTTTCTCCAATGTAGAAACTCAAACCGCAAACTCGACCTATCTCTTTGCAAATTTACTTTGAGATTTTGGCATTGTGGTTACGGGATGCAAATGTTCCCCTACACAAACTTCTGTCATTTGCCCTGTCTCATTCCCGAATAGCAAATCCAGTATCACACACTCTCTTATCGGGACTGCTTCATTTCATTTTAACTTTGCAAAGGAGCGCACGTATGATGTGGTAGCATCATAATGTATCCAATTCATGTAGTTTTATGTATAACCCATAATGCATTATTTGAGCAAAGAATGCTTAATCAAACAATTTATTTAGAACAACACACACAAAATGCTGGTGGAACGCAGCAGGCCAGGCAGCATCTATAGGGAGAAGCACTGTCGACGTTTTGGGCCGAGACCCTTCATCAGGACTAACTGAAAGGAAAGATAGTAAGAGATTTGAAAGTAGAAGGGGAAAGGGAAAATGCAAAATGATAGAAGAAGACCGGAGGGGGTGGGGTGAAGCTGGGAGCCAGAAAGGTGATTGGCAAAAGGGATACTGAGCTAGAGAATGGAAAGGATCATGGGATGGGAGGCCTAGGGGGAGGGGACCACCAGAGGGAGATGGAGAACAGGCAGAGTGATGGGCAGAGAGAGAGAAAAAAACTAAATTTATCAGGGATGGGGTTAGAAGGGGAGGAGGGGCATTAACGGAAGTTAGAGAAGTCAATGTTCATGCCATCAGGTTGGAGGCTACCCAGCCGGTATATAAGGTGTTGTTCCTCCAACCTGAGTGTGGCTTCATCTTGACAGTAGAGGAGGCCATGGATAGACATATCAGAATGGGAATGGGATGTGGAATTAAAATGTGTGGCCACTGGGAGATCCTGCTTTCTCTGGCGGACCGGGCGTAGGTGTTCAGTGAAACAGTCTCCCAGTTTGCGTCTGGTCTCACCAATATATAAAAGGCCACACCGGGAGCACCGGACGCAGTATACCACACCAGCCGACTCACAGGTGAAGTGTCGCCTCACCTGGAAGGACTGTCTGGAGCCCTGAATGGTGGTGAGGGAGGAAGTGTAAGGGCAGGTGTAGCACTTGTTCCACTTGCAAGGATAAGTGCCAGGAGGGAGATCGGTAGGAAGGGATGGGGGTGGGGATGAACGGACAAGGGAGTCACGTATGGAGCGATCCCTGCGGAAAGCAGAAGGGGGGGAGGGAAAGATATGCTTGGTAGTGGGATCCCGTCGGAGGTGGCGGAAGTTACGGAGAATAATACGTTGGATCCGGAGGCTGGTGGGGTGGTAGCTGAGGACAAAGGGGACTCTATCCCGAGTGGGGTGGCGGGCAGATGGGTTGAGGGCAGATGAGTGGGAAATGGGAGAGATGCGTTTGAGAGCAGAGTTGATGGTGGAAGAAGGGAAGCCCTTTTGTTTAAAAAAGGAAGACATTTCCTTCGTCCTGGAATGAAAAGCCTCATCTTGAGAGCAGATGCGGTGGAGACGGAGGAATTATGAGAAGGAGATAGCATTTTTGCAAGAGACAGGGTGGGAAGAGGAATAGTCCAGGTAGTTGTGAGAGTCTGTAGGCTTATAATAGATATCAGTAGATAGGCTGTCTCCAGAGATGGAGACAGAAAGATCAAGAAAGGGGAGGGAGGTGTCAGAAATAGACCAGGTAAATTTGAGGGTAGGGTGAAAGTTGGAGGCAAAGTTAATGAAGTCAACGAGCTCAGCATGCGTGCAGGAGGCAGCGCCAATGCAGTCGTCGATGTAGTGAAGGAAAAGAGGGGGACGGATACCCGTATAGGCTTGGAACATGGACTGCTCCACAAAGCCAACAAAAAGGCAGGCATAACTGGGACCCACGCGGGTGCCCATGGCTGCACCTTTGGTTTGGAGGAAGTGGGAGGAGCCAAAGGAGAAATTATTGAGAGTAAGAACTAATTCCGCTAGACGGAAGACAGTGCTGGTAGAGGGGAATTGGTTAGGACTGGAATCCAAAAAGAAGCGGAGGGCTTTGAGACCTTCCTGGTGGGAAATGGAGGTATATAGGGACTGGATGTCCATGGTGAAAATAAGGCGGTGGGGGCCAGGGAACTTAAAATCATTGAAAAAATTCAAAGCGTGAGAAGTGTCCCGAACATAGGTGGGAAGGAATTGTTGAAATATTAAATACACAACACTCCTCACTGCTTTGTTATAAACTCCAACTCAATGTAGAATGCATCTCAACTATGCACAGTATATTATATAATACAATACTATGTAGACATCCACAGCATAGTAAATTTTAAATTGTCCTATTCAGCCCTAAAGAATTAATCACAGTGGAGAATTTCTTTGTCTTGTGGAATACATCTTTACTGGCAAGGCTGGTCACTCTGCTTGTCAAGTGAGACTTGTGGCTGTAAAACAACCTCAGGTTCTGGGGCCTCCTCCGTGATGGTTGTAGAAGTTGACTCTGGGACTGCAGAAAGTGGTTCTAACAGCTCTGGACACCTTACTTCTGGATGTGTTGGCATCCCAAACATCACATGGAAAGCTTCGCTGGATGATGTGGATCATAATGTGTAAATACAGTGTCTGACATCACAATTTCCTTTACTTTTTGGAAAGCCACCTCACATTGCTTTGTTCATTGCCATTTCTTCCTGATCTGTGGTAATGAGTTCAAGGGGTGGAGCACAGTAGCCAGGTTTGGTGGGAACATCATAGAGTAATTGATGAATAATAAAAACGAACGCAACTATGACACATCCTTTGTCATTGGGGGAATCCACCACAGCTTAAATTTTTTCAGCACATTTTTGTAAATTCTTGTGGGTCAGTTGGGTAACCAAAGTAAGTGATGCTTGGTTTAAAGAATTCACATTTATTGCATCATGCTGTGAGCCCATAATTTTCTAATCTTTATAAATCTGGCTTGAGATTTTGGAGATGTTACTTCTCATCCTTACAGGTAACAATGATGTCATCCAGGTAACACTGAGTGCCTGGGCAGCCTTGCAGCACTGGTCCATAGCATTCTGCCAGAATGCAGGTGTAGATGCTACTCCAGAAATAAGCCTATTACAGTGATAAAGCCCTTTGTGAGTGTGCAGAGGGTATTGATCTTCTTTCAGTACTGGGTTGATGGTGACCTTAAAATGATCACGGCTCCAGACAGACTCATTCTTCTTGGCTACTGGGACCACTGCCATTTCCCATGGGCTCCACTCAACCTTGGACAGAATTCCTTCAATCTCCATGTGATCATGCTCACTGGCTACTTTATCACCGATGCTATAAGAAGCTAGATGGGCTGTGTAAAACTTGGCATTTTCTTTTAACACTTTTTTTTAACTTTGATATGCTTGAGTTTTAAAATGCCATCCTTTGAACACAGCTGTGGCATCATCCAGTACCTTTCTTAATTCACTATCAGTTGACTTTAATGGTGGATGGATCTCCAATCAAGTTGTAGTTGTCTCAGCCAATCACTATCCCACATTGCTGGCCCTCCTGTTTTTATCACATACAATCCTAATGTGGTTTGTTGGATGTTGTATTTCATGGTTATGAATGTAATTTCCACAGGAGCTATCATTTTTCCCCCAGTATAAGTCCTTAATTGAATATCTGCAGACTTAAGTTTAATATCTTTGAAATACCATTCAAACTCATTTTGCGGAATAACTGAAACAATTGACCCAGTGTCCTATTCCATTTTCATTAATTTGCTGTTCACTTTTGGTGTAAGCCACAGTGGTATTCTATTGTTAGTTCTCACCTTGTAAATTTTTCAAGGCTATTCAGTCCTGTGTTATTCTTATCATGATCAGATTTTTCATCAATAGCATGTAGATTACTGCTCTTTTTGAAACTGCAACTTTGTTTTTGAGCTTTTTCTCTTCCATGTGCAGTCCATTTATTTTTGTCTGCCAGAAATTCTCTTTGTATGTATCCTACTTTGTTGCATTTTCTGCAAGTTTCACCTTTAAGCCTGCATCGGTCTGGTACATGAGAACCCCTGCCAAAACAATAACACAATTTGTTCGGCCAGGTTGTTTTCTGTTTCTGACAGTGCAATTTTGTTCATGTTCACTTTCGTTCCTGACTGCAACTTGGTTGCATCTCTTTCTGCTGTTTTCATCAATACAGCTATTTCAGCTGCTCTTTTAAATGTAAGTTGTACTTCAGTTAGGAGACATTTTCAAATACCTTCTTGTAAGATTGCACAAATGAAACGATCTCTGAGTGCATCATTAAGCCCATCATTGAATGCTTAGGCAATTCAGCCACCTACATGGAAATGGACTCCTCTTCCTTTTGATTCTGCAAATGAAACCAAAAGCATTCTGCTATCAACAATAATTGTGATTCTAAATGTTGCTGCATTATTTTTACAATATCAGCAAAGCTCTTTTCGGCTGGTTTGATTGATGCAGTTAAACTTCTAAGCAAATTGTATGCTATTAAATGCAATGCACTCAACAAACCTGCTACTTGCTTCTCATTGGTTATTTAATTTACTTCAAAATACTGCTCAATTTATTCAGTATATAAATTTCAGTTATTTCCTGTGCAATCAAATGTGTCTGTCTTTCTGATGTAGCCAGCCATTTCTGCTCTTTCTTTGTACTTATTATTATCACCCAGTACTCATTGTTTATGAACCTGTGAATTTTGTCCATTTCCTCCCCTTTTAAAAACTCAAACATTTTTCTCCACTTGCGAAGAAAGTGTGCTGTGCTTTTTAAAAACTTGAATGTCTTGCTGCACTTATTAAAAACTTAAATGTCTCTCTGCACTTCAACAGGTAGGCAGTCGTCTCAAGTTTGTTTAAAACTTCCTTGTTGCCACTGTATTGTTTTGTAACTCCAACACATAAACTGACTGAAAACTAAAATATCGAGCCTGGGACAACAGGTCTTAGTTTTGTTTTAACTTTAGTGAGATGCTCGTGTATGATGTAGTCGCAATTCACATATTTTTACATATAACCCATAATCTTTTTAAGCAAACAAAGAATGCTTAATCAAACAATGTATTTACAATATTTCTCAAATATTACTGAAATAGTAAATATGCAACAGCCATCTTCTCTATTGTTCAGGATCAGCCATGCAAGTCCTGGGTGGAGACTCAGGAAAACTATCACACACAAATGTAGAAGGATTCTTCATTGCTGTTTCCATAATAGCTTTGTTTGACCAGTCAGGGTTGTTAGCCCTGAGCTAAACCACTAAACCTGGAGGATCAGTGGACCACTCTTAGGCTGGCTTCTACCCTTTGACCTATATGGTATAGGTGACCCTACCAAGAGCCAAAGTATAATGCCCTGGCTCCAGCCAGCATAGCTCTCCAGGTCATTGAGGCATGCAAGTCTCCAAACCACAACAAGGTTGTGGTCCTCTTGGAGGATGCTTTGTTAACTTTGCTAATTTCCCCTTTCTTTCCTTCTGTATATTTTATCATTCCCACAGTTTTACTCTGTCTTATCTTATACTTGAAGAATATACAGCAGAGAAGCAGGCCCTTTTGGCCACCAATGGCCATCAATGCTGACCATGATTTCTATCTACCCAAATCCCATTTTCTCCATTAAGCTGGTAATCCTCTATGCTCTTCCTATCCAAGTACCTGTCCAAACATCTTTTAAATGCTGTAATTGTATTTGCCTCCACCACCTTCCTGTAGATGGAAGGTGACAATCATTCCAGGTAACCATCACCCTCTTTGGAAAAACTCAAGCATTTCCTTTAAATTTCTAGTCTCTCACCTTAAATCTTTGCTTACTTTTAGATTCCACTATTCAGGGACAAGGATTTTGACTATCCATCCTATCTATGCCCCTCATAATTTTATAAGCTCCTAACGGTCACCACTTGACCACCTATGTTCCATTAAGAATGCACCCAGTCTATCCAATCTCTACTTATAACGACAATCCTCTATTCCAGGGAACACCTTGGTGAATTTCCTCTCCTCTCTATTGCTGACATATCCTTGCTGTAGTGTGTTGATCAGAACTGTACACAATACTCTTAAGTACAAACTGCAACGTGACATCCCAACTCTCATACTCAAAGCCTTGGCCTATAAAGGCAAGCAATGCCTTCTTTACTACTCTATCCATTTGTGTTGCAACTTTTAGGGAACTATGAACTTGAACACCAAAGATCCTCTGTTTATCAACATTTCTTCATGCCCTCCCATTTACTGTATTTGTCCTAAAGTATTTGACTTCCCAAAATGCATCATCTTGCACTTGTTGGAATTAAATGCTTTCTGCCCCTGCTCTGCCCACTTTCCAGCACTACAGCACTACGTCCTGCTTTATCCTTAGATAACCTTCTTAGCTATCTATGTCTCCACCAATTTTTCTGTCAATTGCCGGCTTGCTAATCATACATTCTCATCCGTATTATTTATATATATTAGCAACAACAAGAGTTCTCACACCAATCCCAACAGCACTCCACTGGTACATATTTCCAGTCAGGAAAACACCCATCCACCAATACCCTCTGCATCATGTCATTCAACCAATTTGGTTTCAGTTTTCCAACACACCTTAGATCCTTTGCGCCTTAACCTTCTGGGCCAGACTATCATGTAGGACCTTGTCAAAAGTCTCACTGAAGTCCATGTAAATCTAATCTACCACTCTCCTCCATCAATTTTCTTAGCTTTTACATGCCTTTTTGTTTCCTGATATCTGTTCACTATGGAGCTACATATTTTGATATATCCTCTATATTTCTTGTCAGAGTTTTAAAAATGGTACGTTATGCACAATATATTTCAAAATAGGGGACTGTTTGCGTTGCCCCTTTTTAACTGTTTTTATGGGTCGGGTCCTCTTTCATTCAGTTAACTTATAATTCAAGTACCTTTTTTCATTAACTCCTTCCTCTGCTTTTAGTACTGTTGCTATTACTCAACTGCCCATTTAACTAAGTTTGTTTACTTGTGCTGCTTTGCTTCCCAGAAACATCATCATTCATGGTTCGATGTGGAACATACTAATGAAGGAAACAATCTAACTTTTCTTTTTTTATCTTATGCTGCATTTGGATATTTCAAATTTAGAAATCTCTTATTACTGCAACTGTGTTATTACTGTAAATATCTCTAAATTAGCTTGATTTCTTTCCCTCTATAATGTTGTCTCAATATGGTAATGAGATTCCTTTTCTTTCTTCACTGAAGGTGGTCTTCCCTTCACAATACTTATTCTTATTGAAAGAGCCTTAAGTGAATTTGGGTTCATTTTTCTTTCTTAATGTCTCCCCATGGGCTGTCAGATAAATTTCTCCCTTGAGTTTAATGCTTTAAACTTACACCCACGCCTTTATCTATTTTTGGTACCATTGCTGCCTCTTGAACTCATTTATGCCAGATGCTTCAATTGTCTTCCTTGGTAACTTAATTAAAGATGTTATTATACTTTACAACAACATGGCTGGATAGGACTTAAGAGAACTAGATTTTGCTACCATGCAAAACATTGCAGAGAAGTAAATTGAAAACAGTACTTGACAGGGAATCATGAAAAATGGAATATATTTAAATCTGTTATGCAGGACAAGGAAATAAAGTACATTTACCTGGAACTCTTTATGCACTTGATCTAAATGGAATACCCACAGCAGTTTTGTATATGGCTGTTGGAGATTATTTTTCTTATGTTTTTTCATTTCTTGGCTTTCAGTGTGAATTTTAAACGTCATGAATCCTGGGCCTTCTAGAACTGCGCATTTCCAGCAATCTGAATAACCTCTGCGCATTAGGAGCTCTCAGTGGAACTTCCCAAATGGAAATTTGTGTCAGTCCTGACAGTTTTGTCTTTAAGTAGCAAATGAAAGATGGTAAATAGCACCTCATGTATCTGACAGGCAATAGGGTATCAGAGATGGATACTCGGGCAAGTTTTGGAGTGCCTGCCCTCTTTACTCTCCAAAGAAATAAGGCGTGACGCCAGTGACACCAGTGAAATCAAGACTATCAGTAAATATTCATGGCATGCTTCTCTGATCAATATCTCTGACAGAAATCAGCCCTTCAACTAATGGTAGAATAGTTTTTCACCCCCAAGGCAGCCAAATGTCATGTTTACTCTGCTTGTTTGCAGGATACATTATTGCAGCAGCAAAGGCAAACATACTTTGCACACTGATTAATGTCAATGACTGCCAGCAACCTCTGCACGCATGCATGGAGGTGCGTGGTACCATCCACGTAGACACCTGTGGAAGTACTCATTTCTTTTAACAATAATTTAAGCATAAAAACATAATAATATAATGCATAGAAACCTTTTGCTGCAAGATAGAATTTCTAAAACATTATGTTTAAGTAATGAATAAACCTAGCTAGGCTTGGACCATTATTTAGAAGACCAAGGCTTAAACAATTAAACTAATTTTTCTCTGGAGGGAAGGAAATTGAGGAACTACTGTGAGAACAATACACAGTAGTTAATGTTGTAAATGCATAGGTAATTAGTTATTGGACGGGAAGCAATAGTATGAGAACTGAGACTGTGTGCTGCCTGAAACTATAAATAAAGTAACCATTTTTGAAGAGGCTGAAAATGAGAAGAGAGATAGCAAGGCAGCAGAGTTTGTGGAGGAAGATTGAGACGTTGAGGTGAATGCAGAAGGCGAGCGAGAGTTCAGCGCCAACTGATCACTGCCAAGAAAGAGTCTGTGAGCGGCCTATTGCTGAGTGGCAGGTGGGTAGGCCTCTTTGGCTTGTGTGGTGTCCCTCTCTTTCAACGAATGCTGGTGACATCAGAAGATGGCATCGTGGTTCTGTGTTTATGGACTGTGGACTTTTTCACACTTGTGGTTTTCATATTCTGTGTTTTTATCGCCTGTTTCTTTTCCATTTTGTTGTGCGAGGGGAGGGGGTTTGGGTGTTGATGTTCTGTTAGTTTTTTTTTGTGCAGGGAAGGGTTGTTATTTTGGGGGTCGATGTACCTGTCCATTTCATGCAGGGGGAGGGAGGTTTTGGGAATTGATGATCGGGATGCCATTCTTTTCCGTACGGGGGTGGGGGGGGATGGTTGATGTTTCTCTTGAATGACTTTCATGTTAATTCTTTGTTTCGTGGTTATCTGGAGAAGACAAATTTCAGAGTTGTATATGGATACATGCTTTGATAATAAATGAACCTTTGAACTTTTTTCTTACTATCCTCTCACTAATATCACTGAAATACCAAATTAATTCCAAAAATGAGATTGCATGCTCCATAATGCTCGATGAAACTGCTCATGTGTGTTTCACCTCTCATTACTAAAACAGCTGCCAGATGCAGAATAGCCATCTGTTGATTTGTTAATGACTTGATCATGAGCGGAAAGGAGAATCCGTGTGTATGCTCTGTGTATATAATTTACATCTGTTTCTTAAGAACTGTCATAAAATGGTGAAAAGATTCAGTGGGAGGTCAGTTTTCTTTTTAAATACAGACACAAGAGATTCTGCAGAGGCTGGAAATGCAGGGCGATACACACAAAATGCTGGAGGAACTCAGCAGGTCAGGAAGCATCTATGGAAATGAATAAACAATCAATATTTTGGGCCAAGACCCTTCTTGAGGACTGGAAAGGAAAGGGGAAGATGCCAGAATAAGAAGGTTGGCGGAGGGGAAGGAGGACCAGCTAGAAGGTGGTAGGTGAAGCCAGGTGGATGTGCGAGGAGGATGAAGTAAGAAGCTGGATGGTAGTGGGTGGGATAGGTAAAGGTCTGGAGAAGAAAGAATCTGATAGGAGAGGAGAGTTGACTGTGTGCAAAAGGGATGGAGGAGGGGCACCAGGGGGAGCTGATAAGCAGGTGAAGAGAAGAGGTAAGAGACTAAACTGTGGAATTGAAGAGGGAAAGGGAAGAATTATCAGAAGTTGGAGAAATTGATGTTCATGCCATCAGGTTGGAAGCTACCTAGACAGAATATGAAGTGTTCTTCCTCCAACCTGACTGGCCTCATGTGACAGAAGAGGAGATCATAGACCAACATGTTGGAACAGGAAGGGGGGGGACAGGAATTAAAATGATTGGCCACTGGGAAATTCCACATTTTGCAGACAGAGCAGAGGTGCTCGACAAAGCAGTCCCCCAATCTATGTCAGGTCTGACCAATGTAGAAGAAGCTACATTTGGAGCTCCGGATACAGTAGACAACTCCAAAAGATTTGCAGGTGAAGTGTTGCCTCATTTGGAAGGACTGTTTGGAATCTTGAATGGTGGTGAGGGAGGAGGTAATGCTGCCAGCAACCACATCTCCTCCATTTCCCAGACATCCGCACTCACCCCATCTTCCTACCACCTTAACAGGGATACAGTTTCTCTTATCCTCACCTACCACCCCATGAACCTTCTCATACTATACATCATACTCTGCAACTTACACCATCTTTTACGGGACTCTACCACCAAATGCATCTTTACCTCCCCCTCCCAATTCTTTGCTTTCCGCAGGAATCGCTCCCTCCATGAGTCCCTTGTCCATTCATCCCACCCTGCTGATCTCCCTCCTAGCACTTACCCCTGCAAGCAGCAGAAGTGCTACACCTGCCCCAACACCTCCTCCCTCACCTCCATTCAGGGCCCCAAACTGTCCTTCCAGGTGAGGAAATACTTCACTTGTGAATCTATTGGGGTTGTCTACTGTATCCAGTGCTCCACATGTGGCCTACTCTACACTGGTGAGACCTGTCGTAGATTAGGAAGTGCTTTGTTGAGCACCTGCATTCCAACTGCAAAAAGAGAAATTCCAACCATTTAAATTCCTATTCCCATTCCCATTCCGTCATGTTGGTCCGTGGCCTCCTCTTCTGCCATGAAGAGGCCACTCTCAGCTTGGAGGGGGAACACCTCATATTCTGTTAAAGGTAGCATCCAACCCGATGGCATAAACATTGATTTCTCCAACTTATGGTAATTTTTTTCTTTCCTCATTCCCTCTTCTTTAATTCCTCACTCTGGTCTCTTATCTCTTCTCTCACCTGCCTATCACCTCTCCCTGGTGCCCTTCTTCCTTCCCTTTCTGAAATGGTACACTCTCCTCTCCTGTCAGATTCATTCTTCTCCAGCACTTTGCTTTTTTCACCCATCATCTCCCAGCTTCTCACTTCATCCCCCTTCACCCACCCACTTGGCTTCACCTATCACCTTCTAGCTTGTACTTCCCCAACCCCCCACCTTCCTTTCCAGGCATCTTCCTCCTTCCTTTCCAGTCCTGATGAAGGGTCTTGGCCTAAAATGTCGATTGTTTTCCATAGATGCTGCCTGACCTGCTGAGGTCCTCCAGCATTTTGTGTGTGTTTCTTTGCAATAGTTGGTTTTGTCCACACTCCCATTTAAATTTTACTTAGTTTCCTTCTGCGCTGAAAGCATTAACCATGTGCTAGATAGTTAGATACTTAGAAACATAGAAAACCTACAGCACAGTACAGGCCCTTCTGCCCACAAAGTTGTGCTGCACATGTCTCTACCTTAGAAATTACTAGGCTTACCCATAGCCCTCTATTTTTCTGAGCTCCATGTACCTATTCAAAAGTATCTTAAAAGACCCTATCATATCCGTCTCCACCACCGTCGCCGGCAGCCCATTCCACGCACTCACCACTCTCTGAGTAAAAAACTTACCCCTGACATCTCCTCTGTACCTACTCCCCAGCACCTTAAACCTATGTCCTCTTGTGCAGCAATTTCAGCCCTGGGAAAAAGCCTCTGACTATCCACACGATCAATGCCTTTCATCATCTTGTACACCTCTATCAGGTCACCTCTCATCCTCCTTCACTCCAAGGAGAAAAGGCCGATTTCACTCAACCAATTCTCACAAGGCACGGTCCCCAATCCAGGCAACGTCCTTGTAAATCTCCTCTGCACCCTTTCTATGGCTTCCACATTCTTCCTGTAGTGAGGTGACCAGAACTGAGCTCAGTCCTCCAAGTGGGGTCAGACCAGGGTCCTATATAGCTGCAACATTACCTCTCAGCTCCTAAATTCCACGATTGATGAAGGCCAATACACCGTACACCTTCTTAACCACAGAGTCAACTTGCACAGTTGCTTTGAGTATCCTATGGACTCAGAGACCAAGATCCCTCTGATCCTCCACACTGCCAAGAGTTTTACCGTTAATACGATATTCTGTCATCATATTTGACCTACCAAAATGAAGCACTTCACACTTATCTGGGTTGAACTCCATCTGCCATTTCTCAGCCCAGTTTTACATCCTATCAATGTCCTGCTGTAACCTCTGACAGCCCTCCACATTATCCACAACACCTCCGACCTTTGTGTCATCTGCATACTTACAAACCCATCCCTCCACTTCCTCATCCAGGTCATTTATAAAAATCATGAGGAGTAAGGGTCCCAGAACAGATCCCTGAGGCACTCCACTGGTGACTGACCTCCATGCAGAATATGACCCGTCTACAACCACTCTTTGCCTTCTGTGGGCAAGCCAGTTCTGGATCCACAAAGCAATGTCCCCTTGGATCCCATGCCTCCTTACTTTCTCAATAAGCCTCGCATGGGGTACCTTATCGAATGCCTTGCTGAAATCCATTTACACTACATCTACTGCTTTTCTTTCATCAATGTGTTAATCACATCCTCAAAAAATTAAATCAGGCTCGTACGGCAGGACCTGCCCTTTACAAAGCCATGATGACTGTTCCTAATCATATTATACCTCTCCAAATGTTCATAAATCCTGCCTGTCAGGATCTTCTCCATCAACTTACCAACCACTGAGGTAAGACTCACTGGTCTATAATTTCCTGGGCTATCTCTACTCCCTTTCTTGAATAAAGGAACAACATCCGCAACCCTCCAATCCTCGAGAACCTCTCCCGTCCCCATTGATGCAAAGATCATCACCAGATGCTCAGTAATCTCCTCCCTCACCTCCCACAGTAGCCTGGGGTACATCTCATCCGGGCCCGGTGACTTATCCAACTTGACAATAACCACAAAGTACACTGCAGATGCTGTGGTCAAATCAACACGTACAAACAAGCTGGATGAACTCAGCAGGTCGGGCAGCATCCGTTGAAATGAGCAGTTAATATTTCGGGCTGAGATCCTTCATCAGGACTGAAGAAGGAGGGGGCAGGGGCCTTATAAAGAAGGTGGGGGAGAGGGTGGAAGGTGCCAGGTGAAAAAACAATCAGAGGAAAGATCACGGGGTGGGGGGAGGGGAAGCAGGGATAGGCAGGAGAGGTGAAGAAGGAATGTAAGGGGAATGCACTATGGGTAGTAAGAAGAAGGCAGAATCATGAGAGAGGTGCTAGGCAGCTGGAAGAATGAGGCAGAGTGAAAGTGGGATGGTGGAAGGGAGAGGGAGGGAATTTCTGGAAGTTGGAAAATTCGATGTTCACACCAAGGGGCTATAGACTACCCAGACAGTATATGAGGTGTTGCTTCTCCAACCTGAGTTTGGCCTCATCATGGCAGTAGAGGGGAGATCCTGTCTGTGGCCACTGAGTGTATGTCTGTGGTCTTTTGATGCTGTAGCCCATCCACTTCAAGGTTTGATGTGCTGTGCATTCAGAGATGCTCTTCTGCACACCACTGCTGTAATGTGTGGTTGAGCTACTGGGGTCTTCTTGTCAGCTTGAACCAGTCTGGCCATTCTCCTCTGACCTCTCACATCAGCAAGGCGTTTTCAACAACAGAACTGCCACTCACTGAATGTTTTTTGTTCTTCACACCATTCTCTGTAAACTCTAGTGACTGCTGTGCATGAAAATCCCAGGAGATCAGCAGTTTCTGAGATACTCAAACTCTCTCCTCTGGCACCAACGATCATTCCACAGTCAAAGTCACTTAGATCCCATTTCTTCCCCATTCTGATGTTTGGTCTGACAAACAACTGAACCACTTGACCATGTCTGTTGTGGCAGACGGAGCGGAGGTGCTCAACGAAGCAGTCCCCCAATCTGCGTTGGATCTCGCCGAGGTAGAGGAGGCTGCACCGGGAGCACCAGATGCAATAGATTACCCCAACAGACTCACAAGTGCAATGTTGCCTCACTTGGAAGGACTGTTTGGGGCCCTGAATGGTGGTAAGAGAGGAGGTGTAGGGGCACGTGTAGCACTTACGCTTGCAGGGATAAGTACCAGGTGGGAGATCTGTGGGGAGGGACTTGTTGTCCAGGCAGTTACAGAGGGAACAATCCCTGTGAAAAGCAGAGAGAGGTAGAGAGGGAAAGATGTGCTTCCATGAGACCGTAAGACAAAGGAGCAGGATTAGGTCATTTGGCCCATCGAGTCTGCTCCACCATTCAATCATGGCTGATCCTTTTCTCCCTCCTCAGCCCCACTCCCCAGCCTTCTCCCCATATCCAACCAAGAACCTATCCACAATAAATGGCCCCCACAGCTGCCTGTGGCAATAAATTCCAAAATTCACTACCCTCTGGCTAAAGAAATTTCTCCCCATCTCTGTTTTAAATGGATGTCCCTCTATCCTGAGGCTGTGCTCTCTTGTCCTAGACTCCCCCACCATGGAAAACATCCTTTCCACATCTACTCTGTCTAGGCTTTTCAACATTCGAAAGATTTCAATGAGATCCCCCCCCATCTTTCTAAATTCCAGTGTATACAGACCCAGAGTCATCAAACGTTCCTCGTATGATAACCCTTTCATTCCTGGAATCATCCATGTGAATCTCCTCTGTACCCTCTCCAATGCCAGCACATCTGTTCTAAGATGAGGGGCCCAAAACTGTTCACAATACTCAAGGTGAGGCCTCACCAGTGCCTTATAAAGCCTCAGCGTCTCATCCTTGCTCTTGTATTCCAGACCTCTTGAAATGCATACTAACATGGCATTTGCCTTCCTCACCACCAACTCAACCTGCAAGTTAACTTTTAGGGTGTTCTGCACAAGGACTCCCAAGTCCCTCTGCATCTCAGATTTTTGGATTTTCTCCCTGTTTAGAAAATAGTATGCACATTTATTTCTACTGCTAAAGTGCATGACCGTGCATTTTCCAACATTGTATTTCATTTGCCACATTCTTGCCCATTCTTCTAATCTGAGTCTTTCTGCAGCCTACCTGTTTCCTCAACACTACACACTTGGCAACAAAGCCAACTATTTCATCATCTAAATCATTTATATACAACATAAAGAGAAGTGATCCCAACACTGAAACCTGCGGAACACCACTAGTCACTGGCAGCCAACCAGAGAAGGATCCTTTTATTCCCACTCACCGCCTCCTACCAATCAGCCAATGCTCTAACCAATCCACTAACTTCCCTGTAATACCATGGGCTCTTAACTTGGTAAGCAGCCTCATGTGTGGCACCTTGTCAAAGGCCTTCTGAAAGTCCAAATATACAACATCCACTACATCTCCTTTATCCATCCTTCTTGTAATCTCCTCAAAGAATTCCAACAGGCTCATTATAGACTCTAATGGCTGAGGGTAAGAATGACCTCATATAGTGCTCTTTGGAGCAGCACAGTTATTTTGGTCTATTACTAAAAGTGCTCCTCTGTTCACCCAAGGTGGCATGCAGAGGGTGAGAAACATTGTCAGAATTGCCAGGATTTTCTGTAGGGTCCTTTGTTCTACCACAGACTCCAATATGTCCAGTTTGACTCTTATAACAGAGCCAGCCTTTCTAATCAGTTTATTGAGCCTGTTGGCATCACTCGTGTTAATGCCATTCCCCCAACACACCACCACACAGAAAATTGTACCGGCGAGGTATTTGTAGGTCCTCACCACATCCTCACCATCAATAGTAACAGGGAGCAGTGCAGGCTTAGTCTTCCTAAGTCCATCACCATCTCCTTTGTCTGACTGAGCTGCAGATGATTCAGCTTGCACCATTTGACAAAGTCCTCCACAAGGGCCCTGCATTCATCCTCCAGTCCTCCCTTTACACACCCAACTATTGCTGAGTCATCAGAGAATTACTGCAGATGACATAACTCAGTGTTGTATCTGAAGTCCAAGGTATACAGGGTAAACAGGAAGGGAGCCAAAACAATCCCCTGTGGGGTCTCAGTGCTGCTTATAGCCATGACAGACACACAGCTCTGAAGCTGCACAAACTGTGGTCTGCCAGTCAGGTAATCCATTATCCAGCATACAATGGAAGTGCCAACCTGCATTGAACGGAGCCTTTCCCCCAGCAATGAGGGCTGTCTGGTATTGAAGGCACTTGAGAAATCGAAAAACATGATCCTCACGGTAATGCCCTGCTTATCCGGATGGGAGTAGGCTCTGTTCAGCAGGGAGACGACAGCATCTTCATCTCCAATGTTCCCCTGGTAGGCAAAGTGCAGGGATCGAGGGCTGATCTGACCAGTGGTCGGTGGTGAGACAGGACCAGCCTCTCTAGGGTCTTCATGATGTGTGAATTCAGGGCCACTGGACGGTAGTCATTCAAGACTTTTAGTTGGCCCTTCTTGGGTACTGGGACCACACATGATGTTTTGCACATATTTGGGACCCTTTCCAGATTGAGACTCAGATTGAAATTGTGCTGGAGAACTCCACACAGCTGCTCAGCACACTCCTTCAGGACCCTGGGGTTCACACCATCCGGTCCCAATGCTTTGCCATGTCTGAGTTTCCCCAGAGCCCTTCTCACCTGCTCAGAGGTGAAGGAGAGTCCATGACGACCGGGGAGCTGGTGAAAGGTAGGGGCTGGGGGAGGTGAAGATTAGGACAATATCAATTGGTACGTGGAGGTGTTGATGGTAGGTGCAGGGGTAGGAGGGGATGTAGACAGTTGTAGCCTGTGTTGTTCATCCACGTGTTGAACTAGAGTGGGGAGGAGGGCAGGTGTTGGTGCTGAGGGATCATTGGGTACCTCTGCACCTGGACTGGTGTGCTGAGGGGAGTACGAACAGGAGGGCAATTGTCAAGCCTATTGAAGAATTGGTTTAAATCATTAGCCCAATCACAGCTGCATTCTGAGGCTCTACAGCCAGGCTGATTGAAGCCAGTGATGTTCTTCATGCCTCTCCACACCTCCCGTGTGCTACTCTGCCCAAGCGGTAACACCGAAATGAAATAATGAGGCTTAAGAATATGACTTATAACTTTACAATTACCATTAATAATCACCAGGCAGAATAAGCACCTAGCTTTTAATTTGATCCAGATGGGGAACCCTAACATATCTAGACACAGAAGAAATCACTGAAAACTGTACAAAGTAGTGATATTTGGATCTTATTTAAACCCAGGTACAGCCTTGCCTCCCTCCTCCCTCCCCCGTTAGCTCACACCTTCCCTACCAAAACCAAAATTCCATAGCCCATTCTCCTTCAGCTCCTCACACCAACATCCTAACACTAAGCTTCACAACCCCACCTACCCCAGCCCCATATACTTGCCAACATGAAACTCCACAACCCTATCCCCCCAGCCCCACATAGACATCTTCCAACTGTACCCTTAACCCTAATCCTAATGTCCAGAGGCCCACATACCTCAACTAACCTGGACCGCACCCAACCCTGGCCACACACCCACAACCAAGCTTATCTAACTCCAGATCCCATCCTCACCCTCTCTCCCCTCCCATGGGGAGGCCTCCCAACTCTACTCCTAAACCTAACATCTACAAGTCTATAACACCTTAACACCCGAGCTCTCTCTCCACCAGAGGGCCAAGTTCACCCCACATCACCAGTTAACCCTATCCGCCACAGCCCCACATACCTCCCAACACTAAATTCCACAACCCTATCTCACTCAGCCACACAAAGACATCCCCCAACTCTACCCTTTACCCTAATCCTAATGTCCAGAGGCCCACATATCACAACTAACCTGGACTGCACCCCGACCAACCTTGGCCATACACTTACAAACGAGCTAACTTAACACTAGGTCCCATCCTCTCCCCCTCTCCCCCCACAGTGAGGCCTGCATCTCCATCCCCCAACTCCACCCCTAAACTTAGCATCTACACCCCTCATACACACCCTCATAAACCCAAGCTCTCTCCCCACCAGAGGGCCATGTTCAGCCCTCAGCACCATTAGTTCTTTTACTCTCCCTCTCCCCCACGCCTCCCCCCCCCCACTGCCGGGTTCCATACAAACCCTCCCCACAAGTTGGTGCACAACCTCCAAATCACAGCACCCATTCCCAATATTAAAACCACTCCAACATTAAACATAGAATCATAGAAAACCTACAGCACAATACAGGCCCTTCGGCCCAAAAAGTTGTGCCAAACATAACCCTACCTTAAAAATTACTAGGCTTACCTATAGTTACATGTACCTATCCAAAAGTCTCTTAAAAGACCCTATCATATCAGCCTCCACCACCATTACCGGCAGCCCATTCCATGCACTCACCACTCTCTGCATAAAAAACTTACCCCTGACATCTCCTCTGTACCTACTCCCCAGCACCTTAAACTTGTGTCCTCTTGTGGCAACCATTTCAGCCCTGGGAAAAAGCCTCTGACTATCCACACGATCAATGCCTCTCATCATCTTATACACCTCTATCAGGTCACCTCTCATCCTCCATTGCTCCAAGGAGAAAAGGCAGAGTTCACTCAACCTATTCTCATAAGGCATGCAGTAACATCCTTGTAAATTCCAGTGAGCTATCTGTGTTTTTAAAAACGGATCTATGATTTCCACATCCTTCCTGTAGTGAGGCGATCAGAACTGAACACAGTACTCCAAGTGGGGTCTGACCAGGGTCCTATATAGCTGCAACATTACCTCTTGGCTCTTAAATTCAATTCCATGATTGATGAAGGCCAATACACCATACGCCTTCTTAACCACAGAGTCATCTTGCGCAGTTGCTTTGAGTATCCTATGGATTCGGAGCCCAAGATCCCTCTGATCCTCCACACTGCCAAGAGTCTTACCATTAATACTATATTCTGCCATCATATTTGACCTACTCCATCTGCCACTTCTCAGCCCAGTTTTGCATCCTATCAATGTCCCACTGTAACCTCTGACAGCCCTCCACACTATCCACAACACCTCCAACCTTTGTGTCATCAGCAAACTTACTAACCCTTCCCTCCACTTCCTCATCCAGGTCATTTATAAAAATCACGAAGGGGAAGGGTCCCAGAACATGAGTAGTAACTCCATAATCTTAACATACTGATAACTTTAAAGTTTAAAATAAATTTGATGAGGAAGAAGATCCTAATGAAGGCAAGTGGGGAATCTCGATAATGAATACGTGGGCCAAAAACAAAGTGGCAGGGTTGTACCGTGGAGAGCATTCTGACAGGCTGCATCACTGTCTGGTATGGAGGGGCTACTACACAGGACCAAAAGAAGCTGCAGAGGGTTGTAAATCTAGTCAGTTCCATCTTGGGCACTGGCCTACAAAGTATCCAGGAGATCTTTAGGGAGCGGTGTCTCAGAAAGGCATCCATTATTAAGGACCCCCAGGTCGTGCCCTTTTCTCACTGTTACCATCAGGTAGGAGGTACAGAAACCTGAAGGCACACACTCAGCGATTCAGGAACAGCTTCTTCCCTTCTGTCATCCGATTCCTGAATGGACATTGAAGCTTTGGTCACTACCTCACTTTTTCTTAATATGCAGTATTTCTGTTTTTTGCACATTTTAAAAAGTATATTCAATACATGTAATTGATTTACTTGTTTATTTATTATTATGTTTTTTCTCTCTCTCTCTGCTAGATTATGTATTGCATTGAACTGCTGCTGTTACTAAGTTAACAAATTTCACGTCACATGCCGGTGATAATAAACCTGATTCTGATTCTGAAGTGATACAGCATCTCCAGTACGAGATCTACAAACACGAGAGGGATATTTCTCCCAGGCCTGCATAATCACAGAGTACAGCTTCCCAAAGTGGATCACCCATCCAGAACTTCTCTTAGATGGATATTGTGTGAAATGTTGAACAAGATTATTTTGTATTTGCCAAAACCAGCTAGAGTTTTTGAGCTGAGCTTCCAGTCACATATGCATGATGTTTTTTAAGCTGCCTGTTGAACTTGTACTTGGCTTAGCTCTTTCTTTTTATGTATTTGTTGATAAATTGTGAGGTTTAGGTAGCAAGACCAATATTTAATAGCCATCTCTTATTCCCTGAGTGGTTTGTTAAGCTATTTCAAAAGGCAATTCAAAGCAATTCACATTGCTGTGGGTCTGGATCATGTATAGCTTAGTCTGGGATTGGATATGAGTGCATCAGATGAGTTCTTCTGAAGGTCTGGAACTTTCTGGTCACCATTACTGAACTAACTTAGATTTACATTTATTGGCTGTTGTTGGATTCAAATTTGTGGCTTGGAGTCATCATCCAGGCTTCTAATGGCCAGACCATGTGTCTGAATACTGTTTCTTTTTCAGTTACTTCCACCTTTACTCAGACAATAGCAGGCCCATGAAATGTTGCAAGGCATTCCTATCTTAAATCCACTGCCATGCTGAACATGGTCCAAGATGGTGATGTTTGAGATCAGCTGACAAGCTAGTAGCCAAACTTACCCTTACCCCCCACTGCTGAAGCTCTCATTTTATGATCTGTATTCGATCATTCCAAAATACTTGGAAAACTACCATCTTTACATTCTATAAACTTAAGCTTGTCTTAAGATGAAGGGCTACATGGAAATAAAAAGAGGTGGGTAGGCCTAATGCAATTGCTCCTGAGTCTGAGATGAACTTGATGGGCCTAATTCTCTCCTTCAGTGTTGATACATATCATAGAAGGAACCACAACCTGAAGAAAAATTTCAGAGTTGTGTACTTCAATAATAAAATGAACCTTTGAACCATGCCTGCTCACCAGTCCCCTCTTTGGGGTTTCAGCAAGGTCATGATACTACTCATCTTATCATTGTTTTCATCTGAAAATGGTAAAATTGAAGTCAGCAAACATCAAATGGAAAACACTTCGATGACTAAAGTTATCGCTTGCAAAAATGAAATGGTTCTGTTTATTGGAAGTCATTTTTTTCAGGCCCAGGACATTCAGGAATTCCTGTAGGCAGGGTTGTCTTCTTCAGTCTTTCTTCCATCATATGATCAGATGAGGGATGTTTAATGATGATTATGCAACTCAGCAAATGAAAGAGTCCATGGCTGCATTTAGCAACACCTAATCAACTTTCAGCCATGGGCTGATTTGTGGTACTTATTTGACACTTAAGTGTCAGGCAGTGACCATCTTCAACAAGACCTGCACTTGGAATTCAATGGCATTTCCATTACTGGGTTCCCAACTATCAACATCTCGGTGATCACCATTGTTCAGAAATTCAACCGGATAAACCACATAAATACCATGGCTACAAGTGGAGACCAAAAGCTGGGTATCCTACATCAAACAAGTCTCCTGATACCTTGGAGCATTTCTACTATCTGCAATGCACACGTAGGTTAGGTTAATTGGTTATTGTAAATTGCCCTTGATGTATGTGGGTGGCTGGAGAATCAGAGGGCATTTATAAAAGAGTAGGGTACAAGCAAAAAAGTAAATAGGGAAATGTCACTGATAGAATATTTAAGGGCTGCCATAGACTTGATGGGCAAACTGCATCATGTCATAAGTAATACGAGAAAAATCAGAAGCATGATGGAATACTTTTCAGTTGCCTGGATAAGTGGCATTCCAACAACTTTCAATAAGCTCAACACTATTCAGAACAAAACAGCCCATTTGATTGGCATACTATTAACTATTATAAGCTTTATTTCCACAACCATTGCATAGTGAATACATTGTGCACATCTACTAAATGTGATGCTTTAATCAGGAATCAGATCTGCAATGGCTTTGGTTGAGCTACACATTAGCAAAATGATCAAGCCATTGAGGAGGTAGAAGGGAAGCAGGGACTGCAGGGCTAAAAGAGTATTTTATACTAACATAAATAACTGGTACATACTGTAAACACGAGAAAGTCTGCAGGTGCTGGAAATCCAAAGCGACACAAATAAAATGCTGGAGGAACTCAGCAGGTCAGGCAGCATCTATGGAAATGAATAAACAGTCTACATTTTGGGCCGAGACCCTTCATCAGGACTGGAAGTGGTGGGGGGGGGGGGAGGTGCCAGAATAAAAAGGTGGGGAGAGGGGAAGGAGGCTAGCTAGAAGGTGATAGGTGAAGTCAAGTGGGCGAGAAAGGTCTAGGGCTGGAGAAGAAGGAATCTGATAGGAGAGAAGAGTGGACCATAGGAGAAAGGGAAGGAGGAGGAGATCCAGGTGGAAGTGATAGACAGAAGAGATAAAAGGCCAGAATGGAGAATAGAGGAAGGGGAGGGATTTTTTTTACTTGAATGAGAAATTGATATACATGCATCAGGTTGGAGGGTACCCAGACGGAATATAAGGTGTTGCTCCTCCACCCTGAGGGTGGCCTCATCTTGGAACAAGAGGATCGGGAACAGGATCGGGAATCAGAATTAAAATGCTTGGCCACCAGTAAGTTCCTCTTTAAAGAAGTAGGCCCCCAATTTACAATGGGTCTCACTAATGTAGCAGAGGCCTCATGGGGAGCACCAGGCACAGTGGGTGACCCCTGCAGATTTGCAGGTGAAGTGTTCCTTGCTTCAACATTGGAGAAGGTTTGCTTGCCAGCAGATGGCACCCACACTCTGCAGATGATCCATAGTACAGGAAAATAAAAATATGACTGCTTTGCTCATTTCAAGTTAAAGTATATTTAGAATTTAGAGAACAATCAATACACTGATACAAGTGCAGTTTGGAACATGACCAGCAAAAGACATCAGTGCCTTACAAAATCAGATACTCATGTACTATTGATAGAGCAATTTGTACTGATGCTATAGATGACAAATTCAGGCATATATTTTTGAAGAATTGCACAGTTAACATTGAACTATTACAGGTACTGGCTTACCTGGGTATGGTACTTTGTTGTGTGTATTGTTTACCTGCCTTGGGCAATAGTTTTTATTCACATTCTAGCTTAGAAATATGCATGGCACTAAGCAGATACTGTTCTGATGTAAACATGATAAAATTGATGCAGGTGGCAAGAGAAAGCACAGTAATTTGGAACTGTATAATAATTACCAGTATAAACTATTTCCTTTCAGGACTAATTTGACATAGCAAGCCAACAGATGATACAAAATTAAGTTATGAAACAATGTAGTCACCTCCAGACACACATGAGAAAAAATTGCCAACAGATAAATTACTTCTTTTCATGAATAAAAACAGAGAATGTTGGAAACATTCAGCAGGTCAGATAGCGTCTGCGGAAGAGTCTTCATCCTCAACTGTTGACTCTTATTTCTCTTTCTAGAGTCACTGTTTGACCTGATAAGTATTTCCAGCATTTTCTATTTTTATTGTTGCTTTGCAGCGTATGCAATTTCTTTGATTCTCATTCAGTTCCTTTATACATGACACTGTAGTTTTGGACCCTGATTTAAACATACAGTGCTCTAAGAAAATCTGTTGAAATGTCCCAGATAGTAGTTCCAGTCTATCCATTGAACTTTAGTTAATGCATGAGTGCATGATTTTAATTTGAGGTCCATGGAGTCAATTTAGGCATCAAATTACTAATAATTTATAATAAAATATTTGTATCTTTGGTTTATATTTGCATTATTTCTTTTGCTGTGTGTAAATGAAACATATACAGTGGTATATTTTCCTGTGAAATATAACAGAAGGCAAGGAGTCCAGTCTTTTCTGTGTTTGAAGTAATTTTGATCAGCAGGACATAATGATGAACAGCAGTCTGACAGCAGACAGACAGTGGAGGGCTTAAGAGAGGCAGTTTTGATACCAAGTTGTGTGCTTTTAGTGAATGTGTCTGTCTAGTCTCTTTTTTCAAATTGTTTTGTCATGAAACAGCATACAGGTGATAAAAACAGAAAGGACTAAGAATAAAGGGCTGGGGGTGGGGGGAGAACTGAGGTTACATGCATGAGTGGAAATAGAAGGTATTGCAGGAAATTCTTTTACTATAGCTACATACACAAGAGTGCAACCAGTTTGACTTTGCTGGATGGACAACAGCTATTGGAGGCGTATGAAGTAATGAACAGTACCATAGATTATGGACAGATCAAGAAAGATGAAACATAGCTTACATGGTGGTTAACATTAGCATGGTGAGGAAAAATTAAGGTGTGTAGTTTGCTAATAATTTGAGAAAATATCAATGCACGACACTGTAACTTATCAGGAAGAAAATGCTGCTAAAGGCCAACGAGACTCCCAGACTTGAAGGCCTGGTTCCTGGAGGCCTAAAGGTTCTAGAGACAGTGGATGCAGTGGTTATAAGCAACTAAAAATCACTTGATTATGGAGAGGATTGGAAAACAGTAAGATTTAATGTTCCTATTCAAGAAAAGTGGAGCCAGAAAGCAAGAAATTGTTGGTCAGGTAGTCTAACATCTGTCTTTAGGAAAATGCTAGAGTCCATTATTGAGGAAGTAATAGCAAGGCATTTAGAAAATCAAAAGACAACCCAGTAGAGTCAATATGGTTTTATAAGAGGGAATTAATGATTGACAAATTTATTAGCATTCTTTGACAATGTAATAAACAGGATGGATAAAGAGGAACTAGTAGATGTAAGAGTATTTGAATTTCCAAAAGAAATTCAATAAGGTGCCACATAAAAGATTACTGGTCAAAGTAAGGATTAGGGAGAAAAACATTGGCATGGATACTTAATTGACTAACAGAGTGAGGTTACTTTTGATTGAAAGTCAGTCATCATGGAGTGCCATAGGGACTGATACTGTATCTCAACTGTTTATGGTCTATATTAATGCCTTAGATTAAGGAACTGAGTGCACAGTAGACAAACTTGTTGTTGATGCAAAGATAGACAGATTAATCAAAACGCACGAAGGTAGGTTAAGTGAGTGTGCCAAAAGTTACTAGATGGAATATAAGATGGAAAAATATGAGCTAGAAGAATGATAAAGCTAATTATTATTAAAATGGAGTGAGACTATAAAATTGGATACAAAGGCGTCTGGGAGTTCTGTGCATTAACATGAAGGGTTGACATGTAGGTATAACACGGGATTAGAAAGACTAAGGGAATGTTGAACTTTATTGTAGAGGACATGTACTACAAAGAAAAAGCTGCTGGTGAGACTGCACCTGGAGTACTGTATACACTTTGGTCTCCATTCTTACAGAATCATATACTTCCATCGGAGGCAGTGCAGACAAGGTTAATCCCTGGAATGAAGAAAAGTCAAGCTTATATTCATTGGAGTTTAGGAAAATGAAATATATGTGATTCCGAGAGTGATTAACAGGCTTGACACCGAGGGGATGTTTCCCCTGTGGGAAATGAGTTATAAGGGACATAGTTTTAGAGTAAGGAAGGAGTAACTCATTTAAGATGGAGATGAGAAGAAACTTCTTCCAGAGGGCCATGATTCTACCCCAGATAGCTGTGGAGGCAATCACTGAATGAATCCAAGGGGGAGATCGACAGAAATTTGAACTTTAAGGATCATATTGAATATTGAAGTGGTTCAAGGAGCTGGTTTTCATGATTTTAATATATGGACAAACAGCCTAAAGAGCACACTTTTCTGAAACTATTAGCAAAGATTTTAATAGTGAATAATGATATTTACCATGCATTTGTAAAATATTGTCCATTATTCCCCTATTTATATAACAAGTACCTTTGAAAATTTTCTACATTTACATCATTGCAAATGCAAATTAAAATCTGAAAAAAAGTCCATGACTAAAAAATACTCAGTGCAGGTAAACCAGAAAAAAAATCTTAAGATATCAGATTTTAAAATGTTTTCACTGGAATAATTGATGCTTTTTAGGACAGAGATTTGAAGAACTTTCTTCATCCAGTGAGAGTCGAATCTGTGGAATTCTCAACCCCATTAAAAGAAGTGAGGTATGGTTCTCATAGCTCTGGAAGTCATGGCGTACAGGGAGAACGCAAGAATGAGATACTGAATTTGGATGATCATTTATGATTATATTGAATGCTGGAGCATATGTGAAGTGCAGAATGGCCTACTGTTCTTTTTTTAATATGAGTCTAATTTCAAACTTGACTCAAGCTCCAAAAATAGAAGTTTCTTGAGTCTGTTGTTATTTAGACAAGAAAACATGCTAGGAAAAGCGGGAATCTGGACTTGACTGATGAATGAAGTAATTCTAGGCAGATATAAATAAGAAATCCAGACAATGATATTCTCATCTGACTACCTTAATTGTACAATATAATCTTTGACGTTAGAATTAAGGGAGAATCCATTGAACTGTAATATAGATGGGGCATAAATACTCCGGCTAACCTAGAGAACAAGGAAAAATAACTGAAGACTTAGCCCCAATTCAATTCATCCTTATTCAATGCCACAATTATAACAAATTTATATCATAAATTGAAAGCAGCCATAAAGCCAGGAATCTTGATATTTTATAAATGATGTCACAGCTCTTGAATGTCTCTTGTCTGCTTTTTCGTAAGTACTTCATATGCTGCCTGTATCTCAAGAAATTGTTGTTCTGCTTCATTTAAGTTATATCGGTTGTGGTCAGGGTGCCAGCGTTTCACCAACTCTCTATAACTTTTGTTAATTTCTTCCAAGGTTGCTTCCTGGTGTAGTCCCAGCACCTGAAGTTTAAAAATAAATACGAGTCTTAATTTAGAAAGCAATAACTCAGAAAGGCCTGTGTGCTGTTTAAAATATTCCACTGCATTACTTACAAATTGCTTTGCATCCTCTACAAAGCCAGAGAGGGCAAGATCTAACCAGGATTAGGAAATTATATCACAATGAATTACATTCTTTGTCACTTTGTTAAACAAAAGACAGATTTTACTCAATGTTTCATCTGGGGAATATCTGGGATTAGAGTAATTGAAATTACATCTGTTTTAGAAAAGCATCTGGGAGATTGGCTAATAAAATCACGGGGATGCACATTTTCAAAATTAGTTCTTTGAACGAATGGGCCATTTATTGCAGAAAGAAACAAATGTTCTGTCGTACAGGAAAAGAGAAAATGCACCCCCTTTTAATACAAAGAAACAAAAAGTTTTGAAATGTATCATCATAAAATGTGCTGCAGGCTCTCAGACCTTTCACACTCCCTGCCTACTGAACTCACTTGCTCTATCCTCGATGCTTGTTTCAACTTTCTCATCTGTTAGACTACTGCTTTGGGTACCACCACCTGTCAGACTACTTTAAACCCACTCTTTTCATATACCCCCAGAAGGTCTTTCTATTCGTTTTTAGATTACTTGTCAGTTTTCTTTCATAATCAATTTTCTGTTTCCCTACTAGCTTTTCAGTCTTGTTTTCAAGTCTTGCCACTTTGTGTACCTGTTTTTTTTATTTTTTATTTTACCATTAATCTCCTTTGTCAACCAAGCATTGTTCATCTTTCTCATGAAATCCCTCTTTCTAATGAGAACACATTTCAGCTGAGCACTATGAGCCAACGGCATAAGCATCTGCCACCGCTCATTCACTAACTTATATCTTAGTCTATTTACTCAATCCACTCTGGACAGCTATACTTTCAGATCTTTGTAGTTGAGCATGCTAGTTTGAGATTGGAGTGTTTACCCTCAATTAATCCTACTTCATTGCACACAACCAAATCTAAACAAACTTTTCCCAGGCAGCTCCTTTAACATACTGCTCTCAGAAGCAATCCACAATGAATTCCATAGATTCCTCTTCCAAGGTACTTTGCCAGTTTGATTAGTTCAATCAATGTGCAGCTTGAAATCACTGATGATAATTACTGCTCTCTTCTTACATGTTGATGATAATTCCCCATTTATGTTTTGTCCTGTTGAGAGGCACCACTTTTGGGGCTCCGTAACCTACTCCCACCCATATCTTCATTTCCCTGCTATTTGTTATTTCCACTTAAACTGATTCCACATCACCATCCACTTGATATTGTCACAAGTCAGCACCATGCTCATAACTTCCTCTATTAACAAATACCATTCTACCTCTTTTTGCCTATCTATGTATTCTTTTTGGAATGTTGAATAACCTTGAATACTGAATTCCTAGTCCTGGTCATTCAGCACCATGCCTTTGTAATACATATTAGATCAAACTGATTTGTGACTATTTATGCCAAATATCTTGTTACAAATGCTATGTGCAATCAGATAAAAAAACATAATCTTTGACTTTTTTGTAGATTTAACTTACTCTGGATTAACTTTCTGACACACATTTGCTTATATTTTGTGCCTCTTTCTGTCGTATGTTGATTTTCATTTCTGCTTATAGCATCCTATAGCACTATCTCTTATTTGTTTTTGATTTAGTAACCTTCATGTCACTCAAACTTTACTCACCTGTAATTAATCTAAAGCCCAGATATTAATCTTATTTATGCAATTAGTCAGGTTACCACCCCAGCATGGCTCAGATTAAACCCATCCCAATGAAACAGCTTCCTCCTTTTCCAGTACTTGTGCCAGTGCCCCATGAATTAGAGCCTATTTCTCCCTCATCAAACATTGAGCCACACATTTACTGCTCTAATTTTATTTACCCTTTGCCAATTTGCAGGCTGATTGGGTAATAATATGGAGGTAATCTCCTTTGAGTTTTGCTTTTCAGTTTTGCCTCTGCTGTTCATAATCCCTCAACAGAACCTCCTTACTTGTCTTATCCATGTAGTTAGTGCCTGTGAGGATCCTCCCATCCCCACTCCAAAGTTCTTCTCCATCCCAGAAGAGATGTCCTTAACCCTGATAGTGAACACACAATACAGCTTTCAGAAGTCTATGTGTCTCTTGCAGAGAGCAGTGTCTATTCTTCAAGCCAAGCTATCTCCTATGATTGTAGCATTTTATATATATACACACACATATATAAAATTCCAGATTTCAGTACATCTGTACAGTGAGAATGGAAATAGTTTCAGTTGGAGTGTAAAACAGACATGCAATCTAAGGTGGAGGAAGAAACAGCAATCTAGACCAATTAGTATTATTAATTTGTTTATAGTTACCTTGTATGCTAACCTTTCTCTTTCAGTCTTTATGGTAGTGATAGATTCAAATAACTTTTCCCATTCTTGATTGTATCCATAGCCTAATCCAATTCCACCAGTGGAGAGCTTCCATGCATAATATGGGAGAAGTAATATAGATTCAAAGAGACCACTGACCAGTGGGAAAATTCGGAGTGAATCTAGGATAATATTAATAGTGTCTGAGATGTATGTAATCGTAACTGTGGTATTGTGAAACATACAATAGAAGATTGGCATTGTGAAAGCCAGCCAAGCTAAAGTTAATCTGTAAAGTCGCACCCTTAAGTTGTCTTCTGTGTCACTTGAAGTCTTGTAGAGGCGGTGTTGCATAGAGACAACAGTAGCAACAATACTGATGGGTATTGTTGCAATGGGTCTTCCATAGAATATGATGGAAGTAACAATGGAGGCTATCATTGTTGCATTTATATTGGAAGTTTGCTCACCAACATTAGCTACAAGGTGAACACCCAGTGTGATAGCAAGTGGCAAGACCATGATGTAGAAACCACTTAATGGAGATAGACTTATGAGAGCAACTATACCAAAGTAAACCCCAACTACAAATTGGCCAAAAGTTCGGATAATTTTCATTGATGGTTGTTTCTCTCTTTTCCTTTGAGTCTTTTTGTGGCGAAAGTTTGCATTTTGCACGTATTTTGGCAAATGCCAAAACTCACGAATCCACCCAAACCCAAATCCACCAAATGTCACCATCCACAGTAAGGCATGGCTATCTCTCCCAAGGTAGATGTGATGGAGACCTAAAGGTCCACCTAATGACCAGAGAACATAAGTGATCACCAAATTTTTGATCATCTCCACAGCTAAAACTGATAAATGTTGATGTCAAAACTTGAGGATTAGGAAGACTCTGCTTTATAGTTCAGTAAAGGAATTGATGGATCTGTCCATTTCATTGATTGGGTTCTTGATTGAAGCATGTCTTTAGCCTAGATTTCCATCTTATACAATCTGAAGAAAAACAGAATGAATAATAAGAATTTGCCAATCACTATATGGTCAGGTCTACATTTGTACATTCCAAATAGAAGCAATTTTCATGGTAATATGTGGAAAACAAACAGCCTTTACCAAATATATTCTTATCTACTAAATGCTGGTTCAAAAGCTCCCAGGCCATGGGTTATATGCTTAGTATGAGATTAATACTTTCTATTTCATAATTGAGTATTTCTAAAAACCTTGAGTAAAATGTATTAATACTTGAGTTTTAAGGAAGCCAACCATGTGCAGGAGTACTGCTGAAACTCAACTGGTTGAAACCACATGGGTTACCTGTAATGTGCATTGATAGACATTCCACTATTTTTCCAGATCAGATGCTTTGCTTGCAGGGTAATCTGAACCTGATTGGGATATGCCAGTCTGTGGTGATGGAAACCCCTAATTAAATTCCATTGTGTCTGGATTGTTAACAATTAATAGTGCTTTGGAATACTACAGACTATCTTGGTTAGGTGCAAGATTATTTAATCTGTCACAGAGGACTGTTTTGGTTCTGAATTTACATCAGCAGGTCACTCCAACATGATGTTGACTATCAACCTTCCTCCTCCACTCCCCCCCACCAACTTTCCCAAATTGGTCAAAAAATTGACAAATGTGACTTTGATCCCACATAAGGCAGATAACAAATTCTACAAACACCTCATGAGAATACAGCATTTATAAAGTATGCAAGCCCATTGCCAGGTCTCAGTGTAGGACATAGATACCACCAGCTGAAATAATGATGTCAATGTTCTCTTAGTAAAATCCAAAGATAAGCATGTGTTTACGACAATATATTGCACAGAATAAGATTCCCCTGCATTGCTGCAACTTTCAGATTTACAAACATGAGAGAATCTGCAGATGCTGGATATTCAAGGCAACACACACAAAATGTTGGAGGAGCTTAGAAGGTCAGGCAGTATCTTTCCACAGATGCTGCCTGACTTGCAGATTTATATAGTACAAGGTAACAAAGCTTGTCTAACAGAGAAATCACATTTAATATTAACACTGCTGTGTTAATTTATTACGATTTACAAGCTCATAGGGTTTCAACAGTCTATTAATTAGGTTTGATTTGGTTAGGCCCATGAGAAAGGGTGGCTCCTAATTGAAGAGGAATAAACTTTGCCTCCTCAAGCAAAACTTTCATTTACATAGACTGAAAAATTTAAGTACTTAGCATACAGTACATAAGTAATAGTCTTAAGAGAACTATCAATTTAAGAGGGGGGATCAGGCAACTTTGAAACAAGAGAAAATTTTAAAGCATGCTTACCAGACACTGTAGTGTAGCTCTGATTAAATCCAAAAGACTTTTGCCCCCTGAGGATTAATCTTGTGTTGACTCAGGGCAGTTCATTATTGCGTAAAATTACAATAAACTGGAATGTAGCATTTTGCAACAACTTACTTCACAGTAGTAGAATATTAACTCACTAGGTGCAAATTCTAAAGGCGCTAAACAGGTCAATGGATAGAGTCAATTTTAATGATAACCCTAATCAGCATGAACCTTAAACCAGGTTAGAACTTACTTTAGATCTGTCCCAAGGTAATCTTTGAGGTATCTGCAGTTTAAAATAAATTGTATTTTGAGCATAAATTGTTTTATCACAAGGACAAAAACATTTTATATACTTTTAATGCTGGAAGATGAGTAATAATAACTTGCGCACTGGTCTTTTAAGAGCTGTGCACTTGGACAAACAAACCCCTCTGTATCTCAGAGGTCTGTAATCACTCACCACTTCTACCAGGAGGTTGGTAACCAGTGGTGTTCTGCAGGGATCTGTTCTGGGACCCCTGCTCTTTATGAATTTTATAAATGACTTGGTTGAAGAAGTGGAAGGGTGGATTAGTAAGTTTGCAGATGACAGGAAGTTGCTGGTATTGTGGATTGTCTAGAAGGCTGTCGTAGGTTACCATGGGGCATTGATATGATGTAGAACTTGACTGAAGAGTGACAGATGAAGTTCCACATGGAAAAGTGTGAAGGTCGAATATGAAGGCAGATACAGGATTAATGGCAGGATTCTTAACGGTGTGGAGGATCTAAGGGACCTTGGGGTTCACATCCATAGATCCCTCAAGGTTACAGTGCAATTTGATAGGGCGGTTAATGTTATGTTTTGTAACTCCAAAACATTAAACTAATTGAAAGGAAACATGGAGCTGGGAATGCGTGCCTTAGTTTCATTTTCACTTTAAGAGAGGCATGCACTTATGATGTTGCAGCGTCATGACGTGTGCCATTCAGTTCATTTTACGTATAGCCCATAATGAATTATTTAAACAAACAAAGATACACTGTATGTTTATATACAGTACAATATATACTACAACTACCGGACATCCATGGCACAGTAAATTTTAAATTGTCCCATTTAGGCCTAAAGGTTTAATCACTGTGGAGGATTTCTTACTCCTGTGAAATAACGTCTTTCCTGACAAAGGAGATCACTCTGGCAGAGAGACTCGTGCCTGTGAAACACTCTCAGGTTCTGGGGCCTCCTCCATGGTGGTTGTAGGAGTTGACTCTGGGACTGCAGGAAGTGGTTCTGACAGCTCTGGACAGCTTTCTTCTGGATGTGTTGGCATCCTGAACACTGCAAGGCAAGCTTCTCAATCTGCTGATCTATCCCAGGCCACCGGACAAAACTTAGAGCCTATGATTTCATTTTGACCATGCCTAGATGATAAGCATGAAGATCCTCCAACACTTTAGCTCTCAGCTTGGATACTACAACAACTCTCCATCCCCACATAAGGCAAACCCTGTCGAGCGTAAGTTTATCCCGGTGCTGGTAAACATGGGGGAATTGGAATTTCTGCTGCATATTCCAGCTGTTTTGGGTTGCCACGTAGACTTGAGACAGTGTGGGATCCTTGCTGGTTTTCCTTCCGATCATCTCTGCCATAATGGGGATTCTTTCAATTTGCATTAGGGAGAATGCGTCAAGAGGAGTGTCCTCCTTTGTAAATTTAGATGGATATCTGCAGGCTTCAGTTCAGTATCTTTGAAATGCTGTTCAAACTCATTTTCTTCTTCTGACTTTTAATGGTGGTAGGCAGTCCAAATTAAAGGTGCCTTACCTTACCACCACCAACTGGACTGGAGTGTGGTGTGGAGAATTGGGAAATAAAACCCCTACTAGCTCTTTATTAAATGAAAACTAAATTACCCCGAAAAGCCCTAAAGATTGTAAATAATGAAAGACAACTAATTTTGTAGAATAATGGCTGAGTCAGTGCCCAATTCCATTTTAATGAATTTGCCGTCCTTTTTACCTACCACTGGAGTTCTCCGGGATCAATTTGGTAGCAGTATACATACCACCTCAGGCCAATGTTAAAGTGATCTGAGCAATGGGATCAACATGCATGAAACAGCGCACCCTAACACCCTCACCATCCTTTTGGGAGACTTTAACCCGGCTAGTCTGAAAAAAATCACTAAGCAACTACCATCAACAGATCACTTGCAATACTAGAGGAAACAACACTCTGGACCATTGCTACACCACCATCAAGAATGCCTACCGTGCTATTCCATGCCCTCACTTTGGGAAGTCTGATCACCTGGCTGTACTTCTACTCCCTGAGTACAGGCAGAGTCTGAAGACTGCAGCACCAGCACTGAGGACCAAGAAGGTATGGACAAGGGAAGCACAAGAATGCCTACAGGACTGCTTTGAATCAGTTGACTGGACTATTGATGCACCTTCAATAACTCTTTCTGAGACGTAAAGGCGAGATATCAGCTTTTATTGACTGGAAGAAGGAACAGGCAGTGGTTGACCACCATACTACATCCTGGAGACTGAGGGCCGGGCTCAGGCCTCAATCGCATTTATACAGGGGTCTGTGGGAGGAGCCACAGGAGCAGTCAGCAGGGGGCATGTCCAGACAGGTATACATAGTTCACCACATTCACCCCCCCCCCTTTGTTTTAAAAAAGAGTCTCCATGTGGCGAAGTTTCTTACAAGTATATTTACAGGTTAAGTCTATCAGGTGGTCGAATCTGTCGCTGTGATCTACGTAGCTCCGGCTGTGATTGCACAGGTGCCGGTGGTGATTGCACCGGAGACAGTGGTTGTGCTGGTTCCGGCCTAACTGGAGGTGTCAGCCCACTAGGCGTCAGTGATCCCTCATGCGTGTGCGAGGGGCCTGGTATATGCGCGTGCGACACGCCCGGTATAGGAGTGTCGTGAGGAGTCTGTGTAGAGCTCGGTGTGCGCGGTGTCACCTCGGGTACAGGGTTCACAGTTACCGGGGAGTGTTCGGGGTAGTGGTCTGCTGCTCCCGCGGGCGCCAGGTCGCGGACAGAGACCATGTCCTCCTGCCCATCAGGTAAGACCACGTAGGCATACTGGGGGTTCGCATGTAGAAGGTGAACCCTCTCGACCAGCGGGGAGTATTTATTGCTCCTCACATGTTTCCGGAGCAGCACTGGCCCTGGGGACATCAGCCAAACTGGTAGGGTGGTCCCAGTGACAGACTTCCTGGGAAAAGAGAATAGGCGTTCGTGAGGGGTGGCATTGGTGGACGTACATAACAGAGAGCAGATAGAGTGGAGTGCCTCAGGGAGGACCTCCTGCCATCGAGAGTCCGGCAACCCTTTTGACTTAAGGGCTAAAAGTGTGGCCTTCCACACTGTGGCATTCTCCCTCTCCACCTGTCCATTTCCCCGTGGATTATAACTCGTGGTCCGACTAGTAGCAATGCCCCTAGACAGCAGGTACTGGCGCAGCTCGTCACTCATAAAAGAGGACCATGTATCACTGTGGATATAGCTGGGATATCCGAACAGAGTGAAGAGCTGGCGCAGGGCTTTTATGACAGACGTGGTAGTGGTGTCGGGGCAGGGGATGGCAAAGGGGAACCGTGAGTACTCGTCGATAATGTTGAGAAAGTAGACATTGGGGTCGGTGGAGGGAAGGGGGCCCTTAAAGTCAACACTCAGTTGCTCAAAGGGGCGGGTGGCCTTGATAAGTTGCGCCGTTTCAGGACGGTAGAAGTGCGGTTTGCACTCAGCGCAGATTTGGCAGTCGCTGGTCATCGTCCTGGTGTCCTCTAGGGAGTACAGCAGGTTCCGGGCTTACACGAAATCGTAAAATCGGGTGACCCCCGGGTGGCAAAGATCTGCATGGAGGGCGTATAGCTGGTCGAGCTGTACGCTGGCACACGCTCCCCGGGATAGGGCATCAGGGGGCTCATTAAGCCTTCCAGGCCGGTACAGAATATCATAGTTGTAGGTGGAGAGTTCTATTCTCCAACACAAAATCTTATCATTTTTGATTTTGCCACACTGTTGGTTGCTGAACATGAACGCAACTGAGCGCTGGTCGGTCAGCAAGGTGAACCTTTTGCTGGCGAGATAGTGCCTCCAGTGCCTAATAGCTTCCACTATGGCCTGGGCTTCTTTCTCTACCGCGGAGTGCCGAATTTCAGAGCCTTGAAGGGTACGAGAAAAGAATGCTACTGGCCTGCCTGCCTGATTGAGGGTAGCAGCCAGCGCGAAATCGGAGGCGTCACTCTCTACTTGGAAGGGAATGGTCTCGACAACCACATGCATTGTTGCTTTGGCAATGTCCCTTTTAATGCGGCTGAAGGCCGCGCGGGCCTCAGCAGAGAGGGGAAACGTGGTAGACTTGACCGGGGGCGGGCCTTGTCTGCGTAATGGGGGACCCATTGGGCGTAATAGGAAAAAAAACCCAGGCACCGTCTGAGGGCTTTGAGAGTGGTGGGAAGAGGGAGTTCTAACAGGGGGCGCATACGGTCGGGATCAGGGCCAATGACCCCGTTTTCCACGACATACCCAAGGATAGCGAGTCGGGTGGTTCTGATCACACACTTGTCCGCAGCTCCGCATGCTGTTCCGCCGTGAGAGTTTTGCAGTCACAAGTTCGGACGAGCACCTCTAGTGCTTGGAGAAACTGGGCGCTCGACTCTCCAGGCCGCTGCCGTCGGGTAGCTAAACAATGTCTTGCGTAGACGGTGTTCACCGGCCGCAGGTACTGTCTTTTGAGGGCGTCCAGTGCCCCTTCGTAGGTCGGCAGGTCTCTGATAAATGAATTCGGTGCAGAACAGCAGGGTCAGTTGCACGAACCTCCTCCAAGTATGATTGGAAGCATGCAAGCCAGAGTTCAAAGGCAAGAGCTGCTTCAGGGGCTTGGGGGTCCAAATCCAATCTTTCCAGATGGAAAATGCTTTCCACGTTTTAAAACTTACAGTCAATAAAATTTTTGCACCATCAATAACTCTCTCTGAGACGTAAAGGTGAGATATCGGCTTTTATTGACTGGAAGAAGGAACAAGCAGTGAGTGACCACCATACTACATCCTGGAGACTGAGAGGCCGGGCTCAGGCCTCAATCGCCTTTATACAGGGGTCTGTGGGAGGAGCCACAGGAGCAGTCAGCAGGGGGCATGTCCAGACAGGTATATGTAGTTCACCACAACTGTATTCAGGGATATATCTTCAAACTGCAGTTGTTACTGACTTCATTAAAACCTGTGTGAATGAGTGTGTGCCTACAAAGACTTACTGTACATTCCCAAACCAAAAGCTGTGGATGAACCAGGAGGTAAGTCATCTGCTGAAGGCTAGATCTGTGGCATTCAAGTCTGGCAACCCAGGCCTGTACCAGAAAACCAGGTATGATATGCCGAGGGCTATTTCAAGGGTGAAGAGACAATTTCAAATGAGGTTGGAGGCGACATCGGATGCATGGCACTCTGGCAGAGTCTGCAAGACATTACTTCCTACAAAGAGAAATCCAACAGTATGAATGGCAGTGATGCTTCACTACCAGATGAACTCAACGCCTTCTATGCCCGCTTTGAAAGGGAGAACACAACTACAGCTGTGAAGATCCCTGCTGCACCTGATGACCCTGTGATCTCTGTCTCAGAGGCCGATGTTAGACTGTCTTTAAAGATGGTGAACCCTCACAAGGCAGAAGGTCCCGATGGAGTACCTGGTAAGGCTCTGAAAACCTGTCCCAACCAACTGGCAGGAGTATTCAAGGACATTGTCAACCTCTCATTGCTATGGGTGGAAGTTCCTACTTGCTTCAAAAAGGCAACAATTACACCAGTGCCTAAGGAGAATAATGTGAGCTGCCTTAATGACTATCGCCCGGTAGCACTCACATCGACAGTGATGAAATGCTTTGACAGCTTGGTCATGACTAGACTGAACTCCTGCCTTAGCAAGGATCTGTAATAGGTCAACTGCAGATGCAATTTCAATGGCTCTCTACACGGCCTTAGACCACCTGGACAACACAAACACCTACACCTATGTCAGGATGCTGTTCATTGACTATAGCTCAGCATTTAACACCATCACTTCCCACAGTCTTGATTGATAAGTTACAGAACCTGGGTCTCTGTACCTTCCTCTGCAATTGGATCCTCAACTTCTTAACTGGTAGGATACTGAGGAGTGCAGTAGAACAGAGGGATCTGGGAGTACAAATACATAATTCCCTAAAAGTGGCGTCACAAGTAGATAGGGTTGTAAAGAGAGCTTTTGGTACATTGGCCTTTATAAATCAAAGTATTGCGTATAAGAGTTGGAATGTTATGGTGAGGTTGTATAAGGCATCAGTTTGACCGAATTTGGAGTATTGTGTGCAGTTTTGGTCTCCTAATTACAGGAAGGATATTAATAAAGTTGAAAGAGTGCAGAGAAGGTTTACAAGGATGTTGCCGGGACTTGAGAAACTGAGTTACAGAGAAAGGTTGAATAGGTTAGGACTTTATTCCCTGGAGCGTAGAAGAATGAGGGGAGATTTGATAGAGGTGTATAAAATTATGATGGGTATAGATAGAGTGAATGCATGCAGGCTTTTTCCACTGAGGCCAGGGGAGAAAAAAAACCAGAGGTCATGGGCTAAGGGTGAAGGGGGAAAAGTTTAAAGGGAACATTGGGGGGGCTTCTTCACGCAGAGAGTGGTGGGAGTGTGGAATGAGCTGTCAGATGAAGTGGTGAATGAGGGCTCACTTTTGACATTTAAGAAAAACTTGGACAGGTACATGGATGGGAGGTGTATGGAGGGATATGGTCCAGGTGCAGGTCAGTGGGACTAGGCAGAAAAATGGTTCAGCACAGCCAAGGAGGGCCAAAAGGCCTGTTTCTGTGCTGTAACGTTCTATGGTTCTAAGTCCACAGTCTATGTGGATTGGTGATAATATCTCCTCCTCGCTGACAATCAATGCTGGTGCACCTCAGGGATGTGTGCTTAGCCCACTGCTCTACTCTCTCTATACCCATGACTGTGTGGGAAGGCATAGCTCAAATACCATCTGTAAACTCGCTGACGATACAACCATTGTTGGTAGAATCTCAGATGGTGACATGAGGGTGTACAGGAGTGAGATATGCCATCTAGAGGAGTGGTGTCACAGCAACAACCTGGCACTCAGTGTCAGTAAGACGAAAGAGCTGATTGTGGACTTCAGGAAGGGTAAGACGAAGGAACACATACCAATCCTCAAAGAGGGATCAGAAGTGGAGAGAGTGAATAGTTACAAGTTCCTGGGTGTCAAGATCTCTGAGGATCTAACCTGGTCCCAACATTTCGATGCAGTTATAAAGAAGACAAGGCGGTGACTATACTTCATTAGGAGTTTGAAGATATTTGGTATGTCAACAAAAACACTCAAAAACTTCTATAGATGTACCGTGGAGAGCATTCTGACAGGCTGCATCACTGTCTGGTATGGAGGGGCTACTACACAGGACTGAAAGAAGCTGCAGAGGGTCGCAAATCTAGTCAGCTCCATCTTGGGTGCTAGCCTACAAAATACCCAGGATGTCTTTAAGGAGTGGTGACTCAAAAAGGCAGCGTCCATTATTAAGGACCTCTAGCACCCAGGGCATGCCCTTTTCTCACTGTTACCATCAGGTAGGAGGTACAGAAGCCTGAAGGCACACACTCAGCAATTTTCTGCCATCTGATTCATACATGGACATCGAACACGTGAACATAACCTCACTTTTTAAATAAATATTATTTCTGTTTTTGCATGATTTTTAATCTTTTCAATATATGTGTACAGTAATTGATTGATTTATTTATTATTACTATTTTTTCTTCTTCTAGATTATGTATTGCATTGAATTGCTGCTGCTAATTTAGCAAGTTTCACGACACATGCCAGTGATAAGAAACCTGATTCTGTTGCTGATATCTTTCTCTTCCCTGTGCAGACCATTTATTTTTGTCTGCCCAACATGCTTTTTGTGTGTCATCTACTTTGTTGCACTTTCTGCAAGCTTCAGCTTCAAATCTACATTGGTTTGGTGAATGTGAGCCCCTGCTACAACGGTAACACAATTTGTTTGGCTAGGCCAATTTCTGTTTAGATGTTACAATTTTGTTCACACTCACTTTCATTCCCACTACCACTCAGTTGTGTCTCTGTATGTGGTTTCCATTAGAATCACAGAAAAGTACAAGACAGAAACAGAAACCATTTGGCCCATCTAGTCCATGCCGATCCACTTAAACTGCCTACTCCCATCAACCTGCACTGGGACCATAGCCCTCCCACCCCTACCATCCATGTTCCTGTTCAAACTTGCTTAAACATTGAAATCGAGCTTGTGCTGGCAACTTGTTCCATCTCTTTTGACCCTCTGAGTGAAGAAGTTTCCCCTTAAGTTCCCTTTAAACTTTTCACCTTCAACCCTTAACCCATGACCTCTGCTTTTATAGTCCCACCCATCCTCAGTGAAAAAAGCCTGCTTGCATTTATCTTATCTATATCTCATAATTTTGTATACCTCTATTAAATCTCCTCTCAATCTTCTACTTTCTAAGGAATACAGTCCTCACCTATTTGATATTTCCTTATCACTCGGGTCTTCCAGACCTGGCAACATCCTTGTAAATTTTCTCTGTACTCTTTCAACCTTGTTTACTGTAGGTGACCAAAACTGCACACAATACTCCAAATTAGACCTCACCAATGTCTTATACAACTTCAACATAACATCCCATCTCCTGTACTCAATACATTGATTTATAGAAACATAGAAAACCTACAGCACAATACAGGCCCTTCGGCCCACAAAGTTGTGCCGAACATGTCCCTACCTTAGAAATTACTAGGCTTACCCATAGCCCTCTATTTTTCTAAGCTCCATGTACCTATCCAAAAGTCTCTTAAAAGACCCTATCATATCCGTCTCCACCACCGTCGCTGGCAGCCCATTCCACACACTCACCACTCCCTGAGTAAAAAACTTACCCCGACATCTCCTCTGTACCTGCTTCCAAGCACCTTAAACCTGTGCCCTCTTGTGGCAACCATTTCAGCCCTGGGAAAAAGCCTCTGACTATCCACACGATCAATGCCTCTCATCAACTTATACACCTCTATCAGGACACCGCTCATCCTCCATTGCTCCAAGGAGAACAAGCCGAGTTTACTCAACCTATTCTCATAAGACATGCTCCCCAATCCAGGCAACATCCTTGTAAATCTCCTCTGCACCCTTTCTATGGTTTCCACATCCTTCCTGTAGTGAGGCGACCAGAACTGAGCACAGTACTCCAAGTGGGGTCTGACCAGGGTCCTATATATACTTATTGAAACAATAAGTACATTTAATAACATGATTATTCTTTGGCTTTTTAATTTTACTTTGTAATTGTAAGCTTGATATATTTGAATAGATAAACCTTCGATGGAGATTGGATGATCATTATTGGAATTTTCCAATTTTCATTACAGAATGAATAAACTGTAAGAGAACGAAGATTCCAGATCTGATCAAGGTACAGTGAATGCTATGTGTCATGACCAGAAAGAGGTGGGAGTGAGATTTGTACAAATAGATGAGTAATGCTCTTAGAGATCAATGAATTCTGTTGAGGTGTGGTTGTCCAGTGCTCCACTTCTGATATTGAATCACATTAAAATGAAGAACGTACTCAAAAAGGAGCTATAATGTTACAGGCGAATTCTGTGATTTACGTGATAATTGATTAAGGCTCCGTGCCAGCAGTGATGTTGTGTAAGATAAGCTCTGGTCAATTTGAAAAGTTTGAGAAAAATACCATTCAGTATCATTAATACAGGCAGCAACTCGGGCGGTTCGAGGCTGCCGTTCTAATTGCTCATCTTCTCTCTTGCAAGGTACGCTTATGGAAATAAAAATGCAACAGAATGCTTTTCATGGGGCAATGAAGTATCTTTCAAAGTTGTTTTGAATGATTTTAATTTGAAAGGATTAACAAGATGAGATGTTGATAAACAACGAATGAAATCTCAATTTATAATTTTCTTTCTCATGGTCTGGCAACAAAACTAGAAGTAAGTGACAACTTTCTCTGCAAAATTGTTGAAAAAGCTCATTAGAAATAAATAATGACTTAGTAAACAAATTATAAAATTTACAAAAATGCAGTGAGTAGAAATGAAATATGCAGTATTTCATAGGAAAATAAAATAATATGTTCAATCTAAGCCTGCATTCTATATTCCTAACAGGATATAGAACAGGGCTTGTTCTTTTCAAGTCTCGTACACTTTTCACATTTCATATGACTGAAGTCATTGTGACTTAATGTGTTCAATTTTTTCAATTGTTCCATTAGAAAAAAAAAATCCCGCTTCAAGACCCTTCTCCTTTCATGCTTTATCAAACACCTTAATCAAGAACGTGGTCAAATGATGTGCACAGAAATTTCTGCCAATATTTCCCTTGAGTTGCCAGCTGGGAAAGTATTGACACATCCTACCTGTTGGTTAACTCCCAATGAGGTTTGAAATCAGATCCAACAATTTTGGCTCATATTTTTGTGTTTGTAAACGTTTATACACAACTTTAATTACATTCATAATTGCTTTGCCAAATGAATAAAATTCAGTCCTGACGCAGGGTTTTGACTTGAAACATTGACAGTTCCTTTCCTCCCTTCAGATGCTGTTCAACATGCTGACTGCTGCTCCATATTCAAGCATGCGTAGTCTTTTGTGTTGCAATAAAATTTAAATTCTTGATTATGTGGAAAATATGGTGTATACTTTCACATCTGCTAAATTTCTGGAATTTTTTGATTTTAAAAGTGTTCTTGTCTAGGCTAGTTAACCTCCAAAGGTGTTATTGACCAGTACCAGTTTGCTAGTGGTCATGAATACGTCTCCTCCTTCTGCAAGAAAGAGTGCATCTTGCAACGTATCTAGGTCATATAGTAGCTACAGCTGAATAACTCGGAGTATGAGTAAACAATGGTTTTTGAACCTTAGGGTCATGCTTTGTTGGGATTGATGACGGGAAAATGAATATTAGGTAGGTGGGTGTAGAGATTGATAGTTTTTTGTTACGTGAATGGTAGAGGTGTAGAGATGCATTGGTTTGTAAGGCTAGTGGTGTACTAAATAATGGGAGGTTCAGAGAAATCAGATAGGAAGGATTTATTTCCCTAAGTCAATAACTAGAGAGTATAGGTTTAAAGTATTTTGTAGAAGGATTAGAAGGGAATTGCTGAAATATTCTTTTCCCATTTATAACTGATAAGGGTCTATTACTTGGTGATTGAATGTCAGAAATATGATATCAGAAACTTTCATCACATTAAGAAAGACTTGGATGTACTGTAATCTACAAGGCTATAGACCATGAGATGAGTAATGGGATTAAGATGGATAGCAGTTTGTCAGCTGATGTTGATCCAATGGCTCAATGGTGTTCATCCATGTCATACATATTTAGCATTCTATGCTGCATTTATTGGGAGGAGAGATTTGATGGTGTCTTAATGACACACATATGTACTAAGTGCTTAGGCTTCCTGGTGTTTCCCTCTTTCCATTGATACCATTCATGATCTCCTTCCACTGGCATTTTATGGTGGACCTGGTCAGCTTCCTACACCCTTTGGTGGAGCTTTGCAAAGTTTGGAAGTTTAAATGGTTTAGCACAGTGGATGGAGAGAATGGCCACATTCTCTTTAAGGGATTCAATCATTAATCAATGCAAGCTCATGAAATTACACTTTGAAAATAAGCAATAATGTCTTCATCTACATGTCTGGCACTGGCTCAATGCTGATTCTTGATGATGAGATAAGAGCATGGATTTTGTTTGTGGTGAAACTGATACAAACTAAATATACATTGTGATTCCAGCACATTTCAACCCCATTTTTCTGTGGAGAGATAGAAACAAAGAAAACCTACAGCACAATACGGGCCCTTCGGCCCAGTAGGTTATGCCAAACATGTCCCTACCCTAGAAATTACTGGGCTTACCTACAGCCCTCTATTTTTCTAAGCTCCATGTACCAATCTAAAAGTCTCTTAAAAGACCCTGTCGTATCTGCCTCCACCACTGTTGCCGGCAGCCCATTCCACACACTCACCACTCTCTGAGTAAAAAAAAACTTACCCCTGACATCTCCTCTGTACCTACACCCCAGCACCTTAAACCGGTGTCCTCTTGTGGCAACCATTTCAGCCCTGGGAAAAAGCCTCTGACTATCCACACAATCAATGCCTCTCATCATCTTGTACACCTCTATCAGGACACCTCTCATCCTCCATCGCTCCAAGGAGAAAAGGCCAAGTTCACTCAACCTATCCTCATAAGGCATGCTCTCCAATCCAGGCAACATTCTTGTAAATCTCCTCTGCACCCTTTCTATGGCTTCCACATCCTTCCTGTAGTGACACAACCAAAATTGAGCACAGTACTCCAAGTGGGGTCTGACCAAGGACCTATATAGCTGCAACATTACCTCTCAGCTCCTAAATTCCACGATTGATGAAGGCCAATACACTGTATGCCTTCTTAACCACTGAGTCAACCTGCGCAGCTGCTTTGAGCGTCCTATGGACTCAGACCCCAAGATCCCTCTGATCCTCCACACTGCCAAGAGTCTTACCATTAATACTATATTCTGCCATCATATTTGACCTACCAAAATGAACCACTTCACACTTATCTGGGTTGAACTCCATCTGCCATTTCTCAGCCCAGTTTTGCATCCTATCAATGTCCCACTGTAACCTCTGACAGCCTTCCACACTATCCACAACACCTCCGACCTTAGTGTCATCAGCAAACTTACTAACCCTTCCCTCCACTTCCTCATCCAGGTGATTTATAAAAATCACCAAGAGTCAGGGTCCCAGAACAGATCCCTGAGGCACTCCACTGGTGACCGACCTCCATCCAGAATATGACCTGTCTACAACCACTCTTTGCCTTCTATGGGCAAGCCAGTTCTGGATCCACAAAGCAATGTCCCCTTGGATCCCATGCCACCTTACTTTCTTAATAGGCCCTGCATGGGGTACCTTATCAAATGCCTTGCTGAAATCCATATACACTACATCCACTGCTCTTTCTTCATCAATATGTTTAGTCAGCAGTCCTCGCATGACCTTTATCCACCTCACCATCTGCTCTAACACTCTGGTTCCCCTCCCCCTGAAAATCTAGTTTAACACCCCCCCCCCCCCCCCCCCAGAACAGCACTAGCTAACCTACCCTCAAGGATGTTAGTCCCCTTCCAGTTCAGGTGCAAACCGTCCCTTCAGAACAGGTCCCACCTTCCTTGGAACAAAGCCCAATTGTCCAGAAACATGAAGCCCTCCCTCCTGCACCATCGCCTTAGCCACATATTTAGCTGCATTATCTTCCTATTTCTAGCCTCACTAGCACGTGGCACGAGGAGCAATCCTGAGATTACAACCCTGGAGGTCCAGTCCTTCAACTTCGCACCTAACTCCCTAAACTCTCTTTGCAGGACCTCCACTTTCTTCCTATCCATGTCATCGGTCCCTACATGGACCACGACATCTGGCTGCTCACCCTTCCTCCTGAGAATACCGAGAACTCGATCCGAGATATTGTGGACCTTGACACCAGGGAGGCAACAGACCATCCGGGATTCTCGATCTCTCCCACAGAACCTCTTATTTGTCCCCCTAACTATTGAATCCCTTATCACTACTGCTCTCCTCTTTTTCCCTCCTTCCCTTCTGAGCTGAGGGTCCAGACTCAGTGCCAGAAACACAACCACTGTAACTTGTTCCTGGTAGGTCATTCTCACCAACAGTATCCAAAATGGTATACTTACTGTTGATGGGAACGGCCACAGGGGTGCTTTACTCATTCTGTCTATTCCCCTCCCCTCTCCTGACAGTCACCCAGACACCTGCCTCCTGACTTTTAGGGGTGATTATCTCCCTGTATCTCCTGTCTATTTCTGCCTCTGCCTCACGAATGATCTGAACCAGTTCCAGTTCCCGAACTTGGTTTGTCAGGTGCTGCAGCTGGATGCACCTTTTACAGGTGTAGTCATCAGGGACTTCTGTTTGTGAGACCCAGCTGTATGCAAATTAATTGTTTCCTCTATATAACTTCAGTTGTTTCCTCCAATAACTTCATTAATTTTAAGGTGCTTTGTGATGTCTTAAGGTCATGAAGGCGTATTATAAATAGAATAATTTCTTATTCCACAAAGGTTTATGTTCTAGCCTTTTCTCTATTTAAAATAGACATGATTCATACACAGATAAGTAGAGAAGCTTGGTAGAGACCTTCTCATTTAATGTCTCATTAAAGCAGAAAGTAATTTGATTGAGTTGTAGAATAAGCGGTAAATGTTTAAATTGTGACAATAACCAATGTTTTTAAAATCAAGCTATTGATTTTGGTTTTGATCATACTTGAAGTTAGAATAGCCCAGTTTAAGATAGTCTTGAAATTAATCTTGACATCTTCAAAAGGAGCAGGAGCCTAATTCTAATCAGTACAACTACATAATAGGCAATTGGGTTTTAAATGCAATTATCTTGTTTTGTAGCAATTAACTGAATGCTAACAAAATTCCACAATTAATTAACACAAATTTGTTAGAATGGGATGTTTCAATTGGGATAGACAGATACTGCAACCTCGCTGTGCTTGCTTAAAATCAGTTATCTCATTGACAGGATGGACTAATATATTGCAAGTGTGTGCCAAGCTGCAATTTAATTTACTTCCCAAAGGATGTCTGTACACCATGTCTTTTAGGAGCTTGACACACTTTTAGTTATTTTCTTCTAATAAATGTTCAATAACTGATTTAAAAGGACTTCTAATGCTCTTTTAGATCTTTACAATTAATTCCTTAGGGGTATGGATCAGGAAATGTTTTTGCCTGATGTAAAAGTGATTCTAACCTTTTCAGATAAAGAATGCAGTACTGGAATAATACTAGATTTTTTTTTGAAATATATGAAGGTTTTGTTATAGCTTAAGGAGGAAAGGGGGTGTAACATTTCAGGCAATGTTCTTCATGAGTTAATTGAAAATTTCTTACAAATTCTGATGAACTCATTACATGCTTACAGCAATCTGTTTTTGAACGGATTTCTAGGATTTGTAATTTGTCTTTAAAATTAAACTATATATATATATCAAACTTTAATGAAGGAAGTGTACAGCTATGTTAGAATCAGTGCAGAAAAGTTTTATTTGACTAATATCTGAAATAGACAGATTGTCATTCATATAAAGAAATGTTGGATAGGCTAGTCTTGTATTAGTTAAGGGTTCAGCAGAACAGAGTTCTTCATTGAAACATGTAAGAATCTAAGTGGTCTTGAGAGTAGAGGAACAGAGGACATTTTTTGATGTGGGAGAACTTAGAAATAAGGGGTCAGCCATTTAAGACACAGATGAAACAAATATATTTCTCCTCGAGGATTGTGAGTGTTTGGAATTCTTTTCCTCAAAGACTGTTGGGAGTAGAGACCATGACTATTTTTAAAGCAGAGGCAGACGGATTCTTGATAGGTAAAGGGGTGAAAGGTTATTGTTGGTAGATTGAGATGTGGAATTGTGATTTCTCCTATCCCTGATTTGTACATTCTTAAGAAAAACCTTTGTTTTTATGAAGTTATATTTGTATAAAGAGCTAAATTTTGATTTAACTATTTCATGTGGGACCACAGAATTAAGCATGAATGGGGTTGGTTAGGTATACCACCTTGATTCAGATAACAGATTGGTGTTCTATTAAGGTTATTCTGGCCAAAGTAAATAATATTATTTGTACTTTAATAAACATGGTTTAGCTGGCATGTATGTATTAAACTCAATTCCCAGAAGATTTATTTATTTAGGAGGGAATGGAGGTTACTGAAAAACACAAATAGCATTAGTAAAGCCTTTTTTAAAACTGCAAATGTTCTATGATACATTCATTTAAACATATATATTCACAATAACAAAATTCTTTATAAGTTTATAGATTCATTTGAAAATTCATTGTAGCATTCTTCACTAGGTGGCTTCATAAAAACCAAGAAGTTTCAGTTTAATTTGTCCAGAAGACTTACGCTTCTGTAGCTATCATTAAGTGCTTGGATGTGTACAAACTCAATACTAAATTTGAAGGAAAGTGACCCTACCTCTGAACCAACAAAACTTAATAGGAGCAGCATTAATCATTGGGAAATTGATGGGATTGGGCTTAGTGCTGGTTTTATTCCCAGCTTACTTTTAGACTCTATTTAAGTCAATGGAGCATATGAATGGAAGGGATTCAACCCCCAGTGGTCCAAATTCCATCAATTTCCATTGGGGAACTTACCTTATAATTATCTCTGTGGCATTTTGGAACTGTAAATTTGACACATGTGAATGATATTTTTGTTAGTTCATTTCTAACCGCACATGTTTTTACCTTGTTAATGTAAGCAATTTTCTATTTTAACAATGTAACATCTTTTAATACTATCTAAGTACTATCTTTTAATACTATCTATGTTCAAAGCACCGTCATTCATAATTAACCTACTGACATAAAAATGTAGTGGTCCTACTTCAGTTATTTTGCTCTAAAAGAAGTGATGGTCCCTGAATAAAGCTAATTTCCATATTCCATCAACCTGCATGAATTTAGAGCAAGTGATTGAACAGAATAAATAAAAGAAAACAAGTTAATATGATGTATTTTGCAAGAGACCTTCTATAAGGTACCACACAAGATGATTGAACAGAATTAGAGCACATGGCAATATCCTGGCATGGATTAAGGATTGCTTAGCTGTTGGAAAACGGATTGTCAGAATAAATTAGTCATTTTTGGGTTGGGAGGTTGTTACTGACAGGGTGCTGCAAGGATCATCGCCAGACTTCGGCTATTCATAATCTATATTAATGATTTGGATGAGAATATCATGTGTAATATATACAACATTGCTTAAGTTATAAAGCTTGGTGGCAGTGTAGATGATGCACAGAACCTTCTGGGGATCTAAACAGGTTAGCTGAATGGACAAATGGAATATAATGTGGAAAGATGTGAGGTTACCCACTTTGGTAGGTAAAATAGAAAGACAGAATATTTGTTATAAATGGTAAGAGATTGAAAGGTGTTAGTGTTCAGAGCAACCTGAGAGTCCTTGTCCATGAATCACTGAAGGTTAATACACAAGTGTAGCAAACAATTTGGAAGACAAACGGTATGTTGCCTTCTATTGCAAAAGGATTTGAGTGCAAGAGCAGATACTTCTTACTCCAATTATATACACCTCTGCTGAGGGTGTATTTGGAATAATTTGTAAAACTTCTGATCTCCCTATCCAATGAAGTAATGTGATGGAAAGAAGGTTCACGTTCTTTGTTACCTGCTGCTGAGGTAATGAATGGTGGATCAGACACCAGCAGTGAAACAGCCTAGTCCTGCTTCTGTATCTCATGCTCCTAAGATATAGTACATTATCGTATGTACATGCACTGCACTCCAATTACTGACTCTGCTCAGTCTTTTTCAAAGTTTTCAGCAGCTGCAGACTTTTCCTGATCAGAGAGCTGTGGCAGTTTCCCTGATAAGGTCATGTTTTAAATACAATCGGGCTTATATTGATGTAATTGATTCCTGATTTGCTATGAATCATAAGGTCTATCTGGTTTAGGCAGTGAGCCATAAAGGTAGCTTGCATCACAATTTCAGCAGGAGTGGGTAAGTAAACCAAAACACTCCATTTTAAAGGGATTGCTAGATTATTCATTGCAGGCAGGGTGGGTTAAAATTGATCTTGCTGTATACAAATCTCAATAGTGTGCCCCTATAGGTGTGATAGATATTTCAATGAATGTGGTAACCAACCCAGCAATTTTAACAAAGAACAGCAAATGCTGGAAATACTTGACAGCATCGGTAGAAGAAGAAATATAGTCAGTTTCATGTTGAATCACAAACAAGAGAAAATCTGAAGATGCTAGAAATCCAAGCAAAACACACAAAATGCTGGAGGAACTCAGCAGGTCAGGCAGCATCTATGGAAAAGAGTAAAGTCAACATTTTGGGCCGAGACCCTTCAGCAGTTTCATGTTGATGAGCTTTTGTTAGAAAAGTTAGAAATCACAGATTTGGGGAATGGGGATTGGAGGTGGAGTTAAAGAGAACCAAGGGAATTTTTTGATAGAGACCAAAAGAGACTATGTGACAGAATAATAATGGTGAATGCTTACTAATTGTAGCTGATCTATCTGGAGGAGATACAAAGTAGGAGGAGATGGATGGAAGTATAGGAAAGGGGAGTAAAAAAAAATCTTGGAACTAAGATGCAAAACCCTATAGATGCTGGAAGCCTAAAACAAAATGGAGAATGCTAAATATACTCATCAGGTCAGGCAATGGAAGCAAATTGGAGAGATTGGTTATCCAAGGTATTGATTTCATTGTTTTCTCTTGAGGGATGCCATAGGCCAAGTCAGAAGATGAGACAAAAAGCAGAACATTTGGAGAGTCAAGCAGCATCCGTGGCGGCAAAGGGAGTAAGCCAATGTTCTGGGTCAAGGGTTGAAAAATGTAGGTGGATACTGAGTAAGTGTGGGAAGAAAACATCAAGGTGTGATTTATCTGAAATTGGAAATGTCAGTGTTCAAATTACTGGATTGTGAGCTTCCCAATGGTGAGGAGGCCCCTCCTCTGAGAATCCCCAGAAAGCCTTTGACAGCCAGCAAAATTGTGGGGGGGGGGGGGAACTTTGCTGACTGTAAAAGCTGTGAAGTATTTTGAGTTTTTATATGTCCATTCAGAGCCCAAAATCAGATTAGACTGGCAGATTCTGCTTTATCTATCTGTCATTCCTTCAACGACAATGATATTAGGATAAGGTCAGTTGTTCCTTAATTGCTTCACCCCTCATCTCACAGTGGATTTTTTTTGGCTGTATTCTTTTACTATCTGCAGAATAGAATCAGGTAACATGTTTCTTGTAAGGACTTCCCAAGCTCTGATCTTCGCCAGATAGAATGAGACGGACAGCAAGTACATCATGTCCAAATTCTTCTCCAAACCACAGTCCCACCAACCTAACTCAGTGACTTATTTTGCAATTCCCTTCATTGTCAAAATCCTGAAAGTCTCTACCTAATAACAGTCCAAATTCCTTTACACCAACTGCAGCTGTTTAAGAATACAAGCAAATAGGATCAGGAATAGGCCATAAGGCCCTTCAAGTCACCTCACCTTTACTATGATCACAGCTGATCAATGCTGGCCCCAACTCCTCTTCTGTGTCATTTCGCGTACCCTCTATTCCTCAATCAATCCAACTCCACTTTAAATGCTTCTAATCTAATGATCCAGCTTTCACCCTCTGCCAGGGAGAGCCAACCATCACTTTCTCAGGCCAGCTGGACCAGACAATAGAAACTGGCTATGACGACCATGGCCACTTCCCCAAAATTAACTCTGAACATCTTAAAGCTTTAGTGGAATTTTAAACTCTCTCATTTGTTAAAACTGCTGATTGCTTTATGTCAAGGGGAATGAATCAAACCAATTCAGTTCAATTTGAATCACACAAATACTAATGTCATGCTCTTTCCTGCAACTCACAAACCTTGACAGCTCTTATAAAATGTAGATTGAATGCTGCTGCTGTCTCTGTATAAAAAATTAATAGCTCTGAAAATGCCAGCAATTGGAATATTTCAAAATTATACAGTCATGAAGATATGTTAGTTTACTGTGTTTACACAGGCTTCACTGTGTTATTTCAATAATTTACATAGATTACTGAAGGTCAGACAGCAAAATACAATCCAATTTGTACTAATTCATTATTAAACAAAGCAATCTACCGGCACTGGGAGGAATTGGCAAAGATTTATCCTTCCAATTGCTTATTATAAAGTGGAAATATATTCAGTAATTTTGAGCACATAGTATGTGATTTTAATGAAGTGATGCTGAATTTTGTTACAAGATTAGAAAATAATAGATTTTAGAAAACCTTTTAGAAATTTTGTGAATAACTTTAGTAGGGAAACAGCAATAAAGAGCAAACATCTTGCAGTCACCTCTAGCCCCCTTCCCTCCAATGAGGATATGAGGCATGAGGTCTTTTTGCTATGCTGAAGACAATTAATTTCTGATTTTATTAAAAAGAATGCAGCGTTGTAATGTGTTTTAAAATATGAGGGTTAGAAATGCCTGAGAGCAAAACTAGCTTATGAATTGTATTCACTGGATAGCTTGCTTGTATCAAATTCATCTCTCTGCCATTTTAACTGAGAATTTAACTCATTTAATATAAAACAATTATATAATTCTCATTTTTTATGGCATGAGGGAATGGAAAAGTATAGGGTAGGAATTGGAAAACAGGACTTAAATTAAAAAATAAAACTGCTTTTAGTCCTTTTATTTAACAGTCAAGAAAGCCTGGGGGTTAAATCTGATAATCTTTGAAAATGAGCATGGCAATTTCAATGAATGACTCTGACTGATGGGTTCTGATGAAAGATTATTGACCTGTAATATTGTTTCTCACTCAACAGGTGCTGCATGACCTGCTGTGCTTTTCTGGAATTTCTGATTTTTATCATCTAGGCCCATTCAGTATAATACCAACCAACTTCACTCAACCAGCCCTGTAGAATGATTGTTGTATCTTGCTAACATTAAGCATCCTATTAAGTGGTCAGACAGTAGTAATGGCCTAATACTGTGAGTGGGTGCGGCTGGTTAAAAGGTGGCCCGCACATCTTAAAGCGGAGGTGGAGACACAAGTGATTGCATTTGCTGGAATCTGCAGCAAACAAGCAAACTGTTGAAGGAACGCAATGGGACAGGCTAGCCATGATTGGTGTAGCTATTGCTGATCATGTGGTTAACAGTGAGGCTGAAAGTTTCTATAATACTTATATTCTAATCCCTTTTATATCACTCCTTTCCATCAATGCATACTCATTTCAGATTTGCAAGTTGCATACAGAGTAACCTACATTTCTCAACTCCACATTGCCACTTCTTCACACTGCCCCTCAGCGCAGCCATTATCTTGTTCCTTTTCCATTTCAGAAACCTAAGAACTGCAGTCCAATGATGTAATGCGGGATGAGGAATGGATGATGAACAAGTGCTTTTAATCAGTTTAACTCAAAAACTGACATAGTGCATAACAGAGGTAAGCTTCTGAGCACAGGTGTCCTACAGCCAAGGTTGGGAACAAGGATAGTGCATGTCCCAGCTTTCCGGAGGTAGAGTATATACATGAGTTTTGCTGCAAAGGACTCATGATATCATTCAGGGCTGGCTGCTGAAAGAGAGGCAATGTGTCTATTCATTGAAATGCCTCATGCATTGAAAACCTTCCCAGCTGTCGAGGAGCATGGAAGGGTTCAAAACCAATTTGCCATGGAGTTTTGAGAAAAGCTTGAAGTTTGTACTTCCCAGTTTCGAAGAGGTGGTGACTACATTTTGCACACTTTGGACCCAACAAGGATGGTCAATGCTGTAGCTTTCATTGCAAAATGGCATGTTGCTGCAAACAACCCATCAAATGCTCACCTTGCTATTTCAATGTAACAAAGGTTTCTGCATTTATCACCACCTCAGAACCCCACCACCACACAGAGAGAACAAGATTTCCCCAACTCCTCTCTGATTCCTTTACTGTCACTTTGAATCTATGCCCCCTAATTTTCTGCTAATGGTACCATGCCCTTCCTTTACACTGCATTTAGGGAGATATAATTCATAATTTTATACAACTTGATTAATGTTCCCCTTGGCTTCCTTTGATCCAAAAGAAAGAATTGACCCATCTAGCCAAGCTTTCCTTTGGCATAATTCTAGTAAGCCTTCTCTGTACTATTTTAAGCGCTATTACCCCCTTCTAATGTTGTGACCATAGATGTATGTAAATATCTAGCTGAGGCCTAGTTAGTATTTTATATGGTTCTGTCTCAGCCTCCCTGCTCTGATATTCGAAGTACATTTATTATCAAAGTATGTATACTATATACAACCTTGAGATTCGTCTCCTTGCAGGCAGCCACAAAATAAGAGACCCAAAAGAACCCAATAAAAAGAAAAGACTAACACCCAAAGCACAGAGAAAGAGAAAAAAACAAACCGTGCAAACAATAAAGCAGGCATCAGCATTCAGAATGAAATTGAGTCTGTAAACCTGAAGCCTGGGGCAGCCAGAGCAGGCCCACAGCCTCCGCCTCAGCTTATCACACCTGCAGCAAATCGCCATGAAGCTCAGAGACAATAAACCCAGAGCAGGGCAAATTGCCATGAAGCACAGCCTCAGCGGCGAGGAGAGGGGAGTAAACATTATGGAGCAGAACTGACCCTAACCCTGACACCCTGCCTTTTCAGTCCATCTGGCCCACTGCTTAAATTGCTCAAACATCTGGTCATTCCCTGCACTCGGACTCAGATCCTGCCGCAGTGCTACAGTCTTGGCCTGGGCCTTATGTTCTGGCTTATGCTCGACTTTTCCAAATTGGCCCAGAGGATAGATGGATCCAACCTCACTCTTGGTTCAGGTGAACTGTCTCCGAAAGAACTCTGCTCCACTCTCTCCAACTCCGTCTCGAACACGTCTTGATCTCACTCCAGCCACTTGAACATGCCTTGACCACACTCTGGCTCCATCTTGCACTGCTGATCAGCCTCACCTTCACACACCTCAACATTGTTTGCGATGATTGTTTACCACAATTTTCCACAGAAAAAATTGTTATTAAGGGTATTTAGTTAGTCAAAGCATTTCTTGCTTTGAAAACCTCCAGTAAGGTGTTGTCCAACTTCAATGGCACCGTCTTAAACCAGAAGATGATAAAGGCAGGTACCCTATTTGCCTCCTTTACCAGCTTCTCTACCCTTCAGTCTACCTTTAGGGATCCATTGATGTGCACTGAGGCCCTTCTTGTTGCTCTACATTTATCAGTATTCTACCATTTATTGTGTATTTCTTTGTATTGATTGTTTTAACCAAGTGCTTTATCATATATTTCTTCAAATTGAATCCTATTTGCTGCTTTTCTCTGCACTTCATCATTCCACCAGTGTCCTTGCTTTTGGCCTATTAGCCAGTCAGCCTGGATGGCTGTTATGAATGGCTCGATGACACAATTCACAGCTAAACCATCTAGCTCCTTGAGGGCATCATCCAAAGCCAGGTGCTGCAACCATTGGAGTAGCACTACAGAGCAGAATTATTGTATAGAACATTGACATGATTTAATTTACAAACTTAATTGGAATGTTTATTTTTTGCCAACTTGCAAATGGTCACTCATGTTCCTAATGGCAACATGGCTTTCACTATATTCAGATTACCTGTACTGAAGTGGGATGTCCACAAAAGTTATTAGCCATTTTGACTGGAATTACTTTTTGTTGCTCTGTGGCCACCCTTTTACTTGTTTTGCGATTCCAAAGTAGCTAGCCAAAAGACTGCCAAAAATGTTGGTATCAGACGTTTTCATGTGTAGGGCTCTCAGTACCATCAACTGCGGTGTTAACTGTTCGGGCTAACAAAGTGGCTTCTCTGTAATGTTACTTAATGCTGTAATGGGTTTCTGTGTCTGGAATGTTTGGGTTATAACTGCAGATAAGGGGGGAACTAACCAATGGAGAGTTGCTATGCTATCTTGTATCTGTGAGCTGAGCAGGAGTTCGCAGTCTTTCTTGGGAGGAGTGCGAAGACGACGGACGTGTGAGGAGCGGACAGCAGTTCCAGGGCAGCGGATACTGGGCGTCTGCGGTTCAGACGGTGGCCAAAGGCTCGGAACGTCATTGTGGATGGAACCGGAGGCGTGAGCTCCAACGTATTAAAGTATTATGTACACAAACTGATAAACTTACTGATTTGGTGCCTTTAGGTTATCTGTTTCTACTAACCCATCACTAAGAAATAACTATAAAGTGGCAATTATTTACTCACCTTTGATGTATTGTCTGATATTTGTGTTGCAAGCGTATACTGGGGGGGGATTTACACCGTATTTACACCAAGGTATTGCGCTATTGGCGGGACGATGGCGGTTCACCCTAGGCAAACGGGGGTAAATTGGGGGCAGGATGCTACACGTGTATAATCCTCTTCCCATTATACAAGCAAAGTCAAATCTCTACCTGATGGTGTCTGACAAGAGAATAAAATGTTGTTGGGTGTCTTTGAATAAGGGCTGTCATTGGTCTCCCTTATACAAGATGTTTCAAATCTCTCTAGCTACAACCAATGGTGATAAACTTATATTGCCATAATCAACTCGACTGCTTTTACAAAATGGTGTTCACTTATCTGAGGCTGCAGTTGTACCGAAAGCAGATAGTAGATTTCAGTGAGGATACCTAATGGAAACTTGAATGGCTGGCACATTCTTTGCTGGGTTAGGCTGGAAGAGTTGCTTCTGAGTAGATCTGACTTCCCTTTTTCTTCTCCGTTTCCCACTCCTTCAACTGACTTATATACGTACATTCAGAGGCATTCGCTGTGCACAAACCAACGCTCACCAACTTATTATGCTGCACAAATTGCACAGTTATATATGCTACTGTGGATACCATTTCAGATCAGTAAGGCCTTTTGTAATGGCCCAAAATGGGTATTATCTTATCTAATTTTGCTCACCTTATCGATCGAACATCTTTGACCACCTGCAGCTAGAAGTTTCTAGCCTTTTACCCATAACTGCCATCTTTGTTGAACCCTATGTAACGGAATTACACTCCTTGCCAAGCTCCACCCCAGTTCCTGAGCATGTCTTTGGACTTAATTGTAAATTTGAAATCATTAACCATCTCCCAGTTTATATTAGATCTGCTATATTATCTGTCCTTGGAATTATATATCTCCAGGTTAAGAAGACTATACAGGGGACAATTTCTTTAGCGAGTTATTTGTAACAGCGTTATAATCTTTTTTTTCTATTTTGGGTTATGACATTGCAGAAATAGGACAATGGAAATGGAAATACTCATGGTTACTTTTTTTTGTAAAACGTACATGTATTCTTCTAAATTTCTCCTAATTTTTCTAATGTTATATAAGTGTCTTTCTGTCATTATTATTACTATGTTGAAATGCTAGTTCGGGCAGTCTGAGGGCTGACAGATTGAGCAGAACTTTCCCTTAAATGGCATAAGACACATTACTGCATCCAAACAATTAGTCCATCTTCCTAATGTTTCTCCTCTGGCCAGTTAATTTATTTTACAACTATTTTGTCAAATGTTTTGTGATATTTAATACATTTCAGGTATTATATGCTTAGTTCTATTCAGCTTAAATGAGTACCTTTATGAGAAACACTGCGGTGGTTCAAGATGACAGCTCACCATCACTTTCTCAAGACCAATTAGGGATGAACAATAACCGCTGGCCTTGTCAATAGCACCAAATCCTGGAAAATGAATAAATAAAACATAAAATCAAAAAAAATGTGTAAGTGATGTTACAATATGTTTCTAGTTTCCTGTAGCTACTAATATACTGTTTTGAAATGCCTTTTTCTGTTCATTGTGCTGATTTTGTAGGTGGTGCAAATAGAAATGGATATTAGATACACAGGAACGTAAAAAATAAAAGCAGAACTAGGCTATTTGACTGCTGGTGTGTGGTCCCCTGTTCAGTAATATGGCTAATCTTTTAACTTAACTGCACCCTGTATCCCATGATTCATTTAAAATCAAAAAATCTATTGATCTCTCTTGAATATACTACACTTCTGGGGCCTCTTATAACCTCACAAAATTCTAAGTTTTGTCAAACATGATTTCTCTTTCATAGTGTTATATATGATCCATCTATTAAATTTGAAAAGACTTGGAGGCTTTTTATTCAACATTTTCATATGATGTGATTTGACCTCTTTCCAAACCTATTCTTGTGTTAATATTCTTGAGGTTCGGAGTTGATGACACTAATGGTCCTTTTTTTTGATGTTATAAACAGCCCATGTTCTTTTCTGTTCTTAGTTTTTTGGTTAGTATTAGTTAGCATAGTTTTTTTTTGCGGGGTATATTTTCTTTTTTTTCTTTTTTTCCTCTTTTTGGATATGTTAATCTTTTTTTATATTCTACATTTGTACTCGAACATTTTTGGGAAGTTTATTACTTTTGTATTAACTGAATATATAATTATATATGTTATCCATTAACAATGTAATCCCAACGATTGTGTAGCAATATTATGTTATATCCATTATTTTGATATTAATAAAGATTGAAAAAGAAAGAAAGATTTCTCTTTCATAAATTCATTTTGAATTATAAGAGTTTTCTTTGCACTCTTCTGCAAAAACAAAGAAAGTTTTCTTTTAAAGTCTCCGCTATTTTTGTATTCCCCAATATAATTGATCTTAAATCAAGCTGTAAGGAGCCCTCATTAACGTTAGCTAATCCTTTACCTCTTACATATCTATAGACACTGTTAGTGTTAGGAGGCCTGAAACAAATGGACTGATCAAAAGATAGCAACAGAGTTCGTACTCTTCTGGAAACTTATGTCCTGTGATTAAAATTCTACTTACTTTGAGAATTATCCCTCTTTTTACATATTCTTGAAGCTTCGTTTCAATATAATCTACAATTGAACATTCAGATTCCCAGACGTAAGTAAGTGGCTGAAACACTTTTCCCTTGCCTCCCAAAATTCCCCAATGGAGCCACCTATCCATCAGCTAAAATTGACACCATAACTCACTCATCATCTTCTACGATACTAACTATGAAAATAATAACAGTATATACTGTATGTAATAGTAGCATCTGTGTGCCAAGGAGCATTTATATTTCTCAATTCCTTAAATTCTCAAACATATGCTGCACTTTCCTGAAGTTTTTCTTAAGCAGGTAAAAGATTCAAAACACAGTGGATGAATCTAAATGATAAAATAACATTTACAGTGTAAAAAATTACTATTGACCTTATCAATCACCTGAGCTTTCATGAAGTGCCTGTGATTACAGTGGTATATGGCTACCTCAGCAAGCAAGGTAAAACTTATGCCATTCCTGGAGCAATGTAGAAACATAGAAAACCTACAGCGCAATACAGGCCTTTCGGCCCACAAAGCTCTGCCGAACATGTACTTACTTACTTTAGAAATTCCCTAGGGTTACCCATAGCCCTCTGTTTTTCTGAGCTCCATGTAGCCATCCAGGAGTCTCTTAAAAGACCCTATTGTATCCGCCTCCACCACCGTCGCCGGCAGCCCATTCCACAAACTCACCACTCTCTACGTAAAAAACTTACCCCTGACATCTCCTCTGTACCTACTTCCAAGCACCTTAAAACTGTGCCCTCTCGCGCTAGCCATTTCAGCCCTGGGAAAAAGCCTCTGGCTATCCACACGATCAATGCCTCTCATCATCTTGTACACCTCTATCAGGTCACTTCTCATCCTCCGTCGCTGCAGGAACTTTGCCATTTCTCACTTGGGGATGACGGATAGACTGTGTATTGTTATCCCAAATGACAACAAAACTGCAGGCTCTGCAAATCTAAAATATCAGAAAATGTTGGAAGCACTCAGATGGTCAGGCAGAGTCTTCAAGCTGAAGCATTAACTCTGTTTCTCTTTCCATAGATGCTGCCTGACCTGCTGAATGTTTCCAGCTATTATGCATCACCTACTTTTTTTATTCCACCTACTTTGCATCATATCACAACCAGCTAAGTTAAAGGAATAAGAACAAAGCTTGACACGTTTATGCATACTGTAAAAATTGATGTCTACTTCACAGTAAATGGGAAACCTTTCATCAGCGGATGACTTGCAGATTTACATTTTGACCTAGATAGCACATTTGGAATTAACTTGATAATCTCAAGGAGTGAAGGCAGAAGAAATCAGATCTATTTAAATAAGAGGTTGACATGCTTTTGCATTTTAATCTGAAGGCTTCAGATTTCTACTGATAGCTAAACAATACATTGCATTGACAGCAGTGAGTTTATGATCATTCCATTGGGCTTTTTTTTTGGAGAGCTAATGACACAGCCCTATTGAATTGAAAAGAAAGTTATCGCATCCAGTTGTCACTTGAATGAATTCTGCAACAAAGACAATATAACCTGTCATTAACTCTTCGATTCCAGGTGGAATTCTTAAATGAATATTATCAGATTTAACATAAGAGAAATAGGAATCAAGTATAGTGGGGCATTCAGTACCATTATTCCCTCAGTATTAGTCACCAAACTCCTACACCTGAATCCCTGTATCTCCCTCTGCAACTGGATCCTCGACTTCCTTATCAGGAGACCACAGTAATAACATCTCCTCACTGACAATCTACACAGCTCAAGGATGCATGCTCAGCCCACTATTGGTATGGACACCACCTCTTGAAGATGCCCTCAATGGCGAGGAGACACACTCCCTACACCAGGGGATCTCAATCTTTTCAATGCCATGGACAGCAGGTTAGCAACCCCTGCTCTACACCCACATCTGTCATGCTAAACACAGCTCAAATATAAGTTTGTGGATGACGCCACCGTTGTTGGTAAATTCCCAGATGACGACGAGGAGGCATACAGGAGTGAGAGTGACCAGTTGATTGGACAGCCTTGCACTCAGTATCAGCAAGACCAGGGAATTGATCGTGGACATCAGGAAGGGGAAGTCGGGAGAACGTAGAAAAGCCTTCATGGAGGGGTCAGCAATGGAAAGGGTGAGCAGCTTCAAGTTCTTGGATGTCGACATCTCAGAGGGTCTATCCAGGGCCCAACACATTGATACAATCACAAAGAAGGATTTTGAGGAGACTTTATATGTCACCAAAGAATCTTGCAGATTTCTATAGATGTATGATGGAGAGCATTCTGAATGGTTGCAATACTGCCTGCATGGAGGCTCCATTGCACAGGACAGCAAGAGGCTGCAGAGTGTTGAAGGCTCTTATTTATTTTGTCAGTTTATGTCTTTGCACTGCGCTGCTGCCACAGAACAACAAATTTCATGTTACGCAAACATGAGGAAATCTGCAGATGCTGGAAATTCAGATAACACACACAAAATGCTGGTGGAACACAGCAAGCCAGGCAGCATCTAAAGGAAGAAGCACAGTCAACGTTTTGGGTCGAGACCCTTCATCATGTTGCATAAGACAGTGATAATAAACCTGATCTGAATCAAAAAATGAAAAACAGCTGAGTTATATTTGTTCTTTCTTGAAGTTGTTGGCAAATTGTTCTGTTTTTATCCATGATTGCAAGTTGGTTTTGCGTGGTTCACATTTGGTTTGAAGAACTGTGCACTCCATGAGGGCTGAGACTTCACTGTCCCGCCCATGCTTAACCCACATGAGGATGTCAGCATATTCCCAGAAGTAAGATGCGGTGCTTCCACAAGTTGTCTAACTCAACATCTCAGCTAATAATAGATGAACAAGGGTGATTAACCTGTTTTTACAATTTCCCGATAAATTCCATTTGTTTCGCATGTTTAAAAATATATTCAAGACTCGAAGATTCAAAGTGCATTTATTATCAACAAATGTATAAATTATATAACCTTGAGATTTGTTTGCTTAACAGGCAGTCACAAACCAAGGAACCCAAAAGAACCCAGCTTAAAAAAATAAGACCAACTCCTCAGTGCCCACAGAGAAAGACAGAAGAAAAATCGAAATGAATCGTGCAAACAATGGAAGCGAGCAACGGCAACAGCATTCTGAACTAAACTGAGTCCTTAGATTCAAATCCCTGGAGCAGCTTGAAGGAGGCCCAAAGCCTCAGTATTCAGTTCATCATATTAATGGGGCAAGTTGCTGAAAGGTTCACAGACGTGAAGCACAGCCTCAGCGTCTCAGAGAAAGGAGCCCCCAGACTATCAGAATATATGGTTCTGAATTTGAAAAGAAAAAGCATTAGGTATGAAAATGTCAGTCTAGCAATGCTGACATATCTTTTTACATGCTATATGCATCATGGTGACAACACAAATGTGATGTCTCTGCATAGGAAAGGAAGTGAAGGCAGTGTAATTGCTTTTTAAAAGAAACCTTGTTCAACATCAGCAGGCACTGCCTTGAGGTTAGCAGTGTTTATAGTGCAACTAATGTCATTCTTCCATGTCTAGTTCGATATGAACCAAGGACAACTACTGAAGTTGGAGATTATCGATCAAAGGTCGACTTGGCTAAACAATCAATGTATTGCTTTCTAAGATCAATAATAGAGCTTCTTCCATTTCCAAATACATATTCCCAGTTTCACCAGATTTATTTTGTAGGTGGGACATGGGGGTGAGGGTGGAGGAGGTGGTTTTCTTTATTTTATACTGAAGTTATTTTCAAAAATTATTTTAAATTGGCAATAAGAACTGACCGTAATAATCCTCATATCCTCAAAGTCTTATCTGCTGTGAACCTGGTCGAGTCAGATATCTATCCCTGCTGGGACCTGACTCACTTCTGGATAGAACAACTTTCTATTTCAATAATAATTGGTTTGCAGCTTAATTATATTATTAAATAGCATTGGCATTTATCTTACTGGTGCCTGCTAAGAGTTCTGTTATTTCCATCTTTTACACCTTAAAGCTGCTATTCTGAGGTAGTGATTGTGCAAAGTTCTCTCTTCAATAAAGTCATGAAATTCTGCTTCCATGGAATCATAAAGTCAGTCTTTAATGCCCATTGTTTCAGAGAATGAAAACAGGAATTACATGGGATGCAGAAAATAGAAACAGGCCATTTAATTCAAGCACTTCAGGTGTTTATTCCTGTCTCCTCCTGTCTTCACTCATCTAAATCTATCTACCCAGCTCTCAATTTCTCCTTCGTGCCTCCTTAAAATATATCTATCCTATTCATTTAAACTATTCCCTGTAGCAACAAGTTCCATATTATCATCACTTTCTTTTAAAGACATTTCTTCGTTTTTCATTATTGGGTAACCATCTTACATTGGTGACCACTAGTTGTGCTCTTCTCAGCTAATGGAAACATAGCTCTAGGTTCATGTTCACATCAAGTGGAAGTGTCAATTCCACTAGGCAAGTCATTTTAGTTGTGGATTGAAATGGTTACCAATGGGCCATTCAAATTGAAAATTGTCCTGAATTTTGTGTCAAGTTCTGGATGTGCACACTGTGGAACACAAGTAATAAGGACTTATTGACGGGGTCAAATCTGTTGGTATGCCAAGATGCTGGACTCCCCCTGAAGTCTAATAGGAAGGCCGATTCTTATTGGAATTCCCAGTGATTCCTAGTGAATCTCTACTCAGATCCTATGCCAGGTTAAACTGAGTGGAAATCTTCTCTAATAAGGAGAAGTTAAGTAGACTGAATCTATATTGCCTGGAGTTGAGAAAAATAAAAGGAGATCTCATTGAAACATACACAATTCTTTAGTGCTTTGACAGGTAATGGGGGGGGGGGGGTTAATGCTTCCCCTGGTTGGAGTGTCTAAAGCCAGAGTCACTAGGTCTCAAAATAAGGGATCAACCTTTTAAGATAGAGGTAGAAAGGAATTTCTCTACTCATACAGCTTATATCTTCAGACACTTTATTGAAGAAAGCTATGGAAGCTTATCCCCAAAGTATATTCAATCGAGCGATCAGTATTTTTAAAAATATTAACAGACAGACAGACATACTTTATTGATCCCGAGGGAAATTGGAATTTGTTACAGCCACACCAGCCAAGAGTAGTGTAGAAATATAGCAATATAAAACCATAAATAATTAAATAATATTAAGTAAATTATTCCAAGTGGAAATAAGTCCAGGACCAGCCTATTGGCTCAGGGTGTCTGACACTCCGAGGGAGGAGTTGTAAAGTTTGATGGCCACAGGCAGGAATGACTTCCTATGATGCTCAGTGTTACATCTCGGTGGAATGAGTCTCTGGCTGAATGTACTCCTGTGCCTAACCAGTACATTATGGAGTGGATGGGAGACATTGTTCAAGATGGCATGCAACTTGGACAGCATCGTCCTTTCAGACACCACCGTCAGAGAGTCCAGTTCCACCCCCACAACATCACTGGCCTTACGAATGGGTTTGTTGATTCTGTTGGTGTCTGCTACCCTCAGCCTGCTGCCCCAGCACACAACAGCAAACATGATAGCACTGGCCACCACAGACTCGTAGAACATCCTCAGCATCGTCCGGCAGATGTTAAAGGATCTCAGTCTCCTCAGGAAGTAGAGATGACTCTGACACTTCTTGTAGACAGCCTCAGTGTTCTTTGACCAGTCTAGTTTATTGTCAATTCATATCCCCAGGTATTTGTAATCCTCCACCATATCCACAGTGACCCCTTGGATGGAAACAGGGGTCACCGGTGCCTTAGCCCTCCTCTTAAGTGAATAAAGGAATCTTTAATTAATAGAGGAAGTAATCTTCAGGTAAAAGATCAGTCATTATTTCAATGGATGGTGGAGTATACATGAGGGGCTAAATAACTTACTGCTTTTATTACTTAGGTTCTTAAATCCATTCCATGGCATAATTGCTATCTATTGAGCTATAGCTGACAAACGCTATTGCATTATAATAAAAGCAGAATATTCTGAGAAAATTTAGTAGGTGATTAAAAGTATCCAAATATCCTTGTACATGAAATACCAGTAAACTGTTCTGATGAAATATCTCAGATATGAAACATTAACTCTTGTTCCTTTCTACAGATGCTGTCTGACTAGTTAAGTTTTTACAGTATTTTCTGCATTTGTTTGCATCTTTTCTAATATTTAGGTTTTGTTACAGGTTGTGTTTAAGAATATGTTATTACAACCCAGATTTCTGAACAATACATTAACCACATTTTAAAATCATTTTTGACTAAATCCACCAATTTGACAGCCACACTCAATTGTCCCTCTCTTGCAGCTGTATCTGATGTATGAGTCCGTTAAGCATATATTCCCACTGGGAGTGTTGGATTGCTGAATTTTCCTTTAATTTCTATGTTGCTGATGTAGCAATAGATGAGCATTATTTTTCAATGTCTGTTAAGATAAAGCAAAACAATAAACCTTAGCTGCATTAGATACAAACTTCAATAATCATATTGGCCTTCTTTAAGTTGAATTTCTTATTTCTGTTCAAGCTTTGTGTAATATCTGCATCTTTCTCCCAAATTTCTTGCTTCAGCTCTAGTCCAAATTTTGTGTGAATTGAACTAGCCATTTGCTTGACTGAATAAATCAAAATAATTATATTTAAATGTCAGTTTGAATTTGTGTCTCAGTGGTAGATTTGATTAATTAGAGGCATGATACTTGATGTTAAAACAGTCTTGAAAAAGGCCGAGTAGAATTTGTTCATAGTTTGCATAGTGTCCTAAATGGTGCTCTGGCTGTAGAGTTCATGGCAATAAGAAAGTTAAATTATCTCCAAAGCAATTTAATTATGCTTCTTATTGTATTTATATTGTTTTGTGAACTGGTCTCTGTTTAGTCATCAGGAAACTGCTCCAAACCTGCATAACTGATTATTCTGCACTTGCACACCATATCAGACCGTGAGCAAGCTGATTGCTGAATAAAACTGGTAAATAGTTAGCAGGCTACCACAGGGGCTCTTTGTCCTGACAGTACATCTGACCAGCAGAAAGGTGGGTTTCTACTGTGTGACAATCAATTGCATGAGTTTATGGATTGGGTGTGACCTGAGTATTAAAGGCAAAAGTCATTTGAACTTTGCTTTTAATTCTTTGAACAAAACCATTGTGAATTTGTGAAATTAAAAAAAAACATGTTGGGATTTCTTAGAATCTCTGATACTGTCACACTCTATATTCAAAATATCCAGAAAGTACCTTATACAGGCATTAAATGTTAGAAAAACAAATTGCACAGACCCGTTCAAATCTTAGTGCAAATTTAAGACATGATTTCACTGAATATCTTGAAGCAAAAGTTTTGGAACCTGCCAGTCATACAGTGGGGCTTGGGATTCAATCAAATGTGACATCACATGAAATTGACATTCCCAAATGACACTTAAACCAAATGAATCACTTCACCCTCAGTCAGTTTGTCACAATTATTCAGACATCACAGCAGCGAATTGTTTTCTGAAAATATTCTTTTACAAACTCAGGGGCTGGAAGGGCTTTGAGTCTTTGACCTTGAGGTCCATTCAAGGATGAAGTTACAGAACATTGAAGACTTGGAAGGATGGAAAATAAGTGTTTGTGCTTCTTATATTGTTAGTAGGATGCTGTAACTTGTACTCCCAGAAACCTCTTTACCATGACGACTGTATTATAGTGACAGAACAAAAAGGAGTGATGGTGCAATATCTCAAGGATAGTTTATTCATTGTTATGAACCCCGTAACTGGGTGTCTTACCAGCAAAGATAGGAGTAGCCGTTGAAGTCTGATGATACTATTTTAACAGTATTTATTAGTAAAAATAACAAAAATAATATCAATGCAAATATACAGATAATATACATCATCAATACTAAACCTGAAAGTGCGGGTATAATAATAATCAATAAGAAATAAGCTCTATCGTTGTCTAGGGGATAGTGAATTGTCCGATGGAAATATAAAGTCAGTTCAGTTCATACAGACTGCAGTCATTGCTGATCACCGTGTGGCAATTGTTAGAGAGCGAGAGAGAGAGGGAGAGAGAGAGAGAAACTTGCCGACCTTCCTTGTTATGATCTTGATCCGTATCTATCCTTTCGCTAGACCGTTCCATGGAGGGCTCGTCACCCAGGCAAGGATGGACACACACACAAGCCCCCACCGGTCTCATAACGTTTCTCCTGGTGTGCCTGAGGGGTGTTCCCCAGACCCTACTTTTATCCTCACTCACGGGATCTCAGATGTCAGTCAGGTTGGGATGATGCAATCCCTCAACCAGACCACTCTGGCTGCCCCCTGAGGGGTTTCAATGAATAGTACAGTACTCAATACACAATTCCTTCTTCAAGAGACAATAGCAGTAATCAGTGGTTCCGTTTCGCTTTCGTTAGGAGACATTCCACTTTTTGTGTATTCCTGCGTTGTCAATAACAACTGCTTTCCTGTTATCCTGCGTCTCTCTCTCTCTCATTACTGACATGATGTGTATCTCTCTCATTTCCTGGGTATCAGACCCAAAATAATAGCGATCTTGCGATTCTCAAAAAGGAGGGGGGGGCGGGCATTGGCGATTCTGTACCCTTCTGCCCATTAGATTTGCTCCTCATTCGTAACATCATAACCTTAGAACACCCTAAAATACTACATGAAGGAATGCTTCAGAAGTACAGTCACTGTTGTACAGTAGGAAGTAGCGTAAACATCAGTGAGGTAAACAGCCATAATCCCCTTCAGAAATGCCAATAACCCCTTGGAGAAATCCCTCGCACCTCTTCAAAAATTTCATGGGATATTTTAAACCCTTATAAATAGAATGCATTAGCTATTACATATCTAATATATGTAGGTTCTAGAAAGAACCATGGGATAAGCAACTGTTTTGAATGTGCTGAAAGAGGAATATTGACCAGAACAATGGGGGAGTGCTCCTGCTCTTTTTCAGACGGCACCACGGAATCTTTCATTCCTCCGGTAGAAGAGCAAGCTGGACCAGGACAACCTACCAGCAATTCTACAGTCATGCCACTCAGGGGCTTGGGTTGTATTATTATCTTTTTCTTTGTGACTGTATGTTTTTCTGAAATTGCACCCAGGTGTGTTATTTGTACTGTGTGCTATGTTACAGTGTATTGTGTGCCATTGATAATGTGTCTTGCACTTTAACCCTGGAGAAGCGCTGTTTCATTTGGCTATATTCATGTAGGTTTGAACTTGAACTTGAACTTGATTTCCATATGAGAGGGCCTTGTTTAAAAATCTCAACTAAATAAATATAACTCCAACAGTGCAGCACCTCCAGTAATACACTGAGTGGGCACTGAACTCTCGATCTTAGATTAAGTGAAAGAGTGCTACTTCTGAGCAAAAGCTGACAACTCTCAGAACAGATTAGAATGAACTTCACTTTACTGGCATGAATCTTAATCGTTCTGTGGTTGATGTGGAGTAGGTGGAAAAGAAAATGGACTTAATTCATTCTTCGTTTTGCTCTATTGCCTGAAAAACAAAACTACACTTAAATCTGCACTTTTATCATGGGTATAAATATTTATAAAAATGTTTTTACACAGTGAGTGTTAGGCTCTGGAATGCACTACTACTAGTCGTAAGGCAGGTACAGTTCCAGTATTTAGGAGTAAGATGTATAATTATCTGTAAAGGAAAGAATTTGTAGGGCTATTAAAACCATAAGACAGCAGCAGAATTTAAGGTGGGGGGTTATATGAGAGGCAGGGTTTGAGGGTCGGCACAACATTGTGGGCCAAAGGGCCTGTAATGTGCTGTACTATTCTATGTTCTATATAATTAGGCCATTCAGCCCATCAGGTTTACTTTCCCTCTGAACCCCATTCTCCTTTAGTCCTTTGCCAAGGTTCCCCATCATTCTTCAAAATTCCAGCATGTACAGGCTCAGCCATCAAATGCTCCCCATATGTTAACCCTTTCATTCCTGGGATCATTCTCGTAAACCTCCTCTGGACCCTCTCCAATGCCAGCACATCCTTTCTTAGGTATACTCCAAATGTGGTCTGACCAATGCATTATAAAGCCTCAGCATTACATCCTTGGTTTTATATTCTAGTCCTCTTGAAATGAATGCTAACATTGCATTTGGCTTCCTTACCACAGACTCAATCTGTAAATTAACCTTTAGGGATATCCTACACAAGGACTCTGACTTCTGAACTTGCTCCCTGTTTAGAACATAGTCTATGACTTTATTCCTTCTACCAAAGTGTATAACCATACCCTTCCCAACACTGTATTCCATCTGCCACTTCTTTGCCTATTCTCCTAATCTTTCTAAGTCCTTCTGTAGTCTCCCTGCTTCCTCAACACTACCTGCCCTTTCAGCTATGTATCTCTGTATCATCTGCAACGTTGGCCACAAAGCCATCAATTCTGTCCACACGTGGGATTGAGAGACGGTGGGGGAATAGGACGAGCTGGATTTCTCTTAATGAAGCTGGTAAAAACTTAATGGACCAAATGGCCTTCCTTGTTTAAATTATGATTATCGTATATCTCCTACTTTGACGACAAATCTTTTGCCCAATTTTATACACAAGATTGTTTTTTTTTAATTTAAAAGCTGTTTGGTCAAAGAGCTAAGTTTCAGATCTAATCTGATATTTAAAATATTCCCTCATTTACATTAATTTTGACCGTCAAATGACATCATGTAAGATTCATATTTGAGAAACCAATATAGAGTTTTAAGTCAGGATTCATTGAAAAACTCAATGGTTAGAAATATCTCTTGTCAAACACCTTTTGTGGTAAAATATTTGGAAAATGGGTTGGGTTGAGAACTTAAGCTGCATTAGTTGACCCTCTAGGCCAGGGTTTCCCAATCTGGGGACCATGGTTAATAGTGGGGTCCACGGTATAAAAATTGTTGGGAACCCTTGTTTTAGGGTGCAAAGTTTTGTCAAATGATAGAAGCTGGATAGGAGGATAAATGACATTAATGTATCACCCTTCACTGTTTCTCTTTAACATAACTCATGACAGTGAAGGACTTCACTAGTTAAAGAAATTCTACACATCACCAGCATTGGCAACTTAAGGCAAGTCTTAAGACTATAAGACCATAAGATGTAGGAGCTGAAGTAGGCCATTCGGCCTATCGAGTCTGCTCCAACATTCAACCTCTCACTGCTACGGGCGGAAGTTCCCACTTGCTTCAAAAAGGCAACAATTATACCAGAGCCTAAGAAGAATAATGTGAGCTGCCTTAATGACTATCGCCCAGCAGCACTCGCATTGACAGTGATGAAATGCTTTGAGAGGTTGGTCATGACTAGACTGAACTCCTGCCTCAGCAAGGACCTGGACCTGTTGCAATTTGCCTATCGCCACAATTGGTCAATGGTAGATGCAATCTCAATGGCTCTCCACACGGTTTTAGACCACCTGGACAACACAAACACCTACGTCAGGATGCTGTTCATCGACTGTAGTTCAGCATTTAATACCATCATTCCCACAATCCTGATTGAGAAGTTACAGAACCTGGGCCTCTGTACCTCTCTCTGGAATTGGATCCTAGACTTCCTAACCGGAAGACCACAATCTGTGTGGATTGGCAATAACATCTCCTTCTCTCTGACGATCAACACTGGGGCACATCAGGGGTGTGTGCTTAGCCCACTGCTCTACTCTCTCTACACCCATGACTGTGTGGCTAGGCATAGCTCAAATACCATCTATAAATTTGCTGACGATACAACCATTGCTGGTAGAATCTCAGATGGTGACAAGAGGGAGTACAGGAGTGAGATATACCAACTAGTGGAGTGGTGCCGCAGCAACAACCTGGCACTCAATGTCAGTAAGATGAAAGAGCTGATTGTGGACTTCAGGAAGGGTAAAATGAAGGAACACATACCAATCCTCATAGAGGGATCAGAAGTGGAGAGAGTGAGCAGTTTCAAGTTCCTGGGTGTCAAGATCTCTGAGGATCTAACCTGGTCCCAACATGTCGATGCAGTTATAAAGAAGGCAAGACAGCAACTATACTTCATTAGGAGTTTGAAGAGATCTGGTATGTCAAGAAATACACTCAAAAACTTCTACAGATGTACCGTGGAGAGCATTCTGACAGGCTGCATCACTGTCTGGTATGGAGGGGCTACTACACAGGACTGAAAGAAGCTGCAGAGGGTTGTAAACCTAGTCAGCTCCATCTTGGGTACTAGCCTACAAAATACCCAGGACATCTTCAGTGAGTGGTGTCTCAGAAAGGCAGTGTCCATTATTAAGGACCTCAGCACCCAGACACGCCCTTTTCTCACTGTTACCGTCAGGTAGGAGGTACAGAAGCCTGAAGGCACACACTCAGTGATTCAGGAACAACCTCTTCCCCTCTGTCATCCAATTCCTAAATGGACATTGAAGCTTTGGACACTGCCTCACTTTTTCTAATATATCATAGTCCTGTTTTTTGCACAATTTTTAATCTATTCAATATACGTACACTGTATAAAGTATACGGAATAAGAGTTATTTATTTATTTATCCACCCATCCATCTATCTATCTGTCTATCTATCTATCTATCTATCTATCTATCTATCTATTTATTTATTTATCTATCCACCCATTTATTTATTTATTTATTTATTTATTTATTTTCATTATTTCTTCTATATCATGTATTGCATTGAACTGCTGCTGCTAAGTTAACAAATTTCATGTCACATGCCGGTGATAATAAACCTGATTCTGATGGGCTGATGCAATTCTGCTAGTCATCCCCACTCCCCTGCCTTCTACTGTGATTGCTTTCTGGGTAATATGCAGTAACCACTATTTGGGTAGGGCTGCAGACCGGTTACATATTGAACGCCTTTGGAGTTATGGAATATTTCATGCTTCAAATGCTGCCAGTTGCATTCAGGTCCAAGTTAGCAGCATCTGTGGTAAATCAACATCAGGTCACCTCCTCAATTTCTCTTTCATGGTGTTGAAAAACCTGCATGTCTAGGAGCAACAAAGTTGGGCAGAAGCTGAGAATTCAGGATACTTCTGTTATACCTCCCTGGAGACTGCAAAACTGTGATGAGGTGTGCATACATTAACAGAATTTATCGACAACCAAACAGGCACTATCAATCACTACCAGACCAGTAAATAATTAGTAAGTACTTTAAATGCTGTAGGCAGGATTTGGGGTTTTCTTTCTACTGCTGAGCACCAGGTTCTCCGTGTGAGATGTACCCATGTTGTGAGCTGGGTTTAAGTCCAATTTAGTGCCACCTATGGTAAATCGACATCATTCCAGGAATAACGTCAGAGTCTATCTGCTTCCTTTGTGTATGAGCATTCCTTCCCGATGTGGCAGTCAGCTTGAGTTGCATGATACATAAACGTTGTGTTACGAAATTCCTGTAACTGGATCACTTACCAGCAAAGATCGAGAGGTCCGTTGAAGTCTGATGGTACTATTTTTAAAAGTCTTTATTTATAAAGAGGCACAAAAATAAGATTAATACAGACATTCAGAGAATATACGTCGTCAATACTAAATCTAAGCGCGGGTATCATAATAACCGATAAGAAATAACTCTGTCGTTGTCTAGGGGTTACTGTAATGTCAGATGGTAAGATAAAAGTCACTGTCCTTTCAAGCTGCAGCTCTTTGGGTTTAAGAGAGAGACGGTTTGAAACTTGCCCGGGTCTTTTATGAGGCCAATCCGTTGCGTTGGGGGAGTTGGTTCCCCGTTGTTAGTTCCAAGTTGTTTTCCGTGGTATCAGCCACCAGCCCCCAGGCAAGGGAACCGAACGCACGTGGCTTCCTTCAAATGGCTTCCCGCTATTACGGGATCGCTGGCGTTTCTTCTGGTGCGTCTGAGGGGCTGTCCCTACAGCCCCTCTTTTATCTTAACTCGCCGGGTAGTAGATGTCAATCAAGTTGGGGTGATGCAATCTCTCAACCAGCCCACTTTGCCCGAGGGCTTGCATGTAGCATAGTCCCCAATCCACAAACGTTGTCTCCAGGAGACAATGGTCATGTCTCTCTCTCATTTCCTGGGTCCTCTGACCCAACCCAATAATGCTCTTACGATTCTCACAAAGGAGGGGGCTGCAGGCGTAACAACTCCCTTCTTCAAAGCGTTTTTACCAGCGGTTAAAAACGAAGTAGTACAGAGTCTTACAGGATTGGGGAAGCTAACACAATACCAAAGTTGTTCTTTTCTACAGAGTAACACAGTGATACATTCAATTCAGCATCTAAACAGTTAACGATTTCAGTGTCACTTTCTTTAATATCTTAACATCTTGTACCGTACCAACGTCTTGTAGCATCAGACTTCAATTTAATAACCACCTATTTTTTTTTCAGCAACAAAACTAAGGAGGTGTGCTCTTAGCTTACGTGCATCTACAAAAGTTTATGTAAATACTAGTCTTTCGGTCGTTTTCAACTTAACAGGCAGGCTTCCAAGGGGGCTGTCTTTATTATTCACAGGCTTTGGCGAAATCCCGTATAACCGGCTTTGCTATTTAAAAATGGCATCCCCATTAACGGTCACCTCTTTTCTGGTGAGTTCCCACGTGGGGAACTTGAGTAATCTGGCGAGGTAAACTCCCGCCCGCCTTTTTCATAGGGGTTATTTTATCAACACCGTGTCCCAAACTTAGACCATTTCCACCCAATTCTTTAATTTTACACAGGTGGCTAGCCCTCTCGTCAGGACCCTTCAGGCTATTGGTTTTTAATTCGAACTCTTCGTTCAAGCAGCATTTCGAGTTCGGCCTCTTCACACCACATCCTGGCATAACAATAGAGTGGGGGGCCCCGCTATCTCCCGGCTCACTCTGTAAGCAATCTGCCGGGTTTAAAATTTCTTCATTCGACTTGGGAACTACAGACTTTCCGTTTCCTTCAATAATAATCCTCATCTCCCCATTCTTAAATTCTGCATTAACTTTGAACACACCTTCGAGCACAAACACCTGGGAACTCTCACTTCCCACGGTTACCAAGGTTAACCCTTTTCCCACTGAACCAAGTCTATCTGACCCACAAGGATGGCCGGCCCGTTCCACTGAATCAAATACCTCAGACTTCTTCTGAGCTCCGTTACTAGGTTCAGTACCACGTGCATCCACATCTTGGACACACTCAAACGGGATATTGGCCTCTTCCAGGCTTTCAATACCCGTACCCTTTTCAAATTCTAAGTTCCCCCGATCCTCCCAGGTACTCTCTGGGCAACTCCCTTCTGGAGTAAACTCAACCCCGTGGGTTGAAACAACCTCATCTGCCAACTTCTTCGAGGTAAGGGCACCCTTTTCATCTAGGCCTGCCCTCATTTCATTATCAGGAACACCTTTAGAATTTTCAACTTCATCAAACAGTTCTGCCAAACCAGACAGGTCATCCCCGTCCAACTCTGGACCTCTTAACCGCTCTATCGGTTCCTCATCTTTATTTTCTGCCTCTAGGACCTTTCTTCTCACTAAGGGCAGATCTACCTCCACTCCCTTACCCTCTTTCACTTTACTACTCTTCATTTTACCACCCCCTAAACCCTCGTGGTACAGGGTTGGTAGAAACGTCTCGGCCAAATCAAAACTGGCCAGATTTAAACTGCTCTCGTTCTCAGCTGCCTTTCTCGACATGCTGCGAGTGACCGCACATGCGGGATAGATCTGGGATTCTAGGGGCGGAGCCTCAACACTCACCGGCCGGCCGGTCCTCGTCATGGCTGCCCAAACCTTACCACCTGCTAAATCGTTACCGAGAAGGACGTCCACGTCAGTTCTCAGGGACTCTGATGGCATCCCTATTTCAACGGGTCCAGACACCAGCTCACAATCCATAATGACCTCATGTAAGGACACCATTTCTATACTTTTACTTATCCCCTTTACAGCTACCATTCTCGTCTTTCCACCAAACTCTAGTACCTTACTGCTGATCAATGATAGCTCAGCCCCCGTGTCTCTCCAGATCCGTACTGGAACTGGTGCGTCTCCCTCCCTCACAGACACAGTTCCGTGTGACAGACAAGTCTCAAACCCTTCTCGTACTCTGTCTACCCGGGGCTCTCTTGTCGATCTACTGATTACCACTGCACATCCGAGAGGGACTGCTGCTTTCCCTTTTCCCGTCTCCCTCCTCGGAGCAAAGCACTGAGACGCAACATGCCTGCTCTTCCCACAATTAAAACAGGTCAAGCCCTGAAATCTCTGGCCGTCTGGCCTTTCCCCCTCAACCTTACCACTAGCTCCCGGCGGGACCTCTGCCTCTGCCGGCAGACTTTCTCGATCGTTCCCACGGTCTCTCGGGGAACTTATATTCGAGGAAAACTTTGTCTTGTGGGTTAGGGCATATTCATCTGTGAACCTAGCAAATTCTGAGATGGACTTATTCGGCTTCTCGTTCAAATACATCCGGATCTCCTCCAGAACACGGCCTTTAAATTCCTCAATTAAAATTAACTCCCTGAGACGCCCATAATCCTCGTCCACTATTTCTGCGGTGCACCAACGGTCCCAGAGCACACCATTCTCATAGGCAAACTCGGTATACGTCTGATTCCACCCTTTCCGTAAAGTTCTGAACTTTTGTCTATATGCTTCAGGTACTAGCTCGTAACCCCGGAGAATGGCCGCCTTTACTTTGTCATAACTCTCCTCCTCTTCCTCCTCCATGGACAACGCCGTATATGCCCGCTGTGCCTTCCCCTTTAACACACTTTGTAACAACGCCACCCACTGCTCTTTGGGCCACTCCTGATTCACTGCCACCTTTTCAAAAAGCAAGAAATAACTATCAACATCCGTCTCCTCGAACGGGGGTACTAACCTCAACGCCCGACTAACATTAAACCGCTCCTCTCGGTCTGACCCCTGACCGCATTGCTCTTGCTTTAACTTCTCCATCTCCATGTCATGTTTCCTCTGTCTCTCTGCCTCCCTCTCCTTCTCGGCCCTTTCCTTCTCCTTCTCAGCTGCTTCCAGCTTTTTTAACTGAAGTTCATGCTCCCTTTGCTTCTCAGCTCTTTCCTGCTCCCTTTTCACCTCTAATGCCCTTAGCTGGAGCTCATACTCCCTTTGTTTGTTGGCCCTTTCTTTCTCGGCTCTTTCTCTCTCTTTCTCAGCTGCTTCCAGCTGCTTTAACTTAATTGCATGTTCCAACTTTAATTTCTCCAACTCTAACTGAGCTGTCCCACTAGCTGGTACCTTTTCAGGGATATTTTCCAATACCTCAGCTGCAAACACATTCTTCTCAATATAATACTGAGTTATGGCCCTTCGCACCTCCCGCTTTTTCATTGACAACCTCACCTCTGCGAGGTTTAACCCCTTCGCTATATTTATCAAGTCCGATTTGGTGGCCGCCTCTAGCGCCTCCAGAGTCGGGTTTTCTATAAATTCATCCACGTCCACCTTTGCTGGTTTCCCGTCTGGCTACCCGCGTAACCAGATCCAAGTTTGGACTTACAAGCCCAATTCACTGGCTCCCCAATTTGGTGTCAAATCTCGAGACGAGAACCCCAATATTGTTCTGAAATTCCCGTGACTGGATCACTTACCAGCAAAGATAGAGAGGCCCGTTGAAATCTGATGGCACTATTTTTAAAAGTCTTTATTTATAAAGAGGCACAAAAATAAGATTAATACAGACATTCAGATAATATACGTCGTCAATACTCAATCTAAAAACGCGGGTATAATAATAATAATCATCAATTAAGCAATAGCTCTATCGTTTGTCTAGGGGATATTGTATTGTCCGATGGAAAGATAAAAGTCACTATCCTTTCAAGCTGCAGCTCTTTGGGTTTCAGAGAGAGACGGTTTTAAGCTTGCCCTGGTCTTTTATGAGGCCAATCTGTTGAGTTGGGGGAGTTGGTTCCCCGTTGTTAGTTCCAAGTCGGTTTCCGTGGTACCAGCCACCAGCCCCTAGGCAAGGGAATCGAACGCACGTGGCTTCCTTCAAATGGCTTCCCGCTATTACGGGATCGTTGGCGTTTCTTCTGGTGCGTCTGAGGGGCTGTCCCTACAGCCCCTCTTTTATCTTAACTCGCAGGGTAGTAGATGTCAATCAGGTTGGGGGATGCAATCTCTCTCTCTCACCCAGCCCACTTTGCCCGAGGGCTTGCACGTAGCATTGTCCCGAATCCACAAACGTTGTCTCCAGGAGACAATGGTCATGTCTCTCTCTCTCATTTCCTGGGTCCTCTGACCCAACCCAATAATGCTCTTGCGATTCTCACAAAGGAGGGGGCTGCGGGCGTAACAGTTGCATCTTCACTGATTCAATATTTTAAAAATTTATTCACAGAACGTGAATGTTACTGGTGCAGCCAGTGTTACTGCGCACCTAAGATTCTGCTGAGAAGATTGTTGTGATTAAGTTTTTTGAAATGGACACGTTAGTTTGGTAAATTAAGTGGTTTGCCAGACAGACCAAATTCAAAGGTAGTTCATAGCCAGCCGCATTGTTCTGGGTCCTGCGAGGCTAAGCAAGGACAGCAGATTTCTTTCCCTAAAGAGCATCAGTGAACTCGATGTCATGGTCATTGTCACTCATACTAGTTCTACATTCCTAATTTATTTAGCTAACTAAATTTATGCTCTCCAACTATAGTGGAGAGTTTTAAATATCATTCCAGATTACTAGTCCATGACATTCAATTACTTGTCCAATAATATATTTACTATATTACAATGCCTCAATTTCACACCTTATATAGACAATAGACAGTAGGTGCAGGAGTAGGCCATTCAGCCCTTCTAGCCTTCATCTAAATCATTAATGTATATTGTAAACAGCTGCGGTCCCAGCACCGAACCTTGCGGTACCCCACTGGTCACAGCCTGCCATTCCGAAAGGGACCCGTTAATCACTACTCTTTGTTTCCTGTCAGCCAGCCAATTTTCAATCCATGTCGGTACTCTGCCCCCAATACCATGTGCCCTAATTTTGCCCACTAATCTCCGATGTGGGACTTTATCAAAAGCTTTCTGGAAGTCCAGGTACACTACATCCACTGGCTCTCCCTTGTCCATTTTCATAGTTACATCCTCAAAAAACTCCAGAAGATTAGTCAAGCATGATCTTCCCTTCATAAACCCATGCTGACTCGGACTGATCCTTCTACTGCTATCCAAATGTGTCGTAATTTCCTCTTTTATAATTGACTCCAGCATCTTTCCCACCACTGACGTCAGGCTAACCGGTCTATAATTCCCTGTTTTCTCTCTCCCTCCTTTCTTGAAAAGTGGGACAACATTAGCCACCCTCCAATCAGCAGGAACTGTTCCTGAATCTATAGAACATTGGAAAATAATTACCAATGGGTCCACGATTTCTAGAGCCACCTCTTTAAGTACCCTGGGATGCAGACCATCAGGTCCCGGGGACTTATCAGCCTTCAGACTCAACAGTCTATCCACCACCGTTTCTTGCCTAATATAAATTTCCTTCAGTTCATCCTTTACCCTAGTTCCTTTGGCCACTATTACATCTGGGAGATTGTTTGTGTCTTCCCTTGTGAAGACAGATCCAAAGTACCTGTTCAACTCATCTGCCATTTCCTTGCTCCCCATAATAAATTCACCCGTTTCTGTCTTCAATGGCCCAATTTTGGTCTTAACTATTTTTTTGCTATTCACATACCTAAAGAAGCTTTTACTATCCTCCTTTGTATTCTTGGCTAGTTTACCTTCGTACCTCATTTTTTCTTGGTGTATTGCCTTTTTTGTTATCTTCTGTTGCTCTTTAAAAGCTTCCCAGTCCTCCGGTTTCCCCCTCATCTTTGCTATGTTATACTTCTTCTCTTTTATTTTTATATTGCCCTTTACTTCCCTCGTCAGCCACGGCCGCCCCTTACTCCCCTTAGGATCTTTCTTCCTCTTTGGAATGAACTGATCCTGCACCTTCTGCATTATTCCCAGAAATACCTGCCATTTTTGTTCCACTGTCTTCCCTGCTAGGGAATTGTTCCATTGAACTTTGGCCAGCTCCTCCCTCATAGCTCCATAGTTCCCTTTGTTCAACTGTAATACTGACACATCCGATTTTCCCTTCTCCTTCTCAAATTGTAGGTTAAAACATATCATATTATGGTCACTACCTCCTAATGGTTCTTTTACCTCGAGGTCCCTGATCAAATCCAGTTGCACAACACTAAATCTAGAATTGCCTTCTCCCTGGTAGGCTCCAGTACAAGCTGTTCTAAGAATCCATCTCGGAGGCACTCCACAAACTCCCTTTCTTGGGGTCCAGTACCATTCTGATTCTCCCAGTCTACCTGCATGTTGAAATCCCCCATGACAACTGTATCATTACCTTTGCGACATGCCAATTTTAACTCTTTATTCAACTTACACCCTACATCCAGACTGTTGTTTGGGGGCCTGTAGATAACTCCCATTAGGGTCTTTCTACCCTTAGAATTTCTCAGTTCTATCCATACTGACTCTACATCCCCTGATTCTATGTCCCCCCTCGCAAGGGACTGAATATCATTCCTCACCAACAGAACCACCCCACCCCCTCTGCCAGTCAGTCTGTCCTTTCGATAAGATGTATACCTTGAATATTCATTTCCCAGTGATGCACCATCAATAACTCACTCTGAGACGTAAGGTGAGATATTGGCTTTTATTGACTGGAAGAAGGAACAAGCAGTGAGTGACCACCATACTACATCCTGGAGACTGAGAGGATGTTCAGGCCTTTATACAGGGGTCTGTGAGAGGAGCCACAGGAGCAGTCAGCAGGGGGCGTGTCCAGACAGGCACACGTAGTTCACCACACCCAGGCCCTGTCCGCTTGAAGCCATGTCTCTGTTATTCCCACAACATCGTACCTTATATCTCAACCATTAGCACCCATGTCTTCAGGTGCAAAGACCCTGAGCTCGGTCTCAGTCTTTTTCTTCCTCTTTTAAGATATTCCTTAAAAATCTGTCTGGATTTGCACAGATAACCAAGCTTTTGGGTATCTGTGCAAATCCAGATCTCTTGATGTGCTTGTAGTATTGAATTTTGTTTGATAACACACCTATGAAGTGTCAAGTGACACTCTACCACAGTAATAGTGCTGTATAGAAAGGAGGAGTTGTTGTTCCTTTTGTTTATATCAGTTAAGACCATAAGAGCATAAGATACAGGGGCAGAATTAGGCTATTTGGCCCATCATGTCTGCTCTGCCATTTTATCATGGCTGACCAATTTTCCTCTCAGCCTCAATTCAGATTCAGATTCAGTTTATTGTCATTTAAAAACTCACAAATGCAATGCAGTTAAAAAATGAGACACCTTTCCTCCAGAATGATATCACAAAAGCACATGACAAAACAGACTACACCAGAAAATCCACATAATGTTTGGCAATCCCCAATCTAGAGTCTGGAGAGGCTGCTGCGTATTAATATCGCGCTACCATCTTAATGCGTTCCCCGGAAAGGAGCTCCAATTCCACCAGACAAACAAGACCAAAAACTAAAGCTACAAGTCCTGCACAAAACCACATAATTACAACATATAGTTACAACAGTGCAAACAATAGCATAATTGATAAAAAAACAGACCATGGGCACAGTAAAAATAGTCCAAGATGTTAAAAGACTATCAGTCCAAAAGAAATCACCACAGTTTCTACAAGTCCCCAGGGTCCTGACAGACTCGCCATCCCACACCGGCGGCAGAAGGGAATACCCCCACTATGGACTTCCGACTCAGCCTCACAGGCACAGCACACACTGAAAGCAACCTGAGTCCATCGAACCTCCGAGCCAACGACCATCCCCTCCGGCACAGCTTCTCCGAGCACCATCCTCTGCCGAGTGTATTAAGACCAACGCGACCCCGAGGACTGGGGGCCTGTTCTTCCCAGCAGAGTCCTGGACTTCACAGCAGCAGCAGCAACGAAGAAGGTCTTCCTGGAATTTCCCGATGTTTCTCCATGCTACCACGTCCATTTTCAATCGATTATGATTGCGCACGGCACTCCACTTCACAAATAACAGGTAATCAGTTCCGGAGTGACCACTGCAAGCTCCGTCGCGCCGCCATCTTGGATAAAAAAAGTCTCCTGCCTTCTCCCTGTGTCTCTTCATGCCCTGAACAGTCAAGAATCTATCATTCTCTGCCTTAAATAAACATAAAGACTTGGCCTCCATAGCTGCCTGTGGCAACAAATTCCATGGATTTCCCACTCTCTGCCTAAAGCAATTCCTCCTCATCTCCATTCTAAAAAGATGCCCCTCTATTCTGAGGCTGTGTGCTGTGGTCTTAGACTCTTCCATCATAGGAAGCATCCTCTCCATATCCACTCTATCAAGGCCTTTCACCACTCGATAGGTTTCAATGAGGTCACCCTTTATTCTTCTGAATTCCAGTGAATACAGGCCCAGAGCCATCAAACACTCTTCATATGACAAGCTGTTCAATCCTGGAAACATTGTTGTGAACCTCCTTTGAACCCTCTCCAGTTAAGCGCTAATAGATGCTGCTGAGAAGCAAATAACGTCCTGATGGTTTCCTAGACTTTTCCAGTATAACCCTGAGATATTTGTCCCGATCAATATGCAATCCCACTTCCATTTAATGCATGCTTTTGTTTTATGGTTTATGTTTCACGCTGATTATTTTATGCTGATTCATATCGAGCTGCTTCATATATCTATTGGACCTTTTTCAAAGGTCTGAAGATAAATTTGACACAGTTACTCAGAAATGCCAATTTTCTGATTATTTTCCAGGTGCTCAAGCTTATAAAATCATCCCTCAATCGTTCAGAATCTTGATGAGTTGTTAATTATCTGCTGCTGCTCTTATTCTGGTGTGATCTGTAAATTTGTCATTTCTGGTCAAAATGTTGTCTTCAGAGTTATTAAAACTGGCAAATGGCATATTTTGTTGATATGGTTTTAGCTTGAAAAAGCTTACATCATGTTTGCAATTTCATAGTTTACTTCTTAAGAAATTCCATCTTAGCTATTAATCTCTGACGTGGATCCATGTCAAAAACCTAGTAAAAATCTAGGAATAAAATATTATTTATATTTTTATATCAACTGGGTTAGTACAGTGCAATTCAGATGGGTACCGCCAAAATGAAAACCAATTATTGCTGAATGCAGCAGTAAAGTGATGGTGTGATAAAAGAACAGCCATAATCGAATTCAATACCATCATCCCCAGTGATTCAATACCATCATTTAGCTTGGCATTCAGTACCATCATCCCCTGAAAATTAAGCAATGAGCTTTAAGACTTTGGCCTCAATGCCACCTTGTGCAAATGGATCCTCAACTTACTCACTTCCAGACCCCAGTCAGTTTGGATTGACAAAATCATCTCTTCCACAATCTCCATCAACACAGGTATACCGCAAGGCCGTGTGCTTAGTCCCCTGCTCTACTCGCTTTATGCTATGACTGCGTGGCTGAGCACAGCTCCAATGCCATGTTTAAGTTTGATCACAACACCACTGTCATTGGTCGAATCAAAGGAGGTGACGAATCAGCATACAGGAGGGAGATGGTCAAACGACAACAACCTCTCACTCAATGTCAGCAAGAAGACCAAGGAGCTGATTATTGACTTCAGGAGAAGGAAACTGGAGGTCCATGAGCCAGTCCTCATTGGGGGATCAGAGGTGGAGAGAGTCAGTGACTTTAAATTCCTCTGCATTACTATTTCAGAGGAACTGTCCTGGGCCCAACACATTAAGTGTCATTTTGTAGAAAGCATGGCAGGGCCTCTACTTCCTTAGGAGTTTGCAAAGATTCAGCAGTTATGTTTTGTAACTTCAAATCATTAAACTAATTCAAAGGAAAATAGGAGGGCCAGGAATGGGAGTCTAACTTTGTTCTTTACTTGAAGTGAATTGTGCACTTATAGAAACACAGAAAACCTACAGCACAATACAGGCCCTTTGGCCCACAAAGCTGTGCTGAACATGTGCCTACCTTAGAACTACCTAGGCTTTAATCATAGCTCTCAATTTTTCTAAGCACCATGTATCCGTCCAGGAGTCTCTTAAAAGACCCTATCATTTCTGCCTCCACCACTCCCACCGGCAGCCCATTCCACGCACTCATCACTCTCTGTGTAAAAAACTTAACCCTGACATCTCCTCTGTACCTACTTCCAAGCACCTTAAACCTGTGCCCTCTTGTGGCAACCATTTCAGCCCTGGGAAAAAGCCTCTGACTATCCACATGATCAATGCCTCATCATCTTATATACCTCTATCAGGTCACCTCTCATCCTCCGTCGCTCCAAGGAGAAAAGGCCGAGTTCACTCAGCCTATTCTCATAACTATGTTGTGCCTTCTAAGCAGTGCCTGCCTGTACATTGATTGAAATGCAGGGCTCTTAAAAAATGCTAGTCTGCTGCCGAACCCTTCTGAGTAATGGAGCCCTCCACACTATCCACAACACCTCCAACCTTTGTGTCATCAGCAAATTTACTAACCCATCCCTCCACTTCCTCATCCAGGTCATTTATAAAAATCATAAAGAGTAAGGGTCCCAGAACAGATCCCTGAGGCACACCACTGGTCCATGTGGAATATGTCCCGTCTATATCCATTCTTTGCCTTCTGTGGGCAAGCCAGTTCTGGATCCACAAGACAATGTCCCCTTGGATCCCATGCCTCCTTACTTTCTCAATAAGCCTTGCATGGGGTACCTTATCGAATGCCTTGCTGAAATCCATATACACTACATCTACTGCTCTACCTTTATCAATGTGCTTAGTCACATCCTCAAAAAATTCAGTTAGGCTCGTAAGGCACGACCTGCCTTTGAGAAAGCCATGCTGACTATTCCTAATCATATTACGCCTCTCCAAATGTTCATAAATCTTGCCTCTCAGGTTCTTCTCCATCAACTTACCAACCACTGAGGTAAGACTCTCTGGTCTATAATTTATTGGGCTATCTCTACTCCCTTTCTTGAATAATGGAACAACATCTGCAACTCTCCAATCCTCCGGAACCTCTCCCGTCCCCACTGATGATGCAAAGATCATTGCCAGAGGCTCAACAATCTCCTCCCTCGCTTCCCACAGTAGCCTGGGGTACATCTCATCTGGTCTCGGTGACTTAACCTGCTTGATGCTTTCCAAAAGTTCCAGCACAACCTCTTTCTTAATATCTACGTTCTCAAGCTTTTCAGTCCACTGCAAGTCATCCCTACAATCACCAACATCCTTTTCCATTGTGAATACTGAAGCAAAGTATTCATTAAGTACCTCCATTATTTCCTCCAGTTCCATACACACTTTCCCACTGTCACACTTGATAGGTCCTATTCTTTCACATCTTATCCTCTTGCTCTTCACATACTTGTAGAATGCCTTGGGGTTTTCCTTAATCCTGTCTGCCAAAGCCTTCTCATGGCCCCTTCTGGCTCCCCTAATTTCATTCTTAAGCTCCTTCCTGCTAGCCTTATAATCTTCTAGATTCAAATCATTACCTTGTTTTTTGAACCTTTCATAAGCTCTTCTTTTCTTCTTGACTAGATTTTCAACAGCCTTGTACCCTAACGTCCTTTCCCTGTCTCATTGGAATGTAGCTACTCAGAACCCCACACAAATATCCCCTGAACATTTGCCACATTTCTTCTGTACATTTCCCTGAGAACATCTGTTTCCAATTTCTGCTTCCTGCCTGATAGCCTCATAGTTCTCCTCACTCCAATTAAACGTTCTCCTCACTTGTCTGTTCCTATCCCTCTCCAATGCTATGGTAAAGGAGATAGCATTGTGATCACTATCTCCAAACTGCTCTCCCACTGAGAGATCTGACACCTGACCTGGTTCATTTCCCAATACCAGATCAAGTACAACCTCTCCGCTTGTAGGCTTGTCTACATATTGTGTCAAGAAAACCTTCCTGAACACACCTAACAAACTCCACCCCATTTAAACCCATCACTCTAGGGAGATGCCAATCAATATTTGGGAAATTAAAATCTCTCAACACAACAACCCTGTTATTATTACTCCTTCCCAGAATCTGTCTCCCTATCTGCTCCTCGATGTCCCTGTTACTATTGGGTGGTCTATAAAAAACACCCAGTAGAGTTATTGACCCCTTCCTGTACCTAACTTCCACCCACAGAGACTCTGTAACTACCCCTCCATGACTTCCTCCTTTTCTGCAGCCGTGACACTATCTCTGATCAACAGTGCCACGCCCCCACTTCTTTTGCCTCCCTCCTTGTCCTTTCTGAAACATCTAAAGCCTAGCACTTGAAGTAACCATTCCTGTCCCTGCACCATCCAAGTCTCTGTAATGGCCACAATATCATATCTCCAAGTGCTGATCCACGCTCTAAGCTCATCTGCTTTATTCATAATACTCCTCGCATTAAAATGGACACATCTCAAACCGGTCTGGGTGTGTCCCTTCTCTATCACCTGCCTATCTTCCCTTTCGCACTGTCTACAAGCTTTCTCTATTTGTGAGTCAACCTCCTCTTCCCCAGTCTCTTCAGTTTGGTTCCCCCCCTCTAGCAATTCTAGTTTAAACTCTTCCCAGTAGCCTTAGCAAACCTCCCCACCAGGATATTGGTCCCCCTGGGATTCAAGTGCAACCCATTCTTTTTGTACAGGTCACACCTGCCCCAGAAGAAGTCCCAATGATCCAGAAATCTGAATCCCTGTCCCCTGCTCCAATCTCTCAGCCACGCATTTATCCTCCATCTCATTCTATTCCTATACTCAGTCCCGTGGCACAGGCAGTAATCCCAAGATTGCTACCTTTGAGGTCCTGCTTTTCAACTTCCTTCCTAACTCCCTGTAGTCTGTTTTCAGGACCTCCTCCCTTTTCCTACCTATGCTGTTGGTACCAATATGCACCACGACCTCAGGCTGTTCTCCTTCCTACCACAGGATATCTTGGACGTGATCAGAAACATCCTGGACCCTGGCACCTGGGAGGCAAACTACAATTTGAGTTTCTTTCCTGCATCCACAGAATCGCCTGTCTGACCCCCGACTATAGAGTCCCGTATCACTACTGCCTTCCTCTTCCTTTCCCTACCCCTCTGATCCACAGGGCCAGACTCTGTGCCAGAGGCACGGCCACTGCTGCTTCCCCCAGGTAGGCTGTCCCCCCCCAACAATACTCAACCAGGAGTAATTATTGTCAAGGGGTACAGCCACTGGGGTACTCTCTAGTACCTGATTCTTCCCCTTCCCTCTCCTGACTGTGACCCATTTCTCTGTCCCCCTTGGCCCTGGAGTGACCACCTGTCTGTAACTCCTCTCTGTCACCTCCTCACTCTCCCTGACCAGACGAAGGTCATCGAGCTGCAGCTCCAGTTCCCTAACACGGTCCCTTAGGAGCTGCAGCTCCACACACTGGGTGCAGATGTTGTCGTCTGGGAGGCTGGGAGTCTCCAGGACCTCCCACATCTGACACCAAGCTCAGAAAACGACCTCACACACATAGTCTCTGACTTTATTTTAAACAGATAACTTACCTGGCCTCGACCCGTTATCGCCAAAACCCCGTTCAGCCAAAGCCTTCCTACTCTATCTCCCACTACTCCATCGTCCGCTCTGTAAATCTGTCTTCTTTTTAAACTCTTCCCGCTGTTTTCACTGGCCGACCACCACGCGCTTGTGCAGTCGTGCCCCATTCAAACTGCTGAAGAAATATCATGTGAGAGCGTCATGATGTATGCAGTTCATGTATTATTACATAGAACCATAATGAGTTACAGAAATAACAAAGCATGGCTAATCAAATAATAGATTCACAAAATTACTGAAATATTAAATATTCAACAGGCATGGCATCTAACAAACTTCTTTAGATGTGTGGTAGAGAGTATATTGACTGGTTCCATCACAGCACAGTATGGAAACACCAATTCCCTTGAACTGAAAATTCTACAAAAAGTAGTGGATATGGCCCAGTCCATCACTGGTAAAGCCCTCTGCACCATTGAGCACATCCACACGGAGTGCTGTTGCAGGAAAGCAGCATCCTTCATCAGGGACCTCCACCACCCAGGTCGTGCTCTCATCTTGCTGCTGCCATCAGGAAGGAGGTCCCACACCACCACGATCAGTTATTCCCCCTCAGCCATCAGGCTCTTGGACCAAAGGGGATAACTTCACTCAAGCAACACACACAAAATGCTGGAGGAACTCAGTAGGCCAGGCAGCATCTATGGAAAAGAGTACAGTCGACGTTTCAGGCTGAAACCCTTCGGCAATCCTGCTGAAGGGTCTTGACCCGAAATGTTGACTGTAAGTGTCCTGCTGAAGGGTCTCAGCCCAAAACGTCAACTGTACCCTTTTCCATAGATGCTGCCTGGCCTGCTGAGTTCCTCCAGCATTTTGTGTGTGTTGCTCAGATCTCCAGCATCTGCAGATTTTCTCTTGTTTGTGATTGGAGAACTTCACTCGCCCCATCACTGAATTGTTCCCACAACCTATGGACTTCCTTTCAAGCACTCTTCATCTCATGTTCTCGATATTAGTTGGTTATTTATTTATTTTTATTACTTCTTTTTTTTTCTTTTGTATTTGCACATTGGTTGTTTGTCCATCCTGTTGGGTGTGGCATTTCATCAATTCTATCATGTTTCTTGGATTGTCTGTGTATGCCTGCAAGAAAATGAATCTCAGGGTTGTATAGGATGACATATATGCATTTTGATAATAAGTTTACTTTGAACTTCGAATTAAATAGCTGAGCAGGCACAAGGAACCAAATGGCCGACTCCTCCTTTCTTGATTTTTAAATTTTTTTTTATGTTTCCATAATAAACCACTGTAAACATTGATTAATAATTACCATGTTGCATTGGCAACAATTAGAAATTATTTTAGCATCCTCAATCCCATAACAAGTGTTGTCAGTCTTTTGTAATCATGAAATTCTGATAAGATGGCAATGCACTCGGATGCAGTGGCCACTCTAGGTCCAACCAAGGGTGCAATTGTTCATCCTTTACGTCTTCTTTATGATCACAGGACTCTGCTATGAACTTCAAGTACCGTGGGTCTACCCCATCAGCAAGTTGCTCGATAGCAAAGGAGCTGAACATACGATGTTCCATTGTCGTGTTGTCACCTGGACTTGTGGCATGCCATCGTGCTGAGGCAGTGTGTGATCCAACAAATGGAGCAAGTGATTGTCTTGTGTGTTTTTCTTATGATTGCTAGAACTTGTGGGACATTGGTAATGTAGAATTCTGCAAGTCCAATTCACTGGCTCATCAGTGAGGCTGACGATAGAGGAGCGGTTGCCTCGGTTGTGGCATGGACTGGGCCCTCCTGCTGCGGTCACCATCCAGGAGAGCAGATGATGTGAGGCAGTGTGAGAGAGAGCAGAGGCCTCTGCACTGGGTTGGGGCTTGGTCCCTCCAGGGTTTGCTCAGTGCTGCCCTCTGGAGTTTGCTCAGTGGAAGAACAAACTGGACCTGGACAACATCGCATATACAATCAATCTACAGACTGTGCTACACAGGACTTGGGCTATATATATTTTTTATCATGAGGCTGTATATTCTCTGCTATCATAACTATATGTTTGATGTGGTATGTGCTGTTGGCTGCTTGCAATGTGTTTTGCACTTGGCCGTGGAGGAACACTGTTTGGCTTGGCTATATTCGTATATAGTTGCATTATAATTAAACATTAACTTGAAATTATATGAGTTGATTGGACAAAACTAATGGAAGGTACTGTAGAGTAAATCACGTAGGAAGGAAACACAATAAGATACGCACTTCCATTAAATTTACAGATGATGAATTTCTTTGGAATCAGGAATTTTGCTATACCCAAATTTCCAGATAGCGTGGAGGACTACTTAACAAAAGCAGAAGAATATTGAGATTTGTGGGCCCCAAACTAATCTTTTGCATGATGTCCTTGGATGTTGAGCTCTTTGGTGAAAATGATGTCCTGGTTACCCCCAAAGGTCATAATAGCAGTTACCTATTTAATACAGCTGCTTCCTTCAGACTGGGAATCATTAGAAGTGTCTCCTGTCAAAGGAAGTAAGGCTCTAGTAACATTCAGATCTTTTGGAAAACCATGGAGGTACACGGATATACAGGAAGCTCGGGTGGCCTATGGAAGACTGGATGAAGAAGGGCACACTGATCTTTAAATCAATCCAAAGAAATGAGACTTGGTCAGTACAGGACAATAAGCTAGATATCACTTCTTTTCAGCAGACTCTTCTCATCCAATGCCTTCTCGTTTCTTGTACTAGTTGTCAAAAACACTGCTGCCCTCTTGTTGCAACCTCTTGACTCATATAAGCCTTGGCAACAACGGAATCCAAGGTAAGTGAATAAGGGCTTGCCAGTACAGAAACTCAGAAAGGAGCAAGCTGTAAGCCCTCTTACTCATCCAACAGACATCCTGTGATCCATTTGCCTGCACACGAATGTCTCTTCATATATATAGCTTTGAGTCCTATTAGGATTTACTGATAGATTGGACACAGAGCAGGACTAATGTGATTTTATGTTAAAGTGTATAGCCAGGCACAGTTAAACTTGGGCTTCAGGCACAAAACTCTGAGAAGGAAGCAGAGACTGCGATACTACTTAAACTGTCATACTTAATGCTATTAATTTGCACCTGTTTTTAAATCTGATTTTGTATTCTGAACAATTGCACAGGACAGAGCTTTAGTTATGCATGCCAGTTGATTAATTCTGAGCTTGTTTTCACTGGCTAACCCTTTCATTAGGGCTAAACGTCTGATGAGGCAGAGTGATTGCTCTGTGCTTGCTTCTCGCACGCTTGGCTGCTGCTGGACTTTAGGATTTGCCCTCAGGAGAGTAACAAGCACCTCCATGATTGATCACTAAAGATGCTGGCAGACAGCAAAAGGGACCCACTAAGGCTTTTAAAAATGACAGACTGACCCCAGGGGTCATAGGTCAAATGATTATGTAAAGAGATGACACAGAATATGAGTCTTCAGGGGTGATTCTTAGTCTTTAAATCAGGATCGGATTAAATAAATTACCCCAAGGAAGTTGCAGCAAAAATTAAACATTTTAGTACCTTCAGAACATTTCAATTTCAAAAAAGAGAGTTTAATATTAAATAGGTATTTACAATTCCTTTCAACACTTCAATAAATAATTTATAAACCTTGTGATTGAAACTGCACAATTTTAAGACAAAAATCATCGTGCAGGCAGCAACACTGGGCAGATTTTATTTACACACATAAACACTATTTTTTATTAATTCTTCTTTCTTACTCCAGCCTCCTCTGAATGTTCAACTTTCTTGCAAGGGGGAGGGGAACAAATAAATGAAGGGTCTGATGAATCGCTCACAAGCACCTTAGTTTCTACTGAACCTCGTGTTCACTCCATATGATTCCTGAGATAATAGGAATGGATACAGGCATAGAACCTTATATTGTCATAAAGCTGTACAACCATGGTATTCAAGTCTCAGGAGTGTGGTATAGGACATGCAGACAATATGTTTCCTAATCTGACACCATTCCCGATCGGTTAAAGCATGAGTGCTAACATTGTCAAAATGTGTACCCCACTTATTGAGATTCTAATTTGAAAGGGACCTGCCAGACGATGATGAAATAATGCATTGTTATTTCTGATGGATGGAGAGGGAACAAACAACAGGAAGAAAGTTAAAAGCTTCACATCAAGGTAAGTAATTTTCTTGGTATTTGACCTCCATGAAATCTTTACCCCAAAGATGCTTCCTGACTTGCTAAGTTCCTCCAGCAACATATATGTTACTCAAGATTTCCAGCATCTGCAGTTTATACTTTTCCATTAAGCTATGGACAGAGAAATACAATGTGAATGTGTTAAACTTTACACATTCTTGAATATTAATTTCTGGACTCTTATTGCTTTTCATTATGGATGGGAAAATGCTTACATTTACATGTAAAAAGTTAAAAACTCCAAATAATTACATGTCAGCTGAATAAAAGAATGAGATCAAGATTAAATTATTTGAGCATCCAAGAGAGGTGGTATTTCAATTGTAAATTCAATTGGCCAACAACAGAAATCTTTCACAACAGGAACAAATTTCTTGTGGATGGTATAAATTGTATTAAGATGTGCGCACCTGAATTCGCTGATACTTCTGGGTGTTGGTCATCTAAGTAAGCCAGCCACTTACCTTACACTTGCCTTCCATCCCAGTCGGACTTAACACCACAAAGTAATGAATGCATTTCAAAAAGTTGTTGGTAGATCATAAGAGGTGGATGTGGCATTGTGATACCAGAAATAAATGTATTCTTAGCTTCTTTTTCCTGCTGCCTTTCTTCACTGAGATCCTCCTTTATAAGCAGGCATTGGTCATAAAGCTATCCTCAGTACTACATTGATTGTGCAGTCACACAGGATTGGCATAGGAGAATTTGCATAAAATAGCCCTACTTGTTTATGTACATCCCTATCACACAAGAAAATGCCCAGTGCCTGCTCAATCAACACAATGCTGAAGATAACTGGCCCTCGGGTTCTGTACCCTGGGGAGAGGGTATACTGTAGAATTAGAGGGGATTGGAGGGGGACCTTTTTCATCCAGAGAGTGGTGAGTACCTGGAACGTACTGTTGGAAAGAGTGGTGCAAACTTCAGTGCTAACAGCATTTAAGAGGTGTCTAGATGAGCACTGAAATCACTTAGGCATTAAAGCCTACAGGCTAAGTGCTGGAAGATAGGATTCATACAGATGGGTGCTCATTGACATGGTGAGCTAAATGGCCTTTTTTCATTCTGTATGACTTTATGATATGAGAAGAGGCAGATGCAAGAAGGTGAGCTGAAAAAGTCTAAAGTGCATTTTCCTTTCCAACATTAAGCGAAATACTGAAAATCTCCCAGCAATAGAACGGGATAAAGTTCTGACAGCTCAATTCCTTTTCCCTGCATTGTCTGCTCAGATATTAACCATTACCTGATATGTACGATCCCCTGCCTCCCACGAGCCAGACATGAGGATCTATTTAATATAGTCCTTTAAATTTCAAATTCTTGAATTCGGAAAATGTTTCAAGTATCAGCAATTATTATTCAATATAATTTAATGTCAGATAAAATTAATGAACAATATTTCAGGAGAGATGACAAAGATACTTAGTTAACTGATTTTTCTGGGGGGAGTAAGTTTGTTGTCCTTACCTCATCTCAGCCAACATGTGATTCAAACCCACACCGATGTGATTGACTTATCTGGTCTCCGAAATTGTCTAGCGTTTATTTCAAGGCAGTTCAGGATCAACATTAAATGTTCGTCTTGCCTGTGATGTTAACATCCTGAGAATGCAAACAACATCTTACAACTCAAAACTGGCCATCCATGAAGTCTTCCTGACCAGCTGCAACAGCATTGCACTTGCCACAATCTGTCACTCTACCACTTAGCCAAGCGACCAATTCTAGTCCAATTAAGGATATCACTGAAGCAGCACTAGGGTACCAGGTCCTTTACTACCCTCAGTGTAGTACTTTTGACGGTGACGGAAGGCAGCACAGCAGCGGATCTAGGAGCAGACTGAAATAAGGCCTCTGGTTTGTCTAAACCGGTGGCGAGACCAAACGAATGCAAGGCTTCTGCAAACCCGTCAATAACCAGTTGCAGATCAGACATTAGAGCACAGTCGTCCACATAGAGTACTTTGAGGATGAGTCTTTTAACCTTCTTAGATTTTGATTTTGAGAGACGCCCATCAAACAATGTTCCATCAAGTCTGTACTGTAAGAACACCCCATGTTCAAGGTTCCTGACCGTGTGGTTGAGTACATAGAACATATAAATCTACAGCAGATTACAGGTCCTTTGGCCCACAATGTTGTGCCCACCATGTAACCAACTCTAGAGACTGCCTAGAATTTCCCTAGCGCAGAGCCCTCTATTTTTCTAAGCTCCATGTACATTGAACAGCACGGAGGTCAGCACACACCCTTGCTTCACATCATTTGGCAACTTCTACTTTAAAAAAAGGACCACTTGACAAGTTCACGTCCAAAAGAACATCTTTATCTGGGACAGCAAATGATATTTACAATACAGAGGCTTCCAGGTACCTCGTGCGTGAAGGAACTATATACAATGCACACCGGGAGTAAAAACCCCGCCGACTCCGGAACCAGCCTCCTGTTTCCAACAGCTTCTCGATTAGTATTAACTTACTTTTAATAATACTCACATTACAACAATAGCTCTGAGGCTTCCCCATTTGAGAGGAGTGAAAATGAAAGTACATATTGTTAATTTGCTGAAAGGGCTCACTGCTAACGTTTGTGATAAAGACTGTGCTCCTTTCATTATCTGATGTTTACATTGGGGCTTTCTTATGTTTGTTAACAGTAGGAAATTTATTCTTTGCATAGACAACTGACAAGAATTCAGCTTTAAATGTGCATGTTACAATAAATTTAGCTGTCAAGTGAGATGTGATGGTTGCACATTGTTTTAAATCCCCAATCTGTATTATTAATGAGGATTTTTTTGCTGTGATATGCCTAAGTTGCTAATATGCTACTTAATTAAAAATATCAAGTTGACGAGCAATGAATACTTCAAAACACTCAACAGTACAAAAGATTGAATAAATATTTAACATGTATTCAGTTTTATTGTTGCATTTGTGCTACTCTTCTGGTGATTAATGGACTTCGATCAATAATATCATGTAAACAATTTTATTTTATGGTGCCCCCATGATATTTCCTGGGTGGAAATGAGGTGGTAGTAGTATCCTAAAAAGTGTAGGGGAAACTTCACTCTTGTTAACAGTACTCAAAAGGGGTCTTAAGGCTAAGTGACCTTCGTATCACTTATTTTCAGTAGCAGATTTCTTCAAATATACAAATTTACCCAAGTGAACAAAAGAGGTTGGTTGCTATTTTGGATTTAACTGAGTAGAGCATGCATTAGGCATATTTTGGCCGATCTCACCTGCTGGTAAAGGTGAAGTAGAACAAAACCAGGAATTGTAATTTTAAAAAATGCGTAGCCAGGAGAAGCTGGAGTGTTCTACACATGTGTTCTACTCGCCTTTTTTCACTCAAAAGTTCTTCGTTTAAAATAGAAAACTCCAATTTTTTTCTTTCCTGACCTCATTTAGTCTGGTATTTTTAGCTGTATTTTCAGTTACTCTTGATTTAACATTTTAGCTCAATGAAAGTTTCAAGATTTTCACATTGTGTCTCAAGAGTCTCACATTGTGGTGTCATTTTGATTTCAGGTTAGGGGTTTATCTAACTGCATGAACACTCTTACCTATGATGTTTCCAATTCTCCTGGCTCTTATCTTCAGTGGTCCTTTTTCAGATTTTGCTGAATGCAGAAAAATTAATTGATTTGGAAATAACATTCATATGACTTAAAATAAATTATTATAAATGGAAAATTAAGATTGGCTGTCATTTCTTCCTTCTAAAATAACAAAATAACCTTGGTATTATATTTTAATTTATCAATTAATTTGTAATCTTTTTAAACAAATCTTTTTAAGTCAAATGTATCCGTATTTGAGCCCACATGTCTTATACTGCTCAGTCAGATGAAGTGCTCAAAACTTCCTGTGAAGGATTACTGCTCCTTTTAAATGGCCAATTTAATCAAAATCTCTACAAAATCACAGTACCAGTCACAGCACAAAAGTGAATTAATCATTTTTTAATTATTTTACTGCAGCATGGTGATTTTTAAATATGTCCCTGAGGAAAACTTCATCCCTGGGATGTGAGAATGATGGTCATTTTGAATTCCTTTCATTATCACTTCCCACATGTTGTCATTTTTCTGACAAAAATATAATTATTCCAAAAAAAAATCTCCACTGTACTACAGCATCTGAATTACATTGCATTTCGGGGGACTTCTGCAGTTTCAAAACATCAAAAATAGTTTGCAATATCTAAATTCATTTGGTTTGTGATTAGTACAAGAATAATTTATCCACTAATTTTATTCCTGGCTCTGGTTGATGGTTTGTTCGGGGATTTTGAAACCTGCATTTCAAATCAGCCAACTTGCAATATTTTTACATTAGTACCTTAGTGTATTTAATCAGTAATTTTGTAATTTAATTCAGAAAACAGGAGTTATTTCAATATTGTTCCGGGATTCCGTTGCAGAATCACAAGCATAATATAAAATGGTCTTTTGACATCCAGTGCTATTCATCCAGAGGGCACCATTTTCCCAGAGCAACATTAATTAATTCTACCAGTGTTTCCTTTATTAGTTGACACCGCAGGCAGCGCAGTGATGTGGCAGGTAGTACTGCTGTCTCACTGGTTCAACAATCCAGGTTAAATTCTAACTTCCACTGTTGTCCGTGTGGGGTTTACGAGTTCTCCCTGCATGAATTCCACACAGGTGCTCCAGTCCTCACCTATGAGGCAAAGACATCCTCATTAAGAGAATCATTTGTCACTGTAAAGTATTGGTATTAGTATTGGTTTATTATTGTCCCATGTACCAAGATACAGTGAAAAGCTCATCTTGTATACTGTTCGTACAGATCAAATCATTACACAGTGCATTGGGGTTAGAATAAGACAAAACAATAGAAATGCAGAAGAATGCATAAAAGTTACCAAAAAAGTGCAGTAAATGATAAAGTGCAAGATCATAATGAGGCATATTGAGAGGTCAAGAGTCCATCTTATTGTACAAGTGGTCTGGTCATGAGTCTGATAAGAGTGGGATAGAAGCTGTCCTTGGGTCTGGTTGTAAGTGCATTCAGGTCTTTTGTATCTTCTGCCAAATGGGAAAGGGGAGAACAGAGAATATCCAGGTGGATGGGGTTTTTGATTACTGAGGCAGCAAGAAGAATAGACAGTGTCCATGGAGGGGAGGATGGTTCATGTGATGTGTTGAGCTGTGTCCACAACTCTCTGCAGTTTCCTGCGGCCACATGCAGAGCAATTGCCATATCAAGCTGTGCTGCAACCAGACAGAATGCTTTTTATGGTGCATCTATAAAAATTGTTAACAGTCAACAGGTTCATGCCAAATTTCTTTAGCCTCCTGAGGAGATAGAGGTGTTGGTGAGCTTTCCTGGTTGTGACATCAACTTATCCCTTGTAAAGGTAGATGATAGGACAATCTGGATAGGGTAAGACTATAAGATCTAGAAACAGAACTAGGCCATTCAGCCCATCAAATCTGCCTTCTATTCTGAGGCTGTCCCCTCGGTCCTAAACTCTCCAACTATTGGAAACATCCTCACTCTGTCCACTCTATCTAGACCTTTCAATATTCCATAGGTTTCAATGAGATCTCCACTTCATTCTTCTAATCTCCAGTGAGTACATTAACCCTCTCATGCCTGGTATCTTTCTCGTAAGCCTCCTGTGGACCCTCCCTTGATGGGCATGTGAGAGGGTATAGGTTACAGGGGAAATCAGATCTATGGGATTTTCTCTCAGAGTTAGAATAAACTTAATGGCTTCCCTCTACATCATGAGAAAATATGAACAATAGAATATGAAGTAATTGAAAACAAAGAATTGCATATGATGAGGTATGGTGGTGACCAAGAGAGAATGAAAGACACTGGATGAGAAAACACGGTGAAGCATTGTTAACTACAGCTGATCTGCTTGGAGGGGGTTGTGAGTAAGCAGAGAGAAATAAAACAATGCTGGAACTCTGAAATGAAAATGTTGGAAGTATTTAACAGGTCGGGGGCAGATGAGAGTTAAAACATGTTTACATGTTTTAACAAGTTGATAACCTTTCAACAAAATGCTGGAAACATTCATTGGTTTAGACAGCACCGAAGGAAGAAGAGCCTTCATCAGAACTGATGTTTCCAGTAGTTTCTGATTTTATTCTAGCATCTGTAGTGTTTTTGATTTTCATCAGAACTAGTCAGTTCAGATTCAGATTGTCTGATGTTCATTGATTTTACTGTTGTACCCAGAGAACTGTAACATGCTGGGTCTGAAAGTGAGGTGTAACTCGGTGCTTATGTTGGGCTTCATCGGCCACTTACACTGTTCCAAAGACAGAGAAGTCAAGGATGGAGTGGGATGGAGAATTAAAGAATTATGCCACTGGAAATCCTATGGACATCACACAGGCAAGTGTTCTGTCTCTCTAATGTACAGCAGGCTGAGCAACTGAATGTAGTATACTAAATTGGAAGTTGTGTGCCTGGAAGGACTGTTCAGACCCCCAGCTGGTGGCTGAGAAGAGCTAAAAGGGCATGTGTTCCATCTCCTGCAGTTGCATGGGAAGCTGCTGTGAGGAGGGTGGGTGTTGATGACGGTGGATGAGTAAAGTGGGAAGTCACAGAGAGAATGGTCTATTTGAAATGAAAATGGAAGGGAAGGAAGGATCTGCGGTGCTGTCATCAGAATCAGGTTTATTATCACTGTTCATATGATGTAAAATTTGTTGTTTTGCACCATCAGTACAGTGCAAAGAATTCAATTACTATAACTTATAAAATAAATCAACAGTGCAAAAATACTGAGGTTGTGTTCATGGACTATTCAGAAATCTGATGGCAGAGGAGAAGAATCTTTCTGAATCATTGAGTGTGCGTCTTCGGCCTTTTGCACCTACTCCCTGATGGTTGTAACAAGAAGAGGGCATGTCCTGCATGTGCAGGCTCCTGCCAGTTTTCACCCAGCTAACAGGAGTCACCTGCCACTCATTTCCAACTCATGATCTGCAGCCTATTTAAACCTATCCACAGTCCTTGTTCACTCACACAAATCAGCCGGACTCTCTAGCCTTCAGTTACCTTGTGCCTTGTCATGTTAAGTATTTGTTCCCTCTTGTTTTGTGGCTCCTCGTGGCTTGTGATTTTCAGCTTATTAGTAAAGTTATCACTCACTGCTAACTCGCCTCCACTGCTCTGCATTTGGGTCAAACCTCCTTTACATTTCCTGACGGGATGGGTGAAGCAGTGGTTGACCCAGCAGAGTTTGCTCACCTGAAGGAGGTCTTCCACCATCCCGAAGCAGCAGGAAACCATTGACCACCTGCTCGTCACTCTCTGTCAACCTTCTCCCTCTGAGCCCTGGATTCCAGGGCCTGAATGCTTCGATTGCAAACCCAATGCTGCAACTTCCTGGCCCAGTGCATCTTACACTTCGAGCTTCGGCCATCTCTGTATTGTATGCATCGGGCCAAAATTCCCTTCGTCGTCTCTCTTGACTGAGTGAGCTCTGACCTGGGCCACTGCTAACTGGGACAATAATACCAGCATTTGCAGTAAATATGGGGAATTCACCGCTAAGAAGCACTGTGTTTTTGACTATGGGGTAGGTGGAAGGGGGGCAGTGGCTCTGTGCACACAGAAAGATAGAAACATAGAAAATAGGTGCAGGAGCAGGCCATTCGGCCCTTCAAGCCTGCACCGCCATTCAGTATGATCATGGCTGATCATCCAACTCAGAACCCTGTACCTGTTTTCTCTCCATACCCCCTGATCCCTTTAGCCACAAGGGCCATATCTAACTTCCTCTTAAGTATAGCCAATGAACCGGCCTCAACTGTTTCCTGTGGCAGAGAATTCCACAGATTCACCACTCTCTGTGTGAAGAAGTTTTTCCTCATCTCGGTCCTAAAAGGCTTCCCCTTTATCCTTAAACTGTGACCCCTCGTTCTGGACTTACCCAACATCGGGAACAATCTTTCTGCATCTAGCCTGTCCAATCCCCTTAGAATTTTATACGTTTCAACAAGAAAGCTTATGGCGGATTCCAGCACAACAGGCAACATTCTGGACTGGACTCTGTGTGTGCAGTTTGGTCTCTCTACTGAGCCTATCTCGCACCCTTCTGATCCACGGCCGTTGATGGGGTCTGGGATGGTCAGAGTGTACACGAGCATCAAAGAGCACCATGAGTCCATTCAGTTCCTACTTAACGACTCACCCAACACTCCTCTCCTCTTGGGTTGCGAGAGAGCGGCTGTCCAGTCGTGACCCACGCTTCGCCTGTACACTGTTTTGTTGAGGACCCAGCTGCCTGCAGCCTTAGTAAATCAGTGGAGACAGATGAAGCCTTCAACGTCACCAAACGTTCACAGGAAAACCACGACTTAGCCATCGCCTTCAGTAAAAGGGAGGCCATTGACCTGCCACCTCACAGGCTACACGACTGCACGATGAACCCCCTCCAGGGCACCTGTCCTCACCGAGGATGTCTGTTCTTGCTCTCCCCTTCTGAGATCCCAGCCATGAACAACTGTATTGGCAAAGCGCTACAACAAGGCTTCATTCAACCATCTGAGTTCCCGGCCGATACAGGAGTCTTCTTTGTCAAAAAGAAAGATAGGGGTCTTCATCCCTGTATTGACTATCGTGGACTCAACAAATTCACCATTAAGTCCATTACCCTCTCCCCTTGATGGATAACTCCATGGGCTCAGATCTTCACTAAACTGGACCTGCAGAGCACATACAACCTGATCCACATCGGCCAGGGGAATGAGTGGAAGGCAGCATTCATAACACCCACTGGCCACTAGGGATACTTGGCCATAACCAAGAGAAAATCTGCAGATGCTGGAAGTCCAAGCAACACACACAAAATGCTGGAGGAACTCAGCAAGCCAGGCAGCATCTACAGAAAAGAGTACAGTCGACATTTCAGGCTGAGACCCTTCATCAGGACAGGAGAAAAAAAAGAGTAGAGTTAAAATGTGGGGGGAGGGGAGGGAAAAGCACAGGGTGATAACATCTGTAGTCGGGAAAATGCTTGAAGCTGTCATTTAGAAAGAACTGGTTCCAATAGACAGATGCAGCATGGATTCAGAAAGGGCAGGTTCTGTTTGACAAACTTACTGGAGTTCTTTGAGGACATAATGAGTGCAGTGGATAGAGGGGATCAGGTGGATGTCGTATACTTGGATTTCCAGAAGGCGTTCGATAAGGTGCCGCACAAGAGACTTATAAATAAGATACAGATGCATGGAGTCAGAGGAAATGTATTGGCATGGATAGTGGATTGGTTAACCAACAGAAGGCAGACAGTTGGTATAAATGGGCGTTTCTCTGGTTGGCAGTCGGTGGTGAGTGGGGTGCCGCAGGGGGCTGTGCTGGGTCCGCAGCTGTTTAACATTTACATTGATGATTTGGAAGAAGGGGCTGAGTGTAGCGTAGCAAAATTTGCTGATGACACTAACTGAGTGGAAAAGCAAATTGTACAGAGGATGTGGAGAGTCTGCAGAGGGATATAGATAGGTTAAGTGAGTGGGCCAAGGTCTGGCAGATGGAATATAACATTGGTAAATGAGAGATCATCCACTTTGGAAGGAGTAATAGAAGGGCAGATTATTATTTAAATGGTGAAAGATTGCAGCATGCTGTTGTGCAGAGGGACTTGGGAGTGCTTGTTCATGAATCGCAAAAAGTTGCCTTGCAGGTACAACAGATAGCCTGATAGCCTGACATTCTGTCAGATAGCCTGACATTCAAACGGAATGTTGGCCTTCATTGCTGGAGGGATTGAATTCAGGAACAGGGAGGTCATGCTGCAACTATACAGGGTGCTAGTCTGGGACTATACTCTCTGGAATTCAGAAGAATGAGAGGGGATCTTACAGAAACAGTTCTGGTCTCCATACTTGAGGAAGGATACACTGGCTTTGGAGGCAGTGCAGAGGAGGTTCACCAGGTTGATTCCAGAGATGAAGGAGTTAACCTATGAGGAGAGATTGAATCGTCTGGGACTATACTCTCTGGAATTCAGAAGAATGAGAGGGGATCTTACAGAAACATTCAAAATTTTGAAAGGGATAGTTAAGATAGAAGTAAGAAAGTTGTTTCCATTGGTAGGTGAGACTAGAACTAGGGGACATTGCCTCAAGATTCAGGGGAGAAGATTTAGGATGGAGATGAGGAGAAACTGTTTTTCCCAGAGAGTGGTGAGTCTGTGGAATTCTCTGCCCAGGGAAGCAGTTGAGGCTTCTTCACTAAATATATTTAAGATACAGTTAGATAGGTTTTTACATAGTAAGGGAATTAAGGGTTATGGGGAAAAGGCAGGTAGATGGAGCTGAGTTTACGGACAGATCAGCCACGATCTTACTGAATGGCAGGGCAGGCTTGATGGGCTGGAAGGCCGACTCCTGCTCATATTTCTTATGAGCACCAGAGGGAGGTGATGGGCAGGTAAGGAGATAAGGTGAGAGAGGGAAATGGGAATGGAGAATGGTGAAGGAGAGGAGGGGTGTGAGGCATTACCAGATGTTCGAGAAATCGATATTCAAGCTATCAAATTGGAGGCTACCCAGCCAGAATATAAGGCATTGCTCCTCCAACTTCAGTGTGGCCCCATCGTGACAGTAGAGGAGGCCATGGACTGACATGTCGGAATGGAAATGGGAAGTAGAACTGAAATCAGTGGCTACCGGGAGATCCTGCTTTTTCTGGCGGACAGAGCGGAGGTACTTGGTGAAATGGTCTCCCAATCTATGCCAGGTCTCACCGATATACAGGAGGCCACACCGGGAGCAGCAGATACAGTGGATGACCCCAACAGATTCACAGGTGAAGTGTTGCCTCACCTGGAAGGACTGTTTGGGGCCCTGAATGGTGGTGAGGGAGGTGGTGTAGGGGCAAGTGTGGCACTTGTTCTGCTTGCAAGGATCAGTGCCAGGAGGGAGATTAGTGGGGAGGGACGAATGGAAAGGGAGTTGCATAGGGCGCAATCCCTGCGGAAAGCAGAAAGTGGTGGGGGAGGGAAAGAGGAGCTTGGTGGTGGGATCCCGTTTGAGATGGTGGGAGTTACGTAGAATTATGTGCTGGATGTAGAGGGTGGTGGGGTAGATGGTAGGTGATGACAAGAGGAACCCTGTCCCTGGTGTGGTGGGGTGAGGGAAGACGGAAGAGATGTAGTTGAGGGCAGTGTTAATGGTGGAGGAGGGGAAGCCTCTTTCTTTGAAGAAGGAGGAAGGAACAATCTCCTTTGTTTTGGAATGAAAAGCCTCATCCTGAGAGCAGATGTGGCAGAGACGGAGGAATTGAGAGCAGGAGATAGCATTTTTAGAACAGGGTGGGAAGAGGTATAGTGCAGATAGCTGTGAGAGTTAGAGGGTTTATAAAATCTATCAGGAGATAAGCTTTCTCCAGAGATAGAGACAGAGAGATCGAGAAAGGGGCGGGGAGTGTCAGGAATGGACCAGGTAAATTTGAGGGCAGGGTGGAAGTTGGAGGCAAAGTTGATGAAGTCGACGAGCTCAGCATGGTGCAGGAAGCAGCCCCAATGCAGTCGTCGATGTAGTGCAGAAAAAGTTGGAGTGTGACACCAGTGTAGGTTTGAAGCATAAACTGTTCCATGTAGCTGACAAAAAGGCAGGCATAGCTGGGATCCATGGCTACACCTTTTGTTTGAAGGAAGTGGGAGGAGCCAAAGAAGAAATTATTGAAATTGAGGACAAGTTCCACTAGTTGGCGAGGAGTGGGGGCAGAGGGGAACCGGTTGGGTCTACTTGGAGAAACTTTTTGGACTTTCCAACAGTCCAGCTGTTTTCCAAGCCTTTATCAATGAGATCTTCCAAGTCATGCTACACAGGTATGTGTTTGTCTACCTTGATGGCATCCTCATCTTCTCCAAGGACCTCCCCCAAGACACGTCTGTTACGTTCAATCAGTCCTTCAGCATCTTCTTGAAAACTAACTGTACTGCAAGTATAAAAAATGTTAGTTTCAGCCCCCAATCTTTTCCCTCCTGGGTTATGTCCTTTCTCTAATGAGTTTTTTGGGTCTGCGCGGGGCGTCGGAAAGCGTTGGGCTCTGAGGTTTTAAGAGCACCTGAATTGATTAATTGTTGTTTAACAGCAGTCGTTAATCATTGATAGTCTCTTGTGTTTTTCTTGAGCGACTCGCTTCTAGTTTTAAGAATGTTTCCTCTCATGGTGCTGCTCAGCTGAGCCACCGATGGTCTGTTGGAATTATTATGAATAAACTTTCTTCGCCATCACTACATCGGAGTCCGTCGTTCCTCTGCACTTGGGCTCCAATATTGCCAGCATGCATTGTGACTCTTTAACCATGGATCTAGAGAAAGCATGCGCCATTGTTGAATGGCCTCGACCGCGCTCCCGCAAACAGCTACAGCATTTCTTGACCTTCTCCAACTTCTATCGGAAGTTAATCAGAAATTACCGCCAAGTTGCTGCTCCTCTGGTCTGCTGCTGCTTTTAGAGGAACTCGAGATGCTTCCCCACTGCTCCCATCCTCTGCCATCTGAACCCCTCTGGACCTTTTATGGGAGAAGTGGATGTATCTGATGTGGGTGTCGGGGCCATCCTCTGCTGGCGAGGACCAGACAGGAAAGCACACTCTTGTGCCTTTTTCTCACACAAGTTCAACTCAACACAGCACTGTTAGGGAGCTACTCACCATCAAATCGGCCTTGAATGGAGACATTGGCTGATCAGAAACATCAAGCCCTTCCTGACCTGATCTGACCACCAGCCCTCTTCTTTGAGCAATTCAACTTCACCATCTCCTACCAACCCAGCTCCTAGAACACAAAGGCCGACGCCCTTTCATGACAGTTCAACCCAGCTGAAATGAAGATTAACACTCAGCTCATCATTCCATCCTCCCAGATCCTTGCCCCAATCACCCGGAACCTTGAGAATCAGATCTGCCAGGCCCTGCAGCACGGGCCTGCTCCGGGTAACACATCTAATAGCCACATGTATGCTGCTGTGCTCTGAGGCACTCCAGTGGGCCCTCTCTTTACCGCTCTTCAGCCATTCAAGTGCACGATGGACTCTGGATTTTCTGAGACATTGGTTCTGGTGGCACCCTATGACGGCCAATGTACTTCAGTTTGTTACCGCCTGACCTCAATGTTCCCAGTCCAATCCACCCAACCAGCGGCCCTCTGGGCTCCTGTAGCCCCTGCTGGTCCTTCAGTGCCTGTGGTCCCACTTCGTCATAAATTACACCACAGGTTTGCCACCTTCTGATGGGGCTACGATGATCATGGCAGTGATGGACCTTCTCCAGAGCCGTGGTTCACCACTACTGGAATGCCTGGATGAGGGCACGGAAGGCTATTCTAGCTGCCAACCACACCTACTGCCGCCAAGCGAACTACAGTCAGCACCCAGCCAGAGTACGCTGACCTGGGAACCGTGATTGACTGCCCACCCGAGATCTGCCCCTGGGCACTGACTCCCAAGAGCTCTCACTCCGGTTGATTGGTCCCTTTAAGATTGCCCATCACATCAACCCAGTCACCAACGACCTCCAGCTGCCGCCCCTCAAGGCAGGCTTCTCCCAGTCTCTGCCCAGCTAACAGGAGTCACCTGCTACTCGTTTCCAATGCATCACCTGCAGCCTATTTAAACCCAGCTCTCCTCCACCATCCCTGCTCACTCATATGAAGCAGTCAGCCTCCAGTTATCTTCTTGCCTTGTTGTGCTTGGTAGCTGTTCTCTATTGTTTTGTGGTCTGTTATTTTGCCAATTATTATTAAAGTTATCGCTCACTGCCAAATCATCTCCACTGCTCTGTGTTTGGGTCAAGCCTCCTCTACGTTTCCTGACACCAGGTGTTAAGGGCCCTTGGTGATGGGTATTGTTTTTTTTGAAGAGTTTCTGGATGGTGAGGAGGGTTATGCCCACGATAGAGCTGGCTGAGTCTATAACCCTCGGTGGAATCTTGTGATCCTGTGCGTCGGAGTCCCTGTTCCAAGTTCAGAATGCTCTCCACTGCATCTCTATAGGAATTTGTATGTCATTAGTAACTTACAAAATCTCCTCAAACTCCTAACGAAGTTGAGTGGCTAGTGTGCCTTCTTTTTGATAGCATCAATGTGTTGGGCCCAGGATAGATCCTCTGAAGGTGCTGAAAGTGGTGGAAATTAAAGGGTAATTTGTTGAATGTGAAGGTTGATAGGTTAGAAGCTCTGAATGGAAAGAGGAGGTAAGAACAGAAATGCTGGAATTGAAACTGATGCGATTGAGAACTGTCACCTATGATGCTGTGTTTAAGGAAAATGGAAGTCACCTCAAAAGCATTGTTGTTGGATGGCATCCTTGTCAGAATGGATATAATAGAGCTGGGGAAACTCAGAATAGAATAAAGTCCTTACAAAAAGCAATATGAGAGGTAGTCAAGATAGATATGGGAATCTGTGGGCTTGTAATGGATTTTGATTGTTAACCTATGCCCAAGGTGACAAGAAAGGAAAATGAAGAGTTAGAAATGGATTATATGAAAGTTGGGGGAAGAGTGGAAATTGGCAGTTGATGTAATGAAGCTTTGGTCTTCTGTACAAGAGGAGGAAGTGGCTCCAGTCCAGGCATCAATGTGCTGGATAAAGAAGTGAGGAAGTGGTCTTGTTTAGGGCCAAATCAAAGACTGTTTTACTAAGAAGTAGATGTGGCTTGACCCCACCTGGTTGCCATTGTCATACTAAGTCTCTGGCCCACAAATTGCTAAAGAGTTGAGAGTAGGGAAGCCATTTATTGCCATTATTCCACGGACACTCTCTTAGCAATAGTGAAATACAAGCAGTAAGGGGGCTCCAAGCTTCTCATACCCAGTGCATCACACGGACTATGAGTATTGCAAGCTCAAGCTATAGCCCCTGCAGAAAGGTCTGAAAATTAACATAAAAATAATAGAGATTGGGTATGGTAGGGTTCTTGACCTGTGCCCTGAGGAACAGGGGTTACATAGATGCTGGCTCCTGCATAATTGGTTGTTTCAATCTCAAAAGAAATTTTTATTTTATAAAATCTTATTCCTAGTAATAACTTAAGTTCATTTCAGTTCAGTTGTTCAAGAGTATGAGGTTAATGTGCATTTGATTTTATTTCTATCGTGTCTTGGTGTCTTGATGAGCCCAAGAAAGCTAAACAATGAAATATGAATAATAGAGGAGCAATTTAAATTTGGGTTATATATTTAATTATTGTACCAGAATTTGGTGATGTTATATAATGGAAATTAATAGACAATTGATTTGATCCTCTGCACCAATATATATATAGAGCAGTAGAAAGTAATTGGGTTCTTGGGTTCCTTGGAACTATATGCATTGGGATAAAACATAACGATTTGATTGATTAGAGCTGTAACAAGAGTGATAAAAGGCAATCTGTTCATAGAAAGGTATATATGGGATGAATAGAATGTGAGTCAAACCATTGATCTTGCATGTTGTTGGAATGATCAAGAAGTAATCTGATCTATATAATTGTGTATATATATGGCGTGTTCTCTAAGTATAATTTTTTTGGTTTTGATCCAGATCTCTCACTACCTGATGTATCTGGTCCTTACTTTATTGCTTGGCTTCCATTCTTAAGAGTGATAACATATGAACTGTGGGGCATGGGTCCATAAGGAAAGATATAAACAAGTTGGCTTAGGCCTGATTAAAAAAAAATTCCATCATTTTTACACAAGGCAGCCAAAACACGGTTGAGTTATTGAGTTAGTGAATTGGTGGTGCGCTATCATTTGATGCAGAAGCTTCTGGGTCTATAGTGCCATTCCAGAGACTTCAACTCAACAATTGAAGATGTCATTCCAGTTGCAGGAAGAAGAGCTTCTGTTCTTTCACCGAGACATTGGACTGAGGTTGCATTTGCTCTGTGCTGCTGGAACCAAAAGATCGCATGGCACTATTTTTAAGAAGAAGCAGGTGCTTAATGGTTATCCCCAGTGTCTGAGCCAATGCTTACATTTTATTAACAATAGTAAAAATAACTATCTTGTCTTTATCACGTTGCTACAATCTCTGGAAGCTGCTGAAATACAACAGTACTTCATTGGCTGTTGTGGGACGTTGTGAATTAGTGAAATCTGTTATATAAATATGCATTTTTTTACCTGCCCCTACCTGCAGGAATGTTCTACTATACATAGGGCTCAAGGCACTGTGAATAATAGAATTAGTCTTTCACATTAAAAGGTGTACAAAGGCCATTCCCCCATTATGGAGCAAGCAATTTATGAGGTTGCAGTTCTTAAGGTGAGGAAAGGCTGCGTGGGTATTGACAGAGGCCATGTCAGGAAAAGTTAGACTTTTGGTTGCATAGCTCAAGGACTTCGTGTTCCAGGGCTTTAGCAAGGGACTTTGGGATCATTTCAGAGATCTGGTGATAGTGCTCTTAAAAACATCTGCAATGAAGGGATGGTGGTGGTTGGCTGGAGGGCGTGAGACTGCAACCAAAAGGTTCCCACACTGGGCTCCAAGTCCATGAACGAGGTCAGGATGTACCTCTTTAATTAGCATGGAAGCAGCCTTTATCTGTTTTGTGAAGCCTTACTTTTGTATGAGTGACCTGAGGCGTTAGTGGGTCACATGATGCCAAAGCATGCCACCATTGGGTATCACTGCAAGTATTGATGCTGCTGTGTGTACAAGCACATCATATCTGTATAGAACTGAGAATACATTGAATATTTTATGGGATTTTCATAGTAAGTACTCAGTCACTTTGATTAAATTCCTTCACATAACTAAAATATTGCATAGCACAGAAGAATTTCTTTAGTCAGAAGGTGGTGAATTTGTGGAATTCATTGTCACACAGATGGGTGTTGAGGCCAAGTCACTGGGTATATTTAAAGTGGAGGTTGATAGGTCTTGATCAGTAAGAACATCAAAGCTTACAGGGAAAAGGCAGGAGAATGGAATTGAGAAACAAAATACAGCTGAGGTTGAATGGCAGAGCAGACTCAATGGGCTGAAGTCTAATTTCACTCCCATGTCTTATTCTGCAACTTGCTTCACCACTATGCTGAATTTATTCTTCCAAAGATGACTGTACATTTTGTCTTTAATATATAGATTAAAAAAGCAAGAAATACATTCTGTAGGAAGCCATGGTCACTAGGAATACTCCTATTGAATTGATCTGGTTATAGTCACTGATTGTAATGCAGAGGCAACTAGTGACTATTTGAAGTGAAAAGAATAGGTAGAAAATGTGGGAACGTGGATGGCAGCTGTCAGAAAAGTGGGCACAAACCTCCATGATCTCTGGGCGATCATTCACTTGCTATTTGAGCCTGAAAAGAAGCCCTGTTGTTAATGAAAGCAGTCACACTCTGTGGAGGAATCCTTGGGGTGTTATAGATGTAGTCAATGACCAGGATGCAGAATCCTATCTGGGGAAAGTAACAAATGAGTTTGTTCTGGTAAATAACGTATCGGTATCTGCTTAATGCAAGCATGAACTCCAAGCTGACTAAAACCCTGAGCTCTACTGACACAAGAAATTCTCATGAATATTAATTTTGGTAACATTTTTTGTATTACTAAATTATTAAATACAAGAGTGAAAATTGTCATGCCATTCTGATTGAACTGTTTAGGATTTATTAATTATTGATAGGATAATGTTTCATTTCATTAGTGAAATTACTTGACATGTATCTTGGCTCTCAAAGTGCCAACTTTGTGTGTTTTATATTAATGAATCAATTTTTTTATTTAAAACTTCTCTTGGCAAGACAGGCCAGCAGCAGTATTTGATTAACAGCCGGCGTATGAAATAGGCAGTGTTTATTCCACAGGTTGCTGAAGGTGAGAAAAATGTTTTTACTGTACTCTGAGTTTTAACATAACTCTAAAGCTAGAGATTAGAATTCTGCTTCAGGGGCTTTGTGTTTTTCTTCTTCAGGCCCATATTTCTACTCCCCTAATGTGAAACTGGAGTATAGATCCACAAGTATTTGATGGGTGTTTTCATAACTAAGTGACCATTCTAATAGGAATGGGGGACTGTAATAGTCCTGCCCAGTGTAGTCCTGAACATTTAATTTTAACCAACCAGCTGCTACTTCTTTTGACTCTTTTCAGGTGGGGGGATGGCTGGTGTAACAATAATGAGACCCGGAAGTTAAAGCAGTCTGGTCCAAATGTCTCCATTTAGTGCAGTCTATACTAAATGGACCATTTGGAAAATTATTGGTTGCATGCATTTTTGAAACTCGTGTTTAATGCCATGCCTAATTTGCACACAATTGTATTTGCATATATTAGATATAAAGCGATAATAATTACAGAAATGAAACTAGATTAACACGGTTAACTACTGTCTCCACACCCACAAGAATTATTTCTCGATAGGTTAGTAAACTAATTTTCATTCGGGTCAATGATTTCTATTGAAAACAAGACCAGAATGATTTCTCCTGTTAATTTTACATTCATTTTTTTCACATACTAAATGGAGAAATGACCTGGAGTTGCAATGAGGGTTGTGAAATATCTGTTAAATGTCAAGTAAATTATAGCAAAATTCCCATGCTTTCAAGTTGCCACATTTTGTGTGTTTCTAGTCAATATTGGTTTGGACAATGAACTGGTTCTTGTTCCAGAATTGTGCAGCATACTAGAGTTTAGGATAAGATTGTACTTTTGTATTTGCAGTATTATTGGTACTAGATAAAGTAATATGGTGGAATTCAAGAGGGACGAAGGAAAAGGACATATTGGAACTGTATGAAACACCTGGATCTCAACAAGGGGCTGTGCATTCTCAGGGAGATAGTCACTAATGGATGTCTTCTCCTTGAAACTAACCTGCAGGCATACACAGATATAAGCATAATACTTCATCGTGACCATTGCCCTTAATCCTTATGTAACAGGGCCGTTCCAGACAGCCTGGCATCGCTCAATTTCTTGTATAGCACTATATAAGAGAAAATTTAAAAGGCACACCGATGCCTACCGATTCTTTGGCACTGAGCAGGTGTAGAGGAATGAACTAATTTCTTTACTTAATGTTTTAAATTATATATGCGCTGGATGATATTTAGTGCACGCATGAGATAATAAGGAGGCATCACAATGTTCTAAGTCTGACTGAGGACATTTCACGACTCACTCATCATTTGTCAATTCCAAGTAGGGACAATTTATGCTGTTCTAAACAACCATGCAAAAACAATGCAAACTTTTGTTAAAAAGACACACAATAGAAGGAGTCTTCTACTTTACTCAGACAAATTGAATAATTGTGGATATGCATATTTAAGCTATATTGCACCAGCTGACATTTTAAAGTGTTGGTTATACATTGTGATGATCTTTGGATTTAATTTTAAAATTAGTGTTTCAGAACTAATTATTAAGAATACTGTACAGTCAATGAAGCAATAAAAATATTTCATTTATTTTTAGAGTTGTGTTATGTGCATACTTAAAAATACTGCAGAGTTTTGATTTGTTTTTAGAAGTGGTTAGCGTACAGTCCATTTGTGCTTTTAAAAGAAAGCTGTTCTTTTCATGTTATAAGGGAACTGTTCAACAGCTGTTCTTTGGGATTTCTCAATTGAAGTTCTGTGCTACGAGTAAAAGCAACAACAGACAATGGCTTTGCGGGTACCCAGGCTGAGAAATTTAATCATGTGGCACTGTGGTTTGGTGCCATATGACTGGAAATCAATATTTTTGTGAGTAAATACCAAAAAATGTGGTGAATCTGAGTACTATGTAGTTTGCAAAGTTAGTCCAGCACTCTTGCTTATGCTGGACATCGATATTCAGGATTTGCACAGTGCTGTTATCCATTGGGCATTGCTTGTTTTGAATAGTTGCAGCTGAAATTGGCTTATGCTTTCCTGCCTGTTGGTCACTTACTCCAAATGCACTGCTTAAATGTCGGCATGTCCACTTGATGTTTGCTTCTATAGGAACTGATGGAGGCCGGCTGGACATTCAGGGGACAAATGCAATGTCACACCACTATTTAAGTGAAGTGCACAAGCACTCCTCCACACCACCATCTTCCCAGGGTGCTTCTCTTCAATGTGATGTAGGAGCACATAATTTACTTCTATTTTTTTATTAACAATACTATGGTTTAGTGGAGAGTGCCCTTTAAAGACTAGAGCCCTGACATCAATTAGCAGAGAAATGGGTTGGCAGGTGGATGGTGCTGAGCCATTAATCATTGTGATCCAGGCATTAACAGCTTAAAAGCAGCATTGTGAACTCAAAGCACAATTAGATATTTTCACAAGAATTCCAATCAAATACCACCCAGGTTAATTGGAAAATATAAATTTAACTTCCTTATTTAAGAATGAACCAATTTCTAGGCCATATTCTTCAGTGATTTCAGTACCACAGATCATTACCAAAATTATCCTGTGTTCATGTTCTCCCCAAATGTGGCAACAAAATGAGCTAAACAAGTTTCAGTTTAAATTAATGAAAGGTGCAAAAAAAAAGAAAATATCATAATTTATTTAAAGGTGCTGCCCTGATATAGTTCAAGAAAAATACTAGGAATGGTGTTTTGGGCTGTTACATGAAACACAATCATCAGCAGGTCAGGCAACACCTATAAAGAGAGAAACGTAGTTAACATTTCAGATCAGTATAATTTCATCAGAACTGGAAAAGTGAGAAGCAAATGTGTTTTCTTATTTTGCCTGTTATGATGAAAGGGCATTGACCTGAAAAATCGACTCTTAGATGCTTCATAGATGCTGCCTGACCTGCTGAAGATTTCTGGTAGTTTCTGTTTTTGCTTCAGAATTCTACAACGGAAAATGTTTGCTTCAGTTTGTCATCTAAGATCTTTTGGTAATTGAAATGTCTGCAAGATTGCTTCATTTCAATACTTAAGAGCCCAGCTGACTTTTAAATGAATATATCTTGGCTGAAGAAAACTTGAAAGAACAGTACAGCACAGATGGGCCCTTTGGCCCACGATGTTGTGCTGACCTTTTAAACAACTCCTCTCTTCTACATAGCCTTTGTGCCTGTCTAAGAATCTCTGAAATGTCCCTCATGCACCACCACCCCCAGCAGTGCATTCCAGGTCCTTACCACTCTCTGTGTGTAAATAAAACATCTACCTCTGACATCTCCTCTAAACTTTCCTCCACTTACCTGAAAGAGACGTCCTCTGGTGTTAGCCATTTCCACCCTGGGAAATAGGCACTGGCAGTCCACTCTATCCTTTTATCCTGTACACCTCTATCAAGTCATCCTCATTCACTCCAAGGAGAAAAGCCCTAGCTCTCGCATCCTTTCCTTATAATACACGCTCTCTCATTCAGGCAGCATCCTGATAAACCTCCTTTGCACCATCTCCAATGCTTAAACATCCTTTCCATAATGAGGAGACCAAAGAGAGATGAGCAAATAAGGCTCCAAACAAACCAGTTAAGCATTTATTTCAATGACATTAAGATCCTAAAAAATTATAAAGTACTTGATTGAAAAGGTGTAAGAAATGTTATACTAATGAGAATTAATAACGTTTACATCTTCAATAGATTTTGAGTGCATATAAAGAATTAATTTATAAGCTAACTCTGCAACCTTGTTGATCTTCCAAACTACTGGACAATTAATCACTTCAGTATTTCATCCATATTTCTGATATACTTATCTGTTTCTATGTAATTTCCCACAAATCTCCTTAATCACTTGACTGTTTTCAATTAAGAGCAATATTTGTCTTGATTTTACAATTTACTGTTTTAACCTGAATATTGTTTATGCCATTAAATGGAAGCACCAATCCTTGATCTCTAAATAATCTCTGGGTATGTCTTCTGGCAGTTAATTTGAAGGATAAAGTACGTGAACTAAATCGATGAGGCAGATCACTCAAAATCAGTGATGGCTTTTTATCCATTATTAGGTCTACACTGAGTTTTTTAACCACAGTTTCTAATGGATGTACTCAACTTAGTAAAACCAGCTCAAGGACAAGCTCTAAAACAAGCTCAGACAACAACCAGGTCTCTGACACTAAGCCTGGCTCTGTGGCTCAGAAGAGAAGGGGGGGAAAGAGGAGTGTAGTCGTGATTGGGGATTTCGTAGTTAGAGGAGATTCTACATACGTGAAAGAGGCATGCAGATGGTATGTTGCCTCCTGGATTGGGCCCACAGCATTCTAAAGGGGGAGGGTGATCAGCCAGAAGTCATGGTACACATTAGTACCAACAACATACTGTAGGTAGGAAAGGAGATGAGATCCTGAAGAATATAGAAAGTTAGGTAGAAAGCTGAAAAGCAGGACCTCAAGGGTAGTAATCTCTGAAGTGCTGCCTGTGCCACGTGCCAGTGAGGGTAAGAATAGGATGATTTGGCAGATGAAAATGTGGTTGAGGAATTGGTGCTGGGGCCAGGGTTTCTGGATCATTGGGATATCTTCTGAGGGAGGTATGACCTGTATAAAAAGGATACGTTACACCTGAACTCAAGGGAAACCAATATCCTTGCAGGCAGGTTTGCTAGATCTGTTAAAACTAATTTGGCAGGGGGATGGGAACCGGAGTGGTCAGGCAGAAGATTGAGCAGTTAGTAGACAAGCAGATGCGATGTGTAGTAACACTGAGGAAGGACAGGCAGATAATAGGGCAAACCTGAGGGATGAGATAAATGAAGTGTCTTTAAACTAAATAGTAGGTTTGACAGTCCAATGGTTTGGAAAAGTGAGGATAAAATAAGCAGAGGAGAGTGCAAGAGAGGTTACAAAAGTCTCCAGAGTAAAAGAAAAGATAAAAAGTTTAGAAAGGGATAGGAAATTAACTTTAGTAGAAGGAATAAAGGCGAAGACTATTTTGTAAATGGGAAGCCAATTTAGAAATCAGAGGTGCACAATAACTTGGGAGTCCTCGTGCGGGGTTCCCCGGATGCTGCAGAGTGAGTTGATGGTAAGGAAGGCAAATGCTAGCATACATTTTGAGAGGACTAGAATATAAAAGCAATGAAGTGATGCTGAGCATACACATCGGCCAGAGCATACCTGGAGTATTGCCGACCCCCTTATCTTAGAAAAGATGATTTGGCACTGGAGAGGGTCCAGAGGAGGTGCACGGGAATGATCCTGGGAATGAAAGGGTTAACGTGTGAGTAGTGTTCGATGGCTCTGGGCCTGTACTCACTGGAGCTTAGAAGAATGGGGTGGGGAATCTCATCAAAACCTGTTGGATATTGAAAGACCTAAATAGAGTGATGTGGAGAGGATGCTTCCTATAGTGGGGGAAGTACAAGACCAGCAGGCATAGCTTCAGAATACGAGGACGTCCCTTTAGAACAGAGGTGAGGAATTTCTTGAGCCATGGTGTGGTGATACTGTGGAGTTTATTGCCAGAGTTGCCTGTGGTGGCTGAGACACTGGGTATATTAAAAGCTGAGGTTAGAGTCATAGAAAACTGCAGCACAGAAACAGTCCTTTCGGCCCATCAAGTCTGTGCTGAACAATTTTGAGCCGAGACCCTGTACTCAATACATTGATATGTGGAGGAAATGTGGCAAAAGCTTTCTTTAAGAACCTACCTACCGGTGACTCCTCTTTCAATGAATTATGGACATGTATTCTCAGATTTCTTTGTTCTACCGCACTCCTTGGTGCTCTACCGCTCGAAGTGTAAGACCTACCAAGGTTGTCCTACCAAAGTGCAACATCTTGCACTTGTCTGCATTAGGTTCCATCTGTCATTTTACAGCCTATTTTTCCATCTGGTCAGATTGATGGTATAGATAGTCATAGTCATTGTAAGGTAGAGCACAGAAACAAGCCCTTTGGCCCATCTAGTCCATGCCGAACCATTTAAACTGCTTACTCCCATCGACCTCCATACCCCTCCTGTTCATGTACCTACTCTTTTGGAAGAGGACAGCGAGGCTTGAGAGGAAGTGCGGCGGCGGCCATTTTCAATTTGTCCAATTGCTTCTCAGATCGGAGTTCTGAGAGGCGGGACTGTATATGGATTTCAATGAGGAACTTGATGAGGTTCCCCTTGCTAGGCTCTTTCAGAAAGTCAGGAGGCATGAAATTGAGGGAATTGGCTTTCAGAATTGGGATTCAGAATTGGCTTGCCCACAGAAGGCAGAGATTGGTAGTAGATGGAGGATATTCTGCTTGGAGGTCGATGACCAGTGATATTCTACAGGGATCTCTTCTGGGATCCCTGTTATTTGTGATTTTTATAAGCGACTTGGAGGAGTAAGTGTTAGGATGTGTTAGTAAACGTGCATATAACACAAAGGTTGGTGGTGTTGTGGATAGTATAGAAGGTTGTCATGTGTTATAACAGGACATTGATAGAATGTAGAGCTGGGCTGAGAAGTGGCAGATAGAGTTCAATCTGGAAAAGTGTGAAGCAATTTTGGAAGAGGACAGCGAGGCTTGAGAGGAAGTGCGGCGGCGGCCATTTTCAAATTGTCCAATTGCTTCTCAGATCGGAGTTCTGAGAGGCGGGACTGCGCAGGCGCGTGAAGGAGGCCCGGGAAGGAGGGAAGATATATAAAGAACGCCGCCTTAAGAAGCGGGCAGCGGAGTGAGCCGGGCGCAGAGTGTAGGGCTTGGGCTCAGAGGGCTTAGGCGGAAGAGGGCACAGTAGGCTTATCTTTTAGTTCTTGTATTTTCAGTTATTTGGGAGGTATGAGTGTGAGGGCAACTTGTTGTTCTCGGTGTCGGATGTGGGAGATCCTGGAGTCTCCGAGCCTCCCGGACGTCCATATCTGCGCCAGGTGCGCCGAACTGCAGCTCCTGAGGGACCGAGTTAGGGAACTGGAGCTGCAGCTCGATGACCTTCGCCTGGTCAGGGAGAGCGAGGAGGTGATAGAGAGGAGTTACAGGCAGGTGGTCACTCCGGGACCACGGGAGGCAGATAGGTGGGTTACAGTCAGGAAGGGGAAGAGGCAGGTACTAGAGAGTACCCCAGTGGCTGTACCCCTTGACAATAAGTACTCATGTTTGAGTACTGTTGGGGGGGGACAGCCTACCTGGTGGGAGTGACAGCGGCCGAGCCTCCGGCAGAGGACAGCCCTGTAGCTCAGAAGGGTAGGGTTAGAAGAAAGAGGTCCATAGTAATAGGGGACTCAATAGTCAGGGGCTCAGACAGGCGTTTCTGTGGAGGTGACCGGGAGTCCCGGATGGTAATTTGCCTCCCTGGTGCCAGGGTTGGGGACGTTTCTGATCGCGTCCAAGATATCCTGAAGTGGGAGGGTGAAGAGCCAGAGGTCGTGGTACATGTAGGTACCAATGACATAGGAAGGAAAGGGGAAGAGGTCCTGAAACGAGAGTATATAGGGAGTTAGGAAGGCAGTTAAGAAGAAGGACCGCAAAGGTAGTAATCTCGGGATTACTGCCTGTGCCACGCGACAGTGAGATTAGGAATAGAATTAGGTGGAGGATGAATGCGTGGCTGAGGGATTGGAGCAGGGGGCAGGGATTCAAGTTTCTGGATCATTGGGACCTCTTCTGGGGCAGGAGTGACCTGTTCAAGAAGGACGGGTTACACTTGAATCATGGGGGGACCAATATCCTAGCGGGGAGGTTTGCTAGGGCTACAGGGCGGACTTTAAACTAGTAAGATGGGGGGGGCAGGAGACTATGGGAGAGGAGGTTAGTTCACCAGTGGAGCAAGTAAGTAGACAGTGTGTGAGGGAGGAAAGGCAGGTGATGGAGAAGGGATGCGCTCAGCCCGAAGATGTAGGGGAGAAGAAAGAAAAGGATAATAAATTTGAATGCATTGTTAGGGATGGAAAGAGAGGAGGAGATGGAGAGTATCTTAAATGTATCTATTTTAATGCTAGGAGCATTGTAAGAAAGGTGGATGAGCTTAAAGCGTGGATTGATACCTGGAATTATGATGTTGTAGCTATTAGTGAACCATGGTTGCAGGAAGGGTGTGTTTGGCAACTAAATATTCCTGGATTTAGTTGCTTCAGGTGTGATAGAGTAGGAGGGGCCAGAGGAGGAGGTGTTGCATTGCTTGTCCGAGAAAATCTTATGGCGGTGCTTTGGAAGGATAGATTAGAGAGCTCCTCTAGGGAGGCCATTTGGGTGGAATTGAAGAATGGGAAAGGTGCAGTAACACTGATAGGAGCGTATTATAGGCCACCTAATGGGGCGCGTGAGTTGGAAGAGCAAATGTGTAAGGAGATAGCAGATATTTGTAGTAAACACAAGGTGGTGATTGTGGGAGATTTTAATTTTCCACACGTAGACTGGGAAGCTCATTCTGTAAAAGGGCTGGATGGTTTAGAGTTTGTGAAATGTGTGCAGGATAGTTTTTTGCAACAATACATAGAAGTACCGACTAGAGATGGGGCAGTGTTGGATCTCCTGTTAGGGAATGCGATAGGTCAGCTGACAGATGTATGTGTTGGGGAGCACTTCGGGTCCAGTGATCACAATAGCATTAGCTTCAATATAATTATGGAGAAGGACAGGACTGGACCTAGAGCTGAGATTTTTGATTGGAGAAAGGCTAACTTTGAGGGGATGCGAAGGGATTTAGAGAGAGTGGATTGGGTCAAGTTGTTTTATGGGAAGGATGTAATAGAGAAATGGAGGTCATTTAAGGGTGAAATTATGAGGGTACAGAATCTTTATGTTCCTGTTAGGGTGAAAGGAAAGGTTAAAGGTTTGAGAGCACCATGGTTTTCAAGGGATATTAGAAATTTGGTTCAGAAAAAGAGGGATGTCTACAATAGATATAGGCAGCATGGAGTAAAGGAATTGCTCGAGGAATATAAAGAATGTAAAAGGAATCTTAAGAAAGAGATTAGAAAAGCTAAAAGAAGATACGAGGTTGGTTTGGCAAATAAGGTGAAAGTAAATCTGAAAGGTTTCTACAGTTATATTAAAAGCAAGAGGATAGTGAGGGATAAAATTGGCCCCTTAGAGAATCAGAGTGGTCAGCTATGTGTGGAACCGAAGGAGATGGGAGAGATTTTGAATGATTTCTTCTCTTCGGTATTCACTAAGGAGAAGGATATTGAATTGTGTAAGGTGTGGGAAACAAGTAAGGAAGTTATGGAACCTATGACAATTAAAGAGGTGGAGGTACTGGCGCTTTTAAGAAATTTAAAAGTGGATAAATCTCCGGGTCCTGACAGGATATTCCCCAGGACCTTGAGGGAAGTTTGTGTAGAAATAGCAGGAGCTCTGATGGAGATCTTTAATATGTCATTAGAAACGGGGATTGTGCCGGAGGATTGGCGTATTGCTCATGTGGTTCCATTGTTTAAAAAGGGTTCTAGAAGGAAGCCTAGCAATTATAGACCTGTCAGTTTGACATCAGTGGTGGGTAAATTAATGGAAAGTATTCTTAGAGATAGTATTTATAATTATCTGGATAGACGGGATCTGATTAGAAGTAGCCAGCATGGATTTGTGCGTGGAAGGTCATGTTTGACAAACCTTACTGAATTTTTTGAAGAAGTTACGAGGAATGTTGACGAGGGTAAGGCAGTGGATGTAGTCTATATGGACTTCAGCAAAGCCTTTGACAAAGTTCCACATGGAAGGTTAGTTAAGAAGGTTCAGTCATTAGGTATTAATGCTGGAGTAATAAAATGGATTCAACAGTGGCTAGATGGGAGATGCCAGAGAGTAGTGGTGGATAATTGTTTATCGGGATGGAGGCCGGTGACTAGCGGGGTGCCTCAGGGATCTGTTTTGGGCCCAATGTTGTTTGTAATATACATAAATGATCTGGATGATGGGGTGGTAAATTGGATTAGTAAGTATGCCGATGATACTAAGGTAGGAGGTGTTGTGGATAATGAGGTGGATTTTCAAAGCTTGCAGGGAGATTTATGCCGGTTAGAAGAATGGGCTGAACGTTGGCAGATGGAGTTTAATGCTGAGAAGTGTGAGGTTCTACATTTTGGCAGGAATAATCCAAATAGAACATACAGAGTAAATGGTAGGGCATTGAGGAATGCAGAGGAACAGAGGGATCTAGGAATAACTGTGCATAGTTCCCTGAAAGTGGAGTCTCATGTAGATAGGGTGGTGAAGAGGGCTTTTGGAACGCTGGCCTTTATAAATCAAAGCATTGAGTACAGAAGTTGGGATGTAATGCTAAAGTTGTACAATGCATTGGTAAGGTCAAATTTAGAATATTGTGTGCAGTTCTGGTCACCGAATTATAGGAAGGATATCAATAAATTAGAGAGAGTGCAGAGACGATTTACTAGGATGTTACCTGGGTTTCAGCAATTAAGTTACAGAGAAAGGTTGAACAAGTTAGGTCTCTATTCATTGGAGCGTAGAAGGTTGAGGGGGGATTTGATCGAGGTATTTAAAATTTTGAGAGGGATAGATAGAGTTGACGTGAACAGGCTGTTTCCATTGAGAGTAGGGGAGATTCAAACTAGAGGACATGATTTGAGAGTTAGGGGGCAGAAGTTTAAGGGAAACACGAGGGGGTATTTCTTTACTCAGAGAGTGATAGCTGTGTGGAATGAGCTTCCTGTAGAAGTAGTAGAGGCCAGTTCAGTTGTGTCATTTAAGGTAAAATTGGATAGGTATATGGACAGGAAAGGAGTGGAGGGTTATGGGCTGAGTGCAGGTAGGTGGGACTAGGTGAGATTAAGGGTTCGGCATGGACTAGGAGGGCCAAGATGGCCTGTTTCTGTGCTGTGATTGTTATATAGTTATATGGTTACTCAAACATCTCCTGAATGTTGACACTAAGCTTACATACACTCTTTGCGCTGGTGGCTCATTCTGCACTCTCACAACCCTCTGAATGAAGAAGTTCAAGTCAATTCAAGTCAAGTTCATTGGCATTTAAAGGTATGAACAGTATTCACCCCCCTTTGGAAGTTTTCATGTTTTATTGTTTTACAACATTGAATCACAGTGGATTTAATTTGGCTTCTTGGCACTGATCAACAGAAAAAGACTCTTTCATGTCAAAATGAAAACAGATCAATACAAAGTGATCTAAATTAATTACAAATATAAAACACTAAATAATTGATTGCATAAGTATTCATCCCCTGCAATACGACACACCAAATCAACACTGGTGCAGCCAATTGGTTTTAGAAGTCACATAATTAGTTAAATGGAGATCTGTTTTTGGAGATCTATGTGAAGTCAAGGTGTTTCAATAGATTGTAGTGAAAGTACACCTGTATCTGGAAGGTCCAGCTGCTGGTGAGTCAGTATCCTGGCAAAAACTACACCATGAGGACAAAAGAACACTCCAAGCAACTCTGAAAAGGTTATTGAAAAAGCACAAGTCAATTTCCAAGTCATTGAATATCCCTTGGAGTACGGTTAAGTCAATCATCAAGAAATGGAAAGAATATGGCTCAGCTGTAAATCTACCTCGAGCAGGCCATCCTCAAAAACTGAGTGACCGTGCAAGAAGGGGACGAGTGAGGGAGGTCACCAAGAGACCTATGACAACTCTGGAGGAGTTGCAAGCTTCAGTGGCTGAGATGGGAGAGACTGAGCATACAACAACTGTTGCCCGGGTGCTTCACCAGTCGCAGCTTCATGGGAAAGTGACAAAGAGAAAGCGACTGTTGGGGGGGGGGGGGGAACTCTAATGAAATCTCAGCTAGAGTTTGCCAGAAGGCATGTGGGAGACTCTGAAGTCAGTTGGAAGAAGGTTCTATGGTCTGATGAAACCAAAATGGAGCTTTTGACCATCAGACTAAACACTGTTTGGCATAAGCCAAACACCACACATCATCGAAAACACACCATCCTGACCATGAAGCACGGTGGTGGATGCAACATGCTGTGGAGATGCTTCACTGCAGCAGGCCTTGGAAGGCTTGTGAAGGGAGAGGGTAAAATGAATGCAGCAAAATACAGGGAAATCCTGGAGGAAAACCTATTGCAGTCCTCAAGAGAACTGGGATTTGGGAGAAGAGCAACACACACAAAATGCTGGAGGAACTCAGCAGGCCAACAACATCTAGGAAAAGGGTAGAGTTGACGTATTGAGCCGAAACATTTTGGCAGGACTTCCAGCATTTGCAGATTTTCTCTTGTTTGTGACTTGGAAGAAGATTTGTTTTCCAGGAAGACAATGACCCCCAAGTGTAAAGCCAAAGCTACATACGAATGGCTTAAAAACAACAAATGTCCTGGAGTGGCCAAGTCAAAGTCCGAACCTCAATCCAATTGAGAATTTGTGGCTGGACTTGGAAAAAGGTTGTTCACCCATGATCCCCATGCAATCTGACAGAGCTTGAGGAGTTTTGTAAGAAGAATGGGGGGAAATCTGCAGTGTCCAGATATGCAAAGCTATCCAGACAGACTCAAGGCTGTAATTGCTGCCACAGCAGCATCTACTAAATACTGACTTGAAGGGGGTGAGTAATTATGCAATCAATTATGTTGTGTTTAATAATTGTAATAAATTTAAACCAATTTGTAGAAATTTGTTTTCACTTTGACATGAAAGAGTCTTTTCTGTTGATCAGTGCCAAAAAAGCCAAATTAAACTCACTGTGATTCAATGTTGTAAAACAATAAAACATGAAAACTTCCAAGGGGGGAATACTTTTTATAGGCACTGTATTTATCATATATAACCATATAACGTATATAGAAAGGAGAAAATGTTTCTCTGAACCAGGCTGTAAAGCACAGTAGTACACATGATATGTTTATGAAGGTAAGGAGAACATCTACAGCTGAATCACACATAATTAACAAACTAAAGTGCATTAATATTAAATATTGTAAGGTACGGAACACTGACACTTTGAATATGATGTGGCAGGGAGTTCAGAAGCCTAATGGTGAGGGGGGAAAAACTGTTTCTCATCCTGACCGTTCTTGGTTTTGTTGCATTTGTCACCTGCCTGATGGTAGAGAGTCAGAGGATGCTGGATGGATGGGTGGGATCCTTAATAACGCTAAGAGCCCGGCATACACAGTGCTCCTGATAAATGCCCCTGGTGGATGGTAGGAAGACCCCTCTGATCCTCTCAGCTGTTCTCACAGTCCTTTATAGGGACTTCAGGTCCGATGCTCTACTGCTCCCAGACCAGATGGAGATGCAACTTGTCAGGATGCTCTCAGTGGTGCTCTTGTAAAACAGTTAAGATGGGGGTGGGGGGCTTTGCTTGTCTCAATCTTCTTAGGAAGAGGAGGTGCTGCAGTGCCTTCTTTTTCAGGAAGGTGGTATTGAGGGACCAGGTCAGGTCATCCGTGCTGTGAACTCCCAGGAACTTGGTGCACATAACTCCCTCTGTGGAGGAGCCATGTATTCGCAGAGAGAGATGGTTCTTTTGCACCTTCCTGAAGTCCTACTGTCTTCTCCATGTTCTTCTCACACCACTCCACCAGCTGCTCCACTTCCTCTCTGAACTCCGTCTCGTCAAAGTTCTCGATAAGGCCAACCACTGTTGTGTCATCCGCAGACTTGATGACAGGGTTTGAGCTGGATCCGGCGACACAGTCGTGTGTCAGCAGTGTGGGCTAGGCACACAGTTGTGTGTCAGCAGTGTGAACAGCGGTGAGCTAGGCCTAGGGAGCACTAGTGCCCAGCATAATGGGACGAGAGATTTTGCTGCCCACTTGGACTGACTGTGGCCTTATCATTAAGAAGTTCAGTATCTAGTTGCAGAGGGAGGTGTTGAGACCCAGTGAGGGCAGTTTCCCGACCAGTTTCTGGGGTATGATGGTGTTAAACGCTAAACTGAAGTCTTTAGATGAGAGCCCATTTTCCAGGTGGGACAGGGCTGAGTGAAGGCCAGAGGCTTTTGCATCGTCGGCAGCTGGGAGAAAGGCTTTAAAGTGCTCCTTAACCAGCCGTCAAAGCATTTCATAATGGCTGATGTTAATATCACTGGACGAATAGGCAGGTTACTGTCACTGCCTTTGGCACTGAAATGACGGTTGCCACACTGAAAACCGAGGGGACGATAGATTGTTCCAGAGAGATGTTCAATGTATCTGTCGCATCACCATCAGCTGGGCTGCACAGTCTTTCAGAACCCGACCTGGTACGTCATCGGGCACCACAGCTTTGACTCTGGCCAGGGTCTTCCTCACCTCAGCTTCAGATGTACGGAGTGTCTGCTCCCCTGGGGGGGTCGGGGGGGTGCCTTCCTTGCCAGCACTTTGTTCTGCCCATCAAATATCTTATGCCCTCCCTCCTTAGCCACATATTAAACTGTATAATCTTTCTAGTTCTGCACTCACTAGCATATGGTATGGGTAGCAATCCTGAGATCACAACCCCTGAGGTCCTGTCCTTTAACTAACTCCCTGAACTCACTTTGCAGAATCTCGTCCTTCTTCCTACCCATGTCATTGGTACCTACATGGACCACAACCTCTGGCTGTTCACCCTCCCACTTACGAATGCTGAGGACTCCATCTGAGATGTCCTGGACCCTGGCACCCAGGAGGTAACATACCATCTGGGAATCTCGTTCTCGTCCACAGAATCTCTTTTCTGTTCTACTAGCTAATCGATCCCTTATCATCACAGCTCGACTCTTCTCCCCTCGTCCCTTCTGAGCCACAGGGCCAGACTCAGTGCAGAGATTCTGTGACCTTGTTCTGTTTGGCCATCCCCTACCCACCCCCCTTGACAGTATCCCAAGAGGTATACCTGTTGTTGAGGGGGATAGCCACAGGGGTTCTCTGCACTGGCTGTTTAGCCCCTTCTCCCCCCCCCCCCAAATGTCACCCAACTTCCTGTGTCCTGCACCTTCGGTGTAACTATACCTCTCCAAATGTCCTGTTTATCACTCCCTGAGTTTCTGAAATTATTCAGAGTTCATCCAGTTCCTGAATGCGGAGTGTTAGAAACTGCAAATGGATAAAAGGCAGGAGAATGGGATTGAGATGGATAATAAATTGTCAATGATGGAATGACAGAGCAGATTCGATGAGCCCAATGGTCTAATTCTGCTCCTATGTCTTATGGTCTAAGATTTTTAAGTTAAATGCTATTCCTAAAAAAGTAGTGCACAGTAGCACAGAGAGTCCCGAATTGCTACTCAGGAGGAAAATCGGTTCTACTGTACATCACATGCAATAGGCAAGAACGAAACATGCTGCCCCACACTGTGATTACTGAACTCTTGTTGCACTCAACTCCACGCCCTTGCATCCACAGGTATGGAGAGGTGTGTTGTCAAATAGCACAGAAAATGAACTTCATGGCCTGAACTCTGGATTCACCACAGGCATTCACAGAACTGTGTGTGGAAGTTCTAGCATATTATTATAATTAGGTGACGTTAGCTATGTCCAGTCACCAAAGCCTCCTGCGACTTGCTAAATTGTTCATGTGGGTCAAGAGGGATTTCTGTGAAGTTTTAAACAAAAACCAAAAATGCCAGAAACACTTAGTGGGTCAGGCATCATCTGTGGGGAGAAAAACAGAGTTAACATTTCAGGTTATTTCAATTCTGGTAGAAAGACATTGATCTGTTTGTTCTTTTACAGATGCTGCCTCACCTGCTGTGTACCTTTGGCACATTCTGTTGATATCCGAGGGTAACTTTGTGACGTTATTTATTAAATTGTCTTTGTATAACAGCATGTTTATAACAGGTTATTCTAAAGTATGTACTAAATCTGGATTTATATAATTCAAAGCAAATATTTTAGAATTGACTGAACACATTTTAATTTCAAGAGCAGGAAATAGTATACAGCTGAACATTTCAGTTGAACTGTAGATAGTTATGCTAAGCCAGGAAATTTAAAAAAAAGCAGATACCCTACAGTCAGCTTTAGTGGCAAAGAAATATACCCTAATGCGTACAGTCTGCTTGGATATTTGAAATCCCACACCTCCTTTATAATGAAGCCTGTCTAATGAATTAATTCTCCATATTTATGCTAAATCAAGCAAAACTTAAACAAGTCTGCACAGCATAGTTTGTTCTGTATTTTAAAAACATCTGAAAGGAGATGTTAAACAATTGTGCAGCTCCTCATTTCTCACAGTTCAACTGAGTGCTGTCATTCAAAAATTCTGACAAATTCAACCACACTTCGTCCACTTACTTCCTTCATCCTTGTTATTTTTGTTTTTACAGCTTTGAGGTTTATTTCTCCAGGTTGTCAGCTGGATGATTTTGATTTTTTTTCAGCCTTCAAATGTATTCATGTGTGCCATGCAAACTCTGCTCTGAGCCACTGGGACTGAAACATCAGTTTCTTAAATGCTTCAGTGAAAGAGTTCGGCAATAGGACAGCTGAATGGGAGAAATGATACTGCTGTTGTCTCTTTTTTTTTAAGCTTTGTATTTATCCTACCTCTTCTCAACATACACTGCTTTACTTCTAAATTATATACCTTACCCTACTCCCTGCCACCTGCTCTACTCGCTTTATACCTATGACTGTGTGGCTAAGCACAGCTCCATATTCAAGTTTGTTGACAACACTACTGATGTGGGCCGAATCAAAGGTGGTGGCAAATCAGCATATAGGAGGGAGAACGAAAATCTAACTGAGCCATTTTATAATAATCACCCCTCGCTCAGACAAGTGCAAGGTTTTGCATTTCCGTAGGACCAACCAGGGTAGGTCTTACACAGAGAATTGTAGGGACACTGAGGAGTGTGGTAGAACAGAGGGATCTGGGAATACAGGTCCATAATTTGTTAAAAGTGCGTCACAGGTAGATAGGGTTGTAAGGAAAGCTTTTGGTACATTGGCCTTTATAAATCAAAAAATCAGAGATGGCATTTAATGTTGAAGTTGTATAAGGCATTGGCAATGCCTAATTTGGAGTATTGTGTCCAGTTTTAGTCACCTACCTTCAGGAAAGATGTAAACAAGGTTGAAAGAGTGCAGAGAAAATTTAAAGATGTGCCGGGTCTGGAGGACCTGAGTTAAAAGGAAAGATTGAACTGGTTAGGACTTTATTCTGTAGAACGTAGAAGATTGAGAGGAGATTTGATAGGGGTATACAAAATTATGAGGGGTATAAATAGGGTAAATGCAATCAGGCTTTTTCCACTGAGGTTGGTTCAGACTGCAACCAGAGGGTCATGACTTAAGGGTGAAAGGTGAGAAGGTTAAGGGGAACATGAGGGGTAACTTGTTCACTCAGAGGGTTGTGAGAGTGTGGATAGAGCTGCCAGCACAAGTGGGGCGTGCCAGCTTGATTCAAATGTTTAAGAGAAGTTTAGATAAGAACATGGATGTGGAGAGCCATGGTCCCGGTGCAGGTCAATGGGAGTAGGCAGCTTAAATGGTCTCAGCATGGACTAGATGGGCCGAAGGGCCTGTTTCTGTGCTGTACTTCTCTCTGACTCAATGTCAGCAAGACCAAGGAACTGATTATAGACTTCAGGAGAGGGAAACCAGAGACCCACGAGCCAGTCCTTATCTGAGAGAGAGAGGGTCAGCAGCTTTAAATTCCTCTATGTTACTATTTCAGAGGACCTGCCCTGGGCCCAGCATGTAAGTGCAATTGTGAAGAAAGCACAGCAGCGCCTCTGTTTCCTTAGAAGTTAGTGAAATTTCGGCATGACATCAAAAACTTTGACAAAGCTCTATAGATATGCCACAGAGAGTATATTGACTGGCTGCATCACAGCCTGGTATGGAAACACCAATGCCCTTGAACGATTCGGCCCAGTCCATCACAGGTAAAGCCCTCTCAACCATCGAGCACATCTACATGAAACGCTGTCACGGGAAAGCAGCATCCATCATCAGAGATCCCCACCACCCAGGTCATGCTCTCTTCTCACAGCTGCCATCAGGTAGAAGGTACAAGAGCCTCAGGACTCGCACCATCAGGTTCAAGAACAGTTACTACCCCTCAACCATCAGGCTCTGGAACAAAAGGGGATAACTACACTTGACTTCACTTGCCCCATCAATGAAATGTTCCCGCAACAATGAACTCACTTTGAAGGATTCTTTAGCTCATGTTCTCATTATTTATTTATATTTGCATTTGCACAGTTTGTTGTCTTCTGCACTCTGGTTGATCTTTCATTGATCCTGTCATAGTTACTCTTCTATAGATTTGCTGAGTATGCCTAAAGAAAATGAAGCTCAGGGTTGTATGTGGTGACTTTGTACTTTGATAATAAATTTACTTTGAACTTTACTATCTTAATATTTGTATTTGAAATTAACTGTTTTCAGCTGTTACCAGAATTATGTCTGAATTTTCTAAATGGTACTTTTCCTACCTAGTAGTAACTACAACTAAAACGGAGAGGTGAAATACCCACAATTTTAAGTCTGTTTTTTTTAAAAAAACGCAAGCCTGAAAGTTTGCTTTGAGATACATATGAATAAATGTTTGGATTATCAACCAGAAATTCCTGCAGGAGCTGTTGCGTTGGGGCATTAATTTAAATAGAATGGCTATTGTATTCATGAAACTGAAGGAAAGGAGATTTTTAGAATATCTTAAACTGATACCTCACAGTACAATCTCAAGTCCAATGGTCACCTAAAACATATCTGCCTAAAACTTGTGTTGGACTCTTTTAAGTACATCACGACAGTCATGCATTGACTACAAATGCTGTTTTGAATCCCCGTGAAAATTGTAAAATTGATTGTTGAAATTGTGTTGACTTTATTCTTATTGTGAAATAAGTGGTATCTTCCAAGATGTGTTTCCCAACAAGGGCTCCAGAGCATTATCATTGCTGCATGTCTTTGCTGAGCTGTGCACAGGAAAGTTTGCTGGATCTTAAAGGACTTCTTTACATGGGAACTACAGACTAGCTGCATAAAATAACGCCATGTTGTTGAGGGAAGTTGAGGTCCCATGCCACAATGAGGTATGAGATAATGCACTGAAGTGCATAAAATAAGGTTGCAAATGAAGATGATGCAGTGAAAATTGATCAGACAAATGCTTTGACCATTGGAATACGTAACTATCAGACATTATGATTAAGTCTTCAGTCAGATGGCGAGCTTTATAATGCATGTTCTATTGGAGGTTTCAGTGGTTTGTGTACTATAAACTTTAGTGTCTGTCTTATGACTGACATTCTCCTGACATGGGAAGCGAGGTCAAAGATGTGGTTTCAGTGATGTAACATAACTGTAGGCATATCTTCCACTGCACAGATATCGGGCATGACAGCATTTATTGTGACCAGAAGTGGCTGGATCAACTTCACAGGCTGCAGTTTCACTTTGAAATGATTCCTGACCCAAATCACTCCAGATAAAATCAATTTGGGTCGCATAGTATTGAAAAACCTACATGCAATAAGCTCCAGTTTGTAGACCACCTTTTCTGAATATTTGATACCAGTCATGCATTCTATTCTTGCACAAGGCTCCCTAAAATATGTACATTGTCCATTCAGTACCCAGTGTATCATTTCCAGCTATGAGAAATTTTGAACATATTTCAAATGGATCAATAAATTAATTCATAATTATTTTCAGATAAGTAAAGCAACTCTTGTATTCAAGGTAATCAGCCTAGACAAATCAACACAGAGGAATTGTTCGATAATGAAATATGTTTAAGAGGCCTGAGGTTGTATGGATTCCACTGAGGCAGCTGGATTGATTTGAGCAAAGGGCCTAAATTTTTTTTAAATCCTTCAATCATTGACACCTCGTCCCTCATCTTTGGTCCTTTTGATGTTCTCCGCATTCCAAGCACAACACTTGTCATCGGGTGGTTGTGTTGCCAAGAATTTACATGACATGCCAGTGAAAATATCAGTTTACATTTCATTGACACAAACCCTCTGTGGATAATTATAGTGGCTGGAGACATCTTAAAGAGGTTTCACCAAGCCAGGCTACATTTCCATAATACGATAACTAAAGAAATGAAAGAGCACAAGGATCAACATCGATAGGCCTCTAACCACGGAACTATTGATACTCTGTACAGCTACAGGACTGTAACACACAGAAATATTTGTTACAAGTATTTCAAGAAAAATTGCCTTTACTAGACAGATATGCAGAAAATTCAATCTTTTTACAGTATTTTTGAAGAATACTAACTCCATCATAGTTTAGTTAATTGCTGTAAGTACCGCCTGGCCCAACACCCCAACTTCTCCCTCAGGTCCCCTCGTCAGCAAGCGAGTGCGCAGCCTCCAACTGTGACTCCAGCCTTGAACTCCAGGCCGGGTCTTCACCACTCTGTAATCCCCTCTCCCTCAGATACCATTGTCAGCTCCTGGACCCTCAGAGGCTCCATCTTCCTCTCACCCCAACCCTCCCCTCTCCACTGACACTACCAACCTCCCTCCCCCACCCCCCCCCCCCCCCCACCGATGCTGGCTGTCATCTGTGCCGGGTCTTCACCATCCCCTCTGACCTTCCATTCTTTGAGGCAGAGCGCTCTGTCCTCAGTAAGGGCCTCACCTTTGTCCCCCTTCGCCCACACCTCAGTGAGTTCCGCGTACACCATGACGCTGAACTCTTCTTCCGCCAGCTCCATCTCCGAGCTTACTTCTTCAGTAAGGACTCTTCTACCCCCACCGATGACCCCTTTTCCCGTCTTCAACCCTCCTCCTCTTCATGGACACCCCGCTCTGGTCTTCTGCCTGCTCTGGATCTCTTTATTGCTAATTGCCGACGGGACATCAACCTTCTTGACTTCACTGCACCGTGTTCCAATTCAAACCTCACTCCTTCCAAACGCTCTGCTCTCCGCTCCCTCTGCACCAATCCCAACCTCACTATAAAACCTGCTGATAAGGGGGGAGCTGTTGTTGTCTGGCGTACTGACCTCTACCTTGCCGAGGCACAGCGACAACTTTCTGATACCTCCTCTTATTTACCCCTTGAACATGACCCCACTAAGGAGCACCAGGCCATTGTCTCCCACACCAACACCAACCTATCAGCTCTGGGGATCTCCCATCCACTGCCACCAACCTCATAGTTCCCACACCCCGCACTTCCCGTTTCTACCTCCTACCCAAGATCCACAAACCCGCCTATCCAGGTAGACTTATTGTCTCAGCTTGCTCCTGCCCCACCGAACTCATTTCTGCATACCTTGACACTGTCTTATCCCCCCTTGTTCAATCTCTTCCCACCTATGTTTGTGATACTTAGCATGCTCTGGAGTTTTTTCAAAGATTTTAAGTTCCCTGGCCCCCACCGCCTTATTTTCACCGTGGACGTCCAGTCCCTATATACCTCCATCCCCCACTGAGATGGTCTCAAAGCTCTCCGCTTCTTTTTGGATTCCAGGCCTAACCAATTCCCCTCTACCACCACTCTCCTCTGTCTAGCAGAATAGGTCCTTACTCTTAATAATTTCTCCTTTGGCTCCTCCCACTTCCTCCAAACCAAAGTTGTAGCCATGGGCAACCATATGGGTCCCAGCTATGCCTGCCGTTTTGTTGGCTTTGTGGAACAGTCCATGTTCCAAGCCTATACGGATATCCATCCCCCTCTTTTCCTTCACTACATCGACGACTGCATTGGCGCTGCCTCCTGCACGCATGCTGAGCTCGTTGACTTCATTAACTTTGCCTCCAACTTTCACCCTGCCCTCAAATTTACCTGGTCTATTTCTGACACCTCCCTCCCCTTCCTTGATCTCTCTGTCTCCATCTCTGGAGACAGCCTATCTACTGATATCTATTATAAGCCCATGGACGCTCACAGCTACCTGGACTATTCCTCTTCCCACCCTGTTACTTGTAAAAATGCTATCCCCTTCCCACAATTCCTCTGTCTCCGCCAAACCTGCTCTCAGAATGAGGCTTTTCATTCCAGGACGAAGGGGATGTCTTCCTTTTTTAAACAAAGGGGCTTCCCTTCCTCCACCATCAACGCTGCCCTCAAATGCATCTCTGCCATTTCACGCACATCTGCTCTCACTCCATCCTCCAGCCACCCCACTAGGGATAGGGTTCCTCTTGTCCTCACTACCACCCCACCAGCCTCCGTGTTGAACATATAATTCTCCATAACTTCCGCCACCTCCAACAGGATCCCACCACCAAGCACATCTTTCCCTCCCCCCCTTCTGCTTTCTGCAGGATTGCTCCCTACGCAACTCCCTTGTCCATTCGTCCCCCCACTTTCAGTCATCCACAGATGAGTTTTGTATACGGGCAGCCATGTGATTTCATTCCTGATGTCACAACTGCCTGGTCGGCCTCTCAACAGCGTTCCACCCTCCTCAGTAAATTCAATTCCTTCACACCTATTCCTACCTCCCATCATGCTGTACAGCACTCTTGGGTTCCTGTTGCCCTACACTCCAACTCGTTAGTTTTCATCCACCATGACACACACCAAAATTCCCTGAGGCCCCCTTATGATAGCTCATTCCACGTTTTGGAACTGGGAGAAAAGGCATATCATAGAGGAGTATTTCAGTAGATTGCCTTAAACCAGCCCAACAAGATTTGGAGTATTCTGCTGCCATGCCCCTGTCTTCAAAATGTGACCGCCACGGTGTCAACACACCTCTGGATGAGCCAGAGATACCTGCTGTTCCTCTACCCATGGAATGCAAGACTCGTCTGAACCCTGGACAGGCTCAATGCCGACTTTAGTGAATTTTGGGAAGGGCCTGTGTAGGGTGATGTAATTGGGAGAAACGTACATAATTCACAGCCACTGGGATTTCACTTAGAGGCTGGTCTGACTTGATGATGTTATTATGTAAAGACTTTTTAGCGCGCTTTTGTGTTTAGGTTTTGGAGTTCAATAAATGTATTATGGGTTTCATTAAACCTAAAACACCTCACTTCATTTTATTTGGGAAATAGTGTTTTCACAGGCATACTCAATAAATCCATGATAGAATAATAACCATAATAAAATCAAGGAAAGAATGGGTGTTCAAAGAGTATGCAAAAGACATCAACCTCTGCAAAGACAAAAAAAGGGGAAAGAATAATAAACAAGTAAATAAACAAACAATAAATATCAAGAACATAAGATGTTTAGGAAGGACAACAAAATTCTAGGGGCGTATAGCCCGATGGGAGTTCGGGGAGTTGGGTTAAGCACAATAGGCAGTGATTCAAACAGAGAGAGGAGAAATGGGCTAAAAATTCTACATCTGAATGCACGAAGTGTCAGAAATAAGGCGGATGAGCTTGAAGCTCAGGTGCAAATGGGTAACTATGATGTTGTCGGGATAACTGAGACATGGCTGCAGGGAGTTCAGACCTGGGAAATGAATGTACAAGGTTATACATGCTATTGTAGGGACAGAAATGTGGACCGAGGGGGTGGGGTGGCCCTGTTGGTGAGGAATGAGATTCAGTCCTTTGCAAGGGGAGGACATGGGATCAGGAGAAGTAGAGTCTGTGTGGATAGAACTGAGGAACAGTAAGGGCAAAAGGACCCTAATGGGTGTTGTCTACAGGCCACCAAACAGTAGCATGGATATTGGGTGAAAGTTGAATAGGGAGTTAACATTGGCATGTGACAAAGGTAATGTCGCAGTAGTTATGGGGGATTTCAACATGCAGGTGAACTGGGAGAATCAGGTTGGTGCTGGACCCCAGGATAGGGAGTTTGTAGAGTGCCTACGGGATACATTCTTGGAACAGCTTGTACAAGAGCCGACCAGGGACAAGGCTATTCTGGATTTAGTCTTATGTAATGAACAGGATTTGATAAGCGATCTTGAAGTAAAGGAGCCATTAGGAGATAGTGACCATAATATGATAAGTTTTTATCTGCAATTTGAGAAGGATAAGGGCAGATCGGAGGTGTCAGTGTTGCAGTTGAACAAAGGAGACTATAGAGCCATGATGGAGGAGCTGGCCAAAGTTGACTGGACGGATATCTTAGCAGAAAAGACAGTGGAACAGCAATGGCAGGTATTCTTGGGAATAATGCACAAGGTGCAAAACCAGTTCATCCCCTGGAGAAGGAAGGATTCAAAGGGGGGAAAGGGGCCACAGTGGATGACAAAGGAAGTCAGAGATTGCATAGCATTAAAAAAAAAGGAAGTATGACAGAGCTAAGGTGAGTGGGAGGACAGATAATTGGGAAATTTTTAAGGAACAACAGAACTTAACTAAAAAGGCAATACGGGGAGAAAAAAATGAGGTACGAACGCAAGCTAGCCAGGAATATAAAGGAGGATAGCAAAAGCTTTTTTAGATATGTGAAGAGAAAGAAGAAAGTTAAGGACAACGTTGGGCCCTTGAAGAATGAATTGGGTGAAATTGTTATGGGAAGCAGAGAATTGGCAGAAGAATTTAATAAGTACTTTAGATCTGTCTTCACTGGGGAAGACACAAGCAATCTCCCAGATGTATGGATGGGCCAAGGACATAGGGTAACAGAGGAAATGAAACAGATTGACAATAGGAAGGAAACGGTGATGAGTAGACTGATGGGACTGAAGGCTGACAAATCCCCAGGTCCAGATGGTCTGCATCCTAGGGTACTAAAGAAGGTGGCCCTGGAAATTGTGGATGCATCGGTAATCATTTTCCAATGTTCCTTAGATTCAGGATCAGTTCCTGAGGATTGGAGAATGGCTAATGTTATCCCACTTTTTAAGAAAGGAAGGAGGGAGAAAACAGAGAACTATTGTCCTGTCAGCCTAACATCAGTAGTGGGGAAGATGCTAGAGTCCATTATTAAAGATGAAATAGTGGCATGTCTAGATAGCAGTGATAGGATTGGGCCGAGCCAGCATGGATCTACCAAGGGCAAATCATGCTTGACTAATCTGTTGGAGTTTTTCGAGGATGTAACCGGGAAGTTAGACAAGGGAGATCCAGTGGATGTAGTGTACCTCGATTTTCAGAAGGCATTTGATAAGGTCCCACATAGGAGATTGGTGGGTAAAATCAGAGCTCATGGCATTGGGGGGAAGATATTGACATGGATAGAAAACTGGTTGGCAGATAGAAAGCAAAGGGTAGCGGTGAATGGGTGTTTCTCGGAATGGCAGGTGGTGACTAGTGGGGTGCCACAGGGCTCGGTATTGGGACCACAGCTGTTCACGATTTACATCAACGATTTAGGTGAAGGCATTGTGAATAACATCAGCAAGTTTGCTGATGATACTAAGCTGGGTGGCAGTGTGACATGTGATGAGGATGTTAGGAGAATTCAGGGTGACTTGGATAGGCTGGGTGAGTGGGCAGATACTTGGCAGATGATGTTTAATGTGAATAAGTGTGAGGTTATCAACTTTGGGAGTAAGAACAGGAAGGCAAATTATTATCTGAACGGTGTAGAGTTAGGTAAGGGAGAAATACAAAGAGATCTAGGAGTCCTTGTTCATCAGTCACTGAAGGTGAATGAGCAAGTGCAGCAGGCAGTGAAGAAGGCTAATGGAATGTTGGCCTTTATTTCAAAGGGAATTGAGTGCAAGAGCAAGGAAATCCTCTTGCATTTGTACAGGGCCCTGGTGAGACCACACCTGGAGTAATGTGTACAGTTTTGGTTTCCAGGGTTAAGGAAGGACATCTTGGCTGTAGAGGAAGTGCAGCGTAGATTCACGAGGTTTATTCCTGGGATGTCCGGACTGTCTTACGCAGAGAGGTTAGAGAGACTGGGCTTGTACACACTGGAATTAAGGAGATTGAGAGGGGATCTGATTGCAACATATAAGATTATTAAGGGATTGGACAGGGTAGAGGCAGGAAATATGTTCCAGATTCTGGGAGAGTCCAGTACCAGAGGGCATGGTTTGAGAATAAGGGGTAGGTCATTTAGGACAGAGTTAAGGAAAAACTTCTTCTCCCAGAGAGTTGTGGGGGTCTGGAATGCCCTGCCTCGGAAGGTAGTGGAGGCCAATTCTCTGGATGCTTTCAAGAAGGAGCTAGATAAGTATCTTATGGATAGGGGAATCAAGGGATATGGGGACAAGGCAGGAACCGGGTATTGATAGTAATTGATCAGCCATGATCTCAGAATGGCGGTGCAAGCTCGAAGGGCCAAATGGTCTACTTCTGCACCTATTGTCTATTGTCTATGAAGGGTTCTTGAAAGTGAGTTCATAAGTTGTGGGAACAGTTCCAGTGATGGGGTGAGTGAAGTTATCCCCTCTGGTTTAAGAGCTTGATGGTTGAAGGGTAACAACTGTTCTTGAACCTGGTGGAGTGAGTCCTGAGGCTCCTGAACCTTCTTCCTGATGGCAGCAGTGAGAAGAGAGCATGGCCTGGATGGTGGGGGTCCCTGATAATGGATGCTGCTTTCCTGCGACAGCACTCTGTGGAGATGTGCTCAATGGTGGGGAGGGCTTTACAGCAGCCGTATCCACTACTTTTTGTAGAATTTTCCATTTAAGGACATTGGTGTATCCAGACCAGGCTGTGATGTAGCCAGTCAGTATACTCTCCACCACATATCTATGGAAGTTTGTCAAGGTTTTAGATGTCATGCTGGAGTGGCTGGAGACCAATGACAATGTCTCCAGCCACCATATTTATCCTCAAATGGTTCATATCAATGAAATGTAAATTGATACCTTCAGTGGCATGAAACTGCTTGGCAACACAACTACTCGATGACAAGAGTTGCGCTTGGAATGTGGAGAACATCAGGAAGGTGACGGGGTCCTGGAAGGTGAATTCAGGGAGTTAAGTTAAAGGAGAGGATCTCCAGGATTGTGATCTCAGGATCACTACCTGAGCCATGTGCTAGTGAGGCCAGAAATAGGAAGATACTACAGTTTTGCACATGGCTAAGGAGATGGTGGAGGAGAGAGTGCTTCAGATTTTTGTATCATTCAGCTTGTTAAACCAGGAACCAAAAGTTTGAGCATGGTGAGAAGAATGTTCTGAGTTTCAATGCAAGTAGAGTGTTGTAGGTAAGGTGGATGAGCTTAGAGCATGGATCAGCATGTATAATTATTGTACTGTAGTCATTAGTGAGACTTAATTGCAGGAGGGGCAGGACTGGAAGCTTGTTCTGGGGCTCTGTTATTTTAGACATGATTGAGTGGGAGTTACCAGTCAGGGAAAATGTCACCACAGTGCTCAGACAGGACAGACTGAGTGCTCGTCTACTCAGGCTATATGGGTGCAATTGGGGAATAAAAAAGAGATGACCACGTTAATGAGATTATATTATAGACCACCCAATAGTCAGATGGATTTAGAGGAACAAATTTGTAGTAAGATCACAGACTTTTGTAAGAAACATAAGGGTTGTGATAGTAAGTGAATTTTGCTTTCCACATATTGGCTGGGACTTCCATACTGTAAAAGGACTGGATGGGGTAGAGTTTTTCAAATGTGTTCAAAAAAGTTTCTTAATCAATATCTAGCGGTCCCAACTAGAGAGAGTGCGATACTACATCTCCTGTTAGGGAACAAGACAGGACAGGTGACAGAAGTGTGTGTATGGAAACACTTTGGATCTAGTGATCATAGTTTCATTAGTTTCAAGAAAAGGATAGGATTGGTCCTTGGGCTGTGATTACAATTTGGAGAAAGGCCAAGTTTGATGGCATCAGAAAAGACCTGGCAAGTGTGGATTTAGACAGTTTGATAAGTGGGAGGCCTTCAAAAATGAAATCTTGAGAGTACAGAGTTCATATGTTCCTGTTAGAATAAAGGGCAAGGCAACCAGGTTTAGGAAACTTTGGTTTTTGAGGGATATTGTGGTCCTGGTTAAGAAGAAGAATGAGGTGCATAGCAGCAAGGAACTAATGAGGCAATTGAGGTGTAGAGAAAAAGCAAGGGGACATTAGAGAGGGAAATCTGGAGGCTGAAAGAGGCACGAGGTTGCTCTGACAGACAAAGTGAAGAAGAATTCCAAGATAAAAAGGGTAGCAAGGGACAAAATTGGTCAACTTGAAGATCAGCATGGTCATCTATGCATGGTGCTAAAAGAGATGGGGAGATATTACATGGATTTTTCTGCATCTGTATTTACTCGGGAAATGGACACGGAGACTATAGAGCTGAGGCAAAAAGCATTGAGGTCATGGATCAAATACGGATTCGAGAAGCGGAGGTGCTTGCTGTCCTGAGGAAAATTAAGGTGGATAAGTCTCCAGGGCCTAACAAGGTGTCCCCTCAGACATTATGGGAGGCTACTTCAGAAATTGTATGGACCCTGACAGAGCTATTTAAAAAATCCTTAGCCACAGGTGATGTGCTGGAAAACTGGAGGATAGTTACTGTTCTGTTGTTCAAGAACGGCTTGAAGAATAAGCTGGGAAATTATAGGCTGTTAAGTCTGATGTCAGTGGTGAATAAATTATTGGAAGGCATTCTAAGGAACTGATGTATAAGTTGATAAAGGAAAGACAGTGGACATTGTCTACATTGACTATAGCAAAGTCTTTGACAAAATGCCATATAGGAGGCTGGCCAAGGGGATTCAGTTGCTTGGCATTCATGATGAGGTAGTAAATTGGATTAGACATTGACTTTATGGGAGAAGGCAGAGAGTGGTAGTAGATGGTTGCATCTCTGAGTGGAGGCCTGTGACCAATAGTGTGCCACAGAGATCGGTGCTGGGTCTTTTGTTGCTTGTCATCTATATCAATGACCTGGATAACAATGCAGTAAACTGGATCACCAAATTTGCGGGTGACACCAAGATTGGGGGTTTAGTGCACAGTGAGGAAGGCTATCAAAGCTTGCAGTGGGATCTGGACCAGCTGGAATATTGGGCTGGGAAATGCAGATGGAATTTAATGTGAGGTGGTGCACTTTGGCAAGGTCAAGCAGAGTAAGCCTAACACAGTGATTGGTAGGGCACTGAGGAGTACTGTAGAACAAAGGGCAGATCCATCATTTCTTGAAAATGGCACCACAGGTAGAGGGTCAGAATGAGAGCTTTTGGCACATTGGCATTTATAAATCAAAGTATTGAGTACAGGAGATGGGATGTTATGCTGAAGTGGTTTAAGATGTTGGTGAGGCCTAATTTGGAATATTGTATGCAGCTCTGGTCACCTTCCTACAGGAAAGATATCAATAAGATTGAAAGAGTACAGAGAAACTTTACAAGGATGTTGGGACTTCAGGCTATAGGGAAAAGTTGCATAGGTTAGCACTTCATTCCCTGGAGCTTTGATAGAGGTATACAAAATTATGAGGGGTATAGCCAGTGTTAATGCAAACAGGTGTTTTCCACTGTGGTTGGGTGAAGCTAGAACTGGAGGTCATAGGTTAAGGATGAAAGGTGAAATATTTAAGGGAACCTGAAGGAGAACTTCGCTCAGAGGGTGGTGTGAGTGTAGAGTGAGAAAGTGGTGGATATGGGTTTGATTTCAACATTTAAGGGAAGCTTGGATAAGTACGTGGGCATGAGAAATATAGAGGTCTATGGTCCAGATACGGGTCGATGGGACTAGGGCCAGGGGTCAGCAACCTTTACCACTGAAAGAGCCACTTGGACCCGTTTCCCACAGAAAAGAAAACACTGGGAGCCGCAAAACCCGTTTGACATTTAAAATGAAATAACACTGCATACAACGTTTTGTTTTGCCTTTATGCTATGTATAAACAAACTATAATGTGTTGCATTTATGAAATTGATGAACTCCTGCAGAGAAAACGAAATTACATTTCTGCATGCAACAAAAACATTTTGAACTCCGAAAAAAAGACGTTGGGTTGAAGGTTACTTTTAAGTAAAATACTCAACGTCTATTTGAGTCCTTCTTGTATTTATGAAAAATGCCAAACTTAAATTTGCCGCCAGCAGCAAACCAAAAATAACGTCAGCCAGCTGTCAACCTGAAAAATAAAAGGACTATTTCACTGAACAATGAAAACATATGAATATACGTAAAATAATAGGCAATTAAAATATTTATCATACTTGTTCAGGTTGACTCACACCTGACAATGCAGTCGTATTCAGTAGAGATGAATCGATGCTTAGGGGAGTGACCGGGAAGGATAATGTGTTTTTTTCCTCTCTGAACTCACAAAAGCGTTTCCCAAACGATGTTTGCATTGCGATGATTGCAGAATGTAAATACTCCGAATTTATCATGTCGTGACCTTGTTTGAACTCTCTCAAATTGGGGAAGTGAGACAATGTGCCTTTCTGTAAATCTCTGGCAAGCACTGTCAACTTGCGCTCGGATGCCAAAACATCCTCCAACATGTGCAGGGCTGTACGTCCTTACCCCTGAAGAGCTGTGTTCAGCGTGTTCAGGTGCGCTGTCATGTCTACCATGAAGTGTAGCTTTTCCAGCCACTCTGGCTGTTCCAGCTCAGGAAAGTTGAGCCCTTTGCTGCCCAGGAAAGTTTTCACTTCTTCCAGACACGCGACAAAGCGTTTCAGCACCTTCCCTCTGGACAGCCAGCGATAAAACCACGTTGTAGCGGTGTGCTACACGCAGTCAGTAAACTGCAGTCAAAGATAGCTTTATTCGAACTAAACAGCCTTGCTTTTAAGCCTCCCTCAACCCACCCCCCATGGGCGCGGATGCTGCAAAAGACACGTACTCACAAACCCCCGTAGGCTATCTCCCTTAGCCTGAACGCTGGCTAATTGTGAGCCGGTTCGGATGTGTCAGGAAATGGGTCGCCACAACGTCTTATTTAGATTGTACAAGATCACCATAATCTTCAAATTTAGATTTACATTTCAAAAACTAACAAACTAACATAAAATACATTTTAATTAAATACTGACCATGTAGCGGTGTGCTACACGCAGCGCTAAAATTACGACACGGAGTCGGTAACTGCAGTCGAAGGAAAAAACTTTATTCGAAAACTTCAGCCTCACTTTTAAGCCTCCCTCAACCTGCCCCCCATGGCGCAGAGGCTCCAAAGCTCTGTGCTCGCAAACCCCCGTAGACTATCTAATTGTGAGTTGGTTCAGATGTGCCAGGAAAAGGGTCGCCACAACCAATTATTTCCCAAAGCAACAGGGAGCCGCAGCACAGACTTAAAAGAGCCACATGTGGCTCCGGAGCCGCGGGTTGCCGACCCCCGGACTAGGCAGAATAACAGTTTGGCCTGGACTAGAAATGTTGAAGCGCCTGTTTCTGTGCTGCAGTGCTTCATGACCCTTTGACTCTAGGTGAAGGCACATTGTTTTGATGTACTGCTGCCCCCAGTACCCATGAAACAGACTTTGTTTTATGTCATGGAGGAGCAATAGCCAGAGGACCAGGGTCTATTAGTATCACAATAGCTTTGCATGTGAATGACATTTCAGCATTTGTGCTGATACAGAAAAGGGTTGCCAAGTATTTCTCTAGTAATTTCTGGCTGTAATTTGCATAATTTTTAGCATCCATTAATGTGCTTCCTCAATAAAATTTTAGTGGAAAATTGAGTACATTCATCAAAAAATAATTTGTATGCTTTACAGTACAATCAGCATGCATTAGAACAAAGTAAGAGATCCTACAACCAATGCATTCTGTCAAAGCCTTGCAATGCTGCAGCATCAATTTGTGAACTATCATGGACAATTAAACAGCTTATCAGAAGAGATGGCTCTGAGTGTATCCTATCCTCAGTAATGGCTATTGCATTTGCCTGCATGTTCTGCCAGAAGTGCTAAGTGCACAATCAATTTCGTCATGCCACCATCAGAGAAACTCACCTTCAACCAATTTGATTCAGTCAAATGATATTAGAAAAAAAGGCCAAGAGTACTGGGTACAGAAATAGCAATGGGATCTGACATATTTTACAAACCCACTGACTCCCACCATTATCTTGAATTTTCCTCTTCTTGCCTTGTCGGTTGTAAGAATGCTGTTCTTTTCTCTCAGTTTAAAATGGGGTTTCCCTACCACCACTATTACTGCTGCCCTTACCCCTATCTCCTCTATTTTCCATTTATTTGCTCCCATCCCATCTTTACCCCTCTTACTGACATAACAAAGGTAAGGTCCCCCTGTCCTGGCCTCACCTACCACCCTACCAGATGAACGCATCATTCTCCACAAATTCCGCCATCCCCTATGAGATTCTACCGCATCTTTCCCTCCCCTCCCCCTCCCAGCTTTCTGCAAGGTTCGGTCTCTCTACGGCTCCCACTCATCCCTCCACACCAATCTAACCCTGCTACATCTGCTTCTACATCTCCTCTCTCACCGCCATCCAGGGCCCTAAGCAGTCCTTCCAGCACTTCACCTGTGAGTCTGCCAGGGGTAACTTATTGCATCTGGTGTTCCCAGCGTGGCCTCCTCAATTTTGATGAGACCCGGCGCAGATTGGGGACCAGCTTCGTTGAGCACCTTCTCTCCATTTGCTGAGGCGACCAGGGTCTCACAGTGGCCACCCATTTTAATTCCACTTCCCATTACCACATGGATATGTTTGCCTACGGCCTCCTCTACTGCCAAAATGCAACCAGACTGGAGAATCAACACCTCATATTCCATCTGCATAGTCTCCATTCTGATGGCATGAATATCAATATCTCTAGTGTCCGGTAACCACTCCCCTCTGTTTTCCCTCATTCTAGTGGCCTTTTCACCCCTTCTCTGCCCTCATGGCGTATGTGTCAAATCCCTCTGGTTCCCCATCTCCTTTCCTTTATTCCATGGTCTATTGCCCTCTCCTGTTAAATTTCTTTTTCTTCAGACCTTTTTCTCTTCCACCTATCTTCTCCCAGCTTCTCACTTTATGCCCTCTCCCCCACCCACTGCCTTACCCTTCACCTGGTCTCTCCTATCACCAGCCAGCTTGTAATCCTTCTACTTTTCCCACTTTCTTATTCTGCCCCTTCCTTTCCAGTCCTGATGAAGGGTCTCGGCCCAAAATGTCGACTGTTTATTTCCCTCTGTAGATGCTGCCTGACCTGCTAAGTTACTTGCTGAGCATTTTGAGCATGTGTTGCTAAGTACTGCACATCGGTCTCCTCTAGCACATCTTAAAGTGACAGAAATTGTGTCAACAGTTTGATCAAATGGCACTCGTTTTTCAATAAGCTTCTCACCAATACCAGCGTAGGTTTCTCCAGGACTACGTAGCTTCAGGCATCATCATAGCCTCAATGCAAACCTGAAGCAAAGAGCTGAATTCCAGAATCTTCTTCCATCTTCTTCAAGTCCTTTTCCCATTTGAACCACTGTAAAGGCAGTAGTTGTATTCCAGGGTTTTTCATTTGTTCATAATATACGAGGGGTAGAATGAGATGAGTTATACAGCTCCCGTTACATGCACATGCAGGTCAACTCTTTGAGTGATTATGCAGAAAGTTTGAAGTTAATAACTCATCTTCTACCTTAGAACATGAACTTATCAATCACCCTGATGAGTTATTAACTTCGAACATTCTGCATAATCACTCAAAGAGTTGAACTGCATGTGCATGTGACGAGAGCTGTATAACTCATCTCCTCACCTTAGGCCACGAACTTATCAATCACCCTTTGTATAAGGTTAAAAAAGTAATTGTAGAAGAAGTCCTTTTACCCTAGGCCACAAACTTATCAATCACCCCCCCCCCCCGATGAGTTATTAACTTCAAACTTTCTGCATAATCACTCAAAGAGTTGACCTGCACTTGCATGTAACGAGAGCTGTATAACTCAGCTCCTTCTACCTTAGGCCACAAAGTTATCAATCACCCCTGTTGTCGACACTTTCTGGAGGTCCAAGATCCGTATGCTCCACGACCACTGGACTAAGTGTGTAAATGTAGGAGGGGACTATGTTGAAAAATAAGTGTGCTAGATTTTCTAAAATTGACTCCTACCTTAGGCCATAGAATTATCAATCACTCCTCATATTTCATGGCACTTCTGAGCTTGCTGCACCTCCTATGGTAGAGGTCAACTGAAGGATCTCAGTCCTTGGCTTTCTTCACTCTTGAGTTTTCCCTTGAGCCTGTGCTTGGTGTAAACCCTTACACTTTCAATCAGTACCTTAAAATAAAAAAGCAATTGGCCTCTTCTTGGGATAGCTGGAACTACTTGTGTGGCTGTAGGCATGCTTTTGGAGTGAAGGACAGATGTTTTGCCTAACTGGGAAAGAAGGTGCGTTTATTGTGATTTTCATTGCTGACTATGGCACTTAAAAAGTACATTCAATGAAAATAGACTATAATGTCACTTTGGTCCGTTTTATGACAATACGTACGCAGTAAGGATCTTTGAATATGATTCAACAAAATACAATATATTGCTGGTTGGCCAAAGCTGCTGCTGCCGATGTATGGTCGGAAAGGCAGCGCTTGTGGGCTTGCTGTGCACTCTGATGTACTGGGACCGATTTTAGCTCAACGTGATAACCGAACAGGCGGAAAACATTGCAATTATGTCACTCAATCGCTTGCAGCCATAGGAGGCCCAACCTGTGTTGTGGTCAAGCATTTTTAATGCATGGCTAGCGACTGGTTGCAACTCACCCCTTTGTGAAGTCACCCAGATCCAGCACTGGCGCTGGTGCTGCTACCTTCATACTGGCACTGGAACAAAGTATCTCTGTCTAGCAAGAAGGATCACCATGAAAAGAAAAGGGAAATCGTTTGTTCAGTTTTGAAGCACCACTTTGTAGAGTGCTGTATATACGCGCTACTCATTGGCTCTGGAAAATCACATCAGGATACCACAACTGGCGAGGAGCCCAGTTCAAGTATCTACTCCAGGTTTACCCGAGAGCAACGTATTGCAGGTCTTGAAAATTTAAAATAAATGCAGAAAATACAGGCTTCATTTGTGGAGAGAGAAATGGAGGTCAAGTAACTTCATTGGGTTTTGATAAACAAAGTTGACTGGTTTGGGGCAAGGAATGCGTTGATAATCCAATTGTCTGTGTCCTTTTTTGGACTTCCAATTGCCCAAAGCGTCATTTCCTTAGATACAGATGGGGATTGGCAAACAAAACTTAGCTTCATTAATAGTAACACAGGACAGGAAATCCATTGTCCTGCTATTGAATTGCTCAGCCAGAAAGACCAGCATTATTAGCAAGCTAAAGTAAAAACGACACTTGGTAAGTACAGAACAGCAATGTTATGGTTGTTATTCTATAAGCATTGCTCCAGTGACCTAAGTTTGCATCCCACCATAGCAGTTGAATGTAAGTTAAAATAATTAAATAAATCTAAATTGTGAAAATCAAAGCTAGCTTCAGTATGAAACTATAGAATTACATCCTCAGTTCTGGTCAATAAATACAGTATTGCCAGGAACATGCAAGTTCTGTTCATTAGAAAGGAAAAAGTTTTTGAGTGGGCAGATTTGAAGAATAAAGTAAAGGCAAAACAGAGATGCAGGCGCAGATCATCATTGAGTGTAAAAATGAATATACCCACCAGAGGCTGTTCAACAAAAGGAGTTGATTCAAGGGGCTGCTCGTGTCTATTCTCTGTTCTAAAGGGATGTCCTTTTATTCTGAGGCTTTGGCATCTAGTCATAGACTCTGCCACTATTGGGAACATTCTCTACATGTCCAGTCTATCCAGCCTTTCAATATTTGATAGATTTATATGAGATCCCTCCATCTTTCTTCTAAATGCCAGTGAGTACAGACCCAGAGACATCAAACGCTCCTCATACATTAATCCTTTCATTCTTGGGATCATTGTGAATTTCCTCTGGACCCTCTCCAATGCCAGGACACCCTTCCTTAGAAATAGGGCCCAAAATTGCTGAAAATACTTCAAATATGGTCTGATCAATGCCCTATAAAGTCTCGGAATTATATCCTTGCCTTTGTAGTCTAGTTCTCATGAAATAAAAACTAATATTACATTTGCCTTATTACTACCGATTCAACCTGCAAATTCAAAGCTCAAAGTAAATTTATTATCAAAGAACATATATGTCACCATATACAATCCTGATGCATTTTCTTACAGGCATATGCAATAAATCCATAATGGAATAATAACTGTAATAGAATCAATGAAAGCCCTCACCAGCTTGGGTGTTCAAACAGTGTGCGAAAGACAACAAACTGTGCAAATACAAAAAAAAATAAATGAGCAATAAATATTGAGAACATGGGATGAAGAATCCTTGAAAGTAAGTCCATAGGTTGTGGGAACATTTCAATGATGGGGCAAGTGAAGTTGAGTGAAGTTATCCCCTCCGGTTCAAGAGCCTGATGGTTCCTGAACCTGCTAGTGTGAGTCTTGAGGTTCCTGTACCTTCTTGCTGATGGCAGCAGCAAGAAGAGAGCATGGCCTGATTTGTAACACGAAAATACAACTGCAGATGCTGTGGATCAAAGAATACCTACACAACGCTGTCTGACCTGCTGAGTTCTTCCAGCATTGTGTAGGTATGGCCTGATTTGTGGAGGTCCCTGATGATGGATGCTACTTTCCTGTGACAATGCTCCATGTAGATGTGCTCAATGGTGGAAGGGCTTTACCTGTGATGGACTGGGCTGTATCCAGTACTTTTTGTAGGATCCTTTAGGGAATCCTGCACAAGGATTCTCAAGTCCCTTTACACCTCCAATTTCTGAATTATTTCTCCATTTAGAAAATAGTCTGCACTTCTATTCCTTTTACCAAAGTGTATGCCCATATATACCCCTGCCACCTCTTTTGATCATTCTCCTAATCTGTTCAAGTTCTTCTACAATAGACTCCCTCCTTTCTCAAAACTACTTACCCCCATCTATTGTCCACAAACTTGGCCACAAACTCATTAATCGTATCATCCTGATCATTAACGTACAAGGTGAAAAGTAAAGAACCCAACACAGATCCCTGTGGAACACCAGTAGTCACCTGCAGCCAACCAGAAAAGGCGCCCTTTAGTCCCACTCTTTGCCTTCTGCCAGTCAGCCAGTCTTCTGTCCATGTTAGTATATTTCCTATAATACCACGGGCTGTTATCTTGTTAAGTAGTCTCATGCACAGCATCTTGTCAAAGGCCTTCTGAAAATCCAAGTACATGACATCTACTGACTAGCCTTTGTCTATTCTATACCATCCTAGGGCATCAGTTTTCTGTTGGACTTCTTCCTTCAGCTACTTGTAGAGCCGTTTCTTTTCTCTTAAGGGACAATGGAACTGCCAATTCTGAAAGGCATTGCATTTACAGTTAATTATCTCTTCAATCTGCATCATTCTCATTAAGCCAGTCCTGATTATTCTTGTAGAAAAGCTAAGAGTCTCTTCAAAGCTGTCAATTATAGGGACTTCAGGGCTTCTATAACCTATGGAAACTCTGAAACCCCTGTAGGCTGTGAATTGATAGGTTGTCTGATAGATGCGACCTTTGTGGGGTCCTTGAGAGCATGGACGTTGATCTTTTTGCTGTATTGTCTCTGTTGATGTTGATGTTTTAGAACCATGATGGAGATAATGTGAGTATGGTAGAGGTGGTCCAACATTCCCTGGTGTCCATCATGACATGAGCAGGATGGCCATCTTTTTGTTCCTCACTCAATGACAATGACAGGTGCCATTGTGCACAACAGAGGCTCCACTTGTAAGGGCAAAATCCCTTCCTCTCAGTGTATTCACCTGCACTGCATCTGTTTTTGAAATGAGGCTTTTCACTCTAGGACATTTGAGATATCCTCCTTTTTCAGTAAGTGTGGCTTTGCTCATTCCACTGCTGTAGCTGATGGTGCCCACATCTCCTCCATTTCCCCACTTCTACAATCACACTAACTTCCCCAGATAGCACAAGGACAGAGTTCCCTTGGTTCTTACTTTTCTGCCAGATACAATGTGATCCCATCACCAGTCTCATCTTCTCACCCTTTTCTGCTTTCCGTAGGGACTGCTCTTTCATAGCTCTCTGGTTAGCCCATCCCTCTCCTGCCCCAAGCACCTACCTCGGAAACCAAAGCAGGTGCAACAATTGCCCTTATACCACCATCTAGAGACCTAAACAGCCCTTCTGGGTGAGACAGAGGTTCACATGCACCTCCTCCAACATTATCGATAACATTTGGTGCTCTCGACGTGTCCTCTATATGTTGGTGAGGCCAAGCGAAGAATAAGCAGCCACTTTTCCGAGCATCTTTCTCCTTCTTGTTCCAATCTACAGTGGTCCGCCCCCATCACTCAATTTCTTACCTGACCCTCACTTATTTCATCTGCCCATCACCCACATACTCCTCCCACTGTCCCCACCCCCATTGTCCACATCTGCCCACCTTCCCTCCCTTATGTGGCTCCCCTTCACCTTTTTTCCCTATCAAATTCCATAAGCCGCAACCCTTTGTCTTCACTCATCACCTCCCGGTCTCTATCACTATCTCCACCCTTCCCCCCCACCACCAAACTCCATCTGCCAATCAAGCCCTTCTCACCTGGCTCCACCTCTCACCTGCCAACGCTTGCACAACTCCTCCCCCTCGTCTCTTTTTGCCGATCATTTCCCCTCCACTCTTTCAGTCCAGATGAAGGGTCTTGACCCAAAGTGTCAGCCATCTGTTTACCTCCACAGATGCTGCCTGACTGCTGAGTTCCTCCAGCAGTTTTTTGCAGCTGAGACAGGTGGTTTCCTAGCTATGTCTTTTACCAGATGCTGATAACCTTAGTCTCTCTGTAATTCATTGGCTATTGGTTGATAGATTGTTACCTTGTTTCAATCACTCCACAGACTGCTCCTCAAGTAGAAACATAGAAAACCTACAGCACAATACAGGCCCTTCGGCCCACAAAGCTGTGCCGAACGTGTCCTTACCTTAGAAATTACGCAGGGTTACCCATAGCCCTCTGTTTTTCTAAGATCCGTGTACAATTTAAGCTCCATTTTTCTAAGCTCGGTGTTGCACAAAGTCAGGTCTGATAACCTTCAGTGCACAACATCACTGAAGGGCAACAGGGATCTGATTATCAGGCACCAGTAATTTTACAATACTTCTGACTGCATTGGTTCTACTTAGCTGGGGAGAGAAAATTAGGCTCAGTCTTTTGAAACCATACATCAACAATCAGAAAATGGGATGACAAAATGTGATTCTACTTTAGAGGAAGTGGCCAATCACTGGAAAGCTGACAATGTACTTCTTGGCACTTCTTGAAGTATCTATGATGACTGAGACACTTTACAACCCCTCAAGATCCACTATGAGGAATTGAATATATTCTGGGGTCTCAGTAAGTCAGTCCACAAGCCTTGAATGCTCAAGATGCTTCACATCTGCTTTGATCTGCACTGTATGCAACTGGCGCCTATTTGATATTTGTGCAACAAATGCTGTTCCATCACAGAGAAACCTGCACACACCTGGCTCTTCACGCAAGTCTCCTATCAGAATATCACATCTATTCACCCACCTTGGGTGATGATTTCCACACAAGACAGCTGTTGTACACGCACAGAAGAAGCAAGTAAAAGCTGCCATGTTTTCAAAGGACTTAATCTTCAACATTTTTACCACAGAAAGCAGATAACAGCTGGACAGTATACATAGCTGTCACTGAATTTCCTCTAATCTCCAATCCTTTCTTTGATTTACGTGTCAGTCGAATTAATCTTCCTGTGCATCCCTTCTCTATTTCTTTCACCATCTATTTCAAGTCCCCTTTTAATCTTATCAGTTGGAAAGAGAAAAATAAATTTTCTCTGGCATTCATTGGAAACATTGAGCTGATAGTTCATAGATGTGCTGAACTTTATTTCTGCCTCTAGAGTGCAACTAATTATAAGTCTTTCCTGATGGACAAAAAGGTTCTGAAAGGATGTCAGGAACCAAAGTTTAAGTGGATAATCCTTGACCTCTAATCTTTCCTGCACTTCATGCCCAACAAAGGAATATTTCATACCTAACCTTGGAGGGTCCTTCATCCCTTATAACCCGCCCCTTACACCTTGTGGGAAATTCTGTCTTCCCTTCAGGTGGGGTTAGAAAGCAATTGGGACTCCACAGGATTCTGATCTGCAACAACCCACAAATTCCATCTTGTTTTTTATTCTGTCTGCACTCCTATCAACTACTTTAGATTCCACTACTCATCTACACATAGAAACATAGAAAACCTACAGCACAATACAGGCCCTTCGGCCCACAAAGCTGTACCGAACATGTCCTTACCTGAGAGATTACCTAGGGTTACTCATAGCCCTCTATTTTTCTAAGCTCCATGTACCTATCCAGGAGTCTCTTAAAAGACCCTATCGTATCCGCCTCCACCACCGTCGCCGGCAGCCCATTCCACGCACTCACCACTCTCTGTGTAAAAAACTTACCCCTGACATCTCCTCTGTACCTACTTCCAAGCACCTCAAAACTGTGCCCCTCATGTTAGCCATTTCAGCCCTGGGGAAAAGCCTCTGACTATCCACACGATCAATGCCTCTCATCATCTTATACACCTCTATCAGGTCACCTCTCATCCTCCTTCACTCCAAGGAGAAAAGGCTGAGTTCACACAACCTATTCTCATAAGGCATGCTCCCCAATCCAGGCAACATCCTTGTAAACCTCCTCTGCAACCTTTCGATGGTTTTCACATCCTAAGTTAAGGTGCAATTTACAAAGGTTAATTAGTATAGAAACCCACACATCTTTGGGATGTGAGAGGATATTGGAGCACCCAGGGCAAATTCAGTCATCAAACAGCTCACAGATAGCACCCCAGGTCAGGATTCAGCCTGGGTCTCTGAATAGCAGTTCTATGAGTTGCACCACCCAATCCAAACAGCAAAACTTGTTCCAGTAATTAAGTTTCCTTTTAATGGAGAAGTTTGATTTCAAATTTCAAATTGTAAAGTTCTTTTTGGTGATTGTATCTAGTTGCTGATGTTATTGTCCCCAATAAATATCTCTTGTATTTAATATTAGAGTTGTCTGTATCAAAAAGCTTAAAGGACTGTACTTGTGTGATTATTGTGTTACTATATCAGCCTTAAAATCTTAACATGAATATTGTTCAGGTTTAAGCCTTATCTGTAAGTTGGAGAGAGGCAACCCTTTAGATATTCCAATATCACCTCTGAAATGCCCATGATCCCAAGGGCTTTGGATAATTGAAGGTCCACTGTACTGCGAACTGGTTTAATTGTAAGACACATTGTAATCACAGCTTTGACACTATTGGGAAACAAACCCATGTCTGAGTGAGTTTGACAGCCTGTAGGCTGATCAGCTGACTGCTTGTCAAGCACCTGTCTCAGCCCTTTAGATAAATCACAGATGGAAATGCCACACGTCGACTCTGCACACTCAGATTGCTGAATATTCAGTTGCATATCATCCGAGATTTAACCCTCCGAGGACCCACAGTAACATTTCTCAACCTGTCACTGGGTGTAGTCAGATGAGCATTTTTCAGCTCATCTAAGGAATATTGATGAATGTCCAATCAATTCTGTACATAAACCTTTCCTGTGGTCTTGACATTTTAAAAAAATCCACTTCTAAATGCAATAGCTTTAATCCATAAGATTTTTTAAAAAATATCAATTTCTTAATTTTTAATAGATGAAACCCAATAGGTTAATCAGTTCTCAATAACTCCCAATCTATCAAAATTTCAATGAACTGTCCATTCCAATTCGATCGCATTCTAAGAGATCAAATCTCTCTCCATGCTCTCAACTTTTAGAGTTTTCTAAAGGGCCAAGTCTTCAAACCAATGACTCATAACTATTTTCAATTTCCCAAAGTTTAAGTGGATTTTTGATATTTCGATATGATGCCAGATTGATACCATAAAGCTCCCCTGTCTGTGGGCTATAATAATCCTGGTTGGGACTGGTTTTGGTAATCTAAATACAGCTCTGAACAACTCTGAGTCCACTTTGCGGAACCGCCCTTATGCTGGTATCAGAATCAGAACCAGAATCAGATTTTAAATCACTTATATACAAGGGGTGATTGATCAGTTCGTGGCCTAAGGTAGAAGGAGTCAATTTTAGAAAACCTAGCACATTTATTTTTCGGCAGAGTCCCCTCCACCATTTACACACTTAGTCCAGTGGTCATGGAGCATACGGATCTTGAACCTCCAGAAAGTGTCCACAGGTGGGTGATTGATAAGTTTGTGGCCTAAGGTAGAAGGAGATGAGTTATACAGCTCTCGTTACATACATGTGCAGGTCAAGTCTTTGAGTAATTATGCAGAAAGTTTGAAGTTAATAACTCATCGGGGTGATTGATAAGTTCGGGGCCTAAGATAGAAGGAGATGAGTTATTAACTTCAAACTTTCTGCATAATCACTCAAAGAGTTGACCTGCCCATGCATGTAACGAGAGCTGTATAACTCATCTCCTTCTGCCTTAGGCCATGAACTTATCAATCACCCCTGCTGTGGATCACTTCTACAAAGAAGTGATATGCTCCACGACTGCTGGACTAAGTGTGTAAATGTAGGAGGGGACTATGTTGAAAAACAAATGTGCTAGGTTTTCTAAAACTGACTCCTTCTACCTTAGGCCACGAGCATATCAATCACCCCTCATATGTCGTGAAATTTGTTTTACGGCAGCTGTACAGTGCAATACACGAAAAGAAGCTATTAATTGCAATCAGAAATATTCTACAATGAAATAAGTAGTGCAAAAAGGGAGCAGAAGTAGTGAGGTAGTAGTGTTTATGGGTTGTTGGTTCATTGACCATTCAAAAATCTGATGGCGGAAGAGAAGAAGCTGTTCCTAAAACATTACAGGTAAAGCCCTCCCAACCATTGAGTACATCTACATAAATGCAGAAAGGCAGAGATCCCTACCACCCAGGCAAAACTCTTTTCTTACTGTTGTCATCAGGTTGAAGGTACAGGAGCCTCAGGGCTCGCAACACCAGATTAAAGAACAGCTACTCCCCCTCAAATTTCATGACACATGCCAGTGATGATAAACTTGATTCTGATTCTGACCATCAGAATCTTGAACAAAGGAGGATAACTACATTCGCTTGCCCATCCATTGATATGTTCCCACAACTAATGATCTCACTCGAAGGACTCTTTATCTCATTATCTCATGTCCTCATTATTTATCGCTATTTGTTTATATTTGCATTTGCAGAGTTTGTTGTCTTCTGCACTTTTATTGATCTTTTATTATCTTGTTACAGTTACTATTTTATAGATTTGCTGAGTATGCCCGCAGGAAAATGAATCTCTGGGTTATATATGGTGACATATATGTAGTTTGAAAAATTTACTTTGGACTTTGAGAACTGTTCTCTAGAAAGCTGTTAGCCTGAAATGTGAACTGTTCCTTTCTCTAGAGATATTGCCTGACTGGTTGACTATTTCCAGCTTTTCATGTTCCTTTTGCTCTCATTTATCTAGAATCTGCAATATTCTGCTTTTGCAGTATTCCTGCTGAAGTCAGGCTGTGTTGTTAGATTAGGATATAATCAGATAATTGGATGTATACCCGCTTATGGTACACCCAGCCTAATAGTGACTGAAGTTGAGGTTGGGTACTTATTTTGGGACAGGATTTTCATTCTAAACATCCATGTCATGTCACTTATTTTGATGTCATGTCAATCAGGCTGTTGCTAAAGTCACTTTTTTTTGCTCTTGTAAAATTGATTAAAGTTCAAAGGTCATTAATGTGATAATCTTTCAGAAACGTTCCCATTCATGCTTTGTTATGGCAACAACAGCCTTGGAGAACCAAAGGGAAGGAATTTCAGAGCCATGAATTAACACTGATCTATCTATTGTATGAATGAAAATCCTCACACTTGAACATCTGATTGTTAATTCATGAATTGGTCTTCTGAGATCCCAAGTGGAGATGTGCCTCTTGTGAGACATTGATGTGATGTGGTCCACGGTTTTGTACTCATGGTCACAGATGCATGTTGGGTCACTGTACATCTCCCATTTGTGGAACTGGTGGCCACATCCTCCAAGGCTGCACAAACTGTTGAGTCCTTTCCAATGTCTTTGAGGGAGGTTGAAGTCAGGGACTTCTGTTGCAGAATCAGTGATAAAATATTTGTTCTTCACATTGTATAGTCTGAAACTAAGGACTTTTTTTAAACCATGGCCATCCAGAATCCTATTGTGGCCCAGTAATGCAGTGAGCATTCACTTGATCCAGCACTGCAAGACCTCAGTATGACCCTTTTTAAGAATGTATTTCTTTACAAAGTAGTGTATTATTTATAAAGCTCATGAACTGTAGCACATTTATTTATGAGGAGTTGGCCCAGCCCAAGTCTAACACTTAATCAAGTCTTATTGGGTTCAGGTTAGTAAGCCAGCATTTTTAGTCATTTTTTGCTCATTTTCAACAGCCATCTTATTAGATAACAATTATTCAGTGACCCAACAATTTGATTATGTGCAATGTACATAAAAATTGATAATTTCCTGAATGAAACTCAGCAAAATGGTTTCCAGGTCACTTTGCTTCATTTTGGAAGTTTGGCTAAATGGAATTGCAGCTGCCAAGTTTTTGTTATCAGAATGTATCTAATGACACCATTCCCCATGCAACACAGTTTTTAAGCAGTGGCTAAATGTATGGATAGTGTGCAAGTTGTGAAATACTCACAGGCAGTTTAACTTTCACTTGGTAAGTCAAATCAGAAAACAAAAAATTTTAAAAACTGCAGAGGTTCAAAATTTCAAATATAATCAGAAAATGATCTGATATATTGGCTTTGATTTCTTTCCACAGCTACTGCTTGACCTGCTGAGCAAAAGTGGTCTTTAGGTCAAGTTCAATGAGTATCCTAAAATAAAATGTTATGGACCCAACCAGGAAACAAGCTATTTAATTGAGTGTCATGTCTCGGGTTTAATCAGTTATCTCATAGTAAAGCAACCTCTGAGGAAGAGTGAAAATGATTTAATGAATTTCATTTCCAGTTTGAGATTGAAAAACTCAAGTCATTAGTACAAATTTAGTAAGTTAGATTAAAAGGTATGATGGTAGGTGAACAGTTGTGGACAATTTTAAGACGTATTTAAATATCACAGAAGTTGATGGAAACATCAGCAGGTCAGGTAGCATCTGTAAAAATAGAAGCAAAGTTAACATTTCAGTTTGAAAACCCTTCATTAGAACCTGCAAATTGTTTCCTGCTATATTTCAGATTTCAAGCATCCACATTTTTTATTTACTAAAGAAATAGTTTATAATTCTCAATCAATACATATTTCACTGTGAAACGGACTCAATTGTTCATATGTGATTAACTAAGGTAGATAAGGATGGGGCTAAAACAGGCTCATAAGATTGCAAACAATAATAGTGGCCCTGAAGATTGGGAGAGTTTTGGAAATCAGGAAAAGATGACTAAAAATTGATAAAAGAGGGGAAAATAGAATTTCAGCTTAAACTTTCTTGAATTGTAAGTTTCTACATGTACATTAGGAGGAAATGAAAACAACAGTAAGAGTTGGAAAAGGAAATTAATAATAAAGAAATTGGAAAGATAGAAAGCAATTATTTTGCATCTACCATTAGGTTAAAAACTCTCAAGCACACCAAAAATTGTAGATAATCAAAGGAGCAAATGAGAGGGAGGAACTTTAAGTAATTAGCATCATTAGAAAAAATCATGTTTGGCAAATCAATGAGATTAATTGCTAATAAATTTTCTGGATTTGACCTGCATCCTGGGCTATCGTGATGGTGGAAGTATTGGTTGCCAACTTCCAAAGCTCCCGAGATTCTGTAAAAAGCTTCCAGTAGATTAGGAAACAAGAAAGATAGAAGAGGGGAAGCAGGAACCAATGGATCAGTCCGCCTCACGTTGTGATGGAACTTAACAAGCAGTATTTTGATTGGTTACATCAGCAAAATTGCTGATCCAACTGTCTCTACATGCCATACTGACCACCAAGAATTAAAAAGCAAATGTCTCATCTTTTCAAAGGGGAAATTTCAGATTTTGTGCCCTTTAAGGTGACCTCCTTGCTTGAGGACAGTCTAACATAAATAAGACACAATCTTATGACCTAAGTAAGCACAATCCATATTCACAGAGGTTCTGAGCAGAAAAATAAGAAACATTCACAGTATTTTGAAAACAAAAGAAGACAGCACAATAAGGAATTATCGAAAGGCAGGAAGTTGTCAATTTGGCCTAATTGCATCATGCACTGGGGTGCTTTCTTCAGTTACTTGATGAGGTAACCGTAGCCTTTGGCCAGGAGCAGATGTTGTCAAGTGGTGCTCAACCTTCATAGAGTGTTTTGACCCTTAACTACTATACTCTCCAGTTGGCGGGTCAGCAGTGGTGGTCAAGTCACTGCCCATCTGCTCTTGACTTTCAACTTAACTCCTCTCGCCTGCTCCATACCCAGCAAGAGGCTCTTTCTGCTTCCTCCCCCATCCTGAGAGCTGCTCGGTTCTTGCTCTTTTCGTCAAGGCCCAGTGCAGACAGCAACCTCCATGCCAACCTTGTCAGGAACCCTCTGCAGCCGATCTCTATGGGGAATAGCCACGTCTGCCATCGTTTGTCCCTGCACTCCTGGACTAAGGATTGGTACTCAGGGCCTTCCTCTCATGAGCCTCCTTATATCTTTCACGGTACTGTCAGCTCCACCAGGATGATCTTCTTGTCCTCGGTGGACCTCAGTACTATGTCTGGTTGAAGTGTGTTTTGCACCACCTCCGGGAACTGCAACTTCCTCCCCACATCAACCGTCATCTCCCATGACAAGGCAGTTTGCAGCAGATTGGATTTAGGCCTCTTTGATATGACTGGTGTGGCCCACTTCTTGGTGAAAATGACTGTCCTGTTTGGCTCTCTGCCAGCTGGTCTCTTTTTACACCTCTCCTGCTCCAGTGTGTCAGCGAGGGACAGCAGGATACTATCCTTGTGTTAAAACTGTTTTGCATCCTGACAGTATGTGTGCCTGTGAACCCTGCTGATGACAAAACTTGCAGTTAAGGCCCCATGTGCGCAGTTGTGATGGGGTAGAGAGAGTGTCATACATGGACTGCAGGAGGAAAGAAATGTGGATGGGCTCCAGTCTCTAAAACTCTGCCCAAGTGATCTTGTGCTTGGGAAGATCCCATTTCATCCAGGTGCCCTGTGACCCCAAGTCCACTGCCTTTCGTCCTCATGGTTCTGTACTTCTGCCTGGACCATGTCATGCCCATCCCTTACACTTGCACCCCCCACCATTCAGAAATGGGGATACAATAAAGTCATAGAAAAGTACAGCACAAAACAGGCCCTTCGGCCCATCAACATGGCACCGGGACCATAGCCCTCCATACCCCTACCTTCCATGTACCTATCCAAGCTTCTCTTAAACATTGAAATCGAGCTTGCATGCACAACTTGTGCTGGCAGCTGGTCCCACACTCTCACAACCCTCAGAGTGAAGAAACTTTCCCTCATGTTCCCCTTAAACTTTTCACCTTTCACCCTCAACCCATGACCTCTGGTTGTAGTCCCACCAACTTCAGTGGAAAAAGCCTGCTTACATTTACCCTATCTATACCCCGCATAATTTTGTATACCTCTATCAAATCTCCTCTCAGTCTTCTATGTTCTAAGGCATACAGTCCTCACCTGTTCAATCTTTCCTCATAACTCAGGTCCTCCAGACCCAGCAACATCTTTGTAAATTTTCTCTGTACTCTTTCAACCTTGTTTACATCTTGTCTGTAGGTAGGTGACCAAAACTGCACACGATACTCCAAATTAGGCATCACCGCCATCACCACCATCTTAGAAACATAGAAACATAGAAAACCTACAGCACAATACAGGCCCTTCAGCCCACAAAGCTGTGCTGAACATGTCCTTACCTGAGAGATTACCTAGGGTTACCCATAGCCCTCTATTTTTCTAAGCTCCATGTACCTGTCCAGGAACATCTTAAAAGACCCGATCGTATCCGCCTCTACCACCGTCACCGGCAGCCCATTCCACGCACTCACCACTCTCTGAGTAAAAAACTTACCCCTGATATCTCCTCTGTACCTATTCCCTAGCATCTTAAAATTGTGCCCTCTCATGCTAGCCACTTCGGCTCTGGGAAAAAGCCTCTGAGTATCCACACGATCAATGCTTCTTATCATCTTATACACCTCTATCAGGTCACCTCTCATCCTCCATTGCTCCAAGGAGAAAAGGCCGAGTTCACTCAACCTATTCTCATAAGGCATGCTCCCCAATCCAGGCAACATCCTTGTAAATCTCCTCTGCACCCTTTCTATGGTTTCCACATCCTTCCTGTAGTGAGGCGACCACAACTGAGCACAGTACCCCAAGTGGGGTCTGACCAGGGTCCTATATAGCTGCAACATCACCTCTCAGCTCCCCTCTAAGACAACTTCAACATAACATCCCATCGCCTGTACTGAATACTTTGATTTATGAAGCCCAGTGTGCTAAAAGCTTTCTTTACGACCCTGTCAATCTGTGACACCACTTTCAATGAACTATAGAACTGCATTCCCAGATCCCCTTGCTCCAACGCATTCCTCAGTGCCTCCTGAGGAATGGATTTGCTGAGTTTCGCTCCTGGCGTGGAATCACATACAAAATAAAGCCAGAGCCTAGACAGGATTGTGATATTAAAACAAATGCTCACTCAGTTTTATGCCCCATGCATGTGACTAGGAAGACTCCATCCCAATACTGCTTTCTTGTCCAGGTGGATTTGCTCAAACCACTTGTTCTCCTTTTGAGTAGAAAGCTCATTTGCAAAGGTAAGTAAAAATGAAACAAAAGAACCTATAGATGCTGGAAATATGAAATAAAAAAACAAAGCCTATACTTTATTAGGAGTTTGAGGAAATTTGGCATGTCAATAAATACACTCAAAAACTTCTATATTTGTACCGTGGAGAGCATTCTGACAGGCTGCATCACTGTCTGGTATGGAGGGGCTACTACACAGGACCGAAAGAAGCTGCAGAGGGTTGTAACTCTAGTCAGCTCCATCTTGGGCACTAGCCTACAAAGTACCCAGGAGATCTTCAGGCAGCGGTGTCTCAGAAAGGCAGCGTCCATTATTAAGGACCCCCAGGTCATGCCCTTTTCTCACTGTTACCATCAGGTAGGAGGTACAGAAGCCTGAAGGCACACACTCAGCGATTCAGGAACGGCTTCTTCCCCTCTGATTCCTAAATGGACATTGAATCTTTGGACACTACCTCACTTTTTTTTAATATACAGTATTTTTTTGCACTTTTAAAAAATCTATTCAATATATGTAATTGATTTACTTGTTTATTTATTATTAAGTTTTATATCTATTTTTTCTCTCTGTCTGCTAGATTATGTATTGCATTGAACTGCTGCTGCTAAGTTAACACATTTCATGTCACGTGCCGGTGATAATAAGTTCAAAATAAATTTATTATCTTAAGTACATATATGTCTCCATATATAGAACCCAAAGACTCATTTTCTTGTGGACATACTCAATAAGTCTATAGAATAATAACCATAACAGAATCAATGAAAAGATTGCACCAACTTTGGTGTTCAACCAGTGTGCAGAAACTGTACAAATAGAAAAAAATAAATAATAATAATAATAATAAATAAATAAGCAATAAATATTGTGAACATGAAATGAAGAGTTCTTGAAAGTGAGTCCATAGGTTGTGGGAATATTTTAATGATGGGGCAAGTGAAGTTAGTAAGTCATCCCCTTTGGTTCAAGAGCCTAATGGTTGAGGGGTAGTAACTGTTCCTGAACCTGGTGGCGCTAGTCCTGTACTTTCTTCCCAATGGCAACAGCGAGAAGAGAGCATGTCATGGGTGATGGTTCAACTGAAATTCCTCATAAAAGTCAGCTGGTCGGGCAGCAACTGATAAAGTAAAATCCATCAACGTTTTACTTCCGCAGCTGCTGAATGACATCGATGCCAGTTCTGCCAAAGGGTCTGCGATTTGATTTATTGATTGGGCTTCTCTTTCCATAGATGCTGTCTGACATGCTAACTGTTCCCAGCATTTTCTGTTTTTGATTCAAAGTTCATCTACTGTATTCTCCACCTGATTAAGAATCTGTTTAGGTTTTAAACCATTTATTGTACTTGGCAGCCCTGTCTACAGGTTAAGAAATGCCAACTTAGAACTATCACTATTGTAATATATCGCATTGTTTTGCAAGATCCAACCAATTTCAAAATCAATTTTCAGCAATATCTGAGATCCCATGACCTTTCAGCTTCAGCATGAGCCTCCACATGAAAGACCTTATCAAATGTATCCTGAGAGATGAAATATACAGTCTTTGCTTTCTTCACAGCCTCGGTTACACTGTCAAAGGATACCAATAAATTAATCTGGCACATTCTGGCTTTTATAAACCCAGGTTAAACTGGATTTATTGCACTTATGCTTGTTTGATGCTTGTGAATTGCTTGCTTTATAATAGATGCAAGTTTTATCTGCATTATAGATGTCAAGATAACAAGTCTTCAATCCCTAGGATTATGTTTCTGACATTTTTGCTTGAATCGCTGCTTTCTTGACCTCAAGCATCACCCTGTATTTGGCTTATTTTTCCAATTTTCAGCTATTTGTCTTTCAGCTCGATTTTCTTTTAGGGAAAGCTGAATTGGAGATATGCATTTAATTCCTTTTAGTTTTCTTTGAGAGACAATTGAAAGAAACAACAAATAAACGATCATGCATGTACTGTTCAAAACCCCAGTTAATAGTATAAATCCAAGCTGGAAGAAGTGTAATTCTGTGACGACTTTTATAAAACTATAACTGTAATATTCATGACCCGATCCAGAAATACCCCAAGCCAAAGGGTAGAATAGTCCCAGAGGACACTTAAGTGCACAAACAAAATTTGCAATTATGTACAATTTGAGTAAAAAAGTCTTTTCACTTCTATTCTGAAGTTGTGTTGTATCAAAGAAACCATAAAAGGTGAACAAAACCTTTAAAGTCTATGCATTATTTACTAAACAGAGCAACTGAGATAAACTTCTGTTTTCAAGAATATGCACAAAACTGCTTGGTAGCTCACGGAATATTTATAAAAAATAATCTTGATTTTACATGGCATATGGTGTAGAATAGAGACACAAAAGAACATTGGAGTTAAGTATGATTGCAGGTGTTTTAAGGATTGCAGCAAATTTTCAAAGTACTATTTTGACAGTGAGTCTTTGAGCTGTTCCCCAGTGCGTGCTTTGATTGGTTGATTGCATTCTAGATACAGAATTCAAAAGCAAATGTCGAGTATCAATCTCGAGGCCAAATCCATGAATAGACCATAGCCAACATTGTAGCACAAATGAATGGCGGTATTTAGAAGATATTGACATTCACTTAGGCTGCAATCCAACCAGCGTAAGAAAGGAACTACAACAGCTGTTTGGTATGCTGGGGAGAAACAGGTGGGGTAAGGACAGCAATGACTAAATATAGTCCAAGACGACTCAAAGCCACTGACTGCATTTCATGTATGGAACCTTGCTCAACTCTGTTAAGTATAAATTGGTGGAAAGCACCTGATATTCTCTCAGCCAAGGGTCCTGAACCGCCCATTTTTCAGATTCCATTTCTTGTCATGGCCATGATGCAAGAGTATTCCGTGCAATAAGCTTTCTCATGGCTACTGTCTAAAAAAAGCATGATTTAACTTGTTGGGTGCAGAACAATCACTTCTTTTACTGGGAGGTGTAGAAGACTGCTGACACTCCCTTCTGAGATTCTAAAATCTGAGAAAACTAATTACAGCTTCCAAAGCACATTCTTATAATAACTTTTCTTACTCCTGAGGTGTTACCTTTATCTTGTCCATTCCCTTCCCACCCCCTCCACCTGGGCAAATTTTGCTCTCATTTGCCCTATATTATTTTACACTAGACACGGACTTCTGACTCTTTTCTACTTTAAAAACTCTCCCATGCATGTTTCCTGTCATCGTCAGACACAATGGCAACGGCCATACAATGACAAACAATGTCTTTGTTCACTTAACCAACTGAATAACTGGACACCTCCAGGTCTTCACAAGCTCCTAATATTTATTTTTCTCACTCTCTCTTCATACTCTGCTAGATGATTTCCATCAGATTGTTTTCATTGTGTTAATTGCTTGTTTAATTCATTTTGTCTTTTAAGTCATTCTAACTATACTTTTGGTGACCCATTTAAGTATCTCCTTCTCTGGTCACTTTCATTTGCACGGCTCCTGCGCTGGGTCATATTTCACTAAAGTAAAGGTGCAGTAGACATGGTCTTTGCTGTTGTATTATGACCATCTGGCTGCTGAGCTGGGCTGATAATTCGCAGAGCAACTCAACATTGTGCTTAGATACAAAGGATCATGTGGAGCTAGTATATGGAGAGACTAAGCAAAAATGAACATAACAGTCAAGTACATTCACTTATATGGATATGAAATCAGGTGGTTGCGCTTCCAGCATGCAGTCCTCCTATTTGATTTTCCCCTATGTGCTGCATCCAAACAATTTGTTACACCCAACAAGAGGAAAATCATCAGATGGAGACATACCCAGGCTCAAAACAATTGAAGATAGCTTGTTTTGCAGCTCCTGTTAGATAAAGGCCAATGTTATATCAACCTCTTCTGTACCCATGTTTTTGCTTTTTGCGATTTGTGCAGTTACAGTAAGTACCAAATCCCTTTGTTCCTCTTCACTTTTCATAAAATACACTGGTTTTTCCTTTCCCAGATCCAAGGTGGATTAGTGCACACAGTACAGGACTCTCGTGAGGATGGTTGATTATGCTGGATAACATGGATATTCATATGCCTGGATAAAACTATAATGTACAAACTGATCATAGTACTGCAGCCATGAAAATATTTTATCACAGTCATTAACATTGATAATAATATTAGTAATTTCTGTTCAAAAGCATTGAATACAGCTATAATTGTATGTGTAACTTTGGATTTTCAGTGATGAGATCCACAAATGAATTAAATAGTATTGGCTATTTAATGAATTAAATAGAACCAGATCATAGTCAAAAGAGATTAATATTTTGGACTGGGAATAAAAGAAAGATTTTTGAGTTTGAGGGTCAGGCTTCTTTGTCCCAGAGTTGTTCATTTGCAAAGTACATTAAGAAAGATTGGTAGAGTTGTGACTATTAAGGGAATCAATAGATACGAGAGTAAAAGTAGAAAGTGATGGAAATACTCAGAAGGTCAGGCAGTGTCTGTGGAGAGAAAAAAACTAATTGATGTTTCCGATCAATGACCTTTAATGATGGATAATTAGATAGGGCCAACAAGGTGTAGTTGAGGTAAGAGGTCACCAAGGTATTATTGAATGGTGGAACAGGCTCAAAGAATGAATGACCTCCTGCAGTTCCTTGTTCTTTATTAATAAAATATGCCTCAATGAGATGCTAATTTCTTGCTAGTTCCTTTGACGGAACAGGAGGACGCAAGTTGTTCATGAAAGGAGTTTACTCTCTTTCCCATGTATAAACTAAGGAGTGTGTTGTCAATGGTATTGAGTGGGCCTTGAGCCTTAGAAGTATGAAGGGTGTATGGTGGATGTGGGGAAGGAAGGGTGAAATAAGAACAACTTCCTGATTTAAAAAAATTATTAAAATAGGTAGAAAGGATAAATTAGTGATTGTCAGGAGGAAGTGTTAATTGGAGAAGCAGGGACATACCCCTGTCCCAGCCTGCCTTCCCACTGGCTGAATGTGCTCCTGTAATTACTTCGCTAATTTTCAATATTCTCCATGCAAAGAATTAAAGGGATATTACAGTTGGCACGGTAGCTACTCACTGTTATACCAATGTCTCTTAAATACTGCAGAAGGAAAGTTAATTTTAAAGCATACAATTTGATCAATGAGCATGCAATGGTGCCAATTATTGCACAAATTACTGCAACTTAATCATGACATTTGGTTAAACGGTGCTTCAATTTATTTTTGTATTTTAATTTACAGCAAAAATATAGGTTCACTGAGGCAGAAAGGCTGGGGGAGATGGAGTGTGTGGATCATATTGATTAACAGTGACAAGGATTAGTGTATCATGTTTACAAGCAGCCTAATTACTGCCAGTGGCAGCTCAGTAGGAAAAAAAGCCGCAACTGAAACACTTAATGACAGCAGAATTTCCATGGAACAATGGAAAAATAAAAGTTGTATCTTCTGAAATTCAAAAGAACTTTGGTAAGAATGAACTTGTTTTCATTCACCTTGTTCTGTTTTGGTACAAGAGCCCTGGACTAAAACAATGGATTGGTAGATTATTAGCTTTAATTGGGAACGACAAATTGCCCATGAAGCTATTACCCTGATTTGCAATCCTATCTGAACCAAGGTAACAGATATGGCACAAAGTGATGCACTGGTGCTGCAAAGGTCACTGCTTTATTAATTAAGTACCCTAAGCATTTATGTTATGTAGAAAAGTCTATAGAAAGTTAAGTAAATGCATCATATTTAAAGGGATGTGTAAATTTAAGTCGGCATCTAGTCATCTTCCTGTTCCTCACATGCGAGTAGAATACCTCAGGGTTTTCCCTAATCCTACACTCCTGGACACACCTAACAAATTCTGCCTCATCTAAACCCCTTGCGCTAAAGAGGTGCCAATCAAGATTCAGGAAGTTGAAGTCACCCGTGACAACAACCCTGTCATTTTTGCACTTTTCCAAAATGCACCTAGGGATCTGCTGCTCAGTGTCCCTGTTGCTGGTGGGGGTCTACGGAATGCTCTCAGTAGAGTGATTGCTCCTTTCCTGTTTCTAACTTCCACTTACACTGACTCAAAAGATGATCCCTCCATGATGTCCTCCCTTTCTGAAGCTGTGCCTGCAATGACGTTGATTCCTTCAAGTTCATCCTTTTGTACAAGTCATACCCTCCCCAGTAGAGATCCCAATGATCCAGAAATCTGAACCCCTGCCCCCTGCACCAACTCTTCAGCCACACATTCATCTGCCAAATCATCCTATTCTTACCCTCACAGGTAGAAATCCAGAGATTACTACCTTTGAGGTCCTGCTTTCTAGCTTCTTTCCTAACTTCCTATATTCTCTGTTCAGAACCTCATCCCTTTTCCTACCATCGCTATTGGTGCCAATATGTACCACGACTTCTTCATAACACACACATTGCCAAGTGCAGTCACTTTCACCTCACCTCACCTCAGTTTTTTAGTCCACGTGTAGACCAATGCTGTGATGACGTGTTTCTGGCAGAACCCTAACTGGACAGGTTGCTTGAGAGAAAGCACTCTTGCCGACAGCTTCCATCGCCATGCTGATATTTGAGAGTAGAGTGACGATTGAGAATCAGTTAGGTTGTATTTATCTTGCTTTTTCTGTGAACAGGACGTACTGTAAGTGCTGATATAATTTAAAACTTGTGAGCAAATACACTGATACAGATTGTAGTGTGAATGGCAACAAGTGAATCCACTGTGTTATATATATGCAAATTTTGTGAATGAGGTATATTTTTGAAAAAAATAATCTGATGTTGATGAAGTGGACAAAGTAGTAAATGATTCTGGATAAATCCAGCACCTACCTTACTTAGCAGTATATGATGAGTAAGCACTTTGAAAAAAAGCTTAGGCTTTTATGCTTTTATCTGAATGGACTGGTGTGCTGCCTTTAGGTTTTATTTCTGAATGTAAGAACACATACTTGGAGTACTGTTGTGCTCTCAAAAAATGGTCAGATTTCAGGAATGGGTAGCTGGTAGTTTCTGTAGAATATTTTCTCATTCTTCTTTCATGTATTTAGTATCATTACACATCATGTCTATGGTTGCAGGAGGCAGTTGGGCCAAAGTGCTGCTCCTGGGATCTCCTGTTACACAGTGGAGCTTATGTGACCCTGTAATGGTTGGAATAAAAGCTAATCCCAAAAGCTAATCATATTTTCCCATATCCCTGTAAACCAGTGGTTCCCAAACATTTTTATGCCATGGGCCAATACCATTAAGCAAGATGTCCATGGACCCCAGGTTGGTCTAAAGCTTTCCTATCCACATACCCATCCAACTGTTTTTTAAATGTTGTTAATGCACCTCCCTCAACCACCTCCTCTGCCTGTTACCAGAAGCTGTGATTGGTAGCTGCTGAATGGGGAGTGATAAGCTGGAAACAGGGGAGAAAGGCTGCTGAGCTGGGACACAAATCGAGGGCATCAAACAGATAACTCTGGGTAGTGAATGGAGGACGGAGAACAATAGGCAATGGACAGTGAGTGGATGAATGCAATAAATTTAAAAGGTGTGATTTATGACTTATAAATCAAATTGAATTGGCTTTAGGTAAATCTTTCTACCAAATTCTTCTAATTTTCCCCCAATGTGACAGATGAACCAGTCTGTAATTATTAGGTTTTGAATCTTGGAGCTGCATTTGGTCACTTTTGTTTCCGAGGTGCTTCTTTGAAAAGCATCAACTGAAGCATTTCCTCTATTAAATCAAGAAAACTGAAGATGCTGGAAGTGTGAAATAAGGATAGAAGGTATTGGAAACAAAGTTAACATTTCAGATTGAAGAACATTTTCTGGCAAACTTCTCGGTGTTATCATTTCAGAGGACCTGTCCTGGGCCCAGCTTGCAAATGCAATTATGAAGGAAGCACAGCAGCACCTCTACTCCCTTAGGACTTTGTGAAGATTTGGGATGACATCTAAAATATTGACATACCTCTATAGATGTGTGGTGGAGAGTATATTGATTGGCTGCATCACAGCCTGGTATGGAAACACCAATGCCCTTGAAAAGAAAATCCTACAAAATGTAGTAGACATGATCAGTCCATCGTGGGTAAAGCCCTCCCCACCACTGAGCACATCTACACTGAGCATTGTTGCAGGAAAGCAGCCTTCATTATCAGGAACTCCCACCACCCAGGCCATGCTCTCTTCTTGCTGCTGCCGCCATTTGGAAGGTGTTACAGGAGCCTCAGGACTCTCACCACCAGGTTCAGGAACAGTTATTACCCCTCAGCCATCAGGCTCTTGAACCAAAGGGGATAACTACACTCAACTTCAGTCGCCCCATCACTGATCTATTCTCACAACCTAAGGACTCACTTTCAAGGACTCTTCATGTCTTGTTCTTGATATCTATTGCTTATTTATTTATTATTATTATTTCTTTTTGTATTTGCAGAGTTTGAACTTGCACACTGGTTGAGCACCCAAGCTGGTGCAGTCTCTCATTGATTCTATGATGGTTATTATTCTATTATGGATTTATCAATATGAATCTCAGGGTTGTATATGGTGATATATATACTTTGAACTTTGACCTTAGCTCTTGCTCCTCTTTCCAGAGATACTGCCTGGCCTACTGAGTATTTCTTTCATTTTCGAATTGTATTCCTCTACTAGTTCCTTGACAATTTGAGGACCCATCTAATCAGTGGTGGTTCTGGAAATTTGTGGATAATCCTCCCAGTTCCTACATAATATATTCCAATATATCTTTTGATAAAATATATTGTTTTTGATAATGAAATTTGTCCTTGGAAAGAACGATCTCCTGGATTGAACAAGGTTGACTAATTGATGCCTCAGGCCATGAAATGTAAACACCTCACAAAATCATCAAGCTGTCAACAAGATGTATATGTTCAAGCATTACACTGGACATTACTACAGCCAATGAAACTCCAATATTTTCTATAAGCTTATTCCCTGGATGTCAACCATAAATTAAAGCTGGGATTTGAAAATCTGGAAAAGGCACAAATTGAAAATAATTTGTGTTAATTAAGAGAAATGATTTTTAGGTTAGGATAAATATGAAGAATTGGTTCATTATTCACAGACTACTGGCTTCAATTTTTACAGCAAATAAAAGAAAATGATGATGAAGATGCCAATATTATGGTTCTACAGAAACCAGCTCCAGAAACCTACTGAAGTTTTTTTCAAAGTCACATTAACAATCTATCCCATAGTTAAAATAACACACTAAGATCAACCATTTTTAATGTCCAATATAAAGCTTACAAATTCAATAGCATAGCTTTATTTTTGCACTTACTGAATGAAAAATTTCTTACTACTGGAATTGAATACAATTCTATTTCCAGGTCAAATCTCACTACTCTGGATACTTGTTATCTACCACTTTCATTTGGGACTTGTGAGGGTGATTTTCCAAGTCATATGTGAATAATGTCACATTATAGAATAATGTAACTCCTTGTGCAATTTTGTTTGAGGCTGGTACAAGTAGAGATTAGGTCACATTAGTCTAAAACGTGCCTGCCACCGAACTGAGATTCTAACATCAAAAATGTGCCGCAGAGAGCCTTGAGCTTTGGTGAAGACGGTGTACGGCAAGCTTGCCTTCATCGGACGCGATATCAAGTTATGTTACAGCTGTACAAGATATTAGTGAGCCTGCACCAGGGAATATTGTGTGTAATTCTGGCCGTCATAATATAGGCAAAAAAGTGAATGAGCTGGATAGGCTTCACCAGGATGTTGCTGGGACTGGACAGTTTGAGTTATAAGGAGAGATTGGATAGGCTGGGACTTTTCCCTTTGGTGCAAAGGAAACTAGGGTGACCTTACAGAGGTGAATAAAATTATGAGGCACATAATTTGTGGATGATCACAGTCTTTTTCCCATGGTAGGGGAGACTAAAGCTAGAGGGGTGTGGTCGAAAATGAGAGGGGAAAGATTTAAAGGGGACCTGAGGGTGGTGGGTAAATGGAACAAGTGACAGAGGTCTTTAAAAGACATTTCAACAGATTCGTGGACAGGAAATGTACCACAAGCAAGGTTAAGGATCTCAAGGGAGGAAGCAGAGGTGCTCTCATATTCAAGTATCCCATCACCATGGAGCCTATGAAGATCCACACTCTTGCTCCAGCCAGATTGCCTTACCTAAAGAAGTCAAGATCAAAGTTAGAATGTCCCAACCACAGAATCATTACTGATCTATGCCACATATCGGATTGTTTTACTCCTGCAGTATTAGGGAAGTTACTCGTGCTACGTAGTCCTAGTAGAGGGACTTCCTCTCTTTCTTCGAATACAGAAGATCAGACTTTTCTAACACATGGATATGTCACTTTACTGATCTCCCTCACACACTGAACTAAATTGTTGTAAGACAACTGACCTTTCAGAAAAGCACAGAAGGCCATGCATGACCATCAGGGAGTCTTCAATCAAGAGCATAGCGTTATTGTACCCTAAATGAAAGAACAAATCCTGAAAGGTAAAAGTAAGCAGTTAAGTCTTACCTTCAAAAGTATGCCACACTGTGATTGAATCCTTTACAAGATTGATCAGATCATTTAGATGCACAGTTCTTCAGTTTGATTAAGTTATTGCCATCAAAACACTTTAAATTCTGATCAATTCTCCCTGCTTCTATCGAGCAGCAGATACAAAAGACTGAAAGCACGCACCACCAGGCTCAAGGACAGCGTCTACCTCACTGTTATAAGATCATTGAATGGTTCCCAAGTACAATCAGATGGACATTTGACCTCACAATCTATCAGAACCTTATTGACTACCTCCACTACGCATTTTCTCTACCTGTAACAGAGACTGAAGCAACACTGGGTTGTCACACAAGCAAGTCCAGTGACTCAGATGGCAGTGGAACGGACGATGGATTTCAAGTATAACAACTCTCCCAATGACCATTGCAGCAAGTTGAAAGGGATGTGCTTATGACTGGAGAGACTGTGAGGGTCACAAGCCATGGAATGATTTAATACTGAATCAGCATGAAATGAAAGGCTCGAGTTCCCAATACCTCATCGAAAAACGTCCTGCAGTGAGCGGGCAACTCTCAACATAGCAGACTTCACAGACATACGTGAGCACAGATGAGGCGTGGTGTGAATCAGATGCTGTTCGATAACTTAGACAGCCAACAGTAAAAAATAGCTCACTGACAGAGGCCCTCGGCATGTCGCAGGACTTCCCTCAATAGTACAAAAGAGGATTCAAAATTCTGAAGAAGAAAGAGAGAATCCCTGCAGTGCATCAATGATTTCTTAGGATCATTAATGAGCTTTAAACATTGATTGATTATAAACATCTGAATAAGGATATGTGAAGAGATGATTAAACGGTTGCTGCTCTCATGTTGACATTTCTATTGAGGTTGTGATACGTTTTGAATCATTACCCCAAACTGCACAGCATTTCACTAACGATGCGCAAAACTGCCCTGATGTGCAGGTGAGAGACCGTCTTGACGTGGGGTTGAGGGACTGTCCACACGTGGAAGTGTGGCACTGTCCTCACGAGGGGGTGAGGTACCGTCCTCAAGTGGGATTGTGGGGATGTCCTGACGAGGGGGTGTGGGGTTCTCCTCACGAGGGGGTGAGGAACTGTCCTCACGAGGGGGTGTGGGGTTGTTGTGGACTTCCTCACGAGGGGGTGAGGAACTGTCCTCACGAGGGGGTGAGGGACCGTCCTCATGAGGGGGTGTGGGGTTGTCCTCACGTGGGTGTGAGGGACCATCCTCACATGGGGGTGAGGGACCGTCCTCACGTGGGGGTGAGTGACCGTCCTCACGAGGGGGTGAGGGACCGTCCTCACGAGGGGGTGTGGGACATTCCTCACAAGCCGGAGAGGAACTGTCCTCACGAGGGGGTGTGGGGTTGTCCTCACGTGGGGGTGAGTGACCGTCCTCACGTGGGGGTGAGGGACCGTCCTCACGAGGGGGTGAGGGACATTCCTCACGAGGGGGTGAGGGACCGTCCTCACATGGAGGTGTAGGATTGTCCTCACGAGGGGGTGAGGAACTGTCCTCACGAGGGGGTGAGGGACTTTCCTCACGTGGGGGTGAGGAACAGTCCTCACGAGGGGGTGAGGGACTTTCCTCACGAGGGGGTGAGGAACCGTCCTCACGAGGGGGTGAGGGACTTTCCTCACGAGGGGGTGAGGGACATTCCTCACGAGGGGGTGAGGGACTTTCCTCATGAGGGGGTGAGGAACCGTCCTCACGAGGGGGTGAGGAACCGTCCTCACGAGGGGGTGAGGGACCGTCCTCACGTGGGGGTGAGGGACATTCCTCACAAGCCGGAGAGGAACTGTCCTCACGAGGGGGTGTGGGGTTGTCCTCACGAGGGGGTGAGGGACCGTCCTCACGTGGGTGTGAGGGACCGTCCTCACGAGGGGGTGAGGGACCATCCTCACGAGGGGGTGAGGGACATTCCTCACGAGGGGGTGAGGGACATTCCTCACGAGGGGGTGAGGGACCATCCTCACGAGGGGGTGAGGGACCGTCCTCACATGGAGGTGTAGGATTGTCCTCATGAGGGGGTGAGGGGTTGTTGTGGACTTCCTCACGAGGGGGTAAGGGACCATCCTCACGTGGAAGTGTAGGATTGTCCTCACGAGGGGGTGAGGAACTGTCCTCACGAGGGGGAGAGGAACTGTCCTCACGAGGGGGTGAGGGACTTTCCTCACGTGGGGGTGAGGAACCGTCCTCACGAGGGGGAGAGGAACCGTCCTCACGAGGGGGTGAGGAACTGTCCTCACAAGGGGGTAAGGGACTTTCCTCACAAGGGGGTGAGGAACCGTCCTCACGAGGGGGTGAGGGACCGTCCTCACGAGGGGGTGAGGGACTTTCCTCACGTGGGGGTGAGGAACCGTCCTCACGAGGGGGAGAGGAACTGTCCTCACGAGGGGGTGAGGGACTTTCCTCACGTGGGGGTGAGGAACCGTCCTCACGAGGGGGTGTGGGGTTGTCTTCACGAGGGGGTGAGCGACCGTCCTCTCGAGGGGGTGAGGGACCGTCCTCACGAGGGGGTGAGGGACCGTCCTCACGAGGGGGTGAGGGACCGTCCTCACGAGGGGGTGAGGGACCGTCCTCACGAGGGGGTGAGGAACCGTCCTCACGTGGGAGTGAGGGACATTCCTCATGAGGGTGTGAGGGACCGTCCTCACGTGGGGGTGAGGGACCGTCCTCACGAGGGGGTGAGGGACTGTCCTCACGAGGGGGTGTGGGGTTGTCCTCACGAGGGGGTGAGGAACCGTCCTCATGAGGGGGTGAGGGACCGTCCTCACGAGGGGGTGAGGAACCGTCCTCACGAGGGGGTGAGGGACTTTCCTCACGAGGGGGTGAGGAACCGTCCTCACGAGGGGGTGAGGGACTTTCCTCACGAGGGGGTGAGGGACATTCCTCACGAGGGGGTGAGGGACTTTCCTCACGAGGGGGTGAGGAACCGTCCTCACGAGGGGGTGAGGAACTGTCCTCACGAGGGGGTGAGGGACCGTCCTCACGTGGGGGTGTGGGACATTCCTCACAAGCCGGAGAGGAACTGTCCTCACGAGGGGGTGTGGGGTTGTCCTCACGAGGGGGTGAGGGACCGTCCTCACGTGGGTGTGAGGGACCGTCCTCACGAGGGGGTGAGGGACCATCCTCACGAGGGGGTGAGGGACATTCCTCACGAGGGGGTGAGGGACCATCCTCACGAGGGGGTGAGGGACCGTCCTCACATGGAGGTGTAGGATTGTCCTCATGAGGGGGTGAGGGGTTGTTGTGGACTTCCTCACGAGGGGGTAAGGGACCATCCTCACGTGGAAGTGTAGGATTGTCCTCACGAGGGGGTGAGGAACTGTCCTCACGAGGGGGTGAGGGACTTTCCTCACGTGGGGGTGAGGAACTGTCCTCACGAGGGGGTGAGGGACTTTCCTCACGAGGGGGGTGAGGGACTGTCCTCACGAGTTGGTGAGTGACCGTCCTCACGTGGGGGTGAGGGACATTCCTCACAAGCCGGAGAGGAACTGTCCTCACGAGGGGGTGTGGGGTTGTCCTCACGAGGGGGTGAGGGACCGTCCTCACGAGGGGGTGTGGGGTTGTCCTCACGAGGGGGTGAGGGACCGTCCTCACGAGGGGGTGAGGGACCGTCCTCACGAGGGGGTGTGGGGTTGTCCTCACGAGGGGGTGAGGGACCGTCCTCACGTGGGGGTGAGGGACCGTCCTCATGGGGGGGTGAGGGACTGTCCTTAGGAGGGGGTGTGGGGTTGTCCTCACGTGGGGGTGAGGGACCGTCCTCACGAGGGGGTGTGGGGTTGTCCTCACGTGGGGTGCGGGACCGTCCTCACGAGGGGGTGAGGAACCGTCCTCACGTGGGAGTGAGGGACATTCCTCATGAGGGTGTGAGGGACCGTCCTCACGAGGGGGTGTGGGGTTGTCCTCACGAGGGGGTGAGGGACCATCCTCACGAGGGGGTGAGGGACCATCCTCACGAGGGGTTGTGGGGTTGTCCTCACGAGGGGGTGAGGGACCGTCCTCACGAGGGGGTGAGGGACCGTCCTCACGAGGGGGTGAGGGACCGTCCTCACGAGGGGGTGAGGGACCGTCCTCAAGTGGGGGTGAGGGACTTTCCTCACGTGGGGTTGTGGGGTGTCCTGACAAGGGGGTAAGGGGCTGTCGTTAATGGAGGCCTGATCAATAGCTTATATTTTCCCAATGCTTTTTGAGTGTGAGCTGCCCCCCCTCTTGTTAAGCCACTGGAAAGGTGGTGGGAGGGATGCCTCTGATCAGGCAAATCCAGTGGTAAGCATGGGGATAAGCTATTCTGAACATTATCAGTAAATGAATGGGGGCAGTTAGAGACCTCTTGGATCTATCCCCCTCCCAGTCTAATCTGTGGCCCATATTACTCCAATGAGGCTGAAAAAAAGCATGTTGCAGCCTTCTGAACACCTTCTGAAATTCTATACCTGGATCAGTTTTCCTTCTGTGTCGTTGGCTTAGCTTTCTCTCCACCACCCCTCTATTTCCTCTTTGTTTCCCTCTGGGAGTGGAGAATATGCCCATCCTGATCTCCCTGCTCTTTTGTCTGTGTTCTCACTTTTTAACTGCTCCCATTCACTTATTTACCAGATACCCTTGCTTACAGCCTATCCCCATGGCCCTATTAAAGACACTTCCCCACCCTAACCCACCAGCCCCGGCCAGCACCATCCTTGAGGTTTAACAAGCTTCTTTTGTCTCCTTTCCAGCTCAAAAAAATCATCATCAACATGAAATGTTGATTCTGTTCTTCTTCCCTCAGATGCGGACTGACCTGCTGAGTATTTCCAACATTTTCTATTTTTATCTTTGATTTCCAGAATCTTCAGGTTTTTAAAATTTTCATTTTCTTATCTGGATTAGCATGTAATGATTTTTTTTAGATTGGAGCTGGACCCCATGTTAGACTACCTGGACATTTGTCAGTAGAAAATGCTTTCCAGGAGCTTCAATCTTCCAAAGAGCTTTGGCATCACCCTAATTATAAGTTGTTTGACACAATTAGGCTGAGGGCAAAATTATCCAGGGATTCACAACATGGTCATAACTGTGTGTCTTCACACGTACTACCTGTTGCTTACGTGCTGCTCATTTATAATACCTGAAACCTCTAAACTCTTTGGCACGTGTTGTTTGATTGCTCTCACTGAGATGATCAAAGCTGAAGCAAATGTACAATCAAAATGTTTAGCAAGAAACAGGGCCATGGAAGTGGTGAGATGGAACAAAGGTAATTTTCTTAATTTTTTTTAATTAAAGGGTTTAACTTTTCAACTAATATCCTTTCTTTTTTTTTCTACTCTTGTTTTTTTTTACTGTGTTGTCCTACCAAGGATTTTCCAGAACTAGGACAGTGGCCAAGCAAAATGGCCCTAGATTGCCTTGGGGCAAGCTAGCATGAACAGAGCCTAGCGACACACAAAATGCTGCAGAAACTCAACAGACCAGGCTGCATCTATGGAAAAGAGTAAACAGTCAACATTTCAGACTTGATGAAGGGTCTCGGCCTGAAATGTTGACTCCTTTCCATGGATTTCCAGCATCTGCAGATTTTCTCGTGTTTGTGAATGGAGCCTAAAATAAATGTTAGATGCTTGTTGGAAGTATAGAAAGGGACTAACTTGTTTTTAGATATTGACAGCAGCCCTACAATCCCTGGGTAGCGGAGAAGTGGAGGCAACATTTAAATTACAGGGTTTTATTCTCAAAAACAAATTTAAAATTATCGTTCCTCTGTCTTACTCGAGTAAGGCATGGAAATCAAACGGCTGCAGTTGGTCTGCCAATTCGCCATCATTTTCCCTTTTAACTTGCCCACTTCACAAATTTAGGCCTTTGCTGAACATTAAAGTCAGTTTCCCACCTCCACAACCCTCCTTGAGCAGAAGAATCTGGACGAGCAATCCAATGCAAATTTGAGGGAATACTACAGTCACGGTCATAAGGGCAGTTTTGAAAATGAGGTGTTAAACCAAAGACCTGTTGTTTCAGGTGGACTTTTAAAAAACACATCCCATTGCATTGAAGAAGGGCGGAGCAGTTCTTATTTGCTGATTTAAGTATTATTGCCTTGCTATTTGTGGGAAGTTGTTGATTTCTTTTCTGCATTACAATTTAGAAATACTTCATTGGACGTAAGGCTGTTTGGAACATATTGAGGCATCGAAAGGTTCTATATAAATGCAAATCTTTTTTTCAGTAACCTTGTATCTCTTCTCAAACACACTGATGGAACTCCACACAGAGGTCCCGAAAGGGATTGTGTACAAAGGAGTCATTGTTGACATGACAATGCAGTATTCCACAGATCCTATCTTCCACAGCAAATTAGTTTTAAATAAAATTTACAAAAGAAATTTCAGATATTTATTGAGGAATGGCACTGAAGTGTTGCACCCATGACACCGATGGCCTTTGTCTAATTGCTCGTATGTTTAGATACATTTCTCATTTTCATTTTATAAAAGCCTTACAAAATCAGATTGCATTGCCAGCATTTCTATAATCAAACTCTTAATTTGTGCAAGTGATGAGATATCTTTAATAAAAACAGACAGTTAAAGAGATATATATATAAAATATAGATGAAAGCCAATAATCAACAATCAAGATGGTGGTGTGTTTGGATGCAGCAGCCTCTCCGAAACTAACCAAAGGTATTCTGTCTTTTTTTATGATTGCAGGACATTAAAAAGTTCAAATACTGCAGGTCTACCCCGCCAGCGAGTTGCTCGTTTGTAGAGGAGCTGGATTTCGTGAGGGCTGCGTTGCTGCCTGCTATAGAGTGTCAATGGGCAAAAGCTGTGGGCAGTCTAACGGTGAGTGATAGTCTTGGATCGTGATTGCAAGACCCTGCTGGATGTTGGTACTGTAGATAGCTGCGAGTGAGTTTCTCTCGTTCATTGGTAAGACAGACTGTGGGGGAACTGTGTGGCCTTGGCTGTAGCATGGACTAGGCCTCGAGGCACAGGCTTGCCTGTTGCAACAGTCCAGGTGTGGAGGCGCCAGAGGCAGTGTAGCGCAGCATCCGTGCTGGGTTGGGTGCCTGTCCCTCCTGTCGGTGCTGCTCTCCAGTGTTGGTTTGGTAGAGTGACAAGTTGGATTGCGTGCGTGTGTGCATGTGCACATTCGTCTACAGACTGATAATACCCATGCACCATCAATTAAAGGGCATGTCACTCAGGGACGTGGGGTAAATATATTTTTGTGTGACTGTATGTTTACTTGCAATCTTATATGTGCTTTGTGCTGTGTATGACTGCTGGTTCTGTGTTTTGCACCTTGGCCCTGGAGAAACACTGTTTCGTTTGGCTGTATTCATGTGTGTGGTTGAATGATAATTAAACTTGAACTGAACTTTGACCTATGCACCATCGCATATTTACTACAATTTATCTTTGAAGTAAAAAAAATGTCACATCACAGTAATGCTTTGAGGGTTGGGGAGATGAGTCGTGAGTTGAAAATTGTTTGCCAATTCTCATAAAAGAGGAACAACGCACACACTGTCGATGTTTCGGGCCGAGACCCTTTGTCAGGACTAATGAATTATTATTGTCCTGACGAAGGGTCTCGGTCTGAAACATCGACAGCGCTTCTCCTTATAGATGCTGCCTGGCCTGCTGCGTTCCACCAGCATTTTGTGTGTGTTGCTTGTATTTCCAGCATCTGCAGATTTCCCTGCGTTTGCTCATAAAAGATGAGCTATTTAGTGAAATGCAATAAACAAGAAGTGGTATTAAATAAGATGTAGAAAGAAAATTATAATCAGTATAACGGTATAATCACTTGAAGTATTGTATTGTTGAAAAATGTATAAGGAATTACTTTTGTCAGACTTAAAAGGTAAGCCAGCAGAATAGCTTAGAATAAATCAATGCGTTTACTCTAATCTATTCTGATGTGGTTTATTTGGACTTTCAGAAATCTTTAAATAAAGCTAAAACAAATGGATTTGATGGTTAGATCCTGGTGTGGACTGTGGACTGGTTAATGGACAGAAAACAGGATAAGATTAAGTGGGCTACTTTTGAAGTGAATTGGTGCTAGTGTAATGATCATGTGCAATATGTACAAGTTTGATGTTTGCTGTAAGACAATTTGAGCACAAGAGTAGAGACATCTCATTCCAATTGTGGAGTGAGATGGCATTTAGAATATCGTGCACAGATGCAATCTCTCTATCTAAAGAGGGATATGATACGCATGAACCTGATTTTATAATTCAAACTGAAGACAGGGTTGGGATCTCTGAAAGAGAACCAAAGCTGGAAACCTTATCTCGTGGATGTCCCAGTACGTGCTCTTTAACTTAGAATATTCTGTTCCCTCAAAAAAGCTCTATGGGTATGTTAAAGCAAGATGTGCTCTCTCCTACCACATATTATTTTGTGTTATTTTCAAAGTATTATTTTAGCTTACTTTTAATTGTTGATGTCAATCATTTTGTAATTCAGGCTAATGAGTTTGTAATTCTGTATGTATAACAAGAACTCAATAGCTCAAAGCACACTGAAAGCTGAATTTCAGAGAGGTAGACTGATACTAAGTTAATGTAATTTAATGCAGATATCTTGTGCAAAAATCAACAGGTTAGGAAATACTTGTATTACTTTTTTCTCATTGGGTATCTCCAGGTGTGGTGAGCACAACATTTGCTTACATTTTCTTTAATCACTTAAAGATTAGGGGAATAAATGGTCAAAGTGAAACCAAATTATTATTGACTAGTTCCTTATTTATAAAATATTGATATAAGTAGATTTGTATCTGACTTCTCATTTTAACAGTATCCATGCTGGTTCCCCTACAGCACTGTGGAAAGCACAAAAGAATTGGAATCCTATGCATTGATCAACGATATTTCAACAGCCTCAGTACATTTACAGAATTTAAGGGACATAATAAGACTTAGGAGGGGCATTTAATTCACCATTATAGCCTGCCTTTACCAATAAGACTTCAAAGTTTAAAGATTTCAAGAATATTTTAGATAGCTTATATACATACACACACAAAATGCTGGAGGAACTCAGCAGGTCAGGTCAGGCAGCATCTATGGAAAAGAGTAAACCGTCGAATTTTCAGGCCAAGATCCTTCATCAGGACTGGAAAGGAAGATGAGAAGTCAGAATAAGAAGGTGGGGTGGAGAGGGGAAGAAGAAGTACAAGGTGGCAGATGACAGGTGAAACTGGGAGAGGGGAGGGGGAATAAAGAGCTGGGAAGTTGATTGGTGAAAGAGATAAAGGGTTGGAGAAGGGGGAATCCAATGGGAGTGGACAGAAGACCATGGAAGAAAGGAACATGGGAGGAGCACCAGAGGGAGGTGATGGGCAGTTAAGGAGATAAGGTGAGAGGGGGAAATGGGAATGGGGAATGGGGAAGGAGAGGTGGGGGGGGCGCAATTGGCAAAAGTTTGAGAGATCGATGTTCATGCCATCAGGTTGAAGGCTACCCAGATGGAATACAAGGGGTGGCTCCTCCAGCCTTAGTGTGGCCTCATCGCAGCAGCGGAGAAGGCCAGGGACTGACATGTCGGAATGGGAAGTAGAATTGAAATGGGTGGCTACTGGGAGATCCCGCTTTTTCTGGCGGACTTCTGTAGGTGCTTGGCAGTGAGATGGTGTCTTAATCTACTTTGTACATTGGGTCTCAGTGACGTACAAGAGGCCACATTGGGAGCACCAGATACTGTAGATAATCCCAACAGACTCACAGATGAAGTGTCGCCTCACCTGGAAGGACTGTTTGAGGCCCCGCATAGTAGTGAGGGAGGAGGTGTAGGGGCAAGTGTGGCACTTGTTCCACCTGCAAGGGTAAGTACCAGGAGGGAGATCAGTGAGGAGGGACGAGTGGACAAGGGAGTCACGTAGGGAGCAATCCCTGCAGAAAGTGGTAGGGAGGGAAAGATGAGCTTGGTGAAGGGATCCTGTTGGAGATGGTGGAAGTTACGGAGAATTATGTGATGGATGTGCAGGTTGGTGGGGCGGTAGGTGAGGACAAGAGGAACCCTCTCCCTGATAGGGTTGTGGAAAGATGGGGCAAGAGCAGATGTGCATGAAATGGAGAGATGCTGTTGAAGGCAGCATTAATAGTGGAGGAAGGGAAGCACCTTTCTTTGAAAAAGGAGGACATCTCCTTCATTCTGGAAAGAAAAGCCTCATCCTGGGAGCAGATGTGGCAGAGGCAGAGGAATTGAGATAAGGGGATTGGCATTTTTACAAGTAACAGGGTGGGAAGAGGTATAGTCCAGCTAGCTGTGAGAGTCTGGGAGTTTATAATAGACATCAGTAGATAAGCTCTCCAGAGATAGAGACATAAAGATTGAGAAAGGGGAGGGAGATGTTGGAAATGGACCAAGTGAATTTGAGGGCAGGGTGGAAGTTGGAGGCAAAGTTGATGAAGTTGACAAGCTCATTATGGGTGCCTGAAGCAGCCCCAATGCAGTCATCGATGTAGTGTAGGAAGAGTTGGGGAGTGATACCAGTGTAGGCATTGAAATTGTTCCACGTAGCCAACAAAAGGGCAGGTATAGCTGGGACCCATGCAAGTGCCTTTGGCTGCACCTTTGTTTTGAAGGAAGTAGGAGAAATGATTGAGAGTGAGGATCTGTTCCACCAGACGAAGGAGAGTGGTAGTGGAGGGGAACTGGTTAGGTCTGTTGACAAGAAAAGAGCGGAGGGCTTTAAGGCCCTCCTGATGGGGAATGGAGGTGTATAGGGACTGGACATCCATGGTGAAAATGAGATGATCGGGGCCAGGGAACTTGAAGTCATTGAAAAGATCAAGAGCGCGTGAACTATCACAGACGTACATAGGAAGGAACTGAACTGAGCTGGGGGGGTGTAAAACAGGGTCAAGGTATGAAGATATAAGTTTGGTGGGGCAGGAACAGGCAGAAACAATGTGTCTATCTGGACAGACAGGTTCATGAATCTTGGGTAGGAGGTAGAAATGGGAGGTGCAAGATAACAAAACTATGAAGTTGGTGGCAGGGGATGGGAGATCCCCAGAGTTAATAAAGTCAGTGATGGTGCGGGTGATAAAGTGAGAGAGGGAAACAGATGCTCCTTAATGGGGTCCTGTTCGAGGAGTAAGTAAGAGAAGTTATCCGAGAGTCAAGGTAGAGGTCAGTCGGCAGACCACCACAGCACCCCCCCTTATCTGCAGGTTTGATGGTGAAGTTAGGATAATTATGGAGAGAGTGGCGCGCAGCACTTTCAGAAGGAGTGAGGTCAGAACCGGAGAGAGGAGTGGTAAAGTTGAGACAGTTGGTGACTTGTTGGCAGCTAGCAGTAAAAAGATCCAGAACAGGGTGTCCAGGAAGAGAAGGAGTGTTGAAGAAGGGAGAAGGGGTCATTGGTGTGCAGTGGAGAGTCCATGCCAAAGAAGTAGGCGCTCACTGAGGTGGGGGTGCAGGGGGACAAAGGAGAGGCCCTAACTGAGGACAGAGCATTCTGCCTCAGAGAGGGAAAGATCAAGCACAGGTGACAGAGGGGGAAAGAGGGTTGACTTTGGATGTTCAGCATCTGCAGATTTTCTCATGTTTGTGAGCTTAACTGATTGTATGTCCATAAAATGATGCTAGGCACAGGAGTGTCTCTCCATAAGGACAGGAAATGATGAAGTAGTGGTGGTTGGGGGTTAGTGGGTGGAGGTGTTGTTCAGCCTCACTGCTTGGGGAAAGTAACTGGTTTTGAGTCTGGTTGTCCTGGCAAGGATGCTACGTCGCCTCCTCCCTGATGGAAGTGGGACAAGCAGACCATGGGATGCTTCATGATGTTATTGGCTCTTTTCTGGCAACTTGCTGTATATGCCTGAATGTTTCTGATGGTGACGGTCGGTAGGCTGGTAATGAGTTGGGCAGTTTTGACTCCCCACTGTAGAGGCTTCCTGTCTGCTGCACTGCAGTTTCCGTACCGTGCAGTGATGCAGCTTGTCAGGATGCTCGCTACTGCATATCTGTAGAATGACGAGTATAGATGTGGAAAGTCTAGCTCTCTTCAGCCTCCTCAGAAAGTAAAGGTATGCTCGAGCTTTCCTGATTGTGCATGGCATGCACTCCCAGGAGTTTGAAACTGCTCCGATGTAGAGAGGGGTGTGAGTGCTGTGAGTTCTTTTGACGTGGATAGCCATCTCCTCTTTTTTTCATCGAGGAAGAAGTTATCTGCCTGGCGCCAGGCCTCGAGCTCTTCCATCTCCTTTCTGTAGGCCGCCCCACCATTTTTGGTGATGATCCCCGCCACTGTCACATCATCAGCGAACTGGACAATGTGATCACTTGGGTGTTTGGCCACGCAGTCGTGGGTAAGCAGAGAGTACAGCAATGGGCTCAGCATTTCGAATACAGCACGGAGTGGGCCTTTCCAGCTGTTTGGGCCAGGCCTCCTCAGCAACCCCAGAACCCCGATTAACTCTAACCTAATCACGGGACAACCTACAATGACCAGTGAACCTATCCAGTACGTCTTTGGACTGTGGGAGGAAACTGGAACATCTGGGGTAAATCCCAGCTGTCCACAGTGAGGATGTACAGAGACTCCTTACAGAACAGTGCCGGAATTGAACTCCGAACTCCAGAACATCCTGAGTAGTACGAGCATCTCGCTAGCTGCTACGCTGCCTGTGGATGATGGGTAAGGAGGAGTGGCTGTGTGTCCTGTTGATGATGGGGGGGGTAAGAGTAGTTGTGCATCCTGACTGTCTGAGGCCTGTTGATTAGAAGGACCCACCCCCAGTTGCGCAGTAGCGTATTCAGACCAAGGAGGAGTTTGTTCACCAAGGTCTGTGGGACAGTCGTGTTGAATGCCGAAATGAAATCCATGAACAGCATTCTGACACAAGTGTCCTTGTTTTGTAGGTGTGTCGGGACCAGGAGAATGATAGATGCTAAACCACCTGGCATAGAGCAGTTCTATCAGTCAGCATATTGGTGAGTGCCTAGTGCGGCAGGAATGGAGCTCTTGTACGTGCCATCACCAGCTGTTCAAAGCACTTCATGATGATTGGCATCAGTGCCATCACAGAGTAGTTCTGAAGTAGAGTTCCTGGATGATGGTGGCTGATTTGAAGCATCTGGAGAAGCAGCCGGGATGAGTGAAGTGTTGGAGACGTCCCAGAAGTCATCAGCGAGCTGGTGTGCACGCTCCCTAAGTACACAGCCTGTGATGTTGTCTGGCCCAGCCGCCTTATAGGGATTTACTCTCTGCAGAGCCCTTTTCACGTCTGCTGCTTTTGTAATAGATATATACAGAAGAATTCTTATTCTTCTGAATCAAAATGCAAGTCATTTTTGGGTGACCAAGCCAGCACTAAACCAATATAGATGAAATGAGGTATTAGAGAAAATATTTTGATGGAATAATAGTTAACTAACAGGGGAAAGGGTATAAAACAGCATTACATATCCAAAAAATCAAAACAACAAGACACTTTCAAAGTCTGACATTGGAAATATATGGGCTTAGAAATTCAACTCTGTCATGCATATTTTTAAGTGCCACATGATTGATTTTGAATGTGAGTTTGATGGGGAAGCAGAATCATTACCTTAGTGTTCATGGTACATAATCACGGTACTTAATCACTTCTTTGATCAACTACTTTTGTGCGGGCGATGCACGGAGAGCAGGCATGTGGTATGTCAATCGACATGTAACATCTAATTATTGCTCCCCTGTGAAATTAAATCACAGAAATGTAATTAACACCCAGTGTGGACAACAGATAGGAAAGCAAGTCTGTGCAGCAAGCTCAAAGCCTGCACCTGTGATATTTAAAGAGATTATTAATTGCTTGAAGGTTTATAGGGGATTTAGTTGAAGCTAACATTATTCCATTCTATAAGCAGAAGCTACAATTATGTGTTGAGTGAGTGTTGTTTGTCTTTTATTACTTCTTCCAATAAGATCTTTAGCAGTGGTTCCACAGGCCCTCCAGCATGGTTACGATACAAGAAGAGGAGAAATTGGGAAGGTGGGGAAGGGTTCTGGGTGGAAAGCTGATTCCCCAAAATTCTTGCAGGAACTATGCTCCTGGTACGACTTGTTCAAAGATAATGTATCAAAAAACCTGTTACTACAGGCAGGATTCCATCCACACCCCTGTGGATGGGCTGCTCTGCCTGTCATTGTCACCCTGGTCTTCTCAGCCTCCCAGCAACGGTATCTATCAGGTACCTTTTACAATTTGTTGGGAATGTCACAGATGTTCTCTACTCAATGAGAGCAAATCCACTCCTTTCTTGTCGAGGAGAGAGCACCAGGTATCATGGGCTTTCTGTGAACCGTAGTCTTTGCAAGTGACGAGAAGGTGTGTGGCTATCAAATTAAAGTTGTATGGTCAATGTAGATTTGTCCAGTATTCCATAAGCCCACTGGTGCTTACTTAGAGCTGGCTAAGCTATCAGTTGGAGGATAGATCACTGGAGTATCATCTTAGAGAGCTCTCTGTGGCTACACAGTCAGATGTCTACTTTCTTGAAGATGGTTAACATTACAGAATATCTGAGATCACCTTTGCATTGGGACTGACTGTAGAAAATCCTCTTCAAACTTCACAGAAATTTGTTTCCACTTTATGCTTGTTTGACGATACACTTCGAAGCCCTGGACCACCTACATCTCAAAGGAGATGAGGGACTGGTGCACACTCATCCTGACAGAAACCTGGCTTCAAGACATCGTTCCAGACTCAGCCATCCAGCTAAAAAGCCTAATCCCCTTTTGGGCGGACAGAAGTGCTGTGACCTCTGGCGAGACGCGTGAAGGAGGTGTGTCGACATCAATAAGAACTGGTGTGTGAATGCCTTGGTAGTCATGGCCCACTGCTCACCCCAGATAGAGTTTTTAATGGTGAAGTGCTGGCCCTTCTACGTACTGAGGGAGTTCCCTGCCATTGTGATTATTTCTGTTTACATCCCCCCCATGCTAAAACTGGGGAAGTGATGCAGGAGCTTTACGGCACCATCTGTAACCTCAAAGCCACGCACCCCGATGGCATCTTCATTGTTGCTGACGATTTTAATCACGCCAACTTAAAAACAGCCCTGCCAAAATCCTACCAGCATGTCTACTTTGCATCCAAGAGAGAGAATGTATTAGACCTTTGATTGGAGGAGGAGCTTAGGAGGAGACAATGGCGACTAACGGCAACTCCTTTGCTTGCATCTTTGGAAACAACTCTGTTTCCATCTTTATTATCTCTATTTTCCCCTTTCAGGGTTCTTTTGAAGACCCTGACCTGGAGTTACACGCTGACTATGGGTCTTTGTGGGAATGGGACCCACTCTCGGGGTTTCACGGATGGCCATTATTTGATATGCCAAGGATGCGGCCTAAGAGATTAACTCGCCTTCAGAGTCCCGGGAGACAGGCGGACCAAAGGTTGGCATCTCCTCGGGAATCTGGTGCGTCGTGGGAGACAGAAGATTGAAAGAAGCAAGCTGGCTGCTGGCTGTGTGCCCAGAGACCCGAGTTCTTTGGGCACAGAGCTCGGAAAAAGCGACGCAACAGATTTTAACACTGTAAACCAGTGAGTTGTTTGTTATGTCTCCCCTCTCGCTGTGAAACGGTGACACCTCTTTCTCCTTTATAAGGGAGAAAGAGAAGGAGAGCGTGTGGTATGTTGAATGAGTAGTCTTTGGGGTACTGCAAGTCAGTGTTGTTTATGCTGTCGCTTTGCTGCATGCTTGAGTGCTTGATGCGGGGGAACGCTGATGCTTTTTTACTGGTGGGGGGGGTCGCTGCTATGCTGCTGCTTACACATGACAGGGAGGGGAGCTGGGGGGGACCTTGTGGTTCTAACGTTTATCTCTCATTCATTCTTTGGGGCACTCCTCTGTTTTTGTGAATGGTTGTGAAGAAAAAGTATTTCAGGATGCATATTGAATACATTTCTCTGACATTAAATGTACCTTTGAACCTGGTTTATACTAACGTTCGTGAAGCCTACAAGACTATTTCCCTGGTCCTCACCTCTGATACTCAGACCACAAATCCAGTTTGCTAATCCCTGTTAAACAAGTCAAATCAATTCACAGGGAAACCAGGACATGGCTAGAAGGTGCCTACTCAACTGGAAAGCATTCAGGGAGGAGGCTACCTATGATCATCATGTCAACATTCAGAGAAGACTGAGCTGTGCAAGACTCCCTGTCCCCATTCTAACACCTTTCTACAGGTCTACCATTCAGAGTGTCCTGCCTGGCTGCATCACTGTGTGGTACGGAAGCTGCAAGTCATCGGACTGCGACACCCTACAGAGGACAGTAAAAACCACCGACAGGATCATCAGGGTCTCCCTCCCCCACTATTGGTGATATTTACTGGGAGCGCTGTAGACGAAGGGCCAAAAACATTGTTGAGGATCTCTGCCACCCATCCCTCAATCTCTTTGACCCACTACCGTCAGAAAGGAGGTAAAAGAGCATCAGGACTAGGACTGACAGACTGGGTAACAGGTTCATCCCTCAGGCTGTGAGATTAATGAATACCCTGCCACCATTGAGGTCTCGTCACTAGGACAGCGAGCTGTTTATTGTTTACTGTTCACCTGTGCCATGCTTTACTGCTTGCATTTTGAATTTTATTTTATTAACTCATCTATAGTATAATATTTTAGCTTATTTACTGTGTATGATATATATTGAATAGGTGTACTGTGGTCCAGAGGAACATTGTTTCATTTGGTTGTATATATGTACAGTCAGATGACAATAAACTCAAACTTGAACGTGAAGGCACTAGATAAATACTACCATTGTCTCTGAAAAATCTTCCAAGTTAACTGGACAGATAAGCTAACCAATGTCAGTGTCCACTATGCCGTCAACATCCCTAGTAGACAGGCTCAAATGGCTGAGGTGGGCAGGTCATTACATGCATAAGCCTAACACCAAATTCCTGAAATAGACATTCTGTTCCAAGCTTTATCATAGGAAAAGTTCACCAGGAGGGGTCAAGGGTGTGCTCAAAGCCTTTTTGAGGAAATGGAACATCCCCACTGGCTCTGACCTGTGGCCATTCAAAGTGGTGTAGGTAAGCATTTGGCATGTGTTGAGAAGTTTAAGGCAATGCTTAAGAAATACACAGAGACCCTGCGTAAGTAGTGGAAGGGACAGGCCACCTCACAGGTTACCTACTTGCCCATCTCATCAGGGTCCTCCTGCTCCACCTGTGGCAAAGTCTGCACATTGGCTTCATCAGTCACCTCAGAAACCACAAAATTCAAACTGGAGTAAATGATCGTGAGGGACCACTTGAGAAGAGTGTACCATCATGTTCAATGGGATCTAACCCGCAGGTGGTCATGGATTGCATAGCGGCAGACTCCATGATCAGCAGCAATCTTTCCTCTTACTGACCGAGCCTTCAGCCTTTAGATCCAGCAGCCAGCCCCATCCTGCTAGTCATTCTCAGCTAGAGAGAAGGAAGAGTGTTTGTGAACACATTATCTTGAAATATACATAGGAAATTGTTTCCATGGTTGAAGAACCATAACTGTGTGTGATTGTTCTGGAGTAATTGTGTGCTACTATAGTAGCTGGTTCCACTGATTTGGAACAACCATATGAGCTAACACCTAAACACTAAACAATTCCAAACATTGATCTCCAGCTACTTCCTTCTCTTGGTGATTCATTTCTACCCTTGAGGGTTTCTTTGGCACCCTTGTGCATAGGCATCTCTTCCCCCAATGAATTAGGGTATCTATTCAGTATCAGTGAACTATTTTAGAGCCATTGGGTCATAGAAAAGTACAGCACAGAAACAGGCGTTTTGGACCATCCAGTCCATGTCGAAACATTAATCTGTCTACTCCCATCGACCTGCACCCTGACTACAGCCCTCAATATTCCTTCCACCCATGTACCTATCCAAACTTCTCTTAAGCATTGAAATCAAACCCACATCCACCACTTCCACTGGCAGCTCGTGCCACACTCTCACCACCCTCTGAGTGAAGATGTTTCCCATCATGTTCCACTTAAACATTTCAGCTTTCACCCTTAATCCATGACCTCTAGTTGTAGTGTTACTCAACCTCAGTGAAAAAAGCCTGCTTGCATTTACCCTATCTATATCCCTTACAATTTTATACACCTCTATCAAATCTCCCCTCATTCTCCTACACTCCAGGGAATAAAGTCCTAACCTAATCAACCTTTCCTTATGACTCAGGTCCTCCAGTCCCAGCAACATCCTTGTAAATTTTCTCTGTACTCTTTCAACCTTGTTTACATCTTTCCTGTAGGTAGGTGACCAAAATTGCATACAATTCTCCAAATTAGGGTCGCCAGCATCTCACACAATTTCAATGTAACATCCCAACTTGTGTACTCAGTGCATTGATTTATGAATGCCAATGTGCCAGAAGATTTCTTTATAACCCTGTCTACCTATAATGTCCCTTTCATGTAGTTATGGATCTGTACTCCCAAATCCTTCTGTTCCACCACACTCCTCAGTGGCCTACCATTCACTGTGTAAGACCTGCTCTGGTTGGTCCTCCCAAAGTGTAACACCTCACACTGGTCGGCATTAAATTCCATCTGCCATCTTTCAGTCCATTTTTCCAGCTTGTCTAGATCCCCTCGCAAGCTTTGATAGTCTTCCTTGCCATCCGCTACACCCCTAATCTTGGTGTTATCCACAAATTTGCTGATCCAGTTTACCACATTATCATCCAAATCATTGATATCAGCGACAAACAACAAGGGACCCAGCACCTGTCCCTGCGGCACAACACTGGTCAGAGGCTTCCATCTACAACCACTCTCTGGCTTCTCCCACAAAGCCAACATCTAATCCAATTTACTACCTCAACTTGAATGCCAAGCAACTGAACCCTCCTGACCAATCTCATCTTGTCAGAGGTCTCGTTAATGTCCATGTAGATAGCATCCACTGCCTTGTCTTCATCAGATTTCCTGGTAACTTCCTTCAAGAACGCTATAAGATTGGTTGGACATGATCTACCACACACAAAGCCACGCTGACTATCCCTAATCATTTCCTGTCTATCCAAATACTCATGTATCCGGTCCTTTAGAATACCTTCCAGTAACTTTCCCATTACTGATGTCAGGCTCACTGACCTATAATTTCCTGGCTTATTCTTAGAGCCTTTCTTAAACAACAGAACAATATCCTCCAATCCTCTGGCACCTTACCTGAAGGATGTTTTACATATCTCTGCTAGGGCCCCTGCAATTTCTGCATTAGCCTCCCACGAGGTCCGAGATAACACCTTGGCAGGTCTTGGGGATTTATCCACCTTAGTTTGCCTCAAGACAGTAAATACCTCCTTCTCTGTAATCTGTATCGGGTTCACAATCTAGCTGCTGCATTTCTATAGACTCTGCTTCAATTTCCTGAGTAAATGCAGACGCAAAAAGTCCATTTAAGATCTCCCCATCTCTTTTGGCTCCACACATACATTACCATGCTGACCTTCCAGAGGACCAATTTTGTCTTTTGCAATCTTTTTGCTCTTAAACTATCTGTAGGTGTCTTTAGGATTCTCCTTCATCTTGACTGCTGGTGCAACCACATGTCTTCTTTTAGCCCTCCTAATTTTCTTATTAGGCATTCTCTTGCATTTCTTATACTCTATAATCACCTCTTTTGCACTTTCCTGCTGGTACCTGTTATGGACTTTTTTGTTTCTCTTAACCAGGACCTCAAGATCTCTCAAAAACCAAGGTTCTCTTAACCTGTTATCTTTGCCCTTTATTCTGACTGTACTCTCAAAATATCACTTCTGAAGACCTCCCATTTACCATCTCCCTTTTCCAGAAAACAACCTATCCCAAACCACACTTTCTGATACCTTCAAAATTGGCCTTTTTCCAATTTAGAATCTCAACCAGAGAGCCAGATCTATCCTCTTCCATAGTGACCTTGAAACTGATGGCATTATAATCAAAGTATTCCCCTACACAAACTTCTGTCACCTGCCCTGTCTCATTCCCTAATAGGAGATCAAGTACCATGCTCTCTCTAGTTCTACACACTGATTAAGATAACTTTCCTGAACACGTTTGAGAAGCTCTTTCCCATTCAGCCCTTTTACAGAATGGGAGTCTCCGTCAATATGTGGAAAGTTAAAATCACCTGCTATCACAATCTTCAGTTTCTTGCAACGGTCTGTGATCTCTCTACAAATTTGCTCTTCTAAATCCTGCAGACAGTTGGGCGGTCTTTAATATAACCCCATTAACGTATTCATGCCTTTCTTATTCCTCACTTTCACCCATAAAGCCTCACTAGCCGAACTCTCCAGTCTGTCCTGACTGAGCACTGCAGTGATGTTTTCCCTGACTAGTAACGTCAGCCCTCCCCCTTTAATCCTTCCCACTCTATTGTGTCTAAAATAACAAAACCCCGGAATACTGAGCTGCCAGTCCTGTCCCTCCTGTAACCAAGTCTCACTAACGGCTACAATGTCATAATTCCACATGTTGATCCATGCCCTAAGCCAGGGGTCGGCAACGTTTACCACTGAAAGAGCCAATATGGACCCATTTCCCACAGAAAAGAAAACACTGGGAGCCACAAAATGAAATAACACTGCATACAACGGTTTTTTTTTGCCTTTATGCTATGTATAAACAAACTATAATGTGTTGCATTTATGAAATTGATGAACTCCTGCAGAGAAAACGAAATTACATTTCTGCATGCAACAAAAACATTTTGAACTCCGAAAAAAAGACGTTGGGTTGAAGGTTACTCCGTAGGTAGCCTACCTTGGATCGAAGAATTAAAAGAAAGCGCGCACTGGCGCGCATTGGCAGTTGTGATGTATATTAATAGCGATAAAAAACACGTTGTAGCGGTGTGCTACACGCAGCGCTAAAATAAAGACTGCAGTCAAAGGTAACTTTATTCGAACTAAACAGCCTTGCTTTAAAGCCTCCCTCAACCCGTCCCCGTGGGCGCGGATGCTCCAAAAGACACGTACTCACAAACCCCCGTAGGCTATCTCCCTTAGTCGGAACGGTAGCTAATTGTGAGCCGGTTCGGATGTGCCAGGAAACGGTGTCTCCGCAAAGTTTTCATATTGTACAAGATCACCATAATCTTCAAATTTCGAATTACATTTCAAAAGCTAACAAACCACGGGGAGCCGCATCACAGAGATCAAAGAGCCGCATGTGGCTCTGGAGCCGCAGGTTGCCGACCTCTGCCCTAAGCTAATCCGCCTTTCCTACAATATTCCGTGCATTGAAGTATACGCAGCTTGGAACATTAGTCCCATGGTGCTCATCCTTTTGATTCCTGAGTTTTTATGTAGTCTTAACAACAGCTTTCTCCACAACCACTCCACTATCTGTTCTGGCACTCCGGTTCCCATCCCCCTGCAACCCTAGTACAACCACCACCCACCCCTACCCCCCACCCACTAGCAAACCTTCCCACTAGGAAATTAACGCCCCTCCAGTTCAGGTGCAAACTGTCCCACCTTCCCTGGAAGAGAACTGAATGATCCAAAAATCTGAAGCCTTCTTCTTGCACCAAATCCTTAGCATGATCTTCCTATTTCTGGCCTTACTAGCACGTGGGGGGCAGGGGGTGGGGGGGAGGTGACAGTCCTGAGATCACAACACTGGAGCACTGGAGGTCCTATCCTTTGACTTAGCACCTAACTCCTTGAACTCACTTTGTAGGACCTCGTCACCCATCCTACCCATGTTCAGTGATACTGTTGTGGACCACAACCTCTGGCTGCCCACCCTCTCACTTAAGCATGCTTTGAACTCAATTTGAGATTATCTTGGAGACATCAAACCATCTGGCAATCTTGTTCTTGGCCAGAGAATCTCCCTTCTGTTCCACTAGTCAATGAATCTCCTACACTACAGTGTGCCTCTTCTCCCCTCTTCCCTTCTAAGCCACAGAGCCCCACTCATTTCCAGAGATCTGCTCACTATGGCTTCTCTCTGGTAGGTCTTCCCTCTCCACCCCCAACTGTATCCAAGGTGGTATACTTATTACTGAGGGGAACAGCCAGAGAGGACCTCTGCACTGGCTGTCCATTTCCTTTCCCCACTCCTGACAGTTACCCAGGTACCTTGCCTCCTGCAACTTGGGGGTGACTATCTCATATGAGCTGAAGGTCATCTAGCTGCAGCTCCATTTCCTTAACATGGTCTCTAAGAAGTTGCAGTCTGATGCATTTTGTACAGGTGTAGTTATCAGGGAGACTGGAAGTCTCCCAAAGTTCCCACATCTCACACAGGGAACATACCATTAACTCTGGACCAATTCTCAGTGCACTAACTATGCACTAACAAAAAAAAACTTACTTTAGAGCTGAGTCTGTTCTCGCCTAAGCCTACTGAACTAAAGCTGGACCACTCTAACAGTGTCCACTCCAACAATGGCTGCCTGCTTACACCTCCTTTCTTTTTATTGGCTTAAACAGTGACTCACTCTCAACAAGACGTGCAATTTTCAAGTAGCTTCCCCCTGCAATATGTCACTCTCTCACTCACTACTTCAAACAGTGACTCACTCCCAACAAGACGTGCAATTTTCTCATCTTTTCGTATGAGATTTGGCCCATCAAACCTTTGCCGGCTCAGTCCCATTCACCCACTTGTTTTCATGTAACCAATTTTCTCCCTCACAAACCTATTAACTCCACTTTGATGTTCCCAGCTCCCACTAATACTTGGGATAATTTATAATAACCTGTAATTAACCTACCATCCAGCAACACTTCAGGATGTGTGGAGGAAACCAGGCCATGGGGGGAGGGGGGAGAAATCCACACGGTCACAGACAGGAAGTGCAAACTCCAAAAGTGAAGATTGAACCCAAGTTTGATGATTCTCATATCATGCACCATTGTGATCTCCATACTTAAGTCTGCAAAACCATAGACTTACTGATTGTAAACAATCACCCTCAAGGAACTGGGTTCAATTCCCTCTAGAAAACTTACACCTATACCTTTTTTTTGGAGAAGAGAGAGAGGAAACTGAATTCCCTGTAAAGTCATTTATTTGTGTGAGAGATGTAGTTGCTGGGAAATTTTTCCATTTTTAGGCAATTCCAGGACTGACCATCAGACAGAGAACAAGCCAAAAATGTGCCCCAGCCAAGGTTCCCTTCCTGTGATTCGAGTCTCTATTTACTGTGGCACTGATTCTGTGTACTTGCTATCCCACCGGATCAGGAACCGTTTTATTTGGGGGGGGGGGCAATCTGCAAATTTGGCCTTTGCACCAGTAGAGAAGAGAACTTTCAATGATGCCCAGATCTGAAAGGACAAAGGACAGGGCTTGATTTACCTCTCCACATTTCACTTTGGTTGATCGCGGCTATGATGCAAGTCAATGAATGTTTGCTACTTGGAACCTGGAGTTTCTCTGCAGTACTAATAAAGCTCAGCAGTATGATTATCAATACAATATATTGGGACTGACCCTTCTAACCAATTTATTTATTGAGATACACCTGAAAAACCACAAAGTCATTTAATCGAGTCCCAGAGACATTTGTCAGACTCACAGCTCAAGTATAATTCACGGTAGGGTACCATTTTTCTTAGCACCTCGACAGTCTGGCTGTCAGAATTTAAAATTAATTGCAGCAAATAATTTTTTTCTCACTTTAAGCAAACTGGTTTTGCATCAGAGCTCTGCAACCAGCATTAAGGTCAGAGTTATTGATTCCCCTCCACTGCCTCGGCCGTCGTCTCATTTGAGGAGCCAGCCTCTGTCAAACGCGATGTCAGGGGAATGGCTTAAGCAGAAAATCCTGACAAGCAAATGAAATACTCCTACTGTGTGTACAGGATAACAGTCATGCCAGGCACCAGAGCAAAAACTAAAAGGAAAAGGCACACTCCAGCGAGTGGAAATTCAAATTAATACGACATGTTGGTTGCCAGAATCCTTAATGTGAATCCAATCCCTCTTAATGTGGCTGAGAGGACCAATTACTGGAGAATATGATGAAAGATCTTTCTTTGCATAAAGGATAGTGGAAATGTTGAACTCCTTCTCCTAGCAAGCTGATGAGGCTTGTGGATCCATAGGAAACTGATTGATAGATTTTTGTTAGGTAAGGTTTTCGAGGAAAACGAGCAATGGTATATAAATGGACTTGTGGTATAGATTAACCCTGATCTCATTCAATAATAGAATCAACTGAAGGGCTAAATGTGCTACTCCCATTTCTATATTCCAAACCCTCTCCAATCCTGGTTAACGTAATCAGAGATCCTGACCATGCATGAATACCCTGTTGTGAAACGTATGCAAAGTCATTTCCTACTGGAAAACAAGTTGCAAAGTAACATGGAAGGTGTCAGACAATAGATGGAGCTCAAGATGGTATTAAACAAAATCACTTGGCTTCGTTTTAATTGTTTAGAGAGGTAGGTGGAGTACAGGAACTAATTCAAAGAGTGATATTTGCATGAAATTTGCACTAGTTTTGCACAACTAATGAAAATGGACTGCAAGTTTCAAGAAGACATTATCTCTACTGTGTTATTCTAGAGCAGGGGTTCCCAATCTTTTTTATGCCAAGGAGCCTTATCATTATCCAAGGGGTTCACGGATCCCAGGTTGGGAACCCCTGTCATCTAGAATATCTATTTCCAGACTCCACCCAGCATTGTAGAACAGATCCAGAGAAATTAACCCCCCCCCCACTCATATGGTGTGATTACCTTTGTTGATGATAGGTCTGAGTGTTTACAGTAATGTTTGTTTCTATACCCAAGCAGACAAGGAAGGTCCTCTGATCCAACTGATCAGTGTTGTGTTAGTTACAGTTCTTAATTTTGGTAAAACACTGCTGGTAAAGGTGTGTGAGTGTTGAATGAAAGTAGGATCTGGTTTGTCTATGGTGTCCTCTGTTGTCAGATAGTTTGGGGATATTCACTTTTCTTGCTCATAAAAGAAGCTTGCCCGCTTGGGCAAATTACACAAGCACTGGTTCTCTTGCAAGAATTACTCCCTTCATAGTCAGAATCAGGCTTATTATCACTAACATTGTGGCTTTGTGGCAGCAGTACAGTGCAGGACACAAAAATTAGTATAAGTTACAGAAATAATTGGATAGTGCAAAAAACAATAATGAAGTAGTGTTCATGTCAATCTTGTGCATTGGAGCCTTCATACCAGATGACGATGCAACCAGTTAGAATGCTCTCCATGTGAAATTTGTGGAAATTTACAAGAGTCTTTGGTGACATGTCAAATCTCCTTAAACTCCTAATGAAGTAAAGTGCTGGCATGCTTCATGATTACATCAATGTGTTGGGCCCTGGATAGACCCTCTGAGATGTTGACATCCAGGAACTTGAAGCTCCTCACCCTTTCCACTGCTGACCCCTCCATGAGGACTGATCTATGTTCTCTTGACTTAGCCTTCCTGAAGTCCACAATCAATTCCTTGGTCTCCTGACGTTGAGTGCAAGTTTGTTGTTGTGACATCACTCAACCAGTTGATTTACCTCGCTCCTGCATGTCTCTTCGTCACTCTCTGAGCCTTTATCCTCTTAAAGATTTGATAAGTCTCTAAATCTTCTTTAATTTGAAAGCAAAAATAATTACATTAAATATATCCTATAGCTAAGGAGTTAACTTTGTGTTTCCTAAATTCTTATATGCTCTTTTTTGTCTTTATATTTGCTTTTCATTTCCCTCTTTCTTTTTTTTTAATGCAGTGTGATAACTAAACGGTTCATTCAATTTTTCCTTCAGGTATTCTATCTTTTTATTTTGGATCTACTCTCTGTCCTCTGCCTTTCATTTGTATTTTCTGCCAGTGAATTGCTTCTGAAATTATTGACAAAATTATTATAAAAAGTAGAAAGCTTTATGAACATTAATCTGTACAGATTGACTTTCTCCAAATGAAAGCAAAACTTCAATTTGATTTATCCAAGGAACATACTATTTTATTGCTTACCATGTGATTTAGCTCAAGATGTGTGAAGCCATTATGTAGTGTACTTTAACCTGTCCTAGAGATACAATGGATACTGTTGAGATACAGCTTGAGTCTTGTGAAGAGCAATTTGCTTAGGTGGCAGAAATTGACGAAACTGTGTGGTCTGATTAGAAAAACTCTTGACATTTTTCTTGATTGGACAGAGACAGGAGTTGTCATCATGGTATTTACAGAAGAGATTTGGAATACAGACCTCAGCCTGTCAAAATGTCCTTCAGCTGTGGGGAGTTTGATGATCCATAGACAGATTCAGAACATAGAAAGGGATGTGGAGACAACCTGTTCCAATATTGCGCTTAGATTAAAACACACACAATTCCACTGTATAACAAAATATACTGTCTGTCCAGCAAAATTTAAACAGTTGCTTGCTAACATGCACAAATGAAGCCGTAAAGAATTGCACTAGCATTGGATTTCCAGAGTTGTGTTCCAGAGTTTGGGTCCTGTCACAATGAGGGCTGATTTTTGAGTTCCTACTTTATTAAGATTGGGTTATTTCCAAAATCAAAGGTCATGGAATAGGGAAAGCTTCAGGCAAATATTTGAACATTCAACCTCCATATTGAGATGCACTTGAACAAAGATTCTACATGATTATATATCCATTCTGCACATGTTGGGGACTACTTAGTCAAAAAAATGGTCAGGGATTTTTTTCTGTGGCTACTACCACTGGTTGACAAAATGATTACATAAATGAAGGTTTTACAATTCAAGCTCTAGGATCAAGCCAATTCCCATAAATTCCACTGTAAAATGATAAGTACACTGCAATGACAGACAGACAGACATACTTTATTGATCCCGAGGGAAATTGGGTTTCGTTACAGCCGCACCAACCAAGAATAGTGAAGAAATATAGCAATATAAAACCATAAATAATTAAATAATAACAAGTTAATCATGCCAAGTGGAAATAAGTCCAGGACCAGCCTATTGGCTCAGGGTGTCTGACACTCCGAGGGAGGAGTTGTAAAGTTTGATGGCCACAGGCAGGAATGACTTCCTATGATGCTCAGTGTTACATCTCGGTGGAATGAGTCTCTGGCTGAATGTACTCCTGTGCCTAACCAGTACATTATGGAGTGGATGGGAGTCATTGTCCAAGATGGCATGCAACTTGGACAGCATCCTCCTTTCCGACATCACTGTCAGAGAGTCCAGTTCCACCCCCACAACGTCACTGGCCTTACGAATGAGTTTGTTGATTCTGTTGGTGTCTGCTACCCTCAGCCTGCTGCCCCAGCACACAACAGCAAACATGATAGCACTGGCCACCACAGACTCGTAGAACATCCTCAGCATCATCTGGCAGATGTTAAAGGACCTCAGTCTCCTCAGGAAATAGAGATGGCTCTGTCCCTTCTGTGAGACCCAATGTGAGGGAACTTTAATGGCTCTGTTGGACCTATTGGAGATGTTAGCTGCCGTACTCTGGTGTATGGCTGCAGAACAGTAGCAAGGATTCCAAAGAAGGAAAAAAGATAAATTAATCCTGGAACCAAATGAAAAACTCATCCTTCTGATACTCTGATTTTCCCATCTTAGGAATCAATTGTACTTTGGATAACTCGGTATTATTTCTACTATCAAGCATTTATCAGTTTTTGGTAAATGCATTTTTTCCTTACATCTCCTTTGTCAACCAATTCCATTTCTATCTTCTGGTCCCATTCTCCTGTCTTTGAATTAATATCCAATAGTTACTTAATCTCTTTAAATTAATGGAGCACTAGACTATTGGAGATGCATTGATGGGGTGATTCATTAAACCCTGTCCCACTCAGAAGGTTCAGTGATGCCAAAGAGAAATAGGGCAATTTACCAGTGTCCTGTAAAAAATGCTCCCTCAACTAACATCACCAAATCAGATTATCCAGTCACTTGTCTCATTGTGTGCTCATTCTTACATAGATGTAATTACTCACATTTCAAATGCAATTCATTGGCCAAAAAGTGATTTGAGGATGTTTGAACAATGTGAAAGATAATATATAACTGAATTTGTTAAGTTTCATATTGGCCATAATCAAATCCAGTAGACCAGGTGTGATATCATTAGTGTAAGATTCTTTCATTTGATGTCATACTTTTCAAAATGATCCATATGTATCCTGGTCCTACAGGTACTTGTCATTATTACCAGCACCCAGATACACTATGACTTTATGAATGGATACAATCCTACTCATTGTATAAATCTGGTCCATATTTAAATTATAGATTTAGGATTAGAATTAGAATTTATTTAAATCTTGCATTCATCCCATAACGTGAGGGAGTAAAAATCTTTGTGTTATGACTCTGCTGCAATGGACAGACATGTGAATTTAAACATCTAACAGCTCGTAGGAAGAAGCTGTCCCGGAGCCTGTCAGTCCTGGGCTTAACGCTGCGGCACCGTTTGCCTGACGGAAGCAGCGGAAACAGTTTACGGTCGGGGTGACTGGTGTCTCCGATGATCTTCCGGGCCTTCTTTACACACCTGCTGCTGTAAATGCCCTCAGTGGCGGGAAGTTCAGATGCACCGGGCTGCCTGTACCACCCTCTGCAGTGCCCGGTGATCAAGGTTGATGCAGTTCCCGTATCGGGCAGTTGGTACGCTCTCAGTTGTGCCAACTACAAATACAACTTCTCAATGTTTGACTTTATATCCATTAAGAAGAAAAGAGAACCTAGGGACATCAGAAGCTCATTACAAATGAAATGCAGTGACTGCTATGATATAGGAAACAAAGATGCTGAAAATTAAGTATCAGCCAGAAGCACTGAGGATAACTCTCCAGTTCATCTCGGAAGGTGAACGTGTTTAACCTTTCAACTGAAAGACCACATTTCCTCTCTCAGTATTAGAGTTGTGCTCATTCTCCAGAGACCGATTTAAGCCCACCACCTCTTGACACCAGAGTGAAAGGACTACCTACTGAGCCACAGCTGCCATTTAGTGTCTAGCCTGTGCAGCAAATGTAACATGTTTCTTTAGAGATTCTAAACTTTCATTACCTTTTGCACTGTTTGCATGTTTAAATAATTATTTCAGACTGTGTGTATTAATATGGTGCAAAGTGGAACCCACTTCTCTCTTTCTTAGTATAAAGCTCTTATATGAATTTTCTTGGCCTGATAGAATATTCTGAAATAACTTGACTTTATTTGCCATTTGGATCAATATTTTTAAAAAATCTAAGTTAAAATATGTAATTTAATGAACCATTCCACATACCAAGCACAGCTAAGAGGCTGTAACCTCTAGGTGCCTGAAGTAGATTTTATCCATTGGCCCTTACCAGCATGATGAAAAGACTTCCCCCTTCAAAGATCATTACCAGCCTGTAGTCAACAAATCTAACAGGATAACTGAGAGGTTCCTGCCTCCAGTCAGCTTCAGCATCTTGAAGCCAGAGAACCTTGCCAATGTATCTTGGAGGTTTGGACTGACAGATATGCAAAGAAGTTTGTTGTCAGTGAACCATAATGAGTCCAGTTGAGAGCATAATTGCCTTTTTTCTGTACAACAGATTTCCTTGCAATCAGGTCTAAAAGAAGTATTTTATTGCAGCTACTTATAGTTGATGATCTAAAATATGATACTGAACATTGCGAAGATAGTTCTAGATTTGTGGCAGGTTTGAGGCTTCTTAGTTTTCTAGATAGGATTTATTGTGAACAAAAAGAAGGTATACCTTCATTGATCTTCTAAATTAAATTAAAGTGAGGGAACAGATTGCTGTGGTTTGGCCATGATTTTTGCATTCTCATTTGCTACATGAGTAGTACCAGAATACTGGAAAATGGCCAATATTATTCCTTGGTCAATACAGTTCGTCCTGGGAATTATAGACCAATGAGTCTTACATCAGTGGTGGGTAAAATACTGAAGAGAATTAGTAGGGGCAGTATCTATGAGAATTTGGAGAAGCATAGTCTGATTAGGGATAGTCAGCATGGCTTTGTGAGGGTTGGATCATGCCTCATGAGCCTGAATGAATTCTTTGAGGATCTGACAAAAAGCACATTGATGAAGGTAGAGCAGTGGATGTGGTGTATATGGATTTCAATGAGGAACTTGATGAGGTTCCCCTTGCTAGGCTCTTTCAGAAAGTCAGGAGGCATGAAATTGAGGGAATTGGCTTTCAGAATTGGGATTCAGAATTGGCTTGCCCACAGAAGGCAGAGATTGGTAGTAGATGGAGGATATTCTGCTTGGAGGTCGATGACCAGTGATATTCTACAGGGATCTCTTCTGGGATCCCTGTTATTTGTGATTTTTATAAGCGACTTGGAGGAGTAAGTGTTAGGATGTGTTAGTAAACGTGCATATAACACAAAGGTTGGTGGTGTTGTGGATAGTATAGAAGGTTGTCATGTGTTATAACAGGACATTGATAGAATGTAGAGCTGGGCTGAGAAGTGGCAGATAGAGTTCAATCTGGAAAAGTGTGAAGCGATTTTGGAAGAGGACAGCGAGGCTTGAGAGGAAGTGCGGCGGCAGCCATTTTCAATTTGTCCAATTGCTTCTCAGATCGGAGTTCTGAGAGGCGGGACTGCGCAGGCGCGTGAAGGAGGCCCGGGAAGGAGGGAAGATATATAAAGAACGCCGCCTTAAGAAGCGGGCAGCGGAGTGAGCCGGGCAGCGGGGTGAGCCGGGCGCAGAGTGTAGGGCTTGGGTTCAGAGGGCTTAGGCGGAAGAGGGCACTTCTTTTAGTTCTTGTATTTTCAGTTATTTGGGAGGTATGAGTGTGAGGGCAGCTTGTTGTTCTCGGTGTCGGATGTGGGAGATCCTGGAGTCTCCGAGCCTCCCGGACGTCCATATCTGCGCCAGGTGCGCCGAACTGCAGCTCCTGAGGGACCGAGTTAGGGAACTGGAGCTGCAGCTCGATGACCTTCGCCTGGTCAGGGAGAACGAGGAGGTGATAGAGAGGAGTTACAGGCAAGTGGTCACTCCGGGACCACAGGAGGCAGATAGGTGGGTCACGGTCAGGAAGGGGAAGAGGCAGGTACTAGAGAGTACCCCAGTGGCTGTACCCCTTGACAATAAGTACTCATGTTTGAGTACTGTTGGGGGGGACAGCCTACCTGGTGGGAGTGACAGTGGCCGAGCCTCCGGCACAGAGGACAGCCCTGTAGCTCAGAAGGGTAGGGTTAGAAGAAAGAGGTCCATAGTAATAGGGGACTCAATAGTCAGGGGCTCAGACAGGCGTTTCTGTGGAGGTGACCGGGAGTCCCGGATGGTAATTTGCCTCCCTGGTGCCAGGGTTCGGGACGTTTCTGATCGCGTCCAAGATATCCTGAAGTGGGAGGGTGAAGAGCCAGAGGTCGCGGTACATGTAGGTACCAATGACATAGGAAGGAAAGGGGAAGAGGTCCTGAAACGAGAGTATAGGGAGTTAGGAAGGCAGTTAAGAAGAAGGACCGCAAAGGTAGTAATCTCGGGATTACTGCCTGTGCCACGCGACAGTGAGAGTAGGAATAGAATTAGGTGGAGGATGAATGCATGGCTGTGGGATTGGAGCAGGGGGCAGGGATTCAAGTTTCTGGATCATTGGGACCTCTTCTGGGGCAGGAGTGACCTGTTCAAGAAGGACGGGTTACACTTGAATCGTGGGGGGACCAATATCCTAGAGGGGAGGTTTGCTAGGGCTACAGGGCGGACTTTAAACTAGTAAGATGGGGGGGCAGGAGACTATGGGAGAGGAGGTTAGTTCACCAGTGGAGCAAGTAAGTAGACAGTGTGTGAGGGAGGAAAGGCAGGTGATGGAGAAGGGATGCGCTCAGCCCGAAGATGTAGGGGAGAAGAAAGAAAAGGATAATAAATTTGAATGCATTGTTAGGGATGGAAAGAGAGGAGGAGATGGAGAGTATCTTAAATGTATCTATTTTAATGCTAGGAGCATTGTAAGAAAGGTGGATGAGCTTAAAGCGTGGATTGATACCTGGAATCATGATGTTGTAGCTATTAGTGAAACATGGTTGCAGGAAGGGTGTGATTGGCAACTAAATATTCCTGGATTTAGTTGTTTCAGGTGTGATAGAGTAGGAGGGGCCAGAGGAGGAGGTGTTGCATTGCTTGTCCGAGAAAACCTTATGGCGGTGCTTTGGAAGGATAGATTAGAGAGCTCCTCTAGGGAGGCCATTTGGGTGGAATTGAAGAATGGGAAAGGTGTAGTAACACTGATAGGAGTGTATTATAGGCCACCTAATGGGGCGCGTGAGTTGGAAGAGCAAATGTGTAAGGAGATAGCAGATATTTGTAGTAAACACAAGGTGGTGATTGTGGGAGATTTTAATTTTCCACACATAGATTGGGAAGCTCATTCTGTAAAAGGGCTGGATGGTTTAGAGTTTGTGAAATGTGTGCAGGATAGTTTTTTGCAACAATACATAGAAGTACCGACTAGAGATGGGGCAGTGTTGGATCTCCTGTTAGGGAATGCGATAGGTCAGCTGACAGATGTATGTGTTGGGGAGCACTTCGGGTCCAGAGATCACAATAGCATTAGCTTCAATATAATTATGGAGAAAGACAGGACTGGACCTAGAGTTGAGATTTTTGATTGGAGAAAGGCTAACTTTGAGGGGATGCGAAGGGATTTAGAGAGAGTGGATTGGGTCAAGTTGTTTTATGGGAAGGATGTAATAGAGAAATGGAGGTCATTTAAGGGTGAAATTATGAGGGTACAGAATCTTTATGTTCCTGTTAGGGTGAAAGGAAAGGTTAAAGGTTTGAGAGCACCATGGTTTTCAAGGGATATTAGAAATTTGGTTCAGAAAAAGAGGGATGTCTACAATAGATATAGGCAGCATGGAGTAAAGGAATTGCTCGAGGAATATAAAGAATGTAAAAGGAATCTTAAGAAAGAGATTAGAAAAGCTAAAAGAAGATACGAGGTTGGTTTGGCAAATAAGGTGAAAGTAAATCCGAAAGGTTTCTACAGTTATATTAAAAGCAAGAGGATAGTGAGGGATAAAATTGGCCCCTTAGAGAATCAGAGTGGTCAGCTATGTGTGGAGCCGAAGGAGATGGGAGAGATTCTGAATGATTTCTTCTCTTCGGTATTCACTAAGGAGAAGGATATTGAATTGTCTAAGGTGTGGGAAACAAGTAAGGAAGTTATGGAACCTATGACAATTAAAGAGGTGGAGGTACTGGCGCTTTTAAGAAATTTAAAAGTGGATAAATCTCCGGGTCCTGACAGGATATTCCCCAGGACCTTGAGGGAAGTTTGTGTAGAAATAGCAGGAGCTCTGACAGAGATCTTTAATATGTCATTAGAAATGGGGATTGTGCCGGAGGATTGGCGTATTGCTCATGTGGTTCCATTGTTTAAAAAGGGTTCTAGAAGGAAGCCTAGCAATTATAGACCTGTCAGTTTGACATCAGTGGTGGGTAAATTAATGGAAAGTATTCTTAGAGATAGTATTTATAATTATCTGGATAGACGGGATCTGATTAGAAGTAGCCAGCATGGATTTGTGCGTGGAAGGTCATGTTTGACAAACCTTATTGAATTTTTTGAAGAAGTTACGAGGAATGTTGACGAGGGTAAGGCAGTGGATGTAGTCTATATGGACTTCAGCAAAGCCTTTGACAAAGTTCCACATGGAAGGTTAGTTAAGAAGGTTCAGTCGTTAGGTATTAATGCTGGAGTAATAAAATGGATTCAACAGTGGCTAGATGGGAGATGCCAGAGAGTAGTGGTGGATAATTGTTTATCGGGATGGAGGCCGGTGACTAGCGGGGTGCCTCAGGGATCTGTTTTGGGCCCAATGTTGTTTGTAATATACATAAATGATCTGGATGATGGGGTGGTAAATTGGATTAGTAAGTATGCCGATGATACTAAGGTAGGAGGTGTTGTGGATAATGAGGTGGATTTTCAAAGCTTGCAGGGAGATTTATGCCGGTTAGAAGAATGGGCTGAACGTTGGCAGATGGAGTTTAATGCTGAGAAGTGTGAGGTCCTACATTTTGGCAGGAATAATCCAAATAGAACATACAGAGTAAATGGTAGGGCATTGAGGAATGCAGAGGAACAGAGAGATCTAGGAATAACTGTGCATAGTTCCCTGAAAGTGGAGTCTCATGTAGATAGGGTGGTGAAGAGGGCTTTTGGAACGCTGGCCTTTATAAATCAAAGCATTGAGTACAGAAGTTGGGATGTAATGCTAAAGTTGTACAAGGCATTGGTAAGGCCAAATTTGGAATATTGTGTGCAGTTCTGGTCACCGAATTATAGGAAAGATATCAATAAATTAGAGAGAGTGCAGAGACGATTTACTAGGATGTTACCTGGGTTTCAGCAATTAAGTTACAGAGAAAGGTTGAACAAGTTAGGTCTCTATTCATTGGAGCGTAGAAGGTTGAGGGGGGATTTGATCGAGGTATTTAAAATTTTGAGAGGGATAGATAGAGTTGACGTGAACAGGCTGTTTCCATTGAGAGTAGGGGAGATTCAAACTAGAGGACATGATTTGAGAGTTAGGGGGCAGAAGTTTAAGGGAAACACGAGGAGGTATTTCTTTACTCAAAGAGTGATAGCTGTGTGGAATGAGCTTCCTGTAGAAGTAGTAGAGGCCAGTTCAGTTGTGTCATTTAAGGTAAAATTGGATAGGTATATGGACAGGAAAGGAGTGGAGGGTTATGGGCTGAGTGCGGGTAGGTGGGACTAGGTGAGATTAAGGGTTCGGCACGGACTAGGAGGGCCAAGATGGCCTGTTTCCGTGCTGTGATTGTTATATGGTTATATGATTCACTTTGGAAGGTCAAACTTGAAGGCAGAGTGCAGGGTTAGTGGCAGGGTTCTTAGCAGAGTGGAGGAACAGTGGGTTCTTGGGGCCCAAGTCCATAGAACCCTCACAGTTCCCTGTGCAAGTTGATAGTGTGGTTAGGAAGGTGTATGGTGTGTTGGCCTTCATTAGTTGGGGGGGGGGGGGCGGAATTGAGTTCAAAAGCTGTAGTTCAATATAAAACTCTGGCTAGACCACACTTGGAGTATTGTGTTCTGTTCTGGTAGCCACTTCATTATAGGAAGGGTGTAGAATCTTTAGAGAGTGTGCAGAGGAGATTTAACAGAATGCTGCCTGGATTAGAGAGCATGTCTTATGAGGATAGGTTGAATGAGTTAAAGCTCTTCTCGTTGGAATGAAAAAGGATGAGAGGTGACTTAATAGAGGTGTATAAGGTGATAAGAGGCATAAATCGAGTGAACAGCCAGCGCCGTTTTCCCAGGACGGAAAAGGCTAGTAAGAGAGGGCGTAACTTTAAGGTGATTGGAGGAAAGTATAGGGGGGATGTCAGAGGTAAAATTTTTACATAGAGAGTGGTGGGTGTGTGGAATGCATGCCAGGGTGGCGGTAGAAACAGGTGCATTAAGGACATTTAAGAGACTCTGAAATGAATAAAATGGAGAGCTACGTAGGAGGGAAGGGTTAGATTGAACTTGTAGTAGGTTAAAAGGTCGGTACAACTTTGTGGGCTAAAGATCCTGTTCTGTGCTATACTGTTCAATGTTCTATCTTCAGAAAAATGCTATTAACAAACTTAAAACGTACTTAGGATGCAGGTATAGCTTGCTCGATATTTTGTATGCAAGTGTAGGCTACAGGGAGACTGTCAACATTGTTCGGGGATTCTACTGAAAAACAAGGCATGATTCTTCTTTCAACGCACTTTCAGCAAAGAGATTCTGTAGCCTTCATTTATTTCTATCATCATTATTTTGAAACTGATATCAAACGTACATTTACTCCATGTGTTTTGTCAATGTTCATCACTGCCTGTACTTCCACAGTGCTACCCTTGCATTTGGATGCAATCCAAAGCATTGCTTATTGATTGCCCCACATCGGTTTGTACCATGATTGTAGGGCAGCACTCATGCCAGATAAACTTTTAAATGTAATAAGAAGCCCAGTATGTCAAGTTCAGAGCATTAATCATGGCCTAGGTATTCAATCACCTCATGTGGGTTTTTTTGTGTGCCTTGGGATTCAGCTGTGGTGTAAAATTGATCACTAAACACAAATCTGACTTTATAGTGATTGAACTATTGATACCGTGATTCCATCCACATGGCATGTGCGTGTTGATCCTTGGGCCGTTGAAATATTTCCTGTGAAATTAATTGTTTATGAAATGAGCATACAGTATGTCCAGGCACAGGGATGCAGAACAAGCCCTGCATCTTCAGTATTTAAAGTGATTATCCATTTTTTTTTTAACTCATTTACAGAATCTGGGGTTGCAGACAAAGCAAGCATTTATTACCCATTTGTTGCCCCAAAGAAGATGCTGGTGAGGTTTGACCTTAAACTGCTGCAGAGAGAAATAGTAATAAACAGAAGAAAGAGGAAAATAAACCAGTGGAACTGTGAGATATAAAACACTGCAGATGCTGGAAATCTGAAAGAAAAAACAGAGAATGATGAAAATACTCAGCAGCTCTGGCAGCATCTGTGGAGAGGGAAGAATATAATTAATATTACATGTGGGTGATTCTCTACCTGAACGATCAGTTCTGACATGACCCAGAACTGCTTTCACCCGTGGGCTTGTTGACAATCCAGTTGGATTTGAGTTTTTTGGACACATCAATTAGGAGTATTTTTCAGGTGAAGCTTCAGAGTAAAACTATGTGAGCTTTAGTCATGATTACACTTGGTCTGCACCAGCAACCAGGAATGAGAAGGCAAGGCCTCCCAAAGGAAAATTGCCGAAGCCTGGGCAGTAGATGACTTTCCTCCGGGTATCTTTCACGAGGCATGCTCTTACTTCCACCGTTATTTACCCCTTTTCCACAATATCAACCCCTCTGTTAAACTCTCATTATATCCTGTCTATTATACAGTTGGCCTATTTGTTCTTGCTTGTTTCTGATAGGAACATTCACTACTGCTCTATTGGCATTCAACACAAAAGAAGTTTGAGCCAATTCAGAGCAAATGTAACACAATGGTTTGCATTTAAAACACTGTAGCTCCAAATGATGTGCCATAGATACTTATGCACACAGCACACAGCATAATATATAAAGACAGTGAAAGTTATGCAAATATTCTGGGCTGATATTAGCAACCATTTAAAAATTTTGAATTGCAGAATAAGAAACCTCCATAAGGTTATTCAGTCAACAGGACTATCTTCATACATTATGCATGTTTAGAGGACCAGAGAGTTGAGCAGCTGATTGCTCCAGACAGCAGGGAGTTAGCAGAGACAAGCACAGTTTCAGCATGGTGCGGCATTTCCTCATTTTTGTGTTAATTAAGTCTCATTTGTTCATTAATTTACAAGTCTGAGTTTGATAGGTGCAAGAACCAGAAACACCAAGACTGATGGATAGACTTTAAGTTGATGAAATCATAACAGCCACCGAGCTGACAACCAAGATTGAGGGAAACTTGTGTTGGCACAGAAGGAAAACAAAGGTCGGACATCAAGGGGAGATTGAAGCAATTGGAACAGATGACATTGAAAATGTTATTGTGAAGACTCCCCATCTGTACAGGACAGAAATTACGTTTCAAGACAAAGGATTAAGTTTGTGCTGATGAAGGTGCCAGTGCAGCAAAGATTGAATCCTTCTGCGGGCAAATCTAGCGTTCTGATGTAAAGTTCCTTTTTCACAAGCCAAAGCAGTTCCCTTGATCCTACAAAAAGCACTAAGAAATTTTGCTTCTGAAATTCAGGATCTAATAAGTTCAATGGAAATAAATCTCAGGGTTACTAGTAGGTACTAACACACCATGCATTTAATGCTACTGATCCGAGGACAGGTTCCTCCCCCAGTTATGCGGAGCTTTGCATTGTAAATATAAAAATGGTGTTTCCGCATTGGAAGAGGATTTCTCAATTGCCAATATACTTCCCCTTACTCCTAAAATTCAACACTTCTCTGTAGATAATTCTTTGAATTACATGACTAAGTGGTAGAAGATAGTTTAGTCGTGCTTTAATCAAGATCTAGGAACTTGTCAATTGGCTGCCTGCACTTCAAAGTGTTGACAAACATGAAAACTTACCTTTGTACTAATTTGCCAGTTTTACTTTGGAAGAAATATCCAGTGTTTTCTCTTTTATTGTCTAATAAATGTTGGAAAATTCTATTGTTAGCTACTTTATACATGGAAAAATATTTTCCTCCAAGAAAGAGAAGGGAAAAAAAAGGAGAGTGAACATGGGAAAAGGGAAAACAGCCTTCATATTTGTTGGCAGTCCTGACGAAGGGTCTCGGCCCGAAATGTCGACAGCGCTTCTCCCTATAGATGCTGCCTGGCCTGCTGTGTTCCACCAGCATTTTGTGTGTTTTGTTCATATTTGTTGTTTGGTCTCAAATCATGCTAGCAGGAAGAGAAAAATTGGCACATAAGGGTTGAGCCAGGTACATTAACAGCATTTAAGATTTACTTGGGCAGGTGCATGGTGTTGGCCAGAAAGATTTACAGTGCACAAATCAGTGAATTTGAATGAGTCAAGGACAGTGGAAGTAGACAGACCAATTGTCTTTGTTCTTGCCTTGAGGCCAAAGGAATGGAGGCCGCCTTTTTGTAAAGCTGCTCTGTATCCTCCATTTTGTGAACTGGTTTTGCTCAGCTGAGTCAGTGCTTTAAAGTAGAAAAAATGATGGTCCAGGTAATCTGAAAGTTTCCAAATAAGAATTTATTTGTGAGATGTTCTTTGGTATGATATAACATGCAGGTTTGTGAATGGTGAGATCTGAGTCTGTTCTGAATGATTCAAGCTGGTTACTGGTTTGGTAACTAATTTAGAACAAAGAGCAATAAATTACCAGTTGTCGCTTGGGGAAGAGGGCAATAAATGGATGCTGGCATGGACCAGGGCCAATAAGAACGTGTTAAATGTCAGTCAGATGACCTCAAGCCAATGAGATTGAAATGCAGCATTTGAACTGGTAAGGAAAATATAAAAATGAGAGACTTTGAATGAGAGGCAGTGACAACTCCAGAGAATAAGCATTTCAGGTATGCGTGTGAGCTAACCTGCATCAGACACATGGAGAGTGGATTGGGACTATGATGAACACCTGGCCAGCATAGTCTCCTTTGTCTGGGTATTACCTTTTCTACTTTTTGACTATTCAGGAGAGTCAGAGAAACCTAGTGGGCATGCACACAGGTACTTAGTTTATGAATTCACATGCTTGTTCATTAATACTCTAAAGATACTTGCCAGTAAATACGGATTCTCTCTGTGCCCAAATGGTTATTGTTACTAAGGGGTGATCCTTGTTAACAACGGATAGGAATGGTTTAGGCAGATGGGACTAGCTGAGATGGGAATCTTGGTTGGCATGGATCAGTTGAGCCGCAGGGCCGGTTTCCATGCTGTATGACTGTGTAAGTGCCAGTCAATGACAGGAGAGAGCCTGATACCTACCCTTAATGAATTACCACGGCCGAGTCCCCCACCATCCTGGTCGTCTCTGTTGACTGTCATTGAACCAGCTACATAACTACTAAAGCTTCAAGGAAAGGTGAAGGGTGTCCTGTGGCAAGTGATTCGTCACCCCAAAGCCTTTCCACCGTACGGAGTGTGATGGAATGCTCTCCCCTTGCCTGGATGGGTGCAGTTCCAAAAATACACAAAGGTCTCAACAAAGCAGACTGCTTGATTGGCACCCGAAGCACCAAACGAAACATCCATTTCCGGATGAGTCCAGACAAAAGGTCTCGACCCAAAATGTCTGCTGTCCATTTCCCTCCATAGATGCTACCTGAGCCACTGAGTTCCTCCAGCATCTTGTGTGTTGATTCACTTCTTCCATCCTGGCATACCGTGCCACCTCAAAATGCCCTGTAGCTACTCTGCTCAGCTATTCTGACACTACCCTCCAAACCAGTGAGCTCAGTTAGCAGATGCCTGGGAACGTGGCCACCTGCAGCTTCCCTTTCTATCTCATATGTTGTACTGTGTGCATATGTATCTTTTGTGTCTTATTTGATTTCATAGTGTTTTAAACGCAAACCATTATGTTACAGAGCTCTTAACTGGCTCAAGCTCCCTTGTGAATGTATTGGCAATTTTTCAACATCACTGGGGTCCAAATCCGGAAAATCTCCACTCAAAAGTGCTGTGGGTGTTCGTTACCAGACGGACTGTAGCTATATAAGGTGGCTGCTCACTGGCAACTTCTCAAGGGCATTAGGGGTGGGCAGCTTTGCCAGCAACGCCCACTTGCTGACAAACGACAAATAAAAATCTTGGACTTGAACTGCTTTAATGATATGAATTCTTAAAGTTAGGTGGACGTGCTCCCTTGAATCACAATTGGAAAACTGAAGACAAGTTCTGTTTAGATGCTTTTCAACCCTTCCCTGGTGATTTTGTTAGCTCTGTTTTTTTTTAAGAGGAATTATTATTGACAAATATCCTGCACTTGGAGGTTACTGATTATCACTTCCACACACATGATACCATTAATCAGTATGCAGAAGTTTCAGGAACAGCTCACGCAGTTGTAAGTGGGAATAGCAACAGAGAAGAAGAAATCACACTGATATAAAATATTTCACACTGTTTTAACTCAGAATCCACCCTGCCTGTGCAATGATCATTTTCAGAGCTAACAAATTTATAAATTATATATAAATTATGATAAACCTATACAAGCGAACTAAATGTAAAATAATGTTGGATCAAAATGAAATGTTGGAAGAAAGAAATACTATACACTTAAGCATGATTGTGAATTAATTATGCTAATTTGCCAATTAACATGTGCAAGTTATGTGCAATGCAAAATAGATTTATTTCTGGACTTCAAATTATAAAGCAGATTTATGTGTGGAGTAGGTCTAACCCTGGTCTAGGGAATAATGCATACTGGAGGATTATTTTTTTTTAATGCATATATTTCTAAAAGTGTATTTTTTAAATTCCTTGACAATAACTTTATTGGTGCTTCTTCTTGTTTAACCTTTCTTTTTGGTAAGCTCCTGAATTGGCTATGTGTCTCTATCCTGTGCTCAGGCTAAAATATTTTAAGCATTTCTGCAGTGCCTTTTTTGTCATCCATCAGAGGGGCACTCCTAGTTTCATCTGTAGTTCTCATCAGTGGTTCAAAGGTTAGCTAGCTTGCCTCTGGGACTTGACAGCCTCTCCTGATATGCCAGTGTGGTACTGAGGGAGTGCAGTTTGTGGTTTGACATAAAAGTTTGACAAACAAAGCCTATGCCAGTACTTACAGGGAGAATGGAGGAGAGTGGGGTTGAGAGGGAAAATAAATCAGCCATGATTATGATGGAGGAGACTTGATGGGCTGAATGGTCTAATTCAGCTCCTTGGTTTTATGGTCTTATCAGAGCCCATACATACAGCACCCAAGATCAGTACCAAACTCATTTCACTGGAGTTGTGTTGCTATAGCGTTAACTACCATGCCACTGTGCTACCGTTGTTGGAAAAGATGAAATTTTAACCCAGGGTGCTCACAAGTAAGTGTAAAAGATTTCATGGGTTTATTGCAAAAAGAGAAAAGAAGTTACCTCTAGCAGACTGACCGATATATACAACACACACAAAATGCTGGTGGAACACAGCAGGCCAGTCAGCATCTATAGGGAGAAGCGCTGTCGACGTTTCGGGCCGAGACCCTTCATCAGGACCTGACCTGACGAAGGGTCTTGGCCCGAAATGTTGACAGCACTTCTCCCTGTAGATGCTGACTGGCCTGCTGTGTTCCACCAGCATTTTGTGTGTGTTGTTGTTTGAATTTCCAGCATCTGCAGATTTCCTCGTGTTTGCTGACCAATATATATCTCTCTTACATCACCAGAATTATTATATTACAAATTGACAACACTGTGTCTCATTTTAAAAGTATTTCAATGAATAGATGTGTTTTTGGATATCATGAAAAAGATGTGACTGGCTCTGCATAAATGTATTTTCCTTTCATCTTTAAGCACGAGATGGGAGAATCTCAGAGTGGCTTTGCTCCTGGGCCCTATGAAAGTCAGGAGTATAGGTCGAGGATACGACAGTATGATAGTATCTCTCCATCTACTTGCCTATTGCATATTTATGTTACACGCCCAGGTAAAAAATGGGGCTGGGAACAGAAGCTAGATTCAGGGCGAACATATGGCCAGGAACCACACTGAAACTCTCTTAGTCTTCCTGAGCTAGGTAAAGAAACTTGCTTCTTTAAGTAGATGCCTTCAAAGGTCATTTTAAGGACCATTGTTTGACAGCTGGGGATCTGAGGGTAAGGTTACACAACACAAGCAGCAGAGTGGGCAAGCTAATCTCTATCATATTTTAAGATCATTCCTTTTTGCTAAGATGAGTCTGACTATTCCAAATTTGAAGACAAATAACTGAAGCATTTTATCTGTGTATCTTAAATAATAATGAATGTGTTCCTAATAAGGGATATTTTATTGATTCCATTTGCACCAAGAGATTCATTGTAAATAAACGTATGTTTTAAAATGACTTACAGTACTGTGCAAAAGTCTTAGGCACATACCGTATATAGAGCTAAGGTGCCTAAGACTTTTGCACAGTACCATTGTAATTTTATGTATTGCACAGTGCTGCCGCCACAACAAAAAACAAATTTCATCATGTGAGTGATGATAAACCTGATTCTAATATGGGTCGTATTGTGGACTGAGAGTGGGATGGGGGCAGGGAGAGGGTGGGAAAGGAGGATGGGAAAGGGGAGGAAGCGGGAGGCACCAGAGAGAACACCCCCACCAACCACTGCCCCCGACACTCCTTCTCTGCATCTGGCCCACACCCCTCCCACCCCACCATTCCCAACACCCTTTGCTCCCACCAGATTTACAAACGTATTTGCCACTCCACATTGACAAATACGGTATTGTGCAAAAAATCTTAGGCACCCTAGCTACAGTACTAATGACATCTGCTATTCCATCCAAGGTACGAGCATGGAACTGTTCTGTTTACAAGCTACATTCACATGCAGTGAAATTGATCTCTTCCCAGATTGGCTGGACTCACCAGTCGTTTCTTAGAGGTTATTCTATGTTCAGTCTCCTTGAAGTATTTTTGACTTTCATTCATTTTCTAGCCGTAAAAGATAGGTCAGAGCTTGAAACTACCAGAAATATGCCCTGGGCCTAGACAGGCAGGATACATTAAGCTAGCTTCTCAGGCAGTTGTGGCAATATAACATCGCATTCTGTATTCAATTATTTGAACCAATATTAATATGCAAACTTGCTCTTGAAGGGTATTTAAAACCAAAACACACTGTGCTGCAAGTGGTCAGCATGTCAGGCAACATTGGTGAAATGAAAAACTGATGAAGGGTCTTTGACCTAAATGTTAATTCTGTTTCTTTTACTACTAATACTGCCTGACCTTCTGAGTGTTTCCAACATTTTCTCTTTGTTTCAGATTTTCAGCATTTGTTATTTCTTTTTTTTAAATTTTATGTGTACTTTATTCCATACAAATGATTTCCTCAATAGCTACCAACAAGCTGCACATTTTAAGTGTGAATAGCCTTCCTTCCTCTTGTAATATAGGAGTTGATTCACAACATTTGCCTTTCAATTGGCTTGTGAATCTCAGTTCAAGTTCCCCCATTCCTCCATTGCTGAAAGTGTCTCCAAGAAACTTAAATCTTTTCGATGTGTCACCAATTTCCCTCATAATTTTTAATTCATTATGCCCATGTCAAAGACCAGGAAAATCTTCCAAACCAGTTGAAAGTTATGAAAGAACTGTTTATAATTCTTAAAGACTGCTCATTTTATAGAAAAATAGAATTCCACAGGAAATATGATTAGGCAGTGGATGCCCAAAATGATGATAAAATATGAGAGTAAATTAGCAAGAATAATAATTTTTAAAACTGTATAACTTTCTACAACCATACAACAAGCAAATATCAAAAATAAATGTGGATCCCTTAGTGACAAATGCAGGGCAAGTTACAAAGGGGAAAAAGGAAACTGGTGAGTTATTAAATATTTTCTTAAGCCTTCTCTACCGAAATCAATAAATGGTGCAAAAATGGAAGGAGAACAGGGGTCTAATGACAGCAAGGAACTTCAAGTAATTGATTTAATTAACGAGGACATACTGGAGAAATTAAGGGAAATAGAAGTCTGCATCACCTGTTTCTTAAAATGATGTCTGTCAAGACAGTGGATGCATTTGTGATGATCTCCCAAAATTCTGTTGGTTCTGCCACACTTCCAGCAGATTAAAATATAACAAAGAAAGAAATGAAGGAGAGAGAAAATGCAGGCCTGCAGTATATTTCAGTTGATTGGCATCAGCTTTCAGTAAAATGCTGGAATCCATCATTAGAATCAGTCAGAATCAGGTTTACTGTCATTTATCATATTCCAATAAATTTGTTGTTTTGCGGCACAGTGTAATATAAAAAGTAGAGCAAAAAAGAGCAAAAACTGAGGTAGTGTTTATGGGGTATTGGTCCTTTCAGAGATCTAATGGCGGAGGGGAAGAAGTTGTTCCTAAAGCATTGAGAGTGTGTCTTCAGGCTCCTGTTCCTCCTCTCTGATTGTAGCAATGAGAAGAGGATCCTTAGTGATGAAGGCTGCCTTCTCGAGGCATTGCCAGTTGAAGATGTCCTCGATGCTGGGGAGGCTAGCGCCCATGATGGATCTGGCTGAATTTACAACCCTCTGCAGCTTCTTCCGGTCTGTGCAGCGGCCCCTCCATATCAGACGATGATGCAACCAGTTAGAATGTTCCCCACAGGAGATTTGCAGGAACTTGTAGAGTCTTCATTGACATACCAAATCTCTTCAAACTCCTAATGAAATATAGCTACTGATGTGCCTTTTTTGTAATCACATCAATATGTCGGACCCAGGATTGATCTTCAGAGATGTTGATATCCAGGAACTTGAAATTGCTCATCCTTTCCACTGCTGACCCCTTCCTGAAGTCCACAATCAATTCCTTGGGCTTACTGACACTGAGTACAAGATTGTTGTTGCAACACCACTCAACCAGCTGGTCTATCTCACTTCCGTATGCCTCCTTGTCACCATCTAAACTTCTGCCAACAATAGTTGTGTCACTGGCAAATTTATAGATGGCATTTGAGCTGTGCCTAGCCACACAGTCGTGGGTGTAGAGAGAGAACAGTGGCTAAGCACACATTCCTGAGGTGCACCGGTGTTGATTGTCGGTGAGAAGGAGAAATTATTTCTGATCCCCCACTGACTGTGGTCTCCTAGTGAAGACGTTAAGGATCCAGGTGCAGACAGAGGTACAAAGGCCCAGGTTTTGGAGCTTGTTGATTAGTACTGAGGGTACGATGGTGTTGAATGATGAACTGTAATCAACAAACATCAGCCTGACATAGTTATTACTGTTATTCAAGTGATCCAAGGCTGAGTGAAGTGTCAGTGAGGCTGCATCCATTACAAACCTATTTTGGCAGTTGGCAAATTGCAGCAGGTCCAGGTCCTTGCTTAGGCAGGAGATAATTCTAGCCGTGACCAACCTCTCAAAGAGCTTCATCGCAGTAAATATGAGTGCTACTGGGCAATAGTCATTGAGGCAGCTCACCCCGAATGCCTTAGGCACCAGTATGATTGATGTCCTTTTAAAACAGGTGTGAACCTCCAATTGCAGCAGTGAGAGATTGAAGCATGCCAGTCCATTGGTTGGCACAGGTTTTCAGAGCCCTACCAGTTACACCATCAGGGCCTGACCACTTGTGCAGGTTCTTAGAAAGTCATAGTAAAGCACGGTAGTGGCACCAGTGGATATGATATAACTGGATTTTTGAAAGACATTTGTTCAAGTACCATAGAAAAGATGGTTATATTAAGTAAGAGCTGATACAGTTGAGGGTTCCTTCATGCTGTCGTAGCCAGCAGTGCAGGAGAGGTGGTAGTAAGAATGAACCCCCACTACCTATTAAATGCCCCCAATGGCGTGCGTCTCAAATAGCCTCTGACATCCAAGTCCAGCTCCTGGCCTTCACGTGGGGCTGAGCTACTAAGCCTGGCGGAATTGTTTCTACTGACAGGAGAAATGGCAAAGGTAGGTTACTGGCATCTTAAAACCCGTCACTCCGGGCAGATGGGGATCGTCAGCCGTGGTTGGCAGCTCATCTAGGAGCAGGAAAACTCTGATCTCAAATCTCCGCCCCCTTGCAGCGGAGGGGCCCAAGGAAAAGTCCTGAACTGGAGTCCCTAAGGCAGCCCTATGCTGAGTTCAACCCTGACTGACAATCACTGCTGGTGCCAAACTGTGTCTGCCCCTGCCGTTCCTTTGGATTCATCAGTTGAGTGAAGAGTGGGAGCTACATGGGCAACAGCTTGCTCTCCATATCGTACTGCCCAGGCTTGCGTATCACGTAGACAGCTAGGATGCAATATCCATGGTTGACCCTGACCAAC